>NC_136424.1:263072552-265610052 GCF_052625555.1 Lactuca saligna | reverse complement strand
ATAGTTGTCGTCCGTTACACTGATTTAAATGCAACAAGAATGGACATACTACCAGTTGCTGCAGGACTCGGATCCAACACATTACTTCAACCACCAATGTCGAAATCTCTCGGATATGCCATCTATGCGGCGTAATGGGACACTTCAAGAGGGACTGCCCAACAAAGAAGAACGACGGTGAATCGGGAGGAGTTTGACCCCAGAATGGAAAGAGGCAACGAAGGACCCTAATATAGTATAGGTTGACTACCATTCGTCAGTATTATGTATGCTTTTTAACATGTTTAAAACTAGTGCAACTCAAGTCTTATCTTTTGTGAGATCCCGTCAGTTAAGGGACCCTCGTGCTGCGTATACTTGTCTTTTGTAGTATACTTTGTTCGCAACAGTATTCCTATAGTTACTCTAAAGTACTGTAACTCTGTTAAAAGTTGCACCATTGTGTTTTGTCTGTAACGTCTTTACGTTCAAAACTAGTGTCTTTACTTTCAAGTATGTCCGACATTATCATTCAACTTGAGTCAATTCGATCCGCACAACACCAGTTTCGTGCACATATCTCTTTCTCCGAAATCGCCTTTCTAGTGAAGCTGTCATTCCAGAACACCAAAGTACTCAGGCATAAAGTACCTCATGTTTCATATCCTTTCAGAAGAAACCTCCCCAAAGTACCACTCGTACAATATGTCAAGTTCAATCCAAAGACCCATACGGTTGATCTATCGTTGAAGAATGTATACACAGGGGTGGTATATAATCAAGGTTCTATAGGTTTAGAATTGATGATTCCACTTTAACTTCTTTTCCTCGTTGGGATGTGAGGTTAAAGTAGAATCATTTATTTGACTACCTTTTCAATCTTAATTATATACAACTCATATACACGAGACTGTGATTGATGAACCAAGTATGACTTCTAATATGAACTTCAGGACGAAGACTGCCCAAGACTACGAGTAATCGCATCGCCATGCGAACAAACTTAGAACCCAATACAACTCCTATAACCAGATCGCCCTATGGTCTAACGCCCAGGGAGATACAAGAACCATCCGGACAACTTAACGAACTACCTAGCAATAGAATGGAAAGACCAAGCTTCTCACCTTGGAGAGCTCCGGTCTTTTTCTTCAAGAAGAAAGACGAATTGTTTCGTAGGTCCATCGACGTCAGAGACCTCGACACGATTTCCATTAGAAATCATTACTCATTGCCTCGCATAGATGAATCAGTTGACCAACCGCAAGGAACGAGGTACCTTTCAGAAATGGACCTAAGATCCAAATATCACCAATTACGAGTGTTAGTGAAGGATATCCCGAGGACAATCTTCCAAACTCAATGCGGACGCTACGAGTCCGTAGTGATACCCCTTAGATAGGACGAATACGCCCGTAATATTCATGATCTTAATGAATTGGGTACGCCATTCTTACTTGGATCAGTTCATCATTGTCCTTGTAAATGACTTACTTATCTACTCTCGTAGTAAGAAGGAAATCGTAAAGAGCATCTACAACAAACCATGGAAACATTATGATGAGAGAAGCTTTGTGCGAAGTTCTCAAAGTATGAGTTTTGGAATTGAAGAGTCGAATTCCTAAGACACACTATTAGTGATGTGGGAATTCTTGAGGACCCTTCCAAAAATCAAAACCATTGAGAATTTTTCAGCATTGAAGACGCCGACGGGAATTCGCCAAATTCTAGGTCTCACTGACCTACTGTCGTAGTTCATTTAGAACTCCTTGCGGATTACGAAACCTTTTACGACTTTGAACCAAAAGGGAGTGGCCCTTGACTTAGAAGAGAAGCAAGAAAAAGAAACCTTTGGAATTCCAAGGGAGAGACCAAATCCTTTTGGAAGTCTCACACTGGAAAGGCTTAATACACTTCGGAAGCGTGAGAAGCTAAATCCATGATAGTTAGGGCCTCCGAGGTTCTTGCCTGAATCGGCCCTGTAACTCATAAACCCAACCTACACCGCGAACTTAGTAATGTGCATTTTACCCTTCACGTCTCAAACTTGAAAACGTACTTTTCCGTCAGGACTCTCGTAATCCCACTCGATGAGATCGAGATCAACGAGAGCCTTGCATTTGTGGAAGAACCGTAGTGACCATTGGCCGAGAGGTCAAGCGGACGAAGCAACACCGCATCCCATTAGTAAAGGTTCCCTGGAACGCCAAGTGAAGACGTAAATTCACTTAGGAGCGAGAGGATCTGTTGAAGCTAAAGTATCCTCATCTTTTTCTTTGCTCAATTGCATCTACGTGTGTGCTCGAACTCTAATTCCGAGACGAAATTCCCTCTAACAGGGGGATGATGTGACAATGTAACAACGTAAATTTTAAAACCAATTTTTCATTTTTGCAAACATCAAACATCGATTAATATTTCAAATTCAAATGTAAAAAATATTGTCCCAACCGAATACATCACAAAGATCATATAAATAGTTTTCCCCCGATAATGTGTACGATCACGCCGGCGCCTTCCCACGGTCCTCGCTAGTACCTGAAACACATAACACAACAACTGTAAGCATAAATGCTTAGTGAGTTCCCCAAAATACAACCTACACACGTACGCCTTTCCAGGCCCTGACCTTCTGGTCCATGTGTCTCAGGGGACTTCCATCCCGACTAGGTAAACCTTCCGGTCCTACCCACGTCAACCTTACGGTCCACATCACAACGCCTTCCGGCCCATAATATATTCGCCTTCCGGCCATAACATAATGCCTTCCGGCCCATATCAAGCATATCATTCATGGCACATAAAACGGTTAACTTATCACTCATAATACATATATCTCATATCATATCCGACCTTCCGGTCACACAGTCAAACCCTTCCGGGTACATTATAGTGAGAAAACTCACCTCGTGGAAAGTCTAAGATCTCGCGTCCTCGCTATCACCGAATCTCAACGACGACTCTACCCCGCCTAAACACAAAAATATTATTATTTAATACGCAAAGACTTCCACCACTAAAACTTTATCCCATATCATCCTTCCTGAAAGGGTAAAAGACCATTTTACCCTTCCTTGACCTAAAGTCCTCATGTTGACCAAAACCCTAAAAGTTAACAAAAGTCAACCATGAGAGTACGCGGGGCGTACTGCTAGATGTACGCGGGGCGTACATCACCAACTCCCCCCTGGATCGGGGTCTCCACCCAGTACACGGTGTGTACTGGAAGTTACGCCCTGCGTAACAACCAGAATCAGCCACCCTCCATTTCTGGTCTTAACTGCTGCTCTGGTCCCCACAAAAATGCAACACCCTTCCGGGTCATCCTAGTAAGTGGCACGCCGATCTTGGAGAAATCCTTGATAAACCTACGATAATATCCAGCCAATCCTAGAAAACTCCTGATCTCAGTGGGCAATCTCGGCACCTCCCACCTCAACACCGCCTCAATCTTGGTCGGGTCGACCAATATCCTATTCTGGTTAACAAGATGCCCGAGGAACTGGACCTCTCGTAACCAGAAATCACACTTGGAGAATTTAGCATACAGCCTCTCCGATCTCAATACCCCAAGAATCTCCCTCAAATGTTCCTCATGCTGCTCCCTAGACCTCGAATATACCAAAATATCATAAATGAATACGATCACCGACCGATCCAACATCGGCCTCCACACCCGGTTCATAAGATCCATGAACGCAGCTAGGGCATTGGTGAGCCCAAAAGGCATCACCACAAACTCATAATGTCCATAACGAGTTCTGAAAGTAGTCTTCTGAATATCTTCCTCCCGAACCCTCATCTGATGATAACCCGACCTCAAGTCTATCTTGGAGAACCAAGATGCCCCCTACAACTGATTAAACAAATCGTCGATCCTTGGTAACGGATACCGGTTCTTAACTGTCAACTTGTTCAACTCCCGGTAATCGATACACATCCGGTGTGAACCATCTTTTTCTTGACGAACAAAATCGGCGCTCCCCAAGGTGAGCTAATCGGTCGAATAAACCCCTTCCCCAACAACTCCTGAAGCTGTGAGAATAACTCTTGCATTTCCGGTGGAGCGAGATGATAAGGCGCCTTGGCGATGGATGCCGCTCCCGGAACCAAATCGATACGGAACTCCACTTGCCTTTCCGGAGGCACACCTGGTAACTCTTCGGGGAACACATCCGAAAACTCACATACTACAGGAACATCATCAACCGAATTGGGCCTCCCCGCGGCCACTCGAGTATCCATCACGTAGGCTATGAATCCATTGCAGCCCTGCTGCAAGCTCTGCCTCGCCCTGGCAGCCGAACAAAACGCCGACCCACACCGGGTCCCCTCGCCATACACCGTAAGCACTCCCCCACTAGGGTCTCGAATCGTCACCAACTGTCTCTCGCAGTCAATGACTACCCCAAACTTACTCAACCAGTCCATACCCACGATGACACAGACATCCCCCATCGCTATAGGAACCAAGTCTATAGGGAACTCGACCCCAAAAATCTCTAGCACACATCCTCAAATCACATCAGTGGCGAATACCGCTTTCTCATCCGCTATAGAAACTCGCAGGGGTCGACTCATCACCTCCCGATCAATACCGATGTGTTGGCTAAAAGCCAGCGATACAAAAGACCGACTCACACCCGAGTCAAACAATACCAAAGCAGGTACATAATTCACAAGAAAAGTACCTATGCATATCATAATATAAGCACAATACCTTATCATAAAAGTAAATATGCAAAAGAATACATACCAGCTATGACATCAGGCGTCGTGCGGACCTCCTTTGCAGTCAACTGAAAAGCTCTCCCACGAGCCTTCGGAGCCTCGGCTTTCACCGGCCGAGTCTCGGTAACCCTGGCAGCAGGCGTAGATCCCTGACGAAGCTGGGGGCACCCGGCCTTCCGATGGCCGGTCTGGTTGCAATGAAATAAAACCATAAATCCCTTGGGCCAATCCCTAGCAATGTGCTCCTCCTTGCCACACTTGTAGCAAGCACCCGCTCGACATGCCCTCTCGTGACCCTTGCCGCACTTTCCGCAAGTGCGGCCCTTCTGACCTCCCGATCTCGAATCGGTGGACTTGGTCTGCTTGGCTGCCGTCTGAGACTGAGCTGGCCGCCGACCCACCCGTTGAGACTTGGCCTCCTCCCTAGCCTGGGTCTCCAACTCGATCTCACGCTTCCTGGCATTCTCCTGAAGCTCAACATAAGTCTGGTATGACGAGTTCGATACGAACTCCCGGATATCCCTCCTCAGCACACCCAAATAAAGGCTCATCTGAGCCTGCTCTGTGGACACCTGCTCAGGGCAAAACATCGCCCTCTCATGAAACTTCTGCGTGATCACCGTGACAGAATCATTACCCTGCTTGAGGGTCAAGAACTCCTGAACCAACCATTCCCTCTCCACCGGGGGAACGTACTCGTCTCTGAACATAGCAGTAAACCTCTCCCAAGTCACAGCTAAAACCTCTGCCAGAGTGAAGTTCGCCGTCATGAACTTCCACCAATCCTTTGCTCCCAAGCGGAGCTGGTTCAAGGCGAACCGCACCCTCAGATGCTCCGGACACGAACAAGTGTAGAAGCATCCCTCGATATCAGCAATCCATCTCATCGCATCGATCGGATCCTGCGTCCTATCAAACTCAGGTGGCTTCGTGTTGCTGAACTCCCGGAACAGCAACGAGTCACCTCCCTGTGGTCTGGCAGCGGCCACAGCTGCGGTAGCTGCAGCGGCTGCAGCCTCAGTCAATGCGGCGTACCGCTCATCAAAAGTCTCCATCAGGGTGGTCTTAATAGACCCAAACATCCCCGGAATCTCAGCCCGGATCGCTGCAGCCACCTCCTCATGAATCATCTGACGAAGCTCCTCGTCACTCACACTGCTCGTACCAGGTCTGTGGCGTGGTCCAACCATGGTGCTTCTGAAATACAACATAGAAATATCAGAGACTCTATCGAGCATAATCTCACTCACTAACACAACCCTACTCAGTCTCCGACACCTAGGGATTCTTACTTTGGTTGCCCACTGACCCGGTGTCTTCAGTAGTACAGGCCCAATACTACCAACTACACCGCATCAGCATTCACCCCAAGTCCTCCTCCCTAAACCCCGGATCATGAGTACTCTATTCTTGCCTTGCATTAGCTACCCACTCGCTCTCAAAGCACCTCATAGCAGTAGATTTCCTTAGACTAAGGCATCACAAATCAGGCCACTCTAGTCCTAATATGAATACCTAGTCTACTAGCATGCGTATCATATCATATCCTATCTCATAACAAATATTGTAAGAGTATTTTGGGGATTTACCGTTCGGGCGCTGGCTGACCGTACACACTTCTTCTTCCTTGATTGTTTCAAAATCTCTTATCAAGTTTTTTTATTGATTCTATTAATTAAAAAATTTCTCAAATCCCCGGTTTGAGTTCAGTTACGCCCGAAGGTGTATCCGAATCCCTCAAACCAAGGCTCTGATACCAACTTGTAACGACGTAAATTTTAAAACCAATTTATCATTTTTGAGAACATCAAACATCGATTAATATTTCAAATTCAAACATAAACAATATTGTCCCAACCGAATACATCACAAAGATCATATATATAGTTTTCCCCCGATAATGTGTACGATCACGCCGGCGCCTTCCCACGGTCCTCGCTAGTACCTAAAACACATAACACAACAACTGTAAGCATAAATGCTTAGTGAGTTCCCCAAAATACAACCTACACACGTACGCCTTTCCAGGCCCTGACCTTCTGGTCCATGTGTCTCAGGGGACTTCCATCCCGACTAGGTAAACCTTCTGGTCCTACCCACGTCAACCTTACGGTCCACATCACAACGCCTTCCGGCCCATAATATATTCGCCTTCCGGCCCATAACATAATGCCTTCCGGCCCATATCAAGCATATCATACATGGCACATAAAACGATTAACTTATCACGCATAATACATATATCTCATATCATATCGGACCTTCCGGTCACACAGTCAAACCCTTCCGGGTACAGTATAGTGAGAAAACTCACCTCGTGGAAAGTCTAAGATCTCGTTTCCTCGCTATCACCGAATCTCAACGACGACTCTACCCCGCCTAAACACAAAAATATTATTATTAATACGCAAAGACTTCCATCACTAAAACTTTATCCCTTATCATCCTTCCTGAAAGGGTAAAAGACCATTTTACCCTTCCTTGACCTAAAGTCCTCATGTTGACCAAAACCCTAAAAGTCAACAAAAGTCAACCATGAGAGTACGCGGGGCGTACTGCTAGATGTACCCGGGGCGTACATCGCCAACTCCCCCCTGGATCGAGGTCTCCACCCAGTACGCGGCGCGTACTGGACGTTACGCCCTGCCTAACCACCAGAACCAGCCACCCTCCATTTCTGGTCTTAATTGGTTAAGCCATTACTACAACTTCTAGATCTGACTCTTTTAGTGTGTCTAAACCCATAAAGTCGAGACCTTTAAGCCTTGGCATGGCTGTAAAGGCTCCAACATCACATAACAACCTTTTATTCAAACTCTAGGATCTAGATCTCATGCATGGTGCAATATCCACGACCAAGTTGCCATTTTTATGAGTCTACAACTCCAATAGATCAGAAACATGAAGCATCCAAGCTTATAGAGGCCGTTTGCACAAAAGTCTCCACCTTTGGGACTTAAACCCGAGAAAATGACATCTAAAGCATACAACAAGAACCAAGTGTCAAGATCCGAACTTTTTACCTGAAATTGAAGCTTTAACCCTTGCAAAACTCAGATCTACACTTGAACACCACTTCTAGCCTCTCCAACAAGTTCTTCTTCTCCTTTGCAACCTTAAAATGGCACTATAAAGCTTAGAATGCACAAACAAAGGCTTAAGGACGATGGCACACACTATTTAGGGTTTCACTCTGAGGGGTGGTGGCCGAGAAGTCCAGCCACACATTCCTTTTATAGCCTCCATAAAGGAAATTATGGTTTGGGTCTGAATGAGTTATGCCGGGCGTAACCTTGGGTACGCCCCGCGTACCTGAGGGGGAACGCGTCCAAATGAGGCGCGCGAGTACGCGTAGGGTACACCTTGTACGCCCAGCGTACTCGCCTACCATGGAAACCCTAAATTTACAACTTAATCCAAAATAGAAGAATACCTGGATTCGGGCTGTTAGAGACAACCCGAAATTTCTATTCCACAGTCAAGCACTTCAAAAATTAGCCAAATTCATCTCAAAACATTTTGGCCAGTTTTAAGTCCGTTTGAGTATTTTATTTTAATTTATCGTCAAATGAACAATTAAATGGAAGTGTCCGTCAGGATTGTTATGTAACAAATAACCATTTGCTTAGAATAAATGTTAAACCATGGAAGAACATCAAGATCCCCAAGAAAACATGAGTTTATAGTTTGGGGAGACCTCCCAAAACCGTAAACACCTTCAAATGGTGTTTAGGTGCCCCTAATGCCTTCCAATGCTTGTATAAGTGACTAGGACCTTGCATGCATAACCTAGAAACACCAAAACACGAAAGAAATGGGAAAACATGAGTTTACGGCCGTAAACCCATGTGTTTACGACCGTAAACCCATGTGTTTATGATCGTAAACTCCCAAGGAGTGGTCCAAGGACTGTAAACTCCAAGGAAGGGTCATTTGGAGCCCTAATCACTTCCTAAGCCCTTGATTCAAGTCTAGCAGGCCTCCTTGAGCAGTATAAGACCTTTGAACACAAAATGGCACCATTGCCATGAGTTTATGGCCGTAAACTCATGGGGGAAGTGGTCTTGAAACCGTAAACACCCCTAAGGTCCACCATTTGAGGAGTAAACTCCAATGTGATGCCATACTCTCTTTATATGCAACCCTTGGTACTCCTAGCACTTGTAGCAAAGTGTTTTCATGCATTAGGATGCCATTACTTGAATAATTAGTTATTAAATGACTAATTAGCTACTTAAATGTATCATTACATGTTAAATAGGATTCATGTGTGGTTAAGTCCTCACTTGACACTTAGCATCCTATACCATCCGTTCATCCACATCTCCCACGTCAGGTGAGTTTATACCCCTTAATCAACCTTTTAAATGTTTTTAAATGTTTATAAATGCTTTAGGTGGGGGGGGGGGGGGGAATACAAGTTGAATCATGCTAATGATTATATCAATGACATGTGATTAATAACTAGCATGCAAATGGATTTACTATACTTTAATTGTTTTACCAAACAAAGGTTTTCCTTATACTTAAACTGTCTTATCAAACAAAATACTTTCAAATTGTTTTATAAACTGACATCAAGTCATCGTTTCTTAATATTAAACTTTTCAAAGGTTTTACAAAACTTCTTTTATGTTTTTATATTGTTAAATGCATGCCTAGATATGTATAGTTATCTAAATAATGTTTAAAGGACTTAGGACGGCTAACTCACTTTATTTCCTTTTCCGCGTTGGGATGTGGCCTTAGGGCATTGGTTACCCATCCGAATGTCGTCTCAACATTAGTTATATATCATGTATGCATATATAAAGACATAAAAGTTCCTCCAGTTAGTTCAGTACCTTTGGGTAGCAAAGGCATACTTTCGGTTATACACGTACATTACTAGTAACCATAATAGGTATAGTTTGGAGATATTACTTACCATTCCAAGTACAAGGAATTACACAAGAGTCAGTTCATTGATGAGTCTATACTAATATATTACATATGAATAGATACGCTTACATGAATACCTTTACATAGATATGCTTACATGAATACACTTACATAAAATATGCGTACATGAATACGTTTACATAGATACCCTTACATGAATACGTTTACATAGATACGCTTACGTGAATACGTTTACAAGAATACGTTTACATAGATACGCTTACATGAACATGTTTACATTAATACGTTTAATAGATACTATTACATAGAATCTGTTACAAACGTTATGGGACTTACCATTCCACCCCAAGGCTGTTAGCTACAGTAGGAAAAATGATCATCGACGGGTGTCTACGGTTGTACCTTTTCGGCGAGTTTCCACGCCGTGAATATCCTACTGCAAAAGGACACATCTTTAGTTATTATACTATTTTCCTTCCTTTACTTTGTGACGCATTCACATGAACGACGAGGTAGGGTATATTTGATATAGATAAACTATTTTTCTTATTACCTTTATATTGTGACTCATACATATAAACGACGACGTAGACTATAACTTTTATAATAATAGTTAAACATGGGAAAAACCGTCACATTTACAGTGATGCTTACTTACAAAACAGTTGGGTCTTGGTAGCAGACTAATTTCAAAACAGTCGGGTCTTGGTAGAAGACTACTTTTATACTAGTAGGAAATATGGGATTTTCTAGGGTTTTCAAACATTTACAAATCGTTCCTTTACAGTTTTTACAAATCAAAGACACAATAATACTTATGAATTCACCAGCTTTATTGCTGATACTCGCTTTCAAAATAACTTGTATTCTCAGGTCACAAATAGACAGGTATGACGACCAGGTTTTGTGAAGACGGAGCAGTAATGACTCGCCTTTTATTTTGAACATTCATTATGTTGTTTATTATATGAAAGAACACACATGTATTTAAAATTTATACTATTAATGCAATGGATGATGTTGTTGTTTGTTTACTACTTTACATTGTTGTGATAGATCACATGACGTCCTCCGCCCCAGAACGTTTCCGCCGTTCTCGGTTTTAGGGTGTGACAGCGGCTTTTCCTTAGACTTTCGTTGTCATTGGAGATTAGCCTTTCTCTCATTCAAAGATATTCAAATTCAACTCGTACTTTTCCCCATTTGGTAGACCTCATTACAGAGCCAATGATAGTTGATTCATTTTGTAAACAAAGCTAAAACTAATGAAAGTTTTTTTTTTTTGTTAGGAATTTGAGCAAACTATTTTTGATTGTACGGATTGAATTTGTGGAAAGGGGGCATGAAGAACATAAACTCAAAATCTAGGATAGATTCTTAGGAATATCGCCTTGAAAAATTGATTGACGCCCTCTCCCTTCATATGGAATTACGGATTTTTACCACCACATTATTTCCATATATGCCTTCGGGTCATATTCTCCTAACATCTTTTCATCGTGTTTTGACTTTTTTTTTTCCTAGTTTCTTTCATTTAATAATACAAATGGAAAGTGTAAAAAGGAAAAATTATAGCGTCATCTTACTTATCACAAGTCAGGTAACAAATGATCCTCTAATTCTCTTATTTATTGTTATTTTGTTCTAGAACCTATTTGTTTGCAATTAGGAGTATAATTCTAATTTAGTGAGAGGTTCTTGTAGATATATTTGCACGTGCCGCATCAACTTGGTGGTATTTGGTGAACCAGGATTACTAATCATCTCATATATCGCTGCACATTTAAATCGCGTTCACCACCATATGTATATGAAAGGGTTCTACATTTGTAATTCCTTTTAAACGCAACTATTAGAAATAAAAAAAATGGTTTATAAATCATCATGGGCTCTTTTCTCATAGCCTTTTGGAATACAAAAAAAACAGTCGCTTGACAATACCTAGTTATCACAAGACATTGGAAACAAAGACTAGTGATCAAATACAACTATGGAAAATTGCAATACAACCAACATCAATTTTAGTTGGTATGTTGTTTAACTAAATATAGCTGGAAAAACAAGAAAGACTTGTGATTCCTTAAACAATTACAACTTCATTTCTATGTGTTTTTTCTATATATACAAAATGTTTATCATTGCATACTTCATGGTATCGAATAATAGTAGAAAACATTACATAACTCACTTCTCATATTTTTTGTAGCACCTGGTTCCTGGTACGTGAGTTTTGCCTTAAGTATTTGTGTTTTTGGCCGTGGACTCGGCGAGTTGGAGGCCCGACTCGCCGAGTAGAGACGAGACTCTGGGGCGCGGATAAGATGGCGACTCGATGAGTCCATATTAGGGACTCGGCGAGTCTGTGCTGTTTGATGAAACCCTAATTTCCAAGGGTTTGCACCCTATTTAAACATCCATTTGTGCCCCAACTCCGCCCCATTCACCCCCAGAACCTCTCCATACGTCCTAGCTCTTGTTCTTGTGAGTTTGAGGCATCTTAGGGTGTATTCTTGAAGATTTTGAGAAGGAAGTGGACTAGATCAAGAGGAAGGGAAGGAAGCCAAGCATCTTAGTGTCCTCTCAGTGATTTCCTTGAGGTAAAACTCATTTTCCCCCTGTCTATATGCTTATAACTCCATTAAAGTCTTCCTTGAGCCCTTCCCCAAGGTTGTATGTGCATCATATTTCGTAATAAGTTGATTGGCCTCTAGATCCAGACTTGGTTGAGCTCCGGAAGCTCAGATCTACTACCTTTATGGACCCATATTGCATGAAGACCTTAGATCTACTCTTTTGGTTCATTTTGAACCCTAAAACCCTCATGGAGGAATATCTACACATAAAGTTGGAAACTTTACGTGTTATTCATGCTCTAGGAACCTAGATCAATGAATGAATGTACTAGATTCGAGCAAAATCGCATATATGGCTCTTGCATGGAGCAGACTTGGCGAGTCGCTCATCTGACTCGGCGAGTCTAGTCACGAGTCTCCGAGATTGTCCCCTTTTTGCTGCGACGAGTTTCGTAGTGAGTCCAGGGTGGACTCGGTGAGTTGGAAGCCAAAACTCACCCATGATGGAACTCGACGAGTCGATGCCCAGACTCGGCGAGTTCAAGGCAATCTCCTTAGATCAAGATTAGACTCGGCGAGTTGTTCATACAACTCGGCGAGTCACAGTATAACTTGTTCATCGGATGAAGATGAACTCGGCGAGTTGTTCATACAACTCGGCGAGTAGGATGAAGGACTTGAACATCAGTTTGGAAGGAGAACTCGTCGAGTCAACGCCTAACTCGATGAGTAGAAATAGAATTCAGGTCAGTCGTTTGGACATGGACTCGGCAAGTTGGCGAGCCAACTCGGCGAGTCGGGTCAACTGGAAGTTGACTCTGACTTTGACTTAGGGCATGATCAGGGGTAAATTGGTCATTTTACCCAAAGGACAGTTAGCAGTTTTTGACTAAGTGTTTGGTGGGAATTACAGCTGGAGGATTTCCGGAGCAGCAGCAGCAGTCAAACTATTTCCACACAGATCAGCAGCTACTCCGAGGTGAGTTACCTTTCAGTAGTGGTGGGTCTAAGGCCACAATGTCGGCCCACCAGTAGGAGTTGTATGTTAGATGATTGTCTTTGTGATATCATCTAGGTTTCCTACTACTGATATGTTATATGTTGGCATGATATGTTGTATGTGATAGTAGTAAAGTTCGGTTGTTAGGACCGAAGGGTAGTCAGACACCCCAGATACGTCTGATATTATGTTTGTGTTATGATATATGTGATGTGAAATAGTCCCCGAGGTTCGGTTGTTAGGACCGTAGGGTAGTCAGAACCCCAGAATAGCTCGACATGGGTAGGTCAGCACCCCAGAATGGCTTGACACGGGTAGGACGACACCCCAGAATGGCCGTACCGGGTAGTCAGGCACCCCAGAATAGCCTGGCAGTATGTATGTTATGTATTGTATGGTATTTGGTGCGATGGGGGAACTCACTAAGCTTTGTGATTACAGTTTACAGTTTTGGTTTCCGGTACCTCTTCATTGAAGGGGAAGGAGCTGGCACGGTAGCGGCACATCATGCACACACACATACTGGTTTCCGCATCTATTAGATTTCTCTGGGATTTATACTCTGATGTTTCGATTGGTTGTATGACTTGACTTTTGAACATGGTTTATGTTGTGATGTAGTTTGATCAAACAATGTTTTTATTTATTAACTTTTTCTAAAGTAATGTTCTAAAAATGAAATTTTTGGACGTGAAAATTGGGTCGTTACAAGTTGGTATCAGAGCCCTGGTTTGAGGGATTCGGACACACCTTCGGGGGTGTTTGAACTCAAATCGAGGGATTAAAAGATTTTGGAAAGAGAAAATGTTTTCTAAAAGGTTAAGTAAAGGGTTTTAAGAAAGAAAAATGTGTGTGTTGTGCGCTACCGGCCAAGCTCAAGTAAGTATTCCCCAATGTACCCATACAAGTTTATTTATGTTTATCAGTTCCTGTAAAACAACATGCTAGAATAGGACTAAGGATCTAGGAGTGATGCCTTATGCGCTTGCTTTATGTGCTTCAGTATATGAAAGAGTTGCATGCTAGAGTTGAGTAGACAGCAGTAGGGTAGCATGTTTAGGTTATTCCTGATAGTACGAGTTTAGCATTGTATGCTGTTCAGTTCTCTCTTCGAGGATAGAGTTGCTTGAGATTGCTTTTCTTACGTCCAAATGTTGTTTACTTTGTGCTATGTAGGCCTTGAAGTGATGGGAGTTAATTGTTAGGTGAATACGTTAAAGTCACATGTGATCAGGGTTGAATAATCTCAGAGTGTTGGATTTGACTCTATTGTGTAGCTCTTGTTTGAGTCTTAACAATTGTAGAGATGAGTCCCTTACTTAAAGGATTATCCGAGCCTCAGCACATGTGATTGTATTCAGGTAATGGTTAATTGGCATCACCAAGAGGTCTTCAGCAGCTAAGGACTGGGTTGGGTGGAGTCAGAGGTTTCCTAGGGTAAGCCTAGGATAAAGAGTAGTAGTGATCAGTGCTAGGGGAAGGGACCAGGTTCAGTCGAGGCAGTCTTTAGGGAAGGTACGGATAGATGTGGAATGTAGTATGGGCCCGTACTACTGAAAGCAGAGGATCCGTACCCGAACCGAGGAAGGCGAAGATAAGACTAGGGAACTTGTAGTGGGTGGGATCCCTCCAGGGGTATCAGTATCGCTAATAGTTATTATTTCTTTGTATTTCAGAATGGTGGTACTATGTCTGAGGCCAGCAGTTGGTAGTTCAGGAGAAGGATCGGGTTCGGGATCAGGTTCCGAGCCAGTAGATGAGAGGCTGCGCGAGTTCATCGCGTCAGAGATCACCAGAGGTATCCTTGAGTCGACCCCCATTATCTTTGGGTCGATCAAGGAGGGGATATTGGAGATGATGGAGGATCGCCTTCAGGTATTCAGGAGTGACATGGCATCTGGCCAGTCGAGATCTCGCACGTTGTCCTTTAAGGACTTCAGGGGCAGTGGTACGCCGGATTTCCACGGGGTGAAGGACCCCATTGTTGCCAGGTGATGGAAAGCACACATCGAGTCTGCACAGTTGAGTAGCTTCTGCCCCGAGGGGTCGAAAGTGAGGTATGCGGCAGGGTGTTTACGAGACCAAGCTCGAGATTGGTGGGAGTCAGTGGGTGACTCTTTGGGAGGCTCCGCTATTGAGGCTATGACCTGGTCAGACTTTGTGACCAGGTTCCGGGCAGAGTTTGCGCCGGCTGTCGAGCTTCAGCAGCTGGCCAGGGAGTTTTTGGACATGATATAGATGATTGAGACTGTGGTGGAGATCACTGCCAAGTTCCGGGAGAGGGCACTATTGGTGCCCCAGTATGCGGGCAATGAGGACATTAGGAGGACTTGCTACCATGACATGCTCCGGGCTGATATTCGGGAGCACGTTAGTTTTTCAGCCTGCCCCACCCTGGACTCCATGATTGCCAGGGCGAGGGAGAGGGAGATAGATTTGGAGCATATCCGGAAATGGAAGTCAGAGGAGGGACAAACAGGAGGGGCTTCGGGGAAGAAGCCCAAGGGATCAGATGGTTGGCCGAAAGGCCAGTCAGGACCGAGCAGCTGCAGGAAATGCGGCAGGCCGCACGAGGGGGCGTGCAGGATGGGATCATCAGGCTGCTACAAGTGCGGCAAGACTGGGCATTATAGCAGGGATTGCACTGCTCCGGCAGCAGTTATTCAGACATCGGAGTTGTTGTGTTTCCACTGCAACCAGAGAGGACACAAGAAAGCCAATTGTCCCCAATTGACAGCTTCAGCGCCGGTGAAGGCGCCAGCTCCAGCAACCCTACGGATCACGGATGGCCAGCAGGGCAAGGCAGAGGCTCCAGTGGTGAGGAGCCAGACATTTCAGCTGACCACCGAGGAGGCACGCGCAGCACCCGATGTGGTGACAGGTATGATTCTTTCCCTCTCATTTATTTATATGATGTGATGATATTGATATGTGCTCGGTATATGTATATGTGTTAGGATCGTTCCATGTGAACGGTATCCCAGTTCAGGTGTTATTCGACTCAGGTGCATCCCGGTCGTTTGTGTCCCTTGCGCTTAGTAAGAAGTTTTCTGAGTCTTCGGGCATGTTGGATTTGATGGGTTTTGGTCATAAGACATCCTATGTGCTCATACAAACCCTAAAGCTTAGATCTAGGTTTCTATATTGTACATGCAAGTTATCTAAGACTATAAACCCTAATTCTAGCATTCAAATAATCATATTAACATGAGAATAAGTTTATAATGTTACCTTAATTGTTATGTAGCAATAACAATCCCAATTCCTCCTTGAATTGACTTTGGAAGGCTTAGAGTCACAAGTGTCACTCCTCTAATGGTTCACAAACACCATAAGCAAGAGGATGAAGAGGAGAGAGGATGGAGGCTGCCCAAAAACGTGTGAAACCCTAGAAAGATCATTAGCCACGTTTTTTAGCCTTAAGGGTCTTATATATAGTAAGGCTATTAGGGTTATCTAACAAGGAAACCCTAATTTGGATGCTTAATCCCTAAGCAACCCATGGAGCCCTTTCCTTAAGCCTTGGACGATTTCATATGGGCTTCCCCCATAGAATTTGTCCACCCCTTAATATAAGGCAATCCATGGCCCAAATTATAATTATCTTATTATTACAATTCCAGTCCCTTAACTTTAATTAATCTCTTGTAGTCACAAAACTAATTACTAATTAATTATTGACTAATATTAATTAAACAATATGATTTCTACTTTAATATATTATTCTCATAATACATTAGTAAATCATATTTAATCCTTTCTCTCCATAATTCATCCTATCAAGTTGCTTTGGTGAAGGCAACCCAAAAGGACCATGCACCATCGGGTCAAGTACATACCAAAATAGTTATGGACTTAGACACTAATCCAACAGTCTCCCACTTGGATAAGTCTAATAACTATGATGTGTATGACTTCAGATCCTGATCTGCAATCGTAGCTTTCCAAAGCCGCTGTCAAATCTGGTCCTATCAGATACGCGTGTCCTTAGATAAGGCATCATATATTCCTCCATTCTAGATATCGTCTGAGATATGATTTCTAATCATTCTCTTTGTACTATTTCTCGGTCTCCAATTTACGACGACTGACTAAATGAACAAATCAAATTAGCCCTAGCCTGGCCGAGCATTTACGTTTGTCATCACTAAATCATTGAGGGACCGAAAGATATCGCTTTTATCCTTCTGTGGATAAAAGGAACAGATAAACTTTGATACAATGTTCGCTTGCACTTACTCACCGAATTACACACAATAATATGTTGTATAACACCAAGTTACTAGTGTGTTTTCATATTATCAATGTGCAACCGATTAGCAAGATACAACTCACACATCTCGGTTTCAAGAATATAAGATGTTATCGTCTCACCAATCACTCGTGATACAATTCATGAAGTGATCCAAGTGAGCGTGGGTTTAATCCAATGCTCAAATTCATATTCATAAGCACTCATGAACGTTGCAACAAACATTTGCTTATGTCTAATACTCTTTTAGACAATCTACACACCAATTCACGATAATCTTCATTCATATCTACTTCCAACATATGAACGATTGTGGCCCGTTTGAATAATTTGATTATTCTTAATAAACTCAATTATTCTGGAAGTTAAAACATGCAAAGCGAAACACAAGAATAATACTAATCCCATATGGCCTCAACCCTTTGAGTATAAATAAAACTCCTTTTATTTATCACCATTTCGATTACTCATTATTTGTCGTTTCGGGTAATCAACTTATTACTTGAATTACAACACTTATCCCATGCTCCTAGCATGCACACAATGTTCACCTATGGTTCTTACTTTGTGAAATAGATCACATTGAACACATTTCCAATCATTCTCATTTCACAACTCCAAATCCTTTTTCATAAGTGAAAGAATATCAAATTCTTGCTACTTATAGAATATGCTAGATTCTAACATTCTGTGCAATGATTCTTTCGTAATGTCACTGCACCAAAGTCACAAAGACTATTGACAATGATATTACAAAGTCCTCTATCGGAGATTGTTACAAGACAATTCCTTAGATATGATGTCTCTCTCTCAAAGTACATTCCTTTGAACATCCTTTTGTATAAAAGTTTCTAATCTAGACATAGATTTTCAATATTCAATTCCCAATATGGACACGTTTCCATATTTTCCATATGACAACTTATTCTTAATAGAATCTTATCTATTCATAATAATGTCGATACGGTCCATTCAATACAATTCTTCGAACTACTCACAAACAACCAATCCTCGTCGAACTTTGGATTGTCCTTTGATAGTTGTTTAACTATTTTAGTCAAAACCAATTCTAGTCCCTTTTTCCTCTAAATGCGCAAGACATTTGGAAAATTCTAGAATGGTCAAATATTAAAGCATTTGCAATCGATCCTATACCCGAAGCGTATGGGACACGACGCATAATGTTTTATTTGCTATGTTCTCAAAATTCGAGTTGTGAAGAGGAATGTCGTAATCATAATCGAAATTTTAAGAACACACTATGTACCTTTGACTAAATTTATTAACATTTCTCAACCTAATCCTTTAGATTTGAAATGAAGCATAATATTTTCTCCCTTAATTATAGAAAAACAACTTTACAACCCTTACGACTTTGCAAGGTATAACTCTTGTTTTCTATAATTAATATTGCCAACTTGAAAAACTTTCCATAAAAATCATACAATCATAACTTTTATGCTCCCACTATCATGATGATTACTATAAAAACATAACACTTATGCTCCCACTAGCTTCGACATGTATTCAAAACATCTTAACTTCCAGAAAAACAATACCTATTGAATTTCTTAAGTCCATGTTCCTAATACTTAATGCTTTGATAATCTTTTATCAAGGCCTCTTAAGCTTATACACATTTGCCTTAGATAGTTCATATGTGTGTCTAAATAATTAAGATTAATTGCCAAACCTCACAATTCAAATCATGGAATGGGATACCGTAACCATAATTGAATTCGAGAATGCAACTTTACAATCACTATCTCCTTAAAATCTTTCTTTGTGAAAGCATTTCCTCACAATCATTTTCATGAAGGAGGAAATCTTATGACACTTAGATTTAAACGGTGTATTTGTTCCTATCCATCTGAATCTGTCAAAACCAAAATTTACGACAAATTCAAACTCATATGGACCGAACTCTTTTACTCTTGATTTCTTGCCTTATGGTAGCACAGCTGCCCACCAAATCTTCCAAGTAGTTAAGCAGCTCACCTTTTCCTATCAATGTACCTTTCATTGATTAAGGTGCTTTGTCTTTTATGCGTTCAAACTGAGAAGTCATAGGACTCACATGCATAATTAACTCAATTGGAACAGCACAGAATCAAAATATTGTCAACACGATAGGTTGTAAACCACTACTCGTGTGCTAGTGATGATCGATAAGGTTTATTTGATTTGTTCTTGAAACCTTTTAAGACCAATAAGACTCCCACTGACTCCTTGACATATAAGATTCTCTTGTCAATAACCATTTCTTGACAAAACAAATATTCAAGAGTTAGTGTAGCTTTTATCAAAACACTTCATAAATTGGTCCTAGTTGGCCTTTGTCTTATCCAAGACATCACAACTTTCCACATTTGATGAATGTTATAAATCTTCTTAATACTTTTCACTCATTGTCACAATCTTAACTCTAATAATTGTTATTTGAACGAAGTATGATAGACTTCTTGATTTAACCATTTCTTCAATCCTTGATTCCTCTTCTTAAACATACAATTGTACTAAGACTCACTTAGAGGATCAATTGAGATATGGTTCTTAATCATAAAGACCTATCATAAAGCATAAAAGGTACTCTCCCTTCTTCTTAGAATAGAGAAACTTTTATCTTTCTGCCTACTTGATTCTTATTCGTTTTGCTATTGATTTAAACCTTTTTAATTAATTCCGAATTATACTTAATCTTATAAGTATAATCATATTTACTAAACCTTTAGTAAATCATGACGAATATCTTTGTTACTCTTATGGTGACCTTGATCAACACACAACTTTGTGTGCTCAATCTCCTAGTCCTTCACTTGACACTTTGTCAACGAATTAGTCTAATTTCCAAATATGAAATTTCTCATTCATCATGCAACCAAGTTGCGTGATTCCAAATTTCTGTCAAATTGAAATTTGGGTGATGAGAAACTCTCCCTATTTGGTAAATTCTCGACCTTACCATAAATAAGAATCATATCCATTTGTTTTAAAAATATTCAAACACCAATTTTCATAACGATTTCATTGCAAGGAAATAAATAAATAAATAAATAAGTCAAATGAAAATTTATTTCATTTATAAAAGAAGCGGAAAACATTTATCCTTACAATGCAAAATTCATTGAAAACTATGTATTTCAAAAAGAAAATTTCTAACAACTCTATCATAACTTTCTAAGCTCAAAATCTAATCTTCAAGTCCATGCGATCAAGATCCATTTCTTGTGATTAAATTCATCTTGCTCTTTCACCAAGCTTCCTTTCTTTTCACCGATCCTACAAAAACATTCAAATACAATCTTATCACATCATGTATTTTGAATCAATGAATAGGAACTTAAAGAAGTTAGATAGTGGATTTTACCTGAAGCGCAGTCATACTCTTTGACTCTCCCATCTTTGGAATTTTCAAGCTCTTGGGGCAGACTTTTATCCAACGCCCTTTCTCTTGGCAGCAAATGAAGGTCGCTTCTCTTAGAACGTCCTCGGAAGCATGATCGGTTGACTTTCCCAACAAATACGCTCCATTGCTTCGCCAAATCATTTCTGATTCAGCAGCAATGAGCATGTAAGTTAGGTCAATGAGGTTGTCGTCATGATCCATCATATAATACTTTCTTTTGAACTCATTATATGATTCAGGAAGTGACTGCAAAACCCAATTTACAGCCAACTCATTCGGGAATGACACACCCATTATTATCAACCTATCAATGTGTGATTTCATTCCTAGAATGCGGGCACACACGGATTTACCATCTTCATGTTTCATTTCCAATAGGGCCTTAGTGATATTGAACCTTTCAATTCTTCGATCTTGTGGGTTAGGGAGAACAATTGGAGGAGGTGGAGGAAGTGAAGCATGATTTCTTGTTCCTCGATCGAATCGTGGAAAACCATCTTCATGTGGAATGCTAGTTCAACGGGATTTGGGAAGACCATAGTTCTCGAACTTTGACATCTACAAAACGGGAGAAACAAATTCAAGTTAGTTGATTGATTGAGTCCTTAGTAAATCACCCAAATGAGATACTAAGGCTAGGACCCAACACAATACGCTACAACCTAGAAAAGGGATGCTGTAATCTAGTTACAAAATATTTGAAGGTAACTGAATGACGATTCAGTAATTTCCACCATGAAAAACGAAAAAGAAATTTAAGTTTTAAAATCTATGAAAACTCCTCGAACCTTTAAGATTCATTGAACATTACAATGGCATGTGTAAATCTCGATATGCCCCTCTTGTTTGTGACTGGGATGCCAAGGATCACAAAGCGGGTGTGAATAACCATGCAAACTTACATGGTGCCCTCACATGTTACAGTCACCTATTCGATGTGTCGGTAAACCACACACGCTCCACCGAACTATGAAAAACATTGAGTCACCCTTTGCTGCCTTTGCTTAGAACCATTTAGTGTGCCGGTAAACTACACACGCTCCACTAACGTCTTCGCAAGGGCACAAAGTGTAATTTAATGGAATTGCATCAATGCACTTTTGCCTAAGTAACTAAGATTGGGAATTTGAAAAACATTTAGTTACTTTGTATTTCATTATACTTATAATGGAAGGTTTCGTCCTATCCTACCCGTTCGGCTAACGACCCTCCACTAGTCAAGAGTGTGGTGGGTAAGAGTGGATACCCATTCAATCGCCATATTATAGGCAATTTCCTTAAACACCCCTTATAGACCAGCTTCGTGAATGAGGCCTCCTAACGGTAAGACTGACTTTTACTCATACATATATATATATATATATATATATATATATATATATATATATATAATGTTAGACTTTTAATGTTATATATATAGCATAGGGTATATTTTACACTTTTAAAATACTAGGTGGTCTAATTTAACAATTATACTTGTAATTCAATTAAATTGTAAATCTAAACTTTTTATAGATTTATTAAACTTCTTTTAATTATACACCTTAATTAATTAATAAAACCATAAGGGTGTGATTTGAACCTTTTCAAAACATTACTAGGGTTTTAGAATTTAACATTCCTAATTAAACTTTTAATCAACTTTAAATTCCAAAACCTGAGGGCAAGTTTTGAAACATTTCAAAACATTAGCGTTTAGAATTTAAATATACATCAAAATTAAACAATTAATCAAAATTTAGATTCCAAAACTTGAGGACAAGTTTTTGAAACCTTTTTCAAAGCATTAGGGTTTTAACTATTTAAATTTCAAAACTACAAAACTTTTTGGGTTCAAATTTAAACTATAAAACCTAAAGGGCAAAATATGAAACTTTTCATAACAACAAGGATCAAATAACAAATAATTTAAATTAACATTTAATCACATAATTATCCATATTTGATTTATTTAATGATTTCTTGCAAAACAATTTATCAATTTACTCAAAATAATTAATTAATTATCAAATAAGGAAACAATTATCTTATTAATTGATAAATAGATTCAATTAGATCAAAATTATAGTCAAATATATCATATAATCCGATTAATATTGATCTAACATGATAAGGTAACTATCCATAAGCAAAAACATCAAGAAAACCCGAGATATCCTCCATCTGACGAGTTGACTCGTCGAGTCGGGCTTGGACTCGTCGAGTCTGCATGGACTCGGCGAGTTCAGCTATGGACTCGGCGAGTCCAGCCTCCAAAACACCAAAAAACGAATTTTTTGAACATGTAATGCATCAATACAATTGAAACCAAGCTAGGCACTGATACTACTGATGGGTTTTGGTGATAAGACATCCTATGTGATCATACAAACCATAAAGCTTGGATCTAGGTTTCTCTATTGTACATGCAAGTTATCTAAGACTATAAACCCTAATTCTAGCATTTAAATAATCATATTAACATGAGAATAAGTTTATAATGTTACCTTGATTGTTATGTAGCAATAACAATCCCAATTCCTCCTTGAATTGACTTTGGAAGGCTTAGAGTCAAAAGTCTCACTCCTCTAATGGTTCACAAACACCATAAGCAAGAGGATGAAGAGGAGAGAGGATGGAGGCTGCCCAAAAATGTGTGAAACCCTAGAAAGATCATTAGCCACATTTTTGGGTCATAAGGGTCTTATATATAGTAAGGCTATTAGGGTTATCTAACAAGGAAACCCTAATTTGGATGCTTAAGCCCTAAGAAACCCATGGAGCCCTTTCCTTAAGCCTTGGACGATTTCATATGGGCTTCGCCCATAAAATTCGTCCACCCCTTAATATAAGGCAATCCATGGCCCAAATTATAATTATCTTATAATTACAATTCCAGTACCTTAAGTTTAATTAATCTCTTTTAGTCACAAAACTAATTACTAATTAATTATTGACTAATATTAATTAAACAATATGATTTCTCCTTTAATATATTATTCTCATAATACATTAATAAATCATATTTAATCCTTTCTCTCCATAATTCATCCTATCAAGTTGCTTTGGTGAAGGCAACCCAAAAGGACCATGCAGCATCGGGTCAAGTACATACCAAAATAGTTATGGACTTAGACACTAATCCAACAGGATTGCCCTTTGGAGGTAGAAATCGCTGATGATCGATATGTGCGAGCATCGATGGTGTTTTGGGACTGCATCTTGCGTTTGTTCGAGGAGCGCTACTTGGTAGACATGGTTCCCATTCCGTTGCGTGGGAACAAGGTGATTATAGGCATGGATTGGTTGAGCCCTAATGGGGCAGTGATAGATTGCGCACAACAACTAGTGCGAGTCCGGACCCCAGGTGGGGGAGAGTTAGTGATTCATGGCGAGAGGGCACAGTGTGGACCCTCAGTCTGTTCAGCAGCGAGGGCTAGACGATACGTTCAGCAGGGATGCGCAGGTTATGTTGCGTACGTGATGGATACCCGGGAGGCGGGTAAGGCGTCAGTGAGCGAGGTTCCAGTGGTGCGAGATTTCGCAGATGTTTTCCCAGAGAAGCTTCCTGGGATACCTCCGGAGCGACAGGTGGAGTTTAGGACTGACCTCGTTCCTGGTGCGGCTCCGATAGCCAAGGCACCATATCGGCTGGCTCCTCCTGAGATGCTGGAGTTGTCTACGCAGCTGCAGGAGCTGCCAGACAAGGGATTCATTAGACCGAGCAATTCACCCTGGGGAGCCCCGATTCTGTTTGTGAAGAAGAAGGACGGATCGCACCGGATGTGTATAGATTATCGGGAGTTGAGCAAGGTAACAATGAAGAACCGTTACCCACTCCTGAGGATTAATGATCTCTTTGACCAGCTTCAGGGAGCATCTTGGTTCTCCAAGATTGATTTACGTTCGGGTTATCATCAGATGAGGGCCAGGGAGGAGGATACGCGGAAGACCACGTTTCGGATGCGCTATGGCCACTATGAGTTCCTGGTGATGCCGTTTGGGCTCACTAATGCTCCTGCCATGTTCATGGACCTCATGAACCGCATATGCAAACCGATGCTGGATCGGTCTGTGATAGTCTTTATCGATGACATCTTGGTTTATTCCAAGACGCAGGAAGAGCATGAGGAGCATTTGAGAGAGGTATTGGAGACCCTGAGGAGGGAGAGCTTGTATGCCAAGTTCTCCAAGTGTGAGTTTTGGTTGCGCGAGGTGCAATTTCTCGGACACATTGTCAACCAGAACGAGATTCTGGTCGATCCGGCCAAGGTCGAGGCCGTGATGAGATGGGAGGTTCCGAAGTCTCCATCTGAGATTCGGAGTTTCCTAGGATTGGCAGGCTATTATCAGAGGGTCATTCAGGATTTCTCCAAGATAGTTGTACCCTTGACACGGTTGACGAAGAAAGCCGTGGTCTTTCGGTGGGGACCCGAGCAGCAGGCAGCATTTGAGACATTGAGACAGAGATTGTGCGAGGCGCCAATCTTAGCCCTGCCAGAGGGCGTAGAGGATTTTGTGGCTTATTGTGACACGTCTATTTCAGGGTTGGGTGTGGTATTGATTCAGAGGGGGCATGTCATTGCCTACGCTTCGAGGTAGCTCAAGCCTTACGAGGCGAAGTACCCGATGCATGATTTGGAGTTGGGGGCGGTGGTTTTCGCCCTCAAGATTTGGCGGCATTACCTCTATGGGGTTCGGTGTACCATTTACACGGACCACAAGAGTTTGAGGTACCTCATGGATCAGCCGAATCTGAACATGAGGCAACGTCAGTGGTTGGACGTGGTGAAGGATTATGATTGTGAGATCCTTTACCACCCGGGAAAGGCCAACGTGGTGGCCGATGCGCTTAGCCGCAAGGCGGCGCCGATCAGGGATATTTGCATGAGGATGACTGTGGTGACTCCCTTGTTGGAGCAGATTCGGGAGACTCAACAGGAGGCTATCAAGGAGGAACATCGGAAGAGCGAGCGTGTGGTGGGTCAGGTTTCCTCCTTCGATTATGATAGTCGAGGACTATTGACACTACACCGCAGGGTGTGGGTGCCGTATCACGGAGGCGTGCGCCAGATCTTGATGGAGGAGGCGCACAAGTCCCGATTCTCTATTCATCCCGGGGCGATGAAGATGTATAGGGATCTTCGTCTAGATTATTGGTGGCCCTGCATGAAGCGGGATGTGGCATGGTACGTCGAGTGGTGCTTGATCTGCAGGAAGGTCAAGGCCGAACATCAGAGATTGCATGGGAAGATGTAGTCGTTGGACATCCCGTTGTGGAAATGGGAAGACATCACGATGGATTTTATCACAAAGCTTCCCAGGACTGCACACGCAGTAGATTCGATTTGGGTCATCGTGGATCGATTGACCAAGAGCGCCCATTTTCTTCCGATCCAGGAGAGCATCTCGGCTGAAAAGTCGGCCGATATCTACATCAGGGAGATAGTAGCATGGCACGGGGTGCCAGTGTCAGTGATATCAGACCGAGATGTGCGATTCACTTCCAGATTTTGGAAGAAGTTTCATGACGAGTTGGGCACTCGTTTGCATTTTAGCACTGCCTTTCACCCGTAGACGGATGGTCAGAGCGAGCGGACTATCCAGACTTTGGAGGATATGTTGCGGGCATGTGTGTTAGATTTTGGTGGTAGCTGGGATACCTATCTTCCCTTGGCTGAGTTCTCATACAACAACAGCTACCACACGAGTATTGACCATCCCCCATTCGAGATGTTGTACGGACAGAGGTGCAGGACCCTGATATGCTGGGGTGAGGTTGGCCAGAGGGTCATGGGATGCACCGAGGTGGTGCTCGAGATAACCGAGAGGATCCAGCAAGTTCGGAGCAGACTTCAGACTGCTCAGAGTCGGCAGAAAATTTACGCTGACAAGCGTCGATCCGACTTGGAGTTCCAAGTTAGGGATATGGTTCTCCTGAAGGTGTCGCCTTGGAAAGGCGTCATTCGATTCAGGAAGTGGGGAAAGTTGGGCCTGAGATTTATCGGACCGTTCAGGGTGGTAGCCCGGGTGGGCAAGGTGGCGTATAGATTGGATCTGCCGGTCGAGCTCAGCCAGATCCACAACACTTTCGATGTCTCTTAGCTGTGGAAGTGCTTAGTGGATGATTCAGCAGTAGTGCCGTTGGAGGATATTCAGGTTGATGACAGCCTGAATTACATTGAGCGCCCAATCGCAATCCTCGATAGGAAGTCGAAGGATTTGAGGAACAAGAGGGTGGAACTAGTGAAGGTGCAATGGCAGCACCGCAAGGGTTCGGAGTGGACTTGGGAGCCAGTAGAAGAGATGATGGAGCATTACCCCGAGCTGTTTCAGGATTGAGCGGCAGACTTTGAGGACGAAGTCTAAAATAAGTGGGGGAGATTTGTAGCACCTGGTTCCTGGTACGTGAGTTTTGCCTTAAGTATTTGTGTTTTTGGCCGTGGACTCGGCGAGTTGGAGGCCCGACTCGCCGAGTAGAGACGAGACTCTGGGGCGCGGATAAGATGGCGACTCGACGAGTCCATATTAGGGACTCGACGAGTCTGCGCTGTTTGATGAAACCCTAATTTCCAAGGGTTTGCACCCTATTTAAACATCCATTTGCGCCTCAACTCCGCCCCATTCACCCCCAGAACCTCTCCATATGTCCTAGCTCTTGTTCTTGTGAGTTTGAGGCATCTTAGGGTGTATTCTTGAAGATTTTGAGAAGGAAGTGGAGTAGATCAAGAGGAAGGGAAGGAAGCCAAGAATCTTAGTGTCCTCTCAGTGATTTCCTTGAGGTAAAACTCGTTTTCCCCCTGTCTATATGCTTATAACTCCATTAAAGTCTTCTTTGAGCCCTTCCCCAAGCTTGTACGTGCATCATATTTCGTAATAAGTTGATTGGCCTCTAGATCCAGACTTGGTTGAGCTCCAGGAGCTCAGATCTACTACCTTTATAGACCCATATTGCATGAAGACCTTAGATATACTCTTTTGGTGCATTTTGAACCCTAAAACCCTCATGGAGGAATATCTACACATAAAGTTGGAAACTTTACGAGTTATTCATGCTCTAGGAACCCAGATCTATGAATGGAATGGACTAGATTCGAGCAAAATCGCGTATATGGCTCTTGCATGGAGCAGACTCGGCGAGTCGCTCATCTGACTCGGCGAGTCTAGTCGCGAGTCTCCGAGATTGTCCCCTTTTTGCTGTGATGAGTTACATAGTGAGTCCAGGGTGGACTCGGTGAGTTGGAAGCCAAAAATTACCCATAATGGAACTCGACGAGTCGATGCCCAGACTCGGCGAGTTCAAGGCAATCTCCTTAGATCAAGATCAGACTCGGCGAGTTGTTCATACAACTCGGCAAGTCACAATATAACTTGTTCATTGGATGAAGATGAACTCGGCTAGTTGTTCATACAACTCAGCGAGTAGGATGAAGGACTTGAACATCAGTTTGGAAGGAGAACTCGACGAGTCAACGCCTAACTCGACGAGTAGAAACAGAATTCAGGTCAGTCGTTTGGACATGGACTCGGCGAGTTGCCGAGCCAACTCGGCGAGTCGGGTCAACTGGAAGTTGACTCTGACTTTCACTTAGGGCATGATTAGGGGTAAAATGGTCATTTTACCCAAAGGACAGTTAGCAGTTTTTGACTAAGTGTTTGGTGGGAATTACAGCCGGAGGATTTTCGGAGTAGCAGCAGCAGTCAGACTATTCCCACACAGATCAGCAGCTACTCCGAAGTGAGTTACCTTTCAGTAGCAGTGGGTCTAAGGCCACAATGCCGGCCCACCAGTAGGAGTTGTATGTTAGATGATTGTCTTTGTCATATCATCTAGGTTTGCTACTACCGATATGTTATATGTTGGCATGATATGTTGTATGTGATAGTAGTAAAGTTCGGTTGTTAGGACCGAAGGGTAGTCAGACACCCCAGATACGTCTGATATTATGTTTGTGTTATGATATATGTGATGTGAAATAGTCCCCGAGATTCGGTTGTTAGGACCGTAGGGTAGTCAGCACCCCAGAATAGCTCGACATGGGTAGGTCAGCACCCCAGAATGGCTTGACACGGGTAGGACGACACCCTAGAATGGCCGCACGGGTAGTCGGCACCCCAGAATGGCCGTACCGGGTAGTCAGGCACCCCAGAATAGCCTGGCAGTATGTATGTTATGTATTGTATGGTATGTGGTACGATGGGGGAACTCACTAAGCTTTGTGCTTACAGTTTACAGTTTTGGTTTCAGGTACCTCTTCATCGAAGGGGAAGGAGCTGGCACGGTAGCGACACATCATGCACAAACACTGGTTTCTGCATCTATTAGATTTCTCTGGGATTTATACTTTGATGTTTCGATTGGTTGTATGACTTGACTTTTTAACATGGTTTATGTTGTGATGGAGTTTGATCAAACAATGTTTTTATTTATTAACGTTTTCTAAAGTAATGTGTTAAAAACAAAATTTTTGGACGTGAAAATTGGGTCGTTACATTTTCCTTACTATGCCACTTTTGGAAATCGTTTTTCCCCTAAACACATCTTCTTAATCAATTGTTAACAAACATGTGTCAATCAGTTGCGGAATTATTGGATGTTAGGAAAAAAGATTATATATACCCTAGTTATTGGTAATTGCATCGATTTTTTTGTCAACAGAAGTTTCTCCTCAAATACCCAAGGTATATTTTTTCTTCTAGAACATTGGACTGAACTCCATAGGTAGACATCGAAACTAGAAATTTTAGAATGCCAATATGCCTTTTCTGGTACATAGAGTTCCAAAACAGGACTCTAATTATATCATATTTTATTTTTTGAAGTGTTTCAAGTGATATTAATTCTTAATTTGATTTCAGATTGTGTGATATTGTTGGGCTAGTGTTGTAGTTGCAATAGGCTCATAATGTTCCTAATTTCCCTAAAGGAATGCAAGAGCATACTAATATTATTAATATTGATTTTGGGATGATGAAGGTTCTAGAATTGTGAGATTTTAAAAAAATATATATGATTGTTATGTAGGCCAAACAACTCACAAAGGTTTCTATATGTATAATGATAAGGAGACTTAAGCATAGTTTCTTAAATAGTTACAAGGTTAGAAGAAACTCATCGATTTCATAATTTTAGACCTCTTCAAACCAAATACGGGTGAAAGAAGAAGCACCAGGGGAGGCGGTAGATAGAGATGGTGGATGTAGAGAAAGAGAAAGAGAAATACAATCGGTGGAGAGAGTAAACAAATACCTTGAAGGTGGGGGTGGATTCTGAAGAAGAAAATAAAAGGGAGAATAAGTTGATGTAAAGAAGTGATTTTAGGTGAATACACCGGCCATGAAAATATTAGTCGAGAACGCAACTGAGGAATGGCTCAACTGATTACGTGAAATTTGATCAATTTAGGTTAGATTTTAAGTCTAAGTGCAATATATAACTACGTACTTCAATTTTGCTTATTATTATGCTTCACATGCATTTCTTTATACTACATTATGCGAATCCCCATGAGAATACAATTATATAGTTAAAATAACATTTACCAAATTATTATTTAATATTTCTACTTTGAAACAAAATGTTTGTAGTAAAGAAAACATATAGTTAGCATATTAGTTTTATTAAACATTATAGTTTTAAATTTTAAGTCATTGTGATATATACAATTATTGATAATTTAATAAACCGTTTAAAATTATGTAAATTATATATCAAATGTATCATAGTCTATATATAATGGGTAACAAAATGTATAAACAAAAATATGAACTAAAACTTTTAGTAACATAAAAGTACAAAAACATCTATTATAATATTTATATTAAGATATATATATATATATATATATATATATATATATATATATATATATATATATATATACACATCGAATAATAAAAAATATGAAAAATAAACACTACAACTTTTAATAACATAAAAACACTAAAACATCTATTATAACATTTATATTAACTATTCATATTAAAATCACAAATCTCTTCAAATAAATTAATATTTTTAATGAGCAAAACTTACAACCTTATAAAAGAAAGAAAAATAAGAAGTTATTAGTGATTACTAGTTAATAATTATAAGTTAAAAACTCTTGAGTTGTAATTAATAAATATACATAAATTAGAAAACTATTGATTTGTAGTGTGAGTTTCAATTGAATGAGGTATTGGAAACATGTATTTATTATTATTATTATTATTATTATTATTATTATATATATATATATATATATATATATATATATATATATATATATATATATATATATATATATATATAAATGAATGTTAGGAATAGTAAACTTGCTATTTTTCGGCAGAATTGGTTCCTATACTATTGTTGGGTTTTAAAGTTAGCAATAATAAATTTGGATGTTTTTTTTGGCAACTTTACTCTTCATTCTTTAGCCATTTTGATATTTTTTGTCCTTGCACTCAATATTTTTACACTTTTTAGGAACATTTTAATATTTAAAGTCTAGCCACAAAACTTTAACGGTTTGACAACTTTGATCTCTTTTTTCTAAAAAGTTGTTAAATCTTACCCCTTTAGTTTTTAGCCATTTTGACACTTCTGGTCCTTGAAGTCAAAACTTTTACATTTTTTCATAAAAACATGAAAAAAACGGTCTGGGGTAAAGCTCGGGCTTTTCATCCTTGCACTATCTACGACTGTCATATTTATCGATTCGGAAATAACATTGAAAGCTTATGGCCCTCGCGTAGCGGGGGTAACCTTTCTAATTATTATTATTATTATTATTATTATTATTATTATTATTATTATTATTATTATTATTATTACTATTATTATTATTATTATTATTTTTATTATATTCTTCTGAATAATTGGTTTTGATGCATCATTTTAATCCCTTAAGTTATTAAACATAAAGATATTTAATTATAAATTTATAACATACATAGGTGCATATATATGTTAAACAAATCACATATAATATATATATTTTTGTAAATGTCTTATGTAATTCATGTCGTAGTAATATGGATAAATTACTTTCATATGAAGAACATATCATGATAAGTCAATCATAATTACATATCAAATGTTAAAAATTATGTGATCTTTTAAATATTGTCTTGTAAATATGTTGTGTAGAATAACCCGATAAAAAAATAGAAAATAAACATAATGAAAATAGAAAAACTACAATTAGATAAATAAGAAGATGGGATGGTTGTATATATAATAAAAAATGTTACATAAATATATATTTAAATCAAAAGAAAAACTAACATTCGTCTACTTTGCTCAAACAAAAAATCAAAAGAAAAAACTAACATTCGTCTACTTTGCTCAAACAAAAAAAATCTATATCCGTTTTCTGAATGTTCTTTCTTCATTTAACTTCTTTTAACTGTAGAAACTTAATGACAATTCTTCACTAACCTGCAATCAAAATGTTTTTGTTGAAAATGAAGAATCAGAAAGATATACCAATCAAAACATTGATGTGTGGAGAGTCACATTCAAGATTGAGTAATACACACAAATCACATATAAAAATCAAATGAGAAATTGAATATAAACAAATAATAGAAAAGCTTCATCTGATTTGGTTGAAAGAAGAAATCATATTACACTTACCACCGATACGACATAACCTACATCTTCAAATTATTATATTTGGATTGTGAATACTTCAACTACATGAAAACTATTGAATCGCAATATCTTCAACTCAATGACGACTTTTTGTAAAAATAATATACTAATATAACTACATATATAATAAGAGAATACAAAAAATTATTTGAAATTTATAAATATAATAAATGTTATTAATTAAGGAATATAAAAAGTTATGTAAATCAATATGGCTTGAGAAAACAAAATATCTCTAAGCATATGATTTTGAATGGTATGGTTTGAGAAAACAAAATATCTCTAAACATATGATTTTGAATGGTCTCATTTATAATACTGGAAAAAAAATATAACACAATCAAACTATGAGTATAAAATAATATATTCATCCACAACCTTGACTTGTAGAGATTTTTTAGGGACTTCATCACTGCAAATACGTTCTAAAAGAACTGTACCTATTGAAATTTTTTCTTTTCATTTTCTTATGACATCCTTCTTACATGTAAGAGTTTATATAACATGTTTGGTGTTTAATGTTAAATCAATTACTTAGAAGACATTTGAAAACTCATTTGAGAATATGAAAAGAAAAAGTTGTTTCAAATCATTTGGTGGTTAGAAATATAGTCATTTGAAAATATGAAAAAACAAATGAGTTTCAAATCAATGTGGTGCTTAGAATAATGTTTATATTATACGATATATAGATTATTGTACTTACCCATTATAACAAATTAACAATGCACTTTCACTTTTTTAAAATTAGTGACATGTTCTCCCGGTCCGCATTTTAAGTATAGTCTTATCTCAATCATGAGTCGAGCTTAGCATGGTCTTTAAGCATTTCCTACTATATATATATATACATACATATATATATATATATATATATATATATATATATATATATATATATATATATATATATATATATATATATATGTTCTGGTTCATTTGAGACCATTCTAATTTTGTGAGACTGTGAGACCAAATCTAAAAATAATTTTAAAATGCAAAATAAATGGAAAAATCCAAAAATTCTTTTTATAAATATTATTTTCGGAAGTTGAATTAACTAAAAAAAATATAAAAATATATATTAAAAAAATAAAAAACAAAATAAAAAAAATTCCATTTTTTTTTGAAAAATACGTGAAATATTCTAAATAGAATATTACATTGACATATTCTAAAAAATAATTTTAAAATGCAAAATAAATGAAAAAATCTAAAAATTCTTTTTTTAAATATTATTTTCGGAACTTGAATTAACTAAAAAAAATAAAAAAATTCTATTTTTTTTAAAAATACGTGAAATATTCTAAATAGAATATTACACTGTACATATTCTAAAAATAATTTTAAAATGCAAAATAAATGGAAAATTTAAAAAATTCTTTTTTTAAATATTATTTTTGGAACATGAATTAACTAAAAAAAAATGCATCTTACGGTCTCACAAAATATAGGTGGTCTCAAATGAACCTAACCATATATATATATATATATATATATATATATATATATATATATATATATATATATATATATATATATATAGAGAGAGAGAGAGAGAGAGAGAGAGAGAGAGAGAGAGAGTGCGACTAAGTGATACTCGTTTAGACTTGCAAGCCTATACACTAAGGCTAAGGATTAACATTATTTAATAAACCAGTACCAAATTGTTAGAAAATTAAGGGATCAGAATAACAATAAATATAGACTTGGATAAATTCAAGGATCGTGTTTATCAAACGCTTTATAAATCCGCAATTCATCCATTTTGCCTAGAGTAAACGAATTCAGAAGTTGGATAATCCAAAAATAAACCAATTCGAATTACAGGCCTAATTAGAATTGAAACACAGAGTACCTTACATGATGTGTTCTTGAAAGATAGAAAAATTATAATATATTTTTTAATATATGAATGTCCAGCCCTTTTTTGCAACATCCACATCTGATTTATACTTGAGGAAAAATGATTAAAATCGGTTAAACCAAAATCGCGTCGGAACATAGTAGTTATTGGACACAATCGATATTTACATCATCATGATATCATCAGTGGGTTTTTGGCAGAAAAATACATTATTAGATTCTTACTTAATACAAAATTTTGATTAGGTTTCGAGGCGCTGCCCCATCAAGGGCATTACCCCTTGGAATAATTGATATTTAGGATACCTTGATTTTCGAGTATTTGACATGTATATTATACTAATGTGAAAGCTCAATCTTTAAGTTATTTTCGTTTATGCATAATTTTGATTTTATGTTTATTTTTACTGTTATATTTTGATAGTTCTAAATTTAACTTGTCGTTAAAGTGGTGTTTTTTTTTTGTTAAACAATCCAGTCATATCTACTCCTTTGTAGTATATATACTCTATTAACTTTTTGTTGATATTTCATAATAATTTAATTCAGTCGTGCAAGAAAACTAAATACTTCATCACTTGAGACACGTTAAGAATTTTTACACATTCTCCCTAACAACCAACCATGATTTGCCAAAATAAAAGAATTATAATGTCTCCAACAAATGTGTCATTTCAAAGCCCCTAACTTTGTACATTTGGTTGCTGTAATCATCTCTTTACAGTAAGGAAGGCACATGGTGGTATGGCCACGTTCATGCCAAGATGCTAATTGTCTTCAATTTAATCATAGTAAAAGCATTTTTAATGTTGAAAATCTCGATTTTTTTAAATGGAAATCAATTGGCACTTAAAAAACGTATGAAATTTAGTACAAATGTTTTTTTAATTTCTTTAATCGGTTCCAATTTGATTATATATATATATATATATATATATATATATATATATATATATATATATATATATATATATATATATATATATATATATATATATATATATATATATATATATATTATAATCCGTGTTAAACGCGGAATAATGTATAAAAAAACATACAAATGTTTACAAATATTACATAATAATTATTAAAAAAAATTATTGTAATTGGTATTATTGAAATTTGTAGAAGATACATTGAAATCATAAATATCTATAATCATTAAAAGATTTCTTTGTATAAAACATTTTTTGTTTTATTAGTTGAACGATATTTCTCGTCAAATTTGAATACCTTCAAAATCATAGATAATCACATTAGTGTAATTTGACGAAAGATTGACGGGTAAACATTATAGACTTTTAGATTTTTTTTCTTGAAGAAGATGAATCGTCACTTGAATCCATCACTTTGTTTTAGTTTTAACGTTGCTTATAATAGTTAAACATAAATACATATGCATATCGGTAAGTTTTATTATTTTATATGAGGAAAATAATAGTTATAATTGTGCAACATTATCTAAAAAATAAATGTTTGAAATACTTTTTGAGGGAAAAATCAGGATCATTAAAACATTTTATATAAGGAAATTACAGAATTAGATTTGATAAAATTATTGGTGAAATTACTGACGAATATTATTTTTGAGGGTTTTGTATTTTGTAAAGTATTATACTATGAAAAATTCAAAAGTAATAATTATAATGGAGCAACATTCTCTAAGAATTAAATGTTTGAAATACTTTTGGAGAGAAAATATCGGGATCAATAAAAAAATTTGTATAATAAAAATACAAATTTAGATCAGGTGAAATTATGGATAAAATTATTGACAAATATTATTTCGGAGGGAATTGTATTTTGTAAAGCGTGAGAAATAAATGCTTGAAATATTTTTGAAAGGAAAAATTAGGATCATTAAAAAATTTTATATAAGGAAAATACATATTTAAATTAGACGAAATTATAGATGAAATTAACGATGATTAAATTAGTAGGCTACAATCGGAATCAAACTTTGGAAAGTTTGAATGTGATAAACGAAACGTTGAAGACGTCAAAATATAAAATTTTAAATGCTGGGGGATATATAAAAAACACATAAAATTATAAAAAGCCGACACAATAAAAAAGAAGATAAAGCAACATAAAAAATCTATCCTAATAAATAATAATCATTTTACTACGTGTCATTTTCTCATTTATTTTGCTATATGACAATTTTTTTGAATTTTTGAATTAATAAATTTTCACTTGTCATTACTCTATGTTTTTCAGTTATTTAAAAATGTTATTTAATTATATTTTTATATAAGCATAAAGATGTTACTTAATTTAAACCTATATTAACAACCAATATACTGTATTTTCATTGTATTAAATATTAACAATTATATCATGTATTCAAATAAAGTCATAGAGTATAATTTACAGAATGTTAAATATTATATGGATTTAATTTTACTATATAATAAATGGAAATTCTTTTCTAAATCATAATTGGTTTATTTTAAATTGATTATAAATGATGCTAGCATTTATGTTGTTCTTATTTATTTGGTGTTCATAAAAAATTTGCATTAGACTTGGGCAATTTTACAATTGCATTTTTATTAATGTTTAATGGTTTTATTTTTCTAACCGTAACGCTTTTTCTAGTTGTACTTTTTACAAATCTCCTAATATCTTATAATTTTTTATTTTACTTTATAATTTTTATAACTATGCTATTTTCAAGATTGACCGTCTTAAATACGAAACTTTATTCACTGATTTCGAACAAAAAGAGTTTCTCATGACCGGGATATAACCTTTCAAAGATAGGGACAAATTAGGGAAAAACGTTGAAACGAGACCTTTGGCTTTTTAAATAAAAAAACCACATGCACACTGCAATTAACTAAATATGTTAAAAAGGAAGAATTATGGGAAAATATGTCAAATTAATAGTAGTATGATATTGATAATTAAAAAATTGAAGGGTAAATGATAGTTTTCAATCATTAACTACCATGCAATCCAAAAAATCTTAGAAAAGTTTAATTACGTAAGATACACACACACATACATACACACACATACACACACACACACACACACATATATATATATATATATATATATATATATATATATATATATATATATATATATATATATATATATATATATATATATATATATATATAGTTAATCGAAAGGCACAATGCTTTTCTCATGGGCATTTATCAAACATGTAGAGTGCAACATCAAATGCAAGGTTAAAAAGACAAAATTAAAATATTGGAAAACTAATACTAACATTTATAATCAAAATTATTCATGCATTCAAAGATCACAATCAAATACAACACTAATGAGAATAAAAAAACAAATACAATTAATAAAAATTAAGAACATCATATTAATGAAGGAACTTGAATGACGAACGTGATGTTGCAAAAGGGTGATGCTGTTCGAAAGTGATGTTGCAAATGCTCTGAAGAAAACATAATGTACGAACACCAGCACATAATTTAACCATAACTTTCAATAATGATTATGGAAAAAATATCAAATTTCGAATTCTTTGATTCTTGGAAATTCAGCAATGATAACCTGTAATCATGTAGATATGTTTCATATAATAAATATGAATTGAAAGAATATACGAGAGGTGCCATCTATGAACACCACTTAAATTGCGAAGGAACAAAATTACTTTCAGAAAGTATGATGAGGTTTAAAGGAGTTGAATACATTCCTTTTATAAACCACGTTAAAATTAAATTAGTTAGTCAATCATTCAAAATTAGTCAATATTTATTTTATTTTAGTATGGCATCATCAAAATGATCTAAGGGTTGAAATTAATAAACGAAACACAATGAATGATCCTAATTATTGAATGTGATGTCATCAAGTTTCTGTATCATAAGTTATATGTTTATGTATCAGATTTACAATAAATGAAGTTGCGCGTATATGATTTTCAAAAGAATAAATTGTATAAATATTCCTCTAACTATTTGACAATTTATGTAAGTGAGGGCTATATACAATAGCACCCTTTTAAATTGATGTTACTTCATGGTTCTGTTAGCTTCAAGCATAGTAAATGATTGAAACCTATAAAATGATTATTTTCTATTAAACTCTATTTCTGAGTTCAATTTATTAAGGATATAGAAGGAAATATATGAAAATAAGTAGAAAGTGAAAAAAATGAAAATAAAACTTTCCTTCGTAAACTTCCTTCCAATATCTATAGAGAAAACTACAAAATGTTTTATTTTTCTTTCATTTCATTAAAATTCGAACACAAAATATAATTTCTTGCTTTTTTTTTTTCTTCTTTTCTTTCCACTTCTTTGCTTTTCTTTGCAAATACTCAGGAACTAGGCATTAGAGTTGGAAATCGATATACATAACCATGTTTTTATTGATTTGTATACAATACTTTTAGACATACAAACAAATTTGTGCTTTAGATGGTTGTACAATTGTATAAAGCAAAATGTAACGTCCCATTTTCACTATAAAATTCTTAATTTTAATTAAGGTAAAACTTATAAAATGTCATTTAGGAAAATCTATTTATTTTGAGATACATTTGTTTGAAATACGAATAATATAATAAACATGAAATTTCCGTGACTGCTGAAGAATATGTACAGTCACGCGTGCGCCTCCTCGTGATCACCAATTGTACCTGAAAAAAATTCATAAATGTAAGGCAAAGCTTAGCGAGCTCCCCCAAAATACAATACACAATAACATACATACAATACATGTACACCATGCCTATAGCATGACATCTGTGTTGGGTCACTTATTTGTATAGATTTGATGATGCAAAATATATTCTCAATAGTTATAGTTTATATGCTCACTCTAGATAGTCGGTCATGTCTAAGTAAGTGTGTATATGACATTTGGTGTGCTATAGTCGGACATATGAACTTCCATCAACATATCTTCAGATATGTTGATGGAAGTTCATTAAAATTCGAACACAAAATATAACATACATACAATACATGTACACCATGCCTATAGCATGACATCTGTCAGAGCTAGCTTAGTTAGTTAATCTGAAGATATGTTGATGGAAGTTCATATGTCGAAGATTGAAGAACATTCTCTGATGACCGGAAGACCCTAAAGACTCTATCAGCACCAAAGGCATGAAGACACCATCTATTGAAGATTGATCAGTGTTTCCAGATGATGATGGTTATATACTGATGACTTACTGATCATATGATAGGTTGATGATACTTACTGATGGTCATTCATATATGTTAAAGCTAAAGTTGATCAGCTTGACCCCGACACTGATGACTAAAGTTGAAGCTGATCTCCAAAAGCTAAAGATGATGCTCTGATTAGCTTCTGAAGTGTTAGTGATGATATCTGAATCTGGAAAAGATCTGATTTAATACATTCCTTTTATACCATCATACTTTAAATGTAGATTAGATATAATCCCTTTATTTGATGGATTCTCATAGATAGATTACTATATAATCAATATTAGGGTGAAACCCTAATGTTCTGAGTGATAGGTTTTGAGTATTCTAACATTCCTAAGGTGTACATGCAACCCTAGAAACCTTAGATATATTTTTTACTAAGATACATGCAAATTTGATTCTCCAAGGTTCTTAACATATGTACCATGGCATGGGGAGCTTGAAACATAAAAGCAAGTAGGAAAAACATACCATACTTGTTGGTTAGATTCCTTGAGAATCTTGTGAGCCTAGCACACCAAATGTGATGCCTTAAATGTTTCACACAACACCACAACTCTTGGAACCAAAAGAAGGGCAAGAAAACTCAATCCTCTTCCAAAAACCAACAGATGGTGGCCGTCCATGCTGCCACCACTCCTGCTATCCCTGTACCAGCCAAATTCTATGTTGGAAACCTACCCAAGTGCCCCAAGTGCGCCTTCCATCACAACGGCCCCTGCCGTGAATTGCACTACACTAACTACGACCTGAAGGGCCATACCGTCCGGTTTTGCATATCCCAACCTAAACCTATCTCTCAAGTCCCCAACTCGGGAGTGAGCCATGCCTGCTATGGCTGCGGTGAGGTAGGCCATTTCAAGAAAAACTATCTGAAGGTCGGGAATACGGGAGGAATGGGAAGACTACTCGTTATTGGCCACAATGAAGCAGTAGCGGACCCCACAATAGTCATGGGTATGTTCCTTCTCGACAACTCTTATGCTTGTATGTTATTCGATAGTGGAGCAGAAAGAAGTTTCATAAACCAAAACTTTAAACACTTACTTAAGCAATCCCCACAACCACTAAAAGAAACATTCGTTGTAGAAATGGCTAACGGAAACACAGAGAGCTCTAACGAACTCTACATAGGTTGCACCCTCAAGCTAGATGATCATTCATTCCCAATCGACCTCATACCAGTATCGATCAAGAGTTTCGATGTCATTGTGGGCATAGACTGGTTGAGTCTCCATCATGTTGATATGTTGTGCTTCGACAAAGCAATCTGTCTAAACCTACCAAATAATGAAACCTTGTTAATCTACAGAGACAAACCTAGTACGAGCCTTCGCATCATCTCGAGTATTCAAGCTCAGAAGTACTTGCGTAAGGAATATCGCGCATTCCTTTCACACGTTGTCGACACAAGCCAGAAAACGAAAGATCTAAAAGACTTCCCCGTCGTATGCGACTTCCCCGACGTCTTTCCAAAGGAGCTACCAGGTTTACCTCCCAAACGTCAGGTTGAGTTCAGAATCGATCTAATTCCGGGATCTACCCCCGTAGCTAAATCACCCTATCATCTAGCGCCTGCTGAGATGCAAGAAGTATCCACTAAACTTAACGAGCTGCTCAGCAAGTGATTTATAAGACCAAGCTTCTCACCCTGGGGAGCACCAGTCTTGTTCGTAAAGAAGAAGGAGGGATCGTTCTGTATGTGCATTGATTACAGAGAACTCAACAAACTGACGGTAAAATAGCTCTACCCTCTTCCCCGTATAGACGACCTATACGACCAACTTCAAGGGGCGAGTTACTTTTGCAAGATTGATCTTAGGTTTGGGTATCATCAGTTACGAGTGCTTGAGGAGGATGTCCCGAAAACAGCCTTCTGAACTCATTAGGGACACTATGAGTTCGTAGTAATGCCGTTCGGAGTGACCAACACGCCCGTGGTATTCATGGGTCTAATGAATAGGGTGTACCGTCCTTACTTGGATCAGTTTGTCATCATCGTCATTGATGACATACTCATCTACTCTCGAAGTAAGGAGGAGTATAGCGATCACATACGACAAGTCCTAGAAACCCTTCGATCAGAGAAGTTATATGCGAAGTTCTCGAAGTGCGAATTCTGGATCCGAAGAATCGAATTCTTGGGACACGTGGTTAGTGAAGAAGGAATCAACGTGGACCCAACCAAGATTAAAGCTATTGAGAGCTGGTCAGCACCGAAGACGCTGACAAAAATTCATCAATTTATAGGCCTCGCCGGCTACTACCGTAGACTCATTCAGAACTTCTCTCGGATCGTGAAACCCCTAACCACATTGACCCAGAAAGGCGTGACATTTGACTGGGGAGACAAACAGGAGAAGGCATTCCAAACCCTGAAACGTGCCTTATGCACCGCACCAATACTATCCCTCCCCGAAGGTACATAAGATTTTGTGGTATACTGCGATGCATCAAATCAGGGACTTGGTTGTGTTCTGATGCAACGGGGTAAAGTCATCGCCTATGCCTCAGGACAGCTGAAGACACACGAGCTCAACTACACCACCCATGACCTCAAATTAGGAGCGGTTGTTTTCGCCCTAAAGATCTGGAGACACTACCTGTACAGTACGAAGAGCACGATATAAACCGACCACAAAAGTCTACAACACATATTCAACCAGAAGGAGCTCAATATGAGACAATGACGGTGGGTCGAGCTACTCAATGATTATGAATGCAAAATTCGTTATCATCCGGGTAAAGCCAATGTAGTAGCAGATGCCCTAATCCGGAAGGAACATTCTGGTCAAAGAGTCAAGTCGTTAACAATGACTATCCATTCGTATCTCTCCACACAGATTAAGGAAGCTTAGCTCGAAGCGTTGAAGCCTGAAAATGTGGCGGGAGAATCCCTGCGAGGAATGGATAAGAACTTGGAAGTCAAGTGTGACGAAGCCTTATATCTCATGGACCGAATCTGGACACCGTGTCAAGGTGGCTTCAGAGACTTAGTCATGAATGAAGCCCACAACACTCGATACTCCGTTCACCCAGGATCAGATAAAATGTATATGGATCTTAAAAAGTCATACTGGTGGCCTAACATGAAAGCAGAGATTGCTACCTTCGTGAGTAAATGCCTTACTGGCGCCAAGGTCAAAGTCGAGTACCAGAAACCATCAGGTCTTCTACAGCAACCGGAAATACCGGAGTGGAAGTGGGAGTGGATCACTATGGATTTCATAACTAAGCTACCTAGGACAGTGGGTGGACTTGATACCATATGGGTCATCATTGACAGATTGACCAAGTCCGCACACTTCCTGCCCATCAAGGAAACAGACAAGATGGAGAAACTCACATGAACATACATTAAGGAGATCCTACGACTACATGGTGTCCCTATATGTATCATCTCTGATAGAGATAGTAGGTTTACTTCGAGATTCTGGCAATCACTACAAAAAGCATTAGGGACGAGGCTAGACATGAGTACAGCCTACCATCCGCAGACCGAAGGACAAAGTGAGAGGACTATCCAAACCCTGGAAGATATGCTGCGAGCCTGTGTGATCGACCTTGGTAAGGCCTGGGATACCCACTTAACCCTTGTCAAGTTTTCCTACAACAACAGTTATCACACGAGCATCAAGGCAGCATTATTCGAAGCCCTCTACGACTGGAAGTGCAGATCCCCTCTGTGCTGGGTTGAGGTGGGTGACACTCAGTTAGCTAAAGGACGCATTCCTGACAGCGCTCTCAAGGGTCCGGAGATCATTTGAGAAACAACCGAGATGATCGTACAGATATGTGAACGACTAAAAGCCGCTAGAGATCGATAGAAAAGCTACGCATACAAACAAAGAAAACCCTTGCAATTCCAGGTTGGAGACCGAGTCCTTTTGAAAGTCGCTCCCTGGAAGGGCACGGTACGCTTTGGAAAGAGTGGAAATCTGAATCCAAGATACATAGGGCCTTTTGAGATTCTCGCTAGAATCGGCCCCGTAGCTTACAAACTTAACCTACCCCACGAACTCAGTAACAATCATCCTACCTTCCACGTCTCGAACTTGAAAAAGTACCTATCCGACGAGACCTTCGTAATCCCATTAGATGAGATCGAGATCAACGAGAGCCTCAACTTCATGGAAGAACCTATGGAAATTATGGATCGGGAGGTCTAACGAACGAAACTAAGCCGCATCCCAATTGTGAAGGTTCGATGGAACGCCAAACGAGGACCGGAGTTCACTTGGGAATGCAAGGATCAAATGAAACTTAAATATACCCATCTTTTTGCTTAGTTATTTTGTAATAACATGATTGTTTGAACTCTAATTTCGGGACGAAATTCCCTCTAACGGGGGGATGATGTGACAACCTGAAATTTATTTTGTTACTGTAACCCGTTTCCGTTAATAGAACTCGTTTTTATTAAACTTTTCCGTTAACATTTGGGATCAGGCAAATTAAATTAGAGCTTTTATTAGGACTTCATAAGGGTCGGAACAAATTAGAAACACGTGAAACACCCTCAATATTCCCTTAAAAAGTTGTAGTTACAATCAAGTCAAATTACGACGATTTAATCGGGTACGACCATAAGCCCCGTTTAACGTCTGTATCGGGTAGATTCCCACCTGGTCACAAACTCAACCCCAATATAAGAGTTGAGTGTGCACTAAATTGAACTTTTCCCACTCTAGTCACTCTCTCTCTACTCTCTCTCTTCAAGGCCCGATTCTTCCAAAAATCCGCAAGTTTTCGCACCCAAACTGTAAGTTCTCTTAGCCTAGATTGTACTAAAGCTCATTTCATGTCAATATAGCATTAAAATTGTCCAAGAATGTCAAGAACAAGGAGTTTACGGCCCAAGAACCCTCTTAGGTCGTAAACCCCTAAAAGGGTGCCAAAATGCCCCCAAATCCCTTCCTTCTGCTTAGAGACTAGCTTAGAACTTACGCTTGAAGTATTTTAGACCTTAAACATCAAATTTGGAGGCTTGAATGAGGGTTTATGGCCCAAGTGATGGGTTTTGGTCATAAGAACGTCCTATGTGCTCATACAAACCCTAATGCTTGGATCTAGGTTTCTCTATTGTACATGCAAGTTATCCAAGACTATAAACCCTAATTCTAACATATAGAAATCGATATTAACATATAATTAGCTTTAAGATATTACCTTGATTGTTATGTACCAATAACAATCTCAATTCCTCCTTGTATTGACTTTAGAAAGCTTAGAGTCACAAATGTCACTCCTCTAACGGTTCACAAACACCATAAGCAAGAGGATGAAGAGGAGAGACGATGGAGGCTACCCAAAACGTGTTCTAACCCTAGAAGAAGTCTTCTCCACGTTTTTGCGTCATAAGGGGTCTTTATATAGTGAGGCTATTAGGGTTATGTAACAAGGAAACCCTAATTTGGATGCTTAAGCCCTAAGCAACCCATATACTCCTTTAATTAAGGCCTTGGACAATTTCCTTATGGGCTTCCCCATAGAATTTGTGCACTCCTTAATTTAAGACAATCCATAGTCCAAATTGAAATTATCTTATAATTACAATTCCAGTCCCTTAAGTTTAATTAATCTCTTTTAGTCACAAAACTAATTACTAATTAATTCCTGACTAACATTAATTAAACAATATGATTTCACCTTTAATATATTATTCTCATAATATATTAATAAATCATATTTAATCCTTTCTCTCCATAATTCATCCTATCAAGTTGCTTTGGTGAAGGCAACTCAAAAGGACCATGCACCATCGGGTCAAGTACATACCAAAATAGTTATGGACTTAGACACTAATCCAACAGTCTCGCAGTTGGATAAGTCTAATAACTATTGTGCGTATGACTTCAGCTGCTGATCTGCAATCATAGCTTTCTAAAGCCGCTGTTAACTTTGATCATATCAAATACGCGTGTCCTTAGATAAGGGATCATATATTCCTCCATTCTAGATATCATAAGACATGATTTCTAATCATTCTCTTTGTACAATTTCTCAATCTCCAATTTATGACGACTGACTAATTGAACAAATCAAATTAACCCTAGCCCAGCCGAGCATTTACGTTTGTCATCACTAAACCATCAAGGGGCCCAAAAATATCGTTTTTATCCTACTTTGGATAAAAGGAACGGATAAACTTTGATACAATGCTTTCTTGCACTCACTCACCGAATCACACACAATAATATGTTGTATAACACCAAGTTATTAGTGCATTTACATATTAGCAATGTGCAACCGATTTGCAAGATACAACTCACACATCTCGATTTCAAGAATATAAGATGTTATCGTCTCACCAATCACTCGTGATACAATCCATGGAGTGATCCAAGTGAGCGTGGGTTTGATCCAATGCTCAAATTCATATTCATAAGCACTCATGAACGTTGCAACAAACATTTGCTTATGTCTAATACTCTTTTAGACAATCCACATAGCAATTCACGACAGTCTTCATTCATACCTACTTCCAACATATGAATGACTGTGGCCCATTCGAATAACTTGACTGTTCTTAATCAATTAAGTTATTCAGGAAGTCAAAACATGCAAAGTGAAACACAAGAATAATACTAATCCCATATGGCCTCAAACCTTTGAGCATAAATAAAAACACCTTTTATTTATCACCATATCGATTACTCATTATTTGTCGTTGAGGGTAATCAACTTCTTACTTGAATTATTACACTTGTCCCATGCTCTTAGTATGCACACAATGTTTACCCATGGTTCTTACTTTGTGAAATAGATCAAATTAAACACATTTCCAATCATTCTCATTTAACAACTCCTAATCCATTTTATAAATGTAAGAATATCAATTCTTGCCACTTATAGAATATGCTAAATTCTAACATTTGATGCAACGATCCTTTTGTAATATCACTGCAACAAAGTCACAAAGACTATTGCCAATGAAATTACAAAGTCCTCTATAGGAGATTGTTACAAGACAATTCCATAAATGTGATGTCTCTCACTCAAAGTACATTCCTCTGAACATCCTTTTGCATAAAAAAGTTTCTAATCTAGACATAGATTTTCAATATTCAATTCCCAATATGTACAACTTTCCATACTTACCATATGACAACTCATTCTTAATAGAATCTTATCTATTTATAATAGTGTCGATATGGTCCATCTAATATGGAAACATTTCCATATTTTCCATATGACAATTATTAATATAATCTTTTCTATTCATAATAATATCGATATGGTCCATTCAATACCATGCTTCCAACTACTCATAAGCAACCAATCCTCGTCGAACTTTGGATTGTCCTTTGATAGTTGTTTAATTATTTTAGTCAAAACCCATTCTAGTCCTTTTTCCTTCTAAATGCGCTAGACATTTGGAAAATTTTAGAATTGTCAAATATTAAATCATTTGCAATCGATCCTATACCCGAAGTGTATGGGACACGATGCATAATGTTTTATTTGCTATGTTCTCAAACTTCGATTTGTGAGGAGGAATGCCGTAATCATAATCGAAATTTTAAGAACACACTATGTACCTTTGACTAAATTTATTAACATTTCTCAACCTAAGCCTTTAGATTTGAAATGAAGCATAATATTCTCTCCCTTAATTATAGCAAAACAACTTTAGAACCCTTACCACTTTGCAAGGTATAACTCTTGTTTTCTATAATTAATATTGCCAAGTTGCAATACGTGCCTTAATAATCATACAATCATAACATTTATGCTCCCACTATCATGATGATTATTATAAAACATAACACTTATGCTCCCACTAGCTTCGACATGTATTCATAAACGTCTTAACTTTCAGAAAAACAATACCTATTGAATTTCTTAAGTCCATGTTTCTAATACTTAATGCTTTGATAATCTTTTATCAAGGCCTCTTAAACTTATATACCTTTTCCTTAGATAGCTCATCTGTGTGTCTAAACAATTAAGACTAGTTGCCAAACCTCACAATTCAAAGCATGGAAAGGGATACCGTAACCATAATCGAATTCGAGAATGCAATTTTACAATCACTATCTTCTTAAAATCTTTCTTAGTGAAGGCATTTCCTCACAATCATTTTCATGAATGAGGAAATCTTATGACACTTAGATTTAAACGGTGTATGTGTTCCTATCCATGTGAATTTGTTAAAACCAAAGTTTACGACAAATTCAAACTCATATGGACCGGACTTTCTTAATCTTGATTTCTTGCCTTATGGTAGCACAACTGCCCACCACGTCTTCCAAGTAGTTAAGCAGCTCTCCTTTTCCTATCAATGTACCTTTCATTGATCAAGGTGCCTTGCCATTTATGCATTCAAAATGAGAACTCACAGAACGCACATGCATAATTAACTCAATTGGAAACAACACAGAAACAAAATAATGTCAACACGATAGGTTGTAAACCTCCACTCGTGTGCTAGTGATGGTCGATAAGGTTTATTTGATTTGTTCTTGAAACCTTTCAAGACCATTAAGACTCCCACTGACTCCCTGACATATAAGATTCTCTTGTCAATAACCATTTCTTGACAAAACAAATATTCAAGAGTTAGTGTAGCTTTTATCAAAACACTTCATAAATTGGTCCTAGTTGGTGTTTGTCTTATCCAAGACATCACAACTTTCCACATTTGATGAATGTTATAAATCTTCTTAATACTTTTCACTCATTGTCACAATCTTAACTTTAAGACTTGTTATTGGAACGAAGTATAATTGACCTTTTGATTTAACCATTTCTTCAATTCTTGATTCCTCTTCTTAAAAATACAATTGTACTAAGACTCACTTAGAGGATCAATTGAGATATGGTTCTTAATCATTAAGACCTATCAGAAAGCATAAAAGGTACTCTCCCTTCTATTTAGAATGGAGAAACTTTTATATTTCCGCCTACTTGATTGTTCTTATTCGTGTTGTTATTGATTTAAACTTTCTCAATCAATTCATAATTACACTTAATCTTATAAGTATAATCATATTTACTAAACCTTTAGTAAATCATGACGAATATCTTTGTTATTTCTTATTGTGGACTTTGATCAACACACAACTTTGTGTGCTCGATCTCCAAGTCCTTTTCACTTGACACTTTGTCAATGAATTAGTCTAATTTCCAAATATGAAATTTCTCATTCATCATGCAACCAAGTTGCGTGATTCCAAATTTCTGTCCAATTGAAATTTGGGCGATGAGAAACTCTCCCTATTCGGTAAATTCTTGACATTTCCATAAATAACATAAACAAGAATCATATCCATTTGTTGTAGAAATATTCAAACATCAATTTTCATAACGATTTCATTGCAAGGAAGTAAACAAATAAATAAATAAGTCAAACAAAATTTATTTTATTTATAAAAGTAGCGGAAAACATTTGTCCTTACAATGCAAAATCCATTGAAAACTATGCATTTTAAAAGAAAATTTCTAACAACTCTATCATAACTATCTAAGCTGAAAATCTAATCTTCAAGTTCATGCGATCGAGATCCATTTCTTTGTGATTAGACTCATCTTGCTATTTCATCAAGCTTCCTTTCTTTTCACCGATCGTACAAAACATTCAAATGCAATCTTATCACATCATGTATTAAGAATCAACGAATAGGAACTTAATTTAGATAGTGGATTTTACCTGAAGCACAACCATACTCTTTGACTCTCCCATCTTTGGAATCTTCAGGCTCTTGGGGCAGATTTCTATCCATCTCCCTTTCTTTTGGCAGCAAACGCAGGTTGGTTCTCCTAGAACGTCCTTGGAAGCATGGTCAGTTGACTTTCCCAACAAATACGCTCCATTGCTTTGCCAATTCATTTCTGATTCAACAGCAATGAGCATATAAGTTAGGTTAATGAGGTTGTCGTCATGAGCCTGTTGGATTAATGTCTAAGTCCATAACTATAATTGGTAAGACTTGACCCGACCCGGCATGGTCCATTTGGGTTGCATACCATCATGCACTTGGGTAGACTAAATGAGAGAAATAAGACACTTATGGTTATTAATATATTATAAGTTCTAGTATATTAATAATAAGAATAATGAGATTATTTAATTAGTATTGATCAAGAATTAATCTAGCATTAATTGAGTGAACAAAAGAAGACTAATTAAATATATGGGTTGATTGTGTAAATCATCCATACTTGTATAGTGGGCTAATGCTCCATGGATTATCTAGTTGGGCCAAAACCCATATGATGCTCCATGGATGCTCCATGGTGTATTTGAACCCATGGATCCAAGGAAATGGAAAGTCATGACAATTAGATTTTACCCTAATTGTATAACTATATAAGCATCTTATTCTTGAGGAAAAATCGGCCACTAGTGAGAGTAAGAAAGGGCTAGCCGATTTCATGAAGTGTAGAATTCTCTCTAAGTTATTCTAAGTGTTTTGATGATTGTGAACCATTTGAGGTGTCACACTTGGGGCACTAGGCACTCAGGCTTCATGAAGACAAGCTCCATCAAAGAGGTATGTATTCTATCTTGTTATATTGATAGTTGTGTATGCTAGTTTAGGATAATACCTTGGATATTCATATTTGCATGTATAATAGAGAAAACATAGATCCAAGGTATTTAGGGTTGCATGTACACTTAGGAGTGTTAGAATGCTCATAACCCAACAGTGGTATCAGAGCCTAGGCTTGTTTTCTTGTTATTCCTGCAATAGAAGCTGAAAAATCGAAATTGGTGCTGTCAGCCCAGCAGACTCGCCGAGTCCATGAAGGGACTCGACGAGTCCAAGGCAAAATGCATCCAACTCGCCGAGTTGTGTTCATGCACTCGACGAGTTGGACCCCGGACAGCATACTTTCGAGGTTTTTGGCTAGAAATGGACTAGGAACATTACCCTAAGTTGTTTTTGAACTTATAAACTTGTTTTTAATGAGGTAATGTTCATGCTAATCCATTTTCAAATATAATTGTCAATAGATTCATGTTTTGTATTAGTTTAAAGGTTAGACTAATTACATGAAAAAGTTTGATTTGAATTATCTTGTTCTTATGAGTTTCTTAGATTAATAGAAAAGTTGAATGAAATAGTTGTTTTCAATCCATTTTAATCTAAGAGTTGAGTATAAAATGTGTTTGTGTAACTTATCCTCAAGTTACATGAAGAGTCACATTAAAGACTCATAAAACTCATAAAGTTGGCAAAGGTTACAAAAATGAAGAGTCTAGTTCTAATTAATTGGAGTTATGACTCCATAATTTGTCCTCAAGTTATGGAGGACCAAGAATCTATTCATTAAATAAATATATAAAAAAAAAATAATGTAACCTTAATTAATTTCATAAGTTATAAAATAAAGAAAAAGTTAAATCTTTATTAGTTTAAAGTCTTCCATAATTTGTCCTCAAGTTATGGAACTTGAAGAGTTTTTGGATTAAAACTACTTTAAACACATAAGTTATGGAATTAATTAGTTTTGAATAGTTTCAAAACTTGCCCTCAAGTTTTGGAATTTGTAAAGTTTTCTCTTATGAATACTTTAATTCCAAGTTAGCCCTTAGAATTTTAAAAGTTAAAATTCAACCCTTATACTTTATAATATTATAAGTTAATAATATATATATATATATATATATATATATATATATATATATATATATATATATATATATGTATAAGAGTAAAGTCGGTCTTACCGCTAGTACGCCTCATTCACGAAGCCGGTCTATAAGGTGGGTATAAAGTTGTTGCCTATAAAATGGCAACTTAATGGGTGTCCACTCTCACCCACCGCGTGCTTGACTGGTGGAGGGTCGTTAGCCGAACGGGTTTGACATGACTATAATTCTCCCTTCATTAAAAGTATTAATGATAAATACTAAGTAACTAAACTCTTTAAAAATACTCAATCTTAGTTACTTAGGAAAATGTGAAGAAGGTGCTAATCCATGAAATTACACTTTGCACTTTGTTTAAGTCGTTAGTGGAGCGTGTGTGGTTAACCGGCACACTAACTCGTATTTAACAAGGTAGGCAAAGGGTAACTTAATGTTTATCATAGTATCGATGGAGCGTGTGTGGTTAACCGGCACATCGATTGAGGGGTAAACACTTAAGGGTACCAAGTAATTTGCATGTTTACTTCACACCTTGTTTTGTGATCCTCGGCATCCCAGTCACAAAACCTGAAGGGCACACTCGAGATTGAAACATGCCATTGAACAGTTCAATGAATCTCAAAAGATCTAGGAGTTTCAAATCCAATTAAAACCTAATAATACATTTCGTTTATCTTGGTGGAAATTGGTGAATCGTCATTCACCTACCTTCAAATTGTTTTATAGCTTGGATTACGGCATACCTCTTCTAAGTTATAAAATAGTTTGTTGGGTCCTAGCCTTAATATTTCATATTGGGTGTCATATTAAGGACTTTAGATCAACTATCTTGAATATCTCCCAAAAGATGTCTGGTTTAGACATTTATGATCTTCCCAAATCTCTTGAAACAAGCTTTCCTAAATGAAGATGATATCATACTTCTTTCACCTCCTCCAATTATTCTCCCTACCCCACAAGTTCTTGAAAAGTTTAAGGTTACTCAAGCCCTATTGGCATGGCAAGGTCTAGGTGTGATCACATCTTGGAGATGTAGTCACATATTGACAAGCCGGGAGAGTTGGGTGTCAAAGTCTTGAGAATGTTGGTGGTTCAATCACTTTCTAAGTCACATAGTGAGTTCCTTTGGGACACCTATGAAATAGACTATGACAAGACCCTTAATGATCTTATCTATTGTTAAGATCAACTTCCAAAAAACTTGATGGACATTGACAATAGTGACACAGGAAATCCAGAAAAACATTCTCTTCCCAATGGAAAGGGATCGGCCATTGTCAACTCGGTTGAACAAATGGTAAAGAGAAAAGCTAAGTCTGTGATAGTCCCGTGTACCATTATCAAAGGGTCCATATGTTTATATTGCCAAAGAAAAGCCAAATTTACCTAAGGATGTTAAAGTCAATAAGATTGACTCTACTTCAGGTAAAGTCCACTATCTAACTCTGTTAAGTTTCTATTATGAGGTTCCTGATACATGATGTGACTGGGTCACATGGTAATGTTTTAAGAATCAAAGAAAAGTGAAGAAACTTAAAGAAAGAATATGCTGAATCTGATCGCGTAGATGGATTTCTATCGCGTAGTTTGAAGATCGGATTCTTGAGCTACTTCTTAGGAGTTATGAGATATTGCTTAGGAATAGATAACAACAAGTTTTCATATGGGTTGTAAGGATAAGTTTTTCCGCATAGTTTTAAAATAAAAGAAATTTTTGATTTTATTTATTTTAAATATCCTTACAATGGCATTTGAGGAAAAATTGTTGCTTATATGATTCCATTAATAGCAAGAGTGGAAATATGAAATTGATTCCTTCATTTGTGGTAATGTCTAAATTTATCAAATAAAGGAAAGATTCTCATCACCCAAGTCTCAATTGGACCGGGACTTGGAATCATGCAAGTTCTATAGCATGATAAATGAGAACTTTCAAGTATTGGAAAAAATTAAGACTATTTACTTGTTCACATGGATGTGTGAGTCAAGTAATGGACTAAGGGATCGAGTACATAGTCATGTGCACTGATTAAGTCCACCACAAAAGATATAAGGCTATTCGTCATAGTTTACTAAAGCTCAGTAAATATGATTATACTTACAAGCTTAAGTGTAACTCTGAGACATTGGAAAAGGTTCCAATGCATGGCAGAGCGGATAAGAAGAATCAAATTAGGCAGAAGGATAAAAGTTTCTCAAATCTGAAAAGATGGGAGAGTACTTTAGTATCAGCTTTGTGATCATCTTAATGATTAAGAAACGATATCAAAATTTGTTCTCTAAGAAAGTCTTAGTGCATTCTTATGACTAAGAAGAAGGGATCTTGAAATTGTTGAAATGGTTAAATCAAGAAGATGAGTCATACTTTCTTTCCAATACAAGTCTTAGAGTCATACTCCAAGATTGTAATATGAGTGACATGTCTTAAAGAAGGTTTAAGGACACTTATCAAATGTAAGAGTAAAAGTTTTCTACTCTTGTACATTTGAAATTGGTAAGTTGTGATGTTTTGGATAAAACAAAGACCAACTCAGCCCAATTGTCTGAAGCGTTTGTCTTGATAAAGAATCCACACTATCCCTTGAATATTTGACAAGAAAGTGTTATATGTCAAGAGGACAGTGGGAGTCTTAAAGGTCTTGAAAGTCTCAAGAACTAATCAAGAATAAAACCTGAAGTTCTTCACTAGCACACGACTTGAGGTTTATAACCTATCGTGTTGACATATTCTATGCCCATTCTAGTTAAAGTTGGCTTTGCATATGAGTTCTTAGAGTTCTCAATGTGTTGCACAACAACTTGGAAGCAATGGTAGGCCCTTGAGCTGCCAGGTGGCAAGAAATTAAGATTGAGTTCAGTCCATATGAGTTTGGATTTGTCATTATCCTTGTCTTGTGACTATGGTTTTGACAATTCACATGGATAAGAACACATACACCAATAAATCTAAGTGTCATAAGGTTTCTCTCTGATTCATGAAAATGATGGTGAGGAAACACTTCCACTAAGTAGATTTTAGATAGATAGAAATTGGGATATTTGCATTCTCAAAGTCGTTAGTGGAGCGTGTGTGGTTTATCGGCACACTAACTTGGACTTGTGAGAAGTGGCAAAAAGGTCTAACCATTATGATTACGACATCCCTCTTCATAATTGTTTAGACACACAAATGTGCTATCTAAGGGAAGGTGTATGTTTTTGATAAAGTCTTATCAAAACAATCTAGTATCAGAAATCTGAACTTTGGTCAGAAAGTCAATAAAGTATTGATTTCTAGAAGTCGAGCTTTCTGAGTACATGTCAAAGCTAGTGGGAGCATAAGTGTTATGCTAATAATCATCATGTTAGTGGGAGCATGATAATTACGATAAGTATTGCAAGCTAGCAATGTTAAATATAGAAAACAAAAGGTTTCAATTGGGAAAAAGTTGTTTTTCTATAATTAAGGGAGAGGAAATTATACTTCATCTCAAATCTATAAGCTTAGATCGTGAGGTTTTAATCATTTAGTCAAGGAAATATACATGAATTTCATGTTGGAATGGCTCAACATAAGGAAATTCTGTATATGGGTCCATTATTTGCGTTCTTAAATTCGATTATGATTACGGCATCCCTTTTCATAATCTGAATTATGAGAACTTGACAAATAGAAATGGAAATGTTATAGCAAAAGACTGGTTTAGTCTTTATGTGAGACATCATGAATCGTGTCCCATATGCTTCGGATATAGGATCGATTACATGTGCTATATTTATCCTTTCTAAAATTTTCCAAATGCCTAGGGCATTAAGAAGGGAAAAGGTTTAGAACTAGATATGACTAAAAGGATTAAACAATTGTCAAGGACAATCTAAGGTTTACCAAAGATTGGTTGCTCAAGGACAGTTGGAAGTGTAGTGATAATTCTGGAAGGACCATGTTGACATAATCTGTAAGGAGGCCACTCTTGTTCAGAAGTGATAGTCAAAATGGAATCTGGAAATGTTTCAAAGTTAGATTTTTCAATCGGTTTAAGATTAGGAAACTTAATGCAAGAAGGATGTTTCTAAGGAGCTGATCTCCTTTGGAATACTCTATAATGATTGTTGCTAAGTCTTTCTGACTTTGTGCATAATCATTACAAGAGGATCAATGCATATAAGTTTAGAATCTAACAGATTTCAGTAAATGACATGAATTTGGAATTCTTGCATTTGCAGTTAGGATTTGGGAGTGTGAAAAGAGAATCATTAAAGTTATGTTCAATTGATCTAGTTCACAAAATAAAGATCATAGACAAACATAGTATGCATACTTGGTGTATGGCATGACTAGTGTTTAGAAAAACATAGTGTACATGCTTGGAGCATGGGATAACTATTGTTTTAAATTCAAGAATAAAAGTTGATAGCTGAAACAACATACAATGAATAATATGTAATCATATGGTGATAAATAAAAGGTGTTTTATTTATATTCATAAGTTATGAGACCATATTGGATTCAATTATTATTGTGTTTCACTTTGCATGTTTTGACTTCCCGGATAAACTAGGTTATTCTTCCGGAATGACTAAGTTATTCAAACCATCCACAGTCAGTCATATATTGGAAGTAGATATGAATTAAGACTGTCATGGGTTGGCTTGTAGAGGTCTAAGATGTTGGATAAAGGGCTACAACACTCATGAGTGCTCATAAGTTCTGAGTATTGGATTCAACCCGCGCTCATTGGAATCACTTCATGGGTTTTATCACGAGTGATCATGATACGATAATATCTTATATTCTTCAAACCTAGAGATATGAGTTGTTACTATGAGTTGATAGTACATTGATTACACGAAACGCATTGGTAACTCGATGTTATAAAACATGTCTTTGTGTATGATTCAATAAGTAGTAGAACAAGCCATATGAGTCGAAGTTTATCCATTCCTTTTACCTTCAGGATAAAAGCGATATCTGTGGGCCCCTCGATGATTTGATGATGACAAATGGAAGTGCTCGGCCGGGCCAGGACTGATTTGATTTGTTCAATTAGTCAGTTGTCATAAATCGGAAATCGGGAAACAACAAATGGACAGAGAGAATGATTATAATCCATGTCTCAGTCCATATGATATCTAGAATGGATGAATATATGATCCCTTATCTAATGGACAAGTCATTGACAAAGATCAGAGTTCATCTACAAGGTCATAGTTCGACAGAAGCTTTTGAGAGCTACGATTGCCAGTTGGTTCCTGAAGTCATACGCAATAATAGTTTTAGACTTATCCAAGTGGGAGACTGTTGGATTAATGTCTAAGTCCATAACTATAATTGGTAAGACTTGACCCGACCCGGCATGGTCCATTTGGGTTGCATACCATCATGCACTTGGGTAGACTAAATGAGAGAAATAAGACACTTATGGTTATTAATATATTATAAGTTCTAGTATATTAATAATAAGAATAATGAGATTATTTAATTAGTATTGATCAAGAATTAATCTAGCATTAATTGAGTGATCAAAAGAAGACTAATTAAATATATGGGTTGATTGTGTAAATCATCCATACTTGTATAGTGGGCTAATGCTCCATGGATTATCTAGTTGGGCCAAAACCCATATAATGCTCCATGGATGCTACATGGTGTATTTGAACCCATGGATCCAAGGAAATGGAAAGTCATGACAATTAGGGTTTACCCTAATTGTATAACTATATAAGCATCTTATTCTTGAGGAAAAATCGGCCACTAGTGAGAGTAAGAAAGGGCTAGCCGATTTCATGAAGTGTAGAATTTTCTCTAAGTTATTCTAAGTGTTTTGATGATTGTGAACCATTTGAGGTGTCACACTTGGGGCACTAGGCACTCAAGCTTCATGAAGACAAGCTCCATCAAAGAGGTATGTATTCTATCTTGTTATATTGATACTTGTGTATGCTAGTTTAGGATAATACCTTGGATATTCATATTTGCATGTATAATAGAGAAAACATAGATCCAAGGTATTTAGGGTTGCATGTACACATAGGAGTGTTAGAATGCTCATAACCCAACAGATCCATCGTATAATACTTTCTTTTGAACTCATTATATGATTCAGGAAGTGACTGCAAAACCCAATTTACAGCCAACTCATTCGGGAATGACACACCCAACATTATCAACCTATCAATGTGTGATTTCATTCCTAGAACGTGGGCACACACGAGTTTACCGTCTTCATGTTTCATTTCCAATAGGGCTTTAGTGATGTTGTTCTTCGATCTTGTGGGTTAGGGAGAACAATTGGAGGAGGTGGAGGAAGTGAAGCATGATATCTTTTTCCTCGATCGAATCGTGGAATACCATCTTCATGTGGAATGCTTCTTCCACGGTATTTGGGAAGACCATAGTTGTCGAACTTTGACATCTACAAAATGGGAAAAAACGAATTCAAGTTAGTTGATCGATTGAGTCCTTAGTAAATCACCCAAATGAGATACTAAGTCTAGGACCCAACACAATACGCTACAACCTAGAAAAGGGATGCCGTAATCTAGTTGCAGAATATTTGAAGGTAAGTGAATGACGATTCACTAATTTCCACCATGAAAAATAAAAAGAAATTTAAGTTTTAAATTTATGAAAACTCCTAGATCCTTTGAGATTCATTGAACATTTCAATGGCATGTTTAAATCTCGATATGCCCCTCTTGTTTGTGACTGGGATGCCGAGGATCACAAAGCGGGTGCGAATAACCATGAAAACTTACATGGTGCCCTCATATGTTACAGTCACCTATTCGATGTGCCGGTAAACAACACACGCTCCACCGAACTATGACAAACATTGAGTCACCCTTTGCTACCTTTGCTTAGAACCATTTAGTGTGCCGGTAAACCACACACGCTCCACTAACATCTTCGCAAGGTCACAAAGTGTAATTTCATGGAATTGCATCAATTTACTTCTGCCTAAGTAACTAAGATTGGGAATTTGAAAAACATTTAGTTACTTTGTATTTCATTATACTTGTAATGGAAGGTTTCGTCCTATCCTACCCATTCGGCTAACGACCCTCCACTAGTCAAGAGTGCGGTGGGTAAGAGTGGATACCCATTCAATCGCCATTTTATACGCAATTTCCTTAAACACCCCTTATAGACCAGCTTCGTGAATGAGGCCTACTAACGGTAAGACTGACTTTTACTCATATATATATATATATATATATATATATATATATATATATATATATATATATATATATAATGTTAGACTTTTAATGTTATATATATATATATATATATATATATATATATATATAGTATACGGTGTATTTTACAATTTTAAAATACTAGGTGGTCAAATTTAATAATTATACTTTTAATTCAATTAAATTGCAAACCAAAACTTTTATGGATTTATTAGACCTCTTTTAATTATACACCTTAATTAATTAATAAAACCATAAGGGTGTGAATTGAGGTTTTCAAAACATTACTAGGGTTTTAGAATTTAACATTCCTAATTAAACTTTTAATCAACTTTCAAATTAAAAAACTTGAGGGAAAGTTTTGAAACATTTCAAAACATTAGGGTTTAGAATTTAAATATACATCAAAATTAAACTATTAATCAAAATTTAAATTCCAAAACTTGAGGGCAAGTTTTGAAACCTTTTTTCAAAACATTACGGTTTCAACTATTTAAATTTCAAAACAACAAACTTTTGGGTTCAAATTTAAACTATAAAACCTAAAGGGGAAAATATGAAACTTTTCATAACAACAAGGATCAAATAAAAAATAATCTTAATTAACATTTAATCACATAATTATCCATATTTGATTTATTTAATGATTTCTTGCAAAACAATTTACCAATTTAATTAAAATAATTAATCAATTATCACATAAGGAAACAAATATTTTATTAATTGATAAATATCTTTAATTAGATCAAGAATATAGTCAAATATATCATAAAATCGGATTTATATTGATCTAATATGATAAGACGACTATCCTTAAGCAAAAACAGCAAGAAATCCCCGCTCCATCTGACCAGCCGACTCGCCGAGTTAGGTATGGACTCGTCGAGTCAGTATGAACTCAGCGAGTTCATCTATGGACTCGGCGAGTCCACCCCCCGAGAAACACAAAAATCAAAATTTTCAATCATACAAAGCATCAATACAATAGAAACCAATCTAGGCTCTGATACCACTGATGGGTTTTGGTCATAAGAACATCCTATGTGCTCATACAAACCCTAATGCTTGGATCTAGGTTTCTCTATTGTACATGAAACTTATCCAAGACTATAAACCCTAATTCTAACATATAGAAATCGATATTGACATATAATTAGCTTTAAGATATTACCTTGATTGTTATGTAGCAATAACAATCTCAATTCCTCCTTGTATTGACTTTAGAAAGCTTAGAGTCACAAATGTCACTCCTCTAATGGTTCACAAACACCATAAGCAAGAGGATGAAGAGGAGAGAGGATGGAGGCTGCCCAAAACGTGTTCTAACCCTAGAAGAAGTCTTCTCCATGTTTTTGGGTCATAAGGGGTCTTTATGTAGTGAGGCTATTAGGGTTATCTAACAAGGAAACCCTAATTTGGATGCTTAAGCCCTAAGCAACCCATAAACTCCTTTAATTAAGGCCTTGGACGATTTCCTTATGGACTTCCCCATAGAAATCGTCCACTCCTTAATTTAAGACAATCCATAGCCCAAATTGCACTTATCTTATAATTACAATTCCAGTCCTTTAAGTTTAATTAATCTTTTTTAGTCAAAAACTAATTACTAATTAATTCTTGACTAATATTAATTAAACAATATGATTTCTCCTTTAATATATTATTCTCATAATATATTAATAAATCATATTTAATCCTTTCTCTCCATAATTCATCCTATCAAGTTGCTTTGGTGAAGGCAATCCAAAAGGACCATGCACCATCGGGTTAAGTACATACCAACACCAAGAACATTCTTAGCCCGAAAACCCCCTCAAATGATGCAAAATGAGCCCTAAACCCCTTATTTAGCCTTGGACCTTAACCTAGAAACGCATAAGAGTGAACTTAGGGCCACAAAAATGAAGGAAAGGATGTGTCCAAGGGTTTACGGCTGTAAACCATAGTGTTCACGACCGTAAACTCCCAAGGAGTGGTTCAAGGACCGCAAACTCCAAGGGAGTGCCCCTTTTGAACCCTAATCACTCCTCAATCCTTGGAATTGATCTTAGAACTCTTCCGAGTGATACAAGTGACCTTATGGCACACAAATACACTCCTCCCACGAGTTTGTGGCCGTAAACTCATGGGGGAATTGGTCCCTCAACCGCAAACTCACCTAAGGTGAGTATTTGAGGAGTAAACTTCATAGTGAGGCCTTACACTCCTTCCTTGCAACCCAATAGTCTCCTAATACTTGACCAAAGCGTTTTTTTCGCATTAGGATGTATATACGTGTTTAATTAGTGATTTAATCACTAATTATATGTAAACATATGTCTTCATATGTTACTAGGGTCATAAAGTGTGTTCAAGTCTTCACTTGATGCCAAGCACTCAACCGACACTTCCATCCGATCCACTCGTTGCAGGTGAGTTCATACCCCTTAATTAACCTTTCAAATGTTTTTAAATGCTTTATTTGGGGGTGGGGGGGGGGTTGGGGAATACAAGTTGAATACAACAAGTTATAGTATCAAATCACATGTAATTTATAACTTGCAACCAAAAAGGAGTTTTTATACTTTTAGCTCCTTATCAACAAAACTGTTTTAAATAATTATCAAACACATTTTCTATGTTAAATTGTTATTAAAATATTTTCAAAATGTTTTTAAACTTTTTTTCTTTTAAACTATATCTACACCAATATATTCATATAATTAAGACTTGAAGGACTTAGGACTGATAGCTCGCCTTACTTCCTGTTCTTGTTTGATTGTGGTCTTAGGGTATACTATTATATGTCCGACTGTCATTGAATTCTTAGTCATATATCATATATATTTGTGTTAGATATGAAGGTCTTCACTTAATTCAATACCTTTGTAAACCAAAGGCATGCAACCCCACACTCTATTTAACTATAATAGGTATAGTTAAGACTACTGTTCATTACTCCTATCACTATGATGCTCACTATAATTACTACTATTACGAGTTTAATACATATTAAAGAGAACACTCTATACACTATACTAAAAGTTCATTATACTATAATACAAGAGAATACACAAATCCAGAATGTGACACACTATTCCTGTATACGACACTCTACTATGCAAACACTATGTAACCAGAGTTTCCCGGAAGGAAAGCAAACACTACATGTATAGATCTATAGAGGACGGACTCTATTACATCCCTACTACTAACTACAGTCCGATCCGACTAGGCCCAGGGGTGATAAAACATCGCTACACTAAGTATGACCGGGATGGTCATTGGATGCTCTATTATCACTCAGTTTGGTTACATGAGAGATCACACTTATACTCAAATTAACACACTAAGAATTAAAGGCTAAACTAACTTCCCAAAGTGAATATATATATATATATATATATATATATATATATATATATATATATATATATATATTACTAACTGAAATGTGCAACACTAATATATCCAGCCGGCAGTAAAACTGCTGAGATAAGATATTATCTTTCCTCGTCTACTTTATATGAATGAAATCTATAACCTTAGTTGTATAATTGAGAGTCTCAATGGGAAAACTTTTAAACACTCAAAGGATCACACTTACAAATATTCAAATCTGGAAAATATAGGATTTTCTAGGGATTTTATTATTTTCAAACATTAATCACAGCTTTTATATTGCATGATTGTAAACACTTTTATACAAGCAACAACACTAAATTCTTATGAACTCAACAACTTTATGATTATACTCATTTTCAAAATAACTTGTATTCTCAGGTAAAAAATAGACAGGTACTGATGCAACTTTTGAGAAGATAGAGCATATACAAGACCCATCTTTTATTTTTGTTTATACTTTTGGTGTCTATCAAACTGTACAGAACACGCTTGTATTACAATTACTATATTAATGCAATGGTTGTTGTCACTTGTTTTTACTATTATGCAATTTTTATGATACTGTACATGACGTCCTCCACCCCAGAACGTATTCCGCCATTCTCGGTTTTGGGGTGTGAAAAATAAACCATGGATCATTAGCCCAATATATAAGAATGGATGATTTACACAATCAACCCCATATATTTAATTAGTCTCCTTTTGATCACCAAATTAATTATAAATTAATTTTTGATCAATATAAATTAAATAATATTATTAATATATTAGAACTTATAATATATTAATAAACCATAAGTGTCCTTTCTCTCATTTAGTCTATCCAAGTGTCATGATACCATGCAACCAAATACACCATGCCAACTTGGTCAAGTACATTCCAGAAATTGTTATGAACTTAGACACCTAATCCAATAGTCCCCCACTTGGATAAGTCTAATAACTATTACTGCAAGATTGACTTCAGGAACCGATAAGCAATCATAGATCTTTCAAAGTCTCGTGGAATTGTGATGATGATGATAAGCCATTTATGATAAGTGATCATATAATCCTCTGCTCTCATGATATCATTTGGACAAATACATGGACCAATGTCTTACTTATTGTCCAACAGTTTGTTTCTAGATTTCCGATTTGTTTGACACAGAGCTTAATCGAACACATCAATTTAGTTCTGACAAGGCCTGATACGTAGGTCAAAACAAAATCATCGATGGGCCTAGATATCGCTTCTAATCCAAGAAGTAAATAGATAAACTTTTACTCCTATGCTTTTTCTACGACTTGTTGAATTATATATCTAAAGGCACGTTTTATAACATCGAGTTACCAATGCGTTTTCGTACAATCAATATATAACCAACTCATAGTCAACAACTCATATCTGTAGGTTTGAAGACTTATATGATATTACCGTCTCACGATCACTCGAGATAAATTCCATGAAGTGATACAAGTGAGTGTGGGTTGAATCCAATATTCAGAACTTATGAGCACCCATGAGTGTTGTAGCAACTCTTGCTATGTCCAACACCTTAAACATCTACAAGCTAACTTTAGGACAGTCTTGATTGATATCTACTTCCAACATATGACCGACTGTGGAGAATATGAATAATATGATATATCATAACATAATTACTCTGGTAGTCAAAACATGCAAAATGAAATGATAGTAAACGATTGAAAAAAGATAGCAACACTTTACTCATAAATAAACAAAAACTTTTATTCAGCATCAAATGTCAATTATACTTTACAAATTTCAAAACTATCTAATTTCTAAAACTAATATCATCCTTTACCCCTATGAGCCTTGCATGCTGAAGATACTTATTGTGACAACCCGAAATTTCCATTATGTATGAATTTTATAAGGTCAATAGAAGTTATAACAGTCACAGTAAATTTTCAGACTTTTCTGTATAAGTTTGAGTATTTCGGGATTTACACTTAAGGAGATATCAGGAGAGTGGATGCACTAGGGTTTTGTGTAACATTGTTATTCCAAAAGTCTATTACATTAGAGTTCATTACGGGAATAAAATATTTTCTGCCAAAAATCTCAAGACTATATATAGAATTTTGAGCTATATTCATTCATTCATGATAATTCCAACTAGAGAAAATCCATTTCTCTCTCACGGATCTTCGGGTTTTCATCCCAAATCGTGAGTACTCTTCTTTAGTTACATTATATGGCTGATAACATGTTTAATAACCTCGATTACATAGCAAATCTGTAAGATTCGGGAGTTTACCGCCCAAGAACGTTCTTGGAGAGTAAACTCCTATATGAGGCTTATATGATGCCTAGTCCCTTCCGCATGTTAAATAACGACCTTAGGATGGTATGTAAGTGTATTTAAGACAAGAAAACACCAAAGAAACACCTAATTTTAGGTGTTCACGGCCCAAGGAGTTCTTGGACCGTGAACTCCACAAACAAGGACCAAAGGGTGTTTTTAGCACTCATAAAGCTTTGGACAATTACCTAGGTTTACTCCTACATAAATTAAGGACTTAAACACATCCAAAAACCCCACTTTTGAGAGTTTATGGCCCTATGATTGTGCTTGGGTCGTAAACATCAAATTAAGGCACCAAAGTGTGCCTAAGGCCTTCATTTGCTTAGGGTAAAAGTCTAGAAACTCTCCTACATGTACTTCGGACTTAAAAGCATAAAAACACCCATCCCATGAGAGTTTACGTGTAACGTCCAAAAATTTCAACAAAATTTAAACTTTTCAAAAACAACCCATTTTCATAATGTTATTACAAAAAGGTTTTCAATACATTTATTATCAGTGTATTCCCAGAACCATGTCATAAACATAAACACGAGGAGTGGTACGATCACACCTTTGCCTTCCCACGGTATCCTGAAGAACCTAAAAAACATTAAACCACAACTGTAAGCCCGAAAGCTTAGTGAGATACCCCTAAAATACCAACCACATATACGCCCTTCCAGGCTACGACCTTCCGGTCCAAATCATAATGCCTTCCGGCCCATAACATAGTGCCTTCCGGCCCATAACATAAATAACATACATAACATAACAGAACATAGAACAACCATGCATATCGGGTCTACTGTGTGACTGTTCCGCTGTATCGGGCCTTCAGTCCACCGGGTCCATCCTCTGAGTCTATTCCTGTCCTTCGAGTCTGCACTGTGGTTGGTCCGCCCGCACCGGGCCTTCAACCCACCTGGTCCACTCTCTGAGTCTACAATATGACTGGTCCACCCGCATCGTGCCTTCAGTCGGTCTGGTCCACTCTCCGAGCCTCGGCACGTCTGGTCCGCCCTCGTGGGGTCTACAGCCTATCTGGACCACTCACTGGGCCTTCGGAACAATCGGTCCGCCTTGGGTATCTTGGCCTACAGCACAAAGCGAGACCGCCTCAACCCAACTCCAGTCCAAACAACCATGTGCAAATAACATACAATCATATAACAGTTCATAGTCAGCAAGCCGACCCAGCAGATCACATAACATATCATCATCCTAACCAGGATACCGACCTAACCGGTCACTAGCATAGCATCACCCTACATATCAGGAAACCGACCTTAACCAGGTCTCTAACATATACCATTCTAGCTACCAGGATGCAGACATATAAAAGCAATAGCATAAGAACAAATATCAGAATCTCAATCCGATAAAGGGCCGGCCTTGGTGCCTTAGACCCTGTCGATATAGTGATGATAACTCACCTCGCGAATGCTGATACTCTGAACAGAAGAAGCAGACTCTCGAATCACCAACTCACCGCAAATCCCGAACTAGCCATCATAACAAAATAATTATTAGGCCAAGCATACATCCACTTATCGGGCCAAGACCAAAGTCCAAATCTTATACAAGGTCCAATATTGGCCCAATTTACCAAATTGGGCCCACCTCACCAAATGGGCCTAGATACAATGTCCATAACAATAATTGGGCCCAAAATACTCTATCCATAAATTCCCAGACTTGGCCCAATAACCAACTACCCACAAACGGCCCAAACTGAAAGGCCCAAAATTAAGATCCAATCAGGGGGAGTACGCTGGGCGTACTGCAATGATTCGCAAAAGGGGATCGGGGCTTTGACCCGCTACGCGGGGCGTACTCAGGGGTTACGCGGGGCATAACTGCGCTATTCATTAATTTCTTATAACTTCTTAACGGCTTAAGCTCTTAAGCCTAAACTTCAGATCCATAGGCCAAATATGCCTAAGATTCATAAAGTCTCAAACTTTATCACTTGGGACGTCCATAAGCTCTTAATCCAGGGTCTTAATCCATTAAGACCTATATATCTCACATATGGAACAACAACAACCCTTGGGACCTCATTTTTCTCACTCAAGACCTCTCCAAAGGTCTGAAAGGATAGATAATCTCGGCCAACACAAAGCATGAAGCAAGATGAGAACTTTGAGACAAGGAAGATGCTAAAAACTCCACAACACTTAGATCTATGCAAAATAAATGGCAAGCAAGAAGCTTTATACCTCAAACAAGCTCCAAAGGATGGTATCTCTTCAGATCTACAAGCTCCAATCGTTCCTCTTCTTCTTTGACAACTTCTCCTTTCTCCTTCTAGCCTTTCTTAAGCCAAATTGATCTTTCCAAGGTCAAACACACCCAATAATGGAAGGAATACGAGTTTCTAGGGTTTCCGAGGTTGAGGATGAGCTTATGGAGGCTAGGGTATGAACCAACATGTTCCTTATATAGTGGCTGACACTAATACGCTGGGCGTACTCACCCAGCCAACCCGCATCTTTCCTCCCTTTATGCTGGGCGTACGTTGAGCTTACGCTGGGTGTACCCAGCCAAACTTCAAAAATGCATGCATGCATGGGACCTTTCCCACTCATTTCACAAAGAGCTATAACAATGATCAACTTCAAAACACTACAACTCCTCTAATCTAAACGCGCTCCCAAATAACTTTACATTCATACGAGGGTGACAAGAAGCCCAATGCTTCTAACAACATACACCAGCCCGAAACCTTCTCGGATAGAACCCATTTCCTGAAAGGGATAATGACTTAAAAAGGTAATGAAGTTTCAAAAATTTACAAAAAATACCATTATTTTATTTTTAGTACTCAAAATACCATTAAAGTATTTTTTTTATACACAAAATACCAATGAAGTATACATGTGTTTAAATAATACCTTGTGGGTAACTTACAATAGCTGGTAAAATGGTATTTTGTGTACAAAAAAAAAACAATGGTCTTTTTTGTACATTTTTGAAACTTCGTTACCTTTTTTAAGTCATTTTTCCTTCTTTGAATGTAATGGAAATTTAGCTACCTTTTATAAAGAACCATCCACTTCACTTCGGCCACTACTGTTGTTCATCGCCACCCTCCACCACCATGGCAACACCCTTTTTCTTATTCTTCCTCCTAATCATCTGCCTACTTTCATCAACGCCGGAATCTCACCAGCCACCTCCATTTCTCGGCAAATCCCCACGGCTTCTCAAAACCCAAAAATTCTTGTTCAGCCGAAGTACACTTACGAGACACGATACATTGATCAGACTCTTGATCATTTCAGTTTCAATGATCTTCCCAAGTTCCAACAACGTTATCTCATCAACTCCGATCACTAGGTGGGCCCAGGCCCTAGTCGTTTGGGCCCAATCTTCCTTTATTGCGGCAACGAAGGCGACATCGAATGGTTCGCTACCAACAATGACTTCGTTTGGGAACTCGCCCCTCGTTTTGGTGCCATGGTCATCTTCCCCGAAGTAAAAGCCCTAATCACTCTACTCTACATTAATTTGTTCACTTGCCGACCTTTAATAATACAATTTTATCAAAAGCTGCGTGATTTGATCTAGCATCGATATTATGGTGAATCGGTGCCATATGGAAGCCAGAAAGAGGCATACAAGAATGCTTCTACTTTAGCCTATCTAACAGCCGAACAAGCACTTGCTGATTACGCTCTTCTCATCACCGATTTGAAGAAAAATTTATCCGCCGAAGCATCACCTGTAATCTTGTTCGGCTGATCATACAGTGGAAGTAAGATCTTTTCCAATAATTTCAACAAAAGTTAAACAAGCACTTGCTGATTACGCTCATCTCATCCCATTTATCTGAAGTACCTGGTTACCACAATGTTTTAGTTGAACACATGTGTATTTTGTTGGTATTCTGTGTACAAATAGTAACATTAATGGTATTTTTTGTACTAAAAAAAACAACAATGGTATTTTTTAAACATTTGGAAACCGGATAACCTACAATAGCCGGTAAAATGGTATTTTGTGTACAAAAAAAACAACAATGGTTTTTTTTTGTACACTTTTGAAACTTCGTTACCTTTTTAAGTCATTATCCCTAAAAAGGACCAGAATTACCCTTCCTCTTAAATCTTAGGGAATCATAATTAAACACTTTAAGAACGGGGTGTTACAATTCTCCCCCACTTAAATTAGGCTTCATCCTCGAAGCCTGTGACAACTCTACTCCAGAACTACCCCCGCAATGCACCACCTGGCATTCACCGGATCAGGTTCCTCAAGACTCGACCATCGAAATCTGAAACCCAACTTTACCTTTCTTGCTGACAGGATGACACATGCTTCAGGCTTAGAGCAACTCCCACGAGTTCTCCACCGAAATCTCATAACCGCACTGAACTGGCTCTAGTGTCCTCTGGTTAGGAAAACCCCGATACACTGATGACACTTCCAAACATCCTCCCGGATGAATTTTCGCCACATAAAACAAAATCTATCTGGAAATCCGAGATTTTATCCATGCATTCCTGCCGAGCCTCAGCAACCATCTAACCCAGATGTGATCCCATACCACTATCGCAATCTCGCTGCTCAATGACCATAATTGGACCACTCCCATCAAAACCCTACGCTGGTACTTCCACTTTCGTAAATTTACACTCCCTTATAGCATAACCTCTATCCACGCAACACACATGTCCTGAATATGCTCGCAAGGACTCTCGAGTCCATGCACTACCTCCACCAATCAAGATCAATACCCGGGGCCAGACCTTCTATTGCTAACACATCACAACATAATCAAACCATTTCCTCGAACCGATTTAATAATACCTGCAGAGTCTTCAGCATGACTGGTCCACCTTACCAGGCCTTCAGCCAATCTGGGCCACTCTCAAAACCTTCAGCCAATCTGGACCGCCCTCTAGGGCCTTCAGTCTGGCTGGACTGTCCTTTGAGCCTTCGGCCTGACTGGTACGCCTACCGGCCTTCAGTCTATCCGGACCTCTCAACTAGCATTCATCACCCCGAGTCCTCTTTCCGGCGAAATCCTCCCATGCATATTGCTCTAGCCCTCTAGGGGTTTCGAACACTATCTCCATCATACATACTCAATCCCAGCCTGATCCCAGGCCCTACACAATCAATGCCATAGGTCTGAATCCTGACCCGCACGCCTGCTACTCACGCATACCAGCCTACTCTCGGCTGACACAATACTGCTGCATCCTAAGCAGCTAAACAATCTCTCAAGCCTATCGACCATCCGGAGAATTTCCAATTCTCCCCCACTTAGGGCACTGACTATCAACCACCGGTCGCTATCACCGACCTCCCAAAACAACCTTGCACAAAACCCAACACTTATACGTGGACTGATTCCCACTAGCACTAGCAACCTTCGCAAAAACACATTTCCACACTGATCATCCCGCTGGAAAGAAACTCAATCTTCAACTATCCACTCCTCAGACTGCAGATGCTACCCGACATTCAAACCAATGCCATATATCCACTAATAACCCTCATGAATGATAACCAACGAAAACCCATAACCATACCTAACCCTCAAGGAACAACGGATACCAGAACGAAAACCACACCATGAGACTAGTAGATAATAATACTCCATAGTAATCACAAGATAACAAGATATCATGAAAGGAACATACCCGTAGCTGCATTCGGCACTGCTCTGACCTCCTTTGTTGAAAGCTGAAAAGCACGACTCTGAGCCCTTGGGGGCTCCGCTCCACCCTGACCTCCACCTGTGATCCTCAAAGTGGCCGGTGCTGGAGCCTACACCGGTCCTGCAGCAAGCTGTGGGCAATTGAAACGCCTGTAGATAAGGGATAGTCAATATAGAGACGATAGGCGTCAAAAATGAATTTTTGATGAAAGATTATTTAGAATGAATAATCTTAACTAAGTTGTACTATATGTTACAAGGAGTCCGTACATATAAAGAATGCCGAAATCTGAGTTATAACGAAGAAGTTATGACCTGATGAAGTTTCGCGACAGAACCGGCACGACTCAGCGCGATGTAAAAAGTGAATTTACGTTAGAGCGATATTTAGCCTTAGAAATTTAAATGAAAGTCGTAGAATACGTTAAACCGTGAGCGTGCATAAAAAGAACTCCCAAATCTGACTTCGTATGAGGAAGTTATGATTTTTCGAAGTTTCGACTTAGCGGTATGGAGCCCGAATACTCGATTTGAGACCGAGCGGTTTTTAGTTGAAACAATCTAAATGAGAATCAAAGATCTCATTAATTGTAGTAAAACGATAAAATGATAGGTGAAAACGGACGTCGGATGAAGAAGTTATGATTTTATAACGGAGTTTTCCTGTCCCGGCCTACTAAAAATAAATAATAAAAATAAATTTAAAATTAGCCAACGGAGTCTAAACGAAAGTTGTAGAGGATAGTCCCACCTACGTGGGGATATAAAGAACATCGAAAACGGAGTTCGTATGAGGAAGATATGAATTTTTTAATATTATTAATTATTTTCGATATTTAATTTAATTATAAATTAACCGATATTATCCATGGGGGGGAGTCAGCGATCTGATCCACGTTACGCCCAGCGTAATTTAGAATTATGCCCAGCGTAATTTGGGTTTCCAGCCCCCTATAAAAGGGTGTCAAGGGCAGTCGAGTTCTTTGCTCATTTCTTCCCTTTCACTCGCGTTTTTGCATCGTTTTTCGTGCAAGAATCATCCTGAAGCCACGATATCATTCCCGAGCCCCGAAGCAAGTCCCGAGGCCCCGAAGATCCCGAGAAGTGCAATTCCCGAGCCGAAGCTCTGTCCGCGAGATGTCCAGTTTTTGTGAAGATCTTCCAGATCTACCGAAGAATACTACTTCTACAAGCCGTAGTGTTGTCTGATCATCTTCTGATCAAGTGAGTGTATAGTTACTTTCTTCTAACGCATAATTATGAAGTATTTTATACGAAATATGTGTTATGTGTATAATATAAAGTTTTTTATATGTGTGAGTGTATAGTCACTTTCATCTTACACATAGATATGAAGTATTTGCTATGAAATACATGCTATGTGTTTATACATTGTTTGTTTACTTGAGATGGATGTTGAATGAATGTTTTATACGAGTTTCTAAATACGTTGTATATGTAATTTATATCTACAAATATGTTGGGTAGAACATGGGTAGATGAAATAGTTGATGTGTGTTGAAAGAATGTGATAAGAGAAAGGTGAGGATATAATGGTCATGATAATTAGGTGATGATAGATAGGTGATGAATTACGAGTCTAGGCGATGTTGTAGCTGCGTATTCATGCGATGATAATCTAACCCTTATTATGAATTACGAGTCCAAGCGATGTTGTGGCTGCGTATTCATCCGATGATAGTCTAACCCTTATTATGATTTACGAGTCCAGGCGATGTTGTGGTTGTGTAATCATGCGATGATACCCTAACCCTTACTAGACATATATTGAGGGAGTGATCCCCGAATTAGCATTGTATATATGATACAGGAGATGATCCTTAGGAAAAGTTCTTAGGAACATGCATATAAGGATATAAGATGTAAGGAGATGAGCGGTAAATATGATATAGGAGATGAACCTTAGGATATTATCTTTAGGGAAGATTAAAAAAAGATAATGGGGAAGGGTAATTGGGTTGATTGTTTGATGATTGAATATAATAATTATATTATTGTGGGTTGAAAACCCTATATGCTCACCAGGCTCCCATGCCTGACCCACTCAGTTTAATTTTATCAAAAGTATCGATACGAAGCTACTTTGCACTGAGAGATTAAAGGAGATGTGAATCTTTAGTGTAATTGAATGTAAGTTCTGTTTATGCTTATATGTCTGTATCGGAACATGACATCCTGAGGTTTTATTATTAAATGAAAATACATTCTCTTTGAGAAATGTTTTGATAAGTTATTATCATATCTTGTTTATGCTTATATGGCTGTATGTTGTTACCTTTTGCAGTCATGATCCGACTTTCAAGGTGCCACGTCGGATAACATTAAATGTATCCCGCTTCAATTTCAAATCAATTTTGAGCAACCTATAAAAGGGGGTTAAAGAACACTAGTTACGGTTACGCAAAAAAGAACTCTCACAAACACTTCCAAGATTCAACCTTGATCCAAACTTCAATTTTTTTTTCCAAACCCTAACAATGGCGGCCACTACTTCCAACACTGATGAGGTTCTTTCTCAGTCTCTGATGAAGATTCAAAGCACTAACTACCAAGTTGATCCTAAAGTTTCTGCTTATCCAGAAGGGTTAAAAATGCTAATTGTTGCTCTGAAACGTTCTTCTTTAGCAACTGCAATGTTCAGTTCATCTCCGGTTCCCATGGTATGGTTATCACGTGCCGCTTCCACGGCTTCATACAATCACACAGCGGATGTGATTACTTTCAATCTCATCAACAACAAACGAGTTAAACTATCGAAGAACTTGTTTGTGGAAATTCTACAAATTCCAAACAACCCTCCCTTTATCAAACCTGTCAACTCCCAGGTTATTCATATGTTTAACGAAATGGGGCATCAACCAGAGTTAACAAAAATCAGTGATTTCAGAAAATCTGGGTTGCCGTGTATGTTGAATTTTCTTTTTGGAATTTTTCTCCGATGTCTTACAGGCAGAGTAGTTGGGTTGGATAGAGGAAGAATGGAAGTATATGCCATGGTGATGGGCATATACTATGACATTAATGTTGATTACGCAACACAGCTGTGGAAGGAATTTGTCAAAAGTTTAGAAGATACAAATTCGGAGAAGGGCATTTCGTGTGCAAGATACTGGAGTTTGATTGTTGAACACGTGTATGAGAAAGAAGAAATTTCGATGCTGTCAAATGTTGAAGTTGCTGAATTTTCTTTTAATCAATTTCCCAAAGCTGTAGAAGATGATAAAGCGATCTTTACACATGTGGCTCGAATTCCAGACGCGATGCTTCGCAAAGTTTCTCCCACCCACAAAATTTTGGTGAGATATTTGCGAACTGTTGATACAGATGAGCCAACTGGAGTTTTATTAGATGTTGCAACTCCATCTAAAACAAAGAAGGCTAGCAAGAAACTTGCGAAGGGTTCATCTTCATCAGTACCAGCTGAAGTCATCTCCACTGAGGAACCTTTAAAGAAGTCAAAGAAGGAAATCTTACCTTCCAAATCTGGGGTACTGAAGCAGATTCGTAAAGCGGAAGTGAGTAGTAAAGGTGTTACTATTCACAATATTCCAGTGCCAGTATCTCCCACAAAGAAGCGACAACGAGCTGAAGATGTTGCGAAAAACATGCAACGTACAATGGTAAAGCGAAGGAAGATGGTGATTTGTAATGAATCATCTGAAGAAGAAATTGTCCCAGAAACTCCACCTGTCACCACAATGGTACCTATTTCTTTACCTATCATTCCCACTTCGCAAATTTCTACCACTATCTCCCAAACCAAACCACTCGAAATAGTTCTTACCAAATCAGTTACTGAGGAGGTTCCTATTTCTGATATGGTTGTCAACGTATCTGATACGGGGACACCTATCCTGAGTGTTGCACAATCCATTCAAACAACCTTACCCATTTCATTACCTGTTACCACTTTATCTACCACTTCAAACATTTTTGACCATGCTGTACAAAACCCTTTCACCACACTTTTCCTTTCGCAATCACCTGAAAATCCTCAACCTTCGCAACCAATGTCTGATCCAGAAGTCGAAGGAGGTGCCTTTGGGGGGATACTTGATGATATTCCTTTTGATTCAGATGAAGAAGATATTCCTGATCATATGCTGATGACAGGAAAACAGTTTAAAATACTGAATCAAAAGTTGAAGACCATTATTCAATCACAGACTGATTCAGGTCGAATGTCGTCAATATCTGCCATGGAGGTTGATATCATGATCAAAGGAGCAGAAAAACGAATCATAGAGAAAATTGCTCAGTCTGATAAAAACAATGAGCTCAGAATTATGTCTCAAGGCAATAATTTTAATTCTGTAGTTCAAGATCTTCGTGCAGTTACAAAAAGAACGTCATGTTCTTTTTGTACAAGACGTTAAAAAGGTTCGTGAAGACGTCAACTTCAAAATTCAGGAGTTGAAGTCTGAACTTGCGAAGGATCTTCATGATGTCCACAACAAACAAGACGCAGTTCAACAACAAATTGTAGATATTTCTTCTCAGCTTCAAAAGCTGCATAATATTCCTGTTCTTGCCGATCACAAAGCAGAAATCATGATGAAATTTGATCAGCTCATCCAGTTGGTCACTGATCTAAAAATAGCCCTTTCGCATTCTTCCTCCTCTCAAATTCTTACTCCAGAATTCTTGTCTCTAAAGATTAATACTTTAGAACAAGCTATTCACAAAGCCCTTACTCCACTCACAAATTTCACTTCTTTACTTCCAAAGGGTGCTCCGAGGGGGAGAAGAAAGATGAAGCAAAGAAGAGGATGCAAAAACTGTGGGAAAAGTGATATCGACTCAGCTTATTGCTACTCTTCTAATTCCTTCAAAGCCGATTTCTGCAACAACAATCACCACAAGAATAATTACCAAGGGTATTGTTATTGGAAGAAATGAAGGTGGTTCAAGCTCAAAACCCCAACATGATGTTGTAGGAAGAGGAAAAGGAATTTTATATGAAAAATCAAAAGAAGAGTTGAAAACAGAGGCTGAGGCTGAGATGGAGAAGATGAGGCAAGTCCAGAGCATTATGAGGCAACGGGCAAGTGATCCTCCCTCCATGAACAAAGGAGATCCTGCAAAACTTTACTCTTATGAAACCATAGAGTCAAAAGTTGTGTGTAGGGAGATGTATGAGTTCGAGAAAAAGCCGAAGAGAAGTTATGATATTGCGAACTCAGATCACTGCCAGTTGGACTTCCCCATTAATGAAATGCTATTCATCAATGCACAATACAAGATCAGTGAGAAATTTGATAGTCCGAATGATTATACTCAAATAAAAATCAGATTTCATGCTGTCTTGGGGAAGAATCCTGATGAAGTTTGGTCGTTAATGAAGATCAAGAAGGTTGTGATGATAAAGAAAGATATTATGTTTGAAGAGATGTTACAGAATTTCAGATACTTTGTTATCAGAGGTGACAACAAACAATATGACTTCACAGTTGCTGACTTTCCTTTGATGAATTGCAATGACTTGATTCAAGTAGCACTGATTTTGAAGCATATGGAAGAAAACAATCTCAAAGGCTCTGATACAGATGTGTTCAAAGCTGGCTTCGCACATGTGAAGACTTTCATAGACAATTACTTCGATTGTCTAGCCCTTACTGATGATGAATTAGCACATGTGGTGGGAAGGGAAGTGAAAGTTCCATGGGAGGAGACTTTGATACAATCTGCTTTGTCAAAGTATGCTGTTGGAGAAATCTGCTTAAAACCATTTGGTATGGTGTTTTCAGGCAGAGACACAAAAGGTAATCCGAAGATTTTTTGTTCAAGGTCTCAGAGATTGAAAGATATAATTCTTCGCAATATACGCACTTCATTGTACGTATGAACAATTGCAAGAAAAACAACGAAGGAGACAAGAAGGATTTGAAGAAGGTGATCTCCTGGTATGAAGAGGTGCGAAAGGCAATTCACTCAGCAATTCAAAAGCTTATGAGTTGAATTGTATCGACTGTTTACAAAGGGGGAGAATGTTGATGTATATTGTAAAAGTCGAATAGAGTGTTTTGTATAGTTTCGCATTTTGTGTTATTTTACTAAGTCATCTTTTGTGCGAAGTTAAAATGTTTAGACTTAGTATACTTTTTGATTGTTCCCTATAAATAGGGACTTAGGCTAGAAGTTGTAGGACGATGCTTGAACTCACTTCTGCTTAACTTTGTAATCAGACTTTATCAATATAAGATCTGATTAATATTTACTCTCGGTGTTCTTCATCTTAAATCATTCAAATCTATCATTTCTTTTCTAAATTCTCGATAACAATTCTCATCAGGCCGTGAAAATGGGGATGTCACAGTTGGTATCAGAGCATTAGTTTAAGCGAACTAGGAAATTGTAGGAAATTTATAGACTTAAACTTAGAATGCTAAGTAATGATTGTGAGGAGTGTGTCTAAAATATGTTAGGTAGTACACCTAAATTGACACAAGAACTAGTTTATTTTAGGAGAGATGCCTAAAATGCTTTTATGTGCTAAATGTTATATGTTGCCATATATGATATTATTTGTTCGGATCTATGGTCTGTTGCCGACCGGATCTTGAAACCTTATGTGTGTAGGATTCTAAGCGTACGTCTATGATATTTGAACTAGCATGTAAACGTTTCGGAGTGATAAGGATGATTTGAATATCTATCGTGAATAAGGATCTAAATTCACCTTATTTGGTGTATAGATCAAAAATGAAAAGAACCAGGAGTGGAGCTGGAAACGTGAACGAAAATAGGAATCAACCACTTGTGGTTGAGCGAGTGGTTGTTGTAGCAGCAACACCGGAACAAATTACAATGGCTGGGGTGCGAACCATGATTCAAGCCATGATGGCTGAACAAAAGGAGGAAATGAGACAATTGTTGCTGAACAATAGGAGTGAACCCTTAATACCAGTTGAACAACCTGAGCTGAATGAGGGGCAGTCAGAAGAAGGGAACTATAGTGGGACCATTGGTCAAGCCAACCCACCAATAGTTCACCGAAACAACCAGGATAGAGGAAATGACGGACGTGGATGCAAGTACAAGGATTTCATGGCATCCAAACCACCATGTCTTTCTGGGAGCCCGACACCGGTGCAAGTCATGGACTGGATCTCCGAGATGGAGACAATGTTTTAAAGGTGCAAGTGTAGCAACAGACAGAAGACCGCTCTTGCAATCCCTCTGTTAAAATCTGGAGTACTGAGCTGGTGGAAGTTACTGGCCGGTTCAATGCCCAAGGGGGAAGCTAGCAAGATGTATTGGGAAGAGTTCGTGGAGCAAATGAAAATGCAATACTGCTCTGAGCAAGATCTTCTGGAAATCAACAATGAGTTCTTGAATTTAAAGAAGGGAAAATTGAGCGTCACTGAATATGCTACAAGCTTTACGGAGAAGATGAAGCTTATTCCATACCTAATTCAAACTGAACTTTCCAAGGTCAACAAGTTTGCCAATGGATTACCAGCGGAATTTGATCCGATAGTCAAGCAAGCAACCATTCTGAAAGATGCCATCTAGGTAGCCAAGAATGTTGAGACCCAAATAAGGGAAAAGGGTCTAGAGAGAGTTGAAGTTGGAGGGAAAAGGAAACACGAGGGATCTTCAATGATCGACAAAGAAACCAAACTCTCGAAATCCGGAGGAAAAGATGAAACCAAGTGGTGTGAAAAGTGCAAGAAGAAGCACTTCAGAAGATGCGATAGAGAAGTGACCTGCAATAAGTGTGGTAGGACCAGTCACTATTCCAGAGATTGTACATTCGACAATAGGAAGTGTTACGAATGTGGAGATGGTGGTCATATTTCGAAGAACTGCCCAAAGAAGGACAAAGCTGCAAAGAAAAGCGTACCGCCACAGCCAAGGGCATTCCACATGATCCTCGACGAAGCAAATCAAGGATGAGGATTTTATATCCAACGATCAAGTTATAAAGTAACAGTATGAATAGTAACTTACGATGTAGCCTATTAAAGTCTTAGTATAGGGTGAACTTGAACTTTTGTGTAATAGTTTCAAGAATTAATATCAACCCTGGTTTTGTTATCTGATGTGTCGAATGATTATATGATTTATGTATGGTGACTTGGTTAAATGCGAGACAATACTTGGGACAAGTATGAGTAGGTGTAAATGGTAGTAGAGATCTATACTACCGGAAGCACATGACTCACACGTGGATCAGGGAAAGTCGCAAGGTTACCAAGAAGCTAGTGATTGATTCCATTTTATTCAGGTATGTCATTACCATTGTTTCGGTAATGACTAGTAAGATGGTTCTTGTTCCGACCTTAGTGGTCATGTTTAAATTTGAGTTCGACTACGAGGAGTATGTTACGTGGTCTAGAGGACCAAGTTAGATTTAACATCTGACTTAAGTCAGAAGGTTGAAGTTAATGCGATTGATAGTGTCACGCTCATTGTTAAAAGAAGTTTGTAGGTAGAAATGCTACATGCTGAAATGTGATTATATCACATTAGAATATGAAGGAAGGTATATTCCATTTTGGAATTTAACTCTAAGAGGCTTGAGTCTATGCATTTCATCATTCGATGAGAGGTCAGTAGAGCACGACCCATCGGTTTGTTACAATAGATAAAGGAAAGTATTTATCCTGAGAAGAAGAAGAAGTCCATAATAAAGATTTATTTGGTAACTCGAGGGTTACGATTGAAAGTACAAAATAGTACCAAAAGCAGATGCAAGATTGGGCATTGTCTGCGGTCAAGAAAGGCATAGAGTTAAATACTCTTTCGAGGAAACATAGAATTTACGGTTATTACCTAGGATTAAGAGATAGCGTATGGAATCATTATACAAGTTCTATTTTCGTTGATGATTCTGAGACGTAATCATCCTAAGGGGGAGATAATTGTAACGCCCGTAGATCAGGGATAGTCAATTTAGAGACGATAGACATCAAAAATGAATTTTTGATGAAATATTATTTAGAATGAATAATCTTAACTAAGTTGTAGTATATGTTACAAGGATTCCGTACATATAAATAACGCCGAAATCCGAGTTATAACGAAGAAATTATGACCTAACGAAGTTTCGCGACAGAACCGACTCGACTCAGCGCGACGTAAAAAGTGAATTTACGTTAGAGTGATATTTAGCCTTAGAAATCTAAATGAAAGTCGTAGACTACGTTAAACCGTGAGCGTGCATAAAAAGAACGCCCAAATCTGACTTCGTATGAGGAAGTTATGATTTTTCGAAGTGTCGACTTAGCGGTATGCAACCCGAATACTCGATTTGAGACCCAACAGTTTTTAGTCGAAACAATCTAAATGAGAATCGAAGATCTCATTAATTGTAGTAAAACGATAAAAGGATAGGCGAAAACGGACGTCGGATGAAGAAGTTATGATTTTATAACGGAGTTTTCCTGTCCCGGCCTACTAAAAATAAATAATAAAAATAAATTCAAAATTAGCCGACGGATTCTAAACAAAAGTTGTAGAGCATAGTCTCACCTACGCGGGGATATAAAGAACGTCGAAAATGGAGTTCGTATGAGGAGGATATGAATTTTTTAATTTTATTAAATATTTTCGATATTTAAGTTAATTATAAATTAACCGATATTATCCATGGGGGGAGTCAGCGATCTGATCCACATTACGCCCAGCGTAATTTAGAATTACGCCCAGCGTAATTTGGGTTTCCAGCCCCTTATAAAAGGGTGTCAAGGGCAGCCGAGTTCTTTGCTCATTTCTTCCCTTTCTCTCGCGTTTTTGCATCGTTTTTCGTGCAAGAATCATCCCGAAGCCCTGGTATCATTCATGAGCTCTGAAGCAACTCCCGAGGCCCCGGATATCCCGAGAAGTGCAATTCCCGAACCGAAGCTCTGTCCGCGAGAAGTCCGGTTTTTGTGAAGATCTTCCAGATCTACCGAAGAATACTACTTCTACAAGTCGTAGTGCTGTCCGATCATCTTCTGATCAAGTGAGTGTGTAGTTACTTTCTTCTAACGCATAATTATGAAGTATTTTATACGAAATATGTGTTATGTGTATAATATAAAGTTTTTTATATGTGTGACTGTATAGTCACTTTAATCTTACACATAGATATGAAGTATTTGCTATGAAATACATGCTATGTGTTTATACATTGTTTGTTTACTTGAGATGGATGCTGAATGAATGTTTTATATGAGTTTTTAAATATGTTGTATATGTAATTTATATCTATAAATATGTTAGGTAGAGCATGGGTAGATGAAATAGTTGATGTGTGTTGAAAGAATGTGATAAGAGAAAGGTGAGGATATAATGGTCATGATAATTAGGTGATGATAGATAGGTGATGAATTACGAGTCTAGGCGATGTTGTGGCTGCGTATTCATGCGATGATAGTCTAACCCTTATTATGAATTACGAGTCCAGGCGATGTTGCGGCTGTGTATTCATGCGATGATAGTCTAACCCTTATTATGATTTATGAGTCCAGGCGATGTTGTGGTTGTGTAATCATGCGATAATACCCTAACCTTACTAGACATATATTGAGGGAGTGATCCCCGAATTAGCATTGTATATATGATACAGGCGATGATCCTTAGGAAAAGTTCTTAGGAACAAGCATATAAGGATATAAGATGTAAGGAGATGAGCGGTAAATATGATATAGGAGATGAACCTTAGGATAATATCTTTAGGGAAGATTAAAAGAAGATAATGGGGATGGGTAATTGGGTTGATTGTTTGATGATTGAATATAATAATTATATTATTGTGGTTTGAAAACCCTATATGCTCACCAAGGTCCCAAGCCTGACCCACTCAGTTTAATTGTATTACAGGTATCGATACGAAGCTGCTTTGCACTGAGAGATTAAAGGAGATGTAAATCTTTAGTGTAGTTCAATGTAAGTTCTGTTTATGCTTATATGTCTGTATCGGAACATGACATCCCGAGGTTTTATTATTAAATGAAAATACATTCTCTTTGAGAAATGTTTTGATAAGTTATTATCATATCTTGTTTTGGGAACAAAATTCCGCAATCGTTTTCTTTAAAAGATTACTCTGATTTTATAAAACAAAGCATAAACAAATCGGTCTTTTCTGGCTGTGAAAATGGGGATGTCACAACAATTGACCCTCAAGTGCCCAACCTGATGACAATGATAACAAATCCTCAAATCCCGAACCGACACTGACTACCGACAATCCCTCGCATAGTGCCCCTCCTTTCCGCACTTGTGGCATTTACCACCGGACCGACAAACTCTGGTGTGACCCCTCCCACACTTCCCACAAACGTGGCTGCCTTGATCTCCCATCTTGGAATCAACGGTCTTAGACCATTTCGTTGTCGGCTGCGACTGCACCGGAGCTTGCCTCAGCTCACGCAATTACAACTCAATCTCTAACTCATGCCGCCTGGCGGCCTCCTGCAACTCCAACAAAGTCTCACACCTCTACGCGGATACAAACTGTCTGATATCTCTCTTCAGCATACTCAGATATCGAGATGTCTGAGCCTGCTCCAAAGTGAACTCAGGGCAAAACATCGCCCTCTCAGTAAACATCCTGGTGATCTCCGTCACCGACTCCGAATCCTGCTTCAGCTCAAGGAACTCCTGAGCCAACCTCTACCTCTCGACTTGCGGAACATAACGAGTGCTGAACATCTCTCTGAACTGATCCCATGAAACTGCAGCCCTCTGCACATCTGAATATGACCCCGTGGTCAATCTCCACTAACCCTTTGCCCCGAGCCTTAACAGGTTCAGAGCACACCTCACCCTCTGATCAGTAGGGCATAAACACGTGTAGAAACACCCCTCCACATTCGATAACCATCTCATAGCGACGATCGGGTCCTGAACTCCATCAAAGGTGGGAGGCTTCGTATTATCGAAGTCCCGATACTGAAAACCTCTACTAGCTCCTCCCCCTACTGCTGCTACAGCCGCTGTAGCCGCCGCGACAGCCGTCTCAGTGAGAGCAGCATAGTGCTCATCAAAATACCCCACCATGGCGGTCTTGATCGACCCAAACAGTTCCGGCAACTGGGCCCGAAACAACGCTGCAACCTCATTGTGCAGGATCTCACGAATCCTCGCATCCAACTCGCACGTGCTCATCTGTCCGATAACCTCGGGCGGTACTGACCCGCCCGGAACTCCCTTTCCTGCTCCTGATCTTGACCCGGATCCACTCCCAGCATGCCTCGAAATCTCCATACTGAAAATAAACCACAAAATCTCAGACACTTCCCACTAACCCGGGAACCAACTCTCAACCCAACCCTACAGGTCATGGTTTCCCTGATACGCGTATGGGTCCTGTGCTTTCAGTAGTACGGGCCCATACTACCTTCCACACCTACCCATATTTGTATGAAGTACTACCAAAACATCCTAGTGACAAATATACATAGCAAGCGCTCAATCCTCACTCCTAGAGGAACACTTGAAATCTCATATAGAGGGAAACCCTAGGCTAGCAGGCGTCATAAAACGGGCAACAATATCATGAAATCCTGAAGATCCCTAGCCTAGTACTAGCATGCTGTTCTATCAAAGCTCGAAAACAAATATCATGTATGGTATTATGGGGTTACCTACTGGCTCCGGCTAATCGTACCTCCGCGTCCTCTTCTTACTTAATTTGAAAACCATTTTAATTTCTCTTTTAAAAACTCTCCTTGATTTGAGGCTGGATTCACACGAATTTTCCTCCAATTAACTCAAACCAAGGATCTGATACCAACTTGTAATGTCCAAAAATTTCAATAATTTTTAACTTTTCAAAAGCAACCCTTTTTAATAATGTTATTAAAAAAAGATTTTCAATACATTTATTATCAGAGTATTTCCAGAACCATGTCATAAACATAAACACGAGGAGCGGTACGATCACGCCTTCTCCTTGCCACGGTCTCCTGAAGAACCTGAAAAACATTAAACCACAACTGTAAGCCCGAAAGCTTAGTGAGATACCCCCAAATACCAACCACATATACACCCTTCCAGGCTACAACCTTCCGGTCCAAATCATAATGCCTTCTGGCCCATAACATAATGCCTTCCGGCCGATAACATAAATAGCATACATAACATAACAGAACATAGAACGACCATGCATATCGGGTCTACTGTGTCACTGGTCCGCCGTATCGGGCCTTCAATCCACCGGGTCCATCCTCTGAGTCTATTCCTGTCCTTCGAGTCTGCACTGTGGTTGGTCCGCCTGCACCGGGCCTTCAACCCACCTGGTCCACTCTCTGAGTCTACAATATAACTGGTCCACCCGCATCAGGCCTTCAGTCGGTCTGGTCCAATCTGTGAGCCTCGGCACGTCTGGTCCGCCCTTGTCGGGCCTACTGCCTATCCGGACCACTCGCTGGGCCTTCGGAACAAGCAGTCCGCCCTGGGTATCTTGTCCTATAGCACAAAGCAAGACCGCCTCAACCCAACTCCAGTCCAAACAACCATGTGCACATAACATACAATCATATAACAGTTCATAGTCAGCAAGCCGATCCAATAGATCACGTAACATATCATCATCCTAACCAGGATACCGACCTAACCGGTCACTAGCATAGCATCACCCTACATATCAGGAAACCGACCTTAACCAGGTCTCTAACATATACCATTCTAGCTACCAGGATGCAGACATATCAAAGCAATAGCGTAAGAACAAATATCCGAATCTCAATCTGGTAAAGGGCCGGCCTTGGTGACTTAGACCCTGTCGATATAGTTAGGATAACTCACCTCGCGAATGCCGATACTCTGAACAGAAGAAGAAGACTCTCGAATCACCAACTCACTGCAAATCCCGAACTAGCCATCATAACAAAATAATCATTAGGCCAAGCATACATCCACTTATCGGGCCAAGACCAAAGTCCAAATCTTATACAAGGTCCAATATTGGCCCAATTTACCAAATTGGGCCCACCTCACCAAATGGGCCTAGATCCAATGTCCATAACAATAATTGGGCCCAAAATACTCTATCCATAAATTCATAGACTTGGCCCAATAACCAACTACCCACAAACAACCCAAACTCAAAGGTCCAAAATTAAGATCCAATCAGGGGGAGTACGCTGGGCGTACTCTCTCTGGTACGCTGGGCGTACTGCAATGATTCGCAAAAGGGGATCGGGACTCTGGCCCACTACACGGGGCGTACTCAGGGGTTACGCGGGGCGTAACTGTGCTATTCATTAATTTTTTATAACTTCTTAATGGCTTAATCTCTTAAGCCTAAACTTCAGATCCTTAGGCCAAATATGCCTAAGATTCATAGACTCTCAAACTTTATCACTTGGGACGTCCATAAGCTCTTAATCCAAGGTCTTAATCCATTAAGACCTATATATCTCACATATGGAACAACTACAACCCTTGGGACCTCATTTTTCTCACTCAAGACCTCTCCAAAGGTCTGAAAGGACAGATAATCTCGGTCAACACAAAGCATGAAGCAAGATGAGAACTTTGGGACAAGGAAGATGCTAAAACTCAACAATACTTAGATCTATGCAAAATAAATGGCAAGCAAGAAGCTTTATAGCTCAAACAAGCTCCAAAGGATAATATCTCTTCAAATCTACAAGCTCCAATCGTTCCTCTTCTTCTTTGACAACTTCTCCTTTCTCCTTCTAGCCTTTCTTTTACCAAAATGAGCTTTTCAAGGTCAAACACACCCAATAATGGAGGGAATACGAGTTTCTTGGGTTTCTGAGGTTGAGGATGAGCTTGTGGAGGCTAGGGTATGAACCAACATGTTCTTTATATAGTGGCTGACCCTAAATTAGGGTTCGGCGTTTCTAAGAGTACGCCGGGCGTACCTCTAGTACGCTGGACGTACTCACCCGGCCAACCTGCATCTTTCCTCCCTTTACGCTGGGTGTACGTCCAGCTTACGCTGGGCGTACGTCTAGCTTACGCTGGGCGCACCCAGCCAAACTTCAAAAATGCATGCATGGGACCTTTCCCACTCATTTCACAAAGAGCTATAACAATGATCAACTTTAAAACATCGCAAATCCTCCAATCTAAACCCGCTCCCAAATAACTTTACATTCATACAAGGATGACAAGAAGCCCAATGCTTCTAACAACATACACCAGCCCAAAACCTTCTCGGATAGAACCCAGTTCCCGAAAAAGGACCAGAATTACCCTTCCTCTTAAATCTCAGGGACTCATAATTAAACACTTTAAGAACGGGGTCTTACATTACGGCAGTAAACTCCAAAGGAAATGGTCTTTGGGCCGAAAACTCCTAAAAGGAGTGTGTTAATGCCCTAAACTACCCAAAGGATTAAACCACCAAGTAGAACTTATTCTAGAAATCAACTAACACTTAAAAACAAATAATGTAAACATGTATGAGAGCTTACGACCGTAAACTTAAGGGTTTACGACCGTAAACTCCTTGTGTGGCATTTATTGAAGAGTAAACACATATATAGGGGCCTTTGGAACCCTAAACCCCTTTAGCCTTGTCCCACAGCAACTTAGAGGCAACCCTTAGGACTTATAACACTTATACAAAGTGTTTTCATGTTCTAGAATGTCCCAACTTAATTTATTAGTTATTATTTGGTTAATTAGTTATATATATGCTCATTATATGATAACTAGGCTCGTGCGTGCGAACAAGTCTCCGTTTGCCACCTAGCACAATATTCTACACTTCAATCCAATCCACTCACCACAAGTGAGTTCATACCCCTTAACCAATGATTAAAATGTTTTTAAATGATTTATGGGGGGGGGGGGGATACAAGTTAAATACTTATAGTTATTTCATCAATCACATGTGATTAATAACTACAAAACCAGTGATTTCTTACCGTTCAAACTATTTATCAAACTGTATTGTTTCAAATTGTTTTACAAACTCTTTTACGTATCGAATAATTTCATTTAAACTCTTTAATACTTATTATCAATTGCATGTCTATGTATATATACTTATATAATAAATGTTTAAAAGGCTTAGGAAGGCCTGCCCGCCCTATTTCCTTTTCGCGCTTGGGATGTGGTCTGGTGGGATATCGGGTATCCGTCCGATGGTCATTTAAATATTAATTATATATCATGTGTACATATGTAGTCATAAAGTTCCTTCCAGTTCATTCAGTACCCATGGGTAGAAAGGGTATACTTCCAGGTTCATACATACCAGTTACATCATTAGTAAGTTACCATAGGGGTAGCACAGGAGAATACTAATACTATAACTAGCACAAAGAAACATACAACGAGTCAGTTCATTCATGAGTCAGTTCGAGTAGTACACACAGTACATTACCATACATGCTAGATAGAGAGAACGTACATTACAGCTAGCACACGTAGAACATTTTAGTACACACATGCTAGACAGAGAAAGATTACACTTTCAGTTAGCACAGTTATTACATATACGTTTATGCAGTTATGTGAACCATTGAGAGGGTCATGGCAGTTCCTGCCATGACCGTTCTTGTATCCCGAATCTCCTTAATTGGTGAGTGTATGAGTTTGCGTGTAGATATATACTGGATTGACTATCCTACACCATGCTGTTTGCTACAGTGGGACTTGCAAGTCTACGGGTGCCAAATGTCATTTCTTACGGTGTCTTACATTGTCGTTTTACTAGAGTCGATAGCAGGATACAGGTCTATCACATGTTATTTGAAAACACCTTTTTGTATTAAGGTAGTTGGTACCACGGTAGTCACTTATTACAAATACTACGGTACGATAATATTTTCCCATTACATTCACTTCGTGAATATTCACACGATGCACGGTAATGTAGTAACTATATTTTTGGTTAATGATAGTCAGAATTTGGGAAACACACACACTCTAACAAGAGACATATACACGAACACAAGATGCCTTGGTAGAAGGCTACAGTTAGTAGAAAACATAGGGTTTTCTAGGAGAGTCGAAACATTATACAAAACATTGTACAAAACATTTTACCGAAACATCATTCAAACGTTTTCATACAAACTCAGACATTAATATACTTATGATCTCACCAGCAAAAAGCTGATACTCGCTTTCAAAATAACTTGTATTTTCAGGTCACCACTAGATAGGTACAGGATCCAGGCTTTTGAGAAGATGGAGTTCGTTCAAGACTCATCTTTTATTTTGATATGTATGTTTTTGGTGTCTATAACTTTGATAGAACACACATGTATGAATTTATAATATTAATGCAATGGATGATGTTGTTGCTTGTTTACTACTATTCATTATTGTGATACTCTACATGACGTCCTCCGCCCGAGAATGTTTCCGCCATTCATGGTTTTGGGGTGTGACAGATTGGTGTCAGAGCATTTTTTATAGTGAATTGAGTATATCAACCCATAAAAGATATACTAACTATAAATACATTGGGATTAAAATACTCTGACCAAGAGTTTATACTTTAAATACTAAAATATTTAATAAAGTATACAAGTCTGCATTCATACTAAAATCAGTGTCACTAGGATACTACAAAAGAATTACGATTGTTGAACAACGCAGGTGGACTTAGAGACATATAGTCAAAACTGGGAAGATATAATCTGATCAACTATATTATCCGAGAGTTGACTAGCATGTGCCTAAGTGTAGTTGTGTGGTTGCAACAAGTCTAAAATCTTACCAACAACCCTACAATGAGAACACTAGAACATAACATTAAACTTATAATACTATAGGAGTATTTTACATTACTCTTAGTTACTTATGTGCTAGATTTTTATACCTCCCTTCTCGCTTAGATTTAATGGTTGGATTCCACATTCCCGGAGACCCGTACTTTCCACCCAATGGAAATGATGGATGGCTTGAGGCAGAGTCCGATGATGAGCATCAAATCCCTTTGGATGATCATCAAGCAGAAGGCTTCTCGGATGGATCTGACTATGATCCCGAAGTCAATAACCTACCTCAAGTAGGCCAAGCCCCGAATAACAACCCCCGACCGGTATTTCAAGGACCCACTCCTCTGTGGGCAACAAACTTGAATACATGGAGCCATGAACAGGGTCAACCCATTCCCTACAATGGGGACAGATGTTTCTACAACCTCACTAATGGAGGTTCTACTAACAGAGTCTTAACCATCATGGTTCGTAGGATTTCTCGGAACACGATACTGGGTCAATCATCTGTCAATCGAATCTTGGAGATTGATGCCAACAGTGGTGTTAACACTGTCCACATTCACCAACTAGAGTCTTCCCATGAAAGGACTCTGGTCCAGAATGAAGCTCTTCAGAGGGAACTCACTGAAACGTGAGTTGAAGTCAGAGAACTTCGAGCTCAGCAAGCAAGGGTTGATAGGCGTATGAGGGACGTAGAACAACTTCTGTCAGGATCAAGGACTCACTCTGGCAGTTATCGTCACCGATAGATCCTTATCAATTTCTCTTTTTGGATATAACCTAGTTATGTAAAACTTTAGTCTATTTTCCTATCTTGTAAATCATAGGCCTGTTAGGTCTTTGTTAGGTTGTAATTCTATCAAAAATTTCCCATTTTGGTTGATGTAAGGCCTATTACGGTAGGCTGTTTTTCCGGAAATTTTTACATCAGTAATACCAGTAATATTGACAAGTACCTAATCCTATGGGAATTATTATCCAAATATAATCATCTATTAGATTAGATCTTCATTCAATCGTATTGTGGGGCTATGGGGACTTAGTCCATGAGTCATTCTCATCAATTCTTCCATTAAATACTTATTAATGCTTTCATCTTCATAAACTTATAGATCAAACATGCCGCCTCGTAGAAATGAAAGGAGAAACCCAAAAAACGAAACACCACCTCCTCCACCTCCACAACCACCTACTCCTCAGTTCGACACGACAACTCTAAATGCTGCCGTAGCTGCGGCTGTGGCTTCCGCCATGGCCCAATATCATTGATCTGGTTCCACTGGAGGAGGGACCCCTGTTCAGTCGGTTCAGGTTGAAGCTTCTGTGTGCTCGAGAGAGTGCTCCGATAAGGACATCACGAACTACAAATCATTGTCCTTCAATGGGACTGGCGGAGTCATTACCCTTTCGCAATGGTTCGAGAAAACTGAATTGGTTTTCGAAATTTGCTCTTGTTCCGAGGATAGCAAGGTGAAGTACGCTGTTTGCACCTTCGAAACTAAAGCCCTAACATGGTGGAATAGCCATGTAAAGTCACTATCTCTAATAGTGGCAAATGATATTGGTTGGAGATCCTTAAAAGACCTCATGATTGAGGAATACTGCCCGAGGGGCGAGATCCAAAAGCTGGAGGAAGAACTGTGGAGCCTAACCATGAAGGGATCCAACATAGTCGCCTACACTTCCAGATTATGCGAACTGGTGGCCCTCTATCCCAACATGATTCCTTCAAAGGGAAAGAAGATTGAAAGATACATATGGGGACTGGTGCGCCCATACCAGGGAAATGTTTTGGCATCACACCCCACTACATTTGATAGTAGCAAGCGATTGCCACAGCGGATCATAGACCATGGGGTTCGTACCTGGCTGCAATAACTACCCTAGCCATCTCAGAACCTACAAGAACTGCTGATTCCAAGCAGAAGTTTTGGGATAGTAAGAAGAAGGCAAAGGCTACTAACAAGAGGCAGGTCGTGGCAGTACATGCTGCGATAACACCTGTTGCTGCTGCTTCGATAAAGTAGTATGCTGGAAGTTTGCCTAAGTTCAACAAGTGCAACTTCCATCATGACGGCGCCTGCCGGGTGATACAGTGTCTAAAATGCAACGAGAAGGGTCATATAGCCTGTTTCTGTAAAGCTCCGGTGAGACCAATCAACCAAGCCCCCGGTGCTGGAGTGGGCCAAACTTGCTTCGGATGTGGCCAGGTAGGCCACTTCAAGAGAAACTGCCGAAAGGCAGGGTTTACCGGTGGAGCGGCAAGAGTTCTGGCTATAGGCCATGAGGAAGCGGTTGCTGACCCCACAATTGTCACCGATACGTTCCTCCTCGATAACTCTTGTGCATGCATTCTATTTGATAGTGGAGCGGAGTGGAGTTTCGTGAACCAAAAGTTTGCTCACTTACTTAGGTAAATATCACGAACACTTAATGAACCGTTCACTGTGGAAATGGCTAATGGAAAGACAGAGAGCACTAGCAGTATATTCATAGGGTGTACCCTAACTTTAGATAACCATTCATTTTCTATCGATATTATGCCGGTCTCAATTAAATGTTTCGACGTCATTATCAGCATGGATTGGTTGAGTCTTCATCGTGCCGATATCATGTGTTACGAAAAGGTTGTTCGTCTTAATCTGCTGTCTGGCGAAACCTTAGTAGTTTATGGCGACAAACCCGACACGAACCTTCGTATCATCTCGAGCATCCAAGCTCAGAAATTCTTACGAAAGGAATGTACAACATTCCTTGCTCACGTGGTTGATGTGAGCGAAGAAACGAAAGACATCTAGAACATTCCAGTAGTACGCGACTATCCAAACATCTTTCCAGAAGAACTCCCAGGATTACCTCCGCAACATCAGGTCGAGTTCCGAATCGACTTAGTTCCAGGGGCTACCCCAGTAGCCAAATCACCCTATCGTCTAGCATGTGTAGAGACGCAAGAACTGTCCGGTCAACTTAACGAACTGCTCCGCAAGGGCTTTATAAGACCAAGCTCCTCACCCTAGGGAGCTCCAGTCTTGTTCGTCAAGAAGAAAGACGAATCGTTTCGCATGTGCATCGACTACAGGGAGCTCAACAAAATGACGGTCAAAAATCGTTATCCATTACATAGGATCGACGATTTGTTTGACCAACTGCAAGGGGCGAGCTTCTTTTCAAAAATTGACTTAAGATCCGGATATCACCAATTACGAGTACTAGGGGAATATGTTCCGAAGACAGACTTCCGAACTCGTTATGGACACTACGAATTCGTGGTGATGCCATTCAGATTAACAAATGCGCCCGCGGTATTCATGGACTTAATGAATCGGGTGTGTCGTCCTTACTTAGATCAGTTCGTCATCGTTTTCATTGATGACATTCTTATCTACTCTCGTAGTAAGGAGGAGCATAGTCAACATCTGCGACAAGTCCTCGAAACTTTACGGATGGAGAAGCTCTACGCGAAGTTCTCGAAATGCGAATTTCGGATGCGACAAGTCGAATTCTTAGGGCACGTGGTTAGCGAAGAGGGAATACACGTGGACCCTTCCAAAATCAAGGCCATTGAGAACTGGTCAACACCGAAGACGCCTACGGAAATTCATCAATTTCTACGCCTCGCTGGCTATTATCACAGGTTCATTCAGAACTTGTCCCGCATAGCGAAACCTCTTACAACACTGACCCAGAAGGGCGTGGGCTTTGACTGGGAAGAGAAATAGGAAAGAGCGTTCCAAACGCTCAAACGAGCCTTGTGCACCGCACCAATACTATCCCTTCTTGAAGGAATAGAAGACTTCGTAGTCTATTGCGATGCATCGAATCAAGGGCTCAGATGTGTTCTGATGCAACGGGGAAAGGTCATCGCCTATGCCTCGAGACAGCTAAAGACACATGAAGTCAACTACACAACCCACGATGTTGAACTAGGAGCAGTTGTGTTTGCTCTGAAAATCTGGAGACATTACTTGTATGGAACGAAGAACACTATCTTTACAGACCACAAGAGTTTACAACACATCTTCGACCAGAAAGATCTCAACAGGAGACAACGACGGTGGGTCGAGCTACTCAGTGATTACGAATGCGAAATTCGATATCATCCGGGTAAAGCCAACGTAGTAGCTGACGCCCTAAGTCGGAAGGAATATTCTGGTTGTAGGGTCAAATAATTGACCATGACTATCCATTCACACTTGTCCACCCAAATTAAGGCAGCTTAGCTTGACGCTTTGAAGCCTGAAAATGTGGCGGGTGAATCCCTAAGAGGGATGGATAAGAACTTCGAGGTTAAGGGTGACAGAGCTTACTATTTCATGGACCGGATCTAGACCCCAAACCTAGGTGATTTCAGAAACTTGGTCACGAACGAGGCGTACAACACTCGTTAGTCTGTACACCCAGGATTAGATACGATGTATCTGGACCTCAAAAAGTTATACTGGTGGCCTAACATGAAGGTAGAGATTGCTACCTTCGTCAGTAAATGCCTTACTTGCCCAAAGGTCAAGGTCGAATACCAGAAACCATCCGGTCTTTTACAACAGCCGGAGATACCAGAATGGAAGTGGGAGCGGATAACTATGGATTTTATAACCAAGTTGCCCAAGACGACGGGTGGTCTTGATTCCATATGGGTCATTGTCGATAGGCTGACCAAGTCTGAACACTTCCTATCGATCAAAGAAACAGACTAGATGGAGAAGCTTACAAGGACTTACATTAAGGAGATTGTAAGACTGCACGGTGTTCCTTTATCCATTATCTCGGATAGAGATAGTAGATTCACTTCGAGGTTCAGGCAATCATTACAAAGTTCCTTAGGAACTAGGTTGGACATGAGTACAACCTACCATCCGCAGACCGACAGGCAAAGTGAGAGAACTATCCAGACCTTGGAAGATATGTTGCGAGCCTGTGTGACCGACTTCGGGAAAGCATGGGATACTCATTTACCCCTTGTCGAATTTTCCTATAACAACAGTTATCACACGAGCATAAAGGCTGCTCCTTTCGAAGCCCTCTATGGCCGAAAGTGCAGATCCCCTCTGTTAGCTAAGGGACGAGTTCCTGAAAGCACTCTCACAGGTCCGAAAATCATACGGGAAATGACGGAGAAGATCGTTCAGATCCGTGAACGATTGAAAGCCTCCAGAGACCGACAGAAAAGCTATGCTGATAAACGTAGGAAACCGTTGGAATTCCAGGTGGGCGACCGGGTTCTATTAAATGTCTCACCCTGGAAGGGATTAATACGCTTCAGAAAGCGTGGGAAGCTAAATCCAAGGTACATTGGGCCTTTTGAGATTCTCGCAAGAATCGGCCCAGTAGCTTACAAAGTTAACTTGCCACGCGAACTCAGTAACGTACATCCTACCTTCCACGTCTCGAACTTGAAAAAGTGTCTGTCCTATGAGACTCTTGTTATTCCACTCGACGAGATCGATATCAACAAGGGCCTCAACTTTGTGGAAGAACTAGTAGAAATCATGGACCGAGAGGTCAAGCAAACGAAACAAAGCCGTATCCCCATAGTGAAGGTTCGTTGGAACGCCAAACGAGGACCTGGATTCACTTGGGAACGAGAGGATCAGATGAAGCTAAAATATCCTTAGCTTTTCGTTTAGTTATTTGTAACTTCTTATTTGCTTAAATTCTAATTTTGGGACGAAATTCCTTCTAATGGGGGGATGATGTGACAACCCGAAATTTCCATTATGTATGAACTTTATAAGGTCAATAGAAGTTATAACAGTCACAGTAAATTTTCAGACTTTTCTGTATAAGTTTGAGTATTTCGGGATTTACACTTAAGGAGATATCAGGAGAGTGGATGCACTAGGGTTTTGTGCAACACTGTTAATCCAAAACTCTATTACATTAGAGTTCATTACGGGAATAAAATATTTTCTGCCAAAAATCTCAAGACTATATATAGAATTTTGAGCCATATTAATTCATTATTGACAATTCCAACTAGAGAAAAGCCATTTCTCTCTCATGGATCTTCGGGTTTTCATCCCAAATCGTGAGTACTCTTCTCTAGTTACATTATATGGCTGATAACATGTTTAATAACCTCGATTACATAGCAAATCTATGAGATTCCGGAGTTTACCGCCCAAGAACGTTTTTGGAGAGTAAACTCCTATATGAGGCTTATATGATGCCTAGTCCTTTCCGCATGTTAAATAACGACCTTAGGATGGTATGTAAGTGTATTTAAGACAATAAAACACCAAGAAACACCCAAGTTTAGGTGTTCACGGCCCAAGGAGTTCTTGGACTGTGAACTTCAAAAACAAGGACCAAAGGGTGTTTTTAACACTCCTAAAGCTTTGGACAATTACCTCAGTTTACTCCTACATAAATTAAGGACTTAAACACATCGAAAACCCCACTTTTGAGAGTTTACGGCCCAATGATTGTGCTTGGGCCGTGAACATCAAATTAAGGCACCAAAGTGTGCCTAAGGCCTTCATTTGCTTAGGGTAAAAGTATAGAAACTATCATAGATGTACTTGGGACTTAACAGAATAAAAACACCCACCCATGAGAGTTTACGACAGTAAACTACAAAGGAAATGGTCTTTGGGCTGAAAAATCCTAAAAAGAGTGTATTAATGCCCTATACTTCCCAAAGGATTAAACCACCAAGTAGAACTTATTCTAGAAATCAAGTAACACTTCAAAACCAATAATGTCAACATGTTTGTGAGCTTACGACGGTAAACTCAAGGTTTTACGACCATAAACTCTTTGTGTGGAGTTTATTGAAGAGTAAACACATATATAGGGGCCTTTGGAACCCTAAACCTCTTTAGCCTTGTCCCAGAACAACTTAGAGGCAACCCTTAGGACTTATAACACCTACACAAAGTGTTTTCATGTTCTAGAGTGTCCCAACTTAATTTATTAGTTATTATTTGGTTAATTAGTTATATATATGCTCATTATATGATAACTAGGCTCGTGCATGTGAACAAGTCTCCGTTTGCCACCTAGCACAGTATTCGACACTTCAATCCAATCCACTCACCACAAGTGAGTTCATACCCCTTAACCAATGATTTAAATGCTTTTAAATGCTTTACGGGGGGGGGGGGGGGGGGGGGAATACAAGTTAAATACTTATAGTTATTTCATCAATCACATGTGATTAATAACTACAAAACCAGTGATTTCTTACCGTTCAAACTATTTATCAAACTGTATTGTTTCAAATTGTTTTACAAACTCTTTTACGTATCAAATAATTTCATTTAAACTCTTTAATACTTATTATCAATTGCATGTCTATGTATGTATACTTATATAATAAATGTTTAAAAGGCTTAGGAAGGCCTGCCCACCCTATTTCCATTTCGCGCTTGGGATGTGGTCTGGTGGGATATCGGGTATCCGTCCGATGGTCATTTAAATATTAATTATATATCATGTGTACATATGTAGTCATAAAGTTCCTTCCAGTTCATTCAGTACCCATGGGTAGAAAGGGTATACTTCCAGGTTCATACATACCAGTTACATCATTAGTAAGTTACCATAGGGGTAGCACAGGAGAATACTAATACTATAACTAGCACAAAGAAACATACAACGAGTCAGTTCATTCATGAGTCAGTTCGAGTAGTACACACAGTACATTACCATACATGCTAGATAGAGAGAACGTACATTACAGCTAGCACACGTAGAACATTTTAGTACACACATGCTAGACAGAGAAAGATTACACTTTCAGTTAGCACAATTATTACATATACGTTTATGCAGTTATGTGAACCATTGAGCGGGTCATGGCAGTTCCTGCCATGACCGTTCTTGTATCCCGAATCTCCTTAATTGGTGAGTGTATGAGTTTGCGTATAGATATATACTGGATTGACTATCCTACACCATGCTGCTCGCTACAGTGGGACTTGCAAGTCTACGGGTGCCAAATGTCATTTCTTACGGTGTCTTACATTGTCGTTTTACTAGAGTCGATAGCAGGATATAGGTCTATCACATGTTATTTGAAAACACCTTTTTGTATTAAGGTAGTTGGTACCACGGTAGTCACTTATTACAAATACTACGGTACGATAATATTTTCCCATTACATTCACTTCATGAATATTCACACGATGCACGGTAATGTAGTAACTATATTTTTGGTTAATGATAGTCAGAATTTGGGAAACACACACACTCTAACAAGAGACATATACACGAACACAAGATGCCTTGGTAGAAGGCTACAGTTAGTAGAAAACATAGGGTTTTCTAGGAGAGTCGAAACATTATACAAAACATTTTACAGAAACATCTTTCAAACGTTTTCATACAAACTCAGACATTAATATACTTATGATCTCACCAACAAAAAGCTGATACTCGCTTTCAAAATAACTTGTATTCTCAGGTCACCACTAGACAGGTACAGGTTCTAGGCTTTGAGAAGATGGAGTTCGTTCAAGACTCATCTTTTATTTTGATATGTATATTTTTGGTGACTATAAGTTTGATAGAACACACATGTATGAAATTATAATATTAATGCAATGGATGATGTTGTTGCTTGTTTACTACTATTCATTGTTGTGATACTGTACATGACATCCTCCGCCCCAGAATGTTTCTGCCATTCATGGTTTTCGGGTGTGACACTTATGGCTATTCATTCGCTTCGTGAGTGGATCTGCTGGGTTCTCATTTGATGATACCCTCTTTTCCATGAGTAATCCTTCTTCTATTCGATGTCTGATGAAATGTTATTTTCTGTCCATGTGTCTGGATCTTCTGTGATCCCTTGGTTCCTTGGCTAAGGCAATTGCATTTTCACTTTCACAAAAATCTCCATAGGCTCCTTTATAGCTGGTACAACTCTAAGGTATCTCATGAAGTTCTTTAGCCATATAGCCTCCTTTTCTACCTTGCTTGCTGCTATATACTATGATTCGAGAGTTGAGTCAGCCACTATCTCATGCTTGGAACTTTTTCGAATAATTGCTCCTCCATTTAAGGTAAAGACCCAGCCTGATTGAAAGCAGAAATTAGCCCTATCAGTCTGGAAGCTAGCACCACTATAACCTACTACTCTCAAGTCATCACTCCCACCAAGGGTAAGGACCTAGTTCTTAGTCCTCCATAAGTACCTGAGAATGTTCTTTACCGCAGTCCAGTGAGCCTTGGCAGGGGTCCCCTGATATCTGTTGACCATGCTCAAGGAAACGGCCACATCAGGACAAGTACAAGTCATAACATATATGATCGAGCCTATAGAGGAAGTATACAATACTCGACTCATCTCAGCTTTCTCAGCCTCTATACTCGGGTCTCTGAGTCTTACTCAGTATGGCATTACTCTGGATCGATAACTCTCCTTTCTTGGAATCCTACATGCTGAACCTATTCAACAGCTTATCCAAGTAGGTACTCTGACTAAGTCCAATTAGTCTCTTACTCATGTCTCTCAAAATCCTTATCCCTAGGATATAGGCAGCTTCTCCAAGTTCGTTCATAGCGAAACACTTCCCAATTCAGGACTTTACATCCTACAGAGTTGGGATGTCATTTCCTATTAGTCGTATGTCATCCACATATAATACCAAAAAGCTACGTATACTCTTATTATCCTTGACATATACACAAGATTCATCTTTTCTCCTCGAAAATCCAAACTCTTTGACTTTCTCATCGAAACAGAGATTCCATCTGCGAGGTGCTTGTTTCAATCCATAGATGGATTTCTCAAGCTTACACAATATGTTAGGGTACTCCGTACTGACAAAACCCTCTGGGTGACTCATGTAAACAACCTCAACCAACTTTCCATTAAGGAAAGTGGTTTTAACATCCATTTTCCATATTTCATAATCCTGAAATGTAGCAATGGCTAACATAACCCTAAGATACTTAATCTTTGCTACAGGTGAAAAGGTCTCATCGTAATCAACTCCTTTAGTTTTATAAAAGCCCTTTGCAACCAATCGCGCCTTATAAGTGTGTAAATTATCATCCATGTGGGTCTTCTTCTTGAAGATGAAAATCCATTTTCACCTGACTATCTTACGACCTGGTACATTGTCAACCAAGTTCCAAACTTCATTGTAATACATGGACTGTATCTCGCTGTCCATAGCCTCTTTCCATTTACTAGACCACATTATCACTTGGTCTGTAGAAGAGGTAACCAAAGGATTTCTGTGTGTAGCCGATGAAAATACACCTCTAACTCCGAGGTTCGAGCTTATCATGAGACTCGCACCACATGAAAGCCTCACAACCTCAAATCTTGATGTGGTATAGATTCGGAAATTTTCGGTCCACATCTCGTGAGGTGTTTTAGCAACCTTTTTGGTATGGACTAGATTAAGAATATGGGCGGTAGTCTCTAAGGTATATCCCCAAAATGAGATTGGTAGTGAAGCTCGACTCATTATGGAAAGAACCATGTCCAACAAGGTTCGATTATGCCTCTCAGATACACCATTAAGTTGTGATGTTCTGGGAGGTGCCAATTGTGAGAAAATCCCACATTCCATAAGATAGTCAAGGAACTCTTTACTAAGATACTCACCACCTCGATTGGATCGAAGCATCTTAATGTTCCTGGCGAATTGATTCTTCACTTCCTATTTAAACTCCTTGAACTTTTCAAAGGTTTTTCACTTATTCTTGATTAAGTAGACATATCCATATCTACTAAAATAATCAGTAAAAGTCACGTAGAAGCGGTTAGCATCCCTTGTGGTGGTTCTGAAGGGTCCACACACATCATTATGTGTGAGATCCAACAAACCCTCACCCCTAGCACAAGTACCAGTGAAGGGTGGCTTTTTTATTTTTCCAAGGAAACAAGATTCACAACTATGATCTGACTTTAGGTCAAATGACTCCAAGACTACATCCTTTTGGAGTTGGCCTATGCGTTTCTTGCTTACATGTCCAAGATGACAATGGCATAATGATGCTTTAGCCAATTTAGCGGAAGAGACAATACACAACACATTATTTCCTAGGTTATCAACAACTGATACAGTTTCATATACACCATCAGAAGGTAATACTTTAAAATAAAGAACATTATTATAGAAAGCATTAATACCACCATATTCATTATAAAATGCAAAAGTTAACCCTTGTTTACATGAAAGGAAATAATATTTCTTTCCATTTCAGACGAGTAACAATATTTATTCAAATATAACACTAACCCACTACTTAGAAACAAAGAATAAAATCCAATCTTGGTGACAGGTTAAACTTTCCTATTCCCCATGATTAAGTTTATCTTCCCATAATCCACACTCTCACTTCTTCTTAATCCCCGCAAATCAGAACATACGCGAATACCACAACCTGTATCAAGGACCCAAGAATCAAAATGAGGTGAGTTATAAGACAATATAGTGTAAATACATACATGGTTGGGTTTCACTTTCCCATCCTGAACATCTTGCAGGTACTTTGGGTAGTTTCACTTCCAGTGCGACTTTTCATGGCAATATAAGCATTCATCCTCTTTAGGGTTAGCAGAAGGAGTAACAGTACCTCTCTTGGTTCCACTTGAAGAGGAGCCAATAAGGGACTTTCCCTTGGTACCCTGCGAAGGGCTATTCCTCTTCTTTCCTTTGCCTTGCCCAATTGCCAAGACAGGAGATGCAGTAGGAGTAGGATTGGTAACAACCGATTTACATTAAACACCACTTTCGGTGGCCTTCAAAATTCCTTGAAGTTTTCTGAGTGCAACTTCCTCCTTGTTCATGTGGTATGTCATTCGGAATTGATCATAAAAAGATGGTACAGAGTGCAAAATGATGTCCATTGCCAACTCCTCGGGGAAGTTCACATTTATTTTCAACAAATGGTCCACATACCTTTGCATTTTCTGTAAGTGGGTGTGATGGGTTCACCATCCTTCATCCGGGTTGTTATCATGGAAGAGATAATGTCATACCTCTCTTGACGAACACTTTGATGGTAGTGGTCCATCAAGTCCTGGTGTATCTCAAAAGGGTAATAGTCCTCATAGGACTTTTGGAGCTCAGTTGTCATTGTGGCCAACATGATACATGCCACTTTAGTGGCTTCTCTCTCATGAGTTCGGAATTCAGCGATCTCCTTTGGATTAGCAGACGACTCATCAAGTTCCTTAAGCTCTTTTTCAAGGACATATTCCATGTCCTCATAACGAGTGACCATCCTGATGTTCCGGATCCAATCCCTGAAGTTGGATCAATCGATGATGACTCTCCCACAAAGGTTCATGAGAGAGAAGGAGTCGGTAGGGTTTGAGCTAGAAGCAACATTTTTGGAAGACATCTCAAAAAGAAGGACAAGTTTATATTAAATATAAAGATACTCCTTAATAAGACACCTAAATGTAATATTAAGGCTAGGACCCAACACAATACTCTATAACTTAGAAGAGGGATGTCGTAATCCAAGATATATAATATTTTAAGGTAGGTGAATGACGATTCTCCAATTTCCACCATGAAAAAAAATGTAATATTAGGGATATCGAGGATCACACAACAAGGTGTGAAATAACCATGCAAATTACTTGGTACTTTTAATGTTTATCACCTAACTGATGTGCCGGCTAACCACACATGCTCCACCGATCTATGATAAACCTTATGCCTCCCTTTGCCTACCTTGTTAAGTACAAGTTAGTGTGTCGGTTAACCACACATGCTCCAATAACGACATAAGCAAAGTGAAAAGTGTAATTTCAAGTTTTAGCACCATATTCACATTTTCCTAAAGTAACTAAGATTGGGAATTTATAAAAACATTTTGTTACTTTACAATCATCATACTATTAATAAGGATTAAAGTCATTGTCGTACCCGTTCGACTAACGGCCCTCAACCAGTTAAGGAAGCGGTGGGTGAGAGTGGACACCCACTAAGCTTCCATTTTATAGGCAACAACCTTATACCCCACCCCCCTCTTATAAACCGGCTTCGTGAATGAGGCCTACTGACAGTAAAACCACTTGTTCTCATACATACATGCATACATATATATATATATATATATATATATATATATATATATATATATATATATATATATATATATATATATATTAACTTATAATATTATAAAGTATAAGGGTTGAATTTTAACTTGTAAAATTATAGGGGTTGGAACTAAAGTTTTTAAAGTGACTTTACATGTTCCAAAACTCGAGGGCAAGTTTTGTAACTATTCAAAACTTTTCAACTTCATAACTTATAAGATAATGGTTTATTAATATGAAGACTCTTCATTTCATGTAACTTATGTGTTTCTTTAACGGACTTTAAAAGACTGACTTTTGGTAATCCATAACTTGAGGACAAATTATGGATTCCATTAAAACACATCAAGATCAAGAAATAAACTAACAAACCATTTGCAAATAATTCATATATTCTTCTAAACTCATAAGTGTATGAACATTCATATCAATAATTTCAAGAATCATAAATAACACATACAAAACATGAAATTTTGATAATAGCCATTGTAAATAGATTAGCATAACCATTATACCATCTAAAACAAGTTTTATAAGACCAAAACACTTTAGGGTAATGTTTCTAGTCCATTTCCAACAGTAAAACTAAAAAATCTGCATTCAGGGCTTCTTACTCGTCAAGTGCAAGAACTTACTCGACGAGTAGGATGAAATAACACATAGACTCGTTGAGTCCCCCCGTGGGTTTTGAGCATTCTAACAAATTGCATCAAGTATCAAGAAAACAAGCCTAGTTACTGATACCACTTATGGGTTTTGAGCATTCTATCACTCCTAAGGTGTACATGGAACCCTAGAAACATTGGATCTATGTTTTACTAAGATACAAGCAAAATTGATTTTCCAAGGTTCTTAACCTTACTAGCATGGCATGGGGAACTTAAAACATAAAAGCTAGTATGAAAAACATACCTTTCTTGTTGCTTGCATTTTTTGTGAACCTTGTGATCCTAGCACCCCAAATGTGATGCCTCAAATGTTTTACACAACACCACAACTCTTGGAATAACTTTGAGAGAAGTACACTATCACTCAAAATCGGCTAGCCCTCTTGTTCTACACATAGTGCCGATTTTGGTACTCCATGGGGTATTTTTATAGTATTGTAACAAATAGGGTTACAACATGTAAACCTTAATTGACATGGCTTTTGATATTCGATGATCCATGGGTTTATAACGTCCATGGACTATCCAGGAAAACCTTATGGGTTTTAGCCTACTTCAATTAATAATGGATCATTAGTCCAGTATATAAGAATGGATGATTTATACAATCAACCCCATATATTTAATCGGTCTCCTTTTGATCACCAAATTATTTATAAATTAATTCTTGATCGATACTAATTAAATAATATTATTAATATATTAAAACTTATAATATATTAATAAACCATAAATGTTCACCAAATTATTTGAAAATTTTCATTTAGTCTATCCAAGTGTCATGATTCCATGCAACCCAAATAGACCATGCCAACCGGGTCAAGTACATTCCAAAAATTGTTATGAACTTGGACACCTAATCCAACAGTCTCCCATTTGGATAAGTCTAATAACTATAAATGCAAGATTTTTTGTGTATTAAGCATTCTAACACTCCTATGGTATACATGAAACCCTAGAAACCTTGGATCTATGTCTTCTCTAAAATACATGCAAATTTGATTTCCAAGGTTTACAACCTAACTAGCATGTTATGGGGCACTTGTAATACAAAACTTTAAGCATAATAACATATCTTTCTTTTGTAGTTGATTGTTGGAGTCTTAGTGCCAAGAAGCTATAGTGTGGATGCCTAAAGTAGTGTCACAAATAACCCTAAACAACTTGGAAATACTTGAGAGAATATGATGCTCACTAAAATTGATGCACTCTTGTTTCTCACATACACTAGTGCTAATTCTAAAACCAAGGACCTCTTTATATAGTATGGAGGATTAGGGTTACACCCTAATACCCATGACTCTTCATTTACCTAGGATCCATGGGTTAAAAGCTCCATGGACTATCCATGAACTTCCATATACTCTTAGCCCATCCTATATAAATCTTAGCCCAATCCATATGTATGTAAGAGTCTATATTTAATTAGTCTCTTTTGATCACTAAATTAATTCGAAAATCATTTCTTGATCAACACTAATTAAATAGTATGATTTCATATTAATAAATTATAAATTATAATATATTAATAGATCATAGACATCTTATTCTCAAAAGTTTATCCATACAAATTGTTAGGTGAAGTGCAACCGAAATGGACCATGCTGGGTTTGGTCAAGTTCATACCAAATATTGTTACGGACTTAGACACCTTATCTAACAGTCTCCCACTTGGATAAGTCTGATAACAATAGTTGCAAGTATAAATTCAGGAACCAACCAACAATCGTAGCTCTTTAAAACTCTGTTGAACTATGAAGTGCCATTTTAGATAAGTGATCTTATAATCCTCTGTTCCAAAGATAATAGTCGGACAAATACATGGAACAATTTCGTACTTATATTCAAGCAGTTGTTTCTTGATCTATGATTTGTTTGACATAGAACTAAATTGGACACATGAATTATTTTCTGATCGAGCCCGACACATAACTCAAAACCAAATGATCGAGGGGCCCATATATCACTTCTATTGCTGGAAGGAATAAATAAACCTCGACTCATATGCTTGTACTAACTACTAGTTGAATTATGCATAAAAGCATGTTTTATGACATCAAGTTACAGATGCGTAGTTTTACAACAATCGTATCATGCGTAGTATCACACCAATCGTATCATAAGAATTAAAGTAAACACAACCATTACATTACAATAAGAATATTTACATCTGTTTGAAAACATAGTTTGTATACATCAAAATTAACAAAAGATAAAGACGAGACTCCAAAATGCTCCGTCTGCTCCAAAAGCAGGCGTAGGTACATGTCTATCATTGTCCTCAGAATACAAGCAGTTTTGAAAATGTATCAACATAAAGCTAGTGAGTTCGTAAGCATGTTTTTTTTATTGAAAACTAGTCACTAAATTTGTACAAATGGTTTCATTTCATTATAAGTTAAAATATCGTTTGTATCGAAAACCATTGTTATCAAGTTCTCAAATATGTATGCATGATTTCCAAGAAAATCCAATATTTTCTAACATGTTTGTTGATTTCTGTATGAAAAGTATCTTTCATTTGAAAACCCTGGCTACCACAAGTATGTAGTGTACGTTCTGTTTCACCAACACTGGCTACCACCAGTATGTAGTGTACGATTTGTTTGAACAACCTGGCTACCACCAATATGTAGTGTATGTTCTGTTCGAAAACCTTAGCTACCACCAGTATGTAGTGTATGTTCTATTCGATAACCCTGGCTATCACCAGTATGTATAGTAGTTTTACTACTTAAAATAAAACAAAAGGTTGTATCCCTGGAATACCTTCCAACAAGTAGATAGGTAGTTTCATTAATTAAAATAAAACTGTTGAAGAAAGAAATCGTGTAAAAAAAAGGTTAGTTTATACGTATTGTGAGTCGTATAACCATGCTAAATGACTGATGACCTCCTTGATGTTTCTTTAGGCGTCGTACGATTACAAAATTTCTCAACCCAGGCATTCCTGCCTAACTGTAGCTAACAGTTCAGGTGTGGGATTGTCGGTCCTGAATAGATCTATTCACAAATTTCATGCTCTCCCTCTAGGAGACTCTTGTTATACTAAAGGTGAGGATTTACTGGTACCCCGAACGGCATAACGAAGATAGGTCTCACAATCCTGTATTAACTAGTTTACGTGTTGTTTGGTTGTTCTCGTGTTCGAAATCATTCTATATGGTGTAGAGTGTAAATAGTTATTCAATAAGATACTCTAATAAACGATAAACTAAATCTGTCGTAGTTTATGAGTTTGAATCTATGAAACTGGTAATGAAATCTCGAAACTATACCTGTTATAGTTTGACTGTTTTGTTATGTTCATTTACTGTTCGGAAAACTATGCAATTAGGTTTAGAAAATGACCCTTATGCTCCGCATAATACAAAAGTGATAAAGTATCTAAATGTTTGATGGAAAACCGTTGTAATTGCATCAGTTTTTAAGTTGTGAAAACCTTTATGTTTGGCTTGTACCCCATGAAAACGTTTTAAAAATTGTAAAGGTGTAGGGGTATGAATTCATAGCTGGTTGATCGTAAAGGATTGAACCGGAAGATCCTTGAGTCGATGCGTTTGTCACTTAAAGGAATCTTGATATCAAATAAATACATATATGTATCTAAATTAGCAATTTCCTTAGATAGAGTGTTAGATATACACTTGGTTTTTGGTTAAGGAATGTTACCGAGACTTTGTTGAATTGAGAAAACAGGCTTTTCCCCACGGAAGATCTGTTTATGGTCGAGAGGAGAGTTTACGGTCGACGGGCAGTTTACGACCGTGAACTAGGGTTTACGATCGTAAATTGAGTTTATGGTCGTTGAAGATTTGACTGTAAACGGGTTTACGGTCTATGAAGATTCACATTTTAAGGTCTACGAAGATTGAACGTAAACTCAAGCACAGTGATGATGGTTTTGATGAAAATGTGTTTTAGATGCTCCTATACTACATCCAGAAGTGTTTCCTAATGGTTTTCCAAGAGAAATGAGGGTGTTTAGGAGTTTACAGTCAGAGTTTCTAGAGAGAGAATGAGAGTGTTTTCAGTCCAAAGTGTTCAAATGAGGGTGGGGGTCTCATATTTATAAGGGATTCTGTGGTTGGTGAGTGGGGTCCACCCGACTTGGATCGTAAACAAGGTTTACGGTCGTACACGAGTTTACGATCGTAAACTTGGCCTAGACTGTGAACTCGGTGTTTTTCGAGGAAATTCAAGTTTTTCGCATGATTTCCGGTTTATTCCGACTCATATAAAATACATATTATTTACTTAGAACTTAAAGTCTTTCCCAAGCTAAGAAATTTGATAGAATTTAATAAAAACCCAAATTTTATTAACGGAAACTGGGTAAGGATAACGAAAAAAGTTTCAGGTTGTCACATCATCCCCCCATTGGAGGGAATTTCGTCCCGAAATTCGAACATAGAATACAAATCATGGATTAGGAAAGAGGTGCATATACTTCTGTTGCATCTGATGATTGCGCTCCCGAGTGATTTCAGGTCCTCACTTTGCATTCCAGCGAACCTTTACTATCGGGACGCGACTTTGTTTCGTTTGTTTGATCTCGTTGATTTCAATCTCGTCGAGAGGAATCACAAGGGTTTCATCGGACAAACATTTCTTATGATTTGAAATGTGGAAGACAGGGTGAATGTTGCTAAGTTCGTGCGGTAAACGAATTTTGTAGGCTACATAACCGATCCTAGGGAGTATCTCGAATGGCCGATGTACCTTAGATTTAGCTTTCCACACTTTCCAAAGTGTATCATTAATTTCTAGGGCGAGATGTTCAACAACACAAGGTCACCGACCTAGAACTCCAAGTTTTTTCGTCGTTTATCGGCGTAGCACGTTTGTCGATCACTCGAAGCTTTTAGTCGCTGCCGAATTTTATGATTTTATCTGTGGTTTCGCGGATGATTTTTGGGTTGGTGATAGTGATATCAGGGACTTGCCCCCTTGGCTAGCTATGTGTTGCCCACCTCAGCCCAGCACAAAGGCGATCTGTACTTGCGGCCATAGAGGGCTTCGAACGGTGCAACCTTGATGCTGGTATGATAACTGTTGTTGTATGAGAATTCAACCAAGGCCAAAAGGGTGTCCCACGATATACTGAAGTCTATGACACATGCTCGCAACATGTTTTCCAAGGTCTGGATGGTCCCCTCAGTCTTCGCATCTGTCTGAGGATGGTAAGTTGTACTCATGTCCAACTTAGTTCCAAGATCTTTCTATAGGGTCTGTCAAAATCTCTAGGTAAACCTGGTATCTCGATCGGAGATCATGGACACATGTACCTTATGCAGTCGATCTATTTCTTGGACGTAGATTCGTGTGAGTTTTTCCATTTTGAATGTTTCTTTGATTGGCAGGAAGTGAGCGGATTTTGTCAATCGGTCGGCTATTACCTAGATGGTGTCGTACCCACTCGGAGATCTGGTTAATTTGGTAATGAAATTCATGGTAATCCTCTCCCACATCTACTCAGGTATTTCTGGCTGCTGAAGAAAACTTGAGGGCTTCTGATATTCAACCTTCACCTTGGCGCAAGCCAGACACTTGCCCACGAAGGTAGCGATTTTTTTGCTTTCATGTTTGGACACCAATATAGTTTTTTAAGGTCGAGGTACGTCTTATCCGAACTTGGGTGAACTGAGTATGTAGTCTTGTGAGCTTTGTTCATGACAACCTCTCTGAAACCGCCGAACTTTGGGGTCAAGATCTGATTTATGAAATAGTAGACTCCGTCTCCCTTGATATCTAAGTTCTTTTCCATTCCCCTCAAGGCTTCACCCAACACGTTTTCAGGTTTCAAGGCTTCCAGCTAAGCCTCCTTAATTTGTGCAGATAAGTGGGAATGGATGGTCATTTTCAGTGCCTTCACTCTGCGGCTTGAGCATTCTTTCTGGCTGAGGGCATCTGCTACCACATTGGCCTTGCAGGGTTGGTAGCGTATTTCACACTCATAATCATTGAGTAGCTCTACCCAACACCGTTGTCTCATGTTCAACTCCTTTTGGTTGAAAATGTGTTGTAGGATTTTATGGTCAGTGAAGATAGTGCACTTGGTTGCGTAGAGGTCATGTCTCCATATCTTCAATGTGAAGACCACTGCTCCCAACTCTAGGTCGTGAGTTGTATAATTAACTTTATGTGTTTTCAATTGTCTCGAGGCATAAGCAATAACTTTTCCTCGCTGCATGAGCACATATCCTAGGCCCTGATTGGATGCATCATAGTAGACAACGAAGTCTTCCGTTCCTTCAGGCAGGGACATGATAGGTGCACTGCATAGGGTCTGCTTGAATGTTTGGAACACAGTGTCTTGTTTTTCATTCCAATAAAAGGGTATGCCTTTCTGAGTCATAATGGTCTGGGGTTTGGCAATTTTGGAGAAATTATGGATGAACCTGCAATAGTAGCTAGCAAGGCCCAAGAATTGACGACTTTTTGTGGGCGTCTTCGGTGCTGAACAGTTCTCTATCACTTTGATTTTGGACGTGTCCACGTGTATTCTTTCCTCACTTACCACGTGACCTAGTAAGGTTACTTTCTAAATCCAAAATTCTCACTTGTAGAATTTCGTGTAAAGCTTCTCCTTTCTTAGATTTTCCAACACTAATCTCAAGTGCTGTTTTTGATCTTCCTCGTTTATAGAGTAGACAACTATATCGTTGATGAACACAATAACGAACTTGTCTAGGAAAGGACGGCACACCTGATTCATCTGGTCCATGAATACCGTTGGTGCGTTGGTTAGACCGAAGGGTATTACTACGAACTCGTATTGACCATATCGAGTCCAAAATGCTATTTTAGGGACATCACTATGATGGACTCGCAGCTAATGGTATGCTGACATGGGGTCTATTTTGGAGAAATAGTTGGCTCCTTAAAGTTGATCGAAGAGGTCGTCGATCCGAGGAAGAGGGTAACGGTTTTTGATGGTGAGCTTGTTCTGTTTGCGGTAGTCGATGCACATCCGAAAAGATCCATCCTTCTTTTTCACAACTAAAATCGGGCTTCGCAGGGTGAGGAACTTGGTCTGATGAATCCTTTGCTGAGTAGCTCATTGGTCTGGTTGGATAACTCCTACATTTCTGCTGGTGCTAGGCGGTATGGGGATTTTGCTACGGGGGTAGCTCTGGGGATTAAGTCAATACCAAAGTCGACATGGCGCTCGGGAGGAATTCTCGGAAGCTCTTTAGGAAAGACATCAGGAAAGTTGCAGACTTCGCGGATGCTCTCGAGGTCTTTAACTTCCTATTTTTCATTAATAAGATGGGCTAGGAATGCAGGACACTCTTTTCGCAAAAGTTTTTGGGCTTTGATGCACGAGATGTTACGGGTTTTGGTTAAGGAATGTTACCGGGACATGGTTGAATTGAGAAAACAGGCTTTTCCCCATGAAAGAGTTGTTTACTATCGAGAGGAGACTCTACAGTCGACAGACAGTTTACGACCGTGAAGTAGGGTTTACGGTCGTAAACTGAGTTTATGGTCCTTGAAGATTTGACCGTAAATGGGTTTACGGTCTATAAAGATTGATTGTAAACTCAAGAACAGTGATGCTGGTTTCGATGAAAATGTGTTTTAGATGCTCCCACACTACCTCTAGAAGTGTTTCCTAATGCATTTCCTAGAGAAATGAGGGTGTTTAGGAGTTTACGGTTAGAGTTTCAAAAGAGAGAATGAGAGTGTTTTTCTTCCAAACTGTTCAAATGAGGGCGGGGGTTTCGTATTTATAGGGGATTTTGTGGTGGTGAGTGGGGTCCACCCGAATCGGACCGTAAACAGGGTTTACGGTCGTACACGAGTTTACGACCGTAAACTCGGCCTGGACCGTGAACTCGATGTTTTTTAAGAAAATTCAAGTTTTTCGTGTGATTTCCGGTTTATTCCGACTCATATAAAATACATATTATTTATTTAAAACGTAAAGTCTTTCTCATACTAAGAAATTTGATGGAATTTAATAAAAACCCAAATTTTATTAATGGAAACTAGGTAAGGATAATGGAAAAAGTTTCAGGTCGTCACACCAACTCATAGTCAACAACTAACATCTCTAGGTTTGAAGATATATGTGATATTACCATGTCACGATCACTCGAGATAAATTCCATGAAGTGATGCAAGTGAGTGTGAGTTTAATCCAATACTCAGACCTTATGAGCACTCATGAATGTTGTAGAAACCATTACCATGTCTAACGCACCTTAGCCAAATCTTACAGGCCAAATTACTGACAGTCTTAATTCAATACCTACTTCCAACGTATGACCGATTGTGGTGAGTTTTGAATAAAATAATTATTTTGGAAGTCAAAACATACAAAATTGAAACAATAGTAAATGATTAACATAAGATATTAACACCTTTCTTATAAATAAATGACAACTTTTATTTAATCATCAAATGTCAATTACATTTTACAAGATTCAAAAATAGATATCTAATTATTATAACTAATATTATCTCTTAGCCTGATGCTCCTCGCATGCTGCAAATGTCCAACCCTAGTCAGTCCCTTGGTGAGGGGATCTGCAGAGTTCTCTTATGACGATACCTTATTTCCCACGTGGAGTCCTTATTCTATCTTGTTTCTTATGAAGTGATATTTTCTGTCAATGTGTCTGGATCTACCATGATCTCTTGGTTCCTTCGCTAAGGAAACCGCACTATTGCTGTCACAGGAAATCTTCATAGGCTCCTATATACCTAGTACAACTCCATGGTCTCCAATGAAGTTCTTCAGCCATATCGCCTCCTTTTTCGCTTCACATGCTGCTATGTACTCTGATACACAAGTAGAATCAGCTATTGTCTCCTTCTTGGAACTTTTCCATGTAATTGCTCCTCCATTCAGGGTAACGACCCAGCCTTACTGAGAGCGGAAAGTATCCTTATCAGTCTGCAAACTAGCATCGCTATACCCTACTACTCTCAAGTCATGACTACCACCGAGGGTAAGAACCCAATCCTTCGTCCTTCCCAGGTACTTGATAATATTCTTTACTGCAATCCAATGAGCCTTGCTAGCATTTACCTGATATCTTCTTACCATGCTCAAGGAAAGGCCACACCAGGACGAGTAGAAGTCATATCCTACATCACCAAGCCAATAGTGGAAGCATATGGAAATCAACTCATCTTAGCTACCTCAGCCTCTGTACTCGGACTCTGAGTCTTACTCAGTATGGCATTGTGCTGGATCGGTAAGTCTCCTTTCTTAAAATTCTACATGATAAGCCTCTTCAACACCTTATCCAAGTAGGTACTCTGACTAAGTTCAATTAGTATTTTAATCCTGTATCTCAGTATTCTTATCCCTAGAATACATGCAGCTTCTCCAAGGTCCTTCATAGCAAAACACTTCCCAAGCTAGGAGTTAACTTCCTACAAAGTTGGGATGTCATTTCCTATGAGTAGTATGTCATCCACATACAGTACCAAGAAAATAATTATACTCCCACCGGCCCTAACATATACACATGACTCATCGTCGCTCCTCGAAAAGCCAAACACTTTGACTTTCTCATCGAAGCAAATATTCCATCTGCGAGATGCTTGTTTCAATCGATAAATGGATTTCTCAAGCTTACACACTCTATTAGGGTACTTTGCATCGATAAATCCCTCTAGCTAATTGATGTAACCATCCTCAGCCAACTTTCCATTAAGGAAAGCAGTTTTGACATCCATTTTCCATATTTCATAAGCTTGAAATGCAGTTATGGCTAGCAAAACCCTAATACACTTAATTTTCACTATTGGTGAGAAGTCAACTCCCGGGGTTTGAGTAAAGCCCTTCACCACCCGTCACCCTTTGTAATTTTGCACCTTGCCATCCATGTCGTTTTGTTCTTGAAGATCCATTTGCACCCAACTGTCTTATGATCTGGTACATTGTCAACCAAGATCCAAACTCGATTGTTATACACGGACTGAATCTCGCTGTCCATAGCCTCCTTCAATTTAGTAGACTCGAGGCCTGCCATGGCTTCCCTATAATTATTAGGTTCATCCAAATCTATTAGTGTATTGTCACTGATAAATGTATCACCTTTAGTAGTGATGTGGTAACCATAATAAAAATTACGTGTGTTCCTAACTCTATTGTAAATCCTCGGAGGTACGGCATAATCTATCGACTCAACATGAGTTTCCTCGTCATGTTGGTCACTAATGTTTGAGGTTACTTTGCCGCTTGACTCTTGAAGCTCTTTAAGTTCAATTTACCTCCCACTGTCTCCTCTACTCATAAATTATCTCTCATGAAAGATTCCTTTCCTTTCCACAAACAGCACATTCTCACTGGGTCTGTAGAAGAGGCAACCAAATGATTTACGTGGGTGAAAATACACCTCTCACTTCGAGGTTCGAGCTTGCCGTGAGACTCTCGCTTTACGAAAGCCTCGCAACCCCTAATCTTGATGTGGTCTAGAGTAGGCACTTTCCTAGTCCACATCTCGTGTGGTGTTTTGGAAACCTTTCTGGTAGGGACTAGATTAAAGATATGGGTGACAGTCTCTAAGGCATACCCCTAGAATGAGATTGCTAACAAAGATAGACTCATAATGGAACGAACCATGTCCAACAAGGTTTGATTATGCCTCTCAGCCACACCATTCAGTTGTGGTGTCCTAGGAGGTGTCAATTGTGAGATAATCTCGTATTCCATAAGATAGTCAAGGAACTCAATACTAAGATACTCTCCTTCCTGATGGGATCGGAGCATCTTTATGTTCCTGTCCAGTTGATTCTCCACTTCCTGCTTAAACTCTTTGAACTTTTCAAAGGCTACAAAGTTATGCTTAATTAAGTAGATATATCCATATCTACTATAATCATCAGTAAAAGTCACATAGTAGCGATTAGAATCCCTAGTGGCGGTTTTGAAGGGTCCACATGTAACAACCCAAAAATACAAGCCAAAAATTTCATTTGAAAACATTACCAAAACAATAATATCCAAATGTCATATAACAAAACCATAATTCGTGTATCTCACAATGTCATAATAAATGTATTAAATCAAATCCGATGTCACAGTCATGTCAAAATATCAGAGTCTAAGTCCCAGGCTAAACTTTGGTGTGTGCCATGCCATCAACCTGAGCCCTTCCCCTTACTAACTGAAGTACCTGAAACCAAAACGGAAAATGGTAAGCAAGGAGATTAGTGAACTCCCCCAAACTACCACATATCACGAAATAACAAATGAGGAACATACTGGTCCTTGCCCACTGCATCGGACCGAAGTCTGGAACTGATTAACGCCTTGACTTCTGCATCGGACCGGAGTCCGGAACTGACTTGGGCTTTGCCCACTTCATCAGACCGAAGTATGGAACTAACTAGGGCCTTGCCCACTGCATCGGACTGAAGTCCAGAACTAGCTAGGGCCTTGCCCACGACATCGGTCTGGAGTCCAGAACTGACTGAACATAGCATAACATAATCATAACATATGATAATAACACATTACTGCATACTGCATTGGGGCGTAGCCCGGAACACATAACACATAGACATGCCTAAATCACAAAGACATCAAGCATACTGAACTACTGTTATCTAAACGTGCCGGAATTATAGCCATAGACCCGTTCCTACTGGTAGGAAACTCACCTCGTAAGGCTAACTGCAGAAATGCTGATCGTGAACTATATGTCTGCTGCTCCGATAACTCCCTGGCTACAATTCCCATAAAGACACTTAATCCACACTGATAATCGATCCTAGGGTAAAGTGACTATTTTACCCATGGTAAAAGTCAACTTCCACTTATCCTGACTCACCAAGTTGGGTTGCCAACTCGCCAAGTCCTCATCCTTTCTTCTACCCCCTTAGCCAGTTCTACTCGTTGAGCTTAGCAAAGACCCGACGAGTTCTCCTTCTATAATTCCTCGAGTCAATCTTCATCTTCATCATATGAACACGTGCAGACTATGACTTGCCGAGTTGTATGAACAACTTGTCAAGTCTGTTCTTGTGGGTAAGGAGATTGCCTTGGACTTGCCGAGTGTGATCTAACACTCGTTGAGTCCCATGATTTCTAGATCGAGGTTATATCTCAATATGTTGAATAACTCCTCTGGACTCATCTAAATGCTTGCTATCACTCTGATGGGTCCCTTTGAAGCACATCAGATTGGGAACTGAAGCCTCGGACTCCCCAAGTTCCAAGAACAACGTGTCGAGTCGCCAATTGTCCAAGTCTATAATCTCGATTTCTAGCGTTCAACTCTCATCCAAAAGGTAGATCTGGGATTCTAAGATCGATCTAACACGTAAAGTTATGAACATTACGTGCATGCATTGAAGTATAAGCTTTAAGGACCCAAAATAAGGTCTAAAGGGGTGCATGGGCTAATATAGCCATAAAGCTTGCATCTTTATGCCATGAACTTCGTTCTAGAGTCTAGATATGAAGGTGAATCGACTTGGGATGTCCAAGTCTTAAGGATCAAGTTTATTGACCCAAAAACTCCATAAAGGGGCAAAGGAGAAAATCTATAAAACCACAAGTCAAGTTTTGAGCTTGATTACCTGAAAGTGAAGAGAAACTAATGTTCCTCCTAGATCTAGTCCTTCTCTCTTGATCCTTTTTTCCTTCCAACTCTTCCATTATATACACAATGCACCAAAAACCCTACAAGTTAATAAGAAAGATCAAGGTTGCCAAAAGGAAATTAGCGTTTCGAAAGAAATGCTCTAGAGGTGATGGAGGCTAGACTTGAAGCTCATAATGTTGTTTAAATAGGGTGCAAACCCTTTAATTAGGGTTTCATCCAGACCGGCCTACTCGTCGAGTCCAAGCGCGCACTCGACTAGTAGATTAATTAAACCTACGTCCAAACCTCGCATCTATTCGACGAGTTAGGACTGACACTCGTCGAGTCACTATTACAAATGATATAAAAGTAGATCAATTACGTAACAAAAACAGGGCGTTACAATTCTACCCCAATTATCTTAGACTTCGTCCTTGAAGTCTGTTGTCTCTGCAAACAACTCTGGGTAGTGTTCTCTCATCTCCTCCTCGAGCTCCCACATCCACTCCGAGCCCTCACGGTGTTGCCACTGAACCTTTACCAGATGAACCACCTTGTTCTTCATGGTCTTTGTCTTCCGATCCAAGATCGCAATGGGTCTCTTGATGTAATTCAGGTAGCCATCCACCTAAATATCCTCTAAACATACAACTGCCGACTCATCCACTAGGAACTTCTAAAACTGAGAAATGTGGAAAGTGCTGTGGATTTGATTGAGATCTGCTGGAAGATCTAACCGATACGCAACCTGACCCACCCGGGCCAAAACCTAAAAAGGACCAATGAATCTGGGGCCCAGCTTGCCCTGCTTCCGAAATCGAATGACACCCTTCTAGTGTGACACCTTCTGGTGGACCATATCGCCCAACTAGAACTCAAAAGTTCGAGCGCTGCTTATCGGCGTAACTCGTCTACCGCCTCTGCACAGTCTGAAGCCTACTACGGACCTGTTGTATCAACTCTGTGGTCTTGAGTACTACCTCCATACTCCCGATGAATCTCTGATCAACCTCACCCCAATAGACTGGGGTCCTACACTTCCTCCAATAAAGTATTTCAAAAGGAACACAGTCAATAATGGTGTGGTAACTGTTGTTACACAAAAATTCCACTAATGGAAGGTACGTATCCCAACTGCCACCGAAATCTAGGACACATGCCCGAAGCATGTCTTCGAGAGTCTGAATCGTCCTCTCGTTCTACCCATCCGTCTAAGGGTGGAAAGCGGTGTTGAAATGAAGGCTAGTACCCATCTCGTCATGAAACCGCTTCCAAAACCTGGAAGTGAACCGGACGTCTCGATCTGATACCACTGAAACTGGGACTCCATGATGTGCCACTACCTCTCGCACATAAATATCAGCTAACTTTTTAGCCGAGATGCTCTCCTGGATTAGTATAGACTGCACACTCTTGGTCAAACGATCCATGATGACCCAAATCGAATCAACTCCACGTACGGTCCTGGGAAGCTTAGTAATGAAATCCATGGTGATATCCTCCCATTTCCACACTGGAATATCCAACGACTGCATCTTGATGTAAGGTCTCTAGTGCTCTGCCTTGACCTTCTTATAGGTCAGACATCTCTTTACATACCACGCTACATTCCGCTTCATGCATGGCTACCAGTAATCGAGTCGAACATCCCTATACATCTTCATCGCCCCCGGATGGATGGAGAACCGAGACTTGTGGGCCTCGTCCATCAGCACCTGTCATACCCCACCCCAGTATGGCACCCAAACCCTCCCATGAAGGTTCAACAATCCTCGACTGTCATAATTGAAAAAAGCTACTCGGCCCACAATTCTCTCACACTTTTTCCTCTCCTCCTTCAGGGCCTCAACATGTGCCTCCTTGATCTGCTCCAGAAATGGAGTAATCACTGTCATCCTCAGACATATATCTCTGATTGGGGCCACTACCACCTTGCGGCTCAAAGCATCGGCCAAAACGTTGGCCTTTCCCGGATGGTAAAGGATCTCATGGTTGTAATCCTTTACCACATCCAACCATCGACACTGCCTTATGTTCAGATTTGGCTGATCCATAAGGTACCGTGGACTCTTGTGATCCGTGTAAATGGTACAACGGACCCCATAGAGGTAATGTCGCCAAATCTTGAGGGCGAACACCACTGCCCCCAACTCTAAATCATGCGTCGGGTAGTTAGCTTAATGAGGCTTCAACTGTCTAGAGGCATAAGCTATGCCATGCCCCCGCTGCATCAACATTGCTCCCATACCTGTGATCGAAGCGTCACAGAAGAATACAAAGTCATCCACTCCCTCTGGCAGGGTAAGAAGCGGTGCCTCGCACAGTCGCTGCCTGAGCTTCTCAAATGCTGATTGCTGCTCTTGACCCCAATGAAACGCCATCTACTTCATAGTCAGTCATGTGAGCGGTACAAATATTTTGTAAAAATCCTTAATGAATCTCCTCTAATACCCTGCTAGACCTAGGAAGCTCCGAATCTCAGATGGAGACCTCAGGACGTCCCACGGCATCACTGCTTCTATATTGGCCGGATCTACAAGTATGCCCTTCTGGTTGACGAGGTGTCCAAGGAATTGCACCTCGTGCAACCAGAATTCACACTTAGAGAAATTTGAGAAAAGTTTATCCTTCCTCAGTGTCTGTAGCATCTCTTTCAGGTGCTTATCATGCTGATCCGGAGTCTTGGAATAAACCAAGATGGCGTCGATGAACACTATCACAGACCGAACCAGCATCGGCCTGCATATGCGGTTCATGAGATCCACGAACGCGGATGGAGCGTTGGTGAGCCCAAATGGCATCACCACAAACTCATAATGACCATAGCGGGTCCTAAAAACGATCTTCTGTACATCCTCATCCCTAAGCCGCACCTGGTGATATCCCAAACGTAAATCAATCTTGGAAAACTTAGATGCTCCCTGAAGCTAGTCAAATAGATCATCTATCTTTAGAAGTGGGTAACGGTTTTTCACCGTTACCTTGTTCAACTCTCGGTAGTCTATACACATGCGATGCTACCCATCCTTCTTCTTCACAAACAGGATCGGGGCTCCCCATGGTGAACTGCTCGTCCTGATAAAACCTTTATCTAGCAGCTCCTGCAGCTGCGTAGACAACTCCTGCATCTCTGGAAGAGCCAACTGATATGGTGCCTTGGCTATCTGAGCCACACCAGGAAGCAGGCCAATCCTGAACTCAACCTGTCTCCCAGGAGGTATTCCAAGAAAATCCTCTAGAAATACATATGGTTACTCTCGTACCACCAATACATCGTTAATTCTCGCCTAACCCTTCTCTCGGGCATCCATAACATAGGTGATGTACCCCACGCAACTCTGTTGAAGGTTGTGCCTCGCTCTCGCTGCGGAGCAAAGAATCGGTCTGTGCTGTGGCATCTCATCATGAATCACTAACTCTCCCCCACTAGGAGTGCAAACCCTCACTAACTGCAACTCACAATCAATCACTACCCCATTGGGCTCAGCCAATCCATACCTACTATAACCTTATTCCCTCGTAGGGGAATAGGAACCAAATCCACTAAGAACTGTTCATCAAATAATCGCAACGAACACCCCTTATATACCCTCCCGACCCTGACGATCCTGTCATCTGCTAAATCAACCTGAAGTGCGCAATCTAGCTCCCCTGGAACTCTGCTAAATCGCTTCCTAAGCTCACGCGAGACAAATGATCGGGTAGCCCCCAAATCAAACAATATTGTAGCTGAAATGTCGTTCAATAAGAATGACCCTATACACAAAAACATAATCATGAGAAACAATCAATACTAAATACAAAGATAAGAGGAAAATACATACTCGTCAGCACATCAAAAGTCGCTTGCGCCTCCTTTGCTATCATCTTGAAGGATTTGCTCTTCGCCACTGGCGCCTTAAACGGACCCCGAAGGTTGTCTGTAATCCTTAAAGTAGCAGGGGCAGATGCCGCCACCTTCCGTGCTGCTGCTAAGATCGCACACTGGGACCTCTTGTGGCCCCTCTGATTGCACTGAAAGCAAATACGATCAGATGTTGAGGTGGGAGTCATAGTGGTAGTAGCGGTACAATCCTTGCTCATGTGCCCAGTTTGACCATTCATCTAGCAGCCGGAACTCCCTGCCTTGCACACTCCATCGTGCAACCTCACACGCTTGCCACACCGACTGTGCCTTTGCTGTCCCCTAGGTCTGTGATCGGATACCTTGGGCGTTTTGCCATAAGTCGCTGTGCCAAATACTACCTCTGGCTTCCTCTTCCTTTCCATCTCCAAATCAATCTCCCTCTCACGAGCCCTCGCAATCATGTCATCCAGCGTTTTACAACTGGAACAACTCACAAACTGTCTCATATCACTCCTCAACATATCACGGTATCGGGACTTCTTCATCTCTTCGTCGATCACGTACTGAGGAACCAGAAGAGCCCTCTCCCTGAACTTGGCGGTAATCTTCGCCACTGTCTCTATCGTCTACTGGAGCTCCTGAAACTCCCTAGCAATCTGCTGCACCTCAATAATAGGTGTGAACTCGACTTTGAACCTAGTCATGAAATCCGTCCAAGTCATAGCATCAAGAGCTACGTCATCCCCGATGGCACGTCCGACCTCCTCCTACCAATCACGTGCCTTGCCCTTCAAAAGGCAGGATGCAAGTCGAAGCTTGTTCCCTCAAGACATTTGCTAGTGCGGAAAGCGTTGGCCACATCCTCCAACCATATGGTACTCGCAATGGGGTCTCGGGCCCCTGGTAATCTGGAGCTCCAAAAGCCCTGAACTCCCTGAATATGAGCGTGCGCGACCCCATCATGGCCGCTACCACAGCTTGGAACGTACTCATCCTCTCATCCAAAAGCTCCAAATTACCCTCCTTGATCAAACCAAAAATCACAGGAGTCTGCTCAAGTATGTTACGTGTGCTCTCTTAGGAAATCAACTCCCTAGTCTGAAAATCCAAACGCTCGACCACCGAGCCTGAACCTTATCCCTCTCTAGCATCAGAACTGTTGACTGCTGGTCTAGGGCACAAAACCACCATTCTGAAAAACATAACAAGAACTTCAAAATACCATTATAACTCAAGGGATCATATCTACTACGAGTTCCCTGGTCTTATCTCATCCCTCCTTGATTCGAGTATGGATCTTATGCTTTCAGTAGTATGGGTCCATACTACCTTTCACATCTATCCGTACTTTCCTCAAGAACAGCCTTGACTCTACCAAGTCCCTTCTACTATTGCTGATCTCTTTTACTCTCATCTTAGGCTTGCCCTAGGGAACCTCCAACTCGCACCCAATCCCCAGCTACTGAAGGCGTATTTGTAATGCCAATTAGCCACCACCTGAATATCATCACATGTGACGATGCTCAGATAATCCTTTGAGTACAGGACTCGTTCCTACAATGGTTAGACTCAAACCAGAATTGCGCAATAGAGCCAAATCTAGCCCTCTGAGATTATTTAACCCCGATCACATGTGGCGTGACGTATTCACCTAATAGCCAACTCCCATCACTCAGAGTCCCACAAAGCACACACCAAGTAGCATTCAGACAAAAAAGAAAATCTAATCCAAGGAATTCTATTCTAACAAGAATCTATACTAGCATATGATTCTAAGCTCATACTATCAAACAAAACTTAAACAAGCTATCCTACTACTATCTACTCGATACTAGCATGCAATTCTCATAAAGCTGAGACACATATAGCAGGCACATAAGGCATCCTTCCTAGATCTTTAGTACTATTCTAGCATGTTGCTCTACTGAAACTGATAATCATAACATAAACTTGTATTGGTAATTTGGGAGTACTTACTTGAGCTCGGCTGATCGAATGCACCACACCTCTTCTTTTTCTTTTTCAAAAACTCTTTTCTTTTAAGTTTCTTTTTCAAAAGTTTCTTTCGAAAATGTTTTTCTTTTGAAAACCTTATACCATTTCCTCAATTTGAGTTCAGACACACTAGAGAGTGTGCCCGAATCCCTCAAACTAAGGCTCTGATACCAACTTGTAACAACCAAAAAATACAAGGAAAAAATTTCATTTGAAAACATTACTAAAACCATAATATCCAAATGACATATAACAAAACCATAAGTCATGTATCTCAAAATGTCGTAATAAATGTATCAAATCAAATTTGATGTTATGATCGTTTCAAAATATCAGAGTCTAACTCCCAGGCTAAACTGTGGTGTGTGCCACGCCATCAACCTATGCCCTTCCCCTTGCGAGCTTAAGTACCTGAAACCAAAAATGAAAATTGTAAGCATGAAGCTTAGTGAGCTCCCCCAAACTACCACATACCATGCAATAACAAATAAAGCACATACTGGGACTTGCCCACTACATCGAACCGAAGTCCAGAACTAATTAGGGCCTCACCCTTTGCATCGGACCGGATTCCGGAACTAACTTGGGCCTTGCCGACTGCATCAGACCGAATTTTGGAAGTAACTAGGGCTCGGAATCGCCGAGTTCCAAGAACACCTCATCAAGTCGCCTATTGTCCAAGTCTATAATCTTGATTTTTGGCGTACAACTCTCATCAAAAAGGTAGATCTGGGCTTCTAAGATCGATCTAGCACGTAAAGTTATGAACTTTACGTGCATGCATGGAAGTATAAGCTTTAAGGACCCAAAATAAGGTCTAAATGGGTGCATGGGATAATATGGCCTTAAATCTTGCATCTTTATGCCATGAACATGGTTCTAGAGTCTAGATCTGAAGGTGAATCGACTTGGGACGTCCAAGTCTTAAGCATAAAGCTAATTGACCCCAAAACTCCATAAAGGGGCAAAGGAGAAAATCTATAAAACCAGAAGTCAAGTTTTGAGCTTGATTACCTAAAATTGAAGAGAAACTAATGTTGCTCCTGGATCTAGTCCTTTTCTCTTGATGCTTCTTCCTTCCAACTCTTCTACTATATATACAATGCACCAAAAACCCTCCAAGTCCCTAAGAAATCTCAAGATTGGAAAAAGTATATTAAGGTTTCGAAAGAAATGCTCTGGAGGTGATGGAGGTTGGACTTGAAGCTGATAACGTTGTTTAAATAAGGTGAAAACCCTTTAATTAGGGTTTCATCCATACCGGCCTACTCGTCGAGTCCAAGCGCAGACTCAGCGAGTAGATTACTTAAACCTATGTCCCAACCTCGCATCTACTCGACGAGTTAGGGCTGCCACTCATCGAGTCACTAATACAAATCATATAAAATTAGATTAGTGATGTACAAGAAACCGTGTGTTAGACTTCTCCCCCACTTATCATAGACTTCGTCCTTGAAGTCTGTTGTCTCTGCAAACAATTCTTGGTAGTGTTGTCTCATCTCCTCCTCGGGCTCCCACGTCCATTTCGAGCCCTTACGGTGTTGCCACTGCATCTTTACTAGCTGAACCACCTTGTCCCTCAAGTTCTTTGTATTTCGATCCAAGATCGTAAAGGGTCTCTCGATGTAAATCAGGCTGCCATTGACCTGAATATCCTCTAATGGTACAACTGTCGACTCATCCACTAGGCATTTCCGCAGCTGAGAAACATGGAAAGTGTTGTGGATTTGGCTGAGTTCTACCAGACGATCTAACCGATATTCAACCTGACCCACCCAGGCCAAAACCCTAAAAAGGACCAATGAATCTGGGGCCCAGCTTGTCGCGCTTCCAACCGCTGCTTATTGGCATAAGTCTTCTGCCGACTCTACGCAGTTTGAAGCTTGCTAAAAAGGATATTAGGGTTTCGAAAGAAATGCTCTAGAGGTGATGGAGGCTAGAATTGAAGCTCATAACGTTGTTTAAATAGGGTGCAAACCCTTTAATTAGGGTTTCATCCATATCGGCCTACTCGTCGAGTCCAAGCGCAGACTCAGCAAGTAGATTACATAAACCTACGTCCCAACCTCGCATCTACTCGACGAGTTAGGGCTGCCACTCGTCGAGTCACTAATACAAATCATATAAAAGTACACCAGTTATGTACAAGAAACGGTGCGTTACAATTCTCCCCGACTTCTATTAGACTTCGTCCTTGAAGTTTGCTGTCTCTACAAACAATTCTGGGTAGTGTTCTCTCATCTCCTACTCGGGCTCCCACGTCCATTTCGAGCCCTTGCGGTGCTGCCACTGCATCTTTACTAGCTGAACCACCTTGTCCCTCAAGGTCATTGTCTTTCGAACCAAGATCGCAACGGGTCTCTCGAGGTAAATCAGGCTGCCATCCACCTGAATATCCTCTAATGGTACAACTGCCGACTCATCCACTAGGCATTTCTGCAACTGAGAAACGTGGAAAGTGTTGTGGATTTGGCTGAGTTCTACCAGAAGTTCTAATCGATATGCAACCTGACCCACTCGGGCCAAAACCCTATAAAGGACTAATGAATCTGGGGCCTAGCTTACCCCGCTTCCAAGCGCCGCTTATCGGCATAACTCTTCTGCCGACTCTATGCAGTCTGAAGCCTGCGATGGACCTGCTGTATCAACTATGTGGTCTTTCCTACTACCTCCATACTCAACATGACTCTCTAACCGACCTCACCCCAACAGACTGGGGTCCTACACTTATTCCCATAAAGCATCTCAAAAGGAGGACGGTCAATACTAGCATGGTAACTACTGTTATAAAAAACTACCACTAATGAATGGTACATATCCCAACTACCACCGAAATCTAGGACACATGCCCAAAGCATGTCTTCAAGAATCTGAATCGTCCTCTTGCTCTGCCCGTTCATCTGAGGGTGGAAAGCAGAGCAGAAATGAAGATGAGTACCCATCTCGTCATGAAACTGCTTCCAAAACCTGGAAGTGAATCGAACGTTTCGGTCTAACACCACTGAAACTGGCACTCCATGATGTGCCACTACCTCTCGCACATAAATATCGGCTAACGTTTCAGCCGAGATGCTCTCCTGGATTGGTATAAAATGTGCACTCTTGGTCAACCGATCCACGACGACCCAAATCGAATCAACTCCACGTACGGTCCTGGGAGGATTAGTAATGAAATCCATGGTTATATCCTCCCATTTCCACATGAGAAAATCCAATAGCTGCATCTTGCCATGATGTCTCTGGTGCCCTGCCTTGGCCTTCCTGCAAGTCATGCATCTCTCTACATACCATGCTACATCCCGCTTCATGGAGGGCCACCGGTAATTGGGTTGAAGATCCCTATACAACTACGTCGTCCCCGGATGGATGGAGAACCGAGACTTGTGGGCCTCGTCCATCAACACCTACCGTACCCCACCCCAGTACGACACCCAGACCCTCCCATGCAGGATCAACAGTCCTCGATTGTCATAATCGAAAGAAGCTACTCAGCCCACAATTCTATCACACTTTCTCATCTTCTCCTTTAGGGCCTCAACATGTGCCTCCTTGATCTGCTCCAACAATGGAGTAATCACTATCATCCTCAGACATATATCTCTGATCGGGGCAACCACCGCCTTGCAGCTTAGAGCATCGGCCACAATGTTGGCCTTGCCCGGATGGTAAAAGATCTCACAGTTGTAATCGTTTACCACAACCAACCATCGACGTTGTCTCATGTTCAGATTTGGCTGATCTATAAGGTACCTCGGACTCTTGTGATCCATGTAAATGGTACAAAGGACCCCATAGAGGTAATGTCGCCAAATCTGCAGGGCGAACACCACTGCCCCGAACTCTAAATCATGCGTCGGTTAGTTATCCTCGTGAGGCTTCAAATGTCTAGAGGCATACGCTATAACTGTTGGGTTATGATCATTCTAACACTCCTAAGTGTACATGCAACCCTAAATACCTTGGATCTATGTTTTCTCTATTATACATGCAAATATGAACATCCAAGGTATTATCCTAATCTAGCATACAAAACTATCAATATAACAAGATAGAATACATACCTCTTTGATGTAGAATGTCTTCATGAAGCTTGAGTGCCTAGTGCCCCAAGTGTGACACCTCAAATGGTTCACACAACACCATAAACACTTGGAATAACTTAGAGAGAATTCTACACTTCATGAAATCGGCTAGCCCTCTCTAGAATCATCTAGTGTCCGATTTTGGGAAGAATAATATCTTTATATAGTGTTACAATTAGGGTAAACCCTAATTGTCATGACTTTCCATTTCCTTGGATCCATGGGTTCAAATACACCATGGAGCATCCATGGAGCATTATATGGGTTTTGGCCCAACTAAATAATCCATGGAGCATTAGCCCACTATACAAGTATGGATGATTTGTACAATCAACCCATATATTTAATTAGTCTTCTTTTGATCACTTAATTAATCCTAGATTAATTCTTGATCAATACTAATTAAATAATCTTATTATTCTTATTATTAATATACTAGAACTTATAATATATTAATAACCGTAAGTATCTTATTTCTCTCATTATAGTCTATCCAAGTGCATGATGCCATGCAACCCAAATCGACCGTGCCGGGTCGGGTCAAGTCTTACCAATTATAGTTATGGACTTAGACATTAATCCAACAGTCTCCCACTTGGATAAGTCTAAAACTATTATTGCGTATGACTTCAGGAACCAACTGGCAATCGTAGCTCTCAAAAGCTTCTGTCGAACTCTGACCTTGTAGATGAACTCTGATCTTTGTCAATGACTTGTCCATTAGATAAGGGATCATATATTCCTCCATTCTAGATATCATATAGACTGAGACATGGATTATAATCATTCTCTCTATCCATTTGTTGTTTCCCGATTTCCGATTTATGACGACTGACTAATTGAACAAATCAAATCAGTCCTGGCCCGGCCGAGCACTTCCATTTGTCATCATCAAATCATCGAGGGGCCCACAGATATTGCTTTCATCCCGAAGGTAAAAGGAATGGATAAACTTCGACTCATATGGCTTGTTCGACTACTTGTTGAATCGTACACAAAGACACGTTTTATAACATCGAGTTACCAATGCGTTTCGTGTAATCAATGTACTATCAACTCATAGTAACAACTCATATCTCTTGGTTTGAAGAATATAAGATATTATCGTCTCATGATCACTCGTGATAAAATCCATGAAGTGATTCCAATGAGCGCGGGTTGAATCCAATACTCAGAACTTATGAGCACTCATGAGTGTTGTAGTCATTTGTCCAACACCTTAGACCTCTACAAGCCAACCCATGACAGTCTTAATTCATATCTACTTCCAACATATGACCGACTCTGGATGGTTTGAATAACTTAGTCATTCCGGAAGAATAACCTAGTTTATTCGGGAAGTCAAAACATGCAAAGTGAAACACAATAATAATTGAATCCAATATGGTCTCAGAACTTATGAATATAAATAAAACACTTTTTATTTATCACCATATGATTACACATTATTCATTGTATATTGTTTCAGCTATCAACTTTTATTCTTGAATTTAAAACAATAGTTATCCCATGCTCCAAGCATGTACACTATGTTTTCTAAACACTAGTCATGCCATACACCAAGTATGCATAATATGTTTGTCTATGATCTTTATTTTGTGAACTAGATCAATTGAACATAACTTCAATGATTCTCTTTTCACACTCCCAAATCCTTACTGCAAATGCAAGAATTCCAAATTCATGTCATTTACTGAAATCTGTTAGATTCTAAACTTATATGAATTGATCCTCTTGTAACGATTATGCACAAATTCACAAAGACTTGGCAAAAATCATTACAGAGTATTCCAAAGGAGATCAACTCCTTGGAAACATCCTTCTTGCATTAAATTTCCTTAATCTTACACAGATTGAAAATTCTAACTTTGAAACATTTCTAGATTCCATTTTGACTATCACTTCTGATAAAGAGTTGCCTCCTTACAAATTATGTCAATATGGTCCTTCCAGAATTATCACTATACTTCCAACTGTCCTTGAGCAACCAATCTTTGGTAAACCTTAGATTGTCCTCGACAATTGTTTAATCCTTTTAGTCATATCCAGTTCTAAACCTTTTCCCTTCTTAATGCCCCAGGCATTTGGAAATTTTTAGAAAGGATGAATATAGAACATGTAATCGATCCTATATCCGAAGCATATGGGACACGATTCATGATGTCTCACATAAAGACTAAACCAGTCTTTTGCTATAACATTTCCATTTCAATTTGCCAAGTTCTCATAATTCAGATTATGAAAAGGGATGCCGTAATCATAATCGAATTTAAGAACGCAAATAATGGACCCATATACAGAATTTCCTTATGTTTAGCCATTCCAACATGAAATTCATATATATCCGTCTTTTGCTATAACATTTCCATTTCAATTTGCCAAGTTCTCATAATTCAGATTATGAAAAGGGATGCCGTAATCATAATCGAATTTAAGAACGCAAATAATGGACCCATATACAAAATTTCCTTATGTTGAGCCATTCCAACATGAAATTCATATATATCCTTGACTAAATGATTAAAACCTCACGATCTAAGCTTATAGATTTGAGATGAAGTATAATTTCCTCTCCCTTAATTATAGCAAAACAACTTTTCCCAATTGAAACATTTTGTTTTCTATAATTAACATTGCTAGCTTGCAATACTTATCGTAATTATCATGCTCCCACTAACATGATGATTATTAGCATAACACTTATGCTCCCACTAGCTTTGACATGTACTCAGAAATCACTGGACTTCTAGAAATCAATACTTTATTGACTTTCTTACCAAAGTTCACATTTCTGATACTAGATTGTTTTGATAAAACTTTATCAAAAACATACACCTTCCCTTGGATAGCACACTTGTGTGTCTAAACAATTATGAAGAGGGATGCCGTAATCATAATGGTTAGACCTTTTTGCCATTTCTCACAAGTTCTGGTTAGTGTGCCGGTAAACCACACACGCTCCACTAACGACTTTGAGAATGCAAATATCACAATTGCTATCTAACTAAAATCTACTTAGTGAAAGTGTTTCCTCACCATCATTTTCATGAATCGGACAGAAACTTTATGACACTTAGATTTAATGGTGTATGTGTTCTTTTCCATGCGAATTGTCAAAACCATAGTCACAAGACAAGGATAATGACAAATCCAAACTCATATGGACTGAACTCAATCTTAATTTCTTGCCACCTGGTAGCTCAAGGGCCTACCATTGCTTCCAAGTTGTTGTGCAACACATTGAGAACTCTAAGAACTCATATGAAAAGCCAACTTTAACTAGAATGGGCACAAAATATGTCAACACGATAGGTTATAAACCTCAAGTCGTGTGCTAGTGAAGAACTTCAGGTTTCATTCTTGATTAGTTCTTGAGAATTTCAAGACCTTTAAGACTCCCACTGTCCTCTTGACCTATAAGACTCCCTTGTCAAACATCCAAGAGATAGTGTGGATTCTAATCAAGACAAACACTTCACACAATTGGCCTTAGTTGGTCTTTGTTTTATCCAAAACATCACAACTTACCAATTTCAAATGTACAAGAGTAGAAAACTTTTACTCTTACATTTGTCAAGTGTTTTAAACCTTCTTTAAGACATGTCACTCAAGTTACAATCTTGGAGTATGACTCTAAGACTTGTATTGGAACGAAGTATGACTCATCTTCTTGATTTAACCATTTAAACAATTCAAGATCCCTTCTTCTTAGTCATAAGAATGCACTAAGACTTTCTTAGAGAACTAATTTTGATATGGTTTCTTAATCAGTAAGATGATCACAAAGCTGATACTAAAGTACTCTCCCATCTTTTCAGATTTGAGAAACTTTTATCCTTCTGCCTAATTTGATTCTTCTTATTCGCTCTGCCTTACATTGGAACCTTTTCCAATGTCTCAGAGTTACACTTAAGCTTGTAAGTATAATCATATTTACTGAGCTTTAGTAAACTATGACGAATAGTCTTATTAATCTTTTGTGGTGGACTTAATCAGTGCACATGACTATGTACTCGATCCCTTAGTCCATTACTTGACTCACACATCCATGTGAATAAGTAATTAGTCTTAATTTTCCAATACTTGAAAGTTCTCATTCATCATGCTATACAACTTGCATGATTCCAAGTTCCGGTCCAATTGAGACTTGGGTGATGAGAATCTTTCCTTATTTAGTAAATTTAGACATTACCACAAATGAAAGAATCAATTTCATATTTCCACTCTTGCTATTAATGGAATCATATAAGCAACAATTTTTCCTTAAATGCCATTGTAAGGATATTTAAAATAAATAAAATCAAAAATTTCTTTTATTTTAAAACTATGCAGAAAAACTTATCCTTACAACCCATATGAAAACTTGTTGTTATCTATTCCTAAGCAATATCTCATAACTCCTAAGAAGTAGCTTAAGAATCCGATTTTCAAACTACGCGATAGAAATCCATCTACGCGATCAGATTCAGCATATTCTTTCTTTAAGTTCCTTTACTTTTCTTTGATTCTTAAAACATCACCATGTGACCCAGTCACTGATGGGTTTTGAGCATTCTAACACTTCCTAAGTGTACATGCAACCCTAATAACCTTGGATCTATGTTTGTCTAATTTGTCACGCAAAGTTGAATTCCAAGGTTATATTCCTATCTAGCATACATGGGGAACAATTTTAACATAAAGTATAGATAGAATAACTTACCTTGTTGTTGCTTGTGTTCCTTGAAACCTTGTGAGCCTAGCACCTCAAGTGGTGATGCCTCAAATGCTTCACACAACACCAAATGCTCTTGGAAGAACTTATGAGAGAATACACACTCTTCAAAATCGGCCAAGCCCCCTTATTACTTAGTGTAACCGATTTGGGAGGAGATCATATTCCTTATATAGTGTTGACACATCTAGGGTTAAACCCTAATGTGTCATGACTCTTCATTTCCATGACCCATGGGTTTGTAACTCCCATGGAGCATCCATGGAGCATCCTATGGGTGGAACCCAACTTGATGATCCATGGAGCCTTTTAGCCCACTATACAAGATATGGATGATTTACTTAATCAACCCATATATTTAATTAGTTATTTTTTGATCACTTAATTAATTCTAAATTAATTCTTGATCAAACTAATCAAATAATATTATTAATATATTAGAACTTATAATATATTAATAATCTCCAAGCGTTATTTCTCTCATTTAGTTTATCCAATTGCATGGTGCCATGCAACCCAAATGGACCATGCCGGGTCGGGTCAAGTACATACCAGAAATAGTTATGGACTTAGACACCTTATCCAACAGTCTCCCACTTGGATAAGTCTAGTAACTATTACTGCAAGTATGACTTCAGGAACCGATCGGCAATCGTAGCTCTTTACAAGGTTTCTCGAAACTTGAGAAGATGATGGTACGCCATTTAAGATAAGTGATCATATAATCCTCTGTTCTAGATATCAGTCGGACAAATACATGGAACAATGTCTTACTTATTGTCCAACATTTGTTTCCCGATTTCCGATTTGTTTGACAAAGAACTTCATTGAACACATCAATTTAGTTCTGACCGGGCCCGGTACATAGGTCAAAACAAAATCATCGAGGGGCCCAGATATCAGCTTCTAATCCAAGAAGGAACAGATAAACTTCGACTCATATGTTTGTTCTACTACTCATTGAATTACACATAAGAGCACAATTTTATAACATCGAGTTACCAATGCGTTTTTCGTACAATCAATGCATAACCAACTCGTAAGTAACAAATCATATCTCTAGGTTTAAAGACTTATATGATATTACCGTCTCACGATCACTCGAGATAGAATTCCATGAAGTGATTCCAGTGAGCGTGGGTTGAGTCCAATGCTCAGAACTTATGAGCACTCATGATTGTTGTAGCCTTGTCCCAGACCTCTACAACCAATCATGACAGTCTTGATTCATACCTACTTCCGACATATGACCGACTGTGGAGGTTTGAATAATATGTTAAACCAAACAAAATTATTCTGGAAGTCAAAACATGCAAAAGAAATATAGTAAACGATCGACAAGAGATAGCAACACTTTACTTATAAATAAAACACTTTTATTCATCATCAAATGTCAATTACACTTTACAAATTTCGAGATTATCTAACTACTAAATTTAATATCATCCTTCAGCCCTATGCTCCGAGCATGCTGGAGATGCTTAACTCGAGTCAGTCCCTTCGTAAGGGGATCTTCCGGATTCTCATCTGATGATACCCTCTTTGCCACGAGGAGTCCTTCTTCGATCCGATGTCTGATGAAATGATATTTTTTGTCAATGTGTCTGGATCTCCCGTGATCCCTTGGTTCCTTAGCTAAGGCAACAACACTTTCACTATCACAGAAAATTTCCATCGGCTCTTTAATAGCTGGTACAACTCCAAGGTCTCCAATGAAGTTCTTCAGCCATAACGCCTCCTTTGCTGCTTCGCTAGCTGCAATATACTCTGATTCACAAGTAGAATCAGCCACTGTCTCTTGCTTGGAACTCTTCCAAGAAATTGCTCCTCCATTTAGGGTAAAGACCCAGCCCGACTGAGAGCGGAAGTTATCCCTATCAGTTTGGAAGCTAGCATCACTATACCCTACAACTCTCAAGTCATCACTCCCACCGAGGGTAAGGACCCAGTCCTTAGTCCTTCGCAGGTACTTGAGAATATTCTTTACCGCAGTCCAGTGTGCCTTGCCAGGATTCCCCTGAAACCTGCTAACCATGCTCAAGGCAAAGGCTACATCAGGTCGAGTACACGTCATAGCATACATGATCGAACCTACAGCCGAAGCATAAGGTAATCGACTCATTTCTGCTATCTCAGCCTCAGTGCTAGGGCTTTGTGTCTTACTCAGCTTGGCGCTACTCTGGATGGGCACCTTTCCTTTCTTGGAGTCTTGCATTCTGAATCTCTTCAGAATCTTCTCCAAGTAGGTACTTTGACTAAGTCCAATTAGTCTTTTACTCCGATCTCTCAAGATTCTTATCCCCAAAATATAGGCAGCTTCACCAAGGTCCTTCATAGCGAAACACTTTCCAAGCCAGGACTTTACTTCCTGCAGGGTTGGAATGTCGTTTCCTATGAGTAGTATGTCATCCACATACAATACCAAAAAGCTAACTATACTCCCACTAGCCTTGACATATACACAAGATTCATCTTCACTCCTAGAAAAGCCAAATTCCTTGACCTTTTCATCAAAGCAAAGATTCCATCTGCGAGGTGCTTGCTTTAATCCATAAATGGATTTCTCAAGCTTACACACTCTATTAGGATACTCGTTACTGACAAAACCCTCTGGCTGACTCATGTAAACATCTTCAGCCAGCTTTCCATTAAGGAAAGCGGTTTTGACATCCATTTGCCAAATTTCATAGTCATGAAATGCGGCTATGGCTAACAGAACCCGAATAGACTTAATCTTGGCTACCGGAGAAAAGGTCTCATCATAGTCCACTCCAGGAATTTGAGAGAAACCCTTTGCAACCAGTCTAGCCTTATAAGTGTGTACTTTACCATCCATGTCGGTCTTCTTCTTGAAGACCCATTTGCACCCTACAGTCTTTCGACCTGGTACATTCTCAACCAAGTTCCAAACTTGATTGTCATACATGGATTGTATCTCGCTATCCATAGCCTCTTTCCATTTGGCAGACTCGGGGCCCGCCATGGCTTCCTCGTAGCTGTTAGGGTCATCTTGACTTACTAGTGTCTCATCACTAATAAGTGTTTCACCTTCTGCAGTAATATGGAATCCATAGTAATGCTCAGGTGCACTCCTAACTCTCGTGGAACGCCTCAGAGGTACAGATTCGTCAATTGGCTCAACAGGAGTTTCCTCCTCAAGTTGAGGGCTAGAGTTTGAAATTCCTTCACCACTTGATTCTTGAATTTCTTCAAGATCAACTTGCCTCCCACTGTCTCCTTGGCTTATAAACTCTCTTTCTCGAAAGACTCCTCTTCTTGCTACAAAAACCACGTTGTCACTAGGTCTGTAGAAGAGGTAACCAAAGGAATGATGTGGGTAGCCGATGAAAATACATCTCTCACTTCGGGGTTCGAGCTTATCATGAGTCTCGCGTCTCACGAAAGCCTCGCAGCCCCAAATCTTGATGTGGTCTAGTTTAGGTACTTTAGCAGTCCACATCTCGTGAGGAGTTTTGGCAACTTTCTTTGTAGGGACTAGATTAAGGATATGGGCGGCAGTCTTTAAGGCATACCCCCAGAATGAGATTGGTAGCGAAGCTTGACTCATCATGGAACGAACCATGTCCAACAAGGTTCGATTACGCCTCTCAGCCACACCATTCAACTGCGGTGTCCTGGGAGGTGTCAATTGTGAGACAATCCCACATTCCATTAGATAGTCTAGGAACTCTGAACTAAGATACTCACCACCTCGATCGTATCGAAGCATCTTAATGTTCCTGCCCAATTGATTCTCGACTTCCTGTTTAAATTCCTTAAACTTCTCGAAAGTCTCTGACTTATGCTTGATTAAGTAGACATATCCATATCTACTGTAATCATCGGTAAAAGTCAAATAATAACGATTAACATCTCTTGTGGCATGTTTGAATGGTCCACACACATCCGTGTGTATAAGGTCCAACAAACCTTCACCCCTTTCACATGAGCCTATGAAGGGTGACTTTGTCATTTTTCCAAGTAAGCATGATTCGCAACTATCATTTGACTTTAGGTCAAACGACTCCAAGACTCCATCCTTTTGGAGTTGGCCTATGCGCTTCTTGCTTATATGTCCAAGATGACAATGCCATAATGATGCTTTATCCAAGTTATTATTATTAGTAGAATCAATACACAAAACATTATTCCCTAAGTTATCTACAATAGATACAGCTTCATACACACCATCACAAGGTAATGCTTTAAAATAAAGGACATTATTAAAGAAAGCATTAATCGGACCAACTTCATTATCAAACGAAAAGGTGAAACCTTGTTTGTACAATGCATGAAAGGAAATAATATTTCTTGCCATTTCTGGCGAATAACAACACTTATTCAAATCTAAATTTAACCCACTACTTAGCGATAAAGTATAAACTCCAATCTTGGTGACAGGTGTAACTTTCCTATTCCCCATGATTAAGTTTATTCTTCCTTGCTCCACATTCTCACTTCTTCCTAGTCCCTGCAAGTCACAACAAATATGAATTCCGCAACTTGTATCAAGGACCCAAGATTTCGAATGGGGTGAGTTATTAGAAATGATAGTGTAAATACCTGCATGGTTGGGTTTGACTTTCCCATCCTTCACATCTTGCTGGTACTTTGGGCAGTTCCGCTTCCAATGAGCTTTTTCGTGGCAATAGAAGCATTCAGCCTCTTTTGGGTCAGAAGAAGGAGTAATGAAACCTTTCTTGGTTCCACTTGAAGAAGAGCCATCAAGGGTCCGAGCCTTGGTACCCTTTGAAGATCTCTTTCTCTTCCTCCCTCGACTCTGCCCGATTGCCAAGACCGGAGTTGTTTCTGGAGTAGGAGTGATAGCAACCGACTTCCCCTTAAGACCTGTTTCTGCGGTCTTGAGAAGTCCCTGAAGTTTGCTGAGGGTGACCTCTTCCTTGTTCATGTGATATGTCATGCGGAATTGATCATAGCACGATGGTAAGGAGTGCAAAATGATATCTATTGCAAGCTCCTCAGGGAAGTTCACATTGAGCTTCAGCAACCGATCCACATACCTTTGCATTTTCTGCATGTGGCTCGTGACGGACTCTCCGTCCTTCATCATGGTTGTTATCATGGAGCAGATGACTTCGTACCTCTCTTGTCGTGCACTTTGATGGTATCTTTCCATCAAATCTTGGTGCATTTCATAAGGGTAGAAGTCTTCATAAGACTTTTGGAGTTCAGCTGTCATGGTGGCTAACATGATACAAGCCACCTTGGTTGCATCTCTTTCATGAGTATGAAAGTCAGCGATCTCCTGGGGAGTTGCAGTGGACTCGTCAATTTCCTTAAGCTCCTTGTCAAGGACATATTCTTTGTCCTCGTAGCGGGTAATCATCCTGATGTTTCTGATCCACTTATTGAAGTTGGATCCATCAAAGGTGACTTTCCCACATAGACTCATAAGAGTAAAGGAGCCATTAGGATTCGAGCCAGAAGCATTGTTTGAAGACATCTGAAAAGAAGAACAAGTTTAGTTTAGATTTAAGAGAGTCCTTAATAAAACACCCAAATGTAATATTAAGGCTAGGATCCAATCACAATATAATATAACTTAGAAGAGGTATGCCGTAATCTAAGCTATACCATACTTGAAAGGTAGGTGAATGACGATTCACCAATTTCCACCACGAAAACCGAAATATTAAATATTTAGTTTTTATTGGTTTTAGAAATTCCTAGATTCTTTGAGATCCAATGAACTTTTTAAAGGCATGTTTCGATCTCGGGAGTGACCTCCAGGTTTTGTGACTGGGATGCCGAGGATCACAAAACGAGGTGTGAAGTAACCATGCAAACCACTTGGTACCTTTAAAGTTTATCACTCAATCGATGTGCCGGTAAACCACACACGCTCCACCGATACTATAATAAACCTTAAGTCACCCTTTACCTACCTTGTTAAGTCCAAGTTAGTGTGCCGGTTAACCACACACGCTCCACCAACGACTTTGACAAAGTGTAAAGTGTAATTTCATGGATTAGCACCTTATTCACATTTTTCCTAAAGTAACTAAGATTGGGAATTTAATAAACATTTAGTTACTTTATTATATTCATCATACTTTGACTGAGAATTTATAAGTCCTTGTCTTACCCGTTCGGCTAACGACCCTCCACCAGTCAAGCAAGCGGTGGGTGAGAATATACACCCATTAAGTCACCATTTTATAGGCAACAACCTTATACCCACCTTATAGACCGGCTTCGTGAATGAGGCGTACTAGCGGTAAGACGACTTGTTCTTATACATATATATATATATATATAATTATCATAATATAAGTATAAGGGTTGAATTTTAACTTTTAAAATTCTAGGGGTTGGAACTAAAGTTTTAACTTAACTTTACTTGTTCCAAAACTTGAGGGCAACTTTTGTAACTTTCAAAACTTTTCATTTCTTATAACTTATGAGTTTAATAGAGTCATAAAATGAAGACTCTTCATTTTTATAACTCTCGTGTTTTCTTAATGGTTTTTAACTCAAGTGACTCTTGGTTTTCCATAACTTAAGGATAAGTTATGGACTCCATTAAAACACATTATGATCAAGAATTAAACTACCAAATAGGTTACAAATAATTCCTATGATCATCTAAAACATCATAAGAACAAGAACATGAATATGAACATAATCAAAAATTACATAAAACTTTGTAATTTTGATAACTAGTTGTTGTAAATGAATTAGCAAAACATTACACCACCAAAAACAAGTTTATATTTACTAAAACAGTTTAGGGTAATGTTTCTAATTCATTTTCCAGCAACTGAATCGAAATTCTGCACTCATTCGACACTACTCGCCGAGTGCATGAACATGACTTGCCAAGTTGGTTGAAGATACACATGGACTCGACGAGTCCCCCCTATAGACTCGACGAGTCCGATCGCAGACAGCAAATTTCCGATTCTGTTTTCAACTTTTAAGCACAAATAAGAACAAACAAGCCTAGGCTCTGATACCACTGATGGGTTTTGAGCATTCTAACACTTCCTAAGTGTACATGCAACCCTAATAACCTTGGATCTATGTTTGTCTAATTTGTCACGCAAAGTTGAATTCCAAGGTTATATTCCTATCTAGCATACATGGGGAACAATTTTAACATAAAGTATAGACAGAATAACTTACCTTGTTGTTGCTTGTGTTCCTTGAAACCTTGTGAGCCTAGCACCTCAAGTGGTGATGCCTCAAATGCTTCACACAACACCAAATGCTCTTGGAAGAACTTATGAGAGAATACACACTCTTCAAAATCGGCCAAGCCCCCTTATTACTTAGTGTAACCGATTTGGGAGGAGATCATATTCCTTATATAGTGTTGACACATCTAGGGTTAAACCCTAATGTGTCATGACTCTTCATTTCCATGACCCATGGGTTTGTAACTCCCATGGAGCATCCATGGAGCATCCTATGGGTGGAACCCAACTTGATGATCCATGGAGCCTTTTAGCCCACTATACAAGATATGGATGATTTACTTAATCAACCCATATATTTAATTAGTTATCTTTTGATCACTTAATTAATTCTAAATTAATTCTTGATCAAACTAATCAAATAATATTATTAATATATTAGAACTTATAATATATTAATAATCTCCAAGCGTTATTTCTCTCATTTAGTTTATCCAATTGCATGGTGCCATGCAACACAAATGGACCATGCCGGGTCGGGTCATGTACATACCAGAAATAGTTATGGACTTAGACACCTTATCCAACAGTCACATCATGTATAAGGAATCTCAGAATAGAAACTTAACAGAGTTAGAGTAGTGGACTTTTACCTGAAGTAGAGTCAATCTTATTGACTTTAACATCCTTAGGTAAATTAGGCAGCTTCGCAACTAATGACCCTTACTTTGGCAATATAAACATATGGACCCTTTGATAATGGTACACAGGACTATTACAGACTTAGCTTTTCTCTTTACCATTTGTTCAACCGAGTTGACTATGGCTGATCCCTTTCCATTGGGAAGAGAATGCTTTTTCTGGATTTCCTGTGTCACTATTGTCAATGTCCATAAAGTTTCAGGAAGTTGATCTTAGCAAATAGATAAGATCATTAAGGGTCTTGTCATAGTTTGTTTCATAGGTGTTCCAAAAGAACTCACTATGTGACTTAGAAAGTAGTTGAGCCACTAACTTTCTCAAGACTTTGACACCCAACTCTCCCGGCTTGTCAATATGTGACTACATCTCCAAGATGTGATCACACCTAGACCTTGCCTTGCCAATAGGGCTTGAGTGACCTTAAACTTTTGAAGAACTTGTGGGGTAGGGAGAATAATTGGAGGAGGTGAAAGAAGTATGATTTCCATGGGATATCATCTTCATTTTGGAAAGCTTGTTTCAAGAGATTTGGGAAGATCATAAATGTCTAAACCAGACATCTTTTGGGAGATATTCAAGATAGTTGATCTAAAGTCCTTAATATGACACCCAATATGAAATATTAAGGCTAGGATCCAACAAACTATTTTATAACTTAGAAGAGGTATGCCGTAATCCAAGCTATAAAACAATTTGAAGGTAGGTGAATGACGATTCACCAGTTTCCACCAAGATAAACGAAATGTATTATTAGGTTTTAATTGGATTTGAAACTCCTAGATCTTTTGAGATTCATTGAACTGTTCAATGACATGTTTCAATCTCGAGTGTGCCCTTCAGGTTTTGTGACTGGGATGCCGAGGATCACAAAACAAGGTGTGAAGTAACCATGCAAATTACTGGGTAGCCTTAAGTGTTTATCCCTCAATCGATGTGCCGGTTAACCACACACGCTCCATCAATACTATGATAAACATTAAGTTACCCTTTGCCTACCTTGTTAAATACGAGTTAGTGTGCCGGTTAACCACACACGCTCCACTAACCGACTTAAACAAAGTGCAAAGTGTAATTCCATGGATTAGCACCTTATTCACATTTTTCCTAAGTAACTAAGATTGGGTATTTATAAGAGTTTAGTTACTTAGTATTTATCATTAATACTTTTAATGAAGGGAGAATTATAGTCATGTCAAACCCGTTCGGCTAACGACCCTCCACCAGTCAAGCAAGCGGTGGGTGAGAGTGGACACCCATTAAGTTTCCATTTTATAGGCAACAACCTTATACCCACCTTATAGACCGGCTTCGTGAATGAGGCGTACTAGCAGTAAGACCGACTTTACTCTTATACATATATATATATATATATATATATATATATATATATATATATATATATATATATTATTGACTTATAATATTATAATGTATAAGGATTGAATTTTAACTTTTAAAATTCTAAGGGCTAACTTGGAATTAAAGTATTCATAAGAGAAAACTTTACAAATTCCAAAACTTGAGGGCAAGTTTTGAAACCATTCAAAACTAATTAATTCCATAACTTATGTATTTAAAGTAGTTTTAATCCAAAAACTTTTCAAGTTCCATAACTTGTGGACAAATTATGGAAGACTTTAAACTAATAAAGAATTAATCTTTTCTTTATTTTATAACTTATGGAATTAATTAAGGTTACATATTTTATTTATTTATTTATTAATGAAGTGACTCTTGAACCTCCATAACTTAAGGACAAGACTCTTCATCTTTTGTAACCATTGCCAACTTTTATGAGTTTTTATGAAACGTAAATGTGACTTTTCATATAACTTGAGGACAAGTTACAAAAACACATTTTAGAATCAACTCTTAGATTAATTTGGATTGAAAACAACTTTTTCACTCAACTTTTCTATTAATCTAAGCAACTCATAAGAACAAGATAATTCAAATCAAACTTTTTCATGTAATTAGTCTAACCTTCAAACTAATACAAAACATGAATCTATTGACAATTATCTTTGAAAATGGATTAGCATGAACATTACCACATTAAAAACAAGTTTATAAGTTCAAAAACAACTTAGGGTAATGTTCCTAGTCCATTTCTAGCCAAAAACCTCGAAGATATGCTGTCTGGGGTCCAACTCGTCGAGTGCATGAACACAACTCGGCGAGTTGGATGCATTTTGCCTTGGACTCGTCGAGTCCCTTCATGGACTCGGTGAGTCTGCTGGGTAGACAGCAACAAAACTCGATTTTTCAGCTTCTATTGCAGGTATAACAAGAAAAAAAGCCTAGGCTCTGATACCACTGTTGGGTTATGAGCATTCTAACACTCCTAAGTGTACATGCAACCCTAAATACCTTGGATCTATGTTTTCTCTATTATACATGCAAATATGAACATCCAAGGTATTATCATAATCTAGCATACAAAACTATCAATATAACAAGATATAATACATACCTCTTTGATGTAGAATGTCTTCATGAAGCTTGAGTGCCTAGTGCCCCAAGTGTGACACCTTAAATGGTTCACACAACACCATAAACACTTGGAATAACTTAGATAGAATTCTACACTTCATGAAATCCGCTAGCCCTCTCTAGAATCATCTAGTGTCCGATTTTGGGAAGAATAATATCTTTATATAGTGTTACAATTAGGGTAAACCCTAATTGTCATGACTTTCCATTTCCTTGGATCCATGGGTTCAAATACACCATGGAGCATCCATGGAGCATTATATGGGTTTTGGCCCAACTAAATAATCCATGGAGCATTAGCCCACTATACAAGTATGGATGATTTGTACAATCAACCCATATATTTAATTAGTCTTCTTTTGATCACTTAATTAATCCTAGATTAATTCTTGATCAATACTAATTAAATAATCTTATTATTCTTATTATTAATATACTAGAACTTATAATATATTAATAACCGTAAGTATCTTATTTCTCTCATTATAGTCTATCCAAGTGCATGATGCCATGCAACCCAAATGAACCATGCCGGGTCGGGTCAAGTCTTACCAATTATAGTTATGGACTTAGACATTAATCCAACAATAACATGCCCCCGTTGCATCAACACTTATCCCATACCTTTGTTTAAAGCGTCACAGTAGACTACAAATTCATCCACTCCCTCTGGCAGGGTAAGAATCGGTGCCTCACACAGTCGCTGCCTGAGCGTCTCAAATGTTGATTGCTGCTCAGGACCCCAACGAAGTGCCACTGACTTCTTAGTCAGTCGAGTGGGTGGTACTCCTATCTTGGAAAAATCCTAAATGAATCTCCTATAGTACCCTGCTATACCTAGCAAGCTCCGAATCTAAGATGGAGACCTCGAGACCTCCCACTGCATCACGACTTGGACAGATCTATAAGAATACCCTTCTGGGTGACTAGGTGTCCAAGGAATTGCACCTCGCACAACCAGAACTCACACTTGGAGATCTTCGCGAAAAGTATCTACCTCATTAGTGTTTCTAGCATCTCTCTCACGTGCTCCTCGTGTTGATCCTCAGTCTTGTAATTGTAACAACATGAATTTTCAAAAAAAAAAAAATTATTATTCAAATAACATAAAAATCATTCAATATTCTCAAATTCTCAAGTTAACAAATGTCATCACGATAAAAACATATCCCAATATCATAAAGCAAATCTCCTACCAGTGTGTACGGATCATGTCGGCGCCTTCGCGAGATCGTCGCTAGTACCTGAAACACGTAACACATAACACTGTAAGCATAAATGGTTAGTGAGTTCCCAAAAATACCACATACAACACATACGCCACTCATGGCCATAACTTTATGGGATCTTCCGATCCATTTGTCTCAGGGGACTTCCGTCCCAACTCTGATAGACCATCCAGCTATATCCGTATGACCTTCCGGTCCTCATCATCTTGACCTCCCGGTCCATACTCTGTTGACCTTCCAGTTCATATCAAGGTACTCATAAGATAACATAGCACATACATATCATATTTCTGTTGGGTTTTGAGAAATCTAACACTTCCTAAGTGTGCATGCAACCGTAATAAACCTTGGATCTATGTTTGTCTAAATACATGCAAAATAATAATTTTCCAAGGTTCATAACCTATCTAACATGTCATGGGGTACTTTTCAACATAAAAGAATTAGATGAGATTACATACCAATAGTGTGAATGCCTCAAATGGAATCACAAATCACCACAAACCCTTCGAAAACTTTGAGAGACTGTATACACACTATAATTTCGGCCACACACAAACACACACACTAGTGGCTATTTCATGCAACAAAAGCATGCTTATATAGTGTACATGATTAGGGTGAGACCCTAATAACCCATGACCTTTCCTTTTCCAAGGATCCATGGGTTAAAAGCTCCATGGATCATCCATGGACTTCCATACAAGCCTAGCCCATTAACAAATGGGTGTTAGCCCACACCATATAAAACCAATAGGCCACAATCTAATTAATCTTCCTTTTAATATCTAAATTAATTCATAATTAATTTAAGAATAAGACTATTTAAATAATATGACTTCATATTAATATATTATAACTTATCCATAAATAGTTCGGGTGAAGTGCAACCCAAATGGACCATGCGGGGTCAGGTCAAGTATATACCAAATAAGTTATGGACTTAGACACCTTATCCAACAGACTCCCACTTGGATAAGTCTAATAACTGTATTTGCCTGTATTACTTCAGGAACCAACCAACAATCGTAGCTCTCGACAACTCTGTTGAACTATGAAGCGCCATTTTGAGATAAGTGATGATATAATCCTCTGTTCTCATGATATCAGCCGGACAAACACATGGAACTATGTCTTGCTTATCGTCTGGCAGTAGTTTCTTGATTTCCGATTTGTTTGACAAAGAACTCAACTGAACACATCAATTTAGTTCTGACCGGGCCCGGTACATGGGTCAACACAAAATCATCGAGGGGCCCAGATATCGCTTTTATTTCTAGAAGGAACAAATAAACCTCGACTCATATGCTTGTTCTACTACTTGTTGAATTGTACACAAAGGCACATTTTATAACATCAAGTTACTGATGCGTTTACGTGCAATCAATGCACAACCAACACATTGGTAACAACTCATATCTCTAGGTTTGAAGACTTATATGATATTACCGTCTCACGATCACTCGAGATAAATTCCATGAAGTGATACAAGTGAGCGTGGGTTTATTCCAATACTCATAACTTATGAGTACTCATGAACATTGTAGCAACCATTGCCATGTCTAAACACTTTTAGCCATCTACAAACCCAATTCATGACAATCTTGATTCATACCTACTTCCGACGTATGACCGATTGTGGAGGTTTGAATAAATTAATTATTCTGGAAGTCAAAACATGCAAAGCTGAAACATTTGTAAATAATTGACAATGATAGCAACACCTTACTCATAAATAAATCACAATTTTATTCATCATCAAATGCCGATTACATTTTACAAGTTTCAGAGAATCTATCTAATCTATAAAACTAATATCGTCCCTCAGCCCGATGCGCCTCGCATGCTGAAAATGCTTAGCCCTCGTCAGTCCCTTTGTAAGGGGATCCACAGGGTTCTCATCTGACGATATCCTCTTTGCCACGAGGAGTCCTTCTTTTATCTTGTGACTTATGAAGTGGTATTTTCTATCAATATGTCGGGATCTCCCATGATCTCTCAGTTCTTTAGCTAAAGCAACCGCACTATTGTTGTCACAGAGAATTTCCATAGGCCCCTTAATAGCTGGCACAACTCCAAGGTCTCCGATGAAGTTCTTTAGCCATATCGCCTCCTTCACTGCTTCACTCGCTGCTATATACTGTGATTCACAAGTCGAATCAGCCACTGTCTCCTGCTTGGAACTCTTCCAAGAGATTGCCCCTCTGTTTAAGGTAAAGACCCAGCCCGACTGAGAGCGAAAGTTATCCCTATCAGTCTGAAAACTAGCATCACTATACCCTAATACTCTCAAGTCATCACTCCCACCAAGGGTAAGGATCCAATCCTTAGTCCTCCGCAGGTACTTGAGAATGTTCTTTACCGCAATCCAATGAGCCTTGCCAGGGTTCCCCTGATACCTGCTGACCACGCTCAAAGCAAAGGCCACATCAGGGTGAGTACAAGTCATAGCATACATGATCGAGCCAAAAACAGAAGCATACGATAATTGGCTCATCTCAGCTATCTCTGCCTCTATACTCGGACTCTGAGTCTTACTCAACTTGGTATTGCTTTGGATCGGTAAATCTCCTTTCTTGGAATTCTGCATGTTGAACCTTTTCAACACCTTATCCAGGTAGGTACTCTGACTAAGTCCAATTAGTCTTTTACTCCTTTCTCTTAATATCCTTATCCCGAGGATATAGACAGCTTCCCCTAGGTCCTTCATAGAAAACCACTTCCCAAGCCAGGACTTAACCTCCTTCAAGGTTGGGATTTCATTTCCTATAAGTAGTATGTCATCTACATACAGTACCAAGAAGCTAGCTATACTCCCACTAGCTCTGACATACACGCGAGACTCATCTTCACTTATCGAGAAGCCAAACTCTTTGACCTTTTCATCGAAACAAAGATTCCAGCTACGAGATGCTTGTTTTAATCCATAAATGGATTTCTCAAGCTTGCATACTCTATTAGGGTACTCTGCACTGACAAAACCCTCTGGCTGATTCATGTACACATCCTCAGCCAATTTTCCATTAAGAAAAGCGGTTTTGACATCCATTTGCCATATTTCATTATCATGAAATGCAGCAATGGCTAGCATAGCCCTAATAGACTTAATCTTTGCTACCGGCGAGAAGGTTTCATCATAATCAATACCTTGAGTCTGAGTAAAACCCTTCACAACCAGTCGAGCCTTATAAGTATACACTTGTCCTTCCATGTCGGTCTTCTTCTTGAAGATCCATTTGCACCCGACTGTTTTACGGCGTGGTACATTGTCAACCAAGTTCCAAACTTGATTGTCATACATGGACTGTATCTCGCTGTCCATAGCCTCCTTCCATTTAGCAGACTCTAGGCCTGCCATGGCTTCCTTAACACTGCTAGGTTCATCCAAATTTACCAGTGTACTATCGTTGATAAATGTATCACCTTCCGTAGTAATATGAAAGCCATAATAAAACGCAGGTGTGTTCCTAACTCGTGTGGAACGCCTCAGAGGTACAGACTCGTCAGCTGGCTCAACAGGAGTTTCCTCCTCAGGTTGATTGCTATTGTATGAGGTTCTTTCACCAATTGATTCTTGGATTTCCTCAAGATCAATTTGCCTCCCACTGTCTCCTTGGCTTATAAATTCTCTCTCACGAAAAACCCCTCTTCTTGCTACAAAGACCACATTCTCACTGGGTCTGTAGAAGAGGTAACTGAAGGATTTCTGTGGGTAGCCGATGAAAATACACCTTTCACTTCAGGGTTCGAGCTTATCATGAGTTTCACGCCTCACGAAAGCTTCGCAACCCCAAATTTTGATGCGGTCCAAATTGGGAACCTTCCCAGTCCACCTCTCATGAGGTGTTTTGGTAACCTTCTTTGTAGGGACTAGATTAAGGATATGGGCGGCAGTCTCCAAGGCATACCTCCAAAAAGAGATTGGTAGCAAAGCTTGACTCATCATAGAGCGAGCCATGTCTAACAAGGTTCGATTACGCCTCTCAGCTACACCATTTAGCTGTGGTGTCTTGGGAGGAATCAATTGTGAGACAATCCCACACTCCTTAAGATAGTCAAGGAACTCGGTACTAAGATACTCACCACCTTGATTAGATCGAAGCATCTTAATGTTCCTTCCCAATTGATTTTCTACTTCCTGTTTGAATTCCTTAAACCTTTCAAAGGTTTCTGACTTATGTTTGATCAAGTAGACATAACCATATCTACTAAAATCACCAATAAAAGTCACATAATACCGATTAGCACTCCTTGTGGCGGTTTTGAATGGTCCACATACATCAGCATGTATTATGTCCAATAAACCCTCACCCCTTTCACAAGTTCCAGTGAAGGGTGATTTTGTCATCTTTCCAAGTAGACAAGATTCACAACTATCATCCGATTTAAGGTCGAATGACTCCAAGACTCCACTCTTTTGGAGTTGGCCTATGCGTTTCTTGTTTACATGTCCAAGACGACAATGACACAATGATGCTTTATCTAGGCTAGTTGAAGAATCAATATACAACACATTATTTCCTAAGTTGTCTACAATCGACACAGTTTCATACACACCATCACAAGGTAATGCTTTAAAATAAAACACGTTATTAAAGAAAGCATTAATACCACCACATTCATTATCAAACGAAAAGGTAAAACTTTTTTGTACAATGCATGAAAGAAAATAATATTCCTCACCATTTCAGACGAGTACACACATTTATTCAAATCTAATTTTAACCCATTATTCAACAACAAAGTATAAACTCCAATCTTGGAAACAGGTGAAGCCTTCCTATTCCCCATGATCAAGTTTATCTTCCCGTGCTCCACATCCTCACTTCTTCTTAGGCCCTGCAAATCAGAACATATGTGAATACCACATCCTGTATCAAGCACCCAAGATTTAGAATATGGTGAGTTATTAGACAATATTGTGTAAATACCTGCGTAGGTGGGTTTCACTTTCCCATCCTTCAGATCCTGCAAGTATTTAGGGCAGTTTCGCTTCCAGTGCCCCTTGTCCTGGCAATAGTAGCAATCAGCATCCTTGGGAATGGCAGAAGGAGTGTGTAACATCCCCCTCTGGCACGTATCACAATATTGTCCGCTTTGGGCCACTCGACACGAGGACTTCCCAGGGGGTCACCCATCATGGTACTACTCCCGCCCGAGCACGCTTAACTGTAGAGTTCTTATGGGATCTGCTACCCTCACGGCTTTAAAATGCGTTGTGATAGGGAAGGTATCCACACCCCTTATAAGGAATGCTTAGTTCTCCTTCCCAGCCGATGTGGGATCAGATCTAACCCACTTTCACCCCCATTATAGGGTTCGACGTCTCCATCGAACACATCGACCCGTGCCCTGGCTCTGATACCATTTGTAACATCCCCCTCAGGCACGTATCACAATATTGTCCGCTTTGGGCCACTTGGCACGAGGACTTCCCAGGGGGTCACCCATCCTGGTACTACTCCCTTCCCTATCACAACACGTTTTAAAGCCGTGAGGGTAGTAGATCCCATAAGAACTCTGCAGTTAAGTGTGCTCAGGCGGGAGTAGTACCAGGATGGGTGACCCCCTGGGAAGTCCTCGTGCCGAGTGGCCCAAAGCGGACAATATTGTGATACGTGCCAGAGGGGGATGTTACAGAGTGACAGAACCGCTCTTGTTCCTTGATGAGGAGCCTTCAAGAGACTTTCCCTTGGTACCCTTCGAAGGGCGCTTCCTCTTTTTCCCTTTGCCTTGCCCAATAGCTAAAACAGGGGTAGATGTTGGAGTAGGAGTAGTATAGGTAACAACCGCCTTGCCCTTAAGACCGATTTCAGCGGTCTTTAAGAGTCATTGAAGCTTGCTAAGGGTAACTTCCTCCTTGTTCATATGATATGTCATACGAAAATAGTCATAACAAGAAGGTAAGGAGTGCAAAATGATGTTCATTGCCAACTCCTCAGGGAAGTTCAAATTCAGCTTCAGTAAACGGTCCACATACCTTTGCATCTTTTGCATGTGGGCCGTGACGGATTCACCGTCCTTCATGCGGGTTGTTATTATGGAGGAGATTATTTCATACCGCTCCTGACGAGCACTCTAATGGTACCTTTCCATCAGGTCTTGGTGCATCTCAAAAGGGTAGAAGTCATCATAGGACTTTTGGAGCTCGGCTGTCATCGTGGCCATCATGATGCATGCCACCTTAGTAGCATCTCTCTCATGTGTCCTGAATTCAGCGATCTCCTCAGGAGTAGCAGTAGACTCATCAAGCTCTTTTAACTCCTTATCGATGACATATTCCTTGTCCTCATAACGAGTTACCATCCTGATGTTCCTGATCCAGTCCATGAAGTTGGAACCATCAAAGATGACTCTCCCATAAAGATTCATCAGAGAGAAAGAACTAGTTGGGTTAGAGCCCGAAGCATTAGTGTTAGAAGACATCTGAAAGAAGAAAGCAAGTTTAGATTAGATATGCAGAGTCCTTAATAAGACACCCAAATGTAATATTAAGGATAGGATCCAATCACAATATATTATACTTAGAAGAGGGATGTCGTAATCTAAGTAACAATATATTTGAAAGGTAGGTGAATGACGATTCACCAATTTCCACCACGAAAACGAAATGATTTATTAGGTTTTAATTGGATTTGAAATTCCTAGATTCTTTTGAGATTCATTGAACTTTTCAATGGCATGTTTCAATCTGGATTGTGCCCTTCCAGTTTTGTGATTGGGATGTCGAGGATCACAAAACAAGGTGTGAATAACCATGCTAATTCACTTGGTACCCTTAATATTATCACCTAATCAATGTGTCGGTTAACCACACACGCTCCATTGATCTATGACAAACATTAAGTCACCCTTCGTGATCCTTACTAGTCCAACTTAGTGTGCCGGTTAACCACACACGCTCCACCAACAACTTGGTAAGGTACAAAGTGTGAATTCCATGGACTAGCACCATGTTCACATTTTTCCTAAAGTAACTATGATTGGGAATTAAATAAAAGATTTAGTTACTTTATAATATTCATCATACTTAATGAGAATTTATAAGTCCTTGTCTTACCCGTTCGGGTAACGACCCTCCACCAGTCAAGCAAGCGGTGGGTGAGAGTGGACACCCATTAAGTCGCCATTTTATAGGCAACAACCTTATACCCACCTTATAGACCGGCTTTGTGAATGAGGCCTACTAACGGTAAAACGACTTGTTCTTATAGATATATATATATATATATATATATATATATATATATAATAATTAACCATTAATATTATAAATAGTATAAGTGTTGAATTTGAACTTTTAAAACTCTAAGTGTTGGAATTAAAGTTTATTAAAGTGTGTGAAACTTTTCCAAATTCCAAAACTTGAGGACAAGTTTTGTAACTCTTCAAAACTTTTCATTTCATAACTTATGAATTAAAGGTTCATAAAATGAAGACTCTTCATTTTATGTAACTTATGTGTGTTTAATGTGTGTTAAAGAAAAGTGACCTTTGGATATCCATAACTTGAGGACAAATTATGGACTCCATCAAAACACATAAATGATCATAAATTAATCCTAAACAATTCAGCAAATAATTCCTATCATCTTCTAAATTCATAAAAACATGAACATGATTATCAAAGTTTCAAGAATTATATGAACACATACAAAGCATGAAATTTTGATATATGGTATTGTAAATGGATTAGAACAACCATTACACCAACTAAAATAAGTTTTAAAAGATCAAAACAGTTTAGGGTAAAGTTTCTAGTCCATTTCCAGCAGCAAAAGTCGAAAATCTGCATTTTGAACCTTCTACTCGCCGAGTGCACGAACCTACTCGGCGAGTAGGATGAATTTTTCCTTGGACTCGGCGAGTTCCCCCATGGACTCGGTGAGTCCATCATGCAGACAATAAAAATTTTGACTTTTTTCACTATTTTGCATCAAGTATCAAACAAGCAAGCCTAGGCTCTGATACCACTGTTGGGTTTTGAGCAATCTAACACTTCCAAAGTGAGCATGCAACGCTAATAAACCTTGGATCTATGTTTATCTAAATACATGCAAAATAATAATTGTCCAAGGTTCATAACCTATCTAACATGGCATGGGATACTTTTAAACATAAAAGAATTATATGAGATTACATACCTTTTTGATGAGTTTGATTCTTAAGGAGTTTGAGGGCCAAGCACCAATAGTGTGAATGCCTCAAATGGAATCACAAATCACCACAAACTCTTGGAAAACTTTGAGAGAGTGTATACACACTATAATTTCGGCCACACACAAACACACACACTAGTGGCTATTTCATGCAACAAAAGCATGCTTATATAGTGTACATGATTAGGGTGAAACCCTAATAACCCATGACCTTTCCTTTTCCAAGGATCCATGGGTTAAAAGCTCCATGGATCATCCATGGACTTCCATACAAGCCTAGCCCATTAACAAATGGGTGTTAGCCCACACCATATAAAACCAATAGCCCACAATCTAATTAGTCTTCCTTTTAATCTCTAAATTAATTCATAATTAATTTAAGACTAAGACTAATTAAATAATATGACTTCAAATTAATATATTATAACTTTTAATATATTAATAATCATATGTGTATAACTCTCATAAAATTATCCATAAATAGTTTGGGTGAAGTGCAACCCAAATGGACCATGCTGGGTCGGGTCAAGTATATACCAAATAAGTTATGGACTTAGACACCTTATCCAACAATTTCAACACATATCACATACTCCGCATAACATATAAGACCTTCCGGTAACACATAGTTACCACTCTTGGTAAAGTATATTGAAAAGACTCACCTCGTATGTTGTCTAGCAACTCACATGCTCGGTATCCCTGAACCTCGTAACATGACCTAGACCCGCCTAAACATATAAGCAATAATCTCAAATCAATAACGGCTCTTCAGGCCAAACTAGTTCGTTCTAATGTTCTCTCAGAAGGGTAAAAGACCATTTTACCATTCTAATGGTCCAAAAGTCCAAGTGTTTACCCAACGCTAAAAGTCAACCAAATTCAGTGGTCAATCTTTGACCAGACTTGTCGAGTGCACATAGGTGACTCAGTCCAAGCGTATACTTTGTATCTTTCTAAACCTCACTCGACTAGCCGAGTGAACCTTTCACTTGATGGGCTACATCCGATCACGAGTCGAATGCATATAGGTGACTCGACTCGTTGAGTCTCCTTATGGACTCAACGAGTTTCTTCCATGACAATCACCAAGTCGACCTTCTGAGGTCAGATCTGCTTCTCTAACCTATAGGTGTGACTTCCCCATGTCCAATAATCACCTAAAGGTTCTTTTGGTGAAATGGCTTCTAAAATGGCATCCTAGGTTTATTCCTCCATGGAACAACATAAAGCTGGATAGATAATGCTCTCTGGACCTCTAAAGGTCCATATCCATAATCTAACACTAAGAGGGACAACATATGCATCAATACAAGCCAATAAAGAGGTATAGAAAACCCTAGATTCAAGGATTTGCACAAAAAAGAAGAAGGGATCGGTTTTATACCTCATTAATGAAGACCCAAGCTTGAAAACCACAGAATCACAATCCCCTTGACCTTCTCTTGTTGGAAACACCTTTTTTTTCAAAACCATAACAAAAAGGTATCAAAATAACTCTCTCTCTCTCTCTCACAACTCGCTCAAGCTCTCTAGGGGTTCTCTCTGGACTGGTAGCCACAAATGAAGGCTATAAGGTCCCTTAAATAGGGAACAGACCTGGAGATTTAGGGTTTCTGACATCAACGCAGACTCGTCGAGTCCAGGCATTTACTCGACGAGTCCATTCATTTATCCAATCAACAATCACGATCCTACTAGGCAAGTCTAAGCGTCAACTTGTTGAGTCCCTCCTCATAACTCAAATTAAACAATTAAAATATGATACCTAGAAATCCGAATGCTATAATTCTCCCCCATTAGAATCGGACTACACCCTTGAAGTCTCATTCTGTAAACAACTCTGGGTGCTGCTCACGCATCTCCGCCTCCGACTCCCAAATCAGCTCGGACCCTCTCTGATGTTTTCACTGGACATGAACCAAGAGCACCTCCTCATTCCTCAGAACCTTGATCTTTCGATCCACCACCGCGAATGGCCTCTCAACGTAATTAAGGCTCGCATCCACCTGAATATGCTCCAATGGTACCACTTCTGAATCGTCAGCTATACACTTCCTCAACTGAGATATGTGGAAGGTATCATGTATCTGGCCCAACTCTGCACGTAGCTCTAAGCGATACGCTACCCTATCCACCCTTGTGGTCACCCTGAAAGGGCAAATGTACTGGGGCTCCAGCTTGCCCTTCTTCCTGAATCAGATCACTCCTTTCCAAAGAGACACCTTCAAGAGTACGAAGTCTCAAACCTGAAACTCATGCTCGAATTTTCTCCTACCCGCATAACTTTTCTAGCGACTTTGGGCTGTTAGCAATATCTGCCTCACCTGTTGAATCTGCTTAGTCGTCTAAAGCACTATCTCAGTGCTACCTATCACTCGTTGCTCTACCTCTCCTTAGCAAAGGGGTGTCTGACACCTCCTCCCATACAATAACTAGAAGGGAGGCATACCAATGCTCGAATGGTGGTTGTTGTTATAAGAAAAATTAGCCAATGGTAGGTACGTGTCCCAACTTCCTCTGAAGTCCAACAGATATGATCGGAGCATGTCCTTGAGCGTCTGAATCATCCGCTCACTCTGTCCGTCTTTATATAGGTGGTATGCGGTACTAAAATGCAATCTTGTACCTAACTCCTCATGGAACTTCTTCCAGAACCTGGACGTGAAACGTACATCTCGATCTGACACGATCGAGATCGGTACAACATGCCACGATACCACCTCTCTCACATACATTTCTGCCAACCGATCTGCGGAAGAAGTCTCACTGATAGCAAGGAAGTGACTGCTCTTCTTCAACCGGTCAACGATCAACACAATTGTGTTAACACCCTTCGCAGTCTTTGGCACTTTGGTGATGAAATCCATAGAAATATGTTCCCATTTCCACTGGGGAACCTCAAGTGGTTATAACTTCCCTTGCGGACGCTGGTGCTCGGCCTTAAACCTGCGATAGATCAAGCACCTCTCTACAAACCATGCAACATCCCACTTCATACAGGGCCACCAATAGTCTCTTCTCAAGTCCAAATACATCTTAATGGCCCGGGGGTGGATCAAGAACCTCAATCTGTGCACCTCCTCCATCAAGTTGGTACGTGCCCCACCTATAAACAACACCCAAATCCTACCTTGAAAGGTCATAAGCCCTCGAATATCGGTAACGAACTCCGATACATGCCCAATCACTCACTCTCTCTTGCGGTTCTCTAGTCTCACGGCCTCTGCCTGTGCCTCTCGAATGGTATCCAACACCGGAGTCATCATTGTCATCCTCATACAAATATCTCGTATCAAGCAATCACCGCCCTACGACTCGGGGCATCGGCTACAACGTTAGCCTTGCCCGGGTGGTACAGAATCTCATAGTCATAATCCTTTACCACATCCAACTATCTTCTCTGGTGCATATTCTGGTTGGGCTGATCCATAAAGTACTTCAAACTCTTGTAGTCCATGTGTATGATAAACCGAATCCCGTACAAATAATTATACCATATCTTGAGGGCGAACACCATGGCCCTTAACTCCAAATTGTGGGTGGGATATCTCACCTCGTAAGGCTTCAACTGCGTCAATGCATACGCTACCACATGCCCTCTCTGGATATGCATCACCCCCAACCCTGATGTCGATGCCTCACAGTATACCACAAAATGCTCCATCTCTTCCAGGAGGGCAAATATCGGGGCTTCGCATAATCTCTGACGAAGCGTCTCGAATGAGGCATGCTGCTCTGGACCCAAAATAAAATTGATGCCCTTTCGGGCCAACCTGGTGAGAGGAACGTAAATCTTGGAGAAATCTGTGATAAATCTCCGGTAGTAGCCGGCCAACCCCATAAAACTTCTGATATCGGTGGGGGATTTCGACACTTCCCATCTCATAATTGCTTCAATCTTGGCTAGATCGACCAATATCCCATTCTGGTTAATGAGGTGTCGCAAGAACTGGACCTCTCGTAACCATAAATCACACTTGGAGAATTTGGCGAAAAGCCTCTCCGACCTCAATACTCCGAGAATCTCTCTCAGATGCTCCTAATTTTGCTCTCTAGACCTCGAATATACCAGAATATTGTCAATAAACACGATCACCGACCGATCAAACATCATCCTGCACACCCAGTTCATGAGATCCATGAATGCTTCCGGTGCATTGGTGAGCCCAAAAGGCATCACCACGAGATCGTAATGCCCATAACGAGTCCTGAATGATGTCTTCTGGATATCCTTATCTTGTACTCTCATCTGATGATATCCAGACCTCAAATCTATCTTGGAGAACCAAGACGCTCCCTACAACTGATCAAATAGATCATCGATCCTTGGTAATGGATAATGGTTCTTGACCATCAACTTGGTCAACTCACGGTAATCAATGCACATTTTGTTTGAACCATCCTTTTTCTTGACAAAAAGAATTAGCGGAACGACGAGCTACTAGGTCTAATAAATCCCTTTCCAAGCAGCTCCTAAAGCTGCAAGGATAACTCCTACATTTCTGGCGGCATAAGGAGTTAAGGCGACCTGGCGATAGGCGCTGTCCCTTGAACCAAATCGATGCAGAACTCCACCTGCCTCTCGGGAGGCACACCAACAACTCCTCGGGAAAAACATTCGGGAACTCACACACTATAAGAACATCATCAATCAAACTTGGCCTCTCCGCAGCCACTTGTGTACCCATCACATAAGCTAAAAACCCGCTACAGCCCTGTAGTAAACTCTATCTCGCTCTAGCAGCCGAACAAAATGCTAAACCGTATCGGCTACCCTCGCCATATACCATCAACACTCCCCCACTAGGGTCTCGTATCATCACTATTTGCCACTTGTAGTCTATAACTGCCCCAAATTGGCTTAACCAATCCATGCCTACTATAACGCAAACGTCCCCCATCGCTATCGGGACCAGATCTATCGGAAACTCAACTCTGAAGATCTCAAGTATACATCCTCGTAACACATCAGTAGCATACACCGCTTACTCGTCAGCTATGGAAACTCGTAAAGGTCGACTGAATGCCTGTCGTCGAATACTGATGTGCTAACTAAACGCTAATGACACAAATGATCAACTCGCACTCGATTCAAATAAGACCAAATCAGGCACAAAATTCACAAGAAAAGTATCTACGTATATCATAATATAAGCACAATATCTCAACTCATCATAAATAAATGAAAGAATACATACCATCCACGATGTTAGGCAACGCCCAGACCTCCTCCGCTGTCAAGTGGAAGGCTCTCCGTCGTGCCTTTGGTGCTTCGGCCTTTAGTGGCCAACCCTTAATAGCTCGTGCAGTAGCAGGGGCAGATCCCTGTGTTGATCCCTATAACAACTGCGGGAACTTGGACTTCCGATGACTCGTTTGGTTGCAATGAAAGCAAACCATAAATCCCTTGGGGCAGTCCTTGGCTATGTGCCCCTCCTTGCCACATTTGTATCAAGCACCCGACCGACAGAATCCATCATGTCCTTTGCCGTACTTCCCAAACGTGCGGCCCTTCTTGCCTCCAGATCTCGAATTGGCGGACTTAGCCCGTTTGGCTACTGGCTGAGACTGTACTGGCCGCTTATCCATCCCGTGAGACTCGGCCTCCTCCCTGGCCTGAGTCTGCAACTCAATATCCCTCTTTTGGGCATTTTCCTGGAGCTCAGGAAATGTTCAGTAAGTCAACTTCTCCACGAACTCCCGGATGTCCCTCCTCAAAATGCTCAAATATCGGCTCATGCATGCCTGCTCAGATGACACATGCTCAGGGAAAAATAATGCCCTCTCATGGAACATCCGTGTGGTCACAGTCACTGAATCCATCCCCTGCTTGAGGGACAAAAACTCCTGTGCCAACCGCTCCTTCTCTACCGGCAGAACATACTCGTCTCTAAACATGGTGGTGAACCTCTCCCAGGTCAGCTCAGAAATCTCTGCAAGAGTGAAGTTCACCGTCACAAACTTCCACCAGTCCTTCGCTCCCAAGTGAAGCTGGTTCAGTGCAAACTGAACCCTCAAATGCTCCAGACACGAACAGGTGTAGAAGCATCCCTCAATATCAGAAATCCATCTCATCGCCGCAATCGGATCCTGCGTCCCATAAAACTTCGGTGGCTTCATATTGCTGAACTCCCGAAACAGCATCGAGTCACCTCATGAGGTCTAGCAGCAGACACAGTTGTAGTAGCTGCAACAGCCGTAGCCTCAATAACCGTTGCGTATCTCTAGTTAAATGTCTCAATCGAAGTGGTCTTGATAGACTCAAACATCTTAGGTATCTCTACGTCAATAGCCGTAGCCACCTCCCCGTGAATCATCTGACGAAGCTCCTCATCACTCACGTTGCTGGTCTCTGGTCTGTGGTGTGTCGCAACCATGATGTCTCTGAAATACAACATAGAAATATCAGAGACTTTCTCGAGTGTACTCATACTCGACAACTCAACCTTACTTGTTCCTTAGTACCCTAAGGATTCTTACTTAGACTACGCACTGATCTGATGCTTCCAGTAGTACGGGCCTTATACTACCTCCCACACCGCATCAACAGTCATTCCAAGTCCTCCTCCTAGGGTCCAAGATCACAAGTACTCTACTTCTCTCTAAGGACCGCCTACCATTCGGTAGGCCCCTCATAAGCTCCTCACTTCTACCTATTCACTCTCAAGCATCTCATAGCAGCAGTAATCTCCTAGGCTAAGGCATCATAGACCAGGCCACTCTAGTCCTAATATAAATACCTAGCCTACTCTAGTATGCATAGTATATCATATCATATCTCATGACACATAACGTAAGGATATTTTTTGAAATCACCATTCAGGTGCGGACATATCGTACACACTGCTTTTTCCGCTTTCTCAAATTCTTTTACTTTTTAGAAAAGTTGTTTCTTGTATAAAAACTTTTTCAAATCCTCAGTTTGAGTTCAGATACGCCCGAAGGTGCATCCGAATCCCTCAAACCATGGATCTGATATCAACTTGTAACAACGTGAATTTTCAAAATTATTTTTGTAAGGGTAGTTTGGTTGTAAAGAGTTGAAGTTTTGTATGTACTCTTTGTATGTTTTGATATCTACTTTACTAAGGCATTTTATACGAAGCTTTAATGTGTAGTCCTTAGTATATTTTTTGTACGCTTTTTGTGACAACTGTCAATTCAGGTCATTCTCGGACTCATGCATCTTTATAAAAACCATTCATGCACATCATGCCATGGACTAGTAGTATAAATTAGGTCAAAATCTTGCATAAACTAGGATCCAACTAAGACGTAGGACTAATATACTTGACACTTACGATTCTACTAAGTTGCTTAACTACAATAAAAAATGCCAATGCTATAATTAGAATGAAACTTCAAACTTTGTTACAATTGAAAAAAAAGGGTATAAAACCCTAAAAATAAATTAAAGTATTCTAATTATGCTTCAATGTGATGGTGAACATCAAACAATATTCCAAAAACCCTAAAGAGCTAAAAATCCAAATTTATAAACCTTAAAGCTTAAAAACTTTATAAAATTTGGCTATAAACTTCCTAATATCAAATTTTTATTAATCAAATTATGGATTATACCAATGAAATAGAAATATAAATTATCATGCATTAATCATAATTTATTAGTTAAAAACAAGATTTTTAAATATATCAAAAATTGCTTAAAGAATCACTTTTATAAAAATTAGATTTTTATAAAAATTAAGGAGGGATTTTTTATAAAATTTTAATTGAGGAGAGAGGAGGCTTTAATGCCTCAAAAATCTGGCCATCTCCCCTCTCCCCATGTTCCCTCTTCCCAAAACTCAATCATTAGAACTTCTCCCTCACTCTACCTCTTCTCTATCCACTCTCTCACACTCCACCCTCCTAACACACACAAACTCTCTTCCTCTCTCTCTCTAAACTCACGAAAATCCTCTCATTCCTTTGCAAAATTTCGAGATTGTGAAGCCCTTGAAGTGTTCTTACTTCCCTCAAGATCATAACAAAGGTAAATAACATCATCTTCTTCCATAGTTACATGATTTTACTTCTTTTCTTTCTTAGTTTTCTCTTCTTTTCGGATTCTATGCCATTCCATGGCTACAAATCTTTATTTTTCCCTTGTGGTTTGTAGATTCTCACCATAAAACAATGCATGTGTTAGAGATGGTGAAAATCCGGGATCAAACCCATGCAAGGAGTGAAAAAGATGCACATATGATCATGTGACATCAGAACCTAATATTTCATGTTCTTCTCCATTTCTTTTGTGTTCATGCATGAACAAAAGCATTTAAACCATTTCTAGTACATCTTGGATGCTCATTCATTCCATGCATGTGTTAGAAATCGGGCCTTACCTAATAATGCACACAAGCAAACATGCAATCTGCCAGATTACTTTGTTCGACTTTGAACAGTCATAACTCAGTCATTTCTTAAACAAATCATGATATTCTTTTTGTATTGGATAGTTCCGCGAGTTACCGTTCAAACCCAACTGGTCTCACTATAAAATATTAAATATCCGATTTTTGGAAATTTTTACAAAATGATTGCGCATACAACTCTTTTTCTGGGATCACTATTTTTGTCTTGCATAATCAATGGCCTTAAACCCAACCATAAATCTGGGGAAAAATACTTTAGAAACTTAACATATCCAGTGAATGATGGTTGAAATTTCGTGGCTTAGAACCTCACTGAATGGGCTACACAAATTCATGAACTTCAGCCACATCTACATTTCATGCATCATTGCATGCAACCTTTCTTAATTTGTTTAGATTCATTACCCTCATTTGTCTTCTGAATACATTTTTAATATTTTTCCTTTTGAAAGCCGTCACATGCATGAGATAATCTGTAAAATACCAAAACCTTTTATTATTTCCTTGATTTATTAAAATTATTGCTAAAACCAAGGGCATAAATCACATAAAATACTTCCAGAGGTCAATAAATCCTGAATAAATTCATGGGTGATCCTTATGGTGAATAATGACCCCTCACCAAATTTCATCAATTTTAATTACCGTTTAATATGATTTCCGATTTTCTTTTGTTTAGGGCATAATAAATCACAAAACCACTTTATATAATGTGAAAATTGTATCTAACAATTTTTGCATACCTTACTTGTGAATGGTGACTCCAGAAAATAATTTCAAGATTTTTCATAATGTCTTATTATTTTTCCCAATTTTTTGTAATTATAATGGTCTAAAAATGGGAAAAATAGTTCTGATTCTCTAAAATTAATGAAAATTTACCAGGGTATCATATTGTAGAGTAGGAGCTTATATAAAAATTTTGAGGATTTTTCTCTACTATAAACTATTTTTCTCTTATTTTCTAAAGTTAATTGTATTAAAATGCACTTAAATACACATAAATACCCAAAACCAGTTTATACATTATGAAAGCCACTTTTGATATTTTTCCCAGGATATTTATGCTGTAAATGATGTTACAAAAATTTATGGTGATTCATTTTAACTGTTTAATATTATTTCTTCAATTAATGATTATTTAAAGGAATAAAACAAGGAAAAATAGAAATGCCCACTGAAAAATATCTTTTATATTTTTCCCAGCCTAGTTATGTATAATAACAGTTAAATAAAAGGTTTGGGTAATTTTAGAAACTGTTTTCTATTTATTTCAATTTTTATTGGAATTAATGCTCAAAAATCATAAAATATAATTAAACAGCTTGGAAATCCATTTTTATATTTTTCCCAACTTAGTATTGTGTAATAACAGTAAAATAAAAAGTTTGAGAATTTTTATCCTTTGAATGCTATTTTTCGTGAATTTATGTTGTTATAAAGACTTAAAAATTTGGAAAATTTATATTCCAAACTTGTAATTAATCGCACGACTTGTAGAATTTCATTATTTCAGAAAAAGTGTAACCAATTAATATAAAATCCAATACTAAAACATAAATTAGCATTTCACTATATGTAGAATTTAGTATATTAGCATTAGATGTCGACATGGAAACTCACTAGTGTGTGTTTGATGTCATAGGATCCCGGTAGTAAGACGTTGGTGCATTCCGAAGTACAACTTGTACCTGCTCGAAACGTTGTGAGTATTCACGCACTCCCCTATTTTTAGTTTTTATGTTTTGGGGTGGAAAAGCATGTTCAGAAAAACTATTGTTTGCATGTTGTATTTAAATTGATTATTATCAAACATGATTGCTATTGTATTGCTATGTTTCTTTATGTATGTCTATGCAACACGGAACATGAGAACTTATCGTACTAAGGCCCTTCCCTTATCTCTAACCATTAACTCTTTTAGCCAATGGTCATTATGGATAGCGTTATTAGGAATTGACAACTCCTCACTCGCCCGAATCGCTGGAGTGCATGATACCATATTCATCTATGGAACGATAAGCATAGATCTCGATAAGGCTTCAGTCATAGGTTTGGTTGAGACTCATTGTTTGCTCATACACATACAAACTCGTTCTCGTTATAGCATTAAACTTGTATTCATTAATAGCAATCAACTTGTTTATCATTGAAGCAATGTACTTGTATTTACGAAAAGCATTATTGTACGCTCGATTTTATAAACTTGTGAACTCACTAACTATTTTCATAGTTGACGCTCGGTTTACATGCTTTTTCAGGAAATAATTAGTAAGTGGATGTAAAGATTCATCATCATAGAGCATGTTGCATCATGTTGAAGCTATTATGAAGTTATATTTTGAACAATGTTATTTTGAAAAACTTGTATTTTGTTTCTTTTGAAGCTATGGGTTGTAAACTTTTAAATATTGCTATGGTGATGTATCTTTATCTTTTGCAATGAAATCGTTATCGCTGTCATACCTTGTGTTTCCGCTTTAGCGGGGTGTGACACTTTTACTCTCCTATAAATAGGAGTCTTTACTAGAGTGAGATAAGGTCTTTTATAGTCTTGTCTATTTTTGCACTCTTAAAAACCAAAGCTTAATATGGAGCTGAAACGAGATCATTTTTACATCAGTGTTCAATCTTTCATACAAATCTTGATTACTTAATTTGATTAATATTCAAACTCGATTCATAGATTCTACAATTAGTATCAGATCAGAAATCATATCTCAGATCTAATTTTCATCATTTCAAAAGTTTTTAAATCAATTTTTTGGTTTAAAAGTTTCCGCACTTTTTGAAAATTGAAGAGTTCATTGTATCTAAGTATGTGATTCGATTCTGCACTTGAATTGTCGAATCGAGTGATCTCCTAGTTGTTTCAATTTGAATCAACTAATTTGCTGTTAAAAATTTCAAGATTTCTTCAAATTCTCAAAGTTTTCTTCCGTACAACAATGGCGCCATTCAATCTTAATTCCATGACTTCATTCTCTCATTTGTTGGGATCTTCAACAAAAATTCCAATGCTAATTCCTGAGTATTACGATCAGTGGGCTGATTGTATGGAGGATTCTCTCAATGGTTTAGGTGAAGAACTGTGGACTTGTATTTCTGGTAATATCAATCCTCCATCAAATGTTCAACCCCTTGGAGCGTCTTCTGCATGTTCTGGAGTAGAGAATCAAACTGAATGTATGAAAAAGTTGGAGAAGAAATGCACGGGAGAGTTGAGAGGAGCTTTGCCTCCAGTTGTTTACAACTATGTGAGGAGTTGTAAAACTGCAAAGGAAATCTAGAACAATCTAAAGGAGAAATTTCAAGGAAGTGAGAAGACAAGAGTTCATTATATGAAACAATGCTTCGTGGAATTTAAAGATTTCAAACAAAAAGAAAGTGAAATTATTGAAGCATACTACGATCGTCTAAATGAATTGATCTATCGATGCAACCGATATGGAATCACCAGATCAATCATGGAGTTCAATCTCATCATTGCTAGGGGTCTGAGAAAGGAGTGGCGAAATGTTAGCATGATGGTCAAAAATCAACAAAGCTTTGATACGTTAACTTTGAATGATGTGTACAATCAGTTAAAATCACACGAAAATGAAGTGAATGAAATTGCTGAAGAAACGATGGCGAGCTTGGGAGGTCCATTGGCTTTGTTTTCAAAAATGACTAAGAAAGAAGTTTATGAGAAAAGTGATTCTGATGGAGAAGAAGGATTCATCATCAAATCTGATGATGAAGCAATAGCATTTTATTCGAACAATCGTGTCAAAACGTTCTTCAAAAAGCCATTCAATTTGAAGATCAAGTCATCTAAGATTAAAGGAAGTTTTGTGAATAAAACTGCGAGTGATGAGAAGGAGAAGGAGGAGAAGAAGGATGCGAAGAATGTTGAGGGAAAGATTGAGAAGAAATTCAAAGGAGATACTGGAGTAGACTGTCACTACTGTAATGGTTCCAATCATTTAGCCAATGATTGCATGTTGAGGAAGAAAAATGAGAAGAAAAATAAGGTAAAAGATGAAGCTTACTATGCTAAAAGACTGAAAGAGGTTCTTGCGAAGGCAAAGAACTTATCATTGGTTTCCATGCGAGAACAAGATGATGATGGAACTTATCAAGTTTGGTAATTTGGATCAGATGATGAGGAGATGCGAAATCCAACACATGGAGCAACGTTTGCAAAGATGGAGGAGGAATCGGATGAGGAAGCATACGAAGTTAAAGGTAAATGCTTTGTATCAAAGGATGAAGACAAATCTCCAATGACAACAAAGGTACGCAACATTCTTGAATCATTTAATATTCCAGTACATGCTTATGATTCTGAATTGGTATCTTTTGATGAAATTGTTTCTTATTTTGAATCAATTGTGGTGTCTGCTAGCAATGAGGCTAAGAAGCTTTCTACGCAGTTGTTATAGATAGAGAAGAAGTTAGAATTGAAAAACTGTAAGGTCCTGAGAATGGATCTTACCAGTGATCAAACGCAAATACAATCATAGAAACAAGAATAATAGAAGAAAAGAAACGAAATCAAGCTTGCACACATTCTATTGCTGAAAAACGTCTGGTACAACTCGATATACGACTGTGAACAATAAAGCATCAACAACTAAACACGACTGGATAACCCTCTATTTATAGGGAACTATGACCAAAAGAAGTTTACAGCCGTAAGGTGTTTACGGCCGTAAACTCATCACAAAATTGTGAACATCTATCAAGCCCACCAAAATACACTATCTATACACAACGACTATTACAATGCAAAGCCTAGACCAAACCACTAATTGGGCCTTTCAATATCCCCCTTTGTTTGGTTCTAGCTTGAGTTTAATTGGGACTTTCAACCACTACCATAACGTCCGCTTGCCCCATCGCCCCGTGCCACATACACTTATTCAGAATCTCAGCCACCATGGTCGTATATACCTTCGTAGCATCTTCAAAAATATCCTCTGCAACCAATGTCTGAAAATTGATTAGGTGATGAATGTCCCACTTGTGGAAGTGTAACAAATCTTTGTTGGATGAGTGTCTAAGGCTGTAACTATATTTGGTAAGTACTTGACCCGGCTGTGCATAGTCCTTTTGGGTTGCCTTCACCATAGCAACTTGACAAGGTGATTTATATAGAGAGAATAGATATTATTATTAATGTATTATAAGAATAATATTTTAAATGAATAATAATATTATTTGATTGATATAAGTCATAAATTAATTAGGAATTAATTTGGTGACTTAAAGAGATTAATTGAATAAAGGGGCATAAACTGTCAAATGTGTGATAGTTGTGTTTTAGGCTATGAATCCTTGTGGATATGGGAAGGGACGATTTTAAGGATATGGATATCCTAGAAATCATCCAAGGCCTTATCTAGAAGGATCTTTGGATTGCTTTGAGGCTAAGTTATCCAATTAGGGTTTAAGCTAAAACCCTAAGAACTCATAGTATAAATAGACCCTTAGGGTTGGAGAAATCAGCCACTCTATGTATGAGGAAGCCCTAGAGCCAATTTCTCTACTCTCTCCCTCTCTCAAGTCATCTTCTTGCTAGTAGGTGTTTGTAAGCCATTAGAGGAGTGACAATTATGACTCTAAGCTCCAAGGAACAGAAGTTTTCAAGCAAGTAACTCAAGGTATTCTTCTAGATCTGATTTTATATGTTATGAATTGTTTGTTTACACTAGATCTATGATTCAAAGTCTTGGATACAAAGCATGTTCAATTAGAGAAACCTAGATCCAAGCATTAGGTTTTGCACGTGCACAGAGGAAAGTTATTATGGATCAAACCCATCAATATCTTCGGTCATAGAGTCGGATACATCCATTCTTGAGCTTGATTACAGCAGCTGATGTAATCTCATCAAAAACCCAACACTCCATTGAGCCTAGAGATCATTCTTGATACTTCTGAAGCACATGGAACTGTTTAACCTGCTTGATTGTAGGACACATCACAATTGGCAACGGTTTGTCATTTTTAGGATCAATGATATCAGGATGCTCCAATTAAACGGACTCAGCAGTTCTGATGGCAGGAAACCCCTTTTTAACCTGATCTTCAAGGAAGTGTTTAAACATGGTCGCATGTGGATTGTTTGTGAGATTTGAAAAAGAAGCTCGTGACAATTCTATCAAATCGACCATAGTTCATGAGTTGAAATCATGACTATCTCTACAGAGCTCAAAGTTTCCACTCTTTCTTAGCACGATCCACATCATGAGAGGATCATGAAATCCCCATGAAACAATTCTCGGTCTATCGCCGAATGTATCTCTGAATCAAACAACCTCAAGATCAGTCACTGTAATTAAAGGTTCATCCCAAGAAGAATTTTGGTTAAGGTTTGGTTTAAACAACAATTGCCTCTTCTTAGCTGCTTCCTCCTGTGCATCGCGAATTATTGCAGAGACATGAGGGGCTTAGGGAGGCTCATCTTCAACACGATCAACGACCCCTGATGTCTGACCAGTTGGCATAGAAACGGGAAAGGCTTGAACATGAAGATTGATTTTGTGTTCATCAGCAAACGTTTGATACTTATCACCGAAGTCTTCCTCAAGCTTTTTCTTTAGCTCAAAATAGCTTGAAGTCAAAAGATTGAAATGATCTTGAAGATCAGAAATCTTCTTCGACTTTAGAGCTTTGTCCTTAAGACGATCAGCTACTTGTACACCGAGCTTTAAATTGTCAGATTGAAGTTCAGATACTTGAACATTAAGCTTTATATTTTCAACTTGAAGATGTGAAACACGGATGTCAAGCTCAATGTTCTTCTGACTAAGCACCGATATCTCCTTCTGTAGCCCAGGAATAGTGAGATTGTCTCCTCCAAAACTGCCATCCCTAATAGAAATACCTTTACCGTGTGGGGGAGGCATCAAAAATTGCTCCTCATCCAAATGCATGGCTAATCTTACAGAAGCGTCATCATGATCAGATCGAAGAGGAGAACACCCTGGTGGAATAGAAGATCCACCAACTTCAAAAGTGGTGTCTGGGCCCACAGTAAACAGCTTGGTTGTAGTAAGATTGGGAGTAGTGATAGGTGGTACAAAAAGGCCACTAACAAGATTTGCAATTAAATCACTTTGCCTTGGATCCCTTCTTCTTCTTTTCAACAGGGGTTCACCGGTCTGTGTTGAAGTGAGATCACTCACAAATGGCTCTATAATAAGAGGAACGGAAACAGGAAGAGGAAATCCTATAACCACCTCCATTGGAGTGGGAGTATTAGCCATTTGGTTTGAAGTAGGAGGTACAGTTTCAAGAACTTCATTAAATTCCCTTGTCTTTGTTGTTGGAGGAACAATTTCATCGACATTGTTAAAAATCGTGTCAAGATTCTTGTTCGTAACAAAATTAGCACTACTAGCAAGTGATGCAACAATATCATCATGATCAAATCTGGTAAGATCAAGAACATCAAATGAAGCATGTTTATCTCCCTCAACTTCCATCTCAGAAACCACATTCATTCCCTCAAGATCACCTTGAGCACGAGTAGATACTAAACCATGTTCTTCTGCCACATGAGCTTCAGGGGTAGAAGTATGTTCCTCTTCAGTATTCTCATCATTAGATAAAGTAATAACAACATCATTTGGAGATGATTTCTCAAAAGATGAAGGATTAGAGGATGCCTTGTCATAGGATTCAGAAGATTCTGAGGATTCATTCAATTCAGCGAACTTTCCAAACTTCTCTAGTGGATACTTTCCTTGAAAAATAAATTTTCCTTTCCGGTTCTGCTTGATAAGCCCTACGGTGTGAGGACCCAAGGATTTCATATCGAGAGTATGCCCTTCCTTTATCATATCTGGAAATTGAGCATTGATAAACAGTTGAATGAACCTGGGATACAATAAGAAAGTATCCCAGGTTGAAGCTTTGATGTTCACAACAAACTCATCCAAAATAAATCTTGAAAAGTTGAACTTTATTCCTGCAGCGAGAGAAACAATTGCTCAAGTATTCCTCATAGAAATTTCATTAGCATCTGATCTTCTTCCTGAAATGCAACTAACAAACACATGCACCAAAAATCTCCAATACGGAGGTAAGAGCTTCTTTAAAGTTGGAGGTGAAGTGCCTTCATATACCATCCTCCTTAGAATTCTCTGAGCATCCTCAATCCCAATTTCCGTGGGAAAATTAGGTTGGTCGTCAATCAGCAACGTATCTCTGATAAAGCCCTAGTGATCACTATCTTGCTTCCTCTTACATTAGCTTTAATAAAAACAACACCGGCATCATCCATTTCCATTCTAGCAATTTTCCAGAACTCTATAATCAAATTATGGTAAACAACAGGATTCACAGTGATAGTAGATGCCAAACAGCATTCCCAGAGTCTATGGATCATCGACTTGAGGTCTGAATGAACAGCTTGAGGATCCGCCAAGACAATAGCCATATTGTGCATGTCTGCAAATTTAAGGTTCGCCATTGATCTGCACTAACCATACCAAGTAAGACAGAAAGAACCAAACAAACAAGAGTTTTAAATTAATTTTGATCCAAAAAATAACAATTTTACATTAGGTCAAAATCAAATTTTAAGTTAAAATTTTCAGTTTGCAGTCAAAAGAGGGGTTTGCGGTGAATAGGGATTTACGATCAACAGGGAGTTTGCGTTCAACAGGGGTTTACGACTGTAAACCCCTTTCCATTAAAACATCGACCATCTATGGAGTTTACGGTTGCAAGAAGTTTACGACCGTAGGCTTGGACCGTAAGCTTGGGTCACAAACTCTGATGACTGCTCTTTCTCGATTTTTGCCTTAAAAACACAGTGGATCAAGCAATAAAACACATATTTCTACTCTAAAACTTATTACCACTACTAGAAAACAGCCCTTTAATGATGCGCAAACAATGACACGCGCTGATAGACGACGCGCATTTATGTGTGCCCTAGAAAATAATGTCAGTTTAGCAAAATTTGAATGATAGTGGACACGCATTTTTTTGCGCCCCTAAAATTAGTGTCCAAAGAAAAATTAAAAACACAGAGGGCACCTATCTTAAGAAGCGTGTCGTGTTACCGTGTCGCTTTATAATTTTAGTCTCTAGGCGCGCGTTTTCATTTTTTGGGGGGAATGAAATCCAAAAAAAATTAAAAACCCCGCTTGCGTCTCCTCTTTCCAAAGGAACGCTCACCTCATCAGACTCACCACCATCTCTCTCTCTCTCTCTCTCTCTCTCTCTCTCTCTCTACAGTTCCCCTCCATGGTACAGACCACCACTATCTTGCACCACCGTCGTGGTCGTTGCAACTACATCTCACCACCTGCAACCTCAACACAATCGACCATCACCACCATTCCTACCATCCATCGCTACCCTACCATCTTCTCCATCACCACCTCTTTCTTGTTCCATGTGAAACCCTAAAATCGGTACCAACAAGTAATAGGGTTTGGAGAAAAAGTTGATCTAAGAAAAATCAAAGCAAACGACTTAGAAGATTTTTCCATATACTCGTACAAAACTGCTCAGGTAGGTTATTTCCTAAATTTTGTCTTTAATTGTAAATATATTTTCTTCGATTTTAACCTTAGTTCGTCCCCCCCCCCCCCCGACCCCACCCCCACCCCCATTTGGATTCAGGTTTTTTGTGTGATTGGAGATGTTTCCTTTTTTACATTGGATTCAACCATCGATATAATCAAAACTATTCATATTCTGAACCACCATATCAGATGATGTAGTGTACTACTGACCGACTCAGTGAGTCAGCGAGTGAGATGTTTGATTGACTAAACTGGAAATGGTATGTGGTTCAGGTGGCTCATCCAGGCAAAATTGCAATTGGGGGACATTCTTACGGGGCGTTTATGACTGTAAATTTGTTGGCGCATGCCCCTCGTCTTTTCAGTTGTGGCATTGCTTGTTGGTTTAATCCAGAGGGTATTTTGGGAAATTTAAGTTTATTTAGTAGCTTAACACTTTCAAAAGGAAATGTTAGCCATATTTCCTTTTCTTTAGGCGTAATCAAGAAGTGGGTTAGTTGCCCCATTAGTTTAGGAAGCATTTTCCTTATTTTCCTTTTAAATATGTAGTCGATTTCCCAGTCAAGTATTCGAATGAAAAAAATAGAAAATTAGCCCCACTCATTTCTTTTCAATCCTACAGTAAAGTGAGTTTTTTTTGCCCCCACCTGAACAGGCCTTTCTTGTTCTTTGTGATTACCCTGTGAATAAAGCTCTTACCTATCCTGTGTAAAAGACAATATTTTGCATGGAGCATTTTTGTGGATTCATGACAGAACCGGGAGGCTGCTGATGAAAGTCACAAGATCAGCAAACCGTTTGTACAAGATAGCCTTGAATGACATTCAAGGGAAATGCTTACTCGGCAGTGAAGAAGGCTACTGATGAAAGTCACAAGATCAGCAAACCATTTTTGTGCCTTCACTTTGTCCTTTGTGTTATGCAGCTTTCCCAAAAGGCTGTTAATTCCAGTTTTGCCCTTCCTGTCTTTCATCTGTTTTTGTCCGCTATTTAGGTTACTTTCCTGTGTCTAGTTCCCTGTTTTGGTGAAAAAGACTTTTGTTGCCCCTGCAAAAAGACCAACATTGCTCGCTCAGGAGCTTATAATAGAACACTTAAACCTTTTGGGCTTCAGGTAAGACAGACATACTTTGATTTGGTCTTTGGTTAGTTTTTGCTCATTTGTAATTTATTATGTTGTTGACTTTTCTGTAAACAAAATATTATCACTTTTCAGCAAACAAAACCCGTATTATTATTATTATTAATATTATTATAATGATGGTGGTTAGGAAAAGGAAGTTACTGTAGGCATCCTGAGATCGGTCTTTGTTGTGGTTGGAGATCATGGGTTGACTACTCTATGGATTACTTTGTAAACCTAATTGAAATGTAAGATTTACTATTTATAAACTTCAGTTTGATTGATACATAACTAAATATGACATTATCTCATTTTTTATTTTTTTATTATTTTTTTTATGGATAATTAGTTCATTAGAGATGCTTGCTGGTGTGAGTTTGGCAGCAGAAGGCATCCTGACATTTGTCTTTGCTGTTGTTTATTTGTCATTGAATAAAGGTGGAAATGATAATGATGTATCATCTGCATCAAGGTATGATTCTTTTTTTGCATCTTGATTTTATATTTTGTATGGTGTATTTTCTTATACTATGTAAGTTTATATATAATTCAGGCTTCTGTCATTGGGCACCCATTTCTCTAAAAAAATGATATGTAGATATGGATCATTGCAGCATATTGGAAGGCACACTAATATTGTTGTTGTCTTTGGTAAATTTAAATTTGTTCTCCCATTGTATTATTATATGGTGGCTTGGCTTTTACTTTATGTTTCTTGTGTTTTTTATATGATAGCAGGTTAAGGTGGGAATAAAAACTTATACAATGAAAAGATTGCAGGAGAGGCTAAAGACAGGTAAGAAAAAGATTACCTCTAGTAGTAAACAAATAAATGTTAGCTTGTGCATCTCATATGCTATTTCTTGTGTTTAGGTCTAAAAGAACACATGACTTACCAATGTATATTCATGACCAAAGTATATATTTGTGTCTTCTCGCAACATTGTTAGCTTTTCTAGTGAAGAATGCATCTGATCATACACAAAACAAAATAGGACAACTTTTAACAGTTCTGTTATGCACATGTAATGCAGTTGTATGATTGTATACAAGGATAAAAAAGGGAAACTAAATAAATCCTAAATATGGTGTCTAAATCACAATATGGAACTCTAAGAAACATATATCCAATATGTTTATGCAAAAACATCCATGTGTCACCATCATTCAAGCTGATATTAATTTTGTGTATTATGTCATATGCAACCTACTTTCATTAATTTTGTGTATTGGCACGAGGGGTATTTCCGTTATTTGGGTACCCGTTGGTGGTCAACTCGGCTGTTTACATGTTTGTATGGGTGGGGTGTTTGAGTTTTAGTTACTTAATGAGATGCACTATACGTATAGGAACCTCCATAATTACTTAATGACCTTTTAGTTATATAAACAACTAAACACCCCTCTATAATACTATTTTAAATGGATTTAATGATATTTGTACTAAACTAATGTCGAAAGAACTCAACATTAGTCTTATAATGACCGCATCGTCGATACCTTTCTAATGATATATACATATGTATATATATGTGTATGTATACATGATTTATACTTTATTTTAATACGTAAATATGCTATTATAATTTGTAACTCGTTCATACGAACTCCGTTTTTGACGTTCTTTATATCCACGAGTAGGTGGAGACGTACTCTACAACTTTCGTTTAGACTCCGTCGGCTAATTTTGACTTTATTTTTAAAGTTATATTTTTTACAGGCCGGGACAGGATTGGTCCGTTAAAATCTCATAACTTCTTTATCCGATGTCCATTTTCATCTGTATTTTTATTGTTACGCTACTAATAACGAGATCTTCGATTCTTGTTTAGGTTGTGTCGGCTAAAAATCAATCGATCTAAAATTTGAATTTCGGGTTGTACACCGCTAATCCGAAACTTCGAAAAATCATAACTTCTTCATACGAAGTTAGATTTGGGCGTTCTTTATATCGATGTTCTTAGTTTAACATATTCTACGACTTTCGTTTAGAGCGCTAAGGCTAAATCTCTCTCTATCATAAATTTACTATTTACGCTTCCGGGCGCCGTGCCGGTTCCGACGCGAAACTTCGACGGGTCATAACTTCTTCGTTATAACTCGGATTTCGGTGTTCTTTATATGTACGGAAACTTTGTGACATATTCTACAACTCGGATTTCGTTTTCGACCCCTATTGCCTCTAAATTGACTAGCCCGGATCTGCGGGCGTTACAATTATCTCCCCCTTAGGATGATTACGTCCTGGAATCATCAACGAAACAGGGCTCGTATAATGACTCCATACTTCGTCTCTTCATCCTAGGTAATAATTATAACTTCTATATTCCTTCAAGTCTATCTCTTAGACTCATTGACTGTAAGCAGTACTCGATCGTGCACCTGCTCTCTACCTCAGGCTAGACTTCAAATTATGACCTATCATCATGTGATGCACGTTTAGACTTAGGTCTCTTAGAGTTAAATTCTAAAATATACTATGCCTTCCTTCATGTTCTAATGTGATATAATCACACTTTAACATGTAGTGTTTCTGGCTACCAACTTCTTTAACAACGAACACGATACTTCTATTGATCACTTTGATTTCAATTGTTTGGTTTAAGTCGGACGCTACATCGAACTTGGTTCCCTGAACCACACAACATACTCATCGTAGTCGGACTCAATTCGGTACGACCACTAGGGTCGGAAATTAACAATCTTTTTAGTCATTATCGAAACGATGGTAATGACATACTTGAAAAAAAACAGAATCAGTTACTAGCTTCTTGGTAACCTTGTGACTTTCCCTGATCCAAGTGTGAGTCCTGTGCTTCCGGTAGTATAGGCCTCTACTACCATTCACACCTACTCATACTCGTCCCAAGTATTGTCCCGCGGTTTCCCATGTCACCATACAAGAAAATCACATAACATTTTAACACATCAGATAACAAAACGAAGGTTTTATTATTTCTTCAAACTATTACATAGGTGTCCAAGTTCACCCTAGACTATGCCTCTAATAGGCTACATCATACGACACTATGGCTACTGCATCACTTGATCTTCGGATATGAAGTCCTCATCATTGATTCCTTGCACGATTTTCTGCTTCGTCGAGGATCATGTGGAATGCCCTTGGCCTTGGTGGCGTTTCTGGTCTTGCTGCCTTATTTTTCCCCGGGCAGTCCCTGGAAATATGCCCTTCCTTGTTACATCCATAACACACCTTCTTGTTGGACGCACACTTGCTGGCATAATGCCCTGTCTTCCCACATTTGTAGCAAGTCACCTCCTCGCTACATTTCCCTAAGTGCTTCTTTTTACACTTCTCGCACCACTTGGTTTCACCTCCTCCTCCTTCTTCAATCTTTGAGAATTTCTTTTCCTTGTTGGATTTTGATGATCCTTCATGTTTCCTTTTCTCGCCAACTTCAGCTCTCTCCAGACCTTTTTCCCTAATCTGGGTCTCAACATTCCTGGCTGCCTAGATGGCTCATTTCAAAGTGGTTGCTTGCTTGACCATTGGTCCAAAGTCTGCTGGTAATCCATGGGCAAACTTATTGACCTTGGAGAGCTCAGTTGGAACTAGATAAGGAACAAGCTTCATTTTCTCTGTAAAACTTGCAGCATACTCGATGACACTCATCTTTCCCTTCTTTAGATTCTGAAACTCGTTGTTGATCTCCAGAAGATCCTGCTCAGAGCAGTACTGCATTTTTAACTGCACTAGAAAATCCTCCCATGACATCTTGCTCGCTTCTCCTTTGGGCATCGAATCGGCTAGTAGCTTCCACCAGCTTAGTACTCCAGATTTCAACAAAGGAACCGCGAGAGCGGTCTTTTGCTTGTTGCTACACTCGCAACTCTCAAACATCGTCTCCATCTCGGAGATCCAGTTCATGACTTCCACCGGCGTCGGGCTTCCAGATAGACTCGGTGGTTTGGACACTATGAAATCCTTGTATTTGCATCCACGTCCATCATTTCCTCCATCCTGGTGGTTTTGCCTAACTATCGGTGGGTTGGCTTGACCAACAGTCCCACTGTAGTTTCCCTCCTCAGTCTACCCTTCGTTCAACTCGGGCTGTTCGATCTGTATGGTTGCTTCTTCTCGATTTTGCTGGAGCAAACGTCTGGTTTCCTCCATTTGACGATCCAACATCGTCTGGATCATCGCTTGCACTCCGGCCATTGTTATTGGCTTAGCAATGGTTACCACAACTAGTATTTGCTCAATCACCGGGGGTTGGTTCCGGTTCCCATTTGCATTCATGTTTTCGCTACGGGTCCTTGCCATCTTGATCTATACACCGAATAAGGTGAATCTAGACCTTTACTTAAGATTGATGTTTAAATCATCCTTATCACTCTGAAACGTTGATATGCTAGTTCTAATATCGTATTCGTATATTTAGAATCCTAAACACATAAGGTTTCCAGATCCGGTCGGCAACAGACCATAGATCCGATCAAACTATAGCATCATTTAGCACGTAAAAGGAATTTAGGCATCATTCCTAAAATAAGCTAGTGTTTGTGTCTATTCAGGTGCATTACCTAAATCTATTTGACACACTCCTCACAATCATCACTTAGCATTCTAAGTTTAAGTCTAGAAATAAATCCATATTCCTAGTTCGCTTAAACTAATGCTCTGATACCAACTGTGACATCCCCATTTTCACGGCCAGAAAAGACCGATTTTTGTTTATGTTTTATAAAAATCAGGGTACTTCTTTTAATAAAAATGTTGCAGAATTTGTTCCCAGAAAAACATGATAAATATGTTTTTAAAATGTTTTCGAAGAAACGTATTTTGTTCATTTTAAAACATTTGGGATGTCATCGTTAATACAGAAACATAAGCATAAACAGAACTTACATTTATTTACACTAGTGATCTACATCTCTTTAAATCTCTCAGTGTAATGTGACTTCATATCAACACCTGTGATATAAATAAACTGAGTGGGTCAGGTTGGGAAACCTGGTGAGTACATAGGGTTTTCAACCCACAATAATATAATTATTATTTTCAAACAATCAAACAATCAACCCAATTACCCATCCCTATTATCTGCTTTATTCTTAAGGATCTACCCTAAGAATCAACTATTCCTCGTTCATACATTCCTAAGGATCATCCTAAGGAATCGGCATGAAGTCCATCGTCACCGGGGTTTAGGCACTAAGTCTGCATAGTTGCCAGAATTTATACAATAGGCACTAAGTCTGCATAGTCGCCAATGTTTTGGCACCAAGTCTGCATGATCGCCAGGGTCTAGGTATCAAGTCTGCATGATCACCAAGGTTTAGAGTACACCGGGTGAACACATCGTTCACAACACCTACAGGTTGCGAGCCTGATAGTGTTCCACTGGACTATCTAGGATAGTCCGTGGTTGTCATCCATACTCTGCTGAATGACGGGGACATCGTTTGGGAAAAAGGCTTCTCACATCGTACACCTCTCACCCACACCTTATAGTCTATATCACTTCTCAACTCATCATCCAACTCATATTTCATCTATTATATCTACCAATGTTTTACCCCAACATTTTCATAGATATAAAATACATATATAGTTTAAATCATTTAAAACATGTATAAAATCTTTCACTCAGCATAGACAGCAAGTATTCAGACAATATGCACACATAGCACGTAATTTATATTAAAATACTTCATATCTATGTGTAAGATGAAAGGGACTATGCACTCACCTGAGAAGGTGGTGACTCGGTACTCGGACAGCGCTTCGTTTACTTTAAAATAATTTCCTTTGACGAAACCTAGTATTATCACCACTAGATTTTAGTCTAATATTACCATGACTAATTATTAGTCTTATTATTATTATTATTATTATATAAGCGTTTAAACAATACTTTCCAACTACTATGTACAGACAGGGGCCAGACATAAAACACCGGAGGGCAGGACCATTTTGGCGTATAGCACTTCTGAAATCCAACAACCCTATGCGGCCCTTTAAACCAGATTCCCTATACCGTGAGTAGTTAAAAGATATTATAACGACACTTATATAAGTCATAATAATAGCTCAAATATTTATTATAAATTTATAATAACAATACTAATTTTAAATATAAACTATATTTAAAATAGGGTAAACATAACTTACTTTCAAGGGGATTTTAGCTAGGAGTCGGGCTCTTCAGGGGCAGAACTCCGTCGCTGAATCTTTCTAAGAAAGATTTGTGCAGCGCTTCAGCGCTCACCTTACTATACTAAAACTACAAAAAGAGAAGTCGAATCACGAGGGACCGAAATGCTCGGGGGATAAGGAGAGAAAGACTCTTGAATCAAGAGAATGGTGCAAGAAATATGAGAGCCCAAGGCTCTTATTTATACTAATTGAATTTTCAAAAACTACCCTCCATAATTACTTAATGACCTTTTAGTTATATAAACAACTAAACACCTCTCTATAATACTATTTTAAATGGATTTAATGATATTTGTACTAAACTAATGTCGAAAGAACTCAACATTAGTCTTATAATGACCGCACCATCGATACCTTTCTAATGATATATACATATGTATATATATGTGTACGTATACATGATTTATACTTTATTTTAATACGTAAATATGCTATTATAATTTGTAACTCGTTCATACGAACTCCGTTTTTGACGTTCTTTATATCCATGAGTAGGTGGAGACGTACTCTACAACTTTCGTTTAGACTCCGTCGGCTAATTTTGACTTTATTTTTAAAGTTATATTTTTAACAAGCCGGGACAGGATTGGTCCGTTAAAATCTCATAACTTCTTTATCCGATTTCCATTTTCGTCTGTATTTTTATCGTTACGCTACTAATAACGAGATCTTCGATTCTTGTTTAGGTTGTGTCGGCTAAAAATCAATCGATCTAAAATTCGAATTTCGGGTTGTACACCGCTAATCCGAAACTTCGAAAAATCATAACTTCTTCATACGAAGTCAGATTTGGGCGTTCTTTTTATCGATGTTCTTAGTTTAACATATTCTACGACTTTCGTTTAGAGCGCTAAGGCTAAATCTCTCTCTATCATAAATTTACTATTTACGCTTCCCGGCGTCGTGCCGGTTCCGACGCGAAACTTCGACGGGTCATAACTTCTTCGTTATAACTCGGATTTCGGCGTTCTTTATATGTACGGAAACCTTGTGACATATTCTACAACTTGGTTAAGATTATTTATTCTAAATAATATTTTTGTAGAAAAGTCGTTTTCGACCTCTATTGCCTCTAAATTGACTAGCCTGGATCTGCGGGCGTTATAATATACAACCCCTAGGACACTCCACTAGATGATCACCAACCTCCTGGCACTTTAACTAGCATGTTGCTACTCCTATACCCTAATATATATAAGGATATACACTCTAATACATAGTATATTGAAGAAACTCACCTGAATCTAAGACCCAAGAAACACAGCAACACTCACTTCTTGTACTTATTGCTCTGACTAACCGACTAGTACCGCAACAAAGTAAAACCTTAATCAATAACACAATTCCTTCAATTTTGAACCAAATTCAAACTAATCAAAAAGTCAACGGTCAACAAAAGTCAACGGTCGATAGGTCAATGATTCCCCATTATGTGAAAAGCTCTTGGTCATGTCGTGGCCAACTAAATACAAAACAGTCAGTCATCCGCGAATCGTCACAACATGTTAAACCCTTATCTACGTCGTGAGATCTGGCAGAATGCTAACTTTTTCATTAAGTGCTTAATCCATTGATATCAAAGCCCAAAAGCTCAGATCTACTTTTTCAAGTTGAATTAATGGATAAAGTTTCAACCTTTATCCATTAGAACTTCCTATCAAGGATATATCTAACATTCTAATTCCATTAAGTCCTTAATAAGGCTAGAACTTGAGCATGAGCATAAGATACACCAAACATGATCCTTTTTCTCATTCCACAGAAGACTAATGCCCTAGAAAATCCATCATAAGCTCTAAAGTTCTTCAAAATCTAAGATCATGGAAGGGACCAAAATCTTACAAAAAGGATTCAAACATGCACCAAGAAGAACATAAGCCAAAATGAGAGTTTTATACTTCTAATCAGTCAAAATTTTGGATTACATGGTGGATCCAAGATAGTTCCTTTCTCCCTTGCACCAAGATGGTCTTCCTTATTCTTCAAAATTCCCAAAAGACTAAGAACCAATCTTCAAACCAAAGGGACAAGCTCTCAAAACTTCAAGGGGCTAGGGTTTTGTTTGGAATGAGTGGAGGCTGAAAAGGATACCTAGGTCATCAGTTAATGTCTTTATATATAGAAGAAACCATAAAAATTCATGGGCTTGGGCTACAGCTTCTGGCATGTCGTGACACTCTACTTCTCATGTCGTGACACCCATTCTGAAAATGTGATATCCAATTGGCAAGTCAGGATGTGACACCCCATTCATCACTTCGTAATGCAATGTTTTTCTTAAAAACCTTACCTTTGATCCTTTGATCCTTCTTAACCCTCAACCAATCGATTCTGAAAAATAGGTGTTACACATAAATTGTTTGGATTGTTAAAAAGTGTTGTGTATAGATCATCATATTTGGATATGTTAAATACTCTAAAAATTAGCAAGGAACTAGAAAAAAAAACAATAATTGCTAGAAGATAGTTCAAATTAGGTTTTTTAATCAAAAAATGTAATTGGTTTTAAGTTTGTTATTACTATGCACAAATCAATCAAAAGAATTTCTATTTAAATAAAGTCTTTATGATCAAATTTGGAACCAAAAACTTTAATAACTCCAAAGCACTCATATAGTTGTCATAAAAAATAACATCTATGGTCAAAAGATTCAAATTGGAGTGTAACATCCCAAAATTCAAGACCAAAAATTTCATTTTTAATTAAGTTATTATAAAATCAACACTATAAAAACATACATAATAACATCCCATGTCAACATCCAAAGTGTTAATAATAAAAACATGTTATCATAAAACAATATCATAGTGTAATCCCAAAGATCTCATGTACGGAATGTTGGGTTTTGATCATTTTAACACTCATATGGTGTACATGCAACCCTAAATACCTTGGATCTATGTTTTCTCTAATATACATGCAAATACTAATATTCCAATTTATTACCCTATCTAGCATACAATCATAGATACTTGGGTGATAATATAGATAGATTACATACCTCTTGTAGTGTAGCTTGAATCCATGGGGCTTTAGTGCCTAGTGCCTCAAATGTGACACCTCAAATGGCTCACACAACATCAAATTCTCTTAGAATGACTTAGAGAGAAATCCACACTTCATGAAATCGGCTAGCCCTTCTTTTACACACACTAGTGGCCAATTTTGGTGAATAATATGATGCTTATATAGTGTGTTACAATTAGGGTTACACCACGTAAACCCTAATTGTCATGACCTTTCATTTCCATGACCCATGGATTATGTAACCTCCATGGAGCATCCTACGGGTTTAACCCAACTTGATTATCCATGGAGCTTTGGCCCACTATATAAGCTATGAATGATTTACACAATCAACCCATATATTAAATTAGTCATCTTTTGATCACATAATGAATTCTAAATTAATTCCTGAACAATACTAATTAAGTATTATTATTCTTATTATTAATATTAGAAATTATAATATATTAATAACCATAAGTGTCTTATTTCTCTCATTTAGTCTATCCAAGTGCATGATGTGATGCAACCCAAATGGACCATGCCAGGTCAGGTCAAGTACATACCAAATATAGTTATGGACTTGGAAATTAATCCAATAGTCTCCCACTTGGATATGTCTAAAACTATTATTGTGTATGACTTCGAAATCCAACTAGCAATCATAGCTCTCAAAAGTCGGTTTCGAACTATGACCTTGTAACTAAACTCTGACCTTGTCAATAACTTTTCCATGAGATAAGGGATCATATATGTCACACCCCCAAACCAGAACGGCGGAAACGTTCGGTGACGGAGGATGTCATATTCAGTATCATAACAGTTCATAGAAAGGAAAGTACACACCACCATATATATATTAAGTTTCCAAAATATTTACATAATTGTATTTGTTACATGTTCAAAAGTTAAATACATAAACATCTTTCAAAAGAAGTAATTAACGTTAGTACGTTAATCCCCAAAAGTTGATTTCCAATCTGCTTAGCGGTTCCCTGAGAATACAAGTTATTTCAAAGAGAAAGTGTCAACAATTAAATTGGTGAGTTCATGAGTATTGTTTGAGAAAATGTACGCCATTCGAAAGTTCGTGTATGTTTTCCAGAAAACGCATTATTTCACATGTAAAGAGTTATGATTTGTTGTGTTGAAAATGAATGTATTAGATCCAGAAAATCCCATATTTTCCTTAATGGTTGAGATATGAATTGTTGTGTTTTCCAGGAAAAACCCTTATTTTCTTATAAAAGTATGAAATGCATATGAATGTTCGTGTTATAAGTTGCAAATAATTGCACCAGGAAAATCCCTTATTTTCCTATTAGTTGTTTGGTTTGTATACAGGAAAAACCCTTATTTTCCTAACATAACTGGCAGCCTCTAAGACCGAAAATCACAAGTAACCGACGTTCTTAGAAGTTGTGTCATAGTTTTATATAATAAAGCTATACGAAGATCGCATTTGTTGGATGAAGAATAGTTTTAATTGCTACCCATTCATAAAAGCATAATACCATAATAATTGTATATCCGATGAGTTTTATAACCATACTAAACATAATATGCCTGTAACGACGTTCTTCAGGCGTCGCAGCGTTATGACAACTGTCACCCCAAAGGACGGACTGTAGCTAACAGTCAGGGCGCGGGATCATGACTTCCCGTATAGATCTATACACATTTGACACGTTCTCCGAACGACTCTGGTTATAGACAGGACTTGCAGCGTTACTTTCTAAAAAAAAAAAGTAGTGTTTGAAGATATACACGTCTCATGGATTCTCAACTAAGTTTGTATTAAAGTGATAGTTTTGTAGGCAAAGTTTATCCTTTTTCACAATGTTTGACAAAGCAAAAATCATAAGTTTTCAGAATGTATAAAACGACTTAGCAATGAAAGGTACTTTGAAATCACTATATATTTTATATAGGTGTAATGCACGCAATGTATGACAAGAGTTTTCCATAGTTGTAAGGAATTCCAAGTGATTTATTCGATAAAACAAGTGAAGTGAAACTTTATAAAATACACGATAATCACCGTATGTTTACTTGTATCCCCCCCCCCTTTAAAGCGTATAAAAGCATTTAAAATGTATTTAAAGTGTGTTTGAAAGGGGTATGAACTCACTTGATAGTTTGAAGAAAGTGTGATGAAAATCGAGCGAAACTTTGGCTTGAAAAAGCGGATTTCTCGGGAGTAAAATCGACCTTCGGGACTTGCACAAAATGACTAGGGCTTCGGGGTAGTGCGAGCACGGAAAACGAGGCAAAACGCACGAAAAGTGGGAGAGAATGAGCAATTTTTCCAGGAACCCTCGCATTTTATAGGAGGCTGGAACCGCCTCGGTACGTGGGGCGTACGCTCGTACGCGTACGTCACGTATGACTGAGTTCTCGACGGGCTCAGACTTCGGATGGGACGGGAGGGGGGGGGGGGGGTAGGCTCGCACAGGGGCGACGCGTAAGATGGGTGTACTCGTGTATGCATGGCATACTTGCGTGACTCAGACTTCGGATAATACTGAAGTTTTCAATAAAAAAATATATTAATTATTTATCAAATTTAAAAAATTCATATCTCTTTCATACAAACTCCGTTTTCGACGTTCTTTATATCCACGCGTAGGTGAGACTAAGATCTACAACTTTCGTTTTGATTCCGTCGGCGAATTCCGAAATTATTTTTATTATTTATTTATTAAAATGACGTGATTAAGGAATTTCTTTAAAAATTCATAACTTTTTCATACAATGTCCGATTTGAGCGTTCTTTTTATGCACGTTTGTAGTTTAGCGATATCTATGACTTTCATTTAGACACCTAAGGTCAAAAAGTGTTTTATTGAAACTTTGCGTTTTTACATAACTTCGTATTGCCGGTTTTTGGCGGAAAACTTAGAATGGTTATAACTTCTTCGTTATAACTCGGATTTTTGTGTTATTTATATGTTTGAAAAAACTTAAGACGATATTTACTACATAGCGTACTCCAAACAGAGCTTTTGAATACTTCATTTTTCGATGATATTCTAATCCCTTTTTCAAAGAGGTTACAAGACTCGATCTCTGATGACTTGAAATGACGGGTTGTTACATCATCCCCCCGTTAGAAAGAATTTCGTCCCGAAATTTTAATACAAAAGAAAAGTTTTAGGGGCTGAGGAAGAGGTGTGGATACTTCTGTTGCATTTGATCTTCTCGTTCCCACGTGAACTCAGGTCCCCTCTTAGCATTCCATCGGACCTTTACTATTGGAATGCGGCTCTGTCTAGTTCGTTTAACTTCCCTATCCATGATCTCGACGGGTTCTTCCACAAAGTTAAGATTTTCATTTAGTTCGATCTCATTGAGTGGAATTACAAGTGTTTCGCCGGACAAACACTTCTTCAGGTTTGATACGTGGAATACTAGATGTACTTTGTTAAGCTCGGTTGGAAGTCGGAGTTTGTAGGCCACCGGACCAACTCTTGAAATGATTTCGAAGGGTCCAATGTACCTAGGATTTAGCTTCCCACGTTTTCCAAAGCGTATCATGCGCTTCCAGGGTGAGACCTTTAGTAGTACACGATCGCCAATCTGAAATTCCAAGGGTTTACGTCTTTTGTCGGCATAGCTCTTTTGCCTATCCCTTGAGGATTTCAGTCGTTCTCGTATTTGCACGATCTTTTCTGTAGTTTCTCTGATGATCTTAGGACTAGTTAGGGTGCTATCAGGGACTAGACCTTTTGCTAATTGTGTGTCGCCCACTTCCGTCCAGCACAGAGGTGATCTACACTTACGGCCGTAAAGGGCTTCAAATGGAGCAGTCTTGATACTAGTATGATAACTATTGTTATAAGAGAACTCGAGCAAAGGTAAGTGAACATCCCATGCCTTACCGAAGTCGATTACACATGCTCGCAACATGTCTTCCATGGTTTGGATCGTCCTCTCACTCTGTCCGTCAGTTTGGGGGTGATAGGTTGTACTCATGTCCAATCTTGGTCCCATGGATTTTTGCAATGATTGCCAGAATCTAGAAGTGAATCCGCTGTCTCTGTCCGAGATGATAGACATTGGCACTCCATGGAGTCGTACGATCTCTCGGATGTAGATTCTCGATAGCTTTTCCATTTTATCAGTTTCCTTGATCGGTAAGAAATGAGCGGACTTTGTTAATCTATCGACGACTACCCAAATAGTATCTTGGCCACCCTGAGTTTTGGGCAGTTTCATTATGAAGTCCATGGAAATCTGCTCCCATTTCCACTTAGGTATATCGGGTTGTTGGAGTAGCCCTGAGGGTTTCTGGTGTTCTATTTTTATCTTGGCGCAAGTCAAACACTTGCTCAGATATGTAGCGATCTCTGCTTTCATGTTTGGCCACCAGTAAAGTTGCTTGAGATCTTGATACATCTTGTCTGACCCGAGGTGTACGGACTGTGGATTCTTGTGTGCCTCGCTCATAACTACCTCTCTGAATCTACCAAACTTGGGTGTCCATAATCGGTTCATGAGGTAGCGTACTCCATCACTCTTGATTTCTAAGTTCTTGTCCATTCCCCTAAGGGTCTCACCCGTCACGTTTTTGGGTTTCAAGGCCTCTATTTGAGCTTCCTTGATTTGTGCTTCCAGGTGCGAATGGATCAACATGGCTAATGACTTCACTCTTCGGCCAGAGTAGTCCTTACGACTAAGGGCATCTGCCACGACGTTTGCCTTTCCCGGATGATAGCGAATCTCACAGTCATAGTCGTTGAGCAATTCGACCCAACATCGTTGTCTCATGTTTAACTCCTTCTGGTCGAAGATGTGTTGGAGGCTCTTGTGGTCTGTAAAGATAGTGCACTTGGTACCATATAGGTAGTGTCTCAAGATTTTAAGAGCGAAGACCACCGCCCCAAGTTCTAAGTCATGAGTGGTGTAGTTGACCTCATGCGTTTTCAGTTGTCGTGAGGCATATGCAATAACTTTTCCCCTCTGCATTAGCCAACAGCCCAGCACTTGCTTCGAAGCGTCGCAATACACCACAAAATCTTCGGTCCCCTCTGGAAGAGAAAGGATGGCTGCACTGCAAAGGGCCTGTTTCAAAGTCTGAAATGCAGCATCTTGCTTTTCTCCCCAGTGGTAGGTCACACCTTTCTAGGTTAAAGCGGTAAGAGGCTTGGCAATGCTGGAGAAATTCTGAATGAACCTTCGATAATAACCAGCAAGACCTAGAAATTGGCAAATTTCTGTTGGTGTAGTTGGTGCAGACCAGTTTTTGATAACCTTGATTTTTTATGGATCCACGTGGATTCCTTCCTTGCTGACCACGTGACCAAGGAAGTCCACCTTTCTAATCCAAAACTCACATTTTGAGAATTTTGCATACAGTCTCTCAGTCCGTAACGTCTCTAAGACTTGCCTCAGATGTTGACTATGCTCTTCTTTATTCTTTGAATAAATGAGTATGTCGTCTATGAATACTATCACGAACTTATCCTAGAATGGACGACATACCCGATTCATTACATCCATGAATACGGCCGGGGCATTGGTTAATCCGAACGGCATCACTACGAATTCGTAATGTCCGTATCTCGTTCGGAAGGCCATCTTAGGAACATCACTCTACAAGACTCGCAGCTGGTGATATCCCGATCTCAGATCGATCTTGGAAAAGTAGTTGGCTCCTTGGAGTTGGTCGAATAATTCATCGATTCGGGGTAGGGGGTATCGGTTCTTGATAGAAAGTTTGTTGAGTTCTCGGTAGTCGATGCACATTCTGAATGATCCATCCTTCTTTTTCACGAATAACACGAGTGCTCCCCATGGCTAGAAGCTCGGCTTGATGAATCCTTTTCCAAGTAGCTCATTCAGTTAGTTGGATAACTCTTGCATCTCTGCCGGGGCTAATCGATAGGGTGCTTTGGCTACTGGGGTAGCTCCGGGAACCAGATCGATTCTGAACTCGACTAGTCTTGCGGGAGGTATTCCCGGAAGGTCCTCGTGAAAAACATCGGGAAAATCGCATACGTAGGGCACATTCTTGACGTCCTGGACTTCGCGTTTCATATCTACAACATGTGCCAAAAATGCGTGACACTCCTTGCATAGGCATTTTTGAGCTTGGATACATGAGATGATACGAAGAGTGGTACTGGGTTTGTCGCCCAAGACAATGAAAGTTTCGCCGGTTGGCAGATTAAAGCGAGCAACCTTATCGTAACATAAAATGTCCGCGTGATGAGAACTCGGCCAATCCATGCCAACCATGACATCGAAACTCTTAATCGAGACTGGCATGAGGCTGATTGAAAAGGGATTATTGTTTAAAGTTAGGGTGCAGTTTAAGTATATCTCCTTAGTGCCTTCGGTTTTCCCGTTGGCCATTTCTACTATGAATGGTTCACTTAATGATTGTGGTATTGATTTTAGCAGGCCTTTAAAGTCGTGACTCACAAAACTCCTTTCCGCTCCACTATCAAACAAAATGCATGCATACGAGTTATCGAGAAGAAACGTACCCGTAACAACAGTAGGGTCCGCAATGGCTTCATCTTGTCCCATTGCGAAAACTCGGCCCCTTCCGCCGGTATACAGGTTGTTTGCCTTTGGGCAGTCCCTGCGGTAGTGCCCCGTGTCTCCACACTCAAAGCAGGCATGACTTACTCCGCTATTAGTAGTGGGGGCGGATGGTTGGGTTGGCTCTTTGCAATAGCGGGCTGTATGTCCCTTCTTAGTGCACCTGGTGCATTGAAGATCATGGCAAGGACCGTGGTGGTGGAATTTGCATTGGTTGCACTTAGGAAGTTTCCCATTATATGAGCTTGTGGGGGCAGGGTTGGCAGGTACAGTCATAGCATGGGTCGCTACTACTTGTTGTTTCTTAGGGTTCTCCTGGAGGGTTTGTCCCCTCCTCTTGTTCCAAGGCCTACACTAGCCCTGAGCCTCCTTAGATGGATTTGCGGTTGCTGCAATGGTACCCTATTTTCATCGGTGGTCGATGAGTCGCTGAGCCAGGCGTTTAGCGCTGTTGTAGGTAATAGGGTAGGGAAACTAGGACATGCCCTTGAATCTGGGGTGACAACCCCCAAATGTACCTTTCAACCTCCTTTGATTCTGGGTTGACCATGGTAGGGCACAATGCAGCGAGGTCGTTGAACCTAGTTGTGTAGGCGACTAGGTCAGACCCAATCATTTTCAGATTCCAGAGCTCCTGCTCAAGCTTTTGCACTTCGCTCCTTAGGCAGTATTCTTCCAGTAGTAGAACCTTCAGATCCTCCCAACTCATGGCATTGGCGACAGTGAGCGTCACCGAATTTACATGGCTTTTCCACCAAGTGAGGGCTCGATCTATGAAGGTGCAAGCAGCGAATTTAACCTTGCTTGCTTCTTGGCATGAGCAGATCTCGAAAATTCTTTCGGTCTTTTCGAACCATTACATTAGCGCAATGACTCCTCCAATTCCATTAAAAGTTTTTGGCTTAGCGTTAGAGAACTCCTTGTAAGTACATTATCTTACTTGACCACAACCAGTGCCATGATTTGAATGATTCATGCTACTACCTGCCCCTCCATTTCCGTTGGAGTTTATTTGCGAGAGGGCTGCAGTTACTGCTGCTGTGATAGCAGCCTGGACCATGGCCGGTGGTGGAGGTGGTGTCGTGCCCGGTCTGGGCCTTAGGTTTGGACGAGGAGGCATCGGGTTGCCAAAAGAAAATGAAAGATTTATAAGTTTTCGTAGTTCAGAGTTGAATGATATTGAGTTAACTTTTAATAGTTCTAAGAAATTGGGTTTGACCAACACAGGGTTTTGAGCTTGAAAATAAAGTTTGAATAGATGTACTTAGGAATTGAACGAACTACACATAATTAACAACAAGAAAGGGATATGCCCTTATATATATTCAACGTATAGTTGTGTTACATCCGAGTCTAAACAAAAGTTCTTGACCTTTCTAAAGGTCTCCGATTACAAAAAATTTTAAAGAAAATAATACTTTTATCCAAAGTCCTAATTTATAATAAAAATTGAGAGACGGGCAAGTACTACTTGCGGCGCGGTTTGCGCTTGCAGCTCAACTCCGTGTCGGACTGCTTCGACTCCATGAGGCGCCTATCAAACGCAGCTTGTTGTTCCCTCAATTCTGCGAAGGCTGCATTTGCTTGTGCTTGGAACGCTTCGGCGCGAAGGTGTATGTCGTTCTACAACATCTCTAGGCGGTTGATATCGGCCGTGTGGATTTGTACTTCCACGTTGACCTCTCGGATTCAGTTGGCTTGCACTTTGGATTAATAGCACTGGTTGGCGAGTTTGCCAACCATGACTGGAAGTTCTCGGTCTGCTGATCCCCCACCTCTGACATCATAGAAGTCTCGGCACATGCCGTAGGGAGGGCGTAAGCTTTGTTGTTGGCTCCAATGGTGGAGGTGACTTCCCCACACAGGAGTGGGTCCTTGGAAGTTCCTCACGTGGACGGGAGGTTGTGGGATTGGTGGATTGATAATTTCTGGCTCCAAATCTATGCCAGAGTCATCTCCTTCCTCTAACTCTATAGACTCTTCATCTTCTTTAGGATCTTCTTCGATCCATCCTCCATTACCTTGGTTGGGGTAGTAGGGGTCATTGGGGTGATGGAATCCCACCATTTAGTCTGTACAAGAATAGGGTTAAGAATTTACTATAAGCTAGAGCACATGAAACTTACCCTTAAGTTTAATGGTTGATGGTAACACAAAAACTCCCTTAGTATTATGTAATGATGTGCTTTTGGTAAGTTTTAAAATCGTTGTCCACTACAGACACTCCTTGGCATACGTTAGTCGTCTCTCGGACAAATATAGTTGATCAGGCTATATTCTTCTCAGTTCCGATTACATGTCCCAAGGCGTACCTGCACTGCACAACTTATTTATAATACTTCTAAAGTTATTCGATATGAAATTGTTATTAGTTATGAAGTGAGTGCATGCTTACCTTAAAACTAAATAAATTTAATTTCAAAAGTATGACTCTTCTCAGAGTGTTTTTGCCCAGTTGGGTTTATAGTTGTATATCAAAGAGAAATGGTTTTGATATACTTAATTCCCTATAAACAAAGCTTTGATACCAATCTGTCACACCCCAAAACCAGAACGGCGGAAACGTTCGGGGGCGGAGGACGTCATATTCAGTATCATAACAGTTCATAGAAAGGAAAGTACACACCACCATATATACTAAGTTTCCAAAATGTTTACATAATTGTATTCGTTACATGTTCAAAAGTTAAATACATAAACATCTTTCAAAAGAAGTAATTAACGTCAGTACGTTAATCCCCAAAAGTTGATTTCCAATCTGCTTAGCGGTTCCCTGAGAAAACAAGTTATTTCAAAGTGAAAGTGTCAATAATTAAGTTGGTGAGTTCATGAGTATTGTTTGAGAAAATGTACGCCATTCGAAAGTTCGTGTATGTTTTCCAGAAAATGCATTATCTCAAATGTAAAGAGTTATGATTTGTTGTGTTGAAAATGAATGTATTAGATACAGAAAATCTCATATTTTCCTTAATGGTTGAGATATAAATTGTTGTGTTTTCCAAGAAAAACCCTTATTTTTTTATAAAGGTATGAAATGCATATGAATGTTCGTGCTATAAGTTGCAAATAATTGCACTAGGAAAATCCCTTATTTTCCTATTAGTTGTTTGGTTTGTATACAGGAAAAACCCTTATTTTCCTAACATAACTGGCAGCCTCTAAGACCGAAAATCGCAAGCAACCGACGTTCTTAGAAGTTGTGTCATAGTTTTATATAATAAAGCTATACGAAGATCGCATTTGTTGGATGAAGAATAGTTTTAATAGCTACCCGTTCATAAAAGCATAATACCATAATAATTGTATATCCGATGAGTTTTATAACCATACTAAACATAATATGCCTATAACGACGTTCTTCAGGCGTCGCAGCATTATGACAACTGTCACCCCAAAGGACGGACTATAGCTAACAGTCAGGGCGTGGGATCATGACTTCCCGTATAGATCTATACACATTTGACACGTTCTCCGAACGGGAGACTCTGGTTATAGACAGGACTTGAAGCATTACTTTCTAAAAAAAAGTAGTGTTTAAAGATATACACGTCTCATGGATTCTCAACTAAGTTTGTATTAAAGTGATAGTTTTGTATGCAAAGTTTATCCTTTTTCACAATGTTTGACAAAGCAAAAATCATAAGTTTTCAGAATGTATAAAATGAGTTAGCAATGAAAGGTACTTTGAAATCACTATATGTTTTATATAGGTCTAATGCACGCAATGTATGACAAGAGTTTTCCATAGTTGTAAGGAATTCCAAGTGAGTTATTCGATAAAACAAGTGAAGTGAAACTTTATAAAATACACGATAATCACCGTATGTTTACTTGTATCCCCCCCCCCTTTAAAGCGTATAAAAGCATTTAAAATGTATTTAAAGTGTGTTTGAAATGGGTATGAACTCACTTGATAGTTTGAAGAAAGTGTGATGAAAATCGAGCGGAACTTTGGCTTGAAAAAGCGGATTTCTTGGGAGTAAAATCGACCTTCGGGACTTGCACAAAATGACCAGGGCTTCGGGGTAGCGTGAGCACGGAAAACAAGGAAAAACGCAAGAAAAGCGAGAGAGAATGAGAAATTTTTCTGGGAACCCTTGCATTCCTTTTATAGGAGGCTGGAACCGCCTCGAGATGCGGGGCGTACGGGTACGTCACGCATGACCGAGTCCTCGACTGCCTCAGACTTCGGATGGGGGGGGGTGGGGGTAGGCTCGCATAGGGGCGACGTGGAAGATCCGAGGCCAAGGCCTTGAGTACGCTGGGCGTACTCGTGTACACAGGGCGTACTTGCGTGACTCACACTTCGGATAATACCGAAGTTTTCAATAAATATATATATTAATTATTTATCAGACTTCAAAAATTGATATCTCCTTCATACGAACTCCGTTTTCGACGTTCTTTATATCCACGCGTAGGTGAGACTAAGATCTACAACTTTCGTTTAGATTCCGTCGGCAAATTCCGAAATTATTTTTATTATTTATTTATTAAAATGACATGATTAAGGAATTTCTTTAAAAATTCATAACTTTTTCATACAGTGTCCGATTTGAGCGTTCTTTTTATGCACGTTTGTAGTTTAGCGATATATATCACTTTCATTTAGACACCTAAGGTCAAAAAGTGTTTTATTGAAACTTTGCGTTTTTACGTAACTTCGTATCGCCGGTTTTTGTCGGAAAACTTAGAATGGTCATAACTTCTTCGTTATAACTCGGATTTTTGTGTTATTTATATGTTTGATAAAACTTAAGACAATATTTACTACATAGCATACTCCAAACAGAGCTTTTGAATACTTCATTTCTCGATGATATTCTAATCCCTTTTTCAAAGAGGTTACAAGACTCGATCTTTGATGACTTGAAATGACGGGTTGTTACAATATATTCCTCCATTCTTGATATCATATGGACTGAGACATGAATTAATAATCATTCCCTCTATCCATTTGTTGTTTCCCTATTTTCGATGTATGAAGACTGACTGATTGAACAAATCACATCAGTCCTGGCTTGGCCAAGCACTCACACGTGTCATCACTATATCATCGCGGGGCCCACAGATATCGCTTTTATCCCGAAGGTAAAAGGATTGGATAAACTTTGAGTCATATAGCTTGTTCTACTACTTGTTGAGTATACACAAAGGCATGTTTTATAACTTCAAGTTACCAATGCCTTTTCGTGCAATCAATGTACTATCCACTCATAGTAATAACTCATATCTCTAGGTTTGAAGAATATAAGATATTATTGTCTCATGATCACTCGTGATAAAATCCATGAAGTGATTCAAATGAGCGCGGGTTGATCCAATACTCAGAACTTATGAGCACTCATGAGTGTTGTAACACCACTTTGTCCACCAACTTGGAACTCTACAAGCCAACCCATGACAGTCTTGATTCATAACTAATTCCAACATATGACCGACTATGGATGGTTTGAATAACTTATTCATTCAGGAAGAATAACCTACTGTAATCTAGAAGTCAAAACATGCAAAATGAAACACAAGAATAAATGAATCTAATATGGTATCAAAACTATGAATATAAATAACACACATTTTATTTATCACCATACAGATTACTCATTATTCATTCTTTCGGTTTTATCAACTTTATACTTGAATTCAAAATACACTAGTTGTCCCATTCTCCAAGCATGTACACTATGTTTTCTAAACAATAGCTTTTCAATACATAATGTATGCACTCTATGTTTGTCTATGATCCTTACTTTGTGAAATAGATCAATTAAACATACTTTCAATGATTCTCTTTTCACACTCCCAAATCCTTATCGAAAAATGTAAGAATTCCAAATTCCTAACATTTACCAAAATTTGTTTAGATTTTAAACTTATATGCACAGACCCTCTTGTAATGAATATGTACAAAGTCACAAAGACTTGTCAACAGTCATTACAGGTTATTCCAATGGAGATCAATTCCATGGAGACGAAGTCTCAAAGCACATTGCTTTGAATATCCTTCTTGCATTAAGTTTTCTAATCTTACACATATAACTTCCACCTATGGAGACAACTCCATATTCTTATTTTGACTACTACTTCTGAACAAGAGTTATCTCTTTTCCAGAATATGTCAATGTGGTCCTTCCAATATTAACAGTATACTTCCAACTTTCATTGAGCAACCAATCTTTGGTAAAACCTTAGATTGTCCTCGACAATTGCTTAATCACTTTAGTCATATCCAATTCTAGACCTTTTTCTGCTTGATGCCCCAAGGCATTTGGAAAAATTAGAAAGGATAAATATTATAGCACACGCAATCGATCTTGTACCCAAAGCAAACGAGACATGATTCATGATGTCTCACATAAAGACATGATTCTAGACCAGTATTTTGCTATGATAACTTTTGTTTGACATGTTTTCAAAATTTAACTATGAAGCGGGATGTCGTAATCATAACCGAATTTTGAGAACACAATATATAGAATTTCCTTAAGTTGAGTCAATCCAACATGAAATTCATATATATATATATATATATATATATATATATATATATATATATATATATATATATATATATATATATTCTTAACTAAAATGATTAAAATCTCAATCCAAATCTTTTAGAATTGAAATGAAGTATAATTTCCTCTCCCTTAATTATAGCAAAACAACCTTTTCAACCCTTGCAACATCACGAGTTGAATTTTTGTTTTCTATACTTAACATTGCTAACTTGCAATACTTATCATAATTATCATGCTCCCACTAACATGATGATTATCAACATAATACTTATGCTCTCACTAGCATTGACATGTATCCATAATTTACAGGACTTCTAGAAATCAATACTTTATTGACTTTCTTACCAAAGTTCAAATTTCTGATACTAGATTGCTTTGATAAGGCTTTATCAAAATTATACACTTTATCTTAGATAGCTCATAGGTGTGTCTAAACAATTTTAGAACTATGAAAAGGGATGTCATAATCATAGTCTCAATTGTTTAGACCTTTTGCCATTTCTCATAAGTCAATGTTAGTGTACCGGTTAACCACGCACGCTCCACTAACGACTTTGAGAACTAAAAATATCACAATTGCTATCTACTTAAAATATATTTAGTGAAAGAATTTCCTCACCGTCATCTTCATGAATCGGAGAAAAACCTTATGGAACTTATATTTTATGGTGTATTTGTTATTATCCACGTGAATTTGTCAAAACCATGATTACAACACTAGGTTAGTGACAAATCATAATTCATATGGATTGAACTTGAATAGGTATAGAAATGTCAACACAATAGGTTATACACCTCAAGTCGTGTGCTAGTGAAGACTTTCATATTTTATTCTTGATTAGGTCTTGAAACTTTCAAGAGCTTTAGGACTCCCACTGTCCTCTTGACATATAAGACTCACTTTTTAAATATACAAGAGATAGTGCGGATTCTTTATCTAGACAAACACTTCACACAATTGGTCTAAGTTGGTCTATGTTTTATCCAAAACATCACAACTTACCAATTTCAAATGTACAAGAGTAGATAATCTTTTACTCTTACATTTGACTAGTGTTAATAAACCTTCTTTAAGATATATCACTCAAGTTACAATCTTGGAGTATGACTCTAAGAATTGTTTTGGAACGAAGTATGACTCATATTTTTGATTTAACCATTTCAACAATTCATGACTCCTCTTCTTAGTCATAAAAATGCACTAAGATGACCTTAGAGGATCAATTGCGATATGGTATCTTAGTCATTAAGATGATCATGAACATGATACTAAAGTACTCTCCCTTCTTTTTAGATTTGAGAAACTTTTATCTTTCTACAAAATTTGATTCTTCTTATTCGTTCTGTCATACATTGAAACTTTTCCAATGTCTCATAATTATACTTAAGCTTGTAACTATATAATCATATTTACTAAACTTTAGTAAATCATGACGAATAGTCTTAACGATCATGTTGTGGTGGGCTTGATCCGTGCACAAGACTGTGTACTTAATCCCTTAGTCCTTTACTTGACTCACACATCCATGTGAACAAGTAATTAGTCTTAATTTTCCAATGCATGAAACTTCTCATTCATCACACTATACAACTTGCATTATTCCATGTTTCAATCCAATTGAAACTTGGGTGATGAGAATCTTTCCTTTTTTGGTAAATTTAGACACTACCACAAATGAAAGAATCAAATTCGTATTTCCAATATTGCTATAAACATACAAACATCAAGTTTTCATGAATGCCATTGTAAGGAGATAAATATAAAGTAAAACAAACTTTTATATATTTTAAAATGCAGAAAAACTTTTCCTTACAACACAACTTGAAAATGAAAACTATGCTATTACATGTTTCCTAGCAATCTATCATAACTCCTAAGAAGTAGCTCAAGAATTGAATCTTCAACCAAGAGATAGAAATCCATCTTTGTGTTTAGATTCAACATACTCTTTCTTTAAGTTTCCATCACTTTTCCTTTGATTCTGTAACGACCCAAAAACACGACCCAAAAATTTTCGTTTTTCAATATAATCTAAACCGTAATATAAGTATCATAACATAAAACATACGCGATGTATCCCCAAAACATAATAAAATATTGTGCGGAAAACTATATCATACAACATCAATCCAAAACATCAAAAGACATCCCCAGGATAAAAGCTATGCTGTGGTGTGTGCGATGCTGTCACCCCGAGCTCTTCCCTTTGCTTGCGGAAGAACCTAAAACCAAACTGAAACTGTAAGCACAAAGCTTAGTGAGCTCCCCCAAACTACCACATACCATACAATAACATATAAACACATATTGGGCCTTGCCCGCTGCATCGGGCCGAAGCCCGGAAACTGCATCGGACCGAAGTCCGGAACTGACTGGGACCTTGTCCCCTGCATCGGACCGAAGTCCGAAACTAACTGCATCGGACCGAAGTCCGGAACTAACTGCATCGGACCGAAGTCCGGAACTAACTGCATCGGACCAAAGTCCGGAACTGTCTGACTGAACATGGCATCGCATAACACATCAACTAGCATAACACATACACGACATGCTACATCGGGCCGTGGCCTGGAACACATAGTACTTAACATGTAAAACATAGCACACAAATCCTGTTCGAACCACGAAGGCAGCGAACATACCAACTACTGCATCGGACCTAAATCCAGAAACTACTGCTAACTGAACGGGCCAGCATTGTGGCCTTAGACCCGTTCCTACTGGAAGGAAACTCACCTCGTATGCTGGCTGCTGAGTATGTGGCTCGGGAAGCTAACGGCGGCTGCTCCTGAATCTCCTCGGCTACAAGTCCATAAACACACTCAATCAAATACTAAACACTGCGCTAGGGGTAAAATGACTCTTTTACCCTCGGTCAAAGTCAATTATCTTTTGGGCTGACTCGCCGAGTTGGGCCACCCAACTCTCCGAGTCCCACTCTTACTTTTCACTCTTACTCACTGCTACTCGTCGAGTCTGGCATCGACTCGACGAGTACCCTCTTGATCCAAGAACTCAGACAATCTTCATCCGACTCGCCGACTCGTATGAACAGACTCGACGAGTTGTTCTTGATCCCAAGAAGATTGCCTTGGACTCGCCGAGTTGTATGAACAAACTCGTCGAGTCCTTCCATCACTGAGTCTACTCTCAACTCGCTGAGTCCACTTCCTGACTTACCTCGTCCACTCGACACTGATAAAAATGAAGGACTCGGGACTCGCGACCCGACTCGTCGAGTCGTTCTTCCGACTCGCCGAGTCGCCACCATGCAACTGATTTTTACTTGATTTTGTTTGAATCCAATGCATACAATTGATAGATCTAAGTCCAATAAGCTGTTTTACCACGTAAAGTTTCCAACTTTACATGCACAACCTCATGAATAAGGGAAATAAGGCTAAAAGATGCATAAAATGGGTAGATCTATGGTTATCATACAATATAACTCCAAAAAGACAGTAGATCTGGGCTCTACAACACCCCAACATTCAGATCCATAGATATATCGACTTAATAAGACGTTCATGCAAGTGTAAGACTTGAAACAAGCACCAACTAGCTCTTAGGAGAGCTCTAATGGAAGTTTAAAGCACATAATAAGATGGAACTCCGAAAATACCTCAATAAACTCTGATTTGGCCTTGGATCTTTGCACTACAACCCTTCTCCTTGCTTCTTTCTTCTTATCCTTCTTCACACCTTCACAAAGAGGGCACCAAAACACATATAAGCTCTTCAATGGAGGTTTGGGGCTCTATCACTGCGTTCTCAGGGTGAGGGAGGCGAGAATGGGGGCTATAAGGTGGTATAAATAGTGGGTAACCCAGGGATTTTAGGGTTTCACCCAGACAGATGGACTCGCCGAGTCGGGGATATGGACTCGTCGAGTCCCCGGCTCACGCGTGCCCTCAGACGCGACCCTACTCGGCGAGTCAGGCTAGAACTCGCCGAGTCCCTCTTGAAAAACTCACTATAATTACCAATAAATCAACATACCGGGAACGGGTTGTTACAGATTCTTAAAACATCAACATGTGATCCAATCACATCATGTAATAAGAAACTCAAAATAGAAACTTAACTGAGTTAGATAGTGGACTTTACCTAATGTAGAGTCAAACTTATTGACCTTACTAGCCTTATGATCATTTAGGTAAAATTGACAGCTTTGCAACCAATGCCCTTTCCTTTTGGCAATAGAACCATATAGACCCTTTAGGAATGGTACATGGGACAATCTTAGACTTATCCTTTCTCTTTAGAATTTGGTCAACCGAGTTGACTTGGCCACTCCCTTTCAATTGGAAAGAGAATGCTTTTTCTGGATTTCCAGTGTCATCATTGTCAATGTCCATAAAGTTTTGGGAAGTTGATCTTCTAATCAAATTTGCTTTACTATCCTTCCAAATCAAATGTTGATTCAGTAGTACCAAGCAAATTGATAAGCTCATTAACGGTCTTGTCAAAGTCTGTCTCATAGGTGTCCCAAAGGAACTCACTATGTAACATAGAAAGTGATTGAACCACCAACTTTCTCAAGACGTTGACACCCAACTCTCCCGACTTTTCAATATGTGACTTCATCTCCAAGATGAGACCACACATAGACCTTGCTTACCAATAGGGCTAGAGTGACCTTGAACTTGTAGGATAGGGAGAATAATTGAAGGAGGTGGAGGAAGTGAAGCTCCAAGAGATTTGGGAAGATCATAGATGTCTGAACTAGACATCTTTTTTGGGAGATATTCAAGTTGACGATTTGAAGTCCTTAATATAACACCCCAATATGAAATATTAAGGCTAAGACCCAACACAATATTTTATAACTTGGAAGACGGATGCCATAATCCAAGCTATAGAATATTTGAAGGTAGGTGAATGACGATTTACCAATTTCCACAATGAAAACGAAATAATTTAATTAGGTTTTACATGTATTTGAAACTCCTAGATCTTTTGAGATTCATTGAGTTGTTCAATGGCATGTTTCAATCTCGAGTGTGCCCTTTAGGTTTTGTGACTGGGATGCCGAGGATCACAAAACAAGGTGTGAAGTAACCTTGCAAATTACTTGGTAACCTTAAGTATTTACCCCTCAATCGATGTGTCGGGTAACCACACACACTCCATCCATACTATGATAAACATTAAGTTACCCTTTTTCCTACCTTGTTAAATACGAGTTAGTGTGTCGGTTAACCACACACGCTCCACTATCTGACTTAAACAAAGTGCAAAGTGTAATTTCATGGATTAGCACCAAATTCACATTTTCCTAAGTAACTAAGATTGGTATTACTATGAGTTTAGGTACTTAGTATTTATCATTAATACTTTTAATGAAGGGAGAATTATAGTCCTTATCCTACCTGTTCAGCTAACGACCCTCCACTAGTCAAGGAAGTAGTGGGTGAGAGTGGACACACTTTAAACTACCATTTTATAGCCAGTAACCTTATACCCCCCTTATAGACCGACTTCGTAAATGAAGCCTACTAACAGTAAGACTGACTTTACTCTTATACGTACATACATATATATATATATATATATATATATATATATATATATATATGTATGTATTAACTTATAATATTATAAAGTATAAGGGTTGAATTTTAACTTTTAAAATTCTAAGGGCTAACTTGGAATTGAAGAATTCATAAGTGAAAACTTTTCAAATTTCAAAACTTGAGGGCATGTTTTGAAACTATTCAAAACTAACTAATTCCATCACTTATGTGTTTAAAGTAGTTTTATTAAAAACTCTTCAAGCTCCATAACTTGAGGACAAGTTATGGAAGACTTTAAACTAATAAAAGAATGTAACTTTTCTTTATTTTTGTAACTTATGGAATTAATTAATCTTACACATTTTTATTATTTAATGAAGTGACTCTTGAACCTCCATGATGGAGTCATAAAACCATTTAATGATGACAAGACTCTTCATTTTGTAACCTTTGCCAACTTTTATGAGTTTTAAGAAACTTAAAAGTGACCTTTCATGTAACTTGAGGACAAGTTACACAAACACATTTTAGAATTAATTCTTAGATTAAAATGGATTAAAGACACATAATAAATCAACTTTTCTATTAATCTAAGTAACTAATAAGATCAAGATAATTCAAAAAATAAAAAAACTTTTGGATTCCATAACTTATGGAGTTTAATGTTTATTTAATGATGAAGCTTTTCATGTTCCATAACTTAAGAACAAGTTATGGAATTCTTTAAAACATTAACACCAATTTTTGTAACTCCATAAAAAAAACTTTGAATCAATTTTTTCTTAAACCTTTTTCATATCCATAACTTATGGAGGTTTCAAAAAACTCTTTAGATCAAACTTTTAAAACTAATAAAATAATCATATCATTTTATCTTTTACTAAATTTGACCTAATTTAACTCATATAGCAAATGATTCAAATTTTAGAAATAATTAGTTTTTCACAAAAACAAGTAATTATCTTAAAATTTGACAAATGTCATGTGTTTTTTTTCAACTTTGAAAATAAAACATTTGCATCAATATAACAGAAAACAACCTATGGCTCTGATACCACTATTGGGTTTTAAGCATTCTAACACTCCTATAGTGTACATGCAACCCTAAATACCTTGGATCTATGTTTTCTCTAATATACATGCAAATACTAATATTCCAAGGTATTACCCTATCTAGCATACAATCATAGATACTTGGGTAATAATATAGATAGAATACATACCTCTTGTAGTGTAGCATGACTCAATGGGGCTTTAGTGCCTGGTGTCTCAAATGTGACACCTCAAATGGCTCACACAACATCAAATGCTCTTAGAATGACTTAGAAAGAAATCCACACTTCATGAAATCGGCTAGCCCTTCTTTTACACACACTAGTGGCCGATTTTGGTGAATAATATGATGCTTATATAGTGTGTTACAATTTGGGTTACACCATGTAAACCCTAATTGTCATGACCTTTCATTTCCATGACCCATGGGTTATGTAACCTCCATCGAGCATCCTATGGGTTTAACCCAACTTGATTATCCATGGAGCTTTAGCCCATTATATAAGTTATGGATGATTTACACAATCAACCCATATATAAGTTATGGATGATTTACACAATCAACCCCTTGGCTTAGTGGGCCGTGGACTGTAGCTAGCAGTCAGGGTGCGGGGATGTCAATCCCGTATAGGTCTATACACACAATGTCCGCTCTCCCTACAGGAGACTCTGGTTACCAACTAGACGACGGAGAAAGCCGTGTCCAGAAGATGCATCTCAAATAGTGGGTAGAGACTTCCAAATAGTGGGTAGTGTGTTTCTAATGTAAGTGATGAACTAGAGGTAGAGACTCTTAACTGAACTGACTAGAGTAAACCTATATGTCTATGCTCGTATACATGACATACAACTAATGAATCAAACGACCTTCGGACGGCCATCCGATCCCACCAGACCACATCTCAACGAAGAAAAGGAAATAGGGCGAACAAACCTTCCTAAGTCCTTCAATCATTATTTATATGCACCTATACAAGTACAGACATACAGTGTGAGCGAATAATGTGGAATAACTTAATCATAAAGTGTGAGCGAATAGTGTGGAATAACGGAATCATACAGTGTGAGTGAATAGTGTGCAATAACTGAATCATACAGTGTGAGTGAATAACTGAATCATACAGTGTGAGCGAATAGTGTGGAATAATCGAATCGTGAAGTATAAGTGCACCAAGTATAAGTGTATCACGAAGTGGAATCGACAACTGATGAAGTAGAAACGTCTAACAAGTATAAGTGACTACAAGTATAAGCGAAATAGAGGCAATAACAGGTATAAGCGCATCAAGAAGTGAAAGTGTTATAAAGTAGGAGTTTTAAATAAGTGAAGCGGAGCAGCAGAAATAAACAAGTTAAAACATACGTCGTAAAAGGGAACTTCGATGAAATCCTTGGAAAAACCTTTATACTTAGGATAATCACATTTTGGTATTCTTTGTTAAATTAAGTTTGAAAGCATGTAGAAATCTTTGGAATCTTTATAAACCAGTTTGAAATGATTTTAGTTACAACAGTACAAGTAAGAGTTTTGAAACAATTGAAAATCCTTTATGAAAACCCTTATAGTATCCTAATCGGTAAAACAGTGTACAGTGTGGTAAAATCTCGTGCATGCAGGTTATCAATCACATGTGATTGATATGATAACTGGCATGTTTAACTTGTATTCCCCCCTCCCCTTATAAAACATGTAAATACATTTAAAAGGTTCATTCAGGGGTATGAACTCACCTGGTGTAAGTAGGTCCGACGGAGGTGCCGGTTGGGTGTTCGGTGTCACGTAAGGACGTGGACATACTTAGAGACCGATTTAACATATGATAACATATGTTCACATACAATTAGTATATTTAATACTAATTAAACAAGTATACGCACTCAAAGGAGCGGAAAACACTTTGGTTAAGTGTTTGGGGTGTCCCGGGTAACATTTAAGGGTGTGTAGGGCTTAGGAATGGAGTTTACTCTCCAAGAGTAAACCCTCAACACCATGTTTACCGTCCAGGGACTACTCACCATGAGTTTACGGCCGTAAACTCATGGTGAGGGGTTCTAGTGTATTTTAAGGCTTCAATCTTGATAGTGGGGTTTTTCTAGGTCGAATTCCAAAAGGCATGAGTGGGTTTAAGGTCTTTCATGGCATCTTAATGGAGTTTACAGCCCAGGGATAACTCCTAAGGGAGTTTACGGCCGTAAACTCTCATTGCTTGAGTTTTGTGAAGTTTCAAGCCCCTAATACCTTGCTAGCAATTTATGATGAAGTGTGAGGCCATTTGGGGGGGGGGGGGGGTTAAAACTATCATTTAGGTATGTTTAGGGGTGTTTACAGCCTTGGTACATACCTGGGCCGTAAACTCCTTTTGTCCCTCCATTTTGATGTGTTTAAATGGTTTAAACCCGAAATGATAAGCCCCTAATTTATGTATTAAGTCGAAGGGTGTTTTAGGACTGTGTTTGGGGCATTTTGACATGATTAAAAGGTGTTTACGGCCTTGGCATCTGCCTGGGCCGTAAACTCTCTTTTACCCCCTAAAATCATGCCATTTAATGTTTAAACACTCCTAGGCAATTCCCTTAATTTATTGCAAAGCCTTTAGGGACATTTTGGGGTCATTTTGGCCTCATTTTGGGTGTTTACGGCCTAAGGAGGAGCTTAGGCTGTGAACTCCTTTTTCATGTCTCAATCTTGTGATTTTTAGGCTAAAAAGACAATAATGCACGCATAGAACAATTTAGGGTTGATAGTCTTACATTTAGGGGTCGGAAATCGCGGTTTTAGAGTCGAAAATGAGCCTAGAGAGAGAGTATAGAGAGAGAGGGTGGAAAAGTCTCCAAATGGAGTTTACTCCCCTTTATATATGGGTGGGAGTTGGAGCTCAGTGATATTCTACCCGATACTGTCGTTTAACGGGGCTTTTGGTCGCACCCGATTTAGTGGTCGTGATAATACAACTAACTTTTTTCCAAATAATGGACTAGGTGTGTTATGTGTTTTTATTTCCTTTTATCACGACTTAACGACATATATAATTGAAATATTTATTTACTTGGCGACCTCTAATTAACGGAACTTGTATACAGTGGAATATTCCGTTAACGGTAACGGGTTAATGTAACGGAATAACTTTGGGTTGTCACATCATCCCCCCGTTAGAGGGAATTTCATCCCGAAATTCAGGTCTAGGCAAGGAAGTAGGTATGAATGGCCATGTAGAGGTAAGAGAGTACTTCCTATATGGTTTGTCCTTGCATTCCCAAGTGAACTCTGGTCCGTGTTTGTCATTCCAACAGACCTTCACGTACGGGATGCGGATTCCGTCTCGTGTAGCTAGTGGGTTCCGGCTGGTGTATCTTCGAGATTAGGGTTTTCAATGGTGTCTATGAAGATGAGTGGGGTACGAAGAGTGACGTCTGATAATCGCATATCGAGTCTAAGAAGTGGATTGATCGGGTGTGAAACTTGTGGGGTATCCGAAAGTAGTAGTGGTCTGACGAGGGTTTGGACAAAATCTCTGTGAGGATTCTTGGATGGTCCTAAGCTCTGAGAAGGGTAGAGCCTTTCAGTATTTAGAACATAGTGTACTTCTATGGCAAGATCACCACTGGCGTGATCGCCATTCCGAAGTTCCTAACGTTCTCTCGGGTACTGATAGTGCAGTCCTTCAGGTTGGTTCTTAGGAAGCTCGAGTGGTCCTTGGTTTCGTGTTTCCTATCAACTGGCTGCTAGAGACTCTCTAGATAGTCGAGTGGGTTGCGTGACTATGGTTATCTGTCTGCTGTAGAGTGTCTATCTCAAGTTCGCGCAAAATGAATTTGCACTAACGGTTCTTGAGGTACGGAAACCCTTAGGGTCGGGGGGATAGGGTTTCACCGGACAAGTGTTGAACTATTTCTGGGTGAGATAGTATTCGTGGAACACCTAATAGTCCAATTAATCTCTACGACTTTGGTTTATTATAGCGCGAAAAGTGCATGTTCCTGCATAACCCCTCGACTAACATCAAGGCTGGTGTCAAGTCTATAACCTCTTTAGGATCTGGGTCATGAGGCTTAATGTAACTACTTTCGCACTTAATCAGGTATCCTCGGCTGAGAAGGTTATCATGTGGTTCTCGGTGTCCTAGTATTCACTTCGGAGAATGCAGTCTATCGTCTACAGGGCGACGGTGACTTCCTCCATGCGAGGGGGCGGAGGGTCCTAGGCACTACTTGTCTGCAACGGGGTGGACAAAGTGTCGGAGTAGTGAGAACGTCTTCAGCAACTACTCTTCTGAAGGTTCTGAGGTTTCTCGGTGTAAGTCAAATCTAGTGAGTATAGGTTTCCATCACTCGGAACTTTAATCTTTTCATCCACTCTTCTTAGAGTTTACTTTATCGCAACTCTCGGATTTCCAGGATATTCACCGCGATGCTTAATTTGGGGGATTAAGCGTGAATGGATGGTTGTAGTCAATGTCCTTGACTCTTACGACTCAGGTTTCTTTATCAACCGAGGGTGTTAGCTACTACGTTGGCTTAATTGGAATGATGAAAACTTCGGATTTGTGGTCATTATAGTAGCTCATTCTGTAGGGGTTCTCTTGACTCTAGCTCCCGTTCCATGGGATAGGAGGAAATTGATGGGTTTTGGCCATAAGAACTTTCTTATGTGCGCATGCAAAACCCTAATGCTTGGATCTAGGCTTTCTAATTAAACATGCTTTGAATCCAAGACTTCTAATGGCTAATTAGGTTAAACAACAACATTAAAACAGATCTAGAACCATACCTTTGAATTCCTTGTTGATCTTGTTGTCTTGGAGCTTCTAGAGTCACAAATGTCACTCCTCTAATGGCTTACAAACACCAATAGCAAGGAAGATGATTTAGAAGAGAGGAAAGGGGTGGAAATCGGCCAGAGTTCTCTTGCTTTAGGTGAGATGCCGATTTCCCTTACCCATGGGCTCTATTTATACTTGTAGACTCCTTAAGGGTTACCGTCTAAACCCTAATAGGATAATCTTCTCTTAAGGTTATCCAAATCCTTTCCTTAGATAATTCATGGACGATTTTGAAGCTATCCTAGCTTCTAGAATCCGTCCCTTGTATATCTATAAGGATTTATAGTCTAAAGCTTAACTTTCAAACAATTGACAGTTTATACCCCTTTATTTAATTAATCTCTTTAAGTCACCAAATTAATTCCAATTAATTCTATGACTTATATTAATCAAATAACTATATATTATTCTTTATAATATTTACTCTTTCTTAATAAATCATCCCATCAAGTTGCTATGGTGAAGGCAACCCAAAAGGACCATGCACAACCGGGTCAAATACTTGCCTATTATAGTTGCAGCCTTAGACACTATTCCAACAGTCTCCCACTTGGATAACTCTAGTAACTATATGCACAAGTACAATTCGGTCTGCAATCGTAGCTCTCAAAGACGTTGCCATACTCTGATCTAATCAATCCTGTCCTTTAGATAAGGGATCGTACAGTCCTCTGTAAGATATCATGCTGACAATCCTATGGAATGGTTAGTCAAACATTTAGGTTTCTCGATCTTCGATTTATTTGACATAGAACTTAATCGAACACATCAATTCAGTTCTGATTGGGCCCGGCACATAATGTTGGATAAAGTGTCTAAGTCCATAACTTATTTGGTATATACTTGACCCGACCCGGCATGGTCCATTTGGGTTGCATCTCATCAAAACTATTTATGGATAATTTTATGAGAGTTATACACATATGTTTATTAATATATTATAATTTATAATATATTAATATGAGGTTATGTTATTTAATTAGTTTTAGTCTTAAATTAATTATGAATTAATTTAGAGATTAAAAGGAAGACTAATTAATTGTGGGCTATTATATTTTATATAGTGTGGGCTAATACTCATTTGCTAATGGGCTAAGCTAATATGGAAGTCCATGTATGATCCATGGAGCTTTTAACCCATGGATCCTTGGAAAAGGAAAGGTCATGGGTTATTAGGGTTTCACCCTAACCATGCACACTATATAAGCATGCTTATGGAGCATGAAATGGAGCCTAAGTGTAACTAGTGAACTAGTGTGTGTGAGCTTGTGTGTGGCCGAAATATACAAGTGTATACACTCTCTCAAAGTTTTCCAAGAGTTTGTGGTGTTTTGTGATTCCATTTGAGGCATTCACACTATTGGTGCTTGGCCCTCAAACTCCTCAAGAACCAAACTCATCAAAAAGGTAAGTAATCTTTTCTAACTCTTTATGTTGAAATGTTCCCCATGCCATGTTAGATAGGTTATAAACCTTGGAAAATTATTATTTTGCATGTATTTAGACAAACATAGATCCAAGGTTTATTAGGGTTGCATGCACACTTAGGAAGTTGTTGGGTTATTGGTGTTGCGTCTTGGGCTCGCTTCCTAGCCCATCCTTTATGCGGTATGGGCTTGTCGATCCGTATCTTATTTTCTAGGGTTTGTGTATTTATAGATACTTGCATGCATCTTTTACGTAACTGATAGATCAGGGTTTTACGGTGTAATTATAGAAGTTATCTTTTTGTAACCCTAGGATCCTCTACAGTGGAAGTTCTTCATCGAGCTCTGCTGAGGATTGAAAGTTTTAATCATTCGACATATTCAAATCCAATCTTGAGTATTGGTTTACATTCTTTATATACCTGTTTCAAAGATCTAATCGATCTTCAAGATTTTTAACTCGTCAATTGGTATCAGAGCAGGAGGCTGTGTAATTCATACACATCTCTTCTGTGAAAGAAGCTATTAGGCTTTGTTCCACATTAACTAATATTTATTGAGCCGTCACCCCATAATTGACGTATCTCATTACTTGTTCGTTTTGCCCTAATATTATATATTACAAGTCTGATCTTTCAAACAGGTTATTCGATCAAGCATGGACGAGTCGCCATCTAATCCCATTAATATTTCGAACAACATTGGATCAACAACGAAGATTCCAATCCTTTACACCCAAGATTATGAAGTTTGGGAAAATCACTTTGAAGACTATGTTATAGGATCTGAGGACAATGGATACCTCATCTGGGAAGCAATCGTTTCAGGACCCTTTGCTCATTCTGCAACTTCAAGGATTATTAAAACTCAAAAGGAGTATAATGATCTTTTGAAAGATGTTAAAGATGTTGCCCAAGACGAAAAAGAAAAATTTCAGTGCAATATTAAAGCATTGAGATTAATCAGATTTGCTCTTCAATCTGACACTTTCAGGCTGGTGAGTTTGTGCACTACTGCCAAAGAAATATGGGACAGGCTTCACGAATTATATTCTACGGACAAAGATCTTGAACACTCCATTCAAACCTTACTTTTATCCGAGTTTGGTGAATTCAAGCAGAGAGTCGAAGAAACTATGACTCAAACGTTTGATCGCTTCAATCATCTTCTTAGCAAGATGATCAAACATGATATTGAAAGGAAGTTGATTGAGCAGAAAGTCGCGTTTCTGAACAGCCTCAGATCTGAGTGGAGAGCTGTTGTGTCCACAGTTAAAGCGCATGAGCAATTCAAATCTTATTCTCTAGCAAAACTGGTGGGCATACTGAAATCTCAAGAGAAGATCGTACTACAGGAGAAAAATGTAGTTTCAAGCCTCGGTTCCATGGCACTACAATCCAAAAGTAAAGCGGCGATGGAAGATGAAGACCTCAACTAAGAAGATTATGATCTTACTTCTGAAGACTATGCTATGATGGTATCAAATCCCAAGAGGTTCATCAAGAAAAGATTTCCCACCAATAAGAGCCGTAATTGGCAGGGAAGTTACAGCTCTGAAAAGGTCAAAGAAGAACCGAAAGCAGAAGAATCAAAGAAGGAACAGAAAGCTGAAGGAGATTCGGGAGTGAGCTGCTTTTACTGTGGAGGAAAGAATCACTATGCTAAAGATTGTATCCTCAAGAAAATGGCTGAAAAGGATGAGGAAAAAGATGAAGAAGCATTATTACTGAAAAAGCTGGACGACATCAGGAAGAAGAAATCTACTGCTAACTCGTCTATGAATGCTTTAATTGTGCAGGGTTCGAAAGCAAATGATGAATTCGGAGGAGTGGAGGTCTGGTCAACCGACTCCGAGGATGATGAAGTAAGGAAGCCTTCTCATGGAAAAGATTACATGGCGAAAGAGAAGGACAGCAGCGGAAGATGCTTGATGGTGTCTGATGTATCTCAAATGAGGGGATATAACACAGATGGTGGGAAAAAAGACTCGAAGTAAGTAGGGTGTCGTCGAAGAGTGAGGAACGGAGGATGTGGATCGAACTGAAAGAGTCAGAGTTAGTCAAAACCAAGGACGAAAACATTTATTTGCAAAGAGACAATTTAAAACTTTTGAAACAGCGAAATGTTTTTTGTTCGATTGCTAAGCGTCTTTACAATAATATCACTCAACTTCATTTGAACTGTGAAATAGGGCAAACAATTCATCGTGTGATCTTGCCTTTTCTTGAGTTTAAGGAGGATGAAATCGACGCTGAAGCATACAATTGTGAAAGTGTGGTTTCGTCTGAGGATGTAAATCCAACGTATATGTATGGTCTAGACAAAATTGAATCTTTCATTAAGTCCAAAGACCATAAGGACATGCTGAAAAACCTTTTGGATGAAAATGACAAACTGAATCTAAGGACCGAAACCATACAAAAATTAGACTCATTGAATGCCAATTTGAGCTCAGAAAATAAAATTGATGTTGAAAATGCATCTGAGCTTAATGAGGATAATGACATGAGTGAAATTTCTGTAGAGGACGAAGTTGACTGCTCCAAATTTGTCAAAAGTGAACCTGCAATCCACAAAAATCTCATCTCAGAAAATTCTGTGGAGTTCGCTCGCTTGTCCCAAAAAAAACTCCCCGAAACTTGAAGAAAAAGTTGTTGTTTACCAAAAGGTAAGGACAACACCAAATCAGGTGTATAAGGTCACAGGTGTAACCGAACATCAGATAGCCGAACTCACAGCCATTCTAAACGAAGACAATGATGATGGTTGTGATGAGTTCTTCTGGTCGGCTCCTATTGACAATGCTGATGAAATTGTTGGTCTATCAGAGCAAAAATCCTGGAAAGCAAAAGGAAGATACATTCCTGAGCCACTTAACAAACCTAATAACTTTGATGTACCGAGTTCTAGTGGTACAAAAGATGTTCCTAAAGATAAGGAAGATTCAAGTGAATCATCATCGGTTCAAAGTGGACCTGTTGACTCCAGTCAAAATCAAAAGGCGAACATCCATCATCAACCGAAACAGATGAGAAATCAAAAACGACAAAGGAATCAGAGATACAAGAAGAATCTTTCTGAAAGAAAACAGTTTTGGCAATCTCAAAATGCCTATTTCTCTTATCGTGACAAAAATTTAAAGTCAGAGAAAAATACTGTTGGATCTCAAGAGAGAAATAACAACCGAAAGCAGAAGTTCGGCTCAGAAGACAGTATCAACCGAAAGCCGTGTTGGATAAGGTGTCTAAGTCCATAACTATTTCTGGTATGTACTTGACCCGACCCGGCATGGTCCATTTGGGTTGCATGGCACCATGCAATTGGATAGACTAAATGAGAGAAATAACGCTTGGAGATTATTAATATATTATAAGTTCTAATATATTAATAATATTATTTGATTAGTTTGATCAAGAATTAATTTAGAATTAATTAAGTGATCAAAAGATAACTAATTAAATATATGGGTTGATTAAGTAAATCATCCATATCTTGTATAGTGGGCTAAAAGGCTCCATGGATCATCAAGTTGGGTTCCACCCATAGGATGCTCCATGGGAGTTACAAACCCATGGGTCATGGAAATGAAGAGTCATGACACATTAGGGTTTAACCCTAGGTGTGTCAACACTATATAAGTAATATGATCTCCTCCCAAATCGGTTACACACTTGCAACAAAGAAATAGAGGGCTTAGCCGATTTGAAGAAGTGAGTATACTCTCATAAGTTCTTCCAAGAGCATTTGGTGTTGTGTGAAGCATTTGAGGCATCACCACTTGAGGTGCTAGGCTCACAAGGTTTCAAGGAACACAAGCAACAACAAGGTAAGTTATTCTATCTATACTTTATGTTAAAATTGTTCCCCATGTATGCTAGATAGGATATAACCTTGGAATTCAACTTTGCATGACAAATTAGACAAACATAGATCCAAGGTTATTAGGGTTGCATGTACACTTAGGAAGTGTTAGAATGCTCAAAACCCATCAGTGGTATCAGAGCCTAGGCTTGTTTGTTCTTATTTGTGCTTAAAAGTTGAAAACAGGATCGAAAATTTGCTGTCTGCGATCGGACTCGTCGAGTCTATTGGGGGGACTCGTCGAGTCCATGTGTATCTTCAACCAACTCGGCGAGTCATGTTCATGCACTCGGCGAGTAGGGTCGAATGAGTGCAGAATTTCGATTCAGTTGCTGGAAAATGAATTAGAAACATTACCCTAAACTGTTTTAGTAAATATAAACTTGTTTTTGGTGGTGTAATGTTTTTCTAATTCATTTACAACAACTAGTTATCAAAATTACAAAGTTTTATGTAATTTTTGATTATGTTCATATTCATGTTCTTGTTCTTATGATGTTTTAGATGATCATAGGAATTATTTGTAACCTATTTGGTAGTTTAATTCTTGATCATAATGTGTTTTAATGGAGTCCATAACTTATCCTTAAGTTATGGAAAACCAAGAGTCACTTGAGTTAAAAACCATTAAGAAAACACAAGAGTTATAAAAATGAAGAGTCTTCATTTTATGACTCTATTAAACTCATAAGTTACAAGAAATGAAAAGTTTTGAAAGTTACAAAACTTGCCCTCAATTTTTGGAACAAGTAAAGTTAAGTTAAAACTTTAGTTCCAACCCCTAGAATTTTAAAAGTTAAAATTCAACCCTTATACTTATATTATGATAATTTAATAATTATATATATATGTATAAGAACAAGTCGTCTTACCGCTAGTACGCCTCATTCACGAAGCTGGTCTATAAGGTGGGTATAAGGTTGTTTCCTATAAAATGGTGACTTGATGGGTGTATATTCTCACCCACCGCTTGCTTGACTGGTGGAGGGTCGTTAGCCGAACGGGTAAGACAAGGACTTATAAATTCTCATTCAAAGTATGATGAATATAATAAAGTAACTAAATGTTTATTAAATTCCCAATCTTAGTTACTTTAGGAAAAATGTGAATAAGGTGCTAATCCATGAAATTACACTTTACACTTTGTCAAAGTCGTTAGTGGAGCGTGTGTGGTTAACCGGCACACTAACTTGGACTTAACAAGGTAGGTAAAGGGTGACTTAAGGTTTATTATAGTATCGGTGGAGCGTGTGTGGTTTACCGGCACATCGATTGAGTGATAAACTTTAAGGGTACCAAGTGATTTGCATGGTTACTTCACACCTCGTTTTGTGATCCTCGGCATCCCAGTCACAAAACCTGGAGGGCACTCCCGAGATCGAAACATGCCTTTGAAAAGTTCATTGGATCTCAAAGAATCTAGGAATTTCTAAAACCAATAAAAACTAAATATTTATTATTTCGGTTTTCGTGATGGAAATTGGTGAATCGTCATTCACCTACCTTTCAAATATGGTATAGCTTAGATTACGGCATACCTCTTCTAAGTTATATTATATTGTGGTTGGATCCTAGCCTTAATATTACATTTGGGTGTTTTATTAAGGACTCTCTTAAATCTAAACTAAACTTGTTCTTCTTTTCAGATGTCTTCAAATAATGCTTCTGGCTCGAATCCTAATGGCTCCTTTACTCTTATGAGTCTATGTGGGAAAGTTACCTTTGATGGATCCAACTTCAACAAATGGATCAGAAACATCAGGATGATTACCCGCTACGAGGACAAAGAATATGTCCTTGACAAGGAGCCTAAGGAAATTGACGAGTCCACTGCAACTCCCCAGGAGATCGCTGACTTTCATACTCATGAAAGAGATGCAACCAAGGTGGCTTGCATCATGTTAGCCACCATGACAGCTGAACTCCAAAAGTCTTACGAAGACTTCTACCCTTATGAAATGCACCAAGATTTGATGGAAAGATACCATCAAAGTGCACGACAAGAGAGGTACGAAGTCATCTGCTCCATGATAACAACCATGATGAAGGACGGAGAGTCCGTCACGAGCCACATGCAGAAAATGCAAAGGTATGTGGATCGGTTGCTGAAGCTCAATGTGAACTTCCCTTAGGATCTTGCAATAGATATCATTTTGCACTCCTTACCATCGTCCTATGATCAATTCCGCATGACATATCACATGAACAAGGAAGAGGTCACCCTCAGCAAACTTCAGGGACTTCTCAAGACCGCAGAAACAGGTCTTAAGGGGAAGTCGGTTGCTATCACTCCTACTCCAGAAACAACTCCGGTCTTGGCAATCGGGCAGAGTCGAGGGAGGAAGAGAAAGAGATCTTCAAAGGGTACCAAGGCTCGGACCCTTGATGGCTCTTCTTCAAGTGGAACCAAGAAAGGTTTCATTACTCCTTCTTCTGACCCAAAAGAGGCTGAATGCTTCTATTGCCACGAAAAAGCTCATTGGAAGCGAAACTGCCCAAAGTACCAGCAAGATGTAAAGGATGGGAAAGTCAAACCCAACCATGCAGGTATTTACACTATCATTTCTAATAACTCACCCCATTCGAAATCTTGGGTCCTTGATACAGGTTGCGGTATTCATATTTGTTGTGACTTGCAGGGACTAGGAAGAAGTGAGAATGTGGAGCAAGGAAGAATAAACTTAATCATGGGGAATAGGAAAGTTACACCTGTCACCAAGATTGGAGTTTATACTTTATCGCTAAGTAGTGGGTTAAATTTAGATTTGAATAAATGTTATTATTCGCCAGAAATGGCAAGAAATATTATTTCCTTTCATGCATTGTACAAACAAGGTTTCACCTTTTCGTTTGATAATGAAGTTGGTTCGATTAATGCTTTCTTTAATAATGTACTTTATTTTAAAGCATTACCTTGTGATGGTGTGTATGAAGCTGTATCTATTGTAGATAACTTAGGAAATAATGTTTTGTGTATTGATTCTACTACTAATAATAACTTGGATAAAGCATCATTATGGCATTGTCGTCTTGGACATATAAGCAAGAAACGCATAGGCCAACTCCAAAAGGATGGAGTCTTGGAGTCGTTTGACCTAAAGTCAAATGATAATTGCGAATCATGCTTACTTGGAAAAATGACAAAGTCACCCTTCACAGGCTCATGTGAAAGGGGTGAAGGTTTGTTGGACCTTATACACACGGATGTGTGTGGACCATTCAAACATGCCACAAGGGATGCTAATCGTTATTATTTGACTTTTACCGATGATTACAGTAGATATGGATATGTCTACTTAATCAAGCATAAGTCAGAGACTTTCGAGAAGTTTAAGGAATTTAAACAGGAAGTCGAGAATCAATTGGGCAGGAACATTAAGATGCTTCGATCCGATCGAGGTGGTGAGTATCTTAGTTCAGAGTTCCTCGACTATCTAAAGGAATGTGGGATTGTCTCACAATTGACATCTCCCAGGACACCGCAGTTGAATGGTGTGGCTGAGAGGCGTAATCGAACCTTGTTGGACATGGTTCGATCCATGATGAGTCGAGCTTCACTACCAATCTCATTCTGGGGGTATGGCTTAGAGACTGCCGCCCACATCCTTAATCTAGTCCCTACAAAGAAAGTTGCCAAAACTCCTCACGAGATGTGGACTGGTAAAGTACCTAAACTAGACCACATCAAGATTTGGGGCTGCGAGGCTTTCGTGAGATGCGAGACTCATGACAAGCTCGAACCCCGAAGCGAGAGGTGTATTTTCATCGGCTACCCACAGCAATCCTTTGGTTACCTCTTCTACAGACCTAGTGACAATGTGGTCTTTGTAGCAAGAAGAGGAGTCTTTCGAGAGAGAGAGTTTATAAGCCAAGGAGACAGTGGGAGGCAAGTTGATCTTGAAGAAATTCAAGAGTCAAGTGGTGAAGGAACTTCAAACTCTAGCCCTCAACTTGAGGAGGAAACTCCTGTTGAGCCAATTGACGAATCTGTACCTCTGAGGCGTTCCACGAGAGTTAGGAGTGCACCTGAGCATTACTATGGATTCCATATTACTGCAGAAGGTGAGACACTTATTAGTGATGAGACACTAGTAAGTCAAGATGACCCTAACAGCTACGAGGAAGCCATGGCAGGCCCCGAGTCTGCCAAATGGAAAGAGGCTATGGATAGCGAGATACAATCCATGTATGACAATCAAGTTTGGAACTTGGTTGAGAATGTACCAGGTCGAAAGACTGTAGGGTGCAAATGGGTCTTCAAGAAGAAGACCGACATGGATGGTAAAGTACACACTTATAAGGCTAGACTGGTTGCAAAGGGCTTCTCTCAAATTCCTGGAGTGGACTATGATGAGACCTTTTCTCCGGTAGCCAAGATTAAGTCTATTCGGGTTCTGTTAGCCATAGCCGCATTTCATGACTATGAAATTTGGCAAATGGATGTCAAAACCGCTTTCCTTAATGGGAAGTTGGCTGAAGATGTTTACATGAGTCAGCCAGAGGGTTTTGTCAGTAACGAGTACCCTAATAGAGTGTGTAAGCTTGAGAAATCCATTTATGGATTAAAGCAAGCACCTCGCAGATGGAATCTTTGCTTTGATGAAAAGGTCAAGGAATTTGGCTTTTCTAGGAGTGAAGATGAATCTTGTGTATATGTCAAGGCTAGTGGGAGTATAGTTAGCTTTTTGGTATTCTATGTGGATGACATACTACTCATAGGAAACGACATTCCAACCTTGCAGGAAGTAAAGTCCTGGCTTGGAAAGTGTTTCGCTATGAAGGACCTTGGTGAAGCTGCCTATATTTTGGGGATAAGAATCTTGAGAGATCGGAGTAAAAGACTAATTGGACTTAGTCAAAGTACCTACTTGGAGAAGATTCTGAAGAGATTCAGAATGCAAAACTCCAAGAAAGGAGAGTTGCCCATCCAGAGTAGCGCCAAGCTGAGTAAGACACAAAGCCCTAGCACTGAGGCTGAGATAGCAGAAATGAGTCGATTACCTTATGCTTCGGCTGTAGGTTCGATCATGTATGCTATGACGTGTACTCGACCTGATGTAGCCTTTGCCTTGAGCATGGTTAGCAGGTTTCAGGGGAATCCTGACAAGGCACACTGGACTGGGGTAAAGAGTATTCTCAAGTACTTGCGAAGGACTAAGGACTGGGTCCTTACCCTCGGTGGAAGTGATAACTTGAGAGTTGTAGGGTATAGTGATGCTAGCTTTCAGACTGATAGGGATAACTTCCGCTCTCAGTCGGGCTGGGTCTTTACCCTAAATGGAGGAGCAATTTCTTGGAAGAGTTCCAAGCAAGAGACAGTGGCAGATTCTACTTGTGAATCAGAGTATATTGCAGCTAGCGAAGCGGCAAAGGAGGCGTTATGGCTGAGAAACTTCATTGGAGACCTTGGAGTTGTACCAGCTATTAAAGAGCCGATGGAAATTTTCTGTGATAGTGAAAGTGCTGTTGCCTTAGCCAAGGAACCAAGGGATCACGGGAGATCCAGACACATCGACAGAAAATACCATTTCATCAGACATCGGATCGAAGAAGGACTCCTCGTGGCAAAGAGGGTATCATCGGATGAGAACCCAGCAGATCCCCTCACGAAGGGACTGACTCGGGTTAAGCATCTCCAGCATGCTCGGAGCATAGGGCTGAAGGATGATATTAAATTTAGTAGTTAGATAATCTCGAAATTTGTAAAGTGTAATTGACATTTGATGATGAATAAAAGTGTTTTATTTATAAGTAAAGTGTTGCTATCTCTTGTCGATCGTTTACTATATTTCTTTTGCATGTTTTGACTTCCAGAATAATTTTGTTTGGTTTAACATATTATTCAAACCTCCACAGTCGGTCATATGTCGGAAGTAGGTATGAATCAAGACTGTCATGTTTGATTGTAGAGGTCTGGGACAAGGCTACAACAATCATGAGTGCTCATAAGTTCTGGGCATTGGACTCAACCCACGCTCACTGGAATCACTTCATGGAATTCTATCTCGAGTGATCGTGAGACAGTAATATCATATAAATCTTTAAACCTAGAGATATGATTTGTTACTTACGAGTTGGTTATGCATTGATTGTACGAAAAATGCATTGGTAACTCGATGTTATAAAATCGTGCTCTTATGTGTAATTCAATAAGTAGTAGAACAAACATATGAGTCGAAGTTTATCTGTTCCTTCTTGGATTAGAAGCTGATATCTGGGCCCCTCGATGATTTTGTTTTGACCTATGTACCGGGCCCGGTCAGAACTAGATTGATGTGTTCAATAAAGTTCTTTGTCAAACAAATCGGAAATCGGGAAACAAATGTTGGACAATAAGTAAGACATTGTTCCATGTATTTGTCCGACTGATATCTAGAACAGAGGATTATATGATCACTTATCTTAAATGGCGTACCATCATCTTCTCAAGTTTCGAGAAACCTTGTAAAGAGCTACGATTGCCGATCGGTTCCTGAAGTCATACTTGCAGTAATAGTTACTAGACTTATCCAAGTGGGAGACTGTTGGATAAGGTGTCTAAGTCCATAACTATTTCTGGTATGTACTTGACCCGACCCGGCATGGTCCATTTGGGTTGCATGGCACCATGCAATTGGATAGACTAAATGAGAGAAATAACGCTTGGAGATTATTAATATATTATAAGTTCTAATATATTAATAATATTATTTGATTAGTTTGATCAAGAATTAATTTAGAATTAATTAAGTGATCAAAAGATAACTAATTAAATATATGGGTTGATTAAGTAAATCATCCATATCTTGTATAGTGGGCTAAAAGGCTCCATGGATCATCAAGTTGGGTTCCACCCATAGGATGCTCCATGGATGCTCCATGGGAGTTACAAACCCATGGGTCATGGAAATGAAGAGTCATGACACATTAGGGTTTAACCCTAGATGTGTCAACACTATATAAGTAATATGATCTCCTCCCAAATCGGTTACACACTTGCAACAAAGAAATAGAGGGCTTAGCCGATTTGAAGAAGTGAGTATACTCTCATAAGTTCTTCCAAGAGCATTTGGTGTTGTGTGAAGCATTTGAGGCATCACCACTTGAGGTGCTAGGCTCACAAGGTTTCAAGGAACACAAGCAACAACAAGGTAAGTTATTCTATCTATACTTTATGTTAAAATTGTTCCCCATGTATGCTAGATAGGATATAACCTTGGAATTCAACTTTGCATGACAAATTAGACAAACATAGATCCAAGGTTATTAGGGTTGCATGTACACTTAGGAAGTGTTAGAATGCTCAAAACCCATCAAGCCGAAGTTCGGTTCAGAGCACAGTATCAACCGAAAGCAGTAGTTCGGTTCTGAGAGCAAAAGAGACCAAAATTCTAGGTTCGGATCCTCTGATAATCAAAACCAAAAGAATCACCTAGAATATCAAGTCAAGAAATCATCTCAGTCTAAATTCTCTCATTCTAATTCTTCCAATCATTCTTCTTCTCAATCTCATTCTAAATCTCCAACTGACCTGAAAGGGAAATCAAAGGTTTCGTCAGTTAAATCAGAGACCAAACCAAAAGCACTAGATCCCACAAAGATTAAGGTTTACACCATCAAAAAGAAACATGCAACAACTTTGATGAAAAGAACATTTTTTGTTGACATCTCTTTTTCTGCTCCTTTTCCTGTGAAAGGCTCACGTGGAACCAAGAAACTTTGGGTTCCTAAATCTGTTTAATTTGTGCAGGTTATCAGTGGCGAGTAGTTCGATGAAGAATGGTATATTGACAGTGGCTGCTCACGTCACATGACAGGGAGGAAGGAAGAGCTTAGGGAATTCAGATCTCTTTCAAACAGTGGAAATGTCAAGTTCGGGAACAACTCCTTCAGAACCATAAAAGGCTATGGGAATTCAGATCTCTTTCAAACGGTGGAAATGTCAAGTTCGGGAACAAACGATGATTTCACAATCAGGAAGGTTGCATATGTAGAAGGACTACAACATAATCTCATCAGTGTATCTCAGCTTGTTGGAGGTACCGGTCTCAAGGTCTCGTTCGATGATGAGGGTTCGGAAATTATTGAAAAGAAATCGAACAAAGTTATTCTCAAATCAGAGTGCAAAGGTGAAATGTTTCCCGTTAATATCTCAAACCAATCAAAGGGAATCCAACAATCTTCTTGTTATCAAAAGCACAATCTGATGAAAGCTGGTTGTGGCACCGAAGGCTTTCTCATCTCAACTTCAAGGACATCAACAAACTTGTCGCCGGAGGTCATGTTCGTGGTCATCCTTTGCTCAAGTACGATAGAGAACATTTGTGTGCGGCATGTGAAATGGGGAAGCAGAGTTGTCAAAGTCATCCATCAATTATAAACACAAAAGTTGTTGAACCACTAGAGTTACTTCACATTGACTTGTGTGGTCCCTCATCAATTGAAAGTATCGGCGGTAGCAAGTATATTCTTGTTATTGTTGATGACTTTTCACGTTTTACATGGGTGTTCTTTCTAAGGCTTAAATATGAAGCGACTCACAAGCTAAAGATGTTCATCAAGCAAGTGGAAGTACAACTGAAGAAAGTCGTTCAGAACATCAGGAGTGACAATGGCCTGGAGTTCAAAAATAAAGAATTCGAAGAATTCCTGGCGTAAAGAGGAACTACCCATAATTTCTCAGCTCCCTACACACCTCAGCAAAACGGTATAGTTGAGAGGCGGAACCGATCCTTGTGTGAAGCAGCTCGAACCATGCTAAGTTTTGCTTCTTTACCTTTATATTTCTGGGCTAATGCTATATATGCAGCTTGCTTTACACAGAACAGGTCATATCTCAATAAGTGATTCACGCTCACTCCTTATGAGATCATAAACAACAGGAAGCCGAATGTTAAATTCTTCCATGTGTTCAGTTCCCGGTGCTTCATCTTCAATTCTAAAGAGCATTGCAACAAATTTGATGTCAAAGCCGATGAAGGGATTTTTCTGGGCTATTCTCTCACTTCTAAAGCGTACAGGGTATTAAACAAACGTTCAAGGAAAATAGAAGAGACGTATTATGTGAACTTTGATGATAGCTATGTCAAAAAGTCAACAACAAACATAAACTCACCTAGTGAAATCTTTCCTCAAACAGGTCAAGTCACAGCATCAATTGCAAATCTCTTTGAGAAGTTTGTCGAGTTATTTGATGAACCAAAGAAAGCTATTAATTCGAAAGCCAGCGCAACAGACAACAAGGTGGATCATCTGAAGCAACTAGTAGAAGATGCTATTAGGCGAATGAATGAAGGAGTGCCCAGTTCCGGCGCATCAGTCGAGGGGGAGCACGCCGATACTGCAGCACCCGAAGGTACTGTAGCACTCGAACGCTCCACAACACCAGAAGGCACAACAGCACCCGAAGGTATTGTATCACCCAAAGGTACTGTAGCATCTGATCACTCCACAGCATCTGAAGGCACAGGAGCACCCAAACTCTTTAATATACCCGAAAGTCTGACTATTTCAGAAAGCTCTTCATTCGAAGGGGAGAATGCCAATATGCTCTTTGACGATGAAAGTCAATCCGAACCAGAAGAGATGGTAAACGCTGAATTGGATCCTTCCTATGATCCAAATTACCCTCCTCTCATCAAATGGACCAGAAATCATCCAGTCTCTCAAGTTGTAGGTGATGTTTCTGAAAAGGTTCTGACCCGATCACAACTTAAGGAAAAACAAACTTCCCTATTCTCCAAAGTAGAATTCTGTATGTTTAATTCCTTCGTTTCAAAAGTTGAACCCAAGACAGTTAACACTGCTCTCGATCACTCCGATTGGGTTCAAGCTATGCAAGACGAACTGAACGAATTCGAAAGGAACATAGTTTTGCGCCTCATTCCAACTCCTCAAAATGCATCAGTTGTTGGTCTAAAATGGGTATTCAGGAACAAAATGGACAAGGAAGGGAATGTGATTCGAAACAAAGCACGTCTGGTAGTGAAAGGATACTGTCAGGAGGAAGGGATTGACTATGAAGAGACTTTCGCTCCAGTTGCAAGGCTGGAATCTGTTCGCATTTTTTTGGCCTATGCAGCACACAAAAACTTCGAGGTCTACCAAATGGATGTCAAATGTGCTTTTCTGAATGGAGAACTCGAAGAAACAATCTACATGGAGCAACCTCCCGACTTCGTCAATGAGAAGTTCCCAAATCACTTCTATATTCTGGACAAGGCGGTTTATGGTCTGAAACAAGTTCCTAGGGCCCGGTATGAAACGCTAACAAAGTATTTAAAGATGTCTAAATTCAAACAAGGTTCGGTTGACCCAACCTTCTTTCGTAAAAAGGAAGGTAACCACCTTATGATTGTACAAATTTACGTCGATGATATCATCTTTAGCTCAACGAATCCCAGCTTAACAGCTGAATTCAGAAAGCTGATGGAGACTAAATTTGAAATGAGCTCCATGGGTCCGATTAACTTTTTTCTTGGATTAAATATTAGACAGGGACCCGAAGGCATCTTTATCAACCAGGAAGGATACACCAAAACTCTTGTTGCCAAATTTGGTATGATGGGAGATTCAAAGGTCAAGGTTCCAATGGCTTTTGGAACCAAACTCACCCCTTCACTGGAGAAACCAGCAGTTGACATTACGCTATACCGCCAGATAATTGGGTCATTAATGTATCTTACTGCTAGCAGGCCTGACATCATGTTTTCCGTATGTTATTGTGCTAGGTTTCAGGAAAACCCACGAGAACCTCATATGCTTGCAGTGAAGAACATACTTAGGTATCTGAAGCGAACTACCTCTCTCGGTCTTTGGTATCCATCCAACTCAGGCTTCTTCGTTCAAGCCTTCTCTGATGCAGACCTTGGAGGATGTGGTTTAGACAGGAAAAGCACCACAGGGGGTTGACAATTCCTTGATGGGAAATTGGTCAGCTGGCAGTCAAAGAAGCAAACATGCGTTTCCCTTTCTACAGCCGAAGCAGAGTACATCGCAGCCGCCTCCTGCACATCTCAAGTAATATGGATCCAAAGCCAGCTCCAGGATTATGGACTTAACATGAATAAGATCCCACTATATTGCGACTCAGAAAGTGCAATTAGGATCTATCACAACCCAGTGCAACACTCTAAGACGAACCATATAGCACTGAGGTATCACTTCATTAAGGATCATGTGGAGGATGGTAATGTCGAAATTCACTTTGTTCGAACCACCGATCAACTGGCAGATATCTTCACCAAAGCTCTACCTGAAGCCAGTTTCAATAAAACCCTTCATGGTCTAGGAATGATGGAATCTGAATCAGTACCAAAGACTTCATCCCAAAGTTAAAAAGTAAGGAGCGAAATGAACCGAAATGAACCGAACTCTCGGTCCATTTCGGGTTCAGTTCACATGGGAACCGAAATGAACCGAACGTTCGGTCTATTTCGGGTTCGGTCCCATAACACATATTTTTGCTCAAATCTCAAAAAGGTGTTGTCGATGGTTGTACACTTATTGTAAATCTGTTTTTCTAAAAATCCAAAAATATTTTTTTAGGAACCGAAATGAACTGAGCCTTCGGTCCATTTCGGGTTCGGTTAAAAAAAATGTATATTATTTATTGCTTATTATTATTAATTATTCTGTATTGGTTTTTCCCATTTGTAAAGCTGTTTTCCAAAAATCCAAAAATATTTTTTTGGAACCGAAATGAACCGAGCGTTCGGTCCATTTCGGGTTCGGTTTTTTTTATTTTTTTATTTACTTTGTTTGGTTTTTCTCTTTCTTTATTTTACTTAGTTAAGTGTCCCTAGAAGCATGTTGCTGCACGTTGTCCAAAGCCTCAACTGATTTTGAATAAAAGCCTTAATGACTAGGTACATACAAACCTTGTCTTCCCAATAAGGCTGCTCCATTTATTCTAATCCTGAGCTACCTTACTCTCTTCTCATTATGAGTTGAGAGTTTACTACTGCTTTTCTTCACCACCCTACTCTTCTCCATCATATTTCGGTCCCATATCGTAACCCTTGAGACTCTCAGAATTAACCACTGAGGTTTATGGTTGCAAAATATCTGTGTTTATGATCTAAGCCACGTGTCACTACGTGCTTAGTGAAACCCAACATTCAAATACCTATCATGAATTGACAGTCAACATGAAATCTCTCTTTGTTTGTGCGATTCTTATGAATTTGTTATTTACCATAACATTTCTTCCCTTAGAATCCAGTTTAAATTTTTTTTTAGATTTCACCATCATATATTTTTCCAAGTCACTATATCTGTTATCCAGCCTACTTGTTCAACAGACCACATCGGTCTCACAAGTACTTCATTTAGTCTCGGTCTTATGTCAAGGTCCGGGTTTCTAAATTAAAGCGAAAGCCATCCTATTATGCCTAACAAAAAGATGCCTTTCAACACTTCTTAGAAAGTGCTTGATCGTAATTCAATGGGAATCCATACAAACACTTTAAGGTCTCTCTTGACCTTGAAGAAAGTGATTCGTTCCCGGGATCATCTGTTTTGTGTCTAATTTGACATCACTCTTCCCCTATATATCTCGCTTTATTTCCTTATCTTTTACACTCTATGCACGAAAATCTTTGATTTTCCAAACTTCTCGTTCGGTTACTTTATAATCTTATGTTTGGATGACAACTATTAAACAGATAAGATGCTGACTCAGCCGACAGAGTAACGGCCTCAATAGTGAGGTGATGGGCACGCGTGCAAAACAAAACAGTTCTTCTCTCTCCTGCGTAATCATCGGGGGTGCCAACCGTCACACTTCAGTCAAATCCGAAACCGTTTTATTGTATCAAGAAGATTTGGGGATGATCTTTCTCTCTCCTCTACCCACGGTATAAAAGGGACTCATCTGCTTCATTCCCAATTTACCACATTCAAAACTCAAACGAGCAAAATCGGACGAATTATCATCTACTGTTCATCATCTTCTACCTTCAACCATGGCGGATTCTTCATCAGTACAGGAAACCTCCTCCCACACAAATATTCTTCCAATCCGTGCACAACAAAGTCTGGTCATTGATCTCAACCCTAAGGCTAACGAAAATTACATGTATCCCATGGTGGAGTGCCTCAAATACTCTCCGTTGGTGCTCGCTCTTTCCAAAGTTGAGCTTGTACCAATGGAATGCCTCTCCCAGGTCTTCTCCATAACCCATTATGACAGATCAGTGGATCGCATCTACTTTGATCTTCTTTCTCACAAGACCTCCATCTCTAAGCAACGATTCTGTTGGCTCCTAGGCTTTGAAGCTGATGAATCTAGGGTTAATCCCGATACCATTACCATCGGGAAATTATTTTCGATGTGCTACAATATGGGGTACACAGAGATTCTCACAACGGTCACAAAATTCAAGAAATCGTGTCTCCCTCCTCCATGGAATGGTTTCTTCACCATTCTCTTCAAAGGGCTCTCCGAGCGTAGTTCTAGTTCTAATGGGGCCAGCAAACTATTTATGACCATTCTCTATGGTCTTTATCACGACCTTAACCTAAACTATGGTTCGGTTCTATGGCAGCAACTCATTCGGAGCCTTGCCTCCTCCTCTTGCCACACTGAGGTATCCTACGCCAGGTTCTGGACGCTCATCACCAAGTGGGCCATGGATAAACTCCATGTTCCTACGGTTGCAGGTTCCCTTCTCTCCAACATCAGCGTCTTCCACACCACCAAAATTATTGTCACCGATCCGACAAAATTTTCTTTCGTCGGATCCATTCCGGACTCTATGTCTGCTGGGTTGTCAAAGGAGAGCATCATCATGAAAGCCTACAAGGACTTTCTTCCTTCGGGCCCAAGGGAACTTTCTGCTGAAATGGTTCAGTCTATTAATGATGCAGATAAACCTGCTGCTCGCGGAAAGAAACCCGATTAAGGTAAGATAAAGAAAGCAGCAAAGGGGGCAAAGGGTCCTTCTCCTAAGAAGCGAAAACCCTGAAAACCAGATCTTTCCCCACCAGCAAAGAAGAAGAGAGTCCAACCCAAGATAAAACTTATTCTCTCCTCTTCTTCCAGCGACTCGGAAGAGAACCACTCTGACTCCGATGAGTCAGCTAGAGGCGATACCCCGCCTCACTCTCCTGATCATGAGGTACATATTTCATTAAAACCTCCTCCACCTTCTCCTATACCCACCTCTTCCATTCCCATCATAACCTCCTCCATTTCCATTCCCTCCATATCTGACCCTATTTCCATTCCCCCCATAACTGCTCCTCTTCAAACCACATCAATCACCCTTCCCCCACCACTTTTTACAGAAGCCACCACCACTACCACCCATGAGGTTCTAACCAACGTATCTGATACGGGGGTTTCTACTTCACAACCCGAACCTACATCTGCACCCGAACCCACTCTCACTACCGAACCACCCACTGCACCCTTATCTCCCACTCTATCTGCTGAAACCGAAACCTTTTGGGGGGGGGGAGGATACCGTTTTTGACTCCATCTACTACAACCCCTATCAACTTCAGAGTGACGATGATGATGATGCTCCGGTCACCAAAAAGCACATCAAGGAGCTCCACTAGAAGATTGACAATCTTGTGGCTTCTTCCTCCTCCTCCATATCTCACTTTTCAGAGGCTGCTATTCAAAGTATGGTGGTGTCACTTACAAAAGAACATGAAGCCTCTATCAGCACAGCTGCTGCTGCCATTGATAAATCCACGCAGGCTACTGCTGTTGCGACCGAAAAAGTCGAAAAACTATTTCAAGATGCCCAGATCTGGCTGGAGTCTTTACAGGAGGCTTCAGAGTTAAACACTAAGAAGATCCACACCGTTGTGGAGAAGCTGGTCCATTCCTTCGACACGGAAAAAGTTCAATTTGCCAGCTTCCGCCAACAACTCAAAGAAGACAACCAATCATTTCAGTCTTCGGTTGTAGATCATCTACTCTCATTCCAAGCCACTCTAGCCGCCGAATCTACCACAAAGGAAGAGCTTGCCCGAAAGTCTTTCGAGCTTACCTTGGCAACTCATCAGCTCTCCCAGGCTAAGAAGGAGATCGATTCTCTTCGGTCTGAGAAAGTTGTGGTCAGGAGTTGTGTTTCAGATGTCCACGGAGCTTTGTCCAATATCCTTGAAGCCCATGATCCGATTCTCAACTATTCGGTGAGGCGAAGTCTTGCAGAGAAGCTCGCTCCTGCTCTTGCCCTTCTTAGCCGTATTGAAGGCATTCCTGAGCAGGAGGACCATCCGAAACAAGGGGGAGAAAAGAAGAAGTCCACAGCTCAACAGAAACCCCTTCCAAGTTCCCTACCTCAATCAATTCCACTTTCATCACTTGTCCCTCCAAAAGCACCCAAACCAACATCTAGTCCTTCATCAAGTTTGAGTGCTCAAGCCAAAGCCAAACAAATTGCCGACGACAGTGATGAAAGTGATGATCAAGACCCGATTGTCAGCTTGGTCAGGAAGCAGACCAGAGAGAGAGAACTGGATGAAAATGCTCGAGTTGTCAGGGAAGCCGAGGCCAAGGAGAGGAAAATGAAGGAGGCTCATGATCTCCTTGAAAGCAAGAAAACTCTGTTTCCTCCTTGGACCCTCGAAGTGCTCATCAAAGAAGCCATTGAGTCCCCTTGCACTCTATGGCTAGAACCGGTCATCTCACTAGACCGTGTCAACTCAATCGATTCCCATTTCGACATGCCCCTGACCTGAAAGGCCTTCATCTTCCATGCGTTCGCTCATATAGCTGAAGTTCCCCATCCTCACCCGAAGGTGGATAGGGAGCTTATAGACTATTACCTGAGGACTGCTCAACCTCAGTACCAAACTTGGAGTGCACAGAAGATAACCAACGTTCGGGTACTCAAGCCTGTTCCTGAAGGTAACTTTGTTAATGTCAAATTCAAGGTCTTGAGGGGATCTGAAAAATCTGAGCACTCTATCTCTCTGGCTGATCTTCCCAACCTCAACCCTCACGATTGGATCGTTTTGCACAACATTCTTCTTGTCAATGAAGCTGAATATGGTCCAGTCATAGACCATTTCAAGAGAATGTTAGTTTGCTATATTTTGGAGGTGGCTAAGCTTGATCAAGAGATTGCTAATATCCTGAGGAAGAAGCCCATCATCACTCCAGTCGGTTCTGCTAGCGATATAAACCGAATGAAGATGGGAAAGATTGACCCAAAATAGAACTCAGTCATGTTCACTAGAGCAGAAGGCTAGAAATGCCTGTTTGCTTTGGCTGATAAACATCTCTACACCACTACTTGTCTAGAGCATGTACTGGGTATAATCAATCGTTGCAAGCAGAACACGGATAGTGATAAAAAGTACTTCAATGATATGATAAACTGGTACATTCATTTCCGTCAAACACTTATTGCTATCATCCCCTGCCTGTTCAAGACAGTCAAGAAAGCCAGTGTTGTGGGGGCAAGCAAGCTGGAGTGAAGTCTCGCCTCAATTGACGCAAAGGGGGAGATTGTTGGGTTATTAGTGTTGCGTCTTGGGCTCGCTTCCTAGCCCATCCTTTATGCGGTATGGGCCTGTCCATCCGTATCTTATTTTCTAGGGTTTGTGTATTTATAGATGCTTGCATGCATCTTTTACGTAACTGATAGATCAGGGTTTTACGGTGTAATTATAGAAGTTATCTTTTTGTAACCCTAGGATCCTCTACAATGGAAGTTCTTCATCGAGCTCTGCTGAGGATTGAAAGTTTTAATCATTCGACATATTCAAATCCATTCTTGAGTATTGATTTACATTCTTTATATACCTGTTTCAAAGATCTAATCGATCTTAAAGATTTTTAACTCATCAGAAGTGTTAGATTGCTCAAAACCAAACAGTGGTATCAGAGCCTAGCCTTGCTTGTTTGAATACTTGATGCAAATTGCTAAAAATCGAAGATTTTATGTTGTCTGCACAGCTGACTCGCCGAGTCCATGAAGGGACTCGACGAGTCCAAGGCAAAACTCATCCAACTCGGCGAGTTGGTTCATGCACTCGACGAGTTGGACCCCCAGACAGCATATCTTCGAGTTTTGATGCTGGAATTGGTCTAGAATCATTACCTTAAATTGTTTTGGACTCATAAAACCTGTTTTTGATGTGGTAATGATGATGGTGGACCAATTTCAAAGTTATAATCAAAATTCCATGATTTTATGTGTTCATATAATTCTTGAAATTTTGATGATCATGTTCATGTTCTTATGAATTTAGAAGATGATAGGAATTATTTGCTGAATTGTATAGAATTAACTCTTGATCATTTATGTGTTTTAATGGAGTCCATAATTTGTCCTCAAGTTATGGATATCCAAAGGTCACTTTTATTTAACACACACTTAAAACACATAAGTTACATGAAAATGAAGAGTCTTCATTTTTATGAACCTTTAATTCATAAGTTATGAAATGAAAGAGTTTTGCATAGTTACAATACTTGCCCTCAAGTTTTGGAATTTGGAAAAGTTTCACACACTTTAATAAACTTTAATTCCAACCCTTAGAGTTTTAATAGTTAAAATTCAACCCTTATACTATTTATAACATTAATGGTTAATTATTATATATATGTATAAGAATAAGTCGTTTTACCGTTAGTAGGCCTCATTCACGAAGCCGGTCTATAAGGTGGGTATAAGGTTGTTGCCTATAAAATGGCGACTTAATGGGTGTCCACTCTCACCCACCGCTTGCTTGATCGATGGAGGGTCGTTAGCCGAACGGGTAGGACAATGACTTTAAATTCTCGTTAAAAGTATAATGAATATTATAAAGTAACTAAATATTTTTTATTTAATTCCCAATCCTATTTACTTTAGGAAAAATGTGAATTTGGTGCTAGCCCATGGAATTCACACTTTGTACCTTACTAAGTCATTGGTGGAGCGTGTGTGGGTAACCGGCACACTAACTTGGACTAGTAAGGATCACGAAGGGTGACTTAATGTTTGTCATAGATCAATGGAGCGTGTGTGGTTAACCGGCACATTGATTAGGTGATAATATTAAGGGTACCAAGTGAATTGGTATGGTTATTCACACCTTGTTTTGCGATCCTCGGCATCCCAGTCACAAAAGTTGAGAGGGCACACTCGAGATTGAAACATGCCATTGAAAAGTTCAATGAATCTCAAAAGATCTAGGAATTTCAAATCCAATTAATACCTAATAAATTATTTTGTTTTTCACGGTCGAAATTGGTGAATCGTCATTCGCCTACCTTCAAATATTTTATAGCTTGGATTACGGCATCCCTCTTCCAAATTATAAAATATTGTGTTGGGTCCTAGCCTTAATATTTCATATTGGGTGTTATATTAAGGAACTTGAATCAACTAACTTGATTTTCTCCCATTATAGATGTCTGGTTCAGACAACTATAATCTTCCCAAATCTCTTGAAGATGGTGTCCCTCAACATCATGCTTCACTTCCTCCACCTCCTCCAATTATTCTCCCTCACCCACAAGTTCTTGAAAAGTTTAAAGTCACTTAATCCCTATTGGCAAGCATAGTCTATGTGTGCTCACATCTTGGAGATAAAGTCACATATTGACAAGCCGGGAGAGTTGGGTGTCAAAGTCTCATGAAAGTTGGATGTTCAATCACTTTCTAAGTAACATAGTGTGTCTCTTTGGGACTACTATGAGACAGACTATGACATGACCCTTAATGATCTTATCTATTTGCTTTGTGTTGCGGAATCAACAATGATTTGGAACACTAGTAAAGCAAATTTTGTTAGAAGATCAACTTCCCAAACCTTAAATGGACATTGGCAATGGTAGCATTAGATATCTAGAAAAGCATTTCTCTTCCCAATGGAAAGGGATTGGCCATAGTCAACTCGGTTGACCAAATGGTAAAGAGAAAGGCTAAGTCTGAGATAGTCTCATGTGCCATTACCAAAGGGTCCATGTGTTTTGTTGCCAAAGGGAGGGACACTGATTGCGAAGCTGCCATATTTACCTGAAAGATCATAAGATTGATCAAGTCAAAATTCTGAATCTACTTCAGTTAAAGTCCACTGACTAACTCTATTAAGTTCCTATTTGGAGATTCATATTACATAATGTGAATGGGTCACATGTTGATGTTTTTAAGAATCAAAAGAAAAGATAGGAAGCTTAAAGTAAGTATACGTTGATTCTGATTGCGAAGGTGGGTTTCGATCGCATGGTTCGGTAATCAGAATTTTGAGTTGTTGCTTAAGAGTTATAATATATTACTTAGGAATAGATAACAACAAGATTTTCATGTGGATAGTAAGGATAAGTTTTTCTGCAAAGCTTTAAAATAAAAGAAAAAAAAGGGTTTTAATTTTATTTATTTTAAAAAATATCCTTACAATGGCATCTGTGGAAAATTGTTGCTTATATGTTTCCAGTAATAGCAATATTGGAAAGTGGATTTGATTCTTTCATTTGTGGTAGTGTCTGAATTTACCAAATGAAGAAAGTTTTTCATCACCCAAGTTTCAAATGGACAGAAACTTGGAATCATACAAGTTATATTATATGATGAATGAGAATTTTCATCTTTGAAAATTAAGACTAATTCTTTGATCACATGTATATGTGAGTCAATTGAAGGACTAAGGAATTAGGTACACTGGGTGTGCGCTAGTAAAGGTCCACCACAAAGATTGTTTTGTCATGATTTACTAAAGATTAGTAAATATTATTATACTTATAAGGTTAAGTATAATTCTGTAACATTGGAAAGGTTACAATGTATGACAAAACAAATGAGAAGAATCAAATTAGGCAGAAAGATAAAAGTTTCTCAAATCTGAAAGGATGGGAGAGTACTTTAATATCATATTTCATGATCATCTTAATGATTATGAAACCATATCACAAATTCATACTCTAAGGACGTCTTAGTGCATTGTTATGGCTAAGAAGAGAGGTCATGAATTGTTGGATTGGTTAAAATCAAGAAGATGAGTCATACTTCGTTCCAAAACAATTCCTAGAGTCATACTCCAAGATTGTAACCTTGAGTGACATAAAGCAAGATTTATTAACACTAGTCAAATGTAAGAGTAAAATGTTTTCTACTCTTGTACATTTGAGATTGGTAAGTTGTGATGTCTTGGGTGAGACAAATACCAATTAAGACCGATTGTGTGAAGTTTTAGTGTTGATAAGAATCCGCACTATCCCTTGAATATTTGTTTTGTCAAGGAATGGTTCTTGACTGGGGAAACTTATATGTCAAGGGGACAGTGGGAGCCTTAAAGATCCTGAAAGAGTTTCAAGATTTAATCAAGAGTAAAACCTGTAATTTATCACTAGCACATGACTTAAGGTTTGCAACCTATCGTGTTGACATAATTCTTATTTCTGTACCTACTTCAAATAAGTTGAATTTTCATGTGAGTTATCATAGTTCAACTTGGAAGCATTGGTGGGCCTTGTGCTACCAAGGTGATATGAAACTAAGATTGAACAAGTTTAATCCATGTAAGGCTGAATTTGTCACTAACCTTCTCTTGTGATCATGGTTTTGACAAATTCACATGGATAGGAACTCATACACTATAAAATCTAAGTGTCATAAGGTTTCTCTCCGATTCATGAAAATGATGGAGAGGAAACCCTTTGACTAAGTAGATTTTAAGTAGATAGCAATTGTGTTATTTGCATTTTCAAAAGTCGTTAGTGGAGCGTGTGTGGTTAACCGGCACACTAACATGGACTTGTGAGAAATGGCAAATGCCTAAGCAATTGAGACTATGATTACGACATCCCTTTTCATACACACATGTGAACTATCTAAGAAAGGGTGTATGAATCTAAATTTCAGAAGTCTAGTAGATTTCTGGAAATATGTCAGAGCTAGTGGGAGCATAAGTGTTATGCTGACAATCATCATGTTAGTAGGAGCATGATTATTACGTTTAGTGTTGCAAGTTAGCAATGTTAATTATAGAAACTCGTGAAGTTGCAGGGGTTGAAAAGTTGTTTTGCAATAATTAAGGGAGAGGAAATTATACATCATTTCAATTCTAAAGCTTAGATTGAGATTTTAATCATTTTTAGTCAAGAACATATATGAATTTTGTGTTGGAATGGTTTTTGTGTTGGAATGGTTCAAACTTGAAGAAATTCTATATATATTGCGTTTTCAAAATTCGATTATGATTACGGCATCCCTCTTCATAGTTAAATTTTGAAAACATGGCAAATAAATAAATAAATAAATATTGTAGCAAAAGACTGGTCTAGTATCATGTCTTTATGTCAAACGTCATGAATCGTGTCCCATATGCTTCGGATATAGGATCGATGTCATGTGCTATAATATTCATCTTTTCTAAATTTTGAAAATGCTTAAGGCATCTAGAAGGGAAAAGTCTAGAACTGGATATGACTAAAGTGATTAAGCAATTGTCGAGGACAATCTAAGGTTCGACAAAGATTGGTTGCTCAGGGAAAGTTGGAAGTATAATCTAAGTTGTCGGAAAGGACCGTATTAACATGTTCTGAAAAGAAGTAACTCTTGTTCGGAAGTGATAGTCAAAATGGGACTATGGAAATGTCTCCATAGGTGGAAGTTATTCAATCTATGTAAGATTAGAAAACCTTAATGCAAGAAGGATGTTCAAAGCAATGTACTTTGAATATGAGACTTCCGTTCCATAGAAGTTGACCTTCTTTGGAATACTCTGTAATGACTGGTGATAAGGTTTTTGTGACTTTGTGAATAATCATTACAAGAGGAACATTGCATAAAAGTTTAAAATCTAACAAATTTTTGGTAAATGATAGGAATCGGGGATTCTCACATTTACAATAACGATTTGGGATTGTGAAATGAGTATCATTGGAATCATGTTCAATTGATCTACATCACAATGTAAGGATCATAGACAAAATAGTGTGCATACTTGGAGTATGGCATAACTATTGTTTAGAAAAACAAAGTGTACATGCTAGGAGCATGGGATAACTATTGTTTTTATTCAAGTCTTAAGTTGATTATTTGAAACATTGAATAATGTGTAATTAATATGGTGATAAATAAAAAGTGGTTTTATTTGTATTCAAAAGGGTTCTGAGACCATATTGGATTCGATTATTATTGTGTTTCACTTTGCATGTTTTGACTTCCAAAATAGCTAGGTTATTCTTTTCGAATGACTAAGTTATTTAAACACTCCACAGTCGTTCATATGTTGGAAGTAGGTATGAATCAAGACTGTCATGAATCGGGTTTGTAGATGGCTAAATGGGTTTAGTCATAGCAATGGTTGCTACAACATTCATGAGTGCTCATAAGTTATGAGTATTGGAATAAACCCACGCTCACTTGTATCACTTCATGGAATTTATCTCGAGTGATCGTGAGACGGTAATATCATATAAATCTTCAAACCTAGAGATATGAGTTGTTACCTATGAGTTGGTTGTGCGTTGATTGCACGAAAACGCATCAGTAACTTGATGTTATAAAACGTGCCTTTGTGTACAATTCAACAAGTAGTAGAACAAGCATATGAGTCGAAGTTTATTTGTTCCTTCTAGAAATAGAAGCGATATCCGGGCCCCTCGATGATTTTGTTGTGACCTATGTACCGGCCGGTCAGAACTAAATTGATGTGTTCGATTAAGTTATTTGTCAAACAAATCGAAAAATCAGGAAACAAACTGCTGGACAATAAGTACGACGTTGTTCCATGTATTTGTCCGGCTGATATCATGAGAACAGAGGATTATATGATCACTTATCAAAAATGGCGCTTCATAGTTCAACAGAGTCTTCATAGTTCAACGGACTTTTCGAGAGCTACAATTGCTGGTTAGTTCCTGAAGTAACATACACAAATATAGTTATTAGACTTATCCAAGTGGGAGTCTGTTGGATAAGGTGTCTTAGTCCATAACTTATTTGGTATATACTTGACCCGACCCGGCATGGTCCATTTGGGTTGCATCTCATCTACACTATTTATGGATAATTTTATGAGAGTTATACACATATGTTTATTAATATATTATAAGTTATAATATATTAATATGAGGTTATGTTATTTAATTAGTTTTAGTCTTAAATTAATTATGAATTAATTTAGAGATTAAAAGGAAGACTAATTAATTGTGGGCTATTATATTTTATATAGTGTGGGCTAATACTCATTTGTTAATGGGCTAAGCTAATACGGAAGTCCATGTATGATCCATGGAGCTTTTAACCCATGGATCCTTGGAAAAGGAAAGGTCATGGGTTATTAGGGTTTCACCCTAACCATGCACACTATATAAGCATGCTTATGGAGCATGAAATGGAGCCTAAGTGTAACTAGTGAACTAGTGTGTGTGAGCTTGTGTGTGGCCGAAATATACAAGTGTATACACTCTCTCAAAGTTTTCCAAGAGTTTGTGGTGTTTTGTGATTCCATTTGAGGCATTCACACTATTGGTGCTTGGCCCTCAAACTCCTCAAGAACCAAACTCATCAAAAAGGTATGTAATCTCTTCTAACTCTTTATGTTGAAATGTTCCCCATGCCATGTTAGATAGGTTATAAACCTTGGAAAATTATTATTTTGCATGTATTTAGACAAACATAGATCCAAGGTTTATTAGGGTTGCATGCATATTTAGGAAGTGTTAGATTGCTCAAAACCAAACACATAAGTCAAATCAAATCATCAAGCGGCCGAGATATCGCTTTTACCTTCTTTGATAAAAGTTACAGATAAACCTCGACTTATATGTATTTACTTATTCATTAACCAACTATACACAACAATGCATTTTAGAACACCGAGTTACTGATGCGTTTTCGCATTATCAATGTACAATCAATTAATAGATAACAAACCATATATATAGGTTTTAAGACTATATGATATTATCGTCTTGCGATCACCTTTTATATTGTATTCCATAAAGTGATTCCAGCAAGTGCGGGTTTGTTCCAATGCTCAAAACTAGTTCATAAGCACTCATGAACGTTGCAGCAACCCTTTGCTATGTCTAACACCATTTAGACATCTACACACCAATTCATGACAATCTTCATTCATATCTACTTCCAACATATGAACGATTGTGGACAATTTGAACAATTCGATTATTCCTAATAAACTCAATTATTTTGGAAGTCAAAACATGCAAAGTGAAACAATAGTTAAACAATTAACACAAGATAGTAACATTACTCATAAATAAAACTGCTTTATTTAATCATCAAATGTTAATTACATTTATCTATTACACGTTTCTAATACTATCTAATCTATGCTAATATCATCCTTCAACCCAATACTCCCAGCATGCTGCAAGTGCTTAACCCTACTTAGTCCCTTCGTAAGCAGATCTGCTGGGTTATCTTCTGATGATATCCTCTTAACTATGAGTTGTCCTTCTTCAACACGATGTCTAATGAAGTGATATTTTCTATCAATATGTCTTGATCTACCATGATCCCTCGGTTCCTTGGTCTAGACAACCACACCTTCATTATCACAGAAAATCTCCATGAGCTCCTTTATGGCAGGTACAACTCCAAGATCACCGATGAAGTTCTTCAGTCATATTGCCTCCTTCGACGCTTCGCTCGCTGCGATGTACTCTGATTCGCACGTTGAATCAACTACGGTTTCCTGCTTGGAACTCTTCCATGTCACTGCTCCTCCATTTAGGGTAAAGACCCAGCCCGACTGCGAACGGTAGTTGTCCCTGTCGGTCTGAAAACTGGCGTCACTATACCCTCGCACCTTCAAGTCATCACTCCCTCCGAGGACTAAGAACCATTCCTTCATCCTCCGAAGGTACTTAAGGATGTTCTTCACCGCAATCCAATGTGCTTTGCCAGGGTTCCCTTGATATCTGCTAACCATGCTCAAAGCGAAGGCTACATCATGGCGAGTACAAGTCATAGCGTACATGATTGAGCCAACTGCGGAAGCGTATGGTACTCGGCTCATTTCTGCTATTTCAGCTTGGGTACTCGGACTTTGAGTCTTACTCAACTTGGCGTTACTTTGTATCGGTAGTTCTCCCTTCTTTGAGTTTTCCATACTAAATTGTTTTAGTACCTTCTCTAAGTAAGTATTATGACCAAGTCCAATTAGTTTCTTACTTCTTTCTCTTACTATCCTTATTCCCAAAATGTAAGAAGCCTCTTCGAGGTCCTTCATAGCGAAGCACTTCCCGAGCCAGGACATAACCTCCTGCAGAGTCGGGATGTCGTTTCCTATAAGTAATATGTCATCGACATATAGAACGAGGAAGCTTACTATACTCCCATTGGCTTTGACATATACACAAGATTCGTCTTCGCTTCGTACAAATCCAAACTCTTTGAATTTCTCATCGAAGCAAACATTCCATCTGCGAGACGCTTGCTTAAGTCCATAAATGGACTTCTCAAGCTTACACACTCTATTTGGATGCTTCGGATCCACAAACCCCTCTGGCTGAGCCATGTAAACATCCTCAGCCAACTTTCCGTTAAGGAAAGCGGTCTTGACATCCATTTGCCAAATCCCATAATCATAAAATGCGGCAATCGCTAGCATCACTCTAATAGATTTAATCTTTGCAACTGGTGAGAAGGTCTCATCATAGTCAACTCCGGGAGTTTGAGTAAAGCCCTTCGCAACCAATCGCGCTTTATATGTGTGTACTTTCCCTTCCACGTCGGTCTTCTTCTTGAAGATCCATTTGCACCCAACGGTCTTACGTCCGGGCACATAATCAACCAAATTCCAAACTTGGTTATCATACATGGATTGTATCTCGCTATCCATTGCCTTTTTCCATTTCGCAGACTCCGGGCCTGCCATGGCTTCCTTATAGCTATTAGGTTCATCAAGATTTACTAGTGTACCATCACTAATATACATGTCCCCTTCGGTAGTAATATGAAAACCATAAAACTGGGGATGAACTCTAACTCTATCGGAATGTCTAAGAGGCAAGGACTCATCAATCGGTTCAACCGGAGTTTCCTCCTCAGGTTGTGTGCCAGCGGTAGAGGTTCCTTCATCTATCGACTCTTGAATCTCTTCATGTTCGATTTGCCTCCCACTGTCTCCTTGGCCTATGAGTTCTTGCTCTCGGAAAACTCCTCTCCTCGCAACGAAGACAACGTTGTCCTTCGGTCTATAGAAGAGATATCCAATGGATGTCTGCGGGTAGCCGATGAAAATACATCGCTCACTTCGAGGTTCAAGCTTGTCGTGAGTATCTCGTCTTACGAAAGCCTCGCAACCCCAAACCTTGATATGTGCCAACGAGGGAGCTTTCCCTGTCCACATCTCGTGAGGTGTTTTGGCAACCTTCTTAGTAGGGACTCGGTTAAGGATATGGGCAGCAGTCTCTAAGGCATACCCCCAAAAAAGAGATAGGTAGTGAAGCACGACTCATCATTGAGCGAACCATATCCAATAAGGTTCGATTACGCCTTTCTGCCACACCATTCAACTACGGTGTCCTAGGAGGCGTCAATTGAGAAACTATTCCACACTCCTTGAGATAATCGTGGAATTCAAGACTTAGGTACTCTCCTCCTCGATCGGATCGAAGCATCTTGATTTTCCTGCCCAATTAATTCTCCACTTCATTCTTGAACTCTTTGAACTTTTCAAAGGTTTCTGACTTTTGCTTGATTAAGTAGATATACCCATATCTACTATAATCATCGGTAAAAGTCGCTTAGAAGCGGTTCCCATCCTTTGTGGTTGATCTAAATGGTCCACATACATCGGTATGTATTAGGTCCAATAGAACCTCACCCCTTTCACAAGTACTCGTGAAGGGTGACTTAGTCATCTTTCCAAGTAAACAAGACTCGCATGTGTCATTTTCCCTAAGGTCGAATGACTCCAACACTCCATCCTTTTGGAGTTGGGCTATGCGTTTCTTGTTGACATGTCCAATATGACAATGCCACAAGGATGCTTTATCCATACTAGTGGAAGAATCAATATTCAAAATATCATTTCCTAATTTATCAACAATCATAACAGTTTCATATATTCCATTACATGGTATAGCTTCAAAGTAAAAGACACCATTTAGATAAGCCAAAATAGAACCATTTTCATTATTAAAAGAAAATCTAAATCCTTGTCTATATAAACCATGAAATGAAATGATGTTTCTAGCCATTTCTGGCGAATAGCAACAATTTTTCAAATCTAAAACTAAATTATTCCTAAGCACTAAAGAATACACTCCAATCTTGGTCACAGGCGACGATCTTCTGTTCCCCATGATTAGATTGATCCTTCCTTGCTCCACATCCCTACTTCTTCTTAGTCCCTGCACATTAGAACAAATGTGATAACCACAACCGGTATCAAGAACCCAAGAAATAGCATGATTAGAATTGTTAGATTTGATTGTGTATATACCTGCGAAAGATGGCTTGATCTTTCCTTCTTTGATTGCTTGCAGGTAATCTGGGCAGCTTCTCTTCCAATGTCTTATCTTGTGGTAGTAGTGGCACTCTGCCTCCTTCGGGTTAGGGTAGGGCTTAGCGGGATCAACTTTGGTCCCACTAGAAGAGGAACCATCTCGGGCTTTAACCTTGCGATGGTTCTTGGACGAGGCCTTCCTCTTCTTTCCCTTTCCTTGACCAATAGCCAAGACAGGAGCAGCAGGCGGATTAGGAGTTGGTGCAACAGACTTGTCTTTGAAGTTGCTCTCAGCGACCCCCAAGAGACCTTGGAGTTTGCTTAGGGTGACCTCCTCTTTGTTCATGTGGTAGGTCATCCTAAATTGGTTGTACATCGGAGGCAATGAGTGAAGCACCATGTCGATCGCCAAGTCTTCTCCAAAGTCAACATTTAACTTGCGAAGGCGGTCGACATACCTTTGCATCTTTTGCAGGTGCACGGTAAGAGATTCTCCATGACCCATCTTAGCGGAAATCATGTTAGTGAAAATCTCATAGCACTCTTGTCTCGCGTTTTGGTGGTATCTCTCCAATAAGTCTTGGTGCATCTCGTACGGGTACATGTCCTCGTAGGACTTTTGGAATTTGGAGTTCATTGTCGCGATCATGATGCAATGCACTTTCGTTGCATCATGCTCGTGAGTTTCGAAAGCAGTGATTTCAGCCGGAGTAGCGATTTCGAGGTTGATTTTCTCGAGCTTCTCATCGAGGACATACTCCTTATCCTCATAGCGAGCAATGGTTCGAATGTATCTTATCCATTCGCTAAAGTTCGTTCCATCGAATGTGACCTTTTGGCAAAGGCTCATCAACGTGAAAGAACTAGCAGCAGCGTTGTTAGCGTTCGACATCTACAAATAGAAAGGACAAGGATATATTAGAATAAGAATCCCTTATTGTCACCCAATAATAAAAAATTAGGGCTAGGATCCAACAATAACATTTACATACTAGAAAAGGGATGCCGTAATCTAACATGCAAATAAATTGAATGTAAGTGAATGACGATTCACTAATTCTCCATCACAAAACTTAAACTATTAGTCCTAAGTGTATTGAGAATTCCTAGGTTCGCATGAGATTCATTGAAACTATGCAATGGCATGTTTAAATCTCGAAATGCCCCTCTTGTTTGTGACTGTGATACCGAGGATCACAAAGCGGGTGTGAATTACCATGCAAATTCATATGGTGCCTTCATTGTAATGATCACCTATTCGATGTGCCGGTAAACCACACACGCTCCATCGAACTATGATAAACAATGAATCACCCTTTGCCACCTCTGCTTAGCACTAATTAGTGTGCCGGTAAACCACACATGCTCCACTAACTTCTTAGCAAGGGTGTAAAGTGTAATTTCATGGGATTGCATCAATTCACTTTCCCTAAAGTAACTAAGATTGGGAATTTTTTTTAAAAAATATATAGTTACTTTGTATTACTTATTATACTTTTAATGAGAGGATGAGGTTGCCCTATCCTATCCGTTCGGCTAACGACCCTCCACCAATCAAGCAAGCGCTGGGTGTGAGTGTACACCCATTAAGCGTCATTTTATTGGCCGCAACCTTATACCCACCTTATATATTGGCTTCGTGAATGAGGCATACTAATGGTAAGACTAGCATTTAGTTATACATATATATATTATTCTAGTAATATCATATTAGTATAGAGTTGTATTTTAAACTTTTTAAAATCTAGGGTTTGAAATTTAAGTTGTCTAAATTAAAACTTTTAATCCCAAATATAAATTTCAAAACTTAAGGATAAGTTTTAAACATTTAAAACATGGAGGATCAAATAACAAATAATTCCAATTAACAATTAATATCTTAATTATCTATATTTGATTTTATTCAAGATTTCTTTTAAGATAATTACCAAAATAATCAAAATAATTAATTAATTATCATATAAGGAAATTAAATATTTTATTAGATGATAAATATCTTTAATTAGATCAAGATTGTAGTCATATATATCAAAAAATCGGATTAGGGTTAATCTAATTAGTTTAAGGAAAGTTTCCATAAGATAATTATCAAGAAATCCCGATTTTGCTCTTCCTGACACTAGAACTCGTCGAGTTCATGACACAGAAACCAAAAAATCGAATTTTGCAGGTTTGTTTCAGTTAATCAAGCAACAATTTAAAGAAAACCAAGCTAGTCTCTAATACCACTGATGGGTTTTGGCCGTAAGAACTTTCCTATGTGCGCATGCAAAACCCTAATGCTTGGATCTAGGCTTTCTAACTAAACATGCTTTGAATCCAAGACTTCTAATGGCTAATTAGGTTAAATAACAACATTGAAACAGATCTAGAACCATACCTTTGAATTCCTTGTTGATCTTGTTGTCTTGGAGCTTCTAGAGTCACAAATGTCACTCCTCTAATGGCTTACAAACACCAATAGCAAGGAAGATGATTTAGGAGAGAGGAAAGGGGTGGAAATCGGCCAGAGTTCTCTTGCTTTAGGTGAGATGCCGATTCCCTTACCCATGGGGTCTATTTATACTTGTAGACTCCTTAAGGGTTACCGTCTAAACCCTAATAGGATAATCTTCTCTTAAGGTTATCCAAATCCTTTCCTTAGATAAGTCATGGACGATTTTGAAGCTATCCTAGCTTCTAGAATCCGTCCCTTTTATATCTATAAGGATTTATAGTCTAAAGCTTAACTTTCAAACAATTGACACTTTATACCCCTTTATTTAATTAATCTCTTTATGTCACCAAATTAATTCCAATTAATTCTATGACTTATATTAATCAAATAACTATATATTATTCTTTATAATATTTACTCTTTCTTAATAAATCATCCCATCAAGTTGCTATGGTGAAGGCAACCCAAAAGGACCATGCACAACCGGGTCAAATACTTGCCTATTATAGTTGCAGCCTTAGACACTATTCCAACAGAAAGGTCTTTCTAGGGAATCTACTAGGTATGCTTCGGGTGGTTATCGTCTTCTGGAATGCATGCAGTGTCTTTCGCTTCGGTTCTTATCTGTCTAAGGAGGGTTGGTTAACAGCGCGCGGTACCCCTCTCCTGGGTACTTCGGAAGGTTTGAGATAAGAGGGGTGACTAACGGATCGCATTAGGTTTGATTATTCGTATTATGTTTAGGTTCGGAAGAACCTTTATTTGCTGATATGGCTACGGAGAAAGTTCTTTTTACGCAGCACTAGGGATGAACACATGGTTGAACGAAGTCAAACCATGATCGATAGAATCGTCGAAGTTGGCACACTCCATCATGATATAAAGTGAGGGTCGATGGAGTCATGCGCCGAACAGGCACACAAGTTCTAGGCATCTCGGGTTTCGTCCTGTGTATCACTATCGCGGATACTTGGACCGATAGAGTCGATGCAAAACTATAGAGTGTTCTAAGGGTTTCTGAGTGGAGTACCTTTTCATTAATGGATTCTCACGAGGCATTTCTATAATCTCCTAACATATACTAGTCATGTATACTTAAGGTGGGGAGGACTATTGACTGAGAGACTCCGCCCTAAATCCACAACCAAACGAGGAACAGGAAATGGGGCGGCATTCACTCACTCTAGGTCTATCCATATTAACTATACATGGTCGTAACGTATATGTTTTGCCATTATAGTTTTACGTGATGATTTTTTTTATATATTTTATAACAGTGCTGCGACTTTCGCCTTAATGGGGAAGAAAATTACATTTGAATTAGCCTTTTATTTTTTTCAGTTTAGTTATCCGAGATCGAGAGACGTACCAAAATCTACTAGGTTCCTTGATGCTTCTCCCTAAGCACTAGAGTTAGACTCCTCCTGTGTCTTTGTCTTTCCCTTCGGTTGGGCAGTCCTTCTTGAAGTGTCCCACTTCACCACATAGGTGGCAAACTGTACGGGTCGCCACATTGGTGGTTGATGTAATGAACTCAACCGGGGTTCTGCAAACGCGAGCAGTATGCCCCAACATGTGGCACCTAGCACAATAGAGCTCCCGGAAGACACCATGATGACAGTAGCTGCACTTTCTGCAACGGGGAAGGTTTCCTAAGTATGGTCTCCTAGGTGTAGGGATGGAAGGGTTGGCAGGGAATTTAACCATCTCAGCTCGTTGCCCCTCGAAAGGTCCTTGGGCTGAGGTACTTCCCTCTTCGATCTTGATCTTTCTCTTCAGTGGATTTGAGTGAGGTTCTTGGGTGGCTGGGTATGAAGGTGTTGGTTGATGCTGTCCATTGCTAGGATCGGAAATTCCAATAGGCACCTTGCTAACATTGGCGTTGTTAGCATTCAGGTGAGCCATGACAGCTGCTACGGCTGCTGAAACTGCAGCTTGGAACGTAGCTTCATCGAATAAGAGTGTAGATTTCTTGCTTGTGGATTGGTTATGCTTCTTCGAAGGCATGGTTTTCCCTACACGGAAATGAACGCATGAAAATGAGAGACGATGGCTAAACCGTGGACATATATGTACTGAATGTATTAGGCATAAAACTTTCCTGTGCCTAGAGTACTGGTTGTCTAAATGTCGACCTACATCACTATGATGTAGTCCTGGTGTACAAGGTAAGAGTGTGAGTATCAGAAAAGGCCATAAGATGCGAGTCGTTCCTACTGCATCACCTTTATACTGGGAAGGTTTCACTCTCCAGTCTGGACAGATTGAGAACAGTTCGGAACAAAGCCGCGAAAAGATAGGCTCATGAAGACTTATGGCTAAACAACCTCAACAGAGGTGTGGGAATCCGCTCTAATCGTGCGACTGGCAATGGGAAACGACGATTTACCTAACACATAGCGTGAGTAGTGTAACCACTAACTCACTAAATTGTATTATTTTAAGGGTGTATTAGCATGACAAACACGAGGAGAAGACAACTCTTGGGTTCCATGCACTGGCTCCCTCTGTGTCTGCCTCGTATCTTTAACTGAAGTCGGTGTTGGTTTCCTTCGGGATAGTTACCTAGGGTTCTCTTCTCGTATGGATATATTTAATTTCTGCTCTGCCTTACTTCCGAATTCAACTATGGGTGTCATCACTACATGATGGATGACTGGAATCTCGGAAGTTTAGGCGAATCTCTCACCAATGTCCCTAAAAGATATAGGCACTTGGTGAATTCAATAGTCTCAACCCAGTTCATTTGTTTCCGAACAGGAAATCTTCTCAATGAACCTCTTCTGGGTCTGAATCAACTCGTCTGCCGAGTACTAAAGTGGATAAGGTTTTCTACAGGGTTCGTGCGAGAATGGAAATGTCTAAAGAATCCTAAGAGATTATTAACATTTCACTGGATGATCCACATCGAGTCCTGCTACGATTACACAGGGTATACAAATCACATATAACTTAGATTCGATAGGCCTTCGAATATGTGATACTACTCTAGAACCACATCCCAACGAGGAAAAGGAAATAAAGCGAAACCACACATTCTTAGCCTATGGGATCCTTATTATATATAACCTTGGGACTATACTCTCTGTAATTGTAGGTATATCAATGCGAATCTTTTTAGTTCTTCACACTAGGTTAGTTATGGATCCTAAAATACCCTTATGGTATTTTAATTCTTTGTTTGTTTCCTTATCTTCTTAATATGATTCTGGGATTAGTGTGAGTCTTTTAGTGTTCCAAAATACTCCTATAGTATTTCAACTTTACGTTTGGCTCTAGCATTCCTAGTTGGTACGTTTCTGACCTGTTGCAACACCACTATCACTCCCAAGCACACATTCATCGCATCTCGAATAAATGTAGTCGATCAGGTTACATTTATTCCAGTGTACGATTACATAACTGCCCAGGTTTGACTGTAGTGCTCAACATCCGAAGACTTTTATTCTCGTTCTTCTTGTGATACTTGTGTTCGAGTGTTTAGATTCTGGATGTTCTTATACTTTGGTAAAATATGGTTATATTTTAAAGCATAATTCTTGGTCAGAGTGTTTTATCCCTTTTGCATTTATAGGCTGTATATCTTTTATGAATTGATATACTTACCTCACTATAAACAATGCTCGGATACCAATCTATCACACCCCAAAACCGGAACGGCGGAAACGTTCTGGGGTGGATGACTTCATGTCAAGTATCACAACACATTCATTATAGCAATCAAAGTACAACAAAACATTCCATTAATAGTAATAGTTTTACATGGTTCACATTACAATATATCGAACTAATACAAGTAATTGTAATAAGAGCAGCATGGTACTAAGCTATCTTCATCAACAGCTCCGGGGATGTACCTGTCTAATGCTGACCTGAGAATACAAGTTATTTGAAAAGTGAGTATCAGCATTTTTACAAATGCTGGTGAGTTCATAAGTATTTAGTGACATTTGATTCAAATAACTTTATAATGTAGTAGTTAAAGAGTTTACAGTGTATTAGAGTTCTTTCCAGAAAATCCTATATTTTCTTTAATAAAAGCAGCCTTCTACCAAGACTGGACGGAGTTATGTGATAAAAAGTAGTTTTCCCTTAATCGCTATCATTATCAAAATACTGAATTTGATTATTAAAGGAAGCAAGAGAAATCAGGGAAATAACGTATGCCTCAGCAGTGAGGACTGCTGACTAAGGCAAAGAAATCTTAGACTCCAGTAGAGAATCAAACGAACGACACGCCTGCTTCCGTCTAACAAATGGAGACACAAACCCCAGAAGGTACCAAATGAAAGGTACAGATGGTAAGGTCTAAAACAGTGAATACAGACCGCAGACAGTATCAAATGAAAGATACATCTTGCAAGGTCAAAACAGAGAATACAGACCACAGACAGTATCAAATGAAAGATACATCTTGCAAGGTCAAAACAGTGTGACTCTGAAAATGAGTTACCAGCATACAGTGTAATTTGCCGGTGGAATACCGTTACCTTAAGGCCATGAATTATAAGGCAACCTGGGATACTCGTAACCATACTAACCGAAACTAGAGTACGTGACGCCCAACAAGCGTCTATAAATTATGACATTTGTCACTCCTTGGCTTGGTGGGTCGTGGACTATAGCTAGCAGTCAGGGTGCGGGGGTGTCAATCCCGTATAGATCTATGCACACAATGTCCGCTATCCCTACAGGAGACTCTGGTTACCATCTAGATGACGGAGAAGGCCGTGTCCGGAAGATGCATCCCAAATAATGGGTAGAGACTTCCAAATAGTGGGTAGTGTGTTTCTAATGTAAGTGTTGAACTAGAGGTAGAGACTCTTAACTGAACTGACTAGAGTAAACCTATATGTCTATGCTCGTATACATGACATACAACTGATGAATCAAATGACCTTCGGACGTCCATCCGATCCCACCAGACCACATCTCAACGAAGAAAAGGAAATAGGGCGGACAAACCTTCCTAAGTTCTTCAATAATTATTTATATGCACCTATACAAGTACAGACATACATCTAACTACGATTGAGTGTGGAATAACCGAATCGTGATGTCTAACGTACAGTGTGAGCGAATAGTGTGGAAATACGAAATCATACAGTGTGAGGGAATAGTGTGGAATAATTGAATCGTAAAGTGTGAGCGAATAGTGTGGAATAACGGAATCATACAGTGTGAGTGAATAGTGTGGAATAACTGAATCATACAGTGTGAGTGAATAACTGAATCATACAGTGTGAGCGAATAGTGTGGAATAATCGAATCGTGAAGTATAAGTGCACCAAGTATAAGTGTATCACGAAGTGGAAGAGACAACTGATGAAGTAGAAACGTCTAACAAGTATAAGTGACTACAAGTATAAGCGAAATAAAGGCAATAACAGGTATAAGCGTATCAAGAAGTGAAGGTGTTATAAAGTAGGAGTTTTAAATAAGTGAAGCGGAGCAGCAGAAATAAACAAGTACAAATATACGTCGTAAAAGGGAACTTCGATGAAAACCTTGGAAAAACCTTTATACTTAGGATAATCACATTTTGGTATTCTTTGGTAAATTAAGTTTGAAAACCTATAGAAATCTTTGGAATCTTTATAAACTAGTTTGAAATGATTTTAGATACAACAGCACAAGTAAGAGTTTTGAAACAATTGAAAATCCTTTCTGAAAACCCTTATAGTATCCTACTCGGTAAAACAGTGTACAGTGTGGTAAAATCTCGTGCATGCGGGTTATCAATCTGTAACATACACTTTAGTAACCTTGTTTAATTATCATGTTTCATATGATTGTTAGTTTAAAAATGAATATTATTATATATTATGTTGTTTTAAACGTTTAAAGTAGGTAGTTATAGTAAAATAGAATTGTAAGCGTTTAAAAAAAAATATATATATATATATATATATTATTTTCGGTATGGTTTTAAGCGTTGATTTCTAACGAAATAGGTTTATAATATTTGAAGTTAAACTAAGTTTAGAATCATTTGGAATGTATTAGAGGTGATAGGGAAGTCTTATGTGATTCCGATCAAAAAGTCAACTATCGGAATTAACGAAAGTATAACGTCTAAGTTAAAAATAATTAAATCTGATTTTATTGGAAGATCTTTTCTGTGATATTTTTATTGGAAGTTGTAAATTATCTCGTTAGAAACGTACAGGCGAAAACCTCATCGAAAACGGAGTTTCGAGCGAAAAGTTATGCAATTTTTAGTGTTTAGGGGTAAAACGGGTACCCAAACCGGGTCAAACCCGACCCAACTCGGGTTTTTACCCATTGAAACACGATTTTGAGTCATTTTCCTGCCATTTTCAGTTTGTCACCATCCCTATGGGAGATTTTCACATACATGATCAATCTTGATCAAGTTTTGAAGATTAAATCAAGATTTTGAGTGTTCTTGAAGTATCAAGTCTAGTAATCAAGGTATGAACTCTTAATTTTTGGATTAGCCCTTGTAATTAGTGAGTTATTAAGAGATTAGGGTTTGATCAAAGTGGGTTTACCACTGATTTAATGAAATTAGGCATGAGTTTATGTTATTAACCTAGAATCTTAAATGGAAATCAAGTAACTACATGTAAACTTGAGAATTAATCATATGGTTTAAGAGTAATTAGTGAAAATTAATAATGAAACCCATGGTTTATACTTGAATTAGAATGGATTACTAAAATATTCAGTGTTATCATTGTAAAAGAAGAACTTGGTGATATTGATCATGAGGTTTGATCATGTAAAGGGTAAAATGAAATTATAAAGGGTATAATTGTCCTGTTTTTGTAAAAATCACCAAAAATTATAGAAAAATCGTATGGAGATGTGCTATATATCCCTGGAAAGCTGAGAATGTCTACTTTGATTTTTGTTTTAAAACCAAAATCTAATTCCGGACTTAAAAGGGGTGAAAACAGCTATATGTTCAGTGCAGTAAGGCTGAATTTTGACAGCTTTGGAACATTTTGACAGCTTTAGGATGCTGTTTTGTAAAATTCATAGTAAATTATAGAAAAATCATAAAAATGTGAGGTCAGTGGCATTAGAAACATATAAGAGTCTATTTTATTAATATGTATAATTTATTAGTTATTTTGACATTTAATAAGGGTAAAACAGATCTGCAAGTGACAGCTATACTAAGAACAAAAACTAAAATTTCTAAATTGAAAACAACATAACTTGAGAGTAGTTGAGTAATTGCTTATGAAATTTGAAATATGAACTCCAGGGGTATAATTGAAGGTTTTAGAGGCCTGAGGATGGTGTAATTTCATCAGAAAAAGAGGAATTTTATCGCAACATTCGGTTACAGCACAGTGAGTTCAATATAGGGACAATTGTATGTTATGTGTTATATGTGCAATGTGCTTTCTTGTGTTATTGATCTAAGTGGTTATTACTTGATATTGATTTTGATGCCTTTGGCCATGTAGAGCATGACTCGTATCACTTTGGTATTGGCTTTGTGCCTTTGACCATGTAGAGCATGACTCGTATCACTTTGGTATTGGCTTCGGGCTAGGTAGGGCTGAAAGCCTGTATATTCTAGCAACATGATTAAAAGGGATTGTGTTTTATGTGCCTCTTGGGCTGGAATTTATGATGCTTATGATCCTAAATTATTGTGTCTTAATTATTGTAATCCTTTGAATCTAACCGTTTATTGATTTGGAAAGTCCTTCATTTGATACACATATAAGCCTTTGTTGTCCTTTGTTTCTTTTTGTTCCTGTCATATTGTTATGTATATGGCATAGCGTTATATTGTATCTATTTTTGAACTCACTAAGTGACGCCCACTTATCCCTTTTAGTGTTTAACTATTTCAGGTGATAAGCATCCAGAGTAAACACGCTTTGTTGGAGGACTTAGAGTAGTTGACACTACTACGTTTTTACTTGGTATACATATATGTATATGGATTATAAATTCCTGGGTAGTTATGTATTTATACAACTAGTTATGAAACTTTGTAAAAACCCTTTTAGTTGGTTTGTATCCATGCTTTTGTATTTAGACCACTAGTGTGAATTATAATTATGAATATGCATGTAGCATGTTTGGCTTTATGGTAATTTTAGTGAATGGGGTCTTACAATTATGGTATCAGAGCACTGGTTTAAGCGAACTAAATACCACGAATTGGTATTTAGACTTAAACTGTTGGAAGTTCAATATATGAACAGATTTATTGTCCGTATATGGATACAAACCATAGGAAAGACTTAAGTGGGGTGTTGGGTAATGATAAATCCTTATATTCTTACGTGTTATGTTACTCCAATTTTTTCAGAGCAATGGCTGAGCAGGAGGGTAGTCATACACCAGATGTGGGTGGAGATCTTCATCTTAATGAGGGAGATACTCCAATATCCCCTCGTGAGGAGCGGCTTTTGGATAAACTTACTGGTGTTATTCGACAAACTCTAGAACAACACAAAAGGGATAGTGATAAGGGTAAAGAGAAAGCCACCGGAGAGTCTTCAAGAGAGAAAGCGAAACGTCCCTCATTCAAAACTTTCAAGAGTAGTGGTGCTACAGAGTTTTCAGGTGTCCTTGATCCCATTGTTGTTCTTACCTGGATCCAGAACACAGAAAAAGTATTTCGTATCTCCCATGTGGTTAATGAAGACAAGGTTAACTATGCTTCTGCAATGCTCATTGGAGAAGCCTTAGTCTGGTGGGAAGCGACATTTGAAGCTCTTAACGAGTATGAACAGGAGAATTTATCTTGGGAGATGTTTAAAATCCGCTTTCTAGGAAAATATTGTCCTCTAGATATGAGGAGAAGACTGGAGAAGGAGTTCCTCGAACTTAAGCAAGGAGGAATGACTGTGACCGAATATGAAACTCAATTCAATCAAAAGGCACGGTTTGCTGCGAAGTATATCCCGACTGAAGACGATAAAAGTCAGTTATTCATGGAAGGGTTACGGTATGAAATCCGTGATTTCGTGATCAATCGGGATATTCTATCATTCGATAAAGCTGTTGAGTATGCCCGAAAGCGCGAGCATGACTTAGAGATACGTGGTGCCACTCTTTCTATCCCGAAGCATCCACGTGTTGATCGAACTGTTTCTGTTTCAACTAATCCATTGGGTCGATCTGCTCAATCTGATCTTAGCACAAAAGTACAATCTCAGAGCGCCTTTCGTGGTCGCGGTCGGCCACAATCTTTTTCTCTTCAGTCGAGAGCTCCACCACCATGCCAGAAATGTGGAAAGAGCCACCAAGGTCAATGCAGGGTAGGAAAAGGACCAGTGATTTGCTATGGATGCGGAGAAACAGGTCATATGAAGCCCGTTTGCCCGATGAGGAATGTTACATGTTATGCTTGCGGTGTTACTGGCCACAGAAAGCGTTTCTGCCCTACTCTTACCAGCCAAATGGTGAGAAGTCAAGCTTCCGTTCAACAACCAGTGGGTACTTCAACCCAAAAGGAGGATGTGCCAAAGGCTAAAGGCCGTGCATTCCAGATTACCCCAGAGGAGGCACGCGAGGACCCGAATGTTGTGACTGGTACATTTCTCGTCAATTCTAGACCTGCTCACATCTTATTTGATTCTGGTGCCTCAGATTCTTTTGTGTCTCGTGAATTTGCGCGTTCTTTTCAAATTGCATGTTATGCACTCGCCCAACCATTTCATGTAGATACCGCGGGAAGTGTATCATTACTTGTTGATAAAGTCTATAGAGATTGTGTCATAGAAATTGAAGGTTATAATTTTCTTGCCAATTTGATTCCTATCTCCCTACCCAACTTTGATATCATTCTCGGCATGGACTGGTTGTCAAAGAACCGTGCAGAACTCTTGTGCTATGAAAAGATAGTACGCATTCCTATTGAAGGGGAGAATCCTATTTATGTCTATGGTGAACAAAGAATCTTCAAAATAATCTCTTTCCTTAAAGCTCGTAAATTCATATCGAAGGGGTGTTCTATCTATTTGGCCTACTCAGTTGATGTCTCAAAAGAGGAGAAGAAAACGGTAAATGATGTTCATGTTGTTAACGAATATCCTGATGTTTTCCCTGATGACTTGCCTGGCCTTCCTCCGGATAGGCAAGTAGAATTCCGAATTGACCTTGTGCCTGGTGCTGCTCCGATTGCAAAGACTCCTTATCGTCTCGCGCCAACAGAGATGAAAGAAATGATGATCCAACTGCAGGAATTACTTGACAAAGGCTTTATCCGACCGAGTACTTCTCCCTGGGGTGCTCCTGTATTGTTTGTCAAGAAGAAGGACAGATCGATGCGGATGTGCATTGATTATCGTGAGCTGAATAAGGTGACTATCAAAAACAAGTACCCACTACCTCGCATTGATGATTTATTTGATCAACTTCAGGGTGTTAGCTATTTCTCGAAGATTGATTTGAGATCTGGATATCATCAGTTGAAAGTTCACGAGCAGGATGTGCCGAAGACTGCTTTTCGTACTCGATATGGGCATTATGAATTCCTTGTTATGCCGTTTGGTTTAACAAATGCTCCTGCTGTATTCATGGATATGATGAATCGGGTATGTCGCCCAATGCTCGATAAATCAGTCATCGTATTCATTGACGATATTCTAATCTATTCCAAGTCTGAATCTGATCATGCCATTCATATTCGTGCGGTGTTAGAACTTCTTCGAAAGGAGAAACTATATGCTAAATTCTCGAAATGTGAATTCTGGCTTCGCCAAGTTCAATTTCTTGGCCATGTTATTTCTAGTGATGGTGTATCTGTAGATCCTATCAAAATCGAAGCCATTCAAAATTGGGAAGTGCCCCGTAATGCTTCCGAAATTCGTAGTTTCTTGGGTCTCGCGGGATATTACCGGAGATTCATTAAAGACTTTTCTCGTATAGCCATACCGCTCACGAGTCTTACAAGGAAGGAAGTAAAGTTTGAATGGGGTGAAGCCCAAGAAAAAGCTTTCTCAACTCTAAAAGATCTTTTGACTCATGCTCCAATCTTATCACTCCCAGAAGGTGATGATGATTTCTCCGTATACAGCGATGCTTCAAGATTGGGACTCGGTTGTGTGTTGATGCAACATGGCAAAGTGATAGCCTATGCCTCAAGACAACTGAAAGATTATGAAAAGAATTATCCCACTCATGATCTCGAACTCGCTGCAGTGGTATTTGCCCTAAAACTTTGGAGGCATTATCTTTTTGGTACAAAATGCCAATTATTTACTGACCACAAAAGTCTCAAGTACATATTCAGTCAGCAAACTTTGAATATGAGACAACAACGAGCCATGGAGCTGATCAAAGATTATGACTGTGAAATCCTATATCATCCTGGAAAAGCCAATGTAGTTGCCGATGCACTTAGCAAAAAAATTTATCGTAATAGTATGTGTTATGCTATTACTCATACCACAGTAAAATTCACTATTCTAGATGAACTAAAGAAATGGCAAGAAGAGGCCCTAAAGCCAGAAAATGTGAAGAAAGAAGGGATGATACATTATAATGATGCTTTACTTGATGATCCGCGAGGATTAAAAGTATTCAAGAATCGGCTATGGATTCCAAAGATTGGTGGATTAAGACAGAAGATTTTAGATGAAGCCCATAAATCTAAACTTTCAATACATCCTGGTACAAGTAAAATGTACTATGATGTAAGAGCTGATTATTGGTGGCCTGGATTAAAGAGAGACATTGGAAGATATGTACAGGAATGCTTAGTATGCTTACAAGTCAAAGCAGAGCACCAAAAGCCTTATGGAACCCCAGAAAGTCTTAGTGTTCCTGTATGGAAATGGGAAGAACTGTCCATGGATTTTATTACCAAATTGCCAAAGACTGCTAGACAACATGATAGCATTTGGGTAATTGTCGATCGCCTGACTAAAAGCGCTCATTTTCTTGCCATGCGTGAAACGGATCCAATGGAGAAATACGCACAAGTATACTTGGATGAAATTGTTGCAAGACACGGTGTGCCATTAAAGATCATTTCCGATCGTGATACTCGCTTCACTTCTCACTTTTAGGCAAGTATGCAACGTGAAATGGGATCTCGAGTTGCTCTCAGCACAGCTTATCATCCCCAGACAGATGGTCAGACAGAGAGAACAATCCAAACCGTAGAAGATATGCTTCGTGCATGTGTCTTGGAGTTCGGTGGTAACTGGGATAAATACTTACCTCTTGTTGAATTTTCGTATAATAACAGTTACCACGCTTCAATCAAAATGCCACCATATGAAGCATTATATGGTCGCAAATGTCGTACACCATTGTGTTGGCGAGACATAGGACAAAAGATCCTTGGAGGCCCTGAAATGATTCAAGACACCACCGACAAGATTCAAATTGTACGAGAAAGAATGAAAGCGGCCCAGGATCGACAGAAGTCCTATACAGAAAAGAGGAGACGACCCATAGAATTCCAGGTGGGTGATTTCGTAATGCTAAAAGTATCCCCGTGGAAAGGCATTATGCGATTTGGGAAGAAAGGAAAACTAAGTCCTAGATTTGTTGGTCCTTTCAAAATCATCCAGAGAGTTGGTAAACAAGCATACCGCTTGGAATTGCCGGAAGATTTGGCAGGTATTCATGATGTGTTTCATGTGAGCTATCTACGCAAATGCTTGAGCATCTATGATGAGACAGTTCCATTATCAGAGGTGAAATTGGATAATAAGTTAAGATATATAGAAGAACCTGAAGAGATTATAAATGAGAGAACGGTTGATCTGCGTAATAAAGAAGTGGAGTTAGTGCTTGTCAAGTGGAAACATCATCGAGGCCCAAATTATACTTGGGAAAATAAGAATGACATAAGAGAAAAATATCCCCGTTTGTTTAAATCGTCGTGATTTCGGGGACGAAATCCTCAAAAGGAGGAGGTATTTGTAACATACACTTTAGTAACCTTGTTTAATTATCATGTTTCATATGATTGTTAGTTTAAAAATGAATATTATTATATATTATGTTGTTTTAAACGTTTAAAGTAGGTAGTTATAGTAAAATAGAATTGTAAGCGTTTAAAAAAAATATATATATATATATATATATATATATATATATATATTATTTTCGGTATGGTTTTAAGCGTTGATTTCTAACGAAATAGGTTTATAATATTTGAAGTTAAACTAAGTTTAGAATCATTTGGAATGTATTAGAGGTGATAGGGAAGTCTTATGTGATTCCGATCAAAAAGTCAACTATCGGAATTAACGAAAGTATAACGTCTAAGTTAAAAATAATTAAATCTGATTTTATTGGAAGATCTTTTCTGGGATATTTTTATTGGAAGTTGTAAATTATCTCGTTAGAAACGTACAGGCGAAAACCTCATCGAAAACGGAGTTTCGAGCGAAAAGTTATGCAATTTTTAGTGTTTAGGGGTAAAACGGGTACCCAAACCGGGTCAAACCCGACCCAACTCGGGTTTTTACCCATTGAAACACGATTTTGAGTCATTTTCCTGCCATTTTCAGTTTGTCACCATCCCTATGGGAGATTTTCACATACATGATCAATCTTGATCAAGTTTTGAAGATTAAATCAAGATTTTGAGTGTTCTTGAAGTATCAAGTCTAGTAATCAAGGTATGAACTCTTAATTTTTGGATTAGCCCTTGTAATTAGTGAGTTATTAAGAGATTAGGGTTTGATCAAAGTGGGTTTACCACTGATTTAATGAAATTAGGCATGAGTTTATGTTATTAACCTAGAATCTTAAATGGAAATCAAGTAACTACATGTAAACTTGAGAATTAATCATATGGTTTAAGAGTAATTAGTGAAAATTAATAATGAAACCCATGGTTTATACTTGAATTAGAATGGATTACTAAAATATTCAGTGTTATCATTGTAAAAGAAGAACTTGGTGATATTGATCATGAGGTTTGATCATGTAAAGGGTAAAATGAAATTATAAAGGGTATAATTGTCCTGTTTTTGTAAAAATCACCAAAAATTATAGAAAAATCGTATGGAGATGTGCTATATATCCCTGGAAAGCTGAGAATGTCTACTTTGATTTTTGTTTTAAAACCAAAATCTAATTCCGGACTTAAAAGGGGTGAAAACAGCTATATGTTCAGTGCAGTAAGGCTGAATTTTGACAGCTTTGGAACATTTTGACAGCTTTAGGATGTTGTTTTGTAAAATTCATAGTAAATTATAGAAAAATCATAAAAATGTGAGGTCAGTGGCATTAGAAACATATAAGAGTCTATTTTATTAATATGTATAATTTATTAGTTATTTTGACATTTAATAAGGGTAAAACAGATCTGCAAGTGACAGCTATACTAAGAACAAAAACTAAAATTTCTAAATTGAAAACAACATAACTTGAGAGTAGTTGAGTAATTGCTTATGAAATTTGAAATATGAACTCCAGGGGTATAATTGAAGGTTTTAGAGGCCTGAGGATGGTGTAATTTCATCAGAAAAAGAGGAATTTTATCGCAACATTCGGTTACAGCACAGTGAGTTCAATATAGGGACAATTGTATGTTATGTGTTATATGTGCAATGTGCTTTCTTGTGTTATTGATCTAAGTGGTTATTACTTGATATTGATTTTGATGCCTTTGGCCATGTAGAGCATGACTCGTATCACTTTGGTATTGGCTTTGTGCCTTTGACCATGTAGAGCATGACTCGTATCACTTTGGTATTGGCTTCGGGCTAGGTAGGGCTGAAAGCCTGTATATTCTAGCAACATGATTAAAAGGGATTGTGTTTTATGTGCCTCTTGGGCTGGAATTTATGATGCTTATGATCCTAAATTATTGTGTCTTAATTATTGTAATCCTTTGAATCTAACCGTTTATTGATTTGGAAAGTCCTTCATTTGATACACATATAAGCCTTTGTTGTCCTTTGTTTCTTTTTGTTCCTGTCATATTGTTATGTATATGGCATAGCGTTATATTGTATCTATTTTTGAACTCACTAAGTGACGCCCACTTATCCCTTTTAGTGTTTAACTATTTCAGGTGATAAGCATCCAGAGTAAACACGCTTTGTTGGAGGACTTAGAGTAGTTGACACTACTACGTTTTTACTTGGTATACATATATGTATATGGATTATAAATTCCTGGGTAGTTATGTATTTATACAACTAGTTATGAAACTTTGTAAAAACCCTTTTAGTTGGTTTGTATCCATGCTTTTGTATTTAGACCACTAGTGTGAATTATAATTATGAATATGCATGTAGCATGTTTGGCTTTATGGTAATTTTAGTGAATGGGGTCTTACACAATCACATGTGATTGATATGATAACTGCATGTTTAACTTGTATTCCCCCCTATAAAACATGTAAAAACATTTAAAAGGTTCATTCAGGGGTATGAACTCACCTGGTGTAAGTAGGTCTGACGGAGGTGCTGGTTGGGTGTTCGGTGTCACGTAAGGACTTAGACATACTTAGAGACCTATTGAACATATGATAACATATGTTCACATACAATTAGTATATTTAATACTATTTAAACAAGTATACGCACTCAAAGGAGCGGGAAACACTTTGTTTAAGTGTTTGGGGTGTCCCAAGTAACATTTAAGGTTGTGTATGGCTTAGGAATGGAGTTTACTCTCCAAGAGTAAACCCTCAACACCATGTTTACGGCCTAGGTACTACTCACCTTGAGTTTACAGCCATAAACTCATGGTGATGGGTTCTAGTGTGTTTGAAGGCTTTAATCTTGATTGGAACTTTGATGAAAACCTTGGAAAAACCTTTATACTTAGGATAATCACATTTTGGTATTCTTTGGTAAATTAATTTTGAAAACCTGTAGAAATCTTTGGAATCTTTATAAACTAGTTTGAAATGATTTTAGATACAACAGTACAAGTAAGAGTTTTGTAACAATTGGAAATCCTTTTTGAAAACCCTTATAGTATCCTACTCGGTAAAACAGTGTACAGTGTGGTAAAATCTCGTGCATGCGGGTTATCAATCACATGTGATTGATATGATAACTGCATGTTTAACTTGTATTCCCCCCTATAAAACATGTAAAAACATTTAAAAGGTTCATTCAGGGGTATGAACTCACCTGGTGTAAGTAGGTCTGACGGAGGTGTTGGTTGGGTGTTCGGTGTCACATAAGGACTTAGACATACTTAGAGACCTATTTAGCATATGATAACATATGTTCACATACAATTAGTATATTTAATACAATTTAAACAAGTATACGCACTCAAAGGAGCGAAAAACACTTTGTTTAAGTGTTTGGGGTGTCCCAGGTAACATTTAAGGTTGTGTATGGCTTAGGAATGGAGTTTACTCTCCAAGAGTAAACCCTCAACACCATATTTACGGCCTAGGGACTACTCACCATGAGTTTACGGCCATAAACTCATGGTGAGGGGTTCTAGTGTGTTTGAAGGCTTCAATCTTGATAGTGGGGTTTTTCTAGGTCGAATTCCAAAAGGCATGAGTGGGTTTAAGGTCTTTAAGGGCATCTTAATGGAGTTTACGGACCAGGGACAACTCCTAAGGGAGTTTACGGCCGTAAACTCTCATTCCTTGAGTTTTGTGAAGTTTCAAGCCCCTAATACCTTGCTATCAATTTATGATGAAGTGTGAAGCCATTTGGGGGGGTTAAAACTATCAATTAGGTATGTTTAGGGGTGTTTACAGCCTTGGTACATACCTGGTCCGTAAACTCCTTTTGTCCCTCCATTTTGATGTGTTTAAATGGTTTAAACCCGAAATGATAAGCCCCTAATTTATGTATTAAGTCCAAGGGTGTTTTAGGACTGTGTTTGGGGAATTTTGACAAGATTAAAAGGTGTTTACGGCCTTGGCATGTTCATGAGCCATAAACTCTCTTTTACCCCCTAAAATCATGTCATTTAATGTTTAAACACTCCTAGGCAATTCCCTTAATTTATTTCAAAGCCTTTAGGGACATTTTGGGGTCATTTTGGCCTCATTTTGGGTGTTTACGGCCTAAGGAGGAGCTTAGGCCGTGAACTCCTTTTTCATGTCTCAATCTTATGATTTTTAGGCTAAAAAGATAATAATGCACGCATAGAACAAGTTAGGGTTGATAGCCTTACGTTTAGGGGTCGGAAATCGCGGTTTTGGAGTTGAAAATGAGCCTAGAGAGAGAGTATAGAGAGAGAGGGTGGAAAAGTCTCCAAATGGAGTTTACTCCCCTTTATATATGGGTGGGAGTTGGAGCTCAGTGATATTCTACCCGATACTGTCGTTTAACGGGGCTTTTGGTCGCACCCGATTTAGTGGTCGTGATAATACAACTAACTTTTTTCCGAATAATGGACTAGGTGTGTTATGTGTTTTTATTTCCTTTTATCACGACTTAACGACATATATAATTGAAATATTTATTTATTTGGCGACCTCTAACTAACAGAACTTGTATACAGTGGAATATTCCGTTAACGGTAACGGGGTAATGTAACAGAATAACTTTTGGTTGTCACAAATGCATTGCGATCGCCAGCTCTTTTCCTTTGAAAACAAAGTACCTAAAACCAAAACCAAAAACCATAAGCACGAAGCTTAGTGAGTTACCCAAATACGACATACCATACATATCAACATATTGCCTAGCATATCTAGGTGTTGGCTACCCATTCGGTCTCTTTCAACCGGATACTGTATAGCATATAAGCACAAAAATCACATACTGTCATACATGAGCATGAGCTATAAATATATCATAATCAATAAAGATGTTATATGCTAAACATAATCTTGCCATTATGCCACGAACTGCCACATGGTCTTTCTTGCCAAGCTGGGGGGCACCCCCTCGGTCTTATAGACAAGTGCCAAGATCCACCTTCCGGTCTTCCTTGCAAGCATCACAAAGACAACTAGCATACATACTACTCTAATTAGTCTTTCATACATAATGCCTAGGGATAACCCCCAGGTCTTCCTACAATATACAATAGCATACAGTGAGCCAATAGCCACCTCCAGGTCTTTCATACATAATGCCTAGGGCTAACCCCGACCCTTCCTACAATACATAAAACAAATGGGTAAGTATTGGTGCCTTTGCCCCATAAAAATAGTGAGGAGACTTTCCTTACAATGCTGAAGTCCTACATATAATGTTGTGGCTAGTGGCTGACAGATCCTAAAACTATCAACATCAAAACAACACCCAATTAGTAATTAGGTTCCGATGCACTACCATAAACTCCATACTTGGGGTTAAGATACTATTTTACCCTAACCTAGCTTGGACCATAATCAAGACCCAAACTCAAACTATGGAGGCCCAATATATGACCAAATTTTCCAAATTAGGCCCAAACCCCTTACATGGGCCATACCTTAAACCCCATCCACATATCCTATCCATACACATACTCTCAAATGGCCCAAAAAAACTCAAACACGTCGGCCCAAAAGGAAAGCCCAACTCAGTTCCCAAACGACCTAATCGAAAGCATAGGGGGAAAGAATAGCATTTGCGATAGAGAGGCGGTTGTATCCGTCACTAACCACAACAATGACCACAACGTCTGTCGTGGTTCCTCGTCCTCAACAACCACAAGAACAACAACGAAAACCTTTTACTTGGTGGCTTCCAACTTTTACATCAGTGGTGCAACAATGGTATTCGAAGGCGATGTGGGTGACAGTGGCAACTAGGGGTGTGGGGTGATAAGGTGGCGGTGGGTGGGGTTTTAGGGTTAGGGATTTGGGAGGGTATCGGTGCTAAGCTATAAATGAGGGACAAGGGTGGGAGGTGTCGCGTCTTAGTCCCACCTCTACATAGCGAACTTAGTGCATTCTTAACACTTTCAATCCCTCTATCCTTTTCTTTTTTTCGAATTAAGTCCATAATTTACCATGCAGCCCCTGCTTTCCAAAATACTTTACTTTTCAGGTCCTAAAGTTACAATATGAACCCCAAATTCTGGAATTTATATCATTTAACTCCTTATCGCCAACACTGTTAAATTACTAAGGATTTAGGGCTAAAAATAATATATAAAATACATCTCGGCATTCTAGGGCTTATTATTTAGTCATTTATTTTTATTTTCTTATTATTATTATCCTTATTTATTTATTTATTTATTTTATTCTATTTATTTTTTCTTTAAATGGAATGTTACAATTTTCCCCCACTTAAATTAGATTTCAACCTCGAAATCAGCTCTCGCTTCTACTTCATGATGCACTCCTTTACAGCGACCAAGATGAACGAAAATTCACATAATCAAACAGTCTCTGAGCTTCACGACCAAACGATAACACTCTAATCCCACACCAAAAGGGAATCACTGCAATGAAAAATAACTGATTTCATATTAAACTAAACCACACTCTTACTCTGATCCAACAACCCAGCTAAGAAATCCCTAGATCACTACTACTACCTGAAACTTCACTCTGCCTCCTATTTGATTTCCATGGTAAACGAGGCCTCACTGGTCCCAACTTATATACCAACTATCTGGAATATGAGATTCATGCCTAATTTCTGAGCAAAGAACAACCTCATAGTCGCCCCACACGACTTCTAAAGGAGAACTTGGGCTATCAAAATTTGTCCTAACCATATTACCACTCATGGATGCATTATTCCTTCTGATCTTCCTGATCATGATGGTCCGACTACCTATTGCCATCGAATGTAATACAAAAATTGAATGCTACCAGAATCACTTTAGTCTTACATCACACCTGGTCTTCAACAACCTACCGTTCCCAAATTCGATCGTACTGTGGCCTACTCACATTCGTGCGGCTGACCCATCCGGTCCTAAATAATCTGAAGGAATATATGAGTGAATCATAAATCAATCACTTTCTCACTGTCAGATAGGGACCAATGAATGCTACAGGCCACCGTACGGTCTTACAACACCCCTATACTAACAGACCACTAGTGAATGTTGCGGTCCACCCCCGCAGTCTTACTATACCACTATACTAATGGCTAAATAAAGAATGCTACAGGCCACCGCTGCAGTCTTACAACGTTTCTATTCTATCTGCTAACTAGTGAATGATACGGGTCACACCGCAGTCTTACAACACTTCCACACTAGTTGCTAACTAGTGAATGTTAAGGCTACCCCACAGTCTTACAACACTTATATCCTACCTGCTAGCTAGTGAATGCTATGGGCCACCCCGTAGTCTTACAACACTTCTACACTGTCTGCTGATTATTGTTGCAGGCTACCCCGCAGTCTTACCACATTCCCCATGCTATCTAGTTGCTGGTGAATGATACAACTATCCCACAGTATTACAACACCTTCCATGCTATCTGCCTGCTGGTGAATGCTACGGCTATCCCATAGTCTTAAATCACTTCCCATGCTAACTCAACCGCTGACCATAGTGTTACCGCTAATTACCCATCCAAACACACCCCAAGTCGATCACCCATGTGGTCTAACATCCCACACTGAACTCATGTCCTGACTGGGATCCTTAACTAGGTTCCCCATAATCTGCTATAAATCAGTCAGATGTGGTCCCAAAGTTAGAAGTTTCCTGAACTTCCAATTCACATTATCCGCATATAGGCAGCCACTTAGACCACCTTTTCCTTTCCTGATAGGGATACGAGCTCATCCCATTTTCATGCTTGCTTCTGCCTGGGAACCTAAACGGTTCTCGTGTACTTCGATCAAACTAAGTCTCCACAGCATACGAGAAATGGAAGGATTCCTAATCCTTCCTACCTTCCAATGATCGATATGCTGATAATCGGTGCTTACCAATGCTAGCAAGCCATTACTAGGCTAACATAAAAGACCAAACAATCCTTGAAGAATTGTTGAACACTTTCTGAGTTCCAGCAATATTGATAACTCTAGATGCCTTGAAATGATATTGTACTCAGATCTTGAATTCCAAATAGCCAACGCTTCGACCAAAACCTTGGCAATAGACCACTTCCCTAGGTGACCCCATGAGTCAATCTGAGCATAATGATTGAACCCTCCGGAACCTGAAGTGATTCGATAACCATGCTGCTGAACCCTGACTGCATACCTTCCACATAATGTCCCTGAACTAATCTCGATTACGAGTCGAGATAATGTTGCACACCCCGAACTAGCAAGATGGAAATGACCTTACACTAACTACTAATAATTCACGGTATGCAATTGGCATATGACATTTCTTGAAAATATAATCCAAACACAAGTAGAGAATAAACTGATTGTATGCTTACCTAAAATGATGTAATACCGTAACAACCATAAACATGGATATAAATAACCTAAAAGAAGGAAAAAGATACATACCTGCAGAAATCCGCTCCTCTTTCCTGCGGCTCCTACCCTACCATCTGGTTCATCTGTGATCCTCAAAGAAGCCGGAATAGGTGTGCCTACTGCTCCTCCCCCCAACATCAGACAGTCAGCCTTCTTATGGCCCACCCGATCACAGTGAAAACATAATTGGCTTGCCCCCTGAGGGAAATCCTTACGGACGTGACCACCCCTACCACACTTGTAAAAGCCTAAACCTCTGGGGCGACAAAATCCATCGTGCAGTTTCTTGCATGTTTTGCATTGAATCTGGTCTTGCTGGCTTCTCGGATGCTGTTCAGAAGTCTTGGGTCTCTTCCTGGGACCCTCCACAGTATGCACCTGATCTAACCTCCTCTTCTCAATGTGCTCCAAATCAATCTCTCGTTCTCGGGCTCTAGAGTTCATATTATTATGGGTCTCGCACCCTGAAATACTCATGAATTTTCTAATGTCATCCCACAATATATCATGGTACCTTAATTTCTTCATCTCCTCGTCTGCTACATACTGCGGTACCAGTAAATCCCTCTCCCAGAACTTAGCAGTGATCTCTGCCACCGTCTCAGTAGCCTGGCGGAGATCCAGGAACTCTCGCACTAACTACTTCACCTCAATCTTCGGTGCAAACTCATCTCGGAACCTAGTCGAGAAATCATCCCATGACATAGCATCGACCGTATCATTACCTAAGTCACTATCGATCTCCTCCCACCAATCACGTGCCTGATCCTTCAACATGCAGGAAGAATATTCAACCTTTGCCTACTTAGGGCAGAAACTCATTCTGAACATGTTAGCCATATTTGCTAACCATCTCCTATTGACAATGGGTTCCCTCTCCCCATGGAACGCAGGTGCTCCACAATCACGAAACTCTTGGAAAGTCAGTGTGCGGGCTCCAATGATAGTCATAACCTCCGCACGGGATGCACCGAAGCACTCATCAACTACCTCCGTAAAACACCGAGAAATCTCTTATGAAAGGAACTCCTACAACTGCTCGCTAATTGGCTCAACACCTGCACCTGATCCGGAACCCGAACCTGAACCATCACCCTAAGAGCTCATCTCCAAACTGAAATACAATTAAGCCAACAATAAGGAGATACCCAAGAATCCACATCTCATAAGCTTCTTAGATTCTCCAAGACTCTCACCGATTCGATTATGGATCATGTTGTTTCAGTAGTACGGGCCCAATACTACATTCCACACCTATCCATACTTTCCTCAGCAATCCTCCTGAATCCTCTAAGTCACTTCTTCAAACCATTATTCCAGTACTCATTGAACCAGACTACTAATCCACTGCAGCATATCCTAGGCTTTCTTAGGTTCCCAAACCCACCCAGTCCTTAGTTGCTAAGGATTCCCATTAATGTCCACTAGTTACCTTATGAATATATCCACATAAAACAGATATTAGATAATCCTTCAAGTAAAATACTCATCCCTAGAACGGTTGGACTCTGAAAAGAGCTATATAATAGGGTCAAATCCATCACTCTGAGATTATCCTGCCTATGCCACATGTGACTTAGCATATTCATTTAGTATCTAATTCACATTACTAAGAGTCCCACAAAGCACAAAGAAAATAGCATTCGAACAATGGAAAAACTAACCATCATACCCCAATCAAACTATACTATCCTCTAATCAGGAATCTATACTGGCACACAATTTGAAGGCTCATACAATCAGGCATAACCTAAACAAGCCATCCTACCACTAGTTGATCAATACTAGCATGAAAAACTATAAGCACATATAATAGGTATGTAAGGCATCCTTCCTAGATCCTTAGCCAAAATCTAGCATGCAGTTCAAATATTCTCAGTTCATATCATAACATAACATAACATAACATGTATGGGTATCTTAGGGAAAACTTACTTGAGCTTGGTTGATTTCATGCATCACACTCCTTGTTCTTTATTAAAACCCTTGATTTTAATTTTAGAAAAATTATTTTTCTTGTAAGAATCTCTCAAATCCTTGATTTGAGTCCAGACACACCCGAGAGTGAGTCTGAATCCCTCAAACCAGGGCTTTGATACCAACTTGTAACATCCCAAAATTCAAGACCAAAAATTTCATTTTCAGTTAAGTTATTATAAAACCAACTATTTAAAAACATCCATAATAACATTCCATGTCAATACCCAAAGTGTTAATAATCAAAACATGTTATCATAAACAATATCAGAGTGTGATCCCAAAGATCTCATGTGCGGAAAACATAGTGTGATGCGTTGTGATCGTCATCTCCTTTCCTTTGAAAACGAAGTACCTGAAACGAAAACTGAAAACCATAAGCACAAAGCTTAGTTAGTTCCCCAAATACCACATACCATACATATCAACATACTGATGGGTTTTAGTCATAAGAACATCCTATGTGCTCATACAAACCCCAATGCTTGTATCTAGGTTTCTCTATTGTACATGCAAGTTATCCAAGACTATAAACCCTACATCTAACATATGATAATCAATATAACATATAATTAGGGTTTAGATCATACCTTGATTGTTATGTAGCAATAACAATCTCAATTCCTCCTTGTATTGACTTTAGAAAGCTTAGAGTCACAAATGTCACTCCTCTAATGGCTCACAAACACCAAGAGCAACAGAATGAAGAGGAGAGAGGATGGAGGTTGCCCAAAACATGTTCTAACCCTAGAAGAGAAGTTCCCCACGTTTTTGAGTCATAAGGGATCTATATATAGTTAGGCTATTAGGGTTATCAAACAAGGAAACCCAAATTTGGATGCTTAAGCCCTAAGCAACCCATAGACTCCTTTAATTAAGGCCTTGAACGATTTCCTTATGGGCTTCCCCATAGAATTCGTCCACTCCTTATTTTAAGACAATCCATAGCCCAAATTGCAATTATCTTATAATTACAATTCCAGTCCCTTAAGTTTAATTAATCTCTTTTAGTCACAAAACTAATTTCCAATTAATTATTGACTAATATTAATTAAAAAATATGATTTCTCCTTTAATATATTATTCTCATAATATATTAATAAATCATCTTTAATCCTTTCTCTCCATAATTCATCCTATCAAGTTGCTTTGGTGAAGGCAACTCAAAAGGACCATGCACCATCAGGTCAAGTACATACCAAAATAGTTATGGACTTAGACACTAATCCAACAGTCTCCCACTTGGATAAGTCTAATAACTATTCTGCGTATGACTTCAGATCCTGATCTACAATCGAAGCTTTCCAAAGCCGCTGTCAACTTTGATCCTATCAGATACGCGTGTCCTTTAGATAAGGGATCATATATTCCTCCATTCTTGATATCGTATGAGATATGATTTCTAATCATTCTCTTTGTACTATATCTGGACTTCCGATTTATGACGACTGACTAATTGAACAAATCAAATTAGCCCTAGCCCGGCCAAGCATTTACGTTCGTCATCACTAAATCATCGAGGGGCCCAAAGATATCGCTTTTATCCTTCTTTGGATAAAAGGAACGGATAAACTTTGATACAATGCTTTCTTGCACTCACTCACCGAATCACACACAACAATATGTTTTATAACACCAACTTAGTAGTGCATTTACATATTATCAATGTGCAACCGATTATCAAGATACAACTAACACATCTCGGTTTCAAGAATATAAGATGTTATCGTCTCACCAATCAATCGTGATACAATTCATGGAGTGATCCAAGTGAGCGTGGGTTTAATCCAATGCTCAAATTCATATTCATAAGCACTCATAAACATTGCAGCAAACATTTGCTTATGTCTAATACTCTTTTAGACAATCCACACACCAATTCACGACAGTCTTCATTCATATCTACTTCCAACATATGAATGACTGTGGCCCGTTCGAATAATTTGACTGTTCTAAACCAACTAAATTATTCAGGAAGTCAAAACATGCAAAGTGAAACACAAGAATAATACTAATCCCATATGGCCTCAAACCTTTGAGTATAAATAAAACTCCTTTTATTTATCACCATATCGATTACTCATTATTTGTCATTTCGGGTAATCGACTTCTTACTTGAGTTATTACACTTGTCCCGTGCTCCTAGCATGCACACAATGTTTACCTATGATTCTTTCTTTGTGAAATAGATCAAATTGAACACATTTCCAATCATTTTCATTTTACAACTCCAAATCCTTTTCCATAAGTGAAAAAAATATCAAATTCTTGCTACTTATAGAATATGCTAGATTCTAACGTTTTATGCAATGACCCTTTCGAAATATCACTACACCAAAGTCACAAAGACTATTGCCAATGAAATTACAAAGTCCTCTATCGGATATTGTTACAAGACAATTCCTTAGATATGATTTCTCTCACTCAAAGTACATTCCTTTGAACATCCGTTTGCATAAAAGTTTCTAATCTAGACATAGATTTTCAATATTCAATTTCCGAATATGGACACATTTCCATATTTTCCATATGACAACTCATTCTTAATAGAATCTTATCTATTCGTAATAATGTCGATATGGTCCATCCAATATGGAAACATTTCCATATTTTCCATATGACAACTTATTAATAGAATCTTTTCTATTCATAATAATGTCGATATGGTCCATTCAATACCATGCTTCCAACTACTCATAAGCAACCAATCCTCGTCAAACTTTGGATTGTCCTTTGATAGTTGTTTAATTATTTTAGTCAAAACCGATTCTAGTCCCTTTTCCCTCTAAATGCGCTAGACATTTTGAAAATTTTAGAATGGTCAAACATTAAATCATTTGCAATCGATCCTATACCCGAAGCGTATGGGACACGACGCATAATGTTTTATTTGCTATGTTCTCAAAATTCGAATTGTGAAAAGGAATTTCGTAATCATAATCGAAATTTTAAGAACACGCTATGTTTCTTTGACTAAGTTATTAACATTCCACAACCTAAGCCTTTAGTTTTAAAATGAAGCATAATATTCTCTCCATTAATTATGGCAAAACAATTATTCCATCCTTACGACTTTGCAAAGAATGACTCTTGTTTTCTATAATTAATATTGCCAACTTGCAATACTTACCTTAATAATCATACAATCATAACATTTATGCTCCCACTATCATGATGATTATTATAAACATAACACTTATGCTCCCACTAGCTTTGACATGTATTCATAAACATCTTAACTTTCAGAAAAAACAATACCTATTGAATTTCTTAAGTCCATGTTTCTAATACTTAATGCTTTGATAATATTTTATCAAGGCTTCTTAAACTTATACGCCTTTGCCTTAGATAGCTTATATGTGTGTCTAAACATTTAAGACTAATTGCCAAACCTCACAATTCAAATCATGGAAAGGGATACCGTAACCATAGTCGAATTCGAGAATGCAATTTTACTATCTTCTTAAAAATCTTTCTTAGTGAAAGCATTTCCTCACAATCATTTTCATGAAGGAGGAAATCTTATGACACTTAGATTTAAACAGTGTATGTGTTCCTATCCATGTGAATTTGTTAAAACCAAAATTTACGACAAATTCAAACTCATATGGACCGAACTTTCTTAATCTTGATTTCTTGCCTTATGGTAGCACAGCTGCCCACCACGTCTTCCAAGTAGTTAAGCAGCTCACCTTTTCCTATCAATGTACCTTTCATTGATCAAGGTGCCTTGCCTTTTATGCATTCAAAATGAGAACTCATAGAACTCACATGCATAATTAACTCAATTGGAATAGCACATAAACAAAAATAACGTCAACACGATAGGTTGTAAACCTTAACTTGTGTGCTAGTGATGAATGATAAGGCTTATTTGATTTGTTCTTGAAACTTTTCAAGATCATTAGACTCCCACTGACTCCTTGACATATAGGATTCTCTTGTCAATAAACATTTCTTGACAAACAAATATTCAAGAGTTAGTGTAGTTTTTATCAAAACACTTCATAAATTGGTCCTAGTTGGTCTTTGTATTATCAAAGACATCACAACTTTCCATATTTAATGAATGTCATAAACCTTCTTAATACTTGTCACTTATTGCCACAATCTTAACTTTAAGACTTGTTATTGGAACGAAGTATGATTGACCTTTTGATTTAACAATTTCTTCAATTCTTGATTCCTCTTCTTAAACATACAATTGTACTAAGACTCACTAAGAGAATCAATTGAGATATGGTTCTTAATCATTAAGACCAATCATAAAGCATAAACGGTACTCTCCCTTCTTCTTAGAATGGAGAACCTTTTATCTTTCTGCCTACTTGATTCTTCTTATTCGTTCTGCCATTGATTTAAACCTTTTTTCAATCAATTCAGAGTTACACTTAATCTTATAAGTATAATCATATTTACTAAACTTTTAGTAAATCATGATGAATGTCTTGTTACTATTATGGTCAACTTTGACCATCACACAACATTGTGTACTCGATCTCCTAGTCCTTCACTTTGTCACCGAATTAGTCTAATTTCCAAATATGAAATTTCTTATTCATCATGCAACCAAGTTGCGTGATTCCAAATTTCTGTCCAATTGAAATTTGGGCGATGAGAAACTCTCCCTATTTGGTAAATTCTCATCATTTCCATAAATAAGAATCATATCCATTAGCTGTAGAAATATGCAAACACCAATTTTCATAACGATTTCATTGCAAGGAAATAAACAAATAAATAAATAAGTCAAACGAAATTTTATTTTATTTATAAAAGCAGCGGAAAACATTTGTCCTTACAATGCAAAATCCATTGAAAACTATGTATTTCAAAAGGAAAATTTCTAACAACTCTATCATAACTATCTAAGCTCAAAATCTAATCTTCAAGTCCATGCCATAAAGATCCATTCCTTGTGACTAGATTCATCTTGCTCTTTCACCAAGCTTCCTTTCTTTTCACCGATCCTGCAAAACATTCAAATGCAATTTTATCACATCATGTATTAAGAATCAATGAATAGGAACTTGACGGAGTTAGATAGTGGATTTTACCTGAAGCACGGCCATACTCTTTGACTCTCCCATCTTTGGAATCTTCAGGCTCTTGGGGAAGATTCCTATCCAACGCCCTTTCTCTTGGTAGTAAACACAGGTCGCTTCTCTTATAACGTCCTCGGAAGCATGGTCGGTTGACTTTCCCAACAAATACGCTCCATTGCTACGCCAAATCATTTCTGATTCAGCAGCAATGAGCATGTAGGTTAGGTCAATGAGGTTGTCATCATGATCCATCATATAATACTTTCTTTTGAACTCATTATATGATTCAGGAAGTGACTGCAAAAACCAATTTACAGCCAACTCATTTGGGAATGACTCACCCAACATTATCAACCTATCAATGTGTGATTTCATTCCTAGAACGTGGGTACACACGGGTTTACCATCTTCATGTTTCATTTCCAATAGGCCTTTAGTGATGTTGAACCTTTCAATTCTTCGATATTGTGGGTTAGGGAGAACAATTGGAGGAGTGGAGGAAGTGAAGCATGATTTCTTGTTCCTCGATCGAATCGTGGAATACCATCTTCATGTGGAATGCTTGTTCCACGGGATTTGGGAAGACCATAGTTGTCAACCTTAGACATCTACAAAACGGGAGAAACAAATTCAAGTTAGTTGATTGATTGAGTCCTTAGTAAATCACCCAAATGAGATACTAAGGCTAGGATCCAACACAATACGCTACAACCTAGAAAAGGGATGCCGTAATCTTGTTGCAGAATATTTGAAGGTAAGTGAATGATGATTCACTAATTTCCACCATGAAAAACAAAAAGAAATTTAAGTTTTAAATCTATGAAAACTCCTAGATACTTTGAGATTTATTGAACATTTCAATGGCATCTTTAAATCTCAATATGCCCCTCTTGTTTGTGACTGGGATGCCGAGGATCACAAAGCGGGGGTGAATAACCATGCAAACTTACATGGTGCCCTCACATGTTACAGTCACCTATTCGATGTGCTAGTAAACCACACATGCTCCACCGAACTATGACAAACATTGAGTCACCCTTTGCTACCTTTGCATATAACCATTTAGTGTGCCGGTAAACCACACACGCTCCATTAACGTCTTCGCAAGGGCACAAAATGTAATTTCATGGAATTGCATCAATTCACTTTTGCCTAAGTAACTAAGATTGGGAATTTGAAAATCATTTAGTTACTTTTGTACTTCATTGTACTTATAATGGAAGGTTTCGTCCTATCCTACCCGTTCGACTAACGACCCCCCACTAGTCAAGAGTGCAGTGGGTAAGAGTGGATACCCATTCAATCGCCATTTTATAGGTAATTTCCTTAAACACCCCTTATAGACCAGCTTCGTGAATGAAGCCTACTAACGGTAAGACTGACTTTTAATCATACATATATATAATGTTAGACTTTTAATGTTATATATAGTATAGGGTGTATTTTACACTTTGAGAATACTAGGTGGTCAAATTTTATAATTATACCTTTAATTCAATTAAATTGTATACCTAAAATTTTATGGATTTATTAAACCTCTTTTAAGTATACTCCTTAATTAATTAATAAAACCATAAGGGTGTGATTTGAACTTTTCAAAACATTACTAGGGTTTTAGAATTTAACATTCCTAATTAAACTTTTTAATCAACTTTTAAATTCCAAAACTTGAGGGCAAGTTTTGAAACATTCAAAACATTTGGGTTTAGAATTTAAATATACATCAAAATTAAACTATTAATCAAAAGTTAAATTCCAAAACTTGAGGGCAAGTTTTGAAACCTTTTTTTCAAAACATTAGGGTTTCAACTATTTAAATTTCAAAACAACAAAACTTTTGGGTTCAAATTTAAACTATAAAACCTAAAGGGGAAAATATTAAACTTTTCATAACAACGAGGATCAAATAACAAACAATCTAAATTAACATTTAATCACATAATTATCCATATTTGATTTATTTAATGATTTCTTGCAAAACAATTTACCAATTTAATCAAAATAATTAATCAATTATCACATAAGGAAACAAATATTTTTATTAATTGATAAATATCTTCAGTCAGATCAAGAATATACTCATATATATCATAAAATCGGATTTATATTGATCTAATATGATAAATGCAAGTATCTCAAAGATAAACAGCAAGAAATCCCGAAAATAGCTCCATCTGACGCTCGAACTCGCCGAGTACCCCCATGGACTCGCCGAGTAGGACCAACTCGCCGAGTCCACAGTGGGACTCGCCAAGTCTATGATGCAGAACCACAAAAATTGAATTTTTTCAACATACAAGGCATCAATATAATAGAAACCAATCTAGGCTCTGATACCACTTATGGGTTTTAGTCATAAGAACATCCTATGTGCTCATACAAACCCTAATGCTTGGATCTAGGTTTCTCTATTGTACATGCAAGTTATCCAAGACTATAAACCCTACATCTAACATATGATAATCAATATAACATATAATTAGGGTTTAGATCATACATTGATTGTTATGTAGCAATAACAATCTCAATTCCTCCTTGTATTGACTTTAGAAAGCTTAGAGTCACAAATGTCACTCCTCTAATGGCTCACAAACACCAAGAGCAACAGAATGAAGAGGAGAGAGGATGAATGCTGCCCAAAACGTGTTCTAACCCTAGAAGAGAAGTTCCCCACGTTTTTGAGTCATAAGGGATCTATATATAGTTAGGCTATTAGGGTTATCTAACAAGGAAACCCTAATTTGGATGCTTAAGCCCTAAGTAACCCATAGACTCCTTTAATTAAGGCCTTGGATGATTTCCTTATGGGCTTCCCCATAGAATTCGTCCACTCCTTAATTTAAGACAATCCATAGCCCAAATTGCAATTATCTTATAATTACAATTCCAGTCCCTTAAGTTTAGCTAATCTCTTTTAGTCACAAAACTAATTTCCAATTAATTACTGGCTAATATTAATTAAACAATATGATTTCTCCTTTAATATATTATTCTCATAATATATTAATAAATCATATTTAATCATTTCTCTCCATAATTCATCCTATCAAGTTGCTTTGGTGAAGGCAACCCAAAAGGAGCATGCACCATTGGGTCAAGTACATACCAAAATAGTTATGGACTTAGACACAAATCCAACACATACTGCCTAACATATCTGGGTGCTGGCCTACCCATTTGGTCTCTTTCAATGAGGTACTATCTAGAATATAAGCACATAAATCACATATTATCATACATAACCATGATCCATACATATATCATAATCAAGCATGGGGCCACCTCCTGGGTCTTACATACAAGTGCCAAGAGCCATCTCTTAGTCTTCCATGCAAGCATCACAAATACAACCAGCATACATAATACTCTACTTAGCCAATTAGCATAAAGTGTGCCAGGATCCACCTCCTAGTCTTTCATACATAATGTGTAGGGCTAACCCCCGGGTCTTCCTACCGTACATAATAGCATACAGTATGTTAGGAACCACCTCTTGGTCTTTCATACACAATGCCTAGGGCTAGACCCCGGGCCTTGCTACAATACATAAACCAAATGGGTCGACATTGGTGCCTTCGACCCATACAAACAGTGAGGAGAGTCACCTCAAACTGCCACACTCTCGCGAATAAAGCTGTGGCTACTGGCTGACAGATCCCCAAACTATCAACATCAAAACAACACCCAATTAATAATTGGGTTCCAATGCATAACCATAAACTTTATACTTTGGGTGAAGAGACTATTTTACCCCTAACCTAGCTTGGACCAATGTTAAGGCCCAAACTCAAACTCTAGAGGCCTAAAAGAAAAATAATGAATCGAGGCCCAATATACGGCCTAATTTTCCTAATTGGGCCCAAACCCCTTACATGGGCCTTAACCTAAATCCTATCCATACAACTGCTCTCAGACGGCCCAATAAAATACAAACACCTAGGCCCAAAAGGAAAGCCCAGCTCAAAGCCCAAACAAAATTAGGGTTTTCACATAAAATGACGATTAGAGTTAGGTAAGAACACTTAAACCATTAAGGACTTAATCTATTAATTGCAATATTGAGTTAAATTAATTTCAAAGGATTATTAATTAATATTTTATGTCTAATAAATAGTTTCAATGTGAGTCCCAATCAATTCCAAATTTAGGGTTTCATGACTTTAGGGTTTTCTAAACCCTAATTAGGGTTTACAAGTCATAAGTTAGTTAATTAGTTAATTAATTAAATATATATGTTTTTATAAATCGGGCACCACCCACAGCCACCTTAAGCAGTGGTGACCGACGGCGGTCGAAGGCAACAGCCCCTATTTTAGTGGTGAATGCTTATAATTTTTAACACAAAACATGATAAAATCAATACTAGAAGACACAAAACACCCAAGGTGGCGGCTTGGTGGTGGTGGAATGGCAGTAGGAGACGGAAGCCACAACCTCATGATGGTGGTGGTGGTGATTTTTGTTGGATTAATGTCTAAGTCCATAACTATAATTGGTAAGACTTGACCCGACCCGGCATGGTCCATTTGGGTTGCATGGCATCATGCACTTGGATAGACTAAAATGAGAGAAATAACACTTAAGGTTTGTTAATATATTATAAGTTCTAATATATTAATAAGGTTATTTAATTAGTATTGATCAAGAATTAATTTGGAATTAATTAAGTGATCAAAAGGAGACTAATTAAATATGTGGGTTGATTATGTAAATCATTCATTCTTATATATGTGGGCTTGTGATCCAAGATTCCTTATGTTGGACTAAGTCCATGGAGGTTAAAATCCATGGAGCATAAGTAATGGGTAAAGTCATGAGTTACATGGTGTAACCCTAATAGCCACCATATAAAAGAAACCCATGGCTCAAGAAATCGACAGTATGTATGTGTATGAGGGCTAGACGATTTCATGAAGTGTTCTAATTTCTCTCTAAGTTATTCCAAGTGCTTATGGTGTTGTGTGAACCATTTGAGGTGTCACACTTGGGGCACTAGGCACTCAAGCTTCATGAAGACAAGCTCCATCAAAGAGGTATGTATTCTATCTTGTTATATTGATTGTTGTGTATGCTAGTTTAGGATAATACCTTGGATATTCATATTTTCATGTATAATAGAGAAAACATAGATCCAAGGTATTTAGGGTTGCATGTACACTTAGGAGTGTTAGAATGCTCATAACCCAACAGTGGTATCAAAGCCTAGGCTTGTTTTCTTGTTATACCTGCAATAGAAGCTGAAAAATCGAGTTTTGATGCTGTCAGCCCAACTGACTCGCTGAGTCCATGAAGGGACTCGACGAGTCCAAGGCAAAATGCATCCAACTCGCCGAGTTGTGTTCATGCACTCGACGAGTTGGACCCCAGACAGCATATCTTCGAGGTTTTTGGCTAGAAATGGACTAGGAACATTACCCTAAGTTGTTTTTGAACTTATAAACTTGTTTTTAATGTGGTAATGTTCATGCTAATCCATTTTCAAAGATAATTGTCAATAGATTCATGTTTTGTATTAGTTTAAAGGTTAGACTAATTACATGAAAAAGTTTGATTTGAATTATCTTGTTCTTATGAGTTTCTTAGATTAATAGAAAAGTTGAATGAAATAGTTGTTTTCAATCCATTTTAATCTAAGAGTTGAGTATAAAATGTGTTTGTGTAACTTATCCTCAAGTTACATGAAGAGTCACATTAAAGACTCATAAAACTCATAAAGTTGGCAAAGGTTACAAAAAAAATGAAGAGTCTCTTCATTAAATAAATATAAAAAAAAATAATGTAACCTTAATTAATTTCATAAGTTATAAAATAAAGAAAAAGTTAATTCTTTATTAGTTTAAAGTCTTCCATAATTTGTCCTCAAGTTATGGAACTTGAAGAGTTTTTGGATTAAAACTACTTTAAACACATAAGTTATGGAATTAATTAGTTTTGAATAGTTTCAAAACTTGCCCTCAAGTTTTGGAATTTGTAAAGTTTTCTCTTATGAATACTTTAATTCCAAGTTAGCCCTTAGAATTTTAAAAGTTAAAATTCAACCCTTATACTTTATAATATTATAAGTTAATAATATATATATATATATATATATATATATATATATATATATATATGTATAAGAGTAAAGTCGGTCTTACCACTAGTACGCCTCATTCACGAAGCCGGTGTATAAGGTGGGTATAAGGTTGTTGCCTATAAAATGGCAACTTAATGGGTGTCCACTCTCACTCACCGCTTGCTTGACTGGTGGAGGGTCGTTAGCCGAACGGGTTTGACAGGACTATAATTCTCCCTTCATTAAAAGTATTAATGATAAATACTAAGTAACTAAACTCTTAATAATTCCCAATCTTAGTTACTTAGGAAAATGTGAAGAAGGTGCTAATCCATGAAATTACACTTTGCACTTTGTTTAAGTCGGTTAGTGGAGCGTGTGTGGTTAACCGGCACACTAACTCGTATTTAACAAGGTAGGCAAAGGGTAACTTAATATTTATCATAGTATCGATGGAGCGTGTGTGGTTAACCGGCACATCGATTGAGGGGTAATTTATTAAGGGTACCAAGTAATTTGCATGGTTACTTCACACCTTGTTTTGTGATCCTCGGCATCCCAGTCACAAAACCTGAAGGGCACACTCGAGATTGAAACATGCCATTGAACAGTTCAATGAATCTCAAAAGATCTAGGAGTTTCAAAAACCAATTAAAACCTAATAATACATTTCGTTTATCTTTGTGGATATTGGTGAATCGTCATTCACCTACCTTCAAATTGTTTTATAGCTTGGATTACGGCATACCTCTTCTAAGTTATAAAATAGTTTGTTGGGTCCTAGCCTTAATATTTCATATTGGGTGTCATATTAAGGACTTTAAAATCAACTATCTTGAATATCTCCCAAAAAGATGTCTGGTTTAGACATTTATGATCTTCCCAAATATCTTGAAACAAGCATTCCTAATGAAGACGATGTCCCATGGATATCATACTTCTTTCTCCTCCTCCAATTATTCTCCCTAACCCACAAGTTCTTGAAAAGTTTAAGGTCACTCAAGCCCTATTGGCAAGGCAAGGTCTAGGTGTGATCACATCTTGGAGATGTAGTCACATATTGACAAGCCGGGAGAGTTGGGTGTCAAAGTCTTGAGAAAGTTAGTGGCTCAATTACTTTCTAAGTCACATAGTGAGTTCTTTTGGAACACCTATGAAATAGACTATGACAAGACCCTTAATGATCTTATCTATTGTTAAGATCAACTTCCTGAAACTTTATGGACATTGACAATGGTGACACTAAAAAAAAATACAGAAAAAGCATTCTCTTCCCAATGGAAAGGGATCGGCCATAGTCAACTCGGTTGAACAAATGGTAAAGAGAAAAGCTAAGTCTGTGATATTCCCGTGTACCATTATCAAAGGGTCCATATGTTTATATTGCCAAAGAAAGGGTCATTATTTGCGAAGCTGCCAAATTTACCTAAGGGTGTTAAAGTCAATAAGGTTGACTCTACTTCAGGTAAAGTCCACTACTCTAACTCTGTTAAGTTTCTATTCTGAGATTCTTGATGCATGATGTGACTGGGTCACATGGTAATGTCTTAAGAATCAAAGAAAAGTAAAGGAACTTAAAGAAAGAATATGTTGAATCTGATGGCATAGATGGATTTCTATCGCGTAGTTTGAAAATCGGATTCTTGAGCTACTTCTTAGGAGTTATGAGATACTGCTAAGGAATAGATAACAACAAGTTTTCATATGGATTGTAAGGATAAGTTTTCCGCATAGTTTTGAAAATAAAAGAAAATTTTGATTTTATTTATTTTAAAAATATCCTTACAATGGCATTTGAGGAAAAATTGTTGCTTATATGATTCCATTAATAGCAAGAGTGGAAATATGAAATTGATTCCTTCATTTGTGGTAATGTCTAAATTTACCAAATAAGGAAAGATTCTCATCACCCAAGTTTCAGTTGGACCGGAACTTGGAATCATGCAAGTTCTATAGCATGATGAATGAGAACTTTCAAGTATTGGAAAATTAAGACTGATTACTTGTTCACATGGATGTGTGAGTCAAGTAATGGACTAAGGGATCGAGTATATAGTCATGTGCACTGATTAAGTCCACCACAAAAGATATAAGGCTATTCGTCATAGTTTACTAAAGCTCAGTAAATATGATTATACTTACAAGCTTAAGTGTAACTCTGAGACATTGGAAAAGGTTCCAATGTAAGGTAGAGCGAATAAGAAGAATCAAATTAGGCAGAAGGATAAAATTTTCTCAGAAGATGGGAGAGTACTTTAGTATCAGTTTTGTGATCATCTTAATGATTAAGAAACCATATCAAAATTAGTTCTCTAAGGAAGTCTTAGTTCATTCTTGTGACTAAGAAGAAGGGATCTTGAATTGTTGAAATGGTTAAATCAAGAAGATGAGTCATACTTCATTCCAATACAAGTCTTAGAGTCATACTTCAAGATTGTAAGTTGAGTGACATGTCTTTAAGAAGGTTTAAAACACGTGTCAAATGTAAGAGTAAAAGTTTCCTACTCTTGTACATTTGAAATTGGTAAGTTGTGATGTTTTGGATAAAACAAAGACCAACTAAGGCTAATTATGTGAAATGTTTGTCTTGATTAGAATCCGCACTATCTCTTGGATGTTTGAAAAGGGAGTCTTATAGGTCAAGAGGACAGTGGGAGTCTTAAAGGTCTTGAAAGTCTCAAGAACTAATCAAGAATGAAACCTAAAGTTCTTCACTAGCACACGACTTAAGGTTTATAACCTATCGTGTTGACATATTCTGTGCCCATTCCAGTTAAAGTTGGCTTTGCATATGAGTTCTTAGAGTTCTCAATGTGTTGCACAACAACTTGGAAGCAATGGTAGGCCCTTGAGCTGCCAGGTGGCAAGAAATTAAGATTGAGTTCAATCCATATGGTTTTGGATTTGTCATTATCCGTGTCTTGTGATTATGGTTTTGACAAATTCATATGGGTAGGAACTCATACACCAATAAATCTAAGTGTCATAAGGTTTCTCTCTGATTCATGAAAATGATGGTGAGGAAACACTTCCACTAAGTAGATTTTAGCTAGATAGCAATTGGGATATTTGCATTCTCAAAGTCGTTAGTGGAGCGTGTGTGGTTTACCGGCACACTAAATTGGACTTGTGAGAAGTGGCAAAAAGGTCTAACCATTATGATTACGGCATCCCTCTTCATAATTATTTAGACACACAAATGTGCTATCTAAGGGAAGGTGTATGTTTTTTGATAAAGTCTTATCAAAACAATCTAGTATCAGAAATCTGAACTTTGGTCAGAAAGTCAATAAAGTATTGATTTCTAGAAGTCGAGCTTTCTGAGTACATGTCAAAGCTAGTGGGAGCATAAGTGTTATGCTAATAATCATCATGTTAGTGGGAGCATGATAATTACGATAAGTATTGCAAGCTAGCAATGTTAATTATAGAAAACAAAAGGTTTCAATTGGGAAAAAGTTGTTTTGCTATAATTAAGGGAGAGGAAATTATACTTCATCTCAAATCTATAAGCTTAGATCATGAGGTTTTAATCATTTAGTCAAGGATATATATGAATTTCATGTTGGAATGGCTCAACATAAGGAAATTCTGTATATGGGTCCATTATTTGCGTTCTAAAATTCGATTATGATTACGGCATCCCTTTTCATAATCTGAATTATGAGAACTTGGCGAATTGAAATGGAAATGTTATAGCAAAAGACTGGTTTAGTCTTTATGTGAGACATCATGAATCGTGTCCCATATGCTTCGGATATAGGATCGATTACATGTGCTATATTCATCCTTTCTAAAAATTTCCAAATGCCTGGGGCATTAAGAAGGGAAAAGGTTTAGAACTGGATATGACTAAAAGGATTAAACAATTGTCGAGGACAATCTAAGGTTTACCAAAGATTGGTTGCTCAAGGACAGTTGGAAGTGTAGTGATAATTCTGGAAGGACCATGTTGACATAATCTGTAAGGAGGCAACTCTTGTTCAGAAGTGATAGTCGAAATGGAATCTGGAAATGTTTCAAAGTTAGAATTTTCAATCTGTGTAAGATAAAGGAAACTTAATGCAAGAAGGATGGTTCCAAGGACTTGATCTCCTTTGGAATGCTCTGTAATGATTGTTGTTAAGTCTTTCTGACTTTGTGCATAATCATTACAAGAGGATCGATGCATATAAGTTTAGAATCTAACAGATTTCAGTAAATGACATGAATTTGGAATTCTTGCATTTGCAGTAAGGATTTGGGAGTGTGAAAAGAGAATCATTGAAGTTATGTTCAATTGATCTAGTTCACAAAATTAAAGATCATAGACAAACATATTATGCATACTTGGTGTATGGCATGACTAGTGTTTAAAAAACATAGTGTACATGCTTGGAGCATGGGATAACTATTGTTTTAAATTCAAGAATAAAAGTTGATAGCTGAAACAGTATACAATGAATAATGTGTAATCATATGGTGATAAATAAAAGGTGTTTTATTTATGTTCATAGGTTTTGATACCATATTAGATTCAATTATTATTGTGTTTCACTTTGCATGTTTTGACTTCCCGAATAAACTAGGTTATTCTTCCGGAATGACTAAGTTATTCAAACCATCCACAATCGGTCATATGTTGGAAGTAGATATGAATTAAGACTGTCATGGGTTGGCTTGTAGAGGTCTAAGATGTTGGACAAAGGGCTACAACACTCATGAGTGCTCATAAGTTCTGAGTATTGGATTCAACCCGCGCTCATTGGAATCACTTCATGGGTTTTATCACGAGTGATCATGAGACGATAATATCTTATATTCTTCAAACCTAGAGATATGAGTTGTTACTATGAGTTGATAGTACATTGATTACACGAAACGCATTGGTAACTCGATGTTATAAAACGTGTCTTTGTGTACGATTCAACAAGTAGTAGAACAAGCCATATGAGTCGAAGTTTATCCATTCCTTTTACCTTCGGGATAAAAGCGATATCTGTGGGCCCCTCGATGATTTGATGATGACAAATGGAAGTGCTCGGTCGGGCCAAGACTGATTTGATTTGTTCAATTAGTCAGTCGTCATAAATCGGAAATCGGGAAACAACAAATGGACAGAGAGAATGATTATAATCCATGTCTCAGTCTATATGATATCTAGAATGGAGGAATATATGATCCCTTATCTAATGGACAAGTCATTGACAAGATCAGAGTTCATCTACAAGGTCAGAGTTCGACAGAAGCTTTTGAGAGCTACGATTGCCAGTTGGTTCCTGAAGTCATACGCAAAAATAGTTTTAGACTTATCCAAGTGGGAGACTGTTGGATTAATGTCTAAGTCCATAACTATAATTGGTAAGACTTGACCCGACCCGGCATGGTCCATTTGGGTTGCATGGCATCATGCACTTGGATAGACTAAAATGAGAGAAATAACACTTAAGGTTTGTTAATATATTATAAGTTCTAATATATTAATAAGGTTATTTAATTAGTATTGATCAAGAATTAATTTGGAATTAATTAAGTGATCAAAAGGAGACTAATTAAATATGTGGGTTGATTATGTAAATCATTCATTCTTATATATGTGGGCTTGTGATCCAAGATTCCTTATGTTGGACTAAGTCCATGGGGTGACCCATGGATACTCCATGGAGGTTAAAATCCATGGAGCATAAGGAATGGGTAAAGTCATGAGTTACATGGTGTAACCCTAATAGCCACCATATAAAAGAAACCCATGGCTCAAGAAATCGACAGTATGTATGTGTATGAGGGCTAGACGATTTCATGAAGTGTTCTAATTTCTCTCTAAGTTATTCCAAGTGCTTATGGTGTTGTGTGAACCATTTGAGGTGTCACACTTGGGGCACTAGGCACTCAAGCTTCATGAAGACAAGCTCCATCAAAGAGGTATGTATTCTATCTTGTTATATTGATTGTTGTGTATGCTAGTTTAGGATAATACCTTGGATATTCATATTTGCATGTATAATAGAGAAAACATAGATCCAAGGTATTTAGGGTTGCATGTACACTTAGGAGTGTTAGAATGCTCATAACCCAACAATTTTATCTTCGATTTCCGACCAAGCAATGTCCATAAAACACCATACAAATAAAATACGTTCACACACTACATTACACACAAGACCACCCACACACGGTTGTCGATGGTGGCAAAAAAGCAAAAATGGCAGCAGCGGCCATGGTTAGCTGCCATGGTGGCTCTCTTCAACTTCCAGCCAACCAAAAACACACAAACAAATCACGATCACAGCAGTGATATACATATACCCGTACATGAAGCACGAGCACCCACTAAACACACACACACTCACACACTCAGTTTTCCTCGCGGTGATAAGCGATGATTGAGGATGACCGGAGCTGCAGAAGGTCGTTTGATTGGCAATGATAATGGCTAGCAATGCCCTGAACGAAAGCGGGGGGGGGGGGGGGGGGGGGGGGGAGGATATCGTTTACGATAGAGAGGCGGTTGTGTTCGTCACTGATCACAATAGCGACCAGGACGTCCATTGTGGTTCCCCGTCCTCAACAACCACGGGAAAAAAGACAATAACCCTTTATTTTGTGGCTCCCGACTTCGACTTTAGTGGTGTAACTATGGTATTCAGCGGGGATGTGGTTCACTGCAGCGGCTATGGATGAGTAGTGATAACGTGGTGGCGGTTGGAATTTTAGGGTTAGGGTTTTAGGAGGGTATCGGTGTTATGCTTTTAAACGAGGGACAAGGGTGGGAGGTAACGGTGCTTACTCCCATCTCCACATAGCAAACTGAAAGCATTCTTAACACTTTCAGTCCCTTTATCCCCTTCTTTTTTCGAATTAGGTCCATAATTTAACATGCAACCCCTGCTTCCCAAAATCATTTACATTTCAGGTCCTAAAGTTACAATATAAACCCTAAATTCTGGAATTTATATCATTTAACTCCTTATCGCCAACACTGATAAATTACTAAGGATTTAGGGCTAAAATAAAATAAAATATAAAATACATCTCAGGATTTTAGGGCTTATTATTTATTTATTTATTTTTATTCACTTATTATTATTATCCTTATTTATTTATTTATTTCATTCTATTTACTTTGTCTTTAAAGGAAGTGTTACATGGAGAATCTCTAATATTTAACCAAAGAACTACAAATTTAGTCCCTGTGGTTTGCAAAAAAAATTGTGTATATGGTCCAAAAAGTTTCCAATTTGCATGGAAGGTCCAAAATCAAGAATTTTCTGTGATTTTGGTCCTAAAAAACTTGAAAAGACCGTTTTATTCTTTCATTTTTTATTTTTTATATTTGTTTTAATATTTTTTAATTAGAAAAATAAGAAATAAAAAAATTAGCTAGCCCTCATCCCCCTTTGACTTTTTTTTTGATCTTTTACTCTCTTTCTTTCTCTCTCTCACGTTGATTTCAAATCTCTAACCAAATCTTGGTGGTCCATCAGAAACAATCAATCGATCTCAGGTCGTAGAAACCTCTTCTCGACAGCAACCTTGCAACTAGTCTTTCCAGTTAATAAGTGTTTTTGACAGGAGAAGAACGAGAATAGGTATTCTTTGCTAGTCGGACGTAGCATCATCTCAACATTTATGTCATCACCATCGGGTCTTCTAGTCACCACCATTGGAGACCCACATGTCGTTTCACAGCTTGAAATCCTTGTCGAAAAAACAAACAGATTTCACTAGGAAATCTATAAGATCTCACGAAAAGAAGACTTATCTCTCCTATTAAGCTTTATACTATCTCTAGATCTTCTTTCGTTGTTGTTTAGAGGATCGAAAAACATGATCTTTTTTTCACAATCGGTCCAGCAGTTGTCTTCCTACATCTCCATAAATTTGAATCCAATTGGGTGTCGTTTGGTTTTGCTCCATCATCACTTTCGTAGTTCACCAACGTTTGGTTTTGCTCCATCACCAATGTCGGCTTCCATGTCATCGAGTGTTATCCATTGAACCATAATTTCGATTTTGTTTTCTAATTTGCAGATAGATGTCGATTTCTAATCGATAGGTTGTTTGACAAAATTTCTTGTCAATTATCGAACCATTTGTTTACAGATCTTGTGGAATCTACAAAACCCAAGAAGATGATGCAGGTCGACGCAAGTGGCTGGTGGAGAGGAACGAAGAAGATGATATATGGGTTGAAAATTGATTCGTCATATAGATGAATAGGCACCACCATGATCATTCAAACAAATGGATTGAAAAATCGATTCATGCAGCCACGTTTTTTTTAGAGATCGATTTAATGGATCGTTCATACATATGAGTTTTTAATAGATACCCATTCTCTATGTGGTAGGTTTTATTGAGTATATAAGTTCTCGGGTTTACGTTTGCAAGTTGAGAAAAAGATATAAGGAAGGAGACTAAGAAAGAAATGTGTTTGAGTTGTAGGTACGAGAGATGTGTGTGTTCTTTGTTCCAACTTGTTTGTTTAATGAGAGAGAGAGAGAGAGATAGGGAGAGAGAGAGAGAGAGAGGGGGGGGGGGTTGGCTAACTTTTTATTTCTTATTTTTCAATTATAAAATGGAAAAATAAATATAAAAATGAAAAAAAAGAAATTAATAAGGCAAAATAGTCCTTTTAAGTTTTCCATGGGCTAAAACTATGAGTATTTCTTAATTTTGAAACCAAAACCATAGAAAATTCATGATTTTGAACTTTCTATGCAAGTCGAAAACTTTTTTATGAAACCACAAGGACTAATTTTACATTTTTGTCATCTTCTTAGGCCAATAAAGGTTAAATGTCTTTAATCTGTATGAAACAACAGGGACACCAAAGTGACTCTAGATCAATTCATCTATTCACCAAATTTGTCCTAATTGGGAACCAAATAGATAATACCTTCCAAACTAAAATAGTGATATTTTTTTTGAACAAAACTATTTTATATAGTGGAATCATTTTCGGCTTCTAATAAGGCTTCATAAATAATAAGACTTCATTAATGTAAAGTCTAGTGGAACTTACCGAAAAATTCTCAGGATTATCAAGATCTCGCATTCATTTTTCAATTTTATTCAAAGGCAACTTGGACTAGTGAGTTGCATTAAATACATGAGACGAGGCTTTCAACCCCACCCTTCCTCATTGGTTGATGCCAAATCCAACTACAATCCTGATCAGACCAAAATTAAGGTATAGTTTCATGAAATGTATTTGATGTTAACATGGGTTAGACTAGTCTTTTATTTAGTGATTGTTTGGCAAAACTAGTTGTTAGCTGGAAACGGTTAGCAGGTAGCTGGTAGCGGACAAAGGATAGCATATAGTGGGTAGCTGGTAGCGGGAAGTTGTAGCTTTTATTTGTTATATAAGTGTTTGACAAAAGTAGCTGGAAGCTTTTGAAATATATAAAATTACTTAAAATGACAACTGATTAAAAATAAATAAATATATAAAGATATTTTTAAGAGTAATTATGAAAATTGATTTCAAAAGTTCAGTAGCGTTTTGTTAAACACTACATGAAGTAGTTTTTAAATTTAGAGCGTTTTTTTTAAATTAAAAGCTAAACGCTCGTATTGTCAAACGAAACTTTTTGTTTAAACTATAACGTTTTGTCAAACGTTTCAAAAAGCTTCATGCCAAAAACACTCTTAATCAATTATGAAAAATGTGACTATTTTAATTTACCTCTCATACGTAAGTTTGTATCAATTTTATCTATTATTATTAGTATTCATATATTCATTCGAATATTTATAATGATCAATATTGTGTAATTTTTTGAATGAATAAACATAATAAACTGATAGCTCTTATAAAATGATAAATTATAATAGACCAATGATGATAATCAATATATATTATATTTAATCAATGACGTAAATTTATTATAGTTTCCAAAAATAATAAATCAGAGATGATGATTTAAGACTAGAACCAGAGTTCTTGTGTGGACTGATTTTAGTTTTTTATTCAAAAACTGTTTTTTACCTGTTAAAACCGATGTTTTAGTCAATCTCATCCAATTTTGTATGGTATGAGCATATACTAAATTCGTCAATTATATCCCTTAAAGGTCTTAAACATTCTTACACAACTCTAGTACCTTAATTTCTAATTTATGCGTAAAATAAAATGTATTTTATAGATTATTTCATATTACAAACATATATTCAAGAACTTTTTCTAGTTTTCAACAACCTTGTTTTAGCCCCTTTCTCCTAACAGTTCGCTAGAGCCCATTATTTTGTAGGAACGGTCCACACGAAGCTATGTCAAACTCTACTCTATTATAGCATCGTGGCTACAGGTCTATTTTTCTAGAAAGAGTTTGTATGAATACATTATGTTGTATATGACATTTCAATACAAGAGAATTTTGGTATAAGCTCATATAATAAATTTTGTAAACTTTGCTTTTGTTTATAACGGATTGATTAATTGTGTTTATTTGTTTAATTCCAAAAAACTATGGTAGTTTATGGAAGAATCAATTACTTAAAAATAGAAAAAGGTCAAGTACAATAATTTTTTGGATTTATATTCTGATAACTACCATAGTATGTAAAATTGGTTTTTTGTAAATGTTGTCCGATAATTTAGGGCATGATTAGTTTGAAAAGTTGGTGTTTGTATAAATAACTGCTGATAATTTGATTTAAACAATTCTGTATTTTTTAGAAGGACAATAATTAATTTTTCATTAATAAATAGAATTGATGAATTGAATGGCTAAACTAGCCCACTAAGGTGGGCCGAGTGTATTATCATATATTCATACAACGTGCTCGGCGGCAGGCTTCAATCTGCTAAGTGGAAATATTACTACATTTATTAGCTATGAAGGTAGGCATTTTAACGTTTTCTTTAATGATTTACTACTTATTATATATATATTAATTACCAAAATAGTTATGAGAGGCAATTCACTATTCATTCCACGTAACCATAGTTATTTTTAAGTTTTCATATTTGGGTTCTTTTTACATTTTTCTACCTTATTTATCTTTTTTTATATTTTGTACCTTGAACTAATTTTGATATAATAATTTTTATCCTTATAGTTTTAAAATTTATATATATTTATATTCTTTATCCTAAATTAATTTTTATTTAACAGTTTTCACCCATTATAATTTTAAAGTTAAATTATTAGTATTTTATACATTATAATATCAATTGTTTGTATCCATATTTTATTTTGATATTTTTGTGTTCCACTTTACATGATTTAATTATCTCAATGGTATATATGGTGTCAAACTATATTTTTTAACATACCGGATCTTCCGCAGCAACGCGCGGATGGTCTAAACCCTAGTTATACTGTTAAAAACCAATTGATGAATAGTAACTATTCCATTTAAATGCCGCCACTTGATTGCTTTGTTTTTATTCTTCTGGTTAATGTTTATTATGCCAAATATAAAAAATACTCCACCTACCTTACTTGTTAAAGGTAGGGATGAGCATATGGAGCGGGGAATCGGCCGGAACCGGTACCGGAACCGGAACCGGAACCCGATGGAACCGGTCGGGCCGGGACCGGGATGTTATTTTTGTGGATTTTTGGAACCGGAACCGATATAACCGGAACCGGTAGAACCGGCAAAAACCGGAACCATATGATGCTATTTTTCGAAGTTCGATTCCAACATTTGAAGACACGACAAGAACCGGTAGGAACCGGGAACCAGTAGAACCGTCGGGCCGGTTCGGTTCTTGGTTTTGGCCGAAGCCGGTTCCCGGTTCCGACCGGTTCGGTCCTTTTGCTCATCCCTAGTTAAAGGCATTCATAACGGAAGTTTAATAAGAATTGATTAGATGTTTATTAAGATCGAATAAAAATTGAATGGAATGTGGGTGTTGAATAGAAAAGTTATATGATTATTGAGCAGTTCAAGTGGTGCTGAAGTCGTATTACATAGCGCTAACAAAGTGTTGAGTGAGCGCTACAATAACAAGCAGGTCTCTTTCCATACTTACCGTGGATTTCTCCAATGCCTTTAACCTTGTTGACAGATCTGTATTACTTCATGACGTCAGATTGAGGTGCCGTTGTGTATCCTTGTGGGTAAAATTCTTATTTGGTCTATTACTGGAGTTCAACAAGGAGACCCCTTACTACTTCTCTTTGCCATTGTCTTTCACCCGCTCTTACATAATATCAGAGACAATTGCAAGCTTATTCTCCATGCATAGTACCTTGATGATGGCACACTTATTGGAGATTTTGAGCAGGTGTCCAAAGCCTTAGACATCATTAAGGTTATTGGCCAAAAATTGGGCCTTCAGTTGAATATCAAGAAAACTGAGCTCTTTTGGCCCTCGTGTGATGGTAGGAAGTTGTGTTAGGGGCTATTCTCGGTTGGCATCGGGAGGCCACCATTGGGGGTGAAACTTCTTGGGGGAGCTGTTAGTAGAGATGCTAGTTTCATTAGCAGCTTAGCCATAAAGAGAGCTAAAAACATTGTGAATTTGATGTGCATTATTCCATAATTGTCTAACCTGTAGAGTGACGTCGTTTTATTTCGGTCTTGTATGCGTATTGCTAAACTTTTCTTTGGACTGAGGGCGTGTCAACCCATTCACATGGAGGAGGCGATATTGTTCTTCAATAATGAATTGCACGCGGTGATTGAGGACATTGTGGAGGCTCTTTCTTTTGTGACATAAAGTGGCGACTTGCTTCCCTACCAATTCAGTTTGGTGGTTTGGGTTTATCCTCAGTAGTAGAGGCTATCTCATATGATTTTCTTTCCTCAATGACCCAATCTTGGATATTACAATACCATATTTTATGGGATAGCTGTATTTATTGTATAGATTCAGATTATGTTTGTGCCTTAGCTTCTCTTCGTAACAAGCTTTCGAACATTGACCTTAGCAGTTTTACTACTAAGAACCCCCCCCCCCCCCCACCACCACCACCTAAACAAAATCCCAGAATACACTAGCGAGTGCTCTTTTTAGTAAAATTATCCAAGATATGGAAGTGAATTTTAACATGACAGCTTAGCAGAAAGCAAGTTTCCAGTGTTTATGTGCACCACATGCTCAATATTTTCTTCTATCTATCAATAATAGATTGGTTTGGCAAACATATGTCTCTTGTGGAGTATCGTACCATCCTCAAATATCAACTCATGATTCCAATATTCGCAGTCGATGGGATATGTTCTGTGTACCGCAAGGCATGTTTGGAATCTTTTCGAGAGCATACAGTTCATTTCTAAGAACTCTCGGGGTTCAAAACATGCACGACAAGGTTAGGGATGTTTTGGTTGACATATATTACATGTCTGGGTTTCCGCCAAGAAAGAGGCTCATGTGAATTTCTTGACTGACCTGACAGAAGGAAGGTCAACCCTTAGACCGGCTGATGTTTTGATTTCTGGATGGGTTGGAGGGAAACATGCATGTATGGACCTTACAGGTGTAACACCCATAAAAATCATGCCAAATTTAAACTTTTTAAAACATTTCAAAACCAATAATTATTACAAAACGTGTTTTCAAAATGTTTAGTGTCATAGTATCCAAGAATCAAACCATGAAAACATAAGGAGGTGCACGATCACACATTCATTTTCCTGCGATCATCAAAAGTATCTAAAACAAAATCAACAACTATAAGCCCGAAGCTTAGTGACTTTCCACAAAATACCAACCCCATACAATCATAATAATAATCATATCATATAAACAAAAAAACATGCATAATGAGCCTTTAGCCTGACTGAACCGCCTCGTAGGCCTTCAGTCTATCTGGACCGCTCTCTGAGCCTTCGGCACGTCTGGAGTACCTGGTAGGGCCTACAGCTAATCCGGACCGCTCATCAGGCCTTCGGCCTGACTGGACCACCTTGAAGGGCCTTTAGTCTATCTAGACCGCCCTGGGTATGTTGGCCTTCAGCACAAAGCAGTACCACATCAACCCAACCCCTAATCAAATAAGCATGTGCACATAAATATCACACACTAGCATATATAACAGTCAAACTAATCTAATAGATCACTAATCATAGCAACATCCTATAACCAGGATACCAACCTAACCAAGTCACTGAGCATATCACCATCCTAACTACCAGGATGTAAATCAATAAGCATAACATGCAATAACCCAAATACAAATCTGAAAAGGGCCGGTGTTGGTACCTTCAACCTTGTTAGTATAGTGAGGAAAACTCACTTCTCAAGTAGCTCATAATGATAATATCAATCTCTTCCAAATACAGCTACAATACCAACACCTATATCCACTAATGATCCAATTCCATAAGTTTCCAAATTACCAAAATACCCCTAGAAGTAAAAATGACCAACCCTTGGTCGAAGTCAAAGCCAATGGTCAAGGTCAACTGTCCATGTTGACCTAACTCATCGAGTACAACTCACTGACTCGTCAAGTCCTTCCACAACTCGACAAATCGTGAAGATCCTTGTTGACTCGCCGAGTTCCCAGGCAACTCGTCGAGTCCATGCGTGTCCAAGAATCGGGAAGACCCTAACTGCCTCGTCGAGTCGTCTTGTTGACTCGCCGAGTTCATGCAGAAACTTACAACGACTAATCTTCATCAGACTCGCCGAGTTGACCATGCAACTCGTCGATTCCCTTCAGTCCATTTCCCATTCAGACATTTTTAAGCTACCCCAAAGCTCCAAATCATAGATCCAGCTTCTTAAGGCACATATTCCACGTAAAGTTGCAAACTTTACATGCATGAAAGGTCTTAAAGGCTTAGAATACTAAAACCCAAGTCTAGAATGAGGTTTAGGGCATAGTGAGAGGTTCATATGGGATAAAGTTGATGGCTTTATGAGTTTGAGACCAGGAGGAGTCCAAATCTGAAGTTTCACCATCAGTTCATGGATAATACCCGAAAATGGCTCATATATATGCTAAAAATGGCCCTAAACTTAATAATGGAGAGACCTAGCTAGGGAGAAGTCAAGGTAACGACTTGTTACCTTCCAAATGATGCCAAGATGAGCTAGAGTTAGATTCACAAGCTCTTCTTTGCACCAAGCTCCTTCAGCTCCAAACCTTCTTCACAAAATGCACCAAATCACTCTGTAAATCTCACAAACACTCAAGAACAAGATCTAGACTGATTAGGGGTTCTTCTGGACGTTAAAAGGTGGTAACGGACTGGAGGTAAGGACTTAAGGTCCTTTAAATATGGTGCAAACCTTAAAAATTAGGGTTTCATCTTCTAGCTCCTACTCGTCAAGTCCGGGTGCTCCGACTCATCGAGTAGATCAAATAATCCATGCGGGCTAACCCGCCTCTACGCAAAGAGTTGGGGGAAACCAACTCATCGAGTAAGTCCATAAACATGTACAAAATGCTTTAAAACTTGTACCTGGCAGTCAGGATGTTACAATTCTCCCCCAATTAAGCTAGACTTCGTCCTCGAAGTCTGATGTGGTGAACAAGTCTGGGTAATGCTCCTACATTTCTGCCTCCAGCTCCCATGTCCACTCTGATCCCCTCTTGTGTTCCCATTGTACCTTTACGAAAGGCACTTCCTTGTTCCATAGAATATTTACCTTCCTCTCAAGAACGACTATTAGCCTCTCCATGTAATTTAGGCAGTCGTCGACCTAAGTATCATCTAATGATACCACTGCCCCCTCATCTATTATGCACTTCCGTAACTGTGACACATGGAAGGTGTTTTCGACTTGACTAAGCTCCTCTGGGAGATCCAGTCGATAAGCCACCTTGCCAACCCTGGCAATAATCCTGAATGGCCCAATGTATCGGGGAACCAATTTCCCTATTTTCGTGAAGCGAATCAAAACCTTCCAGGGTGAGACCTTCAAAAGTACCATGTCACCCACTAGAAACTCCAGCTTAGATCGGCGTCTGTCAGGGTAACTCTTCTGCCGAATCATAGTGGTCTGCAACCGTTGTCAGATTTGTTGAATCCTCTCGGTAGTTTGCAGAACTACCTCTATCCATCCCATCACCCTATGACCGATCTCACCCCAACAGACTAAGATGCGACATCTTTATCCATACAACAGCTTATATGGTGGGCCACCAACACTGATATAAAGAAGTTGTTGTAGGAGAACTTTACAAGAGGTAGTTACGAGTCCCAACTCCCACCGAAGTCAGCAATGCAGGCTCTCAACATATCCTCAAGATTATGTATGGTATGCTCACACTGACTGTCTGTTTGCGGATGATAGGATGTGCTGAAGTGTAGCCACAAGCCCAGTTCCTTGTGGAACTTCTGCCAAAAACAGCAGGTGAACCGAACGTCACGATCTGAGACAATAGAGACTGGCACCCCATGGCAAGCAACGATCTCGTGGATATACAAGTTGGCGACCTTCTCAGCCGACGAACTCTCCTGTATCGCTAAAAAGTGGGTACTCTTGGTTAAATCGATCCACGATGACCCAAATAGCGCCGAAGCCCTTTATCGTCCTCTGCAGCTTGGTGATGAAATCCATCGTGATCTGCTCCCACTTCCATAAGGGAATCCCCAGGGGATGTAATTGGCCATGCGGCCTCTGATGCTCAGCCTTGACCATCCGGCAGGTCAACCACCTCTCAACATACCATGCAATCTCCCTCTTTATACGTGGATTGTCACACCCCCAAACTGAAACGGCGGAAACGTTCGGGGGGTGGAGGACGTCATGTATAGTATCACAATAATTGCATCATAGTAATCAAACTAAACACAACCATTACATTGAATATATAAGGTATTTAGATATGTTTGATACATAGTTTGCATACATCAAAATCAGACAAAAAAGAGTAAAAGACGTGACTCTATATGCTCCGTCTTTTCAAAAGCTCGTGGAAGTACCTGCCTAATGATTTCCCGAGAAGACAAGCGATTTCGAAAGTGTATCAACATTTAAGTTGGTGAGTTCATAAGAATGTTTTTGTAATGAAAACCTGTTATTCAATCCGTAAAAATGTTTGTATGTTTCTCAAGAAATCCAAAATTTGTCTTAAACCCTAAGACCAAAATGTATGTTCGTTACTATGTTTTATAGTAGTATATGGAAATAACTGTTTGTATGCCTGGTTATGACTAGGTGTATTGTATAATTTTATTTTGTATGAAAAATCATTGTATGAAAACCCTGGGTACTACCGGTATGTACATAATGTTCTATATGAAAACCTTGGCTACTAGCAGTGACGTATAGTAGTCTTATTACTTAAAATAAAAACATGTATTGTATCCCCTTGGAATCTCCAGTGTAGTGTATAGTAGTTCTAGTAATTAAAAAAACTAATGAAGAATGAAATCCTATAAACAAAGCTTATTTATATTGTTGTGAGTTTGGTATAACCATGCTTGATATGATTAGTGACCTCTGCGATGTTCTTCAGGCATCGGAATGGTATGATATTTGTCACCCCAGACATGCCTGCCTAACTGTAGCTAGCAGTTTAGGTGTGGAATTGTCAATCTCAAATAGATCTATTCACAAATCTCATGCTCTCCTTCCAGTAGACTCTGGTTACACTGTGGTAAGATTTAGCCCGCACCCTGAATGGTATGATTAATGTAGTGCCTCACAACCCTGTATTAATTAGTTTATGAGTAGTGTTATATTGTTCACCTATACCTGAAACCATATGTATACTTGTAGAGTAAAAAGTAATTATACTTCAAAAATTATTTAGTGCTTTACTCTTATGTTTAGAAAGTTGTAATGTATACATTAAACTATATCTACCATAGTTTATATGTTAGTTAATGTATAAGCTGTGAATTAGTAAAACTGTGTAATGAAATCCCAAACTATACATATTATAGTTTGCTTGTATGTTATGTACTCGATTCAGGTGTTTTTCTGAAAAACTTTGTAATTATGGCTGTAAGTTGAAAACTACCCTTATTCTAAACATGTTACAACAGGGATAAAATGTCTAAATATTTTATAAAATGTAGTGATCTCATGGTTGTATCAATTGTATAAGTTTTAATACTGTTGAAATACTTTGTGTAAGCACACAAAAATTCTTTGTATTTGGCTTGTATTCCCTCTGAAAATGTTAAAAATAGTAAAAGCATAGGGTATGAACTCACAATTGATTATGTGCACGTGCTTAATAGCAAAACCGGAAAGATGACCCTCGATTTGTAGTATGCGGTATTAACGGTATCCTAATGATAACTAAACACATAATAGTATTTTAATTAGTGAAACCATTAGTTATAGTGTTGCAAAAAAATTGCTTTTGGTTTAGGAATGTTACTGAGACCTGTTTAAAATGGGAAAAGTGGGTTTTCATCCAAGGTTCTCGCTCCAGTGCTGTTTACGGTTGGGAGCTCGGGTATACGGCCGTGAATGAGTTTTCGGCTGTGAACTGATTGTGGCTGTGAACGGTTTGCAACCCTTGAAGTTTTGAAGGTATTTTTTAGTGTTCTTAGTGTTCTTGGTGATAAACTTGAACATTTGAAGGTTTGATCTTGATGATATGAATGTACTTGGGAGGCGCTTTGGAGCACTTGAGAGAGTTTTTGGGTGAAAAAGATGAAAAATGAGAAATATCTCTGGGAAAAACCTTTATACCGGTTGGGTTTACGGTCGGAGCTTGATTCCTGGCTGTAAATAGGTAACCGCCCATGGTTTACGGCTAGAGGTTTATAGCCGTAAACGCAAGGCTAGATTGGATTTTTTTTGCTGATTTTTGAAGGAAAACTTGCTTTTTCGAGTATTTTTAGTTCCGACTCTTATATATATTTTATTTATATAATTTAAATGATTTATAACCCACAATAATTTCACAGAACAAATAAAATTCAAAATTTTATTTAACGGGATTTGACTTTCGTTGACTGAAAAAGGTTCGGGTTGTCACATTATCCCCCTGATAGAGAAAATTTCGTCCCGAAATTCTAATATAGAACACAATCATGGACTAGGAAAAAGATACGGGTACTTCTATTTCATTTGATCTTCTCGCTTCCAAGTGAATTCATGTCCCCGGTTAGCATTCCAGCAAACCTTTACTATCGGTATGCGACTTTTTTTCGTTCATTTGACTTCCCGATCCATGATTTCGATTGGTTCTTCCATAAAGTTATTCTCGTTGATCTTGATTTCATCGAGTGGGATCACAAGGGTTTCATCGGATAGATACTTTTTAAGATTCGACACGTGGGAGACGGGGTGAATGTTTCTAAGTTATTAGGGTAACCGGAGTTTGTAAGCTACGGGACCGATCCTAGCGAGGATCTCGAATGGTCCAATATATCTCAGATTCAGCTTTCCATGCTTTCCGAAGTGTGTCATGACCTTCTATGGTGAGACCTTCAATAGAACACGGTCACCCACCTGAAACTCCAAGGGTTTTCACCTTCCGTCAGCGTACCTCTTTTGTCTATCTTTGGAGGCTTTTAGTCATTCTCGGATTTGCACGATCTTTTCGGTGGTCATTCAAATGATTTCTAGGCCAGTCAGAGTGTTGTTGGCGACTTGTCCCTTAGTAAGCTGCCTGTAACCTACTTCAGCCCAACACAACAGAGATCTGCACTTACTGACATAGAGGGCTTGAAAGGGAGCAGCCTTGATACCAGTATGATAGTTGTTGTTGTAGGAAAACTCGACCATGGGAAAATGGGAGTCCCACGACTTGCCAAATTATATAACACATGCTCTCAACATGTCTTACAGCGTCTGAATGGTCCTCTCCATCTACCGATCGATTTGTGGATGGTAAGTTATGCTCATATGCAACTTAGTTCCAAGAGCCTTCTATAGTGACTACCAAAATCTCAAGGTGAATCTGCTATCTCTATTTGATAGTGTCACAGCCACTTGGGGTCTTGGGTAATTTGGTGATGAAGTCCATCGTATTTCGTTCCCAATTCCACTCAGGTATTTTTTGATGTGGAAGTAGAACTGATGGATTTTGATACTCCACCTTCACCTTGGCGCAAGTCAGGCACTTGCCCAGGAAGGTAGCAATTTCTACTTTCATGTTTGGCCACCAACAGAGCTTCTTGAGATCTAGATACATCTTACCTGAACCTGGATGAAGAGAGTATCGAGTCTTGCGAGCTTCGTTCGTGACAACCTCCCTGTAACCACTGAACTTTGGGGTCCAGATCGGGTTCAAGTAATAGTAAACTCCATCTCCCTTGATCTCTAAGTTCTTTTCCATTCCTCTCAAAGCTTCATCCGACATGTTCTATGGTTTCAAGGATTGTTGTTGAGCCTCTCTAATTTAGGTTGATAGATGGGAATGGATTGTCATTGTAAGTGCCTTCACTTTGCGACTTGAGTACTCTTTACGGCTGAGAGCATCCGCTACCACATTGGCCTTACCGAGATGATAGCATATTTCACACTTATAATCATTGAGTAGCTTTACCCATTATTGTTGCCTCATTTTTAGCTCCTTCTGATCGAATATGTGTTGTAGGCTTTTGTAGTCGGTGAAGACAATGCACTTGGTTCTGTATAGGTAATGTCTCCGTATCTTTAGTACGAAGACACTGCTCCCAACTCCAGATCGTGAGTTGTTTAATTGACTTCGTGTGCCTTCAGCTGTCTCGAGGTATAAGTAATAACTTTTGTTCACTGCATCAGCACATAGCCCATTCCCTAATTTGATGCATCTCAGTAGACCACGAATCCTCCGTCCCTTCTGGAAGAGACAATATAGGAGAACTGCATGAGTCTTGCTTCAATGTTTGGAACGCAGTGTCTTATTTTTCTCCCCAGCTAAAGGCTACACATTTATGAGTCAGGGTGGTAAGAGGCTTAGCAATTCTAGAGAAATTCTGGATAAACCTATGATAGTAGCCAGCAAGACCCAAGAATTGATGGATTTTTGTAGGTGTCTTCGGTGTTGACCAATTCTTGATCGCTTTAATTTTGGAAGGGTCCGTGTGTATGCCTTTTTCGCTAACCACGTGACTGAGGAAAGTTCCTTTTTTGATCCAGAACTCACACTTTGAGAACTTTGCGTATAGTTTGTCCTCCCTTAAAGTTTCTAGAGCTTGCCTCAAGTGTTTCCTATGATCTTCCTCACTGCGAGAATAGACAAGTATATCATCTATGAATACTATCACGTACTTGTTTAGGAAAGGGCGGAAAACCCGATTCATTAGATCCATGAATACCGCAGGTGCGTTGGTTAGACCAAAGAGCGTCACTAAAAATTCATAGTGACCATATCGAGTCCAAAATGTTTTCTTAGGAATATCACCCTCGTAGACTTGTAATTGATGGTACCCTGATATCAGGTATATCTTTCAGAAGCAGTTGGCTCCTTCGAGTTGATCGAAGAGGTCGTCGATTCAAGAAAGAGGGTAACAATTCTTGATGGGGAGCTTGTTTAGTTCGCAGTAATCTATGCACATCCGGAAGGATCCATCATTATTTTTCACAAATAAGATCGGTGCTTCCCAGGGTGAGAAGCTTGGACTAATGAATCCCTTGTTGAATAGTTCATTGAGCTCGCTGGATAACTCTTGCATTTCTGTCGGCGCTAGGCGGTATGGGGATTTAGCTATAGGGGTAGCACCGGGGATTAAGTCGATTCAGAACTCGACTTGGCGTTCGGGAGGAACTACTGGAAGATCTTTGAGGAAGATATCAGGAGAGTTGCATACTTCGGGGATGATCTCAAGGTGTTTAACTTGCTACTTTTCATTAACAACATGGGCTAGGAATGCATGACACTCCTTTCACAGATATTTTTACGCTTTGATGGATGATATGATATGAAGGTTTGTGTTGACTATATCACCATAGATGATGTGGGCTTCGCCATTTGGAAAATTGAGGAGAATGGCTTTTTCGAAACAAAGAGTATCCGCACGATAAAGACTTAACCAGTCGATGCCGATGATGACATCAAACCTCTTAATGGAAACCGACATAAGATCGATGGGAAAGGAATATTCGTTTAGGGTAAGTGTACAGCCTATGAATATGTAGTTAATGCTCTCTCTCTTTCCGTTAGCCATCTAGATAGTGAACGTTTTGGTTTGAATTTGGGATTTATGCTTGAGTAGGTGCTTAAATGCATGACTAATAAAACTTCTCTCTGCACCACTATTAAAAAGAATGCATGCATAAGATTTGTCGAGGAGGAACGTACCCGTTACTATGGTGGGATCAGTGATTGCCTCCTCCTGGCCCATAGCTAGCAGGCTCCCTGTGTTTCCAGATCCATAACAGGCTTGGCTTGCTTCAACTCCAGGATCCTGATTAGTGTGTTTGAACTAGTGCCTTGCAAAAACGCGTTGTATGTCCCTTTTTGCCACAGTTGTTTCATTACATATCACGACACTGTCTGTGATGGTGGAAGTTACACTTGTCGCACCTTGGGAGGGTTCCAACATATCTATTGGTAGGTGCTTGAGTTGAGGGGGTAGCAACAAGAGTGGTATCAGCATGAACTACCACTACTTGTTGCTTCTTCGAGGGCTCCAGTGAAGACTTGCCCTGGCACTTGTTCTAGAACTTTTTCTTCTTGCCTCTCTCCTTGGGTGGTTCGTGGGCAGCTGGTTCAGTGTGTTGACGATCCCTATGGTCAATCAATGTATACGGCAATCGTTTGGCACTATCAAATGTCACTCGGTTAGCAACCAACACATTCCCTTGTGTTGGGGGAGTTAACCCCCATATGAATCTCTCTATCTTCTTGATCTCCAGGGTGAGCATCCCCGGGCATAAAAGAGCAAGATCAATGAACCTCTCAGTGTAAGCAACAATGTCTAAGCCTTTCATCTTTAGATTCTAAAGCTCCTGCTCTAGCTTCTGTATCTCGCCCCTTGGGATTACTTAGCGAGCATTAGTTTCTTTCGGCCCTCCTAACTCATAGCATTAGCAACCGAAATAGTTAGGGATTTGACTTGGCCATTCCACCAAGTTGGTGCTCACACTCTGTGAAGGTGCACACTATAAGCTTTACCTTGTTGGATTCGGGGCAAGCACATATCTCAAAGATTTACTTGGTCTTCTCGAACCATCTAGTTAAAGCAATGACAACTCCAGTGCCATCGAAAGACCGCGACATGGCGTTTGTGAAATCCTTGTACGTACAATATTTTGTGTGACCATGACTGTCACCGAGTTTGGAAGTAAGGGCACCACTACCCGCCCCACTTGTACCACTTGCGTTGATTTGAGACATAGCGGCAGCCACGATAACAGATTTGTTATAGGGTTCTTGTTCTTTCTGTTGGGTCTCTTCTTTGGAGGCATCTTTCTCTAAATAATAAAGGAGAAGAGGATGGTTCTGAGTCAGGTGATATTGAACATGATATATCTTAACCTGATAGATAAATTGTTCTACTAACCAACATTCAAAGGAACGCTACCATTACAAGTAAATTATCGCTAGAAAAGAATTAAGTAGCAACATTTGGAATGAATTCTCTTCACTATGTTCAGCTCTAGATAAAATACTGCTATAGTATTTTTAAGTTGTGTGTTTTGTTCTATTGTTCCTTTCATGTATAGAGTTTGGTAAGTTTTAGGCTTGCTGCAACACCACAGTCACTCCCAAACACATGTTGGTTGTGTCTCAAATAAATATATATGGTCATGTTGTATTTATTTTGTACATCATTACATAACTATCCAGGTTTAACTGCAGTGTGCAACATCCAAATACTTTTGTTTTGTTCTTGTAACATACACGTTTTGAAATCGTGTTTTAAGTAAATAATATTATGAAATATTATGTAAATTTGAATGTTGAGTTCTAACAGATAGTTTTTAATAGAAATGAAGTAAACTATGTTTAAAATCACTCATAAAATATTGGAAGTCTTATGAGATTCCAATTAAAAGCCAAATATTGAAATATAGAGAAAATATAAATTTTGAAATAAGTAAAATTTTATTATTTAAATTTGTAGATAATCTCGTTAGAAAAACGTAGGCGAAAACCTCATCGAAATCCGAGTTATAACGAAGAAGTTATGACCAATTGAAGATCCACGACAAAACCGGCACGACGCTGAATGACAAAAAAGTGATTTTTTGATAAACTACTTTTTAGCCTTAGTAATGTAAATGAAAGTTGTAGTATTCATTAAACCGAGAAGTTCGATAAAAGAACGTCAAAATCTGACTTCGTATGAGGAAGTTATGATTTTTCGAAGTTTCAACTTAGCAGTAGACAGCTAAAAACTCGAATTCTAGATTGAGTAATTTTTAGCTGACACAACCTAAACTAGAATTGAATATCTCATCATTAGTAGTACAACGGTAAAAAGTCTGATGAAAACGGATGTCGGATAAAGAAGTTATGAATTTTTAACGGATTTTCCTATCCCGGTCTATTAAAAATAATAATATTAAAATTAAAATCAAAATTAGTTGACGAAGTCTAAACGAAAGTTGTAGAGCGTAATTTTAGCTATGTGTGCATATAAATAACGTCAAAAACGGAGCTCGTACGCAAAAGTTATGGATTTTACAAGATCTGGCACAAAAATCGAGAAATTTCGCATTAATAGTGCTTCCACGTCGCATGAACAGTAGCCGCTCTACCCGGATCCGATGCATCTAGCCTCCTGATTCGGCCGAAGCATCGGTCCAATGCGCGTCCGACGCGCGTCTCGCCTCGTGTCGCCACCCGAGTGGACCGAACCGCGGTCCAACGATCTTCCGACGCACGCCTTGCCTCCTGTCCGAGCCTCTCACACGCGCCAGCTCCCCTCCTCTAGCTTTGTGGCCTTCGCTCTAGCAGTCGCGTGTCCCTTTTGCCAGTGCACCCTTCGAACCTCGGCCCTATAAAAGGGAGGGCTGCGAGATCTTCCGAGAAAATTTTGAAATTTGGAACTTTCACCCCTCTTTTTTGATATTTTTACTATTCCGAATTCCCTCGAAGCCCAGGTACTGATTCCAAAGCCCGAAAGACGCTCCAAGACCCCCGAGAAGCCTGGAAAATTTATCTTTTCGGTTTTGAAGCTCTACCTTCGCATAGCCCGGATTTTCAATATATCTCCCGGTTTTCAACATAGAAAGTCATATTTAAAGCCGAGGTGCTATCCAAATTACTATTTTAACCCCGAGTTAATTTAAGGCGAGTTCAATATATAGCAGCAATTATATGTTATGTGTTATATGTGCTATATGCTTTTTAGTGTTATTATTCCGGGTTATTTTCCCGTGTTATTTTATTCGCTATTTTTATAGCAAATGTAATACCTTTGACCATGTGATTAGTGAAAGGACCTAGATTCACATTGGTACTGGTAAGTAGCCTCTGGCCATGTAGAGCATGTCTCCGTTAGAGAATGACTTCTATTCTATGGCATTGGGAAATGGTTAGACAGGACTATAAGCCTTAAATCTAACAAGATGTTAATCAGAAATTGTATGTCTTCTATGCCATTTGGGCCAAAGTTTTATTGATGTATATCAAGCATTGAAAAGTATATCTTCGAATAAAGTATTTGATTTATATGAACACTTGTCAGATGATTTCACATATGTCTTTGTTGTTCCTCTTTGTTTCCGCCATATTGATGTATATATATGGCATAACTTTATATTGTATCTATTATTGAACTCATTAAGCATCACCGCTTACCCTATCAATGTTTATCAATTGCAAGTGATAAGTAACTAGTATGATCACATACTGTTGAAAGATTTAGAATAGTTTGTAATATTACTTTTGTACTCCATTTTATGTTTGTATAAATTACAATATCCTGGTAGTTATGTAATATATAACACTTTGTAATAGTCGGTTTGTATCCAGTAGTTTGTAATCTCTTTATCAATGTAAAATATTGCTTTGATGAATATGCAAGTAGCATGTTTTGGAGTAATAATATTGTGAAGTATGAAAGTTTGGGTCTTTCAAAAATACGAAAGTTGGGGTCATTTAACCATGGTATCGGAGCAGTAGTTTGAGTGAACTAAATTCCACGGATTAGTATTTAGACTTAAACTATTGGAAGTTCAATATATGAACTTAATCATTGTAATTATAGGGATACAAACCATAGGAAATATATATAAGTAAAAGTATTAGGTAATAATAAACCCTAATATTCTAAAATACAATTGTTACCCTGTATTGCGGAGTAATGGCTGAACAGGTTAGTAGATGTACCCCTGAGGTTAGTGGAGTTCCTCAACCCAAGGAAGTGAATACTCCAGTATCTCCTCGTGAGGAGCGACTCTTGGGTATACTTACCAGTGTTATTTGACAGACTCTTCAAGAATATAAAAAGAATGGTGATAAGGGAAAAGAGAAAGCCACTGGAGAATCTTCAAAAGGAGAGGTGAAGCATCGCTCGTTCAAAGATTTCAAGAGTAGCGGTGCTACAGAGTTTTCCGGTGTTCTTAATCCCATTATTGTTCTTACTTGGATCTAGAATACAGAGAAAGTGTTTAGTATTTATCATGTGGATAATGAAGACAAGAAGGAGAAGTATTGTCCTCTAGACATAAGAAGGAGATTGGAGAAGGAATTTCTTGAGCTTAAACAAGGAGGAATGACTGTGAATGAGTATGAAACTCAGTTTAATCAAAGAGTAAGGTTCGCTACAAAGTATATTAAAACTGAAGATGAGAAAATTCAGTTATTCATGGAGGGACTATGAGACAAAATCCACGATTTCATTACTAATCGAGAAGTTCTGTCATTCGATAAAGCCGTTGAATATGCTCGAAGACGTGAGCATAACATTGAAATACGTGGTGCCACTTTTACTGCTCCGAAGCATCCACGTACTGAAAGAACTATTCTTGTTCCTTCTTTTCTACCAGCTCAATCCATTCAGACTGAACTTGGTCATCAAGTTCAAACTCAAAATGCCTCTCCTGGACGTGGTAGAGCACATTCTTTTTCTATGCAATCGCCTTCATGTCATATTTGTGGAAGGAATCATCCGGGCCAATGAAAAATAGACAAGGAATCCATTGTCTGTTATGGATGTGGAGAAAAGGATCATATAAAGTCGACCTGCCCAAGAAAGGATGTTACTTGCTATGCATGTGGTATTACTGGCCACAAGAAGCATTTTTGCCCTACTCTTACTAGTCAGATGACGGGAAGTCAGGCTTCAGTTCAACAACCGGCGAGAAGTCAAGTCCTTATTCAACAATCAAAGGGTGCTCCAACTAAAAAGGAGGAGGTACCAAAAGTTAAGGGTCGTGCATTCCAGATTACCTTAGAGGAAGCACGCGAGGACCCGAATGTTGTGACAGGTACATTTCTTGTCAACTCCAGACCTGTTCACATCTTATTTGATTCTGGTGCCTCAAATTCTTTTGTGTCTTATGAATTTGTGCATTCCTTTCAAATTGCCTGCTTTGTACTCGCGCAACCATTTCACGTAGATATTGCGGGAAGTATATCATTACTTGTTCATAAAGTCTACAAGGATTGTGTCATAGAAATTAAAGACTATACTTTTCTTGCTGACCTGATCCCTATCTCCTCGCTCAACTTTGATATTATTCTCGGCATGGATTGGTTATCAAAGAACCACGCATAAATCTTATGCTATACAAAGATAGTACGCATTCCAATTGAAGGGGAGAATCCTATTTATGCCTACGGTGAACAAAGACTCTTAAAAATAATCTCTTTCCTTAAAGCTCGTAAGTTCATATTGAAAGGGTGTTCTATCTATCTGGCCTACACAGTTGATGTCTAAAAAGAGGAGAAGAAAATTGTTAATGATGTTCTCGTTGTTAACGAATATCCTGATGTTTTCCCCGATGACTTTTCTGGCCTTCCTACGGATAGGCAAGTAGAATTCCGAATTGACCTTGTGTCTGGTGCTGCTCCGATTGCAAAGACTCCTTATCGTCTTGCGCCAGCTGAGATGAAAGAAATGATGATTCAACTGCAAGAACTACTTGACAAAGGTTTCATTCGACCGACTACCTCTCCCTGGGGTGCTCCGGTACTGTTTGTCAAGAAGAAAGATGGATAGATGCGAATGTGCATTGATTATCGTGAGCTGAATAAGGTGACTATCAAGAACAAGTACCCACTACCTCACATCGACGATTTGTTCGATCAACTTCAGTTGAAAGTTCATGAGCAGGATGCACCGAAGACTGGTTTCCGTACTCGATATGGGTATTATGAATTCCTTGTTATGTCGTTTGGTTTAACAAATGCTCCTGCTATATTCATGAATATGATGAATCGGGTATGTCGCCCAATGCTCGATAAATCAGTCATTGTATTCATTGACGATATTCTAATCTATTCCAAGTCTGAAGCTGATCATGTTATTCATCTTCGTGCAGTATTAGAACTTCATCGAAAGGAGAAACTATATGCTAAATTCTCGAAATGTGAGTTTTGGCTTCACCAAGTTCAATTTCTCAGCCATGTTATTTCTAGTGATGGTGTATCTGTAGATCCTATCAAAATCGAAGCCATTCAAAATTGGGAAGTGCCCCGTAATGCTTTCGAAATTCGTAGTTTCTTGGGTCTCGCGGGTTATTACCGGAGATTCATTAAAGACTTTTCTCATATAGCCGTACCTCTCATGAGTCTCACACAGAAGGAAGTGAAGTTCGAATGGGGTGAAGCCCAAGAAAAAGCTTTCTCAACTCTAAAAGATCTTTTGACTCGTGCTCCAATCTTATCACTCCCAGAAGGTGATGATGATTTCTCCGTATATAGCGATGCTTCAAGATTGGGACTCGGTTGTGTGTTGATGGAACGTGGCAAAGTGGTAGCCTATGCCTCAAGAGAATTGAAAGATTATGAAAAGAACTATCCCACTCATGATCTCGAGCTCGCTGCAGTGGTATTTTCCCTAAAACTATGGAGGCATTATCTTTTTGGTACAAAATGCCAACTATTTACCGACCACAAAAGTCTCAAGTACATATTCAGTCAGCAAACTTTGAATATTAGACAACAACGAGCCATGGAGCTGATCAAAGATTATGATTGTGAAATCCTATATCATCCTGGAAAAGCCAACGTAGTTGCCGATGCACTTAGCAGAAAGGTTTATCGCAATAGTATGTGTTATGATATTACTCATACTATAGTAAAATTCACTATTTTAGATGAATTAGAGAAATGGCAAGAAGAGGCCCTAAAGCCAGAAAATGTGAAGAAAGAAGGGATGATACATTATGATGATGCTTTACTTGATGATCCACGAGGATTAGAAGTATTCAAGAATCGGTTGTGGATTCCAAAGATTGGTGGATTGAGATAGAAATTTGTAGATGAAGCCCATAAATCTAAACTGTCAATTCATCCTAGTACAAGTAAAATATACTATGATGTAAGAGCTGATTATTGGTGGCCTGGATTAAAGAGAGACATTGGAAGATATGTACAAGAATGATTAGTATGCTTACAAGTCAAAGCAGAGCACCAAAAGACATATGGAACCCCAGAAAGTCTTAGTGTTCTTGTATGGAAATGGGAAGAACTATCCATGGATTTCATTACCAAATTGCCAAAGACTGCTAGACAACATGATATCATTTGGGTAATCGTCGACCGCCTGACTAAAAGTGCTCATTTTCTTGCCATGCGTGAAATGGTTCCAATGGAGAAGTACGCACAAGTATACTTGGATGGAATTGTTGCATGACACGGTGTGCCACTAAAGATCATTAACGATCGTGGTACTCACTTCACTTCTCACTTTTGGGCGAGTATGCAACGTGAATTAGGATCTCAAGTTGCTCTCAGCACAGCTTATCATCCCCAGACAGATGGTGAGACTGAGAGAACAATCCAAATAGTAGAAGATATGCTTCGTGCATGTGTCTTGGAGTTCGGTGGTAACTGGGATAAATACTTACCTCTTGTCGAATTATCATATAATAATAGTTACCATGCTTCAATCAGAATGCCACCATATGAAGCATTATATGGTCGTAAGTTTCGTACTCCATTATGTTGGCGAGACATAGGACAGAAGATCCTTGGAGGCCCTGAAATGATTCAAGACACCACCGACAAGATTCAAATCGTACGAGAAAGAATGAAAGCGGCCCAGGATCGATAGAAGTCCTATACAGAAAAGAGAAGACAGCCTATAGAATTCCAAGTAGGTGATTTTGTGATGCTGAAGGTATCCCCATGGAAAGGCCTTATGCGATTTGGGAAGAAAGAAAAGTTGAGTCCTAGATTTGTTGGTCCTTTAAAGATCATCCAGAGAATTGGAAAGCAAGCATACCGCTTAGAATTGCCTGAAAATTTGGCAGGTATTCATGATGTGTTTCATGTGAGTTATCTGCGCAAATGCTTGAGCATCTACGATGAGACGGTCCCATTATCCGAGGTGAAATTGGATAATAAGTTAAGATATGTTGAACATCCTGAAGATATCGTGAATGAAAGAACAACTAAGCTACACAATAAAGAAGTAGAATTGGTTCTTGTCAAGTAGAAACACCATCGAGGCCCAAACTATACTTGGGAGAATAAGAATGAGATGAAAGCAAAATATCCTCATTTATTTTAATCGATGTAATTTCGGGGATGAAATCCTCAAAAGAAGGAGGTATTTGTAACATACACATTTTGAAATCGTGTTTTAAGTAAATAATATTATGAAACATTATGTAAATTTAAATGTTGAGTTCTAACATATAGTTTTTACTAGAAATGAAGTACACTATGTTTAGAATCACTCATAAAATATTGGAAGTCTTATGAGATTCCAATTAAAAGCCAAATACCGAAATATAGCGAAAATATAAAATTTGAAATAAGTAAAATTTTATTATTTAAAGATGTACATAATCTCATTAGAAACACGTAGGCGAAAACCTCATCGAAATTCGAGTTATAACGAAGAAGTTATGACCAATCGAAGATCCACGACAAAACCGGCATGGCACCAAATGACGTTAAAAGTGAGTTTTTGATAAAATACTTTTTAGCCTTAGTAATGTAAATGAAATTCATAGTATTCGTTAAACCGGGAAGTTCGATAAAAAGAATGCCAAAATCTGACTTCGTATGAGGAAGTTATGATTTTTCGAAGTTCCAACTTAGCAGTAGACAGCTAAAAACTCGAATTTTAGATTGAGTGATTTTTAACCGACGCAACCTAAACTAGAATTGAAGATCTCATCATTAGTAGCACAACGGTAAAAAGTCTGACGAAAACGGATGTCGGATAAAGAAGTTATGAATTTTTAACGGTATTCATGTCCCGATCTATTAAAAATAATAATATTAAAATTAAAATCAAAATTAGCCGACGATGTCTAAACGAAAGTTGTAGAGCATAATTTTAGCTACGCGTGCATATAAAGAGCGTCAAAAACGGAGCTCGTATGCAAAAGTTATGGATTTTACAAGATTTGGCACAAAAATCGAGAAATTTCGCATGAATAGTGCTGCCACGTCGCATGAACAATAGCCGCTCTACCCGGATCTGATGCGTGTAGCCTCCTGATTCGGCCGAAGCATCGGTCTAATGCGCGTCCGACACGCGCCTCGCCTCGTGTCGCCATCCAAGTGGACCGAACCGTGGTCCAATGATCTTCCAACGCACGCCTCGCCTCCTGTCCGAGCCTCGCATGCGTGCCAGCTCCTCTCCTCTCGCTTCGTAGCCTTCGCTCCAGCAGCTGCGTGTCCCTTCTGCCTGTGCACCCTCCGAACCTCGGCCCTATAAAACGGAGGGTTCTGAGATCTTCTGAGAAAATTTGGAAATTTGGCACTTTCACCCTTCTTTTTGATATTTTTACTATTCTGACTTCCCCCGAAGCCCTGATACTGATTCCAAAGCCCGAAACACGCCCCAAGACCCCCGAGAAGCCCGAAAAAACTTATCTTTTTGGTTTTGAAGCTCTACCTTTGCAGAGCCCGAATTTTCAATATATCTCCCGGTTTTCAACATAGAAAAGCCGAAGTGCTGTCCAAATTACTATTTTAACCCCCGGTTAATTTAAGGTGAGTTCAATATATAGGAACAATTGTATGTTATGTGTTATATGTGCTATGTGCTTTTTAGTGTTATTATTCCGGGTTATTTTCCCGTGTTATTTTATTCGCTATTTTTATAGCAAATGTAATACCTTTGACCATGTGATCAGTGAAAGAACTTAGATTCACATTGGTACTGGTACGTAGCCTCTGACCATGTAGAGCATGTCTCCATAAGAGAATGACTTCTATTCTATGGCATTGGCAAATGGTTAGACAAGATTATAAGCCTAAAATCTAACAACATGTTAATCAGAAATTTTATGTCTTCTACGCCATTGGGGCCAAAGTTTTATTGATGTATATCAAGCATTATAAAGTATATCTTTGAATAAAGTCTTTGATTGATATGAACGCTTGTCACATGATTTCACATATGTCTTTGTTGTTCCTCTTTGCTTCTGCCATATTGATGTATATATATATATATATATATATATATATATGTATATGTATATATATATATATACGGCATAACGTTATATTGTATCTATTATTGAACTCATTAAGCATCACCGCTTACCCTATCAATGTTTAACAATTGCAGGTGATAAGTGACTAGTATGATCACATATTGTTGAAAGATTTAGAATAGTTTGTAATAGTACTTTTGTACTCCAGTTTATGTTTGTATAAATTACAATATCCTTGGTAGTTATGTAATATATAACACTTTGTAATAGTCGGTTTGTTTCCAATAGTTTGTAATCTCTTTATCAATGTAAAATATTGCTTTTATGAATATGCAAGTAGCATGTTTTGGAGTAATATTATTGTGAAGTATGAAAGTTTGGTTCCTTCAAAAATACGAAAGTTGGGGTCTTTCAGTTCTACTTGTGATATTTGTTTCTAGTATGTATGTATACTTGTGTACTTCTTATAAAATACTTATATTTTCAAAAGTATACTTTTAGTTCAGAGCACTTCGGCCCCTTAGTGTTTATAGTGGTATACCATGTAAGGTTCGATATAATTAGTTCACTATAAACCATAGCTCTGATACCAATCTGTCATACCCCCAAACCGAAACGACAAAAACATTTGGGGGTGGAGGACGTCATGTATAGTATCACAAAACTTGTATCATAGTAATCGAAGTAAACACAACCATTACATTGAATATATATATATATATATATATATATATATATATATATATATATATAAGGTATGTACATATATTTGATACACAGTTTGCATACATCAAAATATGACAAGAAAGTAAAAGACATAACTCTATGTGGTCCGTCTTCTCAAATGCTCGAGGAAGTACCTACCTACTTATTTCCTGATAATATAAACGATTTGGAAAGTGTATCAACATTTAAGTTGGTGGGTTTGTAAGAATGTTTATCTAATCAAAACCTATTATTGAATCCGTAAAAATGTTTGTATGTTTTTGAAGAAAATCCAATATTTTTTTAGTAATGAAATGTAGTCTTAAACCCTAAGACTAATATGAATGTTCATTACTGTGTTTCATAGTAGTATATGAAAATAAAAATTTTTATGCCTGGTTACCACCAGCTGAACTGTTTCACATTATTTTTTATGAAAAACCATTGTATGAAAACCTTGGCTACCACCAGTATGTATAGAATGTTTTGTATGAAAACCATGGCTACCACCAGTGATGTATAATAATCTTACTACTTATAATAAAAACATGTATTGTATCCCCTGGAATCCTCCAGTGTAGTGTATAGTAGTTCTATTAATTAAATAAAACTAATGTAGAATGAAATCCCGTAAACAAAGGTTAGTGACCTCTACGATGTTCTTCAGGCGTCAATGGTATGATATTTGTCACCCCAGGCATGCCTTCCTACCTGTAGCTAGCAGTTTAGGTGTGGGACTGTAAATCCAAAACAGATTTATTCATAAATGTCATGCTCTCCCTCCAGGAGACTCTGGTTATATTGTGGTAGGATTTAGCCCTCACCCCGAAGGGTACGATTGAAGTAGTATCTCACAACCCTGTATTAACTAGTTTACATGTAGTGTTGTATTATTCTCTTGTACTTGAAACCGTATGTATACTTGTTGAGTAAAAATAATTATACTTAAATAACTATTTAGTGTTGTACTCTTGTGTTCAGAAAGTAGTAATGTATACCATTAACTATATCTACCATAGTTTATACGTTATTTAATGTATATGCTATGAATTATTAAAATTGTGTAATGATATCCCAAACTATACCTATTATAGTTTGTATGTATGTTATGTACTTGGTTCATGCATTGCTCTGAAAAACTTTTCAATTATGGTTGTAAGTTGAAAACTTCCATTTTGCTCAGCAAGTTACAAAAGGGATAAAATATCTAATTTTTTTTATAAAATGTAGCAATCTCTTGGTTGTATCAATTTTATAAGTTTTAAAACTATTGATATCCTTTGTATAAGCAGACAAAAATTCTTTGTATTTTGCTTGTATTCCCCCTAAAAACGTTAAAAATAGTAAAAGCGTAGAGGTATGAACTCATAGTTGGTTATGTGCACGTGCTCAAAAGCAAAACCGGAAATATGACCCTCGAGTTGTAGTAGGCGGTATTAAGGGTATCCTAATGATAATTAAAAACATAATTGTATTTTAATTTGTGAAACCAGTAATTATAGTATTGGAAAACACTTGATTTTGGTTTAGGATTGTTACCGAGACTTTTTTGAAACGGGAAAAGTGGGTTTTCGGCCAAGGTTCTCGGCCCAATGTTGTTTACGATTGGGATCTCGGGTTTCCGGTCGTCAATGAGTTTTTGGCTGTGAACTGTTTGCAACTCTGAACGGTTAGCAACCCTTGAAGATTTGAAGGTTGTTCTTGGTGTTCTTAGTGTTCTTGGTGAAAAACTTGAAGATTTGAAGGTTTGTTCTTGATGATATGAATGTTCTTTGGAGGTTCTTGGGAGCACCTAAGAGAGTTTTTGGGTGAAAAGGATGAAAAATGAGACATCTCTCCAGGAAAAGCCTTTATACCGGTTGGGTTTATGGTCGGAGCTTGGTTCTTGGCTGTAAACAGGTTTACAGCAAGGGGGGTTTACGGCCATAAATGCAAGGCTGGACGAGATTTTTTGCTGATTTTTGAAGGAAAACTCGGTTTTTTGCGTGTTTTTGTTTCCGACTCTTATATATATTTTATTTATATAACTTAAATGATTTATAACCCACAAGAATTTGACGGAACAAATAAAATTCAAAATTTTATTTAACGGGATTTGACTTTCGCTGACTGAAAAAGGTTCGGGTTGTCACATCATCCCCCGATAGAGGGAATTTCATCCTGAAATTCTAATATAGAATAAAATCATGGAGTAGGAATGGGATGTGGGTACTTCTGTTGCATTTGATGTTCTCGCTCCCAAGTGAATTCAGGTCCCCGCTTGGCATTCCAGCGAACCCTCACTATCAGTATACGACTTTTTTTTGTTCGTTTGACTTCCCGATCCGTGATTTCGATTGGTTCTTCCACAAATTTAAGATTCTCATTGATCTCGATTTCATCGAGTGGGATAATAAGGGCTTCGTCAGATAGAAACTTTTTAAGATTTGACACGTGGAAGACGGGATGAATGTTTCTAAGTTCTTGGTGGTAACCGGAGTTTGTAAGCTACAGGACCGATCCTAGCGAGGATCTCGAATGGTCCAATGTATCTCAAATTCAGCTTTCCATGCTTTTACAAAGTGTATCATGCACTTCCATGGTGAGACCTTCAATAGAATACGGTCACCCACCAGGAACTCCAAGGGTTTTCATCTTCTATTGGCATAGCTTTTTTGTTTATCTCTGAAGTCTTTTACTCATTCTTGGATTTGCACAATCTTTTTGGTGGTCTCTCGAATGATTTATGGGACAGTTAGAGTGTTGTCGGGGACTTGTGCCTTAGCAAACTGCATGTCACCTACTTCAGCCCAGTACATAGGGGATCTGCACTTACGACCATAGAGGGCTTTAAATGGAGCAACCTTGATACCGGTATGATAGTTGTTGTTGTAGGAAAACTCGACCAGGGGAAAATGGGTGTCCTACGACTTGCTAAAGTCTACAATACATGCTCTCAACATGTCTTCCAGTGTCTGAATGGTCCTCTCACTCTGCATGTCGGTTTTTGGATGATAAGTTGTGCTCATATCCAACTTAGTTCCAAGAGCCTTTTATAGTGACTGCCAAAATCTCAAGGTGAATCTGCTGTCTCTATCCGAGATAATGGACACAGGCACACCGTGCAGTCGAACTATCCCTTGGATGTAGGTTCGGGTCAGTCTCTTCATGTTCAATGTTTCTTTGATTGACAGGAAGTGGGCGGACTAAGTCAATCTATCGACGATTACCCAGATATTGTCATAGCTACTTGGGGTATTGGGTAATTTGGTGATGAAGTCCATCATAATTCATTCCCAATTCCACTCAAGTATTTTTGGATGTTGAAGTAGACTTGATCGCTTTTGATACTCCACCTTCACCTTGGTGCAACTCAGGCACTTGCCCACGAAGGTAGCAATTTCTGCTTTCATGTTTGGCCACCAACAGTGCTTCTTGAGATCTAGATACATCTTACCTGAACCTGGGTGAAGAGAGTATCGAGTCTTGTGAGATTCGTTCGTGACAACCTCTCTGTAACCACTGAAATTTGGGGTCCAGATCCGGTTCATGTAATAGTAAACTCCGTCTTCCTTGATCTCTAAGTTCTTTTCCATTCCTCTCAAAGCTTCATCCGACATGTTCTATGGTTTCAAGGATTGTTGTTGAGCCTCTCCGATTTAGGTTGATAGATGGGAATGGACTGTCATTTTCAGTGCCTTCACTCTATGACTTGAGTACTCTTTACGGTTGAGAGAATCCGCTACCACATTGGCCTTACCGAGACGATAGCATATTTCACACTTATAATCATTGAGTAGCTTTACCCATTGTTGTTGCCTCATTTTTAGCTCCTTCTGATCGAATATGTGTTGTAGCCTTTTATAGTTGGTGAAGACAGTGCACTTGGTTCTGTATAGGTAATGTCTCCATATCTCCAGTACGAAGACACTGCTTTCAAATCCAGACGGTGAGTTGTATAATTGACTTCGTGTGCCTTCAGCTGTCTCAAGGTATAAGCAATAACTTTTCTTCGCTGCATGAGCACACAACCCATGCCCTAATTGGATGCATCGCAGTAGACAACGAAGTCCTCCGTCCCTTATGGAAGAGACAATATAGGAGCACTGCATAAGTCATGCTTCAATGTTTGGAACGCAGTGTCTTCTTTTTCCCCCCAACTAAAGGCTACACATTTCTATGTCAAGGTGGTAAGAAGCTTAGTAGTTCTAGAGAAATTCTGGATAAGCCTATGATAGTAGCCAGCAAGACCAAAGAATTGATGGATTTTTGTGGGTGTCTTCGGTGCTGAAAAATTCTCGATAACTTTAATTTTAGAAGGGTCCACGTGTATGCCTTCTTCGCTAACCACGTGACCAAGGAAAGTTGCTTTTTTGATTCAGAACTCACACTTTGAGAATTTTGCATATAGTTTCTCCGCCCTTAAAGTTTCTAGAACTTTTCTCAAGTGTTGTCTAAGATCTGCCTCACTCCGAGAATAGAAAATATATCATCTATGAATACAATCACGAACTTGTCTAGGAAAGGGCGGCACACCCGATTCATCATATCCATGAATACCACAGGAGCGTTGGTTAGACCAAAGGGCATCACTACAAACTCGTAGTGACCATATCGAGTCTGAAATGTTGGCTTAGGAATATCACCATCATGGACTTGTAATTGATGGTACTGTTATCTCAGGTGTATCTTTGAGAAGTAGCTAGCTCCTTGGAGTTTATCAAAGAGGGCGTCGATTCGGGGAAGAGGGTAACGATTCTTGATGGTGAGCTTGTTTAGTTCGCAGTAATTTATTTACATCCGGAAGGATCCATCCTTCTTTTTCACAAATAAGACCGGTGCTCCCCAAGGTGAGAATCTTGGTCTAATGAATCCCTTGTTGAGTAGTTCATTGAGTTGGCTGGATAACTCTTACATTTCTACCGGCGCTAGGTGGTATGGGGATTTGGCTATAGGGTAGCATCGGAGATTAAGTTGATTCGGAACTCAACTTGGCATTCGGGAGGAACTCGTGGAAGATCTTCGGGGAAGATATCACGAAGGTTGCAGACTTCAGGGATGATATCAAGGTCTTTAACTTGCTGCTTTCCATTAACGACATGGGCTAGGAATGCACGACACTCCTTTTGCAGATTGTTTTGGGGTTTGATGGATGATATAATACGAAGGTTTGTGCTGAGTTTATCGCCACAGATGTTGAGGGCTTCGAAACAAATAATATTTACACAATGAAGACTTAACTAGTCCGTGCCAATGATGACATCGAAGCTCTTAATGGAAACCATCATAAAATCGATGGAAAAGGAATATTCGTTTAGGGTAAGGCTACAGCCTATGAATACGTTGTTAATGCTCTATTTCTTTCCATTAGCCATCTGGATGGTGAACGTTTCAGTTAGAGGTTGGGAGTGATGCTTGTGTAGGTACTTAAATGCATGACTAACAAAACTTCTCTCTGCACCAATATTAAAAAAAGAATGCATGCATAAGAGTTGTCGAGTAGGAACGTAGTCGTTACTATGGTGGGATTAGAGATTGCCTCCTCCTAGCCCATAGCTAGTAGTCTCCCTGTGTTGCCAGCTATCTTTGCCTTAGGGAAATTCCTCTTAAAGTGTCTAGTTTCCCCATATATATATAACAGGCTTGGCTTACTCCCTCTCCAGGAGCCTGAATAGTGGGATTGAACTGGTGTCTTGCAAAAACATGTTGTATGCCCCCTTTTGCCACAATTTTTTCATTGCATATCACAACTGGGCCATCTCAGTCATTTCTCCTATGACTTCATCTCTTTCCTGTTCAGCTTCCACCACTCATGCTTCCATGGCGAATAGCTGTTGGTGCAGAGTAGTAATCGCAGCTTCCGGAGACCGATTCTCTCTCACATGATTCCCTGGTGGGGCGGTGTGGTCCGGCTGCGCCTCGCTGGCAGGTGATGTGGCAGAATCCTTGTATGAGTCTTGTTCTTCCTCCATGTCGTAATCGATCCCATAAAACTCGTAGTCTGTGTCCGTGTACTCATCAGGCCCCACGCCGTGTGCTCCCCCCTGATCTCCCTCAGGCTCACCCTCGATCATCCCGTGGGCCACTAAGGCCTGATGAAACTGAATGCCTTGGTGCTCCCCTTTCATAGTGACTGAGAGGAGGTATATGAATAAACTATTATTACCCCTAATATGTTTTAATTGTTGTATATATTTGAGTTGATGTTCTCTTCTTGGTAGACAAGGGGTATGTTTTTAAGTTTACCGACCATCGCGATTTCCTCGAGGCATGTGATAGTTGTACCTCGGAGGAAATGTAGTTGAGCGGGCTACATTTACCCCCTTAATACCATTATGAAAAGTCCCGACTTAACCGAGATGCTAGCATTATCTTATTTGATTTGGTACTATGTTATTTTCCCTATATCGTACAAGTAGAGGTGTTTTATCGTTGTGTTTTATTTGTTTTGTTTTGTTCAGAGTTTTTTTGGGTCCCTTCATTGGTTCATAGTTGCATATCAATGTGTGGTTAGACATGCTAGTTCACTATAAACAGTGCTCTGATACCAACCTATCAAACCCCCCCCCCCCCCCCCCCGAACCAGACGACGGAAGCGTCCGAGGGCTTGCGTGACTTAAATTGAATATCATCACAATGAATATATATATATATATATATATATATATATATATATATATATATATATATATATATATATATATATATATATATATATATATATATATATATATATATATATATATATATATATATATATATATGAATCATAACATAAATATCACCATTAATCAATACATTACAACTGACATTGTTCACATCAACTACATTGTTTAATCATTACATATCCTTAATATAAATTGTTTGATAGTTTTTCCAAAAGCATAATAGCTTAACATACTTGGTGTTACTTCTCGACTTACCTGTTACCTTCGAATACAAATTATTTTGAAAACCGTTAACATATGGAATGTTGGTGAGTTCATAAGCAGGTTTGATATGAAAATGTTTTGTATAGTTTGTAAGAAAATAACCCAGAAAATCCTATATTTTATGAAAAGACAATTGTTTATACAAAAGTGTGAAGATTCGTAAATATATACATGATGATTTCAAAACGTGTATAAATGAAAATCTTTGTATTAAAAGCACTAGTGAAAATCTTGATCTCCCTCGAAAAACCCGATGTTTTCCGATAACAAAATATCGTATAATTGTTCGAACTGTTATTCCATCACAACGAATGATTTTGATTTGCCTTGATTACTCAAATATATTGGATTTATTTATGTGAGTCGTTATAACCATGCATGATAATGACTAGTTCATCTGTCTTGGCACTCTAGTGAACGTCGGAATTGATCTTAAGATTTTGTCACCCTAGACTGGCCGAGTCTAACTGTAGCGAACAGCTGAGGTGTGGGGGAGTCACCCCTGTATAGATCTATACACAAACTCTCGCTCTCCCTCCAGGAGACTTTGATTATAACTAAAGACTACGACTGACACTTGTTGGTGCCAACCATTATTACTCACTAAATCCCAATGAATTTGATTACTATTGATTATCGACCTGTATTTGTTTACTTGAATTGATGGTGAGCCCAACAGACAAGAAGAAGAGGACCATGAGATCCTACAAATGCCGTTTGTTATTTAAGGTTGTCGAGTATGCGACGGACGTGTGGGTCTAGCTCGCATAGAATTTATTTGGATCTTACAAGCAATGCTAATGGGCCACCAAGGCCCAATAGCACCTAAAAGCCATTAAGGATCCCTTAAACATGTAATTGGGTCACAAGAGGCCCAATAACATTTTTTTTATCGTTGGACTCAAAAGATATGTTAATGGGTCACGCAGGCCCAATAAGCATTTTATTTAAACTTTCAAGCCCAAGGATTTGAATGTTTACTTGTTTTAGGTATAGTATAATTGCTGGAAAGTTTGATTGAGTAATTGTTAATTCCGTACCGGCACGAGGCCGGTCGGTTATTTATAACGATGTTTGGAAATATACGTATTCTCTTCTTTCCATTTTCATGAGTTGTAGTTTGGTATTGTTATTTTGACTCAAATATCTTAATAATAAAATAATTGGTTCAAAATATTAGGTTTGACCCTTTTCAGCCCTTATAAAAAATTGTCAATTTTAGTCATTCATTTAAAAAAAAAAAAAAAAAAGACATTTTGGGCACTTAAACCATTTTCGTGTCATTTTTGACCCCTAGACTTGTTTAAATGATGTTTTTGGTTCAGAATTTGCTCTTTGGCAGTTTCAACCGCTCCAGAAATGAATTTTTCAGTTTAAGCCCAAACTTTTCGCAATTTTTACAATATTGGCCCAATATCCAAAAAGTTTACATTTTTTATCTTTGTTTGGTAAATACAACATTTTAACCATTGAATTAGTTTTATTCACCCTTTTTCCCCCTATTTTGAGAAGTCTATCATTTCAACCCCTTGAAAGTTGTAATTTCCGCAAGTTTTTGCTCATTGGGCCGAAAAGCCCAAAATTTGGCTCGTTAAGCCATAAATTTTATTTCTAACCTTTAAAAGAGTATGATATTCATAAAAATGGTTATTTTTACTATTTTGATTTTTTTTAATCCTTGAGAAAACCATGAATAGCAATTTTTCAACCCAACTTTTGTTTGTTTGACAATTAAGGTCCAAAAAAGAGTTTTATGTTGCAAGATGTATATTTTAATCTTAGCAGATAATTTTTTGACATGTTTTAGTGTAATATAACTTAGATCATGTTTATCTTCCTCTTAGAGCCATAGATCTCGAAATTTCTATTCTTTTTGTTACACATTTACCACATAAACACATGAAATCACTCATAACATACACATACACATACACATAGATCCAGTGTTGCAAACCTCGGTCTACTCGGCCGAGTACTCGGCTGATAACTCGGAATCGGCCCTTCACCGAGCCGAGTAATGTCAACTCGGCCAAAAAAACTCAAATTTAGTCAAAATCAGCCAAAATCAGTCAAACTTGGTCAAAAATTGGACAAACTCGGTCAAACTCGGGCCTACTAGGTCAAACTCGGCCAACTCGATCAAAATCGGTCAAACTCGATCAAAGGGTCAAAATTGTCATATAAAGAGAAAAAATCAAGAATTTCAAGATTAATATGTATAATTCACTTAATGATTTACTATTTAACACAAACATTTTATTATTACTACACATATATCTTAAATTTTCAATAATTATCCATGTAGTGAGACAATTATATGTATTTCAGTTTTTATGTATTCACATGTATCTAATTTTGGTTATATATTTCAATCAAATTGTGATTTTAACTTATGATTTTGACATATATAATTTTCCAAATAATATTTCTACATGAATTACCGAATCCGAGTACTCGCTACTCCCCAATCGGCCGACCAAGTACCGAGTAGCGAGTTCCACAACCTTGCATATATCTACACATTTTACTTGTATTCTCCCCCATAAAACATATGAAAACTGAAATTAGAGGGGTATGAACTCACCTTTGCTTGTTGATTTCGATTTGAAGAAGAGATGGAAGAGTTTGATGCTATTTTCGGTGCTAGCAAGCTTTCATGGGTTGATTTCGATCTTAGAGGTTTCTAGGAGGATGATCATGAGTTTATATGAGTTAATAAGGGATTGTTGATAAAACAAAGAGTCTAGATTATGGATCCAAGCATCAACTTACCTAAGATGATGATTTTTGTGGAATAACCTCCTTGGAAAGCTTCTAATTCTCGAAAATTAGAGACAAGATGTAAGAGTGTTCTTGTGAGTGTTTGAGAGAATTTGGAAGAGTGTGGGTTTGTGTGATGGGTTCTAGGCCGAGAGTAATAGAAATACGAAGAGAGAGAGAGAGAGTTGAGGTGACCATTATAGATGCATGTTTGTCCATGTATGGAAGTATGTGGCGTATTATTGAGGTGGCAACCTTAAAAGTCAACTCCTCCCCCTTTCTTTTATAGTTGGGTCGAATTCTTGGACTTAGGAGGAAGGAAGTAGTTTATCTTGGGCCATTTCTTGCTTTTGTTCGAAACCATGAGCTCATTAAGTAGGTTTTCGGCCCATTGGGCCTTTTAGAGTAATTCACGGTCCAAAATTTATCAAAGTATGAGTTTTATGGCCCATTAGGGCTATTTAGTTTTGTTATGGCCCATTAGGGTATTTTATTTCATTCTAGGCCCATTATGCCCCCAAAATGTTAAAATAAATGAATGTGGGTCCAATTAGGGCCCATTTAAGGGTCATAATCCCAAAATAGTCAAATTAAAGCTTATTGGTCCATTTGGCCCAATAAGGGAATCCTAGTCCAAAATGGACTTAAACTGGGATTTTTATGGTTTCCAACTTTATTTGGCTATTTAAAGTGTTTATGTAGAGCATTTGATGAAATTTTTGTTGTCATTGAATAAGCATCTTACATGCTTTCAAGTTTTAATCACCATGTTATCATTGTTCAATGTTTACAAAGCATCAAAATTCCTTGTTGTGACATCTTACCATTAGTAGGCCTCATTCACGAAGTCAGTCTATAAGAGGGGTAAAAGGTTACTGCTTATAAAATGGCAGTTTAATGGGTGTCCACTCTCAGCCACCGCTCCCTTGACTGGTGGAGGGTCGTTAGCCAAATAGGTAGGACAAGGACTATAATTCTCCATTCATTAAAACTATTAATGATAAATATAAAGAAACTAAAATGTTTTTATAATTCCTAATCTTAGTTACTTTAGGGAAATGTGAATAAGGTGTTAATCCATAAAATTAAACTTTGCACTTTGTTTGAGTCGGTTAGTGAAGCGTGTGTGGTTAACCGACACACTAACTCGTATTTAACAAGGTAGGTAAAGGGTAAATTAATTTTTATCATAGTATCGATGGAGTGTGTATGGCTAACCGGCGCATCGATTGAGTGGTAAGCACTTAAGAGTACTAAGTAATTTGCATGGTAACTTCACACCTTGTTTTGTGATCCTCGGCATCCCAGTCACAAAACCTGAAGGGCACACTCGATATTGAAACATTCCATTGAACAGTTCAATGAATCCCAAAAGATCTAGGAGTTTCAAATAAAAACCTACTAAATTATTTCGTTTTTCATGGTGGAAATTGGTGAATTGTCATTCACCTACCTTCATATATTCTAGGTCTTGGATTACGGTATCCCTCTTCTAAGTTATAAAATATTGTGTTGGGTCCTAGCCTTAATATTTCATATTGAGTTTTATATTAAGCACTTTAAATCAACTATCTTGAATATCTCCCAAAAGATATCAAATTCAGACATCTATGATCTTCCCAAATCTCTTGGAACTTCACTTCTTCCATCTCCTCTAATTATTCTCCCTAACCCACAAGTTCAAGGTCACTCAAGCCCTATTTGTAACGCCCGTAGATCCGGGCTAGTGAATTTAGAGATGATAAGTGTCAAAAATTACTTTTTGATAGAAGAGTGTTTAGAATGAGTAATCATGACCAAGTTGTAGTATATGTCACAAGGTTTTCGTGCATATAAAGAATGCCGAAATCTGAGTTATAACGAAGAAGTTATGATCTGTCGAAGTTTCGCGATAGAACGACACAACACAGCGCGGCGTAAATAGTGAATTTACGTTAGAGCGATATTTGGCCTTAGAGATCTAAATGAAAGTCGTATAATTCGATAAACCGAGAGCGTGCATGAAAATAACGCCCAAATCTGACTTTGTATGAGGAAGTTATGATTTTTCGAAGTTTCGGCTTAGCAGTGTACAACCCGAAGTTCGAATATGAGATCGAGCGATATTTAGCCGAAAAAATCTAAACCAGAATTGAAGATCTCATCGATAGTAGCCTAACGGTGAAAAGACAAATGAAAACGAAGTTCAAATGAAGGAGTTAAGAATTTCGAACAGAGTTTTCCTGTCCCAGCCTACCAAAAATAATATATTAATAATATATCAAAAATAAAGTCAAAATTAGCCAACAGAGTGTAAACAATAGTTGTAGAGCATAATCTCACCTATGCGTGGATATGAAGAATGTCGAAAACGAAGCCCTTATGCGAAAGTTATGAATTTCTAAAGTTTGGGGTGTGAACCCCAAGGCTGTGTCAGAACTCATGAGGTGAACATATGTAGTTCACGAGGTGAGCAATAGTGGCTCACGAGGTGAACAGATGATGGATGTCTTCCAGCGAAAGTGGCCCTGACGAACGCAATGACGTATCGAGCTCACAAGGGGAGCATATGTAGCTCACGAGGTGAGCCTAGCTCACGAGGTGAATATTAGAAACTCTCGAGGTTAACCGAGAAAATTCACCCTATAAATAGAAATCGAGGATTAGCTGATTTTGGTTGCTCCTTCTCATCTCTCACACTCCCAATACTCTCTCTAAGCCCTATTTTAAGCCCCCGGAGCCCTGGTATCATCCCGAGACCCAAAGCGAGTCCCTAAGCCCGAAGATCCCAAAAAGAAAAGAGTGTCCAAGCCGAAGCTCTGCTTGCAAGAAGCCCGGTGTGTGAGGATATCGCGGTTTCACCGGATAATTACTACTCAAAGAGCCTTAGTCCTGTCTGAGCATCGTCTAGTCAAGTGAGTGAATAGTCCTTTTCATAAACACGATTTAATACAAGTATTGTTTGAATGTATTAAGTATATGTTTGGTGTGAGTGTGTAGTTACTTTCTTCTAACACATAGATATTAAGTATTTGCTATGAAATACGTGTTATGTGTTTATATATTGTTTGTTTATTTGTGATGGATGTTGGATGAATGTTTTATACTTAATATGTTGATTGTTTGATGATTAAATATAATAATTATATTATTGTGGGTAGGGCTGTCAAATCGGGTTGTCGTGTTGTGTTTTTGTCTGACACGACACGACTCGACAAGGTTTTTTATAACACGAACACGACACGACACGATATCGTGTTTTTTTTCATTAACACGAAAATGAACCAATTAAAACACGACAACACGACATGACATGACAAATATAATATTACATAACTATTAGTGTATTTCTTTCAAACTTAAAGATATATAACACGACAAAAACGACAAACACGAATTACACGACAACCACATGCTTAATCGTGTCAATTTTGTGTCGATTTATGAACACGAACACGACACGACATCGTGTTTTTTAATCTTTACACGAAAACGACACGAATACGAGTTCGAATTTTGATTTCGTCCTGATTTCGTTTTGTTTCGTGTCATAAATTGACACCCCTAATTGGGGGTTGAAACCCCTATAAGCTCACCAGGCTCCCAAGCCACTCAGTTTTCATTGCATTACAGGTAATGGCACAAGGGTATAAGTTGGTGGACTTGACGAGATTTTTTGGATTATAGATCCGTAGTTATAAATAACTGTTGTAAGGTCTATTTTATATTGTTTATGCTTTTGGTCAGTATCGGAACATGACATTCCGAGATTTTGTTATATAATGAAAATACATTTCTTTAAAGAAATTATTTGATAAATTCTTATCATATTTTGTTTTGGGAACAAATTCTGCAACTATTTATGTAAACGATTACTCTAATTTTTAAAACAAGCATAAACAAATCGGTCTTTTCTGGCCGTGAAAATGGGGATGTTACGGTTGGTATCAGAGCATTAGTTTAAGCGAACTAGGAATTTGTAGGATTTCTATAATTAAACTTAGAATCCTAACCGATGATTGTGAGATGAGTATCTACCATATTCTAAGACACGAGCACTAGTATATTTTAGGAAAGTTGCCTAAAATGCTTTTATATGCTAAATGTTATATGTTTTCCATATATGATATTATTTGTTCGGAGCTATGTTATGTTGCCGACCGAGTCTGGAAACCTTATGTGTTTAGGATTCTAGGTGTACGACTACGAAATTAGAACTAGCATGTAAACGTTTCGGAGTGATAATGATATTTATATGTCTATCGTAAATAAAGCTTTCTTATCTTAAATTCTCGCCCGGTACACCGAACGTCTGCTTTGGTGTACAAAACGTTATGGTGGAGACTCGTAGAGAATTGAGAAAATGGAGGAAATGAAAGGCTTATGATAGTGAATGACACCTATCGGAAGATATCTTAAGAGTGGTATCTTGCCTTTAGAATATGTCTGATAAAATAATGAAACGTTTAGAGGAGTACGGTATGTCTGAAGTACACCTTCAATTGGCAGGATGGTGGAACGATTGATGTAAATCTTGAAGTTGTCCCATAATATGGAATTTCCATCACCAACCAAGTTGAAGCATGATTGATGATAGAAGATACACACGAAAGAAGTCCTAGTAGAGTCTAGGAAGATTTGTATGATTAATTGGACACATTCGTATGTATTAAATTGTTTGGGGATTTTAGGACTTGGGGAATGCGAGACAATACTTGGGATGAGTATGAGTAGGTGTGAATAGTAGTAGAGATCTATACTACTGGAAGCACAAGACTCACACTTGGATCAAAAAAATTCACTAGATTACCAAGGAGCTTGTAATTGATTCTGTTTTACTCGAGTATGTGATTACCCTTGTTTTTTTTTAATGACTAGTAAGATGATTGTTATTCTGACCCTAGTGGTCATATCCAATTTGAGTTTGACTATGATGAGTTTGTTACGTGGTTCAAAGAACCAAGTTCGAGGTAGCATCTGACTCAAGTCAGAAGATTGAAATCAATGTGATCCATAGCATCGCGCTCGTTGTTAAGGAAGCTTGTAGCTAGAAATGCTACATGTAAAAATGTGATTATATCACATTAGAATATGAAGGAAGGTATAATCCATTCTAAAATTTGACTCTAAGAGACTTGAGTCTAAGCATTGAATCATACGATGAGAGGTCGTTAGAACACGACCCATCGGTCTGTTACAATAGATAAAGGAAAGTACTTATTCTAAGAAGAAGGATTCCTTAGTAAGGATTTATTTTGTAACTCGAAGGTTACGTTTGAAAGTCCGACATAGTACGAAGAGTAGATGTAGGATTGAGCACTACCTGCTATCAAGAAGTCCAAGAGTTAGATACTCTTTTGAGGAAACATAGAACTTATAGTTATTACCTAGGATAAAGAGATAGTTTATGGAATCATTATACAAGTCCTATTTCGTTTATGATTCCGAGACGTAATCATCCTAAGGGGGAGATAATTGTAACGCCCGTACATCCGGGCTAGTCAATTTAGAGACGATAAGCGTAAAAAATTACTTTTTGATAGAAGAGTGTTTAGGATGAATAATCATGACCAAGTTGTAGTATATGTCACAAGGTTTCCGTGCATATAAATAACGCCGAAATCCGAGTTATAACGAAGAAGTTATGACCTGTCAAAGTTTCGCGATAGAACCGGCACGACACAACGCGACGTAAATAGTGAATGTACATTAGAGCGATATTTGGCCTTAGCGATCTAAATGAAAGTAGTATAATACGTTAAACTAAGAAAGCGCATGAAAATAATGCCCAAATCTGACTTCGTATGAGGAAGTTATGATTTTTCGAAGTTTCGGCTTAGTAGTGTACAACCCGAAGTTCGAATATGAGATCGAGCGATATTTAGCCGAAACAATCTAAACGAAAATTGAAGATCTCATCGATAGTAGCCCAATGGTGAAAAGACAGACGAAAACGAAGGTCAAATGAAGGAGTTGAGAATTTCGAATGGAATTTTCCTGTCCCGGCCTACTAAAAATAATATATTAACAATATATTAAAAATAAAGTCAAAATTAGCCAACCGAGTCTAAATGAGAGTTGTAGAGCATAATGTCACCTACACGTGGATATAAAGAATATCGAAAACAGAGCTTCTATGCGAAAGTTATGAATTTCTGAAGCTCAGGGCGTGAACCCCAAGGCTGTGTCAGAACTCACGAGGTGAACATATGTAGTTCACGAGGTGAGCCTAGCTCACGAGGTGAGCATTAGTGGCTCACGAGGTGAACAGATGATGGACGTCTTCCACGGAAAGTGGCCATGATGAACACAATGATGTATCAAGCTCACGAGGGGAGCATATATAGCTCACGAAGTGAGCCTAGCTCATGAGGTGAATATTAGAAACTCACGAGGTTAACCTAGAAAATTCACCCTATAAATAGAAATCGAGGGTCAGTTGATTTTGGTTGCTCCTTCTCATCTCTCCCACTCCCGATACTCTCTCTATGCCCTATTTTAACCCCCCAAAGCTCCGGTATCATCCCGAGACCCGAAGCGAGTCCCAAAGCCCGAAGATCCCGAGAAGAAAAGAGTTTCCGAGCCAAAGCTCTGCTTGCAAGAAGCTCGGTGTTTGAAGATATCCCGGTTTCACCAGAGAATTACTACTCAAAGAGTCGTAGTATTATCTGAGCATCGTCTAATCAAGTGAGTGTATAGTCCCTTTCATAAACACGATTTTAATACAAGTATTGTTTGAATGTATTAAGTATATGTTTGGTGTGAGTGTGTAGTTACTTTCTTCTAACACATAGATATTAAGTATTTGCTATGAAATACGTGTTATGTGTTTATATATTGTTTGTTTATTTGAGATGGATGTTGGATGAATGTTTTATACAGGTTTGTATATGATTTAAACTATATATGTAATTTATATCTACAAATATGTTGGGTAGAATATGGGTAGATGAAATAGTTAGTGTGTGATGAAATTATGTGATATGAGATAGGTGAGGATATAATGGTGATGAGAATTAGGTGATGATAGATAGGTAATGAATTATGAGTCCAAGCGATGTTGTGGTTGTGTATTCATGCGATGATAGTCTAACCCTTATTATGAATTACGAGTCCAGGCGATGTTCTGGCCGTGTATTCATGCGATGGTAGTCTAACCGTTATGATGAATTACGAGTCCAGGCGATGTTGTGGCTGCGTATTCATGCGATGATAGTCTAACCCTTATTATGAATTACGAGTCCAGGCGATGTTGTGGCTGCGTATTCATGCGATGATAGTCTAACCCTTACTAGACACATATTGAGGGAGTGATCACCGAATTAGTATTTTCTATGCGATGTAGGAGATGATCCTTTGGAAAAGTTCTTATGAACAAACATATAAGGATATAAGATGTAAGGATATGAGAGGTAAATATGATATAGGAGATGACCCTTAGGATAATATCTTTAGGGAAGATTAAACGAAGATAATGAGGATGGGTAATTAGGCTGATTGTTTGATGATTAAATATAATAATTATATTATTGTGGGTTGAAAACCCTATATGCTCACCAGACTCCCAAGCCTGACCCACGCAGGTTTCTTTACATTATAGGTAATGGCACAAGGGTACAAGTTGGTGGACTTGATGAGAGATTTTGGATTATAGATCAGTAGTTATAAATAACTGTTGTAAGGTCTGTTTTGGGAACAAATTCCGCAACTGTTTTCTATAAACGGAACATGACATCCCGAGATGTTGTTATATAATGAAAATACATTTCTTTAAAGAAATACTTTGATAAATTCTTATCATATTTTGTTTTGGGAACAAATTCCGCAACTGTTTTCTGTAAACGATTACTTTGATTTTAAAACAAGCATAAACAAATCAGTCTTTTCTGGCCGTGAAAATGGGGATGTCACACTATTGGCAAGCAAAGTCTGTGTGTGCTCACATCTTGGAGATAAAGTCACATATTGACAAGCCGAGAGAGTTTGGTGTCAAAGTCTTGAGAAAGTTGGATGTTCAATCACTTTCTATGTCACATAGTGAGTTCCTATGGGACTACTATGGAACAAACTATGACATGACCCTTAATGATCTTATTTATTTGCTTGGTGCTTCTAAATCAGCAATGATTAGGAGGACTAGTAAAGAAAATTCGATTAAAAAATCAACTTCCCAAACTTCCATGGATATTGACAATGGTACATGGTAAGGGGTATTGGTTAGGAAGTTGCCAAATTTACCTGAAAGATCTTTAGGCAAAGTCCACTATCAAACTATGTTAAGTTTCTATTCTGAAATTCTTATTACATGATGTGACTGGGTCACATATTGATGTTTTAAGAATCAAAGAAAAAGTGAAGAAGGAAGTATATGCTGATTCTGATCGCGAAGATGGATTTCGATCGCATGGTTTGGTAATCAGAATTTTGAGTTGTTACTTAGGAGTTATGTAATATTGCTTAGGAATAGATAACAACAAGTTTTTCCTATGCATTTGCATTGTAAGGATAAGTTTTTCGCAAAGTATTAAAATAAAATTTTTGGTTTTATTTATTCTAAGTATCCTTACAATGGCATTTGTGAAAATTTGTTGTTTATATGATTCCATTGATAGCAATATTGGAAAGTGGATTTGATTCTTTCATTTGTAGTAATGTCTAAATTTACCAAACAAGGAAAGATTCTCATCACTCAAGTTTCGGTTGGATAGAAACTTGCAATCATGCAACTTATATGATAAATGAGAATTTTCATCTTTGGAAATTTGAGTCCATGACATGAGAAACCGTGTATGGAAAATCAACACATGTTCATACCATTTGCATTAGATACGGTTGGTTTTCTTGCACCGGATGTAGTGTAGCTTCTTAGTAGAGTACAATAGATCATGCATAACAATGTATATCTCCTAGATCTATGGATGTAGTCTTCAAAAGAATTGGTTTTACCATACAAAAAGGACTTAGCGGCGCAACTTGTTGCCCGTTTGTCTTCTCATTCATTGTGCGATGATAACTAAGATGTATTGATTTTTATATTAGAAACTCATTTATTAAAAGTTTATTGACACTCAACTAACTCATGCTCATACTGTAATATAGATACGCTTTGGTTTTGTTTTTAAAAAATGAAATTAAAATATATTTTTTTTCAGTTAAATTTCTAACAAAACATATATGTAATTATATTTGATTTTTATACTTTTTTATTAAACCACAAAAAATAACCATATTTTTGGTATTATATTATTTAATATATCATGTTTTTAGATGTCTTATTTATTCAAATCCCGAAATCCAATGAAATATTATAAAAATAAAAACTCATTGAAAAAGAAATATACCAATAAAATGTCTGAAACAAATTAATTTTAATAAAATATTACATTAATCGAAACATTTCACATTAATTTTGAAAATGTTTTCAAATATGCTCTATTAAAAGAAGAAAAAAAAATACATTTAAAAAGGTAAAAAAATCAAGCATGAAGATACGTCGGTCTTTAGTTTTGGTATTTCTTTAATTAATATATTTATAGTTTTCATAATTTTTAATTAATGTATTTTTAAATATTATATATTTTTTTAACTACTATATCATTTACTTTTTAATTTATAATTATGTTTAAAAATACGATGTGAAAATGTTGATATGATATTGATATGAGAATACATCTTCATCCATTCAATTCTTGAAACATTAGTTGAATGTCATTTAAATTATAATCCTTAATAGAGTTGGTGGGAGGAGTGGTTTTATGGTGTACCCGCTATTTTTGACTTTTTCAGATTCAGTGGAATTTTTTTTAAAATTATTTAAATTTTTATTTTTTCTACGAATTATTCAACTTCTGGCTTTTTGCAACAACTTATTCTTAAATGCTACTTGGGCCCTAATTTGGTGGTGAGATGTTCGATACACCTTATCTCCTAGATCTTTTTATTTGGCCCAAGCTCCATCATCAAATCACCCCTTTTCAAGTTTTTCTTTCTTATTATTTTGGTCTAAATTTTACAAATTTTTTATTATTTTTTTAAAACTTGATCCAATGCTATTTAAAAAAGGTAAATTTTCACAACTTACAAAATTAAATTTTGTTATCTTTCATTTACACCCTTCTAAACTCAACTTTATATATATATATATATATATATATATATATATATATATATATATATATATATATATATATATATATATATATATATATATATATATATATATATATATATATATATATATATAGTCAGGTTCATTTAAGACTGTTAATTTTGTAAGTCTGTGAAGTCATATCTAAAAAAAATTAAAGTGCAAAATAAAAGGAAAAATCCAAAATTATTTTTTTAATTATTATTTTCTGAACTTTCATTTCCTAAGAAAATAAAAATAAAATTATCATTTTTTTTTAAAAAAAATACATGAAATATTCTAATAGAATATTACACTGTAAATAATCTAATGTGATTTTTAGAATATTAGAATATTCTACTAAATTTGTCAGATATGTAGAATATTCTAGTATTCTACTAGAATATGTAAAAGAAATGTATTTTTTTTTGGAAAATATAAATTCCGAAAATAATATTTGAAAAAAAAATTTCGAAAGTTTTCAATTATTTTTTTTTATTTTTATTTTTTTGTCTACTAAATCAGTGGTTAGGATTGCGTCTCACGATCTCACAAAATTATGCCGTCTCACATGAACATAACCCTATATATATATATATATATATATATATATATATATATATATATATATATATATATATATATATATATATATATATATATATATATATATATATATATAATTTAGTTTTTTATAAAACATTTTCTTTACAATATTTTTTCTATACTTTTTATATAACTTTAAAAAAATACTTTCTATAAAAAGTATTGCAAACATAACAATAATATAAGTAACTTTTTTCTTTTTTTTTTCTTTTGCACAAACAAATTTCCTCCGCTGTAACATATATAGAACAACTATAAATGGCCCTTAAGGTTTCCAAGATTCTCATTTTTTCTCTTGATTTTTTTTCTGTTACATGGAGGATCTTGTGGTTTCATATTCTTGGGTGTTTGGTCATTCACTCAATTAAAATGACTTCCATATCCTTTATATATATCTAGCTCACCTGGTAAACAAATCCTAAAATTTCCACTTGGCTCTTTTCTGTTATGCTTCTTTGCCACATGGCATACTTCTAAAACATTATTAGATATATTCACACATGTATTAAATGAAAATCCATTTAATTTGATAACAGTATCAACAACCCTTACTCCGACATGATGAGCAAACCCAGTAACGACGACGCAAGCTCCAATGACGTCAGGGTTAAGCGTATGTTTGACGACGTTTTGCAATCGATAACATCTATGCTACTTCTCTGCGCTAAAGAAATGATTATAGCTTCGAAAAATTTGAACAACAATACAAAGATCTATCTGGGGGTGCGGAAGAAACTAATTTCCCCATAAGCAACAAAGCGATCAAGTTGCACCACCGGATGAAGAGAACGTGATAAGAAGGAGGTAAGCATGGAGGCGACGAGCTGGCGGAAGGAGATACTGATAGGGGTTAAATATCAGCCCCTGTATTTCTTCGGTGTAATCTATTATGATGAAGACGAGAACCTACTTAGTGAGTTACCTGTTCGATCACCCGTGCAAGTCCATTTCCAGGATATGTTTGTACTCCGGCGAGGTCCAGTTGGACCTCAACGCCGGGCGAAAATTGACATCTCAGTTATGTTAGCTTTGTTATGTAAAATACTCGTTTTTTGTTTTCCGGTGAGAATTCCTTGGGTTAAATCCCAATTCTGATATCCGCTTGATGATCTTGTGTTTTTTTAAGGAAACATTGGATTTTCTCTCTCTAAAGTAAAGAATGGTATAATTGTCAATTCGTATTATTTTCCAGTTGAAGTATAAAAGTTTTCGTGGCTATATCACTTCCCTTGTAACAAGGCTCCATCTCCCCATAATTTCGCTTATGGATTTTGGAAATCGGAACTGATTCATATTTTAAAATACCCAAATACACAATCTAACCCTGAAAATATGTCATCTTCATTTTTTTTCTCAACCCAAAGATATAAGCACAACTTATTTTTCATTCTTTCTCGCAAGTTTATACAACCAGTGAAGGTTCGTCTAGGTTCGTCTGGATATTTAACTCATACAAACTGATTAAAGGTAAGCTTGATCTTGTGTAAGTGATTGGTTACTAAACGCATCGTTTTTGGATTGATCTTGTGATTCACTATTTTTTCTTTACTAGAACTAATTTCTTAATTATAAGTTTGATCGGATTCAATGATCAATATTTCCTTAGGGTTCTTAACTGAATATCGACTAATTCATCTTGAAATTTGAAGTGTTGGATGTTTGCGACCACCCGAAATTTCCATTCTGTACAAACCATATCAAATTAATAGAAGTTAGAACAGTTATAGAGAATTTCCATACTTTTGGGTATAAGTTTGAGTATTTCAGGATTTACACTTAAGGAGATATCAGGAGAGTGGATGCACTAGGGTTTCGTGCAACACTGTTATTTCAAAACTCTATGATATTAGAGTTCATTTCGTGAATAAAATATTTTCTGCAAAAAATCTCAAGACTATATATAGGATTCTGAACCATATTTATTCATTAGTTACATTTCCAACTAGAGAAAAGTCGAATTCTCTCTCAAGGATCTTCGGACTTTCATTCCGGAAAGTGAGTACTTCTATCTAGTGTTGTTTTAAAGCTTCTTATATGCTTAATACACTAGAAATCATAGGAAAACACTAAGATCTGAGAGTTTACCGCCTAAGAACACCTTGGGGAGTAAACTCTTTTATAAGGGTCAAAACATGCACTAGTCCCTTCCTTGAGTAATGAAACTAGTTTAGACATGTACCCTAATATGTTTAGGACTAGAAAACACCATAAAAACACCAAGAGTAAGGTGTTCACGGCCCAAGAAGTTCCAGGGCCGTGAACTCCAAACAATAGGGCCAAATGCTGCTATAAACTCTTCTAAAGCCTTGTACACTAGCCTAGTTTAGTTCCTAGTTAAATTAGGGACTTGAAAACACCACAAACACTCTTCCAAGGGAGATTACGTCTGTAATCTCCATGAGATTTGGTCCTAGCGCCGTAAACTCCTAAAAGGAGTTATATAATGCCCTAAACTGTTCCGTAGACCAAGCCATTATTAGGAATGCTTCTTAGGGCCTTATAGAGCATCAAACATCAAAAGGTAACATAAGTATGAGCTTACGGCCGTAAAATCATGAGTTTACGACCGTAAACTCATTTAGTAGTGTCATTAGGGCCGTGAACTTCATGATGGAGTTTTCCTTGAGCCCTACACACAAAAGCTTTCCCTACAAACACTTAGATGCAATCCTAACGGCTAATAACACTTGATAAAGGTGTTTAGCATGTCCTAGGGTGTCTTGAATTATTTATTAGTTGTTTATAAACTAATTTGATACATATATATGATATTATATGTTAACTAGGATCATAGAGTGTGTTCAAGACTTCACTTGACACCTGACCATCCTACCTCTTCAGTTCATCCGTACCACTCACAACAGGTGAGTTCATACCCCTTAATCAATGTTTTAAATGTTTTTAAATGCTTTGTGGGGCGGATACAAGTAGAATTATGCTAGTTATTATATCAATCATATGTGATTAATAAACAACATTGAAATGATCTGCTACTCATTATCAGTTTTACCAAACAGTTTCCTTCAAATGTTTTTCATAAACACTTTATATGTTTAAAACTCCTTATTAAACTTTACATTTTACTTTGTATGTTTTATTTCAAATTCATTTACAATTGTGTTTCAAACAAATGTTTCTTTATACTTAAACTGTTTTATAAAACCCATGCTTTCAAACCTTTTTATAGATTGACATCAAGTTGATCTTTTCTTAGATAATAAAACTTATTTTATGCTTTGATTTTATCAATAGCATGCCTATATATGTATAGTTATATAAGAAATGTTTAAAAGACTTAGGAAGGCTATCCACCCTATTTCCTTTTCGCGCTTGAGATGTGGTCTAGTGGGACATTGGGTATCCATCCAAAGGTTGTTTAAATATTAGTTATATATCTTATGTACATATATAGTCATAAAAATCTTTCCAGTTCATCCAATGCCCTTGGGTAGCAAGGGTATACATCCATGTTCATATGAACCAGTTAAATTACTAGTAAGCTACCATGTGGGTAGTTTAGGAAGATACTAGAACTATTACTAGAACGCGATATCATACAATGAGTTAGTTCATTTATGAGTCAATACTTTCTAGATAGAGAGAGCATAAATTACAGCTAGTACACACAGTATATTACTATACATGCTAGATAGAGAGAGAACATATACAACTATACTAGAAGAAGAACATATACAACTATACTAGAAAGAGAACATATACAACTATACTAGAAAGAGAACATATGCAACTATACTGTAACGCCCCGTTCCCAATACGTAATTATTTTGATTAAATGTTTCTTTTGGAAGAGCTATTCGGCGAGTTGTAGCCCTAACTCGCCGAGTAGATGTCGAGTTGGATGCGGGCTTTAAGTGATCTACTCGGCGAGTCCACGCCTGGACTCGGCGAGTAGGCCAATTAGGAGGAGACCCTAATCCTTAGGGTTTGCACCCTATTTAAACGTCCTTGTAGCCCCATCTCAGCCCCCATCACCCTCAGAGAAATCCTTATCAAAAACCCTAGCCTCCATTGGTGAGTTTGAGTGATTGTTGCCTTGTGAAGGGACTTTGTTGCACTTTGGAGCAAGTGGAAGAAGGGAGAAGTTGAAGAGGTCAAGGAAGGGGACTTAGATCCAGAACACATTCATTTGTGGTCGTCCAATCTGGTAATAAAGTTTCCATCTTGGTTATTCATCTATTAGATCTTGTTTGTGCCTAAGTTGTTGCTTTTAAGCCCTAAAACCCCAAATCCTTGAAGAGAAACCTTATGGCCGATGGGTAGTCAGCACCCCAGAATGGCTTGACATAGGTAGTCATCACCCCAGAACGGCTTGACACGGGTAGGTCGACACCCTGGAATGGCCGTACCGGGTAAGTCGGGCACCCCAAAATCGCCCGGAAGTATGTATGATATGTGATTGCATGGTATGTGGTATGATGGGGGAACTCACTAAGCTTCGTGCTTACAGTTTTCAGTTTTGGTTTCAGGTACCTCTTCTTCGAAGGGGAAGGAGTTGGCGCGGTAGTGGCACATCATACACACGCTTTGTATTCCGCACTATGAGATCTTCCTGGGAATTTGTACTCTGACATTGTTATGTTTTTATAAACTGATTTCCAGACACACACATCTTTTATGAAATGATATGATCGGTGAATGTTTTATTTCTAATGTTTTGCTAAGTAAGTGTTTTAAAAAATGAAATTTTTGGCTCGAATTTTTGGGATGTTACAAGTTGGTATCAGAGCCCTGGTTTGAGGGATTCGGACACACCTTCGGGGGTGTCGGAACTCAAATCGAGGGATTAAAAGATTTTAAACAAGAAGAATGTTTTCTAAAAGGTTAAGTAAAGAGTTTTAAGGAGGAACAAAGTGTGTGATGTGCGCGACCGTCCGAGCTCAAGTAAGTATTCCCCACTGTACCCATACAAGTTTACATATGTTTATCAGTTCCAGTAGAACAGCATGCTAGAATAGGACTAAGGATCTAGGAGTGATGCTTTATGTGCCTACTTTATGTGCTTCAGTATATGAAAAATTGCATGCTAGGATTGAGTAGACAGCAGTAGGATAGCATGTTTAGGTTATGCCTGATAGCATGAGCTTAGCGTTGTATGCTAGTCAGTTTCCCATTATGAGGATGGAATTGATTGAGTAGTCTCCTATGCTTGAATGTTGCTTGCTTTGTGCTTTGTAGGACTCTAAATGATGGGAGTTAGCCATTAGGTGAATGCATCTCATCACATGCGAACAAGGTTGAATAATCTCAGTGTGCTAGACTTGGCCCTATTACGCAGCTCTTGTCTGAGTCTAACCGTTGTAGGGACGAGTGTTTTACTTGAAGGATTATTTTAGCCTCGCCACATGTGATGGTATTCAGGTGATGACTAATTGGCATCACAAGGAGGCTTTCAACAGTTGAGGACTGGATCGGGTATAGTCAGAGGATTTCCTAGGGCAAGCCCAGGATGGGAGTAGCAGAAATTATTAGCAGTAATAGTGACTTGGTGGAGTCAAGGCAGTACTTGAGGAAAGTACGGATAGATGTGGAAGGTAGTATGGGCCCGTACTACTGAGAAAAGAGGATCTGTACTCGAATCAAGGAAAGCTAAGACGAGACCAGGAAACTTGTGGTAGTAGTGATTCCTCAAGATATATCAGTGTTCCTGATGTTTATTATGTTGTGTTTCAGAATGGGGGTATTGCGTCCGAGACCAGTAGTTGGCAGTTCAGGAGAGGGATCGGGTTCGGGATCAGGTTCCGAGCCGGTGGATGAGGGGCTACGCGATTTCATCGCGTCAGAGATCACCAGGGGCATCCTTGAGTCGACCCCCATTATCTTCGGGTCGATCAAGGAAGGGATAGCAGAGTTGATGGAGGATCGCCTCCAAGCTTTCAGGAGCAACATGGCATCTGGCCAGTTGGGATCTCGTACACTCTCCTTTAAGGACTTTAGGGGTAGTGGTGCGCCGGATTTTCATGGGGCGAAGGACCCCATAGCTGCCAGGCGATGGATTGAAGACATTGAGTCTGCACAGATGATTAGCTTCTGCCCTGAGGGGTCGAAGGTGAGGTTTGCAGCAAGGTGTTTACGAGATCGGGCTAGGGATTGGTGGGAGTCCGTGGGTGACTCATTGGGAGCCTCGGTTGTCGAGGCTATGACCTGGTCGGACTTCGCGACCAGGTTCAGGGCAGAGTTTACACCGGCTGTTGAGCTTCAGCAACTGGCCAGGGAGTTCTTGGATATGAGGCAGACGACGGAGACTGTGGCGGAGATCACCACCAAGTTCCGGGAGAGGGCATTGTTGGTGCCCCAGTATGCGGGTGATGAGGACATGAGGAGGACCCGCTACCATGACATGCTCCGAGCTGATATTCGAGAGCATGTCAGTTTTTCAGCTTGCCCTACCTTGGACTCTATGATTTCCAGGGTGAAGGAGAGAGAGATAGATCTGGAGCACATCCGGAAGAGGAAGACAGAGGAGGGGCAGGCAGGAGGGGCTTCGGGGAAGAAGCCCAAGGGATCAGATGGTAGGCCGAAAGGCCAGTCAAGACCGAGTCGCTGCAAGAAATGTGGCAGGCCTCATGAGGGGGCATATAGGCTGGGATCATCTGGGTGTTATAAGTGCGGCAAGATGGGGCATTTCAGCAGGGATTGTACCACCCCTACACCTGTGATACAGACGTCTGAGTTGCTGTGTTTCAACTGCAACTAGAGGAGCCACAAGAAGGCCAATTGCCCCCAGTTGACAGCATCAACATCGGTTAAGGAGCTAGCTCCAGCTACCCTGTGGATTACAGATGGCCGGAAGGGCAAGGCCTAGGCTCCAGTGGTGAGGAGTCGGGCGTTTCAGCTGACTACCGAGGAGGCACGCACCGCACCCGATGTGGTGACGGGTATGATTCTTTCCTTCTATTTTATTTTTATGATGTTATGATATTGATATGTGCTATGTGTATATATGTTAGGATCGTTCCATGTGAATGGTATCCCTGTTCATGTGTTATTTGACTCGGGTGCCACCCGATCATTTGTTTCCCTTACGCTTAGCAAGAGGTTTACTGAGTCTTTGGGCATGTTGGATTGTCCTTTAGAGGTAGAGATTGCCAATGATCGATCGGTACGAGCATCAGCAGTATTCAGGGACTGTGTTCTAAGGTTATTTAAGGAGCGCTATTTGGTGGATTTGGTTACCATCCCATTGCGGGGGAATAAGGAAATTATAGGCATGGATTGGTTGAGCCCTAATGGGGCGGTGATAGATTGCGCACAACAGCTAGTGCGGATCAGGACCCCAAGTGGGGGAGAATTGGTGATCCACGGCGAGAGGCCACAACGTGGACCCACAGTATGTTCAGCAGCAAGAGCTAGGCGCTACCTTCAGCAGGGTTGCACGGGATATGTTGCGTACGTGATGGATACCTGGGAGACGGGTAAGACGATGGTGAGCGAGGTTCCAGTGGTGCGAGACTACGCTGATGTGTTCCCGGAGGAGCTTCCTGGAATACCTCCGGAGCGTCAGGTAGAGTTCAGGATCGACCTAGTTCCTAGTGCGGCTTTGATATCCAGGGCACCCTATCGGTTGGCTCCTCCCGAGATGCAGGAGTTGTCTATGCAGTTGTAGGAGCTGCTAGACAAGGGATTTATTCGACCGATCAGTTCACCCCGGGGAGCCCCGATCCTTTTTGTGAAGAAGGACGGGTCGCATCGGATGTGTATAGATTACCGGGAGCTGAATAAGGTAATAGTGAAGAACCGTTACCCACTCCCGAGGATTGATGACCTCTTTGATAAGTTATAGGGAGCATCTTGGTTCTCCAAGATCGATTTGCATTCATGTTATCATCAGATGAGGGTCAGAGAGGAGGATGTACAAAAAACCGCGTTTTGAATGTGATATGGCCATTATAAGTTCATGGTGATGCCGTTTGGGCTCACCAATGCTCCTGCCGCGTTCATGGACCTCATGTACCGCGTGTGTAAACCGATGCTGGATTGGTCTGTGATAGTTTTCATTGATGACATCATGGTTTATTCCAATACGCAGGAGGAGCACGAGGGACATCTGAGAGAGGTTTGGGAGACTTTGAGGAGGGAGAGCTTGTACGCCAATTTCTCCAAATGTGAGTTTTGGTTGCACGAGGTGCAGTTTCTTGGGCACCTCGTCAACCAAAACGGGATTTCAGTAGACCCGGCTAAGGTGGAGGCCGTGATGAGATGGGAGGTTCCGAAGCCTCCATCCGAGATTCAGAGTTTCCTAGGATTAGCAGGCTACTATCGAAGATTCATTAAGGATTTCTCCAAGATAGTCGTACCCCTGACACGGTTGACTAGGAAAGCCGTGGTCTTTCGATGGGGGCCTGAGCAGCAGGCAGCGTTCGAGATTCTGAGGCGGAGATTGTGCGAGGCGCCAATCTTAGCCCTGCCCGAGGGCGTAGAGGATTTTGTGGTTTACTGTGATGCGTCTACCTCAGGTTTAGGTGCGATATTGATGCAGAGAAGACATGTGATCCCCTACGCTTCGAGGCAGATGAAGCCTCACGAGGCGAACTACCGGATGCATGATTTAGAGTTGGGCGAACTGGTCTTCGCCCTCAAGATTTGGTGACATTACCTCTATGGAGTTCGGTGTACCATTTACACGGACCACAAGAGTTTGAGGAACCCCATGGATCAGCTGAATCTGAACATGAGACAGCGTCGGTGGTTAGACGTGGTGAAGGATTATGATTGCGAAATCCTTTATCACCCGGGGAAGGCCAATGTGGTGGCCGATGCACTTAGCCATAAGGCAGCAATGATTAGGGATGTATGTATGAGGATGACGGCGGTGACTCCACTGTTAGAGCAGATTCGGGAAGCTCAGCAGAAGGCTTTGAAGGAGGAGCATCGGAAGAGCGAGCGAATAGTGGGTCAAGTCGCCTCTTTCTATTATGATAGCCGAGGATTATTGACACTACACCGTAGGGTATGGGTGCCATACCTCGGAGGCGTGCGCCAGATTTTAATGGAGGACGCGCACAAATCCCGATTCTCCATTCATCCCGGGGCGACAAAGATGTATAGGGATCTTCGTCTGGACTATTGGTGGCCCTGCATGAAGCGGGATGTGACTTGGTACGTCGAGCGGTGCTTGATCTGCAGGAAGGTCAAGGCCGAACATCAGAGACTGCATGGCAAGATTAAACTGCTGGAAATCCCATTGTGGAAGTGGGAGGATATTACGATGGATTTTATCACAAAGCTTCCCAGGACCGCGCGAGGAGTGGATTCTATATGGGTTATCGTGGATTGATTGACCAAGAGCGCCCATTTTATTCCAATTCAGGAGAGCATCTCGGCCGATATATATGTTAGGGAGATAGTGGCGCGACACGAGGTACCAGTGTCAGTGATTTCAGACAAAGATGTGCGTTTCACTTCCACGTTTTGGAAGAAGTTTTATGATGAGTTGGGCACTCGTCTGCATCATAGCACTGCCTTCCACCCGCAAACGGATGGCCAGAGTGGGCGGACCATCCAGACTCTTGAGGATATGTTGCGGGCATGCGTGCAAGATTTTGGCGGCATTTGGGATACGTATCTTCCGTTAGCAAAGTTTTCGTATAACAACAGTTACCATGCGAGTATTGACCGCCCTCCTTTCGAGATGCTCTACGAGAGAAAGTGCAAGACCCTGATTTGTTGGGGCGAGGTCGGTCAGCGTGTCATCGGAAGCACCAAAGTGGTGCTCAAGACGACAAAGTTGATTCAGCAGGTTCGTAGTAGACTGTAGACCGCGCAAAGTCGGCAGAAGAGTTACGCCGACAGGAGGCGTTCAGACTTGGAGTTTCTGGTGGGTGACATGGTCCTCCTGAAGGTATCACCCTGGAAGGGTGTCATTAGGTTCCGGAATAGGGGCAAGTTGGCCCCCAGGTTCATTGGTCCTTTCAGGGTTTTGGCCCGGGTGGGTCGGGCCGCCTATCGATTGGATCATCCAGCAGAGCGTAGCCAGATCCACAACACTTTTCATGTTTCTCAGTTGAGAAAGTGTTTGGTGGACGAGTCAGCTGTTGTACCCTTGGAGGATATTCAGGTTGATAGCAACCTGAATTATATCGAGAGACCAGTTGAGAAAGTGGTAGCACCGGAAGGGTTCGGAGTGGACACGGGAGGCGGAGGAGGAGATGAGGGAACACTACCCTGAGTTGTTTCTGGAGTTAGCAGACTTCGAGGACGAAGTCTAAGATAAGTGGGGGAGAATTGTAATGCCCCGTTCCTGGTACGTAATTATTTTGATTAAATGTTTCTATTGGAAGAGCTACTCGGCGATTTGTAGCCCTAACTCGCCGAGTAGATGTCGAGTTGGATGAGGGCTTTAAGTGATCTACTCGGCGAGTCCACGCCTGGACTCGGCGAGTAGGCCAATCAGGAGGAGACCCTAATCCTTAGGGTTTGCACCCTATTTAAACATCGTTACAGCCCTATCTCAGCCCCCATCACCCTCAGAGCAATCCTTATAAAAAACCCTAGCCTCCATTGGTGAGTTTGAGTGATTGTTGCCTTGTGAAGGGATTTTAGTGCACTTTGGAGCAAGTGGAAGAAGGGATTTTGCCTTGTCAAGGAAGGGGACTTAGATCCAGAACACATTCATTTGTGGTCATCCATTATGGTAATAAAGTTTCCATCTTCGTTATTTATCTATTAGATCTTGTTTGTCCCTAAGGTGTTGCTTTTAAGCCCTAAAACCCCAAATCCTTGAAGAGAAACCTTATGGTTTGGTTATACTTCAGATCTGGACTCTCATTAGCTTCTTGAAGTGTTAAGTTCGGTCATATTGGTGATTAAAGTCCCTCTTGAGCTTAGAACCCATTAAGAGCTTAGTTTAGACATTTGAAGCCTCTAAAGTTATGCATGCACGTAAAGTCTGCAACTTTACGTGATAAGCATGCCCTAGAAGCCTAGATCTGTGGGTTGGAGCCGCTGCATGGCTCAAATCAGGTCTATATAGAAAAAGGACTGAATGAACTCGGTGAGTAGAACGATGGACTCGGCGAGTCCTATGAAGATAGTTGTGGAATCAACGAGTTGGATAAGCAACTTGGCGAGTCCGATGAAGATTGCCTTAAGACTCGACGAGTTGTTCTTCAACTCGGTGAGTCAGATGAACTTGGAATTAGTATGTATGCATCGAGGAAGAACGCGTCAAGTCTTCACTAAGCTCGACGAGTAGATCGGGTGTAGAACTAGAACATATGGAAGGGACTTGGCGAGTTGGCGAGCCAACTCGCCGAGTCCGGTCAACCAAGAAGTTTACTTTGATTGGGATGTTGACTTTGACCGGGGGGGGGGGGTAAAATAGGCATTTTACCTCAAGAGTAGTTATCAGCATCTGACTTAGTGTTTATGGAAATTGTAGATGGGGGTTCCGGTTCAGTAGTCAAGCGCTCAACAAGCAGACTTTCAGCAGCTACTTCGAGGTGAGTTACCTTCTAGTAGCGGTGGGTCTAAGGCCACAATATCGGCCCACCAGTAGGAGTACGTATGATAGATGATTGTCTTTGTGATATCATCTAGGTTTGCTACTACTTGATATGTTATATGCTAGCATGATATGTTGTATGCGATAGTAGTAGAGTTCGGTTGTCAGGACCGAAGGGTAGTCAGACACCCCAGATACGTTTGACAGTATGTGATGATATGTTTGCATGCTGGCTTGTTATGTTATATGCGATAGAGGTGGTTGTTAGGGCCGATGGGTAGTCAGCACCTCAGAATGGCTTGACATAGGTAGGCATCACCCCAGAATGACTTGACACGGGTAGGTCGACACCCTAGAATGGCCATACTGGGTAGGTCGGGCACCCCGTAATCGTCCGGAAGTATGTATGATATGTGATTGCATGGTATGTGGTATGATGGGGGAACTCACTAAGCTTCGTGCTTACAATTTTCAGTTTTGGTTTCAGGTACCTCTTCTTTGAAGGGGAAGGAGCTGGCACGGTAGCAGCACATCACACACACACACTTTGTTTTCCGCACTATGAGATCTTCCTGGGGATTTGTACTCTGATATTGTTATGTTTTTATAAACTGATTTCCAGACACACACATCTTTTATGAAATGATATGATCGGTGAATGTTTTATTTCTAATGTTTTGCTAAGTAAGTGTTTTAAAAATGAAATTTTTGGCTCGAATTTTTGGGATGTTACATATACTACAAAGAGAACATATACAATGATACTAGAATGAGTAACAATACATTACATATACACGAATACGTTAACATAATTGTGATCCATTGTATCGAAGCATGCCTTCAATGTCATGGACCGAGTTATAGCCAGAGTCTCTTGGAGGGAGAGCGTGAGTTTGCGTATAGATCTATACTGGATTGACTATCCTACACCTTGTTGCTAGCTACAGCCGGACCTGCAGGTCTGCAGGTGCCAAACATCATACCATTTTACGACCTACATCGTCATGTTACCTAGTCGATTGTATGGTACAATTAATCACATAATACCTTAATATAAATCTGGTTTAAGGTAGTTAGTACAAGTGTAGTTCCTATAATACAACACTACAGTACTACATTAATTTACCCTTTACATATAGTTAGTGATCATTTCACTTAAACATTAATGTACAAACTATATTTTGTTAATGATAGTTTCACTTGGGGAAAATTACACATTTTTACAAGAAACGAACATACAAAACAGTTAAGTCTTAGTAGAAGACTACATTTAGAACAGTTGGGTCTTGGTAGAAGACTCCCTTTTAATATAGTAGAAATTATAGGGATTTCTAGGGTTTTTCAAACGTTACAGTTGTTTTACAAACATTTTCATACTTACATGAACTCTCTTTCAAAACATTTTCTAGTCTTTCATTACATGTCAAACAAATACTTACATACAAATTAAGACACATTAATACTTATGATCTCACCAGCTTTAAAGCTGATACTCTCTTTCAAAATAACTTTTATCCTCAGGTCAAAAGTAGACAGGTACAAATGCAAGGTTTAGAGAAGATGGAGCTCGATCAAGACTCATCTTTCATTCTGGTTTATACTTTAGTGTCTATTATAATTTGACAGAACACACTTGTATTAAAGTTATATTATTAATGCATGTTGTTGCTTGTTTACTACTTTTCATTGTTGTCATACTGTACATGACATCCTCCGCCCCAGAACATTTCCGCTGTTCTTGGTTTTAGGGTGTGACAGATTGGTATCAGAGCATTGTTTATAGTGAATTAAGTATATCAACCCATAAAAGATATACTAACTATAAATACATAGGGATTAAAAATACTCTGACCGAGAGTTTATACTTTAAATAGTAAAATCTTTAATTTAGTATATGTGTTGCATTCATACTAAAATCAGTGTCACTAGGACAATACAAAAGAATTACGATTGTTGGGCAACACAGGTGGACTTAGAGACATATGGTCAAAACTGGTCTACAATCTTACCAACAATACCACAATGAGAACAGTAGAACATAACATTAAACTTAAAATACTATAGAGGTATTTGGTGTTACTATAAGTACTTTATACTTGAGAACTAAAATGGGATCTTCATTACTAAGTTGATAGTTGCTAAGTGGATAAACTTAAGGCTATATGTAATTAGGATGTTATAGACTTAGAATCTGTGAAAATTTTACTTTACCGCTATTCTGTGTGAATTTTGAGTTAAGGTCACTTATTCGAAGGCCTATCCTGTTTCGATTACATATAACTGGTATACACTTCACAAATAGCGATGTAACTAATGAAGATTTTCTGAATAATTATCTAGATAGTTCGTCTAATAATTATTTTCTTACCCCAATTCTCGCGTAGATAGCATGGCTGGACTCCATCCCCACGACAACCAGTACCATCCGAATGAGGTCATTGTTGGATGGTTTGAAGAAGAACCAATTAATGATCATCCTATCCCTTTGAATGATCACCATGATGAAAACCTTTCGGACGGTGCTAATTTCGAACCCGAGGTTGAGAACCTACCCCAGGCAACTTCCGTTCCAATTCCTAACCCTCGTCCAACTTTTCATGGCCCGACACCTCCATGGGTGGAATGTTTAGAAACATGGATCCAAGGATAAGATCAACCCATTCCATTTGATGGTGACCGAAGATTTTATGACGGGAGCAATGGGGCTCAGTAGACAGAATCTTGTCAATCTTGGTCCGCAGAGTGGACCGAAATGAGATTCAAGGCAGGACAGCCCTACATCAGATCACTAAAGTTGTTGCCGATGCGAGAATGCATACCCTCTGCACCATTCGTCTAGAAGATGCTCGTGAGAGATCTGAAAGATACCATGAAGCCCTGCTTCAAGCTCTAGCTGAATCACGAGCCGAAGTCATGGAACTTCGCGTCCGCCAGAGGGTGTACGAAAGACAAGTACTTGATGTGGAACGTCAACTGGCTGAACTGAGAGTTCACCAGAGGGATGACCGTCGCTAGTAATAAATGTTTTACTTTATTTTCCTTGTTAAAAGGAATTGTTTTTCTGTCTATGCCCGATGTGGCGTTTTTTATGAAACTATCTTGTACTGTAAGTACTTTTGGTTAGGTCCTTATGCTGTCAAGAACTATCTTCTCTGGATATGATGTAAGACCTTTTTACAAGGTCATTTTCCCGAACTTGTACGTCATGAATATCAAATATATTGACAGTTGGCTAACTTCTGTGTCGTTCTTTATTCAAGTACTCTTATCATACTTTCATTAGAGTCTATCTGAAACATGCTTTAGTCAAGTCATTGGACTATAGTAATTTAACTCCAGAGACATTTCCAAGTCTCTTTCAGTGGTTGGATCATGTTATTCACCAACCATCGATGCCTCGGCTTGAATGACAAACGTTTTGAGACCATTCCACGAACTTACTTCTACCCATTTCTAGGACTGCATCATAGGGATGTAGGTCAAACCTTCGCGAACACGCTTCCATTACGTGCTAGGACTGCATCATAGGGATGTAGGTCAAACTTTTGAGAGCATACTCTTGCTCTTTACTGGAACAATCAAAGTACATCTAGGGTCAACCAGAATCACTCACCAAATCCTTATCTTTCGTGTTATAGAATCATGTCTTCATCCGGAAGCAACCAGACGAACAACGAAACCTCCGCTTTTCCTATGGACGCTGCTACTTTCCAAACAGCAATTACAATTGGCGTGATGGTTGCCGTAACCGTTGTCCTTGCACACCGTAGTGCTATCAGCATAATCAATGCTGATGATGGGGTTGACGTTTCCACTTGTGGTATCAACCCAGGAAGTCGTCAAATAGTAACAGTCATAGGCCCGCAAAGCCGAAAATCAGAGAACAAGAAATGAAAGCGCCAAGCCCAGAAAGAATGCAGGAAATCCGAAAAACTTTCCATGCAACAACAACAAGTGGAAACCCCTGCCATCCCACTACCGAGTAGGCCATACGAGGGAAAACTCCCGAAGTCTGATAAGTGTAGTTTCCATCATCATGGGGCTTGCCATGAGATGCAATGTTGCAATTGCCTAAACACAAAGCACCATGCTCGTAACTGTGGAGCACCAGCACGACCCATCACTCAAGTCCCGGTCATCGGGACCAACCCTACACACAAAAGTAATGATAAAGTCGAACGCTTTAGGAAGCAATTTCCAAGGTGGAGTAATGAGGAAGGTACTCGTGTCCACATAACACTGGCTAAACACCTCACTTCCACCACCAGTGTTGGTGTTGTCCAGATATGTCACCAATGCAATGAAATTGGACACCTCAAGAAGGATTGCCCGATAGCGAAGAACTCGGGTGCTGATGAGAAGATTCTCTAGATCACAGCTGCAGGAGAAACTACGTCGAACCCTTGTTAATATAATTAAGGCATTTCGTTGTAACAGACTTATAAACCATTTTAATTTAGTTTGACCAGAGTGTTACCTTTTGAGGGAGCCCGTCAGTTAAGGGACCCCTGTGCTGCGTATACTTGTCTTTTGTGGTATACCTTATTCGCAACAATAGTCTTGTAGTAAGCCTAAAGTGTTGTAACTCTGTTGATGGTCACACAATTGTGTTTTATCTGTAACGTCTTATGTTCAAATCTAATGTCTTTGATTTTCCTTATGATTCCGACATTATCATACAACTAGGTTCGATTTGATCCTCACAATACCAGCTTCATACGTACATCTCTTTCTTCGAAATATCCTTTCCAACGAAGCCATCATATCAAAACACCGAAGTACTCAAGCATGGAGTACCTCATAATTCTTTTCCTTCCAAAGAAATCCCTGAAGTACCACTCGTACAGTACGTCAAGTTCAATTCAAAGATCCATACAGTTGATCTATCGCTGAAGAATGTATACATAGGGGCGATATATAATCAAGGTTCTACATGTTTAGAATGTGAGCTTAAAGAAGAATCAGTTATTCGAGTACCTTTTCAATCTTAATTATATATGACTTGTATACACGAGATTGTGATTGTGAAACCATGTATGAATTGTAATATGAACTTCAGGACGGAGACTGTCCAAGACTACGAGTAATCGCATCGTTAAGTGAACAAACTTAGAACGCAGTATGACTCCTGTAAACGGATCACCCTATAGTCTAAACACCTACGGAGATACAAGAACAGCCCAGGCAACTTAGCAAACTACACAGAAATAGAATTGGAAGACTAGGCTTCTCACCCTAGAGAGCCCCGGTCTTATTCTTCCAGAGGTTGACGGATTGCATCGTATGTACCTCAGATATCGAGGACTCCGTCAAGATTTTCCATTGGAAATCGTTGTCTCTTCCTCGCATAGATGAAGTGGTTGAGCAAACGCAAGGAAAGAATTACTTTCAGAAATGGACATGAGATCTGAATATCTCCAGTTTGAGTGTGAGGGAATGATGTTCTGAAGACTACCCTCCAAACTCAATGCGAACACTTCGAGTCCATAGTGATACCCCCCGGATAGGACCAATATGCCTGAAGCATTCATGAGTTTAATGAATAGAGTCCATCTTTCTTACTTGGATCAGTTCGTCATTCTCCATGTAACGACTTACTTATCTACCCTCGTAGTAATAAGGAACCCGCGGAAACATTACCCTCGGAGATACTTTTCGCAAAGTTCTCTGAACACGAGTTTTGGAATTGAAGAGTCAAAATTTCCTAAGACACACTATTAGTGATGTGGAAATTCTTGAGTACTTTGTCAATTTATCAAAACCATTAAGAATTGGTCCACACCAGAGTCACCGACACAAATTCGCCAAATTCTAGGTCTTACAGACCTACTGTGATAGTTCATCCAGAACTCCTCCCAAATCATAGAAACCTTTACGACTCTGATCTAGCAAGGGGTGGCTCTTGACTGGGAAGTTAAACAAGAAAAAGAAACCTTGGAGATTCCAAGTGAGTGACCAAGTTCTTTAGGAAAACTCACTCTGAGAATGGCTTAATGCGCTTCCTAAAGCGTGGAAAGCTAAATCCAAGATAGTCAGGACCTCTGAGATTCTTACTAGAATCGGTCTTATATCTCAAAGACTAAACCTTCTCCACGAACTCAGTAACATACATTTTACTCTTCGCATCCCGATCTTGAAACCGTACCTTTCCGTTAGGACTCTCGTAAGCCCACTTGATGAGATCGAGATTAACGAGATTGTCACCTTCATATTAGAACCGTAGTGACCCTCGACCGAGTGGTCAAGAGGACAAAGTAGCATCGCCTCCCTATAGTGAAGGTTCGTTGGGATACCAACAGAGGACCCGATTTCACTTAGGAGCGGAAGAACCAATCGATTAGGAAGTTTCCACCTCATGACTCGATCATTCATACCTACGACCTTACCTAAATTCTAATTTCGGGATGAAATCGCCTTTAACAGAGGGATGATATGACAACCCAAAATTTTCATTCTGTACAAACCATATCAAATCAATAGAAGATAGAATAGTTATAGAGAATTTCTTGACTTTTGGGTATAAGTTTGAGTATTTCAGGATTTACACTTAAGGAGATATCAGGAGAGTGGATGCACTAGGGTTTTGTGCAACACTGTTATTTCAAAACTCTATGATATTAGAGTTCATTTCCTGAATAAAATATTTTATGCCAAAAATCCCAGGACTATATATAGGATTCTGAACCATATCTATTCATTAATTACATTTCCAACTAGAGAAAAGCTGAATTCTGTCTCAAGGATCTTCGGACTTTCGTTCTAGAAAGTGAGTACTTCTATCTAGTGTTGTTTTAAAGCTTCTTATATGCTTAATACACTATAAATCATAGGAAAACACTAAGATCTGAGAGTTTACCGCCCAAGAACACCTTGGCGAGTAAACTCTTTTATAAGTGTCAAAAGATGCACTAGTCCCTTCCTTGGGCAATGAAACTAGTTTAGACATGTACCCTAATGTGTTTAGGACTAGCAAACACCATAAAACACCAAGAGTAAGGTGTTCACTGCCCAAGCAGTTCCAGGGCCGTGAACTCCAAACAATAGGGCCAAATGGTGCTATAAACTCTTCTAAAGCCTTGTACACTAGCCTAGTTTAGTTCCTAGTTAAATTAGGGAATTGAAAACACCACAAACACTCTTCCAAAGGAGATTACGGCCGTAATCTCCATGAGATTTGGTCCCATGGCCGTAAAATCCTAAAAGGAGTTATACAATGCCCTAAACTCTTCCATGGACCAAGCCATTAAGTAGGAATGCTTCTTAGGGCCTTGTAGAGGATCAAACATCAAATGGTAACATAAGTATGAGCTTACGGCCGTAAAATCATGAGTTTACGACCATAAACTCATTTATTAGTGTCATTAGGGTCGTGAACTTCATGATGGAGTTTTCCTTGAGCCCTACACACAATAACTTTCCCTACAAACACTTAGATGCAATCCTAGCGGCTAATAACACTTGATAAAGGTGTTTAGCATGTCCTAGGGTGTCTTGAATTATTTATTAGTTGTTTAAAGACTAATTTGATACATATATGTGATATTATATGTTAACTAGGATCATAGAGTGTGTTCAAGACTTCACTTGACACCTAGCCATCGTACCTCTTCAGTTCAACCTTACCACTCACAACAGGTGAGTTCATACCCCTTAATCAATGTTTTAAATGTTTTTAAATGCTTTATGGGGGGGGGGGGGGATACAAGTAGAATTATGCTAGCTATTATATCAATCATATGTGATTAATAAGCATCATTCAAATGATTGGCTACTCATTAGCCGTTTTACCAAATTGTTTCCTTCAAATGTTTTTCATAAACACTTTATATGTTTAAAACTCCTTATTAAACTGTACATTTTACTCTGTATGTTTCATTTCAAATTCATTTACAATTGTGTTTCAAACAAATGTTTCTTTATACTTAAACTGTTTTATCAAACCCATGCTTTCAAACCTTTTTATAGATTGACATCAAGTCGATCTTTTCTTAGATAATAAAATTTCTTTTATGCTTTTATTTTATCAATTGCATGCATATATATGTATAGTTATATAAGAAATGTTTAAAGGATTTAGGAAGGTTATCCACCATATTTCCTTTTAGCGCTTGAGATGTGGTCTGGTGGGACATCGGGTATCCATCCAAATCTTTCAAACTTAATATTATGTTATGTTGGGAAGGAAGATTTTACATGCTTATTTTTCAGAATCTTTCAAACTTAATATTATGTTATGTTGGGAAGGAAGATTCTATTTCCGAAGTGATGTACAAATAGGCTAGTTTTAATTGTGAAGTTGTTTGATTCCTACTGTTGATAAGTTTTGCATCCTAAGATTATATATGTTTGCTAGCTGTTGAGGGTTGTGATGCTCTTGGGAGTGATGCGCTTGGGAAGTCGCTAGAACAATATGATCGTGTTGCACACAATCTTTCTGTCACTATTAATTTTTCTCAGGTGAACTTTTAATATTAATCCGGTTTTATAATTAAACAATTGTTCCGTATTCTCTTTCTCTGTTCCTGCTTTATTTTTATTTGTGCCGACATAACCGAAAACTTAACTTTTATTGTTTAAAAAATAGTTAGTTCTCAAGGTGTAATTTGTTCCATATGAATACTAATCTAATTGTTTCATTTTTAACATTTAATCATGGAATCTTACTTCCTTCCTTTGATATAATGTAGGAAAAATCATTGGATTCTTCTCTAACATATTAGATCCGCTATCACCTTTGTTATCATAGGCATGGCCCTTGTTTAGGAAAAGTAAGTAATTTATGTACTTTATATCTAAAAATCATTTGTTTATATTCATTCATGAATCATGAATTGATGGAAAATTACAAGAAGCAACAACTGAACAATTATTTCCTATGTTTCTTTCTTTTCTAAAAGACGGGTCCTATATGTAGGTCTCAATATCAGCAGTAAGCTAGATGGAGTGAATCAGGTATAACTATACTATACTATATTATACGATCTTTATAAATGTATATTTTTTTTACATTTTTTATTAAGTCATTCTAATGTTTTGTTTTTGTGTTAATTTCTTAGGTTATAGGGTTAGGCTTTTTTATGATAAGTTTTGCGCTCCCTGCATGAAATAGTTGTAGGACAAGGTTAGTTTTGTAATTTCCTACTTTTACACCATACCATTCATATATACATTAATTCCATCACCATTTTTTTGTTTTGGTTACAACATGTTATTCCATTTGAGATGATGTTGCTAAAAAGTTATTGCGCCTCATATTGGAATTTGGTACCGAATGGGCGATCAAACACATTGAGAACTCATGTATTATAAGTTTGATTTATATTTTTGGATTTATTTATTTTATTATATTAAATTACATGTTTTTTTGTTGTTAGGTGCTGGATATGCTTAACAACCGAACTTATTTGTACCACATGACTATTATTCGTGTAATTTCCTTTCTTGTCCTTATTATAACTCAAAAATCACTTCTAGTTTGCTCCATATTGTTGATACAACCTCCAAAGACAATTAGGTTAATTCATTTCTTTAACAATTTTTTTTTTTCAGAGTGCCTAATATCAAATCAATGTAGCTTAGGTGGTATAATTCCTTATTCTTATTGTTTACCACTCTATAAGTTTCTTTTTACCCAAATTTGGTACTATATTCCAAGGGGAAAATGGTTATATTTAATAAAAAGAAAACTAATAGTTGAGTTGTTAGATTTCAACAAAAAGTGATAAGAACCATTTGTATAATTTTTGATGTGTTTGTTTTACATGTTGTGGAGAGTAAGATCAATCGTGTCAGGTAAATTTTACCAATATAACTTTCAATATTGTATAAAAAGAAGTGTTTCAAAATCTTTGTTCAAGTGTTATGTTTATTTTATTTATCACATTAATTCAGGATTACTTAGAATCGGTAATACGCTGTATTTTTTGTTGACATTTAATATTTTTATTTATTTAATAATTTTAAACATATCAACCATGGTTTCCACGGATTATAACCTAGTATATATATATATATATATATATATATATATATATATATATATATATATATATATATATATATATATATATATATATATATTCATTTTTTAAATTAATTCTAATTAAAACAATAACCCAATTATCCTACCCACACTTTCTCCTATCTCCATGCCCTCATTAACAACCACCAACTACAAGTGTATTTGTGTTTGTTATCTTCCACCAACACACCACCATCATCGTCCTTAAAAATAAATTGTGAAATCACCTTATTTATTGTTCAAATCTACACCCACAAACTAGACTTAAATATCTTATTTGTTTCGTCCCGATCAAACATTAAACAGAAAAGTCTTTATAATTGATCTTCCAAATATATTTTATAGATTGTTATTAATAACCACAGCTCGAGCTTCCTAGTGAATTTTGATACCTCGTTCATCTATACTTATCTTTCCTTATACTCCGTTGGTCTATGTGTTATGGTTTTTGGTGGTTTATTACAGGCACATGCTATAGCCGATATGACACTTACGGATTATACAATAGTAGGGTGACTTTTGAGAAGCGTCGTGAGGAGGAAGATAAGCATGGATGAATGAGAAAGAGAGTGTTGTGGGAAGGAAGAGAAGCATGAACAATCGAGAAAGAGAAGCACAAACGGGGTAGCCTGTGTTTACCAATTAAGAGGGAAATATAAGAAAAAAGTTATTTTAGATTAAAAGTAGGGTGGGGTGTTCTAAAAAAATGAGGGTGGGCAGTAGCAAAGCTAACGTAGACAAAGTGTGGTGTTTAGACCCCACTTAATTGTGGATCCCATATATATATATATATATATATATATATATATATATATATATATATATATATATATATATATATATATATATATATATATATATATATATATATATATATATATATATATATATATATATATATATATATTTAAAATATATATATTGAAACGTAAACGTAACCACTCATTTTGTAGATAAAAAAATATTTTTAAAATGCAAAACAATTGAAACTTTTCGAAGATATTTTCAAATATTATTTTCTTTGTTTATATTTTCCAAAAAGAAAAAAAATACCCAAATAAATAAATAAATAAATAAATATTGTGACACCCCCGAACCGGACGGCGGAAACGTCCGAGGCTCGCGTGACTTAAATTGAAATATCATCACAATTAATATACATGAAACATAACATAAACATCACCATGCATTAAAACATTACAACTGACATTGTTCACATCAAGTACATTATCTAAATATTACATATCCATAACATAAGTTGTTTGAGAGTTTTCAAAACATAACATTCTAACACACTTGGTATTGTCCTTCAGTTTATCTGTTACCTGATAATACAAGCTATTTTGAAAAGAGATAATGACTTGAAAGGGTAAAGAACTTTCGACTTTGTTTACATTTAGTCACTAAACTTTTTTCCGTTATCTATTTGTCATTGAACTATTGAAACTGTTCACATTTTACCCTTATGACCGACTGTTACCGGTCATAAGGGTAAAATATGAACAGTTTCAATAGTTTAGTGGCAAATAGATAACGGAAAAAAGTTTAGTGACTAAATGTGAACAAAATAGAAATTTCGTATCCCTCTAAAAAATTCAATGACTAAATGTGAACAAACTTCCTATTGTGTTATGTTTTAGCAAATTATTTATTTTTGTTTAATTGTAGCAATATTTGTTGAAGAAGAAATCTATGAAATAAAAAAACAAAATGTAACATCCGGATTTTCAGGTATCATAATTTAAGTAATTTTCTTTTGAGTTAAGAAGAGCGACTCAACAAGTTGACGCCTCAACTCGTCGAGTAAGGTCGCGACTGATGACTCGGATTAATGAATCGACTCGACGAGTCGGTAAGGCGACTCGACGAGTCCACGCTGTTGGCAGAAACCCTAATTCTTTGGGCCCGAGCCATATTTAAAGGCACTTATGGCTTTCAATTGCGACTACCTTTCCCATAAGTGAGAACCCTAGCGAGGTTTGAGTGTGTAGAGTGAGAGGAAGAGCTATCTTGAGCTTTTTGGTGTGATAGATCTGGACCCTTCTAGGTTCAGAGAGCCGAGAATATGAAGCTTTAGTAGAGTAAACCTTGGGGTTCGAAGTTAGGAAGCATTTATGGGATTTTTATGGTATATATAGTTACTTTCATCTTACATAGATATGAAGTATTTTATATAAATTACGTGCTATGTGTGCATATTATTTGAATACTTGCTGTCTATGTTGGATGAACGATTTTATACATGTTTTAAAAGATTAAAACGGTATATTTATTTTATATCTACAAATATGTTGCGGATGAATCATGGGTAGATGAAATAGTTGGTGTGTGATGAAATAAAATGATGAGAGGTAGGTGATGATAGAAAGGTGATGATAATTAGGTAAATAGACGATGATGAATATGTGATGTGGGATGAAAGGAGATACCATAACCTTAACCGACAATGTGGCGATGTAGTTATCTACCAGAGTATAAATGACAATCACGGACTATTCTAGACAACCTAGTGGAAACACCAGCAGGCCCATAACCTGTAGCTGATGAATTACGAGTTCAGGCGATGTTGTAACTACGTATTCATGCGATGATACTCTAACTCCTTACTATGAATTACGAGTCCAGACGATGTTGTAACTACATATTCATGGGATGTCACAAATTCCGCATGCCAAACCAATGGTCATAATTCACATCAGTGAGAATGGTTCATTGTTTTGTACAACCAAAATCAGATTGGAAATTTTGATTTTTTATTTTGGAAAATATCAAACCATTGGTTTTTTATTTCGGTTTTGGTTTTTGGTTTTTATATATATATATATATATATATATATATATATATATATATATATATATATATATATATATATATATATATATTTCATAGATTTCTTCATCAACAAATGTTACTACAATTTAACAAAAATAAATAATTTGCTAAAACATAATACAAGAGGAAGTTTGTTCACATTTAGTCATTGAACTTTTTAGAGGGAAACGAACTTTCGATTTTGTTCATATTTAACCACTAAAATTTTTTTCGTTATCTATTTGCCACTAAGCTATTGAAATTGTTCACATTTTACCCTTATGACCGGTAACAGCCGGTCATAAGGGTAAAATGTGAACAGTTTCAATAGTTCAATGGCAAATAGATAACGGAAAAAAGTTTAGTGACTAAATGTGACAAAAGTCGAAAGTTCGTTACCCTTTCACATCATTATCCCTTTTGAAAAACGTCAATATTTATAATGTTGGCGAGTTCATAAACAGGTTTGGTATGAAAATGCTTTGTCTAGTTTTTAAAACCTAGAAAATCCGATATTTTCTAAAACGGCAATTGTTTATACAAACAGTGTGAAGATCCATAGGTATATGCATGAATGATTTCAAAACGTGTATATATGAGAAGTTTTGTATTATAGTTATTGAAAGTACAAGTGAAAAATGTTGATTTCCGCGAAAAACCGGACGTTTTCCGATAAAAATAGTATGATTGTTTCGAATTATTATATCGTCACGACAAATGATTATGAATTCCCTTGATTACTTAGATAGTATTGTCTTTATTATGTGAGTCGTTATAACCATGCATGATAATGACTAGTTCGTCTGTCTTGGCATTCTATTGAACGTCGGAATTGATCTTAAGATTTTTTCACCCTAGACTGGTCGAGTCTAACTGTAGCGAATAGCTGAGGTGTGGGGGAGTCACCCCCATATAGATCTATACACAAACTCTTGCTCTATCTCTCCAAGAGACTTTGATTATAACTGCAGACTACGACCGACACTTATTGGTGTCGCCCGTTATTACTCACTTAATCCAACTGAATTTGATTAACCTTGATTAACGACCTGATTTTTTTTACTTGAATAGACGGTAAGCCTAATAGACGAGGAGAAGATGACCATGAGGTCCTACTAATCACGTTTGCTATTTAAGGCTGTTGAGTATACGAAAGATGCGTTGGCCTATTGCGCATTTGATTTAATTGGACCTTACTAGCAATACTAGTGGGCCACTAAGGTCCAACAGTGTGTAGTTGCCATTAAGGGTCCCTTAAGCATATAATTGGGTCAAAGGAAGCTAAAATAACATATATTATTATTGTTAGGCCCAAAAGTCATGTTTAATGGGTCACGAAGGCCCAATAAGCATGATTTGAATCTTTCAAGCCCAACAGTTTGAATATTTACTTGTTTTAAGAATGGTATAATTGTCAGGAAATTTGTTTGAGAATTGTTGAATCGCAAAAGCACAAGGTTTGCCGATTGTTTTAGAACGATGTTTAGATTTATGAAAATATATGTACATATTTTCTTTCTAAATTCATAAGTTATAATTTGGTATTTTTGATCAAAAAATCTTAATAATAAAATAATTGACTCAAAAATATTTGTTTGCCCTATTCAGCCATTCTTTAATAAAAATGACAATTTTAGTCCATTTTTATAAAAAAATGACATTTTAGGTCCTTCAACTAATATTCTTGACATTTTGGCCCAAAGACTTATTTAGATAAGGTTTCCAGCCCAAAGTTTACCCTTTGGCAGTTTTAGCCCCTTTAGTAAAATGATTTTCATTTATAGTTCAAACATTTCGCAATTTTCACAACTTTGACCCAAAATCCAAAAACTTTGCATTTTTGATCCTTTTTGCAAAAAAGGGTCATTTTAACCCATGAAATAGATTTATTTACCTTTTTACCCATTGTTTTGAGAAATTTAACATTTCAGTCCGTTAAAACCCATATTTTCGCAACTTTGGGCCTATGGGCTAAAAAGCCCAAAGTTTGGCCAAATAGAATACAATTTACATTTCTAGTCCTTTGAAGAGCATAATATTCATAAAAGCTTCTATTTTTTGACTCTTTTGGTCCTTATAAAAACCGTAAATGACAAATTTTTACCCAACTTTTGTTTATTTGATAAAAATACCACAATAATGAGTTTTATGTTGTAACACACTTATTATAACCCTTATATGGTAGTTTTTCTTAACTTGTTAAGTGTAATTCATCCTAGATCATATATTTTTCCTCCTTGAACTATAGATCTAGAAATATCTTTCTTATTTGGCACATATTTACCACATAAACACGAAATCACACATAACATAAAAATACACATATATCTACACATTTTACTTGTATTCTCCCCTATAAAACATGTGAAAACCGAAAATAAAGGGTTATGAACTCACCTTGCTTTGATGTTCACGGTTTTGAAGAAGAAAAGATGAAAATGATGAGATCTTTCGGCCTAACAAGCTTCTTTAGAAGTCTTTGGGCTTAGATTGCTTCTAAGGAGTATGATCATGAATTTGAATGAATTAAAAGATGATTTTAATGAGATATAGAAGTTAAACTTTGGATTTAAGTAAAAACTTACCAAAGATTTTTGTTATGAGTGAAAGATCTTCTTGGTATGCAAGCAAGTCTTGAAATTTTGAAGGAAGAATGGAGATGTTCTTGATAGAATTTGATAGTGTTGGAATGGAGTTTGGTATGTGTGTGTGTCACTACCTTCGGACGAGAGGGATAAAGAGAAAGGGGAGGATTTCCAAGTGGGTAATTGCATAATGGATTAGGATCATAATCTATATACATGAGGTGTAATTAGTATGGAAATCCCATATGTAAATATGAGGTGTCAACCTCTTTCCATGTAATTTCTCTTTTTTTTACACATGGGCTGAAATGGGCCTAGTGGGAGATGGTATGAATGAATTTTGACCCACTTATAGCCTAGGTTCGAAACTATGAGGTTCTTAGAAAGGTTTTCGGCCCATTGGGCTCCTTTGGATGGTTCACGACCCAATTTAGCATAAAGGAATGGATTTGAGTTCATTAAAGCTAATTGAATTTGGTATGGCCCAATAAGGCCCATTATAGGTAAACTAATTCATTTTGGATTCCTTGTGGTCCAAAATGTTAAGTTTTAAGAAAGTCGGTCCAATTAGGGCCCATTTAAGAGTTCTAAGCCCAAAATAGTCAAATTGGAAGCTTATTGGCCCATTAGGCCTAATAAGGAAATCCTAGTCCATAATGGACTTAAACCGGGATTCCAATTTTTTGTTGACTATTTAAAGTGTTGTATAGAGTGTTTGATGGAAATTTTGTTGTTATTGCATAAACATCATACATGCTTCCAAGTTTTAATCACCTTGTTATCATTGTTCAATGTTTACAAAGCATCATAATTCCTAGTTGTGATATCATCCCCCCGTTAGCGGGAATTTCATCCCAAAATTCTTTTTGAAGCTAGATTTGAGAATGCGAGAATAGGTGAGGGTACTTCTTCTTCATCTGGTCTTTGTGTTTCCATTTGAATTCTGGTCGACGTTTCGAGTTCAATCTAACCTTCACTATTGGAATGCGACTTTGCTTAGTACGCTTCACCTCCGTATCCATTATCTCAACGGGTTCTTCCACGAACAGGAGATTCTCATTGATTTCGATTTCTTCCAATGGGATGACGAGAGTCTTGTCGAATAAGCACTTTTTCAAATTGGAAACATAGAACACGAGGTGTACACTGCTGAGCTCAGTGGGTAGTTGCAGTCTATAAGCTACTAAACCGATTTGGGCAAGAGTCTCGAAGGGTCCAATGAATCGTGAGTTTAGTTTTCCCTGTTTCCCAAAACGAATAACCCCTTTCCAGGGAGAGACTTTTAACAACACCCGATCCCCGACTTGAAATTCCAAGGGCTTTCGTCGTTTATCAGCGTAACTCTCCTGTCTGTCTCGTGATGCTTGCAGTCGAGCTCTGATCTGAATTATCTTCTCGGTCGTTTCGCGTATGATCTCTGGTCCCGTTAATGCATTGCTTGGTATCTATCCTCTTGCTAGCTGAGTGTCACCTACTTTAGCCCAACACAACAGTGATCTACATTTACACCCATACAATGCTTCAAAAGGAGCAACTTTGATGCTTGAGTGATAACTGTTGTTGTACGAGAATTTGAGTAAAGGCAAGTGGATATCCCACGACCTTCCAAAGTCTATCACACATGTGCGAAACATATCTTCAAGCATTTGAATGGTTCGCTCGCTTTGACCATCCGTTTGTCGGTGGTAAGCAATGCTCATGTTAAGTTGTGTTCCTATAGCTTTCTGAAGCGATTGCCAAAAGCGTGAAGTAAACCTACTATCTCTATCTAAGATGATAGATATTGGTACTCCATGGAGTCTCACGATCTCCTTGATATAGGTTCTTGTCAATCATTCCATCTTGTATGACTCTTTTATTGGCAGGAAATGAGCGGATTTTGTCAACCTATCGACTATTACCCATATGATATCAAAACCATCTGTTGTCTTGGGTAGTTTGGTCCCAAAGTCCATAGTAATCCTTTCCTATTTACACTCGGGTATTACTGGTCATTGTAATAATCTCTAGGGCTTCTGAATTCTACCTTTAATTTAGCACAAGTGAGGCACTTGCTAACGTAAGTGGCAATTTCTGCCTTCATGTGAGGCCACCAATAATGTTTCTTGATATCCAAATACATTTTATCTAAACCCGGATGGATGGAGTATCGTGTCTTGTGGGCTTCATTCATGGCTACTTTTCTGAATCCCCCAAGTTTAGGGATCCAAATTCGGTTCATGAAATAATACGCTCCGTCCTCCTTAACATCGAAATTCTTTTCCATTCCACGTAACGCTTCGCTTGTTCTGTTTTCTATCTTCATAGCATCGAATTAGGCTGCTTTGATTTGCGAGGATAGATGGGATTGAATGGTTATTGAAAGAGTCTTCACACAACAATTTGAGTATTATTTTCAACTCAAGGCATCAGCTACCACGTTAGCCTTGCCTGGGTGGTAGTTGATTTGGCACTCGTAATCGTTTAGCAGCTCAACCAATCTTCGATGCCTCATGTTTAACTCCTTTTGATTTAAAATGTGTTGGAGGATCTTGTGGTCAGTGAAAATGGTGCACTTTGTACCATAAAAGTAGTGCCTCTAAATCTTCATGGCGAAGACTACAACTCCCAATTCGAGATCATGAGTAGTGTAATTCACCTCATGCGTCTTTAATTGTCTGGTTGCATATGCAATTACCTTCCCACGCTGCATGAGTACACAACCTTACCCTTGATTTGAAGCATCTCAGTGAACCACGAAGTCCTTCGGTCCCTCTGGTAATGTTATTATCGGTGCACTACAGAGAGCTCGCTTTAGGGTTTGAAAGGCAACTTCTTGCTTCTATGTCCATTCAAAGGGTACACCCTTTTGTGTAAGCATGGTCAGTGGCTTGGTTGTTTTGGAGAAGTTCTGAATGGACCTCCTGTAATATCCTGCGATACCTACAAATTTATGAATTTTTGTGGGTGTCATTGGGATTACCCATCCTTCAATGTCTTTGACCTTAGAAGGATCCACATGTATCATGACCCAAATAGTTCACACTACGGAGCCAGAACTCACACTTAGAGAATTTTGCGTATAAAATTTTGGTTCGTAGGGTTTCCAAGATTTGTCGGAGATGTCAGCCATGCTCCTCTTCTCTTCAAGAATAGACTAGGATATCGTCGATGAAAACAATGACAAAATTGTCGAGGAATGGTCGGTAGATTCGATTCATCAGGTCCATGAATGTGGAAGGGACATTCGTTAGACCGAAGGGCATTACAACAAACTCGTAATGTTCCTAACGAGTTCGGAAAGCGGTTTTAGGGATATCCTCTTCTCGCACCTTGAGTTGGTGGTATCCAGATCGCAAATCTATCTTAGAGAAGTAACTTGGTCCTTGGAGTTGGTCCAATAGATCGTCGATTCACGGAAGTGGATAGAGATTTTTGATGGTGAGCTTATTTAGTTCCCTATGGTCAATACACATCCTAAAGGAACCATCTTTTTTCTTGAAGAAGAGAACCGGAGCTCCCCAAGGTGAGAAGTTGGGTCGGATAGATCCTTTGTTTAAAAGTTCGCTGAGTTGGTTGGACAGTTCTTGCATCTCTGCAGGAGCCAACCTATAGGGCGATTTGGCGATGGGTGTAGCTCCTGGGACAAGGTTAATATGGAACTCGACTTGTCTTTCTGGGGGTATCCCCGAAAGATCTTCAGGAAAGACATCCGGGAAATCGCAAGCTACTATGATGTCTCAAATATTGACCTCATCCTTGGACATATCCACTACGTGAGCCAGAAACGTCAAGTCTTTCTTTCGTAGATACTTCTGTACCTTAATGCACGAGATAAGACGAAGGTTCGTACTGGGTTTGTCTCTGTATATAGTTAGGGTTTCGTGATTTGGGAGGTGAAGGCGAACAACCTTTTCGTGACACATAGTTTCAGCATGGTGCGGGCTTAACCAGTCCATGCCGATAATCATATCAAAACTCCTATTTTTTACAGGCATCAAGTTTATTTGGTAGACGTGATGATTTAAGGTCAGGGTACATCCTATATAGATTTCCCTAGTGGATTCTGTTTTCCCATTAGCCATTTCTAACGTAAAGGTTTCATTAAGCTTCTATGGTTGTTGTTTTAGCAAGTGCTTAAATTTATTACTCACAAAGCTTCGTTCTGCCGCGGTATCAAATACGATGCATGCATATGTGTGATTTAGGAGAAACGTACCAGTGACAACAACAGGATCCTGAACAACACTCTCCCTGCTCCTCCATTCCCAAGGTTGTTGATGTGGGGGCAGTTTCGACGGAAATGCCCAGTCTTTCCACATCCATAACATTTGTGGCTTGGCCCTACGTTATTGTCGCTGTTGTTGGTGTTGTTGTATTTGTAGTGGCGGATGTTGTTGTTGTTGTTGTTGTTGTTTCCGTGTTGCTAGTTCTGAGGAGGATAGCTCCTGCAATATTTTGTTGTATGACCCTTTCGATTGCAATTGGTACAATGCATCTCCCTGCATTCGCCATTGTGATGAAGATTTCACTTGTTCTACTTTGGGAGATTCCCGGAGTACTGCCTAGGGGCACTTGGAGTGGATAAGACTGGAGCATGTGGTGTGGAGGGAACTTGGGTTGTTGTAGCATTGACTGTCACTGTTTGTTGTTTCTTCGACGAATCTGAGCCTTGTCGCCCTTTCTGTTGTTATTCTTTCCTTTCTTGTTATCACTCTCCCTCTTGCCTTTAGTTTCCCCTGACTTCTCACCCTCGTTGTTGTTGTGGCCGTACAACTTCTTTGTCACAAAGGGGTATGTTTTTAAGTTTACCGACAATAGCGATTTCCCCAGGGCATGCGATAGTTGTATTTTGGAGGAAATAGAGTTGATTAGGCTACATTCTCCCCCTAAATGCAACTATGAACAGTCCCAGCTTAACCGAGATGCCAGGATCATCTTATTTGATTTGGTATTATGTTCTTTTTCCTATATCGCACAAGTAAATGTGTTTTACCATTATATTTTATTTGTTTTGTTCAGAGTTGTTTTAGTCCCTCTTTGGTTTATATTTGCATATGAATGTGTGGTTATATATGCCAGTTCACTATAAACAGAGCTTTGATACCAACCTGTCACACCCCCGAACCGGACGGCCGAAACGTCCGAGGGCTCACGTGACTTAAATTGAAATATCATCACAATGAATATACATGAAACATAACATAAAAATCACCATGCGTTAATACATTACAATTGACATTGTTCACATCAAGTACATTATCTAAATATTACATATCCATAACATAAGTTGTTTGATAATTTTCAAAACGTAACATTCTAACACACTTGGTATTGTCCTTCAGTTTATCTGTTAGCTGAGAATACAAGTTATTTTGAAAAACGTCAACATATATAATGTTGGTGAGTTCATAAGCAGGTTTGGTATGAAAATGCTTTGTGCAGTTTTTAAAACCCAGAAAATCCGATATTTTCTAAAACGACAATTGTTTATACAAACAGTGTGAAGATCCATAGGTATATGCATGAATGGTTTCAAAACGTGCATGTATGAGAAAATTTTCATTATAGTTACTGAAACTACAAGTGAAAAATGTTGATTTCCCCGAAAACCCGATGTTATCCGATAAAAATAGTATGATTGTTTCGAATTATTATATCGTCACAACGAATGATTATGAACTCCCTTGATTACTTATATAGTATTGGATTTATTATGTGAGTCGTTATAACCATGCATGATAATGACTAGTTCGTCTGTCTTGGCATTCTATTGAACGCTGGAATTGATCTTAAGATTTTGTCACCCTAGACTGGTCGAGTCTAACTGTTGCGAACAACTGAGGTGTGGGGGAGTCACCCCCGTATAGATCTATACACAAACTCTCGCTCTCCCTCTAGGAGACTTTGATTATAACTACAGACTACCACCGACACTTATTGGTGTCGCCCGTTATTACTCACTTAATCCAAATGAATTTGATTAACCTTGATTAACGACCACATTTTTGTTTACTTGAATAGACCGTAAGCCTAACAGACGAGGAGAAGAGGACCATGAGGTCCTACTAATCACGTTTGTTATTTAAGGTTGTCGAGTATACGAAGGACGCATTGGCCTATTTCACATATGATTTATTTGGACCTTACTAGCAATACTAGTGGGCAACTAAGGCCCAACAACATGTAGTTGTCATTGAGGGTCCCTTAAGCATGTAATTGGGTCACAGGAGTCCCAAATAACATATATTATTATTGTTAGGCCCAAAAGTCATGTTTAATGGGTCACGAAGGTCCAATAAGCATGATTTGAATCTTTCAAGCCCAACAGTTTGAATATTTACTTGCTTTAAGTATGGTATAATTGTCGGGAATTTTGTTTGACAATTGTTGAATCGCAAAGGAACAAGTTTTGTCGATTGTTTTATAACGATATTTAGATTTATGAAAATATATGTATATTTTTCATTCTAAATTCATGAGTTATAATTTGGTATTTTTGACCCAAAAATCTTAATAATAAAATAATTGGCTCAAAAATATTGGTTTGACCTATTCAGCCATTCTTTAATAAAAATGACACCCTTTTTATAGAAAAATGACATTTTAGGTCCTTAAACTATTTTTCTTGACATTTTTGCCCAAAGACTTATTTAGATAAGGTTTTCATACCAAAGTTCATGTTTTGGTAGTTTCGGCCCCTTTAGTTTTCAAAACGTAACATGCAAGCAAGTCTCGAAATTTTGAAGGAAGAATGGAGATGTTCTTGAGATAATTTGATAGTGTTAGAATGGAGTTTGGTATGTGTGTGTGTGTGTTACTACCTTCGGCCTAGAGGGATAAAGAGAGAGGGGAGGATTTCCAAGTGGGTTTTTGCATGATGTATTAGGATCATAATCTAGATACATGAGGTGTAATTAGTATGGAAATCCCATATGTAAAAATGAGGTGTAACCCTCTTTCCATGAATTTTTTTTTTTTTTTTTTTTTACACATGGGCCTAGTGGGAGATGGTATGAATGAATTTTGGCCCACTTCTAGCCTAGGTTCGAAATTATGAGGTTCTTAGAAAGTTTTTCAGCACATTGGGCTCCTTTGGATGGTTCACGGCCCAATTTAGCATAAAGGAATGGATTTGTGTCCATTAAAGCTAATTGAATTTGTTATGGCCCAATAAGGCTCATTATAGGTAAATTAATTCATTTTGGATCCCTTATGGTCCAAAATGTAAGGTTTTATGAAAATGGGTCCAGTTATGGCCCATTTAATAGTTCTAAGCCCAAAATAGTCAAATTGGAAGCTTATTGGCCCATTAGGCGTAATAAGTAAATCCTAGTCCATAATGGACTTAAACTGGAATTTCTCAGAGTTTCCAATTCTTTGTTGAGTATTTAAAGTGTTGTATAGAGTGTTTGATAGAAAATTTGTTGTCATTGAATAAACATCATACATGCTTCCAAGTTTCAATCACCTTGTTATCATTGTTCAATGTTACAAAGCCTCAGAATTCCTAATTGTGACAAATAAATACCGTTTTCTTATATACTCTAACAGAATATTAGAATATTCTGGTAGAATATTAAAATATTTTATATATCTGACAAATTTAGTAGAATATTCTAGTATTTTAAAAATCACATTAGAATATTTACAGTGTAATATTCTATTATTAGAATATTTTACGTAATTTTCAAAAAAAAAAAAAAAAAAAAAAAAGAAAAACGATAGGTTTTTTTTTATTATTTATTATTTATTATTTTTATTTTGTTAGGTAAAAAATGACGAAAATAATAATTAAATTTTTTTTTATGGATTTTTCATTTTAAAATTATTTTTAGATTGCATCTCATAGTGTCACAAAATTAGTATGGTCTCAAATGAATCTTTTATATATATATATATATATATATATATATATATATATATATATATATATATATATATATATATATATATATATATATATGCCCCCTTTGGTTCAATTGGCATCCACACGAATGATATCACCCCATAGTCTCGGTTTTTTGTTTCTTTGTATTCCTTTTCTTCTTTCTCTTTAACCTAGTCCCATGCCCCCAAATCATCGTTCCATAAAATATATTTACCAGAGATTGGAAAAGAACATATTGGCGTATTCGCTCAAACGTGGCGCCAATTGCTTGACTGAAACTCGAACCTTCGTTAATCGCTGCCCTTGATCTCTCTCTCTCTCTCTCTCTCTCTCTCTCTCTCTCTCTCTCTAACTCGGTAATATACCTTAAATTTGTTAGTTTGATTTTATTTTTAGGGTAAATTGATTTTTGTTGGTATGTAATTGTTGTGGTTGTATAAATGTAGAATGTATTGAAAGATCTTGTATGCTCAAGAATCATACTAAAGTGATATTGCTAATTAACATATTATACTGATAAGTTACACTAACAACAACTTGATATAATTAGTTATTTTTCAGAAATTGATTTTAATAAATATTTAAAAAACTCCTAAAATTAAAATTATAAATTATTTAATTCATGGAAATATTAATTTTCATTAGCAAATAATATTATATAATTTATATGATATGAATTAACAAATCATGTGAAAAATTTTGGACTACATCTTTTGTCTTTTACAAAAAAGTTAAAGTTTATATTTTATAAACTTCGATTATAAAATATTTGACTTAAGTCTTCTTCTCTTTCCAAGGTAAGGCCGAAAATACCTTACGGGCTAAGAGGTATGGACTTTTGACTTATTTAATGTAAAGTAATGAGAATCATGGGGGATAATACAACTAGTAGACACATCGGTGTTTAATTGTGAGAACCCAAAATTTCCATTCTGAACAATCCACATCAAGCCAATAGAAGTTAGAACAGTTACAGTGAAATTCCAGACTTTGGGTATAAGTTTGAGTATTTCAGGTTTAGCACTTAAGGATACATCAGGAGAGTGGATGCACTAGGGTTTTGTGCAACACTTTTATTCCAATACTTTATGATATTAGAGTTCATTTCGGGAATAAAATATTTTCTGCCAAAAATCTCAGGACTATATATAGAAATCTGAACCATATTCGTTCATTAGTTACATTTACAACTAGAGAAAAGCCAATTTCTCTCTCACGGATCTTCAGGTTCTTATCCCAAATCGTGAGTACTTCTATCTAGTTGTATTATATAGCTTAGATTATGTTTTATAACATCAAAATCGAATCAAAACCCCAAGATTTGGGAGTTTACCGACCAAGAACACTTGGAGAGTAAACTCCATTTTAAGGGCCAAAAGTGTGCCCAATGTCCCTCAAAGCCTTGGAACTCAACATAGGGACTACCATTACATGTTTAGACCACCAAAACAATTAAGAATCAAGGGTGAAAGTGAGTTCACGGCCAAGGAAGTTCTTGGGTCGTGAAATCCATTTTTAAGTGACAAGATGCCCTAACCCCCCCCCCCTTTAAGCCAAGAGACTAAATTAGACATGTACCTAAATAAGTTTAGGACTAGCAAACACACTTAGAACACCAAGAGTAAGGTGTTCATGGCCCAAGAAGTTCTAGGGCCGTGAACTCCATAAAATGGTGCCAAATGGTGCTATAAAATCTTCTAATGCCTAGTACAAGAGCCTAGTTTAGTTCCTAGTTAATTTAGGGACTTGAAAACACCATAAACATCCTCCCAAGGGAGATTACGGCCGTAATCTCCAAGGGATATGGTCCCTGGGCCGTGAACTCCTCAAAGGAGTTAAAAGGAAGCCCCAACGCTTGTTTAAGCCTTAAAGCAATTCACCACTTGAGTTGTAATAATGTTAGGCTTCATTTAGGAACCTTATTGAGAGTTTACGGCCAGGAGTTTACTCCCCTGGGCCGTAATCTTTTGACCATAAACTTCCATGAGAGGTCTTGCACTCCTTTGTTGGAACCCATTAGCCTCCTAGCACTTGACCAAATTGTTTACCTCGCATTAGAATGTTTATACATGTTTATGTTGAAGATTATTGTGTTGCGTCTTGGGCCCTTTTTGTTTTACAGCCGGATTGGGCTTGTCAATCCGTGGTTATCTAGATTAGCCTTCTTTTTCTTAGAAAAACGGTTAGGGTTTTAATATAAATATATGCATGCATGTATGCGTATAGAGCAGCGGTCGTCATTCTCATTGATTATTGTAAACCCTAAAATCCTCTATAGTTGATGTTCTTTATCGAGCTCTTCTGAGGATTGTTTATTAATCATTCAACACCTTTTGATCCATTTGCTTGTTCTTATTGTTTATCTGGTTATTTCTCTACCTGTTTCATAGATCTAATCGATCTTCAAGTTTGTTTTTAAACTTATCAATTGGTATCAGAGCAGGAGGTTGTGTAATCGATACACTTCTTTTCTGTGCTAAAGCTTCGATTAGGGTTATTCCGCATTCATTGATATTTATTGAGCCGTCATCTCATAATTGACGTATCTCGATATTTATTATTTTTGCCCTAATTTGATATATTACAAGTCTGATCTTTGAACAGGTTATTCGATCAATTATGGACGAGTGGCAATCCAATCCCATCAATATTTCAAACAGCATTGGATCAACAACGAAGATTCCCATCCTGTACACCCATGATTATGAAGTCTGGGCGAATCACTTTGAAGATTATGTCACAGGATCTGAGGATAATGGATACCTCATCTGGGAAGCAATCATCTCTGGACCTTTTTCTCATTCAGCAACTTCAAGGATTATTAAAACTCAAAAAGAGTATAACGATCTTCTGAAAGATGTTAAAGATGTGGCACAAGACGAAAAAGTTAAATTTCAGTGCAATATCAAAGCGTTAAGATTGATCAGATTTGGTCTTCAATCCGATACTTTTAGGCTGGTAAGTTCATGCACGACTGCAAAAGAAATATGGGACAGGCTACGTGAACTGTACTCTACAGACGAAGATCTTGAACACTCCATTCAAACCTTACTCCTGTCTGAGTTTGGTGAGTTCAAGCAAGGAACAGAAGAAACGGTAACTCAAACGTTCGATCGCTTCAATCATCTTCTTAGCAAGATGATCAAACATGACATCGAAAGGAAGCTTATTAAACAGAAGGTTACGTTTTTGAACAGACTTAGATCTGAGTGGAGAGCAGTCGTGTCCACAGTTAAAGCGCACGAGCAATTCAAATCCTATTCTTTGGCAAAACTGGTGGGGATCCTAAAATCTCAAGAAAAGATTGTATTACAGGAGAAAAACGTGGTTTCAGGTCTCGGTTCATTGGCCCTCCTATCGAAAAGCAAAGCGGTGATAGAGGACGAAGATCTCAACTTGGATGATTATGATCTCACGTCTGAGGACTATGCTATGATGGTGTCAAACCCCAAGAGATTCATCAAGAAGAGATTCCCCACTAACAGGAACCAAAACTGGCAAGGGAGTTATAGCTCTGAAAAGGTCAAAGATGAACCGAAGGCTGCAGAGTCAAAGAAGGAACCGAAGGCTGAAGGAGATTCTGGAGTAAGCTGCTTTTATTGTGGAGGAAAGAACCACTATGAAAAAGACTGCGTCCTCAAAAAGATGGCAGAAAAGGACGAGGAAAATGATGAAGAAGCTGCGTTGATGAAAAAGCTTGATGAATTAAGGATGAAGAAATCTGCTGCTAATCCTCCTATGAATGCTTTAATTGTGCAGGGTTCGGTAGCTAATGATGAGTTCGGTGGCGTGGAGATCTGGTCAACCGACTCCGAAGATGATGAAGTGAGGAAGCCTTCACATGGAAAGGATTATGTAGCGAAAGAAGAGAGCAGTGGAGGAAGATGCTTGATGGTGTCTGACGTTTCTCAGATGAGGGGATACAACACTGATGGTGGGAATGATGACAAGGAACAACAGAATCTGTGCTTTACTGCCAAACCACTCAGCGTGCAGTTCAGCGAACTTGATGAATTGATCAAGAAGGTACAATCAGTTTTTGTCTCATTTAAAGTCCCACAATGCTCATATGAAAAGGAATTAAAAATTGTTAATTCAAGAATCTCTCATCTAGATAGTAGTTTAACTCAAACTCGGGTCACCAATTCTAACCTAACTGACCAACTAAGCAGGGTATCTTCGAAGAGTGAGGAACGGCGGATGTGGATCGAATTGAAGGAGTCGGAGTTAATCAAAATAAAAGATGAAAACATTTATTTGCAAAGAGACAATTTAAAGCTTTTGAAACATCAAAATGTTTTTTGTCTAATTGCCAAACGTCTTTATACTAATATTACTCAACTTCATTTGAATTGTGAAATAGGGAAAAAGATTCATCGCATGATTTTACCCTTTCTTGAGTTTAAGGAAGATGAAATTGATGCTGATGCATATAATTGTGAGAGTATTATTTCGTCTGAGGATGTTAATCCAACATATTTGTATGGACTAGACAAAATAGAATCTTTCATAAAATCCAAGGACCACAAGAACATGCTCAAAAATCTTTTGGACGAAAATGATAAACTGAAGCTAAGAACCGAAACCATACAAAAATTTGACTCACTGAATGTCAACTTAAGCTCAGAAAATAAGATTGATGTTGAAAATGCATCTGAGCTTAATGAGGACGATAATATGAGTGAAATTTATGTAGAGGACACAGTTGATTGTTCAGAATTTGTCAAGAATGAACCCAAGAACCACAAAAATCTTATTTCAAAAAATTCTGTGGAGTTCGCTCGGTTGTCCCAACAAAAGTCCCCGATTCTTGTAGAGAAGGCAGTCGTATACCAAAAAGTTAGAACCACTCCGAATCAGGTGTACAAAGTCACAGGTGTAACCGGACATCAGACTGCTGAACTAACAGCTATTGTGAACGAAGACAATGCTGATGGCTGTGACGAGTTCTTCTGGTCAACTCCCATTGACAATGCTGATGAAACGGTAGGTCTGTCTGAAAGGACTTCATGGAAAAGCAAAGGCAGATACATACCAGAACCTTTAAATAAACCTGATGGCTTCAATGTGGCAAGTACCAGTGGAACAAAAGATGTCCCTCAAGAGAAAGAAGTTCCTGCAAAAGAAGTCACATCTCCAAGTGAAACTACATCAGTTCAGAGTGGATCAGCCAACGGAAATCAAAAATATAAAGCTAACATCCATCATCAACCAAAGCAGATGAGAAATAAAAAACGAGAAAGGAATCAGAGATACAGGAAGAATCTCTCAGAAAGAAAACAATTTTGGCAATCGCAAAATGCCTATTTCTCACATCAAGACAGGAATTTAAAACCAGAGAAAAATCCTGTTGGATCGACGGAGAGTAATAACAACCGAAAGCAGAGGTTCGGTTCAGAGCACAATGACAACTGAAAGCAGAGGCTCGGTTCTGAGCAAAACAACAACCGAAAGCAGAGGCTCGGTTCTGAGAAAAACAACAACCGAAAGCAGAGGTTCGGCTCAGAGCATAACAACAACCGAACGCATAGATTCGGTTCAGAAAATGATTTCAACTGAAAGCACAGGTTTGGTTCAGAAATCAAAAGAGATCAAAACTCTAAGGTTGGCCCTACCGTTAATCAAAAGCAAAAGAGTCACCTGGAATCTTCAACCAAGAAGTCATACCGTTCTGAGCTATCTCATTCTAACTCTTCAAAATCTTCTGTCTCTTCTCGACCTAAATTCCACTCTGTTCCTTCTCAAAAATCTCAGTCATCAGCTGACCAAAAAGGAAAACAGAAGGTTTCAGATATTGAACTAGAATCAATACCAAAAGCATCAAATCCAAATAAAATCAAAGTTTTCACCATCAAAAGGAAAGATGAAACAACACTAATAAAAAGAACATATTTAGTTGACATCTCTCTTACTATTCCAGTTCCAGTAAAAAGCTCACGTGGACCCAAGAAGCTCTGGGTTCCTAAATCTGCTTAATTTTTGCAGGTTGTCAGTGATGAGCAGTTTGACGAAGAATGGTACATTGATAGTGGCTATTCGCGTCACATGACCGGAAGGAAGGAAGAGCTAAGGGAATTCAGATCTCTTTCAAATGGTGGAAATGTCAAATTTGGGAACAACTCCTTCGGCACCATCAAAGGCTACGTGATGATTACAAACGGTGATTTCTCAATCAGGAAAGTTGCATATGTAGAGGGACTACAATATAATCTCATCAGTGTATCTCAGGTTGTTAGAGGTACTGGTCTCAAGGTCTCGTTCGATGATGAAGGTTCGAAAATTATTGAGAAGAAGATGAACAAAGTTATTCTCACATCAGATCGCAAAGGTGAAATGTTTCCCCTAAATCTCAAACCAATCAAAGGAAACCCAGCCATCTTCCTGTTATCTAAAGCACAATCTGACGAAAGCTGGCTATGGCACCGAAGACTTTCTCATCTCAACTTCAAAGATATCAACAAACTTGTCACTGGAGGTCACGTTAGAGGTCTTCCATTACTCAAGTATGATAGAGATCATCTATGTGCTGCATGTGAAATGGGGAAGTAGAGTCGTCAAAGTCATCCATCTATAATAAACACTACAGTTGTTGAACCACTAGAATTACTTCATATTGATTTATGTGGTCCATCTTCTATAGAAAGCATTGGTGGTAGCAAGTATATTCTTGTTATTGTTGATGACTTTTCACGTTTTACATGGGTGTTCTTTCTGAAGCTTAAATCTGAAGCGACTCACAAGCTAAAAGTGTTCATCAAGCAGATTGAAGTACACCTGAAGAAGGTCGTTCGCAATATCAGAAGCCACAATGGATTGGAGTTCAAAAATAAAGAATTTGAAGAATTCCTAGAAGAAAATGGAATCATTCACAACTTCTCAGCTCCCTACACACCTCAACAGAACGGGATTGTCGAAAGACGGAACCGATCCTTATGTGAAGCTGCCCGAACAATGCTAAGTTTTGCTTCCTTACCTTTATATTTTTGGGCTGATGCTATTTCTGCTGCTTGTTTTACATAGAACAGGTCATATCTTAACAAGCGCTTCACTCTCACTCCTTATGAGATCATCAACAACAGGAAGCCAAATGTGAAGTTTTTCCATGTGTTTGGTTCCAGGTGTTTCATTTTCAATTCCAAAGAACACCGCAACAAGTTTGATGTGAAAGCTGATGAAGGGATATTTATGGGTTATTCTCTTACTTCCAAAGCATACAGGGTGTTAAACAAGCGTTCAAGGAAAATAGAAGAAACTTACTACGTGACTTTTGATGATAGCTATGTTAAAAAGCTAAAGGCCAACGAAGACACAGCTGGAGCAATCTTTCCTCAAACTGGCCAAGTCACAGCCTCGATCGCTAATCTATTCGAGAACTTCATGGAGCTTTTTGATGAACCAGAGAAGGCCACTCTTTCTGAAGCCAGTGCAGCAGACAACAGGGTAGATCACTTGAAGCAACTTATTGACGATGCTGGAAGAAGAATGAATGAAGAAGAATCAGGTTCAAAAGACCCTCCCCAACACAATGCGTCAGTCGAGGGGGAGTGTCCACCATCAGTCGAGGGGGAGGATCCACCTTCATCCCAGCCAAGTTCACAAGTTGAGGGGGAGCTAAGGTCTCAACCTTCAACCGAAAGCACATTGCCGACCGAAAGTGCCTCACCATCCGAAAGTGCCTCACCAACCGAAGGTGCATCAACGCCCGAATGCTCAACACCACAAGAAACCAATATAGCTCAAGATTCACAAGACATTCCTGTAAGATCATTTGTCGAGGAGGAGCATACTGATATGTCATACGACTTCGACAGTCTGTCCGAACCAGAAGAAATGATAAATGCTGAATTAGATCCATCTTTTGATCCAAACTTCCCTCCTCTCACCAAATGGACCAGAGATCATCCTGTCTCTCAAGTTGTTGGTAATCTCTCAGAAACAGTTCTGACTCGATCACAACTCAAGGCAAAACAAGCATCCTTGTTCTTAAAAGTCGAATTCTGCATGTTTAACTCATTCGTATCAAAAGTTGAACCAAAGACAGTTAACACTGCTCTTGATCACTCCGATTGGGTTCAAGCTATGCAAGACGAACTGAATGAATTTGAAAGGAACAAAGTCTGGCATCTTATTCCAACTCCTCCAGATGCATCGGTTGTTGGTCTCAAATGGGTCTTTAGGAACAAACTTGACAAGGAAGGGAATGTTATAAGAAACAAAGCACGTCTGGTCGTAAAAGGATACTGTCAGGAGGAAGGCATTGATTATGAAGAGACTTTCGCTCTTGTAGCTAGGTTGGAATCAGTGAGAATATTTATTGCCTATGCTGCTCACAAAAACTTTGAGGTCTTTTAAATGGACGTCAAGTGTGCATTTCTCAATGGCGAACTCGAAGAAACTGTGTATGTGGAGCAACCTCCTGGATTCGTGAATGAAAAGTATCCCGATCATTGTTACATTTTGGATAAAGCCGTGTATGGTCTGAAACAAGCACCGAGAGCCTGGTATGAAACGCTGGCTAAATTTTTAAAGTTGTCCAAATTCAAACAAGGTTCGGTTGACCCAACCTTCTTTCGCAAAAAGGAAGGTAACCACCTTATGATCATTCAAATTCATGTCGATGATATCATATTTGGCTCCACGAATCCTAGCCTAACAGCTAAATTCAGAAAGCTGATGGAGACTAAATTTGAAATGAGCTCAATGGGTCCCATTAACTTTTTCCTTGGTTTAAATATTAGACAGGGACCTGAAGGCATCTTTATCAACCAGGAAGCTTACACAAAGAATCTCTTAGCAAAATTTGGCATGATGGGAGATTCAAAGGTCAAAGTCCCAATGGCGTTCGACACTAAGCTCACTCCATCCCTAGATAAACCGGCTGTTGATCTTACACTTTATCATCAAATGATAGGCTCTCTAATGTATCTTACTACTAGCAGGCCTGACATAATGTTTTCTGTTTGTTACTGTGCTCGGTTTCAGGCAAATCCACGGGAGCCTCACATGCTTGCAGTGAAGAACATATTACGTTATCTCAAGAGAACTACCTCTTTAGGTTTGTGGTACCCTTCTAACTCAGGCTTCTTCGTTCAAGCCTACTCAGATGCAGACCTTGGTGGCTGTGGTCTCGACAGGAAAAGCACCACTGGCGGCTGCCAATTCCTCGATGGAAAGTTGGTTAGCTGGCAGTCAAAGAAACAAACGTGCGTGTCTTTGTCTACTGCTGAAGCAGAATACGTTGCCGCTGCTTCCTGTACCTCTCAAGTGATTTGGATCCAAATTCAACTCCGAGACTATGGACTCAATATGAAAAAGATCCCACTATATTGTGACTTTGAAAGTTCAATTAGGATTTGTCATAACCTAGTGCAACACTCCAAGACCAAGCACATAGCACTGAGGTATCACTTCATCAAAGATCACGTGGAAGATGGAAACGTTGAAGTACACTTTGTTCGAACCACTGATCAGTTGGCCGATGTCTTTACCAAAGCTCTTCCTGAAGCGACTTTCAACAAAATTCTACAAGGCTTAGGTATAATGGTAGGAGAGTCGGTCCCAAATCCTCAAATCTCTAACTAAGAATCAGGAACCGAAATAGACAGACCGCTCGGTCTCTCTCTGCTCTGGAGATTTAATGGAACCGAAATAGACAGACCGCTCGGTCTCTCTCTGCTCTGGAGATTTAATGGAACCAAAATAGACAGACCGCTCGGTCTCTCTCTGCTCTGGAGATTTAATGGAACCGAAATAGACAGACCGCTCGGTTCCTTTCTGTTCTGATATTTTAATGTCACCGAAATACACAGATCGCTCGGTCTATCTCTTCTTCATCATTTTTTTTCTGTTGTACATTTTATCTTTTCTTTTTCAGAAAAATTTCAAAAACACAAAAACATTTTTCCTTTCTGTTTTTATTCCGTTTCTTACTTATTTCCACTACTCGCTAGTCCTGGTTGGTGTAAGCTTTGCACAAGTAAATACAAGTATCACCTTCAATAGTGTTCAACCAGGTATGTTTCATTTTTCTCTCAGACTAGTTAGACGTCCCTAGAAGCATGCTGCTTTATGTTGCCACAAGCCTCTATGACCTTGAGTAAGCCTTAATGATTCGATCAATACCTATCGTTTCTTCCCAATCAGGCTATTTTCCAACACTCGGTCTAGAGCTACCTTACTCTTCTCATTTGAAACATGAGTTGCTCTGCTTTGTCCCACTTCTGTAGCAGAAGGTACATTCGGTCTCTTAACCACCTCCTTAAATTCTACATTTACCTTGGATTCCGTAAAGTAACCCTTGATGCTTTCGGTCTTTACCACTGAAGTTTATGGTTACACAACATCTGTGTTTGTGATCTTGGATTCGCTTACCACATTCCAAGTGAAACCCAACATCCAATACCTAAAATGAATTGATGGTGCATGATATACTCAAGATGTTACTTGGAAATCTCATTTTCTTTTTGCGTGATCTTTTATGAAATCGTCTCTACCTAAGACATTTCTTCCCAAAGAGGTCCAGTTTATTTTTTCTTTGAGATTTCTGTTTATCCCATGCTTGTCACAAGATAATTCCCACCTACCTGTTCAACAGATCACATCAGTCTCACAGGCACCTCTGCCAACACTCAGTTTTATGTTGAGACTTGATGTTCGGTTAGAGGACAGCCACCCCTCAGCCTATGATCAAAAGATGCCTTTCATTGTTTATTGACAGACAATTGATCGTATTTCTCGGGAAACCACACAAGCACTTCAAGTCTCTATTGGCTTTGAAGGTAGTGATTCTTGCCCGGAATCCTCCGCCTTATGTCTTCATCATAGACATCTCTCACATCTCCAACACCTTTGATTTATTTCTTTATCTTTCACACTCTTATGCACGGAAATTAATTTTTCCAACATTCTGATTGTTGTTTGGTACGTGGTTTTACGTTTCAGTTGTAACCAAACAAGGGCACAAGGAATTTCAAACGGTACAAAAATATGATTTGGGCGCGTGCAGTTGATTCGTTTCACACCCACGTGTGCTGACGTTTTCCTGGGATAAACCATAACATCCAATCGCGCTTTTTCAGGCGACGTTTTCGTTCCATAATCATCACGATTTTCTCTCTCCAGTGAATGGTATAAATAGAGGTGATCGTGTTCCTTGTCATTTACCACACACGTATCTTCTCTCTCTGAAAAAGTTTCCACTGTACATCTTCTTCTTCGATTCAACAATGGCGACTTCTTCTTCTGCGCACGATCAAACTGCATCTTCATCTTTGCTTTCCATCAAGCCTAATCAGAATATGATTATCGAGATGACCCCTTTCTTATATGATGTGTACATGCTCCATGTGGTGGAATGTCTGAAATATTCCCCATTACTGTTGGCTCTCACGCAGGTGGAAGCCGTTCCGATGTCCCTGCTTTCTCAAGTCTACACATCAGCAAGTTATGACAAACACAAAGATCGTATCTACTTCACCATCCATGATAAAAAAACCTCCGTCTCCAAAACCAAGTTTTGCTCTCTTCTAGGGCTTGCCGTTGATTCTTCCGTCATCTTACCGGATTTTGTCTCAACTACCCAACTTTTCTCGATGATGTATGAGATGGGTTATACCGATGTTCTTACGACAATCGCAAAGGTCAAGAAATCTTGTCTTCCTTCTCAGTGGAATGGCTTGCTTACCCTGTTAATCACGGGTTTAGCGGAACGCTGTGGTGGTTCTGATACCACGAGCAAAGGGTTTCTCACCATTCTCTATGGGCTTTACAACAGCATCAACTTAGATTATGGCTCCATAATCTGGTCTCAAGTCATTCAGAGTCTAAACACCTCAACCCGGTACTCCAAGATCTCTTGCGAATGTTTCTGGATGCTCATCACGAAGAAAGCCATGGATTCCCTCGAAATCCCCATGATGAAGGATGCTCTTCTCGCTTCAATAGCTTCTTCCCACACTACGAAGATTATTGTTTCTGATCTGAGTAAGTTTCTACATTATGGATTAATTCCTGAATCCATGTACAGGTGTGTCACGTCTCATAGCAAGATCATGGCTGACTACAGCACCAGAACTCCCTTGCCTCCAAGGGTTCTGTCTGACGAACAGAAAGCCACCTTGGAAGCCCTAGATCAACCTGCCAACCGTGGCAAGAGGGCTGGTAAAAAGGAAAAACAAGAGACGAAAGCATCAGAACCGAAAAAGGAGAGAAAGCCAAGATCCTCCAAGCGAAAATATGATGCAGATGAACCTTCTCAGTCAAAAACAAAGAAGGTTAAGAAGATGGCTAAAAGGGCCAAAGGATCCCCTTCTCCTGGCTCTGCTCCAAATGACCAATCAGACGCAGAAGCTGCTGCTCCTCATGCTTCCCCAACAGATCCAACTACTGCTCAGTCTCCTCAACAACCTGATGGGTTTTGAGCATTCTAACACATCCTAAGTGTACATGCAACCCTAATAACCTTGGATCTATGTTTGTCTAATTATCATGCAAAGTTGAATTCCAAGGTTATATTCCTATCTAGCATACATGGGGAACAATTTTAACTTAAAGTATAGATAGAATAACTTACCTTGTTGTTGTTTGTGTTCCTTGAAACCTTGTGAGCCTAGCACCCCAAGTGTGATGCCTCAAATGCTTCACACAACACCAAATGCTCTTGGAAGAACTTATGAGAGAACACACACTTCTCAAAATCGGCCAAGCCCTCTTGTTTCTTAGTGTAGCCGATTTTAGGTGGAGAACATGTTACTTATATAGTGTTGACACATCTAGGGTTAAACCCTAATGTGTCATGACTCTTCATTTCCATGACCCATGGGTTTGTAACTCCCATGGAGTATCCATGGAGCATCCTATGGGTGGAACCCAACTTGATAGTCCATGGAGCCTTTTAGCCCACTATACAAGATATGGATGATTTACATAATCAACCCATATATTTAATTAGTTATCTTTTGATCACATAATTAATTCTTGATCAAACTAATCAAATAATATTATTAATATATTAGAACTTATAATATATTAATAATCTCTAAGTGTTATTTTTCTCATTTAGTCTATCCAATTGCATGGTGCCATGCAACCCAAATGGACCATGCCGGGTCGGGTCAAGTACATGCCAGAAATAGTTATGGACTTATATACCTTATCTAACAGTCTCCCACTTGGATAAGTCTAATAACTATTACTGCAAGTATGACTTCAGGAACCGATCGGCAATCGTAGCTCTTTTCAAGGGTACTCGGAACTGAGAAGATGATGGTACGCCATTTAAGATAAGTGATCATATAATCCTCTGTTCTAGATATCAGTCGGACAAATACATGGAACAATGTCTTACTTATTGTCCAACAGTTTGTTTCCCGATTTCCGATTTGTTTGACAAAGAACTTCATTGAACACATCAATTTAGTTCTGACCGGGCCCGGTACATAGGTCAAAACAAAATCGTCGAGGGGCCCAGATATCAGCTTCTAATCCAAGAAGGAACAGATAAACTTCGACTCATATGTTTGTTCTACTACTCATTGAATTACACACAAGAGCGCGATTTATAACATCGAGTTACCAATGCATTTTTCGTACAATCAATGCATAACCAACTTGTAAGTAACAAATCATATCTCTAGGTTTAAAGACTTATATGATATTACCGTCTCACGATCACTCGAGATAGAATTCCATGAAGTGATTCCAGTGAGCGTGGGTTGAGTCCAATGCTCAGAACTTATGAACACTCATGATTGTTGTAGCCTTGTCCAAGACCTCTACAACCAAACATGACAGTCTTGATTCATACCTACTTCCGACATATGACCGACTGTGGAGGTTTGAATAATATGTTATACCAAACAAAATTATTCTGGAAGTCAAAACATGCAAAAGAAATATAGTAAACGATCGACAAGAGATAGCAACACTTTACTCATAAATAAAACACTTTTATTCATCATCAAATGTCAATTACACTTTACAAATTTCGAGGTTATCTAACTACTAAATCTAATATCATCCTTCAGCCCTATGCTCCGAGCATGCTGGAGATGCTTAACCCGAGTCAGTCCCTTCGTGAGGGGATCTGCCGGATTCTCATCTGATGATACCCTCTTTGCCACGAGGAGTCCTTCTTCGATCCGATGTCTGATGAAATGGTATTTTCTGTCGATGTGTCTGGATCTCCCGTGATCCCTTGGTTCCTTGGCTAAGGCAACAACACTTTCACTATCACAGAAAATTTCCATTGGCTCTTTAATAGCTGGTACAACTCCAAGGTCTCCAATGAAGTTACTCAGCCATAACGCCTCCTTTGCCGCCTCGCTAGCTGCAATATACTCTGATTCACAAGTAGAATCTGCCACTGTCTCTTGCTTGGAACTCTTCCAAGAAATTGCTCCTCCATTTAGGGTAAAGACCCAGCCCGACTGAGAGCGGAAGTTATCCCTATCAGTCTGGAAGCTAGCATCACTATACCCTACAACTCTCAAGTCATCACTCCCACCGAGGGTAAGGACCCAGTCCTTAGTCCTTCGTAGGTACTTGAGAATATTCTTTACCGCAGTCCAGTGTGCCTTGCCAGGGTTCCCCTGAAACCTGCTAACCATGCTCAGGGCAAAAGCTACATCAGGTCGAGTACACGTCATAGCATACATGATCGATCCTACAGCCGAAGCATAAGGTACTCGACTCATTTATGCTATCTCAGCCTTAGTGCTAGGGCTTTGTGTCTAACTCAGTTTGGCGTTACTCTGGATGGGCAACTCTCCTTTCTTGGAGTCTTGCATTCTGAATCTCTTCAGCACCTTCTCCAAGTAGGTACTTTGACTAAGTCCAATTAGTCTTTTACTCCGATCTCTCAAGATCCTTATCCCCAAAATATAGGCAGCTTCACCAAGGTCCTTCATAGCGAAACACTTTCCAAGCCAGGACTTTACTTCCTGCAGGGTTGGAATGTCGTTTCCTATGAGTAGTATGTCATCCACATACAATACCAAAAAGCTAACTATACTCCCACTAGCCTTGACATACACACAAGATTCATCTTCATTCCTAGAAAAGCCAAATTCCTTGACCTTTTCATCAAAGCAAAGATTCCATCTGCGAGGTGCTTGCTTTAATCCATAAATGGACTTCTCAAGCTTACACACTCTATTAGGGTACTCGTTGTTGACAAAACCCTCTGGCTGACTCATGTAAACATCTTCAGCCAACTTTCCATTAAGGAAAGCGGTTTTGACATCCATTTGCCAAATTTCATAGTCATGAAATGCGGCTATGGCTAACAGAACCCGAATAGACTTAATCTTGGCTACCGGAGAAAAGGTCTCATCATAATCCACTCCAGGAATTTGAGATAAGCCCTTTGCAACCAGTCTAGCCTTATAAGTGTGTACTTTACCATCCATGTCGGTCTTCTTCTTGAAGACCCATTTGCACCCTACAGTCTTTCGACCTGGTACATTCTCAACCAAGTTCCAAACTTGATTGTCATACATGGATTGTATCTCGCTATCCATAGCCTCTTTCCATTTAGCAGACTCGGGGCCTGCCATGGCTTCCTCGTAGCTGTTAGGGTCATCTTGACTTACTAGTGTCTCATCACTAATAAGTGTCTCACCTTCTGCAGTAATATGGAATCCATAGTAATGCTCAGGTGCACTCCTAACTCTCGTGGAACGCCTCAGAGGTATAGATTCGTCAATTGGCTCAACAGGAGTTTCCTCCTCAAGTTGAGGGCTAGAGTTTGAAGTTCCTTCACCACTTGACTCTTGAATTTCTTCAAGATCAACTTGCCTCCCACTGTCTCCTTGGCTTATAAACTCTCTTTCTCGAAAGACTCCTCTTCTTGCTACAAAGACCACATTGTCACTAGGTCTGTAGAAGAGGTAACCAAAGGATTGCTGTGGGTAGCCGATGAAAATACACCTCTCGCTTCGGGGTTCGAGCTTATCATGAGTCTCGCGTCTCACGAAAGCCTCGCTTCGGGGTTCCAAGTAAGCATGATTCGCAACTATCATTTGACTTTAGGTCAAACGACTCCAAGACTCCATCCTTTTGGAGTTGGCCTATGCGTTTCTTGCTTATATGTCCAAGACGACAATGCCATAATGATGCTTTATCCATGTTATTATTATTAGTAGAATCAATACACAAAACATTATTTCCTAAGTTATCTACAATAGATACAGCTTCATACACACCATCACAAGGTAATGCTTTAAAATAAAGTACATTATTAAAAAAAGCATTAATCGAACCAACTTCATTATCAAACGAAAAGGTGAAACCTTGTTTGTACAATGCATGAAAGGAAATAATATTTCTTGCCATTTCTGGCAAATAACAACATTTATTCAAATCTAAATTTAACCCACTACTTAGCGATAAAGTATAAACTCCAATCTTGGTGACAGGTGTAACTTTCCTATTCCCCATGATTAAGTTTATTCTTCCTTGCTCCACATTCTCACTTCTTCCTAGTCCCTGCAAGTCACAACAAATATGAATACCGCAACCGGTATCAAGGACCCAAGATTTCGAATGGGGTGGGTTATTAGAAATGATAGTGTAAATACCTGCATGGTTGGGTTTAACTTTCCCATCCTTCACATCCTGCTGGTACTTTGGGCAGTTCCGCTTCCAATGAGCTTTTTCATGGCAATAGAAGCATTCAGCCTCTTTTGGGTCAGAAGAAGGAGTAATGAAACCTTTCTTGGTTCCACTTGAGGAAGAGCCATCAAGGGTCCGAGCCTTGGTACCCTTCGAAGATCTCTTTCTCTTCCTCCCTCGACTTTGCCCGATTGCCAAGACCGGAGTTGAGTCTGGAGTAGGAGTGATAGCAACCGACTTCCCCTTAAGACCTGTTTCTGCGGTCTTGAGAAGTCCCTGAAGTTTGCTGAGGGTGACCTCTTCCTTGTTCATGTGATATGTCATGCGGAATTGATCATAGCACGATGGTAAGGAGTGCAAAATGATATATATTGCAAGCTCCTCAGGGAAGTTCACATTAAGCTTCAGCAAACGATCCACATACCTTTGCATTTTCTGCATGTGGCTCGTGACGGAATCTCCGTCCTTCATCATGGTTGTTATCATGGAGCAGATGACTTCATACCTCTCTTGTTGTGCACTTTGATGGTATCTTTCCATCAAATCTTGGTGCATTTCATAAGGGTAGAAATCCTCATAAGACTTTTGGAGTTCAGCTGTCATTGTGGCCAACATGATGCAAGCCACCTTGGTTGCATCTCTTTCATGAGTATGAAAGTCAGCGATCTCCTGGGGAGTTGCAGTGGACTCATCAATTTCTTTAAGCTCCTTGTCAAGGACATATTCTTTGTCCTCGTAGCGGGTAATCATCCTGATGTTTCTGATCCATTTATTGAAGTTGGATCCATCAAAGGTGACTTTCCCACACAGACTCATAAGAGTAAAGGAGCCATTAGGATTCGAGCCAGAAGCATTATTTGAAGACATCTGAAAGAGAAGAACAAGTTTAGTATGGATTTAAGAGAGTCCTTAATAAAACACCCAAATGTAATATTAAGGCTAGGATCCAATCACAATATAATATAACTTAGAAGAGGTATGCCGTAATCTAAGCTATACCATATTTGAAAGGTAGGTGAATGACGATTCACCAATTTCCACCACGAAAACCGAAATATTAGATATTTAGTTTTTATTGGTTTTAGAAATTCCTAGATTCTTTGAGATCCAATGAACTTTTCAAAGGCATATTTCAATTTTGAGAGTGCCCTCCAAGTTTTGTGACTGGGATACCGAGGATCACAAAACGAGGTGTGAAGTAACCATGAAAATCACTTGGTACCCTTAAAGTTTATCACTCAATCGATGTGCCGGTAAACCACACACGCTCCACCGATACTATAATAAACCTTAAGTCACCCTTTACCTACCTTGTTAAGTCCAAGTTAGTGTGCCGGTTAACCACACACGCTCCACCAACGACTTAGACAAAGTGTAAAGTGTAATTTCATGGATTAGCACCTTATTCACATTTTCCTAAAGTAACTAAGATTGGGAATTTAATAAAACATTTAGTTACTTTATTATATTCATCATACTTTGAATGAGAATTTATAAGTCCTTGTCTTACCCGTTCGGCTAACGACCCTCCACCAGTCAAGCAAGCGGTGGGTGAAAATATACACCCATTAAGTCACCATTTTATAGGCAACAACCTTATACCCACCTTATAGACCGACTTCGTGAATGAGGCGTACTAGCGGTAAGACGACTTTATTCTATACATATATATATATATATATATATATATATATATATATATATATATATAATTATTAAATCATCATAATATAAGTATAAGGGTTGAATTTTAACTTATAAAATTCTAGGGGTTGGAACTTAAAGTTTTAACTTAACTTTACTTGTTCCTAAACTTGAGGGCAAGTTTTGTAACTTTCAAAACTTTTCATTTCTTGTAACTTATGAGTTTAATAGAGTAATAAAATGAAGACTCTTCATTTTTCTAACTCTTGTGTTTTTAATGGTTTTAATTCAAGTGTGACTCTTGGTTTTCCATAACTTAAGGATAAGTTATGGACTCCATTAAAACACATTATGATCAAGAATTAATCTACCACAAAGGTTTCAAATAATTCCTATGATCATCTAAAACATCATAAGAACAAGAACATGAATATGAACACAATCAAAAATTACATTTAAACTTTGTAATTTTGATAACTAGTTGTTGTAAATGAATTAGCAAAGACATTACACCACCAAAAACAAGTTTTCAATTACCAAAACAGTTTAGGGTAGTGTTTCTAATTCATTTCCAGCAACTAAATCGAAATTCTGCACTCAGTCGACCCTACTCGCCGAGTGCATGAACTCACTCGCCGAGTTGGTTGAAGATACTCATGAACTCGATGAGTCCCCCCTATAGACTCAACGAGTCCATTCGTAGACAACAAGATTTCCGATTCTTTTTTTCAACTTTTAAGCACAAATAAGAGCAAACAAGCCTAGGCTCTGATACCACTGATGGGTTTTGAGCATTCTAACACTTTTTAAGTGTACATGCAACCCTAATAACCTTGGATCTATGTTTGTCTAATTATCATGCAAAGTTGAATTCCAAGGTTATATTCATATCTAGCATACATGGGGAACTATTTTAACATAAAGTATAGATAGAATAACTTACCTTGTTGTTGTTTGTGTTCCTTGAAACCTTGTGAGCCTAGCACCCCAAGTGTGATGCCTCAAATGCTTCACACAACACCAAATGCTCTTGGAAGAACTTATGAGAGAACACACACTTCTCAAAATCGGCCAAGCCCTCTTGTTTCTTAGTGTAGCCAATTTTAGGTGGAGAACATGTTACTTATATAGTGTTGACACATCTAGGGTTAAACCCTAATGTGTCATGACTCTTCATTTCCATGACCCATGGGTTTGTAACTCCCATGGAGTATCCATGGAGCATCCTATGGGTGGAACCCAACTTGATAGTCCATGGAGCCTTTTAGCCCACTATACAAGATATGGATGATTTACATAATCAACCCATATATTTAATTAGTTATCTTTTGATCACATAATTAATTCTAAATTAATTATTGATCAAACTAATCAAATAATATTATTAATATATTAGAACTTATAATATATTAATAATCTCCAAGTGTTATTTTTCTCATTTAGTCTATCCAATTGCATGGTGCCATGCAACCCAAATGGACCATGCCGGGTCGGGTCAAGTACATACCAGAAATAGTTATGGACTTAGACACCTTATCCAACACAACCATCCTCTCCTACAGATACTCATCTTCCCTCTCCACCAACATCTCCCAAAATTACAAAACCACCCACTCCTGCACCTTCTCCTAAAATTCCTACCCCACCCCCATCACCGAAACAGAAGGTCCCACTTTCTGTTCCTATCATCATCCCTCCCACTACAAAAGAACCAACCTCTTTATCGAATTCAACCATTCCTTTATCTGTTACTATTCCTACATCTTCGATCCCTACTCCAATCATCACCGAATCTGTTACTACCACTTCTTCCCAACCACCAGTAACTGTCAATGTATCTGATACAGGGGCTACTACTGTGGTTGCAACCCCTGTCATTAACATCCCACCATCACCTTCTCCATCCTCAACCTCCGGTGCTACTTTGGGCGGTGATGATGAAGAGTACGATTCTATTTATTATAGCCTATACCGGATTCCCACAGATACTGATGCAGATACCCCTATTACCAGTCAGCAGCTTCAAGAAATTCACAACAAACTCGATAGTTTGTTGGCTAATAATAAAGCCTATGGGGGTGTGGTACTGAATGCCTTTATCGAGTCTGCAATCAAGACGTATACGGATGCTCTGGATCGTTCCACCGATGCCATTGACAACTCAGCCGCTTCATGCTCCAAAGCTACAAAGGAAGTCTCTGAGGTTGTTCACACAACTCAGATTTTTCTCAATTCTCTCAAAGCACATGCTAATGCTAATGCGGCCAAGTATCAAACGTCTGTGGACTCCTTTTCGGCTACCCTTCAGGGTGAAACCTCCAAGTTTGAGGCTCTGCGTGCTGACCTCAAAACTGAATCCACCTCTTTTCTCTAATCTTTGGATTCACATTTTGCTTCTCTAGCAGTAGAGAGCACTTTAAAAGAAGATCTTGTCAAGCATCAGGCAACTATTGACCTTCAGAAGATACAACTGGCCCAGGCACAACAAGAAATCTCTTTGCTGAAAACTCAGCGGGCTGTTCTTCAAGGTTGCGCTGGCGATGTCAAGAATATGTTGACAACTGTCCTCGACACTCATGATCCCTTTCTTACCCTTACCATCAGACAGCATCTCCAGGCTAAACTCCTTCCTGCGATTAACATTTTGAGCGAAATGAAGGGTGTCTCGGAGAAGCTTGTTCTTCCGAGACAAGGGGGAGAGGAGGATACACCAAAGACAGAACCGAAGGTTAATTTAGCTTCGGGTTCTGGAAAACAATTACTTGTTGAGAGCAAGTCAGATATTGATGAAACTATCGCTGAAGCTCTTCAACAAAAGAAAAGAGACAAAGAGCTGGATGAGACACTGAAAATAGCTCGAGAGGCAGAGGCCAAAGAAAGAAGAATCAAGGAGGATGAGGATGCTCTACAAGCCAAGAAGACTCTGTTCCCAGAATGGGACAGAGACACACTCATTAATCAAGCGATTGAGTTTCCCTCCATGTATTGGTTGGAACCGATTGCATCTTTTGAGTGTGAGAATACCAAAGACTCGCAGTTTTACATGCCAATCACATGAAAGGCTTTTACATTTCATTGCTTCGATGTCACTGCTGATGTCCCTCATCCAAACTTGAAGGTTGACAGAGAATTAATAGATTTTTATTTGAAGTATGGTCAACCACAGTACTTGACATGGAGTGCACAGAAGATAATAAAGGTCAAGGTACTGAAACCAACATAGGCTGGGAAATTTGTGAACGTTAACTTCAAAGTCAACAGAGGAATGGCCAACACAGAACATTTTATTTCTCTGGCAGATCTTCCCAGTCTGAATCCTCATGATTGGATTCTGCTATAAAACATTCTTCTCTCCAATCAAAGAGAGTATGAACCGATTCTAAAACATCTCAAAAGAATGTTGGCTTCCTATATCCATGAGCTTGCCACTGTGGATCAGGAAATAGCAAAAATAATGAACAAGAAACCGACCGTCAAGCCTACTTCCAAGACAGGAGATGTGCACAAAATGAAGTTAGGGCAAATTGACTCTTCAAATCTGACGGTCATGTTCACAAGAGGCGATAGGCACAAGTTTCTGTTTGCTTTGGTAGACAAGCATCTGTTTTCAATAGATTGTCTGGAGCATATCATAAACATCATTCACCAATGCAAGAAGAACTCTACAGCTGACAAGAAGAACTTCACTGATATGCTTCGGTGGTATATCACTTTCAGGCAACACATTCTGGCCATTATACTGAGGATTTTTGAGACGGTGAAGAAACCTTCTGCTGTTAAAAGGGAATGACGCCTTTGTGCCAAAGACGTAAAGGGGGAGATTGTTGAAGATTATTGTGTTGCGTCTTGGGCCCTTGTTGTTTTACAACCGGATTGGGCTTGTCAATCCGTGGTTATCTAGATTAGCCTTCTTTTTCTTAGAAAAACGGTTAGGGTTTTAATATAAATATATGCATGCATGTATGCGTATAGAGCAGCGGTCGTCATTCTCATTGATTATTGTAAACCCTAAAATCCTCTACAGTTGATGTTCTTTATCGAGCTCTTCTGATGATTGTTTATTAATCATTCGACACCTTTTGATCCATTTGCTTTTTCTTATTGTTTATCTGGTTATTTCTCTACCTGTTTCATAGATCTAATCGATCTTCAAGTTTGTTTTTAAACTTATCAGTTTAATTAGTGTTTTAATCACTAATTGTTTATATACATATGTCTTCATATGTAATTAGGATCATTGTGTGTATCTAAAGTCTTCACTTGTCACCAAGCACTTGTTCGATCTTTCCTTACGATACAGTCTGTTCAATTCCAATCACTTATTACAGATGAGTTCATACCCCTTAATCAATGTTTTAACTATTTTTAAATGTTTTTTGGGGGATACAAGTAGAATTATGCTAGTTACTATATCAATCACATGTGATTAGTAATCAACATTCAAATGATTGGCTACTCATTAGCCATTTTACCAAACAGTTTCCTTCAAATGATTTTCATAAACATTTTATATGATTAAAACTCCTTATTAAGTTGTACACTTTACTCTGTACGCTTCATTTCAAACTCATTTATAATTGTGTTTCAAACAAATGTTCTTTTATACTTAAACTGTTTTATCAAACCCACGCTTTCAAACCATTTTATAGATCGACATCAAGTTGATCGTTTCTTAGATAATAATTATGTTCAAAGGTGTTACCAAACTTATTTTATGCTTTTATATTATCAATTGCATGCCTATATATGTATAGTTATATAAGAAATGTTTAAAAGACTAAGGAAGGCTATCCACCCTATTTCCTTTTCACGCTTGAGATGTGGTCTGGTGGGATATCGGGTACCCATCCGAAGGTCGTTTAAATATTAGTTATATATCATGTGTACATATATAGTCATAAAGGTTCTTCCAGTTCATTCAGTACCCTTGGATATCAAGGGTATACATCCATGTTCATACATACCGGTTATTACTAGTAAGCTACCATAGGGGTAGTTTAGGAAGATACTAGGACTATTACGTGAACGCGATATCATACAATGAGTCAGTTCATTCATGAGTCAATACTTGCTAGATAGAGAGAACATACATTACAGCTTGTACACACAGTACATTACTATACATGCTAGATAGAGAGAGAATACATGTTTTAGCTAGCACACGCAGAACATTACAGTACATTACTATACTATTACATAGATATGTTTTTACATGATTACGCTTACATGAGTACGTTTACATATATACGTTTACATGAGTGCGATTACATATACTTTGATAGGACAGACATCACTAGATGCTATAGCATAGAACAAGTTCAAGATCTAACTATATAGATGAATCACAACGTATTGTGATAGTTATATCGGGTATACATGATCATAATAATGTGGATGCTCACGGCTTGCATACATGCAGGCATCGTGGGTATGTCTCAAAATCCCTTTGACAGGGGAGCATATAGCCTGGGATCTAGAAATCACATTATACCTTATCCCTCAAATAAGGCAGTTGAGTACCGATGTAGTTATTTATTTCAAATGCTACAATACTTAGAAGAATTACCCTAGACTTAAGGTATTTGGTACGGCTGTAGTTCGACACTACACCATAGTACTATTTCGTTTTCTCATTACATTCACTTCGTGAAGACACACACGACACACGACAATGTCGAAACTATATTTTTGGTTAATGATAGTCATACTTGGGAAAATACACACTTTTACAAGAAACGAATATTTAGAACAGTTAAGTCTTGGTAGAAGACTCCATGTTATAAAAGTAGGAATCATAGGGATTTCTAGGGTTTTTCAAACGTTTACAGTTGTTTTACAAACATTTTAAATACTTACAATTCTTATACATACAAATTCTTACATACAAATTAAGACACTAAAATACTTATGATCTCACCAGCTTCAAAGCTGATACTATCTTTCAAAATAACTTGTATCCTCAGGTCAAACATAGACAGGTACCGATGCAAGGTTTAGAGAAGATGGAGCTCGTTCAAGACTCATCTTTCATTTTGATTTATGCTTTAGTGTTTATCTAAATTTGACAGAACACACTTGTATAATGATTATATTATTGATGCAATAGATGATGTTGTTGCTTGTTTACTACTTTTCATTGTTGTGATACTGTACATGACGTCCTCCGCCCCAGAACGTTTCCGCCGTTCTTTGTTTTGGGGTGTGACAGATTGGTATCAGAGCATTGTTTATAGTGAAATAAGTATAGCAACCCATAAAAGATATACTAACTATAAATACATAAGGGATTAAAAATACTCTGAACAAGAGTTTATACTTTAAATAATAAAATATTTAATTAAGTATACGTTCCTGAATTCATACTAAAATCAGTGTCACTAGGACAGTACAAAAGAATTACGGTTGTTGGGCAACATAGGTGAACTTAGAGACATATAGTCAAAACTGGGAAGATATAGCCTGATCACCTATATTATCCGAGGGTTGACTAGAATGTGCCTAAGTGTAGTTGTGTGGTTGCAACAAGTCTAAAATCTTACCAATCCTACCACAATGAGAACAGTAGAACATAACATCAAACTTAAAATACTATAGGAGTATTTGGTGTTACTATAAGTACTTTATACTTGAGAACTAAAACGAGATTCTTCATTACTAAGTTGATAGTTGCTAAGTGGATACACTAAGGCTATATGTAATTAGGATGTTATAGACTTAGAATCTGTGAAAATTTTTACTTTACCCTTATTCTGTGTGAATTTGGAGTTAATATCACTTATTCGAAGGCCTATCCTGTTTCGATTACATATAACTGGTATGCACTTCAAAAATAGCGATGTAACTAATGAAGATTTTCTAAATAATTATCTAGATAGTTTCGTCTAATAATTATTTTCTTACCCCAATTCTCGCGTAGATAACATGGCTGGACTACAGAACGAAGTCATTGCTGGATGGTTTGGAGAAGAACCAGAGAATGATCATCCGATTCCTTTAAATGATCACCATGATGAAGACCTTTCGGATGGTGCTAACTCCAAACCCGAGGTTGAGAACCTACCCCAGGCAGCTCCCGATCCAATTGCTAACCCTCATTCGGTTTTTCATGGCCCAATGCCTCCATGGGTTGAATGTTTGGAAGCATGGAGCGAAGATCAAGACCAACCTATACCGTTTAATGGAGACCGAAGCTTCTACAATGTAAATGAAGGGAGCACAGCAGATAGAGTTCTATCAATCCTGATCCGTAGAGTTGCCCGAAACGAAATTCAGGGCATGACAGCGCTACGTCGGATCGCGGAAGTTGACACCAATAGAGGGATGCATATCCTTCGCACCAACAGCCTTGAACATGCTCGTGAGAGATCTGAGCGAAACCACGAAAGCCTGCTACAAGCACTAGCTGAAACTCGAGCCGAAGTCATAGAGATCCGAGTACATTAGAGGGTATACGAAAGATACCTGCTTGATATGGAACGTCAACTGGCTGAACTAAGAGTTCACCAGAGGGATTACCGTTGCCAGTAATAGATGTTTTACTTTATTTTTCCTTGTTAAAAGGAATTGTTTTCTGTCTATGCCCGAAGTGGCATTTTCTATGAAATTATCGTAAACCATAAGTACTTTTGGTTAGGTCTTTATACTATCAAGGACTATCTTCTTCGAATATGATGTAAGACCTTTTACAAGGTCATTTTCCCGAACTTTTACGTCATGAATATCAAAGATTTTGATAGTCGGCTAACTTCTGTGTCATTCTTCATTCAAGTACTTTTATCATACTTGCATTGGAGTCTATCTAAATTCATGCTTTAGTCAAGTCATTGGACGGTAGTAATTTTGCTCCGAAGACATCTCCAAGTTTCTTTTAATGGTTGGATCATGTTATTCACCAACCAACGATACCTCGACTTGAACGACAAACGTCTTGAGACCATTCTACGAACTTACTTCCACTCAGTACTAGGACTGCATCGTAGGGATGTAGGTCAAACCTCCGTGAACACACTTCCAATCCGTACTAAGACTGCATCATAGGGATGTAGGTCAAACTTTCGAGAACATAGTCTTTCCCTTTACTTAGAACATTGAAGTACATGTAGGGTCAACCAGAATCGCTCACAAAATCCTTATCTTTCGTGTTACAAAATCATGTCGTCATCCGGAAACAATCAGTCGAGCAAGGAAAACCCTGCCTTTCCTATAGACGCCGTTACTTTTCAAACCACAATTGCAACTGTCGTGATGGCTGCCGTGATAGCTGTCCTTACACACCATAGTGCTATCAACACAATCAATGCTGATGATGGGATTGAAGTTTCCAATCGTGATATCCATCCAGGAAGTCGTCAAACGGTAACAGTCATAGGCTCGCAAAGCCGAAAAATAGAGAACAAGAAACGAAAGCGCCAAGCCCAGAAAGAACGCAAGAAATCCCAAAAACTTTGCATGCAACAACAGCAAGTGGAAACCCCTACCATCCCAGTACCGAGCTGGCCATACGAGGGAAAACTCCCGAAGTGTGACAAGTGTAGTTTCCATCATCATGGGGCCTGCCATGAGATGCAATGTTGCAATTGCCTAAAAATATGGCACCATGCTCGTAGCTATGGAGCACCGGCACGACCCATCACTCAAGTCCCTATCATTAGGACCGACCGTATGCAGAAAAGTAGTGATAAAGCCGAACGATTTAGGAAGTAGTTTCCAAGGTGGAGTAATGAGGAAGGCACTCGTGTCCACATAACACTGGCTAAACACCGCACTCCCGCCAACAATGCCAGTACTAGCCAGTCATGCCACCAATGTGGTGAGATAGGGCACTTCAAGAAAGATTGTCCTATAACAAAGAACTTTGGTGCAGACGGCTGAATTCTCAGGATCACAGCTGCAAGAGAAACTACGTCGGACCCTCGTTAATGTAATTTAGGCAGTTCGTTGTAACATACTTATAAACTATCCAGAACTAGTGCAACTAGAGTCTTATCTTTTGTGGGATCCTATCTGTATAAGGACGCTCGTGCTGCGTATACTTGTCTTTTGTAGTATACCTTATTCACAGTAATAGTCTTGTAGTAAGTCTAAAGTACTGTAACTCTGTTCATGGTTGCACGGTTGTGTCTTGTCTGTAAGCGCCTTATGTTCAAATCTAATGTCTTTAAGTTTCTGTATGATTCCGACATTATCATACGACTCGATTCAATCTGATCCTCACAAAAACAACTTCATACGTACATCTCTTTGTCAGTAAGCATCGCTTTAGTGAAGCTGTCATATGAGAACACCGAAGTACTCATGCATGGAGTACCTCATAGTTCTTTTCTTTTCCGAAGAAATCCCTGAAGTACCACTCGTACAGTATGTCAAGTTCAATCCAAAGATCCATACGGTTGATCTATCGCTGGAGAATGTATACATAGAGGTGATATGTAATTAAGGTTCTAGAGGTTTAGAATTGATGATTCTACTTTAACTTCTTTTTCTTCGATAGGATGTGAGCTTAAAGAAGAATCAGTAATTCCACTACCTTTTCAATCTTAATTATATACGACTCGTATACATGAGATAGTGATTGAGAAACCATTTATGAATCCTAAATATGAACTTTAGGACAGATACTGCCCAAGACTACGAGTAATCGCAACGTCATGTGAACAAACTTAGAACCCAGTACGACTTCCGTAAACAGATTGCCCTACAGTCTAAACACCTATGGAGATACGAGAACAACCCGGACAACTTAGCGAACTACACATAAATAGAATTAGAAGACTAGGCTTCTCACCCTGGAGAACCCCGGTCATATTCTTCCAGAGATCGACGGATTGCATTGTATGTACCTCAGCTATCGAGGACTCCGTAAAGATTTTCTAGTAGAAATCGTCATCTCTGCCTCGCATAAATGATTTGGTTGAGCAAACACAAGGAAAGAATTACTTTCAGAAATGGATCTGATATCCAAATATCACCAGTTCGAGAGTTAGGGAAGGATGTCCGGAAGACTACCTTCCGAACTCGATGCAGACACTTCGAGTCCGTAGTGATACCCCTCATATAGGACCAATATGCCCATAGTATTCATGAGCTAAATGAGTAGGGTACGTCTTTCTTACTTGGATCAGTTCGTCATTACTCCATGTAATGACTTACTTATCTACCCACGTAGTAAGAAGAAAACCATGGAAACATTACCTTCAGAAATACTTTTTGTGAAGTTCCCTAGGCACGAGTTTTGAAATTGAGGAGTCAAATTTCTATGACACACTATTAGTGATGTGGGAAATTTTGAGTACTCTTACAATTTGTCAAAACCGTTGAGAATTTGTCGACACCAGAGACGCCGACAGTCATTCACCAAATTCTAGGTCTTACTGACCTACTGTCATAGTTCATTCAGAACCCCTCACAAATTTCAGAAACCTTTAAGACTCTGACCCAGCAAGGGGTGGTCCTTGACTGGGAAGTTAAACAAGAAAAAAAAACCTTGGAGATTCCAAGTGAGTGACCAAGTTCTATAGGAGAACTCACTCTGGGAATGGCTTAATACGCTTCGTATTGCGTGGAAAGCTAAATCCAAGATAGATAGGACCTCCAAGATTCTTACCAGAATTGGTCCTGTATCTCGCAGACTAGACCTACTCCGCGAACTCAATAACGTACATTCTTCTCTTCACATCTCACTCGTGAAACCATACCTTTCCGTTAGGACACTTGTAAGTCCACTCGTCGAGATCCTCGCCTTCATATTAGAACCGTAGTGACCCTTGACCGAGAGGTCAAGCGGAGAAGCAACTATTGGATTAATTTCTAAGTCCATAACTATAATTGGTAAGACTTGACCCGACCCGCATGGTCCATTTGGGTTGCATGGCATCATGCACTTGGATAGACTATAATGAGAGAAATAAGACACTTATGGTTATTAATATATTAGAAGCTCTATTATATTAATAATAAGAATAATAAGAATATTTAATTAGTATTGATCAAGAATTAATATAGTATTAATTAAGTGATCAATAGAAGTCTAATTAAATATATGGGTTGATTGTACAAATCATCCATACTTATATAGTGGGTTAATGCTCCATGGATTATCTAGTTGGGCTAAAACCCATATGATGCTCCATGGTGTTTTTGTACCCATGGATCATGGAAATGAAAGGCCATGTCAATTAGGGTTTACATGGTGTAACCCTAACTATATAAGCATCTTATTCTTGACCAAAATCGACCACTAGAGAGAGTAAGAAAGGGCTAGCCGATTTTCATGATGTGTAGAATTCTCTCAAGTTATTCCAAGTGTAGTTGGTGTTGTGTGAACCATTTGAGGTGTCACACTTGGGGCACTAGGCACTCAAGCTTCATGAAGACATTCTACATCAAAGAGGTATGTATTCTATCTTGCTATAGTCCCTGTTTTGTATGCTAGATTAGGATAATACCTTGGAAGTTCATATTTGCATGTATAATAGAGAAAACATAGATCCAAGGTATTTATGGTTGCATGTACACTTAGGAGTGTTAGAATGCTCAAAACCCAATAGTGGTATCAGAGCCTAGGCTTGTTTTCTTGTTATACTTGCAAATGGAGCTGAAAAATCGAGTTTTGATGCTGTCTGCCCAGCAGTCTTGCCGAGTCCATGAATGGACTCGCCGAGTCCAAGGCAAAAAGCATCCAATTCGCCAAGTTGGTTCGTGCACTCTACGAGTTGGACCCCCAGATAGCATAAATTCGACTTTTTTGGCTGGAATTAGACTAGGAACATTACCCTAAGATGTTTTTGAACTTATAAACTTGTTTTTGTTGTGGTAATGTTCATGCTAATTCAATTTCAAAGATAATTGTCAATAGATTCATGTTTTGTATTAGTTTAAGGTTTAGACTAATTACATGAAAAAGTTTGATTTCAATTATCTTGTTCTTATGAGCTGCTTAGATTAATAGAAAAGTTGAGTGAAATAGTTGTTTTCAATCCAAATTAATCTAAGAGTTGATTCTAAAATATGTTTTCGTAACTTGTCCTCAAGTTATATGAAAAGTCATATTTAAGATTCATAAAACTCATAAAAGTTGGCAAAGGTTACAAAATGAAGAGTCTAGTTCTAATTAATTGGTGTTATGACTCCATAATTTGTCCTCAAGTTATGGAGGACCAAGAGTCTCTTCATTAAATAAGAAAAAAAGTGTAACCTTAATTAATTCCATAAGTTATAAAATAAAGAAAAGTTAATTCTTTTATTAGTTTAAAGTCTTCCATTACTTGTCTTCAACTTATGGAACTTGAAGAGTTTTTGGATTAAAACTACTTTAAACACATAAGTTATGGAATTAATTAGTTTTTAATAGTTTCAAAACTTGCCCTCAAGTTTTGGAATTTGTAAATTTTTCTCTTATGAATACTTTAATTCCAAGTTAGCCCTTAGAATTTTAAGAGTTAAAATTCAACCCCTATACTTTATAATATTATAAGTTAATAATATATATGTGTATAAGAGTAAAGTCAGTCTTACCGCTAGTACGTCTCATTCACGAAGTCGGTCTATAAGGTGGGTATAAGGTTGTTGCCTATAAAATGGCAACTTAATGGGTGTCCACTCTCACCCACCACTTGCTTGATTGGTGGAGGGTCGTTAGCCGAACGGGTTTGACAGGAATATAACTCTCCCTTCATTAAAAGTATTAATGATAAATACTAAGTAACTAAACTCTTAATAATACTTAATCTTAGTTACTTAGGAAAATGTGAATAAGGTGTTAATCCATGTAATTACACTTTGCACTTTGTTTAAGTCGGTTAGTGGAGCGTGTGTGGTTAACCGGCACATCGATTGAGGGGTAAACACTTAAGGGTACCAAGTAATTTGCATGGTTACTTCACACCTTTTTTTGTGATCCTCGGCATCCCAGTCACAAAACCTGAAGAGCACACTCGAGATTGAAACATGCCATTGAACAGTTCAATGAATCTCAAAGATCTAGGAGTTTCAAAACCAATTAAAATGTAATTATTATTTCGTTTTTCATGGTGGAAATTGATGAATCGTCATTCACCTACCTTCAAATATTTTATAGCTTAGATTACGGCATCCCGCTTCTAAGTTATAAAATAGTTTGTTGGGTCCTAGCCTTAATATTTCAGATTGGGTGTCATATTAATGAATTTAGATCAACTATCTTGAATATCTCCCAAAACATGTCTGGTTTAGACATTTATGATCTTCCCAAATCACTTGAAACAAGCTTTCCTAAATGAAGATGATGTCCCTTGGAAATCATACTTCTTTCACCTCCTCAAATTATTCTCCCTAACCCACAAGTTCTTGAAAAGCTTAAGGTCACTCGAGCTCTATTGGCAAGTAAAGGTCTAGGTGTGGTCACATATTGGAGATGTAGTCACATATAGACAAGCCGGGAGAGTTGGGTGTCAAAGTCTTGAGAAAGTTGGTGGTTCAACTACTTTCTATGTCACATAGTGAGTTCTTTTGGAACACCTATGAAACACACTATGACAAGACCCTTAATGATCTTATATATTTTCTAAGATCAACTTCTTAAAACTTTATGGACATTGACAATGATGACATTGGATATCTAGTAAAGCTCTCTCTTCCCAGTGGAAATGGATCGGCCATAGTCAAATCGGTTGACCAAATGGTAAAGAGAAAAGGTAAGTCTGTGATAGTCCCGTGTTCCATTATCAAAGGGTCCATATGTTTATATGTTTATATAGCCAAAGGAAGGGTCATTAGTTGCGAAACTGCCAAATTTACCTAAGGATGTTAAAGTCAATAAGTTTAACTCTACTTCAGGTAAAGTCCACTATCTAACTATGCTAAGTTTCTATTCTGAGATTCTTGATACATGATGTGACTGGGTCACATGGTGATGTTTTAAGAATCAAAGAAAAGTGAAGAAACTTAAAGAAAGAATATACTAAATCTGATCGCGTAGATGAATTTCTATTGCGTAGTTTGAAGATCGGATTCTTAAGCTACTTCTTAGGAGTTATGAGATATTGCTTAGGAATAGATAACAACAAGTTTTCATATGGATTGTAAGGATAAGTTTTTCCGCATAGTTTTAAAATAAAAGAAAATTATGATTTTATTTATTTTAAAATATCCTTACAATGGCATTTGGGGAAAAATTGTTGCTTATATGATTCCATTAATAGCAAGAGTGGAAATATGAAATTGATTCATTCATTTGTGGTAATGTCTAAATTTACCAAATAAGGAAAGATTCTAATCACCCAAGTTACAATTGGACTGGAACTTGGAATCATGCAAGTTGTATAACATGATGAATGAGAACTTTCAAGTATTGGAAAATTAAGACTAATCACTTGTTCACATGGATGTGTGAGTCAAGTAAAGGACTAAGGGATCGAGTACAAATTCTTGTGCACTGGTCAAGTTCACCACAAAAGATCAATAAGATTATTCGTCATAATTTACTAAAGTTTAGTAAATATGGTTATACTTACAAGCTTAACTGTAATTCTGAGACATTGGAAAAAGGTTCCAATATAAGGCAGAGCGAATAAGATGAATCAAATTAGGCAGAAGGATAGAAGTTTCTCAAATCTGAAAAGATGGGAGAGTACTTTCGTATCACTTTTTATGATCATCTTAATGATTTAGAGACCTTATCACAATTCATCCCCTAAGTGTTTTTTTATAGCTAAGAAGAGGAAATATGAATTGTTGAAGTGGTTAAATAAAGAAGATGATTCCTACTTCGTTCCAAAAACAATTCTTAGAGTCATACTCCAAGATTGTAACTTGAGTGACATGTCTCAAAGAAGGTTTAAAACACTTGTCAAATGTAAGAGTAAAAGTTTTCTACTCTTGTACATTTGAAATTGGTAAGTTGTGATGTTTTGGATAAAACAAAGACCAACTTAGGCCAATTATGTGAAGTGTTTGTCTTGGTTAGAATCCACACTATCTCTCGGATGTTGGACAAGGGAGTCTTATAGGTCAAGAGGACAGTGGGAGTCTTAAAGGTCTTGAATGTCTCAAGATCTAATCAAGAATAGAACCTGAAGTTCTTCACTAGCACACGACTTAAGGTTTATAACCTATCGTGTTGACATATTTTGTGCACATTCCAGTTAAAGTTGGCTTTGCATATGAGTTCTTAGAGTTCTCAATTTTGTAACACCGTAAATTTCAAAACAAAATTTTCAATTTTCTTATAAAACATAATTCGATTAATATTCATCAAACAACCATATTAATTATCCAATATAGGTCAATACAAAATCCCAAGATCACAATGTAAAAACTCCGAGTGTGTGTGTACGGATCAAGCCGGCGCCTTCCCGCGGTCGTCACTAGTACCTGAAACAATAACATCAAACACTGTAAGCACAAAGCTTAGTGAGTTCCCCAAAACACCACGTTTAACACATAATAGCCACTCGAGGCCATAACTCTGTGGGTTCGTGCACCCAAACTCTATGAACCCTCAGGTTCTAACTCTGATAAACATGCACCACATAAATCACATAGAAATAATGCAGTACAACACATAACATACATAGCATACAAATACTCTATCACATAACTCTGGTTACCTACTCAAGGTAAAGTATAGTGAGAAGACTCACCTCGCGTACCTCGGTATCTCATGAATCCTGGAAATCCCTCATGCTCGATCCTCCGAGCTCTAATCCTCCTATAAAATCATATGTCTCTAATTAACACTTTATATCTCTAAGGTTGACTATACCTAAGAAGTCAACACAGGTCAACTCTGGTCAACGGTCAACAGTCAACAGTCAACTTTGACCGGACTCGGCGAGTGCTACGGCGACTCGACGAGTCTAGACGTTTTCACCAACCCTCTGAAATTCCCTTCCTACACGTTGAGTATTCCCCCCCCTTACTCGACGAGTTTCACCTAGAAGAATCGCGGGGCCACCCCGACTCAACTTGTCGAGTCTCAAGAACAACTCGGCGAGTCCCAGTTCGACTCAGTCCACTTATCGTCCCTCTCTAACTCACCCTGACTCACTGAGTCTACCCATGACTCGATTGGACCACTCACTGTGCAATCCCAAGGCAATCTTCAAACTACTCGCCGAGTCTGATGAACAGACTCGGCGAGTCCATGCCATGCAACCACTCCAACTTCCTTCTAAGGTCAGATCTTCTTCTACATTCTATAGATCTGGCCTCCCTAGACTGATTCATCACGTAAAGCTTCTATCTTGGTGCCCATAACACACCCCATGGCTCATAAATGGAGTTTTGACCTAAGGCATGAGGATTCCAATCTAAAGCCTCCATTGATTCCCAAAAAGCTTGGGTAAAGGGACACTCTGGACCTCTAAGGGTCCAGATCTATGGTTGAAACCTCATAAGGGACCAAGAGGACACTAGATCTTGCCACAAAAGGGTTCAACAAACCCTAAATATAGATGAACATCAACAAGGAAGAAGATAAATCGAAATTATTACCACATTAGTGATGCTCTGGACTCCGAACCCTCAGAAGTGGCTCCACTTGCTTTTCCTTGGCTAGTTCTTCTCCTTCCTTGCAACAATGACACCTCCAAGATCAATAATGGCCTCCTACTTTGCTCCAAATGCTCACACTCGATTAGGGTTTCACTCAAGGGACTGGTGAGCACAAATGACGACCATTAGGCCCTTTAAATAGGTCTCAAACCCGAGAAATTAGGGTTTCATTACACAACACTGACTCGCCGAGTCCATATCCTGGACTCGCCGAGTCCAAGCGCGATCCCACGACCAGATCCGTGTCCCTACTCGGCGAGTCTGAGCTCCAACTCGCCGAGTCCCCTCTCAAATCACCAAAAACACAAATATACAAGATACCTGAAAAATCCGGCTGTTACAACTCTCCCCCACTAGGACTAGACTTCGTCCTCGAAGTCTCGCTCTAAAAACAGTTCCGGATGCTGCTCCTGCATCATACGCTCTGGCTCCCAGGTCATCTCTGATCCCCTCCGGTGTTGACACTGTACCAGCACCAGAGGTACCTCCTTATTTCTCAGAACCTTGATCTTCCGATCCCTGATGGCCACTGGTCTCTCGGCATAATTCAGGCTTGCATCCACCTGAATATCCTCTAACGGAACCACTGCCGATTCATCGGCTATACACTTCCTCAACTGCGACACGTGAAAAGTGTCGTGAATCTGTCCCAACTCTGCTGACAACTCCAACCGATAGGCTACCCGGCCTACCCTCGCAATCACACGAAATGGACCTATAAAACGGGGCCCTAGCTTGCCCCTCTTCCTGAACCGAATCACTCCTTTCCAAGGAGAAACCTTCAGGAGAACGAAGTCGCTGACCTGAAATTCAAGCTCGGACCGGCGCCTGTCCGCATAACTCTTTTGTCGGCTCTGGGCGGTCAATAACCTCTGTCTGACCCGCTGTATCTGCTCTGTCGTCTGAATCACGATCTCTGTACTGCCCATCACTCTCTGACCAACCTCACCGCAACAAATGGGAGTCCGGCACCTCCTACCATACAACAGCTCAAAGGTCGGCATACCGATGCTCAAATGATGGCTGTTATTGTAGGAAAACTCCGCCAAGGGTAAATACGTATCCCAGCTACCCCCAAAATCCAATACACATGCTCGAAGCATGTCTTCAAGCGTCTGAATTGTTCGCTCCCTCTGGCTGTCTGTCTGGGGATGATATGCGGTACTAAAATGTAGTTTAGTACCCAACTCCTCATGAAATTTCTTCCAGAATCGGGAAGTGAAATGCACATCACGGTCCGAAACAATCGAGATCGTCACCCCATGCCGAGATACCACTTCTCTCACATAAACCTCCGCCAACTTCTCCGCCAAAGAACTCTCACTGATGGCAAGAAAGTGAGCGCTCTTCGTCAACCTATCCACAATCACCCAAATTGCATCAACTCCTCTGGCAGTCCTCGGCAATTTGGTGATGAAATCCATAGTGATCTGTTCCCACTTCCACTCGGGAACCTCCAATGGCTGCAACTTGCCATGCGGTCTCTGGTGCTCGGCCTTAACCCTTCTACAGGTCAAGCACCTCTCGACAAACCATGCGACGTCCCTCTTCATACAAGGCCACCAATACTCTTTCCTCAAATCCAAATACATTTTCGTAGCCCCGGGATGGATCGAAAATTTCGATCTATGAGCTTCCTCCATCAAAGTAGTACGCGTACCGCCCACAAACGGTACCCAAATCCGGCCCTGAAAAGTCATAAACCCTCGACTATCCGAAACGAACTCTGAAACCAAACCAACGACCTGTTCTCTTCTGCATCTCCGGATGCACAGCCTCGGCCTGTGCCCCACAAATGGCGTCCAAAACTGGAGCTATCACGGTCAATCTCAAACATACATTTCGCAGTGGAGTAGTCTCCGCCCTGCGGCTCAACGCGTCAGCTACCACATTAGCCTTGCCCGGGTGGTACAGGATCTCACAATCATAATCCTTGACCACATCTAACCACCTCCTCTGCCGCATATTTAGGTTAGGCTAATCCATCAAGTACTTCAAGCTCTTATGGTCTGTGTATATCGTACAATGAACCCCATACAAGTAGTGACGCCAAATCTTGAGGGCAAACACCACTGCCCCCAACTCTAGATCATGTGTGGGATATCTCGTCTCATGAGGCTTCAACTTCCTCGATGCATATGCTATCACATGTCCTTTCTGCATCAGCACCGCTCCCAGCCCTAAAATCGATGCATCACAAAATACTACAAAATCTTCCATCCCTTCTGGAAGAGCTAATACTGGAGCTTCGCACAACCTTTGGCGAAGCGTCTCAAAGGAGGTCTGCTGCTCGGGACCCCATAAAAATGTAACAGCCTTCCGGGTCAATCTGGTGAGTGGCACTGCGATCTTGGAGAAATCCTTGATAAACCTCCGATAGTACCCTGCCAACCCAAGGAAGCTCCTGATCTCAGAGGGTGACTTTGGCACCTCCCAACTCATCACCGCATCAACCTTGGCCGGATTGACAAATATCCCTTTCTGATTAACGAGGTGCCCCAGAAACTGGACCTCCCGCAACCAGAAATCGCACTTGGAAAACTTCGCATAAAGTTTCTCCGATCTCAAAACCCCAAGAACTTCCCTCAAATGCTCCTCATGCTGCTCTCTAGATCTCGAATATACCAGAATATCATCGATGAATACAATCACCGACCGATCCAACATCGGCCTGCATACCCTGTTCATGAGATCCATGAACACAGCCGGGGCATTGGTGAGCCCAAAAGGCATCACCACAAACTCATAATGCCCATAGCGTGTCCTGAACGCTGTCTTCTAGACGTCCTTATCCCGCACTCTCACCTGATGATAGCCCGACCTCAAATCAATCTTGGAGAACCAAGATGCTCCCTGTAACTGATCGAATAAATCGTCGATCCTTGGCAACGGGTAATGGTTCTTGACCATCAGCTTATTCAATTCTCGGTAATCAATACACATTCGATGCGAACCGTCCTTCTTCTTCACAAACAGAATGGGTGCTCCCCACGGCGAGCTACTCGGCCGAATAAACCCCTTCCCCAACAGCTCCTGAAGCTGCGAGGATAACTCTTGCATCTCTGGAGGTGCAAGACGATAAGGCACCTTAGCGATAGGCGCGGCTCCCGGAACCAAATCAATACTAAACTCCACTTGCCTCACGGGAGGCACACCCGGTAATTCTTCGAGAAAAACATCTGGAAACTCACGCACCATCGGAACTTCATCCACTGAACTCGGTCTCTCGGAGATCACTCGCGTATCCATCACATACGCCACAAAACCCTTACAGCCCTACTGTAAACACTGCCTCGCCCTTGCGGCCGAACAAAAGGCTGATCCAGAACGTGTACCCTCGCCGTATACCGAAAGAACTCCCCCACTAGGATCTCGTATGGTCACCAGCTGACGCTCGCAGTCGATAACCGCGCCGAAACGGCTCAACCAGTCCATGCCCACAATGACACAGACATCACCCATCGCAATAGGAACCAGATCAATCGGAAACTCAACCCCAAAAATCTCTAACACACATCCTCGGAGGACCTCCGTGGCACAAATCACTCTGTCGGCAGCTATGGAAACCCGTAGAGGCCGACTCAATGCCTCATGACTAACACTGATATGCTGACTAAAGGCCAAAGATACAAAAGACCGACTCGCACCCGAGTCAAATAACACTAAAGCAGGTACAGAGTTCACAAGGAAGGTACCTATGCATAACATAATATAAGCATAATATCTCAACACCAAAATAAATGTATAGAAGGAAACGTACCAGCCACAACGTCGGGTGCAGCGCGGACCTCCTCCGCAGTCAGCTGAAAGGCTCTCCCTCGAGCTCTCGGTGCCTCGGCCTTCATGGGCCGACTCTCTTTAGCTCTGATGGCGGCAGGGGCAGATCCCTGAGATGTTGCGCGCAGCAGCGAACACTCCGCCTTCCGGTGTCCGGTCTGGTTGCAGTGAAAACACACTGCAAACCCCTTGGGGTAGTCCTTGGCTATATGCCCCTCCTTGCCACATTTGTAGCAAGATCCTGCTCGATAGACTCCATCATGACCCTTGTCGCACTTCCCGCAAGTGCGGACCTTCTGGCTCCCGAGTTTGGGATCAGCGGGCTTGGCCCGCTTGGCTGCCGGCTGGGACTGTGCCGGCCGCCGGTCCCTCCCCAGAGACTCCGCCTCCTCCCTGGCATGTGTCTCAAGCTCAATCTCCCTCTTCCGGGCATTTGCCTGAAGCTCAGCAAATGTCCGATACGAGGAGTTCACGGCCAACTCCCGAATATCCCGTCTCAAAATGCTCAGGTAGCGGCTCATACGTTCCTGCTCAGTGGATACGTGCTCAGGGTAGAACATCGCCCTCTCATGGAACATCCTCGTGATCGCTGTAACTGACTGAGTACCCTGCTTGAGGGTCAGAAACTCCTGTGCCAAACGCTCCCTCTCCACCTGGGGAATGTACTCATCCCTGAACATGGTAGTGAACCTCTCCCAGGTCACTGTCGAAAGCTCAGCAGGCGTAAAATGCACCGTCACAAACTTCCACCAGTCCTTCGCTCCGAAGCGAAGCTGGTTCAGCGCGAACCGAACCTTCAGATGCTCAGGAGATGAGCAAGTGAAGAAGCACCCCTCCATATCAGATATCCACCTCATAGCTGCCACCGGATCCTGTGTCCCATCAAACTCCGGTGGTTTGGTGTTGCTGAACTCCCGAAACAGTGACGCATCACCTCCCTGGGGTCTCGCCGCCGCGATCGCTGCGGTAGCCGTTGCAACAGCAGCCTCAGAAAGAGCGGCGTAACGCTCGTCAAATGTCTCAATCAGCATGGTCTTAATAGACCCGAACATCTCTGGTATCTCAGCCCTGATGACCGCAGCCACCTCCTCATGAATGATCTGTCGAATCTCCTCATCACTAGCTCCGGCACCCTACGGCATATGACGTGTCCTCACCATGATCAACCTCTGAAATACAACATGCGATAAATTAGAATTCACTCGAGCATTCACACACTCGACAATCCACCCCTCCTTGATTCTTGGTATCCCAAAGATTCTTATTTGGACTGTGCACCGCCCCGGTGCTTTCAGTAGTACGGGCCCAATACTACTGTCCACACCGTCTCAGTACACACCCCAAATCTTCCTCTTCGGATCCCAAATCCCAAGTACTCTATCATGCGTAGACCACTCTCTAATAGGTCTCTCATAAGCCCCTCGCTGCTACCTACTCACTCTCAAGCATCTCATAGCAGCTCACCTCTCCCTAGGCTAAGGCATCACAAATCAGGCCACTCTAGTCCTATTAGCAATACCTAGCCTACTCTAGCATGCAGATACATCATATCAATATCAATATTACATAATATAAAGGTATTTTGGGAATTCACCGTCCGGGCGCTAACTGATCGTACACACGTTTCTTCCTGGAATTTGTTTCTTTTTCAAGAAAATCTTTTGCTCTTAGAAAAGTTAGGTTTTCTTTTGAAAATATCTTTCCAATTCCTCAGTTTGAGTTCAAATACTCCCGAAGGTGTACCCGATTCCCTCAAACCAAGGCTTTGATACCAAATTGTAACACCGTAAATTTCAAAACAAAATTTTCAATTTTCTTATAAAACATAATTCGATTAATATTCATCAAACAACCAGATTAATTATCCAATATAGGTCAATACAAAATCCCAAGATCACAATGTAAAAACTCCGAGTGTGTGTGTACGGATCAAGTCGGCGCCTTCCCGCGGTCGTCACTAGTACCTGAAACAATAACATCAAACACTGTAAGCACAAAGCTTAGTGAGTTCCCCAAAATACCACGTTTAACACATAATAGCCACTCGAGGCCATAACTCTGTGGGTCCGTGCGCCCAAACTCTATGAACCCTCAGGTTCTAACTCTGGTAAACATGCACCACATAAATCACATAGAAATAATGCAGTACAACACATAACATACATAGCATACAAATACTCTATCACATAACTCTGGTTACCTACTCAAGGTAAAGTATAGTGAGAAGACTCACCTCGCGTATCTCGGTATCTCAGGAATCCTGGAAATCCCTCGTGCTCGATCCTCCGAGCTCTAATCCTCCTATAACATCATATGTCTCTAATTAACACTTTATATCTCTAAGGTTGACTATCCCTAAGAAGTCGACACAGGTCAACTCCGGTCAACGGTCAACTTTGACCGGACTCGGCGAGTGCTACGGCGACTCGGCGAGTCTAGACGTTTTCACCAACCCTCTGAAATTCCCTTCCAACACGTCGAGTATTCCCCCCCCCCTTACTCGACGAGTTTCACCTGGAAGAATCACGGGGCCACCCCGACTCAACTCGCCGAGTCTCAAGAATAACTCGGCGAGTCCCAGTTCGACTTAGTCCACTTGTCGTCCCTCCAACTTGCTTCTAAGGTCAGATCTGCTTCCACAATCTATAGATCTAGCCTCCCTAGACTGATTCATCACGTAAAGCTTCTATCTTGGTGCCCATAACACACCCCATGGCTCAAAAATGGAGTTTTAACCTAAGGCATGAGGATTCCAATCCAAAGCCTCCATTGATTCCCAAAAAGCTTGGGTAAAGGGACACTCTGGACCTCTAAGGGTCCAGATCTATGGTTCAAACCTCATAAGGGACCAAGAGGACACTAGATCTGGCCACAAAAGGGTTCAACAAACCCTAAATCTAGATGAACATCAACAAGGAAGAAGATAACTCGAAATTATTACCACAATAGTGATGCTCTGGACTCCAAACCCTCAGAAGTGGCTCCACTTGCTTTCGCTTGGCTAGTTCTTCTCCTTCCTTGCAACAATGACACCTCCAAGATCAATAATGGCCTCCTACTTTGCTCCAAATGCTCACACTCGATTAGGGTTTCACTCAAGGGACTGGTGAGCACAAATGACGGCCATTAGACCCTTTAAATAGGTCTCAAACTCGAGAAATTAGGGTTTCATTACACAGCGCTGACTCGCCGAGTCCATATCCTGGACTCGCCGAGTCCAGGCGCGATCCCGCGACCTGATCTGCATCCCTGCTCGGCGAGTCTGAGCTCCAACTCGCCGACTCCTCTCTCAAATCACCAAAAACACAAATATACAAGATACCTGAAAAATCCGACTGTTACAAATTTGTTGCACAACAACTTGGAAGCAATGGCAGGCCCTTGAGCTGCCAGGTGGGAAGAAATTAAGATTGAGTTAAGTCCATATGAGTTTGGATTTGTCATTATTCTTGTCTTGTGACTATGGTTTTAACAATTCACATGGATAAGAACACATACACCATTAAATCTAAGTGTCATAAGTTTTCTCTCCAATTCATGAAAATGTTGGTGAGGAAACACTTTCACTAAGTAGATTTTAGCTAGATAGCAATTGTGATATTTGCATTCTCAAAGTCGTTAGTGGAGCGTGTGTGGTTTACCAGCACACTAACTTGGACTTGTGAGAAGTGGCAAAAAGGTCTAACCATTATGATTACGGCATCCCTCTTCATAATTGTTTAGGCACACAAGTGTTCTATCTAAGGGAAGGTGTATGATTTTGATAAAGTCTTATCAAAACAATCTAGTATCAGAAATCTGAACTTTGGTAAGAAAGCCAGCTGAGTTCTGAGTACATGTCAAAGCTAGTGGGAGCATAAGTGTTATCCTAATAATCATCATGCTAGTGGAAGCATGATAATTATGATAAGTATTGTAAGTTAGCAATGTTAATTATAGAAAATAAAAATTTCAATTGGGAAAGCGTTGTTTTGCGATAATTAAGGGAGAGGAAATTATACTTCATCTCAAATCTATAAGCTTAGATCGTGAGGTTTTAGTCATTTAGTCAAGGATATATATATATATATATATATATATATATATATATATATATATGTATATATATATATATATATATATATATATATATATATGAATTTCATGCTGGAATGGCTCAATATATATATATAATTCTGTATATGGGTCCATTATTTGCGTTCTAAAATTCGATTATGATTACGGCATCCCTTTTCATAATCTGAATTATGAGAACTTGGGAAATAGAAATGGAAATGTTATAGCAATAGACTGGTTTAGTCTTTATGTGAGACATCATAAATCGTGTCCAATATGCTTCGGATATAGGATCGATTACATGTGCTATATTCATCATTTCTAAAAAATTTCCAAATGCCTGGGGCATTAAGAAGGGAAAAGGTTTAGAACTGGATATGACTAAAAGGATTAAACAATTGTCGAGGACAACCTAAGGCTTACCAAAGATTGGTTGCTCAAGGACAGTTGGAAGTATAGTGATAATTCTGGAAGGACCATATTGACATAATCTGTAAGGAGGCAACTCTTGTTTAGAAGTGATAGTCAAAATGAATCTGGAAATGTTTCAAAGTCAGAAATTTCAATCTGTGTAAGATTAAGGAAACTTAATGCAAGAAGGTTGTTTCCAAGGAGTTGATCTCCTTTGGAATACTCTGTAATGATTATTGCCAAGTTTTGTGAATTTGTGCATAATCGTTACAAGAGGATCAATGCATATAAGTTTAGAATCTAACAGATTTCAGTAAATGGCATGAATTTGGAATTCTTGCATTTGCAGTAAGGATTTGGGAGTGTGAAAAGAGAATCATTGAAGTTATGTTCCATTGATCTAGTTCACAAAGTAAAGATCATAGAAAAACATAGTATACATACTTGGTGTATGGCATGACTAGTGTTTAGAAAACATAGTGTACATGCTTGGAGCATGGGACAACTATTGTTTTAAGTTCAAGAATAAAGTTGATAGCTGAAACAGTATACAATGAATAATTTGTAATCATATGGTGAGAAATAAAAGGTGTTTTATTTATGTTCATAGGTTTTGATACCATATTGGATTCAATTATTATTGTGTTTCACTTTGCATGTTTTAACTTCCTGAATAAACTAGGTTATTCTTTTGGAATGACTAAGTTATTCAAACCATCCACATTCGGTGATATGTTGGAAGTAGATATGAATTAAGACTGTCATGGGTTGGCTTGTAGAGGTCTAAGGTGTTGGAGAAAGGGCTACAACACTCATGAGTGCTGATAAGTTCTGAGTATTGGATTCAACCCGCGCTCATTGGAATCACTTCATGGATTTTATCACGAGTGATCATGAGATGATAATATCTTATATTCTTCAAACATAGAGATATGAGTTGTTACTATGAGTTGGTTGTACATTGATTGCACAAAAACGCATTTGGTAACTCGGTGCTATAAAACGTGCCTTTGTGTATGATTTAACAAGTAGTAGAACAAGCCATACGAGTCGAAGTTTATCCATTCCTTTTACCTTCGGGATAAAAGCAATATTTTTGGGCCCCTTGATGATTTCATAATGACAAATGGAAATGCTCGGCCAGGCCAGGACTGATTTGATTTGTTCAATTAGTCAGTCATCATAAATCGGAAATCAGGAAACAACAAATGGACAGAGAGAATGATTATAATCCATGTCTCAGTCCATATGATACTTAGAATGGAGGAATATATGATCCCTTATCTAATGGACAAGTCATTGACAAAGGTCAGAGTTCATCTACAAGGTCAAAGTTCGATAGAAGCTTTTGAGAGCTACGATTGTCGGTCGGTTCTTGAAGTCATATGCAATAATAGTTTTAGACTTATCCAAGTGGGAGACTATTGGATTGATGTCTAAGTCCATAACTATAATTGTTAAGACTTGACCCGACCCGGCATGGTCCATTTGGGTTGCATGGCATCATGCACTTGGATAGACTATAATGAGAGAAATAAGACACTTATGGTTATTAATATATTATCAGTTCTAGTATATTAATAATAAGAATAATAAGAATATTTAATTAGTATTGATCAAGAATTAATATAGGATTAATTAAGTGATCAAAAGAAGACTAATTAAATATATGGGTTGATTGTACAAATCATCCATACTTATATAGTGTGCTAATGCTCCATGGATTATCTAGTTGGGCTAAAACCCATATGATGCTTCATGGTGGTTTTGTACCCATGGATCATGGAAATGAAAGGCCATGTCAATTAGGGTTTACATGGTGGAACCATAACTATATAAGCATCTTATTCTTGACCAAAATCAGCCACTAGAGAGAGTAAGAAAGGGCTAGCCGATTTTCATGAAGTGTATAATTCTCTCAAGTTATTCCAAGTGTAGTTGGTGTTGTGTGAACCATTTGAGGTGTCACACTTGGGGCACTAGGCACTCAAGCTTCATGAAGACTTTCTACATTAAAGAGGTGTGTATTCTATCTTGCTATAGTCATTGTTTTGTATGCTAGATTAGGATAATACCTTGGAAGTTCATATTTGCATGTATAATAGAGAAAACATAGATCCAAGGTATTTAGGGTTGCATGTACACTTAGGAGTGTTAGAATGCTCAAAACCCAACAACAACGTCGTCGCCAGCTAGTGAAGGTTCGTTGGGATACCAACCGAGAAACCGATTTCACAAAGGAGCACTAGAACTAATTGATTAGGAAGTTTCCTCCTCATTACTCGATCATTCATACCTACTTGCTTACCTAAATTCTAATTTTCGGATGAAATTCCCTTTAACAGGGGGATGATATGACAACCGAAATTTCCATTTTGAACAAACCACATTAAGCCAATTGAAGTTAGAATAGTTACAGTGATATTCCAGACTTTGGGTATAAGTTTGAGTATTTCAGGTTTAGCACTTAAGGAGACATCAAGAGAGTGGATGCACTAGGGTTTTGTGCAACACTGTTATTCCAATACTCTATGATATTAGAGTTCATTTCGGGAATAAAATATTTTCTGCCAAAAATCTCAGGACTATATATAGAAATCTGAACCATATTCGTTCATTAGTTACATTTACAACTAGAGAAAAGCTAATTTCTCTCTCACGGATCTTCGAGTTTTTATCCCATATCATGAGTACTTCTATCTAGTTGTATTATATAGCTTAGATTATGTTTTATAACATCAAAATCGAATCAAAACCCCAAGATTTGGGAGTTTACCGCCCAAGAACACTTGGAGAGTAAACTCCATTTTAAGGGCCAAAAGTGTGCCCAATGTCCCTCAAAGCCTTGGAACTCAACATAGGGACTACCATTACATGTTTAGACCACCAAAACAATTAATAATCAAGGGTGAAATTGAGTTCACGGCCAAGGAAGTTCTTGGGCCGTGAAATCCATTTTTAAGTGACAAAATGCCGTAAAAACACCCCCTTAAGCCAAGAGACTAAATTGGACATGTACCTAAATAAGTTTAGGAATAGGAAACACACTTAGAACACCAAGAGTAAGGTGTTCATGGCCCAATAAGTTCTAGGGTCGTGAACTCCATAAAATGGTGCCAAATGGTGCCATAAACTCTTCTAATGCCTAGTACAAGAGCCTAGTTTAGTTCCTAGTTAATTTAGGGACTTGAAAACGCCATAAACATCCTCCCAAGAGAGATTACGGCCATAATCTCCAAGGGATATGGTCCTAGGGCCGTGAACTCCTCAAAGGAGTTAAAAGGAAGCCCAAACACTTGTTTAAGCCTTGAAGCAATTCACCACTTGATTTGTAATAATTTTAGGCTTCATTTAGGAACCTTATTGAGAGTTTACGGCTAGGAGTTTACTCCTCTAGGCCGTAAACTCCAACATATATGGTCTTTTGACCATAAACTTCCATCAGAGGTCTTGCACTCCTTTGTTGCAACGCACTAGCCTCCTAGCACTTGACCAAAGTGTTTACCTCGCATTAGAATGTTTATACATGTTTAATTAGTGTTTTAATCACTAATTGTTTATATACATATGTCATCATATGTAATTAGGATCATTGTGTGTGTCTAAAGTCTTCACTTGACACCAAGCACTTGTCCGATCCTTCCTTACGATACAGTCCGTTCAATTCCAATCACTTACTACAGGTGAGTTCATACCCCTTAATGAATGTTTTAACTGTTTTTAAATGTTTTATGCGGGGGGGGGGGGGGGGGATACATGTAGAATTATGCTAGTTACTATATCAATCATATGTGATTAGTAAGCAACATTCAAACGATTGGGTACTCATTAGCCATTTTACCAAACATTTTCCTTCAAATGATTTTCATAAACATTTTATATGATTAAAACTCCATATTAAGTTCTACACTTTACTCTGTACGCTTCATTTCAAACTCATTTATAATTGTGTTTCAAACAAATGGTCTTTTATACTTAAACTGTTTTATCAAACCCACGCTTTCAACCATTTTATAGATTGACATCAAGTTGATCGTTTCTTAGATAATAATTATGTTCAAAGGTGTTACCAAACTTATTTTATGCTTTTATATTATCAATTGCATGCCTATATATGTATTGTTATATAAGAAATGTTTAAAAGACTTAGGAAGGCTATCCACCCTATTTCCTTTTCACGCTTGAGATGTGGTCTGGTGGGATATCGGGTACCCGTCCGACGGTCGTTTAAATATTAGTTATATATCATGTGTACATATATAGTCATAAAGGTTCTTCCAGTTCATTCAATACCCTTGGGTAGCAAGGGTATACATCCATGTTCATATGTACCGGTTATATTACTAGTAAGCTACCATAGGGGTAGTTTAGGAAGATACTAGGATTATTACGTGAACGCGATATCATACAATGAGTCAGTTCATTCATGAGTCAATACTTGCTAGATAGAGAGAACATACATTACAGCTTGTACACACAGTACATTACTATACATGCTAGATAGAGAGAGAATACATGTTTTAGCTAGCACACGTAGAACATTACAGTACATTACTATACTATTACATAGATATGTTTTTACATGATTACGCTTACATGAGTACGTTTACATATATACGTTTACATGAGTGTGGTTACATATACTTTGATAGGACAGACATCACTATGTGCTATAGCATAGAAGAAGTTCAGGATCTAACTATACCGATGAATCGCAACGCATTGTGATAGTTATATCGGGTATACATGATCATAGTAATGTGGATGCTCACGGCTTGCATACATACAAGCATCGTGGGTAGGTCTCAAAATCCCTTTGATAGGGGAGCATATAGCCTGGGATCTAGGCATCACATTATACCTTATCCATCAAATAAGGCAGTTGAGTACTGATGTAGTTATTTATTTCAAATGCTACAGTACTTAGAAGAATTACCCTAGACTTAAGGTAATTGGTACGGTTGTAGTTCGACACTACACCATAGTACTATTTCATTTTCCCATTACATTCACTTCGTGAACACACACACGACGCACGATAATGTAGAAACTATATTTTTGGTTAATGATAGTCATACTTGGGAAAATACACACTTTTATAAGAAACGAACATTTAGAACAGTTAAGTCTTGGTAGAAGACTCCATGTTATAAAAGTAGGAATCATAGGGATTTCTAGGGTTTTTCAAACGTTTACAGTTGTTTTACAAACATTTTCAATACTTACAATTCTTATACATACAAATTCTTACATACAAATTAAGACACTAAAATACTTATGATCTCACCAACTTCAAAGTTGATACTCTCTTTCAAAATAACTTGTATCCTCATGTCAAACATAGACAGGTACCGATGCAAGGTTTAGAGAAGATGGAGCTCGTTCAAGACTCATATTTCATTTTGATTTATGCTTTAGTGTTTATCAAAATTTGACAGAACACACTTGTATAATAATTTTATTATTAATGCAATGGGTGATGTTGTTGCTTGTTTACTACTTTTCATTGTTGTGATACTGTACATGACGTCCTCTGCCGTTCTTGGTTTTGGGGTGTGACATTAATGGTTAAAGACCCATGAGTATTGTGTATTCTATATACATGAGAGAAAGGCTTTCACTTGTTGGTGTCCACACACTCTAAAACCATAAAATGCTTTTATGTTGCATTCTCTCTCAATTTTGTTTATCTTTGGAAGATTAACTCTCTTACTTTTTCTCTCTTGAAGTTCATATTGGTTATGAACTTCAAGCTTAAGAGCCTTAAGAGCTTTATACAAAAATAACTAACATTCTATATCAAGTTGAGTCATTATTGGTGTCTCTAAAGTTCATCATTCTTCATCAACTTCCAAGCCTCCCAATAGGACCCAAAGAACTACAAAGGTTGTTATTTTTCATCTTCTTCTTTGGTTTGTGTTTAATCTTTCTACAACTTGCAATATGATCATTGGTAGCTTTAACTTGTTTATGTTATTCAAAATTTATAAGTCTTCCATTACTAAATCTCTTATTTTTTAAACTAGTTTTTGAATAAAAACTCAACAACTGGTATCAAGAGCTACCTTGCATGTTTGGTTAGATTTTTTGATTTTTGAAAATCTTAGTTTTTGGAGGATATAGATAACTGTCGTGTATAAAAACAAGCTCATACATATTTTCTATGAAAAATTGATATTTGTTATTTTATGTGACAAAAGATTTGATGCATATGTTATCATTTAAAATTATATTAGAAAAATAAAGGTTGTTTAATGTATGTTGATATGTATGATGTGCATAAACTAGTCAATGACCAATGTGTTTGTTGTGTTGTTGTGTTGGTTGTTTTTATTATAAAAATGGTTGTAGTAATTTATTTATTTACAAGTTTGTAACCCGTAAGAACCACAGTTATAAAATTAATTAAACTTTAATAGTTAAATTTAAAACTATTAATAACTTATTTTATATAAATTATTAATTAAGAGGTTTTTTTAGTTATATAAAATTGTAATCATTGATTTAAATAAATATGTAAAATTATATCATTTTATAATTTGTATTAATTTTATTTTGATTTTTATTCTAATGTTGTTAATTTAATGTAATTAGAATGAGAAATTTAAAATTTGAAATGGAGAATCAATATGTTGACAAATGATATGCATTAATTATAAGACATAATAAGGTGAAACATGACAAAAGAAAAATAAAATTTACATTAATTATGAGGCTTAATATGGTGACACATGTCAAAAGAAGATTAAAAACTACTCTTTTATTAGAATAGGGATATGGTATGTAATAAATTAAATAACTTAGTTTTGTTGGTTTATTTTTATAAATAATAGATTAGTTGTTAGAAATAATTTATTTGTACAAAAATGTAACAAGAAATGAAGTTCAAGACCTTTCTTTTTTGAAAATCAAAGAGCAATTTTCGAATTTGTGAACATGCTGAAAGTTCGTGACAGTTTCTAATAAGTGTCACTAATGATGTTTACAAAGGGCCGTTGCACTTTAAGTGACATTTATTGCTATAAAGAAGCTTTTCCAATATTTTGCAAGAAAATGGAGTTTTCTCAAGCGGGAACTTGTACAACAACATTAAAAAAAATATTTTTCGTCCCTTAAAATATTCCTTTAGGAAAAAACTTGACATCCTTTGTGTTGGCTCACAAAAAATATCATTAGTTTGTTATGTTTATGCATATATATTTTATGTATGTTTGTAACATTAAAAGAATATTTTTGGTCCTTATAATAATTTTTTTGGACAAAATAAATATCACATAGAGTTTGCTTTTTAAAATTATAATGTAGACATAAGATGTAACAAATTATCTTTTTAAGATAATATCTGGAGTAAATCACAATTTTGGTCCTTATGATTTGGTCAAATTCACACATTCAATCCAACATTTGAAAATTTAAGAAGATGCATCATTGTGGTTTAAAGAAATTGCACTGGATATCCTTAATCCACTTAAAATGTCCACTTTACCCTTTCTTTTATATTTTTTTCTAGTATATAAACGTATATATATATATATATACACACACACAAACACACACACATGCATATATATATATATATATATATATATATATATATATATATATATATATATATATATATATATATATATATATATATATATATATGGAAGAGTTACATGGAAAATAAATGATTAGGGCAACACATGTTTGAACCAATGAAAACATGACTACACATCACTTTACAATAACTACATAAATAACTTCCACAATACATTACTTGTAAATAAAGAAATGGATACATGACGGTTGATTATTGTTTTTTTTACATATTTGTAAAGCAATGTATAAATTGTTTGATTAAAAAATAAAAAAGGTTAGTTAAATTAGAATATGATTAACGCATATTAGGTATGATTATTTATTTTAATACGGTTATTGTATAGGCTAACCGAAATTCAAAACGCGTGTTAATGGCTTTGAATTCAATATTTTAGTTATAGAATTTTTTTACATTTCGTTCTAAATGAAAACTGCTAGTCAGAATTCATATCACTCAAACACATATGTCAATTTTTTGAAAAGAAGAAGGGAAGTTGTAATTAAAGTCCTTTAAACATGGGTTGACTTCAGTTCATGCAATTTTTTACCTGAGATATGTTTTTTTTTTCAACTAAGTTTAAGTTCCATAAGAAAGATTTACATAGATGTTAGGGTGCAAAGTCATGCTTGGATTTAATGTTTTAGGATTTCTCTTTGTATGTGTAAATGGGTTGAGTCTTTCCTATAAATAGGAAGTGAGTGACTCCCATTATGTACGAGTCCATTTTGGAGTGTTAGACTAGAGAGAGAAATTGTATACAAACCCATTTGTATAATCTTTCTAGATCTAATAAGAGCTTACAAAGATTTATTTACCCCTTGTGCTCTTAAATTTTACATAATGAATCACTAGATCTTTCTAATTCCGCATATGCCATCATAATCAACACCACTACAATTGGTATCAGAGCGGGTGTTCTTGATTTCATCAAGAATTGATCCTTGATGGCGATCTTGATTTGGTCATTCTTCATGTTCTTATGGATATTCGTGATTAGAGTGTTTTTGTGTTCTTGAAGTCGAATTTTTCTTTGATTTCATCCATAATTCGACTTTCTCTCTCTATAATACTTGTTTGTACCACTTTCTCTCACTAGAATTTGGTTCATATTCACTTTCTATCTCTAGAGATCTACTTGATTTACACTTTCTCTTTCTAGAAAACCCAAGTTCATATCATTTGATTCGAATGAAAAGAAGCAATTATGGAGAAATGGATGATTCGTAGTGAAGATGTTCAATATGAATGCTCATTTGAATATCTTCTTAATAGCTTGACTGTCGGATTGATTAGTGAATATGATATTGTTGTAAATGGAGAAAAGAATGAAGTTGGAGAATTAATTAGTTGTCCAATTTTTCGAACCAAACATTTTTTTGATCGATTGATTACAACTTATCAAAAGAGACGAAGAAATAGAAGAGATGGAGAAGTCATAAAAGGAATTTCTCGTGCTGAATGCAAATATGGAAGCAATAAACTTGAATATTATGTAGATTGTCGTGAAGCTCGGGATGGTGTTCTTGATGATGATGATGTTCAAGAAAAAGGAGTTCAAGTTGATTTTCAAGATGAAAAAGTTTTTTGCTCAATTGGAGTTCAAAGCGATGATATTTTGTGTTCTTGTGATTCGTTTGAAGGAATGATTTCTTATCGGAAGCCGGTGATTCAAGAAATTCACAAATATCAAACTCCAAAAGATTTGATTCAAACTCAAAATGTTCATGTTGTTGAAAGTGGGTTTGTTCATGAAGTCAAGTCTTCAAGATGCAAAAAGATGAATAAGAAAAAGAAGAAGAAGATTAATCGGAAGAATAAGCGGGTTTACTCACAAAAATCGTCATATGTTGTGAAGCCAAAATCCGTGAAGCAAATTTGGGTTCCAAAGGAACAATCTCCAAAGGTTGCATTGAATTTAAAGTCAAAACCCAAAAGTGTTGGTGGTTCTTTTGAAGATGTTCTTGGATCGTTGAAGAACACGAATAACACGAAGAACGAGTTGTACATCTCGCATGGTGGGTGGTACAATGTACAATTTGGAGATTTTCTCATTCCGACAAAAGAATCGAGCTGTTCAAAATTCGATTTGTTCGTTGCAAACGGAACTCGATTTGTCAAAAAGGTAACTCAAATTCTCAAATGGATTCCAAAACATCCATGATTTCGATTCGTGCTTTGCGTTTTTCATTTTTGATCAGTATGTCTCGTTGGATCAAATCCGTTTCAACACCATTGGTGATCCAACGATAAGTTTTTTTAGATCAAGCCCACGTCCAAACCATAATCAAAATCATTTTTACTCTTTAATAATGAAATTTGATTCATAAGCCCAAATTTTTTTTTTTGAATAAATCACTGTTCATCTTTTAATTCAAGTAAGCCCAAAATCTTTTTGATCCAGTACTGTTCATTGCATTTTGTGATCGTAAATCGTGAACAATGTATTTCAATTAAAATATTCCTCCAGTTCATGTATCAAAAAGGTGTTTTCTCATTTTGACGGAACTCTCACTTGCTTCGTATCTTATTCATCGGATCTTACAATCGAAACTAAGAATCGATTTCAAAGGTGATTACGAAGGCTTGAAGCAACACGGAACTGAAATCGATTCTGGATAACAAAGGATTAGAGTTGAATACTTGATTTTGAACTGATTAACTTGGGATTGAAAGATTGAAATATCAGGAAGATAAAGTAGAGTCGAATGTTCAAATCAACTGGTATGAATCGAAATCGATTTCAATTATATTGATTTTGTTGAGTTCGACTGCTTACAGATCAATGAAATCTAAGATTCGAGTTTCTAATAACGAATGAGAAGTCGATTAGGGAGTCTATTGAAGTCAAAATTGAATGTGTTCATTGGAAGGTGAAGGTTTCGATTGCTGATTTTAAAAACGAAAAGGGAATATAATTTTAGAGTTGAAATTAACTTCGCGTGTTGATGAGTTTATGTCGATTGATAAACTGTGGAATCGACTTTGGTGATATTTTGTATCAAATTGTTAAAAGCGAAGCTTGTGATGGAGGTTAATGGAAAATAAAGGATGAATCGTGTATAAAATGGGTTGTTAAAGAGGTTGATGTTTGCGATAGGCTTCACATGGTTGAAGGATTGAACAATTGTGTTCGCATCTGGTTAATTGATTTTGATTTTGCAAGCTTGGAGTCGGAGAACTGGATTGTGTTCGCATTTATGGATTGGTTTCGCATTTGTGTGAATAAAAAATGGGGTTCGCATCTATAGAATGCGAAGAAGAAAATATTTTCATTTGCTTATACACTTTGGATTCGCATGTGGTGAGATAAAAATGCGAAGTCAAAATGTGCGAAGAGTATAAATGTGAAGTCAAAATGTGCGAAATGTTTACTGTATAAATGCGAATTGGGGAAGAAAGCTAATAGTTTCACATTTGGTCTCTAAATTTTTCATGAAATCACAAAATTGATCCAATTTCGCATGTTTGGAGAACAAAACGGAAGCAGATTCGAAAACAGTCCCTGGAGTTTCGCATTTTTGGAAATAAATACCCAACTTCGCAAATAGCAATAAAAGCTGAGAAATTGAAAGATATATTCAAGCAAAATATATTAAAAAAAACACTAGAAAGATTATTTAAATAAAACGTCAAAAAATGTCAAAGAACAAAATATAAATAACATTAAAAAGATGTTCAAATAAAATTAAAAAAAAATATATCTAAATTACAAAAAAGGTAAATAAAATAAAATATACGCGACAAAATAGATAAAAAAAATTTAAACAATTATATATATATATATATATATATATATATATATATATATATATATATATATATATATAAAAGAAAAAGAAATATATAAAAATAAGAGTAAAATGGTCTTTTAAGTGGATTAAGAATGTCCAGTGCAAATGTCTTTAAACCACAATTATACATCTTGTCAAAATTTAAAAGGTTTGACTGAATATGCTAATTTGACCAAACCACAGGGACCAAAACTATAGTTTACTCTAAAATCCGGTTTTATATAAACGTTGATAATGTCAAAATTTGAAATACTCAAATATAAGTTTTAAAATTGTGATTTTTATAACTTACACAAACTCCAAATTGTAAGAGTCAAAGACGTGTTGTAATGAGTCGAAGACTTTACCCTTTGTGTATTTTGTAATATATTTACTAAGGCATCTTAATGTTCGAAGCTTAAATGTAATGTCTTAGTATTTTTTTTGTATACTTTCATGTTCCATATAAATAGGAACATTACTTAGAGTTAGATAAGAAGTCTTTACAGAACTTGGCTTTGTACTCTCTGTAAAACTATGAAAGTATAGTAGAGTGAAACAAGATCATATTTACATCTCGTGTTCTTTCATACCGTTTTTACTCTGATTTGATTCTCATTACTCGATTAACAATTCATCTATTGGTATCAGAGTATGATTCATAACTGCGATTTGATTTTCTGTTGAATCTATTGTATTTGAATTGTAAAATTTGATTCGAAAGTTTCCGCACAATTTGATTTAGAAAATCATCAAGGATCATAAGTTTTGATTCGATTCTGCATTGAATTTGCTTTATCGAGTACTTGTTCTTGAATTTCTGTACATTTCATTCAGTAAGATACAAATTTCTTCAAACTTTCTGAAAAATTAAAATACGTACAACAATGGAGAATTTTAACATGAACATGATGACTTCTTTCTCGCATCTCTTAGGATCTTTTACTAAAATTCCAATGCCGATTCCAGAATATTACGATCAATGGGCTGATTGAATGGAAGATTATCTAAATGGATTATGTGACAACCCGAAATTTCCATTCTGTACAAACTATATCACTTCAATAGAAGTTATAGAAGTCAAAGTTGATTTTCGGACTTTTCGCGTAAGTTTGAGTAAATTAGGGTTTTCACTTCAGGAAATATCAGGAGAGTGGGTGCACTAGGGTTGTGTGCAACACTGTTATTCCATTACTCTAGGACATTAGAGTTCATTCCAGGAATAAAAATATTTTCTGCCAAAATATTTCAGGACTATAAATAGTTTTCTGAACCAAATTTATTCATTATTCACATTTCCAACTAGAGAAAAGCCATTTTCTCTCTGACGGATCGTCGGGTTTTTATACCAAAATGTGAGTAACTCTTTATAGTAATGTTAGAAAGCTTTATATGTGTTTATAACATGATTTAGAAGGCTAAATCATGAGATCTAGGAGTTTACACCCCAAGGTGTTCTTGGGCGGTAAACTCCCGAAACGAAGCCAAAACCGACCCTTGTGTTATGATAAAGCCTTAGATTCATATGTATACATGTTAGGGACAAGAAAACAACCAAAATCCACCCAAGTTTGGGAGTTTACGGCCCTAGATTATCATAGGCCGTAAACTCCAAATTCAAACCCTAAATGGTACTTTTAAGGCTCCTAAAGGCTTAGACAATTACCTAGACTTGTTCCCATTAAATCTAAGGCATTAAAAACATCAAAGAACACAAACAAAGGAGAGTTTACGGCCCAAGTGTATCTTAGGCCGTAAACTCCATTGAAATGGACAAAAAGGGTGTTTTCATGACACCTAAAGCCCTAGACCTTTACAAGGAATTGTACCTACTTAATGGAAGGACCAAACCACATCAAAATCACTTAACAAAGTGAGTTTACGGCCAAGACATGGTTCTTGGGCCGTAAACTCCTAAAAAGGGCACCAAGGTGTGCCTAATGCCTTCATATGCTTGGAATAAAAGTCTAGAACCCATACCACAAGTGCAAAGGGCTTGAAAACAACAAAAACACCATATACTTAGAGTTTATGGCCGTAAACTCTAAGGGAAATGGCCTTAGGGCCATAAACTCCTATTTGGAGTACTTCTAGACCTTAAACCCTTCCAAGGACTTAGCCACTAAGTTAGAATAATTCTAGAAAGCATTTGGGACTTCAAAACACACCAAACACACATGTTTGGGAGTTTACAGCCGTAAAATCAAGAGTTTACAACCGTAAAGTCCATGTGTGATGGTTTATGGAGAGTAAACTCTCATATAGGGTCCTTTGGAAACCCTAAACCCAAGTGTTTTGTCCCACATTAGCATAAATGCAATCCTTAGGGCCTATAATAGTTATATAAAGTGTTTATTATGCCTAGGATGTCTTAACTTTATCGATTAGTGATTTAAGACTAATTGAATGCATATATGTAAGATTATATGTTCATTAGGATCATAGTGTGTGTACAAGTCCTCGCTTGACACCTAGCCATCCTATACCGTCACTTCATCCCAATTACCAACTTCAGGTGAGTTCATACCCCTAATCAATGTTTTAAATGATTTTAAATGCTTTAAATGGGGGGGGGGGGGGAATACAAGTAGAAACAAACATGTTATTAAATCATTGTTATGTATTTTATAACTGTGTTTGTCAGTTAACAAATTTCACATACTACAAAATGTGATGCATGAAATGGTTTTAAATCTTAAAAACGCATTGTTATCTATTGTTTTACCTTTGAAATGTATATTAAATTGACATCAAGTCATTTTGAATTATTGTTCCAAAACCCATAAGATGTCTTATGAAACCATTTTACATTATTGAACTAATCTATGCATGTACACTTATATTCTTATATATGTATTGATGTTATAGTTTACAGTTTTCATTTAGTTTCTTACACCCTTGAGTAGTAAGAGTGTATAGACCTACTTGAACAACCAATTACCTTCCAGAAAACTATCATAGGGATAATTTGGAGATATCAAACATAATTCCTATTACAAGGAATCACACAAGAGTCAGTTCATTCATGAGTCTATACCAGTACATTACCTGATACATGAGTACCTTTACATGTGATTACATGATACATGCGTACATTTACATATACTTATATGATACATGAATACCATACATGAATACTGTTACTTAGATACATTATCCTGTACTCACTTACGTGGATACTTGTACCTAGAGTTATTAGGAAGATTTATTCGTACCTTTTGTGTAAATTTTCCTGCCTATCTCAGTTCAATGGGATGTCTATACGGGACTAACCATTCCGTAACCCAGCTGTTAGCAACACTGGGTGATGAACATCTACGAATGTCTAAGGTTGTTTCTGATATTAGGAGTCAGTTACGGAACTAACCATTCCTCCATCTCCTGTTGCAATAGAGGATGAGATGAAACTCTTCGGATGATCATTAGGTTAACGTTGTTATGGGATTAACCCCCCTCCACCTTGCTGCCGCTATAGAGGGTGAGTGGACAATCTTCGGATGTTCATCGGGTATACCATTCACTTCAGCGATGTCGTGATAATCCAGGTCACCCAGGGATAACACTTACATGATTATATTTTTCCTATTTACTTTATTTTGTGATACTTTCACTTAAACAAGGAGTTAGACTAAGTACTCTAGTACTAGTCAATAGAAAGGAAAAGCTAATATTACTTACAAAACATTCGGGTCTTGGTAGAAGACTACCTAGTCATTACAAAACATTCGGGTCTTGGTAGAAGGCTACATAGTAATAACAGAACATTAGGGTCTTGGTAAAAGACTATCATATCATTTCCCTGTTTACTTTATTTTGTGATACTTTCACATAAACAAGGAGTTAGACTAAGTACTCTAGTACTAGTCAATAGAAAGGAAAAGCTATGATATTACTTACAAAACATTCGGGTCTTGGTAGAAGACTACCTAGTCATTACAAAACATTCGGGTCTTGGTAGACGACTACATCTCAAACTGATAGAAAATAAGGGATTTTCTAGGGTTTTTCATACTTACATCAACATTTTTCATTTAACAATTTACATGGCCTTCATAACAGCTTTTCACAAACAAGACAATGACACTTAAATACTTATGAATTCACCAGCTTTAAAGCTGATACTCGCTTTCAAAATAACTTGTATTCTCAGGTCATCAGTAGACAGGTACGGAGGCCAGGTTTTGAGAAGATGGAGCAGTCAAGTCTCATCTTTTATTTTGATTGTATATTTTGGTGTCTTACTACAATGAAAGAACACACATGTATTAAAACTTTACTTATAATGCAATGGATGATGTTGTTGCTTGTTTATTATATTACACTGTTGTGATACTGTACATGACGTCCTCCACCCCTGAACGTTTCCGCCGTTCGAGGTTTTGGGGTGTGACAGATTGGTATCAGAGCATTGTTTATAGTGAATTAAGTATATCAACCCATAAAAGATATACTAACTATAAATACATGGGATTAAAACACTCTGTCTAAGAGTTATACTTATAAATAATAAAATATTTAAGTAAGTATACATGTTGCATTCATACTAAAATCGGTGTCACTAGGACAGTACAAAAGAATTACGATTGTTAGACAACACAAGTGGGCTTAGAGACATATGGTCAAAACTGGGAAGATATAGCCTGATCACCTATATTATCTGAGAGTTGACTAGCATGTGCCTAAGTTTAAGTGTGTGGTTGCAACGATGCTAAAATCTTACCAACCCTACCACAATGAGAACAATAGAACATAACATTAAAAATTAAAATACTATATGAGTATTTGGTGTTACTATAAGTACTTTATACTTGAGAACTAAAACGGGATCTTCATTTCTAAGTTGATAGTTGCTAAGTGGATACACTAAGGCTATATGTAATTAGGATGTTATAGACTTAGAATCTGTGATAATTTTGCCTTACCCCTATTCTGTGTGAATTTGGAAATAAGATCACTTATTCGAAGGACTATCCTGTTTAGATTACACATAGCTGGTATGCACTTCACAAATAGCGATGTAACTAATGAAGGTTTTCTAAATAATTATCTAGATAGTTCATCTAATAATTATCCTCTTACCCTAAATTCTCGCATAGAAGCCATAACTGGACTCCATCCCCTCGACAAACCAGTATCTCCCTAATGAAGTCATAGCTAATTGGTTTGGAGTAGAACCAAAGAATGATCATCCTATCTCCTTGGATGATCACCATGATGAAGACTTTTCGTACGATGCTAACTCCGAACCAGAGGTGGAAAACCTACCCCAAGCAGCTCCTTTTCCAATTCCTAACCCTCATCCGACTTTTCGTGGCCCGACCCTGAGTAAGTGGAATGCATGGAAACGAGGAGCCAAGGACAAGATCAGTCTATGCCATTCAATGGCGACCAAAGCTTTTTGTGACTTGAGCAGTGGGGGCTCAGCAGATAGAGTCTTGCCAATATTGGTCCGGAGAGTGGCCCGAAATGAGATTCAAGGCAAGACAGTGTGACAACCCAAGTTGCCCCGTTACATTTCTCCGTTACCGTTAACGGAATATTCCACTGTTCAAAAGTTCCGTTAATGAGAAGTCGTCAAGTTTAATAAAAATTTCAATTGTGTATGTTTATATGCCTGTTAAGTCGTGATAAAAGGAAATAAAATACATAGCACATATTTCCATTTACTTGGAAAATGTCAAGTTTTATTATTACGACCACTAAATCGGGTGTAACCAAAAGCCCCGTTTAACGGCAGTATCGGGTAGAATTCCACTGTGTTCTGACTCAAAACCCTATGTAAGGGTGAGTGGAGTCCATTGGAGACTTTTTACACTCTCTCTCTATACTCTCTCTCTAGACCCGTTTTCGCCCCGAAACCGCAACCAAACGCTTCCAAATTGTAAGTCCGCTTACCCTAGCTTATTCTAAACATATTGAATTGAGTTTATAGCCCAAAAATCGGACTTAGAAGCAATGAAAAAGGAGTTTACGGCCTAAGAACCTTCTTAGGCCGTAAACACCCAAAACAAGGCCAAAAGGACCCAATCTTGTCCCTAATGGCTTGGAAATAAATTGAGGTATTAGCCTAGGAGTGTTTAAACATTAAAACTCATGGATTTGGGGGTTAAAAGAGAGTTTACGGCCCAAGCACAAGCTTAGGCCGTAAATACCTCAAAATCATGTTAAAAGGCCCCAAAAACACTCCCAAACCACACTAGGGCTTAACACATAAATTAAGGGCTTATTCCTTTGGGTTTAGATCACTTAAACACATCAAAATGAAGGATGAAAATGAGTTTATGGCCCAAGCACATGCTTAGGCCGTAAACTCCCCAAACATGCCCAAAATGTTGGTTTTTGTCCCCCAAATGGCCTTAGACTATTTCTATAAAATGCTAGGAAGGATTTAAGGACTTAAACACAACAAATGGAGGGATAAAAAGGAGTTTACGGCCCAAGAAATTGTATAGGCCATAAACTCCCCAAAACCCACTCAAATGATGGTTTTAATCCTCCAAAATAGCATCATACTTCATTAGAAATCACTAGAAAGGCATTAGGGGCTTTAAACTTCCCAAAACTCTAAGGATTAGAGTTTACGGCCGTAAACTCCTTTAGGAGTGGTTCCTTGGCCGTAAAATAATAGTTCATGCCCTTAGAGGCCTCAAACCCACTCATGCCTTTTGGTAAAAGTGCTTAGAATAAATCAATGAACAAGCTAGAAGCATCAAACACCCAAGAATATGACATTGGGAGTTTACGGCCGTAAACTCCATTGGGTTAGGCCGTAAACTCCTAATTAGTCCATGTTAATGCTTTAAACCCATTCACACACTTGATAATTGGGTTTAGCAAAGTTCCACAACTGATAGGAGACCCGTAGCACCCTTAAACGCTACCCGGGACCCCAAACGCTTAACCAAAAGTGTTTTCCGCTCCTTTGAACGCGTATATTTGTGTAATTAGCATTAAATATACTAATTGTATGTGAACAAATGTTAAATAGGTCATTGAGTGTGTTCGAGTCATTACGTGGCACCGAACGCCCAAACAGCACTCTCGTTGGACCTACTTACACCAGGTGAGTTCATACCCCTGAATGAACCTTTTTAAAGGCTTTTAAATGTTTTATAGGGGGGGAATACAAGTTAAACATGCCAGTTATCAGGTCAATTACATGTGATTGATAACCCGCATGCACAAGATTTTACCACTTTACACTGTTTTACCAAGTGGGACACTATAATGATTTTTACTGATTTCATAGCTTTTACTTATACTGATTTATCCAAATCCATTTTGAATTGGTTTATGAAAGATCCTCTAAGGTTTTTAAACATATTTTACAAAAGAATACTGTCACACCCCCAAACCTGAACTGCGGAAACGTTCGGGGGCGGATGACTTCATGTGGTAACGTAACAAATGAATACATAGTAAAGAAAGCAATACAACCATCATATATATATAATTGAAAGTTTACATTTGTCAAAAGTTACATGTTCAAAACTCAATTACAATATGATGTCAAAATACGAGATTAAACTGGCACCGCAGCATCCCTTCATCAAAAGCGAAATGCATACCTGAAATTACTGATTTCCTGGGACATACAAGTAATTTTGAAAGAATAGATCAGCATTTAAGCTGGTGAATTTCATAAGTATTTAAATGACAATGTTTAAATGAAATGAAATGTTTTATCTTTGTTTGTATGTGTTTAGAAAATCCTATATTTTCTACTAGCATAAAAGTAGCCTTCATTCAAGACCAATGTTTGTTTCCAAAATGTATGTAAAGGTAAAATAATAAATGAGTTTGAAAACCTTGTAAATCAATGTGTTTTTAATACCCCTTGTGAGTTTTATAACCATACTATTGACTCGAAATGCCTATACACAACGTTCTTCAGGCGTTGGAATGTTATGACGTTTGTCACCCCAAACGGTGGACTGCAGCTAACAGTCAGGGCGCGGGTTGTCAAGCCCGTATAGATCTATACACAAACACCATGCTCCCCTCCAAGGGATTCTGGTATATAATACAGGACTTGAAATGTATACTCGAACGTACATGAAGTTAGTGTCTCACAAATCCATGGTATAAAAACAGATCTACTTGTTAAAATGTTACGTTTGTTCTTGTATACAAAAGTAAACTTCTTGAAAATATATGTTTCTAGTACCTAAGAGTTAGAAATCTGTTCGTAAAACTATACCTATTATAGTTTTAAAAAGTGTGCTTTGTTTGTTTAGAAATACTTAGGAAAAGAATAATTTGTTTATGAAAGCATAAATTTTTGGTGTAGAGTCTAAGATAGAACAGAATAATTTAAGAATAGTTTAGTTTTATACATGTATTACAACAACTTTATATTTTAAAAGATCGAATGCTATTGTAACATATGTTATATATTTATATATAAAAGTTCCTTTAAAAGTTTATAAATCGAATGTGATTTGAATATTTAACATTATATAAAAGAGTTTCTTTATGTAACACACGATAATACTTGTGTGTTTTACTTGTAATCCCCCCCTTGAAAGCATATAAAAGTATTTAGAATAATTAAAACGGTTGATTAAGGGGTATGAAACTCACTTGAAAGTTTTGGAGATAGCGAGATGGAAAACCGGGCAGAATTTCGTCTCGGGAAACGGATTTTCCTCGGGATTCTCGGGAATCTCGGGAGTAAAATCGACCTTCGGGCCTTGAGCCAAGAAGACCAGAGCTTCGGGTTTGAACGGACACGGAAAACGAGGCAAAGTAGAGAGAGAGAGAAGAGAAATGAGCCCTTTCCTTGCAAACCCTCGTATGCTATTTATAGGGAGGATGGTCTGCCTCGGTACGCGGGGCATACGCTCATACGCAGCGCGTACGCGTACGTCATGCGTGACCGAGGCCTCGACTGCCTCGGCTTTGGATGGGACGGGTCGCTGGGTACGCGGGTCGGATGGTACGGGTCGCTAGGTACGCGGGTCGGATGGGACGGCGAGTCGGATGGTGCGACGTGGACGATCAGAGGCCGCTTCTCTCGGTTACGCGGGGCGTACAGGAGTACGCGGCGCGTACCTCAGATGAGGGCGCTGACTCCTTTTCGGATAATATCCGAATTTTGATTAAAATAAATAATTAATTTATTTAATAACTTCAAAAATTCATATCTTCTTCATACGAACTCCGTTTTCGATGGTCTTTATATCCTCGCGTAGGTGAGACTACGCTCTACAACTTTCGTTTAGACTCCGTCGGCAAATTCCAAAATTATTTTTTATTATTGTTTTTATTATTTAATAACAATCCATCGTGTTTAAGGGAATTTCTTTGAAAGTTCATAACTTCGCTATATGAAGTCGGATTTGGGCGATCTTTTTACGTACGATCATGGTTCAAAGACATTAAATCATAGAAATAAATTAAGTAGAACTTATTTATACCTTTTATTACGCATAAGTGGTTACAATACTTGACCCATTTTGGTCGTTACAAAGAGTTGAAGTATCGGGTTGTCACATCATCCCCCCGTTAGAGAGAATTTCGTCCCGAAATTTAAAGTAGTAAAGATACTAGTGAACATGAAAGAGATGAGGGTACTTTTGTTTCATCTGATCTTCGCGTTCCCACGTGAATTCGGGTCCCCGCTTGGCGTTCCAGCGAACCTTCACGATGGGTATGCGACTTTGTTTTGTTTGTTTGACCTCTCGGTCCATGATTTCTACTGGTTCTTCCACAAAGTTGAGGCTCTCATTGATCTCGATTTCGTCGAGTGGGATAACAAGAGTCTCGTCGAACAGACACTTTTTCAAGTTTGAGACGTGGAAGGTTGGATGGATGTTACTAAGTTCGCGCGGTAGGTTAAGCTTGTAAGCCACAGGGTCGATTCTGGCAAGAATCTCGAAAGGCCCTATGTATCTTGGATTTAGTTTCCCACACTTTCCAAATCGTATTAAACCCTTCCACGGTGAGACCTTTAATAAGACGTGGTCTCCTACCTGGAATTCCAAAGGTTTCCTCCTTTGGTCAGCGTAGCTTTTCTGTCGGTCTCTTGAGGCTTTCAATCGTTCACGAATCTGAACGATCTTCTCTGTTGTTTCACGTATGATCTCCGGACCGGTGAGAGTGCTTTCAGGAACTCTTCTTCTAGCTAACTGGGTATCGCCCACTTCAGTCCAGCACAGAGGGGATCTGCACTTTCGACCATAGAGGGCTTCAAATGGAGCAGCCTTTATGCTTGTATGATAACTATTGTTGTATGAAAATTCGACAAGGGGTAAATGAATATCCCATGCCTTTCCAAAATCAATCACGCAGGCTCTCAGCATGTCTTCTAAAGTTTGTATCGTTCTCTCACTTTGTCCGTCTGTCTGTGGGTGGTAGGCTGTACTCATGTCCAGCCTAGTTCCCAGGGAACGTTGTAGTGACTGCCAGAACCTTGAAGTGAATCTACTATCTCGATCGGAGATAATGGATATCGGAACACCATGCAGTCGCACTACTTCCCTTAAGTAAGTTCTTGTAAGCTTCTCCTTTTTGTCAGTCTCCTTGATGGGTAGGAAATGCGCGGATTTGGTCAGTCTGTCGACAATGACCCATATGGTATCAAGTCCACTTGTCGTCTTGGGTAATTTGGTTATGAAGTCCATAGTAATCCGCTCCCATTTCCATTCCGGTATCTCTGGCTGTTGTAGTAGTCCTGGCGGTTTCTGATACTCGACCTTAACCTTAGCGCAAGTAAGACATTTACTCACGAAGGTAGCAATTTCTGCTTTCATGTTAGGCCACCAGTACAGTTTCTTAAGATCCAGATACATTTTATCTGAACCCGGGTGAACGGAATATCTTGAGTTGTGAGCTTCAGTCATGACTATGTTTCTGAAACCACCATGTTTTGGGGTCCAGATTCGGTCCATGAGATAGTAGGCTCCGCCACCCTTGACTTCTAAATTCTTCTCCATTCCTCGCAGGGATTCACCCGCCACATTTTCGGGTTGCAAAGCTTCCATTTGTGCTTCCTTAATTTGTGTGGATAAGTGGGAATGGGTAGTCATGGTCAAAGATTTGACCCTCCGACCAGTGTATTCCTTTCGACTGAGGGCGTCGGCTACTACGTTGGACTTTCCAGGATGATATCGAATCTAACATTCGTAGTCATTCAGTAACTCGACCCATCGTCGTTGTTGCATGTTGAGTTCCTTCTGATCGAAAATGTGTTGAAGGCTCTTGTGATCGGTGAAGATGGTACTCTTTGTTCCGTATAAGTAGTGCCTCCAGATCTTCAGAGCAAATACCACAGCTCCTAATTCGAGATCGTGTGTCGTATAGTTCACTTCGTGTGTCTTAAGCTGTCGGGAGGCATAAGCGATAACCTTCCCCCTCTGCATAAGAACACAACCTAGTCCTTGATTTGAAGCATCGCAATACACAACGAAGTCTTCTATCCCTTCGGGGAGGGATAGTATCGGTGCGGTGCACAAGGCCTGCTTTAGTGTCTGGAATGCCTTCTCTTGTTTCGCTTCCCAGTCAAAGGCCACACCTTTCTGGGTTAATGAAGTAAGAGGTTTCGCAATGCTCGAAAAGTTCTTTATGAATCTGCGATAGTAGCCAGCTAGACCTAGAAATTGACGAATTTCAGTAGGTGTCTTTGGTGCCGACCAGTTCTCAATAGCCTTAATTTTGGAGGGGTCAACGTGTATTCCCTTTTCGCTAACAACGTGACCTAAAAATTCGACTCTTCGAATCCAAAATTCGCATTTAGAGAACTTCGCATAGAGTAGATAAGTATATCATCGATAAAAACGATGACGAACTGATCCAAGTAAGGGCGGCATACCCTATTCATTAGGTCCATAAATACTGCTGGTGCATTGGTTAATCCGAACGGCATCACCACGAATTCATAGTGTCCATAACGAGTTCGGAAAGCTGTCTTTGGAATGTCCCCCTCTAGAACTCGTAATTGGTGATATCCCGATCGCAGGTCTATTTTTGAGAAGTAGTTCGCCCCTTGAAGTTGATCGAATAGGTCGTCGATACGGGGTAGAGGATAGCGGTTTTTGACAGTAAGTTTTTTCAGCTCTCTGTAGTCAATGCACATACAGAACGATCCGTCTTTCTTCTTTACAAACAAGACCGGTGCTCCCCAAGGTGAGAAACTTGGTCTTATGAATCCTTTGTGAAGGAGTTCATTAAGTTGACTGGAAAGTTCCTGCATCTCTGCTGGTGCAAGACGATAAGGTGACTTCGCTACTGGGGTAGCTCCTGGAATTAAGTCGATTCTGAACTCGACTTGGCGTTGCGGTGGTAATCCTGGTAGTTCTTCTGGAAAGATATCGGGAAAGTCGCGTACTACCGAGATGCTCTTGATGTCCTTCAGTTCTTGACTTGTATCGACGATGTGCGCTAGGAATGCCCGGCAATCCTTCCGTAAGCACTTTCGAGCTTGGATGCACGAAATGATGCGAAGGTTTGTACTAGATTTGTCGCCGTAGATAACTAATGTTTCGTTGTTCGGGAGGTTAAGATGGACTGCTTTCTCAAAGCACATGATGTCAGCGCGAAGGAGACTCAACCAATCCATGCCGACTCTGACATCGAAACTTTTAATTTGTACCGGCATGAGATTGATTGGGAAAGAATGGCCGTCCAATGTTAACGTACAGCCCATGTATATGCAATTTGTGCTTTCGGTTTTTCCATTGGTCATCTCTACAGTGAATGATTCTTTTAACTTGCTAGGTTTAGGTTTAAGTAAATGGATAAACTTTTGACTCACGAAGCTTCTCTCCGCTCCACTATCGAATAATATGCATGCGTATGAATTATCGAGAAGAAACGTACCAGCAACTATAGTTGGGTCAGCTACAGCTTCGTCGTGTCCTATTGCCAAAACTCGTCCTACACCTCCGGTGCCTGCTGCCTTAGGACAGTTTCTCTTGTAGTGGCCCACCTCGCCACAACCGTAGCAAGCCTGCCCTACACCCGCACCGGGAATTTGAGTGATCGGCTTTGCGGGTTCTTTGCAGAAACGAGCCGTGTGTCCTTTCCTGTTGCAGTTGGCGCACTGCATATCTCGGCAAGGTCCATGGTGGTGGAAATTGCACTTGGTGCATTTTGGGAGGTTGCCTACATAAGGCTTTGTTGGGTAGGTATTTGTAGGAACTGTAGCAGGTACAATAGCAGCATTTACTGACACGAATTGTTTCTTTGCGGATTCTTGGGAAGATCCACCCTTTCCTTTGATCCACGCTCTCTTCCTGCCATTGTTGTTGTTGTTTCCTTTCTGTGGTGCTGGTGCAGAAGTGGTTGAGTTTTGATGACCTCCATAGTCGATCAGAGATTGTGCCAGTTCCTTAGCACTTTCAAAGGTGTCACGTTTGGAAGCTAACACGCTTGACCGCATCTGGGGCGTCAGTCCCCAGATGTACCTTTCTATCTTCTTGCTCTCGGGAGCAATCATGTCTGGACAAAGGATTGCCAGTTCGCAGAATCTGTTGGTATAAGTAGCGATGTCGGTACCCACCATTCCGAGAGTCCATAGTTCGTGTTCAAGCTTTTGAATTTCTCCCCGCGGGCAGTATTCTCTCATCATCATGGCCTTCAAGCTCTCCCAGCTTATGGAGTTTGGCACGATTAGGGTAAGTACTTTAACGTAACCATTCCACCAAGTTAAAGCTTTATCAAGAAGGGTGAAGGTTGCAAATTTGACCTTGCTGTGCTCGGGACATGAGCAGATTTCAAAGACTGCCTCCGTCCTTTCAATCCACTGCCTCAGGGCCATCACACCACCAGTATCATAAAACATCCGGGGCTTGGAATTGGTGAAGTCCTTATAGGTGCATTCTCGAGGTGGTCCATGAATCTCGCCATGGTTGGACGTGTGTGCGCCAGATCCCGAGACATTAGCACTTGAGTTATTGATCTGTGACATGGCAGCTGCCACTGCTGCGGTGACTGCTGCTTGAAACATTACAGCATCAAATTGGGGTGGTGGAGGTGGTGGTATAGGTATTTCCTCACTGTTGTTTCGCCTTGGATTCCTACGCGGAGGCATCCTTCAACTATAGATGGAAAGAAAACAAGGATAAGAATTTCATGAAATGGAAAATGTATGTGTCTCATGAATTAAATCGCTATAATTCCACAACAAATGATAGTATGAGTCTTAAAATAGAAGAATGAAAGTTATTTGTAAGACTGAGGGTATGAAACAAGTATTTGGGTTCCCAAGGACCATTCAAGGTTCGAACGAAATACTCAGCATAGTAGTAATACTGCCACTTATATTAATATAAAAGTTGTTACAACGATCAAGAAAATTTGTCCCCTATAAGGATCTCCATTTACCAAGTTCAAGAAATTTAAAGACTTTTAGCCGAGGTCCTAAGCTATAACAAAATTTGAGTTCTTGACAAGCACTACTTGCGTCGAAAGTTGCGTTTGGAGCTTGACTCCGTATCTGATTGCTTCGACTCCATTAGACGCCTATCTAAAGCGGCTTGTTGTTCCCTTAGTTCGGCGAGGGCTGCAATAATTTGCGGTTGAAACGCTTCGGTTTGGAACTGAGCGTTGTCTTGCCTTTTGTCCAACCTACGGATGTCAGAAGTGTGAACCTGCACTTCTACGTTGATATCCTGGAGTCGACTAACTTGTACTCCAGACTGATAGGACTGATTGGCTAACTTACCCACCATTACCGGGAGTGCTCGATCAACCGAACTTCCGCCACGGACATCATAGAAGTCCCGGCACATGCCGTAGGGAGGGCGTAGGTTTTGCTGTTGGCTCCAATGGTGGAGGTGACTTCCCCAGACGGGAGTCGGTCCTTGAAAGTTCCTTACGAAGACGGGAGGTTGAATGGGTGGTGGATCGATAACATCCGGCTCTGAATCGGTACCGGAGTCATCACCCACGTCTATGGGTTCCTCGTCCCCTTCGGAATCATCTTCGATCCATCCTCCGTTGCCTTGGTTGGGAAAGTAGGGGTCGCCAGGGTGGTGAAATCCAGCCATTTGACTATACGAGAATTAGGGTTATAAGAATTGAATAAAGTCGGAACATGTAAAACGGGTAAGTTAAACTAGTTTAGATAGCAAATACTCCTATAGTATTTAAATTATTGTGTTTGATTTTTGTAATGGCTTGGTAAGGTTTGACATTGTTGCCCACTACGATCATTCCTTGATTTGTGCGTGTCAACTTGCCTAAATACTTGTAAAATTGTATAACATGAAAATAGTTTGTGGTATGCATGTAATTGTACTTAAATGAACTATTAATTTAAGTTGAACGAAATGCTGCTTAAGTGTAAAAAAAGAAATTTATTTTGTCAGAGAGTATTAGTCCCTTAAGCATTTATAGTTTGTATATCTTATGTGGTTCGATATACTTAGTTCACTATAAACATTGCTCTGATACCAATCTGTCACACCCCCAAACCTGAACGGTGGAAACGTTCGGGGGCGGATGACTTCATGTGGTAACGTAACAAATGAATACATAGTAAAGAAAGCAATACAACCATCATATATATATAATTGAAAGTTTACATTTGTCAAAAGTTACATGTTCAAAACTCAATTACAATATGATGTCAAAATACGAGATTAAACTGGCGCCGCAGCATCCCTTCATCAAAAGCGAAATGCATACCTGAAATTACTGATTTCCTGGGACATACAAGTAATTTTGAAAGAGTAGATCAGCATTTAAGCTGGTGAATTTCATAAGTATTTAAATGACAATGTTTAAATGAAATGAAATGTTTTATCTTTGTTTGTATGTGTTTAGAAAATCCTATATTTTCTACTAGCATAAAAGTAGCCTTCATTCAAGACCAATGTTTGTTTCCAAAATGTATGTAAAGGTAAAATAATAAATGAGTTTGAAAACCTTGTAAATCAATGCGTTTTTAATACCCCTTGTGAGTTTTATAACCATACTATTGACTCGAAATGCCTATACACAACGTTCTTCAGGCGTTGGAATGTTATGACGTTTGTCACCCCAAACGGTGGACTGCAGCTAACAGTCAGGGCGCGGGTTGTCAAGCCCGTATAGATCTATACACAAACACCATGCTCCCCCTCCAAGGGATTCTGGTATATAATACAGGACTTGAAATGTGTACTCGAACGTACATGAAGTTAGTGTCTCACAAATCCGTGGTATAAAAACAGATCTACTTGTTAAAATGTTACGTTTGTTCTTGTATACAAAAGTAAACTTCTTGAAAATATATGTTTCTAGTACCTAAGAGTTAGAAATCTGTTCGTAAAACTATACCTATTATAGTTTTAAAAAGTGTGCTTTGTTTGTTTAGAAATACTTAGGAAAAGAATAATTTGTTTATGAAAGCATAAATTTTTGGTGTAGAGTCTAAGATAGAACAAAATAATTTAAGAATAGTTTAGTTTTATACATGTATTACAACAACTTTATATTTTAAAAGATCGAATGCTATTGTAACATATGTTATATATTTATATATAAAAGTTCCTTTAAAAGTTTATAAATCGAATGTGATTTGAATATTTAACATTATATAAAAGAGTTTCTTTATGTAACACACAATAATACTCGTGTGTTTTACTTGTAATCCCCCCCTTGAAAGCATATAAAATTATTTAGAATAATTAAAACGGTTGATTAAGGGGTATGAAACTCACTTGAAAGTTTTGGAGATAGCGAGATGGAAAACCGGGCAGAGTTTCGTCTCGGGAAACAGATTTTCCTCGGGATTCTCGGGAATCTCGGGAGTAAAATCGACCTTCGGGCCTTGAGCCAAGAAGACCAGAGCTTCGGGTTTGAACGGACACGGAAAACGAGGCAAAGTAGAGAGAGAGAGAAGAGAAATGAGCCCTTTCCTTGCAAACCCTCGTATGCTATTTATAGGGAGGCTGGTCTGCCTCAGTACGCGGGGCGTACGCTCGTACGCAGCACGTACGTGTACGTCATGCATGACCGAGGCCTCGACTGCCTCGGCTTTGGATGGGACGGGTCGCTGGGTACGCGGGTCGGATGGGACGGGTCGCTGGGTACGCGGGTCGGATGGGACGGCGAGTCGGATGGTGCGACGTGGACGATCAGAGGCCGCTTCTCTCGGTTACGCGGGGCGTACAGGAGTACGCGGCGTGTACCTCGGATGAGGGCGCTGACTCCTCTTCGGATAATATCCGAATTTTGATTAAAATAAATAATTAATTTATTTAATAACTTCAAAAATTCATATCTTCTTCATACGAACTCCGTTTTTGATGGTCTTTATATCCTCGCGTAGGTGAGACTACGCTCTACAACTTTCGTTTAGACTCCGTCGGCAAATTCCAAAATTATTTTTTATTATTGTTTTTATTATTTAATAACAATCCATCGTGTTTAAGGGAATTTCTTTGAAAGTTCATAACTTCGCTATATGAAGTCGGATTTGGGCGATCTTTTTACGTACGATCAGGGTTCAAAGACATTAAATCATAGAAAGAAATTAAGTAGAACTTATTTATACATTTTATTACGCATAAGTGGTTACAATACTTGACCCATTTTGGTCGTTACAAAGAGTTGAAGTATCGGGTTGTCACAAATACAATTTGTGATTTTCTCTGTACATAAATGCTTTTCATTTAAGATTTCCCTTTTTGACGTATACTTTTGCTCGTTAAATACTGCTACTTCGCTTATACTTATTTTATACTCTGACGCGGTAACGCTTTCACTTATACCTATAGTCGCTTATACTTGATGACGCTTATACTTATTCACGCTCTTACTTAGTAATATCAACTCTACTTCACTTATACTAGATATCGACTCTACTTCACTTATACTGGATATCTACTCTACTTCACTTATACTTGATACGCTCTCGCTTCACTTATTGTCGCCTCTACTTCGTGATACGCTTATACTTGTTCGACAATTCTACTTCACTTGCGACCGCTCCTACTTCACTCGTTAGACACTCCTACTTAACAAGAATCACTTATACTTGATACACTTATACTTTACGATTCTGTTATTCCACACTGTATGAATTCACACCACGATGATATGTCTTCAACTATTAGATGTACATCTGTGCTTATATAGATACATATAAGTAACGATTGAAAGACTTAGGAAGGCTCATCTGCCCTTTTTCCTTTTCTTCGTTGAGATGTGGTCTGGTGGGATTGGGTGGCCGTCCGAAAGTCGTTTGGTTCATTACTTATATACTATGTATATGAGTATGGACATACAGGAAATTCTCCAGTCAGTTCAGTTAAGAGTCTCTACCTCTAGTCTACACTTACATTAGAAACCCACTCCCTCCTAGTAACACACTATCCTCTATTTGGGATGCATCTTCGGGACGCGGCCTTCTCTGTCGTCTAGTTGGTAACCAGAGTTTCCTGTAGGGAGAGCGGACATTGTGTGTATAGGCTTATACGGGATTGACAACCCCGCACGCGGACTGCTAGCTACAGTCCACGGCCTACCAAGCCAAGGGGTGACAAATGTCACATTGTATAGATGCTTGTAGGGCGTCTAGAACTCTAGTCAGTATGGTTAAGAGTATCCTGGGTTGCCTTATAATTCATGGCTTTAAGGTAACGGTATTTTGTCAGCAAGTTACACTGTATGCTGATGTCACCGGTTTCAGAGTCACACTGTTTGACCTTGCTAGATGTGTCTTTCATGTGATACTGTCTGTGGTCTGTAGTCTCTGTTTTGACCTTGCGAGATGTACCTTTCATTTGGTATCGTCTGCGGTATGTCTTCACTGTTTTGACCTTGCGAGATGTACCTTTCATTTAGTATCGTCTGCGGTCTGTCTTCACTGTTTTGACCTTGCGAGATGTACCTTTCATTTGGTATCGTCTGCGGTCTGTCTTCACTATTTTGACCTTGCGAGATGTACCTTTCATTTGGTATTGTCTGCGGTCTGTCTTCACTGTTTTGACCTTGCGAGATGTACCCTTCATTTGGTATCGTCTGCGGTCTATCTTCACTGTTTTGACCTTGCGAGATGTACCTTTCATTTGGTATCGTCTGCGGTCTGTCTTCACTGTTATGACCTTGCAAGATGTATCTTTCATTTGGTATCGTCTTCGGTCTGCGTTCACTGTTTTAGACCTTACCAGCTGTACCTTTTAATTGGTACCTTCTGGGGTCTGCGTCTCCACTTGTTAGACTGAACCAGGCGTGTTGTTTGTTTGATACTTTCCTGGAGTCTATGGTTCTTTGCCTTAGTCAGCAGTCCTCACTGCTGAGGCATATGATATTCCCTGATGTCGTTGCTTTCCTCAATAATCAAATTCAGTATTTTGATAATGATAGCAATTTAGGGAAAACAACTTTTTACCATACATCACTGACCAGTCTTGGTAGAAGGCTGCTTTTATTAAAGAAAATATAGGATTTTCTGGAAAGGACTCTAATACACTGAAATCTCTTAAACTATTACTTTCTTAAGTTATTTGAATGAAATGTCACTAAATGCTTATGAACTCACCAGCATTTGTAAAAATGTTGATACTCGCTTTTCAAATAACTTGTATTCTCAGGTCAGCAATTAGACAGGTACACCCCCGGAGCTGTTGATGAAGATGGCTTAGTACCTTGCCGTATTTATTATATTTACTTGCATACTTTGAATACTTGTAATGTAACCATGTAAAACTATTACTATTAATGCAATGTTTTGTTGTACTTTGATTACTAGAATGCATGTGTTGTGATACTTGACATGACGTCATCCACCCCAGAACGTTTCCGCCGTTCCGGTTTTGGGGTGTGACAGATTGGTATCGGAGCATTGTTTATAGTGAGCTATGTATATCAATTCATAAAAGATATACAGCCTATAAATGCAATGGGATAAAACACTCTGACCAACAAATTATACTTTAAAATATAACTGTAACGCCCGCAGATCCGGGCTAGTCAATTTAGAGGCAATAGGGGTCAGAAATGACTTTTTGACAAAAGATTATTTAGAATAAATAGTCTTAACCAAGTTGTAGAATATGTCACAAGGTTTCCGTACATATAAATAACACCGAAATCCGAGTTATAACGAAGAAGTTATGGCCCGTCGAAGTTTCACGACGAAACCGGCACGACATCGGGAAGCGTAAATAGTGAATTTACGATGGAGGACTTTTTAGCCATAGTGATCTAAACGAAAGTCGTAGAATATGTTAAACTGAGAAAATCCATAAAAAGAACGCCCAAATCTGACTTCGTATGAAGAAGTTATGATTTTTCTAAGATTCGGCTTAGCAGTGTATAGCCCGAAACTCAAATTTTAGTTCGAGCGGTTTTTGGCTTATGTGACCTAAATGTGAGTTGAAGATCTCATTAATAGGAACTCAACGGTAAAAAGACAGACGAAAATGGAGTCCGTATGAAGGAGTTATGAATTCTTCGCGGTCATTTAACAGTCTAAACACCTCCTACTGTTAAATTAGAGATCGGTCGAGAATTAGCCGATGGAGTCTAAACGAAAGTTGTAGATATTGATTTTACCTACGCGTGGATATAAAGAACGTTGAAAACGGAGCTCGTATGAGAATGTTATGATTTTTCTAAGTTTGAAGGCTGATACGCGATAAGGGGTGACGTGGCACCACCAGAATTGGACACGTGGCACCACCAGAAGGCCACCACATGGACCAACTCGGCGAGTAGGTCCCCCTTACTCGGCGAGTCCATCAGATTTTTGCACTATAAATAGAGGTGCCGGGTCTAGCCTCTTCTTCACACCTCCCAAACCTTCTTTCTCTCTCTAAACTCTCTCTCTAAGCCTCCCTAACCCCCTAAAGCCTAGGGTAACTCCCTGGCACGAGGCGGAAGCCCCGGAGCGCCCGACGGCTCCGAGAAAAGAGCCTTTCGGCTTGGGAAATGCTGCTGCAGCGAAGCCCGATTTTGCGAAAAACCCGCTGTATGTGAGCTACGCCTACGCTAGTTTTAATATAGCTTCTAATTAATTATAGTAACATTATTAGGACCTGAAAATAATTATTTGGGATATTATTATGAGTTATATTGAGTGTTATTTAACGCTTATATAATAATAATAATAGTCAGACTATTAATTTGTCGCGGTTATCGTTAAACTAAACCCTAGTGGTATCGGTACTAGGTTTTATCGAAGGAATATTGTTTTGAGAGTATCGAAGCGCTGTCCGAGTGCTGAGTCATCACCTTTCAGGTGAGTGCATAGTTACTTTCAGCTTACACATAGATGTGAAGTATTTTATATAAATTACGTGCTGTGTGTGTATATTATCTGTATACTTGCTATCTATGCTGGATGAACGTTTTATACATGTTTTCAATGATTTAAACTGTATATGTATTTTATATCTAGAAAATGTGTTGGGTAAAACATGGGTAGATGTATTAGTTGTTGTGTGATAAAATGAAATAATGAGATGCCTCGTTATAGATGTTCTTGATGATCTACTCATCTAGCAGAGTATAGATGACGACCACGGACTATTCTAGACAGTCCAGTGGAACACTAATAGGCTCGCAACCTGTAAGTTTTTATACGAACTATGTGTTTAACCGAACTGTGTGTTTATTCGAATTGTGTGTTTATTCGAATTGTGTGAACTGTGTGCTCACCAGATATACTCCATCCCAATGATAGTCCTTTGACTAGGTCCCTTGTGTTAGATGTTTTAGGGACGTAATGTGAGGATAACGGGAATGGGTAATTGGGTTGATTGTTTGATGTTTAAAAGTAATAATTATATTATTGTGGGTTGAAAACCCTATGTGCTCACCAGGTTTCCCAACCTGACCCACTCAGTTTATTTATATCACAGGTGTTGATATGAAGTCACAATACACTGAGAGATTTAAAGAGATGTAGATCACTAGTGTAAATAATTGTAAGTTCTGTTTATGCTTATGTTTCTGTATTAACGATGACATCCCAAACGTTTTAAAATGAAATAAATACGTTTCTTCGAAAATGTTTTAATAACGTATTTACCATGTTTTTCTGGGAACAAATTCCGCAACATTTTTATAAAATGAAGTACTCTGATTTTTATAAAGCAAAAACAAAAATCGGTCTTTTCTGACCGTGATTTTGGGGATGTCACAATTGGTATCAGAGCATTAGTTTAAGCGAACTAGGAATATGGATTTATTTCTAGACTTAAACTTAGAATGCTAAGCGATGATTGTGAGGTGTGAGCACTAGATTATTTTAGGAATTGTGCCTATAATGCTTTTATGTGCTGAATACTTGTGCCTGATATGGTGTTAGTTGTTCGGATCTATGGTCTGTTGCCGACCGGATCTGGAAACCTTATGTGTTTAGGATTCTAAACGTATGACTACGATATAGAACTAGCATATAAACGTTTCGGAGCGATAAGGATGATTTAACCATCAATCCTAAGTAAAGATTTAGATTCACCTTATTCGGTGTATAGATCAAGATGGCAAGAACCCGTAGTGGAAACGTGAATGCAAATGGGAACAGAAATCAACCCCTAGTAATTGAGCAAATACCGGTGATGGAAGCCGCCGCTGAGCCAGTCACAATGGCCGGAGTGCAAGCGATGATCCAAGCGATGTTGGATCGTCAAATGGAGGAAACTAGACGTTTGCTCCAGCAAAATCGTGAGGAAGCCACTATTCAGATCTAACAGCCCGAGTTGAACGAAGGGCAGACTGAGGAAGGAAACTACAGTGGGAATGTTGGTCAAGTCAACCCACCAATAGTTCGAAAAAACAACAAAAGATGACGAAGTCGAGAGAAATGGATGCAAGTACAAGGATTTTCTGACTTGCAAGCCATCGACTTTCACTGGAAAGGAGGATCCGATCGGGGTCATGGATTGGATCTCGGAGATGGAGTTAGCCTTCATGACATGCGGTTGCAGAGGGAAGCTACAGACCACATTTGCAGTGCGTCAGTTTCGAGGAGGCGCTGTACGTTGGTGGAATACCTTGGGGAAGACTCTGAGCCCTAATGAGCCCCTGCAACTGACATGGGTAGAATTTCTGGTGCAATTCAAACGAAAGTACTGCTCAGCTCAAAACCTGCTTGAGATAGAGAACCAGTTTCTAACCCTGAAGAAGGGAAGCATGTCAATCGATGAATACACGAACAACTTCACAGAAAAGATGGAGTTTGCCTTGCGTCTTGTTCCGGATGAGCTGAAGAAAATTGACAAGTACGCAAAGGGACTTCCATGGGAGTACGCGGTGCCAGTGCGTCAGGTGCCTACTATGGAGGCAGCTATCTGGGCTGCCAAGTCTATGGAAGATATGATTAAGGGAAGAGCTGCCAACAAGATTGAGGTTGGCGAAAAGACGAAGTTTGAGGAATCTACGAGGCCCAATAAGAAGATCAAGTCTGGTTCAAAGGAGTCTAGCGGAGGAGGAAACAAAGTGAAATGGTGCGAGAAGTGCAAAAAGAATCACTTTGGGAAATGTAGCGAAGAAGTGACTTGCTACAAGTGTGGGAAGACCGGACATTACGCCAACGAGTGCAAAAGGGTGTGTTATGAATGCCGTGAAGAAGGGCATGTTGCTAAGGATTGCCCGAAAAAGAAAGAGGCGGCAAAACCAAACATTCCGCCAAAACCGAAGGCAAGAGCATTCCATATGATCCTAGACGAAGCAGATGACAATGCTTGGATTCAGGAATGACGGCTTGACATCCAAGGATTGAGTTATAAAGTAGCCATAGAATCATATGATGTAGCCTGCTAGAGGCATAGTCTAGGGTGAACTTGAACACCTATGTAATCGTTTCAAGAAATAATATGAAACCTTTGTTTTGTTATCTGATGTGTTAAGTTGTTTTTTTTCTTGTATGGTGACTTGGAGAGACTGCGGGACAATACTTGGGACGAGTATGAGTAGGTGTGAATGGTAGTAGAGGCCTATACTACCGGAAGCACAGGACTCACACTTGGATCAGGGAAAGTCACAAGGTTACCAAGAAGCCAATAATTGATTTCGTTTTATTTAAGTATATCGTTACCATTGTTTCGGTAATGACTAAGAAGATTGTTGTTATCCCGACCCTAGTGGTCATATCACATTGAGTCCAACTACGATGAGTAGGTTACGTGGTTCAGAGAACCAAGTTTGATATAGCGTCCGACTTAAACCAAACGATTAAAATCAAAGCGATCAATAGAAGTATCGCGCTCGTTGGTAGGTAAAAATGCTACATGTTAAAGTATGATTATATCACATTAGAACATGAAGGAAGGCTTAGTCTGTTTTAGAATTTAAGAGACCTGAGTCTAAACGTGCATCACATGATGATAGGTCATAATTTGGAGTCTAATATGAGGTAGAGAGCAGGTGCACGATCAAGTACTGCTTACAGTCAATAAGTCTAAGAGATAGACTTGAAGGAATAAAGAAGTTATAATTATTACCTAGGATGAAGAGATGACATATGGAGTCATTATACGATCCTTGTTTCGTTGATGATTCCGGGACGTAATCATCCTAAGGGGGAGATAATTGTAACGCCCGCAGATCCGGGCTAGTCAATTTAGAGGCAATAGGGGTCAAAAATGACTTTTCGACAAAAGATTATTTAGAATAAATAGTCTTAACCAAGTTGTATAATATGTCACAAGGTTTCCGTACATATAAAGAACGCCGAAATCCGAGTTATAACGAAGAAGTTATGGCCCGTCGAAGTTTCGCGACGAAACCGACACGGCATCGGGAAGCGTAAATAGTGAATTTACGGTGGAGGACTTTTTAGCCTTAGTGATCTAAACGAAAGCCATAGAATATGTTAAACCAAGAAAATCCATAAAAAGAACGCCCAAATCTGACATCGTATGAAGAAGTTATGATTTTTCTAAGATTCGGCTTAACAGTGTACAGCCTGAAACTCGAATTTTAGTTCAAGCGGTTTTTGGCTTATGTGACCTAAATGAAAGTTGAAGATCTCATTAATAGGAACTCAACGGTAAAAAGACAGACGAAAACGGAGTCCGTATGAAGGAGTTATGAATTCTTCGCGGTCATTTAACAGTCTAAACGCCTCCTACTGTTAAATTTGAGATCGGTCGAGAATTAGCCGACAGAGTCTAAACGAAAGTTGTAGATCTTGATTTTACCTACGCGTGGATATAAAGAACGTTGAAATCGGAGCTCGTATGCGAATGTTATGATTTTTCTAAGTTTGAAGGCTGATACGCGATAGGGGGTGACATGGCACCACCAGAATTGGACACGTGGCACCACCAGAAGGCCACCACATGGACCAACTCGGTGAGTCCATCAGATTTTTGCACTATAAATAGAGGTGTCGGGTCTAGCCTCTTCTTCACATCTCCCAAACCTTCTTTCTCTCTCTAAACTCTCTCTCTAAGCCTCCCTAACCCCCTAAAGCCTAGGGTAACTCCCTGGCACGAGGTGGAAGCCCCGGAGCGCCCGATGGATCCGAGAAAAGAGCCTTTCGGCTCGGGAAACGCTGCTCCAGCGAAGCCCGGTTTTGCGAAAAACCCGCTGTAAGTGAGCTACGCCTACGCTAGTTTTAATATAGCTTCTAATTAATTATAGTAACATTATTAGGACCTGAAAATAATTATTTGGGCTATTATTATGAGTTATATTGAGTGTTATTTAACGCTTATATAATAATAATAATAGCCAAACTATTAATTTGTCGCGGTTATCGTGAAACTAAACCCTAGTGGTATCGGTACTAGGTTTTATCGAAGGAATATCGTTTTGAGAGTATCGAAGCGCTGTCCGAGTGCTGAGTCATCACCTTTCAGGTGAGTGCATAGTTACTTTCAGCTTACACATAGATATGAAGTATTTTATATAAATTACGTGCTGTGTGTGTATATTATCTGTATACTTGCTATCTATGCTGGATGAACGTTTTATACATGTTTCCAATGATTTAAACTGTATATGTATTTTATATCTACAAAATGTGTTGGGTAAAACATGGGTAGATGTATTAGTTGCTGTGTGATAAAATGAAATAATGAGATGCCTCGTTATAGATGTTCTTGATGATCTAGTCATCTAGCGGAGTATAGATGCCGACCACGGACAATTCTAGACAGTCTAGTGGAACACTAACAGGCTCGCAACCTGTAGGTGTTTATTCGAACTATGTGTTTAACCGAACTGTGAGTTTATTCGAACTGTGTGAACTGTGTGCTCACTAGATATACTCCATCCCAATGAAAGTCCTTTGACTAGGTCCCTTGTGTTAGATGTTTTAGGGACGTAATGTGAGGATAACGGGAATGGGTAATTGGGTTGATTGTTTGATGTTTAAAAGTAATAATTATATTATTGTGGGTTGAAAACCCTATGTGCTCACTAGGTTTCCCAACCTGACCCACTCAGTTTATTTATATCACAGGTGTTGATATGAAGTCACAATACATTGAGAGATTTAAAGAGATGTAGATCACTAGTGTAAATAATTGTAAGTTCTGTTTATGCTTATGTTTCTGTATTAACAATGACAACCCAAACGTTTTAAAATGAAATAAATACGTTTCTTCGAAAATGTTTTAATAACGTATTTACCATGTTTTTTGGGAACAAATTCCGCAACATTTTTATAAAATGAAGTACTCTGGTTTTTATAAAGCATAAACAAAAAGTGGTCTTTTCTGGCTGTGATTTTGGAGATGTCACAATAACCATATTTTACCAAAGTATAATAACATCCAGAATCTAAACACTCGAACACAAGTATCACAAGAAGAACAAGAATAAAAGTCTTCGCATGTTGAGCATTACCATCAAACCTGGGCAGTTATGTAATTGTAAGCTGGGATAAATGTAACCTGATCAACTACATTTATCCAAGATGCGATGAACATGTGCTTGGGAGTGATAGTGGTGTACAACAGTTCTGAAACTTACCAACTAGTAGTGCTAGAGCCAAACATAAAGTTAAAATACTATAGGAGTATTTTGGAACACTAAAAGATCCACACTAATCCCAGAATTCATATTCAGAAGATAAGAAAACAAACAAGAATTAAAATACCATAGGGGTATTTTAGGAATCATAAACAACCTTGCGTGAATAACTAAAAGGATCCTTATTGATATACCTACAACTACAGAGGGTGTACTTCTAAGGTTTTATATAATAAGGATCCCATAGGCTAAGAATGTGTGGTTTCGCTCTATTTCCTTTTCCTCGTTGGGATGTGGTCCTAGAGTAGTATCACGTATTCGAAGGCCTATCGGATCTAAGCTATATATTATTTGTATACCCTGTGTAATCGTAGCAGGACTCGATGTGGATCATCCAGCGAAATGTTAATAATCTGTTAGGATTCTTTAGACATTTCCATTCTCGCACGAACCCTGTAGAAAACCCCACCCACTTCAGTGCATAACAGAAGAGTTGAATTCGACCCCGAAGAAGTTCATTTAGAATATTTCCTGTTCGGAAATAAATGAACTGGGTCTAGACTATGGAATGCACCAAGTGCCTATGTTCTTTTAAGGGCATCAGTGCGAAATTTGCCTAAACTTCGTAGATTCCCAATCATCCATCATGAAGTGATGACACCCATAGTTGGAATTAGAAGAAAGGCGGAGTAGAAATTTAATATGTCCATACGAGAAGAGAACCCTAGGAAACTACCCGAAGGAAACCAACGCCGATTCCAGTCAAAGATATGAGGCAGACCGAGGGAGCTAGTATGTGGAACCCGAAAAGTGTCTTTTCCTCGTGTTCATCACGCTAATACACCCATAAAATAATACAATTTAGTGAGTTAGTGATTACACTGCTCACGCTATGTGTTAGGTAAATCGCTTTTTTCCCGTTGCCAGTAATACACTTAGAGCGGATCCCCACACCTCTATGAGGTTGTTTAGCCATAAGCTCTCATGAGCCTCTCTTTCCGCTGCTTCGTTCCGAACTGTTCTCAAATCTCTCCAGGCCGCAGAGTGAAACCTTTCTCAGTATAAAGGTAACTTAGTAGGAACGACTCGCATCTTATGGCCTTTTTCTGATACTCATACACCCACTTCGATTACCAGGACTACATCATAGGGATGTAGGTCGACACTCAGACAACCAATACCCGAGGCACGGGAAAAATATTAAGCCTAATACGTTCAGGACAGAAATGTCCAGGGTTAACCATCGTCTCTCATTACCTTGTATTCCTTTCCGTGTAGGAAAACCTTGCCACCGAAGAAACGTAACCAATCCACAAGCAAGAAACCTACTCTCTTATTTGATGAAGCTACGTTCCAAGCTGCAGTCTTCGCAGTCGTAGCAGCTATCATGGGTCACCTAAATGCTAACAACGCCAATGTTAGCAAGGTGCCCGTCGGAAATTACAATCCTGACAATGGACAACACCAACCCACACTTCCATACTCAGCCACCCAAGAACCTCAACCGAACCCACTAAAGAGAAAACTCAAGATAGAGGAGGGAAGTACCTCGGCTCAAGGACCTTCCGAAGGACAACGAGCTGAGGCAGTCTGTACCCCTGTCAAACCTTCCCTCCCGACTCCAAGAAGACCGTATCTCGGAGACCTTCCCCACTGCAGCTACCATCATCATGGTGCCTGTCGGGAACTCTATTGTGCTAGGTGCCACATGAAGGGGGCATACTGCTCGTGTATGCAGAACTCCGGTGGAACGTATTACATCAATTGCCAATGCAGCGGCCACTCAGGTTTGCCGCCTATGTGGCGAGTTTGGATACTTCAAGAAGGACTGCCCAACCGAAGGGAAAGACAAAGACACAGAAGGAGCCTGACACTACTGCTTAGGGAGAAGCGGCAAGGAACTCATTAGATTTTGGTACGTCTCTCGATCTCAGATAACTAAGCTAAGAACAATAAAAGACTAATTCAAATGCAAATTCTTTCCAGTAAGGCGAAAGTCGCAACACTGTTATAAAATTTAAAATTCATTAGGTAAAACTATAGTGGCTAAACATATGCGTTACGGCCATGTATATTTAAGATGGACAGACCTAGAGTGAGCGAATGCCGCCTCATCTCCTGTTCCTCGTTTGGTTGTGGATTTAGGGCGGGGTCGCTCAGTCAATAGTCCTCCCCACCTTAAATATACATGACTAGTATATGTGAGGCGATTATAGAAATGCCTCGTGAGAATTCGTTCATGAAAAGATAATCTATTCGGAAACACTTAGCCTCTCTATAGTTACGCATCGACTCTACCAGTCCAAGTATCCGCGGTAGTGATACGTAGGACGAAACCCGAGACGCCTCGAACTTGTGTGCCTGTTCGGCACATGACTCTATCGATCTTCACTTTATATCATGTTGGAGTGTGCTAACTTCAACGACTCTATTGATCATGGTTTGACTTCGTGCAACCATGTGTACATTCTTAGTGTTATGTAAAAAGAGCTTTCTCCCTAGCCATATCGGCAAATAAAGGTTCTTTCGAACCTAAATCTAACACAAATAATCAAACTTAATACGATCTGTCAATCGTCCCTCTTATCTCAAACCTTACGGAACACCCAAGGGAAGATACCATACACTGTTGACCGACCCCTCGTAGTCAGATAAACACCGAATTGAAAGACACTGCAGATACTTCAGGAAACGACAACGATCCGAGTCATACCTCTTAGATTCCCCCGGGAGATCCTTCGCACCTTGCACATCAGGTCCGTGAACCCAGAAGATAGAACTTGTAACAGCCCGGAATTTCAGGTATTGTTTTAAAACTATTTTTGGGGAATTTTAGGAGGGGACTCGGCGAGTTGGTGCCTGACTCGCCGAGTAGGACCACAGACTTGGTCGCAGATTCGCGACTGGACTCGACGAGTCCATTAGGGACTCGGCGAGTCGACGCTGTTCAGCAGAAACCCTAGCCGTTTGGTTTTGGATTGTTTATAACGCCTCTTAGGCCGTCATTGTTCGTTTTTGCTTACTGAGAAGAACCCTAGAACGATTGTGTGCATCTGGAACAAGGATTGAAGACCATTGTTGGGTTTGGAAGAGTTGTGTGCAAGGAAGAGGAAGGTTTAGCTAAAGGAACAGCAAGAGAATCACGTTCTGAGGATTGGGGACACAGAAAGTGTATCAATCAGGTAATATCTCGGATTTCGTTCTTCTGTGATTGATGTGTATATGAAGTTAGGGTTTATAGAACCCATTTGATGATTAGAGGGATTATTATGTTGTTACCCAAGTGTTTATACCCCAGTAATAGGATGTTTAGAGGTCCAGATAATCCCATGAGTGTGTATTTCGAGACCATACGTGTTTCAGGAAGCAGTTTATCGACTGCATGGCATGGACTCGCCGAGTCGGATGAGCAGACTCGGCGAGTAGCTTGAAGATTCACTGGGACTCGCCGAGTTGTTCTTCAGACTCGGCGAGTGGAGTCGGGGTGGCCCTGCGATTCTTCCATGAGGAGCTCGTCGAGTCAAGAGGGATACTCGACGAGTAGAAGGGGAACAACAGGGAAATTTGGGGAGGACGTCTAGACTCGCCGAGTCGCCTTTGCACTCGACGAGTCCCGTCAAGTTGACCGTTGACCAGAGTTGACCTGCATGTAAATTCTTAGGGTCAGTTGTCTTGAATGATAAGAGTATTAATAAGGGTATATGGTATTATAGGGAGTCTGCAGATCGGCGGATCGAGTGCGAGTAGTTTCAAGAGTTGATAGCTTACACTACCACGAGGTGAGTCTTCTCACTATACTGTACCCGGAAGGGTTTGACTGTGTGACCGGAAGGTCGGATATGTTATGTGTCATATATATGCTATAATTGAAAGGAATAGTTGCTATGCATGCTATGTATGTTTCTATGGGCCGGAAGGCAATGTATTATGTGACAGGAAGGTCAGGTATGATATATGATATATGTGATATATGTGTTAGAGTAAATGTATTATGTGTTATATATGTTTATAGGCCGGAAGGCAATTATCTTATGGGCCGGAAGGCAATCATCTTATGGGCCGGAAGGCAATTATCTTATGGGCCGGAAGGGGATTATCATATGGGCCGGAAGGCATTGTACTGTGGACCGGAAGGTCCGGGCCTGGAAAGGCGTATATGTGTAAGTGGTATACTGGGGAACTCACTAAGCATTTATGCTTACAAGTTGTTATGTATGTGTTTCAGGTACTAGCGAGGACCGTGGGAAGGCGCCGGCATGATGCATACACACTGCTGCTATTTGAGATCTTGGGGATTTTACATATGTATTTGTTTTGAAACATGAAATAAATATTATTGGTTGAATGAACTCACTTTATTTAAAATGAAAAATTTATTTGAAAATTTTGCGTTGTTGCAATTGGTATCAGAGCCTTGGTTTGAGGGATTCGGGTGTACCTTCGGGTGTAACTGAACTCAAACCGAGGATTTGAGGAAAAATCTTTTAAAAAAAAATAATAAATACATAAACTTTTATAAATGGTAAAGTGGTAAATAAGAAAGACGCAGTGTGTACGATCAGCCAGCGCCCGAACGGTAAAGATCCCCAGAATACCTTACAATGTTATGTTATGCACTGAATTATGAATTGTTATGCATGCTAGAAGACTAGGTATACATGATAGGACTAGAATGGCCTGTTTTGTGATGCCTTAGTCTAGGGAGGTTGCTTGTATGAGATATTCGGTAGCGTGCACGTAGATAGTGCATACGAGAAGTAGAGTACTCACTATTCGGGGTTTGGGGAGGAAGATTTGGGACGAATACTGACACGGTGTGGTCGGTGGTATTGGGCCCATACTACCGAAGACACCGGGTCGGTGGAAGACCCAAGTAAGAATCCCTGGATATTGGAGACTGAGTAGGGTTGCGTTATCGAGTACAATTGTACTGGATGGAGTCTCTGATAATTTTATGTTGTATTTCAGAGACATCATGGTTACAACACGCCATGGAGCGAGTTCGAGCAGTATGAGTGACGAGGAGATTCGTCAGATGATTCAGGAGGAGGTAGCTGCGGCGGTTCGGGCTGAGATCCCGGAGATGTTTGGGTCCATTAAGACCACCCTCATGGAGGAGTTTGAGGAGCGGTACGCCGCACTGACTAAAGCTGCAGTCGCTGCCGCTACCGCAGCTGTGGCCGCTGCTAGGCCGCAAGGGGGTGATTCGTTGCTATTCCGGGAATTCAGCAACACGAAACCCCCTGAGTTCGATGGGACGCAGGATCCGATTGCTGCAATGAGGTGGATCGCCGATATTAAGGGGTGCTTCTACACTTGTTCATGCCCGGAGCACCTGAGGGTACGGTTCGCCTTGAACTAGCTCCGTCTGGGAGCGAAGGATTGGTGGAAGTTCGTGACGGCGAACTTCACTCAGGCGGAGATTTCAGCGGTGACATGGGAGAGGTTTACTGAGATGTTCAGGGATGAGTACGTTCCCCCAGTGGAGAGGGAACGATTGATCCAGGAGTTCTTGACCCTTAAGCAGGGTACTGATTCCGTTGCGGTGGTTACACGGAAATTTCATGAGAGGGGGATGTTCTGCCCCGAGTTGGTGTCTATAGAGCAGTCACGGATGAGTCGGTACTTGGGCGTGTTGACGAGGGATATCCGGGAGTTTGTGTCAAACTCCACCTATCGTACTTTCACTGAGCTTCAGGCGAATGCCAGGAAGCGCGAGATCGAGTTGGAGACCCAGGCCAGGGAGGAGGCCGAGTCTCGGTAGGTGGACCGGCGACCGGCTCAGTCTCAGCCGGCAGCCAAGCGGTTCAAGTCCACTGATTCGAGGACGGGAGGTTCGTAGGGCCGCACTTGCGGAAAGTGCAGCAAGAGTCATGAGGGGGCGTGTAGAGCGGGTGGTTGCTACAAGTGTGGCAAGGAAGGACACATTGCCAGGGATTGCCCTAAGGGGTTTATGGTTTGCTTTCATTGCAACCAGACAGGCCATCGGAAGGCCGAGTGCCCGCAGCTTCGTCAGGGATCTACACCTACTACTAGGATTACCGAGACACGACCGGCGAAGGTCGAGGCCCCGAGGGCTCGTGGGAGAGCCTTTCAGCTGACTGCGGAGGAGGTCCGCGCTGCACCCGATGTTGTGGCAGGTATATTGTAATTCGCATATTTATTTAAAGTTGAAATGTTATGCTTATGTTAATATATGTGTAGGTACTTTTATTGTGAACTCTATGCCTGCTCTTGTGTTATTTGATTCGGGTGCGAGTAGATCCTTTGTATCCTTAGCTTTTAGTCAGCATATCAGCATTAGTCGTGAGCCGTTAAGTTGGCCTCTGAGCGTTTCTATAGCGGCCGAGAGAGTGGTTTGTGCTACGGAGGTTCTTCGGGGATGCGTGCTAGAGATTTTTGGGGTTGCGTTCCCGATTGACCTAATTCCTATTGCGATGGGTGATGTATGTGTCATCGTGGGCATGGACTGGTTGAGCCGATTCAGCACCATCATCGACTGTGAGCGCCAGCTGGTGACTATACGAGGCCCTAGTGGGGGAGTTCTTACGGTGTACGGCGAGGGTACCCGTTCGGGATCAGCTTTTTGTTCGGCCGCTAGGGCGAGGCAATGTCTACAGCAGGGATGTAAAGGTTTTGTGGCGTATGTGATGGATACGCGGGAGTCTTCCAAGAGACCGAGGACAGTGGAGGAGGTTCCAGTGGTGCGCGAGTTTCCAGATGTTTTTCCCGAGGATTTGCCGGGAGTACCTCCTGCGAGGCAAGTAGAGTTTGGTATCGATCTGGTTCTGGGGGCTGCGCCTATTGCGAAGGTGCCTTATCGTCTTGCACCTCCAGAGATGCAAGAGTTGTCCTCGCAACTCCAGGAGTTGCTGGGGAAGGGATTTATTCGGCCGAGTAGCTCGCCGTGGGGAGCACCGATTCTATTCGTCAAGAAGAAGGATGGTTCACACCGGATGTGTATTGATTACCGGGAGTTGAACAAGGTGACGGTCAAGAACCGCTATCCGTTACCGAGGATCGATGATCTATTCGATCAGTTGCAAGGGGCATCTTGGTTTTCCAAGATCGATCTGAGATCAGGGTACCATCAGGTAAGAGTGCGGAATGAGGACGTCCAGAAGACAGCATTCAGGACGCGGTATGGGCATTACGAGTTCGTGGTGATGCCTTTCGGGCTCACCAATGCCCCGGCAGTGTTCATGGACCTCATGAACAGGGTATGCAGGTCGATGCTGGATCGGTCTGTGATTGTATTTATCGACGACATTCTAGTATATTCGCGAACTAGAGAGTAGCATGAGAGACATTTGATGGAGGTCCTTGAAGTACTGAGGTCGGAGAAGCTATATGCAAAATTCTCCAAATGTGACTTCTGGTTGCGGGAGGTCCAATTTCTTGGACATGTTGTTAATCAGGCAGGGATATTGGTCGATCCGGCCAAGGTGGAAGCAGTGATGAGTTGGGAGGCACCGAAGTCACCTTCCGAGATCAGGAGTTTCCTTGGGTTGGCGGGGTACTATCGGAGATTTATTAGGGACTTCTCCAAGATCACGGTACCGCTCACCAGATTGACCCAGAAGGGTGTTACATTCTCATGGGGACCCGAGCAGCAGACTTCCTTCGAGACACTTCGTCAGAGACTGTGCAAAGCCCCAGTATTAGCTCTCCCGGAAGGGATGGAGTATTTTGTCGTATATTGCGACTCGTCGATTTCGGGACTGGGTGCGGTGTTGATGCAGAGAGGTCATGTGATAGCTTATGCGTCGAGGCAGCTGAAGCCTCATGAGGTGAGATATCCCACACATGACTTAGAGTTGGGGGCAGTGGTGTTCGCTCTCAAGATATGGCGTCACTACCTGTACGGGGTTCGTTGTACTATATACACGGACCATAAGAGTTTGAAGTATTTGATGGATCAACCCAACCTAAATATGCGTCAGAGGAGATGGTTGGACGTGGTTAAGGATTATGACTGTGAGATCCTATACCACCCAGGCAAGGCTAATGTGGTAGCCGATGCATTGAGTCGTAGAGCGGAGAGCACTCCATTGCGAGACGTATGTTTGAGATTGACAGTGATGACCCCGATATTGGATGCTATTCGTGGGGCGCAGGCCGAGGCTGTGAGATCCGAAATGCAGAAGAAAGAGAGAGTCGTTGGGTTAATTTCAGAGTTCGTTAAGGATGGACGAGGACTTTTGACGTTTCAGGGTCGGATTTGGGTACTATTCGTGGGCGGTACGCGTACTATTTTGATGGAGGAGGCTCATAGATCGAAATTCTCGATCCATCCCGGTGCTACGAAGATGTATTTGGACATGAGGAAGGAATATTAGTGGCCTTGTATGAAGAGAGACGTCGCATGGTTCGTCGAGAGGTGTTTGACCTGCCGTAGGGTTAAGGCCGAGCACCAGAGACCGCATGGTAAGTTGCAGCCCTTGGAGATTCCTGAGTGGAAGTGGGAACAGATTACGATGGATTTCATCACCAAATTGCCGAGAACTGCCAGAGGAGTCGATGCAATTTGGGTGATTGTGGATAGGTTGACAAAGAGTGCACACTTCCTTGCCATTAGCGAGAGTTCATCAGTGGAGAAGTTGGCGGAGTTATACGTGAGAGAGATAGTATATCGGCATGGAGTGCCGATCTCGATTGTTTCAGATCGTGATGTACGCTTCACTTCCAGGTTCTAGAAGAAATTCCATGAGGAGCTAGGTACTAAACTGCATTTTAGTACCGCATACCATCCCCAGACAGACGGTCAGAGCGAGCGGACGATTCAGACATTGGAAGACATGCTTAGAGCGTGTGTGTTAGACTTCGGGGGTAGCTGGGATGCGCATTTGCCTTTGGCTGAGTTTTCCTACAACAACAGCCATCATTCGAGCATTGGTATGCCACCTTTTGAGTTGTTGTATGGTAGGAGGTGTCGGACCCCCATTTGCTGGGGAGAGGTGGGTTAGAGAGTGATGTGCAGTACAGAGATCGTACTCCAGACGACAGAGCAGATTCAGCAGGTTAGGCAGAGATTATTGACCGCCCAAAGCCGACAGAAGAGTTATGCGGGCAGACGCCGGTCCGAGCTGGAATTCCAGGTCGGCGACTTCGTTCTCCCGAAGGTTTCTCCTTGGAAGGGAGTGATCCGGTTCAGAAAGAAGGGCAAGTTGGGGCCCCGATTCATAGGTCCATTTTGGGTAATTGCAAGGGTAGGTTGGGTAGCTTATCGGTTGGAGTTGCCAGCAGAGTTGGGACAGATTCACAATACCTTTCACGTATCACAGTTGAGGAAGTGTATAGCCGATGAATCGGCGGTGGTTCCGTTAGAGGATATTCAGGTGGATGCGAGCCTGAATTACGCCGAGAGACCAGTAGCTATTAGGGATCGGAAGATCAAGGTTCTGCGGAACAAGGAAGTACCTCTGGTGTTGGTTCAGTGGCAACACCGGAAGGGATCGGAGATGACTTGGGAGCCGGAGCGTGAAATGCGGGAGCAACATCCGAAGTTATTCGCAGAGTGAGACTTCGAGGGCGAAGTCTAGTTCTAGTGGGGGAGAGTTGTAACAACCCGGAATTTCAGGTATTGTTTTAAAACTATTTTTGGGGCATTTTAGGAGGGGACTCGGCGAGTTGGTGCCTGACTCGCCGAGTAGGACCACAGACTTGGTCGCAGATTCGCGACTGGACTCGACGAGTCCATTAGGGACTCGGCGAGTCGACGCTGTTCAGCAGAAACCCTAGCCGTTTGGTTTTGGATTGTTTATAACGCCTCTTAGGCCGTCATTGTTCGTTTTTGCTTACTGAGAAGAACCCTAGAACGATTGTGTGCATCTGGAACAAGGATTGAAGACCATTGTTGGGTTTGGAAGAGTTGTGTGCAAGGAAGAGGAAGGTTTAGCTAAAGGAACAGCAAGAGAATCACGTTCTGAGGATTGGGGACATAGAAAGTGTATCAATCAGGTAATATCTCGGATTTCGTTCTTCTGTGATTGATGTGTATATGAAGTTAGGGTTTATAGAACCCATTTGATGATTAGAGGGATTATTATGTTGTTACCCAAGTGTTTATACCCCAGTAATAGGATGTTTAGAGGTCCAGATAGTCCCATGAGTGTGTATTTCGGGACCATACGTGTTTAAGGAAGCAGTTGATCGACTGCATGGCATGGACTCGCCGAGTCGGATGAGCAGACTCGGCGAGTAGCTTGAAGATTCACTGGGACTCGCCGAGTTGTTCTTCAGACTCAGCGAGTGGAGTCGGGGTGGCCCCGCGATTCTTCCACGAGGACCTCGTCGAGTCAAGAGGGATACTCGACGAGTAGAAGGGGAACAACAGGGAAATTTGGGGGGGACGTCTGGACTCGCCGAGTTGCCTTTGCACTCGACGAGTCCGGTCAAGTTGACCGTTGACCAGAGTTGACCTGCATGTAAATTCTTAGGGTCAGTTGTCTTGAATGATAAGAGTATTAATAAGGGTATATGGTATTATAGGGAGTCTGCAGATCGGCGGATCGAGTGCGAGTAGTTTCAAGAGTTGATAGCTTACACTACCACAAGGTGAGTCTTCTCACTATACTGTACCCGGAAGGGTTTGACTGTGTTACCGGAAGGTCGGATATGTTATGTGTCATATATATGCTATAATTGAAAGGAATAGTTGCTATGCATGCTATGTATGTTTCTATGGGCCGGAAGGCAATGTATTATGTGATAGGAAGGTCAGGTATGATATATGATATATGTGATATATGTGTTAGAGTAAATGTATTATGTGTTATATATGTTTATGGGCCAGAAGGCAATCATGTTATGGGCCAGAAGGCAATTATCTTATGGGCCGGAAGGCAATCATCTTATGGGCCGGAAGGCAATTATCTTATGGGCCGGAAGGCAATTATCTTATGGGCCGGAAGGCGATTATCATATGGGCCGGAAGGCATTGTACTGTGGACCGGAAGGTCCGGGCCTGGAAAGGCGTATATGTGTAAGTGGTATACTGGGGAACTCACTAAGCATTTATGCTTACAAGTTGTTATGTATGTGTTTCAGGTACTAGCGAGGACCGTGGGAAGGCGCCGGCATGATGCATACACACTGCTGCTATTTGAGATCTTGGGGATTTTGCATATGTATTTGTTTTGAAACATGAAATAAATATTATTGGTTGAATGAACTCACTTTATTTAAAATGAAAATTTTATTTGAAAATTTTGCGTTGTTACAGAACTCATGAGACTGACCGCTATAATCAGGTATATGCATAAGGGCGGCATATAATTGAGATCAAAAAGATTTTAGGTGTGTTTTTCCTCCCTATTCCCTGTTCCTCGTTGGGTGGTGGGTTTGGGGTGGAGTCGCACAGCTGAACATCCCGCCGACCTCAATTATACACTGCTCGCATACACCCGGTATTTGTGGTTAGGCTAGGCATGAGCCCTACCACGAAACCCTTAGCAAAACACTTTCACCATCTTCCATAACATAGGAGCCGATGTCAAGAGAATCACCGCGGGTCGAACGAGGAAGTTCCGAGCGATGAAACCATATACCCACTAGATTTGACCTAGACCGAGAAAATTCAGAACCTTCGTAAGAGTAGTTGCATGTAAATACTTTAACTACTCAGACACCTCATCCATCAGTCATAGTCAGGTGGTGCTTATCATCCTCCACCCTCTCACAAGGAGGAAATCGTCGTCGCCCGGTAGATGATGAAATACATTCTCCGAAGTGAACACTAGAATACCGAGAACCACAGGATAACCTTCGCAGCCAAGAATATTTGGTCAAGTGTGAAAGTAGCTGCGTTAAATCTCATGACCCGGATCCTGAAGAGATCATAGGCTTGACACCAGCCTAGGTGTTAGTCGAAGGGTTATGCAGGAACATACACCTTCCACGCTAGGATAAACCATAGTCTTAGAGATTCATTGGATTATTAGGTGTTCCACGAATACTATCTCACGCAGAGATAATAAGAACTACCTCCCGAGATAGTCCAATGCTCGTTTAGTGAAACCCTATCTCCTCGACCCTCAGGGTTTCCGTATCTCAAGCTTCGTTAGTGTAGGTTCATTTTGCACAAGCGCAAGATAGACACTCTATAGCAAATGAATAACCATAGTCACGCAACCCACTCGACAATCTAGAAAGTCTCTATCAACCAGTTGAAAGAAAACACGAAACCGAAGACCACCTGAGCTTCCTAAGAACTAACCTGAAGGACTACACATCCAGTACAAGTGAGAACGTTAGGAACTTCGTAATGGCGATCACGCCAGTGTTGATCTTGCCATAGAAGTACACTATGTTCTTAGTACTGAAAAGCTCTACTCCTTTCTGAGAGCTTAGGACCATCCGAGAGTCCTCATGGAGACATGGTCCGACCCTCTTCAGACCACTACTACTTTTGGATATACCACAAGGTTCACATTCGATTGAACCACTTCTCAGACTCGATATGTGATTTTCCGACAACACTCTTTGTGCCTCACTCATCTTGATAGAATCCATCGAGAACCCTAACCTTGTAGATACACCAGTTCGAACCCACTAGCTACACAAGACGGAATTCGCATCCCGTACGTGAGGGTCTGTTGAAATGACAAACACAGACCAGAGATCACTTGGCAATGCGAGGACAACCACATAGGAAGGGATCTCTTACCTCTACTTGGCCATTCATACCTACTTCCTTGCCTAGATCTGAATTTCGGGACGAAATTCCCTCTAACGGGGGGATGATGTGACAACCCAAGTTGCCCCGTTACATTTCTCCGTTACCGTTAACAGAATACTCCACTGTTCAAAAGTTCTGTTAATGAGAAGTCGTCAAGCTTAATAAACATTTCAATTGTGTATGTTTATATGCCATTAAGTCGAGATAAAAGGAAATAAAATACATAGCACATATTTCCATTTACTTGGAAAATGTCAAGTTTTATTATTATGACCACTAAATCGGGTGCGACCAAAAGCCCCGTTTAACGGCAGTATCGAGTAGAATTCCACTGTGTCCCGACTCAAAACCCTTTGTAAGGGTGAGTGGAGTCCATTGGAGACTTTTTACACTCTCTTTCTATACTCTCTCTCTAGACCCGTTTTCGCCCGAAACCGCAACCAAACGCTTCCAAATTGTAAGTCCGCTTACCCTAGCTTATTCTAAACATATTGAATTGAGTTTAGAGCCCAAAAATCGGACTTAGAAGCAATGAAAAAGGAGTTTACGGCCTAAGAACCTTCTTAGGCCGTAAACACCCAAAACAAGGCCAAAAGGACCCAATCTTGTCCCTAATGGCTTGGAAATAAATTGAGGTATTAGCCTAGGAGTGTTTAAACATTAAAACTCATGGATTTGGGGGTTAAAAGAGAGTTTACGGCCCAAGCACAAGCTTAGGCCGTAAACACCTCAAAATCATGTTAAAAGGCCCCAAAAACACTCCCAAACCACACTAGGGCTTAACACATAAATTAAGGGCTTATTCCTTTGGGTTTAGATCACTTAAACACATCAAAATGAAGGATGAAAATGAGTTTACGGCCCAAGCACATGCTTAGGCCGTAAACTCCCCAAACATGCCCAAAATGTTGGTTTTTGTCCCCCAAATGGCCTTAGACTATTTCTATAAAATGCTAGGAAGGATTTAAGGACTTAAACATAACAAATGGAGGGATAAAAAGGAGTTTACGGCCCAAGAAATTGTATAGGCCATAAACTCCCCAAAACCCACTCAAATGATGGTTTTAATCCTCCAAAATAGCATCATACTTCATTAGAAATCACTAGAAAGGAATTAGGGGCTTTAAACTTCCCAAAACTCTAAGGATTAGAGTTTACGGCCGTAAAATCCTTTAGGAGTGGTTCCTTGGCCGTAAAATAATAGTTCATGCCCTTAGAGGCCTCAAACCTACTCATGCCTTTTGGGAAAAGTGCTTAGAATAAATCAATGAACAAGCTAGAAGCATCAAACACCCAAGAATATGACCTTGGGAGTTTACGGCCGTAAACTCCATTGGGTTAGGCGGTAAACTCCTAATTAGTCCATGTTAATGCTTTAAACCCATTCACACATTTGATAATTGGGTTTAGCAAAGTTCCACAACTGATAGGAGACCCGTAGCACCCTTAAACGCTACCCGGGACCCCAAACGCTTAACCAAAAGTGTTTTCCGCTCCTTTGAACGCGTATATTTGTGTAATTAGCATTAAATATACTAATTGTATGTGAACATATGTTATCATATGTTAAATAGGTCATTGAGTGTGTTCGAGTCATTACGTGGCACCGAACGCCCAAACAACACTCTCGTTGGACCTACTTACACCAGGTGAGTTCATACCCCTCAATGAACCTTTTTAAAGGCTTTTAAATGTTTTGTAGGGGGGGAATACAAGTTAAACATGCCACTTATCAGGTCAATTACATGTGATTGATAACCCGCATGCACAAGATTTTACCACTTTACACTGTTTTACCAAGTGGGACACTATAATGATTTTTACTGATTTCATAGCTTTTACTTATACTAATTTATCCAAATCCATTCTGAATTGGTTTATAAAAGATCCTCTAAGGTTTTTAAACATATTTTACAAAAGAATACAATTTGTGATTTTCTCTGTACATAAAGGCTTTTCATTTAAGATTTCCCTTTTTGACGTATACTTTTACTCGTTAAATACTGCTACTTCGCTTATACTTATTTTATACTCTGACGCGGTAACACTTTCACTTATACCTATAGTCGCTTATACTTGATGACGCTTATACTTATTCACGCTCTTACTTAGTAATATCGACTCTACTTCACTTATACTAGATATCGACTCTACTTCACTTATACTGGATATCTACTCTACTTCACTTATACTTGATACGCTCTCGCTTCACTTATTGTCGCCTCTACTTCGTGATACGCTTATACTTGTTCGACACTTCTATTTCACTTGCGACCGCTCCTACTTCACTCGTTAGACACTCCTACTTCACAAGAATCACTTATACTTGATACACTTATACTTTACGATTCTGTTATTCCACACTGTATGAATTCACACCACGATGATATGTCTTCAATTATTACACACTCAGTCGTAGTTAGATGTACGTCTGTGCTTATATAGATACATATAAGTAACGATTGAAAGACTTAGGAAGGCTCATCCGCCCTATTTCCTTTTCTTCGTTGAGATGTGGTCTGGTGGGATCGGGTGGCCGTGCGAAAGTCGTTTGGTTCATTACTTATATACTATGTATATGAGTATGGACATACAGGAAATTCTCCAGTCAGTTCAGTTAAGAGTCTCTACCTCTAGTCTACACTTACATTAGAAACCCACTCCCTCCTAGTAACACATTATCCTCTATTTAGGATGCATCTTCGGGATGCGCCCTTCTCCATCGTCTAGTTGGTAACCAGAGTCTCCTATAGGGAGAGCGTACATTGTGTGTATAGGCCTATACGGGATTGACAACCCCGCACCCTGACTGCTAGCTACAGTCCACGGCCTACGAAGCCAAGGGTTGACAAATGTCACATTGTATAGATGCTTTTAGGGCATCTAGAACTCTAGTCAGTATGGTTATGAGTATCATGGGTTGCCTTAAAATTCATGGCTTTAACGTAATGGTATTTCATCAGCAAGTTACACTATATGCTGATGTCACCGGTTTCAGAGTCACACTGTTTGACCTTGCTAGATGTGTCTTTCATGTGATACTGTCTGTGGTCTGTAGTCTCTGTTTTGACCTTGCAAGATGTACCTTTCATTTGGTATCGTCTGCGGTCTGTCTTCACTGTTTTGACCTTGCGAGATGTACCTTTCATTTGGTATCGTCTGCGGTTTGTGTTCACTGTTTTGACCTTGCGAGATGTACCCTTCATTTGGTATCGTCTGCGGTCTGTATTCACTGTTTTGACCTTGCGAGATGTACCTTTCATTTGGTATCGTCTGCGGTCTGTCTTCACTGTTTTGACCTTGCGAGATGTACCCTTCATTTGGTATCGTCTGCGGTCTGTCCTCACTGTTTTGATCTTGCAAGATGTACCTTTCATTTGGTATCGTCTGCGGTCTGTCTTCACTGTTATGACCTTGCAAGATGTACCTTTCATTTGGTATCGTCTTCGGTCTGCGTTCACTGTTTTAGACCTTACCAGCTGTACCTTTTAATTGGTACCTTCTGGGGTCTGCGTCTCCACTTGTTAGACTGAACTAGGCGTGTCGTTTGTTTGATACTTTCCTGGAGTCTATGGTTCTTTGCCTTAGTCAGCAGTCCTCACTGCTGAGGCATATGATATTCCCTGATGTCGTTGCTTTCCTCAATAATCAAATTCAGTATTTTGATAATGATAGCAATTTAGGGAAAACTACTTTTTACCCTACATCACTGACCAGTGTTGGTAGAAGGCTGCTTTTATTAAAGAAAATATAGGATTTTATGGAAAGGACTCTAATACACTGAAATCTCTTAAACTATTACTTTCTTAAGTTATTTGAATGAAATGTCACTAAATGCTTATGAACTCACCAGCATTTGTAAAAATGCTGATACTCTCTTTTCAAATAACTTGTATTCTTAGGTCAGCAATTAGACAGGTACACCCTCGGAGTTGTTGATGAAGATGGCTTAGTACCTTGCCGTATTTATTATATTTACTTGCATACTTTGAATACTTGTAATGTAACCATGTAAAACTATTACTATTAATGCAATGTTTTGTTGTACTTTGATTACTATAATGCATGTGTTGTGATACTTGATATGACGTCATCCACCCCAGAACGTTTCCGCCGTTCCGGTTTTGGGGTGTGACAGACAGCCCTACATCAGATTACCGAAGTTGTCACCAATGCGAGAATGCATACCCTCCATACCATTCATCTAGGAGATGCACACGAGAGATCAGAGAGATACCATGAAACCCTGCTGCAAGCACTGGCTGAATCATGAACCGAAGTCATAGAGCTCCGAGTACGCCAGATGGTGTACGAAAGACACCTACTTGACATGGAACGTCAATAGGTTGAACTGAGAGTTCACCAGAGGGATGACCGTCTCCAGTAGTAGACCGGTTACTTTAATTTTCCTTATAAAAAGGGATCGTGTTTTCTGTCTATGCCCGATGTGGCATTTTCTATGAAATTATCCGGTACCATAAGTACTTTAGTTAGGTCTTTATGCTGTCAGAACTATCTTCTCCAGATATGATGTGAGACCTTTACAAGGTCATTCTCCAGGATCCTTACATCATGAATATCAAAGATATTGACAGCCGGCTAACTTCTGTGTCATTCTTCATTTAAGTACTGTTATCATTCTTTCATTAGAATATATCTGAATCATGCTTTAGTCAAGTCATTGGACTATAGTGATTTATATCCGGAGACATTTCCAAGTCTCTTTCAGTGGTTGGATCTTGTTATTCACCAACCCACGATACCTCAACTCGAACAACAAACGTATTGAGACCATTCTACGAACTTATTTCTGCCCGTTACTAGGACTGCATCATAGGGATGTAGGTCAAACTTTCATAAACACACTTCTACTCAGTACTAGGACTATATTGTAGAGATGTAGGTCAAACCTTCGCGATCATACTTCCATTTCCGTGTTAGGACTACCTCATAGGGATGTAGGTCAACTTTCGAGAACATAGTCGTACTCTTTACATGAACAATCTAAGTACATCAGGGTCAACCAAAATCGCTCACAAGTTCATTTTCTTTCCGTGAAACGGAATCATGTCACCAAATAAAGACGATCAGCCCATCAACCAACCACCAACTCTTCAGATTGATGCAGCTACCTTTCAAGCTGCAGTCACAGCTGCCGTGTCAGCCATTTTGACCCACCTGAACGTTAACAACGCAAGTGTTAGCGGGATTGTTAACAATCATCCCAATCTAAGTAACAAACGGAAGTCTTGGAATAAACCTAAGGACAAGTCGCGTCGAAGGGTGAACAGGAAACAACCACCAGTGACAACCTTCACAGCCACGACATTAGCACCTCCAACTACCATCCCTTCGTACATCCCAATTGTCCCTAAACCAGCCAAGCTTTATGCTGGAAATCTCCTAAAATGCATCCAATGCAATTTTCACCACCATGGACCTTGTGGGGAGATGCAGTGCTCACACTGCAATAGAAAGGGTCACACCCAACGTTACTGCAAGAGCCTAACAAGGCTGAGCAACCAAGTACCCAGCGCCAAAGTAAACCAAACTTGCTACGGTTGTGGCAAAGTAGGTCACTACAAGAGGAGCTGCCCAGAGGCAGCAATTGTTAGCACAGACGAAAGTCTACTACCAACCACCACCGCAGGAGAGTCTACTCCGGACCCACGGTAATGTGATTTAGGCATTTCGTTGTAACAAACTTATGAACCATCCCAAAACTAGTGCAACTAGAGTCTTAGTTTTTGCGGGATTCCGTCCGTTTAAGGATGCTCGTGCTGCGTATACCTTGTGATTTAGGCGTTTCGTTGCTACTTATCTTTTGTAGTATACCTTGTTTCGCAGCAATAGTCTTGTAATAAATCCTAAGTACAGTAACTTGTTAATGGTTGCGCTGTTGTGTTTTGTCTGTAACGCCTTATGTTCAAATCTAATGTCTTTAGTTCCCATATGTTTCCGACATTATCATATGACTCGATTCAATTCGATCCTCGCAATACCACCTTCATAAGTACGTCTCCTTAGCAATAAACATCATTTTAGCGAAACCGTCACATCAGAATACCGAAGTACTCATGCCAGGAGTACCTCTTAGTTACTTTCGTTCCGAAGAAATCCCTGAAGTACCACTTGTACAGTACGTCAAGTTTAATACAAGGATTCATGCGATTGATCTATCACTAAGGAGGGTATACATAAGAGTGATATATAATCAAGCTTCTACAGGTTTAGAATTGATGATTCCACTTTAAATTCTTTTTCCCCGATGGGATATGAGCTTATAGAAGAATCAATTATTCGACTGCCTTTTCAACCTTAATTATATAAGACTCGTATACACGAAATGGTGAGTGTGAACCAAGTATGAATTCTAATATGAACTTCAGGACGGAGAACTGCTTAAGCCTACGAGTAATTGCATCGTCATGCGAACAAACTTAGAACCCAGTACGACTCCCGTAAACAGATCACCCTATAATTTAAACACCCATGGAGATACAAGAACAGTCTGGACAACTTAGTGAACTACACATAAATAGAATTAGAAGACTAGGTTTCTCACCCTAGAGAACCTCGGTCATATTCTTCCAGAGATCGACGGATCGCATTGTATGTACCTCGGTTATCGAGGACTCCGTCGAGATTTTTCATTTGAAATCTTTATCTCTGTCGCGCGTAGACAAAATGGTTGAGCAAACGCAAAGAAAGAAACTACTTCCAGGAATGAATCTAGGATCCGAATATCACCAGTTCGAGTGTTAGGGAAGGAAGTCCTAAAGACTACCCTCCGAACTCGATACGGACACTTCGAGTCCGTAGTGATACCCCTCAGATAGGACCAATACACCCATAGTATTCATGAGCTAACTGAGTGGAGTACGCCTTTCTTACTGGGATCAGTTCATCATTTCTCCATATAATGAATACTTATCTACCCTCGTAGTTAGAAAGAACCCATAGAAACATTACCCTCAGAGACACTCTTCACAAAGTTCTCTGAAAAAGAGTTTTGGAATTTAGAGAAAAATTTCCTGAGACACACTATTGGTGTTGTGGAAATTCTTGAGTACTCTGTCAAATTATCCAAAACCGTTGGAAATTGTCGGCACCGTAGACACCGATGGGAAATTCACCAGATTCTAGGTCTTACAGACCTACTATCATAGTCCATTCGAAACTCCCCGCAAACTTCAGGAACCCTTTCGACTTTGACCCAGCAAGGGATGGCCCTTGACTGGGAAGTAAGCGAGAGAAAGAACCTTTGGAATTCCAAGTGAGAGACTAAATTATTTAGGAAAAATCACTCTGGGAACAGCTTAAATACGCTTCGTAAAGGTTGGAAAGCTAAATCCAATATAGTTAGGACCTCCGAGATTCTTACCAGAATCAGTCCTGCATCTCACAAACTAGACCTACTCCGCGAACTCAGTAACGTAAATTTTCCCCTTTGCGTCTCGAACTTGAAACAATATCTTTCCGTTAGGACTTTCGTAAGCCCTCTCGACAAGATCGGGATTTGCGAGATCCTTGCCTTCGTATTTGAACCGTAGTGACCCTTGACCGAGTGGTCAAGCGGACGAAGCAAATCCGTCGCCCATTAGTGAAGGTTCGTTGGAATACCAACCGAGAACCCGATTTCACTTAGGAGCGCGAGAACCAATCGATTAGGAAGTACACATAACAACTTGAACATTCGTACCTATTTCCTTACCTAAATTCTAATTTCGGGGAAAAATTCCTTCTAACGGGGGGATGATGTGACAACCCGAAATTTCCATTCTGTACAAACTATATCACTTCAATAGAAGTTATAGCAGTCAAAGTTGATTTTCAGACTTTTCGCGTAAGTTTGAGTAAATCAGGGTTTTCACTTTAGGAAATATCAGGAGAGTGGGTGCACTAGGGTTTTGTGCAACACTGTTATTCCATTACTCTAGGACATTAAAGTTCATTCCAGGAATAAAAATATTTTCTGCCAAAATATTTCAAGACTATAAATAGTTTTCTGAACCAAATTTATTCATTATTCACATTTCCAACTAGAGAAAAGCCATTTTCTCTCTGACGGATCTTCGGGTTTTTATACCAAAACGTGAGTAACTCTTTATAGTAATGTTAGAAAGCTTTATATGTGTTTATAACATGATTTAGAAGGCTAAATCATGAGATCTAGGAGTTTACACCCCAAGGTGTTCTTGGGCGGTAAACTCCCGAAACGAAGCCAAAACCGACCCTTGTGTTATGATAAAGGCTTAGACTCATATGTATACATGTTAGGGACAAGAAAACAACCAAAATCCACCCAAGTTTGGGAGTTTACGGCCCTAGATTATCATAGGCCGTAAACTCCAAATTCAAACCCTAAATGGTACTTTTAAGGCTCCTAAAGGCTTAGACAATTACCTAGACTTGTTCCCATTAAATCTAAGGCATTAAACACATCAAAGAACACAAACAAAGGAGAGTTTACGGCCCAAGTGTATCTTAGGCCGTCAACTCCATTGAAATGGACAAAAAGGGTGTTTTCATGACACCTAAAGCCCTAGACCTTTACAAGGAATTGTACCTACTTAATGGAAGGACCAAACCACATCAAAATCACTTAACAAAGTGAGTTTACGGCCAAGACATGGTTCTTGGGCCGTAAACTCCTAAAAAGGGCACCAAGGTGTGCGTAATGCCTTCATATGCTTGGAAGAAAAGTCTAGAACCCATACCACAAGTGCAAAGGGCTTGAAAACAACAAAAACACCATATACTTAGAGTTTACGGCCGTAAACTCTAAGGGAAATGGCCTTAGGGCCGTAAACTCCTATTTGGAGTACTTCTAGACCTTAAACCCTTCCAAGGACTTAGCCACTAAGTTAGAATAATTCTAGAAAGCATTTGGGACTTCAAAACACACCAAACACACATGTTTGGGAGTTTACGGCAATAAAATCAAGAGTTTACAACCGTAAAGTCCATGTGTGATGGTTTATGGAGAGTAAACTCTCATATAGGGTCCTTTGGAAACCCTAAACCCAAGTGTCTTGTCCCACATTAGCATAAATGCAATCCTTAGGGCCTATAATAGTTCTATAAAGTGTTTATTATGCCTAGGATGTCTTAAATTTATCGATTAGTGATTTAAGACTAATTGAATGCATATATGTGTGATTATATGTTCATTAGGATCATAGTTTGTGTACAAGTCCTCGCTTGACACCTAGCCATCCTATACCGTCACTTCATCCCAATTACCAACTTCAGGTGAGTTCATACCCCTAATCAATGTTTTAAATGATTTTAAATGCTTTAAGGGGGGGGGGGGGTGGAATACAAGTAGAAACAAACATGTTATTAAATCATTGTTATGTATTTTATAACTGTGTTTGTCAGTTAACAAATTTCACATACTACAAAATGTGATGCATGAAATGGTTTTAAATCTTAAAAACGCATTGTTATCTATTGTTTTACCTTTGAAATGTATATTAAATTGACATCAAGTCATTTTTAATTATTGTTCCAAAACTCATAAGATGTCTTATGAAACCATTTTACATTATTGAACTATTCTATGCATGTACACTTATATTCTTATATATGTATTGATGTTATAGTTTACAGTTTTCATTTAGTTTCTTACACCCTTGAGTAGTAAGAGTGTATAAACCTACTTGAACAACCAATTACCTTCCAGTAAACTATCATAGGGATAATTTGGAGATATCAAACATAATTCCTATTACAAGGAATTATACAAGAGTCAGTTCATTCATGAGTCTATACCAGTACATTACCTGATACATGAGTACCTTTACATTTGATTACATGATACATGCGTACATTTACATATACTTATATGATACATGAATACTGTTACTTAGATACATTATCCTGTACTCACTTACGTGGATACTTGTACCTAGAGTTATTAGGAAGATTTATTCGTACCTTCTATGTAAATTTTCCTGCCTATCCCAGTTCAATGAGATGTCTATACGGGACTAACCATTCTGGAACCCAGCTGTTAGCAACACTGGGTGATGAACATCTACGGATGTCTAAGGTTGTTTCTGATATTAGGAGTCAGTTACGGAACTAACCATTCCTCCATCTCCTGTTGCAACAGAGGATGAGATGAAACTCTTCGGATGATCATTAGGTTAACGTTGTTATGAGATTAACCCCCCCCCCCCGTCCACCCTACTGCTGCTACAGAGGGTGAGTGGACAATCTTCGGATGTTCATCGGGTATACCTTTCGCTTCGGCGATGTCATGATAATCCTGGTCACCCAGGGATAACACTTACATGATTATATTTTTCCTATTTACTTTATTTTGTGACACTTTCACATAAACGAGGAGTTAGACTAAGTACTCTAGTACTAGTCAATAGAAAGGAAAAGCTATCATATTACTTACAAAACATTCGGGTCTTGGTAGAAGACTACCTAGTCATTACAAAACATTCGGGTCTTGGTAGAAGGCTACATAATAATAACAGAACATTAGGGTCTTGGTAAAAGACTATCATATCATTTCCCTGTTTACTTTATTTTGTGATACTTTCACATAAACGAGGAGTTAGACTAAGTACTCTAGTACTAGTCAATATAAAGGAAAAGCTATGATATTACTTACAAAACATTCGGGTCTTGGTAGAAGACTACCTAGTCATTACAAAACATTCGGGTCTTGGTAGAAGACTACATCTCAAACTGATAGAAAATAAGGGATTTTCTAGGGTTTTTCATACTTACATCAACATTTTTCATTTAACAATTTACATAGCCTTCATAACAGCTTTTCACAAACAAGACAATGACACTTAAATACTTATGAATTCACCAGCTTGAAAGCTGATACTCACTTTCAAAATAACTTGTATTCTCAGGTCATCAGTAGACAGGTACGGAGGCCAGGTTTTGAGAAGACGAAGCAGTCAAGTCTCATCTTTTATTTTGATTGTATATTTTGGTGTCTTACTACAATGAAAGAACACACATGTATTAAAACTTTACTTATTATGCAACAGATGATGTTGTTGCTTGTGTATTATATTACACTCTTGTGATACTGTACACGACGTCCTCCACCCCTGAACGTTTCCGCCGTTCGAGGTTTTGGGGTGTGACAGATTAGATGAAGAATTATGGAAGTGCATCTCTGGAACTGCTCAACTTCCAACAAATGTTGAAAACATTGGATCTTCGAATTCAACTGCTGCTGTTGATGAACGATTTGATAGAATGAAGAGAAATGAGAAACGGTGCCTGAGGGAGTTGAGAGGTGCACTGCTACCAGTGGTTTACATGTATGTTCGTGGTTGTAAGAGTGCGAAGGAGATATAGAATACTCTCAAGGTTAAGTATCAAGGAAGCGAAAAGATGAAAATTAACTCTCTGAAGCAATGTTTGGTGGAGCTGAAGGAATTTCGATAGAAGGAAAATGAGACAATCGAGGCCTCCTATGATCGCTTCAACAAGTTGATATATCGATGCAATCGATATGGAATTACAATGTCAGCAATGGAATTCAATCTTACATTTGTGATGGGACTTCGAAAAGAGTGGAGAAGCGTGAGTATGATGGTTAAAAATCAACAAAGTTTTGACACATCTTCTTTGAATGATTTGTATAATCAACTCAAAACTCACGAAAGTGAGATTAATGAGATGGCTGAAGATTCGAAGCTTAATCTAAGTGGTCCTTTGGCACTTGTCTCGAAAGTAAATGAAAAAGAAACAGTTGAAAGTGATGATTCGGATGCTGAAGGAGGAATTTTAATGAATTCGGATTATGAATCAATTGCATTCTACTCGAACAACAAAGTCAAAAAGTTCTTTAAGAAACCGTTTAATCTGAAGTAGAGGCAGAGTGAAGGAAAAGGAAATTTTCTGAACAAGGATGTTGGAGAGGAGAAGAAGAAGATAAAAAAGAAAGAAGTGAAAGTTGTTGAGGAGAAAAGAGAGAAGAAATTGAAAGGAGATTCAGGAGTAGATTGTTACTACTGCAATGGAGCTAATCATCTTGCGAATGACAATATACTTCATAAGAAAGATGAGAAGAAGAACAAGGTGAAGGATGAGGCGTACTACACGGAGAGGCTGGAAGAAGTAAGAGCGAAGGCGATAGGCATCTCTTTGGTGGGAAAAGGCGAACAGGAAGAAGATGGTACTTATCAGATCTAGTCTTCGAAATCAGATGATGATGAAATGCGTAATTTGATGCATGGTGCTTTGTACGCGAAATTCGAAGATGATTCTGACGAAGAGGTTACAGGAAGATGCTTTGTATCCAAATCAGCTGAGAAGTCTTCGATAACTACGAAGGTATGTTCTATTTTTAAATCTTTCAATATTCCTTTAAATGCATATAACTCTGAAATTATAAAGACACAAGAGAAGCTAGATTCGAAAATAAGTAAGATAGAGTGCTTAGAAATGCAAATCACAAACATCATGTGTGATAGAGATTCCCTTTCAAGTGATGTAAAACTCTTATTAGCACAAATAAATATCTACTATAACTCTACAAAAAGACTCTATGGAAAACTTACAACATCGCATCATTTTAGTGACATTAGCAATGAACAACATAGAAAGTTATTACCTTTTCTATCTTTTGAGAGAGAGAAGGTTGATAATATTTCTTTGTTTGTGAGAAAAAATTGTTGAATTTGATAAAATACCAGATAGATATGCATATGGCATCGTAAAAGTATATGAATGTCTTGATTCGAATGGATTAGTTGATATAGTTAATGAAACGTTGACCAAAAGTGAACAAATCAAAATTTTGAAAAAGACTAAGAATTCGACATCTGACTTACAAACTAATTTTGATGATATTGAAGATGATTCTTATGATATTAGTGAAATCAGTGAGTTTGAGGATGTTGATTGTTCTCAGTTATCTATCACTAATGTCACATCAAAATCTAAATGAAAAGAAATTTTTAAGGATTCAAAAGTTGAGATTGACACTGATAAACCTTCAACTTCGAAAGTTTGTGATCCTGATTTGGGTGATGTACGAGATAGTCAAATAGATGACAGTGATGAGGAAAATGATGAAGAAATTCAAAAGGAATTTATCCTCAAAAAAAGTTTGAAAGAAAATGAAATTCCACGAAAAGTTGTTGATCAAGTGTTGTCTGGAAAAGGTTGTCTGAAAAAGGTGCTCATTATTTAGAAACCAACACCGTGGTTTATCCGAATTTTAAATGCACTGATGATGTAATATTTCCAAATCAAGTGTTTGTTACTACTAGGAACGTTAAGAATGTCAAACTTGAATTTAAGAATTAATTGAAGAAGACAATAAGAAAACGACCAACGAAGGATTCTTTTCCAACCAAAGCACTGTCGGAAATAATCTAACAAAGAACTCGTATGTTTTCCAAAGACAAAAACCTCAACGAAAATAGCTTGAGAAATTTAAAGTTGTGAACGAGGTTTTAAAACAAAAAGCTATCGAAAATGAAAATTTTGTCAAATTAAATTCAAAAGAATTCAAAGAACAATTGGCAAATTTTCGAAAGATAATAAAATCTAAAAAAGGAAAGCACGAAAGAAGATTTTTTGGCAAACCATTGAGTAACAAAAGACACAAAATGATTTGAAAATGAAAACATCTAAAATGCCAAAAACTCAATTTGTTAAAAATAAGACTACATTTTCATCTTATTTAGACAAAAGGAAAAATTCCGCTCAAAACAAGGTTTCAAAAGATCCGAAAACATCATTTTATTCAAAGGCTCATCATTTTGCAAAGAAATTTCAAAATCAAAATGTTGAAAATTGTTTTTCAAACCAAAAGAAAAATTTTCAACCAAGATATATTCCGAAAACAACTGCTACAAACAAAGTTGATGTTAAATATGCTCAGAAATTTTGTCCTAATTCAAATGTTGATTTTGTTCCACAAAAATCGAATTTTCCAAATCCTTCGGTGAAACTACATTCAAAAGTTCCGTACACAAAAGGGTTATCTCAAACGTAAAACATTGATCACTGGCTTGAAGGAAAAGGTCGCATGTATCAATCAAGGAATTATTCTCATCAACATATCAAAGATGCTTATGAGAAGTATGTGAATACTTTGTCAACCGGAAGTTCATTGTCAAAAGATTTGAATGTCTCAGTAAAAAAATGGAGAGCAAGTTTGAAAGCAACGAATGTCGAATCACAATCTAAGAGGACGATGGCCGATGTCAGTAACAATCCCAAACTATTGAAAACTTATGTTTCGAGTCCTTTAACTAGTGATGTGGACTTAATCGATAGCTTCAAAACTAAAATTTGTGATTGGGTTAAGGGTATTGCATTTCATTAAGTTCTTAAACTAATTTCCAAGGACCAAAACAGCCTTGGGTACCTAAATTCTTTCAATTATCGCAGGTACTTTGTGACGAGCAATATGATGAGAAATGGTATATTGATAGTGGTTGCTCACGTCACATAACTGGATGAAAGGAGAATTTGTGAGATTATCGAAGCCTGGATAACGCTGGAGTTGTGAAATTTGGAAAGAATCACAAATGTCATGTCAAAGGCTACGGAAAAGTAACGAATGGTCAATTCACTGTGAATCGCGTTGCGTATGTCGAATGCCTTAAACATAATTTGATAAGTGTTTCACAACGTTTTGTGGGCACTAGCAATCAAGTTGTGTTTAACGAAGAAGGCAGTATTATTTTGAAGATTGAAACAAATGAATTGTTGCTGAAATCAAAACAACATGGCGATGTATAACTTCAAAAATTGACTAGCAAATTTTAGCTACCAAAAGCCGCGGTCGAACTCTGATCTTATCAGTGACGTGTCCTTTAGATAAGGGATCATATATTCCTCAATTCTAGATATCGTATAAACATGAGACATGGATTTTGATCATTCTCTCAGTCTATGTTCTGTTTCCCGATTTCCGATTCATGACGACCATGATTGATTGAACAAATCAAATCAGTCCTGGCTTGGCCAAGCACTTTAGGGTGTCATCACTAAATCATCGAGGGGCCCACAGATATCGATTTTATCCCACTTTGGGTAAAAGGAATGGATAAACTTTGACTCAAATTCTTACTTGCACCTACTGATCGAATCACACACGACAATAAGTTTTATAACACCAAGTTACTGGTGCGTTTACTTACTATCAATGTGCAACTGACCAGCAAATAACAACTCACGCGTCTCAGTTTCAAGAATATACAATGTTATTGTCTCACTTATCACCTGTGAAAATCCATGAAGTGACTCAAGTGAGCGCAGCTTTAATCCAATACTATAATCTTATGAAAGCACTCATGAACTCTACATCAAACTTGTGCTATGCCTAAACACTTCAGACAGTCTACAAACATATTCATGACAGCCTTCCTTCATACCTACTTCCAACGTATGACCGACTGTGGAGCTTTGAATAACCCGGTTATTTTGGAAGTCAAAACATGCAAAGAGAAACACAATGATACTACTTAATCCTATATGACCCCAAACTTGTGAGTATAAATAAAACACCTTTATTTATTCACCATATTGATTACTCATTATTCATTTTTTAATGTATCAGATGATCCACTTTATACTTGAATTATAACCACAGTTGTCCCATGCTCCAAGCATGCACACTTTGGTTTCCTATGGTCAATATTTGTGAAATAAATCAATTGAAATACTTTTCCAATGAAACTCATTTCACAATCCCCAATCCTCATCATTAGTGTAAGAATACTAAATTCTTGCCACTTTTAAAATATGTCAGATTCTAACATTTTATGCAATGATCCTTTCGTAACGCCACAACACAAAATCACCAAGACTTAGCCAATGAAATTACAAAGTATTCTATCAGAAATTGTTACAAAACAATTCTTTAGATGTGATGTCTCTCACTCAAAGTACATTCCTTTGAACATTCTTTTTGTATAAAATTTTCTAATCTAAACATAAATTCTTAATTTCCAACTCCCAATTATGGAAACATTTCCATATTTGTCATATGACAAATCATTCTAAATAGAATCTTATCTATAATGTCGATATGGTTCATCCAATACTATACTTCCAACTAGTCACAAGTGACCAATCCTCAGAAAACTTTGGATCGTCCTTTGATAGCTGTTTAATTATTTTAGTCAAAACCGGTTCTAGTCCCTTTTCCCTCTTAATGCCCTAGGCATTTGGAAAATTTTAGAACGGTTAAATATTATAGCATATGAAATCGATCCTATACCAAAAGCGTATGGGACACGATGCATAAAGTCTCTCATAAGGACATGATACTTTATCAGTCTTCTGCCATAACATTTTATGTGCCATGTTCTCACAATTCGAACTATGAAGAGGGATGCTGTAATCATAATCGAATTTTGAGAATGCACTATGTATCCTTGACTAAATTTTATTAAAATTTATCGATCTAAGCTTTTAGATTTTTGAAACGATGTATAATATTCTCTCCCTTAATTATAGCAAAACAATTTTTCAACCCATACAACTTTCCAAAGTGAATCTTTGTTTTCTATAATTAATATTGCTAACTTGCAATCCTTAAAATAATAATCATGCTCCCACTAACATGATGATTATCTCATCACTAGCATAACACTTATGCTCCCACTAGCTTTGACATGTATTCAGAAAACAGCTAAACTTCCAAAAAAACAATGTGTATTGAATTTCTTAAGTTCATATTTCTAATACATGATGCTTTGATAAGCCTTTATCTAAACTTCTTAATCTCATACACCTTTCCTGAAGTAGCTCACATGTGTGTCTAAACTAATTCTGAACTTATATCAATAAGTCCCAAATGTCCAGATTAATTGCTAAATCTCACAATTCGAACTATGAAAAGGGATGTCGTAATCATAATCGAATATGAGAATACAGTTTTCACAATCGCTATCTTTTTAAAATCTCTCGTAGTGAAAGTGTTTCCTCACAATCGTTTTCATGAATGTAGAGAAACCTTATGACACTTAGTTTATCTAGTGTATGTGTTCATATCCATATGAATTTGTCATAACATAATCATAAGATAATGTTTGTGACAAATTTAACTCTTATGGATCGAACTTGTTCAATCTTGATTTCCCGCCTTATGGCATCACGAATACCCACCATTGCTTCCAGGGTGCCTTGCCTCTATGCAATCAGTTAAGAACTCATAGAACTCATATTCATAGTTAACTCAAACTTGAAAGACACAGAAAAATGATTATGTCAACACGATAGGTCGCAAACCTCAAGTCGTGTGCTAGTGATTAACTATTGGTTTATTCTTGATTTAACTCTGAAACTTTTAAAGACAACTGCGACTCCCACTGACCTCTTGACATATATGATTCTCTTGTCAATGAACTTTCCTTGACAAAACAAATATTCAAGAGTTAGTGTAAAATCCTATCAAGAATATCACTTCACTCAATTGGTTCTAGTTGGTCTTTGTCTTCAGCAAGACATCACAACATACCAGTTTCAAATGTGCATGAATAAGAAACTTTCCTTATTCCACATTTGATAAGTGTTATAAACCTACAAAGTGTGTCACTAAATGTCGCCATATTAACTCTAAGACTCGATATTGGAACAAAGTATGATCAACTTTTTTGATTTTGACCATTTCAACAATTCTAGTTCCTCTTCTCAGTCACAGAAATGCATTAAGACTCACTTAGAGGATCAACTGATCTATGGTTATTAATCGTTAATTCAATCATAAAACATGATAAAAGGTACTCTCCACTCTTCTTAGAATGGAAACTTTTATCTTTCTGCCTTATTGATCCTTCTCATTCGTCTTGCCTTTCATTGAGACCTTTCCAATGATGCAGAATTATACTTAAACTTGTAAGCATAACCATACTCACCAAACTTTTGGCAAATCATGACGAATCTATTATTTTTCTTTGTGGTGGACTAGACAATTTCACAACATTGCGAACATGATCCCTTATTCCTTCACTTGACTCTTTGTCAATAATTAATCTTAAATTTCAAAATATAAAGTTTCTCATTCATCACACAAACCAAGTTGTACAATTCCAAGTTTCTGTCCAGTTGAACCTTGGGCGATGAGAATCTTTCCTAATTTAGCAAATTCTCGACATTTCCACAAATAACATAATTAAGAATCAAATCCATTATTGCTAACAATGGAAATATACAAACACCAATTTTTCATACATGCCATTGCAAGGATAAATAAATAAGACAAAAACATATTTTATTTTATTGCGGAAAAACTTTGTCCTTACAATCCAATTCAAATGAAAAACTATGCTATTACATATCTATTAGCAATCTACCCTAACTCTAAAGTAGCTCACAAATATGATCTTTGAATCCGTGTGATCGAAATCCATTTCTTCATGATCAGATTCAACATGCTTCTTCCTTAAGCTTCCTTTCTTTTCTTCGATCCTGAAGTAGAGCCATACGTTTTGACTCTCCCATATCTTAGATCTCTCAGGTAGTCAGGTCAGCTTCATCTCCAATGCCCCTTCTTTTTGCAATAAAACAAAATGGACTCCTTTGGCTTAGCATATGGGACAATCTCAGCATATTCTGGACTTCCAATGTTGCCAATGTCCAATGAAGTTTGGGAGTTCGATTGACCAATCAAGTTTTCTTTACTAGTGTGCCAAATCGTCGATGATTCGGCCGTAATTAGCAAATAGGTCAAATCCATAAGGGTCACGTCGTGTTCCATCATATAGTACTCTCTGAATAACTCACTATATGAGTCAGGAAGTGACTGAAGAACCAAGTCTAAAGCCAACATCTCTGAGAAATCGACACCCAACATCGTCAACCTGCCATTGTGTGACTTCATCTTTAAGGTGTGTGTACACACACGTTGTCCATCTTCATGTTTCATTGCCATTAGGGGTTCACTGAGCTTGAACTTTTCAAGCCTTCGTTCATGTGGGTTAGGGAGAACAATAGGTGGAGGTGGAGCAAGTGAAGTGTCACACCGCGGCCGTCGGCGGAAACACTGGGCAGTGTAACGTCATTTCTTGTATCATAGTTATCAACTTATTTAACACACATGCAATTTAAAATACATCAACATAAAGTTGGTGAGTTCACAGGTTTTGAATCCATCTAAATATAACATTTTTTTCTCAAGTTCAAAAGTATAGTTTTGAAAGTATAATTTTGACTCTCTAATGCTTACTATATATATCCCAGGTATAAAAGTTTACTTATCATATAAGTATATACCTATAAGTCTCATATACTATGAATATAAGTGTTTGTAATTCCAAACAAACAAAAGTTGCTACGTATAAATCTTATTTCAGTTCTATACGAGTAAAACTACTACATATAAATCTATTTTAGTTCTATACGAATATGTGTGCTAGGTATAATTATCTACTTAATATACAAGTAGTACCTAGGGTATAAGTAGGGGGAAACTTATACTTAACATTAATACTTGTATACGACAAAGTATAATGTTTCTAACAAGTTGCTACCATGAGTTTGTAACCGCTGCTTGACAACAAAACCTCTGACAAAACACACTCATGATTTACCATGAGAAACAATACACTCACAATTTACCATGAGAAACAATACACTCATGATTTACCATGAGAAACAATATCGGGCGCTTCATTGACGCCAAAACAAAAATAAAAGGAACGGATCGTCACTCGCTTGTCTAGGGTTGTAATTAACAACCACAAGTGGGATCGTCAACCCGTATTTTATTCATACACGACTTCCTCGCTCGCACGGGATTAACGGTTACAGTTCAGAGGATTTCCACTAAGATCCCCAATCTTAGTTGATGAATGAGGTAGCTCATGTAGACTTTGACGACATTCTATAGTCCTAACAACAAAATCATTTTCATGTCTAAAACCCTAAGTTACTAGACTATGCTTTTAAATAGTAATCCTAACATCATAACATGTAGGCAGTATAACAGTTATAACTTGAAGTAAAACTAGGTTTTATGTTAACATAAAACCAATAACAACAACAACAACATATAACATACACGGTTTTATCTTATCATAAAACTAACAATAACAACATACTTTATAAATTAACATATAGAACTTCCGAATATAACTTCGAAACTATATCACACACAACATATATATAGAATATTAAGTATAACTCAATATCTACATTTGTGTAATAACATTCTAATAAGTTGATAATAGTTGTATATATTCAAAAAATTATATTTATAACAACTATATCCCGGTTAATATAACTTCCTATGTTGATATTAATACACTATTATATAGACATAATATTATCGTGTATACAATGTTTAGCATGCGTTTTCCCCCGAAAATATTAGAAAGTGGGGCCATGAAACTCACCTTAGTAGCCTGATCTATAGAATCTAAACGGTCAGAGGCTTTTTGTAGTCAAGCTCGGGAAGGGAAAACGGCCATCAGAAACAAGAAAGAATGAAAGAAAAAGGTGTAAGGATTGAATGAGCTTTGATCGCTATTTATAGGGTGTCCTGGGGCCATTCACGTCGTGAACATGATAGGTTCACGTCGTGAACTTCCATGAGTCATCCCATAGCCTTAACGCGTGTTTTCTAGCTCCGATTAGTGTCTGTTGACTCCTCACGTCGTGAATTTTTGATGCTCACATCATGAGTTCAGTCAAATTAGGGTTTCTGACAGCTGCATCTTCGGAAGGCCATAACTTTTGCATACGAACTCCGTTTTCAGCGTTCTTTATATGCACGCATAGGTAATTCCGAGTACTACGAATTTCTTTTAGAATCAAATAGCTAAGTCTAAGTCTATTTTATATCCCTCTTGTTATAAGGCATTATAGCGTTAGAATTTATCATAACTTCTTCACACGAAGTCAGATTTAGACGTCCTCTATATTTTTGGATTTGTGTGGACGTATACTTTGACTTGTATCATAAATTATGTATGAAAGTTCATACTTTATCATAAATTACATAGAAAGTTCATCACTTTACTAGTTTAACAAAGTCACATTACATGATTGCCACAATCACATGTGATTGTTATTGACCTATTTTGACTGGTGTTACATTCTCCCCCTGTTAGAATAATTTTGTCCCAAAATTTATCTTGTGGATGGGGTTTTGTTAAATAGTTGGGTAAAATATTGGAGATATTGCTTAGCACTTGATGTAATTTAAGTTGATATGCGACAAAACCAATTCTTTATGGAATTTCAATAGGTTGTATATATCGCGCATTTAGTTTGCCTCGTTTCCCGAATCGAATCACGATTTTCCAAGGAGAGACCTTCAATATTACTCCATCTCAAACTTGGAATTCTAAAGGCTTGCGTCTTACATCAACATAGCTCTTTTGACGATCACATGCAACCTTTAATCGATCCTTAATTTTCACAATCTTTTCAGTTGTCTCATGGATGATTTCTTGTCTAGTATGTAAGGTATTGCCTGGACGTTATCTGGCCATCTGTGTATCTCCAACAACTGCCCAACATATAGGTGAATGACATTTTCGTCCATAAAGAGCCTCAAACGGTGCAGCCTTGATGCTGGTGTGATGACTATTGTTGTAGGAGAACTCAATTAATGGTAAATGAGTATCCCATGCATTTACAAAGTCAATAACACAGGCTCGGAGCATATCTTCTAAACTCTGAATGGTTCTCTCACTCTGACCATCAATTTGCGGATGGTAAGCTGTGCTCATATCTAGACGTGTTCCTAAGGATTTTTGTAGAGATTGCCAAAATCGTGAAGTGAATCTACTATCTCGATCAGAAATAATAGAATTTGGAACTCCATGCAATATGACTCTAGTCAGCTTCTCCATCTTATCGTTCTCCTTAATTGGTAAGAAATGGGCGGACTTAGTCAACTATCAACTATTACCCAAATAGTGTCGAACCTATTAGGAGTTTTAGGTAACTTAGTGATGAAGTCCATTGATATCTGCTCCCATTTCCATTCAGGTATTTGCTGTTGTTGAAGTAAACCTAGGCTTTGATGTTCTGTCTTTACTGTAGAACAAGTCAAGCATTTGCTCACATAAGTAGCAATTTCAGCCTTCATGTTTTGCCACAATAATGTACTTTTAAATCTAAGTACATTTTGCCAGAGCCTGGATGTACGGAATACCTAGACTTGTGGGCTTCTTTTAAGACCAAGTCTCTGACTCCATCGTACTTAGGCGTCCAAAGTCGGTTTATAAAGTGTTGCGTTCTGTCATCTTTTTGTATAAGTTGCTTTTCCATTCCTCGTAAAGCTTCGTTCTTGATGTTTTCTTCTTTTAGAGCCTCAAGTTGAGCTTCTCTAATATGTGCGGTAAAGTTAGAATGGATAGTTATGGTTAATGCTCGTACCTGAAGGGGTTTAATATATTGTTTCTGGCTCAAGGCATCTACTACCACGTTTGCCTTTCCGGGATGATAACGAATCTCACATTCGTAGTCATTCAACAATTTAAACCATCTTCGTTGTGTCATACTAAGGTCTTTTTGGTCAAAGATGTGCTGGAGACTCTTGTGGTCGGTAAAAATAGTACACTTAGTACTGTATAATGTCTCTAGATTTCTAGTGCAAAAATTATGGCTCCCAATTCAAGATCATGGGTAGTGTAATTATTCTCATGCACCTTAAGTTGTCGTGATGCATAGGCGATAACCTTTCCTCTTTGCATCAACATACATCCCAATCCTTCATTTGATGTGTCGCAGTATACGATGAAATCTTCCGTTCCCTCTGGAAGGGATAGAATTGGTGCACTACACAACATTTGCTTCAGTTCCTGAAAAGCAGCTTCTTGTTTGTCCTCCCAGTTGAACTTCGTATCCTTCTGGGTTAGTGTTGTAAGCGGCTTGGCTATTTTGGAGAAATTCTCTATGAATTTGCAGTAATAGCCAACAAGTCCTAAGAATTGACGCACTTCTGTTGGCATCTTCGATGCTTCCTAGTTCTTAATTACTTTAATCTTGGAGGGTTGGACATGAATCCCTTTGTTACTAACTACGTGTTCTAAAATTTTGTACTTCTCTAATCCAAAATTCACATTCGGAGAATTTGGCGTACAACTTTTCTTTTCTTAGTAGTTCCAAGATTATTTGCAAGTGTTGAACGTGTTCTTCCTTGGTTCGTGAATATATCAATATATCATCGATAATACTATCACGAATTTATCCAAGTACGGTTTACAAACACTATTCATGAGGTCCTTGAACATTGTTGGAGCGTTTGGTCAATACAAAGGCCTAACTAAGAACTTAGATTGACCATACCAAGTCCTAAATGTTGTCTTCGGAACATGGTCTTCTTGTACTTCGAGTTGATGGTATCATGATCTGAGATCTATCTTCAATCTTTTAGAATCTTCATGTGTTTTAGTCTATCAAACACCATATCCAGTTTTAGTTGTGCATTGGTCTAACCATAATTAAACATAGGTGATCAGTCTACGTTTAGTTGTGGTTCGGCCCGTGTACAATAAAACTCGACTAAGGAGCTTTGACCTAAAACATTACGTTAAATTTTTATCGAGGGTATGCGTTTTTTATATTTTTGGTTTATATACATGTGTTCTCATTGCGGGACTGAGTTCATACATAACTCTATATCTTTGTGTTTGTTGTATCCACAAGTATTATTAATTATTGTTTGTTACTTCAGGTTAAGTTGATAAGGCACCAGCCAGTCAGGACAGTCGGAGGGCAGGACCATTTTAGCATATAGTCGTTCTGAAATCCAGCAACCCAAGCAACGTGTCTATCCTGTCACCGCTACCGTAAGTAGTCCATTAGTAGTATAATTTAATAATACATTTTATTTGTAGATTAAGGGATATACCTAAACCTAACAGAGTAAGCCCTAAACTGTAGTCGTGCTTTCCTAAGAGAGTACTAATTCACTATAGTTAATAGCTCTGATACCAATCTGTCACACCCCGGCCGTCAGTCGAAACACTGGGCAGTGTAACGTCATTTCTTGTGTCATAGTTATCAACTTCCTAAACACACATGCAATTTAAAATACATCAACATAAAGTTGGTGAGTTCACAGGTTTTGACTCCATATAAAAATAACACTTTTTCTCAAGTTCAAAAGTATAGTTTTGAAAGTATAATTTTTACTCTCTATAGCTTACTATATATATCCCAGGTATAAAAGTTTACTTACCAAATAAGTATATACCTATAAGTCTCATATACTATGAATATAAGTGTTTGTAATTCCAAACAAATGAAAGTTGCTACGTAAAAATCTTATTTCAGTTCTATACGAGTAAAACTACTAAATCTATTTTAATTCTATACGAGTATGTGTGCTAGGTATAATTATATACTTAATATACAAGTAGTGCCTAGGGTATAAGTAGGGGGAAACCTATACTTAACATTAATACTTGTATACGACAAATTATAATGTTTCTAACAAGTTGCTACCATGAGTTTGTAACCACTGCTTGACAGCTGCATCTTCGGAAGACCATAACTTTTGCATACGAACTCCATTTTCGGCGTTCTTTATATGCACGCGTAGGTAATTCCGAGTACTATGACTTTATTTTAGACTCAAATAGCTAATTCTAAGTCTATTTTAAATCTCTATTGTTATAAGGCATTATAGCATTTGAATTTATCATAACTTCTTCACGCGAAGTCGTATTTAGACGTTCTCTATATTTTTGGATTCATGTGGATGTATAATTTGAGTTTTATCATAAATTATGTATGAAAGTTCATACTTTATCATGAATTACATAGAAAGTTTGTCACTTTACTAGTTTAAAAAAGTCAGATTACATGATTGCCATAATCACATGTGATTGTTATTGACCTATTTTGACTGGTGTTACATGAAACATGACTCACATTTCCTTGATCATATCGTGGAACATAATCTTCATTTGGAAAACTTGTTCCAAGGAATTTGGGAAGAGCATTGTTTGATTTAGACATCTACAAAACGGGAGAAAATTCAAGTCAGTTGATAAGAATCCTTGATGTAACACCCAAATGAAACATCAAGGCTAGGATCCAACACAATACTCTACCACCTAGAAGAGGGTTTTCGTAATCTAGTTGCAAAATATTTGAAGGTAGGTAAATGACGATTTACCAATTTCGACCATGAAAAAAGAAAAAGAAGTTTACGTTTTAAATGTATTGAAAACTCCTAGATCCTTTGAGATTCATTGAACTTTTCAATGGCATGTTTAATCTAGATTATGCCCTTCAAGTTTGCGATTGGGATGTCGAGGATCACAAACAAGGTGTGAATAACCATGTGAATCAACATGGTGCACTCAATGCTACTATCACCTAATCAATGTGCCGGTTAGCCACACACGCTTCATTGATCTATGATAAACATCGCGCCACCCTTCGCTACCAATGTCAATGCCAAATTAGTGTGTCGGTTAACCACGTACGCTCCACTAACGTTTGACAAGGGTACAAAGTGTAATTCCATGGATTAGCATACAATTTCATATTTTGCCTAAAGTAACTACGATTTGGGAATTTGTAAAAGCATTTAGTTACATTGTTCTTCATTGTACTTATAATGGAAGGTTGTGTCCTATCCTACCCGTTCAACTAACAGCCCTCCACTAGTGAAGAGTGTGGTGGGTAAGAGTGGATACCAATTCAAACGCCATTTTATATGCAATTTCCTTAAACACCCCTTATAGACCAGCTTCCTGAATAAGGTCTACTAACGGTAGGACTGACTCTTTACTTATATATATATATATATATATATATATATATATATATATATATATATATATATATATATAAGTATAAGTATATATAATATTAGACTTTTAATGGTACATATAGTATAAGGGTGTATTTTATACTTTTAAAATACTAGGGTTTTAATAATATTTAACTTTTTTGAAAATTAAAACTTTTAAATTTTAAACTCTTAAATATTAAAATATTAATTTAATAATTATCCAAAAGTAAACAATTAATTTAAAATTATTAAATCTTGTAGGATTGTTTATTAAAGTAAACAATTAATTTAATCTAATCCCATATCCCCTAAGATTTGAAAATTTTATGGATGGGATAATTCATAAGATCTTTAATTATCTATTTAAGGAATCAAGGATAATTACAAGATACAACATTATCCAAATCCCTAAAATTTGTGAATCATATCTAAGGGACAAGGCCAAATTTGAAATTTTAGGGTTAGACAACCCTAAAATCGAAATCTTAGGGTCAAAGGAAAGGGTTTAGGAAACCCTTCCAAAATTTCGAAATCTAGGGTTTAGAAACCCTAATTTCAAAAATCAAGCCTCTAGGGTTTATTAGCCATAAACCCTAATTGTCATATTCATAAATATGTATTAAATTTAATTGAAAAAAAAAGTTGAGGCTCTGATACCACTGATGAGTTTTATACATAGCAAAAAATCCTATGTGTGTATGCAACCCTAATTTGAGGATCTATGTTTTTCACTATTAGACATACAAGCATTGAACACAAAAACTAGAAAATCCTAATAGGCACAAGTAAATTTTGAAATTAACATATAAATACGGTTAGCACACATACCTTGATTGTTATATTGTAATAACAATCAAATCCTTAAAGATCTTGAACTTTGGTAGAAAGCGCCACAAGTGTCGCGCCTCTAATGACTCACAAACAAACCTAGTAACCAAGGATTAATATGGAGAGAGACGGGAAGTGGAAAATTCGGCTCTAAGCCTCTCTTGGAGTGCCTTAGACAAAACCCAACCCTATAGGGGTTTATATAGGTAATAAGGAAGGTTTAGGATAAGGCAGGCGTATCTTAGATAACCCTAATCCCTTAACTTCCTCCCTAAGGCTTCCAAGGCACCCTTAGAGCCCAAGGAAACCCTAGGAGACTATAGATTTCGTTCCCCAAATCTAGGGGAGGTTCTAGAATGCTTCAATGCTCAACTTTTGAACATTGTCACCTTTAGTCCCTGTAGTTTCAATTAATTCTTTTAATCCTAAAATTAATCCCAAACTAATTTTTTATTAAATATTAATGAAACAATATGATCTCTAATCAATATATTATATCCATAATACATTAATAAATAATTTATCTTGATTTCAAAATAATTTATTAACCAAGTAATAAATTAATAAATCATTCTTCTCTCTCCAACAATTATCCTATTCCATTGCCAGGTTTGAAGGCAACCCAAAAGGACATTGCTACTATCAATTCAAGTACATACCAATTATAGTTATGGGTTTAGACACCTAATCCAATAGATTGAAACAAATGAAGTGTTGCTGAAATCAAAACGACATGGCGATATGTTTACTCTTGATATCAAACCGATGGTTGGGAAACCTTCAATTTGTTTACTTTCGAAAGCTAAATCCGATGTTAGTTGGTTATGGCATCGTCGGTTATGTCATTTAAATTTTCGAAATTTAAATAAGTTGGTAACTGAAGATCTGGTTCGAGGCTTACCAGTTTTAAAATTTGATAATGATACTTTATGTGCAGCTTGAGAACAAGGGAAACAACATCGAAAAGGACATCCAGTTGTGATAGATTCGAAAATCGTGGAACCGTTGGAACTTCTTCATATTGACCTTTGTTGACCATATATTATTGAAACTCTCAACAAGAAACGGTACATTTTGGTTATTGTTGATGATTTTTCACGATTTAAGTGGGTATATTTTCTCAAGTTAAAATCTAAAGTCGCTCAGACGACGATCCGATTTTTCAAGAAAATTGAGAAAAGTCTGAAGAAGAGTGTTCGAAACATCAAAAGTGATAATGGGTCTGAGTTTAAGAACAAAGTGCTTGATTCGTTCTTAGTTGAAAAAGGAATTTTGCATAATTTTTCATCACCATACACACCACAACAAAATGGTGTTGTTGAACGAAGGAATAGGTCACTTTGCGAAGAAGCAAGAACAATGTTGACATATGCGAATCTTCCTCAATATTTTTCGGCTGAAGCAGTATCCAAAACGTGTTTTACTCAGAATCGTTCTTTTATTCATCGACATTTCAATATCACTCTCTATGAAATAATAAATAATCGAAAACCAAATGTTAAATTTTTCCATGTGTTTGGTTGTAGGTGCTTTATCATGAATCTCAAGTATAATCTTTCGAAGTTTCAAGCTAAGACTGATGAAGGAGTATTTTTGGGATATTCACACACTTCGGTTGCATATAGAATGTTAAATAAACGAACACGAAAAGTCGAAGAAACATTCAATCTTACTTTTGATGACTATTATGTTAAACAAGTTGACAAACTCTTCGAACAAAAGCCAATTATTAATGAATCAAGTGATGAAACTGAAATTGTAACTCACCTGATTTTGATTATGATTTAATTTTTGGTGTTCCTGATAGGGTTGTGAATGCGGAAGTTCATACGAATGATAATAATCATTCAGAATCTTCGAAGCACATTGATGGATCGAATCTTACCCAAATTCCTGATGACAATATTTCAACATCGAATTCTCCAAGAATTGACGAAAGTATGCTAAATAATCCAGTGGAGGGGGAGCACTTGGATATGAATACTCAAATTGAGGGGGAGAATTGTTTCGAGGGGGACAATGGGAGACTGAATGAAGATGTTGAGGGGGAGCATCTAGTTGAGTGGGAGAAATAGAATCAAAATAACAATGATAGGATAAGTCTTGATCTAAATGATGAATTTCACGGAATTATTGATAATCTTTCTGTTGCAGGATCAGAAAATGAAGATTTATACGAAGATGGACATTTGGATTTGAATCCAGCATATCTACCACTCGAAAAATAGACAAAACATCATTTGAAAGAACAAGTAATTGGAAATCCAGAAGATGGAGTTTTAATGAGAGCTCAACTTCGTGAAAAGAATGACGTATTAAATACTCATCAAGAATTTTACATGTTCAATGTTTTCACTTTGAAAATCGAACAAAAGACAATTAAGGATGCAATGGAACACTCTGATTGGGTTGTTGCAATGCAATCTAAATTGGATGAGTTTGAACGAAATAAGTTTTGGAGATTAATTCCTAAACCTAAAAATATTTTGATTGTCCGGTTAAAATGGATTTTCAAAAATAAAACCAACAAAGATGGAAACATTATTCGAAACAAATCCAGACTTGTTGTAAAATGTTACGCAAAACAAGAGGGGATAGACTATGAAGAAACTTTCGCCCCTATCGGAAGACTCGAGGATGTTTGTATATTTATGGCTTATGCAACTCAAAAAGATTTCGATGTATATCAAATGGATGTGAAGTGTGCATTTTTTAATGGAGAACTCAAAGAAACAGCATGTGTGGAACAACCCCTAGGTTTTGTCAGTAAAGATCATCGTGATTATTGTTATATTTTAGATAAGGCAGTTTATGGGTTAAAACAAGCACCAAGAACTTGGTATGCAACTCTTACCTTTTTCTTAAAACAATCGAAATTTAAAGGGTTATTGTCATTGTTGCCTAACAAACTTTAGTATATTGGTTTAAATGGTCCCTCGTGACTATTTTTCGCATTTGAAGGGCACAAAATTGTATTTCTAGGTTTTAAAAGGTCATTCTGGAAAATTTGAAGGGGTCACCCGGTGACACCCATCCTAATCAGTAGGTTTAAATGCCAACTCAATTGCCACGTGTAACACCCAATATAATGCTTTCTTTAGAACCCGAATCCGATCAAATCCCTTACCATCTTCCATCTTCGCCTGCTCTGATGTTGTCTTCTCCAGCTCCGTCGTTGTCTTCTTCGGCTCCAGCGATGGCCCTGATGTTCACTCCGGTAGAATCGAACACCAAGCATAGAGTCTGATGTTCACTCCGTAACACAGTCCCTCTCAACATAGATCGACTCTATGGATCGATCCGCAAGGGTTCATTCTCATTTCTGTCAAACGGGGTTGAAATTGGGGACGATTTTGAAAGTTATAGAGAAGATGAAGATGGTGGGAGCGGAAGTGGGTATCATCACGAAAGAGGCCCGAGCTTAGGTGGTAATGTTTTTGTCGATTTGATCCATCCTATAGCAATCAAGGAGCTGAAATCCATCGCCAATCGGATGATTAGGTCCAACTATGAAAAAGAGTGTTGTCAGGTTTATAGTAATGTTTGACGTGATGTATTAATCGAGTGTTTATCCATTCTAGGAGTTGAAAGGCTTAGTATTGAAGAAGTACAGAAGATTGAATGGAAAATTTTGGACGAGAAAATGAAGAAATGGATTCAAGCGATTAAAATTATGGTCAAGGTTCTTCTTTTTGGAGAGAAACGATTATGCGAACAAGTTTTCAGCGAATCCGAACTTATCAAAGAAATTAGTTTCGTTGAAACAACAAAAGGATGTGTGATGCAGCTGTTGAATTTTGGGGAAGCAGTTGCAATTGGGCGAAGATATTCATAAAAACTCTTTCAAATTCTCGACATGTATGACGCGGTTGTAGATGTTTTCCCTAATTTCGAATTTATTTTCACTTATGAATCTGGAGAATTAGTCTGCAACGAGGTGAAGTTGGTTTTAACCGACATATAAAATCAATTCTCTAAACCAAAATGTTTGCTTGAAATCAGTTTCTGAAACCGTTTTTCTAAGATGTTTGCTTGAAATCAATTTGAAAATGAAATTGTTTTCTTGAAATCGGTTTCTAAACTCCTAAAGTACTCTTTCTTCCCGAGGAACTGGATGTCAGTGAAGGCAGCCAATATGACCAAAGTATCACCTAACTATCATCTCTAATCATCTTATCATCTAAATATGTTTCATCTTCATCTCTGTCGTAATCATCGTCAAAAACCATATCTCGTGGAGTTGAAGATGATCACCAAGAACCCATCGATTTATGTGTACCCAAATAAGGGGTAGTGGCGCTGCGGTTTTTGGAGGTTGTGAATCAGTGGTGGTTTTTTTTGCTATAAGATACCACACAAGCACACCTGGTAATCCACACAAACACACCTGGCAACTATGAGTCGACTCACCACTGAGTCGTTGTTGACTCACCTGCCTAGTTGGCAGCTGACATGGCACTGTAACCTTCAAAAATGGGTAATAATACCAAATTAACCGGTAAAACACATGTTAGTACCCTTTAAAGGAAAAAAATAATCACAAGGGACCATTTAAACTAATATACTAAACATTGTTGGGCTACAGTCACTACTAGAAAAATAGCCTTTTACGACGCTCATTGCTCGTCGTAAAAGGCTCAGACGACGCACAAATGCGCGTCAAAGAAGGCCCTGTCATAAAGAGAGACGAACCTCATTTACGACGTGCAATTACAACGCACGTTTATGACACGCAATGCGTATCAAGGAAGGCCCTGTCATAAAGGAAGACGACATGCATTCGCGTGTCGTAACCTTACGACACGCGTGTTAATGACATGCAACGCGTATCAAGAAAGACCCTGTCAAGAAAGGCCATGTCATAAATGAAGATGACACACATTTTTGTGTATCATAATTTTAAATGCTTAAAAAAATATTATTTATAGATTTACTTATTTTCAAATTAAATTTGTATTTAATGTTTCTGAATAGAAGATAAAAATCATATACAAAAAATAGAATCCATTGCATAAATTTAATGTCATACAATTCTATTTCTTACAATATATAAATTTCCATCTAATCTACTATGTACATCAAATTCCAACTAAGTAATGTTGCATCTTGCCATTTATAATTCTTTAAGACTAATGCTCCAAACAGCTGATTATATGGATAAGCAGTTGTGCATTGGCTGCATCCCGGTTGCTGATATCCTTCCACATATCTTTGCACCACATAAAACTAGATCATACCTTTGCACCACATAAAACTAGAAGATGGAGAGAGCTAGACTCCATATCCTTAACAGCCCCACCTAAGGAGATAGAGTGATCCTTTTCATTTTGATCTCATTCATCCAAATAAGGGAAAATCAATAACAAAATGAAAATGAAAATGAAGTGAATTGACATTCTAACTTGTTTATCGAGGATAGAGTGCAACTTTAAGTCCTGATTCAACTGTTGTATCTGTAATCTTTTGGATATGACTGGATGCCACACCTTTGAGATAGTCACCCATGCGTGTCTGAAAGAAATTGTAATTATTTTAGATAAAAGGTACATAAATTAGCACTATAACTCTAAACAAACAAACATGTGTCCCTGTAGCTCGGGACATTTTTTCTTCCTCCTGAAGATCCATTCGAAAAAGATTTGTTTAATAATATATTAACTCTTAACATATTAAATAAAAACAATAAAAAAAATTAAATAGACCATACCAATTTCCCTGAAATAACACAAAGTGATTCAGTGTCTACTGCCCATCTTTCCCTGCAAAGTTAATCTCAACAAGTAGGTTTGGTTTGGATATATCTCTTTTTCCATGAATCTGTATAGTATAACTATTCTGAAGTGTTGTTTCTTGTTTACATAATATCTTAATTGGTTTCTGCAATCCCATAATTGGTGCTTTCTGTCTCTGAATTTAATCTGCTGCTAGTGCTAGATGATGATGTCCAACAACCTGAGCCTGAGAATAAAAACAACAGTCTATTGTTCATATTCATTAATTATCTTTTGAAAGGCGATAACCTGCCTATCTGTAGTAATACTTACTAGAGGTAGAGTTGTTTTCAAGTATTCAACTATTAGGCTGCATCTATTACACTGTGCAGGAGTAGACTCAACTAGACTGATCAAACTTTCTATGACTTGACTAGACTTTGACCGATGGGTTATTTCATTTCTTCCCATTACACCATTCTACTTTCAGTTTCTTTCTTTTTATTCATTTTACTTTAAAAATAAAATGCTATAATAAATAAATTAATGAAATTACAATACTATTTCTTGTAGGCTGCAACAGCTATTGCTGCATCTGACCTGGCACGTACTCATCCAATTAGACTTGGTTTGGCTTTGAATTTCTCAGTTTTCTACTATGAGATATTAAACTCTCTTGAAAGGTTTAATTAATCATGATGTCATTAGTCTTTACCAAATTCTAAAATACAATCAATATTTCTTTTTGTATTTAAAAAATTATTTCTAAACCAATCAGGGCATCCCATACCTTCAAAAATTCGGCGATTTTTGCAGCTATGCTGTGCTGTTCAACGCTACTCTGGTTTCCATGCCAGGTGAACAATGAAGAACCAAATTGAAGAAGAAAGCATTCGGACGTATTCAATGAGGTTGCCACCTGAAACAAACAAATTTCATTAGCCCTAATTTTAACAATTCCAAGGAATAACTTAGAAGGGGCTCATAATCATACGACATCTACTTGAACGGCTTTATTATTATGGGGTGAAGTGCCAGATATCTGAATTAGGGCTACACCATCTAAAGTGTAGGTTTCATCATTCAATTCTTTGTCTGCAATGGAGTTCTTGTATCCAGAGCTCAATCCAGCCTAATAACACAACATTTTCCATCTGAATCTAATATCACAGCAAAATATTTGAAAAAACTAAAAATGTGACGCAAGTACCTACGTTTAACACAACCATAGGCTAAAAGATGGCGACAAATTGTGGAGGCTCTTTCCCTTGAAATACACGACCTTGAACTGGTCTTCCCTTGAGTGAATTGAACATTGTAGTAGCCAATCGAGCAACAATGTTACCTCGATGCTATCTTTGCCAATCCAACAACACAAATAGTAATCTTCTTTCTTTTCATTAGAATGGTAAGTGTAAAGAACAATGTAGCAATCTCCACTGTAGAATTTACCAATATCTTCTTTGGGTACTGTGGTTTTAGCATTGCCATTAATCCTCCACACCTCAATTTTCCCATTTTCTTCAAGCAAAGGTGGGACTTCTTCAGTTGCAACAGAACTTTTAGCCAACCCTTTAAGCCCAACTCCTTGTTGCTTTAACAAAGCTAGTAATATACAAAAATTACACTGAAAACTTCATCCCATTTGTTTTCATTCTCTTTCCATAAAGGATACCCCAGTAAAATAGCAGCAGGCGTTGACCTGGCCATCAAACACATGATTTGATTGCATCCCAGTAGCTGATATCCCTTCCACATATCCCTGATATAATACCTGTCTTCTTGTTTTAACTCCAATATGTTGTTCAAGATATTCCTGCATAGATACATGGGGCAAGGTTCAAACTGTATGTAGGATTGGATAATGGATAATATAAGCATCATCATCATATGATATGGTATAAAAGAATGAAACCTAAGCTGTGTGTAATGAGTGTCCAGATCAACAGCTGCCCTTTGCTCTGGAGTTTTGGCCATCAAGAAACGCATTTCAATGGATAAGGTTTGACAATCAAACTGCATCAACCATTTTCACCATAGTAGATGATGATATAAATAATCAGTCAAATATATATTATATTATTTTATTAAAAACAAAAAGAAAAAAGGTGATCTAGGAAGGAGTGGCATGAATCAATATTTTATTTGGTTATGTTATGCTATTGCCACCACCTCTACTGATTGGTCATGATGTAAACAATAAAAAAAAAATACATACATACATCTTTCATACATATTTTATAGTCTTTTTCCATATTGTTATGCTTAATCTGTACAGGAACATATTGGAAAAACCCTTTCTATTAATTAGATACAACTTTGCTTAAAGTAGATCACATAGGTGTATGGATTCAGAATATTCCAATGCCATATTTGATATTGTCATTGTAAAACTGTACAAGTAGTGTTTTGTTTTACCTATACTTGTTTTTGTCATTGTAAAACTGTACAGCTGGTCAGTGATGACCCAACTGCCAAAAGCTAATAAAAATTAATGAATAAATTTTATGCTTTCTAAATGAATAGATTAAGTGCCTCATCACCAGGCCTCAAGAAAGCAAATAGGGCACATGTAATGGCATGAGTGCCTGAGAAGAACTGGACTAAAGTTTGTTAAGTAAATTGAGAACCTAATAAAAATGGTGGGAAGAACAAATGAATGATTAAAAATGGAAAACCTATTAACAAACAATTGTTGATTCAACACCAAAATTTTCTATAAAATCTTGGTCTAGGGCTTCTCTTCCACCTGCTTCCTGTCTACAAAATCTTGGTCTAGAAAAAAATTAGCTGCGAAAACAAAAGGATTTAGCAAGATAGGGTTCTGGTAGAAGAATGAAAACATAGGGAAAAAAATAAACCGAAACACACCTTAATAAGACATAGGGCTTGTAAATTAGAGCAATAGAAGAAGTAATCCTAAGGTCGTCGGACCTTATGTTGTCGGCAAGGGGAGAGGAGGTGAGATCTTGTAGTGATAGTACCTAAAGGTTTCTAGTTCGAATGATTTGGGCTCTGTGGAACCTTGATTCGAGGCGAATCATAAAGCATCCTAGTGCTTCGTCGCAGTGGAAGGTGCGTTATGAGTGTCGATTCGCTTAGGTGGCGAAGCAGCAGCAGTGGTGAAAGTTAAAACCCTAAGTCGTCGGTTAATAGAGAACAACATTACATGCTTCCTTCTGCAGACATTTACACCAATTTCCCCTTTCGTCTCTCACTCTAGAAACCCTAATCTCTCTGCCACAATGAACACCATTACAGTTTCCACGGCACCTTGAAAGCCCTAACCTGAATCTCTAGATCAGAAGCTACTGAACTCCTCAACCTGCACACACGATGACCATGCTAGATCTACCACCAGAAGCTTTTCGAAGATCGTACATGGGATATATTTACAAATTAAAGCCGCAAAATTGGAATTCATCAGAGAGATTGTGGTATATGACATCGCCGGTAATTAACGATGCCATGGAAGAGGATGAGGGGTGTAGGGTTGGGGTTTGTTGTTGTTGGAGTTATTTGAAGAAGCGTATCTAGAAAGAAGCAGGTCAAGGAATAGTGCAAGAAAACTATTGGCGAGTATTCTCAAGAACAACAGAGAGATGAAGAAGGTGAAATTATAGCAATGATGAAGTAGATGAATGGAAATCAGAAGCCCTTTTTCTTGATTGAGATGATGAAGTCGAGAGATGGAGATGAAATCGTAACCTTCGATCTTTGATTGAGAAGTCGCACAAAAGTGTGAGGAGAATGAAAGATGCGTGAAAATGCTTAGGGAAGGGAGGGTAGCAGGCTTTTCTAATTTTTTGGCTTTTCTATTCCCGCTTGTAACTAAGGAATGCGCGTTCATTAAAATTATAAAGCGACACATATAGAGGGCGCGTATTTAAGGTACATCGCCCTCCGTCTTTTTAATTTTTTTTTTCTTTTGACACTAATTTAAAGGCGCACAATAATAAGTGACCTAAATCCTTAAATTTTCTGAAGAGATGACCCTTTTTTAATGTCAATCTCGTTTGCGTAACATAAACTAATGAGTGTCGTAATTTGGGCGTCGTAAAAGGCTATTTTTCTAGTAGTGAGTGACAATAACCCAAATTTAAAAAAGGATCAGTTGACCCCACATTATTTCGAAAGAAAGTTAGGAATCATCTTATGCTTGTTCAAATTTATGTCAATGATATTATTTTTGGCTATACTGACCTTGTTTTATCTAATGAATTTGAAAATCTGATGAAAAGAAAATTTGAAATGAGCATGATGGGAAATATTAATAATTTTCTTTGTCTAAATATTCGTCAAAGCAGAGAAGGAATTTTTATCAACCAAGAAAAGTATGCGAAGAATTTGCTTGAAATGTTTGGATTGACGAATAGCACAAAATTACGAGTACCAATGGCAACTAGAACAAGGATGACACCTTCGTTAGATAAACCGGCAGTTGACTTAACTCTTTATCGAAACATGATAGGTTCATTAATTTATCTTACATCAAGTAGACCTGATATCATGTTTTTTGTTTGTAATTGTGCTAGGTACGATTCAAATCCACGGGAATCACATCTTATTGCAGTCAAAAATATTTTTCCTTATCTCAAAGGATCAATTTTGTTAGGGTTGTGGTATCCTTCGAAAACTAGTTTCTTTATTCAAGCTTTCTCAGAAGTTGATTTGGGAGGTTGCAATCTTAATTAAAAAAGTAAGATTAGAGGATGTCAGTTAGTTGATGGAAAATTGGTGAGTTGGTAATCGAAGAAACAAATATGTGTTTCAATTTCGACTACTGAAGCAGAATATGTTGCTGCTACTGCTTGCACATCACAGATAATTTGGATTCAAAGTCAATTGCGTGATTATGCAATAAACATGAAGAAAATTCCTTTATATTATGATTCTCAAAGTTCAATTTGTATTTGTCATAATCCTGTGCGGCATTTGAAGACTAAGCATATTGGTCTTCATAGCCATTTCATAAAAGATCATATAGAGGATGGTATTATTGAAGTGCATTTCGTGAAAACCACTGATCATTTGGCTGATATTTTCAAAAAACCGTTAGATGAAAAATCATTTGTGAGAATTTTAGGTGGACTTTGAATGGTCGAAGGGAGTTCTATTTAGAAAGAATAGCGATAACTGGACAGCTGTAAGATTCAAAGGTTACTGTTCATAGTCAAAGATTCGTTACCCTTCGTCTTCGTTAATAGGGACTGAAAAATTTGTGTGTCTGGTACATTTGAAATATTTTCGTTAAGTAGTTTTTAGTTTTGAAAAATTCAAAAACAACAAAAAGATTTTTCATTTTTTTTGTCATTTATTTTCGAAAAATTTAAAAACAACAAAAAGATTTTTCGTTTCTTTTCGAAAAACACAAAAAAAAAAACAAAAAGATTTTTATTTGTTTTTTCTTTTATTTTCGAAAGATCAAAAATCACAAACATATTTTGTCCTGTATTGTTTTGTCTTCATGAATTGTTTAAGGTAACAAAGATGAATCTCAATGGTTAATGCTTGCAGTTCTAGGGCCAGGTAAATCTTTCGACACTTTTGTAGTAGTTAAGATGTCCCTAGAAGCATGATGCAACATGTTGACGAAAGCCTCAAATGACTCCATGTGTGTTTAACAAAAGCCTTAATGAAATATTTCATACAAAAATTTCTTCCCAAGACAGGCTAATATTCACATTAGTCACATGAGCTACCTGACTCTTCTCATATGAGTTAAGAGTTTACTGTTTTGTCCATAATAACAGAGGTACACACGAATTCTTAAACCAATCTTTTTCATCTAAACATTCTTTCACAATCACACACAAAGACATATGTCCAAGAAGTCTTTGATAAAACCCATCGAGACATAGACATATAAAAAATTTGTGTTTATGATATGACATCATGAGACCGTGATGAAAGTGATGGGGAACTTTGTTCCAATTTTTAACAAAACTTTTGTTTCTATACCAAGATTCGAAACTCCAAATTATATTCATTTCGTATGAGTGATCTTTATCAAATTATCGAAACCCACGATGTTTGTTACCCAACAAGATCCAAGACAAACTTTTTCATGAATATGATTTCCGAGTGAGTTTCATTTGATTTCTAAGTCACTTTCAAATTTAATTCAAAGCATACTTGTCACTGAGTACACTGGAAAAACAAGTGATTTCTATTACAATTTCTCACCTTATGTTTTGGATGATATGTAACGAAGTCGTATACCTACCCATGAAGCCTTGAAATAGAAGCCCTTCGAAACTTCTCAATAAATTTTCGATTGTAATTCATAGGAAAACACACAAGAAGTTGATTATCTCTCTTGATAATTAACAAGGAAACTTTTTCCCGGAGTTTAGCTGCTTTCGTGTCAAAATATTTTTGACATCACAAATCCAAAGTTTATTTTTATTTGACTCTTATCTTTTTCTTTGGCACATTGCACTCATGAAATCCTTGAGGTTCTGAGTAATATCAACTCAGTCTGATGATTTCGAAATTCTGGCACATGACTTCGCTTTAAATCCCAAAAGTGAAAGAGCCTAACCTGCATCCGAAGGTTACTGAAGCTTCATATTACATTGGGGGAAATAAACGGTCTGTGAGAAGTGATGTCTTGTATTCTATCCGATTTTCAAGGAGAAGTGACAGTTACTTTTTCACACGTGGCTACTTTGTTGTAATAGTGGTGCGAGTTTCAAGGTGCCACGTTGGATTTCATTAAATGCACATCCCGCCTCAAATTCAAATATTAGGGTTACATATAAAAAGGAATTCAAGGGTTTGTTATCAGTTTACGCTTTCAGAAGAAAATTTTCTAAATTCTCTCTGAAAAATCCAATTGTTCTTCATACGATTTTACAACCCTAGTTATGGCTGATCAAACTAATGTTGGTGCACCATCCCAAATCACAGAAGATGTTACATCTCTACCAATCGTGAAGATTCATGGAACAAACTATCAAGTAGAAGCGGATGAATCTCTTTACCATGAAGGATTGAAGATGTTGGTGGTTGCCCTGAAGAGTTGTGTTCTTTCGACAACTATGTTTAATTCTTTTGTAGTACCTTTATCCTGGGTTTCACAAGCAAGTTCTACTACAACATACTCTAAAGCCCTATATGTCATCACATTCAACTTGGTGAATGATAAGAAGGCATGATTGGCTAAGAAGCTATTTTGTCAAATTTTGGATATTCCAAACTCTCAACCATTCACTGCTCTTTCGACTGTTCAAGTGAATCATATGTTTAATGAGATGGGTCATCAACCTCCACTCACCAAGATAAGCGATTTTAAGAAATCTGGTCTTCCAATAGTTTGGAACTTTCTTTTTGGAATCTTTATACGCTGCTTAACTGGTTGCAGTGTGGGTCTTGAGAAAGGAAGAATGGAGGTTTATGCCATGGTTGTAGGGGTTCATTATGATATTTCATTCGACTACTCAACTCAATTATGGAAGGAATTGCAGAAGAGTGTCAAAAACACAAATTTTGTGAAAGGTATTCCATGCGTATGATATTGGTGTCTTATCCTCAGATATTTCTATGATAAAGAGGGAATTCAGGTGAATGCTGAGGAGGAATTGCAGATTTCTTGAAGTATAATTTTCCTAAAGACATTTCTGATGATGAAGCAATATTTTCGCATGTTGCATGCATTCCTGATGCAATGTTGAAAATAGTTGATCCATTGAATGTTGTGCTTATCGAATATATGACCACAATTGATCCCAAAGTTGAAACTGGGAAGTTGTGAACGAAAGAAGATTAAGGTCCTTTGAATAAAGCTAAAACAACAAAGAAAGATGTGATTGTCAATCCTGAGCAAAAGCTTCAAGAAACGAAGCAATCAAAGTCTACTAAGAAAACAACGAAGCCTGATGAGTTAGTTTCAAATGTTGTGATAAAAATTGTTGAACTTGTTGTTTTAGAGCCAACTTCTGTTATAATTCCTTCGAAGACTAGAGTTTTACGTAGACTAAAGATGAAGTATGGTGGTTCTCTGAATTCGAGTGTAGTTCGCAAACCTCATGTTATGCATAAATGGGTTATTATGCGTGAAGTCCTAGCTCCAGTTTCTCCTCTCTCAAAGAAATGAAGAGCTAAAGATATGGCCAAGCGGATTTCGAAGAAGAAAGAGAAGACAAATTAAGAGGCAATTAGTTATTTCAACACAATCTTCCAAAGAAGAAGAGGTGCCTGAAACACCCAAACCTATCATTAAGCCTACATCTCATGAGCAGACTGTTGTCATACACCCCAAAGTTTCGTTTGCTAAATCTTTTCATGAGGAGGTTCAAACTTCAGACATCACTACAAACGTATCTGATATGGATGTAAATGTCATCGTGGGTGAAGGAGATCTTTCTAAGGAAACTACACAACCTCAAAAATGTACTCCAATTGCTATTTCTATCGAACCCATCACTAGTACCTTTGTTTCTTTACCATCATTTATCTTTCCTACTACTTCCACCACTGAATCACCAACCTTTCAAAACATCATCAACCAACCCTTTACATCCATTTTTTCATCTCAATCCACTGATCCACCCAAAACGAATGATGAATCTAATAACGAAGAAGGTGGCTTTGGAGTTACTTTTGAGGATATGGCTATTGATGAAGAAAAAGAGGATTTCCCTGACCACATGATGATGTCCATGAAACTGTTCAAAAGTCTAAATAAAAGTTGAATTCAATTATTTAGTCTCATGCATACATGGGGGGAGGAAGTTCAGTGTCCAGTTTTGAAATTGATGGACTAAAGAAGGATTTTGAGGCATGAATTGTGAGCTGAGTGTTTGGTATGATCAAAGACTCAAAATCAAGAATCCTGGAGAAGGTTGATCATGTTGATCAGACAACAAATTTGAGGATAAATTCTTTCAATTCAAAGTATGTGGGAGCTGTGAAAGAATTAACCAATGTTCAAAAGGAACGACACACATTGTTCGTTATGGATGTGAAGAAGGTGAGAGAAGATGTTAATATGAAGCTTCAAGAGCTTCGCGATGACATGGTTCGTAAAATTGCAGTTGTTCAGAATGATTATGCTACTTTGCATAAGAAAGTTGATATTATTTGTGATGTTGTCACGAAATATGTTACGTTGTACAAAAGCTTGAATCCTCAAATTACTCAACTTTCTACAACTGAAAATCAACAGTTTGGGGAGGTTATTTCAATACTCAAAGATTTAAAAAAGTTAGTGCTCAAGCCTACTACATCTTTGATAATTACTCCAAGATTCCTTTCTTAAAAATTCACTCAGTTCGAAGCCATACTCCACAAGCAATTGGCTCCGTTGTCTACTATTTCGAATCTTCTACTAACTAGTTCCCCACATGTTCGAACAGGGGTGTAAGGGGGAGAAAAGAGAGTTGGATAAGCTTCTCATGCACAGGTTGGAGGTGATGCTTCACATGGATAGGTGAAAGTTGTGGGCAAAGTCTATCCTTCGAAAGTTCCGTTGACCAAGCCAATAATTTTGAGTGCTGGACTAGTTACTTCAATTGTTGTAACATCTATGCCAATCTAAAAGTCTATCAGAAAGGGAATTGTAATTTGATCATCTATTAAGCAAGGTAAGGCTTCAAAAGAAAAAGATGATACTAAAAAATCAATAGACAAAGGCAATCTAATTGTTGTTGAAAAATCAAAAGAAGAGAAGAAAGCAGAGGTAAAGGCTGAAATTGAAAAGTTATGGGTAGTCCAGAGCATAATGAGGCAAAGGGTGAGTGATCCTCCTGGTTTGAACAAAGGGGATCCTGCAAAAAATTATAACTACGAAACGATTGAAGCGAAGGTTTCATTCAATCACATGTATGCATTCGAAAAGAAACCAAAACAGAGTTATGGGGTTTCTAATGCAGACATGAGTCAACTTGACTTCCCGATTAATGAGATGATGTTTTTCATCCCTCAGTTTAAAGTTTCAGATAAATTCAAAAGCTAAAATGATTACAACTACATGAAGCTTCGTTTTCAAGCAGTTCTTGTTAAAGCTCCATAAGAAATTTGGTCGTTAGTCAAAATCAAGAAAGTAATTAGCATCAAAATGGGCGTGTTATTTGAAGATATGATGCAGAATGTTAGATTTTTTTGTTGCATGGGTGAATGGTCAGAATTGTGATTTCACAATTGCAGATTTTCCTCTTATGAACATGTATGACCTTATACAAGGTGCTCTTCTCTTGAAAGATAAAAATTCCTCATACCTTCGAGGAACAGAATCTGAAGTTTTTTGACTAGGAGTTGCACACATCAAGATCTTCTTGAAGAATTATTATGAGTGTTTAGCACTTACAAGTAAAACAGATCTTAACCAATGATCAAGAAATCAATCAATCAATATAACAAGAATCGAGTAAAAGAAGAATAAAATCAAGCTTCCACACGTTTATATATCAAAAACGTCTGGTACAACTTGAATGCGTTTGGTCGTGAACTCTAAAGGAACAACAACCATAAATGACCTAGACAAGCCCTATTTAGAGAAGACACTGGTCATAAACAGGGTTTACGGCCGCAAACTTGTTTACGGCCGTAAACACTAGCCCCGACCGTAACCACCCAAACACCCCCCAAAAATACATAAAATGACTCAATAGACCTTATACAATGGAAATCCTAGACCAAACCACAAACGGGACCTTTCAATCTCCCTTTTGGTTTGGGACTAGCTAGACTTAGTCCTTGTCGACAAGAAGAACATATGTGTAACAACGTAAATTTTAAACAAATTTTTCATTTTTGGAACATCAAAAACCATCGATTAATATTCCAATTTCAAACGTGAACAATGTTATTATAACAAAATACATCCCAATGATCATAAAATAGTTTTTCTCCAACAATGTCTACGATCACGCCGGCGCCTTCCCACGGTCCTCGCTAGTACCTGAAACACATAACACAACAACTGTAAGCATAAATGCTTAGTGAGTTCCCCAAAATACAACTTACGCACATACGCCTTTCCAGGCCCTGACCTTCCGGTCCATGTGTATCAGGGGACTTCCGTCCCGACTAGGTAGACCTTCCGGTCCTACCCACGTCAACCTTACGATCCACATCACAACGCCTTCCAGCCCATTACATATACGCCTTTCGGCCCATTACATATACGCTTTCCGGCCCATAACATAGTGTCTTCCGGCCCATATCAATCATATCATACATAGCACATATAAACGATTAACTTATCACATACGATGCATATAACTCATAACATATCTGACCTTCCGGTCACACAGTAAAATCCATTCTGGGTACAGTATAGTGAGAAAACTCACCTCGTGGAAAGTCTAAGATCTCGCGTCCTCGCTATCTCCAAATCCCAACGACGACGCTACCTCGCCTAAACATAAAAATATCATTTAATACTCAAAGACTTCCACCACTTATCATCATTCCTCAGAGGGTAAAAGACCATTTTACCCTTCCTTGACCTAAAGTCCTCATGTTGACCAAAACCCTAAAAATCAACAAAAGTCAACCCTAAGAGTACGCGAGGCGTACTGCTAGATGTACGCGGGGCGTACTGCTAGATGTACGCGGGGCGTACATCGCCAACCCATGGATCGGGGTCTTCACCCAGTACGTTGCACGTACTGGAAGTTACGCCCAGCGTAACCATCAGATTCTAACACTCTTCATTTCTGGTCTTAATCAATTAAGCCATTACTCCAAATTCTAGATCCGACTCTGTTAATGTGTCTAAACCCATAAAGTCGAGACCTTTAAGCCTTGGCATGGTTGTAAAGGCTCCAACACCTCTTAACAACATTCTATTCCAACATAAGGACCTAGATCTCATGCATGGAGCAATATTCACGTCCAAGATGTCATTTTTATGAGTCTACAACTCCAATAGATCAGAAATATGAAGGATCTAAGCTTATGGAGGCCATTTGCAAAAAGTCTCCACCTTTGGGACTTAAAACCCTAGAAAATGGTACTTGAAACATATAACATGAACCAAGTGACAAGATCCGAAAATTTTACCTGAAAATGAAGCTTTAACCCTTGCAAAGCTCATATCTACACTTGAACACCACTTCTAGTCTTTCCAATGAGCTCTACTTCTCCTTTGCAACCTTGGAATGGCACCACCAAGCTTAGAATATACACAAAATGGCTTAAGAACGAAGGCACACTCTTTTTAGGGTTTCACTCTGAGGGATGGTGGCTGAGAAGTCCAGCCACACATTCCTTTTATAGCCCTCCAAAGGAATTAGGGTTTTTAGTTCTGGACAAGTTACGCCAAGTGGAACCTTGGGTACGCCCAGCGTACCTGAGGGTGAACGCATCCAAATGAGGCACGCGAGTACGCACAGCGTACACCTTGTACGCCCAGCGTACTCGCTTATCATGAAAACCCTAACATGACAACATAACCAAATTAGAAGAATACCTGGATTTCGGGCTGTTACAATATGATTCGCCCATCGCCCCGTTCCACACCTTTTTGTTAATGATATCAACAACCATAGATGTATACTCTTTAACAGTTAGCTCGAAAATATCTTCTGCAACCTTGATCTGATGAAGGTTCAACTGATGAATATCCCATTTCCCAAACTGAAATATATCTCTTTTGTCATATAAAGGAATGCATCCATCTTTAAGCTTTATGATAGTAGAGGTTGTAGTTTCATCAAAAACACAGTAAAGCATGGACGACAATGATCGATCTGGATAATTCTGAAGCACAGGAATCTGTTTTACTTTCGTGGTAGCAGGCCACATCACATTTCGAAGAGGAAGATTAGTTTTTGGATCAAGTACACTTGGGTATAGTTTGATCATCGACTCTGCAGTCTTCATTGAAGGAAAACTCTCTACCACTTGATCTTCCAAAAAGAGCTTGAATTGTGTTGCCTTGGGAGCTTTCGATAGTTCTGAAAGATCAACCCTGGTCCAGCAATCGAAATCATGAATATCTCTATAGAATTCTGTGTAGCCACTGTTGCGTCTCATGAGCCACATGTTTAGCGTATCATGAAATCCCCATGAGACAATTCCTAATCTATCACCATATATGTCTCTAAAACGTTTTTCTTGAGGATCTACGATGGTGATTTTGAGCTGATCTCCAGGAGCATTTTGATCTGAGCTCCTTTTAAACAAGATTTGACCGTTCTCAGCTGCTTTGGCCAAGTTGGCATGTTTCAGAGAAACGAAATTTGAAGCTTGAACTGGTTACACTTCAAAACGATCCACAACTCGAGATGTTTGTATAGGTGGTGGCACAAACGGGGGAGCTTGAGAAGGCAGATACATCCTTGACTCATCAACAGAGAACTTAAACTTGTCACCAAGTTACTCTTCCAACTTCTTTGTAACATCCCGATATTCGAGGTATAACAATTATTATATACGCATGAGTTTCATTGGGTGACTCGACGAGTTGGATCCTTAACTCATCGAGTTGGGTCGCGATATGGGATGTGTTAAATGGATGGACTCGATGAGTCGGGTATCTGACTCGCCGAGTCAGCGTTGTGGATGGAAACCCTAATTCCTTGGACTTGAGACCTATATAAAGGACCTTATGGCCTCCCAATTACGGCCATATCTTCCAGAGAACAACCCTAAAGAGTCCTTGATCGTGTAGAGTGAGAATGAGAGCTATCTTGAGCTTATAAGTGTGATTATGCAAAAGAGGAGGAGGTTACAATTGAGAATGCCAAAGGAATATGCTAGATCTGAAGAGGTCATTCAAAGCGGCTTCAGTTGGAGGTATTATAATTGACCCCTTTCCTTTCTTAATTGAGTAAATCTATTATTTTGGAAATTAGGCCTGATATTATCTTCATGATGGGGTTTTGGATGCATCAAACCCATTTCCAAGCTTGAGTGGTTGATCTGGACCTTGTAAGGACCAGAGAACCCAAAACTATGAGATTATAGATGAGCAAACATGAAGTTTGAAAGCTATGAAGCATTAATGGAGTCATAATGCTATAATGAGAAAAATATATCATGCATAGACATCAATGTCGAGCCTGTACATGACTTTTGGGTTCAAGGAGGCCATATCTATAGATTGGTGAAGCAGATCTGACCTCAGGAGGTCAACTCAGCATGTGTATGGAGGGAACTCGCTGAGTGCCTTGGTGAACTCGCCGAGTCGGATCAGGTTGCCCAGCGATTCGTGACCATTGGTGACCCGACGAGTTAGGTGAGTGGCTCGGTGAGTCGGGTGATACTTTAAGAGGAACCTCAGTACACATATGGACTCGCCGAGTCATCGCATGAACTCGATGAGTTTTGTCAGAGTGGACTATTGACTTCAGTTGACTTTTGGGTTTAGTCAACCAGTGGACCTTTGGAGTAGTAGAGGGGTAGAATGGTCTTTTACCCTTATAGAGATTATAGTAAGAGACTTATGTAGCCTTTGTGAGCCATTTTTGAATTAAAGTAATTAATTTATGTGATTAGGTGGAGTCTAGATCAGTATTCCGAGTTCAAGACTATTTGAGATTTCCCGAGGTGAGTCTTCTCACTATACTTTACCTATAGTGGTAATTAGAGTTATGTGACAAAGTATTTTGTATGCTATTTATACGATGTGATACGCTGCATTATTTCTATGTGATTTATGTTATGTATGTTTCAGTGTTTACAGAGTTAGGACCAGAAAGTCCACAGAGTTAGGTCTACAGGGTCCACAGAGTTATGGGACTGGAGGGTCCCACTGACACACATTGACCAGAGGGTCAAACAGAGTTATAGCCTCAAGTGGCTAATATGTGTTGCATGTGGTATTTTGGGGAACTCACTAAGCTTCGTGCTTACTGTGTTATGTGATTTAGGTTTCTCTCAAGATCGTGGGAAGGCACCGGCTTGATTGTACACACCAGCGAAAGAGTTATGTTTCAAGGATCTTGGATTTGTAATCAAACAAACAAGGAGTTGCGTTTTTCAATTAAATAAATGAGATTTTTATAAATGTGTTATGAGAGTTATATGATCTTAAATGAAAAAAATTGTTTTAAAATTTACGTTGTCACACTACTAGAAAAAAGGCCTTTTACGACGCTCATTGCGCGTCGTAAAACGCTTAGACGACGTGCAAATGCGCGTCAAGGAAGGCCCTGTCATAAAGAGAGACGACGCGCATTTACGACGCGCATTTATGACGCGCATTTACGACGCGCGGTTATGACACGCAATGCGTATCAAGGAAGGCCCTGTCATAAAGGAAGAAGACACGCATTTGCATGTCGTAACCTTACGACGCGCGTGTTTATGACACGCATGCGTATCAAGGAAGCCCCAGTCAAGAAAGGCCATGTCGTAAATGAAGACGACACACATTTTTGCGTATCGTAATTTTTTTTTTTTTTTTTTAAATATATTTTTATATTTATTAATTTATAAATTAAATTTGTATTTAATCTCTCATAACAGAAATAAAATACCATATACAAAAAATACAGTCCATTGCATAATATAAAATAAAATACCATATACAAAAAATACAATCCATTGCATTTAATTTGTATGTATAACAAAGACACATGTGTTAAACTTGTTACCATTAACATCTAATCGTATGGACTCGAGTGTTAAACTTGTTACCATTAACATCTGATTCATAAGTCCTTTCAACAAGATTGTCACCTGCATAAACGAAAACAAACAGGAACATTAACAGCCCATCTATGAACAATTTGACAAGATGCGCCAAAAATGAATCTGAAACAACCCAAAAATTTCGTTTTTCGATATAATCAAAACCATAATCAGAGTGTCATATAATAAAACCATACGTGATGTATCCCAACATAATAGAAAACACTGTGCGGAAACTGTATCATACTACGGCAAATCAAAACAAACTAAATCAATCCCAGGCTAAAAGCTAAAACTGTGGTGTGTGCGATGCCGTCACCCCGAGCTCTTCCCTTTGCTTGCGGAAGTACCTGAAACCAAAACTGAAACTGTAAGCACGAAGCTTAGTGAGCTCCCCCAAACTACCACATACCATACAATAACATATAAACACATATTGGGCCTTGCCCACTGCATCGGGCCGAAGCCCGGAACTGCATCGGACCGAAGTCCGGAACAGACTGGGACCTTGTCCCCTGCATCGGACCGAAGTCCGGAACTAACTGCATCGGACCAAAGTCCGGAACTGACTGCATCGGACCAAAGTCCGGAACTAACTGCATCGGACCGAAGTCCGGAACTGACTGCATCGGACCAAAGTCCGGAACTAACTGCATCGGACCGAAGTCCGGAACTAACTGCATCGGATCGAAGTCCGGAACCGACTGGGACCTTGTCCCCTGCATCGGACCGAAGTTCGGAACTGACTGTCTGAACATCGCATAGCATAACACATCATCTAGCATGAACACATATACTGCATACTACATCGGGCCGTAGCCCGGAACACATAACACTTAACACATAAGACATAGCACACAAATCCTGTCCGAGCCACGAAGGCGTCAACAAACTAGCTACTGCATCGAACCTAAATCCGGAAACTACTGCTAACTGAACGGGCCGGCATTGTGGCCTTAGACTCGTCCCTACTGGAAGGAAACTCACCTCGTAAGCTGGCTGCTGAGTGTGTGGCTCGGGAAGCTAACGGCTGCTGCTCCTGAATCTCCTCGGCTACAAGTCCATAAACACACTCAATCAAATACTAAACACTGCACTTGGGGTAAAAATGACTCTTTTACCCTTGGTCAAAGTTACTCTCATTTGGACTGGCTCGCCGAGTTGGGCCACCCAACTCGCCGAGTCCTACTCTCACGTTTCACTCTTACTCGCTGCTACTCGTCGAGTCTGGCATCGACTCGACGAGTACCCTCTTGATTCAAGAACTCAGACAATCTTCATCCGACTCGCCGAGCCGGATGAACAAACTCGACGAGTTGTTCTTGATCTTAAGGAGATTGTCTTGGACTCGCCGAGTTGATGAACAACTCGCTGAGTCCCTCCATCACTGAGTTTACCCTCAACTCGTTGAGTCCACTCTCTAGCTCACTGGGTTCACTCGACACTGGTAAAAATGAAGGAATCAGGAACTCGCGACCCAACTCGCCGAGTCGTTCTTCCCAACTCGCCGAGTTGCCGCCATGCAACTAATTTTTACTCGATTTTGTTTGAATCCACCACATACACTTGATAGATCTGAGTCCAATAAGCTAATTTACCACGTAAAGTTTCCAACTTTACATGTACAACCTCATGAATAAGGGAAATAAGGTTAAAAGATGCACAAAATGGGTAGATCTATGGTTAATATGCAAAGTAACTCCAAAAAGACAGTAGATCTGGGCTCTACAACACCCCATCATTCAGATCCAAAGATATTTCGACTTATTAAGACCTTCATGCAAGCATAAGGCTTGGAACAAGCATCAACTAGCTCTTAGGAGAGCTCTAATAGAAGTTTTAAAGCATATAACAAGAAGGAAACTCCGAAAATACCTCAATTAACTCAGATTTGCCCTTGGATCTTTGCACTACAGCTCTTCTCCTTGCTTCTTTCCTCTTCTCCTTCTTCAAACCTTCACAAAATGGCACAAAACACTTAGCTCACACAAGGGAGGATTAGGGTTCTTTCTCACAGTGTTCTCAGGGTGAGGGAGGCGAGAATGGGGGCTATAAGGTGGTTTAAATAGTGGGCAACCCGGGGATTTAGTGTTTCACCCAGACGGATGGACTCGCCGAGTCAGGGATATGGACTCGCCGAGTCCCCGGCTCACGCGTGCTCGAAGACGCGACCCTACTCGGCGAGTCAGGCTAGAACTCGCAGAGTCCCTCCTGAAAACTTACAACAATTACTAATGAATTAACGTACCGGGAACGGGTCGTTACAATTCTCCCCCACTTGTCTCAGACTTCGTCTTCGAAGTCTGCTACGGCTGGATCTACAAAAAAATTTCGGGTAGTGCGCTCTCATCTCCTCCTCAGCCTCCCACGTCCATTCAGACCCCTTCCGGTGCTGCCACTGCACCTTTACTAGCTGAATTACCTTGTTCCTCAAGGTCTTGATCTTCCGTTCCAGAATCGCGACCGGCCTCTCAATATAATTCAGGCCGCTATCAACCTGGATATCCTCTAAGGGAACGACTGCCGTCTCATCCACCAAACACTTCCTTAACTGCGACACGTGGAATGTGTTGTGTATCTGACTAAGCTCCTCAGGAAGATCTAACCGATAAGCAACCCGACCCGCCCGGGCCAAAACCCTGAAAGGACCAATAAATCTAGGGCCCAACTTGCCCCTCTTCCGGAACCTGATGACACCTTTCCAAGGTGAGACTTTCAGAAGAACCATATCTCCCACTTGGAACTCCAAGTCCGAACGCCTCCTGTCAGCATAGCTCTTCTGTCGACTCTGCGCAGTCTGCAGCCTACTACGGACCTGCTGGATCAACTCCGTTGTCTTGAGCACCACTTCGGTGCTCCCTATGACTCGCTGACCGACCTCGCCCCAACAAATCGGGGTCCTGCACTTCCTGCCATATAACATCTCAAAAGGAGGTCGATCAATGCTCGCATGATAACTGTTGTTATACGAGAATTCCGCTAACGGAAGATACGTATCCCAACTGCCCCCCAAAATCTAGAACACATGCCCTAAGCATGTCCTCAAGAGTCTGAATCGTCCTCTCGCTCTGCCCGTCTGTCTGAGGATGAAAAGCGGTGCTGAAATGGAGACGAGTACCCATCTCGTCGTGGAACCGCTTCCAGAATCTGGACGTGAATCGAACATCTCGGTCCGACACCACCGATACCGGCACCCCATGACGTGCCACAATCTCCCGCACATAGATATCGGCTAACTTTTCCGCCGATATACTCTCCTGAATCGGAATAAAATGGGCACTCTTCGTCAACCGATCCACTACTACCCATATCGAGTCCACTCCACGTGCGGTCCTGGGGAGTTTGGTGACAAAATCCATGGTGATATCCTCCTATTTCCACACGGAAATGTCTAACGGCTGCATCTTGCCGTGAGGTCTCTAGTGCTCCGCCTTGACCTTCCGGCAGGTCAAACATCTCTCAACATACCAAGCGACGTCCCGCTTCATGCAGGGCCACCAATAATCAGGTCGAAGATCTCGATACATCTTCGTCGCTCCTGGGTGGATAGAAAATCGAGACTTATGAGCCTCGTCCATCAATACTTGTCGTACCCCACCCCAGTACGGTACCCACACCCTACCATGAAGCTTCAACAAACCCCGACTGTCGTAATCAAATGAAGCTACTCGGCCCACTATCCTCTCACACTTCTGCCTCTCCTCCTTGAGGCCCTCCATCTGAGCCTCCTTGATCCGCTCCAACAACGGAGTGATCACTGTCATCCTCATGCACAGATCTCTGATAGGGGCCGTCGACACCTTGCGGCTCAGGGCGTCGGCCACCACATTGGCCTTCCCTGGATGATAAAGGATCTCACAGTCATAGTCCTTCAGCACGTCCAACCATCTCCTCTGCCTCATGTTCAAACTCGGCTGATCCATAAGATATCGCAAACTCTTGTGATCCGTGTATATAGTACAGCGGACCCCATAAAGGTAATGTCTCCAAATCTTGAGGGCAAATACAACTGCCCCCAGCTCCAAGTCGTGGGTAGGATAATTAGCCTTGTGAGGCTTCAACTGTCTCGAGGCATAAGCTACCACATGGCCTCGCTGCATCAATATTGCTCCCATACCTGTGATCGAAGCATCACAATAGACTACGAAATCCTCTACTCCCTCTGGCAAGGTAAGGATCGGAGCCTTGCACAATCTCTGCCTGAGAGTCTCGAACGCCGCCTGCTGCTCAGGCCCCCAACGAAAAACCACCGACTTCTTGGTTAGTCGGGTGAGCGGCACTGCTATCTTGGAGAAGTCCTGAATAAATCTCCAATAATACCCTGCCAACCCCAGAAAGCTCCGAATCTCAGATGGAGACCTTGGGACCTCCCACTGCATCACGGCCTCAATCTTGGCCGGATCTACCAAAATACCCTTCTGGTTGACGAGATGACCAAGAAACTGCACCTCGCGCAACCAGAACTCACACTTGGAGAACTTTGCGAAAAGTCTCTCCCTCCTCAAAGTCTCCAACACCTCCCGCAGGTGCTCCTCGTGCTGCCCCTGTGTCTTGGAATATACCAAGATGTCATCTATGAATACTATCACCGACCGATCCAGCATCGGTCTGCACTCGCGGTTCATGAGATCCATGAATGCTGCTGGGGCATTGGTGAGCCCAAATGGCATCACCACGAACTCATAATGACCATACCGGGTCCTGAAAGTAGTCTTCTGTACATCCTCATCTCTAACCCTCATCTGATGATAACCGGAGCGTAGATCAATCTTGGAGAACCAAGACGCTCCCTAAAGCTGATCAAACAAGTCATCTATCCTCGGAAGTGGGTAACGGTTCTTCACCGTTACTTTGTTCAACTCCCGATAATCAATGCACATACGATGCGACCCATCCTTCTTCCTCACAAATAAGATCGGCGCTCCCCAAGGCGAACTGCTCGGCCGAATGAAACCCTTGTCTAACAGCTCCTGGAGCTGTGTAGACAACTCCTGCATCTCAGGGGGAGCAAGTCGATACGGTGCTTTGGCTATCGGAGCCGCACCAGGGACCAGGTCGATCCTGAACTCAACCTGCCTCCCTGGAGGTATCCCCGGCAAATCCTCGGGAAACACATCCGGGTAGTCACGAACGATAGGAACATCATCAATCGTCGTCTTGCCCTTCTCCCGGGCATCCAAGACATAAGCTACAAAACCGGCGCAACCCTGCTGAACATAGCGCCTCACCCTTGCGGTGGAACAAAAGGTCGGTCCTCGCTGGGGCCTCTCGCCCTGAATCACTATCTCTCCCCCACTGGGAGTGCGAACCCTCACTAGCTGAAGCTCATAATCAATCACCGCCCCATTGGGGCTTAGCCAATCCATACCCACAATAACTTTATTCCCTCGCAGGGGAATAGGAACCAGGTCCACTGAAAACTGCTCATCAAATATCTGAAGGGAACACCCTCTATGTACTCTGCCGACCCTCACGGTCCTATCATCTGCTATCTCAACCTCTAGTGGACAATCCAGCTCCCCGGGAGCTCTGCTAAATCTCTTGCTAAGCGCAAGTGATACAAATGATCGGGTAGCCCCCGAATCGAACAATACCGAAGCAGAAATGCCGTTCACAGAGAACGACCCTAAATAAAACATATCATCAAGTAATATTCAAACGATAATGATAATTAAAAGGTGAAGGGAAGATACATACCCGTCACCACATCAGGAGTCGCTTGCGCCTCCTCTGCTGTCATCTGAAACGCCCTGCTCTTCGCCACTGGCGCATCAGATCGGCCCTACCGGCCATCCTTAATCCTCAAGGTGGCAGGGGCAGGTGCAACCACCCTCCCTGCTGCAGCTAGACTGGGACACTGGGACTTTTTATGTCCCCTCTGATTGCACTGAAAGCAAATCAGATCTGATGTTGTAACCGTAGTAGCAGGGGCCGTACAATCCCTGCTCAAATGCCCAATCTGACCGCACTTGTAGCAGCCGGAACTCCCTGCCTTGCACACCCCCTCGTGCAATCTCCCACACTTGCCACACCGACCGTGGCTCTGCTGACTCCTAGACCTGTGATCTGAAACCTTGGGCTTTTTTCCCACACTGCCTGAACCCGAAACCGCCTCCGGTTTCCTCTTCTTCTCCATCTCGAGATCAATCTCCTTCTCTCTAGCTCTGGCAATCATGTCGTCCAGCGTTTTACAACTGGACCGGCTCACAAACATGCGGATGTCACTCCGCAACATCTCATGATAGCGGGCCTTCTTCATCTCCTCATCGGCTGCATACTGTGGAACAAGAAGATCCCTCTCCCTGAACTTGGCAGTGATCTCCACCACTGTCTCTGTAGTATGGGTAAGGTCCTGAAACTCCATAGCTAACTGCTGCACCTCAATGACTGGTGCAAACTCCGCCCTGAACCTAGTAGAGAAATCAGCCCAGGTCATGGCATCCAATGCTGCATCATCCCTGATGGCATGTCCGACCTCCTCCCACCAATCCCGTGCCCTGTCCTTCAGAAGACAGGACGCCAATCTGACCTTGTCCCCCTCGGGACACCTGCTAGTGCGGAAAGCGTTGGCCACATCTGCCAACCATCTGGTACTCGCTATGGGGTCCCGCGCCCCATGATAGTCTGGAGCTCCGCATGCCCTGAACTCCCTGAACGTAAGTGTGCGCGACCCCATCACGGCCGCCATCTCAGCACGGAAAGTACTCAATCTCTCATCCATCAACTCTAAAATACCCTCCTTGATCGAACCAAATATCACAGGAGTCTGCTCCAGTATGATGCGGGTAACCTCAGAAGAAAGGAACTCTCTGGTCTGCTCATCCATCTGCCCGACCTCCGGGCCTAATCCCGATCCTGATCCCCCTCCGGCATCTGAGCTGCCGACTGCTGGTCTCGGATGCAAAACAACCATTCTGAAACATTTCATAACAACATCAGAACACTGAAATATCTCAAGGGATCATGATACTACTACTAGCTTCCTGGTCTTGTCTTGGCCTTCCTTGATTCGAGTACGGATCCTCTGCTTTTAGTAGTACGGGCCCATACTACCTTCCACATCTATCCGTACTTTCCTCAAGAACTTCCTTGACTCCACCAAGTCACTTCTACTACTACAATTCTCTGCTACTCTCATCCTAGGCTTGCCCTAGGGAAACCTCAAGCTCAACACGACAGGTCCTCAGCTGCTATAGGTCTCCTCATAATGCCAGCTAGCCACCACCTAAACACCATCACATGTGATGAGGATCAGATAATCCTTCAAGTAAAAGATCCGTCCCTAGAACGGTTGGACTCAAACAAGAGCTGCGTAATAGGGCCAGTTCCAGCACTCTGGAATTATTCAAACCTGATTACATGTGGTGTGACGTGTTCACCTAATGGCTAACTCCCGGTACTCAGAACCCCACCAAGCACGAAGCAAGCAGCATTCGGATAAGGGAAATAGACTCAGGCAAAAGCTATTCTCATAACAAGAAACTGCACTAGCATAGGATGCTAAGCTCATACTATCAGGCATAACCTAAACAGGCTATCCTACTGCTGTCTACTCAATTCTAGCATGCAATACTCATAAAGCTGTAACACATAAGCAGGCACATAAGGCCTTCTCCTAGATCCTTAGCCCTATACTAGCATGCTGTTCTACTGAAACTGAAACTGAACAAATGACTTGTATGGGTAATTTGGGAGTACTTACTTGAGCTCGGCTGACCGCATGCACACACCTCTATCTTGTTAAAAACAATTCTTTATTTCTAAGTGCTTTCAAAATTCTTTTTGTAAAACATTTTTATTTTACTAAAATCTTTTATTTCCCTTAGTTTGAGTTCAGATACACCCGGAAGTGTATCTGAGTCCCTCAAACCAGGGCTCTGATACCAACTTGAAACAACCCAAAAATACGACCCAAAAATTTCGTTTTTCGATATAATCAAAACCATAATCAGAGTGTCATATAATAAAACCATACGTGATGTATCCTAACATAATAGAAAACACTGTGCGGAAACTGTATCATACTACGGCAAATCAAAACAAACTAAATCAATCCCAGGCTAAAAGCTAAAACTGTGGTGTGTGCGATGCCGTCACCCCGAGCTCTTCCCTTTGCTTGCGGAAGTACCTGAAACCAAAACTGAAACTGTAAGCATGAAGCTTAGTGAGCTCCCCCAAACTACCACATACCATACAATAACATATAAACACATATTGGGCCTTGCACACTGCATCGGGCCGAAGCCCGGAACTGCATCGGACCGAAGTCCGGAACTGACTGCATCGGACCGAAGTCCGGAACTGACTGCATCGGATCGAAGTCCGGAACTGACTGCATCGGACCGAAGTCCGGAACTAACTGCATCGGACCAAAGTCCGGAACTAACTGCATCGGACCAAAGTCCGGAACTAACTGCATCGGACCAAAGTCCGGAACTAACTGCATCGGACCGAAGTCCGGAACCGACTGGGACCTTGTCCCCTGCATCGGACAGAAGTCCGGAACTGACTGTCTGAACATCACATAGCATAACACATCATCTAGCATGAACACATATACTGCATACTACATCGGGCCGTAGCCCGGAACACATAACACTTAACACATAATACATAGCACACAAATCCTGTCCGAGCCACGAAGGCGTCAACATACTAGCTACTGCATCGAACCTAAATCCGGAAACTATTGCTAACTGAACGGGCCGGCATTGTGGCCTTAGACCCGTCCCTACTGGAAGGAAACTCACCTCGTAAGCTGGCTGCTGAGTGTGTGGCTCGGGAAGCTAACGGCTGCTGCTCCTGAATCTCCTCGGCTACAAGTCCATAAACACACTCAATCAAATACTAAACACTGCACTTGGGTTAAAAATGACTCTTTTACCCTTGGTCAAAGTTACTCTCATTTGGACTGACTCGCCGAGTTGGGCCACCCAACTCGCCGAGTCCTACTCTCACGTTTCACTCTTACTCGCTGCTACTCGTCGAGTCTGGCATTGACTCGACGAGTACCCTCTTGATTCAAGAACTCAGACAATCTTCATCCGACTCGCCGAGCCGGATGAACAAACTCGACGAGTTGTTCTTGATCTTAAGGAGATTGCCTTGGACTCGCCGAGTTGATGAACAACTCGCTGAGTCCCTCCATCACTGAGTTTACCCTCAACTCGCTGAGTCCACTCTCTAGCTCACTGGGTTCACTCGACACTGGTAAAAATGAAGGAATCGGGAACTCCCGACCCAACTCGCCGAGTCGTTCTTCCCGACTCACCGAGTTGCCGCCATGCAACTGATTTTTACTCGATTTTGTTTGAATCCACCACATACACTTGATAGATCTGAGTCTAATAAGCTGATTTACCACGTAAAGTTTCCAACTTTACGTGTACAACCTCATGAATAAGGGAAATAAGGTTAAAAGATGCACAAAATGGGTAGATCTATGGTTAATATGCAAAGTAACTCCAAAAAGACAGTAGATCTGGGCTCTACAACACCCCATCATTCAGATCCAAAGATATTTCGACTTATTAAGACCTTCATGCAAGCATAAGGCTTGGAAGAAGCATCAACTAGCTCTTAGGAGAGCTCTAATGGAAGTTTTAAAGCATATAACAAGAAGGAAACTCCGAAAATACCTCAATTAACTCAGATTTTCCCTTGGATCTTTGCACTACAGCTCTTCTCCTTGCTTCTTTCTTCTTCTCCTTCTTCAAACCTTCACAAAATGGCACAAAACACTTAGCTCACACAAGAGAGGATTAGGGTTCTTTCTCGCAGTGTTCTCAGGGTGAGGGAGGCGAGATTGGGGGCTATAAGGTGGTTTAAATAGTGGGCAACCCGAGGATTTAGGTTTTCACCCAGACGGATGGACTCGCCGAGTCAAGGATATGGACTCGCCGAGTCCCCGGCTCACGCGTGCTCGAAGACGCGACCCTACTCGGCGAGTCAGGTTATAACTCACCGAGTCCCTCCTGAAAACTTACAACAATTACTAATGAATTAACGTACCGGGAACGGGTCGTTACAGAATCATTAATAACTCCTTTCAAGGATAATTTCGTTTGGATAGAAGATTAAACTAAATACAAATCATAAAGAATCTAAAAAAAAGTCAAATGGGAGACTACTATATATTACTCAACTTTATGATCAATTTGAAGCTTACTCTTGTGGTCTAATAAACTGTGTTTGCAAGTAAAACTTACACATGGTTGCTTTAGCAATTGATTTTGACATGTTAGGATAGTTTTTATTTGTTTTGGAAACAACAATTCATTACCAAATGGTAGACTGTTATATATTGTACATATAATTCTAGTAAATTCTACCAGAATAGTGCATGTGTAGTTCAATCCTAGACACAAATATCCTAATATTCATCAGATTTTATCTATCTACGATACACAATAATCAACATGCCATTGAATTTATAATAGGGGTAAAGTTGGAAAAACTCCAACAAACTATACCTATTGTCCCATATTAGTCAGGAACTTTTTTTTGTCCACATTAGGTCCTTGAACAAGTATTTTTGTGGCTATAGAAGAGTCAACATTTTAAAGTTGACTTATTTAACATAAAATGTTAATTTAGTGACTTAATAGGCAATAAAAATAGTTTTTTAGCCAAATTAATGAAAATGAGACATTTGGTTGCTATACTAGAGCATTGTACTTTCAAATAAATGAAAGCACATTGCTATTTCTTGCATATTACCTACAATATAATAGTGAGTAGGATGCTATACTTACATTTTCATGGACCAACACTTCAATTCCTTCATCAATTATCTCCTTCATTGCAAAGAATTAGCCACCAATAATATTTCACGCAAATCTGGGTTTCAGGACATGATCAATTATGGTTGTGATAGTTTGAATGAATTTATATGAAATTGATTCAGTAGTTACGTACCTAGAGTGTATATGTATAAATCAGCAATTATGTTTACCTAAATAACTGAAATACAAAGGACGTCACCTCGCAAAGTCATGATAAGAGAACTAACAACCATCGTTTCTACTACAAACCTCAATAGCATCCCAAAGAAGGTTAGAGTCACGCCACAATTAATTATCTTGGGTTGTAATGCTCCTGAAAAAGATCAAGTAAAGTTTGTAAAATAGTTCATATAGAGTACTTAAAAGGGTAAAAATGGAATTAATTTATTTATATTATAAAAAATTAATAATCACCTTATGTAAAGATTCAACTAAAGTTGTTTTATATAAAGCTTCAACTTTGTAAAATAGTTCATATAAAGCTGTTGTATATAAGATCCATCACGACCCTGTGCAAGCCTTTTCTCTATAGCTAATTTAGCATATCTTAAAAGTATAGGAATTGCTAAAAAAGAATAAATAAAAAAATAAGCATTTTTTATTAAAATTTGTAATGTTTTTTGTGAACAGGATAGACAATAAACAATTAAATCTGAAACAACAGCTTTTCGAACTTCTTCATGAAAGTATCATCTTGATCACCCATCTCCTATCATAAATAAATAAAAAGCGTTATTGAAAGATGGGGAAGATAAATAAAAACATCAGTTATTTTCTCCCAATAGAAGGGAAGAGGCTAAGTGAGAGCTACCATCCAAAATGTTACCTATGGCTCCAAGCTTGCTCACTTTTTAGTGAATATGAAAGAACAAAACATGAAAGTGAAAGCTCATCTTAACCATCTTTTTAAAGTTGGGAGTTGGGACTTTTTAATTAAATAAAATTTATATGTTTAATACAAACAAAGTGTGTTCAAGCCCATAAAAAACATGCGCCCATCTAAAAATTCCGTACAATCTCTGAAAAATCTCAGATTCTTTAGTGTGTATAGACTATGGACAATAACATGGTATAAAATCACGCCATGGCCTTATAATTCAAGAGGTTACTCATAGCTATAATGGGTAAAAAAATTAAAGTAAAACGCCCTAACAACTTGGCTCTAATATTAGGCACACAGGGGCATTTTTGTCCGCAAAAAAGTCTTATGATTTGAACGACTAACAGCAATAGCCTCTAATCGAGCATTCAATGAGCTTTGACTTTTCTTCTCATCTTCCGATGGAAAGTTGATAGCTTTATAACATTCTAACATTTCTGCAAGGTTTGCCAACATATATAAAACAGAATTTTAATCAAAATTAATGTTTAATTATAAAACCAAAATTAAGGTGCTAAAATATTTATTCTTACCTTGCTCATTAGCCATGTGAAAGAAAGCTTGAAGCTTCAACGCCCTTTTGTAGTACATCATTTCTCTAACTGAACTGGTGGATAAAGGAAAATGTGGTGTTTTACCTAGTTTGCCTATCAGATCCCACCACAACAACTTCGCCAAGTTAATAGTCGTCCCCGACTACCACCTCTTGGATAAAACTGAAATAACACAACAAAATCTCCATAACACAAAAGCCAAAAGAAATCTCTGAATTTAAGCAGTACAGACACCAACATCTAAATCTGTAAAAACCAACCGCTTAGGAAAAAAAATTTAAAAAAAAAATAAAAAATAAATAAATAAATAAAAGATGACACAACTTTTAATATAAAAAGAAAAGAAAAACTTGTGAGCACGCAAGCAAAAACTGATAAGCGTGACTACCTTAAATCCCTAATGAACAAGAAAAAAGACACGAGGTTACAAGCTGAGTGTAAATTTAAGAATTTACCCCTTCTGGATATAGCACTTGGCTTTTTTCATGGTGTTTTGGTTCTATATTCACTGTCATCATGAATAAAGCTCCACCAGATATAAGAAACAGGAACCACAATGGCATGTGAAATAGCATGGGCATCAAAAAAAACCTTGTAGAGTGGAAAATCATATATTTGAAATAAAATAATTAATCCTTCACCAATTTTCACAACCCAAATCTTCCATTCAGATGGATGATTCGAAATTCCAGCCCATACCCCCCAAATCAGTACCTTTGCTACTCCTATTATAGCACAAGCCTTCATATTTAAATCTGTATATAAAAGGTTTAAAAAGTCAAAAAGCTTAAAAAGGTCTTTTCCTTTTTGTAGTATGAGGGGAAATGAACGCTTACCATAGTCAAATTGGTAGCATTTTAAATAAAGAATGAAGGGTAAAGTGGTCATTACTTAGATTCAGATAGTTCAACAGCAATATTAAGAGAAGAGAGTGCCACAGACACAGCTTCCTGAAATCTAGATTCAAGAATCAAGAATGAATACTTATCAAGGAGTTGATGTAATGTAGAAGAATTTGATGCACCTCAATCCTAAAGGCACGTTTAAGTGGCCATTTTCAATGATATTTGACAGTTGTATCGCCAGCTGTCTCTCTTTCTTCTTCCGTAACAAGCATACGTTGGAATCTGCAGCCACTGTGACAATCCCATTTTATCCATTTTATGTATAGTGGCTCTTGTAGATACCATGAATCCTCACCAATTAGGCATATAACTTGAATGTTATTCCATATATTATTTTAGTTATATTTAACGAATTTATTTTTTTATAAAATAAGAAACTGAACATAAAAGTTGTTTAAAATCCAAGTAAATCATCATAACTATGATAATTTTATTACTTTTATTTAAAAAATGTCATTAAAAATTACACAGATAGAAATGTAGTATTTTTTCAATTTTGCATTCCATTCCATGATTAACTTAATCAAAGGTAAGGTATGAGCATAGTTCCACCACCAGCTGTAAATTGAAAAAATAAATATGAATGAAGCTTTCAAACCTTCAATTGAGTTGTTCACACATAAAAAGGTTTTTATAGTATTTTGCACCCAAACCTTAGTTGAATTGTACTTACACAGTACTAGTTAAGAAGATGGATCAGCTTTTTGACCACAAAAATGCAGGGGATGTAGTTGAGAAGGTAAGCCCGAGTAGCAGTTCAGATAACACAAGCAAGACTACTACAAAAACAGTAAACTGTAACATAGATAGGTCAAAATTGAACTTCTGAAACGTTTCATCCTGCAAACTATAACATAGATAGGTCAAAATCTTACCTACATCAACTTTAAGGTTGCCTTGTTAGAGAGAACGACTAGAATAGATTTCCCTTTTTAACCATCAAACGTTTTATCCGTATTGTCAATGATCACATCTGAACAGGTGATTCTTCAGAGGTTAATTCATGTCTCACAATAACACATAAAAGAACAATACATGAAACCTACCTCAATGTTATTGCTATTGTACATTACACTTCAGATTTAATAAAAACATGTGTAGTTCCTTGCTCAAAATATATAAGATAACAATAAAACACAAGAGTCACTCATTGGGGCATTTTATCAAATAGTTGGTGTTCACCACAAAGTATCCCTAAACAGGCGGTGTTTAATTATTCAAAGACTACCAGGCTGTTGTCTTATATAGTAACAAAGCAACCAAAAATAACAAGTAGTAGCCCAAGTTGTAGGAGCGTAGAGAAATAAAACATCTATTGTGTTTAGAAGATTCAAAAGATTTACAAACAGTGAAATTCAGAAAAAAAAAAGTATTTACTGATGACTATAATAAGATTTGATTACTCACCTGTATATATAAATGCCTGATCGTTCCATCATTGGCAATGGGTAACAAGTTCACGAAATCAACCACTTTGTAGTCATGAAACCTTGTGGTGAGATTCTTGAGGGTTTAAACGACCGTTGTAGGCTCGAGAGTAACCAATTCGCAGGGTTGTGTTGCCATACCGGGAATTCGTAGCCAAGCTAGGTGAAGGAGTAAGACAATTAATAAGATAATTCTAAAATAGGAGATAGAAACCTAAATTGCCTTTTAGGTTTTGAAAACGTGAATTCAAGGAGAGGAGGAAACCTTGTTGGGCTTAGAATCCCTAGTACTGCATCATAGAGCCCTCGATCGTAATGATTTTGTAAGGTCTATTTTTAGGAGCAAAAAAGCCTCAATCTCAGCAGTCTTATTCCGCCTTAAGATTTGACGAAGGTGAAAGCTAAACTCTATCATCTCCATTCCATACGATTTCAACCCTTTGTAATAGCCTCTTCAGTTGTTCTATTATGTCTCGTACCCATCGATCACCACCAGAAACCCTAGCACGTACTAAGTCGATAGAAAAATGAGAGAATCGGAATTTTAGGAGAAAATAATAGACCTCCCGCTACCTACTAAGAAGAAAGACTCACGTTAGGGTTCTTCGTTGTGTGTTGTTTTGATTTATCTATGGGAAATCAGAAACAAACGAGAATCAAGCTTTACATTCCACACTTCATAGCGATAACTCATGGAATTCACAGAGGTTCATTAAGACAACCCATGGAAAAGAGAAAACTAGAAACGAAGGAAGATGAGAACAAAAGCGGGGTTTTCTAATTTTTGGGGACTTCGTTCCCGCGTAGCTATTAAAGGTCAGAAAACGTGCGTAGCATTAAAACTTATAAAGCGAAATCCTTAGACGATACGCATTTTACTATAGGTGCCCTCCGTGTTTTTTTCTTTTTTTATTTAGACACTAATTTAAGGGCACGCAATAATGTGTGACATAAATCCTTAATTTTTTTGAAGAGATGACACTTTTTTAATGTCACGCGCTTTTACGTAACATAAATCAAGGAGTGTCGTGGTTTGCGCGTCGTAAAAGGGTCTTTTTCTTGTAGTGTCACAAGTTGATATCAGAGCCTTGGTTTCGGATGCACCTTCGGGTAAATCAAGACTCAAACTGAGGATTTGAGAAAATTTTCAAAGGAAATGATTTTCTAAAAATGAGCAAGAGTTTTTAAGAGAACAAAGAGAAGGAGCAGTATGTACAATCATCTAGAGCCCGAACGGTGATTTCCCAAAATACCCTTACTTTTGTGTTATGAGATATGTTGTGAGATATTACGCATTCTAGAGATAGGCTTTCTATTTCATATTTTAGGACTAGAGTGGCCTGATTTGTGATGCCTTAGCCTAGGAGTTGTTGTGATCTGTGTTGCATTTTCGAGTATGTGCTGAGTGAGAGTATCCAGCAGGAATCCTTGTAGATAGATTTGGGGTAGTGGAGTAATTTCGGAGAGATACCTAGATGAGCATTGTGGAGCCTATCGAGAGAGTAGCTAGATACCCGCGATATTGATTTGGTCCCAATTATTGATCCCAATAATTTATAATTTACATTAATTATAGCATGTATCATTATAATATATAAATGGTCCATCTGCAATAGTAATATTACGAAGGGAATTTCTAATATGTGCCCCAAGGCAAACATAAGAGCTATTAATTATGGGAAATGTTATCATAATTAAACTAGATTATACTCCATGTTAAACGCGGGGAATGTATTAAAGAAAACAAAAAACAAATATATATATATATATATATATATATATATATATATATATATATATATATATATATATATATTGCATAATAATTATAAAAGAAAGTTTGTGACTATTGTTATTATTGAAATGTGAAGAAGAAACATTGAAATTGGTAAATATCTATAAACGTTGCAAGACCTCCTTGTAGACAACGTTTTTTTGTTTTATTAGTTGAACGACCTTCCTCATCACATATGAGTACCTTCAAACTTTTTTGTTTGTTACACGAGAAACAGCTACATATAATTGACCAAGTGTGAAGACAGGTCTACGCAAGTATAATCCAACATTTGATAATTAGTGTCCTTGACATTTGTTAATGGTTATAGCGAAACAAACTACCGTTAGAATTGCCTTTGTTGAAAACGGAATGAAATTTTTTTATCGGATGGGGTCAACTTCATGCGAGGTATATAAGTAGTCTCGTTGAAAAATTTTATTTTGGACTGTTTTTCTCTACTGAACTCCAAATGTGAAGTCTCAATCTTGATGTAGATATCTACTACAAAATGTTGTAGTAATCTTCCTCCCAACAAAATTACATTATAATTTGATCGGATTTGAAACTTATAGCAATAGTACTCCCACATATTTACAATATTCCACCCTCCTATTGTATTAGAGTCCACACAATGTTGATGTCTTGAACAAAAAAATTAATGATTTGCACAAACATGTAATCTTTGTTAATTAAACTAAAATTTAAAAATTTATGATATGTGTACCTTCTAAATCATCCTGGATGTCTTCGTCGTCGTTAATAATATTATTGATTGGAAATCCATGTCTTGGGATATTAGAATGCCATCCAGATTCACCATTAGGAAAAAAATAAAGGATAACACAATAGATCATAACATCCCCAGTAAGATTGAATTGTTTGTGGTTTTTCGGATCTTCCATACATGATAATACTTCTTTTATATGCGGCTATGTTTTCGTTACCTTCTATCCAAATACCAGTGACCTGGAATTTTTATTATGGAAACGTTATGATTATATATGGTGTGTAATATATAAAGTTGTATGTCATACATGATATATTTTTTTAAAATTAGTAGACAATAATTATTATGGTGCCTCAGATGTGGTCGGTCTGTTGCATACCGTTTGGTCAAGTTCTACTGATGCATTCATAGTGACTCGGTAATTTTCAAGCGGCCCCAGTTTGGCAAGTCTTCAAAATATTCGCATGTATGGGTTTCTGGCAAGAACACGGATCAACTTTTGAGCAATTTTTTTTATCAATATTCTCCCATTTGAGTCTATGTAACATCTCATAATCAGCATCATAAAAATACAACTTTAAGTATCGAGGTTTTCTATCCCTTTGGATAAACTAATCGATTCTATGATATATTCATCCATTCACACAAAAAGTGTATACTCCAGATGTCATATTTGTCATTGTTTTATCCACATCCACGCCTATGGATGCGAATAGAAAGTAAATGTGGCTTTTGGCGAAATATTGCAAAATCCTGAAATGGATCTTACTAGTGATCAAACAGCAAAAACAATCAATAACAATCAAGAACAGAGTATAAACAAGAATATAAACAAGGTTGCACACGCTTCTATTAGCAAAAAGATCTTATACAACTTGTGGAATAGCAGCCGAGACTCTGAGGCATCAACAACCATTAAACGACCTAGCACACCCCTATTTATAACAAACCTGGGTGGGCCTTTGAGTTTACGGCCGTAAACAGGTTTATGGCCATAAACTCTAGCTTGGTCGTAAACTAACACATACACTACCAAAAATGCATATTTAACCAAAAGACCCTATTACAATGAAAGCCTAGACCAAACCATTGATTAGACCCTTTAATCTTCCCCTTGGTTTGGTGCTAGCTTGATGTTAATCTTTGTCCACGATCATCACATCTTCTAGCCCCATCGCTCCATTCCACATTCTCTTGTTTATAATCTCAGCAACCATAGCAGTGTATTCTTTCTCAGGTGACTCAAATATCTCCTCAGCAACTTGATCTAAAAATGGCTCAGATGATGAATGTCCCATTTCTAAACTGGAACAAATCCCTTATATCATACAAACGAATGCATCCCTCGTTTAGCTTGATGACAGCAGATGTTGTGGTCTCATCAAATACCCAATAGAGCATAGAACTTAAGGATCCATCCGGATAACTCTGAAGCACTAGAATTTGTTTGACCTGATTTGTAGCAGGCCACATCACCACCTGTAGGGGATGACCAGTTTTGGGATCAATGATGTCAGGATAGTGCTTTATCACGGATTCAAGAGTTTTCATAGATGGAAAGCCCTTCTTCACCTGATCTTCCAGAAAGTTTTTGAAATTAGTTTATTGTTAATTATTCAGTTGGGTTTGAGAAAGGAGATTGAGACAGCTCTAAAAGATCTACCCCGATCCAAGAGTTAAAGTCATGATAGTCTTTATAGAGCTTTGTATTACCGCTCTTTCTCTATACAATCCACATATTCAAGGGATCATGATAACCCCAAGATATTATTCCCGACCTATCACCATATGTGTCTCTAAACCTTACGGCCTCAAGATCCGTAACAGTGATTGTGGATTTTTTTTCGGGTGCATTTTTGTTGGAACTCCTCTTGAATAAGAGTTGTCCCTTCTCAGCGGCTTTAGCTTGTCTGTCTTTGATAATCTCTGCAACATGTGGAGCATGGGCAGGTTCTTCTTCAAAGCGTTTCACGACCCGTGAGATCTCAGCAGTTGGCACAGCAATGGGGTGAGCCTGAGAATGAAGATTAATTCTATACTCAACAGCAGATGTCTTGTACTTAGCACCCAGATCTTCTTCAAGCTTCTTCTTGAGATCAAAATAGCTGGAGGTCAAAAGATTGAAATGAGATTGGTTCTCAGAGATTTGATTAGTCTTTTTCACTCTATCTTCTTGGAGATCAGAAACTTGAAGCTTCAAATTACTATTCTCACTCAGAAGATCTTCAACTCGAATGCTGAGCTCAATATTTTTCTGATCCAACACATTTACTCTCTTCTGAAGTTTGTCGATCACAGAATCTTCTTCTATTGACTAACCTTCTCTAAAGGGAATTCCTTTGGCCAAATGCATGGAATCTTCTTCGAGATCTACCATTGGGGGAGAAAACCCTGGTGGAACAGAGGAGCCATTGGTTTCAAAAATCGTACTAGGGCCTTCACTTAACGATTTTGCAGTTACAATAGCAGGAGTGGTAGTTGGAGTAATAGGCACGCCTTGAGATAAGCTAGAATCCAGAAGCCCAAACCTAGGATCTCGTCGTCTTCTTTTGGATGGGGGTTGCACGGTCTGGTCAGTTAATTGATCATCCTGAAGTGGTTCAGATGTAGGCAAAGCACTGTCAAGGGGAGGAATCCCTGACACTATCACCATAGGAATCGTAGAACCAACCACTTGCTCTTTAGAAATGGGGGTTGAGTAAAAAATGTCTTCATTTTCCCTTGTCTCTATTGCTTGGATAGCAACATCATTGACATTATCCAGCAGAGGGTTGAGATTTACGTTTGTTAAGAAATCATCATTGCTTCCGAAAGTTGTAGGAATGTCATCTTGATCAAAACCAGTAAGATCAAGGTCTTCATAATGCTCAACCTCAGTCACATTAACAGTAACAGAAGATCCCTCATTGTAGTCGCTTTCAACGTGCACTGATCTTAGAACATGCTCCTCAGCTACAGCCACATTAGGAGCGGCTGTCTTCTCCCCTTCTTGATCCGAGACTGTAATCACGTCTTCTTCCGAGATTATCTTTTCAGACGAGGTGTGTTCTGACGATACTTTGTCAGAGGAATTATGAGACTCAGACGCCTCATTCGGTTCAGCGAAACGTCCATATTTGACCAATGGGTAAAGTCCTTGAAAAGTGACCTTTCCTTTATAATTCTGTTTAATTAGCCCAATGGTGTGTGGGCCCAAGGACTTCATGTCGAGTGTATCACCCTCCTTAACCATGTTTGGGAAATGTTTGTTTATGAAGAGCTGAATGAACCTAGGATACATCAAGAAGGTATCCCTAGTAGTGGCATTGATGTTTACCATAAAGTCATCCAGTATAAACCTTGAGAAATTGAAACTGATTCCCGCAGCAAGAGAAACTATAGCACCAGTGTTTCTCAATGAGATTTCATCTGCACCAGATCTCCTACCAGAGATGCAGCTCACAAACACATGAGCTAAAAATCTCCAGTATGGCGGCAGAAGCTTCTTCATCGTAAGTGGAGAGACACCCTCATATCCCATCTTCCTTAAATCTTCTGAGCGTCTTCAATGCCGATCTCAGTAGGAAAGCTTGGAAGGTCATTGATCCGTAATGTTTCTATGATGAACTGCTCATTGATTATAATTTTTCATCCTTGAACAATACCATCCACAGTCACGGCACCATTGTCATCTCTTGTCATCTTGGCAGTCTGACAGAACTCGCGTATGATTTTCTGATAGACAACAGTGTTCATAGTAATGGCAGAGGTCAAGCAGCATTCTCGCAATCCATGAATCATTGATTTGAAGTCCAGATGAGCCACTGGAGGATCAGCAAGAACCATCGCCAGGTTGTGCATATCTGCAAATTTTAATGCCGCCATTTTATCTGCACTAAAACATACCAAGTAAGATAAGAGAGAAAAATGAGCAATTAATATTTTAAATGATTTAATTTTGAGCACAAAAAAGAATTAATAGTTTTTAAAATTAAATTTTAGGTCAAAATTGGAGTTTGCGGTCAACGAGGGTTTAGGGTTGTAAACCCATGACCGTAAGCTTATGGCCGCAAATGGAGTTTACGGCCATAAACTCTTCACGACCGTAAACTTCGACAATCTGTTTTTCGTCAATTGCATGCTCAAAAATCATCAAATCACTAAAACAAGCCCATATTCCTGGTCGAAAACGTGATACCTTCAAAGCTATCGGAGTAATTTCACAAAAATCGAGAAATTTTTTTTGAGGAGAGAGAGAGAGTGTAGGAGAGTTTGCGGCCCGAATTAGAGAAGTGAGGAGGATTTCGGCTGTAAACTCCTTAAATACCTTGAGTCCTTTTACCTGATGACCACACAGTGTAAGTCACAGTCCAATATTTTTCAAAAATTTCAAAAACAAAACTTTTTGAGGATTAAAATTAAAAATAAAATTAAAAATAAAATAAAATAAAATTTAATCTGCAAAATTTAAAATTTAAAATAACCATTAAATTTTAACACTTAATTAAATAAATAAATAAAATTAAAAATTAAAAATAAAATCAAAATAAAATCAAATAAACTATACAACTTAAAAATTTAATTACTAACAATAGATTTGTGACGCTGGATCAAAGTTGTTGGACAGTCCTATTCCACTTGTCGGTACCCTTATCTTCACGTCTTCGTCTGATCGATCGCCAGTATTGTGGTCCTCTTAAGCACGAAACATTTGTGACATAATTTGTACAATTTACCAATGACATATATATATATATATATATATATATATATATATATATATATATATATATATATATATATATATATATATATATTAGCCCTTATTCTTAAATAAATTTTCCCTATGACCATTTAACTGACTACAACCAGGGATATTGTTGTCCACCTAAATTAAGCAGTGAGATCTACATCCAATCTGTATATGTTCATTTTTTTAATTGTACTATAATGTGTTTCCCGCTTCCTAATATGCCCCAGCCATCAAGGACTTCCAAAATACTCCTTATACCGGGTGAGCAGATAATTATAAAGAGAGAAGATGGATTTAGAATGCATATGTTGTACATCCAGGTCGGATCTCTTCCAATCACGCAAAGGATGAAACATATGACTAACTGAAGTTTAAGAGGGATTGAGAAGAGAACGTTGCGTATACTGTGTACCGGGTCGGATTATGAGTTAAGCAAAAGAGACAGTATGTGGCTAACAAATAGAAAGAATTGCATAGAGAGAAGATGCAGAGAGATAGAATTGCATATGTTACAGTCCAGGTCGGATCTCTCGATCACGCAGACGAGGCAACATATGACTAACAGACAAAAAGCAAGAAAATAACCTTCTACGGACCTAGTTTATCGGAATTCCCTAGTCACACCATCAAAACCGAAATTAAGGACAGAATCCGTACAGCAAGGAAAAGTTAATCCACAGTTCTAGATACGTGTTATTTTAATGGGACCGGTAGATTCTCATGTATATCTCCCTGCCCAACCTATACGAGCGTCGTGATGCCATGCTAAACGGATCTAACTAGGTTAATGTTTGTCAAGTCCTTGAATTCCTTAAGTTCAACTCTCCCTAGTCAAGTCCGTTTAAAATCTTTTGTGCCTACCAGCGCATCGAGTATAGAGTGTAGACGATTCAATTTAGGTACGTTACGCAGATTCAAATTGCCCGTTATCACTTACTAATATCATTTCCCGTCACAACACCTACAAACAAAATTGGGAGCAATATATATATATATATATATATATATATATATATATATATATATATATATATATATATATATATATATATATATATTGCTTTTTGGATTTTTATTGTTTTTGGATTTTTTTTATTATTTCTCCCCCTAAATTTGTGCATGGTTGAGAATGAAAAATAAAAAGGAAATAAAATGCAAAAATTTAAACTAGCCTACCTACAAAAGCAAGAATAAATTGTAAAATTTAAGAAGAATTAAGAAAACAAAAAATAAAATAGAAAAACTTAATCCTCAAAATGAATCATTTTCAGAAATCCCACAAGCACATCGAAGCGAGCTTTGTTAAAGGGCTTAGTGAACAGATCTGCCACATTATTAGCAGTGGGAACCTGTTCCATCCGGATAAGTGAACGTTCATAACAATCTATGATGAAATGAATTTTAATGTCGATGTGCTTGGTTTTAGAGTGTTGGATAGGATTTTTGGCAATTTGAATTGCGGTCTCATTATCACAGTAGATGGGGTTTCTAAGTAATTCATACTGTAGTCCAACAGCTAATGTTGGATCCAGATAACTTGAGAACAATAGGCAGATGCAGCAACGTATTCCGCCTCCGATGTTGAGGTTGAGACAATGTGTTGCTTCTTGCACTGCCATGACACTAGCCTGTCACCAAGATATTGACACCCTCCTGAAGTAGATTTCCTGTCAAGCTCAAAGCATCCATAATTACTGTCAGCAAAAGCATATAAATCAAATTTAGAATTCTTTGGATACCAAAGACCCAATTTTGGGTTGCCTTTGATATACCGAAAAATTCTTTTGACAGCAATAAGATGTGAAAGTTTAGGATTAGCCTGATAACGTGCGCATTGACAAACTACAAACATGATGTCTAGATGGCTTGCAGTAAGATAAATCAACGATCCGATCATCGATCTATATAGAGTCTGATCTAGGGAATAGCCATCGGTATCTGGAGCCAGAAGAGGTCTTTCAGCCATTGTTGTCGATGCAGATTTAGCGTCGTGAAACCCGAACTTCTCAAGAATATCTTCCACATACTTGGCTTGATGTAGCAGGATTCCGGTTAAATTTTGTTTGACCTGAAGCCCCGGAAACATGGTCATTTCCCCCAACGAACTCATCTTGAGAATCATGCATTCCTTATCAGTGAAATGCGTAGAATAGCCTTTATTGCATATTTGAGATACACTCAACAAACTATGCTTCAATTCGGGAGCAAAGTTTACATTTTCAAAACTTAACACCCCATTTGTGATGGTTCCTCTTTGAGTGATCTTTATTGCATATTTGAGATACACTCAACAAACTATGCTTCAATTCGGGAGCAAAGCCCCTTTATGCTTTTGAAAAACAGCCCGTTTTCTACTACAATCATCCTTCCAATCATCATTCCGAGAACGAGTTCTAGAGGACTTTCTAGTTAAAGACCTTCCTCTGGATTCATTCTCTACTCTTGGTGACTCAAAATGTACAAACATTCTATTGGGACAATTCCTAGCTATATGATGTGATAACCTAAAAAAAAATTCCATCACTGTAACCCATTTCCGTAAATAAAACCCGTTTGTATTTCAATTTTTCCGTTAACATTTAAAATTAGGTTAATTGAATTAGTACTTTTATTATGAATTCATGAGTGTCCCAATGCATTAGAAATACCCTCGACATTCTTTTTAAAAGTTTCTAATTCACGACCACGTCGGGTTACGACAACTTAATCGGGTACGACCATAAGCCCCGTTTAACGTTGGTATCGGGTAGATTTCCACCGGGCCTCAAACTTAAACCCTATAAAAGGGTGAGTGGACTTCATTTGAAGCTTTTTCACTCTCTCTCACTACTCTCTCTCTACAAGCCAAAGCTTGATCCAAAGTCACCCCTTTCAAGCTCCAAATTGGTAAGTGATCTATCCTAGCTTATAGTTTAGCTTGTTTAGCATACAAATCCGTGTTTAAATCATCCAAAAGTGCCAAAAACATGTGTTTACGGCCCAGGAACAACCCCAAACTGCAAACAGCCATAAATGGGGTTTGGAAGCCCCAAAACCCTTCCAAATCACTTCTGGAGCTTAGCTATGACTTAGGGACTTACATGTACGAGCTTAGAACACCAAAAACTTGTAAATTGGGGAGTAAACATGAGTTTATGGCCAAAGATCATGCTTGGACCGTAAACCCTCCTTCATAGGCCGTAAACACCATTTAAGTGTTAAATTGCCCCTTAAACACCTCTTATGTCTTGGAATAATGTCTAGAACCAACCACCATTGCATTATGGAACTTAAACTTGAAGGAAACCATTTCCTTAGGAGATTATGGCCGTAAACCCCCCAAGGAATGGTCCCTTGGCCGTAAACTCCTCTAAAGAGGTCAAATGATGCCCTAACTTCCTTCCATGGCTTGTACATTGGACTAGAATAATTTGTGCTTAACCTAGAACCACCAAAACACAAAAGGAAAGGGAAAGTAAGAGTTTAAGGCTGTAAACTCTATGTTTACAGCTATAAACTCCCTAAAGTGGTCCATTTTATGATTTAATCACTTCCTATGCACTAGCATTGAACCTAGCTTAACTTCCCAAGTGTTATAAGGCCTTTGAACATTCAAGACCACACCACCCATGAGTTTACGGCCGTAAACTCATGGGGATATGGTCTATGGACCATAATCTCCCCTAGGAGCTTACTCTTGAAGAGAAAACTCCATATCTAGGCCTTACACCCCCTTAGATGCAACCCGGATCATTCCTAACACCTGAGATAAAGTGTTTTCGCGCCTCGAAGTGTATTATCTTACTTAATTAGTAGTTCAAAGTCTAATTAGATACAATTATCTATCTCCTCATGTTACATAGGAACCTCACACATGTTCAAGCCTTAAACTGATACTTAGCATCTTAACTGGCACATTTCTCGTCTGGTGAGTTCATACCCCTACACTTTTCCGAGTTTTTCATGTTTTCATGGGGGGGAATATAAGCAAATCATACAGATTTTCAAAACTTAAAACTATTGTAATTATACGATTTTCTGACAAACTTTAAATACTTAATCCCTTTTGTAATATGCGGAGCATAAGGGAGATTTTCGGAATGTAGTTACATAGTTTTTCAAACAACGTGGGAACTTATCAAATCATCCAAATTATAACTTATCAAATCCTTCAAATTATTATGGGAATAATTTGGAATCTTCATTACTTGTTTTAAGGATTTCAAATCTCGTGCAAAGTCAGTAATATAAACTATGTCTGATTTAGTTTATATATGTTTAATCTAGAGTATCTTGTTAAATAATTATCTCGTATCTGATTATTTATACTTTACCTTGTACCAAACTATTTTGAAACTCGAGAATGATCTATTATACTGTGAATTAGAAATACTAGCTTGTGAGATTTTGAAGAGATTTGTAATCGAGTTTAAAGATCAATTTATGTAAGAATTAAGGAAAAAGAATCACGATGAACAAGAGAGTAAATATAATCTTTGATCAGCTCATATTATGCTTTCTGATTTACAGAGTATAACAGAATTCTCTGTAAAGTGTATGAAAAGTCTCCCTTTGTCACTTGTACAGACTCTTATTTATAGGTGTACAAAAGCATAATAAAATACTAAGGACTAGACATTAAAGCATAGATAAAATGCCTTAGTAATTATAATGTTACATTCGAAGACACAACTTACGAAGACTAACAACCCTTCGTAACAAAAACAATACTTCGACGTATTACAATACAAACCCTAACAATCTCCCCCTTTGGAATAAAGGTCGAAGTCTTCATGAAGTAAGTAGTTGTATAGCATACATCAGTACCCTTCGAATTTCCATGTACCAAGAGATAACTTTCTTTATCTCTTTCTTGTCTCCTTCTGAATTCTTCTTGCAATGATTCATACGAACAATTAAGTTTGTATATTGCGAATTTGTATATCTTTCTACTTCAGAGGTTTGAAACAAGAATCTCTTGGCCTTTCCAGATTTGTCTTTTCCAGCGAAGAGTATCCCCAACAGTTTTAAACAAATTTCTCCGTCTTCGAATTTCTTCAATTCCACCTACTTCTTTGTAGGAGCCATTGGAACAGTGATGTCAATGCCTTTGACAGTAGCAAGCTCGATATCAGTTTGAGCTAGGCATTCGAAATAATTTTCCAAGAAAACATTTATATGCCTACACCCAAGACTGAAGACATCAGGTTCTGTTTCATGAAGATAAGAAAAGGACTTGTCTTTGAGAATCAATGCAGTATTGATGAGATCATAAGTGTTCATCAATGGAAAGTCAGCTATGGTGAACTCTTGTATCTTCCCACTTGCTCTTGACACAACATACTTCAAGTTCTCAAACTTTCCTTCGAAAATTGTGACAACTGGCAATTCAGGTCATTCTTGGACTCATGCATCTTTATAATAACCATTCATGCACAACATGCCATGACCTAGTAGTATAAATTAGGTCAAAAATCTTGCATAAACTAGGATCCAACTAAGGTCTAGGACTAATATACTTGATACTTACAATTCTAGTAAGTTGCTTAGCTACAATAGGAAATCCCAATACTATAATTAGAATAAAGCTTCAAGCTTTGTTATAATTGAAATAGGGTATAAAACTCTAAAAATAAATTAAAACATTCTAATTATACTTCAACATGTTGTTGAATATCAAACAATATTCCAAAAACCCTAAAGAGCCAAAAATCCAAAGTTATAAATTATAAAGCTTAAAAACTTTATAAAATTTGGCTATAAACTTCCTAATATCAAATTTTATTAATCAAATTATGGATTATACCAATGAACTAGAAATATAAATTACAAGTATTAATCATAAATTATTTGTTGAAAACAAGATTTTTAAATAAATCAAATTGCTTAATAAACATTTTATAAAAATGAATGTTTTTATATAAAATATAGGAGGGAAGTTTATAAAGTTTAAAATTTCGGAGAGAGGAGGCCAAAATGCATGCAAAAACCGGCCATCACCTCTCCCCATGCCCTCTCTCTTCCCCAAAACACAATCATTAAGCTTAAACCCTTACTCCACCTCTTCCCTCTTCACTCTCTCACTTCACTCTCTTCACACACTTCACTCTCTTCTTCCCTCTCTCTAAACTCACGAAAATCCTCTCATTTCTCTGCAAAATTTCGAGATTGTGAAGCCCTTGAAGTGTTCTTACTTCTCTCAAGGTCAAAACCAAGGTAAACAACAACATCTTCTTCCATAGTTTCATGGTTAAACCTTTTTTTCTTCTTAGTCTTCTCTACTTTTCGGACTCTATGCCTTTCCATGGCTAGAAATCTTTATTCTCCCCTTGTGGTTTGTAGATTCTCACCATAACACAATGCATGTGTTAGAGATGGTGAAAATCCGGGATCAAACCCATGCAAGGAGTGAAAAAGATGCACATATAATCATGTGACATCAAAACCTAATATTTCATGTTCTTCTCCATTCTTTTGTGTTCATGCATGAACAAAAGCATTTAAACCATTTCTAGTACATCTTGGATGCTCATTCATTCCATGCATGTGTTAGAAATCGGGCCTTACCAAAGACATGCATGATGTTCTTGTTGAAATACCCTAATAATGCACACAAGCAAACATGCAATCTGCCAGATTACTTTGTTCAACTTTGAACAGTCATAACTCAGTCATTTCTTAACCAAATCATGATATTATTTTTGTATTGATTAGTTCCACGAGTTAAATTTCAAACCCAACTGGTCTCACTGTAAAATATTAAATATCCGATTTTTAGCAGATTTTACAAAAAGGTTGCGCATACAGCTCTTTTTTTGTGATCACTATTTTTATCTTGCTTAAGCAATGGCCTTAAACCCAACCATAAATCTGAGGAAAAATACCTTAGAAACTTAACATATCTAGTGAATTATGGTTGAAATTTCGTGGCTTAAAACCTCACTGAATGGGCTACACAAATTCATGAACTTCAGCCATATTTACACTTCATGCATTATTGCATGCAACTTTTCTTAAATTGTTTGGAATCATTACCCTCATTTCTCTTCTGAATACATTTTTTTACATTTTTCCTTTTGAAAGCCCTTGCATTCATGAGATAATCTGAAAATTTTCAAGAGCTTTTGTTATTTCTTTGATTTATTAGAATTATTGCTAAAACCAAGGGCATAAATCATATAAAATACTTCCAGAGGTCAATAAATCCTAAATAAATTCATGGATGATCCTTATGGGGAATAATGACCCCTCACCAAATTTAAGCAGTTTTTGTTACTGTTTCATATGATTTCTAATTTTCTTTTATTTAGGACATGATAAATTACAAAACCACTTTATAAGATGTGAAAATTGTATCTAACAATTTTCGCATACCTTACCTGTGATGGGTGACTCCAGAAAATAATTTCAAGATTTTTCATCATGTTTTACTATTTTTCCCAATTTTTGGTAATTATAATGGTCTAAAAATGGGAGAAATAGTTCTGTTTATCCAAAATTCATGAAAATTTACCAGGATATAATATTATAGAGTAGGAGGTTACATAAAAATTTTGAATATTTTTCTCTACTGTAAACTATTTTTCTCTTATTTTCTAAAGTTAATTGCACTAAAATACACTTAAATATACATAAATACCCAAAACCAGTTTATACATTATGAAAACCACTTTTGATATTTTTCCCAGGATATTTATACTGTAAATGATGTTACAAAAATTTATGGTGATTTATTTTAACTGTTTAATATTATTTCTTTAATTAATGACTATTTAAAGGAATAAAGCAAGGAAAAATAAAAATACCCACTGAAAAATATCTTTTATATTTTTCCCAGCCTATTTATGTATAATAACAATTAAATAAAAAGTTTAGGTAATTTTGGAAACTGTTTTCTATTTATTTCAATTTTTATTGAAATAAATGCTCAAAAATCATAAAATATAATTAAACAGCTTGGAAATCCATTTTTATAAGGACTTAAAAATTTGGAAAGTTTATATTCCAAGGTTGTAATTAATCGCCCGATATATAGAATTTCATTACTTCAGAAAAAGTGTAACTAATTGATATAAAATCCAATACTAAAACATAAATTGGCATTTCCCTATATGTAGAGTTTAGTATATTAGCATTAGATATCGACATGGAAACTCACTAGTGCGTGTGTTTGATGTCGTAGGATCCCGGTAGTAAGACGTTGGTGCATCCCGAAGTACCGCTTGTGTCTACACAAAACAACGTGAGTATTCACGCACTCCCCTATTTTCGGTTTTTATGTTTTGGGGTGGAAAAGCATGTCCAGAAAAACTCTTGTTTGCATGTTGTATTTAAATTGAATTGTATCAAACATGATTGCTATTGTATTGCTATGTTTCTTTATGTATGTCTATGCAACACGGAACATGAGAACTTATCGTACTAAGGCCCTTCCCTTATCTCTAACCATTAACTCTTTGAGCCAATGGTCGTTATGGATAGCTCTATTAGGAATTGACAACTCCTCACTCACCCGAATCGCTGGAGTGCATGATACCATATTCATCTATGGAACGATAAGCATAGATCTCGATAGGGCTTCAGTCATAGGTTTGGTTCAGACTCATTGTTTGCTCATACACATACAAACACGTTTCCCGTTCTAGCAATAAACTTGTATACCTTAATAGCAATCAACTTTGTTTCATCATTAAAGCAATGTACTTGTGCTTACGAAAAGCATTATTGTACCCTCGATTTATAAACTTGTGACACTCACCAACTATTTTCATAGTTGACGCTCGTTTTACATGCTTTTTTATGAACTAATTAGTAAGTGAATGTAAAGATTCATCGTCATAGAGCATGTTGCATCGTGTTGAAGCTATTATGAAGCTATATTTTGAACAATGTTATTTTGAAAAACTTGTATTTTGTTTCTTTTGAAGCTATGGGTTGTAAACTTTTAAATACTGCTATGGTGATGTATCTTTATCTTTTGCATTGAAACCGTTATCGTTGTCATACCTTGCGTTTCCGCTTTAGCGGGGTGTGACAGAAGTGGTATCAGAGCTAAAGTTATAGAGAACATCGGTTTTTCTTTAAGAAAACACAACCTATAACTAAAACTTACAAAGAAATTCTTTTTACATCAAACATATTACTAGTATAATTAGGTCGAGAGTTGTATTATTGGACCTTGATTAAACATAGCCTGATCACCTATGTTTAATTAAGAAAAGATTTATACAAAGCTTGAGCTAATTATAATGGGAATATGTTCAACAAAAATATTTGAGAAAACTTTATTTCAAAATTTCAAAAGGTTAATTTTGGTGTGTGTAAGCATTGCATATTATAGGCATGCATTGTCATTTATTTCATATCTCATTGAAACTATGTCACAGTCCACTATGTCAACATCGTCATCTTCCCGCGCTACCACCTCAGCCGATGAATCCGGCTACGTCACTGTTATCCCTCGACGTAATCCCCCCGCCTCGGTAGAAGAAGACCCATCAAAGGATACGGAAGATACTGGGAACTCGGTGGAGATCAGCAATGACAACGCCCCGAGTCAACGACGCGAGGCATCACCGACATCGGTGTTGCCACAGCCACCGCTCTATGGACTTCGCATTCGGAGGACAGCGAGGAAGAGTGTTCCCATTCCAGGAAGGATACCCGCCAGCACAGCAGGACATGGCACGGCAGGACCTAGCGGAGCGGAACCTAGCGATGCAGGACCGAGAGCACCCTCACCTCAGCAAGTCATAGGGATACCTGTCAGACAGCCAGGTATGACCCCGGAGGAGTCCCGGAGATTGCAGTCGATAGCAGCGGGCCTACGTCACAGTCTCGCTGTGATAGCTGGGCATCGAGAAGTTTTGGATGAAGTCTTGGCAGGAATGGAAATCCTGTATCAGCATTCGATGGAGACTGCTGACACCGCTAGTGCTGCTAGACGAGAGGTAGGTCATGCGATGACAGCATATTATGTGTTTGGTGGGATGTTCCTGATTGTGGTGTTGATGCTTCTTGTTGGGATAGCGATTGGCTTTTGGATCTGATTTCAGTATTTTGTTTTATTTTGTTTTGAAATGAAAACCCATGTTGGGTGTCTTTTGGGAAAAATATTTAAAACTTTATTTTGGGAATGACGTATTGGTTTGGTTTTAAGATTATTTCAAATGGTAATGAAAAAATTTTATTTTATGTTTGAAAACTTTTACTATGAGGTTAAACCTTATATTTTATTTGGTAAATGGTTGAATAAAAGAGATTTTTCTTTTCTTTCCTTTCTCAAATCTATATGCATAGTATTAATGCAACCCATTAATTTGACAACACTTACGGTTTTCAAAATGGTAGTGAAATACATATTATACATTATTTTATGTATTTATACGTATTTCTTCTCCTGTGTCATAGAACCATGTCAGGAAGGCCTAATCGCGGGCGCCCACAGAACGAAACGCCCGATGTTGCTCAAATGGTAGCACAACAACTCATGCAAGCAATCCCAAACATTGTTACTCAAGTAACTGCAGGACTTAATGCTAACCAAGGAAGTAGTGGAGGAAACCGGGGAAACAATGAAAGAGAATGCAACTACAAGTCCTTTATGGCCTGTAAACCTAAGGAGTTCCATGCAAAGGAAGGTGCGGTCGGGTTACTGAAATGGATTGACAGCATGGAGTCGGTCCTTCATATTAGCAAATGCCTCGAGCGCAACAAAGTTGAGTATGCATCTTGCCTATTCCAAGATAGGGCATTAACCTGGTGGAATACTCTAGTGCAAACCCGAGGTCGTACAGCAGCATATCAGCTAACTTGGCAAGACCTAAAGAAGCTGCTGATAAAGGAGTATTGTCCCAAGGATGAACTTCAGAAACTTGAATATGAATTCTGGAACCATTCTATGGTTGGAACACAAATAGAGAAGTACACAGTCCGATTTCATGAACTAGCAAAACTAGTACCTCACATGGTTACTCCTGAGGAGAAACGGATAGATCGTTACATCTGGGGTCTGGCACCAGAGATTCGGGGAATGGTTACCTCAGCAAACCCAACTACCATTCAAAGTGCAGTAAGCCTAGCAAATCGACTAACCAATGATGTGATAAGGATGGGAGCATCAGCAAAGGAAAGCTCTAGTAGCAAGAGGAAGCCAACAAATCAGGGAGAGAAGAAGTATGGAGGCAAGTCAGGGAGGAAGCAGAAAGTCTCAAGAAACTTTATGGTAAGAGCCCAGGAGCAAGAACGAGTGAAAACTCAAGGACAAGAAGTGCAGGAGCGAAAGCAGTACTCAGGGCCGCTTCCGAAGTGCAATAAGTGTAACTTCCATCACAAGGGAACTTTCCCGGTGTGCCAAAACTGTAAGCAAACAGGCCATTACTCGAAGTATTGTAAGGTGAATAAGGACGGAAAAAGGACATGTTACGAGTGCGGGAGTAATGATCATCTCCGTAGAGCATGTCCTAAACTGAACAATGGACCTGGTAACAATGGACAAGGCCAAGCCAGGCAAAACTTTCAAGGAAATCAAGTTGGACAGCCAAGAGGTGTAGCCTTTGTGATTGGTGCAGAAGAAGCTCGTCAGAACCCTGAAGTGATAACAGGAACGTTCCTCCTAAACAACCATTTTGCATCAGTAATATTCAATGCGGGAGCAGATAGGAGTTTTGTTTCTTTAGCATTTAGACCGTTAATTGGCTTGAAATCGGTAAAGATGAGGAATGCTTATGCTATTGAACTTGCTGATGGGTATGAAATTAGGGCTAGTGATATAATTCCTGGTTGTACTTTGAATTTAGCTAATAAACTCTTTAGCATTGACCTAATTCCTATAGAGCTAGGTAGTTTTGATGTGATAGTAGGTATGGATTGGTTATCCAAAAATAGAGCGGACATTGGTTGTTATGAGAAAGTCATCAGAGTGCCTCTCCCTAATGGAGAAACCCTTATCATACACGGTGAGAAGCCAGGAAGAAGTTTAAACATAGTATCAAGCGTGAAGGTTCACAAGTACCTGAAGAAGAATTGTATTGCATTCATGGCCCACGTGCTAGAAAGAGAACCTGAAGCTAAGCAACTCAAGGAGATTCCAGTGGTTCAAAACTATCCCGAAGTATTTCCGGAGGAATTGCCCGGTCTACCCCCTTATAGACAGGTCGAATTTCGGATAGACTTAATTCCCGGAGCGGCACCGGTAGCAAAAGCACTATATCGCCTTGCACCATCCGAGATGCAAGAACTATCCAGACAACTTCAAGAACTTCTAGACAAAGGGTTTATTCGACCAAGTTCTTCACCTTGGGGAGCCCCAGTGTTATTCGTCAAAAAGAAAGATGGTTCGTTCCGAATGTGCATTGATTACAGAGAATTGAACAAGTTGACAATCAAGAATCGATATCCCCTCCCTAGAATAGATGACTTGTTCGATCAGTTGCAGGGCGCTTCCTACTTCTCAAAAATCGACCTTCGGTCAGGGTATCATCAGCTAAGAATTCACGAAGAGGACATTCACAAAACAGCATTTAGAACCCATTATGGACATTATGAGTTCTTAGTCATGCCTTTTGGACTAACGAACGCACCCGCTGTATTCATGGATTTGATGAATAGGGTCTGTAGACCATACCTAGACAGATTTGTAATTGTATTTATCGATGACATACTTGTTTACTCGCGGACCAAAGAAGATCACAATAGACATCTAAAGCTAGTGTTGGAGCTGTTGAAGGAACAGAAATTGTATGCCAAGTTCACTAAATGTGAATTTTGGATTCGGGAAGTACATTTTCTTGGTCATGTGATCGGTGAAAGAGGAATCCATGTAGATCCAGCTAAGATAGAGGCAATCAAGAAATGGGAGGCCCCCAAAACCCCGACAGAAATACGACAATTCCTAGGATTAGCTGGGTACTACAGACGCTTCATTGAGAATTTCTCTAGGATTTCTCAACCATTAACATCTTTGACCCAAAAGGATAGAAAATTTCTCTGGGAAGAGAAACACGAAGAGGCGTTTCAAATCCTGAAAAACAAGCTGTGCAATGCACCAATTCTGGCTTTACCAGAAGGATTAGAGAACTTTGTGGTGTATTCTGATGCGTCTCATCAAGGATTAGGATGTGTGTTAATGCAAAAAGATAAGGTCATTGCATATGCTTCCAGACAACTCAAACCGCACGAGAAGAATTATACCACCCATGATCTAGAACTAGGAGCAATAGTTTTCGCCCTTATGATATGGAGGCATTATTTGTACAGAACCAAGTGCACCATTTATACCGATCACAAAAGCCTTCAGCATATCCTGGATCAGAAAATGTTAAACATGCGGCAGAGAAGATGGGTAGAGTTGTTTAGTCATTATGATTGTGAGATACGATATCACCCAGGGAAGGCTAACGTAGTAGCCGACGCTCTTAGTAGGAAAGAAAGAGTGAAACCTTCCCATGTGAGAGCTTTGGGAATGGTAATTCAGACAAGCTTGAAATCTCAAATCATTAATGCCCAGGAGAAAGCGTTATGCAAGGAAAATCTTCCAGGCGAAACTTTACATGGTTTGGAAGAAAGATTTGAAACCAAACCTGATGGAGTTCGTTATTTTAAAGATAGGGTCTGGATTCCAAGGGTTAACAACCTGAAAGACATGCTACGAGCGTGTGTCATTGAGTTCAAAGGAAATTGGGATACTCATTTACCCCTAATTGAGTTTTCCTACAATAACAGTTACCACACGAGTATCCAATGTGCTCCATATGAAGCATTGTATGGACGCAAGTGTCGTTCTCCCTTATGCTGGACAGAAATCGGAGACAGACAGTTGACTAGAGTTGAACTTATCTAGGAAACATCCGACAAGATTGCTATCATCAAGGATAAGCTTAAAGCTGCTAGAGATCGTCAGAAAAGTTATGCGGATAATCGTCAAAAACCATTAGAATTCCAAGTAGGAGACAAGGTACTTTTAAAAGTGTCGCCTTGGAAAGGGCTTGTGCGTTTTGGTAAGAAAGGAAAACTAAGCCCGAGATATGTTGGACCCTTTGAAATCCTTGAAAGGATTGGTCCAGTAGCGTATAAACTCCAATTGCCCCAAGAGTTAAGCGCCATTCACGACACATTCCACATCTTCAACCTTAAGAAATGTCTAGCCGATGAAACATTGATAGTACCCCTGGAGGAAATTAAGATCAATGAGAAGTTGAGCTTCGTTGAGGAACCGATAGAAATCCTTGACAGGGAGGTAAAACAACTTAATCGGAGTAAGATCCCAATTGTGAAAGTTCGATGGAACTCAAAACGCTGGCCGGAGTACACCTGGGAGCGCGAGGACTTCATAAAGGAAAAGTATCCGCAACTTTTCCCTTGCGATGACAAGCGATAACATAGAATGAATTTCGGGACGAAATTCTTTTTAAGTGGGGGATACTGTGACAACTGCCAATTCAGGTCATTCTTGGACTCATGCATCTTTATAATAACCATTCATGCACAACATTCCATGACCTAGTAGTATAAATTAGGTCAAAAATCTTGCATAAACTAGGATCCAACTAAGGTCTAGGACTAATATACTTGATACTTACAATTCTAGTAAGTTGCTTAGCTACAATAGGAAATGCCAATACTATAATTAGAATAAAGCTTCAAGCTTTGTTATAATTGAAATAGGGTATAAAACTCTAAAAATAAATTAAAACATTCTAATTATACTTCAACATGTTGTTGAATATCAAACAATATTCCAAAAACCCTAAAGAGCCAAAAATCCAAAGTTATAAATTATAAAGCTTAAAAACTTTATAAAATTTGGCTATAAACTTCCTAATATCAAATTTTATTAATCAAATTATGGATTATACCAATGAACTAGAAATATAAATTACAAGTATTAATCATAAATTATTTGTTGAAAACAAGATTTTTAAATAAATCAAATTGCTTAATAAACATTTTATAAAAATGAATGTTTTTATATAAAATATAGGAGGGAAGTTTATAAAGTTTAAAATTTCGGAGAGAGGAGGCCAAAATGCATGCAAAAACCGGCCATCACCTCTCCCCATGCCCTCTCTCTTCCCCAAAACACAATCATTAAGCTTAAACCCTTACTCCACCTCTTCCCTCTTCACTCTCTCACTTCACTCTCTTCACACACTTCACTCTCTTCTTCCCTCTCTCTAAACTCACGAAAATCCTCTCATTTCTCTGCAAAATTTCGAGATTGTGAAGCCCTTGAAGTGTTCTTACTTCTCTCAAGGTCAAAACCAAGGTAAACAACAACATCTTCTTCCATAGTTTAATGGTTAAACCTCTTTTTCTTCTTAGTCTTTTCTACTTTTCGGACTCTATGCCTTTCCATGGCTAGAAATCTTTATTCTCCCCTTGTGGTTTGTAGATTCTCACCATAACACAATGCATGTGTTAGAGATGGTGAAAATCCGGGATCAAACCCATGCAAGGAGTGGAAAAGATGCACATATGATCATGTGACATCAAAACCTAATATTTCATGTTCTTCTCCATTATTTTGTGTTCATGCATGAACAAAAGCATTTAAACCATTTCTAGTACATCTTGGATGCTCATTCATTCCATGCATGTGTTAGAAATCGGGCCTTACCAAAGACATGCATGATGTTCTTGTTGAAATACCCTAATAATGCACACAAGCAAACATGCAATCTGCCAGATTACTTTGTTCGACTTTGAACAGTCATAACTCAGTCATTTCTTAACGAAATCATGATATTATTTTTGTATTGGTTAGTTCCACGAGTTAAATTTCAAACCCAACTGGTCTCACTGTAAAATATTAAATATCCGATGTTTAGCAGATTTTACAAAAAGGTTGCGCATACAGCTCTTTTTCTGTGATCACTATTTTTATCTTGCTTAAGCAATGGCCTTAAACCCAACCATAAATCTGAGGAAAAATACCTTAGAAACTTAACATATCTAGTGAATTATGGTTGAAATTTCGTGGCTTAAAACCTCACTGAATGGGCTACACAAATTCATGAACTTCAGCCACATTTACACTTCATGCATTATTGCATGCAACTTTTCTTAAATTTTTTGGAATCATTACCCTCATTTCTCTTCTGAATACATTTTTATACATTTTTCCTTTTGAAAGCCCTTGCATTCATGAGATAATCTGAAAATTTTCAAGAGCTTTTGTTATTTCTTTGATTTATTAGAATTATTGCTAAAACCAAGGGCATAAATCATATAAAATACTTCCAGAGGTCAATAAATCCTAAATAAATTCATGGATGATCCTTACGGGGAATAATGACCCCTCACCAAATTTCAGCAATTTTTGTTACTGTTTCATATGAGTTCTAATTTTCTTTTATTTAGCACATGATAAATTACAAAACCACTTTATAGGATGTGAAAATTGTATCTAACAATTTTCGCATACCTTACCTGTGATGGGTGACTCCAGAAAATAATTTCAAGATTTTCCATCATGTTTTACTATTTTTCCCAATTTTTGGTAATTATAATGGTCTAAAAATGGGAGAAATAGTTCTGTTTATCCAAAATTCATGAAAATTTACCAGGATATAATATTATAGAGTAGGAGGTTACACAAAAATTTTGATATTTTTCTCTACTGTAAACTATTTTTCTCTTATTTTCTAAAGTTAATTGCACTAAAATACACTTAAATATACATAAATACCCAAAACCAGTTTATACATTATGAAACCCACTTTTGATATTTTTCCCAGGATATCTATACTGTAACTGATGTTACAAAAATTTATGGTGATTTATTTTAACTGTTTAATATTATTTCTTTAATCAATGACTATTTAAAGGAATAAAGCAAGGAAAAATAGAAATACCCACTGAAAAATATCTTTTATATTTTTCCCAACCTATTTATGTATAATAACAATTAAATAAAAAGTTTGGGTAATTTTGGAAACTGTTTTCTATTTATTTCAATTTTTATTGAAATAAATGCTCAAAAATCATAAAATATAATTAAACAGCTTGGAAATCCATTTTTATAATTTTTCCAGCTTAGTATTGTGTAATAACAGTTAAATAAAAAGTTTGAGAATTTTTATCCCTCGAATGCTATTTTCGTGAATTTATGTTGTAATAAGGACTTAAAAATTTGGAAAGTTTATATTCCAAGGTTGTAATTAATCACCCGATATATAGAATTTCATTACTTCAGAAAAAGTGTAACTAATTGATATAAAATCCAATACTAAAACATAAATTGGCATTTCCCTATATGTAGAGTTTAGTATATTAGCATTAGATATCGACATGGAAACTCACTAGTGCGTGTGTTTGATGTCGTAGGATCCCGGTAGTAAGACGTTGGTGCATCCCGAAGTACCGCTTGTGTCTACACAAAATAGCGTGAGTATTCACGCACTCCCCTATTTTCGGTTTTTATGTTTTGGGGTAGAAAAGCATGTCCATAAAAACTCTTGTTTGCATGTTGTATTTAAATTGAATTGTATCAAACATGATTGCTATTGTATTGCTATGTTTCTTTATGTATGTCTATGCAACACGGAACATGAGAACTTATCGTACTAAGGCCCTTCCCTTATCTCTAACCATTAACTCTTTGAGCCAATGGTCGTTATGGATAGCGCTATTAGGAATTGACAACTCCTCACTCACCCGAATCGCTGGAGTGCATGATACCATATTCATCTATAGAACGATAAGCATAGATCTCGATAGGGCTTCAGTCATAGGTTTGGTTGAGACTCATTGTTTGCTCATACACATACAAACATGTTTCCCGTTCTAGCAATAAACTTGTATACCTTAATAGCAATCAACTTTGTTTCATCATTAAAGCAATGTACTTGTGCTTACGAAAAGCATTATTGTACCCTCGATTTATAAACTTGTGATACTCACCAACTATTTTCATAGTTGACGCTCGTTTTACATGCTTTTTTAGGAAGTAATTAGTAAGTGAATGTAAAGATTCATCGTCATAGAGCATGCTGCATCGTGTTGAAGCTATTATGAAGCTATATTTTGAACAATGTTATTTTGAAAAACTTGTATTTTGTTTCTTTTGAAGCTATGGGTTGTAAACTTTTAAATACTACTATGGTGATGTATCTTTATCTTTTGCATTGAAACCGTTATCGCTGTCATATCTTGCGTTTCCGCTTTAGCGGGGTGTCACAGAAGTGGTATCAGAGCTAAAGTTATAGAGAACATCGGTTTTTCTTTAAGAAAACACAACCTATAACTAAAACTTACAAAGAAATTCTTTTTACATCAAACATATTACTAGTATAATTAGGTCGGGAGTTGTATTATTGGACCTTGATTAAACATAGCCTGATCACCTATGTTTAATTAAGAAAAGATTTATACAAAGCTAAGATAGAGGCAATCAAGAAATGGGAGGCCCCCAAAACCCCGACAAAAATACGACAATTCCTAGGATTAGCTGGGTAATACAGATGCTTCATTGAGAATTTCTCTAGGATTGCTCAACCATTAACATCTTTGACCCAAAAGGATAGAAAATTTCTCTGGGAAGAGAAACACGAAGAGGCGTTTCAAATCCTGAAAAACAAGCTGTGCAATGCACCAATTCTGGCTTTACCAGAAGGATTAGAGAACTTTGTGGTGTAATGTGATGCGTCTCATCAAGGATTAGGATGTGTGTTAATGCAAAAAGATAAGGTCATTGCATATGCTTCCAGACAACTCAAACCGCACGAGAAGAATTATACCACCCATGATCTAGAACTAGGAGCAATAGCTTTCGCCCTTATGATATGGAGGCATTATTTGTACGGAACCAAGTGCACCATTTATACCGATCACAAAAGCCTTCAGCATATCCTGGATCAGAAAATGTTAAACATGCGGCAGAGAAGATGGGTAGAGTTGTTTAGTGATTATGATTGTGAGATACGATATCACCCAGGGAAGGCTAACGTAGTAGCCGACGCTCTTAGTAGGAAAGAAAGAGTGAAACCTTCCCATGTGAGAGCTTTGGGAATGGTAATTCAGACAAGCTTGAAATCTCAAATCATTAATGCCCAGGAGAAAGCGTTATGCAAGGAAAATCTTCCAGGCGAAACTTTACATGGTTTCGAAGAAAGATTTGAAACCAAACCTGATGGAGTTCGTTATTTTAAAGACAGGGTCTGGATTCCAAGGGTTAACAACCTGAAAGACATGCTACGAGCGTGTGTCATTGAGTTCAAAGGAAATTGGGATACTCATTTACCCCTAATTGAGTTTTCCTACAATAACAGTTACCACACAAGTATCCAATGTGCTCCATATGAAGCATTGTATGGACGCAAGTGTCGTTCGCCCTTATGCTGGACAGAAATCGGAGACAGACAGTTGACTAGAGTCGAACTTATCCAGGAAACATCCGACAAGATTGCTATCATCAAGGATAAGCTTAAAGCTGCTAGAGATCGTCAGAAAAGTTATGCGGATAATCGTCGAAAACCTTTAGAATTCCAAGTAGGAGACAAGGTACTTTTAAAAGTGTCGCCTTGGAAAGGGCTTGTGCGTTTTGGTAAGAAAGGAAAACTAAGCCCGAGATATGTTGGACCCTTTGAAATCCTTGAAAGGATTGGTCCAGTAGCGTATAAACTCCAATTGCCCCAAGAGTTAAGCGCCATTCACGACACATTCCACGTCTTCAACCTTAAGAAATGTCTAGCCAACGAAACATTGATAGTACCCCTGGAGGAAATTAAGATCAATGATAAGCTGAGCTTCGTTGAGGAACCGATAGAAATCCTTGACAGGGAGGTAAGGCAACTTAAGCGGAGTAAGATCCCGATTGTGAAAGTTCGATGGAACTCAAAACGCGGGCCGGAGTACACCTGGGAGCGCGAGGACTTCATAAAGGAAAAGTATCTGCAACATTTCCCTTGCGATGACAAGCGATGACATAGAATGAATTTCGGGACGAAATTCTTTTTAAGTGGGGGATACTGTGACAACTGCCAATTCAGGTCATTCTTGGACTCATGCATCTTTATAATAACCATTCATGCACAACATGCCATGACCTAGTAGTATAAATTAGGTCAAAAATCTTGCATAAATTAGGATCCAACTAAGGTCTAGGACTAATATACTTGATACTTACAATTCTAGTAAGTTGCTTAGCTACAATAGGAAATCCCAATACTATAATTAGAATAAAGCTTCAAGATTTGTTATAATTGAAATAGGGTATAAAACTCTAAAAATAAATTAAAACATTCTAATTATACTTCAACATGTTGTTGAATATCAAACAATATTCCAAAAACCCTAAAGAGCCAAAAATCCAAAGTTATAAATTATAAAGCTTAAAAACTTTATAAAATTTGGCTATAAACTTCCTAATATCAAATTTTATTAATCAAATTATGGATTATACCAATGAACTAGAAATATAAATTACAAGTATTAATCATAAATTATTTGTTGAAAACAAGATTTTTAAATAAATCAAATTGCTTAATAAACATTTTATAAAAATGAATGTTTTTATATAAAATATAGGAGGGAAGTTTATAAAGTTTAAAATTTCGGAGAGAGGAGGCCAAAATGCATGCAAAAACCAGCCATCACCTCTCCCCATGCCCTCTTTCTTCCCCAAAACACAATCATTAAGCTTAAACCCTTACTCCACCTCTTCCCTCTTCACTCTCTCACTTCACTCTCTTCACACACTTCACTCTCTTCTTCCCTCTCTCTAAACTCACGAAAATCCTCTCATTTCTCTGCAAAATTTCTAGATTGTGAAGCCCTTGAAGTTTTCTTACTTCTCTCAAGGTCAAAACCAAGGTAAACAACAACATCTTCTTCCATAGTTTCATGGTTAAACCTCTTTTTCTTCTTAGTCTTCTCTACTTTTCGGACTCTATGCCTTTCCATGGCTAGAAATCTTTATTCTCCCCTTGTGGTTTGTAGATTCTCACCATAACACAATGCATGTGTTAGAGATGGTGAAAATCCGGGATCAAACCCATGCAAGGAGTGGAAAAGATGCACATATGATCATGTGACATCAAAACCTAATATTTCATGTTCTTCTCCATTCTTTTGTGTTCATGCATGAACAAAAGCATTTAAACCATTTCTAGTACATCTTGGATGCTCATTCATTCCATGCATGTGTTAGAAATCGGGCCTTACCAAAGACATGCATGATGTTCTTGTTGAAATACCCTAATAATGCACACAAGCAAACATGCAATCTGCCAGATTACTTTGTTCGACTTTGAACAGTCATAACTCAGTCATTTATTAACCAAATCATGATATTCTTTTTGTATTGGTTAGTTCCACGAGTTATATTTCAAACCCAACTAGTCTCACTGTAAAATATTAAATATCCGATTTTTAGCAGATTTTACAAAAAGGTTGCGCATACAGCTCTTTTTCTGTGATCACTATTTTTATCTTGCTTAAGCAATGGCCTTAAACCCAACCATAAATCTGAGGAAAAATACCTTAGAAACTTAACATGTCTAGTGAATTATGGTTGAAATTTCGTGGCTTAAAACCTCACTGAATGGGCTACACAAATTCATGAACTTCAGCCACATTTACACTTCATGCATTATTGCATGCAACTTTTCTTAAATTGTTTGGAATCATTACCCTCATTTCTCTTCTGAATACATTTTTTTACATTTTTCCTTTTGAAAGCCCTTGCATTCATGAGATAATCTGAAAAATTTCAAGAGCTTTTGTTATTTCTTTGATTTATTAGAATTATTGTTAAAACCAAGGGCATAAATCATATAAAATACTTCCAGAGGTCAATAAATCCTAAATAAATTCATGGATGATCCTTATGGGGAATAATGACCCCTCACCAAATTTCAGCAATTTTTGTTACTGTTTAATATGATTTCTAATTTTCTTTTATTTAGGACATGATAAATTACAAAACCACTTTATATGATGTGAAAATTGTATCTAACAATTTTCGCATACCTTACCTGTGATGGGTGACTCCAGAAAATAATTTCAATATTTTCCATCATGTTTTACTATTTTTCCCAATTTTTGGTAATTATAATGGTCTAAAAATGGGAGAAATAGTTCTGTTTATCTAAAATTCATGAAAATTTACCAGGATATAATATTATAGAGTAGGAGGTTACATAAAAATTTTGAATATTTTTCTCTACTGTAAACTATTTTTCTCTTATTTTCTAAAGTTAATTGCACTAAAATACACTTAAATATACATAAATACCCAAAACCAGTTTATACATTATGAAACCCACTTTTGATATTTTTCCCAGGATATCTATACTGTAACTGATGTTACAAAAATTTATGGTGATTTATTTTAACTGTTTAATATTATTTCTTTAATCAATGACTATTTAAAGGAATAAAGCAAGGAAAAATAGAAATACCCACTGAAAAATATCTTTTATATTTTTCCCAACCTATTTATGTATAATAACAATTAAATAAAAAGTTTGGGTAATTTTGGAAACTGTTTTCTATTTATTTCAATTTTTATTGAAATAAATGCTCAAAAATCATAAAATATAATTAAACAGCTTGGAAATCCATTTTTATAATTTTTCCAGCTTAGTATTGTGTAATAACATTTAAATAAAAAGTTTGAGAGTTTTTATCCCTCGAATGCTATTTTCGTGAATTTATGTTGTAATAAGGACTTAAAATTTTGGAAAGTTTATATTCCAAGATTGTAATTAATCGCCCGATATATAGAATTTCATTACTTCAGAAAAAGTGTAACTAATTGATATAAAATCCAATACTAAAACATAAATTGGCATTTCCCTATATGTAGAGTTTAGTATATTAGCATTAGATATCGACATGCAAACTCACTAGTGCGTGTGTTTGATGTCGTAGGATCCCGGTAGTAAGACGTTGGTGCATCCCGAAGTACCGCTTGTGTCTACACAAAACAGCGTGAGTATTCACGCACTCCCCTATTTTCGGTTTTTATGTTTTGGGGTGGAAAAGCATGTCCAGAAAAACTACTGTTTGCATGTTGTATTTAAATTGAATTGTATCAAACATGATTGCTATTGTATTGCTATGTTTCTTTATGTATGTCTATGCAACACGGAACATGAGAACTTATCGTACTAAGGCCCTTCCCTTATCTCTAACCATTAACTCTTTGAGCCAATGGTCGTTATGGATAGCGCTATTACGAATTGACAACTCCTCACTCGCCCGAATCGCTGGAGTGCATGATACCATATTCATCTATGGAACGATAAGCATAGATCTCGATAGGGCTTCAGTCATAGGTTTGGTTGAGACTCATTGTTTGCTCATACACATACAAACACGTTTCCCGTTCTAGCAATAAACTTGTATACCTTAATAGCAATCAACTTTGTTTCATCATTAAAGCAATGTACTTGTACTGACGAAAAGCATTATTGTACCCTCGATTTATAAACTTGTGATACTCACCAACTATTTTCATAGTTGACGCTCGTTTTACATGCTTTTTCAGGATGTAATTAGTAAGTGGATGTAAAGATTCATCATCATAGAGCATGCTGCATCGTGTTGAAGTTATTATGAAGCTATATTTTGAACAATGTTATTTTGAAAAACTTGTATTTTGTTTCTTTTGAAGCTATGGGTTGTAAACTTTTAAATACTGCTATGGTGATGTATCTTTATCTTTTGCATTGAAACCGTTATCGCTGTCATACCTTGCGTTTCCGCTTTAGCGGGGTGTGACAAAAATGACATCCCTTTTTATGGATATCACCTTCTTAATCTTCTCCGAATACCAGACTTCTTCTTGAGCTTTAGCTAACACAGCATGAAATCGAATTTTCATCTTCTTTCCTTCTTCGACATCCATATTCTTTGACTCTGCTTTAAACTGTGGCATGGTGAACATCATCTCATTAATTGGAAAGTCGGGTTGTCCATAATCAGTGTTTGTTACCACATAACTCTTCTTAGGAATCTTCTCAAAAGAATACATATGGTCAAACATCACTCTTGATTCGATAGTTTCATAGTTGAAAACTTTCGAAGGATCTCCCTTGTTGACATTCGAACCTTCAAGAGCTCTTTGTCGCATAATGCTCTCCACATGCCTCATTCGTTCTAATTCAGCTGCCACCTCAGCTTTCTTTTCTTTGTTTGTCTTCTCAATCAAGACTCCTTTTCCTTTGTCTTTCTCATTCGAAGGAGCAGCACCTTTTGAAGAAGAAACATTCGAAGAAACAACATTCCCAATTGCAATACCTTTTGTACTAGGTCTTGAAATCGGAATCGTTGTAGTCACATTCGAAATGACTGGAGCAGCTGAAACAATTGTTGGTTTGACTGGAGCCTTCGAATCTTCTGGTTTCATCTCATGCTCCCCAGCCTTTGCTTGAACACTCTTTTCTCCCCCTTGCACCCCTGTGATAGCAGGTGGGGCATCTGATACACTTGGCAATAGGCTTGAGATTCGAAGTAGCGGAGTAAGATGCTTTTGAAGAATGGCTTCGAAATGAAGAAATTTCTGAGATAGATACTCTTGAGAGATAATCGAAGAAGAGGATTTCGAAGAGATATCTTTGAGTTCCTTCATTAGATTCACTAACTCTCCGAAATGTTGAACTTCAGTTGCTGACAGAGAAGTCATCTGTGATTTCAGCGGTTCAAACCTCTTGACACACTGAACAACTGCATCACAAATGATGTCAATCTTCTGATGTGCAGAATCATACCCCTGGTTAAGATTTTGAACTTCCTTCGTCGTTTCTTCACGAAGTTCTCTAATCTGCATATTCACATCCTCTCTAACCTTCTTCACCTCCTGTACGAAGAGCACATGATGCTCCTTCGTAACCATCTTCAAATCTTTAACTTCCTTCAACAAATCAGTTCTTAGAAACTTGATTCTATTCTCAGTAGAACTATCAGACTGATCAATTTTTTCTAAAACCCAGCTTTCTGAATCACGAATAAGCCCTAAATTCTTCGATAGCAGCCTGTTTTCCATCTCCTTCATCAATGAATCAACTTGCAAAAGATTGATTCCAACATTTCCGACATCTGCTTGAGATTGTAAGATTGAATTCAATTTGGAATTCAAAATCTTGAACTGCTTCATCGTCATTATCATATGATCCGGAAAAACTTCTTCTGATTTATCAAAAGAAAGGTCTTCGAAAGTTCCCCCAAACCCTTCGTTGTCAGTTTCTTCATCAATTGCCATTGTTTCGGCAATAGGTGATAAAGATTGTGGTGGTTCAGTGGACTGTGTTGAAAAAATGGTGGTGAAGGGTTGATTCATGATAGATTGGAATGTAGGAGAATCGATGGTAGAAGTAGCCTGTGGTAGAGTCGTTGATTCTAGAATCTTGATGTCAGCAGGTTTCAAAATCTCAGTAGATGGAAAGATTTCGACTTCTTTTGGAATATCAGCTTCAGGAGTTTCAGGCACAAGTTCTTCATCTTCGACAAGTTTGGGTTTCTTCAAGAACTTTGCCATTTCTTCAGCCCTTCTCTTTTTCGAAGATGGAGACACAGGAGCTGGAACTTCACGAACTGTAACCCCTTGGTGAGTAACCTGCGTTTTCTTCACCAACTGAGACTTTCGCTTGATCTTGATTCTTCGAAAAACTCCCGTCTTCAAAGGAATCGTTTCCTTTGATGGAGAGGCTTCAATTACTGGTGTATCAGCAACTGATGTCAAGACCGGAGACACCTTTTCGATAGTTGAGGAAAGACCAATGAGTGCTTGATGCTGGTCGTCTTTTAACCCTTTTTTCGAAGAGTCCCCTTTCGTCTTCTTGGACTTCTTCGTCTTTTTGGTGGCTTCTTGTTGTAACTTCCCAATCACAACTGTTGTGTCAATTGATTGTAAGTATGACACCAACACTTTGTTCATAGGATCCACCTTCTTTAACATTGCATCTGGAATTCTAGCTATTGAGGTAAAAATTGCCAGATGGTCACGTACTTCCTTTGGACTCACGTACATGTGCAATACAGCTTTTTCTTCGGAATCCGGTACCTCGATCTTTTCCTTCTGATATACATATTGGACAATCAAACTCCAATATCTGCCACAAGAAATTCCCTGTTTGGCACTCGTCTTCGAAATGCTTGTAATAAACTCGGTCCACAACTGCTCAGAGTAATCCACCTGTAAGTCATAGTAAAGCCATGCAACCATTGCATATACCTCCATTCTACCTTTGCCTAGCCCACCGTTCTTCCAGTAAGACATCTGAGGAAGATGCCAAATAAATAATTCCAAATGGTTGGTAGACCTGACTTCTTAAAATCACTTATACGTGTCAATGGAGGTTGGTGACCCATCTCGTTGAACATGTATATTACTTGCGACGACGTGAGTTCATCGTATGGAACAGAATTTGGAATTCCAAAAATCTTGCAAAACAATCTTTTGGAAACCCTAATTCGTGTACAAGTAACCATGGTGAATTCCACACACCCGGTTTCTTTGTTGTAGGAAGCTGTAGAACCGGCCTTCGATAACCATGACATTGGTGCAGCAAACGATTGGAACATGGCTTTAGACAGAACAGAGTTCTGTAAAGCAACCACCAACATCTTTAGTTCTTCCGGATATTTCGACAAATCCGATTCTACTTGATAGTTTGAACCCTGGATCTTCAAGATTGGAACACTGATGATCTCGTCATTGGTTGGTGATGAAGTATCTGCCATTGTAGATGAGTTGAAGAAAAGAACTGTGTGAAGAAGATGATTTGCAGAGAAAGTTTTTGTTTTTCTGAAGAAGATGATTTGCGTAAAGGATTATGAAGTTGTAACGTTCCCTTTTATATGTAACCCTAGAATTTTTGAATTTGAAGCAGGATGCATTAAATGCTTGCTGACATGGCACCTTAAAACCCGGAATGCACTCATCAAAAAGTAACAATGGTAACTATCAATACGCCGTTCACGCTTATCCTACATCATACGTCATCAAGAGATAGGACCGTTTGGTGTTCCCCAAAAAAAATTGTAACCGTCGGATGCCTTCGGAATGGAGGTCAGGCTCTTTCACTTTGGGGTTTAAAAAGCGAAGTCGTTTGCCAGAGTTTCGAAATCATCAATTTAAGTTGGTGTTACTCAAACCTCAAGGATTTCGTGTGTGCTGTGTGAGAACAGAAATTATATGAGAAGCAAAGAAAAAAAAACTTTTGAAAACTCGTGATGTCAATAATTTCTTTGACATAAAAGAAATGTTATCCCAGGCAAAGATATCTTCGAAAATTATCAAGAGAGATAATTGTCAGCTTGTGTGGTTTCCCGTGAAATACAATCGATAACTTGTAAAGAAGTTTCGAAGGGTTTCTTTTATTGGATACATTTGGTGGCTTCGAAAATTTTGTTACATATCAACCTTAAAATAAGGTGAGTAATTGTAAAAAAAAATTAGTTGTATGACCAGTGTAGTCAGTGACAACTTGGTTGCGAATGATATTCAAAGTAACAAAGATTTTGAAAATATACTCACACGGAAATCATATTCATAAAAAAAAATTATGCTGGATCTATTTGGGAACAAACATCGTAGTTTTCAAATGTTTGATTAAGATCACTCAAAAGAAATGAATATGATTTGGAGTATAAAAGGTACTGAAGCAAAAGCTTCGTAAGATCTGGAACATAGTCCTCCATCAATTCCTTAAAGGTGTATGAATTTTGGGTTTCACTTTCATCACGGACTCATGATGTTAGATCTTAAACACAGAATTTTGATTTGTCTAGGTTTTAATTGGTTTGACCAAAGACCTCAAGGACAAATCTTTTTCAAAAAAAAAAATTGGATTGAAAGAATTGTTTGGTTTAAAAAGATTGGATAAGAATCAAAGTGTCCCTCTGTTATAATGGACAAAACAGAAAACTCTTAACTCATTTGAGAAGAGTAAGGTAGCTCGTTTTGACTTATGCGAATATAAGCCTTTTTGGGAAGAAATTTTCTTGAGATAATTTCATTAAGGCTTTCTTGACACACATAGAGTCATGTTGAGGCTTTTGGTCTACATACAGCAGCATGCTTCTAGGAACATACTAACTAGTTTGTAAAAGAAATTTAATACCTTCCCACAGAAACACAAATGTATGACCTCTTCGCATTGTTACCCTATATTAAATTCTCAGCACACACAGTTTGATGAACAAAGAAAACAAAAATATTTTTGTGATTTTTGAATTTTTCGAAACGAAAGAACAAAAATAAAATCTTTTTTGATTTTTGATTTTTCAAAATTAAAGAACAAAAATTATAGACAATATTTTTGATTTTTCAGATTTTTCAAAAAAAAAATAAAAAAACAAATCTAACCTTAGTTGAAGTGTGTTGAAAATATCCCAAATACGAAGCATTCGAATCGTTGACTTGAACAGTAACCTCTGATGATTTGTTAGAAACTTCCGAATGCGAAGCGTTGACCATGAACAGTAGCCTCTGAACACTTAATCATTCTTTCCACCCATTCACCAAATGACTCAGACTATCACTCTTCGTTTTTAGTAATCTGAAGAGAATTTCCATCAAGCATTCCCAAACCGTCTAATATCCGAAGAAACGCTTTTTCATCCAAAGCCTTTGTAAAAATATCTGCTAATTGATCCGTTGTTTTCTCAAAATGAACTTCAATATTGCCTTCTTCAACATGATCTTTGATAAAATGATATCAAAGAGCAATGTGCTTTGTCTTTGAATGCTGCACAAGATTATGACAAATTCTTATTGCACTTTGGGAATCACAATATAAAGGAATCTTTTTCATATTAATTGCATAATCTCTTAATTGACTTTGAATCCAAATTATTTGTGATGTACACGCAGCTGCAGCAACATATTCAGCTTCAGCGGTTGATATTGACACACATGTTTGCTTCTTCGATTGCCAGCTGACCAGCTTTCCATCTAGCAATTGACATCCACCAGTTGTGCTTTTACGATCAAGACTACATCCTCCAAGATCTGCATCTGAATAAGCTTGGACAAAGAACCCTGTTTTTGAAGCATACCACAAACCTAACGAACTAGTGCCTTTTAAGTATCTGAAAATATTCTTTACTGCTGTGAGATGTGGTTCTCGTGGATTTGATTGATACCTAGCACAATTACAAATCGAGTACATAATATCAGGTCTACTTGCAGTTAAATACAATAAAGACCCAATCATGCTTCGATATAAAGTAATATCAACAGCAGATTTATCTAACGAAGGAGTTAGTTTTATGCTCGTTGCCATTGGTATTCGTAACCTTGTGCTATTCGTCATTCCAAACTTTTCCAACAGATTCTTTGTGTATTTCTCTTGATTGATGAATATGCCTTCCCTGTTTTGTCTAATATTTAAACCCAAAAAATTATTAATTTTGCCCATCATACTCATTTCAAATTTGCTTTTCATCAAATCTTCGAATTCTTTAGATAAAGCAGGATCAGTTGAGCCAAAAATTATATCATCAACATAAATTTGAACAAGCATCAGATTATTCCCAATTTTCTTTCGAAATAAAGTGGGATCAACTGAACCTTGTTTAAATTTAGATTGCTTCAAAAATGATGTAAGAGTTGCATACCATGCTCTTGGTGCTTGTTTTAACCCATATACAGCTTTATTTAAAATATAAACATGATCAGGATGCTCAGAGTTTATAGGTCTTGGAGGTTGTTCAACATATACTTTTTCTTCGAGTTCTCCATTTAAGAATGCACATTTGATGTCCATTTGATAGACATCAAAATCTTTATGAGCTGCAAAAGCCAGAAAAATATGAACAGCCTCGAGTCTTGCGACCGGGGTAAATGTTTCTTCGTAATCAATTCCTTCTTGTTGAGAATAGCCTTTAACAACAAGTCTGGCCTTATTTCGAATAATGTTTCCATCTTTGTCAGTATTGTTTTTATAAATCCATTTAAGTCCAACAACTGACACATCATTAGGCTTTGGAATTAATCTCCAAACCTTGTTTCTTTCGAATTCAAACAATTCAGATTGCATAGCAACAATCCAATCAGAGTGTTCCATTGCATTCTTAACTGTCTTTGGTTCAATTTTGGAAATAAAAACATTAAACATGCAATACTCTTGATGATTGTTCAGTACCTCATTTCGTGCATGAAGTTGTGCTCTCGTCATGATTCCTGCTTGTGGATCACCAATAATTTGATCCTTTGGATGATTTCTTGTCCATTTATCCAATGGTGGATAATTAGGATAAAAATCCAAAAGTGCATCTTCGAACATTACATCTGTTTCTGATCCATTTATAGAAATAGAATCATCAGCATCATCAAAATGTTCTTCTTCAAGAATTGGATCATTCTCTCGTATATGCTCCCCCTTGATGATTGACTATGTTTCGATATTTTTCTCTGGTTCATTGATTGGTTCTTCTTCATTAAGTTGCTCCTCTTCGACACTAACATTTGTTGACATGTTATCTCCTTCATTATAATGCTCCCCCTCAACAAAAGTATTTGATTCCAAGTGCTCACCCTCCATTGGATCATCTATTTGTTCATTTGTGTTTTGATTCAAATTCAAAGTTGAATCATTGTTATACTTCGAATTTTCTGATATTTGATTATCAATTGCCTTTCTTTCTGCATCAATTGCTTGATCTGAAAAACCAAAAATCGAATCATAATCAACATCATTCATTTCAATTGAGTCATTTATATTTGAAGAATTTTGCAAAATAGGATAATTCACAAATTTATGATTTGACTTTTTAATATAATGATCATCAAATGTCAAATTAAAAGTTTCTTCCACTTTGCGAGTTCGCTTATTTAATACTCTATAAGCAACTGAATTGTGTGAATATCCCAAGAAAATTCCTTCATCCGCTTTGGTTTGAAACTTCGACAGATTATCCTTGAGAATCATTATGAAACACTTGCATCCAAAAACATGGAAAAATTTGACATTAGGTTTTCGATTATTGATGATTTCATAAGGAGTAACATTAAACCGTCGATGAATGAATGATCGATTTTGAGTAAAACATGTTGTTGAAACAACTTTAGCCCAAAGATATTAAGGTAGATTCGAAAAAGCCAACATTGTTCTTGCAGCTTCACATAATGATCGATTTTTTCTTTCAACTACACTGTTTTGTTGTGGTGTATAAGGAGATGAAAAATTATGTGAAATTCCTTTTTCCACCAGAAATGTATCTAAGACATGATTTTTGAATTCAGTTCCATGATCACTTTTAATTTTTCGAACTGTTTTTCTCAATGAAACTTCCATCTTTTTGATAAAATCAATCATCACTTGTGGAACTTCGGATTTTAACCTGAGAAAATAAACCCACATGAATCTTGAAAAATCATCTACAATTACCAAAATGTACCTTTTCTTGTTAAGAGTAGCAACTGTTGAAGGACCACATAAATCTATATGTAGGAGTTCAAGAGGTTCAACAATCTTCGAATCTATTGTGATTGGATGACCTTGTTTATGTTGTTTTCCTACTTCGCAAGCTGCACACAAACTATCATTATCATATTTAAGAATAGGTAAACCTCTTACCAGATCTTGTGTGACAAGTTTGTTGATGTTTCAAAAATTGAGATGTGATAATCTCATGTGCCATAACCAGCTAACATCAGCAGCAGTCTTCGAAAGTAAACACACAGCAGGTTTGCCTACAATAGGAACAATATCCAATGTAAACATGTCACCTTTTCTTTTTGACTTCAGTAACACTTCCTTAGTTTTGATATTCGAAATAACACTTCCTTCTTCATTAAAAAGAACTTGATTGCCAGTATCCGCAACAAGTTGTGAAACACTTATCAAGTTGTGTTGCAAACCTTCAACAAATGCAACTCTGTTGACAGTAAAATTTCCATTTGTTATTTTCCAATAACCCTTGACTTTGCATTTGTGATTATTACCAAACTTAACCACTCCTCCATTATCTAGGTTTCGAAAATCACGCAAGTTTTCCTTCTTCCCAGTCATGTGACGTCAGCAACCGCTATCAATGTACCATTTGTTATCATATTGCTCGTCACAAAGTACCTGCAATTATTGGAAAAATTTAGGTACCTAAGCTTTGTTGGGTCCATTCATATTAGGTTTATGATTCGGTTGTAAGTTACAACCATTAACCCAATCATATACTTTGTTTTTGAAACTATCAATAAATCTAACATTTTCATTCGAAGGGTCAGATATATGAGTTTATATTATTTTCATATTGTGACTAACTTCACCCTTCGCATCTTGAGTTTGTGATTCTTCTCTTTTTGCTTTTGAAACCGGTTGCCAAACTTTAACTAATATATTTGACTCTTTGGATGATGAACTTCCATTTGTTGAAGGATTGGAATATTTGTCATATGCTTCTTTTATCTGTTCTTTCGAATATTTGCTTGATTGATACATTTTTCTTTTTCCTTCCAACCAATGAACAATATTTCTCTTTGTTGTTATACCCTTTGCATATGAAACTTTGTCAGCTTGTTTCTTTAAAGGATTATAACATTTTGCTGAATTTGGAACATAATCAACTTTTGGTTTTGAAAGATATGATTCATGATAAGATGTATTGCTTTGAACCTTTGAAGTTTGATTTTCAACCTTTTTCTGAAAAAAAATTCTTGGTATTGTAGATTTTATTTCTTTGAAAACTTTTGAATTTTTATTTAAAAACGAAGCACTTTTCTCTTAAAAAATTTGAGATTTTTCTTTAAAAACTTTTCTTCTTTTTGAAAAATTTGTTGATCTCATTTTTGATGGTTCAACAATTTGCCAAAAAATTATTTTTCTCGCTTGACGTTTCGAAAGATTATTCTCCTTTGAAAAATTTTCAACTCGATCTTTAAATTCTTTTGAATTTAGTTTTATTGCTTTATTTATTGTTTTAACATCATTTTTAACATCTTGTTTTGAATACATATTTGCATTTGAAACAACTTCTTCCTTTTCAACTTTTGACTTTTCAATCCAAACTCTTTTATGTTTATGATGTTGAAATTTATATGAATTCTTTGTAAGATTATTCTCAACTGTACTTTGATTTGAAAAGAATCCTTCATTTGACATTTGCTTATTGTCTTCTTCCACCATCTTTTTGAATTCAGGTTTTACATTTTCAACATTCCCTGTTGTTACGAAGACTTGATTTGGAAACACAACATCATCAGTGCATTTGAAGATTGGATAAATAACAGTGTTCGATTCAAGAAAATGAGCACCTTTTCCACTAAGAATTTTCTCAAATTCTTGTGTATCCAAATAGACTTGATCAACAACCACTCGAGGAATTTCAATTTCTTTCGTCTTTTGAATTGTCTTCGCATTTGAATTTTCCTCCTCATTGTCACTATCATCCGTTTGACTCTCATGTATTTCCACAAACTCCATATCACAAACTTTCGAAGTTGAGAGTTTATTAGTTTCAATTTTCATTAATAAATCTTCACATTTTTCTTTCCCTTTAAATGAATTTGCAACATTTATGACAGACAACTGTGAACAATCTACATCTTCTAAATCACTAATTTCACTAATATTATCAGAATTATCTTCAATATTAGCAATATTAGTTTCACTATTAGATGTAGAATTCTCAGTCTTTTTCAAAATTCGAAGTTGTTCTGATTTAGTTAAGGTTTCATTTACAATTTTTACTAAATCATCAGCATCAAGATAATCTTCTACTTTTGCAATTCCATATCTAAATCTATCATCTGGAATTTTGTTAAAATCAGAGATTTCTTTTTCACAATCATATGAAATACTATCAACCTTAGCTCTATCATAAGCTAAAAAAGGTAGTAATTTTCTATGTTGTTCCTTACTAATTTCACATGAATGATGTAACTCAGTTAATTTTCCATATAATCTTTTTGTTGAATTACAAAAGATATTTCTCTGGGCTAACAACAAATTTATTTCTTTTCCTAACTTTTCTCTATCTTCCATGATATTTGACACTTGTAATTCTAAGTAATCAATTCTAGTGATTTTTGAATCCAACATTTTTCTTGTCTCTAGTAATTGATCACTTAACTTTTTGGCTTCACTGCTAGCAGACACAACGATTGAATCAAAGTAAATAACAGTTTCATCAAAAGATACTAACTCAGAATTATATGCAGAAACTGTAATGTTAAAAGATTCAAGAATGTTACGTACCTTAGTAGTCATAGGCGACTTGTCAATAGACTTCGAAACGAAGCATCGCCCACACACTTCGTCAGTCTGTTCATCATCTGAATCTTCTTCCATTTTTGCATACATGGCTCCATGAGTTGGATTTTTCATTTCTTCATCGTCTAAACCCGAAGACCATATTTGATATGTGCCGTCTGATTCATTTTCTCCATGAGCCATCAATGACAAATTCTTTGCATTCTTCTTGACTTCCTCCAGTTTCTCTGTGTAGTAAGCTTCATCTTTTGTTTTCTTCTTCTTTTCTTCCTTCTTTCTCAACAAACAATCCACAGCCAAATGATTTGCTCCATAACAATAATGACAATTGATTCCTGTATCACCTTTCAATTGCATCTTCATTTTCTCCATCTCATTCTTCGGATCTGTCTTCATTTCTATTTTCTTCTCATCCAGTTTGTTTTTGTTCTCAAAGCTTCCCTTCGAATCTAATGACTTATTTGGATTAAAAGGTTTCTTAAAAAATTTCTTTACCCTATTGTTTGTGTAAAAAGCAACTGCCTCATCATCAGAATTCATCAGAAAACCTTCTTCTTCATCAGACTTTGTTTTATCATTTTCTCTTTCTGAGACCTTCGAAACTAGAGCCAAAGGACCACCAAGACTTGTTACAGCTTCTTCAGCTATTTCATTAACTTCATTTTCATGAGATTTCAATTGATTGTATAAGTCATTCAAAGTCGAAGTATCAAAACTTTGTTGATTTTTCACCATCATACTCACACTCCTCCACTCCTTTCGAAGTCCCATCACAAATATCAAATTGTACTCCATTGATGACCTGATTATACTATAACGATTACAACGATAGATTAACTCGTTGAACCTATCATAGTATGCTTCAATTGACTCATTTTCTTTTTGTTTAAAGTCTTTGAGTTGCACCAGACATTGTTTTACAGATGTGATTTTCGTCTTTTCACTTCCTTGAAATTTATCTTTGAGATTGTTCCAGATGTCTTTAGCTGTTTTGCAAGTTCTGACATAATTGTACACAACAGGAGGTAATGCACCTCTTAATTCCCTCATGCATCTCTCCTCCAGACGTTTTAAACGTTTGGTTTGATTATCAACTTCTGAACTGCTTGAAGACACTCCGATTGGCTGAACTTGTGCAGGTTGATTAACATCTCCTGTAATACACTTCCATAATTCTTCATCCAAACCGTTCAAGTAATCTTCCATACGATCTGCCCATTGATCATAATATTCTGGAATAAGCATTGGAATTTTTGTGGATGATCCAAGCAAATGAGAAAGTGAAGTCATCGAATTAAGATTGAATGACGCCATTGTTGTACAGACAAAAACTTCAAGATGAAACTTGGCTTTTGAGAATTATGAAAATCAAATTGTATAATTCAATTCAGAATTACACAAAGAACACTCGATTAACAAATTTTTTTGCAGAATCAAATTCTAGATTGAGATCTAGATGAAAATTTCAAATACAAAAAGGACGGAAACTTTTTGAATCAAACAGTAGATTCAAAAACCTTTTTGATCGAATGAAAATCAGATCACAGAAAGGATTCCTGCTCTGATACCAATTGAAGAGATTTGTAATTGAGTTTAAAGATCAATTTATGTAAGAATTAAGGAAAAAGAATCACGATGAACAAGAGAGTAAATATAATCTTTGATCAGCTCATATTATGCTTTCTGATTTACAGAGTATAACAGAATTCTCTATAAAGTGTGTGAAAAGTCTCCCTTTTTCACTTGTACAGACTCCTATTTATAGGCGTACAAAAGCATAATAAAATACTAAGGACTAGACATTAAAGCATAGATAAAATTCCTTAGTAATTATAACGTTACATTCGAAGACACAACTTACGAAGACTAACAACCCTTCGTAACAAAAACAATACTTCGACATATTACAATACAAACCCTAACAGATTTGTCTTCGTTATACCCTTTGGGGTACAAGTAAATCCTCTCCGAAAGTATAACCAGAGTCTCCTGGAGGGAGAATGTGAAATTTGTGGATAGATATATTCGAGACTGATAATCCCACAGCTAAACTGCTAGCTACAGTTAGGTGGGCACGCCTGGGGTGACAAATTTTGGAATCGAACGATGCCTAAAGAATGTCAAGGATGTTAGGGGTCAAATTAGTATGGTTATACAACTCACACTACGTATTAAATTAACTAACTTTATTCACGTATTCCTTTCTTTCTTCTATAGCTTTATGTATTAAAACTACCTACTTATTAGTCTTATATACGTGTTAAAACTAACGTACTTTTCAAGGATAACCAGGCTTTCAGGATATTTCACTTAAACGTTACAAGTATGGTAGATACTTGTACACTGCATTCCGAGTCGATAACCAACCACCAACTTTTAAGGAAAATAAGGGTTTTTCCTGCGATAACTTAACTGTTCTTAACCAAGCTGTGTAACAAATGGATAACTAAACTTTTCTTATAAGAAAATATGGGATTTTCTTGGATAACAACTTTTTCATAAAACCAAAGGAAACTTGTTCTTTTACACAAACAAACCGCTTATGAACTCACCAGTTTTACGCTGATATTTTTAAAACTGCTTGTATTCTCAGGTTCTTGTTAGACAGGTATCGCGCGTTCTTTTCGAGAAGACAGAGCATTTTAACAGTCTCGTCTTTACTTTTGATATACTTATGTAAATATAAGACATGTATTATTTTTGCTTTCAAACACATGTAAATATACATATGTAATGTAATGGTTGTGTTTACTATGCTTATTATGTACACTGGTTGTGATACTTTACATGACGTCCTCCGCCCCGGCACATTTCCGCCATCGGTTTCGGGGTGTGACATATGACCACCAATACCACAATTGAAACAAATTGTTTTGTTGTTGTTAAAACTTGTACTGCATTTCTCAGATTTGTTTTCCATACCAACACCCTTGCTTTTCTCACATGAACATGAACAAGAATTAGATTGTGAGACAAGTGAGGGTGCATCAGATGGAGAAACTTGTGAAACTGGTGCTTTTCATTATTATCATCACAAACATTAGAATTGCCAACCATATCATCAAACACTTTAAAACCATTCAAAATAGTATCAGATAGTGCAGAAACATCACAAAAACAACATTGTCACTAGCAACATCAGAAAAATCAAAGTCTTTATTTAAAACTAAAACTTTGGGTTCAGACTCAGTTTTATTTTCAGAAACAGATTCTTCAACTTCGTGCTTTGACTGATTTAAGGATTGATCTGCGGGATAAATAGAAATGTTAGTACTTTCAACATTAATAAATCCTCCCGAAACAAAACCAGATGGCTTGCCGTAAACCATGGATGGTTCATTGGCAATTTCCTCTTTGGAAAAAGGTTGAAACTAATATGAAAGATTGAAAGGAGGAGGCACTTAATTATACCCTAGACCCTTTGACTGATTACATTTAAGTTGCATGCAGTGGTCTATCATATTGGCAACTACCTCACTTGATACATTAAATTTTCAAAAATCAAAATCAACAGTTTCAAATTTGCCCTTTAATGTTTCAGTTTCAGTCAATAACTCAGCATTCTGTCTCTTTATGTAGTCATAATTCTCACATTTATTACTATAGTCCTCCTGAAGTCTTCTAAAGTCCTTTATTTTAGATTCTAACTGGGCTATAAGAGGTTTTTGTCCTTTCCTAAGTTTGTAACCCTCATACCTAAGGTCCTCTACTTCACTACATAGTGTTTCAATTTTCTCATGGAGAATTTTAACATAATCAATACAAGCTTGAGAGCATGAGGGTAGGCTTACCTCGCTTTTCTTTGGTTCAGGAGAAGAGGATACCATCAGTGCAAACTGCAGCTCCATTATTTGATCTTCAACTGCAACAATCTCAGAAGGAGCATCATCAGCAACCTGAGCCAAATGAGCATTTTCAGGTCCTGATATGTTCAGGGCCTACATCTGATCCTCCCAGTCAAAGGATTGCGCAACCATCGCCTTCTCGTTGTTGACTTGTGCACCGCTCCGATTGTTTCTTACTACAACTATTGTCCGATCATTGTTTAATCTTTTGTTTGGCTTCGGGCACTCATGAGAAAAGTGACCTGGCTCGTGGCAGTTGAAACAGCGTAACTTTCCCTTGCTGAAACCTACCTTCTTATCAGTACTCATCCCCTAGTTGTTCTTCCTGGTCTTCCTTGCAAATTGTTTTGCCTTGAAAACTGCCATGGCAATTTTCCATGTGCTATCCATTTCTTCTACGTATTCAGGATGAATTTGATCGAGATCAGCAAATGACAATTGGGGTGGAAGATCTCTAGCTACAAGTGCAACGAACGACTGATTCTGTGAGAACGGCATGGCTGATGCAATAGGAAATAAAGTAGCTGATGGAGTGGAAAAAGACTGAACTTGAGCTTGCTGTGTAGCAAAGGGTTGACCTGCAGAAGGAAAGGTGAAAGATGAAAGAGCATTGTTAGAAGAGATCCCAAGGTTTACAGCTGAGTATGAATTCATGTGATTTATCTCCCGCTGTTTGTCATCAATATCACAGGCCTTGATGACCGCCATCATTTCAGCAAGAGAGAGCCAGTTGAGTTCCTTAGTTTTCTTGATCACAACTGTATTCATGTCCCATGACTTTAGGAGAGCATTCAGTAGCTTCTTGTTTATTTCAGACTTGGTATAAAAAATCCCTACCATAGTTATTTCATTGGTAAGAGTGGTAAATCGTTGCAGCTGTGCCTCAAGAGTTTCTCCAGGAATGTATTTAAACATGTTAAACCGTTTTCACAGCATATCTTGGCGACACCCCTTCATGTCTTTATTCCCTTCATAAACCTTGATTAGGGCTTTCCACAAAGCCTTACCAGAAGTGTACTCCCTAAAACCTTGAGCAATACCATGGGACAGGGCCATAGTCAGAGTGGCCAAAGCCCTTTCCTACTCCTCCACTCTTTGAAAGTCCTCATCGGTGTAATTTTCAACCACTTTATCAACCACTTTTCTCGCAAAAGTGGTGGTTATTCTGACAGGATTCTTTATGATACTTCTCCAGATTTTGAAGTCCTTCATTTTGATGTACTTCTCAATCCTGTACTTCCATTCCGGAAATCCTTCAGCGGATAGCAGTCTTGGAATTCGAGTGATTGTTCCCATTAGAGAATCCAGCTCGTGGTGGTGAGTTTGACTTTGTGACTCCATTTAATATTAATTAGAAATTAGATTATTTATTAAAAAATATTAGTTTCCGGTCAATTCAGAGTTTACAGTCAAGAATGGTTTACGGTCGTAAACTCGGTTTATGGTCTGAGTTTACGGTCGTAAAGGAATTTACAGTTGATGTGTACGGTTGTTGAAGATGCTCTTTTTACGGACTAAGAACCAAGCTTGCGGTTCAAGAACAAGTAAGAGTTTGTAGCCGTAATCATAGTTTACGGTCGTAAGCTTAGGCCATGAACTCCCTGAAGTTCGAGAAAACTATGATTTCTGAATTAATCTTGAAACCCTTTCGCAATAGAAACCAATTTCAATCGTAAATAGTCACAAACTCGATTGTATTCCACTTTGACACTGGTTTTGCTCTGATACCAATTGTAAAGTCCTGAAACGAATCTTACTAGTGATAAAACAACAAACACAATCAATAACAATCAAGAACAGAGTAGAAACAAGAATATAAACAAGCTTGCATACGCTTCCATTAGCAAAAACATATGGTACAACTTGTGGAATAGCACCCGAGACTCTGAGGCATCAACAACCATTAAACGACCTAGCACACCCCTATATATAACAGACCTGGGCCGGTCTTTGGGTTTCCGGCCGTAAACTCTAGCTTGGCCATAAACTAACACATACACTACCAAAAATGCATATTTAACCAAAAGACCCTATTACAATGAAATGATAGACCAAACCATTGATTAGACCCTTCAAATATGTCATATATATCTATATATATATATATATATATATATATATATATATATATATATATATATATATATATATGACTTGTTCGATCAGTTGCAGGGCGCTTCCTACTTCTCAAAAATTGACCTTCGGTCAGGGTATCATCATCTAAGAATTCACGAAGGGGACATTCACAAAACAGCATTTAGAACCCATTATGGACATTATGAGTTCTTAGTCATGCCTTTTGGACTAACGAAAGCACCGGCTGTTTTCATGGATTTGATGAATAGGGTCTGTAGACCATACCTAGACAAGTTCGTAATTGTATTTATTGATGACATACTTGATTACTCGCAAACGAAAGAAGATCACAATAGACATCTGAAGCTAGTGTTGGAGCTGTTGAAGGAGCAGAAATTGTATACCAGGTTCACTAAGTGTGAATTTTGGATTCGGGAAGTACATTTCCTTGGTCATGTGATCGGTGAAAAAGGAATTCATGTAGATCCAGCTAAGATTGAGGCAATCAAGAAATGGGAAGCCCCCAAAACCCCGACAGAAATATGACAGTTCTTAGGATTAGCTGGGTACTACAGACGCTTCATTGAGAATTTCTCTAGGATTGCTCAACCATTAACATCTTTGACCCAAAGGGATAAAATTTTCTCTGGGAAGAGTAACATGAAGAGGCGTTTCAAATCCGGCGTTTCAAATCCTAAAAAACAAGTTGTGCAATGCACCAATTTTGGCTTTACCAGAAGGATCAGAGAACTTTGTGGTGTATTGTGATTCGTCTCTTCAAGGATTAGGATGTGTGTTAATGAAAAAAGGTAAGGTCATTGCGTATGCTCCAGACAACTCAAACCGCATGAGAAGAATTATACCACCCATGATCTAGAACTAGGAGCAATAGTTTTCGCTCTTAAGATATGGAGGCATTATTTGTACGGAACCAAGTGCACCATCTATACCGATCACAAAAGCCTTCAGCATATCCTAGATCAGAAAATTTTAAACATGCGGCAGAGGAGATGGGTAGAGTTGTTTAGTGATTATGATTGTGAGATACGATATCACCCAGGAAAGGCTAACGTAGTAGCTGACGCTCTTAGTAGGAAATAAAGAGTGAAACCTTCCCGTGTGAGAGCTTTGGGAATGGTAATTCATACAAACATGAAATCTCAAATCATTGATGCCCAGGAGAAAGCGTTATTCAAGGAAAATCTTCCAGGCGAGACCTTACATGGTTTGGAAGAGAGATTTGAAACCAAACCTGATGGAGTTCGTTATTTTAAGGACAGGGTCTGGATTCCAAGTCTTAACAATCTGAGAGACATGGTACTAGAGGAGTCTCATCGATCTAAATACTCAATCCACCCTGGAGCGGATAAGATGTACAAGGATCTTAAAGAGTACTATTGGTGGCTTGGAATGAAAAAAGGATATTGCCTTGTATGTCAGAAAGTGTTTGACATGCTCAATAGTGAATGCTGAACATCAAAAACCATCCGGCTAGTTGCAACAGCCTGAAATTCCCCAATGGAAATGGGAGAAAATATCTATGGATTTTGTTACCAAACTTCCTAGAACTGCTAAAGCTCACGACTCAATTTGGGTCATAGTGGATCGACTGACAAAATCTGCTCACTTTCTCACCATTCGGGAAGATTTCAAGATGGACAAATTGGCCCAAATCTACATCGACAAAATTGTTTCTCTGCATGGTGTACCCCTATCTATCATTTCTGATAGAGATAGTCGTTTTACATCACGATTTTGGTGGATGTTGCAAAAGGCACTAGGAACCAAGATAGATTTGAGCACAGCTTATCACCCTCAGACAGATGGGCAAACAGAGAGAACAATAAAAACATTGGAAGACACGCTACGAGCATGTGTCATTGAGTTCAAAGAAAATTTGGATACTCATTTGCCTCTAATTGAGTTTTCCTACAATAACAATTATCACACGAGTATCCAATGTGCTCCACATGAAGCATTGTACGGGCGCAAGTGTCATTCGCCCTTATGCTGTACAAAAATCGGAGACAGACAGTTGACTAGACTCGAACTTATCCAGGAAACATCTGACAAGATTGCTATCATCAAGGATAGGCTTAAAGCTGCCAGAGATCGTCAGAAAAGTTATGTGGATAATCGTCGAAAACCATTAGAATTCCAAGTAGGTGACAAAGTACTTTTAAAAGTGTTTCCTTGGAAAGGGCTTGTACGTTTTGGTAAGAAAGGAAAACTAAGCCCGAGATATGTTGGACACTTTGAAATCATTGAAAGGATTGGTCTGGTAGCGTATAAACTCCAATTACCCCAAGAGTTAAGCGCCATTCATGACACATTCCACGTTTCCAATATTATGAAATGTCTAGCCAACGAAGCATTGATAGTACCCCTGGAGGAAATTAAGATCAATGATAAGCTAAACTTTGTTGAAGAACTAATAGAAATCCTTGACATGGAGATAAAACAACTTAAGCGGAGTAAAATTCCGATTGTGAAAGTTCGATGGAACTCAAAACGCGGGTCGGAGTACACCTGGGAGCATGAGGACTTCATGAAGGAAAAGTATCCACAACTTTTCCCATGCGATGACAAGCGATGACATAGAATGAATTTCAGGACGAAATTCTTTTTAAGTGGGGGATACTGTGACAACTGTCAATTCAGGTCATTCTCGGACTCATGCGTCTTTATAAAAAAACCATTCATGCACAACATGCCATGGCCTAGTAGTAAAGATTAGGTGAAAATATTGCATAAACTAGGATCCAACTAAGATCTAGGACTAATATACTTGACCCTTACGATTCTAGTAAGTTGCTTAACTACATTAGGAAATACCAATGCTATAATTAGAATGAAACTTCAAACTTTGTTACAATTGAAAAAGGGTGTAAAACCCTAAAAATAAATTAAAATATTCTAATTATATTTCAATATGATGGTGAATATCAAACAATATTCCAAAAACCCTAAAGAGCCAAAAATCCAAATTTATAAATCCTAAAGCTTAAAAACCTTATAAAATTTGGATATAAACTTCCTAATATCAAATTTTTATTAATCAAATTATGGATTATATCAATGAGATAGAAATTTAAATTGTTATACATTCATCATAATTTATTAGATAAAAACAAGATCTTTAAATAAATAGAGAATTACATAAAGAATCATTTTTATAAAAATTATCGTTTTATAAAAATTGAAGAGGGAAATTATTTAATTTGAATTAGGAGAGAGAGAGAGAGAGAGGGCACTTTAATACCCTCAAAAATCCGGCACCCCCTCTCCCCCACGCTTTCATCTTCCTAAAAATTCAATCATTAAACGCAAACCCTCACTCTTCCACTTCTCTCTTCACTTTCTCTCACACTCCACCCATCTTACACTCAAGCTCTCTTCCTCTCTCTCTAACTCACGAAATCCTCCATTCTCTGCCATAATTTCGAAATTGAGAAGGCCTTGAAGTGTTCTTGCTTCTCTCAAGATCAAAACCAAGGTAAACAACACAATCCTCCCTCATAGTTTTATGATTTTACTTCCTCTTCTTCATGGTTCTTCTCTACTCTTCGGATTCTATGCCCTTCTATGGCTAGAAATCCTTACTTTTTCCCTTGTGGTTTGTAGATTCTCACCATAACACGATGCATGTGTTTGAGATGGTGAAAATCCGGGATCAAACCCATGCAAGGAGTGAAAAAGATGCACATGTGTTCATGTGACTTCAAAACCGAGTATTACATCTTCTTCTCCATTTCTTTTGTGTTCTTGCATGACCAAAAGCATTTAAACCATTTCTAGTACATCTTGGATGCTCATTCACTCCATGCATGTGCTAGAAATCGGACCTTAACAGAAGCATGCATGTTGTTCTTGTCAAAATGCCCTAAGAATGCACTCCAAGCAAACAGGGAAAACATGCAATCTGCCAAACTACTTTGTTCAGCTTTGAATGGCCATAACTTGGTCATTACTTAACCAAATCCTGATATTCTTTTTGTATTGGTTAGTTCCACGAGTTAACTTTCAACCCTGACTAGTCTCACTGTAAAATATTAAATATCGGATTTTGGGCAATTTTTACAATATGGTTGCGCGAACAGCTCTTTTTCTGCGATCACCATTTTTGCCTTGCGTGATCAGTGGCCTTAAACACAACCATAAATCTGGGGAAAAATAATTTAGAAACTTAACATATCCAGTGAATGATGGCTGAAATTTCGTAGCTTAAAACCCCACAGAATGTGCTACTCAAATTCATGAACTTCAGCCACATTTACATCTCATGCACTATAGTGTGCAACATTTCTTAACTTGTTTGGGTTCAATACCTCTATTTTCCCTTCTGAATAAATTTTGAACATTTTTCCTTTTGAAAGCCCTCACATGCATGTGATAATTTGTAAACTACCAAGAGCTTTTATCATTTCTTTGATTTATTAAAACTATTGCAAGGAAACAAGGGAATAAATCACATAAAATACTTCCAAAGGTCTATAAATCCGGAATAAATTCATGGATGACCCCTATGGTGAATAATTATCCCTCATTAAATTTCGTTGATTTTTATTGCTGTTTGGAATGATTTCCGATTTTCTTTTTGTTTGGGTATAATAAATCACAAAACCACTTTAGAGAGTGTGAAAATTGTATCTAACAATTTTCGCAGCCCTTACCTGTGGTGGGTGACTCGGAAATATAGTTTCAAAATTTTTCATTATGTCTTACTATTTTTCCCAATTTTTGGTAATTATAATGGTCTAAAAATAGGAAAAATAGTTCTGATGTTCCAAAATTCATGAAAATTTACTAGAACATCATGTCGTACAGTAGGAGGTTACATAAAAATTTTGATGATTTTTCTCGACTGTAAACTATTTTTCTCCTATTTTCTAAAGTTAAATACACTTAAATACACATAAATACACATAAATACCCAAAACCGGATTATACAATATGAAAACCACTTTTGGTATTTTTCCCAGATTAATTATACTGTAAACGATGTTACAAAAATTTTTGGTAATTTATTTTAACTTTTTAATATTTATTCTTCAATTAATGATTATTTAAAGGAATAAAACAAGGAAAAATAGAAATACCCACTGAAAAATCTCTTTTATATTTTTCCCAGCCTAGCTATGTATAATAACAGTTAAATAAAAAGCTTGGATAATTTTGGAAACTGTTTTCTATTTATTTCAATTTTTATTGGAATAAATGCTCAAAAATCATAAAATATAATTAAACAGCTTGGAAATCCATTTTTATAATTTTTCCAGCTTAGTATTGTGTAATAACAGTTAAATAAAAAGTTTGAGAATTTTTATCCTTTTAATGCCATTTTTCGTGAATTTATGTTGTTATAAAGACTTAAAAATTTGAAAAAGTGTAACCAATTAATATAAAATCCAATACTAAAACACAAATTGACACTTCACTATATGTAGAGTCTAATATATTAGCATTAGATTTCGACATGGAAACTCACTAGTGTGTGTTTGATGTCGTAGGATATCGGTAGTCAGACGTTGGTGCATCCCAAGGCACTACTTGTACCTGCACGAAACATTGTGAGTATTCACACACTCCCCTATTTTCAGTTTTTATGTTTTGGGGTGGAAAAGCATGTCCAAAAAAACTACTGTTTGCATTTTGTATTTAAATTGATTATTATCAAACATGATTGCTATTGTATTGCTATGTTTCTTTATGTATGTCTATGCAACACGGAACCTAAGAACTTATCGTACTAAGGCCCTTCCCTTATCTCTAACCATTAACTCTTTGAGCCAATGGTCATTATGGATAGCGCTATTAGGAATTTACAACTCCTCACTCGCCCTATTGCTGGAGTGCATGATACCATATTCATCTATGGAACGATAAGCATAGATCTCGATAGGGCTTCAGTCATAGGTTTGGTTGAGACTCATTGTTTGCTCATACACATACAAACTCGTTTCTCGTTATAGCAATAAACTTGAATTCATTAATAGCAATCAAATTTGTTTCTCATTAAAACAATGTACTTGTATTTACGAAAAGCCTTATTTCAAGCTCGATTTATAAACTTGTGAACTCACCAACTATTTTCATAGTTGACGCTCGTTTTACATGCTTTTTCAGGAAATAATTAGTAAGTGGATATAAAGATTCATCATCATAGAGCATGTTGCATCGTGTTGAAGTTATTTATGAAGTTATCTTTGAACAGTGGTATTTTGGAAAAAAATTGTATTTTGTTTCTTTTGAAGCTATGGGTTCTACACTTTTAAATACTGCTATGGTGATGCATCTTTATCTTTTGCAATGAAACCATTATCGCTATCATATCTTGCGTTTCCGCTTTAGCGGGGGGTGACAGAAGTGGTATCAGAGCTAAAGTTATAGAGAACATCGGTTTTTCTTTAAGAAACACAAACTATAACTAAAACTTACAAAGAAATTCTTTTTACATCAAACATATTACTAGTACAATTAGGTCGGAAGTTATATCATTGGACCTCGATTAAACATAGCCTAATCACCTATGTTTGATTAAGGAAAGATTTATACAAAGCCTGAGCTAATTATAATGGGAATATGTTCAACAAAAATATTTGAGAAAACTTTATTTCAAAAATTCAAAATTGTTAATTTTGGTGTGTGTAAGCATTGCATATTATAGGCATACATTGTCATTTATTTCATATCTCATTGAAATTATGTCTCAGTCCACTATGTCAACATCGTCATCTTCCCGCGCTGCCGCCTTAGCCGATGAGTCCGGCTACGTCACTATTATCCCTCGACGTTATCCCCCCGCTTCGGTAGAAGAAGACCCATCAGATGACACGAAAGATACAGGGAACTCGGTGGAGATCAGCAATGACAACCCCCCGAGTCAACGACGCGAGGCATCGCCTTCATCGGTGTTGCCACAGCCATCGCTTTATGGGCTTCGCATTCGGAGGACGGCGAGGAAGAGTGTTCCCATTCCAGGAAGGATAGCCACCAGCATAGCAGGACTTGGCACGGCAGGACCTAGCGGGGTAGGACCCAGCATTGCAGGACCGAGAGCACCGCCACCACAGCGAGTCATAGGGATACCTGTCAGGCAGCCAGGTATGACCCCGGAGGATGCATTCGATGGCAGCGGATCTATGTCACAGTCTCGCTGTGATAGCCGGGCATCAGGAGGTATTGAATGAAGTGATGACAGGGATGGAAATCCTGTTTCAGCATTCGATGAAGGCTACTGACACTGCTAGTGCTGCTAGAGGAAAGGCAGGTCATGCGATGATAGCATATTATGTGCTTGGTGGGCTATTACTGATTGTTGTGTTGATGTTTCTTCTTGAGATAGCGATTGGCTTTTGGTTCTGATTTCAGTATTTTATTTTATTTTGTCATGAAATGAAAACCCATGTTGGGTGTCTTTTGGGAAAAACATTTAAAACTTTATTTTGGGATTGATGTATTGGTTTGGTTTTAAGATTATTTCAAATGGTAATGAAAAATTTTATTTTATGTTTGAAAACTTTTACTATGAGGTCAAGCCCTAGAATTTATTTGGTAAATGGTTGAATAAAAAGATTTTTCTTTTCTTATCTTTCTAAAATCTATATGCCTAGTATTAATGCAAACTAATGATTTGACAACACTTACGGTTTTCAAAATAGTAGTGAACTACATATTATACATTATTTTATGTATTTATACGTATTTCTTCTCCTGTGTCATAGAACCATGGCAGGAAGGCCTAGTCGCGGGCGCCCACAGAACGAAACACCCGATCTTGCTCAAGTTGTAGCACAACAGCTCATGGAAGCAATCCCAAACATTGTTACTCAAGTAACTGCAGGACTTAATGCTAACCAAGGAAGTAGTGGAGGAAACCGGGGAAACAATGAAAGAGAATGCAACTACAAGTCCTTTATGGCTTCTAAACCTAAGGAGTTCCACGGAAAGGAAGGTGTGGTTGGGTTGCTGAAATGGATTAACAGCATGGAATTATTCCTTCACATTAGCAAATGCCTCGAGCGCAACAAAGTTGAGTATGAAACTTGCGTACTCCAAGATAGGGCATTGACCTGGTGGAATACTCTAGTGCAAACCCGAGGCCGGGCAGCAGCATATCAGCTAACTTTGGAAGACCTAAAGAAGCTGCTGATAGAGGAGTATTGTCCCAAGGATGAACTTCAGAAGCTTGAATCTGAATTCTGGAACCATTCTATGGTTGGAACACAGATAGAGAAGTACACAGCCCGATTTCATGAACTAGCAAAACTAGTACCTCACATGGTTAATCCTGAGGAGAAACGGATAGATCGTTACATCTGGGGTCTGGCACCAGAGATTCAGGGAATGGTTACCTCAGCAAACCCAACTACTATTCAGAGTGCAGTAAGTCTAGCAAATCGACTAATTAATAAAGTGATAAGGATGGGAGCATCGGCAAAGGAAAACTCTAGTAGCAAGAGGAAGCCAGTAGATCAGGGAGAGAAGAAGTATGGAGGCAAGTCAGGGAGGAAGCAGAAAGTCTCAAGAAACTTTATGGTAAGAGCCCAGGAGCAAGAACCAGTGAAAACTCAAGAACAGGAAGTGCAGGAGAGAAAGCAGTACTCAGGACCGCTTCCGAAGTGCAATAAGTGTAACTTCCATCACAAGGGAGCTTGCCCAGTGTGCTAAAACTGTAAACAAATAGGCCATTACTCAAAGTATTGTAAGTTGAATAAGGAGGGACAAAGGGCATGTTACGAGTGCGGGAGTACTGATCATCTCCGTAGAGCATGTCCCAAACTGAACAAAGGGCCTGGTAGCAATGGACAAGGCCAAGCCAGGCAAAACTTCCAAGGAAATCAAGTTGGACGGCCAAGAGGTGTAGCCTTTGTGATTGGTGCAGAAGAAGCTCGTCAGAACCCTGAAGTGATAACAGGTACGTTTCTCCTGAACAACCATTTTGAATCAGTAATATTCAATGCGGGAGAAGATAGGAGTTTTGTTTCTTTAGCATTTAGACCGTTAATTGGCTTGAAATCGAAAAAGATGAGGAATGCTTATGCTATTGAACTTGCTGATGGGTATGAAATTAGGGCTAATGATATAATTCCTGGTTTTACTCTGAATTTAGCTGATAAACTATTTAGCATTGACCTAATTCCTATAGAGCTAGTTAGTTTTGATGTGATAGTAAGAATGGATTGGTTATCCAAAAATAGGGCGGACATTGGTTGTTATGAGAAAGTCATTAGAGTGCCTCTCCCTAATAGAGAAACCCTTATCATACACGGTGAGAAGCCAGGAAGAAGTTTAAACATAGTATCAAGTATGAAGATTCACAAGTACCGGAAGAAGAATTGTATTGCATTCATGGCCCACGTGCTAGAAAGGGAACCTGAAGCTAAGCAACTCAAGGAGATTCTAGTGGTTCAAAACTATCCCAAGGTGTTTCCGGAGGAATTTCCCGGTCTACCCCCTCGCAGACAGGTCGAATTTCAGATAGATTTAATTTCCAGAGCGGCACCGGTAGCAAAGGCACCATATCGCCTTGCACCATCCGAGATGCAAGAACTATCCGGACAACTTCAAGAACTTCTAGACAAAGGGTTTATTCGACCAAGATCTTCACCTTGGGGAGCCCCAGTGTTATTCGTCAAAAAGAAAGATGGTTCGTTCCGAATGTGCATTGATTAAGAGAACTGAACAAGTTGACAATCAAGAATCGATATCCCCTCCCTCGAATAGATGACTTGTTCGATCAGTTGCAAGGCGCTTCCTACTTCTAAAAAATCGACCTTCGGTCAGGGTATCATCAACTAAGAATTCACGAAGGGGACATTCACAAAACAGCATTTAGAACCCGTTATGGACATTATAAGTTCTTAGTCATGCCTTTTGGACTAACGAACGCACCCGCTGTTTTCACGGATTTGATGAATAGGGTCTGTAGACCATACCTAGGCAACTTCGTAATTGTATTTATCGATGACATACTTGTATACTCACAAACGAAAGAAGATCACAATAGACATCTGAAGCTAGTGTTGGAGCTGTTGAAGGAGCAGAAATTGTATGCCAAGTTCACTAAGTGTGAATTTTGGATTCAGGAAGTACATTTCCTTGGTCATGTGATCAGCAAAAGAGGAATTCATGTAGATCCAGCTAAGATTGAGGCAATCAAGAAATGGGAAGCCCCCAAAACCCCGATAGAAATACGACAGTTCTTAGGATTAGCTGGGTACTACAGACGCTTCATTGAGAATTTCTTTAGGATTGCTCAACCATTAACATCTTTGACCCAAAGGGATAGAAAATTTCTCTGGGAAGAGAAACACGAAGAGGCATTTCAAATCCTGAAAAACAAGTTGTTGAATGCACCAATTCTGGTTTTACCAGAAGGATCATAGAACTTTGTGGTGTATTGTGATGCGTCTCATCAAGGATTAGGATGTGTGTTAATGCAAAAAGATAAGGTCATTGCGTATGCTTCCAGACAACTCAAACCGCATGAGAAAAATTATACCACCCATGATCTAGAACTAGGAGCAATAGTTTTCGCTCTTAAGATATGGAGGCATTATTTGTACGGAACCAAGTGCACAGTCTATACCGATCACAAAAGCCTTCATCATATCCTAGATCAGAAAATTTTAAACATGCGGCAGAGGAGATGGGTAGAGTTGTTTAGTGATTATGATTGTGAGATACAATATCACCCAGGAAAGGCTAACGTAGTAGCCGACGCTCTTAGTAGGAAAGAAAGAGTGAAACCTTCCCGTGTGAGAGCTTTGGGAATGGCAATTCAGACAAGCTTGAAATCTCAAATCATTGATGCCCAGGAGAAAGCGTTATTCAAGGAAAATATTCCTGGCAAGACCTTAAATAGTTTGGAAGAGAGATTTGAAACCAAACTTGATGGAGTTCGTTATTTTAAGGATTGGGTCTGGATTTCAAGGGTTAACAATCTGAGAGACATGGTACTAGAGGAGTCTCATCGATCTAAATACTTAATCCACCCTGGAGCAGATAAGATGTACAAGGATCTTAAAGAGTACTATTGGTGGCCTGGAATGAAAAAGGATATTGCCTTGTATGTCAGGAAGTGTTTGACATGCTCAATAGTGAAAGCTGAACATCAAAAACCATCCGGCTTGTTGCAACAGCCGGAAATTCCCCAATGGAAATAGGAGCAAATATCTATGGATTTTGTTACCAAACTTCCTAGAACTGCTAAAGGTCACGACTCAATTTGGGTCATAGTGGATCGACTGACAAAATCTGTTCACTTTCTCCCCCATTCGGGAAGATTTCAAGATGGACAATTTGGCCAAAATCTACATCGACAAAATTGTTTCTCTGCATGGTGTACCCCTATCCATCATTTCTGATAGAGATAGTCGTTTTACATCATGATTTTGGTGGATGTTGCAGAAGGCACTAGGAACTAAGATAGATTTGAGCACAGCTTACCACCCCCAGACAGATGGGCAAACAGAGAGAACAATAAAAACATTGGAAGACATGCTACGAGCGTGTGTCATTGAGTTCAAAGGAAATTGGGATACTCATTTGCCTCTAATTGAGTTTTCCTACAATAACAGTTATCACACGATTATCCAATGTGCTCCACATGAAGCATTGTACGGACGCAAGTGTCGTTCGCCCTTATGCTGGACAGAAATCGGAGACAGACATTTGACTAGACTCGAACTTATCCAGGAAACATCTGACAAGATTGCTATCATCAAGGATAGGCTTAAAGCTGCCAGAGATCGTCAGAAAAGTTATGCGGATAATCGTCGAAAACCATTAGAATTCCAAGTAGGTGACAAGGTACTTTTAAAAGTGTCGCCTTGGAAAGGGCTTGTACGTTTTGGTAAGAAAGGAAAACTAAGCCCGAGATATGTTGGACACTTTGAAATCATTTAAAGGATTGGTACGGTAGCGTATAAGCTCCAATTACCCCAAGAGTTAAGCGCCATTCATGACACATTCCACATTTCCAATATTATGAAATGTCTAGCCAACGAAGCATTGGTAGTACCCCTGAAGGAAATTAAGATCAATGATAAGCTAAACTTTGTTGAAGAACCGATATAAATCCTAGACAGGGAGATAAAACAACTTAAGCGGAGTAAGATTCCGATTGTGAAAGTTCGATGGAACTCAAAACGCAGGTCGGAGTACACCTAGGAGCGTGAGGACTTCATGAAGGAAAAGTATCCACAACTTTTCCCATGCGATGACAAGCGATGACATAGAAAGAATTTCGGGACGAAATTCTTTTTAAGTGGAGGATACTGTGACAACTGTCAATTCAGGTCATTCTCGGACTCATGCATCTTTATAAAAAAAAACCATTCATGCACAACATGCCATGGCCTAGTAGTAAAGATTAGGTGAAAATCTTGCATAAACTAGGATCCAACTAAGATCTAGGACTAATATACTTGACCCTTACGATTCTAGTAAGTTGCTTAACTACATTAGGAAATGCCAATGCTATAATTAGAATGAAACTTCAAACTTTGTTACAATTGAAAAAGGGTGTAAAACCCTAAAAATAAATTAAAATATTCTAATTATATTTCAATATGATGGTGAATATCAAACAATATTCCAAAAACCCTAAAGAGCCAAAAATCCAAATTTATAAATCCTAAAGCTTAAAAACCTTATAAAATTTGGATATAAACTTCCTAATATCAAATTTTTATTAATCAAATTATGGATTATATCAATGAGATAGAAATTTAAATTGTTATACATTCATCATAATTTATTAGATAAAAACAAGATCTTTAAATAAATAGAGAATTACATAAAGAATCATTTTTATAAAAATTATCGTTTTATAAAAATTGAAGAGGGAAATTATTTAATTTGAATTAGGAGAGAGAGAGAGGGCACTTTAATACCCTCAAAAATCCGGCACCCCCTCTCCCCCACGCTTTCATCTTCCTAAAAATTCAATCATTAAACGCAAACCCTCACTCTTCCACTTCTCTCTTCACTTTCTCTCACACTCCACCCATCTAACACTCAAGCTCTCTTCCTCTCTCTCTCTCTAACTCACGAAATCCTCCATTCTCTGCCATAATTTCGAAATTGGGAAGGCCTTGAAGTGTTCTTGCTTCTCTCAAGATCAAAACCAAGGTAAACAACACAATCCTTACTCATAGTTTCATGATTTTACTTCCTCTTCTTCATGGTTCTTCTCTACTCTTCGATGTCTATGCCCTTCTATAGCTAGAAATCCTTACTTTTTCCCTTGTGGTTGGTAGATTCTCACCATAACACGATGCATGTGTTTGAGATGGTGAAAATCCAGGATCAAACCCATGCAAGGAGTGAAAAAGATGCACATGTGTTCATGTGACTTCAAAACCGAGTATTACATCTTCTTCTCCATTTCTTTTTTGTTCTTGCATGACCAAAAGCATTTAAACCATTTCTAGTACATCTTGGATGCTCATTCACTCCATGCATGTGCTATAAATCGGACCTTAACAGAAGCATGCATGTTGTTCTTGTCAAAATGCCCTAAGAATGCACTCAAAGCAAACAGGGAAGACATGCAATCTGCCAGACTACTTTGTTCAGATTTGAACGGCCATAACTCGGTCATTACTTAACCAAATCCTGATATTATTTTTGTATTGGTTAGTTCCACGAGTTAACTATCAAACCCAACTGGTCTCACTGTAAAATATTAAATATCGGATTTTTGGCAATTTGTACAAAATGGTTGCGCGAACAGCTCTTTTTCTGTGATCACCATTTTTGCCTTGCGTGATCAGTGGCCTTAAACACAACCATAAATCTGGGGAAAAATAATTTAGAAACTTAACATATCCAGTGAATGATGGCTGAAATTTCGTGGCTTAAAACCCCACAGAATGTGCTACTCAAATTCATGAACTTCAGCCACATTTACATCTCATGCACTATAATGTGCAACATTTCTTAACTTGTTTGGGTTCAATACCTCTATTTTCCCTTCTGAATAAATTTTGAACATTTTTCCTTTTGAAAGCCCTCACATGCATGTGATAATTTGTAAACTACCAAGAGCTTTTATCATTTCTTTGATTTATTAAAACTATTGCAAGAAAACAAGGGAATAAATCACATAAAATACTTCCAAAGGTCTATAAATCCGGAATAAATTCATGGATGACCCCTATGGTGAATAATTATCCCTCATTAAATTTCGTCGATTTTTATTGCTGTTTGGAATGATTTCCGATTTTCTTTTTGTTTGGGTATAATAAATCACAAAACCACTTTAGAGAGTGTGAAAATTGTATCTAACAATTTTCGCAGCCCTTACCTGTGGTGGGTGACTCGGAAATATAGTTTCAAAATTTTTCATTATGTCTTACTATTTTTCCCAATTTTTGGTAATTATAATGGCCTAAAAGTAGGAAAAATAGTTCCGTTTATCCAAAATTCATGAAAATTTACTAGAACATCATGTCATACAGTAGGAGGTTACATACAAATTTTGATGATTTTTCTCTACTGCAAACTATTTTTTTCCTATTTTCTAAAGTTAAATACACTTAAATACACATAAATACCCAAAACCGGATTATACAATATGAAAACCACTTTTGGTATTTTTCCCAGATTAATTACATTTTAAATGATGTTACAAAAAGTTTTGGTAATTTATTATAACTGTTTAATATTTATTCTTCAATTAATGATTATTTAAAGGAATAAAACAAGGAAAAATAGAAATACCCACTGAAAAATATCTTTTATATTTTTCTCAGCCTAGTTATATATAATAACAGTTAAATAAAAAATTTTGGGTAATTTTGGAAACTGTTTTCTATTTATTTCAAGTTTTATTGGAATAAATGCTCAAAAATCATAAAATATAATTAAACAGCTTGGAAATCCATTTTTATATTTTTTCCAGCTTAATATTGTGTAATAACAGTTAAATAAAAATTTTGAAAATTTTTATCCTTTGAATGCCATTTTTCGTGAATTTATGTTGTTATAAAGACTTAAAATTTTGAAAAAGTGTAACCAATTAATATAAAATCCAATACTAAAACATAAATTGGCATTTCACTATATGTAGAGTTTAGTATATTAGCATTATATTTCGACATGCAAACTCACTAGTGTGTGTTTGATGTCGTACGATCCCGGTAGTAAGACGTTGGTGCATCCCGAGGCACTACTTGTACCTACACGAAACATTGTGAGTATTCACGCACTCCCCTATATTCAGTTTTTATGTTTTGGGGTGGAAAAGCATGTCTATAAAAACTAGTTTGCATGTTGTATTTAAATTGATTATTATCAAACATGATTGCTATTGTATTGCTATGTCTCTTTATGTATGTCTATGCAACACGGAACATGAGAATTTATCGTACTAAGGCCATTCCCTTATCTCTAACCATTAACTCTTTGAGCCAATGGTCATTATGGATAGCGCTATTAGGAATTGACAACTCCTCACTCGCCCTATTGCTGGAGTGCATGATACCATATTCATCTATGGAACGATAAGCATAGATCTCGATAGGGCTTCAGTCATAGGTTTGGTTGAGACTTATTGTTTGCTCATACACATACAAACTCGTTTCTCATTATAGCAATAAACTTGTATTCATTAATAGCAATCAACTTTGTTTCTCATTAAAGCAATGTACTTGTATTTACGAAAAGCCTTATTTCAAGCTCGATTTATAAACTTGTGAACTCACCAACTATTTTCATAGTTGACGCTCGGTTTACATGCTTTTTCAGGAAATAATTAGTAAGTGGATATAAAGATTCATCATCATGGAGCATGCTGCATCGTGTTGAAGTTATTTATGAAGTTATCTTTGAACAGTGTTATTTTGGAAAAACTTGTATTTTGTTTCTTTTGAAGCTATGGGTTCTAAACTTTTAAATACTGTTATGCTGATGTATCTTTATCTTTTGAAATGAAACCGTTATCGCTGTCATATCTTGCATTTCCGCTTTAGCGGGGTGTGACATAAAAGGATAAAATTAATTTTTATATATATATATATATATATATATATATATATATATATGTTGTTTTTTATGGTAAAATATATTACCAAATAGCTAATGAATATATAATTATTTACCAAAACAGTCCATGAGTTTACAATTAATACCAGACAGCCCTTTAATACAATTGTTTGTTCTGTAAGTATATTACTTTGAAAAGTATTCAATTTATAACATTGTACTTTCATTTTCTTATAAAACACATGTTGCCTTGTGAAAAGTCGTTTTATAATAATGTACTTTCAATAACATGCTTTATTACCATAAAAACAAATGGATACAAATATAACACCAAACAGCCCCGTAAATAAAATGGAAATACTTTGATAAAAACAAAAGTATGTTGCTATAATAATCAACCGATAGAAAGTACATTACTATTATTTGAATTTAAACCTTCATAAAGTAGTATGTCCCAATAATTAACCTAATCTATATTTGTAATTTATATTAGATTATACTGATGTAAAGGTCTTCATCTATTTTTTGTATTTACCAAAAAGAGAGCCATTGGTGTCAACGATCATCCGTTGGCCATAGTTCATCCACCAATTCATTTGTGTATTCTCATTTCCATAGATAATGTATTCTTGTTCCAAGGGTAGTTGTGGAATTTCATTTTGCATGCAATCTTCTTCATTCATAACTTTCTAATTTGAAAGTATAATGAATTCATCTTGTAGGGGTAATTTTGGAATTTTATTTGCTTGTCATATTTTGTTTGTGTATTCAAAAAACTTCTTTTCATTTTTAGATTTGGTGGTTTGATTGTTGAATGGTTCCACTTGAACACTTGTAATATCGTAAACATCACCAAATTTGCAATCTTCACATAACCAATCATTTTTAGGTACTTCATCTTTAATGCTATGCATAAAATATATGTGTTCGGCGCCATCAATACATCTACTACATATATCAAGTAAGTGCTCATAACCTATATCTCCACATATATCACACACAATGATATCACATAACTGGTCATCAACAACCTCAACATCCATTACCCTGAACATATAACTTGCAAAAAACCCTAAACTTGGAAAAAAAAACAATGTTTCACCTAACACCCTATTTTTAGAAAGAAAATTATGAATATTGAAAAAATTGTAAATAAAATTACCCAATATGTATATGTTTATGTACATGTAAACAAAAAACTCAATCATTAAATTAAAGAGAGTGAGAATGTATATTAACTACATTTCACAAAGATATTACCTAATAAGATTTATGTTTTATGCAGGAACCAAGAAGGAGAGAGTGCATGGAAAAAAAGGTTAAAATGTTGAATATTTCGGTTCTGTTAACACAAAAACACAGAGAGACACCATTAAGATAAGAGGGAGAGAGAGAGAGAGAGGGAGGGGGGGAGGGAGTTGATATATATATATATATATATATATATATATATATATATATATATATATATATATATATATATTGTATTTTATTAGAGAGAGAGAGTGAGTGAGTGAGTGAGTGAGTGAATTATACTGTGTTAGTATGTAAACACAGGCACACACAGTCACAAACACCATTTAACATACCTGCTATGTTTGTTTTTTCTGCAGGAACCAAGATCAGATCCTGTTAACACAAAAAACACACAGACAATATTAAAGAAAATAGAGAGATAAAGAGAGAGAGAGAGAGAGAGGGAGAGAGAGAGAGAGGCGTTTGTATATTTATGTATTTGTAGTATGTTGTATTAGAGAGAGAGAGAGTTATATTGTGTATGTAGGTCTACACAATCAAACACAGTCACAAACACTATTGAACATACATGTTATGTTTTTTTTCTGTAGGATCCGAGAGAGATTATGACAACCCGAAAAAGTTTTTGTAACATCCATAAATTTATGCCAAATTTAAACTTTTCAATCGTAAATAAAAACCAAATAGCATTGTTTACAAAAATGTTTTCAAAGCATTATCCATCAGAGTGTCCCAAAAATCATAACATAAGAATGAGGAGTGGTACGGCTATGCCTTCGCCTTTCCATGATCTCCTGAAGTACCTAAAACAATAAACTAAAAACTGTACCCAATAACAACTAAAGGGTCGGCCTTGGTTCCGTAGACCCTATCGATATAGTTAGGATAACTTACCTTGCAGATGTCGACTCGGAAGGTAAGCTCCAACTCTCGGATCACTTGACACAGGCTCCACCACCTATAGCGTAATATGCTCGTAAGTCCTTAACCTTATAAGGTACTCCATAATCCACTAGCCAACCCCTAATCAAAGTCAAATTCCTCAGTCAAGGTCAATAGTCCAGTTTAACCTCGACTCGCCGAGTACCCTTGGCTACTCGCCGAGTTTCCTTGAAGCACATTCCAACTCACCGAGTCATTAGGGTGACTCGTCGAGTTCCTTCAATTCTCGATCAAAATTTAAGGCCATCGAGTTCCCTCCATGCAACTCGACGGATTCACACGCATACATATCCAGGAGAAAACTCATCCGACTCGTCGAGTTGTTCTTCAACTCGTCGAGTCTATAGCAATCATCATCGGACTCGCCGAGTTGCTCATCCAACTCGTCGAGTTCACGGTCATTGTCACACCCCCGAACCAGATGGCAAAAACGTCTGAGGGATCTTGTGACTTAAATTGAATACCATCACAATGATTATACATGAATCATAACATCATTCATCACCATGCATTGAAATAATACAACTGATATTGTTTACATCCATTACATTGTTTTAGTCATTACAATTTCATAGCATAAACGGTTCGATAGATAATCTAAGCAAAACACCATGACATAACTTGATACTTATTCTTTGGCTTACCTGTTACCTAAGAATACAAGTTATTTTGAAAAACGTCAACATATGAAATGTTGGTGAGTTCATAAGTAATGTTGTAGCAAAATGATTTGGTGTAGTTTGTAAATCCAGAAAATCCGATATTTTCTGAAAAGAGTATTTGTTTAAAAAAAAAGTGTGAAGATCCGTAAATATGCTTGTTGATTTTTAAAACATGTATAGTTGCTGAACGTTGTATACACCACACAAGTGAATATGTTGAACTTCCCAGGAAAACCCGATGTTTTCCCAATACGTAAAATACGTGACTTGTTTATTGTTATACCGATACATCAAATATTTTTTATTACCCGGGTGGCGTTGGATTAATTAGGGTTTGTGAGTTGTTATAATCACGCATTAGGAAAATGACTAGTTTATAACTACAAATTATGAACGATCCTTAAAGGCGTTGGCCGTTACTACTCACTTAATCCCCCCACCCTGATTACTATTGTTTATCGTCCTAAATCTGTTTACTTTGTTTTCTCATAGCCCAACAATCGAGGAGAAATGAGGGTACAAAGCCCCCCTTTATTACCAGGAGTTGTTCACGGCTATCGGGAATGTGAAAGACACTTGGACCAACTCGCATTTGACTTCTCGACATCACTAGCAGTACTAATGGGCCATTAGGGCCCAATAACACATTATAGCTATTGAAAGTCCTTTTATGTGGAACTGGGTCATAGAAGGCCCAATATCACGTAAGCATAATCCCATTGGGCCCAAAGATCATGTTGATGGGCTAGCAAGGCCCAACAAGCAAGATTTGAAACTTTCAAGCCCAAAGTTTGTATGTTGACTCATCGTAGTTATCGCGTGATTAACGAATTACTTTGGTTTAACGATTTTGTGTTTTTATCGATTCGAGACCGAATCAATTTGTTTGGTAACGATGTGTATTATTGAGAGTGTATTTGTTTTCCATTTTCGTCGGTAATTCGCGGATCTTGTATTTTAATTTGATTGTTTGTAAGTAGAGTTTGACCCTTTTCATTACTCTTCCTTTTATAAAAATAACACTTTTGGTCCTTTTATCTAAAAGAATTTCATTTTTAGTCCTTAAAACACTTTTGTATGATTTTTTTGATGAAAACACAATTTTACCCAAAAGTTTATTTAATTGACAGCTTCAACCCCTCTAGAATAGTGGTTCTCGGTTAAGGACCCATTTTTCACAACTTTTACAATTTTGGCACAAAATCTAAAATTTTGCATTTTTAGTCCTTTTTTATAATAAAAAGAATTTTTGAACCTTATAAACATTTTATTATGCTAATTGCTCCCTGTTTTACAGAAAATTTCATTTCTAGCCCCTCAACTTGTAAAATTTCGCATTTTGGGGCTTATTGGGTCGAAAAGCCCAAAATTAGCCCATTAGGTTAAAATTTTACATTTTAAGTCCTTAGAAATTTCTAAAAATCAGGAAAATATTTATGGAAACTGTTTTGGACCCTCTTACCTTTCAAGAACTGTGACTTGTTGATTTTTACCCCAAGTTTGTATTTTTGACAGTTTAAGCCCAAAAATGGGTTTTATGTTCAAGTATGTTTATTCTAACCTTATAAACTATTTTTCTTCACTTGATTAGTGTAAAATAGCTTAAGTTATGTTTATTTCCTTCCTCATGTCTTAGATCTCGGTTATTACACACTTTTTGATAACATATTCATCACAAAACATATGATATCACACACATACATGCATCAAATCACACATAGCATACATTTACACATAGATCTACACATTTTCTTGTATTCTCCCCCATAAAACTCATAAAAACCGAAAAGAAGGGGGTATGAAACTCACCTTGAGTTGTGGATCGGTTTTGAAGAAGATTTGGAGAAGTTTGGTGCTATTTTCGGCCCTATCAAGTTCCTTGGATGGATCTCGAACTTAGATGCTTCTAAGGCGCAAGATCATGAGTTTGAATGAATTAAGAGATGATTCTTGAATGAAAGGAAATAGCTAGATTATGGATCTAACATCAACTTACCTTAGATGATGTGTTTGTGGGTTAAATCTCCTTGAAAGCTTCCTTAATCTCGAAAATATGGAAAGGAGTGGAGAGAGTTTTCTTGAGAGAATTGTGAGTGAAATGTGTGTGTGTGTGTGTGTGCTTGGATTCGACCGAGAGTAAGAGAGAGGGGGGAGAAGAGAGGTTTTTGAGTTGATTTTCATGAAAACATGAGATGGTGCATGGGAAACCTATGGATAAATGTGAGGTGACATAGGAAAAGTCAACTCTCCTTCTTTGGTTGGGCTTAGGCCGAGAATGGAGAGAAAAAAAGGAAAGGATTGGGCCCTTAAACGCCTAAGTCCAAATCATAGATAATTTAGATAACTATTGGCCCAAAATAAATCAAGAAATGATTTTTATGGCCTATTAGGGCTAGTTAGGTAAGTTATGGCCCAATGAGGTCCATTAAGGTATTTTATTTCATTCTAGGCCCAATATGGCCCAAAATGTTAAAATAAATGAAAGTGGGTCTAATTTGAGCTCATTCAAGAGTTCTAAGCCCAAGATTTTCCAATTGGAAGCTTATTGGCCCATTGGGCCCAATAAGGAAATCCTAGTCCAAAATGGACTTAAACAAGGATTTCTAGGGTTTCCAATTATTTGTTGACTATTTGCAGTGCATGTATGATGTGTTTGATTGAGATTTGGTTGTTAATGAATAAGCATCTTACATGCTTTCCCATTGTTGTTTTACATTTTTTATCGTTGTTCAATGTTTACAAGGCTTCAAATTCCTAGTTGTGACAGTCATCTTCATGTGACTCGCCGGGTCAACCTTGCGACTCATCGAGTCCATTCAGTCCTTTTTCCATACAGACCTATTTTGAGCCATGCAGCGACTCCAAATCACAGATCCAAGCTTCTAGGGCATGCTTTTCACGTAAAGTTGCAAACATTACGTGCATGCATAGCTACAAAGGTTCTAAATGCCCAATCCAAGCTCTTAATGGGGTCTTGAAAGACCCTCACTTTCGTATTTATGGAAGACCCAAACTTTCATACTTTACAATTTAGTTACTCCAAAACATGCTACTTGCATATTCATAAAAACAATACTTTACATTGATAAAGATGTTACAAACTATTGGATACAAACCGACTATTTTAAAGTGTTATATACTACATAACTTCCCAGGATTCTATAGTTTTATACATTTGGGATTGAAAAATACAATAGTTTCAAACTATTCATAAGCTTCTATCGGTACAATAGTTTCAAACTATTCAAAAATCTTCTACCAGTATATAACTATACTGGATGTTTATCTCTTGCAATTTGTTAAACATTGAGAGGGTAAGCGATGACGCTTAGTGAGTTCAATAATAGATACAATATAACGTTATGCCATATATATACTTCAATATGGCATAAGCAAAAAGGAACAAGGAAGAACAAGGGCATATGTGAATCATGTGACAAACTTTCCATATCAATCATTGATTTGATCTAAAGATATACAATCAATGAGACATAACAATTTTCATACTTGATATACATCAATAAAGCTTTGGCCCAAATGGCACAGAAGACATACAACTTCGGATTAACATTTTGGTAGATTTCAAGCTTATAGCCCTGTCTAACCTTCTGCCAATACCATACAATAGAAATAATTCTCTTACGGAGACATGTTCTACATGGCCAGAGGCTACATACCAGTACCAACGTGAATCTAAGACCTTTCACTGATCACATGGTCAAAGGTATTTCTTTGCTATTAAAAATAACGAATAAAAATAACCCGGGAAAATGACCCAGAATAATAACACTAAAAAACACATAGCACATATAACACATAACATACAATTGCTTCTATATATTAAACTCATCGTGAAATAAGCAGGGGCTAAAATGTTAATTAGGGTAGCACTTCGGCTCTAAATATCACTTTCTTCGTTGAAAATCAGGAGTTTTCTTGAAAACCGGGCTCTGCAAAGGTAGAGCTTCAAAACTGAAAAGATAAATTTTTCGGACTTCTTGGGAGTCTTGGGGCGTGTTTCGGGCTTTGGAATCAGTATTGGGGCTTCTGGGGAAGTCGGAATAGTAAAAATATCAAAAAGGGGGGGTGCAAGTGGCAATTTTCCAAAATACTCGAGAAGGCTCGCAAGCCTTGTATTTATAGGGCGAGAGGCTCGGATCCAAGGGCTAAGAAGGCTGCACACGGAAGCAGATGTGAGGTTCAGCCGAGAAGGGTGACTCAGCGAAGGCAGGTGGCAGCGAGGGAGAGAGACATGCATGCGAGGTCGGACACGGGCACTTGTGCGAGGCGCGTCGGACGCGTACTCGTCCACGGTTCGGACCACTCGGAAGGCGACAGGTGTGCAACACGCGGAGGAGCTAGCTTCGGATGAGTCACGATCAGACACGGGGTGCACATGGAGCGAAGGATCCGATGACGTGGCCTATTCCGGACCTTATCCTTGCGAATTTTCTCGGAAAATGGTCCCAAATCTTCTAAAATCCACAACTTTCGCATAAGAGCTCCATTTTTGACGTTCTTTATATGCAGGCATAGCTAAAAGTATGCTCTACAACTTTAATTTAGACTTCATCGGCTAATTTTGACTTTAATTTTAATAACATTATTTTTAACAGACCAGGACAGGAAAATTCGTTAAAAATTCATAACTTCTTCATCCGACGTCCGTTTTCATCATACTTTTTACCGTTGTACTACTAATGATGAGACCTTCAATTCTAGTTTAGGTTGTGTCAGCTAAAAATCAATCAATCTAAAATTTGAGTTTTTAGCTGTCTACTGCTAAGCTGAAACTTCGAAAAATTATAACTTCCTCATATGAAGTCAGATTTTGGCGTTCTTTTTATCGAACTTCTCGGTTTAACAAATACGACGACTTTCATTTAGATTACTAAGGCTAAAAAGTAGTTTATCAAAAACTCACTTTTTACGTCATTCAGCGTTGTGTCGGTTTTGTCGCGAATCTTCGATTGGTCATAACTTCTTCGTTATAACTCAGATTTCGATGAGGTTTTCGCCTAAATGTTTCTAACGAGATTATTTACAACTTTCAATAATAAAATTTTACTTATTTAAAATTTTATATTTTAGCTATATTTCACTATTTGGCTTTTAATTGAAATCTCATAAGATTTCCAATAATTTATGATTTTACTTCAATTCTAGTAAAAACTATCCGTTAGAACTCAACATTCAAATTCACATAATATTTCATATTATTATTTACTTAAAACACGATTTCAAAATGTATATGTTACAGGTCTCATGCCCAAGGAGGTCCTCATTCACGACCAATACAACAACTTTATGATTCAAAAACTTAAGGAGGGTCCAGATCTTAAGTTACAACTTCAGATCTAGCCCATAGCCCACCTTGTCAACCTCAAAATCCATAAAAACCTCCAAAAACTCAACAAAAGGAAAAAGCGAACTAAGGATGGCAACTTGATACCTCCAAGGGATGCTAGCTGAGGTAAATACTGCTTCCCACACCTTCCTTGCTTCAATTCCTTTGCACTTCTAGCTTTTCTCTTCTAGCCCACCTTCTTTACAAGCTTAAGACACACACCAAAATGGAATACCACAAGAATTAGGGTTTGAAGGAGCTTTCAAAGACTGCAAAGAGGCCAAAGGAGGCTGAGGCTCCTTTAAATAAGGGTGCAAACCCCGGGATTTTAGGGTTTCATCTGCTAGCTCCTATTCGCTGAGTCCCAATATGGACTCATCGAGTAGGTCACTTAACACGCGATCCCACCCCGCTGCTACTCGACGAGTAGGGCAATCAACTGGTCGAGTAGAGCTTAACTCAATACATCTTATTTAAAACAATACCTGAGAATCAGGGCGTTACAGATTTGCTTTAAAACCTCAGTTAGTAAACTCAACTGAGTGTCCGACTCCTTACTATTGAGTTCCAACCTTGTTAAAGGTCATTCTAAGGATTTTTAGCCTAGTGCACTTAAGGAATAAGTGTTGGGAATTACCTGCTAGAGCCACCGAACAACATACAAGCCTTAACCATCACTACCATGACTTCACAGCCACAACACTTAGAGTTTTTGGCCGTAAACTCCAAGTGGGCCATAAACTCACCTCTATATAGAAAAGTCTTGGCCATATCTTCCATTCTTTCCTTCTTGGCCGATTTTCCTCCATTCTCTCTCAAGTATCATCCAACATTTCATCTTAGATCTTCAAAAGTGTAAGTGTTCTTCCTTTAGTTTGTTATTACACTTCATCTCCTAGTTACAAACAATCCTATGTGTGCATGCAAACCTATGTGTGCATGCAACCCTAGAATTGGATCTATGTTTTACTATTAGTTACACAACATTATGAACACATAATAACACCCTAATGAGTCATACTATTTTCGAAATTCACCAAGAAGATTATAATACATAACTTTTGTTGTTATATAGTAATAACAACTCAAATCCTCCTTGTAATGGCTTTAGAAAGCTTAGAGTCACTAGTATCACTCCTCTAATGGCTCACAAACACCAAGAGCAAGAGGATGAAGAATGATAAGAGAGGAGGCACCCAAAAACGTGTGGAAACCCTAAGGAAACTCTTAGCCACGTTTTTGGTGCTCTAGGGATCCTTAAATAGTGAGGCTATTAGGGTTATCTAACAACGAAACCCTAATTTGACTGCTTAGGCCCAAAGCAACCCAAGGACTCCCTTCTTAGATGCCTTGGATGATTTCTAATGGGTTTACCCATAGAATTCGTCCATCCTTATAATATGGTGTCATTAGCCCAATATTCAACTATCATACAATTGACAGATCTAGTCCCTTAAGTTTAATTAATGTCTTTTAGCCACAAAATTAATTCTTAATTAATTATTGACTAATATTAATTAACCAATATGATTTCTCCTTTAATATATTATTCTCATAATATATTAATAAATCATAATTAATTCTTTCTCTCCATAATTCAGCCTATCAAGTTGCTTTGGTGAAGGCAACCCAAAAGGACCATGCACCATCGGGTCAAGTACATACTAAAATAGTTATGAACTTAGACACTAATCCAACAATCTCCCACTTGGATAAGTCTAATAACTATTATGCATATGACTTCAGATCCTGATCCGCAATCGTAGCATTCAAAAGCTGTTGTCAACTCTGATCTTATCAGATACGCATCCTTTAGATAAGAGATCATATATTCCTCCATTCTAGATATCGTATAGACTGAGACATGGATTTAAATCATTCTCTCTGTCTATGTGTTGTTTCCCGATTTCCGATTTACGATGACTGACAACAAACTACAATTGAACACATCAAACTAGTCCCGGCTTGGCCAAGCGCTTAGGAGTCATCACTAAATCATCGAGGGGCCACATATATCGCTTTCATCCCACTTCGGATAAAAGGAACGGATAAACTTTGATTCAATGCTTGCTTGCACTCACACACCGAATCACACACAACAATATGTTTTATGACACCAAGTTACTGGTGCGTTTACATATTATCAATGTGTAACCTAATCACAAGATACAACTCACACATCTCAGTTTCAATAATATAAGATATTATCATCTCACCAATCACTCATGATAAAATCCATGAAGTGATCCAAGTGAGCGTGGGTTTAATCCAATGCTCAAAATCATATTCATAAGCACTCATGAACGTTTCAGCAAACCCTTGCTATGTCTAATACACTTTAGACAATCTACAAACCAATTCATGACAGTCTTCATTCATTCTTACTTCCAACATATGAACGACTGCAGTCCGTTCGAATAATTTGATTGTTCTGAACCAATTTAATTATTCAGGAAGTCAAAACATGCAAAGTGAAACACAAGAATAATACTAATCCCATATGGCCCCAAACTCTGGGTATAAATAATACATTTTACTTAATCACCATATTGATTACTCATTATTTGTTGTTTCGAGTAATCAACTTCTTTCTTGAATTATTACTACACTTGTCCCATGCTCTTAGCATGCACACAATGTTCACTTATGGTCCTTACTTTGTGAAATAGATCAAATGAACACATTTCCAATCATACTCATTTCACAACTCTCAATACCTATCACAAGTGTAAGAATATCAAATTCTTGTTACTTTTGCTAGATTTTAACATTTTATGGAATGATTCTTTCGTAAAGTCATAGCTCAAAATCATCAAGACTTGGCCAATCTCTATAAGAAACAATTCTATAGATATGATGTCTCAAAGTACATTCCTTTGAACTTCCTTTCTTGCATAAAAGTTTCTAATCTAGATATAGATTCTCAATATCCAACTCCCAATATGGAAACATTTCCATATTTGCCATTTGACAACTCATTCTTAATAGAATCTTATCTATTCATAAAAATGTCAATATGGTCCATCCAATACCATACTTCCAACTACTCACAAGCGACCAATCCTCAGCGAGCTTTGGATCGTCCTTTGATAGTTGTTTAATTATCTTAGTCAAAACCTATTCTTCTCCTTTTCCCTCTAAATGCGCTAGACATTTGGAAAATTTTAGAATGGTCAAATATTATACCACTTGCGATCGATCATATACCTAAAGTGTATGGGACACGACGCATAATGTCTTACAGAAAGATACGATACTTTATCAATCTTATAGCACGTGCGATCGATCCTATACCCGAAGCGTATGGGACATGACGCATAATGTCTTACATAAAGATACGATACTTTATCAATCTTCTGCCATAATATTTAATGTTTCACGTTCTCACAATTCGAACTATGAAGAGGGATGTCATAATCATATTCGAAATTTTGAGAACGTACTATGTATCCTTGACTAAATTTATTAACATTCTAGAACCTAAGCCTTTAGATTTGAAATGAAGCATAATATTCTCTCCCTTAATTATAGCAAAACAACTTTTCAACCCTTACGACTTTGCAAAGTATAACTCTTGTTTTCTATAATTAATATTGCTAACTTGCAATACTTGCCTTAATAATCATACAAGCATAAAATTTATGCTCCCACTATCATGATGATTATTATCATATAAGCATAACACTTATGCTCCCACTAGCTTTGACATGTATTCAAAAAATATCTTAACTTCCAGAAAACAATACATATTGAATTTCTTAAGTTCATATTTCTAATACCTAATGCTATGATAATCCTTTATCTAAGATTTTCAAACTTATACACCTTTTCCTTAGATAGCTCATATGTGTGTCTAAACAATTCAGACTAATTTTCAAATCTTACAATTCGAATCATGGAAAGGGATACCGTAACCATAATTGAATTTAAGAATGCAATTTTCACAATCACTATCTTCTTAAAATCTCTCTTAGTGAAAGCATTTCCTCATAGTTATTTTCATGAAGGAGGGAATCTTATGACACTTAGATTTTAATGGTGTATGTGTTCCTATCCATGCGAATTTGTCAAAACCAAAGTTTGCGACAAATCCAAACTCATATGGACCGAACTCTTAATCTTGATTTCTTGCCTTATGGTAACACGAGTGCCCACCATGTCTTCCAAGCAGTTAAGCAGCTCACCCTTTCCTATCAATGTACTTTTCATTGATCAAGGTCCTTGCCTTTTATGCATTCAAATGAGAACTCATAGAACTCACATGCATAATTAACTCAATTGGAATGGCACAGAAACACAATAACGTCAACACGATAGGTTATAAACCTCAAGTCGTGTGCTAGTGATGATCGATAAGGTTTATTCTTGATTTGTTCTTGAAACCTTTCAAGACCATTAAGACTCCCACTGACTCCTTGACATATAAGATTCTCTTGACAATAAACATTTCTCAACAAACAAATATTCAAGAGTTAGTGTAGCTTTTATCAAGACAAAACACTTCACAAAATTGGTCCTAGTTGGTCTTTGTCTTCTCCAAGACATCACAACTTTCCACATTTGGTGAATGTTATAAACCTTCTTAAGACTTGTCACTCAATGTCACAATATTAACTCTAAGACTTGTTTTTGGAACGAAGTATGATTGACTTTGTGATTTAACCATTTCTTCAATTCTTGATTCCTCTTCTCAGACATACAATTGTACTAAGACTCACTTAGAGGATCAATTGAGATATGGTTCTTAATCATTAAGACCTATCATAAAACATAATAAAAGGTACTCTCCCTTCTTCTTAGAATGGAGAAACTTTTATCTTTCTGCCTACTTGATTCTTCTTATTCGTTCTGCTATTGATTTAAACTCTTTCAATCAATTCAGAATTACACTTAATCTCAGAAGTATAATCATATTTACAAAACCTTTAGTAAATCATGACGAATATCTTTGTTACTCTTGTGGTGGACTTGATCAACACACAACTTTGTGTACTCGATCTCCTAGTCCTTCACTTGACAATTTATCAACGAATTAGTCTAATTTCCAAATATGAAATTTCTCATTCATCATGCAACCAAGTTGCATGATTCCAAGTTTCTATCCAATTGAAACTTGGCTGATGAGAAATTCTCCCTATTTGGTAAATTCTTGACATTTTCGGATAATTAAGAATCAAATCCATTATTGCTAATAATAGAAACATTCAAAACATCAATTTTTCATTCACGCCATCGCAAGGATAAATAAATAATATAAAATCAAAATTTTATTTTATTGCGAAAAAAAATTGTCCTTACAATGCAATTCATTGAAAAACTTTGCTAATACATATTTCTTAGCACTCTTATTCTAACTCTAAGTAGTAACTCAAGAATCTAATCTTCAAGTAATGCGATCAAAATCCATTTCTTCACGATTAGATTTTGCTCACTTCTCCCCTTAAGCTTCCTTTCTTTTCTTCGATTCTACAAAACATCAAATATAATCTTATCACATCATGTATTAAGAATCTAGAATAGGAACTTAAAAGAGTTAGTTAATGGATTTTACCGAAATTAGAGCCATACGTTTTGACTCTCCCATCTCTTAGATCTCTTAGGTAAATAGGGCAGCTTCGTCTCCAATGCCCCTTCTCTTGGCAATAAAAGCAAATGGATTCCTTTGGAATGGCACATGGAACTATTTATCTCCAATGTCACCATTTTCAATATCCATTGAAGTTTGGGAGTTTGATTTACTAGACAAATTTGCTCAACCAGCTCGCCAAATCATTTCTAATTCAGCAGCTATAAGCAAATAGATCAAATCAATGAGGGTCACATCATGATCCATCATATAGTACTCTCTTGCGAACTCACTATATGATTCAGGAAGCAACTGAAGAACCCAGTCAACAATCAACTTACCTGAAATCTCGACACCCAACATCCTTAACCTTTCAATGTGTGACTTCATCTCTAAGACGTGTACACACACAGGTTTCCCATGTTTACTTTCCAAAAGGGCTTGAGTGAACTTGAACTTTTCAAGCCTTCGAACTTGTGGGTTAGGGAGAATAATTGGAGGAGGTGGAGGAAGTGAAGCATAATCTCTTGTTCCTCGATCGAATCATGGAATATCATCTTCATGTGGAAAGCTTGTTCCACGGGATTTGGGAATACCATAGTTGTCGTACTTTGACATCTACAAAACGGGAGAAACTAAATTCAAGTTAGTTGATTGATTGAGTCCTTAATAAATCACCCAAATGAGATATTGAGGCTAGGACCCAACACAATACGCTACAACCTAGAAAATGGATGCCGTAATCTAGTTGCAGAATATTTGAAGGTAGGTAAATGACGATTTACCAATTTCCACCATGAAAAACGAAAAGGAAATTTAAGTTTTAAATCTATGAAAACTCCTTGATCCTTTGAGATTCATTGAACTTTTCAATGTCATGTTTAAATCTCGATATGCCCCTCTAGTTTGTGACTGGGATACCGAGGATCACAAAGCGGGTGTGAATAACCATGCAAACTTACATGGTGCCCCCACATGTTACAGTCACCTATTCGATGTGCTGGTTAACCACACACGCTCCACCGAACTATGACAAACATCGAGTCACCCTTTTCTACCTTTGCTTAGAACCATTTAGTGTGTCGGTTAACCATACACGCTCCACTAACGTCTTCGCAAGGGCACAAAGTGTAATTTCATGGAATTGCATCAATTCACGTTTGCCTAAAGTAACTAAGATTGGGAATTTTGTAAAACTTTTAGTTACTTTATACTTCATTATACATTTAATAGAAAGGGTTTCCCTATCCTACCCGTTCGGCTAATGACCCTCCACCAATCAAGGAAGCGGTGGGTAAGAGTGGATACCCATTAACCGGCCATTTTATAGGCCATAACCTTATACCCCCCTTATAGATCGGCTTCGTGAATGAGGCCTAGTAACGGTAAGACTAGTATTTTAGTTATACATATATAATATTAAACTTTTATTGTTATACATAGTATAAGGTTGTATTTTACACTTTTAAAATACTAGGTGGTTTAAATTATACTTTTAATTAACCAAAATCATTATGGATTTATTAACTCTCTTTTAATTATACACTTAACTAATTTAATAAAACCATAAGGGTTTAATTTGAACTTTTCAAAATTAGGGTTTTGGAATTTAGACTTTCAAAATTAACATTTAATCAACAATTTAAATTCCAAAATTTGAGGGCAAGTTTTGAAACTTTTCAAAACAATTAGGTTTTAATCTCACTTAAAATTTTCGAATTTAAGACATTTAAATTAAAATTTTAAATATTAAAACTCTTGATTTAATAATTATCTTGAATTAGACTATTAATTTTAATTATTAAATCATAAGGCATTATCTAAATCATGAGGATAATTACCATTTATACATTTAAGATATACTAATCCCTTAAACTTCTACATAGATTTCGAAAATAAAGGATGAGATATCCCAAAATCTTTAATTACCATATTTAACTATTAAAGGATAATTACAAGATATGGGATAATCCAAATCCCTAAAATATAAGATCTAACCTTGGGGAAGTTGGTAATTTCGAAATCCAAGGGTTGGATAACCCAGATTTCAAAATCTTGGAGGCTAAGGAAAGGGTTTGGGAAACCCTAGCAAAAATCGCTAACTAGGGTTTTGCAACCCTAATTGCGAAAATTACCTAGCCTTCAGGGTTTATTAGCCATAAACCATAATATGTTAAGTTCATACATTTGAATAAAAGCTAATTGAAAACAAAAACCATTGGCTCTGATACCACTGTTGGGTTTTATACAAACAATCATATGTGTGCATGCAACCCTAGAATTGGATCTATGTTTTACTATTAGTTACACAACATTATGAACACATAATAAAACCCTAATGAGTCATACTATTTTCAAAATTCACCAAGAAGATTAGAATACATACCTTTTGTTGTTATATAGTAATAACAACTCAAATCCTCCTTGTAATGGCTTTAGAAAGCTTAGAGTCACAAGTGTTACTCCTCTAATGGCTCACAAACACCAAGAGCAAGAGGATGAAGAATGATAAGAGAGGAGGCACCCAAAAACGTGTGGAAACCCTAAGGAAACTCTTAGCCACGTTTTTTGTGCTCTAGGGATCCTTAAATAGTGAGGCTATTAGAGTTATCTAACAAGGAAACCCTAATTTGACTGCTTAGGCCCTAAGCAACCCAAGGACTCCCTTCTTGGATGCCTTGGACGATTTCTAATGGGTTTCCCCATAGAATTCGTCCATCCCTCTAATATGGTGTCATTAGCCCAATATTCAACTATCATACAATTCACAGTTCTAGTCCCTTAAGTTTAATTAATGTCTTTTAGCTACAAAATTAATTCTTAATTAATTATTGACTAATGTTAATTAACAATTATGATTTCTCCTTTAATATATTATTCTCATAATATATTAATAAATCATAATTAATTCTCTCTCTCCATAATTCATCCTATCAAGTTGCTTTGGTGAAGGCAACCCAAAAGGACCATGCACCATCGGATCAAGTACATACCAAAATAGTTATGAACTTAGACACTAATCCAACACACATAACTTTAGTGTGAAGTTACACGGCCTACCAACTCGTTTGTTGAAGTTGCGTTTGGTTCCCAGAATCTTTCAATAGGGAAAGCATTTAGTATGGGATCTAGCCTTCACATTATGACCTTAATAAATCAAATATGTTTTAAGGTAATTAGTACGTCAGTATGTTAATTCATAAGACAACTGAGTACTTATATTTTCCCATTACTTTCATAAAGTGACAGTTCCACTTGAAAGTTAATGCAAACTATTTTCGAGTCAAGATAGTTATAAACTAGGAAAACCTTAAATTTTACAAATGACAATCATAACAGTCATGTCTAGTACATTCAGTAGAAAGGGACCATAATGCTAACCTTATGATTCCTTAATGTATACATCAAGAGATGTATATCAATAATATCTGATAGGTAATAGGATGTGTGCTTTCTGCTTCATTTCCTATTCCTTGTTTGGTTGTGGGCTTAGCCCAGCCTATTATCCATTAGATATTAATTATATATATGTTTTGTATACATTAAGTCATCATAAGAGGTACCAGGTATGCGTTAGGTCATAGGATACTAATTCAATACACAGTTTTCTAGTACAAAACATACTTTTCAAAGCAAAACTTTTGATATATAAAACTAGAAACTTACCAGTAAAGGGTTTAATCCATTTCATTAAACCATCATTTTAAAGGACCTTAGGTAGTTAACTCTACAATACCTTAGTTTATACATCACGGTTATATATCATTAGTACCCAATAAATAGTTGGATGTGTGCTTTCAGCCTTACTTCATGTTCCTTGTTTGGTTGTGGGGTTAGGGCATATTCACCCAATTAACTATCTATTTGATATTAGATCATATATAGTCAGTATAAAGTAAGTAATTATAGAAGTAATCACTGTGGTCACTATTTTGTTATAAGAAATAAGGGTTTTCTTAAGGAATATTTTCATTAAATATAAAGGAATTGTTACAATTAAATCCATGAGTAACAAGTGAATACACCAGGGTTATATACCACGACGATCAAACAAACAATGGGATGTCTGTTATCCGCTTTAGGGAAGATGCGCATAATCTATTGTTTGTTTACTCTCAGTCTTATATAACTTGTACCCATTTAGTACTCATAGAAAGGATTGTAGAGTCATTTTTACTTATCTTTCATTAAATTAGGAAATATAGGATTCTTTAGAGGAACAGGCGAACTTTTCTAAATAGAATTTACTACTTACTACATTTTACAACAACTTTCTACAACTTACTTACATCACTAAAAACTTATGAACTCACAAGCTTAATTGCTGATAAACTCTTTCAAATAACTTGTATTCTCAGGAAACTAATAGACAGGTACTCGCGCTGGGAATTCAGAAGATGGAGCTTAGTAGCTTCAAGTCTTGTTTTGTTATTTGATTATGTATTCTTGTTTTGTGAACACACACATTGTAAAAACTTTCTTTCTAATGAAATGGTTGTTCATAACTTTGTTTACTATGATGCATGTCTTATGATACTAAACATGACGTCCTCCACCCCCGAACGTTTCCGCCGTTCCGGTTTTGGGGTGTGACGGAGATTGAGATTGAGTTTATGTATTGGCCAAAAAAACACAAACACGCATACAAATTATGTGAATTCACAAATAACACGTACCTGTTGCGGCTTATGTATGCAAAAGACACACACATACAACCAATTAAATTCAAAAAGAACAATGATTTTTTTCTTCTGTAGTAATCGAGCAAAAGAATGAATTTTAGATATTAGGGTTTTGGATGATCGCAGATTTACGGTTTCAAGAATTATAGGACAGGAAGCTTTGGTAATTTATAGTGGATTAGATCACAAAAAATATAGGAAATGTAAGTATGTACTTAGTCAATAAACTGTGATTATTATTTTGACTTTTTCTAATACTGACCAAACTAATATCCAAGATTACTCAATGCTTAAAATGATTGTAAATAGTGCCTAAGGGCTTGTACAATTTAAAATTAAGCATTTGACTAAAAAGTCAAAGATTAGATTTTGAATTTTTAAATTTAAGATAAGATTGATTATGTGTATTCATTTCGAAATTCAAGTTTGATTATTCTTATCCCTTAAATATCGAATGTGAAGCTAATAGAACTCATATAGAAATTGAATTGGTCAAAAATCATATTCTCTCTTATCATGCCTAATGAACCAGTCACAATGTCTTTGATGCTTCTTCATGCTCTCCATCTCATCGGACCCATTCGAACCTCGTTGATGCCCTACCCCATCGCGTTCTTCCCTTCAAACCGTCGAACCTGGGAGACCACATCGGTTTGCAAAGCCAACTGACGAACAATCGTTGTTTCTCCCTCCTATTTGTTTGGCCTCGTTGATCACCGATGATGCTCCCTCTGACAAAATTGCCACCACCGGACCAAGAACCGCCACCATCACTTTCTTATTTCGTCAAATCAGATGAAAACCGGATTAACATCTTTGATTTACCCACAACCGATGCCCATTGGGGCTGCTATATTGCTATTCAATGTAACCTAATAAATTGAACGGAAACAATGAAATAATCCAAGGTTAGTAACGTAGGTGAATCAAGAAAACTTGTCGAACTAAAAGTTTATACATAATCAATTACAAAATCGAAGAGACTGTTGGAACCCAAATGACATCTAAAGTGGAAACCCGTTCCCCCAAACACAAAACCCTTTATGTATCTTCTAATTGGCTCCTCAAGAAGAAGATATAACAAATATGTCCGTTTGAATGGCTCGTGAAGAAAAAGATTGAATAAAGGTGAAGGTGAGGGAAGATGATGGTAACAAATTGCTACCGAAGTAGGAGACTAATACGCATGGGTTTGACGAAGGTTGATATAAGACATTACAAAATGGCGTAGGCGTGTTAATTTTTTTTTTGTGTAAGGATGAGATGACATCATCAAAATGATCATATTGTTGAGATGAATGAATGAAACCTAATAAAGAACCCTGATTTTTGCAAGTGATGTCATTAGGTTTCTGGTTTAATATATATAGAGATAGAGATATGAAATGTATTAATTATGAAGAATATTTTCTATAATTAATGAATTTTAATTTAATTATGATAATATTATCTATAATTAATAGTTCAATTAGTGTTTCTTATGTGTGCCCTTAGAAGACAGGTTAGAAAATCCCTATTACCAAAACTATCTCTATGTAATAGAGATATTGTAGAATTGGTCCCTATGTAATAGCGATATTATTAAAATGGTTCCTATTTAATAAAAATTTATAGTAATGTTCCGGATTTAATAACGAAATTATAAAAATGGTTTCTATATAAGAGAGTATTAAATAAAGAGAAATTAAATTGTATCTTACTTTTTATGCCTACAAATATTTCTACTCATTAACATAATGATACGTGTCATCATTTCACCATTCAATTTAATTTTATTTGATATATTCCTAATATACTATTAATGAGATAGTTAAGTAAATATGAAATGGTAATATATACCATAATTTTAATTGGTATGAGTATTTGTAGGTTTGAAAGGTAAGAAACAATTTAACTTCTCTTAAATAAATGGTGTTGAAAGTATGAGATTAATAAACATGCTGCTACGTAGGAACATTCCTACTAATTACATACAAATTACACACACTAGACATTTTGACCACCTAACCATGTTGGGTCATTTAATATGATTTGATGTTTTGTCAAATAAATTATAATTTACAAGTACTTAAACTGTAGATTCAGTATGTTTAAAATAAACATTTAAACTTAAAACTAATAATAATAATAATAATAATAATAATAATAATAATAATAATAAATTCAAAACTAGATCATTGATATAAAAATCATTAAAAAAATATATTAATCCTTAGAACTAGATAATTAAAAAATTGAAGTCTTAACCCGTTCTACAAAATCTATTAATTAAAAATTGATATATAAAAAGACAGACAAATATCACAAAACCGTATTCATATCTTACCTTACTAGGTTAAAACCCGTGGAACCTACGGGTGCTGTTTTTGAATTGAATTTAAAAATTAATTATTTAATAAAATATTATATCAACAATTCTGATAACTTATAAATTGTAATATTGAATATTTAAATAATTTTTTTATTGGTAATTATTTAATTACTAACTAAATGGGAAGTATTTAATTAGGAATGAAGATTTTTTAAAACTATTTTTTTTTATTCATCATTCTAATTGGACATATGCAGATGATACAATACCAATGTGTGTAATGAAATTAACATAAAATACAACAATACGTAATTATAGAAAAATACAGTAATATGATGGATTAAGTGTGATTTCCTAAAATTGAATAAAACGACGTTACAAAAAAGTTGGCTACAAATTTCGAAAAACTTCCTTATAAACAACATTGGAAGTTTTATTTCTGAGTTTGCCATCTTTATCTAAAATTAATAATTTTAATCCCTCTCTACTCTGAACTCTAGATAAGGCAACATACAATTGTCCATGTGAAAAAACTGGATCTTTCAGAAACAGACCAACCTTTGACAACGATTGTCCTTGACTTTTGTTAATAGTCATTGCAAAACATACAGCCAAAGGAAACTGTTTTCTTGTGAATTTGAAGGGAATCTTTTTTTCTGATGGAGTTAAAGACATTCTTGGAATAAAAGTCTGATTTCCAATATTAGTTCAGTTATTATACGTGCCTCAATAACACGTTTGCCCAATGATAACACCTGTAGTCTTGTGCCATTACATAAGCCGTTTTTCTGATCAATATTTCTCAGTAACATTACTGGAACACCAATTTTTAAAACTAATTTATGATTTGGTAAACCGGATACTTTGAGTCCATTTAATACATCAGGAGAGTATAGATTTGCATCAAATTGATCATGGAGAAATTTGGATTCACATATGCAGTCTGAACTTAAATATTCAACTTGATCTCCTGGAAACTTCTTAAGTAAACGGTCGTTTATTTCCTGGACAACTTCATTTTTTGGAGCAAGTATCGCTCTTTCTTGGAAATAATTTATATCGCTATAGTACTCTAAAATTGAAGGATATACAAACTCAATTAAGGAACCTATAGGATCATGTGAATCATTAATGAGAATATCATCCGGAATATCGATAATCGTTTCACCGTCGTTCGGACCACCAAGTTTTCCTTCTCCTATATCCAACAACCAATTTGCAAAATCTCTTATTTTTCCTATATCTGATTGATCCCTTCCAACAGTTAGCCTCATGTTTTTTGTTAATCTATGGACTTTGCAATGTTCCCATAAATATGAAGAACTCAAAGAAGCATTTACAATGTTCTGTCTACTGCCACCCGGCACAACAGGTAGAATTTGTCTAAAATCTCCTCCAAAGACAATAACTTTCCCTCCAAATGGAATATTTGAGATGGTTGAATTTACGCACCTTAATAAATCCTTCAAAGTTCGATCTAAAGCTTCAAATGCATGCTTATGGACCATAGGTGCTTCATCCCAAATTATCAAAGAGGTTTTCCTTATTAAGCTTGCCAACTCACCGTCTGGATTTATGTTACAAAAAGAATCCTCTGTAAGCTCAAATGGAATTATAAATCGAGAGTGTGCTGTTCTACCACCAGGAAATAATAATGAAGCAATACCACTTGAAGCAACGTTTAATACAATATTTCCTTCAGATCTAATTGCTGCAGATATTGTTTTCCATAAAAAAGTTTTACCCGTTCCACCATACCCGTAAACAAAGAAGACACCTCCTTTATTTTGTTGAATATCACTCTTGATGTTCAGGAAAATGTTCCATTGCTCATTTGTTAATGCAAGAAACATACGATCATGGTCATTCTTTATCACGGGAATGTCGTAATCTAGTTCCTCGGTGATAAGTCGATTGTTTGAAGAAGAAACGGATTCAACATCTGGGTATGGCATGTTTTTGAAGTTTTTGAGAGTAGAGTTGTTTCGAAGTAAAATTTATTGTATTTCGAACAAAGTTAAGTTCTTAAGTTCATCTACTCCGAGAGACAATTCTGCACGAAAATATTAAATAATTAATAAAATACGTGGTTGATATTTAATAATTTCATTACTAATTATTTAATGGGTGTTGAAAAATAAAAATAAATTAATTTTAAAAAATAAGAAAAAATGTAATACCTGCTGACTTAAATCTTCGTCGTTGGCTATATAGAATTCCATCTGCCAAATATTCCCATGTATTTTCCCAAACGATCTCTGGTTTAGACATACTGTTACACATCAACAATGTAGCAAATAAAAAGCGTAGATAAAAACCAGATCTAGAATGACTTGCTTCTTTAATTGCATCAATGTATTCCTTGTCATCATCTAATAGCCCGAGTGCATAACAGGCATCTCTAAAAGAAGATGTGTTTCTCCATTTACCGTGCGAATTTCATCAAATGATGTTGGTCCTTTTACTTTATTTAAAAGAATCCTTAAGAAATATGCTTCACCTAGTTTAGGTGAAACTGAATGAATTCTACCGATGGCTTTTCCTACTTTCCTTCGCTTCCAAAACCGACCATTTAATATCCAAACAAACTTTGTAGGGAATTCAACATATGTGAGTTTCCGTGCTTCACTGTCGATTGCATTACACTCCATCCAAGCTGTGAACTTTGAAGCAGCAACAGAAGGTTTGTCAAGAACATCATCAATATCATCATCTTCGCCATATACAATCTGTTGTTGATTAGGAAGATGAAAAGGTAGTCTAACAATAGAAGGATATCTGCAATGAACATCATATCTAAAAATTCGCCATGATGCTTCACATGCTGATAAATATCTACAATCGTAATATTTAGCTATTTCATCGACCGCATCATTATTTTCACATTCATTGTTGGTTGGTACAACAGCAACTGTAGCTCTATCAGGACCCTTATTTATGTATTTAAACAAATACTTTATAGAAGATCCCTGATTGCACCATTCAATATTAATATGTGCCTGATATCTTTTCAATAGATATTTGTTGTATGGAACAACATTTCTATTATCCAACCTTACACCTGATTTTTCTACAAAATGACCATCGTTTCTTCGCCTATATAACGGAAAACCATTCTGATCAACAGACGAATGATTAATGAATTGTTTTGGAAAGTTTTTAGAGCACTTTTTATCCACCATGCATGGACAATTCATATTTTCAGCTCCACATGGACCATGAATCATAAACTCATTTACAAGTGAATACAATTCAGGATCTTCAATTCTGTCTGGTATCTCTGCTGAAATTATTGGATCGATAAGTTCAACAGTTGGTAGCTTGTTGTCAGAATGCATGAATAGACATATATGACTATGCGGCAAACCTCTTTTTTGAAATTCAATGGTATAAACATCTGTAAAAGAATTTGACAAAAAATAAAAGAGAATGTGATTAGATATCAAAACATATTTAAAATATAATAATAAGATCAATGTTTTATAAAAAAATTAAAAATATAGTTTTAATTACATGCTTGAACTTTGCCGAAAATTTGATTCTCCCTTAAGTCTTTAATGAATGCATCAAGCTTGATCTTAAACAACCTACATAGTATATCAGGTCTGTCTTCTGGTTGAAGTGAAGTATCCTTAAGAAACCTTTTAATCTCAGGCCATTTGGGATTACACGTAAAGGTTATGAAGAAATCAGGATATCCAAACCATTTACATAGTGACATGGCATCCAAATAGTTTTGCAGCATATAGCGTGCACCTCCGGTAAAGGATGAAGGTAATATGACACGTTGGCCGACATTCGAGATATCAGTCGTTCCTTGAGCTTTTTGGTTACGTAAATTTTCATAAGAATCACATCTAAGAACATGTTGTTGCCTACGTATGTAGTACATTCTCTCCGTTTCCATCATAGTATAGGCATCTACCAGAAATTGTTGAAACAACCTTCTTGAATTAAGTATGAGAGAGAACGAATGATCTCTGTCTTGAATCCTATAAGCGAAATATTCTCTCATTGTACATTTCGCACGCTTGCTGTTGGTCGTAAATGACACACCTCTATGAAGAATGTCAACACTATAACCATCATCCCCATATGGAAATAGCAATGGATATTGGAGAGGAAGGTACGAAGGATGCAATTCACTGATACATTGTAGACAACCATTTTTTGTTTGAACGACGATATCCCTCTTTTCGATTGAATCCGAAATGTCACCAATTATTAAAGCAGCAACCTCAGAAGCAGTCGGTAGGTTATATGTTCTTCCATCTTGCTCCCTTCTCCCGATAAGTCGTAATTTCATATCAACTTCTGGATTTTTTTTGAAAAGTATCTCTTACCATTCTATAAGATCTAACCAAGACATTATTTGAATCCAACATCACCTTAATATCTTTAACAATATCACTATCAGTTGATGTTGATTGATCTTTTTCACCACTAAAATAAATAAATTTATACATAATATTAGTAATATATACATTATATATATATATATATATAATAATAGATTATGAATAAGAAGTTTGAGAAAATACCGAAAACATCTTTGTCTATTTGTAATTTCGTTGTCAGTGTCATAAATGTATAACTGAGAGAATTTTGGTTCCGATCCTTTTGCTGGCAAAAGACTTCCAATACTATGATAGACTTCCAATACTATGATAATTTTGACCACCCAATCTGAAAATGTAAGGAGCGTTTCCTCTATTGATTGAAGAGTCAATTTTACCACCCATCGACGTGAAAGAAAACATTGAATTGTAACGTCGAATGTTTTTCATGAAGTGTTTGCTTTTTGAATCCATATTTCGAAACATTCTTTCATAAGTAGGGGGTGCATTCTTTAAGTCTGGAAGTTGAACTTTGCCGTAACCACAACATAATGAATAATCCGTGTTCCCATTTTCTTTACCTCTAATGGATTCATTTCTCCATAACTTTGCACGACATGTTTGACATACAACATCTTGATCACCATGATCCAAATATTCTGTAAAATAAAAGCGTTGAATAAAATATCAATGAATTTTATAATTATATAGAACATAATATCTGAAATGTAAAATGGATTTTATTTTTTCATTACCATTTGAGATACCAACTATACGATTTTCATTGTTCACTTGATGTATATTTTCTACATCTTCTGTCAAATCAATCAATGGGATAGGGGATAAATGTCTTGTCTTCGTTTTTAATTTATGACATCCTGGATTTAACTTGATTGATGATGAAGAAGTTGTTACTGTAGATGCATTTTTTGATGTCATATCATTTGAAAGTACATGGTACTGTCTTTTCTTTGCTAACTTGGAAGTGATATATTTATCGAAACCAATGTTATCTGAATAAAATAAAAATAAAATAGTTAACTAAATAAATAAATATTTACATAATGGATAATAGTATATTTTAAAAACCATAAATAATTACCATTCGTAATGTTAGATAACGGATTTATAACATTTGTAATGTTAGAAAATGGAGTTCTAACATCTGTAGAGGAAGGACAGTATTGTATGGTTGTGTTATGCTTTGCAGGTGTTGTAAATGAATTGACATTTTGAGTTTGACGAACAATGTTGGTTGATTGATCTGCAAATAGAAATAACTTATAAAACTTGTAAATATATGTATTCAACTATATAACAGTAAAAGATGGAATATAAAATACTAATACGGTTATAGTTAATGGTTTTTTTGAAGAGATGCTGTAATGATATACTTGGAACGTTTGATATTGTTTTTATTTTCTTCGATCTTTTATTTTCCAAATATATTTTTCTTTGTCTTCTTTTCTCTTTGGCTTGCATGTGGTACATGTTACTGTTGTTTTCTGCATAAGAAGACATAGGTTAGGAAATGAAATGTGAAATTATGTACATAATATGTTTATATAATACAATTGAAGTTAGTTAGAATTAAATAAATAATGATAATAAAGTAAATGTATTTAAAAAGTTACCTTTATTAATTTGTTTATTAAAATGTTTAACAAAATTTGCAAATATTAATTTACTCTTTTATAATATATTTTAAAAAAAATTAGTAAATTGAAGATTTTAAAAATATGAAACAGTATAAAATAGAAAATATATTTGTTTATATTGTGTAAAAGAGACTTTAAATAAAGATATTAAAGTTAACATGAGTCGGATTGTAGATATGTGTCCGAAAATAAGATTTGAAGTGGAAGATTGTGCTGTAGTTGCAGAAATAACTCCATCAAAAGAAGTCTGAATGTTTGTATACAACGACTCCAATCTTCCATAGACGGTCGTCGAAGATCAGCAGTCAATGACTGTCCTCGATTCCCCCTAAATCGATCGCAATCTACAACGCATGAAAGGCAACCTAAAAAATCATGGAGATCTACGATACCGTGTAATCGTCCGAATTGGTCTCCGTCAAGATTGAAAAATACGATTTGAAGGTAGACTCTCCTTCTTGCTATTCCACAATCAATTATTTCCCTGATGAGCATCATGACTCATCATCCTCATTTCCAACCTAGGGTTTATTCGATTTAAATCTACTGTTTCCCCAATTTCAACCAATCGTGGGTTCGGATGATATCAGGGGTTAAAACCCTAGATCTCCATGGAATCAATGAAGGTAAAATTGTGTGATACACGATAATCGTGATGATTATAAATTGCTTATTGATCTTATGTATCTATTCAAGATTATTTTTTTACAATTAGAAAAACATCTATTCCAGCATATTGATTATTGTTGTAAATTTCAACCATAAATTCATAGAGAAAACAAAGTGATCTAAACTGATAATACTAACCTGACATATGGATATGGAAATCTTGCATGTAGAACTGGAATGAGGATTACAACTTTAATGAAGCAGTTTGATGTAAGCTTAATGAAAAAAAAATCGCAGAAACAATTGAACATTAAGAAGACGAATGAGGTGTTTCAAAATTTTGGATTTCACGTTTTGAGGTAAAGTTATATGCTTGAATATTGGAAAAAGATTACGATTATATGATTTTATTGTTGTTGGATCTTTATTAGATATAATTTTCTTCCTGATTTTTTGGAATTTAAAAGATTACAACTAAAAATTAGTTTAATATTCAAATTTCATCTAAAAAGGGAGTATAGAATATTAGGAAATAGTTGGTTGAATATAGGTTATTTACAGAAGATAAGTAAATATGCTGCAACCATTACAAAAATGTATGAATTAATTTTAGAGAATCAAAGATATAAATTTTGTTTACAATTGGTTATTGATTATTTATTAAAAATAACATATTTATCGTGACAAAAATAATAGTTATTCTCAATAATAGACATAAGTGTTCCATGTTTAAAATAATCAACATAAATATCCTAAATAATAAACAATAAGAACACAACACATAGAAGTTGCTTTCTATTAAATGTAATTTTTTAAATCTTGTATCTAGATTACATAAATGGTAACTACATTTTAAAACTTAACTTACATCTTCCACTTTTAAATATAGCAAAACATGAAGAGGTTAAAAAAGAACAGGGTGTCATTTTATGGGTTCCTGTTTATAAAGAAGACATCGATTACAACAGCTTTGTATAAATATAATATAAAAATTAGTTAGACCATTTTTCCAATAATCAAATTGTGCATTATCTTATTTTCAAATTTTTTAATTAACAAAAAATTTAGATTATGTACCGGATAAACATCAGCATTCCTACATCTAAAAACTCACGTCAATCCTAAATAGGCTTACATCACCTACAACGATTGGACATACCAATCGATTGCAGCCGATTACACACACCAAGAACCCTTCGCCCTTTCGCATCGCATTTAATACCCCTCTACTCCTGTTTACAGCTTCGACCTTCTTATAAATCACAAACACATAACATCTACAACCCACATCCAACCAAACTACCCATCGGAAAACCAAAAGCCAAAACCACTCCCACAAAATGAAACCGGCTGAAATGGAAAGCATCATTCATATGCTGATTGGCCAGGCGGAGGAAGAGCTGGACGCTTTGACAAAACTCGAAAACGATTACTACTTCAACCAAGAGATGAAGAACGAAGTGTTGGAGAACATGAGTTGTCGACCAAAGTACACCAACTACCTAGATATGAAGGAAGTCATCAACAAAAGTACGTACGTGGCATCAAAAAGAATCATGGCGATTTACAGTCTAAAGAAGGAAACTGAAACGACCATCCAGGAGCTCAGGAAACTACTCAAAACACTTCCAGATGATGATCAGCCATATATGGAGTGATACAAAACAAAAAAATCTCCAACTCTTTTGTCATCTTATTATCCATGGTCTCTTTAAATCGTTTTCTCTTTTGATACTATGCTTATGAACAGATGCATGGTTAAGCCTTGTATTCACCTTTAAAAAATATAATCTATCGTTTAGGTCTATTTTGTCATTCCATATATAAAACGTAATGCAAACACAGAATAAACCACATGTCAAGCACGTTTATGAAGTTTTATTCTCCTGGAAATTGTCTATTCTGTGTCAGGTACTAAACCGTACCTTTTGCTTTTCAACATAAAGTGATAATTTTGTCACATTAGCAACTCTCTTCAACATAAATATAGATAAGAAAAACCAATTATGTATGTATTCACATTTGCATCTATTTTATCTCCTCAACATAGAGAAAACAACAAACCAAAAAGGTTTCATCCGACCTCCGCATCGCGGGGGCTCCCCCTCTAGTTTATGATATTTAGAGGTTACATAGAAACCAATGAAAGTACATTGTCATTAAAGGAATGTTCCATTAATATTAAACCAAAAAACATTTTAAAGTACAATGGTATAACCATAAGATTTAAATGGTAACAAATGAAAAAAAAGTAGGATTCATCAATATGATGAAAAAAATTATTAAGTAAACAGCCGTTAAAGGGAATGTTCCATTCTAAAAAATTACATAATAATGATTTTTACTGGTTAAAGGGAAACCAATGAAAGTAAAATGTTGTAGTATTGACTATTGAGTAGTTATTTTTTACTTTAAGAAGAATACCAACAAAGTTTTCATTTTTTTTTAATACAAATTAGATAAAGTACAAATTAAGCACCCTCAATCACAATATAATTTCACCTGTAAAAGTATCAAAGTATCAAGCTCAAGATAGCTTTAACATTTGAACAATAATAACCACATATGCAATATCGGCCAAAAATTTAAAATATTAAGAAAAAATTTAAAAAAATTTTACAAGCAAATATAATTAAAAGTTTATAAAATAAAATGAAAAACCTTTTGAACAGATTCGTGAAGAAAAATGCGAAGTCAAGAAGGACTGTGAAATGTGATTTGTTCAATATTGGAGTCAAATGCAGTTCACGTGTAAAAGCAAAAATGTTCGCATTTGTTAATACAAATCAAAATTGGGTTTCGCATATGAGGTTGTATGGATTGGGGTTAAAGATGCGAAGGTGATTATGGTTAATATTCATTTCGTATTTGGTGAGACAAACAACTCAAATGCGAATGAACTAAAAAAAAAATGACTGGAACATGCGAATAAAGAGGGTGAATGAAGAATGTGAATTTTACAGTAGAATGCGAATTGGGGAAGAAAGCTAAGAATTTCGAATTTTTATTATACAAATTGATTGATTTATTTATCTGTCTTAATTGTTAACTGCGATATATCAAATACTTATCAAGTTAGGGGCAATATGGTCTTTACATATATAGCAATATTTTTATTATACAAATTGATTGATTGATTGATTTGTCTTAATTGTTAATTGCGATATATCAAGCAGATGAAGTAAGATCGATTGTTTTGAAATGCGATGTCAAATCTGTTGAAGGGTGTAATGATTATTGTTTTCGAATGGTATGTGTTCGATTGGTTATTGGGTTTGTATACAGGGATCGATTTTAAACGGAGGTTAAAGATTGTGGGAACGAATAACTGTTAAATTCGATGTTTTCTGGAACGAAGCCTTGGTTATTAAATGAATCATACGAAGGATCTGTTATTTGATTTTGGAATTGGGGCGAATAATCGAACGATTTGGAGTTGCGAATTTGATTTTGAAAAGCCAATCAGTTGGGTTCGCATATGAAAACAGATAAGTTTTGATTTTGGATTCGCAATTGGGTTAATTGGGTTATTGATTGAGGGACGATTCGTGAAGAAAAATGCGAAGTCAAGAAGGACTGTGAAATGTGATTTGTTCAATATTGGAGTCAAATGCAGTTCAAAATTGGGTTTCGCATATGAGGTTGTATGGATTGGGGTTAAAGATGTGAAGGTGATTATGGTTAATATTAATTTCGCATTTGGTGAGACAAACAACTCAAATGCGAATGAACTAAAAAAAAATGACTGGAACATGCGAAGAAAGAGGGTGAATGAAGAATGCGAATTTTACAGTAGAATGCGAATTGGGGAAGAAAGCTAAGAATTTCGCATTTTTATTATACAAATTGATTGATTGATTGATTTGTCTTAATTGTTAATTGCGATATATGAAATACTTATCAAGTTAGGGGCAATATATTTTATTTGAGTTATAACCAAAATCAACTAACTTGTCCAATTTAAAACAATAAAAGTATCCAAAAATATTCAAAACCAATAATATTTGACATCCTAAATACCCCAAAATAAAAATCATACCAAGCAATTAAAATATCTTTATAACCAAAACAAATGATCAAAATATATTAAATGTGTCTTATAACCGATAGAAACTCACTTTTCAATTTTTGGAATCAAGAGTGGAGTTTCCTCTGCGGTTGACTTTCTTTTAGCATTAGTTGAACTTAAATCATATCCAGAATCAACATCATAAATTTCTTGGAGGTTACGCTTCAAATCACCTGATATTTTGCAAGGACTTGTTGCGGTTGGCTTATCAACTGTTGAGGGTGTAAAACTTTCGTCTGTTTGTGAGATCACATCCTAATTTTAAAAAAAAAATGTTTGATTCCTAAAAAAATAACTAATATAATTAAAAGTTTATAAAATAAAATGAAAAATCTTTTGAACAGGCTGTACAACATCATCGGATTCCAAAGCAACTTGATTTAAGGAGACAGATTGAATACTCTAAAAAATAAAATGGAAATATGTTAATCGTTATGTACTTTAACATTAAAGAATTGTAAATTTTCAACAATAAAAAATTACATACCATAAGTTCTATTTTACTTTCCAATTCACAAACAATGGACATATCTTCTGTAACTCTGAGAACTGTGTAGATGTTATTATAGTTGTTGACATTGTATTCTGTAATATCTACAACAAAACCAAAATTGCGGTTTTTCAACACGTTAAGTTGCATTGGAAATAGGGCATCACTGTCTCCGGCCTGTAAGATATATTTTAATAAATTAAAAAAAATTAAGTAAATGTTTTCTGATTTTAAAGGTATGAATAATATACCGCATCATGTATCTTTTTCAACTCGTAGGCACTTATATTTAACAACCTCCTTGCTTCCCTATCAAAAAGAGTCAATCCAATGGTTCTAGTACAATCTTGTACGTTAATTGGAATTATATACCTAAAACAAAAAATAATTATGTCATTGTTAGTGTTGTTTTAAGATTGACAAAATTAATAGAAATAAATATGTCTATACTTTATAACTGACTGAAATTCAGATTTTTTGCATTGTGCATTTGTACACTCGACAACCATAGTTTCTGAAATTCCCTCAGGGTTGGTATACGAATGATTGGTTTTGGCAACAGGGATAATTTTTTTTCCACATTTTTTGCATGCTTCATAATACCATGGTAGATTCTACCTTATATTAACAATGGAAGCAACTAATAAAAACTTCATTTCCTGTATCATATCAAATGTAAAAATTATTAAAATAAATTATGCAAAAATAAAATGTAAAACATATAAAATAATGCAATATACCTTAATTGGTTCGGTGATCTCACAGATTGTTTTTAATGGAAAATTGCCCTTAAAGTCATCTGTATATGAAGAAGAGTAGCTTTGAAGTGTAGTTATGCTTTTTTCAGTTATACCGAAATTGTCATGACATTTCAACCTGTAATGTTTAATTTAGATTCATGAATATTAGGTTTTGTGTTTTTTTTAAGTTAAAATACATTATAAAAAAATAAAAAACAATTGGAAACTAACTTATTTTTAAACTCATTTATTTCATAAATGTCAGAATTTATGAACAATTTCGTTACTTCAAAATGACTTTTAGCTTCACCAAGACCTGTAAAAAATGTATATCCAATTATTAAAATTTATATAAAAACAGTAATTATAAACATCTATATATAAAGACTGAATACAAACCATTCCAAATGTTTAGCTTCAAAAACTGCATCACAATAACAACAAAATTAACAGTCGGGTTATTTTTTAGGTATTCTGAAATTTGATATGCTTGACTTCCAAAAATAGTAACCTTCAGATGTACAGAACTAAATAAACCATAAAATAGTATATTAATATTAATTTGTGATTAATTAAAGATAATAAATAATAAATAAATAATACAATATAATCTCACTCTAGGTTGCTAAGAGTGACTTTTATATAATGCTTAGATGGTACTGGATTTGAAGTTTCAAGAGGCCTAAATGACACGATATGTCCAATAACATCTACACAACAGATACCACAAAAAAATAAAAGTTTAGGATTAAATTCGTAATATTTAAATAATAAAATGTATAACCAAAAAAACAAATGATAAAAAATGATTTTATTAATATTTTATGACTAACCAAAGAATGTGTCTTTTGGGCATGTTTGTTCTATGATAGAATTAAAGTCAACAAACATAAATTCATTAACCGGACCCGAGAAATCATCACATTTTTTTAGGATGCTTTTCCAATCCAAAGTTAAGGTCTGTTTATGACCTGTATAACTAAAACCATTAGTAACAGCAGCCATATTGGGTTTTATAACTATATAACTTTCATCTTCCTTTAAAAGATGACGAAATCTGGAGAAATTCTGATTGAAGACACGAGCTTGGTATTGTGTACCCTGTTTAAAAAAAAATTAAAAATTATTATGTTCATGAAACATGTCTAATATTGAATGATGAATAAAAAATATATCAAATACAACAAACCTCCTCATCCATGATGATCATTTCAATGGAACAAACTTTATTATTTCTGACAAAGTTCCAAATTTTAAGCACCCGAACCTTGATATGCGATTTTTCATCTATCTGGTCAATGTTATTTAGGTAAACCTTATTTCCTATTTCCATTTTCTGCAATAAATTTAATCATTATAGAATTGTAAGGAAAATTAGCAACCTTTTAAAATGTACAGAACATCCTAACCAATAAGTAAAACAGAAAAATTATAAATCAACACATGACAATAACAACTGACTTAATGTACTCATAAATTTTTAAATTGAATAATTCATTTTATAATAAAATGGAATACAAACAAAAACAAATAATTCATATGAAATAATGTTTTAGATTGAATAAAAGTTTATATAATAAGATGGAACACAAATATATAATAAACATGAAAACGACAATTATACCGAAAATGCCCCTGCAACATACTAACACTAACAGATAACATAACAATGAGTAAAACAGAAAAATTAAAAATCAACACATGACAATAACAACTGACTTAATGTACTCATAAATTTTAAAATTCTAAATTTTTTTGAGATTGTATTTAGATAAAAACAAACAAATTTTAAAATTTCATACCATAAAAAAAAGTTACTGTGCACATCTGAAAAAGACTATTTTTAATTTTTTTTAAAGAAAATGAACTTGTAATGTTCATTAGTTTTTCGTCTTTTAAACTGAAAAGGTAGAAGAAATAGACGATTAAGAAGAATTACAAAAAATAAGAAGAATAGAAATCATACAATGAGAACGTGATAAATACAGATAAATAAGAACATGGAGGAAATAGAAATATTGGTAATTTTGATTTTTGAATACACTAACCTGATATTTAATTCTTGAAGCGTTGCAGAATAACAAAGAATGAAGAAGAATACGTTTGCTGTGGTTTCTATGGAGCAGAATTGTTATGGAGCAGAATGGTAAAAACAAAATAACCGTATAAATGATATTTACGTTTGCTGAAAAATACTGCAGATTTTTAGGGATTTAATGATTGCAATATATTGAATTTGCAATCAAAATAAACAAACTTTCAAATTTAATCGTGATTTTCGAATCTGATTATTCATTAACATATTTTTTCAAATTATTTCCATAATCTTTATTCATTTAAAATTAATGCATGAATATTTTGAATGCAGTTGACAGCTAAAATTTCCTGATATATTGCACCAGTTTGAACTTTTATTCAATTTTCGGATTCAATGACATTTACGTAAATATAGAAGAAAAAATGAGCGGGAAAACTCTATTTTGGGGGCTGGGAGAATGGCACGTGGCCAAGTTCTACTTATTTATTAGAATTAGGATTAAAGACACGCGTAAAACAGAATATTCCATTTGGTATGTATGTATGTATGGCTATCTCTTACTAAGGACATGTAGCACCATTCCTTGCATTTGTTCAAATTTGTCATCTAAGGGAATATCTAATCCAATATCAAATCTCATTATAATTTACTTTAATTTTACACCATTATTCCACCAAAATTGTGTAAATGTATAGTTTAATATAAAATTGGATATTATCTATCCTAACAAATGAAAATCATTTTGATACATGTTATTTTCTCAAGACTTTTTTCATATGTCATTATGTGAGATTTTTAAATTATTTAAATTTCATATTCTATTATGTTGTATGTTATTTTTTATTAATAAAAAATTAATCATTTCCACTAATTAATACCTCTATTTTATACATAAAGTATTCCTTGTATTAAATAAGTAAATCAATAGTATAATTATTGTAACTTATATTATTTAAATTAAAATATTTTTCTTCATGAAATGAGTATAATAGTAAATAGTTTTTGTTTTTTCTAACACTAAGGGGGTGTTTGGCTTAGCTTTTCAAATCCAAAAATCCTTTTTGAAAAAGAAAAAAAATAAAAATATGTTTGGCAAACTTGTTTTGAAAGTTACTTTTGCAGTTTTTATATAAGGAAAATCAACTTTTTGGAAAAGTCAAGAAATTCTGACTTTTTGTAACTTTTCCAAAAATGACTTTTGGGTGTTTAAAAACTAAACCAAACACCCCCTAAAAACATTTATTACAATTTTTTTGTTACATGAATTAAAATAATAAAACGTTATAAAACAATATTATTAAAATTGAAATATAATAATTGTAATGATGAGTTCTAAAAATGTAAATTTGTTGCAGCTTAATTCGCTTTTAATCTTGTTAAACTTTGAGGTGATGCAGTCATAAGTACAAAATTTGTTACTGACATAGTATTACAAGAGTGTATTTTTGTTAAGTATTTTATCCATCTATAATATATATATATATATATATATATATATATATATATATATATATATATATATATATATATATATATATATATATAATTCAATTACAAACAAAGAAAAAAGATATGAATTTGCACTTTAGGATGAGGTCATTTAAATATGCATTCTCATATATTATTTTTATATAGCTACACATTTGAATTTATAATATTTTCATATTACTAATAGAACTTTTAAAATTTTATAACATTTTTTCATTATAGTTTTATTACATCAATTATTATTTGTTTTAAAGATACAAATACAATATTCAAACGACCCTAAAGACAGAAGAAAATTAATATATAAATTATATTTGGATAAAAGAAAATATAATGTTATGTCCACTATGTTAATTGGTAATTGTTTATCTCCAAGACAATTTATTTTGATTCTCAAAAAAAAAATTTATATCTTAATATTATTTTATATCTTATCACTTTTTATGACATTTTCTTATTAGTTATTGTTACTATTAAATATCATAGGTTGTCGGCGACAGAATTATAATATATTACGTGGATATCAACATACAAGTTTTCAATCTATTTTCAATTTTAATACCTACAAATCTATTATCTAACGATGCTAAAGACAAAAGAAAAATTAGAATATTATATATTTGGATAAAAAAAAGATCCAATTATATGTCCTCGAACGGTATTTCTTTTTCTATAGTGTAATTTATTTGATTTTTTTCTTTTATATTTTTGATGTTACAAATTGATGTTAGTTTATTGATTAATTACTTCTATGTACACCTTTTGCGATATAACCAACGCATATTTGTGTTAACTATTGCTATTATTACAGCCCTTATGGCAATGGAGATTCGTCTGCAATGACTCCAGGACATGAGGCAAAACTTCATGTTTGCAGCGGAGGATTAGTCAGTGCGCGAACGTTGTCCCGAAAACCATTGTTAGGGAAGTTCCATTTCCAAAAAACTATTGTTATTATTACATACCTAATGATTGTCATGATCATCATTCATTTGAATCTTTTTCCAATTTTTATCTAATGGTTAACATACGCATTTCCAATTTAATTCTACACATTTCCAATTTAATGTTGAATTTAATCTGAAAAGTATATTATTTTTAATAAATTCATGTAGTATACCAACTTTTATTTTTAATAAACACGTATAATACGTGGATCTCACACATAGTACTTTTTAAATATAAAATTGTCTTTCAAGTTTAAGTTTATATATTTATAATTAAATTACTTGTATAGTTCTATTTAAGATATGATATACATTAAATTGATATTAGTTAGTCATATATATTCGATTTAACCTTTAGGTTTTGAATCGGTTCTGTTATTAAAAGAATAACATATAACTTTTACACATTTCAAAAATTAATTCATTACTTTTTTTTATAATTTACAATTTAAAAGAATAACATATAACTTCATAAAAGAGGGATAAAAAAAAAGAATAAAAAATGTCAAATCATAGAGGAGGGGATAAAAAAGAAGAAGAGGGGGGCTGTTTACCTGTTCCCTTTTGAATCATATCAAAATTCAAATACTTACGTGTTAGATGTAATATCTATTTGACCGCACATAGTGCTTGAGGGAAGCCGTGCAGGACCCTTTCCCATTCACCGGAACACCACATTGGGACTACGTGAACAGTGGTGCGGGGAAGAGGTGGGAGAGGGGTTGCCGTAGTCTCTTTTTTCCACCTATTGGCCGGCGATTTTTTGTTTTTTGTATTTTTTTTTTTTCATTCTTACTATTAAAAACAATAATATATAGAAATTAATTTTTTTTAACTCAACAACTAGATATAGGAAATTGAGTTTTTAATTTTTTTTTTTAACCTCTACAACATCTATAAATACTCACACTTTAACCTACAAACCCACACACTTTATGTAATTTTTATTTGAATTAATGAAGTTGTTTTCATTTTTAATTAATTTTATGTTTATTACTCATTTAAAAAAATTATAAATCATAAAAATCAATTACTTTTATTTAAAAAAATAATAATAAATAAAAGGTAAAGAAAGCTTCCCACACACCGTGATTTTTGACGAGAAACAAAAGAGTAGAAAAAATAAATGACGTGGCAAGCAAAAAGTGAATGAAGCTTCCTGTTCGGAACCCTCCGACCTTACTTGTTAAAGCTTTCAAATACTAAATTTTTCAAAAAGACTAAACTGCACAAACGGTTACTGTGGTTTGTCGAAAATTGTCACTTTGGTCCAAAAAGGTTTGGACTAGCACCAGTGGTCAAAAAGTTTGATTTTGTTGCGAGTTTGGTCCAAATTACTTTGAATTTTTTTAAAATGATAGATTTGCCCTTTTTTAATTTCATTTTCTATTTTTTTAATTTTGTTATATTTTTTTATTTAAATTTAAAAAACGAAATTTATTTTCAATCGTCCCTCCTGTAAACAACACTTCTCTCTCTCTCTCTCTCTCTCTCTCTCTCTCTCTCTCTCTCTCTCTCTCTCTCTCTCTCTCTCTCTCTCTCTCTCTCTCTCTCTCGTTGGAGCACCTCTAATCTTAACCCTCACCGAGTCAGAGGATTAGATGAAAGGCTGCGAGAGGCAATATGTTTGCTTCTGATGGTGGTATCCCACAAACTGGCTTCCAGATCTGGACGGAGGAAAATCTGGGCGGAGCAGGATCTTAATCGTCGCCACCAGATCTATCGATTCAAGCTTTGTAAGGATGCATTTCAGATTTTCGGAGGTGGATTCATCTAGAAACCCTCAAGATCGACGAAGTTCCTGATCTATAAACGTCGTTGTCTTCACAAATCGACAACATCCTTCTTCTTCATTCAAAACCTTAATCCATATGAGATAAGGTGGCGGCGCTAGTGTTTCAGAAGTTGGTGATGGTTTTTGTCAAAAATCGGGGTTATGGATATGGTTTCCGGTGGAGAAGACGAACAAAGAAAGTGACAAAAGGGTCTACGATGGTGGGGATTGATTAGGATTTGTTGTAGGTGATGGTGACTTTCAGATTTGTTGGAGGTTGTTGGTGACAGAGACGATGGGGGCTCAAGGTGGGGCTGAAGGAGGTGGGATCAACAACGAAAATGGTGGTGGCGTCGACAATGAGTTTGGATGACTGTGTTTCTATCGGTAACACCAGTTTCCGGCGATGGCACCGGTTTCTGGGTTTTATGAAGTGTTCTTTAGAGCTATGAAGAACAAACAAAAAGAGTGAGAAATATTGGGGAAGAAGAAGAAGAAGAAGAAGAAGAAGAGAGAGAGAGAGAGAGAGAGAGAGAGAGAGAGAGATTTATTTTTATTTTCTTGTTTTTTTAGAGAGAGATAGAGAGATTTATTTTATTTTTATTTTATTGTTTTTTTTTAATCTGAAAATAAGAAAAACAAATAAGAAAAAAGATAAAATATATTAGCAGGGGCAGATCCATCATTTTGAAAAAAATCAGAACAGATTGGACTAAAGACGCAACAAAATGAAAGTTTTGGATCACTGATGCTAGTCCAAACTTTTTTGGATCAAAGTATCAATTTTTGACATACCACAGGGACCATTTGTGCAGTTTTGTCTTTCAAAAAATAAAAAAAAAATAAAAAAAAAAAAACTTAAATTTATCAATCTATGTATATGCCCAATTAGTTCCATGTTGATATATTATATTTGCAAAAACAAGTTTCAAGAGCATGAATCTCTAGAGCACATTGTTGAGAAAGATAAGTAAAACCGCTTTTAAGTTGATCAAATACAGCTAGAATTGTCACAAACACTAATTTCACTCACCAAAACAGAACCCCCGAATTTATTCCTTAACAATATTCCAAAGACACTCCAAGAAATCAGTTGAAATAATCTCAACTGACATTTAAAATCCGGGACACTCTAAAATGACTATTTTAACCTTCTCTCCCTATCTGTCACTTTGCTGCTTTGCTTTCGATCACTTTCTTTGCAAAAGAAGGCAAACAGAAAGCTGCTGAGTGGATCTGCATGTTCATATCAAAGATAAATGATCAACAAAGATGAAAACTTTATGATAAATGATCAAGAAAAATAAAACTTTATATCAATGTGTCAAGAAATATTGAAACTTTACAATGTAAGTTCAAGAAAATTAAAGTTTATGATAAATGATGAAGAAAAATGAAAATGTTACAATATATGATCAATGGAAAACGAAAATGTTACAATATACGATCAAGAAAAATAAAAGTTTGCATCAAATGATCAAGAAAAATTTGGAATCTGAAAATTTTACCAATAAATGATCAAGAAAAATGAGTTCTTTACAAAACAATGATAAAGAAACACAAAAAAAATTCGTTAAATGATCAAAAAAAATGAAAACTTTATGATAAAAGATCAAGAAAAATGAAAGCTTTACGATAAATGGTCAAGAAAAATGAAAACTTTACGATATATGATCACAAAAAATGAAAATTTTTACATGTGAAATAAAAAGATATGATGATGAAAAAACGAAACCTCTTTGTTGTAGAACTTCAAGGGTCCAACAGATTTAGATTGTTTATCGATTGCATCTATTGGGTTGACCGGGTTCTTGAAGTCAACCTTGGGTCCTTCGGTAGAACACAACATGAATCCAATAACACCACTGCAAGTGCATTCATTCATAAAAATTAACAATTTTGCACAATTTTTTATGATGATTAATGTATGTAAAAATGGTAAGGATTACACAATGTTTGACCAGTTTGACTCATTTCCCTTTTTGCCAAAACTTTTTAAGACTAAATTACAATCTTTCTAGTTGCATAGTTTGATTCCAGATGTCTGGTCAATGGACTGTTTAAATAGTAAATGACTATTTTGCCCTCATCTCCATCCTCTTCTTTCAAGAATCAAAACCAAAAAATATTCTCCATCTTCTTCAATGCGGAACATTTTTAAACTTTTCATTTTATGAGGATGAAAAAGATGAAAAAAACAAGGGCAAAATCATCATTTAGCAATATAGACTGAGGATTACAAAATGTTTGACCAGTTTGATTCCAGATGTTTGGTCAGTGGACTGTTTAAATATTATGGTAAATGACTATTTTGCCCTCATCTCCATTCTCTTCTTTCAAGAATCAAAACCAAAAAATATTCTCCATCTTCTTCAATGCAGAATATCTTTAAACTTCTCATTTGATGAGGATGAAAGAGATGAAGAAAACAAGGGCAAAATAGTCATTTAGCATATAGACCGTCGAACCGTTGCTAAAGGGTACAAGAAGTCCACCCAAATTACACTTTCGAGACCTTTTTCTAATCCATTTGATTCATTATACAACAAAACATAACCCAAATCGACTCATTTTTTGGTAAAAAAAAAAAAAAAATTTGAAAGAAATTAATCAACCTTGGATACGTAGGAACCGTTGTCCACGCATAATTAACAGATCCTTTAAAAACTTGGCGACAATTTGCAACAATATCTTGAATGATATGCATATGAAGCCAAATGCTTTCAGCTTGTGTACAAACAACACCACCAGGTCGCAACGCTTTTGCAACAGATTCAAAAAACGGTTTCTCAAAAAGCTCTTGAGCTGGACCTGAATGTATATATGCACACCAATCATAACAGCATCAAATGGTGGGGTGGGGTGGGGTAGGGGGTGGGGGTAGGGGGGTTGTTAAAGTGTTAAAAGCGTTGAAGTGTTAAGACTTAAGAGTACCTATTGGATCTGAAGAATCAACTATAACAGCATCATAACTTCCTTCAGGAGCAGCTTTCAAGAATGCAACTCCTACAAGATTGCAAAAAAATAGGGTAAATTACACAAATGGTCCCTATGGTTTGGGGTAATTTGCACGTTTGGTCCTTAACTTGTTTTTTTAACTTGGAAGGTCGCTACTGTTTGTTTTTGTTGTGCGTTTGGTCCCTGTCTTACCTAAAAAGACTATTTTGTCCTTGATTTTTTAATTTATTTAAATAAACAAACTCCCAACCTCACTTCCACCTCACCTTACCTTACCTACCCACCTCACTTTATTTAAATAAATTAAAAAGTCAAGGGCGAAATAGTCTTTTTTGGTAAGATGGGGACGAAGCGCACAATAAAAACAAACTGTAGGGACCTTCCGAGTTAAAAGAATAACTTAGGGACCAAACGTGCAAATTACCCCAAACCATAGGGACCATTCGTGTAATTTACTCAAAAAATAAAAAACAAAACTATTGATTTGTTTATTAAAGAATTATAATTATAATTTCGTTTTTTGTTTTTACAACATTTTACCATCGCCTATGTGGAGGTTGACACGAGGATCATCGTATCCAACAGCAACATCAGGAAAGAACTCTTTAGAAACCTACAAAAAAAAAAAAAAAAAAAAAAAAATCACATTAGTCCTTTTTTTTTTATATATCTTGTAAGGAGATAAAACTCTTTTTACTTTTTCATTAAGTGTTTGTGTGGACAATTGGACAGATATTTCAAAGCATAATGTCATAGGAAAAAGAAAAAAAAAAAACAAACAAATGAGGGCAAATTTGTAATAAGTTAGGACTTAATGAGGAAAGCTTCATTTTCTTGACTTTCTTTATACAGCTTATCAGATTAAAATTGATGAGTATTGTGAAAACTTTGATTCTTTGAATGTAAGGATAAAATGGTCATTTAGATTATTAAGCCAAACAGACATCATTACTCATTAAGTCTATTAAGTCAAAATAAAACATCCCTTAAGTCTTGTCCTCATTAAGTCTATTAAGTCAAAGAGAATGAAAAACTAAACGTGTAGTGATGTGTAAAGATTAAAGAAGATTCAAGAAATTATGAATTTATAAATGAATTAAGATTACTCACATCAACAACCATTTTATCAATCTCACATATATCTATATGCTCAATAGAAGTATGTCGAGCTACTTCACGCAACACACCACCATCACCTCCTCCAACAACCAAAACCTAAAAAATATTTATAAAAAAAAAAATCATATAGTTAATAGAGGCATTGAAAAATCGAGTGTAAAATCATATGTGGAAATGTGAAACCTTTTTAGGGTTTGGAATTGAACAAAGGGGAAGATGAGTTATCATTTCTTGATATGCACATTCATCTCTTTCTGTAAGTTGAATTACACCATCTAAAACAAGAACTTTCCCATATGTTGCTGACTGAAAAAAAAAAAAAAAAAGGAATAAAGATATTTTATTATTTGAAGTGGAAAAGGAAGAAAAAGGGGTTTTGATATTGAAGATTAGAATGTTAAATGAAAAATATAATTAATACCTGAAATACCATAACATCTTGATACTCAGACTTGCCTTGAAACAACATCTTTTCCACTTTTAAAGAGTGTGCTTCTCCTGCATATTTACAATTAAAAAATTAAAATTATAAAGATTTTGTATGGATACTTAAAAAAAATCTATCAAAAATAAATCCCAACAGAAGGAAGTGAATATACATTCAAAGGGTATAACAGTAAAGGGGTGTTTGGTTCTCATTGGAAGGAATGGAATCCGACAATGGAATTGGAATCTGACAATGGAATTGGAATCTGAGAAAGGAATTGGAATCCAAAGGAATTGGAGTATGTTATTTTTTTGGTTGGATGGAAATGAAATAGAATTCAATTACATTTCTTTGATATTTTATGTTAGATTTGTGAGTATATATCAAAGGAATTGGAATGTATATTATGTTAAAAGGGGAATGTGTTTTTGTTTTATAATGTGGTTATGAGGAAAGGACAATTTTGTCTTTTAATGAATAAAATGAAAAATGGAATTCAATTCTTATTATCAATGATGCAACCCCTCATACATAGACATCTTGGAATTTAATTCCATTGGTTTCACAACATAATGGAATTAGAGATTCCAATTCCACTGGAATCCACAAACCAAACATATCAAATTAAGACGATTTGAACCCAGAATTTTCATATAAATGTAGAAATAAAAAGGGGTGTTTGAATGTGCGCTAACTTTATGTAATAATCATACAAAAAAAAAACCTACAATAGCATGAATGCAGAAAAGTAATACGGGATTTCATGATTATTATGCACCTTTTGACTTATGAGTGTCAAGTGGGATACTTTTTAATTTAAAAAATTAGAGATGTTTTGGTTATAAAATGAATTTCGATAACAATAAAGTATCATCGATTCACAAACTCTGTACTTTATTACAAACCAAAAAACAAGAATCGATTTTCTATCTTCGATATTAATAGAATAAAAAAAGGGGGCTCTAAGGATGACACTAATGGAGTTACTCTACTTTAAACTATAAATAAATAATAAATAACCCATGAAGTGGATAAATCACCTCACAATACTTGAGTGAATCTGTAAATCTATGACAAAAACACAAGCACAATAACCACGTTAATCTGGTCTAGAAGCGCAATCAGAAACCGATGTTCTAAAATCCAAAATCACAATGAGATTCGAAAAACCCAAACTATAGAAAACCACTGAAAGGAAACAAACATTAAGGAATTGCGCAAATTGGAGAAGAGAGAAGCTCTGTAAACAATCTGAAATCGAAACCCCACAACAAATACTTTCATACATATAAACACAGTAAGAAAATGCAAAATGAAAGAAAACCAACCAGGCCACATTGGGCTAATCTCTGAAAACCATCCGGGAATGACGGATGATATGTGGGCATTAGTTTCAAACGCGGCGGCGCCGTTCTCATCTCCTTCTCTTGGCCTCTTTAACGGCGAATCGGTCGCGGCGGCGACGGTGGTCTGTTCAGCCATAACTCGGTTATGTTACGTCTCTCTGTTTATTTAGGTGTGTGCCCTGAACCCTGGACCCTAGAGAGAGAACGTGTGAATCTGTTTGTTCTACAAAATGCAAATTATAAAGAAGCAACAAGTACAAATCTCTCCCCCTCTATATCTAAACAGAATTTTTGCTTCAATAAGATAAATCCCAAAAAGAAAAAGTTACACATAAAAATCACCATTATGCACTAATTACAATATGGTCCCTATTTTTCATGATTTCTCAAATCTTTAACCCAATCATTTTGTGGTACATAAAAGTACTAGAGTAACAGCCATGGACCATTTTGGTGTGTAGGATATCAACCTTAAATTTTCCAAAATAACATACATGAAAACATGAAAAGTAAAGTCAATTCCATAATAATATGTATTATACATGAAAACTAAATCAATAATGCAATAAAGGAGGAAAGTTTATCAATTCACATTTTTTTTTGAAATCTCCTAATGTCTACTTAACATTTTCTTAATTATTCTTTACAATTGTTACAAGAATTTATGTTTTAAATTGTTTGTATTTAGTCTTCGTTCTTTCATAATAAAAAGTACGATTTCACATCCAATATATAACCCTAAGTTGTTCATGGTTACAAAGCGGTTCAAAATCGATTCGGGAACATACTAAATGGTTGTCAATATATACCCACCAACATGACCGAATCAATGTAATAGTTACAACACTATGGCATCATATATTGGTCGCAAGAGATCACGAATTTTCTCTTTTCAAAAAAAAAAAAAAATAGGCATCATCGATGGAAGCATAAGATACCGAAGGAAGAACGAACATAACGGGATCTTTAGATGCAATATGACGCCATGATTAAATAATATCTTACAACATCAATGGAGAAGGACATCTGAAATAGCATAAAATATGTAGAGAAAACTAAAAATATATATATATATATATATATATATATAGGATGATCTTGAAGAGTGTTTGGAAAAGAAAATTATTCATGTGCTAATGAACTGAAGTGTGAATTGTCTTTGATTTGCCAGAAAGAGCCTTGATCTTAGCATGTTAAGCAAAACTATGAGGATTGTGGAATAAGATACAATATGTCTTGTCCATGACATGGCGTAAATGCGGGCATTATGGGTGTCAGATCAAAATAAACTGGCATCTACAAGGAAAAGAAACAAAATGTACGAATTCCTAATGGGATCACCCGATGGATTAAGCATAGTCAATACCTAAATATTAAAAATGGAAGGAACCCATGGTTGTAGAAAACGAGGACAAAACTTATATCTTTCGGAAAAAAGGCACACCCCAAAAGTTGCATTATTCTATACTTAACGAAAACTTGTCAAGACAGTTGTCGTACACTTCTGGCTACAAAATATAAGAATGGAGAACAAGATGGTGAAGGTAGAATTGAAGATTCGGTGTATGGGTGGTGTTGGACTATGGATGTAAAGGCCGATGAGGTTAGGGATGGGTGGGGGTGGGGTGGATGTTGGGATTGGGATTGGGGTGTGTGCAGGGTTGATATTTTAGAAAAAAATAAATATAAATGAAAAATTACGGAAAACATCATTTAACAAAATTTCAAATTATATGTAATTTAGAAAATTGGAAAATATTCTTTTCTTAAAAAAAATATCCAAATTTTCATTTTCTTAGATAATTTTATGGATACTAAAAACATCATTCATTGGAACATATTCCTTTGTTTTTAACCAAAAAAACAATGTACATATTGCGACCATGGTGTAGTGGTTGGGCTGACAACGCATGTTTTTTTGTATTGCGACCATGATGTGGCCAGGGATGGCCACGACATGGTGGTCAACTGTAGGTTGACTTTGACTTTTGACTTTGACCCAAGTTTGACTTATGGGCGTTTTAGGTATTTTGATTGGTAGTTGGAGCTTAAGTGTTTGTAATTGTATATGTGGTTGGTAGAGTCAGCATTTGGGGTAGTGATTTGTGTAGCTATTTCTTCAGATTGTGAGGTGAGTTTCCCTCACTATACTTGTGGGTTAAAGGCACCCATGTTGGCCCACTAGGTTACGTATCTTGGTATATAGGATGATGTTATGCTAGTTATATGATAGATTAGTAGATTTTTATGATTACATGTATTTGTTGGATGTGTTTATGTTTATCTGTTGTATATGTTGACATATTGTGGTTGGGTTGAGGCGGTCATACTTTGTGTTGAAGTTCATGATACCCGGGGTGGTCTGGATAGGCTATAGGCCTACAAGGCGGTCCATTCAGTTTGATGGTGTAACATCCGGACTCCCAGTTATCTTATTTTAGGCATTTATATTGAGTTTTGGAGAGAGACTCGGCGAGTAGGCGCTTAGACTCGCCGAGTAGGATCGCGGATGATCAGACTGGTTTAATGGAGGACTCGACGAGTACTGTCACACCCCAAAACCAAGAACAGCAGAAACGTTCAGAGGTGGAGGACGTCATGTGAAGTATCATAACAATGTAAAGTAGTAAACAAGCAACAACATCATCCATTGCATTAAAAGTAAAGTTTTAATACATGTGTGTTCCTTGATAGTAATAAGACACCAAAATATGTAATCAAAATAAAAGACAAGTCTTGTCTATGCTCCGTCTTCTCAAAACCTGATCATCCTACCTGTGTACTGGTGACCTGAGAATACAAGTTATTTTGAACGAGAGTAGATCAGCATAAAGCTGGTGAATTCATAAGTATTTAAGTGACATTACTCTGTTTTGGAAAGTTGTTATGAATGCCATGTAAATATTTGAATGAACATTTGATATAAGTGAGAAAACCCTAGAAAATCCCATATTTCCTACTAGTATAAAAGTAGTCTTCTACCAAGAATTTGAATGTTTTGAAAGTAATAAAGATGGTGTTTCCCCTGTATGACTACTATTAGCAATATATAGTCTACCTCATCGTTTATGTGAACGTATCACAAAATAAAAGTAATAGGGAAAATATAGCCATATAAGTATTATCCTTTTGTATTAGGATAAACCTAACATCGCGACTGCCGAATTGTATTAAAATTCTAACCTCCGTAGATGTTCATTTTCCTCTATAGCTAACAGCGGGTTGAAGGAATGGTTAGTCCCGTAAAGGTCTCCCTAGCATACGTATTAACCGTAGGCATCTGTAGAAGTTCATTACCTCTGTTGCTAACAGGTGGGTGCCAGAATGGTTAGTCCCGTATGATATCCTTTTGTACTAGGATAGACAGAACTAATCTACATGTATAATATGTAATAGTATCTCATCATATAGTATCTAGGTACAAGTATCCATGTAAGCGTATCCATGTAAGTGTATCCATGTAAGAGGATCCAGGTAAGTGTATCTCTTCATATAACATTTATTATAGACTCATGCATGAACTGACTTTGGTGTGATTCCTTGTAATAGGAATAATGTTTTGTATCCCCTAAACTATCCTTATAATAGTTTACTGGAATGTGTTTGATGTCCAAGAAGGTTTATACACCCTTGCTACTCAAGAGTGTGGGAACTGAATGAAGGATGAAAGATATCATATCAATACATACATACATACATATATATATATATATATATATATATATATATGAACATAAGTGTATAGATATAGTTTTGATCAAGAAGATGAAAGAGGTTTTGTAAAACATTTAAGAGTTTTGAATAATAAATAACAATGACTTGATGTCACTCTATAAAAGATTTCAAAAGTAATTCATTTGATAATAAAATATTTTAAGACAGAAAACCTTTTCATGTATCACATTTTGATGTATGTGAAATCAATTGGTTGAAAACACATTTATAAATAACATGCGATTGAATCTATAACATGTTGTTTTCTACTTGTATCCTCCCCCCCCCCCCCCCCCCCATTAAAGCATTTAAAATCATTTAAAACATTGATTAAGGGGTACGAACTCACCTGTAGATGGTGGTTTGGATGAACTGAATGATGTAGGATTGCTAGGTGTCAAGTGAAGACTTGTACACACAATGATCCTATTTAACATATAATCACACATATATGTATCCAATTAGTCTTTAAACTACTAATTGACAATGTTAAGACATCCTAGGACATGCTAAACACCTTATATAAGTGTTATAAGTCCCAAGGATTGCATCTAATTGGTTGTAGGACAAAGCTATTAGGTTTAGGGTTCTAAAGAGCCCTTCTTGATGTTTACGGTTTTGTGACCCCAACCAAATGAGTTTACAGTCATAAAACCTTGAGTTTACGGACTTAAGCTCATTCCCCTTTGACCCTTTGATTTTGTGAAGCCTTACAAGTCCCTTAGAAGGATTTCTACTTGATGGTTAAGTCATTGGAAGAGATTAGTGTTCCAATTCCCTCTTTTGAGGGGTTTACGGCCCTAAGACCGTTTCCCTTTGGGTTTGCGGCCGTAAACCCTTATGGACCATGGTATTTTTCTGCTTTCAAGTCCCATACACATTAAGGTATGATTCTAGGCTAGTTTCACAAGGAAAGGAAGGGACTAGGGCACACTTTTGGCCCTTAAAGAAGGGTTTACGGTGCAAGGTGTTCTTGGGTAGTAAACTCTTTGATCTTGGTGTTTCCTCGTGATTTCTTGATGTATAGACGTATAATAAGGTATATGATACTCTAAGGTAGAAGCACTTACAATTTGGGACGAAAGAGTGAAAATCCTTGGGAGAGAATCAGGTTTTTCTCTAGTTGAAAATGGAACAAATGACTAAAAATGGCTAAGGGCCATATATATACCCCATGGGGTTTACGACCACAAACTCCATGTTTGGGTTGTAAACTCCAATTTCTTGGAGTATGGAATGTTATTGTTGCACAATAAACCCTAGGGAATCCTCTCCTGATATCTCCTAAAGTGTTAATCATAGAATACTCAAACTTATTCCAAATAGTCTAAAAATTAACAGTATGAAACGACCCAAAAATACGACCCAAAAATTTCGTTTTTCAATAATATCAAAACCATAATATGAGTATCATAACATAAAAACATGCGCGATGTATCCCAAATCATAATAAAATACTGTGCGGAAAACTGTATCAAATCCAAAACAACTAAAACCATCCCCAGGATAAGAGCTAAGCTGTGGTGTGTGCGATGCTATCACCCCGAGCTCTTCCCTTTGCTTGCGGAAGTACCTGAAACCAAAACTGAAACTGTAAGCACGAAGCTTAGTGAGCTCCCCCAAATTACCACATACCATACAATAACATATAAACACATATTGGGCCTTGCCCACTGCATCGGGCCGAAGCCCGGAACTGCATCGGACCGAAGTCCGGAACTGACTGGGACCTTGTCCCCTGCATCGGACCGAAGTCCGGAACTAACTGCATCGGACCGAAGTCCGAAACTGACTGCATCGGACCAAAGTCCGGAACTAACTGCATCGGACCAAGGTCCGGAACTAACTGCATCGGACCAAAGTCCGGAACTAACTACATCGGACCGAAGTCCGGAACCGACTAGGACCTTGTCCCCTGCATCGGACCGAAGTCCGAAACTGACTGACTGAACATCGCATAGCATAACACATCATCTAGCACGAACACATATTCTGCATACTACATCGGGCTGTAGCCCAGATCACATAACACTTAACACATAAGACATAGCACACAAATCCTGTCCGAGCCACGAAGGCATCAAACATACTAGCTACTGCATCGGACCTAAATCCGGAAACTACTACTAACTGAACGGGCCAGCATTGTGGCCTTAGACCCGTTCCTACTGGAAGGAAACTCACCTGAGACTGCTGAACTGATGCTGCTAATCCTCTTGACTGCTACTTGACCTCTGACTCCGAACTGCTGCTCCACTAACTCTTCGAGCTTCAAAAGCCAATAAAACACTTAGTCCAACTGACCTTCAAAGGTCACTAGGTCAACTCTGGTCAAGGTCAAAACCCTCGCCAATGTCAACCTTCCAGGTCAACCCTACTCGCCGAGTTTACCGACTGACTCGCCGAGTTCCTACACTCAGGGTCCTTCTTATTCGCGACTCGACTCGCCGAGTCAGTCTATGACTCGCCGAGTCCAACTAGTTCCAAGTCCTGTCCTGTCCAACTCACTGAGTCACCACCCGACTCACTGATTCGAATCTCAACTCGAAGGGTTTAGGGTTTCGCGATCTGACTCGCCGAGCCCAAGAACAGACTCACCGAGTCCTAGACAATCTTCAACCAACTCGTCGGATTGTTCATCCAACTCGCCGAGTCCATGCCTAACTTCATCCGACTCGACGAGTTGTTCATCATACTCGTCAAGTTCCTCCTCATCTTCAAGCTACTCGCCGAGTCCACTCGAGGGACTCGCCGAGTCCATTCGGTTCTACATACATGCAGAGGACCTTTGAGTCATGCATGGACTCCAAACTGTAGATCCACTCTTCTAAGGTCTATTCCTTACGTAAAGTGGCAAACTTTACGTGTGGCTGAGGAGATCTAGGCTCAAAACACTATGAACTCGGGTTTAAGACAAAGGGGCTCAACAATCAACCCAACAACTGATGCTTTATGAGTCTCTAGGCCATGATACATTTAGATCTGGAGTAGCAACTTCAGATCTGAGCTTCCCACTCGAAATGGGTCTTAATCAACCATAAAACCCCCAAAACTCATAACAAAATAGATCTAGATGCAAGGAAGGGAAAATGGCAGCTTAATACCTCCAAGAAGAACACAAACTGAAGTAGATCTCGTATCTACACCTCTCTTTTGAAGTCACCTTCCTAATCTTCAAGTCCCTTCCAAGATTTCCTTCCCCCAAAGCTATTTCTCTCAAATGATGGAGGCTCCCACGAATCTAGGGTTTACAGTTTCTCTAGGATGATATGGAGGCTGAGGGAGGGGCATAACTCCCTTTTATATAGGGTACAACTCCCAAAATTAGGGTTTTCCTCGCACAGACCAGACTCGCCGAGTCTCCTTGGTCGACTCGCCGAGTCGGTCACTTACTCCCCGACCCGGATCCCGCTCGGACTCGCCGAGTCCCTCCTTGGACTCGCCGAGTCGACCCCTAAACTTAGGGTTTTCTTTCCTTTCTTGGTCTTCGAAACTTTGGGTGTTACACAGTAACTATTCTGACTTCTATTGACTTGATATGTTGTACAGAAAGGAAATTTCGGGTTGTCACAAGTACATTCATGGACTCGGCGAGTCCACGCTATTTAATGAAACCCTAATCCCCTGGGTTTGGGATCTATTCAAAGGGGCTTATAGCCGCTATTTGCAGCTACGAGACCCTGTGAGGAACCCTAAGAGATCCAGAGCGTTTGTGAGGAAGAAGAGGTCATTTTTGATCTTTGTATGGGTATTTTGCAAGAAGAAGGTGGCCAAGGCAAGTGAGAACTGAAGTAGGCGATATCCTGTGGATTTCAGAGGCTATGGACTTCATTCTGAGGTATATATTTCGATCTTTCTTCTGTTTGGTGTTAATCTTTGAGAGTTAGGGTTTCTAGCCCCTTTAGAGTATGGATTGTGGTGCAATTGGTCCCTTCTTGTGGTGAGACTTTGGATCTAGATCGAAAGTGGTCCAGAGACCTTAAATCCTCGTTCTTTATGAGTGTCTTTGGGAGATAAGAGTTTGGGATGGCACATTGGGGCCATTTCTTCAAATAGAGCCATTAGGTCCTTGCATGGGCATCAAGATCCAAACTTTATGTGCTTATTTTGCTTAAGGAGGTCAGATCTATGGGTTAGAGGAACGGATCTGACCTCAGGAGGTCATTTGAGTTTGAGCATGGCTTGAACTCGCCGAGTCCAAGAACAGACTCGGCGAGTAGGATGGGTTTCCCCTATAAATCACGCAGATGATAACTCGTTGAGTTAGGGAAGTGACTCAATGAGTCATTTGGGATTCTGAGGATGTGAGTTCATGACTGAACTCGCCGAGTCACAATTGTGCACTTAGCGAGTTTGGTCAAAGGGTTGACCATTGACTTTTTTTGACTTTTAGGGTTTGGTCAACTTTAGAGTATTTGAGCCTTGAGAGGGGTAAAATGGTCTTTTACCCTCCTGACAGTGCTAAGAGAGGGAATGGTCTAGTCTTGGGAAATGTGTTGACACTGAGTGTTTATTTTCATATGATCAGGCGGAGGCTAGATCCTATTTCACGGAGTCCGAGATTTCCGAGTTACCGAGTTACACGAGGTGAGTCTTCTCACTATACGTTACCTAGAGTGGTATTATGAGTTGACCGGAAGGTCTTATGTGTTATGTATGAGATTGTGTGCCATGTATGAGATTATGTGCTATGTGATAGATGTATGTTATATAATGGTATATACCAGACTGGAGGGTCCAACGATATAGACCGGACCGGAGGGTCCAACGATTTAGACTGGGCCAGAGGGCCCAACGAGCTACGGGATTGGAGAGTCCCACTGAGACACACCGACCGGAGGGTCGTACAGTAGCCTCGAGTGGCGTATGTTTTGTATGTGGTATGTTGGGGAACTCACTAAGCATTTATGCTTACAGTCGTTATGTTATGTGTTTCAGGTACTAGCGAGGACCGTGGGAAGGCGCCGGCGTGACCCGTACACACAGAGAGGAGATTTGATTTGTGATCTTGGGATATGTTTAATTTGATAACTACTGTGAAATACTTTTGAGAATGTTTTATAATTAAATTTGGTAGTTGAAAAATGAAAATTTTGTTTTGAAAATCTCGTCGTTACAAGTTGGTATCAGAGCTTTGGTTTGAGGGTCTCGGATGCACCTTCGGGCGTATCTGAACTCAAACTGAGGATTTGAGAAATTTTCAACAAATAAGAACTAATTTTTCTAAAAAGATCAATAAGTTTTGAAACAACCAGAGCGGAGTAGTGTGTACGGTTAGCCAACGCCCGAACAGTGAATCCCCAAAATACCCTTACATTATGTGTTATGAGATATGATATGTTATGAAACGCATGCTAGGGTAGGATAGGTACTCATATTAGGAGTAGAGTGGCCTAATTTGTGACGCCTTAGCCTAGGAGGTTACTGCTGCTATGAGATGCCTTGAGAGTGAGTAGGTAGCAGTTAGGAGCTCGTGAGAGGTCTATCGGAGGGTAGCCAATGTATAGTGAGAGTAGAGTACTTGCAATCCAGGATCCAAGGGGGAGGACTTGGGGTGAATGTTGATGCGGTGTGGTCAGTAGTATAGGGCCCGTACTACTGAAGACACCGGATCAGTGAGCAGTCCAAGTAAGAATCCTTTGGATATTGGAGGACGAGTAGGGTTGCGTTATTGAGTGCGAGTATGCTCGATTGAGTCTCTAATATTTTTATGTTGTATTTCAGAGACATCATGGTTGGGACACGACACACACCTTGGAGCAGTGGTGTCAGTGACGAGGAGATCTATCGATTGATTCATGAGGAGGTGGTTGCTACCATTCGGGCTTAGATTCCAGAGATGTTCGGGGACATCAAGACCACATTGATTGAGACCTTTGACGAGCAATATGCAGCAGTGACTGAGGTTGCGGCTGCTGCAACTACTGTTGTTGTTGCTGCTGCTAGACCTCAGGGAGGTGATTCATTGTTGTTTCAGGAGTTTAGCAACACGAAGCCACCAGAGTTCGATGGGACGCAGGACTCGATTATTGCTGTGAGGTAGATCTCTGATATCGATGGATGTTTCTATATGTGTTCTTGTCTAGAGCACTTGATGGTATGGTTCGCTCTGAACCAGCTTCGCTTGGAGCGAAGGATTGGTGGAAGTTCGTGACGGCGAGCTTTACTCTGGCAGAGATTTCTATGGTGACCTCGGAAAAGTTCACCACCATGTTTCGAGATGAGTACGTTCCCCCTATGGAAAGGGAACGACTAACTCAGGAGTTTTTGACCCTCAAGCAGGGTAACTGATTTAGTTACAATGATTACGTGGAAGTTGCATGAGAGGGTGATGTTTTGCCCTGAGCAGGTGCCTACCGAGCAGGCTCGCATGATCCGGTATCTGAGTGTTCTGAGGAGAGATATTCGGGAGTTCATAGCGAACTCGACTTACCGGACATTTGCTAAGCTCCAAGCAAATGCTTGGAAGAGGGAGATTGAGTTGGAGACACAGGCCAAGGAGGAGGCCGAGTCACAGAGGATGGATCGACGACCGGCTCAGTCTCAGCCGGCAGCCGAGCGGGCTAGACCCGTTGATTCGAGATCTGGGAGTGCGAAGGGCCGCACTTGTGGGAAGTGCGGCAAGAGTCACGAGGGGTCGTGCAGGGCAGAAGTATGCTACAAGTGCAGGAAGGACGGGCATATTGCGAGGGATTGCCCCAAGGGATTCTTTGTTTGCTTCCATTGCAACCAGACTGACCATCGGAAGGTCGAGTGCCCTTAGCTACATTAGGGATCAACATAGGGATCTGCGCCTGCTGTTAGGGCTACCGAGGTTTGGCCAGTGAAGGCCGAGGCACCGAAGGCTCGTGGGAGAGCCTTCTAGTTGACACCGGAGGAGGTCTGTGCAGCACCCGACGTTGTGGCCGGTATGTATTCTTCTCTCTATTTGTTTGAGTCTGAGATATTATGCTTATATTATGTTATGCGTAGGTACCTTTCTTGTGAATTCTGTACCTGCCTTAGTGCTATTTGACTCGGGAGCGAGTCGATCTTTTGTGTCGTTAGCTTTTAGTCATCATATCAGTATTTTTCGAGAGGCTTTGAGTCGACCTCTGTGAGTTTCTATAACTAACGAGCGAGCAGTGTATGCCACGGAGTTGATTCGAGGATGTAGACTTGAGATCTTCGGTGTAGGGTTCCCGATCGATCTAGTCCCGATTGCGATAGGGTCGTATGTGTCATAGTGGGCATGGATTGGTTAAGCCAATTTGGAGCTATTATAGACTGCCAACGTCAGCTGGTGATGATTCGAGACCCTAGTGGGGGAGTACTTATGGTGTATGGTGAGGGTACCCGTCCTGAGTCAGCATTTTGTTCGGCTGCTAGGGCGAGGCAGAGTTTACAGCTCGGATGTAGGGGATTTGTGGCCTATGTGATGGACATGCGAGTGGCTGCTGGGAGGCCAAGTTTGATTGATGAGGTCCCGATTGTGCGGGAGTTCCCTGATGTTTTCCCAGATGAGTTACCGGGTGTGCCTCTCGAGAGGCAGGTAGAGTTTCGTATCGACTTGGTACCAAGGGCGGCACCTATTGCCAAGGCACCCTATCGCCTTGCACCGCCCGAGATGCAAAAGTTATCCTCACAGCTTCAGGAGCTGCTGGGAAAGGGGTTTATTAGACCGAGTAGCTCACCTTGGAGAGCGCCGATCCTTTTTGTCAAAAAGAAGGATGGTTCACACCAGATGTGTATTGATTACCAGGAGTTGAACAAGTTGACGGTCAAGAACCGTTATCCGTTACCAAGGATCGACAATCTGTTCGATCAATTGCAGGGAGCATCTTGGTTCTCCAAGATAGACTTGAGGTCGGGATATCACCAGATGAGGGTTCGAGATGAAGATATCCAGAAGACAACGTTTAGGACTCGTTACAGGCATTAGGAGTTCGTGGTGATGCCTTTTGGGCTCACCAATGCACCAGCGACATTCATGGATCTCATGAGCAGGGTGTGCAGGTCAATGTCGGATCGTTCGGTGATCGTATTCATCGATGATATCTTTGTGTATTCGAGATCCAAAGAGCAGCATGAGGAACATTTGAGGGAGATCCTCGGAGTTTTGAGATTGGAGAGGCTTTACGCCAAATTCTCCAAATGTGATTTTTGGTTACGGGAGGTCCAATTCCTAGGGCACCTCGTTAACCAGAAGGGGATATTGGTTGATCCGGCAAAGATCGAGGTGGTGATGAGTTCGGAGGTGCCGAGGTCACCTACCGAGATCAGGAGTTTCCTTGGGTTGGCTGGTTATTATCGGATATTTATCAGGTATTTCTCTAAGATCACCGTGCTACTCACTAAGTTGACCCGGAAGGGTGTTGCTATTTCATGGGGTCCGGAGAAGCAGACCTCATTTGAGACACTTCGCCAGAGATTGTGCGAAGCTCTGGTGCTTGCTCTCCCGGAAGGGATGGAGGATTTTGTGGTGTACTGTGATGCATCGATATCAGGGTTGGGAGCGGTGCTTATGCAGAGGGGGCATGTGATAACATATGCATCGGGGCAGCTGAAACCTCATGAGTCGAGGTATCCCACCCACGATCTGGAGTTGGGGGAAGTAGTGTTCGCCCTCAAGATCTGGCGTCACTATCTATATGGGGTTCGGTGTACCATCTACACGGATCATAAAAGCTTGAAGTACCTGATGGATCAGCCTAACATGAATATGCGCCAGAGGAGATGGTTAGATGTGGTAAAAGGATTACGACTGCAAGATCCTGTACCACCCAGGCAAGGCTAATGTTGTAGCCGATGCCCTGAGTCGTAGGGCGGAGGATGCCCCGATACGAGACGTTTGCATGAGATTGACAGTGATGACTCCGGTGTCGGACACCATTCGAGGGGCCCAGGCGGAGGCCGTAAAACCAGAGAACCGCAAAAGGGAGCGAGTGATCGGGCAAATATCGGAGTTCGTTACCGATAGTCGAGGACTTATGACCTTTCAGGGTTGAGTTTGGGTACCGTTTGTGGGCGGAACGCGTACCATCTTGATGGAAGAGGCACATAGATCAAAGTTCTCGATCCACCCCGGGGCCACTGAGATGTATTTGGACCTGAAAAAGGAGTATTGGTGGCCCTGTATGAAAAGGGATGTTGCATGGTTCGTAGAAAGGTGCTTGACCTGTCACAAGGTTAAGGCCAAGCACCAGTGTCCGCATGGTAAGTTACGGACGTTAGAGATTCCCGAGTGGAAGTGGGAACAAATTACCATGGATTTTATCACCAAATTTCTGAGGACTTTTAGGGGTGTCGATGCAATTTGGGTGATTGTCGACAGGTTGACAAATAGTGCTCACTTCCTTGCCGTGAGTGAGAGCTCTTCCACAGAGAGGCTGGCAGAGTTGTATGTTAGAGAGGTGGTATAGCGGTATGGAGTACCGATCTCGATCATCTCAGATCAAGATGTGCGTTGCACTTCCAGATTCTTGAAGAAATTTCATGAGGAATTGGGTACGAGGCTGCATTTTAGTACCGCGTACAACCCACAGACTGACGGACAGAGCGAGCGGACGATTCAGACGCTCGAGGACATGCTTCGGGCGTGTGTACTAGATTTCGGTGGGATTTGGGACACATATTTTCCCTTGGCTGAGTTTTCCTATAACAACAGCCATCATTCGAGCATTGGTATGCCACCCTTTGAGCTGTTGTATGGAAGGAGGTGTCGGACCCCCATTTGTTGGGGTGAGGTAGGGCAACGTGTGATTGGTAGCATAGAGATAGTGCTTCAGACGACAGAGCAGATACAATTGGTCAGACAGAGGATATTGACCGCTTAGAGTCGCCAAAAGAGTTACGTGGATAGGCGTCAGTCGGAGCTCGAGTTTCAGGTCGGGGATCTTGTGCTTCTGAAGGTGTCTCCTTGGAAAGGAGTGACCCGTTTCAGGAAAAGGGGCAAGCAGGGGCCCCGGTATATTGGGCCGTTTAGGGTGATCGCGAGGGTGGGCAGGGTAGCATATCGTTTGGAGTTACCTGCAGAGTTGGACCAGATTCATGATACCTTCCACGTATCGCAACTGGGGAAGTGTATAGCCGACGAGTCGGCAGTAGTACCATTAGAGGATATCCAGGTGGACACGAGTCTGAATTATGCTGAGAAGCCGATTGCAATCTTGGATCAGAAGATCAAGGTTCTGAGGAGCAAGGAAATGCCCTGGTGCAGGTCCAGTGGAAACATCAGAAAGGGTCCGAGCTGACTTGGGAGCCGGAGTCGGAGATGCGGGAGTAGCATCCGGAGTTGTTTTCGACATGAGACTTCGAAGGCGAAGTCTGATTCTAGTGGGGGAGAATTGTAACATTTGGACTCCCATGTATCTTATTTTAGCCATTTATATTGAGTTTTGGAGAGAGACTCGACGAGTAGGCGCTCAGACTCGTCGAGTAGGATCGCGGATGATCGGACTGGGTTAATGGAGGACTCAGCGAGTACATTCGTGGACTCGACGAGTCCACACTGTTTAATGAAACCCTAATACCCGAGGTTTGGGACCTATTTAAAGGGGCTTATAGCCATCATTTGCGGCTACCAGACCCATGTGAGGAACCTTAAGAGATCCAGAACGTTTGCGAGGAAGAAGAGGTCATTTTTATCTTTGTGTGGGAAGTTTGAAAGAAGAAGGTGGCCAAGGCAAGTGAGAACTAAAGTGGGCGATATCCTGTGGATTTCAGAGGCTAGGGACTTTACTTTGAGGTATATATTTCGATCTTTCTTCTATTTGGTGTTAATCTTTGAGAGTTAGGGTTTCTAGCCCCATTAGAGTATGGATTGTGGTGCAATTGGTCCCTTCTTATGTTGATACTTTGGATCTGGATCCAAAGTGATCTAGAGACCTTAAATCCTTTTTCTTTATGAGTGTCTTTGGGAGATAAGAGTTTGGGATGGCATATTGGGGCCATTTCTTCAAATAGAGCCATTAGGTCCTTGCATGGGCGTCAAGATCCAAAGTTTACGTGTTTATTTTGCTTAAGGAGGCCAGATCTATGGGTTAGAGGAACGGATCTGACCTCAGGAGGTCATTTGAGTTTGATCATGGCTTGAACTCGCCGAGTCCAAGAACAGAATCGGCGAGTAGGATGGGTTTCCCCCATAAATCACGCAGATGATAACTCGCTGAGTTGGGGAAGTGACTCAGTGAGTCATTTGGGATTCTGAGGACGTGAGTTCATGACTGAACTCGCCGAGTCACAATTGTGCACTCGGCGAGTTTGGTCAAAGGGTTGACCATTGACTTTTGTTGACTTTTAGGGTTTGGTCAACTTTAGAGTATTTGAGCCTTGAGAGGGGTAAAATGGTCTTTTACCCTCCTGAGAGTGCTAGGAGAGAGAATGGTCTAGCCTTGGGAAATGTGTTGACGCTGAGTGTTTATTTTCGTATGATTAGGCGGAGGCTAGATCCTATTTCAGGAAGTCCGAGATTTCCGAGTTATCGAGTTACACGAGGTGAGTCTTCTCACTATACGTTACCTAGAGTGGTATTATGAGTTGAGCATAAGGTCTTATGTGTTATGTATGAGATTGTGTACCATGTATGAGATTATGTGCTATGTGATATATGTATTTTATATAATGGTATAGACCGGACCGGAGGATCCAACGATATAGACCGGACCAGAGGGTCCAACGATTTAGACCGATGCGAGAGGGCCCAACGAGCTACGGGACTCGAGGGTCCCGCTGAGACGCACCAACCGAAGGGTCGTACAGTAGCCTCGAGTAGCGTATGTTTTGTATGTGGTATGTTGGGGAACTCACTAAGTATTTATGCTTACAATCGTTGTGTTATGTGTTTCAGGTACTAGCGAGGACCGTGGGAAGGCACCAACGTGACCCGTACACACAGAGAGGAGATTTGATTTGTTATATTGGGATATGTTTGATTTGATAACTACTGTGAAATACTTTTGAGAATGTTTTATAATTATATTTGGTTGTTTAAAAATGAAAAATTTGTTTTGAAAATCTCGTCATTACAGATGGCCCGTAGAGCAGTCCAGATAGGTTGTAGGCCTTGTAAGGCGGTCTAGTTAGGTTAAAGGCTCATATTCGCATGGTATTGTTTGTTATGTTGTGTGATGGTACTTTGGGGGAACTCATTAAGCTTTGGATTACACTTTCAATGTATTATTTCAGGTACTTCACAGAATCATGGGAAACTGTAACACCCCGTTTATTAAATAAATAAACTAATGAATGTATAGTAGCTGTAAAATCAATAATTATATAGCAAGGTATTGGTTTTGGGAAGCCAAATGCCATAAGTTGGATTATTCAGGGGTTAAAGTATAAATTAGAGATTGATTTTGTAAAGATTTATGAAGGCAGGGACTAATTTGTGAATTATTGGGACTTTATTTGAGAACAATTTGTAGAGGAGGGGTAAAATGGTAATTATTGGAGTTGATTTGAAAAGATCCTAAGGGGGAGGGACCAAACTTATAAAAATGGGCAAAGGTTTGATTGGAGCGGGGTTTAAACCCTATGTCTTCTTCTTCCTGTTACATTACCTAAACCCTAACCCTATCTACACATTCAGCCGCCACCTTATCTTCTCCACCTTCCCAGCCGTCACATCCTCACCACCACAAAAGGATCACCGGTGCAGCACCTTGTTCTGTCGCCGACGAAGATGAAGAGTCGAGGAGATCGAGAAAATCGAGGTTTGTGGGTGCTATTGTTGTTCGTGGGTGGGTCACGCACATACACACACACACACTCTCTCTCTCTCTCTCTCTCTTCATGTCCCTTCTGTTGCTGCGTTAGCCTATGCCAGCCGTCGTCATGTTGTTGTCGCCTCCGGCCGTTGCTCGTCGCTGAGAAGGTTGCGGCTGCATTCTTTGTCGGGTGTGGACTGTCGATTCACATTTGTTCATGGTGGTGTTGTGTGGTTCATGTCTCGTATGGGTGCGCATGCTTTGCATGTGTTGTGTTATTACGTAATTGGAAGCCAAAAGGAACCACCACCACCACTGTGAGGTGGTGGCTGCCATCGTAAAATCACCACTACCACCTCCATACGCCACCAAATGGGTTGTTGGCTTCTTTTTCCGAGCAAAAGATGTGAAGTGTGTGTATTTCAGTTTGTGGGCGTGTATGTTTGGCTAGAATTCTCGGAAAAGGCATCACCACTATCGTGAGGTGGTGGTTGCCGCCATCTACCACTGCAGGTCACCACAAGGAGGTTATGTGTGTGTGTGTGTTTAGCTTAGTTGTATGTGTATGCGTGTTAATTGAGATTGTATTGTAAATTGTAATAAAAAATGGAATAATGGAAAGAAGCTCAAAACCACCATTGTGAGGTGGTGGCTGCCGCCTCCTGCCACCACCGGTTGCCGTGTCAGGTGGCAGTGTGCCTCGTTTGTATTGTGAATCGTTTGGGATGCTTGGACAAGGGACTAATAAACCCTAATGGGCCTAATAAACCCTAGTGCGCCCAATGAAACCCTAATTGGCCCAATGAAGCCGTAATTGACCTAAAAGCCCAAACATGTGACTAATGGGCCTAATGAGCCCTAATTGATCAAAAGACCTAAGTATTCGGCCTATTGGCCTAATATGGGGTTGGAAACCCTAATTAGGGTTTAAAAAACCCTAAGAATGGATGCCTGGGCTTGGACTTATCGGGACCCACATTTGGGCCATTGGAATGGAATTGTGTATTAAGCCCAATCACACCATATTATTTATTTAGAAGAGTGGTGGGCTTAATGGATTAAGTCCTTAATGGGTTAAGTGAGAAACACTTAACCCTAATCGTCATTTTATGTGAAATAGCATAAATTATGACGGGATCTTTAGATGCAATATGACGCCATGATTAAATGATATCTTACAACATCAATGGAGAAGGACATCTGAAATAGCATAAAATATGTAGAGAAAACTAAAAAAAAATATAGGATGATCTTGAAGAGTGTTTGGAAAAGAAAATTATTCATGTGCTAATGAATTGAAGTGTGAATTGTCTTTGATTTGCCAGAAAGAGCCTTGATCTTAGCATGATAAGCAAAACTACGAGGATTGTGGAATAAGATACAATATGTCTTGTCCATGACATGGCGTACATGCGGGCATTCTCGGTGTCAGATCAAAAATAAATTAGCAGCGACAGGGAAAAGAAACAAAATGTACGAATTCCTAATGGGATCACCCGATGGATTAAGCATAGTCAATACCTAAATATTAAAAATGGAAGGAACCCATGGTTGTAGAAAACGAGGACAAAACTTATATCTTTCGGAAAAAAGGCATACCCCAAAAGTTGCATTATTCTATACTCAACGAAAACTTGTCGAGATAATTGTCTTACACTTATGGCTACAAAATATAAGAATGGAGAACAAGATGGTAAAGGTAGAATTGACGATTCGGTGTATGGGTGGGGTTGGACTATGGATGTAAAGGCCGATGAGGTTAGGGATGGGTGGGGGTGGGGTGGATGTTGGGAATGGGGTGTGTGCACGGTTGATATTTTAGAAAAAAATAAATAGAAATGAAAAATTACAGAAAACATCATTTAACAAAATTTCAAATTATATGTAATTTAGAAAATTGGAAAATATTCTTTTCTTAAAAAAATATCCAAAATTTCATTTTCTTAGATAATTTTATGGATACTAAAAACATGATTCATTGGAACATATTCCTTTGTTTTTAACCAAAAAAACAATGTACATATTCCGACCATGGTGTGGTGGTTGGGCTGACAACGCTTGTTTTGTTGTATTGCGACCATGACGTGGCCAGGGATGGCCAAGACATGGTGGCCAACTGTAGGTTGACTTTGACTTTTGACTTTCACCCAAGTTTGACTTATGGGCTTTTTGGGTATTTTGTTTAGTAGTTGGAGGTCAAATGTTTGTAATTGTGTATGTGGCTGGTAGAGTCAGCATTTGGGGCAGTGATTTGTTTAGCTATTTCTTTAGATTGTGAGGTGAGTTTCCCTCCCTATACTTTTGGGTCAAAGGCACCCATGTTGGCCCACTAGGTTACGTATCTTGGTATATAGGATGATGTTATGCTACTTATATGATAGATTAGTATATTTGTATGATTACCTGTATTTGTTGGATGTGTTTATGTTTATCTGTTGTATATGTTGACATATTGTGGTTGGGTTGAGGCGGTCATACTTTTTGTTGAAGGTCATGATACCCGGGGTGGTCTGGATAGGCTATAGGCCTGCAAGGCAGTCCATTCAGTTTGATGGTGTAACATCCGGACTCCCAGGTATCTTATTTTAGGCATTTATATTGAGTTTTGGAGAGAGACTCGACGAGTAGGCGATCAGACTTGCCGAGTAGGACCGCGGATGATCGGACTAGTTTAATGGAGGAGTCGGCGAGTACTGTCACACCCCAAAACTAAGAACGGCAGAAACGTTCAGGGGTGGAGGACGTCATGTGAAGTATCATAACAGTGTAAAGTAGTAAACAAGCAACAACATCATCCATTGCATTAAAAGTAAATTTTTAATACATGTGTGTTCCTTGATAGTAATAAGACACCAATATATGTAATCAAAATAAAAGACGAGTCTTGTTTGTGCTCCGTCTTCTCAAAACCTGATCATCGTACCTGTCTACTGGTGACCTGAGAATACAAGTTATTTTGAGAGAGTAGATTAACATAAAGCTGGTGAATTCATAAGTATTTAAGTGTCATTACTCTGTTTTGGAAAGCTGTTATGAATGCCATGTAAATCTTTGAACGAACATTTGATATAAGTGTGAAAACCGTAGAAAATCGTATATTTCCTACTAGTATAAAAGTAGTCTTCTACCAAGACTTTGAATGTTTTGAAAGTAATAAAGATGGTTTTCCCTTGTATGACTACTATTAGCAATATATAGTCTACCTCATCGTTTATGTGAACGTATCACAAAATAAAAGTAATAGGGAAAATATAGCCATATAAGTATTATCCTTTTGTATTAGGATAAACCTGACATCGCGACTGCTGAATAGTATTAACCTTGAACCTCCGTAGATTTTCATTTTCCTCTGTATCTAACAGCAGGTTGAAGGAATGGTTAGTCCCGTAAAGGTACCCCTAGTATAAGTATTAACCGTAGGCATCCGTAGATGTTCATTACCTCTGTTGCTATCAGGTGGGTGCCAGAATGGTTAGTCCCGTATGATATCCTTTTGTACTAGGATAGACAGAACTAATATACACGTATAATATGTAATAGTATCTCATCATATAGTATCTAGGTACAAGTATCCATGTATGTGTATCCATGTAAGAGGATCCAGGTAAGTGTATCTCTTCTTATAGCATTTAGTATAGACTCTGGTGTGATTCCTTGTAATAGGAATAATGTTTTGTATCCCCTAAACTATCCCAATAATAGTTTACTGGAATGTGTTTGATGTCCAAGAAGGTTTATACACCCTTGCTACTCAAGAGTGTGGGAACTGAATGAAGGATTAAATCTATCATATCAATACATATATATATATATATATATATATATATATATATATATATATATATATATATATATATATATATATATATATATATATATATATATATATATGAACATAAGTGTATAGATATAGTTTTGATCAAGAAGGTGAAAGAGGTTTTGTAAAACATTTAAGAGTTTTGAACAATGAATAACAATGACTTGATGTCACTTTATAAAACATTTCAAAATTAATTCATTTGATAACAAAAATATTTTAAGACAGAAAACCTTTTCATGTATCACATTTTGATGTATGTGAAATAAGTTGGTTGAAGACACAGTTATAAATCACATGCAATTGAATCTATAACATGTTGTTTTCTACTTGTATCCCCCTATTAAAGCATTTAAAATCATTTAAAACATTGATTAAGGGGTACGAACTCACCTGTAGATGGTGGTTTGGATGAACTGAATGATGTAGGATTGCTAGGTGTCAAGTGAAGACTTGTACACACAATGATCCTAGTTAACATATAATCACACATATATGTATCAAATTAGTCTTTAAACTACTAATTGACAATGTTAAGACATCCTAGGACATGCTAAACACCTTATATAAGTGTTATAAGTCCCAAGGATTGCATCTAATTGGTTGTAGGACAAAGCTATTAGGTTTAGGGTTCTAAAGAGCCCTTCTTGATGTTTACGGTTTTGTGACCCCAACCAAATGAGTTTACAGTCATAAAACCTTGAGTTTACGGACTTAAGCTCATTCCCCTTTGACCCTTTGATGTTGTGAAGCCTTACAAGTCCCTTAGAAGGATTTCTACTTGATGGTTAAGTCATTGGAAGAGATTAGTGTTCCAATTCCCTCTTTTGAGGGGTTTAGGGCCCTAAGACCGTTTCCCTTTGGGTTTACGGTCGTAAACCCTTATGGACCATGGTATTTTTGTGCTTTCGAGTCCCATACACATTAAGGTATGATTCTAGGCTAGTTTCACAAGGAAAGGAAGGGACTAGGGCACACTTTTGGCCCTTAAAGAAGGGTTTACGGTGCAAGGTGTTCTTGGGTAGTAAACTCTTTGATCTTGGTGTTTCCTCATGATTTCTTGATGTATAGACGTATAATAGGCTATATGATACTCTAAGATAGAGGCACTTACAGTTTGGGACGAAAGAGTGAAGATCCTTGGGAGAGAATCAGGTTTTTCTCTAGTTGAAAATGGAACAAATGACTAAAAATGGCTAAGGGCCATATATATACCCCATGGGGTTTACGACCGCAAACTCCATGTTTGGGTTGTAAACTCCAATTTCTTAGAGTATGGAATGTTATTCTTGCACAATAAACCCTAGGGCATCCTTTCTCCTGGTATCTCCTAAAGTGTTAATCATAGAATACTCAAACTTATTCCAAATAGTCTAAAAATTAATAGTAACTGTTCTGACTTCTATTGACTTGATATGTTGTACAAAAAGGAAATTTCGGGTTGTCACATCATCCCTCCGTTAGAAGGAATTTCATTCCGAAATTAGAATTTAAGAAAATAATTAGTTACAAATAACTAAGCAAAAAGATGAGGATATTTCAGTTTCATTTGATCCTCTCGTTCCCAAGTGAATTCAGGTCCTCGTTTGGCGTTGCAGCGAACCTTCACTATCGGAATACGGCTTTGTTTCGTTTTCTTGACCTCTCGGTCCATGATCTCTACTGGTTCTTCCACGAAGTTGAGGCTCCCGTTGATCTCGATCTCGTCGAGTGGGATAACAAGAGTCTCGTCGGACAGACACTTTTTCAAGTTTGATACGTGGAAGGTAGAATGTACGTTACTGAGTTCGCGCAGTAGATTGAGTTTGGAAGCTACAAGGTCGATTCGGGCAAGAATCTCGAAAGGGCCTATGTATCTTGGATTGAGGTTCCCATGCTTTCCGAAGCGTATCAAGCCCTTCCAGGGTGAGACCTTCAATAGAACGCGGTCGCCCACCTGGAATTCCAATGGTTTCCTTCGCTTGTTAGCGTAGCTTTTCTGTCGGTCTCTAGAGACTTTAAATCGTTAATGAATTTGAATAACCTTCTCTGTTATTTCCCGAAAGATCTTCAGACCTGTGAGAGTGCTTTTGGGAACTCGTCGCTTAGCTAACTGGGTATCATCCACCTCAGCCCAGCACAGAGGGGATCTGCACTTTCGGCCGTAGAGGGCTTCGAAAGGAGCTGCCTTTATGCTTGTATGATAATTGTTGTTGTAGGAAAATTCGACAAGGGGTAAATGAGTATCCCAAGCTTTCCCAAATTAAATCACACGGGCTCGTAACGTATCTTCTATGGTTTGGATAGTTCTCTCACTTTGTCCGTCGGTCTGTGGATGGTAGGCTGTACTCATGTCCAACCTAGTTCATAGGGAACTTTGTAGCGACTGCTAGAACCTTGAAATGAATCTATTTTCTGTATCTGAGATAATGGATATGGGAACACCGTGCAGTCGTACAATCTCCCTAATGTAGGTTCTCGTACGTTTCTCCATTTTGTCAGTTTCTTTGATGGGTAGGAAGTGTGCAGACTTGGTCATTCTATCGATGATGACCCATATGGTATCAAGTCTACCCGTTGTCTTGGGAAACTTGGTTATGAAGTCCATAGTTATCCGCTCCCACTTCCATTCTGGTATCTTCGGTTGCTGCAGAAGATCGGAGGGTTTATCGTATTCGACCTTTACCTTCGCACAAGTAAGGCATTTACTTACGAAGGTAGCAATATCTGCTTTCATGTTAGGCCACCAGTGTAACTTTTTAAGATCCAGATACATCTTATCTGAACCTAGGTGGATGGAATATCGAGTGTTGTGTGTCTCTGTCATGACCAAGTCTCTGAAGCCACCGTGTTTCGGTGTCCAGATCCGATCCACGAGGTATAAGTCTCCGTTACCCTTGACTTCTAAATTCTTATCCATTCTCTCAGGTATTCACCTGCCACATTTTTAGGTTTCAAAGCATCAAGCAGAGCCTCCTTAATTTGCGTGGACAAGTGTGAATAGATAGTTAAAGTCAAAGATGTGACTTTACTACCAGAATATTCTTTCCGACTTAGGGCGTCAGCTACTACGTTGGCTTTACCTGGATGATAACGAATTTCGCATTCGTAATCACTGAGTAGCTCGACCCACCAACGTTGTCTCATGTTGAGCTCTTTCTGGTCGAATATATGTTGTAGACTTTTGTGATCTGTAAAGATCGTGCTTTTTGTACCATACAGGTAGTGTCTCCAGATTTTTAAATCAAATACAACTTCTTCGAGTTCCAGGTCGTGGGTGGTGTATTTAACTTCATGTGTCTTCAGCTGCCTCGAGGCATAGGCAATGAATTTATCTCGTTGCATCAGAACACATCCGAGTCCTTGATTTGATGCATCACAATAGACAACGAAGTCTTCTATCCCTCCAGGGAGGGATAGTATTGGTGCGGTGCACAAGGCTCGCTTGAGCGTTTGGAATGCTCTCTCCTGTCTGTCTTCCCAGTCAAAGGCCACACCTTTCTGGGTCAGTGTTGTAAGAGGTTTCGCTATGCGGGAGAAGTTCTGAATGAACCTGCGATTGTAACCATTGAGATCTAGAAATTGACGAATTTATGTAGGTGTCTTTGGTGCTGACCAGTTCTCAATCGCCTTGAATTTCTAAGGGTCCACTTGTATTCCCTCTTCGCTAACAATGTGGCCCAAGAATTCGAATCGTCGGATCCAAAAGTCGCACTTAGAGAACTTCGCATAGAGCTTCTCCGATCGTAATGTTTCTAAGACTCTGCGGAGATGTTGACCATGTTCCTCTTTACTTCGAGAGTACATAAGTATGTCATCAATGAAGACGATGACGAACTGATCCAAGTAAGGATGACACACCCTATTCATCAGATCCATGAATATTGCAGGTGTGTTAGTTAATCCGAATGGCATCATTACAAACTCATAGTGTCCATAACAAGTTCGGAAGGCTGTCTTGGGAACATATTCCTCTAGCACTCGTAGTTAGTGATATCCGGATCATAGATCTATCTTCGAGAAGTAGTTGTCTCCTTGAAGTTGATCAAATAAATCATCAATGCGAGGCAAGGGATAATGATTTTTAATGGTAAGCTTGTTGAGTTCCCTATAGTCGATGCACATGCGAAACGATCCATCTTTCTTCTTGACGAACAAGACCGGTGCTCCCTATGGCGAGAAGCTTGGCCTTATGAATCCCTTCTTGAGATGTTCGTTTAGTTGACTGGAAAGTTCCTGCATCTCTACCGGTGCTGGACGATAAGGAGACCTGGCTACAAGAGTATCCCCTGACACTAAATCGATTCTAAACTCGACTTGGCGTTGTGGTGGTAATCCTGGGAGTTCCTCTAGAAAGATGTCGGGAAAGTCGCGCACCTCTGGGATGTTCTGAATGTCTTTTACTTCTTGACTCGTATCAACGACGTGTGCAAGGAATGCATGATATTTCTTTCGTAAGCACTTTTGAGCTTGGATGCACAAAATGATGCGAAGGCTCGTACTCAGTTTGTCGCCGTAGATAACTAAGGTTTCATTGTTAGGAAAGTTAAGACGAACCGCTTTCTCAAATAACATGATGTCAGTGTGAAGAAGACTCAACCAATCCATGCCGATGATAATGTCGAAACATATAATTGGGACCGGCATGAGGTCTATCTTGAAAGTATGGCCATCTAAAGTTAGAGTACAACCTACGTATATGTAGTTAGTAGTTTCCATTTTCCTGTTTTCCATCTCTACAATGAATGATTTATCTAAGGCACGAGGTTTTTGTTTAAGTAGGTGTGCAAATTTATGGCTTACAAACTCTTATCTGCTCCACTGTCGAAAAGTATGCAAGCATATTGTCACACCCCAAAACCACGAACGGCGGAAACGTTCAGGGGTGGAGGACGTCATGTACAGTATCACAACAGTGTAATATAATAAACAAGCAACAACATCATCCATTGCATTATAAGTAAAGTTTTAATACATGTGTGTTTCTTTCATTGTAGTAAGACACCAAAAATATACAATCAAAATAAAAGACGAGACTTGTCTGCTCCGTCTTCTCAAAACCTGGCCTCCGTACCTGTCTACTGATGACCTGAGAATACAAGTTATTTTGAAAGTGAGTATCAGCTTTAAAGCTGGTGAATTCATAAGTATATAAGTGTCATTGCCTTTTTTGTGAAAATGTGTTATAAAGGCCTTGTAAATCGTTAAATGGAAATGTTGATGTACGTATGAAAAACCCTAGAAAATCCCTTATTTCCTATCAGTTTGAGATGTAGTCTTCTACCAAGACCCGAATGTTTTGTAAGTAGAATGATAGTTTTCCTTTAATTGTTTAGTACTAAAGTACTTAGTCTAACTCATCGTTTATGTGAAAGAATCACAAAATAAAGTAAACAGGAAAATGTACTACTGTAAGTGTTGTCACTAGGAACTAGGACTAACACATCATATGTAACTGTTATCCCAAGGTACTAGGGTTAACACGACTTATATAACCTAATGAACATCCGAAGATTTTCCAATTGTCCTCTGTAGCAGTAGCAGGGGGAAGGAAGGGTTAGTCCCTGTAAAAGTACTCCTAGTATAAGTAATAACCGTAGGCATCCGTAGATGTTCATCACCCATTGTTGCTAACAGATGGGTTCCGGAATGGTTAGTTCCGGAATGTATCTACGTAAAGGTACTCATGTAATACATTCATGTAAGCGTGTTCATGTATCATGTAAGTATATGTAAACGTACTCATGTATCATGTAATCAAATGTAAAGGTACTCATGTATCAGGTAATGTACTGGTATAGACTCATGAATGAACTGACTCTTGTGTGATTCCTTGTAATAGGAATTATGTTTGATATCTCCAAATTATCCCTATGATAATTTATTGGAAGGTAATTAGTTGTTCAAGTAGGTTTATACACTCTTACTACTCAAGGGTGTGAGAAACTAAATGAAAACTATAAACTATAACATCAATACATATATAAGAATATAAGTGTACATGCATAGTTTAGTTCAATAATGTAAAATGGTTTTATAAGACATCTTATGGGTTTTGAACAATAATTAACAATGACTTGATGTCATTTTAATATACATTTCAAAGGTAAAACAATAGATAACAATGCGTTTTTAAGATTTAAAACCATTTCATGCATCGCATTTTGTAGTATGTGAAATCTGTTAAATGACAAACACAGTTATAAAATACATAACAATGATTTAATAACATGTTTGTTTCTACTTGTATTCCCCCCCTTAAAGCATTTAAAATCATTTAAACATATTGATTAGGGGTATGAACTCACCTGTAGTTGGTGATTGGAATGAACTGAACGGTATAGGATGGCTAAATGTCAAGCGAGGACTTGTACACACACTACGATCCTAATGAACATATAATCACACATATATGCACTCAATTAGACTCAAATGAATAATTGATAACGTTAAGACATCCTAGACATAATAAACACTTTATATAAGTGTTTTAAGCCCTAAGGATTGCATCTAAGCTAATGTGGGACAAGGTACTTGTGTTTAGGGTTCCAAAGGACCCTATATGTGAGTTTACTCCCCATAGAACATCACACACGGAGTTTACGGTTGTAAACTCTTGAGTTTACGGCCGTAAACTACCAATCATGGGGGTATGGTGTGTTTTGAAGTCCCAAATGGTTCCTAGAATTATTCCAACTTGGTGGCTAAGTCCTTGGAAGGGTTTGAGGTCTAGAAATACTCCAAATAGGAGTTTACGGCCCTAAGGCCATTCCCCTTAGAGTTTACGGCCGTAAACTCTAAGTATATGATGTTTTTGTTGTTTTCAAGCCTCTTGCTTTTGAAGGACATGTTCTAGACAATTGTTTAAAGCTAATGAGAACCCTAGGCACACTTTGGTGCCATTCTTTTGAGTTTACAGCCCAAGAGCATTCTCTTGGCCGTAAACTCACTTTGATAAGTGATTTTGGTGAGTTTTGGTCCTTCATTTAAGTGGAAACAATTTGTTGTAAAGGTCTAGGGCTTTAGGTGTCTTAAAAACACCCTTTTGTCCATTTCTATGGAGTTTACGGCCTAAGATACACTTGGGCCGTAAAATCACATTTGTTTGTGTTATTTGATGTGTTCAAGGCCTTACACTTCATGGGAAAATAGTCTAGATAAAAGCCTTAAAGTCTTAGAGTCCTTAAATCACCATTTTGAGCTTGAAAAGGGAGTTTACGGCCTAAGCAACTCTTGGGCCGTGAACTCCCCAAACTTGGGTGATTTGTGGTTGTTTTCTTGTCCCTAACACACATACATATGAGTCTAAGGCAGTTGTATAACATACAGGTCAGTTTCGGCTTTGTTTCGGGAGTTTACCGCCCAAGAACACCTTGGGGAGTAAACTCCATAATCTAGTGATTTAGCCTTCTAAATCATGTTATGTACACATATAAAGCTTTCTAACATTACTATAAAGAGTTACTCACGTTTTGGTATAAAAACCCGAAGATCCGTGAGAGAGAAAATGGTTTTTCTCTAGTTGGAATTGTGAATAATGAATGAATTTGGTTCAGAAATCTATTTATAGTCTTGAGATATTTTGGCAGAAAATATTTTTATTCCCGAAATGATTTCTAATATAATAGAGTGTTGGAATAACAGTGTTGCACAAAACCCTAGTGCACCCACTCTCCTGATATTTCCTGAAGTGTAAACGCTGAATTACTCAAACTTACGCGAAGAGTCTGAAAATTAACTGTGACTGCTACAACTTCTATTGAAGTGAGATAGTTTGTACAGAATGGAAATTTTAGGTTGTCACATCATCCCCCCGTTAGAAGGAATTTCGTCCCGAAATTAGAATTTAAGCAAATAAAAAATTACAAATAACTAAGCGAAAAGGTGAGGGTATTTCAGTTTCATCTGATCCTCACGTTCCCAAGTGAATTCTGGTCCACGCTTTGCGTTCCAGCGCACCTTCACTATCGGGATACGGCTCTGCTTTGTTTGTTTGACCTCTCGGTCCATGATCTCTACTGGTTCCTCCACGAAGTTGAGGCTCTCGTTGATCTCGATCTCGTTGAGTGGAATAACAAGAGTCTCGTCGGATAGACACTTTTTCATGTTCGAGACGTGGAAGGTAGGATGTACGTTACTGAGTTCTTGCGGTAGATTGAGTTTGTAATCTACAGGGCCGATTCTCGCGAGAATCTTGAAAGGCCCTATGTATCTTGGATTGAGCTTTCCACGCTTTCCAAAGCGTATCAAGCCCTTCCAGGGTGAGACCTTTAGTAGGACTCGGTCGCCCACCTGGAACTCCAAAGGTTTCCTATGCTTGTCAGCGTAGCTTTTCTGTCGGTCTCTAGAGGCTTTCAATCGTTCACGAATTTGAACGATCTTCTCTGTTGTTTCCCGAATGATCTCCGGACCTGTGAGAGTGCTTTCGGGAACTCGTCCCTTAGCTAACTGGGTATCACCCATTTCAGCCCAACACAGAGGGGATCTGCACTTTCGGCCATAGAGGGCCTCGAATGGAGCTGCCTTTATGCTCGTGTGATAACTGTTGTTGTAGGAAAATTCGACAAGTGGTAAATGAGTATCCCAAGCTTTTCCAAAGTCAATCACACAGGCATGCAACATATCTTTTAAGGTTTGGATAGTTCTCTCACTTTGCCCATCGGTCTGTGGATGGTAGGCTGTACTCATGTCCAGCCTAGTTCCTAGGGAATTTTGTAATGACTGCCAGAACCTCGAAGTGAATCTACTATCTCGGTCTGAGATGATAGATAAAGGAACACCGTGTAGCCTTACAATCTCCCTAATGTAAGTTCGGGTAAGTTTCTCCATCTTGTCTGTTTATTTGATTGGTAGGAAGTGTGCAGACTTGGTTAGTCTATCGACGATGACCCATATGGAATCAAGTCCACCCGTCGTCTTGGGCAACTTGGTTATGAACTCCATAGTGATCCGCTCCCACTTCCATTCTGGTATCTCCGGTTGTGTGCCTCTGTCATGACCAAGTCTCTGAAGCCACCGTGTGGTGTCCAGATCTGATCCACGAGGTATAAGTCTCCGTTACCCTTGACTTCTAAATTCTTATCCATTCTCTCAGGTATTCACCTGCCACATTTTTAGGTTTCAAAGCATCAAGCAGAGCCTCCATAATTTGCGTGGACAAGTGTGAATGGATAGTTAGAGTAAAATATTTGACTCTACAACCAGTATATTCTTTCCGACTCAGGGCGTCGGCTACTACATTGGCTTTACCCGGATGATAAAAAATTTCACATTCGTAATCGCTGAGTAGCTCGACCCACCGTCGTTGTCTCATGTTGAGCTCCTTCTGGTCGAAAATGTGTTGTAGACTCTTATGGTCCGTAAAGATCGTGCTTTTTGTACCATATAGGTAATGTCGCCAGATCTTCAGAGCAAACACAACTGCTCCTAGTTCAAGATCGTGGGTTGTGTAGTTAACCTCATGTGTCTTCAGCTGTCTCGAGGCATAGGCGATGACTTTACCTCGCTGCATCAGAACACATCCGTGTCCTTGGTTGGATGCATCGCAATAGATAATGAAGTCTTCTATCCCTTCGGGGAGGGATAGTATCGGGGCGATGCACAAGGCTCGTTTGAGCGTTTGGAACGCTCTTTCCTGTTTCTCTTCTCAGTCAAAGGCCACGCCTTTCTGGGTCAGGGTTGTAAGAGGTTTCGCTATGCTGGAGAAGTTCTGAATGAACCTGCGATAGTAGCCAGGTAGACCTAGAAATTGACGAATTTCAGTAGGTGTCTTCGGTGCTGACCAGTTCTCGATGGCCTTAATTTTGGAAGGGTCCACGTGTATTCCCTCTTCGCTAACAACATGGCCCAAGAATTCGACTCGCCGAATCCAAAATTCGCACTTTGAGAACTTCGTGTAGAGCTTCTCCGATCGCAATGTTTCCAAGATTTTTCGGAGATGTTGACTATGTTCCTCCTTACTTCGAGAGTAGATGAGTATGTCATCATTGAAGACTATGGCGAATTGATCCAAGTAAGGATGACACATTCTATTCATCAGATCCATGAATACTGCGGGCGCGTTAGTTAATCCGAATGGCATCACTACAAACTCGTAGTGCCCATAACGAGTTCGGAAGGCTGTCTTGGGAACATCCTCCTCTAACACTCGTAGTTGGTGATATCTGGATCGCAGATCTATCTTTGAGAAGTAGTTGGCTCTTCGAAGTTGATCAAACAAATCGTTAATGCGGGGCAAAGGATAACGATTTTTAATGGTAAGTTTGTTGAGTTCTCTATAGTCGATGCACATGCGAAACGATCCATCTTTCTTCTTGACGAACAAGACCGGTGCTCCCCATGGTGAGAAGCTTGGTCGAATGAATCCCTTCTTGAGAAGTTCGTTAAGTTGACTGGAAAGTTCTTGCATCTCGGATGGTGCCAAACGATAAGGAGATTTGGCTACTGGGGTAGCTCCTGGCACTAAGTCGATTCTGAACTCGACTTGACGTTGCGGTGGTAAACCAGGAAGTTCTTCTGGGAATATGTCGGGAAAGTCGCGTACTTCTGGGATTTTCTGGATGTCCTTCAGTTCTTGACTGGTATCGACGACGTGTGCTAGGAATGCATGATATTCCTTTCGCAAGCACTTCTGGGCTTGAATGCACGAAATGATACGAAGGCTCGTACTAGGTTTGTCGCCGTAGATAATTAAGGTTTCGTTGTTAGGAAGGTTAAGACGAACTGCTTTTTCAAAGCACAAGATGTCGGCGCAAAGAAGACTCAACCAATCCATACCGATGATAACATCGAAACATTTAATTGTGACTGGCATGAGATCTATCTTGAAAGTATGGCCATCTAAAGCTAAGGTACAACCTACGTATATGTAGTTTGTAATCTCTGTTTCCCCGTTAGCCATTTCTACCATGAATGAGTTATCTAATGCACATGGTTTTTGTTTAAGCAGGTGTGCAAATTTGTGACTTACGAAACTTTTCTCGGATCCACTATCGAAAAGTATGCAAGCATATGAGTTATCGAGGAGGAACGTACCAGTAACTATCGTAGGATCAGCTACTGCTTCCTCGTGGCCTAGGGCCATAACTCTTCCTACTCCGCCAGTCATCCCCGCTTAGGGCAGTTCCTCTTGTAATGACCCACTTCGCCACAACCGTAGCAGGCTTGGCCCATACCGTCGTTAGGGACCTGGGCGGCCTGAGCTGTTGGAGCCTTGCAGTAACGAGCGGTGTGCCCCTTCCTGTTGCATTTAGAGCAGAACATCTCCTTGCAAGGTCCGTGGTGGTGGAAGTTGCACTTGGTGCACTTCGGAAGGGTTCCAGCATAAGTTTTTGTTGGTAAGGGGTTCGCAGGGACAACAGGAGTCACTGTGGTAGCATTGATCGCCACAAGTTGTTGTTTATTGGAGGATCCTTCCGAAGCCCCTATTTTCCTCTTATTCCACCCCTTCTTGTTGTAGTCGGGGTTGGACTTTTGTGGTACAGGTGTAGGGTTTGTTGGGTTCTGAGGTTTCCGGTGATCTATGAGAGATTGTGCCAGTTCCTTGGCACTATCAAAAGTAATAGGCCTAGAAGCTATAACACTTGACTGGATCTGAGGCGACAGCCCCCAGATATATCTCTCTATCTTCTTGCTCTGGGGAGCAACCATGTCAGGGCATAAGTTTGCCAGATCACAGAACCTATTCGTGTAGGTTCCTATGTCAGATCCAACCATTTGCAGGCTCTAGAGTTCCTGCTCGTGTTTTTGTATTCCTCCCCGAGGACAGTACTCTCTCATCAGCATGTCCTTCAAGTGTTCCCAGCTGATGGAATATGCCACCACCAGAGTCAGGTACTTAACATGGCCGTTCCACCATGTTAGTGCCCTATCAGAGAAGGTACAAGCTGCGAACTTGACCTTGTTGCTTTCTTGGCAAGCACAGATTTCAAAGACAGATTCCATCTTTTCAATCCACTGCCTTAACACCATAACCCCACCAGTACCATTGAAGCTGCGGGGTTTGGCGTGTGTGAAGTCCTTGTAGGTGCATTCCCGAGGGTGTCCATGGCTTTCGCCATGGTTCGAGGGAGGTGCACCTGTTCCCGATCCACTAGGGACAGGAGTGTTGATTGATGACACAGCAGCTACAACTGTTGCTGTGAAAGCTGCCTGGAACATGTTGGCATCAAAGGGGTTAGGTGGTAGAGGAGGTTGAGGTTGTGGTGGTGGAGGAGGCGGTGGTATCGGTGTTTCGTTGTTTGCGTTACGCCTTGTACTTCTGCGTGGCGGCATCTTTAACTATACGTTTAAAAGATGACGACATGGATAAGAATAAATGATTTATGAATGTGTCCCATGGACTAACTCCCCATAGTCCAACAACAGAATGAATAGAATGACTAACTGAAAATGACAGCAGTTGGATAATAATTTCCATCAGATTAGATATCTGTCAATAATACTGGAATTACAGATGTATCAAGTTCGGGAAAAATGGCCTAGAAGTAGGCCCTACATCAACCAAGATGGAAAATTTTGGCAGAATCAAGACTAGATCAAGAACTAACAGGTCTAAGATTTATACAGATAGGAAATTAGACCCAAGTTTTACATAAACTAGGTTATATCCAAAAGATGAGTTGATGAGATTCTATCAGTGACGAGAGCTGCTTGCATGAGTCCTCGATCCCGACAGTAGACGTTCCATGTCCCTTATACGCCTGTCCGACCTTGCTTGCTGAGATCGAAGTTCTCTAACTTCAGCTCGGGTTTCAGTAAGTTCCCTCTGCAGATTTGCATTGCAGACTAGAGTCCTTTCATGAGTAGACTCTAGTTGGCGAATGTGGACACTGTTAACACCAGAGTTGGCATCAACTTCCAAAACTTGATTGATAGTCTCTTGAGCCATTATCGTGTTCCGAGAAATCCTACGCACCATGATTGGTAGGACTCTATCAGCAGGACCTCCTTCAGTGAGGTTGTAGAAACTTCGGTCTCCATTCTAGGGAATGGGCTGACCTTGTTCCTGAGTCCATTCAGTCAAGCTAATGGCCCACAAGGGTGTGGGTCCTTGAAACACAGGACGGGGGTTTGAGTTTGGGTTTTGAGCATTTGGGGGTAGGTTGTTGACTTCTAGCTCCGAGTCAAAACTATCAGAAAAACCCTCAACATGGTGATCATCCAAAGGGATTGGGTGATCATCTTCTGGTTCTGCCTCTAGCCAACCAGCATTGCCTTGGTTTGGGAAGTACGGATCGCCATGGTGAAATCCAGCCATTTTAATCTACGCGAGAAAAGGGATATAAGAAATAGCTTAAATAGACGAACTAATTAAGATAATTACAGTAAGATCAAATACCCATATGGTATTTCTTTATGGTTGTGTTGGTAAGTTTTTAGACTTGTTGCCACATCACAACCATTCTTGGGCATATGCTAATCACTCCTCGGACCAGCATAGTTGATCAAGCTATGCCATTCCCAAGACTGACCATATATTCCCAGGCTTACTTGTGATATTCAATAATCATAATACTTTTGTTCTTGTCATTGTGACACTGATTTTAGTATGAATGCAGGCACGTATACTTACTTAAATATTTTATTATTTATAAGCATAACTCTTAGACAGAGTGTTTTAATCCCATGTATTTATAGTTAGTATATCTTTTATGGGTTGATATACTTAATTCACTATAAACAATGCTCTGATACCAATCTGTCACACCCCAAAACCACGAATGGCGGAAACGTTCAGGGGTGGAGGACGTCATGTACAGTATCATAACAGTGTAATATAATAAACAAGAAACAATATCATCCATTGCATTATAAGTAAATTTTTAATACATGTGTGTTTCTTTCATTGTAGTAAGACACCAAAAATATACAATGAAAATAAAAGACGAGACTTGTCTGCTCTGTCTTCTCAAAACCTGGCCTCCGTACCTGTCTACTGATGACCTGAGAATACAAGTTATTTTGAAAGCGAGTATCAGCTTTAAAGCTGGTGAATTCATAAGTATATAAGTGTCATTTCCTTGTTTGTGAAAATCTGTTATAAAGGCCTTGTAAATCGTTAAATGAAAATGTTGATGTACATATGAAAAACCCTAGAAAATCCCTTATTTCCTATCAGTTTGAGATGTAGTCTTCTACCAAGACCCGAATGTTTTTTAAGTAGAATGATAGTTTTCCTTTAATTGTTTAGTACTAAAGTACTTAGTCTAACTCATCGTTTATGTGAAAGAATCACAAAATAAAGTAAACAGGAAAATGTACTACTGTAAGTGTTGTCACTAGGAACTAGGACTAACACATCATATGTAACTGTTATCCCAAGGTACTAGGGTTAACACGACTTATATAACCTAATGAACATCCGAAGATTTTCCAATTATCCTCTGTAGCAGTAGCAGGGGGAAGGAAGGGTTAGTCCCTGTAAAAGTACTCCTAGTATAAGTAATAACCGTAGGCATCCGTAGATGTTCATCACCCATTGTTGCTAACAGATGGGTTCCGGAATGGTTAGTCCCATTCGTATATCCCGAGGTACTAGGGATAGGGGCCTATCTAGGTATCCCGAGGTACTAGGGATAGGGTCATGTCTAGATATCCCGAGGTACTAGGGATATGCAGGGAGATTTACACAGAAGGTACTAATAAATCATCCTCGCAATTTGAGATACAAGTAATCAGGTTAATGTAGACAATTAAGTGTATCTACATAAAGGTACTCATGTAATACATTCATGTAAGCGTGTTCATGTATCATGTAAGTATATGTAAACGTACTCATGTATCATGTAATCAAATGTAAAGGTACTTATGTATCAGGTAATGTACTGGTATAGACTCATGAATGAACTGACTCTTGTGTGATTCCTTGTAATAGGAATTATGTTTGATATCTCCAAATTATCCCTATGATAATTTATTGGAAGGTAATTAGTTGTTCAAGTAGGTTTATACACTCTTACTACTCAAGGGTGTGAGAAACTAAATGAAAACTATAAACTATAACATCAATACATATATAAGAATATAAGTGTACATGCATAGTTTAGTTCAATAATGTAAAATGGTTTTATAAGACATCTTATGGGTTTTGAACAATAATTAACAATGACTTGATGTCATTTTAATATACATTTCAAAGGTAAAACAATAGATAACAATGCGTTTTTAAGATTTAAAACCATTTCATGCATCGCATTTTGTAGTATGTGAAATCTGTTAAATGACAAACACAGTTATAAAATACATAACAATGATTTAATAACATGTTTGTTTCTACTTGTATTCCCCCCCCCCCCCCCCTTAAAGCATTTAAAATCATTTAAACATATTGATTAGGGGTATGAACTCACCTGTAGTTGGTGATTGGAATGAACGGAACGGTATAGGATGGCTAAATGTCAAGCGAGGACTTGTACACACACTACGATCCTAATGAACATATAATCACACATATATGCACTCAATTAGACTCAAATGAATAATTGATAACGTTAAGACATCCTAGACATAATAAACACTTTATATAAGTATTTTAAGCCCTAAGGATTGCATCTAAGCTAATGTGGGACAAGGTACTTGTGTTTAGGGTTCCAAAGGACCCTATATGTGAGTTTACTCCCCATAGAACATCACACATGGAGTTTACGGCCGTAAACTACCAATCATGGGGGTATGGTGTGTTTTGAAGTCCCAAATGGTTCCTAGAATTATTCCAACTTGGTGGCTAAGTCCTTGGAAGGGTTTGAGGTCTAGAAATACTCCAAATAGGAGTTTACGGCCCTAAGGCCATTCCCCTTAGAGTTTACGGCCGTAAACTCTAAGTATATGACGTTTTTGTTATTTTCAAGCCTCTTGCTTTTGAAGGACATGTTCTAGACAATTGTTTAAAGCTAATGAGAACCCTAGGCACACTTTGGTGCCATTATTTTGAGTTTACGGCCCAAGAGCATTCTCTTGGCCGTAAACTCACTTTGATAAGTGATTTTGGTGAGTTTTGGTCCTTCATTTAAGTGGAAACAATTTGTTGTAAAGGTCTAGGGCTTTAGGTGTCTTAAAAACACCCTTTTGTCCATTTCTATGGAGTTTACGGCCTAAGATACACTTGGGCCGTAAAATCACATTTGTTTGTGTTATTTGATGTGTTCAAGGCCTTACACTTCATGGGAAAATAGTCTAGATAAAAGCCTTAAAGTCTTAGAGTCCTTAAATCACCATTTTGAGCTTGAAAAGGGAGTTTACGGCCTAAGCAACTCTTGGGCCGTGAACTCCCCAAACTTGGGTGATTTGTGGTTGTTTTCTTGTCCCTAACACACATACATATGAGTCTAAGGCAGTTGTATAACATACGGGTCAGTTTCAGCTTTGTTTCGGGAGTTTACCGCCCAAGAACACCTTGGGGAGTAAACTCCTAAATCTAGTGATTTAGCCTTCTAAATCATGTTATGTACACATATAAAGCTGTCTAACATTACTATAAAGAGTTACTCACGTTTTGGTATAAAAACCCGAAGATCCGTGAGAGAGAAAATGGCTTTTCTCTAGTTGGAATTGTGAATAATGAATGAATTTGGTTCAGAAATCTATTTATAGTCCTGAGATATTTTGGCAGAAAATATTTTTATTCCCGAAATGATTTCTAATATAATAGAGTGTTGGAATAACAGTGTTGCACAAAACCCTAGTGCACTCAGTCTCCTGATATTTCCTGAAGTGTAAACCCTGAATTACTCAAATTTACGCGAAGAGTCTGAAAATTAATTGTGACTGCTACAACTTCTATTGAAGTGATATAGTTTGTACAAAATGGAAATTTCGGGTTGTCACACATATGAGTTATCGAGGAGAAATGTACTAGTAACTATTGTAGGATCAGCTACTGCTTCCTCGTGGCCCATGGTCATAACTCTTCCTACTCCGCCAACCATCCCCGCCTTAGGGCAGTTCCTCTTGTAGTGGCCTATCTCGCGACAACTGTAGCAAGCTTGGCCCACACCGACGATAGGAACTTGGGTGGTCGGTGCTGTTGGAGTCTTGCAGAAACTGGCAGTATTCCCCTTCCTGTTGCAGTTAGAGCACTGTATTTCTTTTCAAGGTCCATGGTGATGGAAGTTGCATTTGTTGCACCTAGGAAGATTACCAGCATATGTTTTTGCTGGTAAGGGGTTTGCAGGGACAACAGGGGTTACCGTGGCAGCATTGATCGCCACAAGTTATTGTGTCTTTGGGGGTTCTTGCGAAGCCCCTCTTTTCCTCTTGTTCCACCCCTTCTTCTTGTTGTCGTTGTTGTTTCCCTTTTGTGGCTGGGGTGTAGGGATTTTTGGGTTTTGCTATTTTTCATGATCTATAAGAGATTGTGCCAGCTCTTTAGCGTTGTCAAAAGTAACAGGCTTGGATGCTAACACACTTGACTGGATCTGGGGCGATAGTCCCCATATATATCTCTCTATTTTCTTGCTCTCGAGAGCAACCGTATGTCACACCTAAAACCGAAGGCGGAAACGTCTCGGGGCGGAGGTGACTTCATGTGAATATCATAACCAATGTACATAGTAAGCGAAGTAAAACACAAAACATTACATTACATAGATTTCATTACATCTGTTGAAAAGTAAAGTGTTACAAGTTTCATAGATACATAGTTTAAACAAAAGAAAGACGAGTCTTCTACTCACTCTGTCTTCGCCAAAAGAGATCGTCGGGTACCTGTCTAATGCGGACTTGAGAATACAAGTGGTTTGAAAATCAACATAAAGTTGGTGAGTTCATAAGCGGTTTGTTTTTATGAAAATGCACGAGTTCCTTTGGTTTCCTGAAAAAGCGGTTATCCAAGAAAATCCCATATTTTCTTAAAAGTAATGTTTACCAAATCCAAAATGTAATGTAAAAGATGTACATTGAAATCATAATTGTTCTTGTGAATTGCAAAGTTTAGTTATCCAAATTGTTACACTTTCTGGCTACGTACTACTGTTACCCAGGAAAATCCTATATTTTCCTACATGTGTGTGCGTCTGAATTGTTACCGATTCTGATCATGTCCAATGTTATCCCCAGGAAAATCCCATATTTTCCTACATGTGTGTGTGTGTGAAGTCTCTTGAAAGTCTGATTATCCTTATATGTACATTAGTTTTAACACATATATAAAACTAATAATTAAGTATAACATGTTCATAATCTTGATTGCGAGTCCTTAACCATACTTCAGACTAGATATGACTCGGGTTGTGGCAAGTATCCTTTTTATGACTTTCGTCACCCTTGAACCTTTCGGTTCGGCTATAGCTAGCAGTCAGGTGCAGGATTGTCAGTCCTGTATAGATCTATACACTCAAGTCACGCTCTCCTCTGCTCGGAGATTCTGGTTACAGGGGTAGTCCTCCATTCTCGTGCCACGGGACGTGTTACAAAGGACGTGTCTCCAATCTTTAAGATTACTCTTTACTTCTCGTGCGTAGGGGAAATAGTATCGATGACTAACTAAGTTCTAATGGAACCTATCCTTTACACTCGAGCCTAGGTGTTTCATTAAGGACATTACAAATGTTTTATGTTTTCTAATGGTGTCTGTCCTTTACACTCGAGCCTAGGGTGTTCTATTAAGGACATTATGTCACACCTCCAAACCAAGGATGGCGGAAACGTCCGGGGGTGGAGGACTTCATGTAGAGTATCACAACAACGAGTATAATAGTGCTCAAAGTAAATACAACCATCACAATATAATTGAAAAAGTTACATCGAAGTATATGTTTACATGATTCACATCGATTACATTATGATACAAAATGAACTGTTTGACGAATTATCGTCCCATCCTCAAAACGTTGTTGATTTCTTGTTTCACTGAATTCCTGAGAATACAAGTAGTTTTGAAAAAGTGTCAACACAAAGGTTGGTGAGTTCATAAGAGATTTTGTTAAAGAAGTAAACCGTTTCCTTGTAAAAGCGTTAGAATATGTATCCAGAAAATCCGATATTTTCTTTAAAATATGTGTAATGTAGTCTTATAACCGAAGACCAAAATGTATAAGTAACCTCTCTTACTAATAGAAAATGATATGTGTTTAAATCGACATAAACGCGCTTGAATTAAATGAAATTCGCGTAAATTCTTATGTTTGTTAATACTTTATGTATATGTAGTCCTAAATCCTAGGACCGAGAAATAACAAGTATTGGCCATACTTAAGATATAAATGTGGTTTCAAATGATGTGTAATCGTAATTACCAAAACCCAAAGTGTACAGTATTATCTGTACTTATTGAGATAAAAAGTGATTTTAAATCATCAAAAAACCCATTTAGGTTTTATGAAAATCCCGTAAACTTTATGGATTGTTATATCCCTATGTGAGTCGCTATAATCATACTATGACTGAATGAACCTGCCACGACGTTTCTCAAGCGTCGCAAAACTGAAATGACATTTGTCACCCGTAGACCTGCAGGTCCCACTGTAGCTAGCAGCAAGGTGTGGGGTGTCAAACCCAATATAGATCTATATACAAGTATCACGTTCTCCCTCCAAGAGACTCTGATTATAAGTACCAGGAATTATATCCCGCACTCGGACGTACAGGAAGAGAATGTCTCACAATTTAGGTTAACAAGTTTACGTGTAATGTGTGTGAATGTAAACCTTTTCTGTATGGATATACCCTTTTTGTACGAGTGTGTTAAGTGATGTATCATAAACTATACCTATTATAGTTTATCTAAAATGTTTATAATATGTAAGAATTCTTTTATGAAAATGCATTAGTGTTATGAATCCATTAAACTATGCTTTTTATAGCTTAATATACGAGTTCTAAATGAATGAATAATCTTATCATGAATGACTTAGTTTCAGTTTATGATGATAAAGTAACAAGGAAGCACATTCAATAATTAGAACTTATGATTATACACTTTGCTCAACATAATGCAAAGTGTTATTATATTTTTATGCTGTTAACTAACTTTAACCTTTTTGCACTGTTTTGGAAAAATCATAGAAAAATCATACAAAGTCGAAAACTAGATCTGTAAATTCTGAGAGTTCCCAAAATGTATCTAGTTTAATCATGATTTTTAATGATATCCAACTTGGGTGAAAAAGTCCATAATCACAGACTGCTCCGGATTGGTGTTTGAAATTATAGGCAGTTTTGTAAAAATCACCATAAATTGTAGAAAAATCGTATGGAGATGTGCAAGTAGTCATTTTAAAGCTAAGAACTTGAACAATTTGCACCTTATACAGTTTTGAAAACAAAAATGTTTAAGTTGCCCAAAACAGTCCGTGAATGGAGTTGAACTTTTCTGATGAAGGCTGTTAGAAAAGTTTAGTTATGTTCTTGGTGTTTTAACTTGTATTCCCCCCCCCCCCCCCCCCCCCCCCCCCAAAAAAAAAAAAAAAAAAACTTGAGAAAACATGAAAATGTAGGAGTATGAACTCACCTTAAGTGATTTCAGTAGATGATTGTTGAAGAATGGAAGTGTTTAACTCAAGAACACTTGGAGATGCCTTGAAGATTTTCGAGAATCTAACATCATAGTTATGGAGTTTGTGTAAGCAATCAATGATTTGAGTAGAATGTAGTGCAATAATCACAAGGAGGATGAATTATACTTACCAAGAGTGGAAGAACACTTGATAATCAGCCTTGAATCTCGAATTTTGTAGAGAAAGTTTGAGAGAAAAGTGGAGTTGGATCCTTGGTGAAATGAGGGCAAATGAGAGAAGTGAGGAGAGAGGATGAATGTCTAGCTCTAAAAAACGTGGGAAAGGGTGTTAATTGAGTGTAAAGGACACTAATGTGACCTAGGTAAGGTGGGGAGGTGTGGCTGGTGCTAGAGTGGGTGTGGGAGTGGTTGCTTGCGTCATAAGGTAAAGCAAAGTCAACACTCCACCTCTTTGTACTTTACCCACTAGCTTTTATTATTTAAATAGGGATTTTCATGAAAATTTGATTAAATTATGAATATTTAGGGTTTATTATGTTAAAATATAATTTCTGGAGAAAATCCCGCGTTAAAATCACGAAAAACGGGCTTAAAATGTTAAAAATATCAAAAATGGGTGAAAAGCGTCAAAAATCCGAAGTCTGGCCGGAGGTTCGGTCTTCTGATGCTAGAACCGAGAGGAGAGAGGGATAGAACCGAGAGGGGCAAGGAACTGTGAGGAGGGGGCAGAGACCGAGAGGCGAGGCCGAGAGGGAGGAGCAGAGACTGAGAGGCGAGGCCGAGTGGGAGGAGCAGAGACCGAGAGGCTTCTCTCCTTACTTTCGGTCCGAGAAGCTTCTCTTCTTACTTTCGGTCCGAGAGGCTTCTCTCCTTACTTTCGGTCCGAGAGGCTTCTCTCCTTACTTTCGGTCCGAGAGGCTTCTCTCCTCAGCTGCTGAGTCTCGGTTGCTTAGGCTTTCGGTCCTAGGAGGACTTTCGGTTCTTAAGAGGACTTTCGGCCCTAAGAGGGGTTTCGGGTCCTAAAGCCTATTTTACTCGTTTTCACTCCGTTTTGAGCCGTTTTTGACCCAGTTAAGGGTCGGAATGACCCGAATGATTCCAAAAAGTTACGGGAACTTTTGAGAGAGATTTCACATACTTGGAGAGATTTGACATTCTTGGAGAGATTTCTCATACAAAGAGATATTTGAGAGAGATTTCACATACTTGGAGAGATTTGAGAGAGATTTGACATTCTTGGAGAGATTTCTCATACAAAGAGATATTTGAGAGAGATTTCACATACTTGGAGAGATTTTGGAGAGATTTGACATTCTTGGAGAGATTTCTCATACAAAGAGATATTTGAGAGAGATTTCACATACATGGAGAGATTTGGGAGAGCTTTGACATTCTTGGAGAGATTTCTCATACAAAGAGATATTTGAGAGAGATTTCACATACATGGAGAGATTTGGGAGAGATTTGACATTCTTGGAGGGATTTCTCATACAAAGAGATATTTGAGAGAGATTTCACATACTTGGAGAGATTTGGGAGAGATTTGACATTCTTGGAGAGATTTCTCATACAAAGAGATATTTGAGAGAGATTTCACATACATGGAGAGATTTAGGAGAGCTTTGACATTCTTGGAGAGATTTCTCATACAAAGAGATATTTGAGAGAGATTTCACATACATGGAGAGATTTGGGAGAGATTTGACATTCTTGGAGGGATTTCTCATACAAAGAGATATTTGAGAGAGATTTCACATACTTGGAGAGATTTGGGAGAGATTTGACATTCTTGGAGAGATTTCTTATACAAAGAGATATTTGAGAGAGATTTCACATACTTGGAGAGATTTGGGAGAGATTTGACATTCTTGGAGAGATTTCTCATACAAAGAGATATTTGAGAGAGATTTCACATACATGGAGAGATTTGGGAGAGATTTGACATTCTTGGAGAGATTTCTCATACAAAGAGATATTTGAGAGAGATTTCACATACTTGGAGAGATTTGGGAGAGATTTGACATTCTTGGAGAGATTTCTCATACAAAGAGATATTTGAGAGAGATTTCACATACTTGGAGAGATTTGGGAGAGATTCTCGATTAAAGTGGGATAGAGTGAAAACAATTGAGAGTGGTTTCATGTGTGGCATTTGTGAGTGTTCGACTTCGCAATGCAAGGTTCATAAACCCTGTTAAGCCTTGTTTAAGGACCTTACACACTCCCGATGAGTATGCAACATTGTTTTATCGGTTTGGCTCATCACGTACCATAGTTTTAGGTTAAGGAGATCTAGATGTTCACACTTTTTGATTTATGATGTCTCATTACAATAGAGAGTTGTGTAGAAATTTCATAATGTAAGTTCTAGTACCCCCGGGAAATTGAGTCAAATGGTTTGACTTGTTGACTTTAGTTGACTTTGACTTGACCGAAAATTTATGGTTGTCACATCATCCCCCCGTTAGAGGGAATTTCGTCCCGAAATTCGAATTTAGGTAAGGAGTAGGCATGAATAATCCAGTCAAGAGGTGGGGATACTTCTTAATCGACTGATTCTCGCACTCCCAAGTGATTCCAGGTTCTTGGTTAGTACTCCAACGAACCTTCACTTAATGGGAAGCGATGTTTCTTCGTCCGTTTGACCTCTTGATCCATGGTCACTGCAGTACTTCCACGAAGGTAAGGCTCTTTTGGAACTCGATCTCGTCGAGGGGGATTACAAGAGTCTCGTCGGATAGATACTTGTTAGAACAAAGTTCTTTCAGGATCGTATGATTCTAAGCAAAAGATTAATAAGAATGTAAATAAGAACACAAGTATTGCGATGGAGATGTCGAATGATTAATGCAAAAATACCCCAGAAGAGCTCGATAAAGAACTACAATCTGTAGAGGTATGATTAGGGTTACAATAATCAACGTGAATGAATAATCTAATATATACGCATACATGCATGCATATATTTATAATAAAACCCTAACAACTAATCTAGATAAAGGAAACTATTCTAGATAACTACGGATGGAGAAGCCCAATCCGTTTACAAAACAAATAATCCAAGACGCAACACTTAAAATATTCAACAATCTCCCCCTTTGCATCTTTGGAGCAGAATCTCTATCCTCTTTTAACACCAGTGGTCTTCTTCACCGTTTCAAATATCCTCAGTATAATGGCCAGAACATGTTGTCTAAACGTTATATACCACCGAAGCATATCTGTAAAAATTTTCTTGTCTGATGCTGAGTTCTACTTGCATCGATGAATGATGTTGATGATATGCTCCAAACAATGCAAACAGAAACTTAAGCCTGTCACCCTTAGTGAACATAACAGTCAAGTTAGTTGAATCAATCTGCCCCAACTTCATTTTATTTACATCACCAGGCTTAGATGTTGGCTTGACTGTCGGCTTCTTATTCATCACCCTTGCTATCTCCTGATCCATTGTGGCAAGCTCGTGGATATAGGAGGCCAACATCCTTTTAAGATATTTCAAAATCGGCTCATACTCTCCTTGATTTGAGAGCAGAATGTTGTATAGAAAGATCCAATCATGAGGATTAAGATTAGGAAGATCTGCCAGACATATGAAATATTACGTGTTTGTAGTACCATGGTTAATCTTGAAATGAACTTCATAAACCTCCCGGCAAGTGATGAATTCAGTACCTTGACTCTTGTAATCTTCTGTGCACTCCAAGTCAAGTACTGCGGTTGACCGTTCTTCAAGTAAAAATCAACTAACTCCCTGTCAACCTTCAAGTTTGGAAAAGGAACCTCAGCAGTGACCTCAAAGCAATGATAAGTGAATGCTCGTTTGGTGATTGGCATGTCGAACTGCGAGTCCTTTGAGTTTTCACATTCGAAAGAAGCAATCGGTTCCAACCAATATATGGAAGGAAACTCAATCGCTTGAGTGATAAGAGTATCTCTGTCCTATTCTGGAAACAAAGCCTTCTTACACTGCAAAACATCCTCTGCCTCTTTAGTCTATTTCTCCTTCTCTTCAGCCTCCCTTGCTACTTTCATAGTCTCATCTAGCTCTCTGTCTCTTTTCTTGCGCTTGAGAGCTTCGACAATCATCTCTTCAGGATCAGAGTGACTGTCATCTATGATTTGCTTTCCAGAACCTGAAGATACATTAACCTTCGGTTATGTTTTGACTTTGCTCTCCTCTCCCCCTTGTGTTGGAAGAAAGACTTTCTCCGAGACACCCTTCATTCCACTGAGTAGAGAAATGGCAGGATGAAGTTTAGTTTGGAGATGCTTCCGTATAGTTAAAGTCAAAATTGGATCATGGTCTTTAAGAAGAGCAGTCAACGTATTCTTCACATCACCAGCACAACTTTGAAAAACTTCCCTTTGAGTTTTGAGCAATGAGATCTCCTTTTCATTCTGGGCCAGTTGTACTTTCTGTAAATCAATGGTTGCCTGGTGTTTTATCAAGCCTCCTTCAAGGTGCTTTCTGCAGTTAAAGTAGCAAAACGAGAATCCAAAGATTGAAGAAAAGAAGTGGATTCTGTTTTGAGATCAGCACGAAGGGTATCAAACTTAGTAGTTTCCTCTTGAAGAGTTTAAGAGAAGGAGTCAACAGAAGCTTGGTACTTTGCTGCATTAGTATCAGCATGAGCTTTGAGTGAGTCAAGGAAAATCTGAGTTGTATGAACAACCTTAGTAACCTTCTCTGTGGCCTCGGAGCATGAAGCTATAGACTTATTTACTGCAGTAGTGGATTGATCAATAACTTCAGTATATTGCTGAACAGCAGTTTCGACAAAAGCTTTCATGACTACCCCACTGTAAGCTTTGCTGTCTGCAAGCAGTCTGTCAAGCTTTTCATTGATATCTTGAAGCTGTTGATTGTTGGCAGGAGCATCAGTGTCTGTATCAGTTGGAATCCGGTAAGGACTGAAGTATAAGGAATCATACTCTTCATCATCACCGCCCAAAGTAGCACCAGAATTAGAAGATGGGGTGGGAGATGGTGGTCTAGAAACATGCGGATCAACCACAAAAGTAGCCCCTATATCAGATACATTGACTTCAACTGGGATTTGGGGAATGGTAATAGTGATGGATTCTGTTGCAAGAGAAGTTGTGATAGGTGTACTGGAAATAGGAATAGAGGTATAGGTAGTTGAAGTGGGTATAGAAGAGGTTTCAACTGGAAGGGTTGGTATATCTGTGGGAATAGAAAGTGAAGCTTTTCGTTGTGGTGATTGAGTGGGGGTGGAAAGTTTTGTGGGTTGAGGAGATGGAACATGAGTATCTTTAGGAGATGATGGTGGGGTTGGAGATCTCGGTGGTGTAGGCTCTTTGGTGAACACTTCAGGATTCTCAGTTTCTGGTGCTTCATCTTCTACAGTGTCAGGTTCAGGAGACACATTTCTCTTAGGCCTTTTTTCCATCTTTTTAATCTTCTTCTGTTTTGTTTGAGAAGAAGCTTCCTCACCAGCCTTTCGTTTAGAGACTTTCTCCTTTTTCTCCTTCGTCTCCTTCACTTCTTCCTTCCTGTCACACCCCGAAAATCAAAGGCGGAAACATTTCCGGGGTGGACTCCACGTTGTGTATCAAGTCCAATGTACATAGTAATCACAGTAAACAACCATTACATTACATATATATGAAAGTTTACATTTGTTTCAAAAGTAAAGTTATACAAGATATACATATCCATCATGTTAACAAAAGTTGAGACGAGTCTTCTGAGCACTCCGTCTTCACCAAAAGATATCACTAGGTACCTGTCTAACTTGGACCTGAGAATACAAGCGGTTTAAAAATCAGCATAAAGCTGGTGAGTTCATAAGCGGTTTTGTTTTATGAAAATGTATCGGTTTCCTTTAGTTTTCCGAAAAGGTTTGTTATCCAAGAAATTCACATATTTTCTTATGTAAAGTTAGTTTAGTTATCATTTGTTACCAATTCGATTACGTGTTGTATTTTACCCCAGGAAAATCCCATATTTTCCTAATTGTAAGACCAGTTGTATATCACAAAGTATAGTTTAATACACAAAACTATATATTGAAAATCTTGGGATCACTATCCCGAAAGAGATATATGATAGTTTGACACATATGAAAATACAGATTTAAGATCATGGGACTACCATCCCGGACTAGACACAAGATAATTTGATATATATGAAAATATAGATTGGGAACCATGGGATCACTATCCCGGACAAAATATAGATTTAGACCATGGGATTATCATCCCGTACTTGATATAGATTGAAATCATGGGATTACTATCCCGTAATAGATATAGATTAAAAACCATGGGATCACTATCCCGTACAAGATATAAGTGTAAACCATGGGATTACTCTCCCGAAATAGTTATTGATTCAAAACCATGGGATTACTATCCCGTATAAGATATAGTTAAAAATCATGGGGCAAACATCCCGAATTAGATATGAAATACCATAATATACACGAAGTGTAGATAGAAAGTAGTTTGATAACCTTAGGACTAACATCCCGAACTAATTACAAGATAGTTTGATATACTAAGAAATATATTTGAAAACCATGGGATCACTATCCCGGACTAGATACAAAATAGTTTGATAAAACCATGGGATCACTATCCCGAACGGGCTATAGATTCTAAAACCCAAGCTGTAAATAAACTAATATTAATACACATTGTGAGTCGGGTAACCATGCTAATACGACAACGAGACCTCCTTGATGCTAGTCAGACGTCGAATGATTTCCAGAAATTTGTCACCCCAGGCGTGCCCACCTAACTGTAGCTAGCAGTTAAGGTGTGGGATTGTCAGTCCCAAATAGATCTATTCACAAATTCCTCGCTCTCCCTCTAGGAGACTCTGGTTACACTTCCGGAGAGGATTTACTGATCATCCATAAAGGGTAGTGACTATCTCACAAACTAGTACTAAACTATTCACAGGGTTCTCATACGATATCAACATACAGAAGATTATGAAACGTAATACATCGAATATAGATACATACAATGAAACTATCTGACAATACATTCAAATGATACGGAGATAAACTAAATCAGACATAGTTTATCTAATAACTTTATATAGATATCAGTACATGATAAAACGAACAATAAAGAACCCCAAATTATTCCCATAATAATTTGATTAGTTTGGTTATTTTCTTAACTAAAATACATTTAGTTGTAATTGATAAATCATTTCTTATGCTCAGCATAATACATAAGGAGTAAAAGAGTTTATAAGTTTGTTAGATATATTTGAAACATATCAATATTATGATTTGAAAATAGTTATAGTTTGCTTGTATTCCCCCCTGAAAACATTGAAAAACACGGAAAAAGGCGTAGGGGTATGAACTCACCGGACGAGAAATGTGACGATTTCGGGCGCTAAACTTTGGTCCGGGGCTTGCAAACGCACGAGGTTCCTAAGTATAATGTAAAGATACATATTTGTATCTAATTAGGACTTATATTGATTATTTGTGAGGGATAATAACTTCTAGTAGCGAAAACACTTCGATACAAGTGTTTGGAGGGACCCGGGTGGCGTTTAAGGACATGTAATGATGCGAAGGACTTAGGAAATGAGTTTATTCCCCAAGAGTAAACTTCTAATTTTTGTTTACGGCCTAAACACCCATTCCCCATGAGTTTACGGCCGTAAACTCATGGTGGGTGGTTTATGGTGCAATTTGGACTTCAAACACTTAGGGGACAATTTCTAGGTTTGGTTTAAGGGTTTGGAATAAATTTTAAACACCAAAATGACAAATTTTAGGGAGTTTACGGCCTAGCATGGTCTCATGGCGGTAAACTCCTATAAACCCATGAAAAGTTGTGTTTTTGGATTCCAAACTAATCACATGTGATTGCTAGATTTATTCCTAAGCCTTACATGCATTTGCTTGATGATTTGAAGGGTTTTTTGGAGTTTACGGCCATGGGGAACCTTCTATGGCCGTAAACTCTTAAAATGAAGGGTTTTGATGTGTTTAAGGCCCTTAAACTATTTTTGGTTGGTCCTATGATTTATTCCAAGGCTTTTGGTGGTGTTGGATGGCTTTCTAACACCTTATAAATGAATTTGCACCATGTTTCGTGGAGTTTACGGCCCAAGCACAAGTCTTGGCCATAAACTCATATAAGTCCCCCATAAATCATGTTTAAAGTGTTCCAAGGCTATAGCAATTATTCTAGAAGTCATATCCATGTCTTGTTGAGGTTTTGGAAGGGTTTAAGGTCATAAAAACCCCACATATATGAGTTTACGACCCAAGCATGTGCCTTGGCCGTAAACTCCTTCAAATGTCTCAAAATCCATGTTTTAAATGTTATAAGTCCATTCCATGAAGTCATTAAGCCATATCTAAGTCCCAAAATTGTTTAGGAGGGGTTTAAAGGCATAAAACACACTTATTATGAGTTTACGGCCTAAGTTCCTTCCAGGGCCGTAAAATCATATACAAGGTCTTAAATCATGATTAAATCTCGAATTTGAAGGTCAAAGATGCTATACATTAAGGTTAGGAAGGTACCTTAGGGATTTGAGGCCTTTAAATTGAGTTTTGGACCCTTAAACTTTGGATTTAGGAGAGAGGTTAGAGAGAGGAAGAAAAAGCTTCAAATGGGTGCTTAAACACGTTTATATAGGTCCTAAAACTTGGACACGGTGGAATTCTACCCGATACCGACATTAAACGGGGCTTTTGGTCGCACCCGATTAAGTTTCCGTCACCCGGCGGGGACGTTTCTAAAACTTATGAAATAAATATTTTGGGCTAATTACATGAGTTCCTAAGTGGTTTAGACACTCATTAAATTATAATAAACATATAAGTTTAAATAATTTAACCCAAAGTGAAAACGGAACGAATTTGGTAACGGCGAATTTTTCGGGTAGAACGGGTTTTGGCGATGAACAACTTCGGGTTGTTACATTATCCCCCCGTTAGAGGGAATTTCATCCCGAAATTCATGAATAAGGTATAGATCATGAATTTGGAATGGAACAATAATGGATTTGTTACCTCAGATCTTCACTTTCTTAAGTGGAATCGGGCCTCTCTTGGGCGTTCTAGCGAATTCTCATTATCGGAATGTGTCTTTGTTTCGTATCTTGACTTTCTCTCAATCTGTAAGATCAATCAGTTTTCTCATGGAAAATCCAACCCTGGATGACTTCGATTTCCTCAAAGGAATCACTAGGGTCTCGTTGGGTAGATGTTTCTAAGGATTTGAGACGTGATGTACTGGATAGATGTTACCAAGCTCTAAGGGCATCCGAAATCTGAAGGTTGCAGAATCAATTTCTACGAGGATCTCGAAAGGTCTGATGTGGGACTAAACTTAGACGTTCGAATGAAAATCCCAGGAATCCTTCAGGACAGACATTCAGAAGAAAGAGCTACTAACTTCCTGTTTCTCAATGATCACAGAAACGAGGGATGTGTGGTAATTCATATTGGGAAAAACTTTTGAGTTTTAAAGCATGGAATGATACGAAGGTTTGATGTCGAAGGTCACGAGAACTGGGTCAGGAAAAGATCTAGACGAGCGACCCTTTCAAAACTAAAGATAACAACATGAACGAGACTCGGTCATTTCATGTCAATCATAGCATCAAAGTATTTTCGCGAAAAGTTTCCCATTTAATCGAATGGAACAGAATAATTCTCCGGACTGAGAATATAATCTATAGGTACGAAGTTAGTGTTCTCTAACTCATTGGTTAGTCGTCTCGATGATACACATTTCGATCACATACGAAGGATTGAGCTTAGAAAATGCTCGAATAGATAGATAACAGGTTTCCCTCTTTGTATTGGAATCGAAAAGAGTTGCAGGTATAAGAATTATCAAAGAGAAGTATACCTGCGGCAACAGAGGGATCAGTGGTTGTAGCTGCTTTGGGGCAATTCCTTTTGAAGTGCCCTGCTTCGCCACAATTGTAGCAGGATGGACTGATTCCTGCTCCGGATGGTTGGTTCGTTGATTTGGCTGGTTTTCTGCAGGTTCGAGCAAGATGGCCCTTCTTGCCACAGTTGTCACAGATCCTTTCGCGGCATGGACCAGGAATGCGGTGATGGTAGCTGCACTTACCACACCAAGGAAGGGTACCAGTGTATCCACTGGTAGGAGTTTGGACCGTGGATCCAACAGCTGAGATAGAAACTGGGGCAGTAGCAGCATGGACTGCTACCGTTTGCTGTTTCTTAGAAGACCTTTGCGTACTCGGGGCCTTCCGCTTGTTCCAAGATTTCTTTTTGCTTCTGTCTCCACTGGTGTTTGGGTCGGGGGTAGTAGCTTCCTCATCAGAGTTGTCTTCGTGATCGATCAAGATTTTCGCAAGACATTTAGCGCTGTCGTAGGTGTCTGGCTTCGCAGCCAAGACATTCCCTTTGGTTGGCTGGGTCAATCCCCAGATGAATCTCTCGATCTTTTTACTCTCCGGGGTAACCATTCCCGGACAGAGTAATGCCAGGTCATCGAATCTTGAGGTATAAGCGGCTATGTTGGAACCTTTCATCTTAAGGTTCCAGAGTTCGTGTTCTAGCTTCTGTATTTCGCCCCGAGGGCAGTATTCTGCGAGAAGAAGCTCCTTCATAGCTTCCCAACCCATGGCATTTGCTACGGGTAAAGTTAAAGATTTGACTCGGCCGTTCCACCAAGTCAGGGCTTTATCAAGGAAGGCGCAGGCGGCAAACTTTACTTTGTCAGACTCCGAACAGGCACATATTTCGAAGATTGATTCGATCTTCTCGAACCATCGAGTTAAGGAAATGACACCTCCAGTGCCATCGAAGGATGTGGGTTTCGCGTTCATGAAGTCTTTATAGGAACCCCCTCTTCGGTGTTCCTGGTTGTCTTCTGGATTTTGAGGCTGGGGACCACCTCCGAAGCCACCGGGATTCATTTGTGACATGGCTACCACCATTGCAGCAGTCAGAACTATCTGAAGTGATGCGAGATCAAATTGAGGAGAAGGTGGTGGCGGAGGAGGATTGTCGTTGTTCTTCGAGCTGGGTCTCTTTCTCGGAGGCATCTTGATCTAAAAAGATCAGGAAAGAGAGGATCATAAGTCCTCTGAATTGAATCAATAGATATGGAACAGGGGATATCTCATCAAGATAGATATAGCATTATACTAAGCGATAAAGCAGGAAAGAGTTATCAAGATAGAACATTTTATCGCTAGAGAAATGGTCAAGTAACATCGCATATACGAGGATTTTCTACGAAGGAGTGGCTCGAAAAATACTCCTATAGTATTTCATGGTTCGCTGCAGCGACGATTCGTTGTTTGGGATATTAGGTAAGTTTTAGGCATTCTGCGTACCACAGTCACTCCCAAGCACATGTTGGCCGTGTATCGAATGAATATAGTTGGCCATGCTATATTGATCCTAGACACGACTACATAACTGCCTACGTTTAACCGCAGTGTACAACAGCCATTTACTTATGTTTTGTTCTACTTGTAGTTACGGATTTCGACGGTTCGGTATATTTGTATACTTTTGAAAATACTTATAGTTTTGAAGATACTTTTAATTCAGAGCACTGAGGCCCTTTAGTGTTTATAGTTTTATACCATGTAAGGTTTGGTATACTCCGTTCACTATAAACAAGGGCTCTGATACCAATCTGTCACACCCCGAAAATCAAAGGCAGAAACATTTCTGGGGTGGACTCCACGTTGTGTATCAAGTCCAATGTACATAGCAATCACAGTAAACAACCATTACATTACATATATATGAAAGTTTACATTTGTTTCAAAAGTAAAGTTATACAAGATATACATATGCATCATGTTAACAAAAGTTGAGACGAGTCCTCTGAGCACTCCGTCTTCACCAAAAGATATCATCGGGTACCTGTCTAACTTGGACCTGAGAATACAAGCGGTTTAAAAATCAGCATAAAGCTGGTGAGTTCATAAGCGGTTTTGTTTTATGAAAATGTATCGGTTTCCTTTAGTTTTCCGAAAAGGTTTGTTATCCAAGAAATTCACATATTTTCTTATGTAAAGCTAGTTTAGTTATCATTTGTTACCAATTCGATTACGTGTTGTATTTTACCCCAGGAAAATCCCATATTTTCCTAATTGTAAGACCAGTTGTATATCACAAAGTATAGTTTAATACACAAAACTATATATTGAAAATCTTTGGATCACTATCCCGAAAGAGATATATGATAGTTTGACACATATGAAAATACAGATTTAAGATCATGGGACTACCATCCCGGACTAGACACAAGATAATTTGATATATATGAAAATATAGATTGGGAACCATGGGATCACTATCCCGGACAAAATATAGATTTAGACCATGGGATTATCATCCCGTACTTTATATAGATTGAAATCATGGGATTACTATCCCGTAATAGATATAGATTAAAAACCATGGGATCACTATCCCGGACAAGATATAAGTGTAAACCATGGGATTACTCTCCCGAAATAGTTATTGATTCAAAACCATGGGATTACTATCCCGTATAAGATATAGTTAAAAATCATGGGGCAAACATCCCGAATTAGATATGAAATACCATAATATACACGAAGTGTAGATAGAAAGTAGTTTGATAACCTTAGGACTAACATCCCGAACTAATTACAAGATAGTTTGATATACTAAGAAGTATATTTGAAAACCATGGGATCACTATCCCGGACTAGATACAAAATAGTTTGATAAAACCATGGGATCACTATCCCCAACGAGATATAGATTCTAAAACCCAAGCTGTGAATAAACTAATATTAATACACGTTGTGAGTCGGGTAACCATGCTAATACGACAACGAGACCTCCTTGATGCTAGTCAGACGTCGAATGATTTCCAGAAATTTGTCACCCCAGGCGTGCCCACCTAACTGTAGCTAGCAGTTAAGGTGTGGGATTGTCAGTCCCGAATAGATCTATTCACAAATTCCTCGCTCTCCCTCTAGGAGACTCTGGTTACACTTCCGGAGAGGATTTACTGATCATCCATAAAGGGTAGTGACTATCTCACAAACTAGTACTAAACTATTCACAGGGTTCTCATACGATATCAACATACATAAGATTATGAAACGTAATACATCAAATATAGATACATACAATGAAACTATCTGACAATACATTCAAATGATACGGAGATAAACTGAATCAGACATAGTTTATCTAATAACTTTATATAGATATCAGTACATGATAAAACAAACAATAAAGAACCCCAAAGTATTCCCATAATAATTTGATTAGTTTGGTTATTTTCTTAACTAAAATACATTTAGTTGTAATTGATAAATCATTCCTTATGCTCAGCATAATACATAAGGAGTAAAAAATTTTATAAGTTTGTTAGATATATTTGAAACATATCAATATTATGATTTGAAAATAGTTATAGTTTGCTTGTATTCCCCCCCTGAAAACATTGAAAAACACGGAAAAAGGCGTAGGGGTATGAACTCACCGGACGAGAAATGTGACGATTTCGGGTGCTAAACTTTGGTCCGGGGCTTGCAAATGCACGTGGTTCCTAAGTATAATGTAAAGATACATATTTGTATCTAATTAGGACTTATATTGATTATTTGTTAGGGATAATAACTTCTAGTTGCGAAAACACTTCGATACAAGTGTTTGGAGGGACCCGGGTGGCGTTTAAGGACATGTAATGATGCGAAGGACTTAAAAAATGAGTTTACTCCCCAAGAGTAAACTTCTAATTTTTGTTTACGGCCTAAACACCCATTCCCCATGAGTTTACGGCCATAAACTCATGGTGGGTGGTTTATGGTGCAATTTGGACTTCAAACACTTAGGGGACTATTTCTAGGTTTGGTTTAAGGGTTTGGAATAACTTTTAAACACCAAAATGACAAATTTTAGGGAGTTTACAGCCTAGCATGGTCTCATGGCCGTAAACTCCTATAAACCCATGAAAAGTTGTGTTTTTGGATTCCAAACTAATCACATGTGATTGCTAGATTTATTCCTAAGCCTTACATGCATTTGGTTGATGATTTGAAGGGTTTTTTGGAGTTTACGGCCATGGGGAACCTTCTATGGCCGTAAACTCTTAAAATGAAGGGTTTTGATGTGTTTAAGGCCCTTAAACTATTTTTGGTTGGTCCTATGATTTATTCCAAGGCTTTTGGTGGTGTTGGATGGCTTTCTAACACCTTATAAATGAATTTGCACCATGTTTCGTGGAGTTTGCGGCCCAAGCACAAGTCTTGGCCGTAAACTCATATAAGTCCCCCATAAATCATGTTTAAAGTGTTCCAAGGCTAAAGCAATTATTCTAGAAGTCATATCCATGTCTTGTTGAGGTTTTGGAAGGGTTTAAGGTCATAAAAACCCCACATATATGAGTTTACGACCCAAGCATGTGCCTTGGCCGTAAACTCCTTCAAATGTCTCAAAATCCATGTTTTAAATGTTATAAGTCCATTCCATGAAGTCATTAAGCCATATCTAAGTCCCAAAATTGTTTAGGAGGGGTTTAAAGGCATAAAACACACTTATTATGAGTTTACGACCTAAGCTCCTTCCAGTGCCGTAAAATCATATACAAGGTCTTAAATCATGATTAAATCTCGAATTTGAAGGTCAAAGATGCTATACATTAAGGTTAGGAAGGTACCTTAGGGATTTGAGGCCTTTAAATTGAGTTTTGGACCCTTAAACTTTGGATTTAGGAGAGAGGTTAGAGAGAGGAAGAAAAAGCTTCAAATGGGTGCTTAAACACGTTTATATAGGTCCTAAAACTTGGACACGGTGGAATTCTACCCGATACCGACATTAAACGGGGCTTTTGGTCGCACCCGATTAAGTTTCCGTCACCCGGCGGGGACGTTTCTAAAACTTATGAAATAAATATTTTGGGCTAATTACATGAGTTCCTAAGTGGTTTAGACACTCATTAAATTATAATAAACATATAAGTTTAAATAATTTAACCCAAAGTGAAAACGGAACGAATTTGGTAACGGCGAATTTTTCGGGTAGAACGGGTTTTGGCGATGAACAACTTCGGGTTGTTACACTTCTCTGTTTTAACCACTCGCTTGCCTCTGGGTGCAGGTTGTTCCAAAGCATCGAGGGCAGCTTGTTGTTCTGCAGACAAGACCCTTGGACCAACTGGAGTCAATTTGCGGTAATTATCCATCACCGTGCTTTGTGCTGTGACAAACCTGTACGTCGTTTCAGGAATGGATCCAAAATGTGAAAACTTACATGGATCAGAAAGAATTATCTTCGTGGTGTGATAAGTAGTGATAGAAGCAAGAAGAGCGTCTGTCATAACCGGAATCTCTAGGGAATCCATAGCTTTCCGTGTAATTATGGTCCAAAATCGACCACTTGAAATTTCAGAATGACGAGTTGTGGTATTCAAACTCTGCACCACCTGGGACCAAATTATTGTGCCATAATCCAGATTTATCCCATTATATAAACCATAAAGCATGGTGAGAAATCCTTTGCTAGTGGTATCAGAACCACCAATTCTTTCTGCTAAACCCTTGATGAGCAGGGTCAGCAACCCATTCCACTGCGATGGTAGACATGATTTCTTGACCTTCGCCATTGTTGTAAGAACATCGGTATACCCCATTTCATACAACATTGTGAAAATTTGAGTTATAGTGATGAAGTCTGGAGAGATGATGGAAGAATCAACTGCAAGCCCTAAAAGGGAACAAAACTTCGTCTTTGAAATTGAGGATTGCTTATCGTGAATACTGAAGTAGATGCGATCCTTGTTCTTGTCATACGTCACTGACGAGTATACTTGAGAAAGTAGCGACATCGAAACTGCTTCAACTAGGGTTAGGGCCAGTACTAGTGGAGAATACTTCAAACACTCCACCACATGCAACATGTAAGAGTCATATGCGAATGGACTCATTTCGATGATCAGATTCTGGTTGGGTCGTATTGTAAGCAAGGACGATGTAGCGGTTTGATCTTGTGCGGAAGATGAGGTCGCCATTGTTGAACAAAGAAGAAGATGAACAGTTAAATCTTTGTGTGAGAGAGATAAGCTGTGACTTGGTAAATGACAAAGAAAACGAACACCCCTATTTATACGATTGCCTGGAGAGAGAAACCGTGATGATGAGGTTACTAAAACGTTGCCTAAAAAAGCGCGATTTGACAGGGTGGTTAATCCCAGGAAAACGTAAGCACACGTGGGTTTGAAACGGATCAAATTCACGCGCCCAAATCTTATCTTCAAAACGTTTGAAATTCCCTGTTATCTCGTGTTTGGTTACAACAAATAACCAAGACTTATACCAATCAATAATTAGAATGTTGGAAAACATTAGTTTTCGTGCATAAGAGTGTGAAAGATAAAGAAATAAAACAAGTATGTATGGGGTGTGAGTGCTGTCCTGTTAGAGAACAAAAAGTAGATGATTCCGGGCAAGAATCACTTCCTTCAAAGTCAAGAGAGACTTGAAGTGCTTGTGTGGTTTCCTGAAAATATGATCAAATGTTTGTCAATAAACAATGAAAGGCTTCTTTTAATCATATGAATTGGGTGGCTTTCCTCCAACCAAACATCGAGTTTTAACATAAAACCGATCGTTGGTAGAGGTACCTGTGAGACCGATGTGATCTATTGAACAGGTAGGTTAGATATATTATGTTTATGACTTATAGGAAGCATAAATAAAAAATAAATAAATAAATAAATTGGATCTCTTTGGGAAGAAATGTATTAGCTGTAGACGATTTCGTAAAAGATCACGCAAAATAAAAAAAGATTTCCTTAGGTAACCAGTTAAAGCTTGAGTATTTCACTCACCGTCAATTCATTATTGGTGTAGAATTTTGGGTTTCACTTAGCACGTGGTAATCGTATCTAAGATCATTAACACAAACTTTGTGTAACCATAAACCTCAGTGGTAAAGACCGAGAGTCTCAAGGGTTACATTAGTGAACCGAAGGTAGATGGAGAATATAAGTAGATGGTTAAGGAACCGAATGTACCTTCTGCTAGATAAGCATGACAGAGCAGAGAAACTCGTAACTCAAATGAGAAGAGTATGGTAGCTCTAGACCGAGTGAGTTAAAATAGCCTGATTTGGAAGAAACGATGGGTATCAATCGAGTCATTAAGGCTTAGTCGAGATCATAGAGGCTTTAAGACAACATACAACAACATGCTTCTAGGGACACTTAACTAGTTTGAATAAAAGTTAAATCATACCTGCTTTGAGAATTTTCATCGGTTATTCTTGTATCGTACCTATTAATAACAAAACAAACAAGCAACAAAAAAAATGTTTTTGGATTTTTGAATATTTTCAAAAAAAATATAAAATAAAAATAAAATTAAATTAAAATTAAAAAATAAAAAATAAAATTAAAGATTAAAAACAGAGATTTCAGACGATTAGTGAGAGCAGACATAGCGAAGCCGAGATTCACGGAGATGAGATATACAGAGCGTTCTGTTTAATTCGAAAAGCCTAGAGCAGAGATAGACCGAGCGCTCTGTCTATCTCTGTCGTCCTTATTTTAAGGAGAAAATTGAAGATTCGGTACCGACTCTCCTTCCATCATACCCAAGCCTTGTAAGATTTATTGAAGGTTGTTTCTGGTAAGGCTTTAGTAAAAATGTCGGCCAGTTGATCAGCAGAATGAACAAAATGAACTTCGACATTTCCGTCTTCTACATGATCCTTGATGAAATGGTACCTTAGTGCTATGTGCTTAGTTTTCGAATGTTGTACAGGATTATGACAAATCCTGATTGCACTTTCTGAGTCACAGTAGAGAGGGATCTTTTTCATACTTAGTCCATAATCTCTCAACTAACTTTGAATCCAAACAACTTGAGACGTACAAGATGCGGCAACGATATATTCTGCTTCTGCTGTAGACAAGGAAACACAGGTTTGCTTCTTTGATTGCCAACTGACAAGTTTTCCATCAAGGAATTGACATCCTCCGGTAGTGCTTTTCCTTTCCAATCCACATCCTCCAAGATCAGCATCTGAAAAGGCTTGTATGAAGAATCCAGATCTTGCAGGATACCAGAGACCGAGAGTTGATGTCTTCTTCAGATATCGAAAAATATTCTTTACAGTAGTCATATGGGGTTCTCTTGGATTAGCTTGAAACCTGGCACAATAACAAACAGAGAACATAATATCTGGTCTACTAGCTGTTAGATACATGAGGGATCCTATCATTTGTCGATAAAGAGTTATGTCTACAACCGGTTTTTCCAGAGATGGGGTCAACTTGGTACCGAATGCCATTGGAACCTTTACTTTTGAATCACCCTTCATTCCAAACTTAGTCAGCAGATTTTTAGTGTATGCTTCCTGGTTTATAAAGATACCCTCTGGTCCCTGTCTAATATTCAAACCAAGGAAAAAGTTAATCGGACCCATTGTGCTCATTTCAAATTTAGTCTCCATCAACTTTCAGAATTCAGTAGTTAAGCTAGGATTCATAGAGCCGAAGATGATATCATTAACATAAATTTGAACAATCGAACCTTGTTTAAACTTTGATATTTTTAGAAAACGAGTAAGAGTTTCATACCAGGCTCTTGGTGCTTGCTTTAGCCCATAGACAACTTTATCCAGTACGTAGCAATGATCCGGGTACCTTTCATTCACAAAACCTTGTGGTTTCTCAACATAGACAATTTCTTCTAATTCTCCATTCAAGAATGCACATTTGACATCGATTTGGAAAACTTCGAAGTTCTTGTGAGCAGCATATGCTAGGAATATTCGAACAGACACTAATCGTGCCACAGGAGCAAACGTTTCTTCATAATCAATCCCTTCTTCTTGACAGTAGCCTTTTACAACCAACCGAGCCTTGTTGCGAATGACATTTCCTTCTTTATCCAGCTTATTTCTAAATACCCATTTCAATCCAACAACAGAGGCGTCTTTCAGTATGGGAATCAATCTCCATACTCTGTTTCTTTCAAATTCATTGAGCTCATCCTGCATTGCTTGAACCCAATCAGAGTGATCGAGTGTAGCATTTACTGTTTTCGGCTCTATTTTGGAGATAAAAGAATTAAACATACAAAATTCCACTTTGGAGAATAATGCTGTTTGTTTTGCCTTCACTTGAGATCTAGTAAGAATACTTTCAGACGATTCACCGATTATTTGCTCTTTGGGATGGTTTTTTGTCCATTTTACTAGCAGAGGATAGCTTGGATCATATTCTGGATGTAATTCTGCTTCAACTTCAATTTCAACGTCTGACTTATCCGCTTCACCTTCGTCAGTTGAACAATTACTTATTGTTACCTTCTCCCCCTCGACTGGCGAAGTGTAGCCTATGTCTTCAACATAATCAGTAGTAGGATTCTCCCCCTCGATTGGAGGTACGCTTGGTGTTTTTGGTTCTGTTGTTTGAGTATCAGATGTGGTGGAATGGTAATTCTCCCCCTCGACAGAAACTCCAGATGGTTGGAAAGTGTTATCATCCTCCTCTTGGAACGTTGAATCGGAGGTTAAAGTGCTTGGTGTTTCGGTTTCCAATGATTTGGCAGCTTCGTCTATGACTTTCTTCATATTATCTACCTTGTTGTCTGCTGATCTTTCTTCTGAATGGATTGCCTTTTCCGGTTCATCGAACAATCGAATGTATTCATCAAATAGATTTGATATTGGAACCGAGACCTGTCCAGATGTGGGAAAGATGTCTCTAGAGGCATCTTCTGTCCGTTGAACCTTCTTTATGTAATTAAAGTCAAAGGTGACATAGTAGGTCTCTTCTATTCTTTTGGAACGCTTGTTTAATACTCGATATGCTTTTGATGACAGAGAGTAACCCAGAAAGATCCCCTCATCGGCTTTACGTCAAATTTATTTTGGTTTTCTTTAGAGTTAAGGATAAAGCACCTTGAACCGAATATGTGGAAAAACTTGACGTTTGGTTTCCGATTGTTTAAAATCTCATAAGGAGTTAAAGAGAATCGCTTGTTGAGGAAGGACCGATTCTGAGTATAGCAGGTCGCAGCAATGGCATCAACCCAGAAATACAGAGGTAGAGAGGCATAGCTTAGCATGGTCCTGGCTGCTTCACACACCGATCGGTTTTGTCTTTCAACGATTCCGTTTTGTTGTGGAGTATAAGGAGCCGAAAAGTTGTGTGTGATCCCCTTATTGGCCAGAAAGTCTTCGAAATCCTTGTTTTTGAATTCCAGCCCATTGTCACTCCTGATGTTTCTCACCGTCTTCTTTAGTTGAACTTCCACTTGCTTGATGAACATCTTCAGCTTGGGAGTTGCATCTGATTTCTGTCTAAGAAAGAAAACCCACGTGAAACGTGAAAAATCATCTACAATTACCAGAATATACTTACTTCCTCCGATGCTCTCTATAGCAGATGGTCCACACAAGTCGATATGTAATAGTTCAAGTGCTTCCACGATCTTGGTATTAATGCGTGTTGGATGGCTTTTTTCTGCTTTGCTTTCCCATTTCACATGCTGCACACAAATGCTCCTTTTCGAACTTTAGAAGAGGAAGACCTCGAATGTGATCACCAATTACCAGTTTGTTGATATCTTTAAAGTTCAAGTGAGATAGACGTCGATGCCAAAGCCAACTTTCATCAGTGTTTGCCTTTGATAGCAGACAGATAGCTAGTGTCCCTCGAATCGGATTAAGATTCAAAGGATACATTTCTCCTTTTCTTGCCGATTTTAGCAGAACTTTCTTAGTTTGTTTTTCGATAATCTCAGATCCTGTATCATCGAATGATACCTTCAAGCCTGTGCCCACAACTAATTGCGAGACACTTATGAGATTGTGCTGCAATCCCTCCACATAAGCCACCTTTCTGATGGAAAAGTCTCCATTAGTTATCATTCCGTATCCTTTGATTGTTCCATAGGAGTTGTTTCCAAATTTCACCGAACTGCCATCCTTTAGAGACCGAAACTCCCTTAATTCCTCCTTTCTTCCTGTCATGTGACGCGAGCAGCCACTGTCTATATACCATTCGTCGTCGAACTGCTCATCACTGATTACCTGCAATTTCAAGCAGATTTAGGAATCCAAAGTTTCTTGGGTCCTGGTGAGTTTTTCTTAGAGAAAGGAATTACAGTAGAAGCATCAACAAAGTAAGTTCTTTTGACGAGAGTTGTTTGATCTTTTCTTTTGATAGTAAATACCTTGATTTTCGTTTTATCTTCTTTAAATTTTAAGGTATTCTTATTAGTTAGTTTAGTGTTTTTCGTTTGATTCTTAGGTTTAGGGGATGATCGCTTATGTTGGTATTGGAACTTGGAGGATCCATATCTAGAATTGGAACAGAAACCGGTGTTAGAACTGAATCTTGTGTTAGGGATGAACTTGGGATGTTGGCCGAAATCTGGTCTAGAACCAAAACCTGGTTGAAAACCGAAATTTGGTTTAGAACCGAACCTCGGTTGAGAACCGAAAGTCGGTTTAGAACCGAAAGTTAGTTTAGAACCGAAACTCGGTTGAGAACCGAATCTTGGTTTAGAACCGACACTCGGCTTTTGGTTTTGGGATTTGGAATAATAGGAGTTGGAATCAAAATATTCCTTTAACTTTTGTTTCCCTTTATCCTTGGATTCTTTCCCAGGAGATTTATAGTTGGGATTTTGAGAATTCCAATGCCGTTTCCGTTCATTTAGATTCGAGGCATATCGCTGATTTCTGAGTCTTTTCTGTTCAGCTAGCTCCTTCTGAGATTTGTGAACATTAAAACTTGACTCGGATTTCTCCTTCATTCTCTTGTCTTCCACTCTGGTTTTGGTGTGTTCCTTAGTTTGAACTGCCGATGCTTCCTGTCTCTTGAGTGGACCTTTCGGTTCTTTTCTTTCGATTGGAGCGTCAGGTTGCATTGAAGGTTCTGCTGGAACATCTTTTGTTCTGCTTATGCTAGGAATATCGAAACTTGAAGGTTTATTGATGGGTTCTGGTATGTATCGTCCTTTGACTCTCCAAGTGGTTTTCTCAGACAGACCCACAGTCTCATCTGCATTGTCAATTGGAGCAGACCAGAAATAGTCTTTGCATCCTTCAGCATTATCCTCTTCAACTATCATCCTTAATTCACTTGTTTGTCTGTGAGTGACTCTAGTCACAAGATAAACTTGGTTTGGTACTGTCTGTACCTTCTGATAAACCACAGCCTTTTCTTTGAGTTTCGGTTTCTGTTCCTTTGACAGATGAGCAAACTCAACTGAGTTTTCCGAAATAAGAGGTTTTTCACTCTTGGCTGCATCTTTCACAAACTCAGAACAATTAACAATATCCTCTACTGAGATTTCACTCATTTCACTCTCTGTTTCAAATTCAGAAGTATTATCTATTATAATTTTATTTTCCTTGACGATTTTGGCATTTGATTCATCGAATGTTTGTATAGTTTCGGTTTTAATATTTATCCTATCATTTTCATCTAAGATATCTCTTAACATACTTTTATGTTCCTTAGAATCGATGAAAGTTTCTATTTTATCTAAACCTAGCCTATATGACATGGATGTTTCTTCAGATGAAACTTCTAATTCACATTCTGCTATAACATCATCTTCCTTAAATTCAAGAAAGGGCAAAATCATTTTATGTATTTTCTTTCAAATTTCACAGTTAAGATGCAATTGAGCAATATTAGTATAAAGACGCTTAGCAATTAAACAGAAAACATTTCTTTGTTTTAATAATTTTAAATTGTCTCTTTGCAAATAAATACTCTCATCCTTAGCCCTAACTAACTCCGTTTCTTTCTGCTCAATCCAGATCCTTCTCTCCTCACTTTTTGAAGACACCCTGCCGAGTTGGTCGGTTAGGTTAGAGTTTTTTAAGCGGGTTTGCATGAGGCTGCTACTTAGGTTGTTAAATGTAAAGTTTAGTTCATTTAATTCTTCTAGATATTCAGTTTTGGAAATTTTAAGAGATTCAAGGAGAGAATGTACCTTTTTGATCAATCGATCACAGTCGTTGATCTTCTCACTCACTGGCTTGGCTGCAAAACACTTGTTCTCAGTCATGTTCGGTTCTATATCTGCACTCTCGGTTGATGGTCCAGCAGTGACTATCAGGCATTTTGCACCAGAACCTCCAGCCTTTCTGTGCGTGGGTCTTCTAACCTCTTCATCTTCAGAATCAGTTGACCAGACTTCTACACCGCCAAACTCGTCTTCCCCTGCATCTTCTTGTACAATTAGAGCATTCATTGAGCTGTTGGAAGCCTTCTTCTTTTTGACTTCTTCAATTTTTCGCATATAACACGCTTCATCGTCTTCACCCTCTTTCTTCTCATCCATCTTTCTTAACATGCAATCTTTGGCAAAGTGGTTCTTGCCGTGACAGTAATTGCAGTCGTAGCCAGAGTCTCCCGCAAGTTTGTTTTCTTCCACCTTTTGGGATGAGCCTTTCGGTTCTTCTTTTACCTTCTCGGAACTGTAACTTCCTTGCCAATTTCGGTTCTTATTGGTAGGAAATTTTCTTCTAGCAAATTTCTTTGGATTGGTTATCATCAGAGCATACTCCTCACTTGTAAGATCACATTCTGACATGTCTGACTCTTCCTCTTCTTCAATAGTACTTTTTCCTTTAGAGACAAGAGCCAGTGATCCCATGCCAGAGACCAATTTCGCCTCCTTGGTTACAACACTTTCATGTGACTTCAGTATGCCAACTAGTTTTGCCAGAGAGTAGGATTTAAACTGTTCATGTGCCTTCACAGTGGAAACCATAGCCATCCATTCTGGTCTGAGCCCGTTCATGAATGTAACTTTCTGTTCTATTACCTTCCTTTCAATTCCATGCTTGATCATCTTACTTAAAAGATGATTGAACCGATCAAAGGTCTGAATGAGCTTCTCTTTAGGTTTCTGTTCAAAATCTCCGAATTCTGAGAGCAATAAAGTTTGAATAGAATGTTCCAGATCCTCATCAGTTGAGTAGAGTTCCTTCAACCTATCCCAGATTTCCTTAGCAGTTGTGCAAGAACCTACAAGCTGAAAGGTGTCAGATTGTAAGGCGAATCTTATCATTCGCATGGCTTTGACATTACACAGAATCTTGTCCTTATCATCTTGCGGCATCTTATGAACATCTGTTACCAACTTGTTGTAATCTTTCTGTGTCTTGACAATGGTGTTTGTTTCTAAGTGCACAAACGGTCCAAGAACAATAGCTTCCCAAATGAGATAGCCATTATCCTCGGATCCAACCACGTAATCTTCAAAGTGATGAGACTATACTTCGTAGTCTTGAGCGTAGAGTATGGGTACTCTGGTTGTAGAACCGATGCTGTTTGAGATGTTAATAGGGTTTGAATGCGTATCTTCATGAGGCATGGTGAGCTGCTAGAATCTTACTTGTAGACTTAAGATTAGGGTTTTATCAAAAGCGGAGTAATCGTCGTTAAGAAGACGACTGCTTCGATAAAAGCGGAAACCCTAACTATTTGTGAATATAGAAGAAAAGTGTATCGACGAACACAATCTCCTGGTCTGATACCAATTGTTAGAACAAAGTTCTTTCAAGATCGTATGATTCTAAGCAAAAGATTAATAAGAACGTAAATAAGAACACAAGTATTGCGATGAAGATGTCGAATGATTAATGCAAAAATACCCCAGAAGAGCTCGATAAAGAACTACAATCTGTAGAGGTATGATTAGGGTTACAAGAATCAACGTGAATGAATAATCTAATATATACGCATACATGCATGCATATACTTATAATAAAAACCTAACAACTAATCTAGATAAAGGAAACTATTCTAGATAACTACAGATGGATAAGCCCAATCCGTTTACACAACAAATAATCCAAGACGCAACACTTAAAATATTCAACAATACTTCTGCAAGTTTGGGACGTGATGGGTAGAATGTACTTTACCACGCTCGCGGGAGTAGATTGAAGTTGCGAGTTACAGGGCTGATTCTGACCAGTATCTCGAAAGGCATAAATGCCTGGGTTTTAGCTTTCCACTCCTTCTGAAGCGCACTAAGCCTTCCCAGAGTGAAGCTTCCAATGGAAATTGGTCTCTTATTATGGAGTCCTAAGTGTTTCTCCCTCTTGCTTCTCTTCCCTATTAAGGGTTGCTCCCTTCAGGGTCAAAGTCGTAAGGGGTTTCCGAAATTTACGAGAAGTTCCGAAGGAACTAAGGCTGTAGCTCAGCGAGGCCCAGAATTTTGGCGTATCCCTGCTGATGCTTTTGGTGCTGACCTTTTCTCAACGGTTTTTGATCAATTGTAAGGGTCCTTAAGAATTTCCACATTTATGATGATGTGCCTCAGGAATTTGACTTCTCAATTCCAAAGCTCGAATCTAGAGAATTTTGGGTAAGGTTTCTTTGATCATATTGTTTCCGCGGTTGGTTGCAGCTGTTCTCCTTGGTTTCCTTCTTACTACGAGGGTAGATAAGCAAGTCCTTTACAATGACAATGACGAACTGATCTTAGTAAGAATGGCATCTCGTATTCATTAAGTTCATGAATACTGCGAGCGGCTGGTCTTATCCGAGGGGTATTACTAGGGACTTGCAGTGTCCGTATCGAACTTGGAGGATTGTCCTCGGTCATCCTTCTCCAATAATCGCGACTGGTGATATTCAGATCTCAAGTCTAGCTCCTGAAGGTACCTTGTTCCTCACAATTGTTTGGTCTATTCGTCTATGCGAGGCAGATAGTAAAGGTTTCTACTGGAGATATTTTCGGGGCCTCTAACGTAGATGGAACTACGAGCAATTTGCCTTTCTAGTTGAAGAATAATATCGGAGCCTTCCAGGGTGAGAAGCTTGATTCTATAATTTTATTGTTGAGTAGTTCGACAGGTTTGACCTGACAGTTCTTGTAGCTCGGTAGGAGGCATGTGGGTTTGGTTTACGCGACTAGGCCTTTTCGGTTGGTAGGACATTTACTCGTCCTTCTGGGCAACCTTGGCCCGAAGTTCAAATTAGGACTCGCACCTGGTTGTATCCGTCCCGAGCTCCCATGCTTGAACCTTGTCTGTTGTATGATATTCCCGAAAGATCTCCTGTAAATACTTGTGATACGGTTTCGGGAAGTATAACACTCCTCTGGTGTGTGTTTTGGAGTTCCACAGCGAGACATGACCCAAAGCTCCGTGCTGGATGTTTATGAGAGACGAAGGTTTCGATATTCAGGGGGGGGGGGGTAGGCGAAGGGCCCTTTTGTAGTTGTTAAATCGGGAAGATAAGGGCTATATCAATCAAAATTGGATAACGACAACAATATCTTTTTAGATAACATGAGATAAGTTGTATTCGTAAGAAGAGATCACTAAAGTGATAGAGTGTATTGTATTTCTTTTCTGTGTGTTCCGTTTTTTTTGATGTTATGATTATTGTGGATGATTCACACCACCGTGTCTAGCACTGGTAGTGGGTGTGTTTTCGATAGCCAGTAATGATACTTGATATCATGATTCCTGACAGGTCTCCTTACGATCGAGCGGTATATGATCATCGTATGTAAGTTGATATCGTGAAATCGTCGAGTGGGTGACCCCACTAAACCCCTAATACTAGACATGGAATCGGAGTCAGGATGGAATTATTTGTTTCAAGAGTTTAGTATTTTTAATTTTAATTAACCCGATGTATGGACAAGGTCATCACAACTTACAGGTAATGATCCTAAGGTCATATATGAATGTCTTTGGTTTGATTTGTATGAGAGAAAATATTTTAGCTACTTTTTAGAAGGATGGTTACTTTAGTAAGCGTACCAAATTCATTACAAACAGATAGTACTTAAACGTTTTATCATTGGGAACATTACAAAAGTCCTAACATGGTTCCTTTGCTACTCCTGTTGGTGTGTTCATCACACTCCTCCTGTCCCTTCGTAATTTTTCTCAGTTGGACATTCTCTCTTGAAGTGTCCCCCTTCACCGCATAGGTAGCATAATGGGCCTACCTTGGCGCAGGTGATTGAAGGGATGTGATGGGCCGGGGCCCTACAAAAACGGACAGTATGCCCTTTCCTGTTGCAGTTTTTACAATGTGTCTCCCGGCAAGCCCCATAGTGATGAAAGCCACATTGGTTGCACTTTGGGAGTGATCCCTCGTATGGTCTGGCCGGCGTTTGGGTGGCAGACCCCATGGCTAGTGTCGAGGCATGTGTCATGACTGCTGTTGTAATGGTAGGGGAGGCCATAGGTTGTTGTCTTTTAATGGATCCTTGAGATTGGTGGCGCTCTTTCATGTTCCAAAACTTTCTCTTCTTGTTCGTAGGTTCGTGGCCTGAGGTATTTTCGTTGGTAGGTACCCATTGGTGTTCCTGATTGTTACCACAATTTGTATTGTTAGTACCGCTTCCACCCCTGCTGACGTTGTTAGCATTGAATTGCGCCTTGACGGCTGTCACGGCTGCTGTGACTGCAGCCTGAAAGGTAGCAGCGTCTATCTGCAGTGTTTGCGCCTTGCTAGTTGGCCTGTTGTCTCTAGGTGAAGACATAGCTCTGTTTCCTGATGAAAAACGACTTCGTTAGTGGAAATGATTATCTTATGTGCATCCTTACAATTTATATTTACGCATATAAATTTTGCACATTACTGTACTATTCTTTGTGTTTCTGCTAACGCTCCTGAGATGGAGTTATGGTAGTAAGTAGCAGTAGGTTTCATACGGGCGTTAAGCTTTACTCATCTTAGAATCATGTTTGTCCGAACACATCTGGCTGAGGAGTTTTGGTGGGATCCGGTGCATTAGTGTTGGTATGAGTGCACCCATAGGTCTATGAATAAGAAACTTCTCAACAAAATTTTTAAAGGTGAGACGATAATGAGTTCTTAGAATGGCTATATGTTGCAAGTTTTCTAACTAAGTTTATCTCATATCGATTTGTATCGTAATTTGGTTGTTGAGGGTGTTCTGAAAACAATATATAACGAGACTCTTTGTATGGTAAACTCATGTATTTTAGTAGTTTCGTATCCAAGTGAAACCTTACACTTGACCCAAGCTAGGTCCTTGTCATGACCTATTGATGTATGTGTTGGATTAATGTCTAAGTCCATAACTATAATTGGTAAGACTTGACCTGACCCGGCATGGTCCATTTGGGTTGCATGGCATCATGCACTTGGATATACTATAATGAGAGAAATAAGACACTTACGGTTATTAATATATTATAAGTTCTAGTATATTAATAATAAGAATAATGAGATTATTTAATTAGTATTGATCAAGAATTAATCTAGGATTAATTAAGTGATCAAAAGAAGACTAATTAAATATATGGGTTGATTGTGTAAATCATCCATACTTGTATAGTGGGCTAATGCTCCATGGATTATCTAGTTGGGCCAAAACCCATATGATGCTCCATGGTGTATTTGAACCCATGGATCCAAGGAAATGGAAAGTCATGACAATTAGGGTTTACCCTAATTGTATAACTATATAAGCATCTTATTCTTGAGAAAAAAATCGGCCACTAGTATTATTCTAGAGAGGGCTAGCCGATTTTATGAAGTGTAGAATTCTCTCAAGTTATTCCAAGTGTATTTGGTGTTGTGTGAACCATTTGAGGTGTCACACTTGGGGCACTAGGCACTCAAGCTTCATGAAGACATTCTACATCAAAGTGGTATGTATTCTATCTTGTTATATTGATAGTTTTGTATGCTAGATTAGGATAATACCTTGGATGTTCATATTTGCATGTATAATAGAGAAAACATAGATCCAAGGTATTTAGGGTTGCATGTACACTTAGGAGTGTTAGAATGCTCATAACCCAACATCGGTATCAGAGCCTAGGCTTGTTTTCTTGTTATACTTGCAAATGGAGCCAACAGTGTGCACTCGACGAGTTGGACCCCAGACAGCATATTTTCGAGGTTTTTGGCTAGAAATGGACTAGGAACATTACCCTAAGTTGTTTTTGAACTTATAAACTTGTTTTTTAATGTGGTAATGTTCATGCTAATCCATTTTCAAAGATAATTGTCAATAGACTCATGTTTTGTATTAGTTTAAAGGTTAGACTAATTACATGAAAAAGTTTGATTTGAATTATCTTGTTCTTATGAGTTGCTTAGATTAATAGAAAAGTTGAATGAAATATTTGTTTTCAATCCAAATTAATCTAAGAGTTGATTCTAAAATGTGTTTTTGTAACTTGTCCTCAAGTTATATGAAAATTCACATTTAAGTTTCATAAAACTCATAAAAGTTGGCAATGGTTACAAAAGATGAAGAGTCTTGTCCTTAAGTTATGGAGGTTCAAGAGTCACTTCATTAATAAATAAATAAATAAAATATGTAACCATAATTAAATCCATAAGTTATAAAATAAAGAAAAGTTAATTCTTTTATTAGTTTAAAGTCTTCCATAACTTGTCCTTAAGTTATGGAACTTGAAGAGTTTTTGAATTAAAACTACTTTAAACACATAAGTTATGGAATTAATTAGTTTTGAATAGTTTCAAAACTTGCCCTCAAGTTTTGGAATTTGTAAAGTTTTCTCTTATGAATACTTTAATTCCAAGTTAGCCCTTAGAATTTTAAAAGTTAAAATTCAACCCTTATACTTTATAATATTATAAGTTAATAATATATATATATATATATATATATATATATATATATATATATATATATATATATATATATATATATATATGTATAAGAGTAAAGTCGGTCTTACCGCTAGTACGCCTCATTCACGAAGCCGGTCTATAAGGTGGGTATAAGGTTGTTGCCTATAAAATGGCAACTTAATGGGTGTCTACTCTCACCCACCGCTTGCTTGACCGGTGGAGGGTCGTTAGCCGAACGGGTTTGATAGGACTATAATTCTCCCTTCATTAAAAGTATTAATGATAAATACTAAGTAACTAAACCTTTTATAAATACCCAATCTTAGTTACTTAGGAAAATGTGAATAAGATGCTAATCCATGAAATTACACTCTGCACTTTGTTTAAGTCGGTTAGTGGAGCGTGTGTGGTTAACCGGCACACTAACTCGTATTTAACAAGGTAGGCAAAGGGTAACTTAATGTTTATCATAGTATCGATGGAGCGTGTGTGGTTAACCGGCACATCGATTGAGGGGTAATTTATTAAGGGTACCAAGTAATTTGCATGGTTACTTCACACCTTGTTTTGTGATCCTCGGCATCCCAGTCACAAAACCTGAAGGGCACACTTGAGATTGAAACATGTCATTGAACAGTTCAATGAATCTCAAAGATCTAGGAGTTTCAAATCCAATTAAAACCTAATAATACATTTCTTTTATTTTGGTGGAAATTGGTGAATCGTCATTCACCTACCTTCAAATATTTTATAGCTTGGATTACGGCATACCTCTTCTAAGTTATAAAATTGTTTGTTGGGTCCTAGCCTTAATATTTCATATTGGGTGTCATATTAAGGACTATAAATCAACTATCTTGAATATCTCCCAAAACATGTCTGGTTTAGACATTTATGATCTTTCCAAATCTCTTGAAACAAATGAAGATGATGTTCCAATGGAAATCATACTTCTTTCACCTCCTCCAATTATTCTCCCTACCCCACAAGTTCTTGAAAAGTTTAAGGTCACTCGAGCCCTATTGGCAAGTAAAGGTCTAGGTGTGGTCACATCTTGGAGATGTAGTCACATATTGACAAGCCGGGAGAGTTGGGTGTCAAAGTCTTGAGAAAGTTGGTGGTTCAATCACTTTCTAAGTCACATAGTGAGTTCTTTTGGAACACCTATGAAACAGACTATGACAAGACCCTTAATGATCTTATGTATTTGTTAAGATCAACTTCCTTAAAACTTGATGGACATTGACAATAGTGACACAGGAAATCCAGAAAAGCATTCTCTTCCCAATGGAAAGGGATTAACCATAGTCAACTAGGTTGACCAAATGGTAAAGAGAAAAGCTAAGTTTGTGATAGTCCCGTGTACCATTATCAAAGGGTCCATATGTTTATATTGCCAAAGAAAGGGTCATTAGTTGCGAAGCTGCCAAATTTACCTAAGGATGTTAAAGTCAATAAGTTTGACTCTACTTCAGGTAAATTCCACTATCTAACTCTGTTAAGTTTCTATTCTGAGATTCTTATTACATGATGTGACTGGGTCACATGTTGATGTTTTAAGAATCAAAGGAAAAGTGAAGGAACTTAAAGAAAGAATATGCTGAATCTGATCGCATAGATGGATTTCTATCGCATAGTTTGAAAATCGGATTCTTGAGCTACTTCTTAGGAGTTATGAGATATTGCTAAGGAATAGATAACAACAAGTTTTCATATGTATTGTAAGGATAAGTTTTCCGCATAGTTTTAAAATAAAAGAAAATTTTTTGATTTTATTTATTTTAAAATATCCTTACAGTGGCATTTGAGGAAAAATTGTTGCTTATATGATTCCATTAATAGCAAGAGTGGAAATATGAAATTGATTCTTTCATTTGTGGTAATGTCTAAATTTACCAAATAAAGGAAAGATTCTCATCACCCAAGTCTCAATTGGACCGGAACATGGAATCATGCAAGTTGTATAGCATGATGAATGAGAACTTTCAAGTATTGGAAAATTAAGACTAATTACTTGTTCACATGGATGTGTGAGTCAAGTAATGGACTAAGGGATCGAGTACATAGTCATGTGCACTGATTAAGTCCACCACAAAAGATGTAAGGCTATTCGTCATAGTTTACTAAAGCTCAATAAATATGATTATACTTACAAGCTTAAGTGTAACTCTGAGACATTGGAAAAGGTTTCAATGCATAGCAGAGCGGATAAGAAGAATCAAATTAGGCAGAAGGATAAAAGTTCCTCAAATCTGAAAAGATGGGAGAGTACTTTAGTATCAGTTTTGTGATCATCTTAATGATTAAGAAACCATATCAAAATTAGTTCTCTAAGGAAGTCTTAGTGCATTCTTATGACTAAGAAGAAGGGATCTTGAAATTGTTGAAATGGTTAAATCAAGAAGATGAGTCATACTTCGTTCCAATACAAGTCTTAGAGTCATACTCCAAGATTGTAATTTGAGTGACATGTCTTTAAGAAGGTTTAAAACACGTGTCAAACGTAAGAGTAAAAGTGTCCTACTCTTGTTCATTTGAAGTTGGTAAGTTGTGATGTTTTGGATAAAACAAAGACCAACTTAGGCCAACTATGTGAAGTGTTTGTCTTGGTTAGAATCCACACTATCTCTTGGATGTTTGACAAGGGAGTCTTATAGGTCAAGAGGACAGTGGGAGTCTTAAAGGTCTTGAAGGTCTCAAGAACTAATCAAGAATAAAACCTGAAGTTCTTCAGTAGCACACGACTTGAGGTTTATAACCTATCGTGTTGACATATTCTGTGCCCATTCCAATCAAAGTTGGCTTTGCATATGAGTTCTTAGAGTTCTCAATTGGTTGCACAACAACTTGGAAGCAATGGCAGGCCCTTGAGCTGCCAGGTGGCAAGAAATTAAGCTTGAGTTCAGTCCATATGAGTTCAGATTTGTCATTATCCTTGTCTTGTGACTATGGCTTTGACAATTCACATGGATAAGAACACATACACCATATAAATCTAAGTGTCATAAGGTTTCTCTCCGATTCATGAAAATGATGGTGAGGAAACACTTTCACTAAGTAGATTTTAGCTAGATAGCAATTGTGATATTTGCATTCTCAAAGTCGTTAGTGGAGCGTGTGTGGTTTACCAGCACACTAACTTGGACTTCTGAGAAGTGGCAAAAAGGTCTAACCATTATGATTACGGCATCCCTCTTCATAATTGTTTAGACACACAAGTGTGCTATCTAAGGGAAGGGGTATGATTTTGATAAAGTTCTATCAAAACAATCTAGTATCAGAAATATGAACTTTGGTAAGAAAGTCAATAAAGTATTGATTTCTAGAAGTCCAGCTGATTTCTGAGTACATGTCAAAGCTAGTGGGAGCATAAGTGTTATGCTAATAATCATCATGTTAGTGGGAGCATGATAATTATGATAAGTATTGCAAGTTAGCAATGTTAATTATAGAAAAACAAAAGGTTTCAATTGGGAAAAAGGTTGTTTTGCTATAATTAAGGGAGAGGAAATTATACTTCATCTCAAATCTATAAGCTTAGATCGTGAGGTTTTAATCATTTAGTCAAGGATATATATATGAATTTAATGTTGGAATGGCTCAACATAAGGAAATTCTGTATATGGGTCCATTATTTGCGTTCTAAAATTCGATTATGATTACGGCATCCCTTTTCATAATCAGAATTATGAGAACTTGGCAAATTGAAATGGAAATATTATGGCAAAAGACTGGTTTAGTCTTTATGTGAGACATCATGAATTGTGTCCCATATGCTTCGGATATAGGATCGATTACATGTGCTATATTCATCCTTTCTAAAATTTTTCCAAATGCCTGGGGCATTAAGAAGAGAAAAGGTTTAGAACTGGATAGTGTGCATACTTGGTGTATGGCATGCCTAGTGTTTAGAAAAACATAGTGTACATGCTTGGAGCATGGGACAACTATTGTTTTAAATTCAAGAATAAAGTTGATAGCTGAAACAGTATACAATGAATAATGTGTAATCATATGGTGATAAATAAAAGGTGTTTTATTTATGTTCATAGGTTTTGATACCATATTGGATTCAATTATTCTTGTGTTTCATTTTGCATGTTTTGACTTCCCGAATAAACTAGGTTATTCTTCCGGAATGACTAAGTTATTCAAACCATCCACATTCGGTCATATGTTGGAAGTACATATGAATTAAGACTGTCATGGGTTGGTTTGTAGAGGTCTAAAGTGTTGGACAAAGGGCTACAACACTCATGAGTGCTCATAAGTTCTGAGTATTGGATTCAACCCGCGCTCATTGGAATCACTTCATGGATTTTATCACGAGTGATCATGAGACGATAATATCTTATATTCTTCAAACCTAGAGATATGAGTTGTTACTATGAGTTGGTTGTACATTGATTGCACGAAACCGCATTTGGTAACTCGGTGCTATAAAACGCGCCTTTGTGTATGATTCAACAGGTAGTAGAACAAGCCATATGAGACGAAGTTTATCCATTCCTTTTACCTTCGGGATAAAAGCGATATTTGTGGGCCCCTCGATGATTTGATGATGACAAATGGAAGTGCTCGGCCAGGCCAAGACTGATTTGATTTGTTCAATTAGTCAGTCGTCATAAATCGGAAATCGGGAAACAACAAATGGACAGAGAGAATGATTATAATCCATGTTGTCACATCCCGCTAAAGCGGAAACGCAAGGTATGATAGCGATAACGATTTCAATGCAAAAGATAAAGATACATCACCATAGCAGTATTTAAAAGTTTACAACCCATAGCTTCAAAAGAAACAAAATACAAGTTTTTCAAAATAACATTGTTCAAAATATGGCTTCATAATAGCTTCAACACGATGCAACATGCTCTATGATGATGAATCTTTACATCCACTAACTAATTACTTCCTGAAAAAGCATGTAAAACGAGCGTCAACTATGAAAATAGTTGGTGAGTATCACAAGTTTATAAAAATCGAGCGTACAATAAGGCTTTTCGTAAATACAAGTACATTGCTTCAATGACAAACAAGTTGATTGCTATTAATGAATACAAGTTTATTGCTATAACGAGAAACGAGTTTGTATGTGTATGAGCAAACAATGAGTCTCAACCAAACCTATGACTGAAGCCCTATCGAGATCTATGCTTATCGTTCCATAGATGAATATGGTATCATGCACTCCAGCGATTCGGGCGAGTGAGGAATTGTCAATTCCTAATAGCGCTATCCATAACGACCATTGGCTCAAAGAGTTAATGGTTAGAGATAAGGGAAGGGCCTTAGTACGATAAGTTCTCATGTTCCGTGTTGCATAGACATACATAAAGAAACATAGCAATACAATAGCAATCATGTTTGATACAATTCAATTTGAATACAACATGCAAACAGTAGTTTTTCTGGACATGATTTTCCACCCCAAAACATAAAAATCGAAAATAGGGGAGTGCGTGAATACTCACGATGTTTTGTGTAGACACAAGCGGTACTTCGGGATGCACCAACGTCTTACTACCGGGATCCTACGACATCAAACAAACGCACTAGTGAGTTTCCATGTCGATATCTAATGCTAATATACTAAACAATACATATAGGGAAATGCCAATTTATGTTTTAGTATTGGATTTTATATCAATTAGTTACACTTTTTCTGAAGTAATGAAATTCTATATATCGGGCGATTAATTACAACCTTGGAATATAAACTTTCCAAATTTTTAAGTCCTTATTACAACATAAATTCACGAAAATAGCATTCGAGGGATAAAAATTCTCAAACTTTTTATTTAACCGTTATTACACAATACTAAGCTGGGAAAATTATAAAAATGGATTTCCAAGCTGTTTAATTATATTTTATGATTTTTGAGCATTTATTTCAATAAAAATTGAAATAAATAGAAAACAGTTTCCAAAATTACCCAAACTTTTTATTTAATTGTTATTATACATAAATAGGCTGGGAAAAATATAAAAGATATTTTTCAGTGGGTATTTCTATTTTTCCTTGCTTTATTCCTTTAAATAGTCATTAATTAAAGAAATAATATTAAACAGTTAAAATAAATCACCATAAATTTTTGTAACATCATTTACAGTATAAATATCCTGGGAAAAATACAAAAAGTGGTTTTCATAATGTATAAACTGGTTTTGGGTATTTATGTATATTTAAGTGTATTTTAGTGCAATTAACTTTAGAAAATAAGAGAAAAATAGTTTACAGTAGAGAAAAATATTCAAAATTTTTATGTAACCTCCTATTCTATAATATTATATCTTGGTAAATTTTCATGAATTTTGGATAATTAGAACTATTTCTCCCATTTTTAGACCATTATAATTACCAAAAATTGGGAAAAATAGTAAAACATGATGGAAAATCTTGGAATTATTTTCTGGAGTCACCCATCACAGGTAAGGTATGCGAAAATTGTTAGATACAATTTTCACATCCTATAAAGTGGTTTTGTAATTTATCATGTCCTAAATAAAAGAAAATTAGAAATCATATGAAACAGTAACAAAAATTGCTGAAATTTGGTGAGGGGTCATTATTCCCCATAAGGATCATCCATGAATTTATTTAGGATTTATTGACCTCTGGAAGTATTTTATATGATTTATGCCCTTGGTTTTAGCAATAATTCTAATAAATCAAAGAAATAACAAAAGCTCTTGAAATTTTCCAGATTATCTCATGCATGCAAGGGCTTTCAAAAGGAAAAATGTAAAAAAATGTATTCAGAAGAGAAATGAGGGTAATGATTGCAAACAATTTAAGAAAAGTTGCATGCAATAATGCATGAAGTGTAAATGTGGCTGAAGTTCATGAATTTGTGTAGCCCATTCAGTGAGGTTTTAAGCCACGAAATTCAACCATAATTCACTAGATATGTTAAGTTTCTAAGGTATTTTTCCTCAGATTTATGGTTGGGTTTAAGGCCATTGTTTAAGCAAGATAAAAATAGTGATCACAGAAAAAGAGCTGTATGCGGAACCTTTTTATAAAATCTGCTAAAAATCGGATATTTAATATTTTACAGTGAGACCAGTTGGGTTTGAAAGTTAACTCGTGGAACTAACCAATACAAAAAGAATATCATGATTTGGTTAAGAAATGACTGAGTTATGACTGTTCAAAGTCGAACAAAGTAATCTGGCAGATTGCATGTTTGCTTGTGTGCATTATTAGGGTATTTCAACAAGAACATCATGCATGTCTTTGGTAAGGCCCGATTTCTAACACATGCATGGAATGAATGAGCATCCAAGATGTACTAGAAATGGTTTAAATGCTTTTGTTCATGCATGAACACAAAAGAAATGGAGAAGAACATGAAATATTAGGTTTTGATGTCACATGATCATATGTGCATCTTTTCCACTCCTTGCATGGGTTTAATCCCGGATTTTCACCATCTCTAACACATGCATTGTGTTATGGTGAGAATCTACAAACCACAAGGGGAGAATAAAGATTTTTAGAAATGGAAAGGCATAGAATCCGAAAAGTAGAGAAGACTAAGAAGAAAAAGAGGTTTAACCATGAAACTATGGAAGAAGATGTTGTTGTTTACCTTGGTTTTGACCTTGAGAGAAGTAAGAACACTTCAAGGGCTTCACAATCTCGAAATTTTGTAGAGAAATGAGAGGATTTTCGTGAGTTTAGAGAGAGGGAAGAAGAGAGTGAAGTGTGTGAAGAGAGTGAATTGAGAGAGTGAAGAGGGAAGAGGTGGAGTAAGGGTTTAAGCTTAATGATTGTGTTTTGGGGAAGAGAGAGGGCATGGGGAGAGGTGATGGCCGGTTTTTGTATGCATTTTGGCCTCCTCTCTCCTAAATTTTAAACTTTATAAACTTCCCTCCTATATTTTATATAAAAACATTCATTTTTATAAAATGTTTATTAAGCAATTTGATTTATTTAAAAATCTTGTTTTCAACAAATAATTTATGATTAATACTTGTAATTTATATTTCTAGTTCATTGGTATAATCCATAATTTGATTAATAAAATTTGATATTAGGAAGTTTATAGACAAATTTTATAAAGTTTTTAAGCTTTATAATTTATAACTTTGGATTTTTGGCTCTTTAGGGTTTTTGGAATATTGTTTGATATTCAACAACATGTTGAAGTATAATTAGAATGTTTTAATTTATTTTTAGAGTTTTATACCCTATTTCAATTATAACAAAGCTTGAAGCTTTATTCTAATTATAGTATTGGCATTTCCTATTGTAGCTAAGCAACTTACTAGAATTGTAAGTATCAAGTATATTAGTCCTATACCTTAGTTGGATCCTAGTTTATGCAAGATTTTTGACCTAATTTATACTACTAGGTCATGGCATGTTGTGCATGATTGGTTATTATAAAGATGCATGAGTCCAAGAATGACCTGAATTGGCAGTTGTCACACATGTCTCAGTCCATATGATATCTAGAATGGAGGAATATATGATCCCTTATCTAATGGACAAGTCATTGACAAGATCAGAGTTCATCTACAAGGTCAGAGTTCGACAGAAGCTTTTGAGAGCTATGATTACTAGTTGGTTCCTGAAGTCATACGCAATAATAGTTTTAGACTTATCCAAGTGGGAGACTGTTGGATTAATGTCTAAGTCCATAACTATAATTGGTAAGACTTGACCCGACCCGGCATGGTCCATTTGGGTTGCATGGCATCATGCACTTGGATAGACTATAATGAGCGAAATAAGACACTTACGGTTATTAATATATTATAAGTTCTAGTATATTAATAATAAGAATAATGAGATTATTTAATTAGTATTGATCAAGAATTAATCTAGGATTAATTAAGTGATCAAAAGAAGACTAATTAAATATATGGGTTGATTGTGTAAATCATCCATACTTGTATAGTGAGCTAATGCCCCATGGATTATCTAGTTGGGCCAAAACCCATATGATGCTCCATGGATGCTCCATGGTGTATTTGAACCCATGGATCCAAGGAAATGGAAAGTCATGACAATTAGGGTTTACCCTAATTGTATAACTATATAAGCATCTTATTCTTGAGAAAAAAATCGGCCACTAGTATTATTCTAGAGAGGGCTAGCCGATTTTATGAAGTGTAGAATTCTCTCAAGTTATTCCAAGTGTATTTGGTGTTGTGTGAACCATTTGAGGTGTCACACTTGGGGCACTAGGCACTCAAGCTTCATGAAGACATTCTACATCAAAGAGGTATGTATTCTATCTTATTATATTGATAGTTTTGTATGCTAGATTAGGATAATACCTTGGATGTTCATATTTGCATGTATAATAGAGAAAACATAGATCCAAGGTATTTAGGGTTGCATGTACACTTAGGAGTGTTAGAATGCTCATAACCCAACAATAAGCTTAGTTATATAATTAAGGCTAAATAGACATTCGAGTCTGATAGGTACATCCTAAGCCCATCTTGTTAATATGACTCTAGAAATCATGGTTTCAGTGAAAATTTTGACCTCGATGCAGGTCTCCTCACATTTATGCAAGGAGAAGTTCTGGTTGTAACTGGATCTCTTGATGTGTATCATTTCTCAAATCATAGTGTTGTGCTGACACCTAGAATAGGGTAGAACCAACATGCATTCATGATCTTTATTTACAAGGTCTCGTGGGTGATATGGATTCACTTACGACGGTCCATCCCTTGTGATGTCTGAGGCAAAGTCGATGCACCTAACAGCCCTGCCGATCGATGCTTGTCTGCGATCATCCTCTCTTTGAATACCGTGTGTCTACCATGTCACTCTCTTTCCTCTTCACGGGCGGCGATAAGGTCCTAAAAAGAGAGTTGGTCTCAGGAATGGTAATCTAATTCTGAGTGATGGGTACGTGAGACAGTAGGGCCTGTAGTAGCGCGAAGTTTCCGAGCTCGGGTTGTAGTCTACCTGCTTTAATCCCTGATGTTCGCGATCTGCCGGGTCTTCGCCGGGAGGGCTCTGTCAGTCGGTCCCCTGTGGTTGAGGTCATAGCACTCTGTTGGTCTCCACATGGTGGTTGTTGTCATTGTTGTCGACATTCAACCCTCGATCACGATTGTCCAACGGGGTACAGGTTCAATATAGTCAAAACAGTTCGCGGAACCCTTGCTATGCATGGAGTATTGATTACCTCCGGTTCCGCTTATGATTCTTCTCATAACCATTCACCATTCCTCGAGTTCGGATTATGAAAGTAAGGGTCGTCCGGCAAGTAGGATTTTGCTATGCTGTATTTGCGAGAATAGGAGTGGAAGAGATAAGTACTTTGCGTCTAACTCTATCATCAATTACTTATAGGGGGTGATCCTTATTAGTTACTTCTATAATGACAAAGTGCATACTAATTACATATAACAAGATACGATAGACCTTCGAATAAGTGATCCCACCTTAGGTCCACATCCAAACAAGGAAAAGGAAGTAAAGTAATGACCACAAATTCTAAGTCTATAATTTCTAAGTTATACATAACTTTAAAGTATCCTCTTAGGGACTATAGACCTATTATTTAGGATCTATTTAGTTTTCATATAAGTTATGATTTTACAAAATACTCCCATAGTATTTTAAACTCATGTTTTGTTTTAATGTTCTCATTGTGGTAGTGTTGGTAAGTTTTTAGACTTGTTGACATATCACAACTATTCTTGGGCATGTGCTAATCACTCCTCGGACCAACATAGTTGATCAGGCTATGTCACTACCAAGACTGACCATACATCCCCAAGTTTACATGTGATATCCAACAATCATTACTTTTTTTTTGTTCTAGAATGATGCTGACCTTAGTATGTATGTATGCATGTATACTTTTAATACGAAATTATTTATTTCTAAAAGTATAGTTGTTTTGGAAACTTTAAATCAGAGAACTTAGTCCCAATGCATTTATAGTTTGTATATCTTATGTGGTTTGATATATTGAGTTCACTATAAACAATGCTCTGATACCAATCTGTCACACCCCCAAACCAAGGATGGCGGAAACGTCCGGGGGTGGAGGACTTCATGTAGAGTATCACAACAACGAGTATAATAGTGCTCAAAGTAAATAAAACCATCACAATATAATTGAAAAAGTTACATAGAAGTATATGTTTACATGATTCACATCGATTACATTATGATACAAAATGAATTGTTTGACGAATTATCGTCCCATCCTCAAAACGTTGTTGATTTCCTGTTTCACTGAATTCCTGAGAATACAAGTAGTTTTGAAAAAGTGTCAACACAAAGGTTGGTGAGTTCATAAGAGATTTTCTTAAAGAAGTAAACCATTTCCTTGTAAAAGCATTAGAATATGTATCCAGAAAATCTGATATTTTCTTTAAAATATGTGTAATGTAGTCTTATAACAGAAGATCAAAATGTATAAGTAACCTCTCTTACTAATAGAAAATGATATGTGTTTAAATCGACATAAACGCACTTGAATTAAATGAAATTCCCGTAAATTCTTATGTTTGTTAATACTTTATGTATATGTAGTCCTAAATCCTAGGACCGAGAAATAACAAGTATTGGCCATACTTAAGATATAAATGTGGTTTCAAATGATGTGTAATCGTAATTACCAAAACCCAAAGTGTACAGTATTATCTGTACTTATTGAGATAAAAAGTGATTTTAAATCGTCAAATAACCCATTTAGGTTTTATGAAAATCCCTTTAACTTTATGGATTGTTATATCCCTATGTGAGTCGCTATAATCATACTATGACTGAATGAACCTGCCACGACGTTTCTCAGGCGTCGCAAAACTGAAATGACATTTGTCACCCGTAGACCTGCAGGTCCCACTGTAGCTAGCAGCAAGGTGTGGGGTGTCAAACCCAATATAGATCTTTATACAAGTATCACGTTCTCCCTTCAGGAGACTCTGATTATAACTACCAGGAATTATATCCCGCACTCGGACGTACGGGAAGAGAATGTCTCACAATTTAGGTTAACAAGTTTACGTGTAATGTGTGTGAATGTAAACCTTTTCTGTATGGATATACCCTTTTTGTACGAGTGTGTTAAGTGATATATCATAAACTATACATATTATAGTTTATCTAAAATGTTTATAATATGTAAGAATTCTTTTATGAAAATGCATTAGTGTTATGAATCCATTAAACTATGCTTTTGATAGCTTAATATACGAGTTCTAAATGAATGAATAATCTTATCATGAATGACTTATTTTCAGTTTATGATGATAAACTAACAAGGAAACACATTCAATAATTAGAACTTATGATTATACACTTTGCTCAACATAATGCAAAGTGTTATTATATTTATATGTTGTTAACTAACTTTAACCTTTTTGCACTGTTTTGGAAAAATCATAGAAAAATCATACAAAGTCGAAAACTAGATCTGTAAATTCTGAGATTTCCCAAAATGTGTCTAGTTTACTCATAATTTTAATCATGATTTTTAATGACCTCCAACTTGGGTGAAAAAGGCCATAATCACAGACTGGTCCGGATTGATGTTTGAAATTATAGGCAGTTTTGTAAAAATCACCATAAATTGTAGAAAAATCGTATGGAGATGTTCAAGTAGTCATTTTAAAGATAAGAACTTGAACTATTTGCAACTTGTACAGTTTTGAAAACAAAAATGTTTAATTTGCCCAAAACAGTCCGTGAATGGAGTTGAACTTTTCTGATGAAGGCTGTTAGAAAAGTTTAGTTATGTTCTTGGTGTTTTAACTTGTATTCCCCCCCCCCCCCCCTAAAAACTTGAGAAAACATGAAAATGTAGGGGTATGAACTCACCTTAAGTGATTTCAGTAGATGATTGTTGATGAATGGAAGTGTTTAACTCAAGAACACTTGGAAATTCCTTGAAGATTTTCGAGAATCTAACATCATAGTTATGGAGTTTGTGTAAGCAATCAATGATTTGAGTAGAATGAAGTGCAATAATCACAAGGAGGATGAATTATACTTACCAAGAGTGGAAGAACACTTGATAATCAGCCTTGAATCTCGAATCTGGTAGAGAAAGTTTGAGAGAAAAGTGGAGTTGGATCCTTGGTGAAATAAGGGCAAATGAGAGAAGTGAGGAGAGAGGATGAATGTCCAGCTCTAAAAAACGTGGGAAAGGGTGTTAATTGAGTGGAAAGGACATTGATGTGACCTAGGTAAGGTGGGGAGGTGTGGCTGGTGTGACATCCCCATTTTTACGGCCAGAAAAGACCGATTTTGTTTATGCTTTATAAAAATCAGAGTACTTCTTTTAATAAAAATGTTGCGGAATTTGTTCCCAGAAAAATACGATAAATACGTTATTAAAATATTTTCGAAGAAACGTATTTTATTCATTTCTAAATGTTTGGGATGTCATCGTTAATACAGAAACATAAGCATAAACAGAACTTACATTTATTTACACTAGTGATCTACATCTCTTTAAATCTCTCAGTGTAAAGTGACTTCATATCAACACCTGTGATATAAATAAACTGAGTGGGTCAGGTTGGGAAACCTGGTGAGTACATAGGGTTTTCAACCCACAATAATATAATTATTATATTTAAACAATCAAACAATCAACCCAATTACCCATCCCTATTATCTTCTTTAGTCTTAAGGATCTACCCTAAGAATCAGCTATTCCTCGTTTATTTATTCCTAAGGATCATCCTAAGGAATCGACACGAAGTCCATCATTACCAAGGCTTATAGAATATATCTGGTGAACACGTAGTCCGAAACATCTGGTAAACACTTAGTTCAAAAGTAACTAGTGAACACACTTAGTTCAAAATACCTAGTGAACACACTCAGTTCAAAGATACGTAGTGAACACACTCAGTTCAAAATACCTAATGAGCACCTAGTTCAAAAACACCTACAGGTTACGAGCTTACTAGCGTTCCATCGGACCATCTAGTATCGCCCATGGTCTTCATCTATACTCCACTAGATGACTGGATCACTGACAACATCGTGTTATCACAAAACAACTATTTCATCTACCCATGTTTTACCCAACACATTTTGTAGATATAAAATACATATACAGTTTAAATCATTTAAAACATGTATAAAAATCTTTCACCCAACATAGACAGCAAGTATTCAGACAATATGCACACACAACACGTAATTTATATTAAAATACTTCATATCTATGTGTAAGATGAAAGGGACTATGCACTCACAACACGTAAATTATATAATAAATACTTCATATCTATGTGTAAGATGAAAGGGACCATGCACTCACAACACGTAAATTATATAATAAATACTTCATATCTATGTGTAAGATGAAAGGGACCATGCACTCACCTGAGTAGGTGGTGACTCAGCACTCGGACAGCGCTTCGATACTCTCAAAACAAATTCCTTCGATAAAACCTAGTACCAATACCACTAGGGTTTAGTCTAACGATAACCGTGACTAATTAATAGTCTAGCTATTATTATTATTATATAAGCGTTAAATAACACTCAATATAACTCATAATAATAGCCTAAATAATTATTTTCAGGTCCTAATAATGTTACTATAATTAATTAGAAGCTATATTAAAACTAGCGTAGGCGTAGCTCACTTACAGCTGGTTTTTCGCAAAATCGGGCTTCGCTGGAGCAGCGCTTCCCGAGCCGAAAGGCTCTTTTCTCGGAGCCGTCGGGCGCTCCGGAGCTTCCGCCTCGTGCTAGGGAGTTACCCTAGGCTTTAGGGGGTTAGGGAGGCTTAAAGAGAGAGTTTAGAGAGAGAAAGAAGGGTTTGAAGGTGTGAGAATGAATAGAACCCGACACCTCTATTTATAGGGGAGGAATCTGATGGAATCGTCGAGTCTGAGTCATGACTCATCGAGTTGGTCCATGTGGTGGCCTTCTGGTGGTGCCACGTGTCCAATTCTGGTGGTGCCACGTCACCCCCTATCGCGTATCAGCCTTCAAACTTAGAAAAATCATAACTTTCGCATACGAGCTCCGTTTTCGACGTTCTTTATATCCAAGCGTAGGTAAAATCAAGGTCTACAACTTTCATTTAGACTCTGTCGGCTAATTCTCGACCGATCTCAAATTTATTAGTAGGAGGCGTTTAGACTGTTAAATGACCGCGAAGAATTCATAAGTCCTTCATACGGACTCCGTTTTCGTCTCTCTTTTTACCGTTGAGTTCCTATTAATGAGATATTCAACTCTCATTTAGGTCGCGTAAGCCAAAAACCGCTCGAACTAAAATTCAAGTTTCGGGCTGTACACTACTAAGCCGAATCTTAGAAAAATCATAACTTCCTCATACGAAGTTAGATTTGGGCGTTCTTTTTATCGACGCTCTTAGTTTAACATATTCTACTAATTTCATTTAGATCACTAAGGCTAAAAAGTCCTCCATCGTAAATTCACTATTTACGCTTCCCGGTGCCGTGCCGGTTTTGCCGTAAAACTTCGACGGGCCATAACTTCTTCGTTATAACTCGGATTTCGGCGTTCTTTATATGTACGGTGTGACAATCGTCAATCTTGAGTCAAGTCAAGTCATCAAGTCAAGCCGGTCAACTCGATTAAACCTTGTGTATTAGGGTTTGTGTTATGTTCATACTGTATAACTTGCTATATTAATGGGAAAACATCACTTGAGAAAAGTCTTGTGTTAAAAATTTCCTAAGCCCTAGTGCTAATCAATGAACTAAACTGATAAAAACCATGTTGCATACTCATTGGGAGTGTGTGGGATCCTTAACCATGACTTAACGGGGCTCAAGAAACTTGCATTGCGGAGCCAAACACTCACAAATGCCACACTTGAAATCTCTCTCAAATATCTCTTTGTATGAGAAATCTCTCCAAGAATGTCAAATCTCTCCCAAATCTCTCCAAGTATGAGAAACCTCTCTCAAATATCTCTTTGTATCAGAAATCTCTCCAAGAATGTCAAATCTCTCCCAAATCTCTCCAAGTATGAGAAATCTCTCCCAAATCTCTCTAAGTATGAGAAATATCTCCCAAATCTCCCTCAAATAGTTCCCGTAACTTTTTAGAATCATTCGGGTCATTCCGGCCCTTAACCGGGTCAAAAACGGCTTAAAACGGGGCGAAAACGAGAAAAATAGGCTTTAGGAACCGAAACCAAGAAGAGAGGCTTATTAGGTGAGGACCGAGCCTCTGTTGGCTGTGGCGCACGAGGACCGAGCCTCTGTTGGCTGTGGCACGCGAGGACCGAGCCTCTGTTGGCTAAGGCGCGCGAGGACCGAGCCTCTGTTGGCTGTGGCGCGCGAGGACCGAGCCTCTGTTGGCTATGGCACGCAAGGACGGAGCCTCTGTTGGCTAAGGCGCGCGAGGACGGAGCCTCTGTTGGCTAATGCACGCGAGGACCGAGCCTCAGTCTCTGTCGCTTCTCCGCCTCTCTGTCTCTTCCCTACTCTCGGTCTCTACTCCGCCTCTCTGTCTCTTCGCGCCCCTCTGTTCTCTCCTCCCCCCTCTTGGTTCCTACCCTTTCTCTTCTCCCCTCTTGGTTTCTACCCTTCCTCCTCTCGGTTTCAGCATCAGAAGGCCGAACCTCGGCCAGATTTCGGAAATTTGTCACTTTTAGCCCATTTTTGATATTTTTAACATTTTGAGCCCGTTTTTCGTGATTTTAAAGCGGGATTTTCTCCAGAAATTATATTTTAACATAATAAACTCTAAATATTCATAATTTAAACATATTTTTTTATGAAAATCATTATCTAAATAATAAAGATCTAATGGAGGATTTATTTAAGGTGGAGTGTTGACTTTGCCTTAACTTATGACACAAGCAACCACCCCATACCCACTCTATGACCAGCCATACCTCCCCACCTTACCTATGTCACTTCAATGTCCCTTACACTCAAATTACACTCACTCCCACGTTTTTTTGAGCTGGAACAAACACCCACACTCCTCATTTTCTCTCATTGCTCTCATTCCACTAAGTAACAAACACCACTTTTCTCTCAAACTTTTTCTATACAAATTTTCGAGATTCAAGGCTGATTTCAAGTGTTCTTCCACTCTTAGTAAGTAAAAATTCATCCTCCCTATTATTATTTCACTTCATTCTACTCAAATCTTTGATTGCTTACACAAACTCCATAACTATAATGTTAGATTCTCGAAAATCTTCAAGGCATCTCCAAGTGTTCTTGAATTAAACACTTCCATTCTTCAACAATCATCTTCTGAAATCACTTAAGGTGAGTTCATACCCCTACATTTTCATGTTTTCTCAAGTTTTCAGGGGGGTAATACAAGCTAAAACACTAAGAACATAACTAAATTTTTCTAACAGCCTTCATGAGAAAAGTTCAATTCCATTCACGGACTGTTTTGGGCATCTTAAACATTTTTGTTTTCAAAACTGTACAAGTTGAAAATAGTTCAAGTTCTTAGCTTTAAAATGGCTACTTGCACATCTCCATACGATTTTTCTACAATTTATGGTGATGTTTACAAAACTGCCTATCATTTCAAACAACAATCCGGACCAGTCTGTGATTTTGGACTTATTCACCCAGGTTGGAGGTCATTAAAAATTGTGATAAAAATTATGAGTAAACTAGACACATTTTGTGAACTCTCAGAATTTACGGATCTAGTTTTCGACTTTGTATGATTTTTCTATGATTTTTCCAAAATAGGGCAGAATGGCTAAAGCTAGCCAACAGCATGTAAATATCATAACACTTTGTATTATGTTGAGCAAAGTGTATAATCATGAGTTCTAATTATTGAATGTGTTTCCTTGTTAGTTTGTCATCATGAATTGAAACTAAGTAATTCATAATAAATATTATTCATTCATTTAGAACGCGTATATTAAACTATAAAAAGTATAGTTTGATAAATTCATAACACTAATACATATCTATAAAAGAGTTCATACATATTACATACATTTTAGATAAACTATAATAGGTATAGTTTATGATACATCTGTTGGGTTATGAGAATTCTAACACTCCTAAGTGTACATGCAACCCTAAATACCTTGGATCTATGTTTTCTCTATTATACATGCAAATAGGAATATCCAAGGTATTATCCTAAACTAGCATACACAACTATCAATATAACAAGATAGAATACATACCTCTTTGATGGAGCTTGTCTTCATGAAGCTTGAGTGCCTAGTGCCCCAAGTGTGACACCTCAAATGGTTCACAATCATCAAAACACTTAGAATAACTTAGAGAGAATTCTACACTTCATGAAATCGGCTAGCCCTTTCTTACTCTCACTAGTGGCCGCTTTTCCTCAAGAATAAGATGCTTATATAGTTATACAATTAGGGTAAACCCTAATTGTCATGACTTTCCATTTCCTTGGATCCATGGGTTCAAATACACCATGGAGCATCCATGGAGCATCATATGGGTTTTGGCCCAACTAGATAATCCATGGAGCATTAGCCCACTATACAAGTATGGATGATTTACACAATCAACCCACATATTTAATTAGTCTTCTTTTGATCACTCAATTAATGCTAGATTAATTCTTGATCAATACTAATTAAATAATCTCATTATTCTTATTATTAATATACTAGAACTTATAATATATTAATAACCATAAGTGTCTTATTTCTCTCATTATAGTCTATCCAAGTGCATGATGGTATGCAACCCAAATGGACCATGCCGGGTCGGGTCAAGTCTTACCAATTATAGTTATGGACTTAGACATTAATCCAACAGTCTCCCACTTGGATAAGTCTAAAACTATTATTGCGTATGACTTCAGGAACCAACTGGCAATCGTAGCTCTCAAAAGCTTCTGTCGAACTCTAACCTTGTAGATGAACTCTGATCTTGTCAATGACTTGTCCATTAGATAAGGGATCATATATTCCTCCATTCTAGATATCATATGGACTGTGACATGGATTATAATCATTCTCTCTGTCCATTAGTTGTTTCCCGATTTCCGATTTATGACGACTGACTAATTGAACAAATCAAATCAGTCCTGGCCCGCCGAGCACTTCCATTTGTCACCATCAAATCATCGAGGGGCCCACAGATATCGCTTTTATCCCGAAGGTAAAAGGAATGGATAAACTTCGACTCATATGGCTTGTTCTACTACTTGTTGAATCATACACAAAGGCACGTTTTATAGCACCGAGTTACCAAATGCAGTTTCGTGCAATCAATGTACAACCAACTCATAGTAACAACTCATATCTCTAGGTTTGAAGAATATAACATATTATCGTCTCATGATCACTCGTGATAAAATCCATGAAGTGATTCCAATGAGTGCGGGTTGAATCCAATACTCAGAACTTATGAGCACTCATGAGTGTTGTAGCCATTTGTCCAACACCTTAGACCTCTACAAGCCAACCCATGACAGTCAACACATGACCGACTGTGGATGGTTTGAATAACTTAGTCATTCTAGAAGAATGACCTAGCTTATTCAGGAAGTCAAAACATGCAAAGTGAAACACAATAATAATTGAATCCAATATGGTCTCAGAACTTATGAATATAAGTAAAACACTTTTTATTTATCACCATATGATTACACATTATTCATTGTATAGTGTTTCAGCTATCAACTTTATTCTTGAATTTAAAACAATAGTTGTCCCATGCTCCAAGCATGTACACTATGTTTTTCTAAACACTAGTCATGCCATACACCAAGTATGCATACTATGTTTGTCTATGATCTTTACTTTGTGAACTAGATCCATTGAGCATAACTTCAATGATTCTCTTTTCACACTCCCAAATCCTTACTGCAAATGCAAGAATTCCAAATTCATGTCATTTACTGAAATCTGTTAGATTCTAAACTTATATGCATTGATCCTCTTGTAACGATTATGCACAAATTCACAAAGACTTGGCAACAATCATTACAGAGCATTCCAAAGGAGATCAACTCCTTGGAACCATCCTTCTTGTATTAAGTTTCCTTAATCTTACATAGATTGAAAATTCTAACTTTGAAACATTTCCGGATTCATTTTGACTATCACTTCTGAACAAGAGTTGCCTCCTTACAGATTATGTCAATATGGTCCTTCCAGAATTATCACTATACTTCCAATTGTCCTTGAGCAACCAATCTTTGGTAAACCTTAGATTTTCCTCGACAATTGTTTAATCCTTTTAGTCATATCCAGTTCTAAACCTTTTCCCTTCTTAATGCCCTAGGCATTTGGAAAATTTTAGAAAGGATGAATATAGCACATGTAATCGATCCTATATCCGAAGCATATGGGACACGATTCATGATGTCTCACATAAAGACTAAACCAGTCTTTTGCTATAACATTTCCATTTCTATTTGCCAAGTTCTCATAATTCAGATTATAAAAAGGGATGCCGTAATCATAATCGAATTTTAGAACGCAAATAATGGACCCATATATAGAATTTCCTTATGTTGAGCCATTCCAACATGAATTCATATATATCCTTGACTAAATGATTAAAACCTCACGATCTAAGCTTATAGATTTGAGATGAGGTATAATTTCCTCTCCCTTAATTTTAGCAAAACAACTTTTTCCCAATTGAAACCTTTTGTTTTCTATAATTAACATTGCTAACTTGCAATCTTTATCATAATTATCATGCTCCCACTAACATGATGATTATTAGCATAACACTTATGCTCCCACTAGCTTTGACATGTACTCAGATGTCAGCTGGACTTCTAGAAATCAATACTTTATTGACTTTCTTACCAAAGTTCAGATTTTTGATACTGGATTGTTTTGATAGAACTTTATCAAAATCATACACCTTCCCTTAGATAGCACACTTGTGTGTCTAAACAATTATGAAGAGGGATGCTGTAATCATAATGTTTAGGCCTTTTTGCCACTTCTCACAAGTCCAGGTTAGTGTGCCAGTAAACCACACACACTCCACTAACGACTTTGAGAATGCAAATATCACAATTGCTATCTAGCTAAAATCTACTTAGTGAAAGTGTTTCCTCACCATCATTTTCATGAATCGGAGAGAAACCTTATGACACTTAGATTTAATGGTGTATGAGTTCTTATCCATGTGAATTGTCAAAACCATAGTCACAATACAAGGATAATGACAAATCCAAACTCATATGGATTGAACTCAATCTTAACTTCTTGCCACCTGGCAGCTCAAGGGCCTGCCATTGCTTCCAAGTTGTTGTGCAACCAATTGAGAATTCTAAGAACTCATATGCAAAGCCAACTTTGATTGAAATGGGCACAGAATATGTCAACACGATAGGTTATAAACCTCAAGTCGTGTGCTAGTGAAGAACTTCAAGTTTTATTCTTGATTAGTTCTTGAGACTTTCAAGACCTTTAAGACTCCCACTGTCCTCTTGACCTATAAGACTCCCTTGTCAAACATCCAAGAGATAGTGTGGATTCTAACCAAGACAAATACTCCACACAATTGGCCTAAGTTGGTCTTTGTTTTATCCAAAACATCACAGCTTACCAATTTCAAATGTACAAGAGTAGAAAACTTTTACTCTTACATTTGATAAGTGTTCTTAAACCTTCTTTAAGACATGTCACTCATATTACAATCTTGGAGTATGACTCTAAGACTTGTATTGGAACGAAGTATGACTCATCTTCTTGATTTAACCATTTCAACAATTTCAAGATCCCTTCTTCTTAGTCATAAGAATGCACTAAGACTTCCTTAGAGAACAAATTTTGATATGGTTTCTTAATCATTAAGATGATCAAAAAGCTGATACTAAAGTACTCTCCCATCTTTTCAGATTTGAGAAACTTTTATCCTTCTGCCTAATTTGATTTTTCTTATCCGCTCTGCTATGCATTGAAACCTTTTCCAATGTCTCAGAGTTACACTTAAGGTTGTAAGTATAATCATATTTACTGAGCTTTAGTAAACTATGACGAATAGCCTTACATCTTTTGTGGTGGACTTAATCAGTGCACATGACTATGTAATCGATCCCTTAGTCCATTACTTGACTCACACATCCATGTGAACAAGTAATTAGTCTTAATTTTTCCAATACTTGAAAGTTCTCATTCATCATGCTATACAACTTGCATGATTCCAAGTTTCGGTCCAATTGAGACTTGGTGATGAGAATCTTTCCTTATTTGGTAAATTTAGACATTACCACAAATGAAGGAATCAATTTCATATTTCCACTCTTGCTATTAATGGAATCATATAAGCAACAATTTTTTTCCTCAAATGCCATTGTAAGGATATTTTTAAAATAAATAAAATAAAAAATTTCCCTTTTATTTTAAAACTATGCGGAAAAACTTATCCTTACAATCCATATGAAAACTTGTTGTTATCTATTCCTAAGCAATATCCCATAACTCCTAAGAAGTAGCTCAAGAATCCGATTTTCAAACTACGCGATAGAAATCCATCTATGCGATCAGATTCATCATATTCTTTCTTTAATTTCCTTCATTTTTCTTTGATTCTTAAAACATTACCATGTGACCCAGTCACATCATGTATCAGGAATCTCATAATATAAACTTAACAGAGCTAGATTAGTGGATTTTACCTGAAGTAGAGTCAAACTTATTGACTTTAACATCCTTAGGTAAATTTGACAGCTTCACAACTAATAACCCTTCCTTTGGCAATATAAACATATGGACCCTTTGATAATGGTACACGGGACTATCACAGACTTAGCTTTTCTCTTTACCATTTGTTCAACCGAGTTGACTATGGCCGATCCCTTTCCATTGGGAAGATAATGCTTTTCTGGATTTCCTGTGTCACTATTGTCAATGTCCATCAAGTTTTGAGGAAGTTGATCTTAACAAATAGATAAGATCATTAAGGGTCTTGTCATAGTCTGTTTCATAGGTGTTCCAAAAGAACTCACTATGTGACTTAGAAAGTAGTTGAACCACCAACTTTCTCAAGACTTTGACACCCTTCTCTCCCGGCTTGTCAATATGTGACTACATCTCCAAGATGTGATCACACCTAGACCTTGCCTTGCTAATGGGGCTTGAGTGATCTTAAACTTTTCAAGAACTTGTGGGTTAGGGAGAATAATTGGAGGAGGAGAAAGAAGTATGATATCCATAGGACATCATCTTCATTAGGAATGCTTGTTTCAAGAGATTTGGGAAGATCATAAATGTCTAAAACAGACATGTTTTGGGAGATATTCAAGATAGTTGATCTTAAAGTCCTTAATATGACACCCAATATGAAATATTAAGGCTAGGACCCAACAAAATATTTTATAACTTAGAAGAGGTATGCCGTAATCCAAGCTATAAAACAATTTGAAGGTAGGTGAATGACGATTCACCAATTTCCACCAAGATAAACGAAATGTATTATTAGGTTTTAATTGGATTTGAAATTCCTAGATCTTTTGAGATTCATTGAACTGTTCAATGGCATGTCTCAATCTCGAGTGTGCCCTTCAGGTTTTGTGACTGGGATGCCGAGGATCACAAAACAAGGTGTGAAGTAACCATGCAAATTACTTGGTACCCTTAAGTGTTTATCCCTCAATCGATGTGCTGGTTAACCACACACGCTCCATCGATACTATGATAAACATTAAGTTACCCTTTGCCTACCTTGTTAAATACGAGTTAGTGTGCCGGTTAACCACACACGCTCCACTAACCGACATAAACAAAGTGCAAAGTGTAATTTCATGGATTAGCACCTTCTTCACATTTTCGTAAGTAACTAAGATTGGGTATTTATAAGAGTTTAGTTACTTAGTATTTATCATTAATACTTTTAATGAAGGGAGAATTATAGTCCTGTCAAACCCGTTCGGCTAACGACCCTCCACCAGTCAAGCAAGCGGTGGGTGAGAGTGGACACCCATTAAGTTGCCATTTTATAGGCAACAACCTTATACCCACCTTATAGACCGGCTTCGTGAATGAGGCGTACTAGCAGTAAGACTGACTTTACTCTTATACATATATATATTATTAACTTATAATATTATAAAGTATAAGGGTTGAATTTTAACTTTTAAAATTCTAAGGGCTAACTTGGAATTAAAGTATTCATAAGAGAAAACTTTACAAATTCCAAAACTTGAGGGCAAGTTTTGAAACTATTCAAAACTAATTAATTCCATAACTTATGTATTTAAAGTAGTTTTAATCCAAAAACTCTTCAAGTTCCATAACTTGAGGACAAATTATGGAAGACTTTAAACTAATAAAGAATTAACTTTTTCTTTATTTTATAACTTATGGAATTAATTAAGGTTACATTTTTTTATTTTATTTAATGAAGAGACTCTTGGTCGTCCATAACTTGAGGACAAATTATGAAGTCATAACTCCAATTAATTAGAACTAGACTCTTCATTTTTGTAACCTTTGCCAACTTTTATGAGTTTGATGAAACTTAAATGTGACTTTTCATATAACTTGAGGACAAGTTACAAAAACACATTTTAGAATCAACTCTTAGATTAATTTGGATTGAAAACAACTTTTTCACTCAACTTTTCTATTAATCTAAGCAACTCATAAGAACAAGATAATTCAAATCAAACTTTTTCATGTAATTAGTCTAAACCTTAAACTAATACAAAACATGAATCTATTGACAATTATATTTGAAAATGGATTAGCATGAACATTACCACATTAAAAAACAAGTTTATAAGTTCAAAAACAACTTAGGGTAATGTTCATAGTCCATTTCTAGCCAAAAAACTCGAAAATATGCTGTCTGGGGTCCAACTCGTCGAGTGCATGAACAAAACTCGGCGAGTTGGATGCATTTTGCCTTGGACTCGTCGAGTCCCTTCATGGACTCGGCGAGTCTGCTGGGCTGACAGCATCAAAACTCGATTTTTCAGCTCCATTTGCAAGTATAACAAGAAAACAAGCCTAGGCTCTGATACCACTGTTGGGTTATGAGCATTCTAACACTCCTAAGTGTACATGCAACCCTAAATACCTTGGATCTATGTTTTCTCTATTATACATGCAAATATGAATATCCAAGGTATTATCCTAAACTAGCATACACAACTATCAATATAACAAGATAGAATACATACCTCTTTGATGGAGCTTGTCTTCATGAAGCTTGAGTGCCTAGTGCCCCAAGTGTGACACCTCAAATGGTTCACAATCATCAAAACACTTAGAATAACTTAGAGAGAATTCTACACTTCATGAAATCGGCTAGCCCTTTCTTACTCTCACTAGTGGCCGCTTTTCCTCAAGAATAAGATGCTTATATAGTTATACAATTAGGGTAAACCCTAATTGTCATGACTTTCCATTTCCTTGGATCCATGGGTTCAAATACACCATGGAGCATCCATGGAGCATCATATGGGTTTTGGCCTAACTAGATAATCCATGGAGCATTAGCCCACTATACAAGTATGGATGATTTACACAATCAACCACATATTTAATTAGTCTTCTTTTGATCACTCAATTAATGCTAGATTAATTCTTGATCAATACTAATTAAATAATCTCATTATTCTTATTATTAATATACTAGAACTTATAATATATTAATAACCATAAGTGTCTTATTTCTCTCATTATAGTCTATTCAAGTGCATGATGGTATGCAACCCAAATGGACTTAGACATTAATCCAACAACATCACTCAACACACTCGTACAAAAAGGGTACATTCATACAAGAAAGGTTTATATTCACACACATTTCACATAAACTTGTTAACCTATGTTGTGAGACTCTCTCTCTCCCCGTACGTCCGAGTGCGGGATATAATTCCTGGTAGTTATAATCAGAATCTCCTTGAGGGAGAACGTGATACTTGTATATAGATCTATATTGGGTTTGACACCCCACACCTTGCTGCTAGCTACAGTGGGACCTGCAGGTCTACGGGTGACAAATGTCATTTCATTTTCACGACGCCTGAGAAACGCTGTGGCAGGTTCACATAGTCACAATATTATTATAGCGACTCACCTAGGGAGATAACAATTCATAAAGTTTACGGGATTTCATAAAACCGAAGTAGGTTTTAGGTTGATTTAAAAATTTACTTTCCATATCATTTCAAACTCACGACATTTCTACTATGTAAGGATGATTTCTTATACATTTTGGTCTCTGGTTATAAGGCTACATTATACGGATTTTAAGGAAAATATCGGATTTTTCTGAAACAAACGCGACATTTATATGAGAAAGACTTCTACTAAGTTTTATAATAAAAGCTTATGAACTCACCAACCTTTGTGTTGACACTTTTCAAACAACTTGTATTCTCAGGAAAACACTAACCAGGTAATCAAGTGCTTTTGAGGATGGGACGTTAAGGCGTCAAACTTTTCATATTTTGTCAACATATTGTAATTGATTTCGAATCATGTAATTCATAAAAGTGATGTAACTTTTTCAATTATATATATGTTGGTTGTGTTTGCTTAAATTACTATTGAAATTGTGGTTATGATACTACATGAAGTCCTCCACCCCAGGACGTTTCCGCCATCCTTGGTTTGGGGGTGTGACATACGGAAACCTTGTGACATATTCTACAACTTGGTTAAGATTATTTATTCTAAATAATCTTTTGTCGAAAAGTCATTTTCGACCCCTATTGCCTCTAAATTGACTAGCCCGGATCTGCGAGCGTTACAGCTGGTCATAGGGTGGGTGTGGGAGTGGTTGCTTGCATCATAAGGTAAAGCAAAGTCAACACTCCACCTCTTTGTACTTTACCCACTAGCTTTTATTATTTAAATAGGGATTTTCATGAAAATATGATTAAATTATGAATATTTAGGGTTTATTATGTTAAAATATAATTTCTGGAAAAAATCCCGCGTTAAAATCACGAAAAACGGGCTTAAAATGTTAAAAATATCAAAAATGGGTGAAAAGCGTCAAAAATCCGAAGTCTGGCCGGAGGTTCGGTCTTCTGATGCTAGAACCGAGAGGAGAGAGGGGTAGAACCGAGAGGGGCAAAGAACCGAGAGGAGAGAGGGGTAGAACCGAGAGGAGGGGGCAGAGACCGAGAGGCGAGGCCGAGAGGGTGGAGTAGAGACCGAGAGGGAGGAGCAGAGACCGAGAGGCTTCTCTACTTACTTTCGGTCCGAGAGGCTTCTCTCCTTACTTTCGGTCTGAGACGCTTCTCTCCCTACTTTCGGTCCGAGAGGCTTCTCTCCTTACTTTCGGTCCGAGAGGCTTCTCTCCTCAGCTGCTCAGTCTCGGTTGCTTAGGCTTTCGGTCCTAGGAGGACTTTCGGTTCTTAAGAGGACTTTCGGCCCTAAGAGGGGTTTCGGGTCCTAAAGCCTATTTTACTCGTTTTCACTCCGTTTTGAGCCGTTTTTGACCTGGTTAAGGGTCGGAATGACCCGAATGATTCCAAAAAGTTACAGGAACTTTTGAGAGAGATTTCACATACTTGGAGAGATTTGGGAGAGATTTGACATTCTTGAAGAGATTTATCATACAAAGAGATATTTGAGAGAGATTTCACATACTTGGAGAGATTTGGGAGAGATTTGACATTCTTGGAGAGATTTCTCATACAAAGAGATATTTGAGAGAGATTTCACATACTTGGAGAGATTTGGGAGAGATTTGACATTCTTGGAGAGATTTCTCATAGAAAGAGATATTTGAGAGAGATTTCACATACATGGAGAGATTTGGGAGAGATTTGACATTCTTGGAGAGATTTCTCATACAAAGAGATATTTGAGAGAGATTTCACATACTTGGAGAGATTTGACATTCTTGGAGGGATTTCTCATACAAGAGATATTTGAGAGAGATTTCACATACTTGGAGAGATTTGGGAGAGATTTGACATTCTTGGAGAGATTTCTCATACAAAGAGATATTTGAGAGAGATTTCACATACTTGGAGAGATTTGACATTCTTGGAGAGATTTCTCATACAAAGAGATATTTGAGAGAGATTTCACATACTTGGAGAGATTTGGGAGAGATTTGACATTCTTGGAGAGATTTCTCATACAAAGAGATATTTGAGAGAGATTTCACATACTTGGAGAGATTTGGCATGATCGGAGAGATTTGGGAGAGATTCTCGATTAAAGTGGGATAGAGTGAAAACAATTGAGAGAGGTTTCATGTGTGGCATTTGTGAGTGTCCGACTTCGCAATGCAAGGTTCGTAAACCCTGTTAAGCCTTATTTAAGGACCTTACACACTCCCGATGAGTATGCAACATTGTTGTATCGGTTTGGCTCGTCACGTACCATAGTTTTAGGTAAAGGAGATCTAGATGTTCGCACTTTTTGATTTATGATCTCTCATTACAATAGAGAGTTGTGTAGAAATTTCATAATGTAAGTTCTAGTACCCCCGGGAAAATTGAGTCAAATGGTTGACTTGTTAACTTTAGTTGACTTTGACTTGACCAAAAATTTATGGTTGTCACACATTACAAATGTTTTATGTTTTCTAATGGTGTCTGTCTTTTACACTCGAGCCTAGGGTGTTCTATTACAGACATTACAATGTTTTATGATCTCTATCAATATAAGTGTGAACAATCGATTGTGAAACATAACAGTAAATAATAAGAATTGAAATCCTTTGAACAAACAATTCTGCAAGTTAAAGCAGTTTGTTAGTAGGTTTTCAATTCTTAAAAGTGTGCGAATTATGAAACCATTTAAATGAAATAATGAATTTAAGTACAAGATATTCTTGTACTTTTGCTTGTATTCCCCCCTGAAAAGATTTAAAAACCATTGAAAAAGGGTAGGGGTATGAACTCACCGAACGCGGAATGTGATGACGAGGATGCTAAACGTCGAATCGAGGCTTGAATACGAGCGAGGTTCCTATGTAATATTAAATAATACACAAATATATCTAATTAGATTTAAATTCACTAATTAGCTACACTTAAATATTCCAAGATGTGAAAACACTCCATATCGAGTGTTTGGAGTGACCCGGGTGACGTTTCTGGACATGAATGGCTAGGATATGGAGTTTACTCTTGAAGAGTAAACTCTAAGGAGTGTTCACGGCCCTATACACCCATCCCCATGTGTTTACGGCCGTAAACTCATGGTGGGTGTTCTTATGAGTTAAATGGCCTTAAATTAAATGAGGGGTGTTGCTAGGTTTGGTTCAAGGGCATTTGAAAGGTGCTAAATCAAACATATGGACTAATTGGTGAGTTCACGACAGTAAACTAAGTGTTTACGGCCATAAACTCTCACCCACATCATCCTTAAGTGTTTTGAAGGTCAATGATTTATCACAAATGATTCTACTCAAATTTACAAGCCAGGGGGTGAGTTTAGGGCATCAAATGACCCATATTTAGGAGTTTTAGGCCCTGGAGCATATGCTATGCCTGTAAACTCTCAAATGGAGGGTTTGTGTTATGTTTAAGGTCCCCAAATAATTTTTGATTGGTTCTAGGATTTATTCCAAGGCTTATGAGGTGTGTAAGTTGCATTTTAACACCCAAAAAGGAGTTTACTCCCCATGAAATGGTGTTTATGGACAAAGCTTGTTCTTGGGTAGTAAACTCATGTTTAATCCTCAAAAATGATATTCAAGGTGTTCTAAGTCCAATCCAATAAGTCCTTAAGCCATATCTAAGCTCCTATGGTGATTTGGATGGGTTTTAAGGCTAGAAAACCCCATTTACATGTGTTCACGGCCTAAGGCTGTTCCAGGGCGGTAAACACATGTTTATGGTCCTATTCCATGATTTGAACATGAAAATGAAGGCTAAGTATGTTATACTAGGAGCTAGGATGATTACCTTGGTGTTTTGAAGCTTGAAATGGATGATTTTGGATCAACAAGTTGGATTTGAGGAGAGAGGTCAGAGAGAGAGTGAAAAGGCTCCAAATGAGTCTTAATTCACTTTAAATATGGTTTGAATTGGATATACGGTGGAATTCTACCCGATACTGATGTTAACCGATGCTTTGGGTCGCACTCGATTAAGTTGTCGTTACCCGATATGGTCAAAACTAAAATTTTTCAAATTACTAGTTTGGGATGTTTTCACATGTTTCCAACATGTTTGGATACTTACAAGGTCAAAATAAAAGTTTTAACTTAATTGACCTAGTTCGAAGACGAAATCGGAACAAGTCGCTTAAGACGAGTTTTATTAACGAAACGGTTACGGCGAGGGAACAAAATTTCGCGTTGTTACATTATCCCCCCGTTAGAGGGAATTTCATCCCGAAATTCAAGAATTAAGATAAATGTTATGGAAAAGGATGCGGATGTGTCTGCTGTATCGGGTCTTCGCGCTCCCAAGTGAATTCAGGTTCTCGCTTGGAATCTTCACTAACGGGATGCGGCTCAGTTTCATACGCTTGATTACTTGGTCTATGATCTTAGTTGGTTCGTCCAGAAAGTTGGGGTATATCGATGTTCTCGGTTACATTAGAAGGGATTTCTATGGTTTCATTAGACAGGTATTCATTAAGAATAGAGGCGCTAGGTACAGGATGAACATTGCTAAGTACTGAAAGTACTCGGAGTTTGAAGGCTAAGGAATCAATCCTAACGGGGATCTCAAAGGGGTCTAATGTACCACAGGTTAAGTTTCCCGTGCTTCACAAAATGCATCATGTCTTTCCAGGGTGAGACCATTAACAGGACACGATCTCCAGCTTGGAATTCTAGAGGTTTATGTTGTCTATAAGAGTAACTCTTCTATCGATATAGTGAAGATTTCTATGGGTATCTTCGGTGCCGAACAATTCTCTATTGTTTCGATCTTAAGAGGATCCACGCATATGTCTTCATTGCCTACTACATGGCTGGAGGAAAATGGTTTGACTGAAGGGTATCAATACGAACTCTTAGTGATCATATCGAGTCTTGAATGCTATCTTTGAAGCATCACTCTCATGAAATCGTAGCTGATGGTGTCTTGACCTAAGGTATATCTTCGAGGAGTAGCTAGATCCCTAAAGTTATGGAAGAAGTCATTTATTCGGGAAAGAGGATATCGGTTTTGACGGTCAACTCATTAAGCCGACTGGATAACTCCTGCATATCTGCTGGAGCAAAACAATATGGAGGTTGGCTACGAGGTAATTCCAGGGATTAAGTTGATACGAGACTCAATTTGGCATTCAGGAGGAATTCTCGGAATCTATTCGGAAGGATATCAGGAATATTGCAGTCTTCGGAGACGCTCTCGACGTCTTTATCTCCTTGTTTCTCGCCAATTACATGAATTAGGAATACCTGACACTCCTTTCGCAGAAAGCTTTCGAGCTATGATGTAGGGAATGATATGAAAATCTGGGTTAAACTTGCCACCATAAATCATGAGGGTCCGATCAGAGGGGAGATTGAGATGAATAGCTTTCCATAACGAGGTATATCAACACAATCGGGGCTCAATCGATACACACTAAAGATAACATCAAAGCTCTTTATTGAAACTGACATCAGGTTAATGAGAGATGAATGATTACTCAAGGTAAGGACACAACTTAGAGATAAGTCGTTTGTGCACTCATTCTCGCCGATAACTATTTTGACGGTAAATGCTTCAGTCATTAGATGAGGATTATGTTTACGAGGATATTGGAATGAACAACTAACAAAACTTTCTTGACACTAGATTTGAAAAGGATGCGAGCATAAGGATTGATGAAAAGAAATGTACCCGCGATGTTGGTAGGATCAGTGGCTGCCTCCCCTTGCTTCATAGCTAAAACCATTTCGGTGTTGTTGACGTTGTTGGCGGTTACGACTTTTGGGCAGTTTCGCTTCAAATGCCCGCTTTCTCTGTAACGATGTAAATTTTTAAAACCAAATTTTCATTTTTGCAAACATCAAAACTTCGATTAATATTTTAAATTCAAACGTAAACAATATTGTCACAACCGAATACATCACCAAGATCATAAAAATAGTTTTCCCCGATAATGTGTACGATCACGCCGGCGCCTTCCCACGGTCCTCGCTAGTACCTGAAACACATAACACAACAACTGTAAGCATAATTGCTTAGTGAGTTCCCCAAAATACAACCTACGCACATACACCTTTCCAGGCCCTGACCTTCCGGTCCATGTGTCTCAGGAGACTTCCATCCCGACTGGGTAAACCTTCCGATCCTACCCACGTCAACCTCATGGTCCATATTACAACGCCTTCCGGCCCATAACATATTCGCCTTTTGGCCCGTAACATAATGCCTTCCGGCCCATATCAAGCATATCATACATGGCACATATAACGATTGACTTATCACACATAATGCATATATCTCATATCATATTCGACCTTCCGGTCACACAGTTAAACCCTTCTGGGTACAGTATAGTGAGAAGACTCACCTCGTATATCTCGATAACTCGCGAATCCTGGAAATCACTCGTGCTCGATCCCCCGAGCTATAATCCTCCTATAACATCATATATCTGTAATTTATACTTTTACCACTAAGGTTGACTACCCCTATCAAGTCAACTCTGGTCAACGGTCAACGGTCAACTTGACCGGACTCGGCGAGTGCACTAGAGCGACTCAGCGAGTCTAAACGTTTTCACCAACTCTCTAGGATTCTCTTTTGACACAGCGAGTACTTCCCTGACTCGACGAGTTCCACCTGGCATGAATCGCGGGCCACCACGAGTCAACTCGCCGAGTCTCAAGAACAACTCGGCGAGTTCCAGCTCGACTCAGTCCACCTGTCAACCCTCTCTAACTCTCCATGACTCACTGAGTAAACCATAACTCGGCAGGACCACTCACTGAGTGGTTAAGGACAATCTTCATGCTACTCGCCGAGTCTGTTCTTCAGACTCGGCGAGTCCATGCCATGCATCAACTCAATCTCGCTTCTAAGGTCAGATCCGCTCCATCCACACATAGATCTGGCCCTCCTAAGCTCATTCATCACGTAAAGTCACAGTCTTGGCTACCATGCAACACCCACAAGGCTCTTTTTGGAGAAATGACCTCTAAGATGGCAAACCTAGTCGCCAACCCAAAAGGAAGGACATAAAGCATAGCATTAGGGACTTTCTGGACCTGCTAAGGTCTAGATCTAGGTACCATATCCCCATGGGACCTCTCACACTTCAATTACAAAGCAAACAAGGCAAGAAGAAACCCTAGATTTAACCATATCAACAAAAATACGGAAATAAGCTCTGAATGATACATCAAGAAGCTTCCCCTGGTGAAATGGAAGTAGATCCAAGCTCCCCAACTCTTCTAGCTTGACTTTCCCCTTCCTTTCTTGCAAATACACACAAATTTGGTGAACAATGGCCTCTTATCTCACTCACAGGAACCCTTAGCTGCTTTGGTGCTCTCAAGGATCAAGGTAGCCGCAATGAAAGGCCATAAGGTCCTTTAAATAGGGGTTAGGACCGGGAAATTAGGGTTTCATTAAACAGGGCGGACTCGCCGAGTCCAGGTGCGAACCCGCGTCCAGAACCGCGATCCTACTCGGCGAGTTTGAGCTCCAACTCGCCGAGTCCCCTCACAAAACACCAAAAATATATGAATAAAAGATACCTGGAAATCCGGGCTGTTACAATTCTCCCCCACTAGAACTAGACTTTGCCCTCAAAGTCTCGCTCTGCAAATAGCTCCGGTTGCTGCTCACGCATCTCACGCTCCGGCTCCCAGGTCATCTCTGATCCCTTCCGATGCTACCACTGAACCAACACCAGGGGTACTTCCTTGTTCCTCAGAACCTTAACTTTCCGATCCCTGATCGCTACCGGTCTATCCACATAGTTCAGGCCTACATCCACCTAAATATAATCCAATGGCACCACTGCCGACTCGTCGGCAATACATTTCCTCAACTGCGAGACATGAAAGGTATCATGGATCTGCCCCAACTCAGCAGGTAGATCCAACCAGTAGGATACCCGGCCTACCCTAGCAATTACCCTGACGGGTCCAATATACTGGGGTCCCAACTTGCCCCTCTTCCTGAACCGTGTCACTCCCTTCCAAGGAGAGACCTTTAGGAGCACAAGGTCACCCACTTGAAACTCAAGCTCGGACCGGCGTCTGTCTGCATAACTCTTCTGTCGGCTCTGAGCGGTCAACAACCTCTGTCTGACCAGCTGGATCTCCACTGTCGTCTGAAGCACTATCTCTGTACTGCCCATCACCCTCTGTCCAACCTCTCCCCAACAAATGGGGGTCCGACACCTCGTCCCATACAACAGCTTAAAGGGTGGCATACCAATGCTCGAATGATGGATGTTATTATACGAAAACTCTGCTAAAGGTAGATAGGCGTCCCAGCTCCCTCCGAAATCCAAAACACATGCTCGAAGCAAATCCTCAAGCGTCAGAATTGTTCGCTCGCTTTGTCCGTCCGTCTGCGGGTGGTATGTGGTACTGAAATGCAGTCTCGTACCCAACTCCTCATGAAACTTCTTCCAAAATCTGGAAGTAAAACGCACATCGCGGTCTGAAACAATCGACATCGGAACCCCATGCCGCGATACCACCTCCCTCACGTATAATTCCGCCAACTTCTCCGCAGAAGAGCTCTCGCTGATGGCTAGAAAATGAGCGCTGATGAGTTTAAAACAAACTCGAAGATCGATTAGATCTATGAAACAGGTAGAGAAACAACTAGATAATCAATTAAGCACAAGTAAATGGATCAAAAGGTGTCGAATGATTTGATAAACAATCCTCAAAAGAGCTCTATAAAGAACATCAACTGTAGAGGATTTTAGGGTTTACAAATAATCAATGAGAGTGACGACCGTTACTATACGCATACATGCATGCATATATTTATAATACAACCCTAACAGTTTTCCTAAGAAAAAGAAGGCTATTCTAGATAAACACGGATTGACAAGCCCAATCCGGCTGTAAAACATAAGGGCCCAAGACGCAACACAATAATCTTCAACAATCTCCCCCTTTGCGTCTTTGGCACAGAGCCTTCATTCCCTTTTAACAGCAGAAGGCTTCTTCACCGTCTAAAAAATCCTCGGTATAATAGCCAGAATGTGATGCCTGAAGGTAATATACCATCGAAGCATATTAGTGAAGTTCTTCTTGTCTGCTGTGGAGTTCTGCTTGCATCAGTGAATGATGTTTATGATATGCTCCAGACATTCTGTTGAAAACAGATGCTTGTCTACCAGAGCAAATAGAAACTTGTGCTTGTCGCCTCTTGTGAACATGACCGTCAGATTTGAAGAGTCAATTTGCCCTAACTTCATTTTATGTACGTCCCTTGTCTTGGAAGTGGGCTTGACGATCGGTTTCTTGTTCATTATTTTAGCTATTTCCTGATCCATAGTGGTGAGCTCATGGATATAGGAAGCCAACATTCTTTTGAGATGTTTCAGAATCGGTTCATACTCTCTTTGATTGGAGAGAAGAATGTTGTATAGCAGAATCCAATCATGAGCATTCAGACTGGGAAGATCTGCCAGAGAAATAAAATGTTCTGTGTTGGCTGTTCCTCTGTTGATTTTGAAGTTAACATTCACAAATTTCCCAGCCTGTGTTGGTTTCAGTACCTTGACTTTAATTATCTTCTGTGCACTCCATGTCAAATACTGTGGTTGACCATACTTCAGATAAAAATCTATTAATTCTCTGTCAACCTTCAAGTTTGGATGAGGGACATCAGCAGTGACATCGAAGCAATGAAATGTAAAAGCTTTTCGTATGATTGGGATGTCAAACTGCGAGTCTTTGGTATTCTCACACTCAAAGGATGCAATCGGTTCCAACCAATATATGGAGGGAAACTTAATCACTTGATTGATGAGTGTGTCTCTGTCCTATTCTGGGAACAGAGTCTTCTTGGCTTGTAGAGCATCGTCATCCTCCTTGAGTCTTCTTTCTTTGGCCTCTGCCTCTCGAGCTATTTTCATTGTTTCATCCAGCTCTTTGTCCCTTTTCTTTCGTTGAAGAGCTTCAACAATAGTTTCACCGGTATCTGACTCGCTCTCAACAAGAAATTGTTTTCCAGAACCCGAAGCTAAATTAACCTCCGGTTCTGTCTTTGGAATACCCTCTTCTCTCCCTTGTCTCGGAAGAACAAGCTTCTTTGAGACAACCTTCATTTCGCTCAAGATGTTAATTGCAGGAAGGAGTTTAGCCTGGATATGTTGTCTGATGGTAAGGGTAAGAAAGGGATCATGAGTGTCGAGGACAGTTGTCAGTATATTCTTGACATCACCAGCGCAACCTTGAAGAACAGCCCATTGAGTTTTCAGCAAAGAGATTTTTTGTTGTGCCTGGGCCAGTTGTATCTTCTGAAGGTCAATAGTTGCTTGATGCTTGACAAGATCTTCTTTTAAGGTGCTCTCTGCTGCTAGAGAAGCAAAACGTGAATCCAAAGATTTGAGAAAAGAGGTGGATTCAGTTTTGAGGTCAGCACGCAAAGCCTCAAACATGGAGGTTTCACCCTGAAGGGTACCTGAAAAGGAGTCTACAAATGTATGAAACTTGGCCGCATTAGCATCAACATGTGCTTTGAGAGAGTCAAGAAAGATTTGAGTTGTGTGAACAACCTCAGAGACTTCCTTTGTAGCTTTGGAGCATGAAGCTGCTGAGTTATCAATGGCATCAATAGAACGATCCAGAGCTTCAGTATACGTCTTGATCGCAGCCTCGATGAAGGATTTCAGCACCACACCCCCATAGGCTTTATTATCAGCCAGCAAACTGTTGAGTTTGTCATGAATTTCTTGAAGCTGCTGACTGGTAATAGGGGTATCGGCATCAGTATCTGTGGGAATCCGGTAAGGGCTATAATAAAGAGAATCGTACTCTTCATCATCACCGTTCAAAGTAGCACCGGAGTTTGAGGATGGAGAAGGTGATTGAGGGATGTTGATGACGGGGGTATCAACCACAGTAGTAGCCCCTGTATCAAATACATTGACTGTTACTGGTGGCTGGGATGAGGTGGTACTAACCGATTCGGTGATGATGGGAGTGGGGATAGAAGAGGTAGGTATAGTAACAGAGAAAGGAATGGTTGGTTCTGTTGTAGTGGGAGGGATGATTATAGGAACATAAAGTGGGACCGTCTGTTTCGGTGATGGGGGTGGGGTAGGAATTTTAGGAGAAGGTGGTGGAGTGGGTGATTTTGTAATTTTGGGAGATGCTGGTGGAGAGGGAAGATGAGTGGCTGCAGGAGAGGATGGTTGTTGAGGAGACTGAGCAGGAGTTGGCTCTGTTGGAGAAGCATGAGGAGCAGCAGCCTCTGTATCGGATTGGTCATGTGGAGCAGAGCCAAGAGAAGGGGATCCTTTGGCCCTTTTAGCCATCTTCTTAACTTTCTTGGATTTGGACCGAGAAGGTTCATCTGCATCATGTTTACGCTTGGAGGATCTTGGCTTTCTCTCCTTTTTCGAGTCAGATTCTTTCTTATCGTGTTTCTCCTTTTTACTAGCCCTCTTGCCTCGGTTGGCAGGTTGATCAAGGGCTTCCAATGCGGCTTTTTGTTCGTCGGACAGAACCCTTGGAGGCAAGGGAGTTCTGGTGCTATAGTCCGCCATGATCTGGCTGTGAGGCGTGACACATCTGTACATGGATTCGGGGATTAATCCATAATGCAGAAACTTACTTGGATCTGAAACGATAATCTTCTTCGTGTGGTAAGAGGCAATTGAAGCCAGAAGAGCATCCTTCATCACAGGGATTTCTAGGGAATCCATGGCATTCTTCGTGATGAGCGTCCAGAAACGTCCGCAAGAGATCTCGGAGTACCGGGTCGTGGTGTTTAGACTCTAAACGACTTAAGACCAGATTATGGAGCCATAATCGAGGTTGATGCCGTTGTAAAGACCATAGAGAATGGTGAGAAATCCTTTACTCGTGGTATCAGAACCACCACAATGTTCCGCTAAACCCTTGATTAAAAGGGTAAGCAAGCCATTCCATTGAGAAGGAAGACAAGATTTCTTGACCTTAGCGATTGTTGTAAGAACATCGGTATAGCCCATCTTGTACATCATCGAGAACAGTTGGGGAGTAGTGACAAAATCCGGTGAGATGACGGAAGAATCAACTGCTAGCCCTAGAAGAGAGCAAAACTTGGTTTTTGAAACGGAGGTTTTCTTGTCATGGATGGTGAAGTAGATGCGATCTTTGTGTTTGTCATAACTTGCTGTTGTGTAGACTTGAGAAAGTAGGGACATCGGAACGGCTTCCACCTGCGTGAGTGCCAACAGCAATGGGGAATATTTTAGACATTCCACCACATGAAGCATGTACGCATCATGTAAGAAAGGGGTCATCTCGATAATGATATTCTGATTAGGCTTGATGGAAAGCAAAGATGAAGAGGCAGTTTGATCTTGTGTAGAAGAAGAAGTCGCCATTGTTGAATTGAAGAAGAAGATGAACAGTGGAAACTTTTCAGAGAGAGAGATTACGTGAGTGGTAAATGCCAAAGAACACGATCACCTCTTATTTATATCGTTCACTGGAGAGAGAAAATTGTGATGATGAGGGAACCAAAACGTCGCCTGAAAAAGCGCGATTGGATGTTATGGTTTATCCCAGGAATACGTCAGCACACGTGGGTGTGAAACGAATCAACTGCACGCGCCCAAATCATATTTTTGTACCGTTTGAAATCCCTTGTGCCCTTGTTTGGTTACAACTGTAACTTAAAACCACATACCAAACAGCAATCAGAATGGTGGAAAAATTAATTTTCGTGCATAAGAATGTGAAAGATAAAGAAATAAATCAAAGGTGTTTGAGATGTGAGTATTGTCTATGAAGAAGACAGAAGGCGGAAGATTCCGGGAAAGAATCACTTCCTTCAAAGCCAGAGAGACTTGAAGTGCTTGTGTGGTTTCCCTAGAAATACGATCAATTGCCTGTTAATAAACAATGAAAGGCATCTTGTGAGCATAGGCTGTGGGGTGGCTGTCGTCTAACCGAACATCAAGTCTCAACATAAAACTGAGTGTTGGCAGAGGTACCTGTGAGACCTATGTGATTTGTTGAACAGGTAGGTGGGAATTATCTAGTGACAAGCATGGGATAAACAGAAATCTCAAAAAAAAAAAATTAAACTGGACCTCTTTGGGAAGAAATGTCTTAGGAAGAGACGATTTCATAAAAGATCACGCAAAAAGAAAATGAGATTTCCATGTAACATTTTGAGTATAACACACACCGTCAATTCATTTTAGGTATTGGATGTTGGGTTTCACTAGGAACATGGTAAACGAATCCAAGATCATAAACACAGATGTTGTGTAACCATAAGCTTCAGTGGTAAAGACCGAAAGCATCAATGGTTACTTTAGGGAATCGAAGGTAAATGTAGAATTTGAGGAGGTGGTTAAGAGACCGAATGTACCTTCTTCTACAAAAGTGGGACAAAGCAGAGTAACTCATGCTTCAAATGAGAAGAGTAAGGTAGCTCTAGACCGAGTGTTAAAAAATAGCCTGATCGGGAAGAAACGATAGGTATTGATCGAATTATTAAGGCTTACTCAAGGTCATAGAGGCTTGTGACAACATACAGCAGCATGCTTCTAGGGACGACTAACTAGTCTGAGAGAAAAATAAAACATACCTGGGTGAACACTATCGAAGGTGATACTTGAAGTTACCTGCACAAAGCAAATACCAACCAGAACTTGCGAGTAGTTGAAAATGAGTAAGAAAACGGAATAAAATGGAAAGATAAAATATTTTTTTGATTTTGGAATGTTTCTGAAAAAGAAATAAAAACAGAAAGATAAAATGTTTTTGTGATTTTGAAATTTTTCTGAAAAAGAAATAAAAACAGAAAGATAAAATCCGCCAAAACTCCAATAATCTTCAATATATGTGCAGAAAATCACCAAACCAAGAACCGATACTTCAAAAATCAATAGATCTTCAAAGACCCGCTCTGATACCACTTGTTGAGTTTAAAACAAACTCGAAGATCGATTAGATCTATGAAACAGGTAGAGAAACAACTAGATAATCAATTAAGAACAAGTAAATGGATCAAAAGGTGTCGAATGATTTGATAAACAATCCTCAGAAGAGCTCTATAAAGAACATCAACTGTAGAGGATTTTAGGGTTTACAAATAATCAATGAGAGTGACGACTGTTACTATATGCATAAATGCCTGCATATATTTATAATACAACCCTAACAGTTTTCCAAAGAAAAAGAAGGTTATTCTAGATAAACACGGATTGAAAAGCTCAATCCGGCTGTAAAACATAAGGGCCCAAGACGCAACACAATAATCTTCAACAATCTCCCCCTTTGCGTCTTTGGCACAGAGCCTTCATTCCCTTTTAACAGCAGAAGGCTTCTTCACCATCTCAAAAATCCTCGGTATAATAGCCAGAATGTGATGCCTGAAGGTAATATACCATCGAAGCATATCAGTGAAGTTCTTCTTGTCTACTGTGGAGTTCTGCTTGCATCGGTGAATGATGTTTATGATATGCTCCAGACATTCTGTTGAAAACAGATGCTTGTCTACCAGAGCAAACAGAAACTTGTGCTTGTCGCCTCTTGTGAACATGCCCGTCAGATTTGAAGAGTCAATTTGCCCTAACTTCATTTTGTGTACGTCTCCTATCTTGGAAGTAGGCTTGACGGTCGGTTTCTTGTTCATTATTTTAGCTATTTCCTGATCCATAGTGGCGAGCTCATGGATATAGGAAGCCAACATTCTTTTGAGATGTTTCAGAATCGGTTCATACTCTCTTTGATTGGAGAGAAGAATGTTGTATAGCAGAATCAAATCATGAGGATTCAGACTGGGAAGATCTGCCAGAGAAATAAAATGTTTTGTGTTGGCCGTTCCTCTGTTGATTTTGAAGTTAACATTCACAACTTTCCCAGCCTATGTTGGTTTCAGTACCTTGACTTTAATTATCTTCTGTGCACTCCATGTCAAGTACTGTGGTTGACCATACTTCAGATAAAAATCTATTAATTCTCTGTCAACCTTCAAGTTTGGATGAGGGACATCAGCAGTGACATCGAAGCAATGAAATGTAAAAGCTTTTCGTATGATTGGGATGTCAAACTGCGAGTCTTTGGTATTCTCACACTCAAAGGATGCAATCGGTTCCAACCAATATATGGAGGGAAACTTAATCACTTGATTGATGAGTGTGTCTCTGTCCTATTCTGGGAACAGAGTCTTCTTGGCTTGTAGAGCATCGTCATCCTCCTTGAGTCTTCTTTCTTTGGCCTCTGCCTCTCGAGCTATTTTCATTGTTTCATCCAGCTCTTTGTCCCTTTTCTTTCGTTGAAGAGCTTCAACAATAGTTTCACCGGTATCTGACTCGCTCTCAACAAGAAATTGTTTTCTAGAACCCGAAGCTAAATTAACCTTCGGTTCTGTCTTTGGAATACCCTCTTCTCCCCCTTGTCTCGGAAGAACAAGCTTCTCCGAGACACCCTTCATTTCGCTCAAGATGTTAATTGCAGGAAGGAGTTTAGCCTGGAGATGCTGTCTGATGGTAAGGGTAAGAAAGGGATCATGAGTGTCGAGGACAGTTGTCAGTATATTCTTGACATCACCAGCGCAACCTTGAAGAACAGCCCGCTGAGTTTTCAGCAAAGAGATTTCTTGTTGTGCCTGGGCCAGTTGTATCTTCTGAAGGTCAATAGTTGCCTGATGCTTGACAAGATCTTCTTTTAAGGTGCTCTCTGCTGCTAGAGAAGCAAAACGTGAATCCAAAGATTTGAGAAAAGAGGTGGATTCAGTTTTGAGGTCAGCACGCAGAGCCTCAAACTTGGAGGTTTCACCCTGAAGGGTAGCTGAAAAGGAGTCTACAAATGTATGAAACTTGGCCGCATTAGCATCAACATGTGCTTTGAGAGAGTCAAGAAAGATTTGAGTTGTGTGAACAACCTCAGAGACTTCCTTTGTAGCTTTGGAGCATGAAGCTCCTGAGTTATCAATGGCATCGGTAGAATGATCCAGAGCTTCAATATACGTCTTGATCGCAGACTCGTAATAGGGGTATTGACATCAGTATCTGTGGGAATCCGGTAAGGGCTATAATAAAGAGAATCGTACTCTTCATCATCACCGCCCAAAGTAGCACCGGAGTTTGAGGATGGAGAAGGTGATTGAGGGATGTTGATGACGGGGGTTTCAACCACAGTAGTAGCCCCTGTATAAGATACATTGACTGTTACTGGTGGCTGGGATGAGGTGGTAGTAACCGATTCGGTGATGATGGGAGTGTTGGATTAATGTCTAAGTGCATAACTATAATTGGTAAGACTTGACCCGACCCGACATGGTCCATTTGGGTTGCATACCATCATGCACTTGGATAGCCTATAATGAGAGAAATAAGACACTTATGGTTATTAATATATTATAAGTTCTAGTATATTAATAATAACAATAATAAGATAACTTAATTAGTATTGATCAGTAATTAATCTAGGATTAATTAAGTGATCAAAAGAAGACTAATTAAATATATGGGTTGATTGTGTAAATCATCCATACTTATATAGTGGGCTAATGCTCCATGGATAATCAAGTTGGGCTAAAACCCATAGGGTGGTCCATGGATGCTCCATGGTATATTTGAACCCATGGATCCAAGGAAATGGAAAGCCATGACAATTAAGGATTTACCCTAATTGTAAGACTATATAAAGATATTATTCTTGACAAAAATCGGCCACTAGTGAGAGTAACAAAGGGCTAGCCGATTTCATGAAGTGTAGAACTCTCTCAAGTTATTCTAAGTGTTTTGATGATTGTGATTCCATTTGAGGCTTCCACACTATTGGGGCTAGGCACTCAAGCTTCATGAAGACTTTCTACATCAAAGAGGTATGTATTCTATCTTGTTACACTCATTGTTTTGTATGCTAGATTAGGATAATACCTTGGATATTCTTATTGCATGTATAATAGAGAAAACATAGATCCAAGGTATTTAGGGTTGCATGTACACTTAGGAGTGTTAGAATGCTCAAAACCCAACAGTTGTATCAGAGCCTAGGCTTGTTTTCTTGTTATACTTGCAATAGAAGCTGGAAAATCGAGTTTTGATGCTGTCAGCCCAGCAGACTCGCCGAGTCCATGAAGGGACTCGACGAGTCCAAGGCAAAATGCATCCAACTCGCCGAGTTTTGTTCATGCACTCGACGAGTTGGACCCCAGACAGCATATTTTCGAGGTTTTTGGCTAGAAATGGACTAGGAACATTACCCTATATTGTTTTTGAACTTATAAACTTGTTTTTTTTTAATGTGGTAATTTTCATGCTAATCCATTTTCAAAGATAATTGTCAATAGATTCATGTTTTGTATTAGTTTAAGGTTTAGACTAATTACATGAAGAAGTTTGATATGAATTATCTTGTTCTTATGAGTTGCTTAGATTAATAGAAAAGTTAATTGAAATAGTTGTTTTCAATCCATTTTAATCTAAGAGTTGAGTATAAAATGTGTTTGTGTAACTTGTCCTCAAGTTACATGAAGAGTCACATTAAAGACTCATAAAACTCATAAAAGTTGGTAATGGTTACAAAGTGAAGAGTCTTGTGTCATTGAATACTTTTTTTTATATGACTCCATAACTTATCCTCAGGTTATGGAAATTCAAGAGTCACTTCATTAATAAATAAATAAATAAATAAATAAAGTGTAACCTTAATTAATTCCATAAGTTATAAAAATAAAGAAAAGTTAATTCTTTTATTAGTTTAAAGTCTTCCATAAGTTATGGAACTTGAAGAGTTTTTTGGATTAAAGCTACTTTAAACACATAAGTTATGGAATTAATTAGTTTTGAATAGTTTCAAAACTTGCCCTCAAGTTTTGGAATTTGAAAAGTTTTCACTTATGAATACTTTAATTCCAAGTTAGCCCTTAAAATTTTAAAGAGTTAAAATTCAACACTTATACTATTTATAACATTAATGGTTAATTATTATATATATGTATAAGAACAAGTCGTTTTACTGTTAGTAGGTCTCATTCACGAAGCCGGTCTATAAGGTGGGTATAAGGTTGTTGCCTATAAAATGGCGACTTAATGGGTGTATACTCTCACCCACCTCTTGCTTGACTGGTGGAGGGTCGTTAGCCGAACGGGTAGGACAATGACTTTAAATTCTCCCTTCATTAAAAGTATTAATGATAAATACTAAGTAACTAAATATTTTTATTTAATTCCCAATCTTAGTTACTTTAGGAAAAATGTGAATTTGGTGCTAGCCCATGGAATTCACAGTTTGTACCTTACCAAGTCGTTGGTGGAGCGTGTGTGGTTAACCGGCACACTAACTTGGACTAGTAAGGACCACGAAGCGCGACTTAATGTTTGTCATAGATCAATGGAGCGTGTGTGGTTAACCGGCACATTGATTAGGTGATAATATTAAGGGTACCAAGTGAATTGGTATGGTTATTCACACCTTGTTTTGTGATCCTCGACATCCTAGTCACAAAATTTGAGAGGGCACACTCGAGATTGAAACATGCCATTGAAAAGTTCAATGAATCTCAAAAGATCTAGGAATTTCAAATCCAATTAAAACCTAATAAATTATTTTGTTTTGCATGGTGGAAATTGGTGAATCATCATTCGCCTACCTTCAAATATTTTATAGCTTGGATTACGGCATCCCTCTTCCAAAATTATAAAATATTGTGTTGGATCCTAGCCTTAATATTTCATATTGGGTGTCATATTAAGGACTTTAAATCAACTATCTTGAATATCTCCCAAAACATGTCTGGTTTAGACATTTATGATCTTCCCAAATCTCTTGAAGATGATGTTCCTCAACATCATGCTTCACTTCCTCTATCTCCTCCAATTATTCTCCCTCACCCATAAGTTCTTGAGAAGTTTAAAGTCACTCGAGCCCTATTGGCAAGTAAAGGTCTTGGTGTGGTCACATCTTGGAGATGTAGTCACATATTGACAAGCCGGGAGAGTTGGGTGTCAAAGTCTTGAGAAAGTTGGTGGTTCAATCACTTTCTAAGTCACATAGTGAGTTCTTTTGGAACACCTATGAAAAAGACTATGACAAGAACCTTAATGATTTTATCTATTTGTTAAGATCAACTTCCTCAAAACTTGATGGACATTGACAATAGTGACACAGGAAATCTAGAAAAGCATTCTCTTCCCAATGGAAAGGGACCGGCCATAGTCAACTCGGTTGACTAAATGGTAAAGAGAAAAACTAAGTCTGTGATAGTCCCGTGTACCATTATCAAAGGGTCCATATGTTTATATTGCCAAAAAAAGGGGGATTGGTTGCAAAGCTGCCATAATTTACCTAAGGATGTTGAAGTCGATAAGTTTGACTCTACTTCAGGTAAAGTCCACTATCTAACTCTGCTAAGTTTCTATTTGGAGATTCTTATTACATAATGTGAATGGGTCACATGCTGATGTTTTTTAAGAATCAAAGAAAAGGTAAAGAAACTTAAAGAAAGAATATGCTGAATCTGATCGCGTAGATGGATTTCTATAGCGTAGTTTGAAGATCGGATTCTTGAGCTACTTCTTAGGAGTTATAATATATTGCTTGTGAATAGATAACAAGGGTTTCATGTGGATTCTAAGGATAAGTTTTTCCGCAAAGTTTTAAAATAAAAGAAAAAAAGGGTTTTAATTTTGTTTATTTTAAAAAATATCCTTACAATGGCATCTATGGAAAATTGTTGCTTATATGTTTCCAGTAATAGCAATATTGGAAAGTGGATTTGATTCTTTCATTTGTGGTAGTGTCTGAATTTACCAAATGAAGAAAGTTTTTCATCACCCAAGTTTCAATTGGACAGAAACTTGGAATCATACAAGTTGTATTGTATGATGAATGAGAATTTTCATCTTTGAAAAATTAAGACTAATTCTTTGATCACATGTATATGTGAGTCAATTGAAGGACTAAGGAATTAGGTACACTGGGTGTGCACTGGTCAAGGTCCACCACAAAGATTGATTTGTCATGACTTACTAAAGATTATTAAATATGATTATACTTATAAGGTTAAGTATAATTCTGTAACATTGGAAAGGTTCCAATGTATGGCAGAACGAATAAGAAGAATCAAATTAGGCAGAAGGATAAAAGTTTCTCAAATCTGAAAAGATGGGAGAGTACTTTAGTATCAGTTTTATGATCATCTTAATGATTATGAAACCATATCACAAATTCATACTCTAAGGACGTCTTAGTGCATTGTTATGGCTAAGAAGAGAGGTCATGAATTGTTGGATTGGTTAAGATCAAGGAGATGAGTCATACTTCGTTCCAAAACAATTCTTAGAGTCATACTCCAAGATTGTAACCTTGAGTGACATAAAGGAAGATTTATTAACACTAGTCAAATGTAAGAGTATAATGTTTTCTACTCTTGTACATTTGAGATTGGTAAGTTGTGAGGTCTTGGATGAGACAAAGACCAACTAAGACCAATTGTGTGAAGTGTTAGTCTTGATAAGAATCCGCACTATCCCTTGAATATTTGTTTTGTCAAGGAATGGTTCCTGACTAGGAAAACTTATATGTCAAGGGGACAGTGGGAGCCTTAAAGATCCTGAAAGAGTTTCAAGATTTAATCAAGAGTGAAACCTGTAATTTATCACTAGCACACGACTTAAGGTTTGCAACCTATCGTGTTGACATAATTCTCATTTTTGTACCTACTTCAAATAAGTTGGATTTGCATGTGAGTTATCAGAGTTCAACTTGGAAGCATTGGTGGGCCTTGTGCTACCAAGGTGACAAGAAAGTAAGATTGAATAAGTTTAATCCATGTAAGGCTGAATTTGTCACTAACCTTATCTTATGATTATGGTTTTGACAAATTCGCATGGATAGGAACTCATACACTATAAAATCTATGTGTCATAAGGTTTCTCTCCGATTCATGAAAATGATGGTGAGGAAACGCTTTCACTAAGTAGATTTTACGTAGATAGCAATTGTGTTATTTGCATTTTCAAAAGTCGTTAGTGGAGCGCGTGTGGTTAACCTACACGCTAACATGGACTTGTGAGAAATGGCAAATGCCTAAGCAATTGAGACTATGATTACGGCATCCCTTTTGATAGTTCTTGAAATTGCTTAGACACACAGCTGAGCTATCTACGGAAAGGTGTATGAATCTAAATTTCAGAAGTCCAGCAGATTTTTGAAAATATGTCAGAGCTAGTGGGAGCATAAGTGTTATGCTGATAATCATCATGTTAGTGGGAGAATGATTATTATGATTAGTATTGCAAGTTAGCAATGTTAATTATAGAAAACAAAGTTTCAATTTGTGAAGTTGCAGGGGTTGAAAAGTTGTTTTGCTATAATTAAGGGAGAGGAAATTATACTTCATGTCAATTCTAAAGCTTAGATTGAGATTTTAATCATCTTTAGTCAAGAATATATATGAATTTTGTGTTGGAATGGTTCAACTTGAAGAAATTCTATATATATTGCATTTTCAAAATTCGATTATGATTACGACATCCCTCTTCATAGTTAAATTTTGAAAACATGGCAAATAAAAAATATTGTAGCAAAAGACTGGTCTAGTATCATGTCTTTATGTCAAACATCATGAATCGTATCCCATATGCTTCGGATATAGGATCGATTTCATGTGTTATAATATTCATCCTTTCTAAAATTTTCCAAATGCCTGGGGCATTAAGAAGGGAAAAAGTCTAGAACTGGATATGACTAAAGTAATTAAACAATTGTCGAGGACAATCTAAGGTTTACCAAAGATATGTTTCTCAAGGACAATTGGAAGTATAGTGATAATTCTGGAGGGACCATATTGACATAATCTGTAAGGAGGCAACTCTTGTTCAGAAGTGATAGTCAAAATGGGATCTGGAAATGTTTCAAAGTTAGAAATTATTCAATCTATGTAAGATTAGGAAACTTAATGCAAGAAGGATGTTCCCAAGGAGCTGATCTCCTTTGGAATGCTCTGTAATGGTTGTTGTCAAGTCTTTCTGACTTCATGCATAATCATTACAAGAGGATCAATGCATATAAGTTTAGAATCTAATAGATTTCAGTAAATGACATGAATTTGGAATTCTCACATTTATAATAAGGATTTGGGATTGTTAAATGAGTATCATTGGAATCATGTTCAATTGATCTACATCACAATGTAAGGATCATAGACAAACATAGTGTGCATACTTGGGGTATGGCATAACTATTGTTTAGAAAAACAAAGTGTACATCCTATGAGCATGGGACGACTGTTGTTTTCATTCAATTCTTAAGTTGATTATTTGAAACATTGAATAATGTGTAATCAATATGGTGATAAATAAAAGGTGGTTTTATTTATATTCAAAAGGGTTCTGAGACCATATTAGATTCGATTATTATTGTGTTTCACTTTGCATGTTTTGACTTCCAAAATAGCTAGGTTATTCTTTCGAATGACTAAGTTATTTAAACACTCCACAGTCGTTCATATGTTGGAAGAAGGTATGAATCAAGACTGTCATGAATCGGGTCTGTAGATGGCTAAATGGGTTTAGTCATGGCAATGGTTGCTACAACATTCATGAGTGCTCATAAGTTATGAGTATTGGAATAAACCCACGCTCACTTGTATCACTTCATGGAATTTATCTTGAGTGATCGTGAGACGGTAATATCATATAAATCTTCAAACCTAGATATATGAGTTGTTACCTATGAGTTGGTTGTGCATTGATTGCACGTAAACGCATCAGTAACTTGATGTTATAAAACGTGCCTTTATGTACAATTCAACAAGTAGTAGAACAAGCTTATGAGTCGAAGTTTATCTGTTCCTTCTAGAAATAGAAGCGATATCTGGGCCCCTCGATGATTTTGTTGTGACCTATGTACCGGCCGGTCAGAACTGAATTGATGTGTTCGATTAAGTTCTTTGTCAAACAAATCGAAAATCGGGAAACAAACTGCTGGACAATAAGTACGACGTTGTTCCATGTATTTGTCCGGCTGATATCATGAGAACAGAGGATTGTATGATCCCTTATCTAATGGACAAGTCATTGACAAGATCAGAGTTCATCTACAAGGTCAGAGTTCGACAGAAGCTTTTGAGAGCTACGATTGCCAGTTGGTTCCTGAAGTCATACGCAATAATAGTTTTAGACTTATCCAAGTGGGAGTCTGTTGGATTAATGTCTAAGTCCATAACTATAATTGGTAAGACTTGACCCGACCCGGCATGGTCCATTTGGGTTGCATACCATCATGCACTTGGATAGACTATAATGAGAGAAATAAGACACTTATGGTTATTAATATATTATAAGTTCTAGTATATTAATAATAAGAATAATAAGATTATTTAATTAGTATTTATCAAGAATTATTCTAGGATTAATTAAGTGATCAAAAGAAGACTAATTAAATATATGGGTTGATTGTGTAAATCATCCATACTTATATAGTGGGCTAATGCTCCATGGATAATCAAGTTGGGCTAAAACCCATAGGATGGTCCATGGATGCTCCATGGTGTATTTGAACCCATGGATCCAAGGAAATGGAAGCCATGACAATTAAGGATTTACCCTAATTGTAACACTATATAAAGATATTATTCTTGACAAAAATCGGCCACTAGTGAGAGTAACAAAGGGCTAGCCGATTTCATGAAGTGTAGAACTCTCTCAAGTTATTCTAAGTGTTTTGATGATTGTGATTCCATTTGAGGCTTCTGTTGGGTTTTGAGCATTCTAACACTCCTAAGTGTACATGCAACCCTAAATACCTTGGATCTATGTTTTCTCTATTATACATGCAATAAGAATATCCAAGGTATTATCCTAATCTAGCATACAAAACAATGAGTGTAACAAGATAGAATACATACCTCTTTGATGTATAAAGTCATCATGAAGCTTGAGTGTCTAGCCCCAATAGTGTGGAAGCCTCAAATGGAATCACAATCATCAAAACACTTAGAATAACTTGAGAGAGTTCTACACTTCATGAAATCGGCTAGCCCTCTCTAGAATAATACTAGTGGCCGATTTTTGTCAAGAATAAGATCTTTATATAGTGTCACAATTAGGGTAAATCCTTAATTGTCATGACTTTCCATTTCCTTGGATCCATGGGTTCAAATACACCATGGTGCATCCATGGACCATCCTATGGGTTTTAGCCCAACTTGATTATCCATGGAGCATTAGCCCACTATATAAGTATGGATGATTTACACAATCAACCCATATATTTAATTAGTCTTCTTTTGATCACTTAATTAATCCTAGATTAATCCTTGATCAATACTAATTAAATAATCTTATTATTCTTATTATTAATATACTAGAACTTATAATATATTAATAACCATAAGTGTCTTATTTCTCTCATTATAGTCTATCCAAGTGCATGATGGTATGCAACCCAAATGGACCATGCCGGGTCGGGTCAAGTCTTACCAATTATAGTTATGGACTTAGACATTAATCCAACAGTCTCCCATGTGGATAAGTCTAAAACTATTATTGCGTATGACTTCAGGAACCAACCGGCAATCGTAGCTCTCAAAAGCTTCTGTCGAACTCTGACCTTGTAGATGAACTCTGATCTTGTCAATGACTTGTCCATTAGATAAGGGATCATATAATCCTCTGTGCTCATGATATCAGCCGGACAAATACATGGAACAACGTCGTACTTATTGTCCAGCAGTTTGTTTCCCGATTTTCGATTTGTTTGACAAAGAACTTAATCGAACACATCAATTCAGTTCTGACCGGCTGGTACATAGGTCACAACAAAATCATCGAGGGGCCCAGATATCGCTTCTATTTCTAGAAGGAACAGATAAACTTCGACTCATATGCTTGTTCTACTACTTTTTGAATTGTACACAAAGGCACGTTTTATAACATCAAGTTACTGATGCGTTTACGTGCAATCAATGCACAACCAACTCATAGGTAACAACTCATATCTCTAGGTTTGAAGATTTATATGATATTACCGTCTCACGATCACTCGAGATAAATTCCATGAAGTGATACAAGTGAGCGTGGGTTTAATCCAATACTCATAACTTATGAGCACTCATGAATGTTGTAGCAACCATTGCTATGACTAAACCTATTAGCCATCTACAAACCTAATTCATGACAGTCTTGATTCATACCTACTTCCAACATATGAACGACTGTGGAGTGTTTAAATGACTTAGTCATTCGAAAAGAATAACCTAGCTATTTTGGAAGTCAAAACATGCAAAGTGAAACACAATAATAATCGAATCTAATATGGTCTCAGAACCCTTTTGAATATAAATAAAACCACTTTTTATTTATCACCATATTGATTACACATTATTCAATGTTTCAAATAATCAACTTAAGACTTGAATAAAAATAACAGTCGTCCCATGCTCCTAGCATGTACACTTTGTTTTTCTAAACAATAGTTATGCCATACCCCAAGTATGCACACTATGTTTGTCTATGATCCTTACATTGTGATGTAGATCAATTGAACATGATTCCAATGATACTCATTTCACAATCCCAAATCCTTATTGTAAATGCAAGAATTCCAAATTCATGTCATTTACTGAAATCTGTTAGATTCTAAACTTATATGCATTGATCCTCTTGTAATGATTATGCACGAAGTCAGAAAGACTTGACAACAACCATTACAGAGCATTCCAAAGGAGATCAGCTCCTTGGGAACATCCTTCTTGCATTAAGTTTCCTAATCTTACATAGATTTAATAACTTCCACCTATGGAGACATTTCCATAGTCCCATTTGACTATCACTTCCGAACAAGAGTTACCTCTTTTCAGAAAATGTCAATATGGTCCTACCAAAATTAACACTAGACTTCCAAATGTCCCTGAGCAACCAATCTTTGGCGAACCTCAGATTGTCCTCCACAATTGCTTAATCACTTTAGTCATATCCAATTCTAGACTTTTCCCTTCTAAATGCCTTAAGCATTTGGAAAATTTAGAAAGGATAAATATTATAGCACGTGAAATCGATCCTATATCCGAAGCATATGGGACACGATTCATGATGTTTGACATAAAGACATGATACTAGACCAGTCTTTTGCTACAATATTTTTTATTTGCCATGTTTTCAAAATTTAACTATGAAGAGGGATTACGTAATCATAATCGAATTTTGAAAATGCAATATATATAGAATTTCTTCAAGTTGAACCATTCCAACACAAAATTCATATATATTCTTGACTAAAGATGATTAAAATCTCAATCTAAGCTTTAGAATTGAAATGAAGTATAATTTACTTAGTGAAAGCGTTTCCTCACCATCATTTTCATGAATCAGAGAGAAACCTTATGACACTTAGATTTTATAGTGTATGAGTTCCTATCCATGCGAATTTGTCAAAACCATAATCACAAGATAAGGTTAGTGACAAATTCAGCCCTACATGGATTAAACTTATTCAATCTTAGTTTCTTGTCACCTTGGTAACACAAGGCCCACCAATGCTTCCAAGTTGAACTCTGATAACTCACATGCAAATCCAACTTATTTGAAGTAGGTACAGAAATGAGAATTATGTCAACACGATAGGTTGCAAACCTTAAGTCGTGTGCTAGTGATAAACTACAGGTTTTACTCTTGATTAAATCTTGAAACTCTTTCAGGATCTTTAAGGCTCCCACTGTCCTCTTGACATATAAGTTTTCCTAGTCAAGAACCATTCCTTAACAAAACAAATATTCAAGGGATAGTGCGGATTCTTATCAAGACTAACACTTCACACAATTGGTCTTAGTTGGTCTTTGTCTCATCCAAGACATCACAACTTACCAATCTCAAATGTACAAGAGTAGAAACATTTCACACTACATTTGATAAGTGTTTTAAACCTTACTTTATGTCACTCAATGTTACAATCTTGGAGTATGACTCTAAGAATTGTTTTGGAACGAAGTATGACTCATCTTCTTGATCTGAACCAATCCAACAATTCATGATTTCTCTTCTTAGCCATAACAATGCACTAAGACATCCTTAGAGTATGAATTTGTGATATGGTTTCTAAATCATTAAGATGATCATAAAACTGATACTAAAGTACTCTCCCATCTTTTCAGATTTGAGAAACTTTTATCTTTCTGCCTAATTTGATTCTTCTTATTCGTTTTGTCATACATTGTATCCTTTCCAATGTTACAAAATTATACTTAACCTTATAAGTATAATCATATTTACTAATCTTTAGTAAATCATGACAAATGAATCTTTGTGGTGGACCTTGACCAGCGCACACCCAGTGTACCTAATTCCTTAGTCCTTCAATTGACTCACATATACATGTGATCAAAGAATTAGTCTTAATTTTTCAAAGATGAAAATTCTCATTCATCATACAATACAACTTGTATGATTCCAAGTTTCTGTCCAATTGAAACTTGGGTGATGAAAAACTTTCTTCATTTGGTAAATTCAGACACTACCACAAATGAAAGAATCAAATCCACTTTCCAATATTGCTATTACTGGAAACATATAAGCAACAATTTTCCACCGATGCCATTGTAAGGATATTTTTTTAAAATAAATAAAATTAAAACCCCTTTTTTCTTTTATTTTAAAACTTTGCGGAAAAACTTATCCTTACAATCCACATGAAAAATTTGTTGTTATCTATTCATAAGCAATATATTATAACTCTTAAGCAACAGCTCAAAATTCTGATTACCGAACCATGCGATCGAAACCCATCTTCGCAATCAAAATCAGCTTTCTATCTTTTCTTTTGATTCTTAAAAAAAAACATCAACATGTGACCCATTCACATTATGTAATAAGAATCTCCAAATAGGAACTTAATAGAGTTAGTCAGTGGATTTTAACTGAAGTAGAGTCAAACCTCTTGACTTCATCAACCTTATGACCTTTCAGGTGAATAGGGCAGCTTCGCAACCAATGCCCCTTCCTTTGGCAACAAAACACATGTAGACCCTTTGATAATGGCACATGAGACTATCTCAGACTTAGCCTTTCTCTTTACCATTTGGTCAACCGAGTTGACTATGGCCGATCCCTTTCCATTGGGAAGAGAAATGCTTTTCTAGATATCCAATGCTACCATTGCCAATGTCCATTTAAGGTTTGGGAAGTTGATCTTCTAACAAAATTTGCTTTACTAGTGTTCCAAATCATTGCTGAATCCACAGCACAAAGCAAATAGATAAGATCATTAAGGCTCGTGTCATAGTCTGTCTCATAGTAGTCCCAAAGTGACCCGCTATGTTACTAAGAAAGTGATTGAACATCCAACTTTCACGAGACTTTGACACCCAACTCTCCCGTCTTGTCAATATGTGACTACATCTCCAAGATGTGACCACACCAAGACCTTAACTTGCCAATAGGGCTTGAGTGACTTTAAATTTTTCAAGAACTTGTGGGTGAGGGAGAATAATTGGAGGAGATAGAGGAAGTGAAGCATGATGTTGAGGAACATCATCTTCAAGAGATTTGGGATGATCATAAATGTCTAAACCATACATGTTTTGGGAGATATTCAAGATAGTTGATTTAAAGTCCTTAATATGACACCCAATATGAAATATTAAGGCTAGGACCCAACAAACTATTTTATAACTTAGAAGAGGGATGCCGTAATCCAAGCTATAAAATATTTGAAGGTAGGTGAATGACGATTCACCAATTTCCACCAAGATAAACGAAATGATTTATTAGGTTTTAATTGGATTTGAAATTCCTAGATCTTTTGAGATTCATTGAACTTTTCAATGGCATGTTTCAATCTCAAGTGTGCCCTCTCAAATTTTGTGACTGGGATGCCGAGGATCACAAAACAAGGTGTGAATAACCATACCAATTCACTTGGTACCCTTAATATTATCACCTAATCAATGTGTCGGTTAACCACACACGCTCCATTGATCTATGACAAACATTAAGTCACCCTTCGTGGTCCTTACTGGTCCAAGTTAGTGTGCCGGTTAACCACACACGCTCCACCAACGACTTGGTAAGGTACAAAGTGTGAATTCCATGGGCTAGCACCAAATTCACATTTTTCCTAAAGTAACTAAGATTGGGAATTATTAAGATTTTAGTTACTTTAGTATTTATCATTAATACTTTTAAAGAAGGGAGAATTTAAAGTCATTGTCCTACCCGTTCGGCTAACGACCCTCCACCAGTCAAGCAAGCGGTGGGTGAGAGTAGACACCCATTAAGTCGCCATTTTATAGGCAACAACCTTATACCCACCTTATAGACCGGTTTCGTGAATGAGGCCTACTAACGGTAAAACGACTTGTTCTTATACATATATATAATAATTAACCATTAATGTTATAAATAGTATAAGTGTTGAATTTTAACTCTTTTAAAATTCTAAGGGCTAACTTGGAATTAAAGTATTCATAAGAGAAAACTTTTCAAATTCCAAAACTTGAGGGCACGTTTTGAAACTATTCAAAACTAATTAATTCCATAACTTATGTGTTTAAAGTAGCTTTAATCCAAAAACTCTTCAAGTTCCATAACTTATGGAAGACTTTAAACAAATAAAAGAATTAACTTTTCTTTATTTTTATAACTTATGGAATTAATTAAGGTTACACTTTATTTATTTATTTATTTATTAATGAAGTGACTCTTGAATTTCCATAACTTGAGGACAAGTTATGGAGTCATAAAAAAAAAAATTAAATGACACAAGACTCTTCATTTTGTAACCATTACCAACTTTTATGAGTTTTATGAGTCTTTAATGTGACTCTTCATGTAACTTGAGGACAAGTTACACAAACACATTTTATACTCAACTCTTAGATTAAAATGGATTGAAAACAACTATTTCAATTAACTTTTCTATTAATCTAAGCAACTCATAAGAACAAGATAATTCATATCAAACTTCTTCATGTAATTAGTCTAAACCATAAACTAATACAAAACATGAATCTATTGACAATTATCTTTGAAAATGGATTAGCATGAAAATTACCACATTAAAAAAAAACAAGTTTATAAGTTCAAAAACAATATAGGGTAATGTTCCTAGTCCATTTCTAGCCAAAAACCTCGAAAATATGTTGTCTGGGGTCCAACTCGTCGAGCGCATGAACAAAACTCGGCAAGTTGGATGCATTTTGCCTTGGACTCGTCGAGTCCCTTCATGGACTCGGCGAGTCTGCTGGGCTGACAGCATCAAAAATCGATTTTTCAGCTCCATTTGCAAGTATAACAAGAAAACAAGCCTAGGCTCTGATACCACTGTTGGGTTTTGAGCATTCTAACACTCCTAAGTGTACATGCAACCCTAAATACCTTGGATCTATGTTTTCTCTATTATACATGCAATAAGAATATCCAAGGTATTATCCTAATCTAGCATACAAAACAATGAGTGTAACAAGATAGAATACAGACCTCTTTGATGTAGAAAGTCTTCATGAAGCTTGAGTGCCTAGCCCCAATAGTGTGGAAGCCTCAAATGGAATCACAATCATCAAAACACTTAGAATAACTTGAGAGAGTTCTACACTTCATGAAATCGGCTAGCCCTCTCTAGAATAATACTAGTGGCCGATTTTTGTCAAGAATAAGATCTTTATATAGTGTCACAATTAGGGTAAATCCTTAATTGTCATGACTTTCCATTTCCTTGGATCCATGGGTTCAAATACACCATGGAGCATCCATGGACCATCCTATGGGTTTTAGCCCAACTTGATTATCCACGGAGCATTAGCCCACTATATAAGTATGGATGATTTACACAATCAACCCATATATTTAATTAGTCTTCTTTTGATCACTTAATTAATCCTAGATTAATTCTTGATCAATACTAATTAAATAATCTTATTATTCTTATTATTAATATACTAGAACTTATAATATATTAATAACCATAAGTGTCTTATTTCTCTCATTATAGTCTATCCAAGTGCATGATGGTATGCAACCCAAATGGACCATGCCGGGTCAGGTCAAGTCTTACCAATTATAGTTATGGACTTAGACATTAATCCAACAGCTTCCACACTATTGGGGCTAGGCACTCAAGCTTCATGAAGACTTTCTACATCAAAGAGGTATGTATTCTATCTTGTTACACTCATTGTTTTGTATGCTAGATTAGGATAATACCTTGGATATTCTTATTGCATGTATAATAGAGAAAACATAGATCCAAGGTATTTAGGGTTGCATGTACACTTAGGAGTGTTAGAATGCTCAAAACCCAACATGGAGTAGGGATAGAAGAGGTAGGTATAGTAACAGAGAAAGGAAAGGTTGGTTCTGTTGTAGTGGGAGGGATGATTATAGGAATAGAAAGTGGGGACGTCTGGTTCGGTGATGGGGATGGGGTAGGAATTTTAGGAGAAGGTGGTGGAGTGGGTGATTTTGTAATTTTGGGAGATGCTGGTGGAGAGGGAAGATGAGTGGCTACAGGAGAGGATGGTTGTTGAGGAGACTGAGCAGGAGTTGGCTCTGTTGGAGAAGCATGAGGAGCAGCAGCCTCTGTCTCAGATTGGTCATGTGGAGCAGAGCCAAGAGAAGGGGATCCTTTGGTCCTTTTAGCCATCTTCTTAACTTTCTTGGATTTGGACCGAGAAGGTTCATCTGCATCATGTTTACGCTTGGAGGATCTTGGCTTTCTCTCCTTTTTCGAGTCAGATTCTTTCTTATCGTGTTTCTCCTTTTTACTAGCCCTCTTGCCTCGGTTGGCAGGTGGATCAAGGGCTTCCAATGCGGCTTTTTGTTTGTCGGACAGAACCCTTGGAGGCAAGGGAGTTCTGGTGCTATAGTCCGCCATGATCTGGCTGTGAGGCGTGACACATCTGTACATGGATTCAGGGATTAATCCATAATGTAGAAACTTACTTGGATCAGAAACGATAATCTTCTTCGTGTGGTAAGAGGCAATTGAAGCCAGAAGAGCATCCTTCATCACAGGGATTTCTAGGGAATCCATGGCCTTCTTCATGATGAGCGTCCAGAAACATCCGCAAGAGATCTCGGAGTACCGGGTGGTGGTGTTTAGACTCTGAACGACTTGAGACCAGATTATGGAGCCATAATCGAGGTTGATGTCGTTGTAAAGACCATAGAGAATGGTGAGAAATCCTTTACTCGTGGTATCAGAACCACAACGTTCCGCTAAACCCTTGATTAAAAGGGTAAGCAAGCCATTCCATTGAGAAGTAAGACAGAATTTCTTGACCTTCGCGATTGTTGTAAGAACATCGGTATAGCCCATCTCGTACATCATCGAGAACAGTTGGGTAGTAGTGACAAAATCCGGTGAGATGATGGAAGAATCTACTGCAAGCCCTAGAAGAGAGCAAAACTTGGTTTTTGAAACGGAGGTTTTCTTGTCATGGATGGTGAAGTAGATGCGATCTTTGTGTTTGTCATAACTTGCTGTTGTCTAGACTACAGAAAGCAGGGACATCGGAACGGCTTCCACCTACGTGAGTGCCAACAACAATGGGGAATATTTTAGACATTCCACCACATGAAGCATGTACGCATCATATAAGAAAGGGGTCATCTCGATAATGATATTCTGATTAGGCTTGATGGAATGGAAAGATGAAGAGGCACTTTGATCTTGTGCAGAAGAAGAAGTCGCCATTGTTGAATTGAAGAAGAAGATGAACAGTGGAAACTTTTCAGAGAGAGAGATTGCGAGAGTGGTAAATGCCAAAGAACACGATCACCCCTTATTTATACCGTTCACTGGAGACAGAAAATTGTGATGATGAGGGAACCAAAACGTCGCCTGAAAAAGCGCGATTGGATGTTATGGTTTATCCCAGGAATACGTCAGCACACGTGGGTGTGAAACAAATCAACTGCACGCGCCCAAATCATATTTTTGTACCGTTTGAAATCCCTTGTGCCCTTGTTTGGTTACAACTGTAACTTAAAACCACATACCAAACAGCAATCAGAATGGTGGAAAAATTAATTTTTGTGCATAAGAGTGTGAAAGATAAAGAAATAAATCAAAGGTGTTTGAGATGTGAGTGTTGTCTATGAAGAAGACAGAAGGCGGAAGATTCCGGGCAAGAATCACTTCCTTCAAAGCCAAGAGAGACTTGAAGTGCTTGTGTGGTTTCCCTAGAAATACGATCAATTGTCTGTTAATAAACAATGAAAGGCATCTTGTGAGCATAGGCTGTGGGGTGGCTGTCCTCTAACCGAACATCAAGTCTCAACATAAAACTGAGTGTTGGCAGAGATACCTGTGAGACCGATGTGATCTGTTGAACAGGTAGGTGGGAATTATCTAGTGACAAGCATGGGATAAACAGAAATCTCAAAAAAAAATTAAACTGGACCTCTTTGGGAAGAAATGTCTTAGGAAGAGACGATTTCATAAAAGATCACGCAAAAAGAAAATGAGATTTCCAAGTAACATTTTGAGTATAACACACACCGTCAATTCATTTTAGGTATTGGATGTTGGGTTTCACTAGGAACGTGGTAAACGAATCAAAGATCATAAACACAGATGTTGTGTAACCATAAGCTTCAGTGGTAAAGACCGAAAGCATCAAGGGTTACTTTAGGGAATCGAAGGTAAATGTAGAATTTGAGGAGGTGGTTAAGAGACCGAATGTACCTTCTGCTACAAAAGTGGGACAAAGCAGAGCAACTCATGTTTCAAATGAGAAGAGTAAGGTAGCTCTAGACCGAGTGTTAAAAAATAGCCTGATCGGGAAGAAACGATAGGTATTGATCGAATCATTAAGGCTTACTCAAGGTCATAGAGGCTTGTGACAACATACAACAGCATGCTTCTAGGGACGACTAACTAGTCTGAGAGAAAAATAAAACATACCTGGGTGAACACTATCGAAGGTGATACTTGAAGTTACCTGCACAAAGCAAATACCAACCAGAGTAGTTGAAAATGAGTAAGAAAACGAAATAAAAAGGTGATTTTGGAATGTTTCTGAAAAAGAAATAAAAACAGAAAGATAAAATGTTTTTGTGATTTTGAAAATTTTCTGAAAAAGAAATAAAAACAGAAAGATAAAATGTTTTTGTGATTTTGAAATTTTTCTGAAAAAGGAATAAAAACAGAAAGATAAAATGTTTTTGTGATTTTGAAATTTTTCTGAAAAAGAAATAAAAACAGAAAGATAAAATGTATTGAAGATCTATTGATTTTTGAAGTATCGGTTCTTGGTTTGGTGATTTTCTGCACATGTATTGAAGATTATTGGTGTTTTGGCGGTATCGAATCAAAATTTTGTTCAAGTTACTGTTCATGGGGATTGCTCATCCACTGTTCATCTGGGTAATTCTTTATTAATCCTATTCGTATTTTTTTTGGATTTGATCGATTGTTTGATCCAAAATCGATCAATAATATCTCTTTTGATTTAGCCCAAAGAATCATGTTCCTATTCATCGTATTCACTGTATTTAGTTTTGGATCTGAAAATCGTCTATTTTATAAATAGTGGCCCAATTGTATTTGATTTTTATTCATTCAGCCGAGTTCATTGGTATAAGCCCTTAACTTGTTCTTTGACGTCGCACGCTCTGGTTCACACAGTCGACACATCTCAAAATTGTGAATGTTGCATCTCGATTTCGCAATTCGTTCTTATATTCTGATTGAATTCATGATTCACGACTCTTATTTAATTTGATTAACTAATCGATTTCTGTTCTGGAGTCAAAATTTCTAAATAGTTTCATTCTAAAAATCGTTTTTGATTTTATTTGATTATGGTGTTTGAATCGATTTGCTTAATCTGTTCCACATGTCGATTGGGTGTTTGTTCAATGGAAATTTCAAATTCTAATGATGAACGGATAAACAACACTGTATCTCGATTTGGAGGGTCAAACCATACAAAGTCAAAATCAGATTGCAATCTTAATCAGATTCGTGACTGGATGTGTAATGCGATCGAATGAAACTGAAATTGTGAAAACATTGTTTGGAACAGTGAATGTGATCGGAACCATGTCGATTGGAATCAGAACAATGAAAAGCAAGATGAAAGCATCATGTTTTTGGAATCGGAACTGAATGAATGATGATATAAGTGAATGCTCTTGAATTGAAAAACCCTGATATCGGAAAGAAGGAATTATATTTGTTGGGACAACCGAGCAAACTCCACAGAATTTTATGAAATAAGATTTTTGTTGTTCTCGGGTTCATTCTTGACAAATTCTGAACAATCAACTGTGTCCTCTACAGAAATTTCACTCATATTATCGTCTTCATTAAGCTCAGATGCATTTTCAACATCAATCTTATTTTCTGAGCTTAAATTGACATTCAATGAGTCGAATTTTTGTATGGTTTCGGTTCTTAGCTTCAGTTTATCATTTTCATCCAAAAGATTTTTGAGCATGTTCTTGTGGTCCTTGGATTTTATGCAAGATTCTATTTTGTCCAGTCCATACAAATATGTTGGATTAACATCCTCAGACGAAATAATACTCTCACAATTATAAGCATCAGCATCAATTTCATCTTCCTTAAACTCAAGAAAGGGTAAAATCATGCGATGAATCTTTTGCCCTATTTCACAATTCAAATGAAGCTGAGTAATATTAGAATAAAGACGTTTGGCAATTAGACAAAAAAACATTTCGCCCTTTCAAAAGCTTTAAATTGTCTCCTTGAAAATAAATATTTTCATCTTTTATTTTGATTAACTCCGACTCCTTCAGTTTGATCCACATCCGCCGTTCCTCACTCTTCGAAGACACCCTGCTTAATTGATAAGTTAGGTTAGAATTGGTGACCCGAGTTTGAGTTAAACTACTATCTAGATGAGAGATTCTCGAATTAAAACTTTTTTATTCATTTTCATAAGAGCATAGTGGGACTTTAAATGAGACAAAAACTGATTGTACCTTCTTGATCAGTTCATCAAGTTCGCTGAACTGCACGCTGAGTGGTTTGGCAGTAAAGCACAGATTCTGCTGTTCCTTGTCATCATTTCCACCATCAGTGTTGTATCCCCTCATCTGGGAAACGTCGGACACCATCAAGCATCTTCCTCCACTGCTTTCTTCTTTCGCTACATAAGCCTTTCCATCTGAAGGCTTCCTTACTTCGTCATCTTCGGAGTCGGTTGACCATACCTCCACGCCACCGAACTCATCATCAGCTACCGAGCCCTGCACAATTAAAGCATTCATGGAAGGGTTAGCAGCAGATTTCTTCTTCCTTAACTCATCGAGCTTTTTCATCAACACAACTTCTTCATCATTTTCTTCATCCTTTTCTGCCATCTTTTTGAGGATGTAAAAGACGCAATCTTTTGCATAATGGTTCTTTCCTCCACAATAATAGCAGCTTACTCCAGAATCTCCTTCTGCCTTTGGTTCCTTCTTTGATTCTTCAGCTTTCGGTTCATCCTTGACCTTTTCAGCGCTATAGCTTCCTTGCCAGTTTCAGTTCCTGTTGGTGGGGAATCTCTTCTTGATGAATCTCTTAGGGTTTGACACCATCATAGCGTAGTCTTCAGACGTGAGATCATAATCATCCAAGTTGAGATCTTCGTCCTCTATCACAGCTTTGCTTTTCGACAGGAGGGCCAACGAACCTAGACTTGAAACCACGGTTTTCTCCTGCAGTACGATCTTTTCTTGAGATTTTAGGATGCCCACCAGTTTCGCCAAAGAATAGGATTTGAATTGCTCATGTGCTTTGACTGTGGACACGATTGCTCTCCACTTAGACCTGAGTCCGTTCAAAAACGTAACCTTCTGTTAAATAAGCTTCCTTTCAATGTCATGTTTGATCATCTTGCTAAGAAGATGATTGAAGCGATCGAACATTTGAGTCACCGTTTCTTCTGCTCCTTGCTTGTACTCACCAAACTCAGACAAGAGTAAGGTTTGAATGGAGTGTTCAAGATCTTCATCTGTAGAGTACAATTCACGTAGCCTATCCCATATTTCTTTTGCAGTTGTGCATGAACTTACCAGCCTAAAAGTATCGGATTGAAGGGCAAATCTAATCAATCTTAGCGCTTTGATATTGCACTGAAATTTAACTTTTTTGTCTTGCGCTACATCTTTAACATCTTTTAGAAGATCATTATACTCCTTTTGAGTTTTAATAATCCTTGAAGTTGCTGAATGAGAAAACGGTCCAGAGATAATTGCTTCCCAGATGAGGTATCCATTATCCTCAGATCCTATGACATAATCTTCAAAGTGATTCTTCCAGACTTCATAATCATGGGTGTACAAGATGGGAATCTTCGTTGTTGATCCAATGCTGTTTGAAATATTGATGGGATTGGATTGTGACTCGTCCATAATTGATCGAATAACCTGTTCAAAGATCAGACTTGTAATATATCAAATTAGGGCAAAAACAATAAATATTGAGATACGTCAATTATGAGATGACGGCTCAATAAATATCAATGAATGTGGAATAACCCTAATCGAAGCTTTTTCACAGAAAAGAAGTGTATCGATTACACAGCCTCCTGCTCTGATACCAATTGATGAGTTTAAAACAAACTCGAAGATCGATTAGATCTATGAAACAGGTAGAGAAACAACTAGATAATCAATTAAGAACAAGTAAATGGATCAAAAGGTGTCGAATGATTTGATAAACAATCCTCAGAAGAGCTCTATAAAGAACATCAACTGTAGAGGATTTTAGGGTTTACAAATAATCAATGAGAGTGACGACCGTTACTATACGCATACATGCATGTATAAATTTATAATACAACCCTAACAGTTTTCCTAAGAAAAAGAAGGCTATTCTAGATAAACACGGATTGACAAGCCCAATCCGGCTGTAAAACATAAGGGCCCAAGACGCAACACAATAATCTTCAACAAGCGCTCTTCGTCAATCTATCCACGATCACCCAAATCGCATCGACTCCCCTCGCAGTCCGCGGCAATTTGGTGATAAAATCCATGGTAATCTGTTCCCACTTCCATTCAGGAATATCTAGCGGCTGCAATTTACCGTGCGGTCGCTGGTGCTCGGCCTTAACCTGCCGACAAGTCAAGCATCTCTCAGTAAACCATGCAACATCCCTTTTCATACAGGGCCACCAATACTCCTTCCTTAGATCCAAATACATTTTCGTAGCCCTGGGATGAATTGAGAATTTCGATCGATGTGCTTCCTCCATCAAAATAGCACGCGCACCATCCACAAATGGTACCCAAATCCGACCCTGAAAAGTCATAAGCCCTCGACCATTCGTGACGAATCCAGATACCTGACCTACAACCTGCTCCCTCTTCTGGTGTTTTGATTTCACAGCCTCAGCATGAGCTCCTCGAATAGTATCCAAAATCGGGGTCATTACCGTCAACCTCATACAAATATTTCGGATCGGGGCGCTTTCCGCCCTACGGCTCAACGCGTCGGCTACCACATTATCCTTGCCCGGGTGGTACAGGATCTCACAATCGTAATCCTTCACCACATCCAACCACCTCCTCTGTCGCATATTTAGATTTGGTTGATCCATCAAGTACTGAATTCAGGCTCTTGTGGTCCGTGTAGATGGTACACCGAACCCCATAAAGATAATACCGCCAGATCTTGAGGGAAAGCACCACAGCCCCCAACTCCAGGTCGTGGGTGGGATATCTCAACTCATGAGGCTTCAACTGCCTCGAAGCATACGCTATCACATGACCCCTCTGCATAAGCACCGCCCCCAAACCTGATATAGATGCATCACAGTACACCACAAAATCCTCCATCCCTTCCGGGAGTGCAAGCACCACAGCCTCACACAATTTCTAACGAAGTGTCTCGAATGATGACTGCTACTTCGCTCCCCATGAAAACGCAGCACCCTTCTGGGTCATCCTAGTAAGTGGCACGACAATCTTGGAGAAATCCTTGATAAACCTGCGATAATATCCAGCCAAACCCAGAAAACTCCTGATCTCAGTGGGTGATCTCGGCACCTCCCACCTCAACACCGCCTCAATCTTGGCCGGGTCGACCAATATCCCTTTCTGGTTAACAAGATGCCCGAGGAACTGGACCTCTCGTAACTAGAAATCACACTTGGAGAATTTTGCATACAGCCTCTCCGATCTCAATACCCCAAGAATTTTCCTCAAATGATCCTCAAGCTGCTCCCTAGACCTCGAATACACCAAAATATAATCAATGAATACGATCACCAACCGATCCAGCATCGGCCGGCACACCCGGTTCATAAGATCCATGAACGCAGCCGGGGCATTGGTGAGCCCAAAAGGCATCACCACAAACTCATAATGTCCATAACGAGTTCTGAAACCAGTCTTCTGGATATATTCATCCCGAACCCTCATCTGATGATAACCCAACCTCAAGTCTATCTTGGAGAACCAAGATGCCCCCTGCAACTGATCGAACAGATCGTCGATCCTAGGTAACGAATACCAGTTCTTAACCGTCAACTTGTTCAACTCCCGGTAATGGATACACATCCGGTGTGAACCATCCTTTTTCTTGACGAACAAAATCAGCGGTCTCCAAGGTGAGCTACTTGGTCGAATAAACTCCTTTCCTAACAGCTCCTGAAGCTGCGAGGATAACTCCTGCACTTCCGGTGGAGCGAGACGATAAGGCGCCTTGGTGATGGGCACCGCTCCCGGAACCAAATCGATACGAAACTCCACTTGCATTTCCGGAGGCACACCTGGTAACTCTTTGGGGAACACATCCGAAAACTCGCATACAACAGGAACGTCATCAACCGAATTGGGCCTCCCCACGGCCACTCGAGTATCCATCACGTAGGCTATGAATCCATTGCAGCCCTGCTGCAAACTCTGCCTTGCCCTCGCAGCCGAACAAAACGCCGACCCACACTGGGTCCCCTCGCCATAAACCGTAAGCACTCCCCCACTAGGGTCTCGAATTGTCACCAGCTGTCTCTCGTAGTAAATGAATGCCCTAAACTTACTCAACCAGTCCATGCCCACAATGACGCAGACATCCCCCATAGCTATAGGAACCAAGTCTATAGGGAACTCGACTCCAAAAATCTCGAGCACACATCCTCGAATCACATCAGTGGCGTATACCTCTTTCTCATCTGCTATAGAAACTCACAGGGGTTGACTCATCACCTCCCGATTAATACCAATGTGCTGGCTAAAAGCCAACGATACAAAAGATCGACTCGCACTTGAGTCAAATAATATCAAAGCAGGTACGAAATTCACAAGAAAAGTACATACGAATATCATAATATAAGCACAATATCTTAGCATAAAAGTAAATACATGAAAGAATACATACCAGCTACCACATCGGCGTCGCGCGGACCTCCTCCGCAGTCAACTGCAAAGCTCTTCTACGAGCCTTCGGAGCCTCGGCCTTCACTGACCGAGTCTCGGTAACCCTGGTAGCAGGCGTAGATCCCTGGCGAACCTGGGGGCACTCGGCCTTCCGATGGCCGGTCTGGTTGCAATGAAAGCAAACCATGAATCCCTTGGGGAAATCCCTAGCAATGTGCCCCTCCTTGCCACACTTGTAGCAAGAACCCGATCGACATGCCCCCTCGTGACCCTTACCGCACTTTCCGCAAGTGCGGCCCTTCTGACCTCCCAATCTCGAATCGACAGACTTGGTCCGCTTGGCTGCTGGCTGAGACTGAGCCAGCCGCCGATCCACCCGTTGAGACTTGGCCTCCTCCCTGGCCTGGGTCTCCAACTCGATCTCACGCTTCCTGGCATTCGCCTGAAGCACAGCAAAAGTATGATATGACGAGTTCGATACGAACTCCTGAATATCCCTCCTCAGTACACCCAAATACCGGCTCATCCGAGCCTGCTCCGTGGACACCTACTCGGGGTAGAACATCGCCCTCTCATGAAACTTCCGCGTGATCACCGTGATAGAGTCATTACCCTGCTTGAGGGTCAAGAACTCCTGAACCAACCGTTCCCTCTCCACTGGGTGAACGTACTCGTCTCTGAACATAGTAGTAAACCTCTCTTAAGTCACAGATGAAACCTCTGCCAAAGTGAAGTTCGCCGTCATGAACTTCCACCAATCCTTTGCTCCCAGGCGGAGCTGGTTCAAAGCAAACCGTACCCTCAGATGCTCCGGACATGAACAAGTGTAGAAGCATCCCTCGATATCAGCAATCCATCTCATTGCAGCGATTGGATCCTGCGTACCGTCAAACTCAGGTGGCTTCGTGTTGCTGAACTCCCGGAACAGCAACGAGTCACCTCCCTGTGATCTGGCAACGGCCACAGCTGCGGTAGCTGCAGCGGCTACAACCTCAGTCAACGCGGCGTACCGCTCATCAAATGTCTCCATCAGTGTGGTCGTAATGGACCCAAACATCTCTGGAATCTCAGTCCGGATCGCTGCACCCACCTCCTCATGAATCATCTGACGAAGCTCCTCGTCACTCACACTGCTCGTACCAGGTCTGTGGCGTGGTCCAACCATGATGCCTCTGAAATACAACATAGAAATATCAGAGACTCTATCGAGCAAAAATCGCTCTCGATAACGCAACCCTACTACGTCTCCGATACCCGGGGATTCTTACTTGCGTTGCCCACTGACCCGGTGTCTTCAGTAGTACGGGGCCAATACTACCAACTACACCGCATCAGCATTCACCCCAAGTCTTCCTCCCTAAACCCCGGATCCTGAGTACTCTATTCTTGCCATGCACTAGCTACCCACTCTCTCTCAAAGCACCTCATAGAAGCAGGTTTCCCTAGACTATGGTATCACAAATCAGGCCACTCTAGTCTTAATATGAATACCTAGTCTACTAGCATGCGTATCATATCATATCATATCTCATAACTCATATTGTAAGAGTATTTTGGGGATTTTACCGTTCGGGCGCTGGCTGACCGTACGCACTTCTTCTTCTTTGGTTGTTTCAAAAATCACTTATCAAATTTTATTGATTTATTAATTAAAATTTTCTCAAATCCCCGGTTTGAGTTCAGTTACGCCCGAAGGTGTACCCGAATCCTTCAAACCAAGGCTCTGATACCAACTTGTAACGACGTAAATTTTTAAAACCAATTTTTCATTTTTGCAAACATCAAAACTTTGATTAATATGTTATATTCAAACGTAAACAATATTGTCACAACCGAATACATCACAAAGATCATAAAAATAGTTTTCCCCGATAATGTGTACGATCACGCCGGCGCCTTGCCACAGTCCTCGATAGTACCTGAAACACATAACACAACAACTGTAAGCATAATTGCTTAGTGAGTTGCCCAAAATACAACCTACGCACATACGCCTTTCCAGGCCCTGACCTTCCGGTCCATGTGTCTCAGTGGACTTCCGTCTCGACTGGGTAAAGCTTCCGGTCCTACCCACATCAACCTCACGGTCCATATTATAACGCCTTTCGGCCCATAACATATTCGCCTTCCGGCCCGTAACATAATGCCTTCCGGCCCATATCAAGCATATCATACATGGCACATATAACGATTAACTTATCACACATAATGCATATATCTCATATCATATTCGACCTTCCGGTCACACAGTCAAACCCTTCCGGGTACAGTATAGTGAGAAGAGTCACCTCGTATATCTCGATAACTCGCGAATCCTGGAAATCACTCGTGCTCGATCCCCCGAGCTATAATCCTCCTATAACATCATATATCTCTAATTAATACTTTTACCACTAAGGTTGACTACCCCTATCAAGTCAACACTGGTGAACTCTGGTCAACAGTCAATGGTCAACTTGACCAGACTCGGCGAGTGCACTAGAGCGACTCGGCGAGTCTAAACGTTTTCACCAACTCTCTAGGATTCTCTTTTGACACGTCGAGTACTCCCCTGACTCGATGATTTCTACCTGGCATGAATCGCGGGGCCACCACGACTCAACTCGCCGAGTCATAAGAACAACTCGGCGAGTTCCAGCTCGACTCAGTCCACCTGTCAACCCTCTCTAATGTTGGATTAATGTCTAAGTCCGTAACTATAATTGGTAAGACTTGACCCGACCCGGCATGGTCCATTTGGGTTGCATGGCATCATGCACTTGGATAGACTATAATGAGAGAAATAAGATACTTACGGTTATTAATATATTATAAGTTCTAGTATATTAATAATAAGAATAATAAGATTATTTAATTAGTATTGATCAAGAATTAATCTAGGATTAATTAAGTGATCAAAAGAAGACTAATTAAATATATGGGTTGATTGTGTAAATCATCCATACTTGTATAGTGGGCTAATGCTCCATGGATTATCTAGTTGGGCCAAAACCCATATGATGCTCCTTGGATGCTCCATGGTGTATTTGAACCCATGGATCCAAGGAAATGGAAAGTCATGACAATTAGAGTTTACCCTAATTGTAACACTATATATAGATATTATTCTTGACCAAAATCGGCCACTAGATTATTCTAGAGAGGGCTAGCCGATTTCATGAAGTGTAGAATTCTCTCTAACTTATTCCAAGTGTTTATGGTGTTGTGTGAACCATTTGAGGTGTCACACTTGGGGCACTAGGCACTCAAGCTTCATGAAGACATTCTACATCAAAGAGGTATGTATTCTATCTTGTTATATTGATAGTTTTGTATGCTAGATTAGGATAATACCTTGGATGTTCATATTTGCATGTATAATAGAGAAAACATAGATCCAAGGTATTTAGGGTTGCATGTACACTTAGGAGTGTTAGAATGCTCATAACCCAACAGTGGTATCAGAGCCTAGGCTTGTTTTCTTGTTATACCTGCAATAGAAGCTGAAAAAAACGAATTTGTTGCTGTCTGATCAACAGACTTCGCGAGTCCATAAAGGGACTCGGCGAGTCCATAAAGGGACTCGGCGAGTCCATGCTAAAAAGTGATCAAATCGATCCGACTCGCCGAGTTGGTTCATGCACTCGATGAGTTGGACCCCAGATAGCATATTTTCGAGTTTTTTGGCTAGAAATGGACTAGGAACATTACCCTAAGTTGTTTTTGAACTTATAAACTTGTTTTTTAATGTGGTAATGATCATGCTAATCCATTTTCAAAGATAATTGTCAATAGATTCATGTTTTGTATTAGTTTAAAGGTTAGACTAATTACATGAAAAAGTTTGATTTGAATTATCTTGTTCTTATGAGTTGCTTAGATTAATAGAAAAGTTAATTGAAATAGTTTCTTTCAATCCATTTTAATCTAAGAGTTGAGTATAAAATGTGTTTGTGTAACTTATCCTCAAGTTACATGAAGAGTCACATTAAAGACTCATAAAACTCATAAAAGTTGGCAATGGTTACAAAAGATGAAGAGTCTTGTCCTTAAGTTATGGAGGTTCAAGAGTCACTTCATTAATAAATAAAAAAATAAAAAAATAATGTAACCTTAATTAATTTCATAAGTTATAAAAATAAAGAAAAAGTTAATTCTTTATTAGTTTAAAGTCATCCATAATTTGTCCTCAAGTTATGGAACTTGAAGAGTTTTTGGATTAAAACTACTTAAAACACATAAGTTATGGAATTAATTAGTTTTGAATAGTTTCAAAACTTGCCCTCAAGTTTTGGAATTTGTAAAGTTTTCTCTTATGAATACTTTAATTCCAAGTTAGCCCTTAGAATTTTAAAAGTTAAAATTCAACCCTTATACTTTATAATATTATAAGTTAATAATATTTATATGTATAAGAGTAAAGTCGGTCTTACCGCTAGTACGCCTCATTCACGAAGCCGGTCTATAAGGTGGGTATAAGGTTGTTGCCTATAAAATGGCAACTTAATGGGTGTCCACTCTCACCCACCGCTTGCTTGACTGGTGGAGGGTCGTTAGCCGAACGGGTTTTACATGACTATAATTCTCCCTTCATTAAAAGTATTAATGATAAATACTAAGTAACTAAACTCTTATAAATACCCAATCTTAGTTACTTAGGAAAAATGTGAAGAAGGTGCTAATCCATGAAATTACACTTTGCACTTTGTTTAAGTCGGTTAGTGGAGCGTGTGTGGTTAACCGGCACACTAACTCGTATTTAACAAGGTAGGCAAAGGGTAACTTAATGTTTATCATAGTATCGATGGAGCGTGTGTGGTTAACCGGCACATCGATTGAGGGGTAAACACTTAAGGGTACCAAGTAATTTGCATGGTTACTTCACACCTTGTTTTGTGATCCTCGGCATCCCAGTCACAAAACCTGAAGGGCACACTCGAGATTGAAACATGCCATTGAACAGTTCAATGAATCTCAAAAGATCTAGGAGTTTCAAAACCAATTAAAACCTAATAATACATTTCGTTTATCTTGTTGGAAATTGGTGAATCGTCATTCACCTACCTTCAAATTGTTTTATAGCTTGGATTACGGCATACCTCTTCTAAGTTATAAAATAGTCTGTTGGGTCCTAGCCTTAATATTTCATATTGGGTGTCATATTAAGGACTTTAAGATCAACTATCTTTAATATCTCCCAAAACATGTATGTTTTAGACATTTATGATCTTCCCAAATCTCTTGAAACAAGCTTTCCTAAATGAAGATGATATCCCATGGAAATCATACTTCTTTCACCTCCTCCAATTATTCTCCCAACCCCACAAGTTCTTGAAAAGTTTAAGATTACTCAAGCCCTAATGGCAAGGCAAGGTCTAGGTGTGATCACATCTTGGAGATGTAGTCACATATTGACAAGCCGGGAGAGTTGGGTGTCAAAGTCCTGAGAAAGTTAATGGCTTAACTACTTTCTAAGTCACATAGTGAGTTCTTTTGGAACACCTATGAAACAGACTATGACAAGACCCTTAATGATCTTATCTATTTGTTAAGATCAACTTCCTCAAAACTTGATGGACATTGACAATAGTGACACAGGAAATCCAGAAAAAGTATTCTCTTCCCAATGGAAAGGGATCGGCCATAGTCAACTCGGTTGATCAAATGGTAAAGAGAAAAACTAAGTCTGTGATAGTCCCGTGTACCATTATCAAAGGGTCCATATGTTGCCAAAGGAAGGGTCATTAGTTGCGAAGCTGCCAAATTTACCTAAGGATGTTAAAGTCAATAAGTTTGACTCTACTTCAGGTAAAGTCCACTACTCTAACTCTGTTAAGTTTCTATTCTGAGATTCTTATTACATGATGTGACTGGGTCACATGGTAATGTTTTAAGAATCAAAGAAAAGTAAAGGAACTTAAAGAAAGAATATGCTGAATCTGATCGCGTAGATGGATTTCTATCGCGTAGTTTGAAAATCGGATTCTTGAGCTACTTCTTAGGAGTTATGAGATATTGCTTAGGAATAGATAACAACAAGTTTTCATATGGATTGTAAGGATAAGTTTTCCGCAAAGTTTTAAAATAAAGAAAAAATTTTGATTTTATTTGTTTTAAAATATCCTTACAATGGCATTTGATGAAAAATTGTTGCTTATATGATTCCATTAATAGCAAGAGTGGAAATATGAAATTGATTCTTTCATTTGTGGTAATGTCTAAATTTATCAAATAAAGGAAAGATTCTCATCACCCAAGTCTCAATTGGATAGGAACTTGGAATCATGCAAGGTGTATAGCATGATGAATGAGAACTTTCAAGTATTGGAAAATTAAGACTAATTACTTGTTCACATGGATGTGTGAGTCAAGTAATGGACTAAGGGATCGAGTACATAGTCATGTGCACTGATTAAGTCCACCACAAAAGATGTAAGGCTATTCGTCATAGTTTACTAAAGCTCAGTAAATATGATTATACTTACAAGCTTAAGTGTAACTCTGAGACATTGGAAAAGGTTCCAATGGATAGCAGAGCGAATAAGAAGAATCAACTTAGGCAGAAAGATAAAAGTTTCTCAAATCTGAAAAGATGGGAGAGTACTTTAGTATCAAAGTTGTGATGAGTCATACTTCATTCCAATACAAGTCTTAGAGTCATACTCCAAGATTGTAATTTGAGTGACATGTCTTAAAGATGGTTTAAAACACTTATCAAATGTAAGAGTAAAAGTTTTCTACTCTTGTACATTTGAAATTGGTAAGTTGTGATGTTTTGGATAAAACAAAGATCAACTAAGGCCAATTGTGTGAAGTGTTTGTCTTGATTAGAATCCGCACTATCTCTTGGATGTTTGACAAGGGAGTCTTATAGGTCAAGAGGACAGTGGGAGTCTTAAAGGTCTTGAAAGTCTCAAGAACTAATCAAGAATGAAACCTAAAGTTCTTCACTAGCACACGACTTAAGGTTTATAACCTATCGTGTTGACATATTCTGTGCCCATTCCAGTTAAAGTTGGCTTTGCATATGAGGTCTTAGAGTTCTCAATGTGTTGCACAACAACTTGGAAGCAATGGTAGGCCCTTGAGCTACCAGGTGGCAAGAAATTAAGATTGAGCTCAGTCCATATGAGTTTGGATTTGTCATTGTCTTGTGACTGTGGTTTTGACAATTTACATGGATAAGAACACATACACCATTAAATCTAAGTGTCATTAAGTTTCTCTCCGATTCATGAAAATGATGGTGAGGAAACACTTTCACTAAGTAGAATTTAGCTAGATAGCAAATGTGATACTTTCACTAAGTGGAGCGTGTGTGGTTTACCGGCACACTAACCTGGACTTGTGAGAAGTAGCAAAAAAGGTCTAACCATTATGATTACGGCATCCCTCTTCATAATTGTTTAGACACACAAGTGTGCTATCTAAGGGAAGGTGTATGTTTTTGATAAAGTCTTATCAAAACAATCCAGTATCAGAAATCTGAACTTTGGTAAGAAAGTCAATAAAGTAGTGATTTCTAGAAGTCCAGCTGATTTCTGAGTACATGTCAAAGCTAGTGGGAGCATAAGTGTTATGCTAATAATCATCATGTTAGTGGGAGCATGATAATTATGATAAGTATTGCAAGTTAGCAATGTTAATTATCGAAAACAAAAGTTTCAACTGGGAAAGAGTTGTTTTGCTATAATTAAGGGAGAGGAAATTATACTTCATCTCAAATCTATAAGCTTAGATCGTGAGGTTTTAATCATTTAGTCAAGGATATATATAAATTTCATGTTGGAATGGCTCAACATAAGGAAATTATGTATATGGGTCCATTATTTGCGTTCTAAAATTCGATTATAATTACGGCATCTCTTTTCATAATCTGAATTATGAGAACTTGGCAAATTGAAATGGAAATGTTATAGCAAAAGACTGGTTTAGTCTTTATGTGAGACATCATGGATCGTGTCCCATATGCTTCGGATATAGGATCGATTACATGTGCTATATTCATCCTTTCTAAAATTTTCCAAATGTCTAGGGCATTAAGAAGGGAAAAGGTTTAGAACTGGATATGACTAAAAGGATTAAACAATTGTCGAGGAAAATCTAAGGTTTACCAAAGATTGGTTGCTCAAGGACAGTTGAAAGTATAGTGATAATTCTGGAAGGACCATATTGACATAATCTGTAAGGAGGCAACTCTTGTTCAGAAGTTATAATCAAAATGGAATCTGGAAATGTTTCAAAGTTAGAATTTTTCAATCTGTGAAAGATTAAGGAAACTTAATGCAAGAAGGATGGTTCCAAGGACTTGATCTCCTTTGGAATGCTCTGTAATGATTGTTGTTAAGTCTTTCTGACTTTATGCATAATCATTACAAGAGGATCAATGCATATAAGTTTAGAATCTAACAGATTTCAGTAAATGACATGAATTTGGAATTCTTGCATTTGCAGTAAGGATTTGGGAGTGTAAAAAGAGAATCATTGAAGATTATGTTCAATTGATCTAGTTCACAAAGTAAAGATCATAGACAAACATAGTATGCATACTTGGTGTATGGCATGACTAGTGTTTAGAAAACATAGTGTACATGCTTGGAGCATGGGACAACTATTGTTTTAAATTCAAGAATAATGTTGATAGCTGAAACAATATACAATAAATAATGTGTAATCATATGGTGATAAATAAAAAGTGTTTTATTTATATTCATAAGCTCTGAGACCATATTGGATTCAATTATTATTGTGTTTCACTTTGCATGTTTTGACTTCCCGAATAAACTAGGTTATTCTTCCGGAATGACTAAGTTATTCAAACCATCCACAGTCAGTCATATGTTGGAAGTAGATATGAATTAAGACTGTCATGGGTTGGCTTGTAGAGGTCTAAGGTGTTGGACAAATGGCTACAACACTCATGAGTGCTCATAAGTTCTGAGTATTGGATTCAACCCGCGCTCATTGGAATCACTTCATGGATTTTATCACGAGTGATCATGAGACGATAATATCTTATATTCTTCAAACCTAGAGATATGAGTTGTTACTATGAGTTGATAGTACATTGATTACACGAAACGCATTGGTAACTCGATGTTATAAAACGTGTCTTTGTGTATGATTCAACAAGTAGTATAACAAGCCATATGAGTCAAAGTTTATCCATTCCTTTTACCTTCGGGATAAAAGCGATATCTGTGGGCCCCTTGATGATTTGATGATGACAAATGGAAGTGCTCGGCCGGGCCAGGACTGATTTGATTTGTTCAATTAGTCAGTCGTCATAAATCGGAAATCGGGAAACAACAAATGGACAGAGAGAATGATTATAATCCATGTCTCAGTCTATATGATATCTAGAATGGAGGAATATATGATCCCTTATCTAATGGACAAGTCATTGACAAGATCAGAGTTCGACAGAAGCTTTTGAGAGCTACGATTGCCTGTTGGTTCCTGAAGTCATACGCAATAATAGTTTTAGACTTATCCAAGTGGGAGACTGTTGGATTAATGTCTAAGTCCATAACTATAATTGGTAAGACTTGACCCGACCCGGCATGGTCCATTTGGGTTGCATGGCATCATGCACTTGGATAGACTATAATGAGAGAAATAAGATACTTACGGTTATTAATATATTATAAGTTCTAGTATATTAATAATAAGAATAATAAGATTATTTAATTAGTATTGATCAAGAATTAATCTAGGATTAATTAAGTGATCAAAAGAAGACTAATTAAATATATGGGTTGATTGTGTAAATCATCCATACTTGTATAGTGGGCTAATGCTCCATGGATTATCTAGTTGGGCCAAAACCCATATGATGCTCCTTGGATGCTCCATGGTGTATTTTAACCCATGGATCCAAGGAAATGGAAAGTCATGACAATTAGAGTTTACCCTAATTGTAACACTATATATAGATATTCTTCTTGACCAAAATCGGCCACTAGATTATTCTAGAGAGGGCTAGCCGATTTCATGAAGTGTACAATTCTCTCTAACTTATTCCAAGTGTTTATGGTGTTGTGTGAACCATTTGAGGTGTCACACTTGGGGCACTAGGCACTCATGCTTCATGAAGACATTCTACATCAAAGAGGTATGTATTCTATCTTGTTATATTGATAGTTTTGTATGCTAGATTAGGATAATACCTTGGATGTTCATATTTGCATGTATAATAGAGAAAACATAGATCCAAGGTATTTAGGGTTGCATGTACACTTAGGAGTGTTAGAATGCTCATAACCCAACATCTAACTCTACATGACTCACTGAGTCAACCATAACTCGGCAGGACCACTCACCGAGTGGTTAAGGACAATCTTCATGCTACTCGCCGAGTCTGTTCTTCAGACTCGGCGAGTCCATGCCATGCATCAACTTAATCTCGCTTCTGAGGTCAGATCCGCTCCATCCACACATAGATCTGGCCCTCCTAAGCTCATTCATCACGTAAAGTCACAGTCTTGGCTACCATGCAACACCCACAAGGCTCTTTTTGGAGAAATGACCTCTAAGATGGCAACCCTAGTCTCCAAACCAAAAGGAAGGACATAAATCATAGCATTAGGGACTTTCTGGATCTACTAAGGTCCAAATCGAGGTACCATATCCCCATGGGACCTCGCACACTTCAATTACAAAGCAAACAAGGCAAGAAGAAACCCTAGATTTGACCATATCAACAAAAATACGGAAATAAGCTCTGAATGATACCTCAAGAATCTTCCCCTGGCGAAATGGAAGTAGATCCAAGCTCCCCAACTCTTCTAGCTTGACTTTCCCCTTCCTTTCTTGCAAATACAAACAAATTTGGTGAACAATGGCCTCTTATCTCACTCACAGGAACCCTTAGCTGCTTTGGTGCTCTCAAGGATCAAGGTAGCCGCAATGAAGGGCCATAAGGTCCTTTAAATAGGGCTTAGGACCGGGAAATTAGGGTTTCATTAAACAGCGCGGACTCGCCGAGTCCATTCCTTGGACTCGCCGAGTCCAGGCGCGAACCCGCGTCCAGAACCACGATCCTACTCGGCGAGTTTGAGCTCCAACTCGCCGAGTCCCCTCACAAAACACCAAAAATATATGAATAAAAGATACCTGGAAATCCAGGCTATTACAATTCTCCCCCACTAGAACTAGACTTCACCCTCGAAGTCTCGCTCTGCAAATAGCTCCGGGTGTTGCTCACGCATCTCACGCTCCAGCTCCCAGGTCATCTCTGATCCCTTCCGATGCTGCCAGTGAACCAACACCAGGGGTACTTCCTTGTTCCTCAGAACGTTAACTTTCCGATCGCTGATCGCTACTGGTCTCTCCACATAGTTCAGGCCTGCATCCACCTGAATAACATCCAATGGCACCACTGCCGACTCATCGGAAATACATTTCCTCAACTGCGAGACATGAAAGGTATCATGGATCTGCCCCAACTCAGCAGGTAGATCCAACCGGTAGGCTACCCGGCCTACCCTAGCAATTACCCTGAAGGGTCCAATATACCGGGGCCCCAACTTGCCCCTCTTCCTGAACCATATCACTCCCTTACAAGGAGAGACCTTTAGGAGCACAAGGTCACCCACTTGAAACTCAAGCTCGGACCGATGTCTGTTTGCATAACTCTTATGTCGGCTCTGAGCGGTCAACAACCTCTGTCTGACTAGCTGGATCTACTCTGTCGTCTGAAGCACTATCTCGGTACTGCCCATCACCCTCTGTCCAACCTCTCCCCACCAAATGGGGGTCCGACACCTCATCCCATAAAACAACTCAAAGGGTGGCATACCAATGCTCGAATGATGGCTGTTATTATACGAAAACTCTGCTAAAGGTAGATAGGTGTCCCAGCTCCTTCCGAAATCCAAAACACATGCTCGGAGCATATCCTCAAGCGTCTGAATCGTTCGCTCGCTTTGTCCGTCCGTCTGCGGGTGGTATGCGGTACTGAAATGCAGTCTCGTACCAAACTCCTCATGAAACTTCTTCCAAAATCTGGAAGTAAAACGCACATCGCGGTCTAAAACAATCAACATCGGAACCCCATGCCGCGATACCACCTCCCTCACGTATAACTCCGCCAACTTCTCCGCAGAAGAGCTCTTGCTGATGGCTAGAAAATGAGTGCTCTTCGTCAATCTTTCCACGATCACCCAAAATCGCATCGACTCCCCTCGCAGTACGCAGCAATTTGGTGATAAAATCCATGGTATTATGTTCCCACTTCCGTTCGGGAATATCTAGCGGCTGCAATTTACCGTGCGGTCGCTGGTGCTCGGCCTTAACCTGCCGACAAGTCAAGCATCTCTCAGTAAACCATGCAACATCCCTTTTCATACAGGGCCACCAATACTCCTTCCTTAGATCCAAATACATTTTTGTAGCCCTGGGATGAATCGAGAATTTCGATCGATGTGCTTCCTCCATCAAAATAGCACGCGCACCACCAACAAACGGTACCCAAATCCAACCCTGAAAAGTCATAAGCCATCGACCATCCGTGACGAATCCAGATACCTGACCTACAACCCACTCCCTCTTCTGCTGCTTTGGTTTCGCAGCCTCAGCCTGAGCTCCTCGAATAGTATCCAAAATCGGGGTCATTACCGTCAACCTCATACAAATATCTTGGATCGGGGAACTTTCCGCCCTACGGCCCAACGCATCGGCTACCACATTAGCCTTGCTCGGGTGGTACAGGATCTCATAATCGTAATCCTTCACCACATCCAACCACCTCCTCTGTCGCATATTCAGATTTGGTTGATCCATCAAGTACTTCAGGCTCTTGTGGTCCGTGTAGATGGTACACCGAACCCCATAAAGATAATACCGCCAGATCTTGAGGGAAAGCACCATAGCCCCCAACTCCAGGTCGTGGGTGGGATATCTCGACTCATGAGGCTTCAACTGCCTCGAAGCATACGCTATCACATGACCCCTCTGCATAAGCACCGCCCCCAAACCTGATATAGATGCATCACAGTACACCAGAAAATCCTCCATCCCTTCCGAGAGTGCAAGCACCACAGCCTCACACAATTTCTAACGAAGCGTCTCGAATGATGACTGCTACTTCGCTCCCCATGAAAACGCAGCACCCTTCCGGGTCATCCTAGTAAGTGGCACGACAATCTTGGAGAAATCCTTGATAAACCTGCGATAATATCCAGCCAAACCCAGAAAACTCCTGATCTCAGTGGGTGATCTCGGCACCTCCCACCTCAACACCACCTCAATCTTGGCCAGGTCGACCAATATCCCTTTCTGGTTAACAAGATGCCCGAGGAACTGGACCTCTCGTAACTAGAAATCACACTTGGAGAATTTTGCATACAGCCTCTCCGATCTCAATACCCCAAGAATTTCCCTCAAATGATCCTCAAGCTGCTCCCTAGACCTCGAATACACCAAAATATAATCAATGAATACGATCACCGACCGATCCAGCATCGGCCGACACACCCGGTTCATAAGATCCATGAACGCAGCCGGGGCATTGGTAAGCCCAAAAGGTATCACCACAAACTCATAATGTCCATAACGAGTTCTGAAAGCAGTCTTCTGGATATCTTCATCCCGAACCCTCATCTAATGATAACCTGACCTCAAGTCTATCTTGGAGAACCAAGATGCCCCCTACAACTGATCGAACAGATCGTCGATCATAGGTAATGGATACCGATTCTTAACTGTCAACGTTTTCAACTCCCGGTAATCGATACACATCCGGTGTGAACCATCCTTTTTCTTGATGAACAAAATCGGCGCTCCCCAAGGTGAGCTACTCGGTCGAATAAACCTCTTTCCCAAAAGCTCCTGAAGCTGCGAGGATAACTCCTGCACTTCCGGTGGAGCGAGATGATAAGGCGCCTTGGCGATGGGCGCCAATCCCGGATCCAAATCGATACGGAAGTCCACTTGCCTTTCCGGAGGCACACCTGGTAACTCTTCGGGGAACACATCCGAAAACTCGCATACAACAAGAACATCATCAACCGAGTTGGGCCTCCCCGCGGCCACTCGAGTATCCATCATGTAGGCTATGAATCCATTGCAGCCCTGCTACAAACTCTGCCTTGCCCTCGCAGCCGAACAAAACGCCGACCCACACCGGGTCCCCTCGCCATAAACCGTAAGCACTCCCCCACTAGGGTCTCGAATCGTCACCAGCTGTCTCTCGTAGTCAATGAATGCCCCAAACTTACTCAACCAGTCCATTCCCATGAGGATGCAGACATCCCCCATAGCTATAGGAACCAAGTCTATAGGGAACTCGACTCCAAAAATCTCGAGCACACATCCTCGAATCACATCAGTGGCGTATACCTCTTTCTCATTTGCTATAGAAACTCGCAGGGGTTGACTCATCACCTCCCGATCAATACCAATGTGATGGCTAAAAGCCAACGATACAAAAGATCGAATCGCACCCGAGTCAAATAATACCAAAGCAGGTACGAAATTCACAAGAAAAGTACCTACGCATATCATAATATAAGCACAATATCTTAGCATAAAAGTAAATACATGAAAGAATACATACCGGCTATGACATCAGGCGCCGCGCGGACCTCCTCCGCAGTTAACTGGAAACCTCTTCTACAAGCCTTCAGAGCCTCGGCCTTCACTGGCCGAGTCTCGGTAACCATGGCAGCAGGCGTAGATCCCTGGCGAAGCTGGGGGCACTCGGCCTTCCGATGGCCGGTCTGGTTGCAATGAAAGCAAACCATGAATCCCTTGGGGCAATCCTTAGCAATATACCCCTCCTTGCCACACTTGTAGCAAGCACCTAATCGACATGCCCCCTCGTGACCCTAGCCGCACTTTTCGCAAGTGCGGCCCTTCTGACCTCCCGATCTCGAATCGGCGGACTTGATCCGCTTGGCTGCTGGCTGAGACTGAGCCGGCCGCCGATCCACCCGTTGAGACTCGGCCTCCTCCCTGGCCTGGTTCTCCAACTCGATCTCACGCTTCCTGGCATTCGCCTGAAGCTCAGCAAAAGTATGATATGATGAGTTCGATACGAACTCCCGGATATCCCTCTTCAACACACCCAAATACCGGCTCATCTGAGCCTGCTCCGTGGACACCTGCGCGGGGCAGAACATCGCCCTCTCATGAAACTTCCGCGTGATCACCGTGACAGAGTCATTACCCTGCTTGAGGGTCAAGAACTCCTGAACCATCCGTTTCCTCTCCACCGGGTGAACGTACTTGTCTCTGAACATAGTAGTAAACCTCTCCCATGTCACAGCTGAAACCTCTGCCAGAGTGAAGTTCGACGTCACGAACTTCCACCAATCCTTTGCTCCCAGGCGGAGCTGGTTCAAAGCGAACCATACCCTCAGATGCTCCGGACATGAACAAATGTAGAAGCATCCGTCGATATCAGCAATCCATCTCATCGCAGCGATTGGATCTTGCATCCCGTCAAACTCAGGTGGCTTCGTGTTGCTGAACTCCTGGAACAGCAACAAGTCACCTCCCTGTGGTCTGGCAGCGGCCACAGCTGCGGTAGCTGCAGCCTCAGTCAACGCGGCGTACCGCTCATCAAATGTCTCCATCAGTGTGGTCTTAATAGACCCAAACATCTCCAAAATCTCAGTCCGGATCACTGCATCCACCTCCTCATGAATCATCTGACGAAGCTCCTCGTCACTCACACTGCTCGTACCAGGTTTGTGGCGTGGTCCAACCATGATGCCTCTGAAATACAACATAGAAATATCAGAGACTCTATCGAGCAAAAATCGCTCTCGATAATGCAACCCTACTCCGTCTCCGATACCCGGGGATTCTTACTTGGGTTGCCCACTTACCCGGTGTCTTCAGTAGTACGGGCCCAATACTACCAACTACACCGAATCAACATTCACCCCAAGTCTTCCTCCCCAAACCCCGGATCCTGAGTACTCTATTCTTGCCATGCACTAGCTACCCACTCGCTCTCAAAGCACCTCATAGAAGCAGGTTTCCCTAGACTAAGGCATCACAAATCAGGCCACTCTAGTTCTAATATGAATACCTAGTCTACTAGCATGCGTATCGTATCATATCATATCTCATAACTCATATTGTAAGAGTATTTTGGGGGATTTTACCGTTTGGGCGCTAGATGACCGTACACACTTCTTCTTCTTTGGTTGTTTCAAAAATCACTTATCAAATTTTATTGATTTATTAATTAAAATTTTCTCAAATCCCCGGTTTGAGTTCAGTTACAACCGAAGGTGTACCCGAATCCTTCAAACCAAGGCTCTGATACCAACTTGTAACGACGTAAATTTTTAAAACCAATTTTTCATTTTTGCAAACATCAAAACTTCGATTAATATTTTAAATTCAAACGTAAACAATATTGTCACAACCGAATACATCACAAAGATCATAAAAATAGTTTTCCCCGATAATGTGTACGATCACGTCGGCGCCTTCCCATAGTCCTCGCTAGTACCTGGAACACATAACACAACAATTGTAAGCATAATTGCTTAGTGAGTTCCCCAAAATACAACCTACGCACATACGCCTCTCCAGGCCCTGACCTTCCGGTCCATGTGTCTCAGGGGACTTCTGTCCCGACTGGGTAAACCTTCCGGGCCTACCCACGTCAACCTCATGGTCCATATTAGAACGCCTTTCGGCCCATAACATATTCGCCTTCCGGCCTGTAACATAATGCCTTCCGGCCCATATCAAGCATATCATACATGGCACATATAACAATTAACTTATCACACATAATGCCTATATCTCATATCATATTCGACCTTTCGGTCACACAGTCAAACCCTTCTGGGTACAGTATAGTGAGAAGACTCACCTCGTATATCTCGATAACTAGCGAATCCTGGAAATCACTCATGCTCGATCCCCCGAGCTATAATCCTCCTATAACATCATATATCTCTAATTAATACTTTTACCACTAAGGCTGACTACCCCTATCAAGTCAACACTGGTCAACTCTGGTCAACGGTTAACTTGACCGGACTCGGCGAGTGCACTAGAGCGACTCGGCGAGTCTAAACGTTTTCACCAACTCTCTAGGATTCTCTTTTGACACGTCGAGTACTCCCCTGAGTCAACGAGTTCCACCTGGCATGAATCGCGGGGCCACCACGACTCAACTCGCCGAGTCATAAGAACAACTCGGTGAGTTCCAGCTCGACTCAGTCCACCTGTCAACCCTCTCTAACTCTACATGACTCACTAAGTCAACCATAACTAGGCAGGACCACTCACCGAGTGGTTAAGGAGAATCTTCATGCTACTCGCCGAGTCTGTTCTTCAGACTCGGCGAGTCCATGCCATGCATCAACTTAATCTCGCTTCTGAGGTCAGATTCGCTCCATCCACACATAGATCTGGCCCTCCTAAGCTCATTCATCACGTAAAGTCACAGTCTTGGCTACCATGCAACACCCACAAGGCTCTTTTTGGAGAAATGACCTCTAAGATGGCAACCCTAGTCTCCAAACCAAAAGGAAGGACATAAATCATAGCATTAGGGACTTTCTGGATCTACTAAGGTCCAGATCTAGGTACCATATCCCCATGGGACCTCTCACACTTCAATTACAAAGCAAACAAGGCAAGAAGAAACCCTAGATTTGACCATATCAACAAAAATACGGAAATAAGCTCTGAATGATACCTCAAGAATCTTCCCCTGGCGAAATGGAAGTAGATCCAAGCTCCCCAACTCTTCTAGCTTGACTTTCCCCTTCCTTTCTTGCAAATACACACAAATTTGGTGAACAATGGTGTGACAACTGCCAATTCAGGTCATTCTTGGACTCATGCATCTTTATAATAACCATTCATGCACAACATGCCATGACCTAGTAGTATGAATTAGGTCAAAAATCTTGCATAAACTAGGATCCAACTAAGGTCTAGGACTAATATACTTGATACTTACAATTCTAGTAAGTTGCTTAGCTACAATAGGAAATGCCAATACTATAATTAGAATAAAGCTTCAAGCTTTGTTATAATTGAAATAGGGTATAAAACTCTAAAAATAAATTAAAACATTCTAATTATACTTCAACATGTTGTTGAATATCAAACAATATTCCAAAAACCCTAAAGAGCCAAAAATCCAAAGTTATAAATTATAAAGCTTAAAAACTTTATAAAATTTGGCTATAAACTTCCTAATATCAAATTTTATTAATCAAATTATGGATTATACCAATGAATTAGAAATATAAATTACAAGTATTAATCATAAATTATTTGTTGAAAACAAGATTTTTAAATAAATCAAATTGCTTAATAAACATTTTATAAAAATGAATGTTTTTATATAAAATATAGGAGGGAAGTTTATAAAGTTTAAAATTTAGGAGAGAGGAGGCCAAAATGCATGCAAAAACCGGCCATCACCTCTCCCCATGCCCTCTCTCTTCCCCAAAACACAATCATTAAGCTTAAACCCTTACTCCACCTCTTCCCTCTTCACTCTCTCACTTCACTCTCTTCACACACTTCACTCTCTTCTTCCCTCTCTCTAAACTCAAGAAAATCCTCTCATTTCTCTTCAAAATTTCGAGATTGTGAAGCCCTTGAAGTGTTCTTACTTCTCTCAAGGTCAAAACCAAGGTAAACAACAACATCTTCTTCCATAGTTTCATGGTTAAACCTCTTTTTCTTCTTAGTCTTCTCTACTTTTCGGATTCTTTGCCTTTCCATGGCTAGAAATCTTTATTCTCCCCTTTTGGTTTGTAGATTCTCACCATAACACAATGCATGTGTTAGAGATGGTGAAAATCCGAGATCAAACCCATGCAAGGAGTGGAAAAGATGCACATATGATCATGTGACATCAAAACCTAATATTTCATGTTCTTCTCCATTTCTTTTGTGTTCATGCATGAACAAAAGCATTTAAACAATTTCTAGTACATCTTGGATGCTCATTCATTCCATGCATGTGTTAGAAATCGGGCCTTACCAAAGACATGCATGATGTTCTTGTTGAAATACCCTAATAATGCACACAAGCAAACATGCAATCTGCCAGATTACTTTGTTCGACTTTGAACAGTCATAACTCAGTCATTTCTAAACCAAATCATGATATTCTTTTTGTATTGGTTAGTTCCACGAGTTAAATTTCAAACCCAACTGGTCTCACTGTAAAATATTAAATATCCGATTTTTAGCAGATTTTACAAAAAGGTTGCGCATACAGCTCTTTTTCTGTGATCACTATTTTTATCTTGCTTAAACAATGGCCTTAAACCCAACCATAAATCTGAGGAAAAATACCTTAGAAACTTAACATATCTAGTGAATTATGGTTGAAATTTCGTGGCTTAAAACCTCACTGAATGGGCTACACAAATTCATGAACTTCAGCCACATTTACACTTCATGCATTATTGCATGCAACTTTTCTTAAATTGTTTGAAATCATTACCCTCATTTCTCTTCTGAATACATTTTTTTACATTTTTCCTTTTGAAAGCCCTTGCATGCATGAGATAATCTAGAAAATTTCAAGAGCTTTTGTTATTTCTTTGATTTATTAGAATTATTGCTAAAACCAAGGGCATAAATCATATAAAATACTTCTACAGGTCAATAAATCCTAAATAAATTCATGGATGATCCCTATGGGGAATAATGACCCCTCACCAAATTTCAGCAATTTTTGTTACTGTTTCATATGATTTCTAATTTTCTTTTATTTAGGACATGATAAATTACAAAACCACTTTATAGGATGTGAAAATTGTATCTAACAATTTTCACATACCTTACCTGTGATGGGTGACTCCATAAAATAATTTCAAGATTTTCCATCATGTTTTACTATTTTTCCCAATTTTTGGTAATTATAATGGTCTAAAAATGGGAGAAATAGTTCTGATTATCCAAAATTCATGAAAATTTACCAGGATATAATATTATAGAGTAGGAGGTTACATAAAAATTTTGAATATTTTTCTCTACTGTAAACTATTTTTCTCTTATTTTCTAAAGTTAATTGCACTAAAATACACTTAAATATACATAAATACCCAAAACCAGTTTATACATTATGAAAACCACTTTTGATATTTTTCCCAGGATATTTATACTGTAAATGATGTTACAAAAATTTATGGTGATTTATTTTAACTGTTTAATATTATTTCTTTAATTAATGACTATTTAAAGGAATAAAGCAAGGAAAAATAGAAATACCCACTGAAAAATATCTTTTATATTTTTTCCAGCCTATTTATGTATAATAACAATTAAATAAAAAGTTTGGGTAATTTTGGAAACTGTTTTCTATTTATTTCAATTTTTATTGAAATAAATGCTCAAAAATCATAAAATATAATTAAACAGCTTGGAAATCCATTTTTATAATTTTCCCAGCTTAGTATTGTGTAATAACAGTTAAATAAAAAGTTTGAGAATTTTTATCCCTCGAATGCTATTTTCGTGAATTTATGTTGTAATAAGGACTTAAAAATTTGGAAAGTTTATATTCCAAGGTTGTAATTAATCGCCCGATATATAGAATTTCATTACTTCAGAAAAAGTGTAACTAATTGATATAAAATCCAATACTAAAACATAAATCGGCATTTCCCTATATGTAGAGTTTAGTATATTAGCATTTGATATCGACATGGAAACTCACTAGTGCGTGTGTTTGATGTCGTAGGATCCCGGTAGTAAGACGTTGGTGCATCCCGAAGTACCGCTTGTGTCTACACAAAACATCGTGAGTATTCACGCACTCCCCTATTTTCGGTTTTTATGTTTTGGGGTGGAAAAGCATGTCCAGAAAAACTACTGTTTGCATGTTGTATTTAAATTGAATTGTATCAAACATGATTGCTCCCTATTTTCGGTTTTTATGTTTTGGGGTGGAAAAGCATGTCCACTCATTGTTTGCTCATACACATACAAACTCGTTTCTCGTTATAGCAATAAACTTGTATTCATTAATATTAATCAACTTGTTTATCATTGAAGCAATGTACTTGTATTTACGAAAAGCCTTATTGTACGCTCGATTTTTATAAACTTGTGATACTCACCAACTATTTTCATAGTTGACGCTTGTTTTACATGCTTTTTCAGGAAGTAATTAGTAAGTGGATGTAAAGATTCATCATCATAGAGCATGCTGCATCGTGTTGAAGCTATTATGAAGCTATATTTTGAACAATGTTATTTTGAAAAACTTGTATTTTGTTTCTTTTGAAGCTATGGGTTGTAAAATTTTAAATACTGCTATGGTGATGTATCTTTATCTTTTGCATTGAAACCGTTATCGCTGTCATACCTTGCGTTTCCGCTTTAGCGGGGTGTGACAAATGGCCTCTTATCTCACTCACAGGAACCCTTAGCTGCTTTGGTGCTCTCAAGGATCAAGGTAGCCGCAATGAAGGTCCATAAGGTCCTTTAAATAGGGCTTAGGACCGGGAAATTAGGGTTTCATTAAACAGCTTGGACTCGCCGAGTCCAGGCGCGAACCCGCATCCAGAACCGCGATCCTACTCGGCGAGTTTGAGCTCCAACTCGCCGAGTCCCCTCACAAAACACCAAAAATATATGAATAAAAGATACCTGGAAATCTGCGCTGTTACATTCTCCACAACTATAACATGCCTGCACGACACTCGATCCGGAAACTTGACCGATTGTTTGAATTGGCGTTTTGCAGTTTCGAGCGAGGTGGCCCTTCATGCCACATCCGATGGAAACCTTCTCACGGCATGGGCTGGGAATACGATGATGATAACTACACATGTTGCACCAAGGTAGATTACCAGCATACCTAGTGGCAGGTGCTTGAGCTGTAGGCACAGCAACTGGAGTAGCGGTAGCTTGAACTGTAGACACAGCAACAGGAGTAGCGGCAGCTTGAACTGCCATAGCTTCATGCCTCTTGGAGGGTACTTGTGAACTCTGACCCTTTCGCTTTTTCCAGAAAACTTTCTTACTCTTAAAACGCTCGTTCTGATGCTCCTGAACATTTTCATGGTTTTGGGGGTTGGTGTTACTTCCTGGTCCACTGAACCTGTTAGAGCACAAATTGATGGGTTTTGAGCATTCTAACACTTCCTAAGTGTACATGCAACCCTAATAACCTTGGATCTATGTTTGTCTAATTATCATGCAAAGTTGAATTCCAAGGTTATATTCCTATCTAGCATACATGGGGAACAATTTTATCATAAAGTATAGATAGAATAACTTACCTTGTTGTTGTTTGTGTTCCTTGAAACCTTGTGAGCCTAGCACCCCAAGTGTGATGCCTCAAATGCATCACACAACACCAAATGCTCTTGGAAGAACTTATGAGAGAACACACATTTCTCAAAATCGGCCAAGCCCTCTTGTTTCTTAGTGTAGCCGATTTTGGGTGGAGAACATGTTACTTATATAGTGTTGACACATCTAGGGTTAAACCCTAATGTGTCACGACTCTTCATTTCCATGACCCATGGGTTTGTAACTCCCATGGAGCATCCATGGAGCATCCTATGGGTGGAACCCAACTTGATAGTCCATGGAGCCTTTTAGCCCACTATACAAGATATGGATGATTTACATAATCAACCCATATATTTAATTAGTTATCTTTTGATCACTTAATTAATTCTAAATTAATTCTTGATCAAACTAATCAAATAATATTATTAATATATTAGAACTTATAATATATTAATAATCTCCAAGTGTTATTTCTCTCATTTAGTCTATCCAATTGCATGGTGCCATGCAACCCAAATGGACCATGCCGGGTCGGGTTAAGTACATACCAGAAATAGTTATGGACTTAGACACCTTATCCAATAGTCTCCCACTTGGATAAGTCTAATAACTATTACTGCAAGTATGACTTCAGGAACCGATCGGCAATCGTAGCTCTTTTCAAGGTTTCTCGAAACTGAGAAGATGATGGTACACCATTTCAGATAAGTGATCATATAATCCTCTGTTCTAGATATCAGTCGGACAAATACATGGAACAATGTCTTACTTATTGTCCAACAATTTGTTTCCCGATTTCCGATTTGTTTGACAAAGAACTTCATTGAACACATCAATTTAGTTCTGACCGGGCCCGGTACATAGGTCAAAACAAAATCATCGAGGGGCCCAGATATCAGCTTCTAATCCAAGAAGGAACAGATAAAATTCGACTCATATGTTTGTTCTACTACTCATTGAATTACACACAAGAGCGCGATTTATAACATCGAGTTACCAATGCATATTTCGTACAATCAATGCATAACCAACTTGTAAGTAACAAATCATATCTCTAGGTTTAAAGACTTATATGATATTACCGTCTCACGATCACTCGAGATAGAATTCCATGAAGTGATTCCAGTGAGCGTGGGTTGAGTCCAATGCTCAGAACTTATGAGCACTCATGATTGTTGTAGCCTTGTCCAAGACCTCTACAACCAAACATGACAGTCTTGATTCATACCTACTTCCGACATATGACCGACTGTGGAGGTTTGAATAATATGTTATACCAAATAAAATTATTCTGGAAGTCAAAACATGCAAAAGAAATATAGTAAACGATCGACAAGATATAGCAACACTTTACTCATAAATAAAACACTTTTATTCATCATCAAATGTCAATTACACTTTACAAATTTCGAGGTTATCTAACTACTAAATCTAATATCATCCTTCAGCCCTATGCTCCGAGCATGCTGGAGATGCTTAACCCGAGTCAGTCCCTTCGTGAGGGGATCTGCCGGATTCTCATCTGATGATACCCTCTTTGCCACGAGGAGTCCTTCTTCGATCCGATGTCTGATGAAATGGTATTTTCTGTCGATGTGTCTGGATCTCCCGTGATCCCTTGGTTCCTTGGCTAAGGCAACAGCACTTTCACTATCATAGAAAATTTCCATTGGCTCTTTAATAGCTGGTACAACTCCAAGGTCTCCAATGAAGTTCCTCAGCCATAACGCCTCCTTTGCCGCCTCGCTAGCTGCAATATACTCTGATTCACAAGTAGAATCTGCCACTGTCTCTTGCTTGGAACTCTTCCAAGAAATTGCTCCTCCATTTAGGGTAAAGACCCAGCCCGACTGAGAGCGGAAGTTATCCCTATCAGTCTGGAAGCTAGCATCACTATACCCTACAGCTCTCAAGTCATCACTCCCACCGAGGGTAAGGACCCAGTCCTTAGTCCTTCGTAGGTACTTGAGAATATTCTTTACCGCAGTCCAGTGTGCCTTGCCAGGGTTCCCCTGAAACCTGCTAACCATGCTTAGGGCAAAAGCTACATCAGGTCGAGTACACGTCATAGCATACATGATCGATCCTACAGCCGAAGCATAAGGTACTCGACTCATTTGTGCTATCTCAGCCTCAGTGCTAGGGCTTTGTGTCTTACTCAGTTTGGCGTTACTCTGGATGGGCAACTCTCCTTTCTTGGAGTCTTGCATTCTGAATCTCTTCAGAACCTTCTCCAAGTAGGTACTTTGAATGGCTAGGATATGGAGTCTTGCATTCTGAATCTCTTCAGAACCTTCTCCAAGTAGGTACTTTAAATTCAGTAATTAGCTACACTTAAACATTCCAAGACGTGAAAACACTCCATATCGAGTGTTTGGAGTGACCCGGGTGACGTTTCTGGACATGAATGGCTAGGATATGGAGTTTACTCTTGAAGAGTAAACTCTAAGGAGTGTTCACGGCCCTATACACCCATCCCCATGAGTTTACGGCCGTAAACTCATGGTGGGTGTTCTTATGAGTTAAATGGCCTTAAATTAAATGAGGGGTGTTGCTAGGTTTGGTTCAAGGGCATTTGAAAGGGTCTAAGTGTTTACGGCCGTAAACTCTCACCCAGATCATCCTTAAGTGTTTTGAAGGTCAATGATTTATCACAAATGATTCAACTCAAATTTACAAGCCAAGGGGGTGAGTTTAGGGCATCAAATGACCCATATTTAGGAGTTTACGACCCTGGAGCATATGCTTGTTGGATAAGGTGTCTAAGTCCATAACTATTTCTGGTATGTACTTGACCCGACCCGGCATGGTCCATTTGGGTTGCATGGCACCATGCAATTGGATAGACTAAATGAGAGAAATAACACTTGGAGATTATTAATATATTATAAGTTCTAATATATTAATAATATTATTTGATTAATTTGATCAAGAATTAATTTAGAATTAATTAAGTGATCAAAAGATAACTAATTAAATATATGGGTTGATTATATAAATCATCCATATCTTGTATAGTGGGCTAAAAGGCTCCATGGACTATCAAGTTGGGTTCCACCCATAGGATGCTCCATGGATGCTCCATGGGAGTTACAAACCCATGGGTCATGGAAATGAAGAGTCATGACACATTAGGGTTTAACCCTAGATGTGTCAACACTATATAAGTAACATGTTCTCCACCCAAAATCGGCTACACTAAGAAACAAGAGGGCTTGGCCGATTTTGAGAAGTGTGTGTTCTCTCATAAGTTCTTCCAAGAGCATTTGGTGTTGTGTGAAGCATTTGAGGCATCACACTTGGGGTGCTAGGCTCACAAGGTTTCAAGGAACACAAACAACAACAAGGTAAGTTATTCTATCTATACTTTATGATAAAATTGTTCCCCATGTATGCTAGATAGGAATATAACCTTGGAATTCAACTTTACATGATAATTAGACAAACATAGATCCAAGGTTATTAGGGTTGCATGTACACTTAGGAAGTGTTAGAATGCTCAAAACCCATCAGTGGTATTAGAGCCTAGGCTTGTTTGCTCTTATTTGTGCTTAAAAGTTGAAAACAGAATCGGAAATCTTGCTGTCTGCGAATGGACTCGTCGAGTCTATAGGGGGACTCGTCGAGTTCATGAGTATCTTCAACCAACTCGGCGAGTGAGTTCATGCACTCGGCGAGTAGGGTCGACTGAGTGCAGAATTTCGATTCAGTTGCTGGAAATGAATTAGAAACATTACCCTAAACTGTTTTGGTAATTGAAAACTTGTTTTTGGTGGTGTAATGTCTTTGCTAATTCATTTACAACAACTAGTTATCAAAATTACAAAGTTTTAAATGTAATTTTTGATTGTGTTCATATTCATGTTCTTGTTCTTATGATGTTTTAGATGATCATAGGAATTATTTGTAACCTATGTGGTAGATTAATTCTTGATCATAATGTGTTTTAATGGAGTCCATAACTTATCCTTAAGTTATGGAAAACCAAGAGTCACACTTGAATTAAAACCATTAAAAACACAAGAGTTAGAAAAATGAAGAGTCTTCATTTTATTACTCTATTAAACTCATAAGTTACAAGAAATGAAAAGTTTTGAAAGTTACAAAACTTGCCCTCAAGTTTTGGAACAAGTAAAGTTAAGTTAAAACTTTAAGTTCCAACCCCTAGAATTTTAAAAGTTAAAATTCAACCCTTATACTTATATTATGATGATTTAATAATTATATATATATGTATAAGAATAAAGTCGTCTCACCGCTAGTACGCGTCATTCACGAAGCCGGTCTATAAGGTGGGTATAAGGTTGTTGCCTATAAAATGGTGACTTAATGGGTGTATATTCTTACCCACCGCTTGCTTGACTGGTGGAGGGTCGTTAGCCGAACGGGTAAGACAAGGACTTATAAATTCTCATTCAAAGTATGATGAATATAATAAAGTAACTAAATGTTTATTAAATTCCCAATCTTAGTTACTTTAGGAAAAATGTGAATAAGGTGCTAATCCATGAAATTACACTTTACACTTTGTCTAAGTCGTTGGTGGAGCGTGTGTGGTTAACCGGCACACTAACTTGGACTTAACAAGGTAGGTAAAGGGTGACTTAAGGTTTATTATAGTATCGGTGGAGAGTGTGTGGTTTACCGGCACATCGATTGAGTGATAAACTTTAAGGGTACCAAGTGATTTGCATGGTTACTTCACACCTCGTTTTGTGATCCTCGGCATCCCAGTCACAAAACATGGAGGGCACTCTCGAGATTGAAACATGCCTTTGAAAAGTTCATTGGATCTCAAAGAATCTAGGAATTTCTAAAACCAATAAAAAACTAAATATCTAATATTTCGGTTTTCGTGGTGGAAATTGGTGAATCGTCATTCACCTACCTTTCAAATATGGTATAGCTTAGATTACGGCATACCTCTTCTAAGTTATATTATATTGTGATTGGATCCTAGCCTTAGTATTACATTTGGGTGTTTTATTAAGGACTCTCTTAAATCTATACTAAACTTGTTCTTCTCTTTCAGATGTCTTCAAATAATGCTTCTGGCTCGAATCCTAATGGCTCCTTTACTCTTATGAGTTTGTGTGGGAAAGTCACCTTTGATGGATCCAACTTCAATAAATGGATCAGAAACATCAGGATGATTACCCGCTACGAGGACAAAGAATATGTCCTTGACAAGGAGCTTAAGGAAATTGATGAGTCCACTGCAACTCCACAGGAGATCGCTGACTTTCATACTCATGAAAGAGATGCAACCAAGGTGGCTTGCATCATGTTGGCCACAATGACAGCTGAACTCCAAAAGTCTTATGAAGATTTCTACCCTTATGAAATGCACCAAGATTTGATGGAAAGATACCATCAAAGTGCACGACAAGAGAGGTACGAAGTCATCTGCTCCATGATAACAACCATGATGAAGGACGGAGATTCCGTCACGAGCCACATGTAGAAAATGCAAAGGTATGTGGATCGCTTGCTGAAGCTTAATGTGAACTTCCCTGAGGAGCTTGCAATAGATATCATTTTGCACTCCTTACCATCGTGCTATGATCAATTCCGCATGACATATCACATGAACAAGGAAGAGGTCACCCTCAGCAAACTTCAGGGACTTCTCAAGACCGCAGAAACAGGTCTTAAGGGGAAGTCGGTTGCTATCACTCCTACTCCAGACTCAACTCCGGTCTTGGCAATCGGGCAAAGTCGAGGGAGGAAGAGAAAGAGATCTTCGAAGGGTACCAAGGCTCGGACCCTTGATGGCTCTTCTTCAAGTGGAACCAAGAAAGGTTTCATTACTCCTTCTTCTGACCCAAAAGAGGCTAAATGCTTCTATTGCCATGAAAAAGCTCATTGGAAGCGGAACTGCCCAAAGTACCAGCAGGATGTGAAGGATGGGAAAGTCAAACCCAACCATGCAGGTATTTACACTATCATTTCTAATAACTCACCCCATTCGAAATCTTGGGTCCTTTATACCGGTTGTGGTATTCATATTTGTTGTGACTTGCAGGGACTAGGAAGAAGTGAGAATGTGGAGCAAGGAAGAATAAACTTAATCATGGGAAATAGGAAAGTTACACATGTCACCAAGATTGGAGTTTATACTTTATCGCTAAGTAGTGGGTTAAATTTAGATTTGAATAAATGTTGTTATTCGCCAGAAATGGCAAGAAATATTATTTCCTTTCATGCATTGTACAAACAAGGTTTCACCTTTTCGTTTGATAATGAAGTTGGTTCGATTAATGCTTTCTTTAATAATGTACTTTATTTTAAAGCATTACCTTGTGATGGTGTGTATGAAGCTGTATCTGTTGTAGATAACTTAGGAAATAATGTTTTGTGTATTGATTCTCCTAATAATAACTTGGATAAAGCATCATTATGGCATTGTCGTCTTGGACATATAAGCAAGAAACGCATAGGCCAACACCAAAAGGATGGAGTCTTGGAGTCGTTTGACCTAAAGTCAAATGATAGTTGCGAATCATGCTTACTTGGAAAAATGACAAAGTCACCCTTCACAGGCTCGTGTGAAAGGGGTGAAGGTTTGTTGGACCTTATACACACGGATGTGTGTGGACCATTCAAACATGCCACAAGGGATGCTAATCGTTATTATTTGACTTTTACTGATGATTACAGTAGATATGGATATGTCTACTTAATCAAGCATAATTCAGAGACTTTCGAGAAGTTTAAGGAATTTAAACAGGAAGTCGAGAATCAATTGGGCAGGAACATTAAGATGCTTTGATCCGATCGGGGTGGTGAGTATCTTAGTTCAGAGTTCCTCGACTATCTAAGGGAATGTGGGATTGTCTCACAATTGACACCTCCCAGGACACCGCAGTTGAATGGTGTGGCTGAGAGGCGTAATCGAACCTTGTTGGACATGGTTCGTTCCATGATGAGTCGAGCTTCGCTACCAATCTCATTCTGGGGGTATGCCTTAGAGACTGCCGCCCATATCCTTAATCTAGTCCCTACAAAGAAAGTTGCCAAAACTCCTCACGAGATGTGAACTGGTAAAGTACCTAAACTAGACCACATCAAGATTTGGGGATGCGAGGCTTTCGTGAGACGCGAGACTCATGATAAACTCGAACCCCGAAGCGAGAGGTGTATTTTCATCGGCTACCCACATCAATCCTTTGGTTACCTCTTCTACAGACCTAGTGACAATGTGGTCTTTGTAGCAAGAAGAGGAGTCTTTCGAGAAAGAGAGTTTATAAGCCAAGGAGACAGTGGGAGGCAAGTTGATCTTGAAGAAATTCAAGAGTCAAGTGGTGAAGGAACTTCAAACTCTAGTCCTCAACTTGAGGAGGAAACTCATGTTGAGCCAATTGACGAATCTGTACCTCTGAGGCGTTCCACGAGAGTTAGGAGTGCACCTGAGAATTACTATGGATTCCATATTACTGCAGAAGGTGAGACACTTATTAGTGATGAGACACTAGTAAGTCAAGATGACCCTAACAGCTACGAGGAAGCCATGGCAGGCCCCGAGTCTGCTAAATGGAAAGAGGCTATGGATAGCGAGATACAATCCATGTATGACAATCAAGTTTGGAACTTGGTTGAGAATGTACCAGGTCGAAAGACTGTAGGGTGCAAATGGGTCTTCAAGAAGAAGACCGACATGGATGGTAAAGTACACACTTACAAGGCTAGACTGGTTGCAAAGGTCTTCTCTCAAATTCCTGGAGTGGATTATGATGAGACCTTTTCTCCGATAGCCAAGATTAAGTCTATTCGGGTTCTGTTAGCCATAGCCGCATTTCATGACTATGAAATTTGGCAAATGGATGTCAAAACCGCTTTCCTTAATGGAAAGTTGGCTGAAGATGTTTACATGAGTCAGCCAGAGGGTTTTGTCAGCAACGAGTACCCTAATAGAGTGTGTAAGCTTGAGAAATCCATTTATGGATTAAAGCAAGCACCTCGCAGATGGAATCTTTGCTTTGATGAAAAGGTCAAGGAATTTGGCTTTTCTAGGAGTGAAGATGAATCTTGTGTGTATGTCAAGGCTAGTGGGAGTATAGTTAGCTTTTTGGTATTGTATGTGGATGACATACTACTTATAGGAAACGACATTCCAACCCTGCAGGAAGTAAAGTCCTGGCTTGGAAAGTGTTTCGCTATGAAGGACCTTGGTGAAGCTGCCTATATTTTGGGGATAAGGATCTTGAGAGATCAGAGTAAAAGACTAATTGGACTTAGTCAAAGTACCTACTTGGAGAAGGTTCTGAAGAGATTCAGAATGCAAGACTCCAAGAAAGGAGAGTTGCCCATCCAGAGTAACGCCAAACTGAGTAAGACACAAAGCCCTAGCACTGAGGCTGAGATAGCACAAATGAGTCGAGTACCTTATGCTTTGGCTGTAGGATCGATCATGTATGCTATGACGTGTACTCGAACTGATGTAGCTTTTGCCCTAAGCATGGTTAGTAGGTTTCAGGGGAACCCTGGCAAGGCACACTGGACTGCGGTAAAGAATATTCTCAAGTACCTACGAAGGACTAAGGACTGGGTCCTTACCCTCGGTGGGAGTGATGACTTGAGAGCTGTAGGGTATAGTGATGCTAGCTTCCAGACTGATAGGGATAACTTCCGCTCTCAGTCGGGCTGGGTCTTTACCCTAAATGGAGGAGCAATTTCTTGGAAGAGTTCCAAGCAAGAGACAGTGGCAGATTCTACTTGTGAATCAGAGTATATTGCAGCTAGCGAGGCGGAAAAGGAGGCGTTATGGCTGAGGAACTTCATTGGAGACCTTGGAGTTGTACCAGCTATTAAAGATCCAATGGAAATTTTCTATGATAGTGAAAGTGCTGTTGCCTTAGCCAAGGAACCAAGGGATCACGGGAGATCCAGACACATCGACAGAAAATACCATTTCATTAGACATCGGATCGAAGAAGGACTCCTCGTGGCAAAGAGGGTATCATCAGATGAGAATCCGGCAGATCCCCTCACGAAGGGACTGACTCAGGTTAAGCATCTCCAGCATGCTCGGAGCATAGGGCTGAAGGATGATATTAGATTTAGTAGTTAGATAACCTCGAAATTTGTAAAGTGTAATTGACATTTGATGATGAATAAAAGTGTTTTATTTATGAGTAAAGTGTTGCTATATCTTGTCGATCGTTTACTATATTTCTTTTGCATGTTTTGACTTCCAGAATAATTTTGTTTGGTATAACATATTATTCAAACCTCCACAGTCGGTCATATGTCGGAAGTAGGTATAAATCAAGACTGTCATGTTTGGTTGTAGAGGTCTTGGACAAGGCTACAACAATCATGAGTGCTCATAAGTTCTGAGCATTGGACTCAACCCACGCTCACTGGAATCACTTCATGGAATTCTATCTCGAGTGATCGTGAGACGGTAATATCATATAAGTCTTTAAACCTAGAGATATGATTTGTTACTTACAAGTTGGTTATGCATTGATTGTACGAAAAATGCATTGGTAACTCGATGTTATAAATCGCGCTCTTGTGTGTAATTCAATGAGTAGTAGAACAAACATATGAGTCGAAGTTTATCTGTTCCTTCTTCGATTAGAAGCTGATATCTGGGCCCCTCGATGATTTTGTTTTGACCTATGTACCGGGCCCGGTCAGAACTAAATTGATGTGTTCAATGAAGTTCTTTGTCAAACAAATCGGAAATCGGGAAACAAATTGTTGGACAATAAGTAAGACATTGTTCCATGTATTTGTCCGACTGATATCTAGAACAGAGGATTATATGATCACTTATCTGAAATGGCGTACCATCATCTTCTCAGTTTCGAGAAACCTTGAAAAGAGCTACGATTGCCGATCGGTTCCTGAAGTCATACTTGCAGTAATAGTTATTAGACTTATCCAAGTGGGAGACTGTTGGATAAGGTGTCTAAGTCCATAACTATTTCTGGTATGTACTTGACCCGACTCGGCATGGTCCATTTGGGTTGCATGGCACCATGCAATTGGATAGACTAAATGAGAGAAATAACACTTGGAGATTATTAATATATTATAAGTTCTAATATATTAATAATATTATTTGATTAGTTTGATCAAGAATTAATTTAGAATTAATTAAGTGATCAAAAGATAACTAATTAAATATATGGGTTGATTATATAAATCATCCATATCTTGTATAGTGGGCTAAAAGGCTCCATGGACTATCAAGTTGGGTTTCACCCATAGGATGCTCCATGGATGCTCCATGGGAGTTACAAACCCATGGGTCATGGAAATGAAGAGTCATGACACATTAGGGTTTAACCCTAGATGTGTCAACACTATCTAAGTAACATGTTCTCCACCCAAAATCGGCTACACTAAGAAACAAGAGGGCTTGGCCGATTTTGAGAAGTGTGTGTTCTCTCATAAGTTCTTCCAAGAGCATTTGGTGTTGTGTGAAGCATTTGAGGCATCACACTTGGGGTGCTAGGCTCACAAGGTTTCAAGGAACACAAACAACAACAAGGTAAGTTATTCTATCTATACTTTATGATAAAATTGTTCCCCATGTATGCTAGATAGGAATATAACCTTGGAATTCAACTTTGCATGATAATTAGACAAACATAGATCCAAGGTTATTAGGGTTGCATGTACACTTAGGAAGTTTTAGAATGCTCAAAACCTATCAATGCTATGGTCGTAAACTCTCAAATAGAGGGGTTCTGGTTATGTTTAAGGTCCCCAAATAATTTTTGGTTGGTTTTAGGATTTATTTCAAGGCTTATGAGGTGTGTAAGTTGCATTTTAACACCTAAAAAGGAGTTTACTCCCCATGAAATGGTGTTTAAAGCCCAAGCTTGTTCTTGGGTAGTAAACTCATGTTTACTCCTCAAAAATGATATTCAAGGTGTTCTAAGTCCAATTCAATAGGTCCTTAAGCCATATCTAAGCTCCTATGGTGATTTGGATGGGTTTTAAGGCTCAAAAACCCCATTTACATGTGTTCACGACCTAAGGTTGTTCCTGGGCGGCAAACACATGTTTATGGTCCTATTCCATGATTTGAACACGAAAATGAAGGCTAAGGATGTTATACTAGGAGCTAGGATGATTACCTTGGTGTTTTGAAGCTTGAAATGGATGATTTTGGATCAACAAGTTGGATTTGAGGAGAGAGGTTAGAGAGAGGGTGAAAAGGCTCCAAATGAGTCTTAATTCACTTTAAATATGGTTTAAATTGGATATACAGTGGAATTCTACCCGATACCGACATTAACCGATGCTTTGGGTCGCACTCGATTAAGTTGTCATTACCCGATATGGTCGAAACTAAAAATTTTCAAATTACTAGTTTGGGACGTTTTCACATGTTTCCAACATGTTTGGTTACTTACAAGGTCAAAATAAAATTTTTAACTTAATTGACCTAGTTCGAAGATGAAATCGGAACAACTCGCTTAAGACGATTTTTATTAACGAAATGGTTACGGTAATGGAACAAAATTTCGGGTTGTTACACCATATCAGGGCATAGAATTACCAGATCACAGAATCTATTCGTATAGGTTGATATGTCGGAACCAACCATTTCTAGACCGTAGAGTTCCTGTTCGAGTTTTTGTATTTCCCCTCGAGGACAGTACTCTTTCATCAGCATGGCTTTCAAGTTTTCCAAGCTAATTGAATTTGCCACAACAATAGTCAGAGACTTAACATGGGCATTACACCAAGTTAGTGCTCTGTCACAAAACGTACAAGTAGCAAACTTGACATTGTTTCCCTCCGGGCAGGTGTAGATTTCAAAGACCGCTTCCATCTTTTCAATCAATTGCCTTAATACCATAACCCCACTAGTTTCATTGAAGTTTCGGGTTTAGCATTTGTAAAGTCCTTGTAGGTGCATTCCCTTGGATACCCATGGCTCTCATCGTGGTTGGAAGGATGTGCACCTGTTCCCGATCCACTATGGGCAGGAGTATTGATGGCTGACACAGCAGATGCTATGGCTGTTGTGAAGGCTTCCTGGAACATGGTAGCGTCAAAAGGAGGCGGTGGTTGAGGTGGTGGTATCAGAGTTTCATTAACATTTTGACGCCTTGTACTTCTGTGAGGAGGCATCTTTTAACTATACGTTTAAAAGAGATGACAACACAGTAAGAATGAATGAATAATGAGAGTGACTCATGGACTAACCCTCCATAGTCCAACAACACAATTTAATAACACCTCTAAATGAAGATGATAGCATTTGGATAATAAATTCCATATGATTAGATATCTGTCAATAATACTGGAATTACAGATGTAACAAGTTTGGGAAAATTGGCCTAGAAGTAGGCCGTACATCAACCAAGATAGGAAATTTTTGACATAACTAAGATCGTACCAAGACCTAGTAGGTCTAAGATCTACAAAGATAGGGAATTAGACCAGAGTTTTTACATAACTAGGTTATATCCAAAAAGAGAATTTGATGAGATTCTATTGGCGACGAGAACTACTAGCATGAGTTCTTGATCCCGACAGTAGGCGTTCTATGCCCCTCATACGCCTGTTAGCTCTCAGTTGCTGATCTCAAAGTTCCCTAACTTCAGCTTGGGTTTTAGCAAGTTCTCTCTGCAGAGCTGCATTGTGAACTAAAGTCCTCTCATGAGCGGACTCTAGTTGGCGAATGCGGACTGTGTTAACGCCAGAGTTGGCGTCAATTTCCATGATTCAATTGATAACTGCTCAACCTTGTAAGTCATTTCAAGAGATCCTACAACCAATGATAGGTAGGACCCTATCAGCTGAACGTCCCTCACTGAGGTTGTAGAAGCTTCTGTCTCAGTTGTAGGGGATAGGTTGACCCTGTTCCTGACTCCACCTACTCAAGTTTGTGGCCCATAGAGGTGTGGGTCCTTGAAATGTGGGACAGGGGTTCAGGTTTAGGTTTTGAGCAGCTGGAGGTAGGTTGTTGACTTCAGGCTCCGAGTCAGAACTATCAAAGAAGCCTACGGCATTGTGATCATCCAAAGGGATTTAATGATCATCTTCTAGTTCTTCCTCTAGCCATCCAACATTGCCTTGGTTTGGGAAGTACGGGTCGTCCTGATGAAATCCAGCCATGATATCTACGCGAGAAAAGGGATATTAGAAATAACTAAATAGACAAACTAACTAAAATAATTATAAGATGATCTTTATCAGTTGCTTCAATACTTGTTTAGTGCATACTAGTTATATGTCTTTAGGATAGGATAGACCTTAAAATAAGTGACCCTAACCCACCAACCCAACGAGGATAGGACCTAAGGAAAAGATTTCACAAATTCTATGTCTATGACATCCTAGTACATATAATTTTAGTGTATCCACTAAACAACTATTGACATAATAATACCCCTATGGTATTTCTTTGTAGTTGTGTTGGTAAGTTTTTAGACTTGTTGCCACATCATAATCATTCATGGGCATATGCTAATCACTCATCAGACCAGCATAGTTGATCCAGTTATGCCACTCCCAAGACTGACCATACATCCCCAAGCTTACTTGTGATATTCAATAATCGTAATACTTTTGTTCTTATCATTGTGACACTGATTTTAGTATGAATGCATGCATGTATACTTAAATATTTTATTGTTTAAAAGTATAAACTCTTAGGCAGAGTATTTTAATCCTAATATATTTATAGTTAGTATATCTTTAATGGGTTGATATACTATATTCACTATAAACAACGCTCTGATACCAATCTGTCACACTCCAAAACCAAGAACGGCGGAAACATTCAGGGGTGGAGGACGTGATATGAAGTACCATAACAGTGTAAAGTAGTAAACAAGCAACAACATCATCCATTGCATTAAAAGTAAAGTTTTAATACATGTGTGTTCCTTGATAGTAATAAGACACCAAAATATGTAATCAAAATAAAAGACGAGTCTTGTATGTGCTCCGTCTTCTCAAAACCTGATCATTGTACTTGTCTACTGGTGACCTGAGAATTCAAGTTATTTTGAAAGAGAGTAGATCAACATAAAGCTGGTGAATTCATAAGTATTTAAGTGTCATTACTCTATTTTGGAAAGCTGTTATGACTGCCATGTAAATCTTTGAATGAACATTTTATATAAGTGTGAAAACCCTAGAAAATCCCATATATCCTACTAGTATAAAAGTAGTCTTCTAACAAGACTTTGAATGTTTTGAAAGTAATAAAGATGTTTTTCCCTTGTATGACTACTATTAGCAATATATAGTCTACCTCATCGTTTATGTGAACGTATCACAAAATAAAAGTAATAGGGAAAATATAGCCATATAAGTATTATCCTTTTATATTAGGATAAACCTGACATCGCGACTACCGAATAGTATTAACCTTGAACCTCCATAGATGTTCATTTTCCTCTGTAGCTAATAGCAGGTTGAAGGAATGGTTAGGCCCGTAAAAGTACCCCTAGTATAAGTATTAACCGTAGGCATCCATAGATGTTCATTACCTCTGTTGCTATCAGGTGGGTGCCGGAATGGTTAGTCCCGTATGATATCCTTTTGTACTAGGATAGACAGAACTAATCTACATGTATAATATGTAATAGTATCTCATCATATAGTATCTAGGTACAAGTATCCTTCTAAGTGTATCCATGTAAGAGGATCTAGGTAAGTGTATCTCTTCATATAGCATTTAGTATAGACTCATTAATGAACTGACTCTGGTGTGATTCCTTGTAATAGGAATAATGTTTTATATCCCCTAAACTATCCCTATAATAGTTTACTGGAATGTGTTTGATGTCCAAAAAGGTTTATACACCCTTGCTACTTAAGAGTGTGGGAACTGAATGAAGGATGAAAGCTATCATATCAATACACACACACACACACACACACATATATATATATATATATATATATATATATATATATATATATATATATGAACATAAGTGTATAGATATAGTTTTGATCAAGAAGGTCAAAGAGGTTTTGTAAAACATTTAAGAGTTTTGAACAATAAATAACAATGAATTGATGTCACTTTATAAAACATTTCAAAAGTAACTCATTAGATAAGAAAATATTTTAAGACAAAAAACCTTTGCATGTATCACATTTTGATGCATGTGAAATCAGTTGGTTGAAAACACAATTATAAATCACATGCGATTGAATCTTTAACATGTTGTTTTCTACTTGTATTCCCCCCATTAAAGCATTTAAAATCATTTAAAACATTGATTAAGGGGTACGAACTCACATGTAGATGGTGGTTTGGATGTACTGAATGATGTAGGATTGCTAGGTGTCAAGTGAAGACTTGTACACACAATGATCCTAGTTAACATATAATCACACATATATGTATCCAATTAATCTTTAAACTACTAATTAACAATGCTAAGACATCCTAGGACATGCTAAACACCTTATATAAGTGCTATAAGTTCCAAGGATTGCATCTAATTGGTTGTTGGACAAAGCTATTGAGTTTAGGGTTCCAAAGAACCCCTTCTTGATGTTTACGGTTTTGTGACCCCAACTAAATGAGTTTACGGTCGTAAACCTAAGTTTATGGCCGTAAGCTCATTCCCCTTTGACCATTTGATGTTGTGAAGCCTTACAAGTCCCTTAGAAGTATTTCTACTTGATGGTTAAGTCCTTGGAAAAGATTAGGGCTGCAATTCCCTGTTTTGAGGGGTTTACGGCCCTAAGACCATTTCCCTTTGGTTTTGCGGCTGTATACCCTTATGGACCATGGTATTGTTGTGCTTTCGAGTCCCATACACATTAAGGTATGATTCTAGGCTAGTTTCACAAGGAAAGGAAGGGACTAGAGCACACTTTTGGCCCTTAAAGAAGGGTTGACGGTCCAAGGTGTTCTTGGGCCGTAAACTCTTTAATATTGGTTTTTCCTCATGATTTCGTGATGTATAGACGTATAATATGCTATATGATACTCTAAGATAGAAGCACTTACAGTTTGGGACGAAAGACTGAAGATCCTTGGGAGAGAATCGGGTTTTTCTCTAGTTGAAAATGGAACAAATGATTAAAAATGGCTAAGGGCCATATATATACCCTATGGGGTTTACGACCGCAAACTCCATGTTTGGGTTGTAAACTCGAATATCTTGGAGTATGGAATGTTATTGTTGCACAATAAACCCTAGGGCATCCTTTCTCCTGGTATCTCCTAAAGTGTTAATCATTGAATACTCAAACTTATTCCAAATAGTATGAAAATTAACAGTAACTGTTCTGACTTCTATTGACTTGATATGTTGTACAGAAAGGAAATTTCGGCTGTCACAAGTACATTCGTGGACTGGGTGAGTCCACGCTGTTTAATGAAACCCTAATCCTCGGGGGTTGGGACCTATTTAAAGGGGCTTATAGCCACCATTTGCGGCTACCAGACCCCTGCGAGGAACCCTAAGAGATCCAGAGTGTTTGTGAGGAAGAAGAGGTCATTTTTAATCTTTGTGTGGGTATTTTGCAAGAAGAAGGTGGCCAAGGCAAGAGAGAACTAAAGTAGGCGATATCCTGTGGATTTCAGAGGCTAGGGACTTCATTCTGAGGTATATATTTCGATCTTTATTCTTTTTGGTGTTAATCTTTGAGAGTTAGGGTTTCTAGTTGTCAGATAAGGTGTCTAAGTCCATAACTTATTTGGTATATACTTGACCCGACCCGACATGGTCCATTTGGGTTGCGCTTCACCCAAACTATTTATGGATAATTTTATGAGAATTGTATACTACGATTTATTAATATATTATAAGCTATAATATATTAATATAAAGTCATGATATTTAATTGGTTTTAATCTTGAATTAATGATGAATTAATTTAGTGATTAAAAGGAAGACTAATTAAATTATGGGCTATTACATTTATATGGTGTGAGCTAATACTCATTTGTTAATGGGCTAAGCTTATATGGAAGTCCATGGATGATCCATGGTGCTTTAACCCATGGATCCTTGGAAGAGGAAAAGACATGGGTTATTAGGGTTTCACTCTAACCATGCACACTATATAAAGAAGCTTATGTTGCATGAAAAACTACCCTAGTGTGTGTGTAATAGTGGTGGCCAAATTCTACGAGTTAGTATACTCTCTCATATATTTTCCAAGTTTGTGGTGATTTGTGATTTCCACTTGAGGCATTCACATTATTGGTGCTTGGCTCTCAAACTCCAAGGAATCAACAATCAACAAAAAGTATGTAATTCATCTAGTTCTTTTATGTTTAAAAGTACCTGATGCCATGCTAGATAGGTTATAAACCTTGGAAAATAATATTTTGCATGTACCAAGGTTTGTTTGTTTGATAGTTTATGCAAAATAGTGAAAAAAAAGTCGATATTCTTGCTGTCTGCATGATGAACTCGCCGAATCCATGGGGGGACTCACCGAGTTTATGACCAAATTCATCCTACTCGACGAGTAGGTTCGTGCACTTGGCGAGTAGAAGCCTCAGAATGCAGATTTTCAACTTTAGCTGCTGGAAATGGACTAGAAACATTACCCTAAACTCTTTTGGTGTTTTAAAACTTGTTTTAGTTGGTGTAATGGTTGTTCTAATCCATTTACAATAGCTTATATCAAAGTTTCATGCTTTTTATGTGTTCATATAATTCTTGAAACTTTGATGATCATGTTCATGTCCTTATGAATTTAGAAGATGATAGGAATTATTTGCTGAATTGTTTAGGATTAATTCTTGATCATTTATGTGCTTTAATGGAGTCCATAATTTGTCCTCAAGTTATGGATATCTAAAGGTCACCTCTTTTAAACACACACTTAAAACACATAAGTTACATGAAATGAAAAGTTGTGGATGGTTACAAAACTTGTCCTCAAGTTTTGGAATTTGTAAAGTTTCACACACTTTAATAAACTTTAATTCCAACCCTTAGAGTTTTAATAGTTAAAATTCAACACTTATACTATTTATAACATTAATGGTTAATTATATATATATATATATATATATATATATATATATATATATATATATATATATATATATATATATATAAGAATAAGTCGTTTTACCGTTAGTAGGCCTCATTCACGAAGCCGGTCTATAAGGGGGTATAAGGTTGTTGCATATAAAATGGTAGCTTAATGGGTGTCCATTCTCACCCACCACTCCCTTGATCGGTGGAGGGTCGTTAGCCGAACGGGTAGGGCAATGACTTTAAAATCTTATTAAAAGTATAATGATTATTATAAAGTAACTAAACATTTATTTTAATTCCCAATCTTAGTTACTTTAGGAAAAATGTGAACATGGTGCTAGTCCATGGAATTCACACTTTGTACCTTACCAATTCGTTGTTGGAGCGTGTGTGGTTAACTGGCATACCAACTTGGACTAGTAAGGATCACGAAGGGTGACTTAATGTTTGTCATAGATCAATGGAGCGTGTGTGGTTAATCGGCACATTTATTAGGTGATAATATTAAGAGTACCAAGTGAATTAGCATGGTTATTCACACCTTGTTTTGTGATCCTCGGCATCCCAGTCACAAAACTTGAAGGGCACAATCGAGATTGAAACATGCCATTGAAAAGTTCAATGAATCTCAAAAGAATCTAGGAATTTCAAATCCAATTAAAACCTAATAATTCATTTCGTTGTTCATGGTGGAAATCGGTGAATCGTCATTCACCTACCTTTCAAATACGTTATTACTTAGATTACGACATCCCTCTTCTAAGTATAATATATTGTGATTGGATCCTAGCGAGGAATATTATTTCCTTTCATGGTTTGTACAAACAAGGTTTTACCTTTTTGTTTGATAATGAATGTGGTGGTATTGATGCTTTCTTTAATAACGTGTTTTATTTTAAAGCATTACCTTGTGATGTTGTGTATCAAACTGTGTCGATTGCAGACAACTTAGGAAATAATGTGTTGTATATTGATTCTTCTACTAGCCTAGATAAAGCATCATTATGGCATTGTCATCTTGGACATGTAAACAAGAAACGCATAGGTTAACTCCAAAAGGATGGAGTCTTGGAATCATTTGACCTTAAATCGGATGATAGTTGTGAATCTTGTCTACTTGGAAAGATGACAAAATCACCCTTCACTGGTACTTGTGAATGGGATGAGGGTTTGTTGGACCTAATACATACTGATGTATGTGGACCATTCAAAACCGCCACAAGGGATGCTAATCGGTATTATGTGACTTTTGTTGATGATTTTAGTAGATATGGTTATGTCTACTTAATCAAACATAAGTCAGAAACCTTTGAAAGGTTTAAGGAATTTAAACAGGAAGTAGAAAATCAATTGGGCAGGAACGTTAAGATGCTTCGATCCGATCGAGCTGGTGAGTATCTTAGTACAAAGTTCCTCGACTATCTTAAGGACTGTGGGATTGTCTCACAATTGACCCCTCCCAGGACACCACAGCTAAATGGTGTAACTAAGAGGCGTAATCGAACCTTGTTAGACATGGTTCGATCTATAATGAGTCGAGCTTCGCTACCAATCTCTTTTTGGGGGTATGCCTTAGAGACTGCCACCCATATCCTTAATCTAGTCCCTACAAAGAAGGTTACCAAAACACCTCATGAGATGTGGACTGTGAAGGTTCCCAATTTGGACCACATCAAGATTTGGGGTTGCAAGGCTTTCGTGATGCGAGAAACTCATGATAAGCTTGAACCCCGAAGTGAAAGCTGTGTTTTCATCAGCTACCCACAGAAATCCTTCGGTTACCTCTTCTAAAGACCTAATGAGAATGTGGTATTTGTAGCAAGAAGAGGGATCTTTCGTGAGAGAGAGTTTATAAAGCAAGGAGACAGTGGGAGGAAAATTGACCTCAAAGAAATTCAAGAATCAATAGGTGAAGTAACCTCAAACACTAGCAATCAACCTGAGGAGGAAACTCCTGTTGAGCCAACTAACGAGTCTGTACCTCTAAGGCATTCCACACAGGTTAGGAACACACCTGCATTTTATTATAGTTTTCATATTACTACGGAAGGTGATACATTTATCAAAGATAGTACACTAGTAATTTTGGATGAAACTAGCAGTGTTAATGAAGCCATGGCAGGCCCGGAGTCTGCTAAATGGAAGGAGGCTATTGACAGCAAGATACAGTCCATGTATGGCAATCAAGTTTGGAACTTGGTTGACAATGTACCAGGCTGTAAAACAGTCTGGTGCAAATGGATCTTCAAGGAGAAGACCGACATGGAAGGAAAAGTGCACACTTATAAGGCTCGACTGGTTGCGAAGTGTTTTACTCAGACTCAGGGTATTGATTATGATGAAACCTTCTCACCGATAGCAAAGATTAAGTCTATTAGGGTTATGCTACCCATTTCTGCATTTCATGATTATGAAATATGGCAAATAGATGTGAAAACCGGTTTTCTTAATGGAAAGTTGGCTGAGGATGTGTACATGAATCAGCCAGAGGGTTTTGTCAGTGCAAAATACCCTAATAGAGTATGCAAGCTTGAGAAATCCATTTATGGATTAAAACAAGCATCTCGTAGCTGGAATCTTTGTTTCGATGAGAAGGTCAAAGAGTTTGGCTTCTCGAGAAGTGAAGATGAGTCTTGCGTGTATATCAGAGCTAGTGGGAGTATAGTTAGCTTCTTGGTATTGTATGTAGATGACATACTACTTATAGGAAATGTTCTTGTAGGAGGTTAAGTCCTGGCTTGGGAAGTGCTTTGCTATGAAGGACCTAGGGGAAGCTGCCTATATCCTAGGGATAAGGATATTAAGAGAAAGGAGTAAAAGACTAATTGGACTTAGTCAGAGTACATATTTGGATAAGGTGTTGAATAGGTTCAACATGCAAAATTCCAAGAAAGGAGATTTACCGATCCAATGCAATGCCAAACTGAGTAAGACTCAGAGTCCGAGTACAGAGGCTGAGATAGTAGAAATGAGTCGATTACTGTATGCTTCCGCTGTAGGCTCGATCATGTATGATATGACTTGTACCCGCCCAGATGTGGCCTTTGCTTTGAGCATGGTCAGCAGATATTAGGGGAACCTTGGCAAGGCTCATTGGACCGCGGTAAAGAACATTCTCAAGTACCTGCGGAGGACTAAGGATTGGATCCTTACCCTTGGTGGAAGTGATGACTTGAGAGTATTAGGGTATAGTCATGCTAGTTTTCAGACTGATAGGGATAAGTTCCGCTCTCAGTCGGGCTGGGTCTTTACCCTAAATAGAGGGGCAATCTCTTGGAATAATTTGAAGCAGGAGACGGTAGCTGATTCGACTTGTGAATTAGAGTATATAGCAGCGAGTGAAGCGGTGAAGGAGGTGATATGGCTAAAGGACTTCATCGGAGACCTTGGAGTTGTACCAGCTATTAAGGAGCCTATGGAGATTTCCTGTGACAGCAATAGTGTGGTTGCCTTATCCAAGGAACCGAGATATCATGGCAGATCCCGACACATTGACAGAAAATATCACTTCATAAGACACAAGATAGAAGAAGGAATTTTCTTGGAAAAGAGGGTATCGTCTGATAAGAACCTTGCAGATCCCCTTACGAAGGGACTGATGAGGGTTAAGCATTTACAGCATGCGAGGCGCATCGGGCTGAGGGACGATATTAGTTTTGCAGATTAGATAGCCTTTTCTGAAACTTGTAAAATGTAATTGACGTTTGATGACGAATAAAATTTGTGATTTATTTATAAGTAAAGTATTTCTATCATTGTCAATTATTTACTATTGTTTCAGTTTTGCATGTTTTGACTTCCAGAATAATTAATTTATTCAAACCTCCATAATCGGTCATACGTCGGAAGTAGGTATGAATCAAGATTGTCATGAATTGGGTTTGTAGATGGCTAAAGGTGTTTAGACATAGCAATGGTTGCTACAACGTTCATGAGTGCTCATAAGTTATGAGCATTGGAATAAAACCACGCTCACTTGTATCACTTCATGGAATTTATCTCGAGTGATCGTGAGACAATAATATTATATAAGTCTTCAAACCTAGAGATATGAGTTATTACCTATGAGTTTGTTGGGCATTGATTGCATGTAAACACATCAGTAACATGTTGCCATAAAACTTTCCTTTGTGTACAATTCAATAAGTAGGAGAACAAGCATATGAGTCGAAGTTTATCTGTTCCTTCTAGAAATAGAAGCGATATCTGGGCCCCTCGATCAGAACTAAATTGATGTGTTCAGTTAAGTTCTTTGTCAAACAAATCGGAAATCGAGAAACAACTACCAGACAATAAGTAAGACATTGTTCCATGTATTTGTCCGAGTGACATCATGAGAACAGAGGACTATATGATCACTTGTCTAAAATGGCGCTTCATAGTTCAATAGAGTTTTCGAGGGCTATGATAGTCGGTTCGTTCCTGCAGTAATATAGGCAAATACAGTTATTAGACTTATCCAAGTGGGAGTCTGTTGGATAAGGTGTCTAAGTCCATAACTTATTTGGTATATACTTGACCCGACCCGACATGGTCCATTTGAGTTGCACTTCACCCAAACTATTTATGGATAATTTTATGAGAATTGTATACAACGATTTATTAATATATTATAAGTTATAATATATTAATATAAGGTCATGATATTTAATTGGTTTTAGTCTTGAATTAATTATGAATTAATTTAGTGATTAAAAGGAAGACTAATTAAATTATAGGCTATTACATTTATATGGTGTGGGCTAATACTCATTTTTTAATGGGCTAAGCTTATATGGAAGTCCATGGATGATCCATGGAGCTTTAACCCATGGATCCTTGGAAGAGGAAAAGACATGGGTTATTAGGGTTTCACTCTAACTATGCAGACTATATAAACAAGCTTATGTTGCATGAAAAACTACCCTAGTGTGTGTGTGTAATAGTGGTGGCCGAATTCTAAGAGTTAGTATACTCTCTCATATATTTTCCAAGTTTGTGGTGATTTGTGATTTCCACTTGAGGCATTCACATTATTGGTGCTTGGCTCTCAAACTCCAAGGAATCAACAATCAACAAAAGGTATGTAATTCATCTAGTTCTTTTATGTTTAAAAGTACCCGATGCGATGCTAGATAGGTTATAAACCTTGGAAAATAATATTTTGCATGTACCTTAGACAAACATAGATCCAAGGTTTATTAGGGTTGGATGTACACTTAGGAAGTGTTAGAATGCTCAAAACCCAACAGTAGCCCCTTTAGAGTATGGATTGTGGTGCAACTAGTCCGTTCTTGTGGTAAGACGTTTTATCTGGATCCAAAGTGGTCCAGAGACCTTAACTCCTCGTTCTTTATGAGTGTCTTTGGGAGATAAGAGTTTGGGATGGCATATTGGGGCCATTTCTTCAAAAAGAGCCATTAGGTCCTTGCATGGGCATCAAGATCCAAACTTGACATGTTTATTTTGCTTAAGGAGGTCAGATCTATGGGTTAGAGGAACGGATATGACCTCAGAAGGTCATTTGAGTTTGAGCATGGCTTGAACTCACCGAGTCTAAGAACAGACTCGGCGAGTAGGATGGGTTTCCCCCGTAAATCACGCAGATGATAACTCGTTGAGTTAGGGAAGTGACTCAGTGATTCATTTGGGATTCTGAGGATGTGAGTTCATGAATGAACTCGCCGAGTCACAATTGTGCACTTGGCGAGTTTGGTCAAAGGGTTAACCATTGACTTTTGTTGACTTGTAGGGTTTGGTCACTTTAGAGTATTTGAGCCTCGAGAGGGGTAAAACGGTCTTTTACCCTCCCGAGAGTGCTAAGAGAGGGAATGGTCTAGCCTTGGGAAATGTGTTGATGCCAAGTGTTTATTTCCGTATGATTAGGCGGAGGCTAGATCCTATTTCACGGAGTCCGAGATTTCCGAGTTACACGAGGTGAGTCTTCTCACTATACGTTACCTAGAGTAGTATTATGAGTTGACCGGAAGGTCTTATGTGTTATGTATGAGATTGTGTGCCATGTATGAGATTATGTGCTATGTGATATATGTATGTTATATAATGGTATAGACCGAACCGGAGGGTCCAATGATACAAACCGGACCGGAGAGTCCAACGATTTAGACTGGGCCAGAGGGCCCAACGAGCTATAGTACTGGAGGGTCCCGCTGAGACACACCGACCGGAGGGTTGTACAGTAGCCTCGAGTGGTGTATGTGTTGTATGTGGTATGTTGGGGAACTCATTAAGGATTTATGCTTACAGTCGTTGTGTGTTGTGTTATGTGTTTCAGGTACAAGCAAGGACCGTGGGAAGGCGCTAGCGTGACCCGTACAGACAGATAGGATATTTGATTTGTGATCTTGGGATATGTTTGATTTGATAACTACTGTGAAATACTTTTGAGAATCTTTAATAATTAAATTTGGTTGTTGAAAAATGAAAAATTAGTTTTGAAAATCTCGTCGTTACAGATGGCCCGTAGAGCAGTCTAGATAGGTTGTAGGCCCTGCAAGGTGGTCTAGTTAGGTTAAAGGCTCATATTCGCATGCTATTGTTTGTTATGTTGTGTGATGGTACTTTGGGGGAACTCATTAAGCTTTGGATTACAGTTTTAATATATTATTTCAGGTACTTCAGAGAATCATGGGAAACTGTAACACCCCGTTTATTAAATAAATAAACTAATGAATGTATAGTAGCCCTAAAATCAATAATTATATACCAAGGTATTGGTTTTGGGAAGCCAAATGCCATAAGTTGGATTATTCAGGGATTAAAGTATAAATTAGAGATTGATTTTGTAAAGATTTATGATGGCAGGGACTAATTTGTGAATTATTGGGACTTTATTTAAGAACAATTTGTAGAGGAGGGGCAAGATGGTAATTATTGGAGCCGATTTGAAAAGATCCTAAGGGGGAGGGACCAAACTTGTAAAACTGGGGAAAGTTTTGATTGGAGCGGGATTTAATCCCGATGTATTCTTCTTCTTGTAACATTACCTAAACCCTAAACATATCTACACATTCAGCCGCCACCTTATCTTCTCCACCTTCCCAGCCATCACCTCCTCGCCACGACAGAAGGATCACCGGAGCAGCACCTTGTTCTATTGCCGGCGAAGATGAAGATTCGAGGAGATCAGGAAAAGCGAGGTTTGTGGGTGCTATTGTTGTTCGTGGGTGGGTCGCACTCTCTCTCTCTCTCTCTCTCTCTCTCTCTCTCTCTTTCTCTGTGTATATATATATATCTCTCTCTCTTCATGTCCCTTCTGTTGTTGCCTTATCCTATGACCGCCGTCGTCTTGTTGTTGTCGCCTCCAGCCGTTGCTCGTCGCCGAGAAGGTTGCGGCTGCATTCTTTGTCGAGTGTGGATTGTCGATTCACATTTGTTCATGGCGGTGTTGTGTGGGTCATGTCACGTATGGGTGCACATGCTTTGCGTGTGTTGTGTTATTGTGTAATTGGAAGCCAAAAGGAACCACCACCACCACCGTGAGGTGGTGGCTGCCATCGTAAAATCACCACTACCACCGCCATACGCCACCAAATGGGTGGTTGGCTTCTTTTTCCGAGAAAAAGATGTGAAGGTGTGTGTTTTTCAGTTTGTGGGCATGTATGTTTGGCTGGAATTCTCGGAAAAGGCATCACCACCATCGTGAGGTGGTAGTTGCCACCATCTACCACTACAGGTCACCACAAGGTGGTTATGTGTGTGTGTGTGTGTGTTTTTAGCTTAGTTTTATGTGTGTGTGTGTGTTAGTTAAGAGTTGTATTGTAAATTGTAACAAAAAAATGGAATAATGAAAAGAGGCTCAAAACCACCATCATGAGGTGGTGGCTGCCGCCTTCTGCCACCACCGGTCGTCGTGTCGGGTGGTAGTGTGCCTCGTTTGTATTGTGAATCGTTTGGGATGCTTGGACAAAGGACTAATAAACCCTAATGGGCCTAATAAGCCCTAGTGCACCCAATGAACCCCTAATTGTCCCAATGAAGCCCTAATGAGCCCTAATTGATCAAAAAACCTAAAAGCCCAAACATGTGACTAATAGGACTAATGAGCCCTAATTGATCAAAAGACCTAACTATTGGGCCTATTGGGCTAATATGGGGTTGGAAACCCTAATTAGGGTTTAAAAAACCCGAAGAATGGATTTATGGGCTTGCACTTATCGGGACCCACATTTGGGCCATTTGGAATGGAATTATGTATTAAGCCCAATCACACCATATTATTTATTTAGAAAAGTGGTGGGCTTAATGGATTAAGTCCTTAATGGGTTAAGTGAGAAACACTTAACCCTAATTGTCATTTTATGTGAAACCCTAATTTCTCTTGGGCCTTAAGTTGGGCGTTTCTATTGGGCTTTGGTGATTGGGCCAATAATGGGCCATTCAAGAACAATCATGGACTAGAATGAATGGATGGGCTTTAGGGTAAGGCCCATATGAGGGTTTGGGCCCAGTTTGGAAAATTAGGCCATAGATGGGCCATAATTGAGCCTCATTGATTATGAGATATTGGGCTATTGGAAATGCCAAATGTTTGGACTGGACTAAATGGATGGGCCTTAGAATAAGACCATGTAAAGGTTTGGGCCAAATTTGGAAAATTGGGCCATATGTTGGGCTTTGATACCAAATTTGACTTTTATGCCTTTGGAGTGTGAGTTGGACCTTAGGCTTGGAACCTAATTATTAATTGGGTATTGTTTGATGTTGACAGTTCAGGAATCTGTCAACCAGCAATTGGAGTTTTATTCGCGGGACTTCAGCAGTGTCAGGTGAGTTACCTTCCAGTAAGGGTGGGTCTAAGGCACCAATGCTGACCCATCAGTAGATGAATATGATTTAGATGATTGTCTTTGTGATAATTATCTGGTTTGCCACTATTTGATATGATTTATGTGTTGTGATGCTATGAGATATGTGTTAGTAGTAGTAGGGGTGAAATAGTCCCTAGTTATCGGTTGAAAGATACCGTAGACAGTTATTGGTTGAAAGATACCAAAGGGGTAGACAGAACCCATGCGTGCCTAACATTATGTTTATGATATGTTATTATGTGACTAATATTGTTATGATATGCTATTATGTGTTCAGTATGTTTATGCTATGTTATCATGGAATCAATATGTTATGACATGTTATTATGTGATAGTGGTAGGGGTGAAATTGTCCCCGGATACTGGTTGAAAGATATTGAAGGGGAGGCTAGTTCCCAATTACCGAGTGAAAGATACAGAAGGGGAGCCTAGCTCCCAGTTATGCCAGACAAATACATGTTCAAAGATACTAAGGGATAGGCATTATGTGGCATGTGGTATGATGAGGGAACTCACTAAGCTTCGTGCTTACAATTTTCAGTTTTGGTTTCAGGTACTTCGTTTTCAAAGGAAAGGAGCCGACGATCGCAACACATCACACCATGTTTTCCACATAAGAGATCTTTGGGATTACACTCTGATATTACTTTATGCTAACATGTTTGGCTATTAACACTTTGACTTTGACACAAGAAGTTATTATGGATGTTTTTATACATATGGTTTTATAATAACATATTTAAAAATGAAATTTTCGGTCTTGAATTTTGGGATGTTACAAGTTGGTATCAGAGCCTTGTTTTGAGGGATTCGGGCACACTATCGGTTGTGTCTGGACTCAAACTAAGGACTTGGTATGAAAAATTTTAAAGGAAAAATCATTTTATAAAAAGAAGTTTGAGAAGAATTTGAAAAGGGAAAAGGACTTTGAAAAGAACAAGGTGTGTGATGCGTGCAATCAGCCGAGCTCAAGTAAGTTTTCCCCAAGATACCCATACATGTTATCTTATGTTATTCTATGATATGATATGATTATGAGAACTTCTTGCTAGATTAGGGATGAGGATCTATGAAGGATGCATTACAAATCATGCCTATTATATGTGCTTGTAGAATTGCATGCTAGTACTGATCAGTCAGTAATAGGATAGCCTGTTTAGGTTATGCTTGATTGTATGAGGCTTTGAATTGCATGTACAAATCATTGACTAGAGGATATAATAGTTTGATTGGAATATGATGGGTAAATTTACCATTGTCTGAATGTTGCTTGCTTTGTGCTTTGTGGGACTCTTAGTAATGTGAGCTAGCTATATTCATGAGGTAGCTAGTTGAGATTACTGGGAATCTTTCAGAAGCTGAGGAATAGGTGAGTACGTGAACCTAGGAAAGCCTAGGATATGTTTAAGTGGGATAGTAGTGAGGTTCAGTGAGACTTGGGTGTACTAGTTTGAGGAAGTGAATTGGAGGATTTTGGAGGATTGATGAGGAAAGTATGGATAGGTGTGGAAGGTAGTATTGGGCCCATACTACTGAGAGCACAGGATCAAGACTCGAATTAGTGAGAGTCTTGGAGAATCTGAGAAGCTTCGGGGAGAAGTTTGTGACCCGGTTTACAGACAGAGGATGTTCTAGTTGTTGTCGCTTAGCCAATGGCAAGTGAGCTAGTAAGCGTGGCAGGGAGTCAGACGCTAAATGATATAACTTCCAAGAGGTTGCAAATGTGAGATCGATTTTGAACACTTTGAGAAGAGAGGTTCATGCTAGGTACGTATATTAGAGGGTCCCAGGAAGAGACCCATGACTTTTGATCATCGGGTGAAAGGCCAGCAGTGCCAGAGTCAGTGCAGCACGTACGAGAAAAGTGCACAAGGAAGTTTGACATTCCAAGGGTTTAGGCTACTATAGGTGTAGCGAGGTCGGTTATGTCAGCAGAAGGGGATTAGAATTCCTCCAGATGTTGCGGCTATGTCATATTTTACGATTATTAGGTGGATGTTGAAAATATATATCGCTTTAGAATTATGAGTGAGTTTGGATAAGTCAGTTCTCAGGTCTGTTTTCTGCTAGTCTTTGGGTTATCAAGGATCATATATGCCATCTTGCATGTTGAAAAGTCCTTGATGAACACGCAGAGGGACGCATCTTGTAGAGTGGGTTCTGCATGGACCGTTATCATTTTGGATCATTGTCGAGATCTGTGCAGGAGTACTATTTAGAGGGAACTCTGTCAGGGTTAGAGCAGTAGTTCTTCAGTGAAATCAACATTCAGTGGTTCTATCATGGTTCAGGTGTGGTCGACAATTATCTATGGATGAAATTTGGAGTTCAAGGAACTACCATTGCTAGGACAGGACTGGTAACATTAAGTGGGTAGTGTCAGTTGCAGACATTAGATAGATAAGTTGTTGGTCATCGGATGTTCAAAAGAATTGTATTTTTCGCATGGGCTGTGTTCGGTTAGAGTTTAGTGGTGCCGTGAGATTGGAACTGGGAATGAGGACTCGTCAGCTAGAGTGAAGATTAAGGCCTCCAATTGTCAGCATGGGAGGTGGATTGAGGTGTCAGACTAGACCATATTTCAAGAGTACTCACCATGATTTCTGAGGATGGGCAATCTCAAGGTTTAATCGGTGATTGATCGTTAGCATTGGTAAACTCAAATTGTCGACATTGGACTATTAAAAATTAAGAAGGATTGGGAATCCTTCGATTCTCACGTACCGTGAAGACTTAGTCGAATCTAAGTGGGGGAGAGACTTTTTGTAAGAATGGAATGGGTTTGGGGAAGTTGAGGAGCTTAAATAGGGCTCAAACCACGAAAATAGGGTTTAGGCACTGATCGCGTACGCCCAGCGTACTCCAGGTACACCCAACATACTCCCTGAATACCTAGTACAACCAACGTACTCCAGGTATGCTCAGCGTACTCCATGTATACCTAGTATGCCCAATGTACTCTAGGCACGTCACAACGTACTAAACTAAGCCCTAAAACCCTCCTAACTTAGCGGTCATAACTTCTTTGTTCCAACTCAGTTTTTGACGACCTTTATATCCACGGAATGGTAATGAGAAGCTCTAAAATCCTATCAAGTCTCCTTTTCCTTAAAAACTTCCAAACTTAAATCCAAAATTCATATAATGCCATAACTATCACAATACGGTTTTACCCATGGGCTCTAAAGACCAACCAAACTCTTAGATCACCTAATCTACATTACACACATCCAAAGGGGCCTAAATATCTCTCATCTAAGGCCCGAAGCCTTATGATAACTGATCTTTGGGAGAAGACGCCGAATTATGAAATGATTTGAGACAGTGTATTACAATATGATCTTGGCTCTTAGTTCTTCCCCATGCACGAGTTTGGTTGTCTTAATGGCTTAAGATGTTGGGATTTTTTTAGTGTTAAGAACTTATTGGCCATTTAAGACCATAAATTTGGAAACTTTATGGTCAAGCACAACATTTGGGACTTGGATCTGGTTTTGGACTCGGTTGATTTGTTAGGTTTGACCAATATTGACCAAAGGGTATTTTAGGTAATTTGGTATTAATTTAAGTAAGGAAATATTTTGGATAATAGGTGTCGGGTAGATCAGGTTTTCTAAGCAAATATTTATTCAGCTTGTGTTTAGACTGAGAAGTGAGTTTTCCTCACTATACTCGTAGGTCAAAGGCACCAATGCCGACCCACTAGATTATTTACCCTGGTTATAGAATAATGTTATGCTAGTATTTGATTGAGTAGTAGATTTGCATGGTTATCTATAATTGTTGGTTCTATGTTTGCGTTTGTTTGTTACATGTGTCGACATATTGTGGTTAGGTTGAAGTGATAATGCTTTGTTTTGAAGGCAAAGACACCTAGGGCGATCCGGATAGGTTGTAGGCCCTCAGAGGCAGTCCAGTCAGGCCGAAGGTCCGTAGAGAGGTCCAGATAGGATGTAAGACCTGTGAGGCGGTCCAGTCAGACTGAAGGCTCATATTTTCTGAAAGGTCATTATTTTGTGGTTTGGGCTAGGCAATCATTTGTATAAGTCTTGTTAAGTTCTTGGTCATATTTTATCTGTTTTGTAAGAGTTTACGGTTGAGCTATGTGTACGATCGTAAACCATTTTATGGCCAACTTTCCCATATATATAGCGCTTGTCAGTTTCTTTTCAGGTGGTTGACAAATCATAGAGTCACTTATTATTTACGGCCTCGAGGTGTATTAGATTTTATTTGGTATAAAACGTGTGCATGCTTGGATTAATATGTTTTCTACTACATTTTATGTTTGATCGATTGATATATGTTTGATCAATGTTTGGATTCTCAGTTTTAGGGACTTACAATTGGTATCAAAGCCATTCGGTGTCAAAACAAATCTCAATCGTGTTCTCGGTTAAAATGATCTTCAGGTTCTTCACCATTCAAGGCGTGATTCTACATTTTCATAGCTAAACGATCTTGTGTTTTGCCTTTTTTTTCTAGAAGTTTTCGGTATACACTGTTGAAGGGAGTACGACTGTAAACAGATAATCTGCATAGACCGCAAACTGCCTGGACCGAAAACGTGTGTACGACCGTAAACAGCTTCTGGTCGTAAACACCCAACCATATATAGGCTTACGTCCGTAAACTCTCCAGCTTTCGATTCTTAAATTTAATAATTTGAATTAATTAACTAAAATCAGAAAATTAAAAAAAAAATGGATTCACAAAATTCTCATCATGAACTTGACTCTGTCATGGGCACTACCACTCGCATATCCCATCTGCTGTCTGCTGAGGGGTTTCTAGAATGGAAGTATCACATGGAGAAATACATCAAAATGAAAGATTTCAAAATTTGGAGATGTATTTTGAAGGGCCCCATCAAAATCACTACCACACTTCTGGATAAAACAATTATCGACAAAGCCATTGAAGAATACACCGATGAAGAATTCGACAAGATTGAACAGCAGGAAAGAGCACTTGCTACCCTCACTATATCTTTTTCTCCTGAAATTGCCCAGGGATTTTGGGAATACAAATCTGCTAAAGCTCTATGGGAAGCCTTATTAGAAGTGTATGAGGAAATGAGGACATGAAACAAACCCGTTAAGACACATTGAGGCAGAAATTCAACTTGTTTAATCATGTCATTGGAGAATCTCTAGAAGCTCAGCTTCAACACTTCATCACACTCACCATTGAAATGAGTTCAGTTGGTGTTTTTATGTCAAGGTTAGAAGTGAATAAGAAGTTACTCAACTCTCTTCCAAAAACTTGGGATATGAATGTAGCTGTCATCAAGAAAACAAAAGACCTTAATCGACTTAGTTTGGATGAAATCATGGCCATCATTAAAGCTTGTGATCTGGATGACAAACAAAGAGAGATCAATCACATTAATTTTTATTCCTGTGCAAATCTTGTAATTTAGTCAAACAATGCTTTCTCATCTTTCACCAATCCTCAAGTTCCACCCTTTGGTACTCCACAATCATCATTTGTTACTCCTCAGTCATCCTTTGCTGCTCAACCTTCATTTGCTGCTTCCCAACCATATCCTCAGGTTGCTTCTTCTTCAAAGACAAATGTTCCAGCGCCTGCTAATATTCCTGTTTCCAAAGAAAATGAAGGTAACTTGGCCCTTGCAACTGGTTTGGTTAACTGCTATAATGCTTTTGTGGCAGGTGAACTACCACCTCGATTGTCCTTTGCTGTCTTGGATCAGATCCACCCTGAAGATGTGGAGGAAATGGATATAACTAGAAAAATTGCTATGAAAATATTCCGTGCAAAACAGTTCTCCAAGAAGACGGGCAAGAAGAACTGAGGAATGAATGCAGAGAAGAAAGTGGGATTCAGCAAATCGAAGCTCCAATGTTACAACTGTCATGAACCTGACCACTTTACCAGAGACTTCCCAAAGCCTGGCAGAAGAGAAAATCATGATAGAACAATGGTGTCATCCGGCAACAACAGGGGAGCTCCAACCAGTAATCAAATTGTGAATATTGTTGTGGTGGCGCAGTCATTTGATTGGGATGATCAAATTCAAGCCCTGAACATCTCAGGACCTGAAAATGCACATCTTGATCAAATCAACGACAAAGCCCAAGGAGAAGCTGAGCTAGATCCAGAGGAGGAGATGATGAATCTTCAGTTTGTATTCATGGTTTAGAATACACCAGAGCCTGAAATTTCTGAGGTCAATGAAGTTTCCTATTATCCTGATTGCATTAAGAATATAAATTTTTTGCGTGAACAGGCTGATTTAATGCGAAGAGAAATTGAGGAACTTAAATATGAGGGATACCAATTAAGAAAAGGCCAAAAACCATTAAAATACCAATTAGAGGCCAAAACAAATGATTATAAACAATTGCAATCATATTATAGTAACAATTGTGTTCATTATAGATATCTTAAAATGGACTTTGATGATGTAACTTCTGAGCTCGACACATTGAAGACACATTTTGCAAATGCTGAATTTCACTTTAAAATATTCGATGTGTCGAGTGAAAAAGTTGCATCAATAATTGAACACAAAATGAGATGGAAGGACCAGAAACAGGTAGGAATAGGTTCTGAGACTGTCCTTCCCCCTTTCAATCACAATTATACTGCTTCTCCATTGACTCAAGCTGAGATTGATCGTGAACCATTTATGGTTTATGGTAAATCAACTGCTGAGTAGGCAACAAACTGTAGTGCTAGGAATTTAGATACTAACGTTTCTACTTTCGATGCAGATTCATCAGTAACCCACAAAAAGCAGGGAAATGGAAGAACTGAATATGATAATAATTGTGTGTCGAAATTTGGCGTTGCTTTTTCAAAAAATGATGAAATTGTTTTAGATGTTAAGACTGATATTTTGCTTGGTGATAATGTGGTGTCAAACTTTAAAACTTCTGATGATTTTGGTGTTATTTTTTAGAATTCGATTAAATCTGAATATGTTACAAGCACTTCCACTTCATCCACACCTGCACTTGTGGAAATAATCAGAAGGTCAATAAGAGCATGACAACTATTAAAAGCAGTACCAAATATTCTTAAAATAAACAAATTTGTTTTAACTGTGGTACTGCCAGTCACATTGCTCGAAATTGTTCCAACCGAATGTTTGTGCATTTTTCAACTCCGAGGAAAGAAAATGAGTCTCGAGGAAGGTCTTTAACTAGAAAGTCCTCAAGATCTCGTCTTTGTGAAGATGATTGGAAAATTCATAACAATAGAAAAAGGGTAAATCTTAAACCAAACAAACAAGTTTTATACAAATTTGCTACAGGTGCTTTGCCAAAATCGACCATGGATAAGCCAACGTCAATTTCGTCAAAGAGTGCATCTGGATCTTCGACTGCTTGGAGCCGAACATCTAAGCACTCAAAGAAGAAGAAAATTGTTCTTAATTCACCTGTAAATATTTCAAAACCTAACTACAAATGGGTGCCCAAATCTATAATTGCCTAATCATCATCTTTCTTTGAAAATGTATCTGATGTATAGCTGAAAAATCAAAAGGATAAATAACATCAAGGATAGACCCAGGACTGTAATGACCTGGGTTCCCAAAACTAAATAAATCTCACTCATTGTGCAGGAACAGTTGCGGAGGAATGTCGCCAAACCTTGGTATGTCGACAACGGTTGTTCCAGGCACATGACAGGAGACATCTCCCAACTGTACAACATTCAAAATTTTAATAGGGGATATGTTTCCTTTGCGGGAGGAGACGGCGGGAAAATCACTCATAAAGGAACTATTTCTAATGGAGTGCTGAGTTTCAAGAATGTCAATTATGCTCCCGAGTTGAAGCACAGTTTCTTAAGTGTCTCCTAGGTCTGTGACAAGGGCTATTCAACACATTTTACAAATAAAGAATGTCTAATTCTGAAGCCAGACATTGTTATCCCAGATGAGTGGATCCTTGTTAAATCCAAATGGGATGGCAATGCGTTCATCATTGATATGAATAATAATCTTCCTGAATAAGTCACTTGCCTATTCTCAAAGGTTACAAAGCACAATGCTATGTTGTGACATCGAAGACTCGGACATGCAAATGCAAAGAACTTGAATCAACTTGCTAAAAACGAAATAGTGTGTGGGCTTCCTGTCAAAGATTTCATCACATTTGAAAAGTGTGTGGCATGCGCTCAAGGAAAATATCACAGAAAGCCACATCTACCCAAACAGGTCAATTCAATCAGCCAGGTGCTCCAATTATTACATATGGACTTATTTGGTCTTGTCAACGGTCTCAACATCAAAATGTACTTTGGCCGAGAGTGGGTTATCCCACTCTTACCATTTGATTTTTGCTCACTCATTTATGATCTCTCTAAAAACAAAGCCATCTTCTTCAAGACTACTCATCTCAAAGCCGAATCCTAGTGAATTTCGTAAGCATTTCGTCCATCTCTTGTATTTCTAAGCATTCTTATGTTAAAATCACGATGTTTACACACATTTTCGTGTGTTAGTTTTCCTAAAGTACCAACCATTCCAAGAAGCTCATCAAGATCATCATCTTCATCCTAGGCTCGACATCTTCTTCATTTTCCTTCCTACAACCCATGAAAATCACCAAGGTGAGCTTCATACCCCCATTATTTTCAAGTTTTACATGCTTTTACCGGGGGGGGGGGGGGATACAAGTTAAAAAACGTTTACCCAATGGATATTTGCATGCATCAACTTGTTTATGGAGTAATATGTGCATAAAATGTTGAAATCATTATATATTTACATGCACTATGTTTAATTGCTTGAGTATGGAACAATTTCTTATATAACAAGTAGTTATCACTTGCTTACTACCTAAAAATCGTGATTTATGTGGATATCATCATCTTATTTCACAAAGAATGTGTTTATGGGTTGAAACACACAAATATAATAAAAACATATATATATATATATATATATATATATATATATATATATATATATATCCAAATATGTTTGATCTTTGGATACTTACGTGTTTCACTTTTACAGACTAAAAATTGTATAAGTATACAGATTTTGAAGTCACCATATGGCTTTTATAAAAATCGTGACCTATATGGTAAAGTCGACAAAATTAAACTATTTTGTGTTACGAAATTTCAACCAGAAAAGAATGAGATGTACAAAACTACAAATTCTTGGAGATTTTACTAAAAATAACTTTTCCAGTAAAAATGATCGTATATTTGTCGTCACTGTTTTGATGGTTTCAAACCCAAGAATATTATGTTTTAACAAACTTACAAATAGATTTATATAATTTTCATATAAATAGTTTACAGAAAACATAAAAGGAAAATTATTAATGGTATAGTTTGTGTGTCATAAAACTCATATCATAATTTTCCAATAGTGTAATTATTTCATAATACAAGAAAAAGGGAGGCGTAGTTCACGTAAATCTGTTAATGCTCTAGTGAGACATTCACTTCACTGTACCTACCTAGCGTACACTTTAAGTCCTACATTATAACCAGAGTCTCCTGGAGGGAGAGAAAGATAGTAGTGTATTCATCTATACGGGATTGACAACCCCACACCTGAGCTATTCGATACAGCTAGATGGGTCAGTCTAGGGTGAAAAATATCTTATCAATTACGACACTTGAAGAACTTCGTACAGGCATAACTGTGACACCCCAAAACCAAGAACGGCGGAAACGTTCTGGGGCGGAGGACGTCATGTAAAGTATCACAACACAGTAAATGTAAATAAGCAAACAACATCATCCATTGCATTAAATATATAATTTTAATACAAGCGTGTTATGTACATTATAGACACCAAAAATAACATATATCAAAATAATAAGATGAGTCTTGAATGCGCTCCATCTTCTCAAAAGCTGGCCTCGGTACCTGTCTACTGATGACCTGAGAATACAATTAATTTTGAAAGAGTTTATCAGCATTAAGCTGGTGAGTTCATAAGTATTTTAGTGTCGGTATTTGTCATCCAAAAATGTTTGAACATGTATCAAGTATAAGTTTGTAAAATGTATGTAAAGGTTTGTAATTGTTTGTAAAATTTGAATCTCTCAGAAAAACGTATATTTTCTTTTAAGGTAGCCTTCTACCAAGGCTTAACTGTTTTGTATGCTCGTTTGATGTAAAAGTGTGTAATTTCCCAAGTGTAACTATCATTTAACAAAATATAGTTTGTACATTAACGTTTAAGTGAGGTTATCACTAAAATATGTAATGGGTAAATCATTGTAGTACTGTAGTTTTGTATTATAACAACTACTATTGTACTAACTACCTAAAACCGGATTTATATTAAGGTATAATGTGATAAATTGCACCATACTATCGACTGGTAACAACGACATACGAATGGTCGTAATAACATAATGACATTTGGCACCCGCAGACCTGCAGGTCCGGCTGTAGCTAGCAGCAAGGTGTAGGATAGTCAATCCAATATAGATCTATACGCAAACTCACGCTCTCCCTCCAAGAGAATTCAAGCTACAACTCGGGCCATGACATTTAAGGAATGCTCCGACACAGTGGATCACAATTGTTAACGTGTTCATGTATATGTAATGTTTCTCGTTATAGTATAGTTGTATATGTCCTGTTTCTAGTATAGTTGTATATGTTCTGTTTCTAGTATAGTTGTATATGTATTGTTTCTAGTATAGTTGTATATGTTCTGTTTCTAGTATAGTTGTATATGTTCTGTTTCTAGTATAGTTGTATATGTTCTGTATTACCCCGATGGTAACTAGCTATTGAGGTACTGATAAGTATGAATATGGAAGTACTTTTATGTCTATACATGTATATATGATATATAACTAATATTGAAACGACCCTCGGATGGTCACCCGAAATCCCACCATACCACATCCAAATCGAGGAAAAGGAAATAGGGCGGATGGCTTTCCTAAGCCCTTTAAACATTACTTATATATCTATACATATATGGGCCTGCAATTTATAAGAATTAAAACAAAGTTTAATAAAAGCATTTGATAAGTAAAAAGAGTTTGTAAAACATTTTGAAGTGAAACAGTTTGATAAATAGTTTGAACAGTGATAAAATCATTGGTTTTCTAGTTAATAATCACATGTGATTGATGTAATAACTGCAAGTGTTTAACTTGTATCCCCCCATAAAGTATTTAAAACATTTAAAAGCATTTCAAAGGTTAATTAAAGGGGTATGAAGTCACTTGTGGTGAGTAGATTGGATTGATGTATCGGGTACCATGCTAGGTGGAAAACGGAGACTTGTTCACACGTACGAGCCTAGTTATCATATAATGATCATATATATAACTAATTAGCCAAATAATAACTTAACAAAATAAGTTGAGACACTTAGGAACATGTAAACACTTTATATAAGTGTTATAGGTCCTAATGGTTGCATCTAAGTTGATACGGGACAAGGCAAAACGGGGTTTAATGCACCAATGACCTTGTATATGAGTTCACCACCCAACAAACCCCACCTTTGGAGTTTACGGTCATAAACTCATTGAGTTTACGGTCGTGAACTCCATACTTGGTGGTTTTGGGTGTTTTGAAGTGCTATATTGATCCTAGAATAAGGCTAGCCTTGTTGGAATAATCCTTGAAGTAGTTTAAAGCCCTAGAATGCTCCTTTGGGGAGTTTACGGCCAAAGGACCATATCTCCTAGAGTTTACGGCCGTAAACTCCTATGGGGTGTTGGGTTTAATTCATTTAAGGCACTTGCACATGTAGGATAACTTCCATGTTTTTGCTTAAGGCTAAAGGGGACATTAGGCACACATTTATGCCTTTACTTGGAGTTTACAGCCCAAGAGATGTTCCTTGGCCGTAAACTCCCTTTAAGGGATGATTTTGATGTCATTATCTCCCCATTCAAGTTACAAGTATCCAAGGTTAATTGTCTTAAGGCCTTAGGGGTGTTTAGGGTACACTTTGCCCTTGAAAAAGGGGTTTACAGCCCAAGAGCATATCCTTGGCCGTAAACTCCTAAAACTCTATGATTTTGAATTGTTTTGGTGTCCAAATTAGCTACAAGCATTAGAGGGTAAATATCTTTAAGCTTTAGGGGTGATTTAGGGCACTTATAGCCCTTAAAAAGGGTTTTACGGCCCAAGAGATATCCTTGGCCGTAAACTCCTGTAACTAGTGGTTCTTGATTGATTTCTAGCTGTAACAACCCAAAATTTCCGCTTCATTTCAATGTAACTTTTTCATAAATCAACTCGCGCAACCGATCGTCGTTCCGATTTCCGATTTCCGATTTTCTCCGTTTAATTAAGTCATTAATTAGTACACATTTAAAATGACTTAATGAGTGTCTTAATACATTTAGAAATCATTTTAACACTCAACTTTAGTGATCGGAATAATTCTAAAATTTACCGTATCGGGTTACGGTAACTCAATCGGGTACGACCAAAAACCCCGTCTAACGCCGGTATCGGGTAGAATTCCACCGTGTCCAAAACCTAAACACTATATAAACGTGTTTAGGACTTCATTTGAAGCCTTTGGCCAAATTATCACTAAACATTTCCCACCTCTCTCCTAATCCAAGTTTAAGGGATCAAAACTCAAAATTAAGGCTTCTAATCTCTAAGGTACCTTCCTAGCCTTAATCTCTAACATATTTGGCATCCAAATTCGAGTTCAAATCATGAATTAGGCCAACATTCACGAGTTTACGGCCATGGAACATTCATGGGCCGTAAACTCATATTTCAAGGGTTTTTAAGCCCTAAAACCATTCCTTTGCATAGTTGGACACTAGATATGACTTAAGGGCTTAAAGGGAAGAACTTATAACATGTAGAACATGGATTTAGAGGGACAAAAGTGAGTTTACGGCCAAGGAACATTCTTGGGCCGTAAACTCATATACAAGGGGTATTTAAGCCAATTAACCCTTCCAAAACCTAGTTGGGACTTAGACATGAACCATGGACTTGCTAATCTAGACTTGGAACACTTTAAACTTGATTTTTGAGTAATAAAGAAGAGTTTACGGCCAAGACATACTCTTGGGCCGTAAACTCATCTAAAAGGGTGATTTAAGGCCTTTAAACATGTTCAAAAGCTTCTAAACTCAATCTATGGCTTTGTGGTAAAATCTAGATGCATCTAAAAATGGTTTAAAGGATTGAAACACAACAAAAGTATGATTTATGAGAGTTTACGGCCTAGGAACATACCCTTGGCCGTAAACTCATAAAACAATGTTTAAGATGCATCAAACACACCCAAATGGCTTGTACAAATTTCTAGAATCACATGTGATTGTTTTAAACACCAAAAACTATCTTTTTCAATGATAAAAGAGAGTTTACGGCCTTAGAACATACCTCTAGGCCGTAAACTCCAACAAATGTTTTAATTGATTTTCTAAATTCATAACAATGCTTAGAAAATTAGTTTGAATCACATGTGATCGCCCTAAGTAGCTTAAATCAATTATTCTTAGCCATTGTGAGTTTACGGCCGTAAACTCTATGAGTGTGGCCGTAAACTCATGTTTTAAATGTTTTAAATCCATTTCAAGTGTTCCAAGGTGTTTAGATAATCATTTCTAGCAATCCCTAAATCCATTTGAGCCCTTAAAAACACCAAAACCTCACCCACATGAGTTTACGGCCGTAAACTCATGTATGTGGGTGTTCCAATGTTGTAAACTCTTTAAAATGTTTACTTATGGGGAGTAAACTCAAGTCCCAAGTCCCTTGTATCATTACAAATCCAAAGATGTCACCCGGGTCACTCCAAACGCTCGTTTTGAGGTGTTTAACCTCATTGGAGTGTAAGGTTCCATGTGATTAGTGAATGTATCTCTAATTGTATATATATGGACTATATCATTTTACATAGGGTCATCGCGAGTAATCAAACCCCGAACTGACGCCTAGCATTCAAAAACCGACACGTTTCCGAGTCCGGTGAGTTCATACCCCTACCCTTTTTCACTATTTTCACTGTTTTCAGGGGGGGACAGAAGCAAAGTACAAGGGAATTCTTGTACTCATAACATGTTTTCAAATGTGTGTTTCATATTCTTATGCTTTTATAACTGATAACTACAACTGATAACAGATCGAACATACAGATCACGTAACATATATTTGTGAAATAAGTCTTTAAACTAGTATGTTTTACATGTATTTCACAAATGGTTTTCCACATTTTATCAGTTAAAAGCATGACATTAAAATATTTGAATATAATACCTGTACACTGTTTTGTCCTCGGTAACACTCCCCACACTTATACGAGTGGAGGACTTTCATATTATTACTAGTAAATTTGTTATTCCGGTACGATTGGAGACACGTCCTCGGAGAACACTCCACCTGGATTACGCGAGTGGAGGACTACACCCATAACCAGAATCTCTGGTATTTAGAGAGCGTGACTTGAGTGTATAGATCTATACGGGGCTGACTACCCCACACCTGGCTGCTAGCTACAGCCGAACCGAAATGGTTCAAGGGTGACGAAAGTCATAAGTATGTGGACGACTTATTGCCACATGTGGACTACTTATTGTCACAGGTTTCAGTCTATTGTATGGTTATGGAACTCGCAATTAGGATAACAGAGATTTACTTACAGTAATAATGGATTACTTTATACATCGTTTACATCTTTTACATCTTTTACTTACTGTAACTAACATTCAGGAAGGTACGGGACCTTCCTGGGGAAAACATGGAATCTAATCACGATTACATCTTTTACATCTTTCACATCGTTTACATAAGATACATACATGCAGGAAAGCATGGGGCTTTCCTGGGTAACACTTACATAACTAGAAAGAGTCACAGAATGGATAACATTACATCTTTTACAATTTGTAACATACAATAAGGAAAGTATGGGACTTTCCTGGTAACACATGATAAGTAAACAGAACAGTTTAACCAGTCAGATAACCAACTATACATTTTCACATGAGTAAACATGTTTTCAGTGTACAAACTTACTATACTTTACATTTGTGAAACAATAACCAACTTTTAAGAAAATACGGGATTTTCTTGGTGTACATAACATTTCAGAAACAGAAAGGAAACCGATACATTTCCGTAAAACAAAACCGCTTATGAACTCACCAGCTTTATGCTGATTTTCAAACTGCTTGTGTTCTCAGGTCAACGTTAGAACAGGTACCCGAAGATCATTTTGCATGAAGACGGTGTACATGAAGACCCGTTACATTTTGTCTATATATACTATGTATCACAACTGTACAAACTTTACTTTTGAAACAACTGTAAAACTGTTATTATGTAATGTAATGCTTGTTTTACTTTACTTACTATGTACATTGGAATTGATACTCAACACGGTAGTCAACCCCGGAAATGTATTCCGCCTTCGGTTTTCGGGGTGTGGCAGATTGGTATCAGAGCCCTTGTTTATAGTGAATAAAGTATACCAAACCTTACATGGTATAAAACTATAAACACTAAAGGGCCTAAGTGCTCTGAATTAAAAGTATCTTCAAACTACAAGTATTTTCAAAAGTATACAAGTATACCAAACCGTCGCCATCCGTAACCACAAGTAGAACAGAACATAAGTAAATGGGTGTTGTGTACTACGGTTAAACCTGGGCAGTTATGTAGTCGTGTCTAGGGTCAATATGGCCTGGCCAACTATATTCATTCGAGACACGACCAACATGTGCTTGGGAGTGACTGTGGTATGTGGCATGCCTAAAACTTACCCTAATATCCCAAACATCGAATCATTGTCGTAAACAATTCATGAAATACTATGGGAGTATTTCTCGATCCCGATCCTCTGTAGTAGTCCTTATTCAAGTGGTTTCCCTGTGATCACTCTTAGCGATAAATTATCTGTTCAATAACTCTTTCCTGCTTTATCGCTTACTCGAATCATATAACTGTCATATCTATCGATTCAATGTAGAGGACTTACCATCCTCTTTTCCTTGATCTTATTAGATCAAGATGCCTCCCCGAAAGAGACCTAGCTCAAAGAACAACAACAATCCTTCCTCGCCGCCACCTCCTCCCCAGTTTGACCTAGCATCAGTTCAGACAATGATGACAGCTGCAATGGTAGCAGCTATGTCACAAATGAACCCTAGTGGTTCGGGTGGTGGTACTCAATCTCAAAACCCTGAGGGTAGCCAGGGACACCAAAGAGGGGGTTCCTATAAGGATTTCATGAATGCAAAACCAACATCCTTTAATGGCGTTGGAGGTGTCATTTCTTTATCTCGATGGTTCGAGAAAATCGAGTCCATCTTTGAAATTTGTGCTTGTGCGGAATCCGATAAAGTCAAATTTGCAGCCTGTACCTTCGCGGATAAAGCTTTGACTTGGTGGAATGGCCGAGTCAAATCTCTAACCTTACCCATAGCCAATGCCATGGGCTGGGAAGCCATGAAGGAACTTCTCATTGCTGAGTATTGCCCCCGTGGTGAAATGCAGAAATTAGAGCACAAGCTCTGGAACCTGAAGATGAAAGGTTCCGACATTGCTGCATATACTTCCCGATTTGATGATCTCGCACTTCTCTGCCCAGGGTTAGTCACTCCTGAAAACAAAAAGATCGAAAGGTTCGTTTGGGGATTATCTCAACCAATAAAGAGTCATGTTTTGGCTGCTCGTCCGGATACCTATGATAGTGCCAAGACCTTAGCACAAATTCTGATTGATCACAACGACGATGTCAAGGAAATCACTACCACTTCTGAGCCGACTCAAAGGAGTGGTGAAAAGAGGAAATTCTGGAAAAAGAAGAAAGGTCAATCTTCTCAAGGATCATCTAAGAAACAACAAACGGTAGCAGTCCATGCTACTACTGCTACTCCTGTTGTTGTTGTTTCTGCTATGGGATCCACAGCCTCAACTCCCACCAGTAAATATGCTGGTAACCTCCCTCTGTGTGACAAGTGTAAATACCATCATCATCCTGGTCCTTGTCGAGAATTGTCTTGCACCAACTGTGGTAAGAAAGGGCACACAGTTCGATACTGCAGAACTCCTACCCAATCACCTAATCAATCATCGGGAGCAGGTGTTAGTCAAGCCTGCTACAACTGTGGTGAAGTCGGGCACTTTAAAAGGGATTGTACCAAGAAGTCAACTGCTGGTAACACTGGAAGGGTTCTGACCATGGGAAGGGAGGAAGTAGTTGCCGATCCCACTGTTGTTTCGGGTACGTTCCTTCTCGACAACTCATATGCTAGTATTCTTTTCGATTCGGGTGCTGAAAGGAGTTTTGTTAGTCATGCATTCAAACATAATCTAAAACCAAATCCTCAACCACTAACTGAAACGTTTACCGTCGAGATGGCTAATGGTGAGAAAGAAAGCGCTAACGACGTATTCATAGGTTGTACGCTTACCCTAAATGATCACTCATTTCCTATAGACCTCATGCCCGTTTCCATTAAGAGCTTTGATGTTATCGTTGGCATGGATTGGTTGAGTCCCAATCATGCTGACATTCTTTGTTACGAAAAAGCTATCCGTCTCAATCTTCCTTCAGATCAAACTCTCGTAATCTATGGCGATAAACCCAGTTCCAACCTTCATATCATTTCTTGCATCAAAGCTCGAAAACTCCTTCGAAAGGAGTGTGTTGCATTCTTAGCTCATGTGATCAACGAGAAACAAGAAGTTAGAGACCTCGCGAGCATTCCCGAAGTTTGTAACTTTCCCGGTGTGTTTCCCGAAGAACTTCCAGGAATTCCTCCCGAACGTCAGGTCGAGTTCCGTATTGACCTAATTCCTGGAGCTACTCCCGTAGCAAAATCCCCGTATCGCTTAGCTCCCGCAGAAATGCAGGAGTTATCCAGTCAACTCAATGAGTTGCTCAGTAAAGGATTCATTAGGCCGAGTTCCTCACCCTGGGGAGCTCCGATTCTGTTTGTCAAAAAGAAAGATGGATCCTTTCGGATGTGTATCGACTATCGTGAGCTGAACAAGTTAACCGTTAAGAACCGATATCCTCTTCCAAGAATAGACGACCTCTTCGATCAACTCCAGGGAGCCAGTTACTTCCCTAAGATAGACCTTCGGTCGGGGTACCATCAGTTACGAGTCCAGGAGAATGATGTTCCCAAGACAGCATTTAGGACTCGGTATGGACACTACGAGTTTGTAGTGATGCCCTTCGGTCTAACCAATGCACCGGCTGTGTTCATGGACCTGATGAACCGGGTGTGCCATCCCTTCCTAGACAAATTCGTTATCGTGTTCATTGATGACATCCTCGTCTACTCCCGAAGTGAAGAAGACCATAAACAGCACTTGAGGCTAGTGTTGGAAACTCTTAGATCCGAAAAGCTTTACGCAAAATTTTCCAAATGTGAATTCTGGTTACGGAAGGTAACTTTCCTCGGTCACGTAGTAAGCGAGGAGGGTATTCATGTAGATCCTTCCAAGATTAAAGCGATAGAGAGTTGGTCGGCACCGAAAACACCCACGGAAATTCGTCAATTCTTAGGTCTCGCCGGCTACTATCGACGATTCATTCAGAACTTTTCCAAAATCGCCAAACCGTTAACCACTCTAACACAGAAAGGTGTACCCTTTTGTTGGAGTGATAAGCAAGAAACTGCATTCCAAACGTTGAAGAGAGCCTTATGCAGTGCGCCTGTTCTGTCTCTGCCAGAAGGGACAGAGGACTTCGTTGTCTATTGCGATGCGTCTAATCAAGGTTTAGGCTGTGTGCTTATGCAAAGAGGAAAGGTGATTGCCTATGCCTCTAGACAGCTGAAAGCACACGAAGTCAACTATACCATAGACGACTTGGAGCTAGGAGCAGTAGTCTTCGCATTGAAGATTTGGAGACATTATCTCTACGGAACCAAGTGCACAATCTTCACTGATCACAAGAGTCTGCAGCACATCTTTAATCAAAAAGACTTAAACATGAGGCAACGGCGATGGGTAGAATTACTCAGTGACTATGAGTGTGAAATCCGTTACCACCCCGGCAAGGCCAATGTGGTAGCAGATGCCCTTAGCCGAAAGGATAGTACAAGCCACAAAGTGAAGAACCAGACGATAACCATCCATTCCAACTTACCTACGCAAATCCGAGAAGCTCAGTATGCAGCCCTCAAACCTGAAAACGTGTCAGATGAAACCTTGAGAGGAATGGAAAAGAAACATGAGATCAGAGGTGACGGAGTTCACTATTTCATGAATCGAATCTGGATTCCCATATCCGGTGGATTCAGGGAAATAGTCATGGAGGAAGCACATAGAACCAAATACTCTGTTCACCCAGGTTCGGACAAGATGTATCTGGATCTCAAGAAACAATACTGGTGGCCGAACATGAAAGTTGAGATAGCTACATTTGTGGGCAAATGTCTGACTTGCGCCAAGGTCAAAGTCGAACATCAGAAGCCTTCAGGTCTGCTTCAACAACCCGAAATTCCCGAGTGGAAATGGGAGATGATTACCATGGACTTCATCACCAAACTACCCAAGTGTTCTAGTGGGTACGACACCATTTGGGTAATTGTCGATCGTTTGACAAAATCCGCTCACTTCATCCCGATTAAAGAATCATACAAGATGGAGAGACTCACGCGAATCTACATTCAGGAAGTAGTACGTTTTCATGGTGTACCTGTATCAATTATCTCTGATCGAGATAGTAGGTTTACCTCCAGATTCTGGCAATCTCTTCAGAAAGCCCTTGGAAGCAAACTAGATATGAGCACGGCGTATCATCCTCAGACCGATGGACAGAGTGAGAGAACAATCCAAACCTTGGAGGACATGCTTCGGGCATGTGTCATTGACTTTGGAAAGTCGTGGGATACACAACTATCCTTGATCGAGTTCTCATACAACAACAGTTACCACACTAGCATTAGGGCTGCTCCGTTCGAAGCCCTATACGGTCGTAAGTGCAGATCCCCTCTGTGCGGGGCCGAGGTGGGGGATACACAGTTAGCCAGGAGTCGAGTCCCCGACAGTGCTCTCACTGGTCCTGAAATCATCCGCGAAACCACCGAAAAGATCATTCAAATCCGTAACCGACTGAAAGCCTCACGTGATCGTCAAAAGAGTTACGCTGATAATCGTCGGAAACCATTAGAATTCCAGGTTGGAGACCGTGTCCTATTAAAAGTCTCGCCCTGGAAAGGCACTGTACGCTTTGGCAAGCGTGGGAAACTTAGTCCAAGGTATATTGGACCCTTTGAGATCCTCTCCAGGATTGGTCCAGTTGCCTATAAACTTCATTTACCTCACGAACTCAGTAACATTCATCCTGTTTTTCATGTTTCAAATCTTAAAAAGTGCCTATCCGATGAAACCCTAACAATTCCCTTAGACGAGATCGAGATCAATGAAAAACTCAACTTTGTGGAGGAACCGATCGAAATCATGGATCGAGAAGCCAAACGTACAAAACAAAGTCGCATCCCGTTAGTGAAGGTTCGCTGGAATGCCAAGCGGGGACCAGAATTCACTTGGGAACGGGAAGACTCAATGAAACAGAAGTATCCACAACTCTTTTCTTATCCATGATTTGTATCTTGTCTTATGTTCTAAACTTGAATTTCGGGACGAAATTCCCTTTAACGGGGGGATAATGTAACAACCCGAAATTTCCGCTTCATTTCAATGTAACTTTTTCATAAATCAACTCGCGCAACCGATCGTCGTTCCGATTTCCGATTTCCGATTTCTCCGTTTAATTAAGTCATTAATTAGTACACATTTAAAATGACTTAATGGGTGTCTTAATACATTTAGAAATCATTTTAACACTCAACTTTAGTGATCGGAATAATTCTAAAATTTACCGTATCGGGTTACGGTAACTCAATCGGGTACGACCAAAAACCCCGTCTAACGCCGGTATCGGGTAGAATTCCACCGTGTCCAAAACCTAAACACTATATAAACATGTTTAGGACTTCATTTGAAGCCTTTGGCCAAATTATCACTAAACATTTCCCACCTCTCTCCTAATCCAAGTTTAAGGGATCAAAACTCAAAATTAAGGCTTCTAATCTCTAAGGTACCTTCCTAGCCTTAATCTCTAACATATTTGGCATCCAAATTCGAGTTCAAATCATGAATTAGGCCAACATTCACGAGTTTACGGCCATGGAACATTCATGGGCCGTAAACTCATAATTCAAGGGTTTTTAAGCCCTAAAACCCTTCCTTTGCATAGTTGGACATTAGATATGACTTAAGGGCTTAAAGGGAAGAACTTATAACATGTAGAACATGGATTTAGAGGGACAAAAGTGAGTTTACGGCCAAGGAACATTCTTGGGCCGTAAACTCATATACAAGGGGTATTTAAGCCAATTAACCCTTCCAAAACCTAGTTGGGACTTAGACATGAACCATGGACTTGCTAATCTAGACTTGGAACACTTTAAACTTGATTTTTGAGTAATAAAGAAGAGTTTACAGCCAAGACATACTCTTGGGCCGTAAACTCCTCTAAAAGGGTGATTTAAGGCCTTTAAACATGTTCAAAAGCTTCCAAACTCAATCTATGGCTTTGTGGTAAAATCTAGATGCATCTAAAAATGGTTTAAAGGATTGAAACACAACAAAAGTATGATTTATGAGAGTTTACGGCCTAGGAACATACCCTTGGCCGTAAACTCATAAAACAATGTTTAAGATGCATCAAACACACCCAAATGGCTTGTACAAATTTCTAGAATCACATGTGATTGTTTTAAACACCAAAAACTATCTTTTTCAATGATAAAAGAGAGTTTACGGCCTTAGAACATACCTCTAGGTCATAAACTCCAACAAATGTTTTAATTGATGTTCTAAATTCATAACAATGCTTAGAAAATTAGTTTGAATCACATGTGATCGCCCTAAGTAGCTTAAATCAATTATTCTTAGCCATTGTGAGTTTACGGCCGTAAACTCTATGAGTGTGGCCGTAAACTCATGTTTTAAATGTTTTAAATCCATTTCAAGTGTTCCAAGGTGTTTAGATAATCATTTTTAGCAATCCCTAAATCCATTTGAGCCCTTAAAAACACCAAAACCTCACCCACATGAGTTTACGGCCGTAAACTCATGTATGTGGGTGTTCCAATATTGTAAACTCTTTAAAATGTTTACTTATGGGGAGTAAACTCAAGTCCCAAGTCCCTTGTATCATTACAAATCCAAAGATGTCACCCGGGTCACTCCAAACGCTTGTTTTGAGGTGTTTAACCTCATTGGAGTGTAAGGTTCCATATGATTAGTGAATGTATCCCTAATTGTATATATATGGACTATATCATTTTACATAGGGTCATCGCGAGTAATCAAACCCCGAACTGACGCCTAGCATTCAAAAACCGACACGTTTCCGAGTCCGGTGAGTTCATACCCCTACCCTTTTTCACTGTTTTCACTGTTTTCAGGGGGGGACACAAGCAAAGTACAAGGGAATTCTTGTACTCATAACATGTTTTCAAATGTGTGTTTCATATTCTTATGCTTTTATAACTGATAACTACAACTGATAACAGATCGAACATACAGATCACGTAACATATATTTGTGAAATAAGTCTTTAAACTAGTATGTTTTACATGTATTTCACAAATGGTTTTCCACATTTTATCAGTTAAAAGCATGACATTAAAATATTTGAATATAATACCTGTACACTGTTTTGTCCTCGGTAACACTCCCCACACTTATACGAGTGGAGGACTTTAATATTATTACTAGTAAATTTGTTATTCCGGTACGATTGGAGACACGTCCTCGGAGAACACTCCACCTGGATTACGCGAGTGGAGGACTACACCCATAACCAGAATCTCTGGTATTTAGAGAGCGTGACTTGAGTGTATAGATCTATACGGGGCTGACTACCCCACACCTGGCTGCTAGCTACAGCCGAACCGAAATGGTTCAAGGGTGACGAAAGTCATAAGTATGTGGACGACTTATTGCCACATGTGGACTACTTATTGCCACAGGTTTCAGTCTATTGTATGGTTATGGAACTCGCAATTAGGATAACAGAGATTTACTTACAGTAATAATGGATTACTTTATACATCGTTTACATCGTTTACATCTTTTACATCTTTTACTTACTGTAACTAACATTCAGGAAGGTACGGGACCTTCCTGGGGAGAACATGGAATCTAATCACGATTACATCTTTTACATCTTTCACATCGTTTACATAAGATACATACATGCAGGAAAGCATGGGGCTTTCCTGGGTAACACTTACATAACTAGAAAGAGTCACAGAATGGATAACATTACATCTTTTACAATTTGTAACATACAATAAGGAAAGTATGGGACTTTCCTGGTAACACATGATAAGTAAACAGAACAGTTTAACCAGTCAGATAACCAACTATACATTTTCACATGAGTAAACATGTTTTCAGTGTACAAACTTACTATACTTTACATTTGTGAAACAATAACCAACTTTTAAGAAAATACGGGATTTTCTTGGTGTACATAACATTTCAGAAACAGAAAGGAAACCGATACATTTCCGTAAAACAAAACCGCTTATGAACTCACCAGCTTTATGTTGATTTTCAAACCGCTTGTGTTCTCAGGTCAGCGTTAGAACAGGTACCCGAAGATCATTTTGCATGAAGACGGTGTACATGAAGACCCGTTACATTTTGTCTATATATACTATGTATCACAACTGTACAAACTTTACTTTTGAAACAACTGTAAAACTGTTATTATGTAATGTAATGCTTGTTTTACTTTACTTACTATGTACATTGGAATTGATACTCAACACGGTAGTCAAACCCGTAAATGTATTCCGCCTTCGGTTTTCGGGGTGTGACAATTTTGATCTATGTTTTCTCTATTAGATACACAACTTTATGAACACAAGAAGAACTATAGCATGCATGTATATATTTCGAAATTTATGTAGAAGAGTAGATCACATACCTATTGTTGTTATATTGCAATAACAATACTAATCTTCAGTCTCTTAGTCTTGAAAGCAAGTACCACAAGTGTAGTACCTCCAAAGGATCACAAACACCACAAGCAATTAGAGAGGAAAGAGAGAGAGAGAGAGAGAGAGAGAGAGAGAGAGAGAGGAGAGAGGATGCAATCAGCTCTAGGAACCCTAGGGAACAAGTGGTCGATTTCCTTAGCCTTAGGGGTCTTTATATAGGGTATAGATTAAGGTTTCAGTCCTTATCCTTATCTAGTTGCTTGCCCACCAAGTAACCATAAAATAAGCCTTGAAAGCCTTATCCTTGGACGATTTCAAGGATCCTTATCCCTTAAATTCATCCAATCTATCTCTAGGGTAACCATTGCCCTACTTTGCAACTATCATATAATTACAATTCAGCCCCTTTAGTTTAATTAATTACATTTGATCACAAAATTAATTCTTAATTAATTATTGACCAATATTAATTAAACAAATATGATTTCTCCTATTAATATATTATTCCTATAATATATTAATAAATCATAATAACCACTTTCTCTATTATTTCTCCAATCAAGTTGCTTTGGTGAAGGCAACGCAAAAGGACCATGCACAACCGAGTCAAGTACTTACCAAATATGGTTACGGGCTTAGACACTAATCCAACAATCTCCCACTTGGATAAGTCTAGTAACCACAAATGTAAGTATAACTCGATTTGCAATTGTAGCTCTCAAAGACGTTGTCGAACTCTGATCTTATCAGTAACCTGTCCTTTAGATAAGGGATCGTACAATCCTTTGTTTTAGATATTGTGTGGACAATCTCATGGAACATAGTCATACTTATTGTCCAATAGCTAGTTTCTCGATCTCAGATTCATTTGACATAGAACTTAATTGAACACATCAATTCAGTCCTGACCGGGCCTGACACATAAGTCAAATCAAAATGATTGAGGGGCCCTGATATTTCTTTTACCCTCTTAGGATAAAAGAAATAGATAAACTTCGACTTATATACATTACTACTCACTAATCAATTATACACAACAATGTGTTTTATAACATCAATTTACTAATGCGGTTTAGCATTATCACTGTATAATCAATAAGCAACCAATAAACCATATATCTTGGTTTTAAGACCATATGATATTATCATCTTGCGATCACTCATGATAGATTCCATGAAGTGATTCCAGCAAGTGCGGGTTTATTCCAATGCTCAAAAGTTATTTATAAGCACTCATGAATGTTGTAACAAACCTTTGTTATGTCTAATACTTTTCAGACAATCTACACACCAATTCATGACAGTCTTCATTCATACCTACTTCCAACATATTAACGACTGTGGACCATTTGAATAATTCGATTATTCTTAATTAACTCAATTATTCAGGAAGTCAAAACATTCAAAGCAAAATAATAGTCAACCAATTAACATAAGACAGTAACTATACTAATAAATAACACTCCTTTATTTAATCATCAAATGCTTAACCCTACTCAGTCCCTTCGTAAGCGGATCTACTGGGTTATCATCTGACGATATCCTCTTAACTACGAGGAGTCCTTCTTCTACCCGATGTCTAATAAAGTGATATTTTATGTCGATATGTCAAGATCTACCATGATCCCTCGATTCCTTGGTCAAGGCAACCGCTCCTTCATTATCACAGAATATTTCCATAGGCTCCTTTATGGCAGGTACAACTCCAAGGTCTCCAATGAAGTTCTTCAACCATATTGCCTCCTTTGATGCTTCGGTTGCTGCAATGTACTCTGATTCGCACGTTGAATCAACTATGGTTTCTTGCTTGGAACTTTTCCAAGTCACTACTCCTCCATTAAGCATAAAGACCCAGCCCGATTGCTAACGGTAGTTGTCCCTGTCGGTTTGGAAACTGGCATCACTATACCCTCACACCTTTAAGTCATCACTCCCTCCGAGAACCAGAAACCATTCCTTGGTCCTCTGAACGTACTTAAGGATATTCTTGACTGCAGTCCAATGTGCTCTGCTGGGGTTCCCTTGATATCTACTGAGCATGCTCAAAGCGAATGCCACATCAGGGCGAGTACAAGTCATAGCATACATGATTGAGCCTACTGCGGAAGCATAAGGTACTCGGTTCATTTCAGCTATCTTGGCTTCGGTGCTCGGACATTGAGTCTTACTCAACTTGGCATTACTTTGGATCGGTAATTCTCCCTTCTTCGAGTTCTCCATACTATAACGTTTTAGTACCTTGTCCAACTAAGTATTCTGACTAAGTCCTATTAGTGTCTTACTTCGGTCTCTTACTATCCTTATTCCCAAAATAAAGGAAGCCTCTCCGAGGTCCTTCATAGCGAAAAACTTCCCGAGCCAGGACTTAACTTCCTGCAGTGTCAGGATGTCGTTTCCTATGAGTAATATGTCATCGACATATAACATGAGAAAGATAACTATACTCCCACTAGCTTTGGCATATACACATGATTCATCTTCGCTTCATATAAATCCAAACTATTTGACTTTCTCATCAAAGCAAAGATTCCATCTGCAAGATGCTTGTTTAAGTCCATAAATGGACTTCTCAAGCTTGCACACTCTATTGGGATGCTTTGCATTGACAAAACCCTCTGGCTGAGCCATGTAAACATCCTCAGCCAACTTCCCATTAAGGAAAGTGGTTTTGACATCTATTTTCCATATTTCATAATCATGAAATGTAGCAATGGCTATCATTACCCTAATAGACTTAATTTTAGCAACTGGTGAGAAGGACTCATCATAGTCAACTCCAGGAGTTTCAGTAAAGCCCTTCGCAACCAATCGCGCCTTATATGTGTGCACATTCCCATCCATGTCCATCTTCTTCTTGAATATCCACTTACACCCAACCATCTTATGTCTGGGCACATTGTCAACCAAATTCCAAACTTGGTTGTCATACATGGACTGAATCTCACTGTCCATCGCTTGTTTCCATTTTGCAGACTCTGGGCCTGCCATGGCTTCCTTATAGCTGTTAGGTTCATCTAGATTTACTAGTGTACCATCACTAATATACGTGTCCCCTTCGGTAGTAATATGAAAACCATAAAACTGGGGTTGAACTGTAAGTCTTTCGGAACGTCTACGAGGTAAGGACTCGTCAATTGGTTCAACCAGAGGTTCCTCCTTGTGTTGAGCGCCAGCGTTAGAGTTTCCATCATCGATCGAATCTTGAATATCTTCAAGATCGATTTTCCTCCCACTGTCTCCTTGGTTTATGAGTTCTCTCTCTCGGAAAAATCCTCTCCTCGCAACGAAGTCAACATTGTCACTCGATCTATATAAGAGATACCCAAAGGATTTATGCGGGTAGCCGAGGAAAATACATCGCTCACTACGAGGTTCAAGCATGTCATGAGTCTCTCGTCTTATGAAATCCTCGCAACCCCAAATCTTGATATGTGCCAACGAGGGAGATTTCCATGTCCACATCTCATGAGGTGTTTTGGTAACCTTCTTTGTAGGGATTAAGTTAAGGATATGGGCGGTAGTCTCTAAGGCATACCCCCAGAATGAGATACGTAGTGAAGCATGACTCATCATGGAACGAACCATGTCCAACAGGGTTCGATTATGCCTCTCAGCCACACCATTCAACTGTGGTGTCGTAGGTGGCGTCAATAGCGAAAATATTCCACATTCCTTGAGATAGTCGTGGAATTCAAGACTTAGGTACTCTCCTCCTCGATCGGATCGAAGCATCTTGATTTTCCTGTCCAATTGATTCTCCACTTCTTGTTTAAACTCTTTGAACTTTTCAAAGGTTTCTGACTTGTTCTTGATTAAGTAAATATACCCATATCTAGTATAATCATCGGTGAAAGTCACATAGAAGCGGCCCACGTCCCTTGTGGTGGATCTAAAGGGACCACACACATCGGTATGTATGATATCCAATAAACCCTCACCCCTTTCACAAGTGCCAGTGAAGGGTGACTTGGTTATCTTTCCAAGTAAACAAGACTCGCACACGTCATCGTCCATAAGGTCGAATGACTCCAACACTCCATCCTTTTGGAGTTGGGATATGTGTTTCTTGTTGACATGTCCAAGACGACAATGTCATAAGGATGCTTTATCCAAACCATTGGAAGAATCCACACACAACACATCATTTCCTAAGTTATCTACAACCATAATAGTTTCATAAATTCCATAACAAGGCAATGCTTCAAAATATAAAACACCATTTAGATAAGCATAAATTGAACCTTTCTCATTATCAAACGAATATCCAAATCCTTGTCTAAACAAACCATGGAATGAAATGATGTTTCTTGCCATATCTAGCGAATAGCAAGAATTATCTAAATCTAAACCTAATCCATTACTAAGGGCTAAAGAATACACTCCAATCTTGGTTACAGGAGACGATCTTCTGTTTCCCATGATTAGATTTATTCTTCCATGCTCCACATCTCTATCTTAGTCCCTGCAAATAAGAACATATGTGAAAACCACATCCTGTATCAAGAACCCAAGAAATAGTACGTGATGAATCATTAGATTTAATTGTGTAAATACCTGTGAAAGATGACTTGATCTTCCCATCCTTGATGGCTTGCAGATATTATGGGCAGCTTCTCTTCCAGTGTCCTATTTTGTGGCAGTGGTGACATTCTGCCTCCTTAGGGTTTAAGTTGGGTTTAGCAGGACCGAATTTGGTTCCACTAGTAGCGAACCATCTTAGGACTTTCCCTTGTGGTGGCTCTTTGAAGGAGCTTTCCTCTTTTTTCCCTTCCCTTTCCCAATGGCCAAAACAGGAGCAGCAGGTGGAGTGGGAGTTGGTGCAATAGATTTGTCCTTGAGGTTGCTCTCAGCAGTCCTTAGGAGTCCTTGGAGTTTTCTTATGGTGAATTCTTCTTTGTTCATGTGGTAGCTTATCCTAAATTGGTTGTAGCACAAGGGCAAGGAGTGGAGAATGATGTCGATAGCCAAGTCTTCCCCAAAGTTAACATTTAACTTGCGAAGACTATCAACATACCTTTGCATCTTTTGCAAATGCGAGGTAAGGGATTCTCCACTTCCCATCTTAGCGGTGATCATATTGGTGATGATTGCGTAGCGCTCTTGCCTTGCGCTTTGGTGGTACCTCTGCAAAAAATCTTGGTGCATTTGATAGGGATACATGTCCTCATAGGACTTTTGGAGTTCAAGATTCATAGTGGCCAGCATAATGCAATGGACTTTCGTTGCATCACGCTCATGGGTCTCAAAGATGGCCATTTCTTTGGGAGTAGCGATTTCCGGATTGATCTTCTTAAGCTTCTCGTTGAGGATATATTCTTTGTCCTCGTAGCGGGAAATCATGCGAATGTATCTTATCCATTCGTTGAAATTCGATCGGTCGAATGTCACCTTTTGAGATAGGCTCATTAGCGAGAATGAACCAGCAGCAATGTTGTTTGCATTTGCATTAGACATCTGCAAATAGAAAGGAATAAAGTTTGATTAGAATTGAATCCCTAATTAAACACAGAAAATGAGAAATTAGTGCTAGAATCCAACAACATTATTTATACATTAGAAAAGGGATGTCATAATCCAATGTGTAAATAATTTTGAGGTAAGTGAATGACAATTCACTAATTCTTCACCATGAAAAACATAAGGCTTAGGTTTTAAATGTATTGAGAATTCCTATATTTCTTGAGATTCATTGAATTTTTCAATGGCATGTTTAAATCTCGATATGCCCCTCTTGTTTATGACTGGGATGCCGAGGATCACAAAGCGGGTGTGAATAACCATGCAAATATACATGGTGCCCTCATTGTTACTGTCACCTATTCGATGTGCCGCTTAACCACACACGCCCCATCGAACTATGACAAACAATGAGTCACCCTTTGCCACCTTTGCTTAGAACCAATTAGTGTGACGATTGACCACACACGCTCCACTAACTTCTTAGCAAGGGTGCAAAGTGTAATTTCATTGGATTGCATCAATTCACTTTTGCCTAAAGTAACTAGGATTGGGAATTTTGTAAAAACATTCAGTTACTTTATATAGTTTCATTATACTTATTAATGAAGAGAGGATTGCCCTATCCTACCCGTTTGGCTAACGACCCTCCACCAATCAAGGAAGCGGTGGGTAAGAGTGGATACCCATTAAATGGCCATTTTATAGGCCATAACTTTATACCCCCCCCCCCCCCCTTATAGATCGGCTTCATGAATGAGGCCTACTAACGGTAAAACTAGCATTTTAGTTATACATACATATATATTAATCTTCGAATAATATAATAGTATAGGGTGTATTTTAAACATTTTAAAAATACTAGGGTTTTAATCTCAATTTAAAATTTTCGAAATTTATAACTTTTAAATTAAAATTTTAAATATTAATAGTCTTGATTTAATAATTATCTAAATTAAACAATTTATTTTAATTACTAAATCATAAAGAATTATTGTAAATTAAAGAATTAATTTTATCCTATTCCCTAATATCCCTCTAAATTTCGAAAATATGGAAGGGGATAATTCAAAATCTTTAATTACCAAATTTAACAATTCAAAGATAATTACAAGATATGAGATTATCTAAATCCCTAGCTTTTAGGTACTTATCTTGGAGAGGAGGCAAATCTCGAAAATCTAGGGTTTGCAAACCTTAGATCTCGAAATCTTGGGCAATAAGGAAAAGGGTTTGAAGACCCTTCAAAATTTCGAACACAAGGGTTCAAAAACCCTAAAATCGAAATCCTTGCCTCCTAGGGTTTATTGGCCATAAACCGTAAAGTGTAAAATTCATACAATTGTATAATACTAACTGAAAACAATTCAACCAAAGGCTCTGATACGTTGATGGGTTTTGTACAACCAATCCTATGTGGGCATGCAACCCTAGATTTGGATCTATGTTATCTCTATTAGATACACAACTTTATGAACACAAGAAGAACCCTAGCATGAATGTATATATTTTGAAATTTATATAGAAGAGTAGATCACATACCTATTGTTGTTATATTGCAATAACAAAACTAATCTTCAATCTCTTAGTCTTGAAAGCAAGTACCACAAGTGTAGTACCTCTAATGGCTCACAAACACCACAAGCAATTGGAGAGGCAAGAGAGAGAGAGAGAGAAAGAGAGAGAGAGAGAGAGAGAGAGAGAGAGAGAGAGAGAGAAAGAGAGAGAGAGAGAGAGAAAGAGGAGAGAGGATGAAATTGGCTCTAGGAACCCTAGGGAACAAGTGGCCGATTTCCTTAGCCTTAGGGGTCTTTATATAGGGTATAGATTAGGGTTTCAGTCCTTATCCTTATCTACCCACCAATTAACCATAAAATAAGCCTTGAAAGCCTTATCCTTGGACGATTTCAAGGCTCCTTATCCCTTGAATTCATCCAACCTAAGTCTAACGTAACCATTGCCCTACTTTGCAACTATCATATAATTACAATTCAACCCCTGTAGTTTAATTAATTATATTTGATCACAAAATTAATTCTTAATTAATTATTGACCAATATTAATTAAACAAATATGATTTATCCTATTAATATATTATTTTTATAATATATTAATAAATCATAATAAACTCTTTCTCTATTATTTCTCCAATGAAGTTGCTTTGGTGAAGGCAACCCAAAAGGACCATGCACAACCGGGTCAAGTACTTACTAAATATAGTTACGGGCTTAGACACTAATCCAACAATCGGAGTAGCAGCGGTAGGTACTATCGCAGCATGAACCGCCACAACATTCTGCTTCTTAGCAGTTTTCTGCTTCTTCTTGTCATCCCAAAATTTCTGCTTGATGTTAGCGGCTTTGGAGGGTTCTCAGATGGCTAGGGTTGTTGTTGTTGACGGGGTATGGACCTCTTGGTCAATGAGCCGATGTGACAATCACTTGGCACTATTGAAAGTAATGGGGTTTGAAGTTACTACATTCCCATGAACTAGAAACAACAGCCCCGAGATATACCTCTCTATCTTCTTCCCCTCTGTGGGAATCATGTTTGGAGATAGAACCACCAGCTCGCTGAATCTGGCGGTGTAGGAGACTATGTTGGAGCCCTTCATGGTTAGGCTCCATAGCTCCTGTTCTAGTTTTTGGATTTTTCCTCTCGGGCAGTATTCCTAAATCATGAGGTCTTTCAGGGTTTCCCAGCCCATATCATTTGCCAGTATGAGAGTTAGTGACTTGACATGGCTATTACACCATGTCAGGGCTTTCTGTTCGAAGGTGCAAGCAGCAAACTTGACTTTGCTCCCTGCTGGACAGGAGCAGATCTCGAAGATCGACTCCGTCGTTCCAAACAATTGCGAGAGGGAAATGACTCCACCAGACCATCTAAAGGACTTTGGCTTGCAGTTGGTGAAGTCCTTATAGGAGCACTCTCTCGAGCGCACAGGGATTTCACCTTGAGTAGAATTTGTAGGTGTTCCACAGCCGCAACTACTGCAGCATTAAGAGCTGCCGTATCGATTAGTAGAGGAGGTGGTGGTGGTGTTTGATTTGTCGGCTTGCATTTGGTAGGACGCAGGCGAGGTGACATAAGTTTATAGAGATGATGATGATAGTAAGAATCAGTTATAAAGTATGACGAGAGTGATCCATGGACTAACGCTCCATAGCCCAAACATTAGAATTAGTGTATGAGTTGAATAAATATACAACAATAGACTATAGACTTTCCAATAGGTTAGAAACTACCAATATTACTGGTATTACTATTGTAAATGAGTTTGGGAAAATGACCTAACGGTAGGTCTTACATCAAACCATATAAGGGAAAAATTTTGATAGTTTAGTAGACTAGATAGTGTTCTGAAAGACATGAATATTTTACAAACAAGTGCTTCATAGAGCACAGATAAGAAAAGGATATTCCTTAATCAAAAGAAAAGATGTGCTAGACAACTTCTAACGGCAGTAGACGTTCCTCGGGCGAACCCTAAGTTCTGCCAGTTGACGCTCCACGTCGAGGAGGTGTCGTTCGTATAGTCTCTGGCGAACTCGGAGCTCTATGACTTCAATCTGAGTCTAAGCGAGTGCTTGCAGTAGGGCCTCGTGGTCCGTTGCAGACTTGTCCCAAGCATGCTCTAGGTGGCTGGTGCGAATGGAATGCATCATTGCATTTTCATCAACCTCCGTAATGCGATGGAGAGCCGTCCTGCCATTAATTTCGTTTCGGGCAACCTTTCAGAACAGGATTGGCAAGACTTTGTCCGCTGATGCTCCTTCACTCGTGTCATAAAATCTTCGGTCTCCGTTGAATGTCATGGGTTGATTTTTCTCTTTGCCCATGTTTCTATGCATTCCACCCATGCAGACATCGGGCCTTGAAAAGCCTGACGAGGGTTAGGATTCGGGATCAGAGCCACAGGGGTTAGGTTGTTGACTTCTGTCTCAGAGTCAGAACCATCAGAGAAGCCTTCTGGATGATGATCATCTAAAGGGATTGGATGCTCATCTTTTGGCTCGTCTTCAAGCCATCCAGCATTACCTTCGTTCGGGAAGTACGGGTCACCGTGAAGATGGAATCCAGCCATGATATCTACACGAGAAAAGGAGTATAAGAATCTAATATAAATAGACGTACTACTTAAGATAATTATAAGACGATCCTTACCAATTACTTCAATACTTGCATAGTGCATACCAGTTATATGAAATAAAAGCAGGATACACCTTCGAATAAATAACCCTAACTCCAAATCCACAACCAAACAAGGAACAAGAAGTAGAGCAAAGACAACAAATTCTAAGTCTATGACACCTTAATCTCATATTACCTTAGTGTATCCACTTAGAAACTATTGACCTACTAGTAAAGACCTTTTTAGTTCTCAGATAGGTAATTATAGTAACACAAATACTCCTATAGTATTTTAAGTTCATGTTTTTTTCTAATGTTATCATTGTAGTAGTGTTGGTAAGTTTTTAGACTTGTTGCCATATCACAACCATTCTCGGGCATATGCAAATCGCTTCTCGGACCAACATAGTTGATCAGGCTATATCACTCCCAGAACTGCCCATACATCCCCAAGCTTACATATGACATTCAACAATCGTAATACTTTTGTTCTGTCCTAGTGACACTAATTTTAGTATGAATGCAGGTATGTATACTTAGTTAAATATTTTACTATTTAAAAGTATAAACTCTTGGTCAGATTATTTTAATCCTGTTGTGTTTATAGTTTGTATATATTTTATGGGTTGATATACTCAATTCAATATAAATAATGCTCTGATACCAATCTTTCACACCCCAAAACCAGACCGACGGAAACATTTAGGGGTGGAGGACGCCATGTACAGTATCACAACACAGAATAATAGTTAACAAGCAAACAACATTGTCCATTGCATTAATAATATAATTTAATACAAGTGTGTTTTGTATATCATATGACACCAAAAATGTAAATCAAAATATAAGATGAGTCTTGAACGCACTCCATCTTCTCAAAAGCTGGCATCAGTATCTGTCTACTGATGACCTAGTGTCATTGCTTATATCAAAATGTTTGCAACGGTGTTTGAAGTACGAGTTTGTAAATGTTTGTAGTAAAAGTATGTGAATGTTTTTAAATGTTTGTAACTCCTACAAAATCCTATATTTTCTACTAAAAGTAGCCTTCTACCAAGGCACGACTGTTTTTTATGTTTGTTTCTTGTAAAAGTCTAATGAGTAGTATATCCCTAACTATACCTATTATAGTTACTAGTAGAATCATTTGAATGAGTGAATGTACTGAACTGAGATGAAAGTCTTTATATCTTTACATATATACATAATATATAACTAAGGATCCAACGACACTCGTACAAACAACAGGGTACTCAAAGTCCATTACCAAACAAGGAACAGGAAATAAAGTGAGTTGGCAGTCCTAAGTCCTTCAGTCCTTACTTATATAACTATATATGTAATAGACATGGTTCTAACAATATATAAGTTTCAAAGCTATAATATAAAAGGTTTGATACATAAAAGTGAATTCGATAAGAAGTTTAACATGTAATATAGTTTGATAAGCAGTTTGAAGTTATTTGTTTGGTAAAAGAGTTTGAAATTATAGTAAATACATATGTTTGATAGTTATTAATCACATTTGATTGATATAAAAATTATGATATTCAACTTGTATTCCCCCCTATAAAAGCATTTAAAATCATCTAAAAGGGTGATTAAGGGGTATGAACTCTCCTGTAGTGAGTGGATTGTATGGAAGTGTTGGACAAGGTGCTAGGTGTCAAGTGAAGACTTGTACACACACAATGATCATATTAACATATAAAGACATATGTATGCATTTAATTAGTGATTATAACACTAATTAAGTAAGTATAAACACCCTAAAGCGTGGAAAACACTTTGGTTTAAGTGTTAGAAGGCCATTGGGTTGCATCAAAGGGGGTGTAAGGCATTGCATGGGAGTTCACGACCCAAGGACCACTCTCCATGGAGTTTACGGCCTAGAGTTTATGGCCCTAATGGGTTTATGGTTGTAAACCCATGGAAAACTCCACAAAATTTTAGTTTAAGGTCCTTTGCTCAATGGTGAATGGTTCTAGTCCAAGTTCTAAGCATTAGGAAAGAGGTTAGGGCAACTTTGCACCCTTCTATAGAGTTTACGGCCTTGGGAAGTGCCCTGGCCATAAACCGCCTTCCATTCCAGATTTCTTGATGTTCTAATGTGTAAAAATGTTCATTCTAGTATACAACAAGCTAGGACAAGAGTACTTACAATATAAAAGCTTGTTTGGGTGTTTAAGGTCCAAGAACACTAATGTGTGTTCTTGGTGTTTCGAAGAACACTTGAAGATCGATGAAAATGGGAAGATTTCATCGATAAAATCATGTATAACAAGTAGATGAAGTGTTATAACAACAAATCAAAGTAAGAAACACTTACATTTTTGGATGATTGGAAGAAAATTGTTATGATACTTGAGAGAGAAGTTGATGTTCTTGAGCTTGGAAGTTGGGAAATGGAGAAATGAAGAGTAAACTCATGCTATATGCATGAGTTCATGGCCAAGAGAGGGTTCACGGCCCAAACTCCACATGTTTGATCGTGAACACCTCATTAAGGTGTTGATTGATTTATTTTTACCCCATAATCCTAGAATATACTTCCTTTTATTCGTTCATTTGAAGAATTAATATTAAAAACACCCAAAGGGACTTTAAACCGGCTAAAATTTAGCAGAAATGTGTTTGAGTTTTATTTGAAGTGCTTGACTATAGGGTTTGAACGAATGGAAATTTCGGGTTGAAGCTCTTGTGATCTGTGTAAATCATATATCGGACCTCATATAGGTAATGCCATAAAATCTTGAGGGTGAAAACAACCACCCCTAATTCTAGATAATGTGTCAGGTAGTTCGCCTCAAGAGGCTTCAGCTGCCTCGAGGCGTAAGAGATGGCGTTCCCCCTCTGCATCAATACTGTGCCTAAACCCGAGATCTACACATCACAATATACTACAAAATCCTCCACGCCTTCTGGCAGGGCTAAGAGAGGTTCCTCGCACAATCTCTTTCTCATCGTCTCGAACGCCGCCTGTTGCTCAGGCCCCCAGCAAAAGACAATGGCTTTCTTCATTAACCTGGTCAAGGGTACTGCTATCTTGGAGAAATCATGTATGAATCTGTGGTAATAGCCTACTAACAAAAGGAAACTCCAAATATCAGATGGAAACTTCGGAACTTCCCATCTCATGACGACCTCCACTTTGGCCGGGTCGGCCAAAATCCAGTTTTGGTTGACCAGGTGCCCTAGAATCTGCACCATGCACAACCAAAACTCGCACTTGGAGAACGTAGTGTACAAGCTATCCCCCCTCAGGGTATCCAACACCTCTCGCAAATGCTCCCTATGCTGCTCCTGTATCTTGGAGTAAACCAAGATGTCATCGATACAAACTATTACAGACCAATCCAGTATCGGTCGGTATACGCGGTTCATGAGGTCCATGAATGCGGCAGGAGCATTAATGAGCCAAAAGGGCATCACCACAACTTCGTAGTGGCCATAGTGAGTCCAGAAAGTAGCCTTCTATATATCCTCGTCACTGACCCTCATTTGATGGTATTCTGAACACAAATCTATCTTTGAAAACCAATATTCCCCATGTAGTTGGTCGATGAGATCATCAATCCTTGAGAGTGGGTAACGGTTCTTCATTGTTACCTTGCTCAGCTCCCGGTAGTCTATACATATCCGATGCGACTCGTCCTTCTTCTTCAAAAATCGGATCGAGGCTCCCCAATGCGAACTGCTCGATCTAATGAATCCCTTGTCTAATAGCTCCTACAACTGTGTAGAGAACTTCTGCATCTCAGGAGGAGCCAACTGATATGGTGCTTTGGCTATCGGAGCCGCATAAGGGACTAGGTCGATCCTGAACTCTACCAGCATCTCCGGAGGTATCCCAGGTAACTCCTTTGGAAATATGTCTAGGTACTCTCGCACCACGGGCACATAACTCATGGTCGCCTTACCCGCCTCCCGAGTATCCATAACATAGGTGACATACCCTACGTAACCCTGCTGAAGGTAGCGCTTAGTCCTTGCTACTAAACACATAGTTGGTCCGCACAACGGCCTCTCGCCTTGAACCACCAGCTCTCCCCCACTTGGGGTCATGATACGTACCAACTGTTGCGTACAGTCAATCGCCGACCCATTAGGTCTCAACCAGTCTATACCGATGACGACCTTGTACCCATGCAACAGAATGGGAACCAAGTCCACGAGGTATCGCTCGTCATAAAACCTTAACACGTAATCTTTGAAAACCTCTGAAGTCTGGATAGATTGGTCGTCAGCAATCTCGACCTCTAAGGGATAATCCAACAACCCCGAGGACTCAGAAAACCACTTGTTAAGTGCGATAGAAAGAAATGATCGGGTAGCCCCCGAATCTAATAACACATGAATTGGGATACTGTTCATATGGAACAATCCTAAACATTACACATAAATATCATAATTGATATGTAATAAGAGTTAAGGAGAAAAAACATACCCGTCACCACATCTGGTGCGGCACACGCTTCCTCGGCGTTAAGCTGGCAGGCTCGACTCCTTACCACTGGAACATCTGTCTTGCCTTGTTGGCCATCTGTGATTAGCAGGGTGGCTAGAGCTAACGCTGTCACTAATGTTGCTACTGCTGTCAATGTCAGGTAGTTGGACTTTTTATGGCCCCTCTGATTACAATGAAAGCAAATCAGGTCTGATGTCTAAAAGGTGGGGGTAGGGCTACACAATCCTTCCCAAAGTGCCCCATACTGCCACACTTATAGTAGCCCGATGATCCTAACCTACAAACCCCCTTCATGTGGCTTCACACACATTCCACAGTAGCTCCGACTCTAATGTCCCTTTGACCTAGAGTTGGGTCCCATGGGTTTCTTCCCTGAAACCCCAGTAACCTGCCCATCTACTGCCTTCCTCTTCCAGATGTGCTCTATATCAATTTCCCTATCTCCTTCCCTGGCTATCATGTCCTTCAAATTCAGCCATGTTGAGTAGATGACATGTTTTTGGATTTCAGCCCTCATCATATCATGGTATCGGGTCTTCCGCATCTCCTCATACATTATATATTGAGGCACCAATAAGGTCCTCTCCCTGAACTTGGCGGTAATCTCCACCACTGACTAAGTCGTCTGCCTAAAGTCCAAAAACTCCCTGGCCAGTTGTTGAAGCTACATAGCTGGTGCAAAATCAGCCCTGAACCTGGTCAAAATGTCGAACCAAGTCATTGTTGGGTTATGAGCATTCTAACACTTCCTAAGTGTACATGCAACCCTAATAACCTTGGATCTATGTTTGTCTAATTATCATGCAAAGTTGATTTCCAAGGCTATGATCCTATCTAACATACATGGGGAACAATTCTAAAATCTAAAATAAATAATAGATAGAATTACATACCTTGATGTTGAAAGTGTTCCTTGAAACCTTGTGAGCCTAGCACCTCAAGTGTGATGCCTTAAATGCTTCACACTACACCAAATGCAGAGTATAAACTTGAGAGAATGCTCTAACACACTCAAAATCAGCCAAGCCCTCTTGTTTCTCTTGTGTAGCCGATTTTAGGGAGAGACATGGTCCTTATATAGTGTGTTGCATTAGGTAAAACTCTAATGTAACATGACTCTTCATTTCTCAATCCATGGGTTAACTCCATGGAGCATCCATGGAGCACCTTATGGGTGGAACCCAACTTGATAATCCACGGAGCCTTTTAGCCCACTATATAAGATACAGAAGACTCATATAATCTACCCATATATTTAATTAGTTATTCTCTTGATCACTTAATTAATTCTAAATTAATTCTTGATCAAAACTAATTAAATAATATTATTAATATATTAGAACTTATAATATATTAATAAACAATATGTGTTATTTCTCTCATTTAGTTTATCCAATTGCATCGTGCCATGCAACCCAAATGGACCATGTCGGGTCGGGTCAAGTATTTACCAGAAATAGTTATGGACTTAGACACCTTATCCAATAGTCTCCCACTTGGATAAGTCTAATAACTATAACTGCAATACTTCAGGAACCGATCAGCAATCGTAGCTCTTTCAAGGTCTCTCAGAACTGAGAAGATGTTGATACGCCATATAAGATAAGTGATCATATAGTCCTCTGTTCTAGATATCAGTAGGACAAATACATGGATTAATGTCTTACTTATTGTCCAACAGTTTGTTTCCCGATTTCCGATTTGTTTGATAAAGAACTTAATTGAACACATCAACTTAGCTCTGACCGGGCCCGGTACATAGGTCAAAAATAAATCATCGAGGTGCCTAGATATCAGCTTCTAATCCAAGAAGGAACAAATAAACTTTGACTCACATGTTTGTTCTACCACTCATTAAATTACACACAAAAGCACATTTTATAACATCGAGTTACCATTGCGTTTATGTACAATCAATGCATAACCAAGTCATAAGTAACAAATCATATCTCTAGGTTTGAAGACTAATATGATATTACCGTCTCAAGATCACTCGAGACAATTCCATGAAGTGATTCAAGTGAGCGTGGGTTGTGTCCAATGCTCAAAACTTATGAGCACTCATGATTGTTCTAGCCATGTCCAACACCTTAGACCTCTGCAACCAATCATGACAGTTTTGATTCATACCTACTTCCGACATATGACCGACTGTGGAGGTTTGAATAATATGATATACCAAACATAATTATTCTAGAAGTCAAAACATGCAAAAGAAATTATAGTAAACGATTGACAAAATATAGTAACACTTTACTTATAAATAAACACAACTTTTATTCATCATCAAATGTCAATTACACTTTACAAATTTCATAATTCATCTAACTACTAAAACTTATATCATCCTTCAGCCCTATGCTCCGAGCATGTTGGAGATGCTTAACCCTACTCAGTCCCTTCGTGAGGGGATCTGCTGGGTTCTCATACGATGATACCCTCTTTTCCACGAGGATTCCTTCTTCTATGCGATGTCTAATAAAATGATATTTTCTGTCAATGTGCCTGGATCTCCCGTGATCCCTTGGTTCCTTGGCTAAGGCAACCACACTCTCACTATCAAAGAAAATTTCCATGGGCTCCTTTATAGCTGGTACAACTCCAAGGTCTCCAATGAAGTTCTTTAGCCATATTGCCTCCTTTGCTGCCTCGCTCACTGCTATATACTATGATTCACAAGTGAAATCAGCCACTGTCTCCTGCTTGGAACTCTTCCTAGTGATTGCTCCTCCGTTTAAGGTAAAGACCCAGCCCGACTGTGAGCGGAAATTATTCCTATCAGTCTGGAAGCCAGCATCACTGTACCCTACAACTCTGAAGTCATCACTCCCACCGAGGGTAAGGACCCAATCCTTAGTCCTTCGTAGGTACTTGAGGATATTTTTTACCGCAGCCCAGTGTGCCTTGCCAGGATTCCCCTGATACCTGCTAACCATGCTCAAGGAAAAAGCTACACTAGGTCGAGTACACGTCATAGCATACATGATTGAGCCTACTGCTGAAGCATAAGGTAGTTGAGTCATTTTTTCTCTCTCAGTATCAGTACTTGGGCTTTGTGTCTTACTCAATATGGCGTTACTCTGGATGGGTAACTCTCCTTTCTTGGAGTTCATCATCCCGAATCTCTTCAACACCTTGTCCAAGTATGTACTTTGACTAAGTCCAATTAGTCTTTTACTCCGGTTTCTCAAAATCCTTATCCCTAGAATATATAGGCAACTTCTCCTAGGTCCTTCATAGAGAAACACTTCCCAAGCCAGGACTTAACTTCCTGCAGAGTTGGGATGTCAATTCCTATGATTAGTATGTCATCCACATACAATACCAAAAAGCTAACTATACCCCCACTAGCCTTGACATAAGCACAAGATTCATCTTCACTCCTAGAAAAGCCAAATTCCTTGACCTTTTCATCAAAGCAAAGATTCCATCTGCGAGGTGCTTGCTTTAATCCATAAATGGATTTCTCAAGCTTACACACTTTATTAGGGTACTCGTTGCTGACAAAACCTTCTGGCTGACTCATGTAAACATCTTCAGTCCACTTTCCATTAAGGAAAGCGGTTTTGACATCCATTTGCCAAATTGCATAGTCATGAAATGCAACTATGGCTAACATAACCCGGATAGACTTAATCTTGGCTACTGGAGAAAAAGTCTCATCATAATCCACTCCAGGAATTTGAGAGAAGCCCTTTGCAACCAGTCGAGCCTTATAAGTGTGTACATTACCATCCATGTCGGTCTTCTTCTTGAAGATCCATTTGCACCCTACAGTCTTACGAATTGGTACATTCTCAACCAAGTTCCAAACTTGATTATCATGCATGGATTGTATCTCGCTATCCATAGCCTCTGTCCATTTAGCAGACTCAGGGCTTGCCATGTCTTCTGTGTAGCTGTTAGGTTCATCCAGACCTACTAGTGTCTTATCACTAATAAGTGTCTCACCTTCCGCAGTAATATGAAAACCATAGTAATGCTCAGGTGCATTCCTAACTCTCGTGGAACGCCTTAGAGGTACAGACTCGTCAATTGGCTCAACAGGAGTTTCCTCCTCAAGTTGAGGGCTAGGGTTTGAAGTGTTGGGTTTTGAGCAATCTAACACTTCCTAAGTGTGCATGCAACCCTAATAAACCTTGGATCTATGTTTGTTTAAATACATGCAAAATAATAAATTTTCCAAGCTTTAGAACCTATCTAACATGGCATGGGGAACATTTCAACATAAAAGAGTTAGAAGAGATTACATACCTTTTGGTGAGTTTGGTTCTAAGGAGTTTGAGGGCCAAGCACCAATACTGTGAATGCCTCAAATGGAATCACAAAACACCACAAACTCTTGGAAAACTTTGAGAGAGTATACACACTCTTGTATTTTCGGCCACACACATGCACACACACACACACTAGTTCACTAGTTTTTCCTTAGGCTCCATTTCATGCTCCATAAGCATGCTTATATAGTGTGCATGGTTAGGGTGAAACCCTAATAACCCATGTCTTTTCCTTTCCAAGGATCCATGGGTTAAAAGCTCCATGGGTCATCCATGGACTTCCACATAAGCCTAGCCCATTAACAAATGAGTATTAGCCCACACTATATAAAACAATAGCCCATAATCTAATTAGTCTTCCTTTTAATCTCTAAATTAATTCATAATTAATTTAAGACTAAAACTAATTAACTAACGTAACTTCATATTAATACATTATAACTTATAATATATTAATAAACATATGCGTATAACTCTCATAAAATTATCCATAATAGTTTGGATGAGATGCAACCAAAATGGACCATGCCGATCGGGTCAAGTATATACCAAATAAGTTATGGACTTAGACACCTTATCCAACAGAATCCTACTTGTATAAGTCTAATAACTGTATTTGACTATAGCTTCAGGAACCAACCAGCAATCGTAGCTCTCGAAAACTCCGTCGAACTATGAAGCGCCATTTTAAGACAAATGATTACATAATCCTTTGTTCTCATGATATCAGCCGGAAAAACACATGGAACTATGTCTTGCTTATTGTCTAGCAGTTGTTTCTCGACTTTCCGATTTGTTTGACGAAGAACTTCACTGAACACATCGGTTTAGTTCTGACCGGGCCCGGTACATGGGTCAACACAAAATCATCGAGGGGCCCAGATATCGCTTCTATTTCTAGAAGGAACAGATAAACGTTGACTGATATGCTTGTTCAACTACTTATTGAATCGTACACAAAGGCACGTTTTATAACATCAAGTTACTGTTGCGTTTATGTGCAATCAATGCACAACCAACTCATAGGAAACAACTCATATCTCTAGGTTTGAAGATTTATATGATGTTATCGTCTCACGATCACTCGAGATAAATTCCATGAAGTGATACAAGTGAGCGTGGGTTGATACCAATACTCATAACTTATGAGTACTCATGAATGTTGCAGCAACCATTGCCATGTCTAAACAGCTTTTAGCCATCTACAAACCCAATTCATGAAAATCTTGATTCATACCTACTTCCGACGTATGATCGATTGTGGAGGTTTGAATAAATTAATTATTCTGGAAGTCAAAACATGCAAAACTGAAAAAATAGTAAATAATTGACAATGATAGTAACACTTTACTCATAAATAAATCACAAATTTTATTCATCATCAAACGTCGATTACATTTTACAAGTTTCAGGAAAACTATCTAATCTGTAAAACTAATATCTTCCCTTACCCCGATGCGTCTCGCATGTTGAAAATGCTTAACCCTCGTCAGTCCCTTCGTAAGGGGATCTGCAGGATTCTCATCCGACGATATCCTCCTTGCCACGAGGAGTCCTTCTTCAATCTTGTGTCTTATGAAGTGATATTTTCTGTCAATGTGTCGAGATCTGCCATAATCTCTTGGTTCCTTGGCTAAGGCAACCGCACTATTGTTGTCACAGAAAATCTCCATAGGTTCCTTAATAGCTGGTACAACTCCAAGGTCTCTGATGAAGTTCTTTAGCCATATCGCCTCCTTCGCTGCTTCACTCGCTGCTATATACTCTGATTCACAAGTCAAATCAGCCATCGTCTCCTGCTTGGAACTCTTCCAAGAGATTGCCCCTCCATTTAAGGTAAAGATCCAGCCTGACTGAGAGTGGAAATTATCCCTATCAGTCTGAAAACTAGAATCACTATACCCTAATACTCTCAAGTCATCACACCCACTAAGGGTAAGTACCCAATCCTTAGTCCTCCGCAGGTACTTGAGAATGTTCTTTACCGCGGTCCAATGAGCCTTGCCAGGGTTCCCCTGATACCTGCTGACCATGCTCAAAGCAAATGCCACATCAGGGTGGGTACAAGTCATAAGATACATGATCGAGCCAACTGGGGAAGCATACGGTAATTGGCTCATCTCAGCTATCTCTGCCTCTGTACTCGGACTCTGAGTCTTACTCAGTTTGGTATTGCTTTGGATCGGTAAATCTCCTTTCTTGGAATTCTCCATGTTGAACCTTTTCAACACCTTATCCAAGTAGATACTCTGACTAAGTCCAATTAGTCTTCTACTCCTTTCTCTTAATATCCTTATCCCTAGGATATAGGCATCCTCCCCTAGGTCCTTCATAGCAAAGCACTTCCCAAGCCAGGACTTAAGCTCCTGCAAGGTTGGGATGTCATTTCCTATAAGTAGTATGTCATCCACATATAGTACCAAGAAGCTAACTATACTCCCACTAGCTCTGACATACACGCAAGACTCATCTTTTCTTCTCGAGAATCCAAACTCTTTTACCTTCTCATCAAAAGAAAGATTCCAGCTACGAGATGCTTGTTTTAATCCATAAATGGATTTCTCAAGCTTGCATATTCTATTCGGGTACTCTGCACTAACAAAACCCTCTGGCTGATTCATGTACACATCCTCAGCCAACTTTCCATTAAGGAAAGCGGTTTTGACATCCATTTTCCATATTTCATAATCATGAAATGCTGCGATGGCTAGCATAACCCTAATAGACTTAATCTTTGCTACCGGCGAGAAGGTTTCATCACAATCAATACCTTGAGTTTGAGTAAAACCCTTCGCAACCAGTCGAGCCTTATAAGTATGCACTTTTCCTTCCATGTCTGTCTTCTTCTTGAAGATCCATTTGCACCCAACTGTTTTACGGCCTGGTACATGGTCAACCAAGTTCCAAACTTGATTGTCATACATGGACTGTATCTCGCTGTCCATAGCCTCCTTCCATTTAGCAGACTCCGGGCCTACCATGGCTTCCTTAACACTGCTGGGTTCATCCAAATTTACCAATGTACTATCACTTATAAACGTATCACCTTCCGTAGTAATATGAAAGCCATAATAAAACGAAGGTGTGTTTTTAACCCGTGTGGAACGCCTCGGAGGTACAGACTCGTCAGCTGGATCAACAGGAGTTTCCTCCTCAGGTTGATTGCTAGTGTCTGAGGTCCCTTCACCAATTGATTCTTGAATTTCTTCAAGATCAATCTGCCTCCCACTGTCTCCTTGGCTTATAAATTCTTTCTCGCGAAAGATCCCTCTTCTTGCTAGAAAGACCACATTCTCACTGGGTCTGTAGAAGAGGTAACGGAAGGATTTCTGTGGGTAGCCGATGAAAATACAGCTTTCACTTCGGGGTTCAAGCTTATCATGAGTCTCACGTCTCACGAAAGCTTCACAACCCCAAATCTTGATGTGGTCCAAATTGGGAACCTTCCCAGTCCACATCTCATGAGGTGTTTTGGTAACCTTTTTTGTAGGGACTAGATTAAGGATATGGGTGACAGTCTCTAAGGTATACCCCCAAAAAGAGATTGGTAACGAAACTCGACTCATCATAGAGCGAACCATGTATAACAAGGTTCGATTACGCCTCTCAGCCACACTATTCAGCTGTGGTGTCCTGGGAGGAGTCAATTGTGAGACAATCCCACACTCCTTAAGATAGTCAAGGAACTCGGTACTAAGATACTCACCACCTCGATCGGATCGAAGCATCTTAATGTTCCTGCCCAATTGATTTTCTACTTCCTGTTTGAATTCCTTAAACCTTTCAAAGGTTTCTGACTTATGTTTGATTAAGTAGACATACCCATATCTACTAAAATCATCAATAAAAGTCACATAATACCGATTAGCATCCCTTGTGGCGGTTTTGAAAGGTCCACATACATCAGTATGTATTAGGTCCAACAAACCCTCACCCCTTTCACAAGTTCCAGTGAAGGGTGATTTTGTCATCTTTCCAAGTAGACAAGATTCACAACTATCATCCGATTTAAGGTCGAATGATTCCAAGACTCCACTCTTTTGGAGTTGGCCTATGCGTTTCTTGTTTACATGTCCAAGACGACAATGCCACAATGATGCTTTTTCTATGCTAGTAGAAGAATCAATATAAAACACATTATTTCCTAAGTTGTCTACAATCGACACAGTTTCATACACACCATCACAAGGTAATGCTTTAAAATAAAACACATTATTAAGGAAAGCATCAATACCACCACATTTATTATCAAACGAAAAGGTAAAACCTTGTTTGTACAAAGCATGAAAAGAAATAATATTCCTCGCCATTTCAGACGAGTACACACATTTATTCAAATCTAATTTTAACCCATTATTAAGCAACAAAGTATAAACTCCAATCTTGGAAACAGGTGAAGCCTTCATATTCCCCATGATCAAGTTTATCTTCCCGTGCTCCACATTCTCACTTCTTCATAGGCCCTGTAAATCAGAACATATGTGAATACCACATCCTGTATCAAGCACCCAAGAGTTAGAATATGTTGAGTAATTAGACAATATAGTGTAAATACCTGCATGGGTGGGTTTCACTTTCCCATCCTTTAGATCCTGCAAGTACTTAGAGCAGTTTCGCTTCCAGTGTGCCTTTTCATGGCAATAAAAGCATTCAGCATCCTTGGGAATGGCAGAAGGAGTGACAGAACCGCTATTGGTCTTCGATGAGGAGCCTTCAAGAGACTTTCCCTTGGTACCCTTCGAAGGGTGCTTCCTCTTCTTCCCTTTGCCTTGCCCAATAGCCAAAACAGGGGTAGATGTTGGAGTAGGAGTAGTAGAGGTAACAACCGCTTTACCCTTAAGACTGGATTCCGCGATCTTCAAGAGTCCTTGAAGCTTGCTGAGGGTAACTTCCTCCTTGTTCATATGATATGTCATTCGAAAATGATCATAACAAGAAGGCAAGGAGTGCAATATGATGTCAATTTCCAACTCCTCAGGGATGTTAACATTCAGCTTCAGCAAACGGTCCACATACCTTTGCATCTTTTGCATGTGGCCCGTGACGGATTCACCGTCCTTCATGCGGGTAGTTATTATGGATGAGATTATTTCATACCGCTCCTGACGAGCAATCTGATGGTACCTTTCCATCAGGTCTTGGTGCATCTCAAAAGGGTAGAAATCTTCATACGACTTTTGGAGCTCGGCTGTCATCGTGGACATCGTGATACATGCCACCTTAGTAGTATCTCTCTCATGAGTCCTGAATTCAGCGATCTCCTCAAGAGTAGCAGTAGACTCATCAAGTTCTTTTAACTCCTTATCGAGGACATATTCTTTGTCCTTATAACGAGTAACCATCCTGATGTTCCTAATCCAATCCATGAAGTTGGAACCATCAAAGATGACCCTCCCACAAAGATTCATGAGAGAGAAAGAACCAGTTGGGTTAGAGCCTAAAGCATTAGTGTTGGAAGACATCTGAAAGAAGAAAGTAAGTTTAGATTAGATATTTAGGATCCTTAATAAGACACCCAAATGTAATATTAAGGCTAGGATCCAATCACAATATATTACACTTAGAAGAGGGATGACGTAATCTAAGTAATAATATATTTGAAAGGTAGGTGAATGACGATTCACCAATTTCCACCACGAAAACGAAATGATTTATTAGGTTTAATTGGATTTGAAATTCCTAGATTCTTTTGAGATTCATTGAACTTTTTCAATGGCATGTTTCAATCTCGATTGTGCCCTTCAAGTTTTGTAACTGGGATGCTGAGGATCACAAAACAATGTGTGAATAACCATGCTAATTCACTTGGTACCCTTAATATTATTACATAATCAATGTGCCGGTTAACCACACACGCTCCATTGATCTATGACAAACATTAAGTCACCCTTCGTGATCCTTACTAGTCCTAGTTAGTGTGTCGGTTAACCACACACGCTCCACCAACGACTTGGTAAGGTACAAAGTGTGAATTCCATGGACTAGCACCATGTTCACATTTTTCCTAAGGTAACTAAGATTGGGAATTAAAAGAGTTTAGTTACTTTATAATATTCATTATACTTTTAATGAGGATTTAAAGTCATTGTCCTACCCGTTCGGCTAACGACCCTGCACCAGTCAAGCAAGCGGTGGGTGGGAATGGACACCCATTAAGTCGCCATTTTATAGGCAACAACCTTATACCCACCTTATAGATCGGCTTCGTGAATGAGGCCTACTAACGGTAAAACGACTTATTCTTATACATATATATAATAATTAACCATTAATGTTATAAATAGTATAAGGGTTGAATTTTAACTATTAAAACTCTAAGGGTTGGAATTAAACTTTATTAAAGTGTGTGAAACTTTACATATTCCAAAACTTGAGGGCAAGTTTTGTAACTATGCAAAACTCTTCATGTCATAACTTATGAATTAAAGATTCATAAAAATGAAGACTCTTCATTTTCATGTAACTTATGTGTTTTAAGTGTGTGTTAAACAAGAGTGACCTTTGGAAATCCATAACTTGCGGAAAAATTATGGACTCCATTAAAACACATAAATGATCAAGAATTAATCCTAAACAATTCAGCAAATAATTCCTATCATTTTCTAAATTCATAAGAACATGAACATGATCATCAAAAATTCAAGAATTATATGAACACATAAAATCATGGAATTTTGATATTTGCTATTGTAAATGGATTAGAAAAACCATTACACCAACTAAAATAAGTTTTAAAACACCAAAACAGTTTACGGTAATGTTTTTAGTCCATTTCCAGCAGCAAAAGTCGAAAAATTGCACTCTTTCGATCCTACTCGTCGAGTGCATGAACCTACTCGACGAGTAGGTTGAAGTTTGCCTTGGACTCGTCGACTCCCCACCATGGACTCGGCGAGTCCACCATGCAGACAGCAACGATTTTGACTTTTTTTCACTATTTTGCATCAAGTATCAAACAAGCAAGCCTAGGCTCTGATACCACTGTTGGGTTTTGAGCAATCTAACACTTCCTAAGTGTGCATGCAACCCTAATAATCCTTGGATCTATGTTTCTCTAAATACATGCAAAATAATAAATTTTCCAAGGTTTATAACCTATCTAACATGGCATGGGGAACATTTCAACATAAAAGAGTTAGAAGAGATTGCATACCTTTTGGTGAGTTTGGTTCTAAGGAGTTTGAGGGCCAAGCACCAATAGTGTGAATGCCTCAAATGGAATCAAAAAACACCACAAACTCTTGGAAAACTTTGAGAGAGTATACACACTCTTCTATTTTCGGCCACACACATGCACACACACACTAGTTCACTAGGTTTTCCTTAGGCTCCATTTCATGCTCCATAAGCATGCTTATATACTGTGCATGGTTAGGGTGAAACCCTAATAACCCATGTCTTTTCCTTTCCAAGGATCCATGGGTTAAAAGCTCCATGGGTCATCCATGGACTTCCACATAAGCCTAGCCCATTAACAAATGAGTATTAGCCCACACTATATAAAACAATAGCCCATAATCTAATTAGTCTTCCTTTTAATCTCTAAATTAATTCATAATTAATTTAAGACTAAAACTAATTAAATAACGTAACTTCATATTAATATATTATAACTTATAATATATTAATAAACATATGTGTATAACTCTCATAAAATTATCCATAATAGTTTGGATGAGATGCAACCCAAATGGACCATGCCGGTCGGGTCAAGTATATACCAAATAAGTTATGGACTTAGACACCTTATCCAACATGAAGTTCCTTCACCGCTTGACTCTTGAAGTTCTTCAAGGTCAATTTGCCTCCCACTGTCTCCTTGGCTTATAAATTCTCTCTCTCAAAAGACTCCTCTTCTTGTTACAAAGACCACATTATCACTAGGTCTGTAGAAGAGGTAACCAAAGGATCTTTCTGGGTAGCCGATGAAAATACACCTCTCGCTTCGGGGTTCTAGCTTATCATGAGACTCGCGCCTCACAAAAGCATCGCAACCCCAAATCTTGATGTGGTCTAGTTTAGGAATTTTACCAGTCCACATCTCGTGAGGAGTTTTGGCAACTTTCTTTGTAGGGACTAAATTAAGAATATGGGCGACAGTCTCTATGGCATACCCCCATAATGAGATTGGTAGTGAAGCTCGACTCATCATGGAACGAACCATATCCAACAAGGTTTGATTACGCCTCTCAGCCACACCATTCAACTGCGGTGTCCTGGGAGGTGTTAATTGTGAGACAATCCCACATTCCCTAAGGTAGTCGAGGAACTCTGAACTAAGATACTCACCACCTCGATCGGATCGAAGCATCTTAATGTTTCTTCCTAATTGATTCTCGACTTCCTGTTTAAATTCCTTAAACCTATCGAAAGTCTCCAACTTGTGCTTGATTAAGTAGACACATCCATATCTAGTATAATCATCAGTAAAATTCAAATAATAACGATTAGCATCCCTTGTGGCATGTTTGAATGGTCCACACACATCAGTATGCACAAGGTCCAAAAAATCTTCACCCCTCTCACAAGAACCTGTGAAGGGTGACTTTGTCATTTTTCCAAGTAAGCATGATTTGCAACTATCATCATACTTTAGGTCAAATGACTCTAAGACTCCATCCTTTTGGAGTTGGCCTATGCGTTTCTTGCTTATATGTCCAAGACGACAATGCCATAGTGATGCTTTATCCAAGTTATTGTTATTAGGAGAATCAATACACAAAGCATCATTTCCTAAGTTATCTACAACAGATACAGTTTCATACACTCCATCACAAGGTAATGCTTTAAAATAAAGACTATTATTAAAGAAAGCGTTAATCGAACCAACTTCATTATCAAATGAAAAGGTGAAACCTTGTTTATACAATGCATGAAAGGAAATAATATTTCTTGCCATTTCTGGCGAATAACAACATTTATTCAAATCTAAACTAAACCCACTACTTGGCGATAAAGTATAAACTCCAATCTTGGTGACAGGTGAAGCTTTCCTGTTTCCCATGATCAATTTTATCCTTCCTTGCTCCACATTCTCACTTCTTCTTAGTCCCTGCAAATCAGAACAGATATGAATACCACAACTGGTATCAAGGACCCATGAGTTAGAATGGGGTGGGTTATTAGATAAGATAGTGTAAATACCTACATGGTTGGGTTTAACTTTCCCATCTTTCACATCTTGCAGGTACTTTGGGCAGTTCCGCTTCCAATGTGCCTTTTCATGGCAATAGAAGCATTCAGCCTCCTTTGGGTCAGAAGAAGGAGTGATGAAACCTTTCTTGGTTCCACTTGAAGAAGAGCCATCAAGGGTCCTAACCTTGGTACCCTTCGAAGAACTCTTTCTCTTCTTCTCCCTTCCTTTTCCGATTGCCAAGACAGGGGTGGAGTTGGTAGGAGAGTAGGAGTAGTAACAACCATCTTACCCTTAAGACTACTTTCCGTGGTCCGTAAGAGTCCTTGAAGTTTTCTGAGAGTGACCTGTTCCTTGTTCATGTGGTATGTCCTGCGGAATTGATTATTACATGAGGGTAAGTAGTGCAAAATAATATCTATTGCTAGCTCCTCGGGGAAGTTCACATTAAGCTTTAGAAAGCGGTTAACAAATCGTTTCATTTTCTTCACGGAGGAGATGATTTCATACCTCTCTTGTCGTGCACTTTGATGGTATCTTTCCATCAAATATTGGTGCATTTCAAAAGGGTAGTAGTCCTCAAAGGACTTTTGGAGATCGGTTGTCATAGTGGCCATCATGATGCATGCCACCTTGGTGGCATCCCTTTCATGTGCCCTAAAGTCAGCGATCTCTAGAGGAGTAGCAACTGTCTCATCAATCTCCTTAAGCTCCTTATCGAGCACATATTCTTTGTCCTCATAGCGGGTAATCATTCGGATGTTTCTGATCCATTCATTAAAGTTGGATCCATCAAAAGTGACTTTCACACACAAGTTCAGAAGAGAAAAGGAGCCATTAGGATTAGAGCCAGAAGCAGCAGTGCTTGCAGACATCTGAAAAGAAGAAAAGTTAAGTTTAGAAATAGAGATAGTCCTTAATAAAACACCCAAATGTAGTACTAAGTCTAGGACCCAATCACAATATATTATACTTAGAAGAGGTATGCCGTAATCTAAGTAATAACATATTTGAAAGGTAGGTGAATGGCGATTCACCAATTTTCACCAAAGTCGAAATATTAAAAATATTTAATTTGGTTCTTAGAAACTCCTAGATTCTTTTGAGATTCAATGAACTTTTCAAAGGCATGTTTCAATCTCGAGTGTGTCCTCCAAGTTTTGTGACTGGGATGTCGACGATCGCAGAAGGAGGTGTTAAGTAACCATGCAAATTACTTGGTACGCTTAATAAATTACCCCTCAATCGATGTGCCGGTTAACCACACACGCCCCATCGATACTATGATAAATATTAAGTCACCCTTTACCTACCTTGTTAAGTCCAAGCTAGTGTGCCGATTAACCACACACGCTCCACTAACGACTTAGACAAAGTGTAAAGTGCAATTTCATGGATTAGCACCTTATTCACATTTTTTCTAAAGGAACTAAGATTGGAAATTTAATAAATCATTTAGTTACTTTATAATATTCATCATACTTTTAATGAGAATTTATAAGTCCTTATCTTACCCGTTCGGCTAACAATCCTCCACCAGTCAAGCAAGCGGTGGGTGAGAGTGGACAACCGTTAAGTTTCCATTTTATAGGCAACAACCTTTACCCACCTTATAGACATGATTCGTGAATGAGGCGTACTAGCAGTAAGACAACTTTGATCTTATACATATATATATATATATATATATATATATATATATATATATATATATTATTAACTTATAATATTATAAGTATAAGGGTTGGAACTAAAGTTTTAATCAAGACTTTACTTGTTCCAAAACTTGAGGGCAAGTTTTGTAAACTTTCAAAACTTTTCATTTCTTGTAACTTATGAGTTTATTAGGGTATTAAAAATGAAGGCTCTTCCTTTTTATAACCCATGTGTTCTTTTAATGGTATTAAATCAAAGTGACTTTTGGTTTTCCATAACTTGAGGACAAGTTATGGACTCCATTAAAACACGTAAAGATCATGAATTAATCTACCACATAGGTTACAAATAATTCGTATGATCATCTAAACATCATAAGATCAAGAACATGAATATGAACACTTTCATGAATCAAAAATTACACTTAAAAACACCAAAACAGTTTAGGGTAATATTCCCAGTCCATTTCCAGCAAAAGAACTGAAATCCTGAAAACTGCAGCCTCTACTCATCGAGTGCGTGAACTGACTCGACGAGTAGCTTGCATTTGATCATGGACCCGTCGAGTCCCCCCATGGACTCGGCGAGTTCATACAGGCAGAAAGTAGAAAACTCGATTTTTCAAGCAGTTTGCAGAAAAATCAAACAAGAAAGCCTAGGCTCTGATACCACTGTTGGGTTTTGAGCCTTCTAACACTTCCTAAGTGTACATGCAACTCTAATAACCTTGGATCTATGTTTGTCTAATTATCATGCAAAGTTGATTTCCAAGGTTATGATCCTATCTAGCATACATGGGGAACAATTCTAAAATAAATAATAGATAGAATTACATACCTTGTTGTTGAAAGTGTTCCTTGAAATCTTGTGAGCCTAGCACCTACAGTGTGATGCCTCAAATGCTTCACACAACACCAAATGCAAAGTATAAACTTGAGAGAATACTCTAACACACTCAAAATCGGCCAAGCCCTCTTGTTTCTCTTGTGTAGCCGATTTTGGGGAGAGACATGGTCCTTATATAGTGTTTTGCATTAGGTAAACCCTAATGTAACATGACTCTTCATTTCTCAATGCATGGGTTAACTCCATGGAGCGTCCATGGAGCACCTTATGGGTGGAACCCAACTTGATAATCCATGGAGCCTTTTAGCCCACTATATAAGATATGGAAGATTCATATAATCTACCCATATATTTAATTAGTTATTCTTTTGATCACTTAATTAATTCTAAATTAATTCTTGATCAAAACTAATTAAATAATATTATTAATATATTAGAACTTATAATATATTAATAAACCAAATGTGTTATTTCTCTCATTTAGTTTATCCAATTCCATGGTGCCATGCAACCCAAATGGACCATGCCGGGTCGGGTCAAGTATTTACCAGAAATAGTTATGGACTTAGACACCTTATCTAACAGTCATAGCGTCAACGGTTGGAGGTACCAAAGAATCACTGACCGCCTTCCACCAATCTTGAGCTCGGTCTCTTAAACAGCCAGTAGCATACCAGACCTTCGACCACTCAGGGTAGAAGCTAGTCAACTGAGCAGACTCCATGTCTATAATCCACCTCATGGTAGCAATGGAGTCCTTCACCCCATGAAATTCTGGCGCAACACATCCCTTTGAAGTCCTTGAAGGAGAGTGTATGTGTCCCTAGCTGGCTAGACGTCGTATCACTCCTGAATTCCCTAAGGCGATCCTCCATCAACTTAATGATCCCTTCCTTGATCGACCCAAAAATCATTGGGGTCACCTCAAGGATGCCTCTCGTAATCTCTGACGCGATGAACCCGTGTAACCCATCATCAACCGGTTTAGATCCTACACTAAAACCTAAACCTAATCTTGATCCTGACACTGAACATGAACCATGTAACATACACGTTCAATTATCATGTTTTGTAACTTCTAAAAGTAAATAATATTATGAAATAATATATGATTATGAGCTTTGAGTTCTAACAGATAGTTCTTACTAGAATTGAAGTAAATGTATGTATAGAATCATTCAGAAAGTATTAGAAGTCTTCTGAGATACCAATCAAATGCCAGATATTGAAATTAACGAAAATACAAAGCTGAAAATAAGTAACATTATATTATTGAAAGTTGTAAAGAATCTTGTTAGAAATATTTAGGCGAAAACCTCATCGAAATTTGAGTTATAAGGAAGAAGTTATGACTCCTTAAAGTTTCGCGACACAACCGGCACAACGCCATATGACGTAACAAGTGAGCTTTCGATAAACTGCTTTTTAGCCTTTATTATCTAAATAAAACTGGTAGTATTCATTAAACCGATAATTTTCATAAAAATAATGTCCAAATCTGACTTCGTATGAGGAAGTTATGATTTTTCTTAGCAGTTTACAGCTAAAAACTCGAAATAAAGATCGATTGATTTTTATTCGACGCAGACGAAATAAGAATCGAAGGTCCCATCAATAGTAGTACAACGGTGAAAAGACAGACGAAAATGACGTCGGATGAAGAGGTTATGAATTTTTAACGTACTTATCCTGTTAAAAATATAACTTAAAAAATGAAGTCAAAATTAGTCGACGGAGACTCAACGAAAGTTGTAGAGCATAATTTCACCTAAGCGTGGATATGAAGAATGTCAAACACGGAACTTGTATGCAAAAATACAAAATTTTGAAATTTGTGGCACAAATTACAAGGCTGGATGGGAGAAGTACACCCAGTGTACTTCGTTCATACGACCAACATACTCGAAAACAAGGTTAGGAGTCGGCCACATCACCCTCTCACCGCATAATCGACACACAACAGCCACGTTGGAGGCTCGAGTTCCGAACCATCGACACGTCGCTAGTACGCCCCACATACGAGGTATACACCCCGCGTAGCGAACACATCGCGTTCTCGCGGCTACGCTCAACGTATGAGGGTTAGACTCCTTACTATAAATAGCAACCGAAGTTCTCCAGGTTTAATTTACAAACTCTCACACTTTCTCACTCTTTACTCCTTTTCAAGCTACTTTCAACCCCCTGAAGTCCTAGTGTTATCCTATAACAACCCGAAATTCAGGTACCACTAATTAGCCCTTCATCTTTTATTATTTGTCATTTTTGGGCCTTTGTGTTAGGCGAGTACGCTGGGCCTACAAGGAGTACGCTACGTGTACTCCAGCGCCTCATTTAAACGCGTCATCACCCAGGTACGCTGGGCATACCCAAGGTTACGCCGGGCGTAACCGGTCCATACCCAAAACCCTAATTTGGGTTGTTGGCTATAAAATGAATGAGATGGCTTGGTTACTCAGCCACCATCCTTCAGAAAGAAACCCTAAGAGAGTTGTTCCTTCATTCATAGCTTGTTTGTGAGTGTTCTAAGCTTTGAGGTGTCATTTCAAGGTAGCAAAAGAGAAGAGGAGTCCATTGTGGAGGCTAGAAGTTGGTGTACAAGTGTAGATCCGTGGATAGCAAAGGTTGGAGCTTCTTCCTAAGGTAAAAAGTTCTGATCTTGCCTTGTAGTTCTTATGGTATGCTTCTTGGACCAATTTCTAGGGTTTTGGTCCCAAAGATGGAGACTTTATGAGCAAGTAGTCTCCATTGGCTTAGATCTACCATATTCATGGTCCATTTGAGTTGTATGTTAATAAAAATGTAATCTTGGATGTAAATGATTAGCCATGCATGAGATCTAGATCTTTTGAGTTGAAAAGGAAAGGTATTAGAGAGTGTAGGAGCCTTTACAGCCATGCCAAGGCTTAAAGGTTTCGACTTTATGGGTTAGGAGACTTAAAGAGAGTCGGATCTAGAAGTTGAAGAAGTGTCTTAACCATTTAAGACCAAAAATAAGGTGTGGCTAAATCTGGGAATTACGCTGGGTGTAACTCCCAGTACGCGCAGCATATGGGGTTGAGACCCCGATTGTGGCTTAGTGATGTACGCCCCGCGTACAAAAAGCCGGTACGCCCCGCGTACTGTGGCATGTTGACTTTTAGGGTTTTGGTCAACATGTGGACTTTGAGTAAAGGAGGGGTGAAATGGTCTTTTACCCCTCTGAGAAATAATAATAAGGGTGAAGCCTAGTCTTAGAAGTCTAAATTAATCAGAATGATATTTCGTTATGATTAGGCCGGGTTGGGTCTTTGTTTCGAGATTTGGAGATAGCGAGCATGTGAGATTCTAAACTTTCTACGAGGTGAGTCTTCTCACTATACTGTACCGGAAGGGTATTATTGTGTGACTGGAAGGTCGAATATGTTATGAGTTGTATGAATTGTATATGATAAGTTAACCGTTTGTATGTGCTATGTATGCTATGCATGATATGGGCCGGAAGGCATATATGTTACGGGCCGGAAGGCATTTTGATGTGGACCGTAAGGTCGATGCGGGTAGGACTGGAAGGTTTACCGGGTCGGGACGGAAGTCCCCTAAGACACATGGATCGGAAGGTCGTGGCCCGGAAAGGCGTATGTGAGTAAGTAGTATTTTGGAGAATTCACTAAGCATTTATGCTTACAGTTGTGTTACGTATTTCAGGTACTAGCGAGGACTGTGGGAAGGCGCCAGCGTGATCTGTACACACTATCGGAGGATATAATTATGATCTTGGGATTTACATGATTTGTATTATGTTATGATACATTGGATTTTATGACTTGATTTGGATGAAAACATGTTTTAAGAAATGAAAATTATGTTTTGAAAATTTACGTTGTTACAAGTTGGTATCAAAGCCTTGGTTTGAGGGATTCGAGTACACCTTCGGGAGTAACTGAACTCAAACTGAGGATTTGAGAAAAAAATTTCAATAATAAATGCATAAAATTTTATAAGAGATTTTGTGATAACCAAAAAAGAAGCAGTGTATATGGTCAGCCAGTGGCTAAACGGTAAAATCCCCAAAATACCCTTACAATATGTGTTACGAGATATGTTATGATATGTTATGCATGCTAGAGTAGACTAGGTATTCATATTAGGACTAGAGTGGCCTGATTTGTGATGCCTTAGTCTAGGGGAAACCTGCTGCTAGGAGATGCCTTGAGAGCGAGTAGGTATCCAGTGCATAGCAAGAATAGAGTACTCGTGTTCCGGGGTCCAAGGAGGAGGACTTGGGGTGAATGTTGATGTGGTGTAGTCAGTAGTATAGGGCCCGTACTACTGAAGACACCGGATCAGTGGGCAACCCAAGTAAGAATCCTTTGGGTATCGGAGGCCGAGTAGGGTTGCGTTATCGAGTGCGAGTATGCTCGATTGAGTCTCTACATTCTTATGTTGTATTTCAGAGGCATTATGGTTGGGACACGCCACAGACCTGGGAAAAGCGGTGTGAGTGACGAGGAGCTTTGTCAGATGATCCACGATGAGGTGGCTGTAGCAATCCGGGCCGAGATTCCGGAGATGTTTGGGTCTATCAAGACCACACTGATGGAGAGTTTCGATGAGCGGTACGCCGCGGTCGCTGAGGCTGCAGCCCTTGCAGCTGTGGCTGCTGCCAGGCCTCAGGGAGGTGACTCGTTGCTATTCCGAGTTTGATGGGACGCAGGATCCGTTCGCTGCGATGAGATGGATTGCTGACATTGAGGGATGCTTTTATACGTGTTCATGTCCGGAGCATCTGAGGTTACGGTTCGCTTTGAACCAGCTCCGCCTAGGAGCAAAGGATTGGTGGAAGTTCGTGACGGTGAACTTCACTCTTGCGGAGATTCAGCTGTGACTTGGGAGAGATTCACAACTATGTTCAGAGATGAGTATGTTCCCCCGGTGGAGAGGGAACGGTTGATTCAGGAGTTCTTGACCCTCAAGCAAGGTAACAATTCAGTTGCTGTGGTCACCCGAAAGTTTCATGAGAGGGCGATGTTCTGCCCTGAGCAGGTGTCCACTGAGCATGAACGGATGAGCTGATATTTGGGTATTCTGAGGAGGGACTTTCGGGAGTTTGTATCGAACTCGACATACCGGACATTTGCTGAGCTCCAGGAAAATACCCGGAAGAGGGAGATCGAGTTGGAGACTTAGGCTTGGGAGGAGGCCGAGTCTCAGCAGGTGGATCGGCGGCCTGCTCAGTCCCAGCTGGCAGCCAAGTGGACCAAGTCCGCCGATTTGAGGATGGGAGGTCAGAAGGGCCGCACTTGTGGAAAGTGCGGCAACGGTCATGAGGGGGCCTGTCGATCAGGTGTTTGCTACAAATGTGGCAAAGAGGGGCACATCACTAGGGATTGCCCCAAGGGATTTATGGTTTGCTTCCATTGCAACCAGACCGGCCATCGGAAAGCTGAGTGTCCTCAGCTTCACCAGGGATCAGCACAAGGATCTGCGCCTGCTGCTAGGGTTACCAAGACTCGAGCGGCAAAGGCCGAGGCTCCGAAGGCTCGTGGGAGAGCTTTTCAGTTGACTGCAGAGGAGGTCCGCACGGTGCCTGATGTCGTGGCTGGTATGTATTCTTTCGTGTATTTACTTTCATGCAGAGATATTGTTCTTATAGTATGTAATGTGTAGGTACTTTTCTTGTGAATTCTGTACCTACCTTGGTATTATTTGACTCGGGTGCGATTCGGTCTTTTGTATCTTTAGCTTTTAGTCAGGACATCGATATTGATCGAGAGGTGATGAGTCGACCCCTGTGGGTTTCCATAGCTGATGAGAAAGCGGTTTTCGCTGCCGACGAGATTCGAGGATGTGTGCTCGAGATTTTTGGTGTCAAGTTCCCTATAGATCTAGTTCCTATTGCGATGGGAGATATCTGTGTCATCGTGGGCATGGACTGGTTCAGTAAGTTTGGAGCGATCTTTGACTTCGAGAGACAGCTGGTGACCATACGAGACCCTAGCGGGGGAGTGCTTACTGTGTATCGCGAGGGGACCTGGTGTTGGTCAGCGTTCTGTTCGGCTGTCAGGGTGAGACATAGTTTGTAGCAGGGCTGCAGTGGATTCATAGCCAATGTGATAGACACACGAGTGGCCGCAGGGAGGCCAAATTCGGTTGACGAGGTTCCAATAGTGTGCACGTTTCTGGATGTGTTTCCCGAGGAACTACCAGGAGTGCCTCCGGAAAGGCAAGTGGAGTTCCGTATCGATCTGGTTCTAGGAGCGGCACCCATCGCCAAGGCGCCTTATTACCTCGCTCCACCAGAGATGCAGGAGTTATCCTCACAGCTTCAGGAGCTGTTGGGAAAGGGATTTATTTGACCGAGTAGCTCACCTTGGGGAGCGCCAATTCTTTTTGTCAAGAAAAAGGATGGTTCACACCGGATGTGTATCGATTACCGAGAGTTGAACAAGTTGACGGTCAAGAACTGGTATCTGTTACCTAGGATCGATGATCTGTTCGATCAGTTGTAGGGGGCATCTTTGTTCTCCAAGATAGACTTGAGGTTGGGTTATCATCAGATGAGGGTTCAGGATGAAGATATCCGGAAGACTGTATTCAAAACTCGTTATGGACATTACGAGTTTGTGGTGATGCCTTTTGGGCTCACCAATGCCCCAACGGCATTCATGGATCTCATGAACAGGGTGTGCAGGCCAATGTTGGATTGGTCGGTGATCGTATTCATTGATGATATTTTGGTATATTCGAGGTCTAGAGAACAGCATGAGGAACATTTGAGGGAGATTCTTGGAGTTATGAGATCGGAGAGGCTGTATGCCAAATTCTCCAAGTGTGATTCTGGTTATGAGAGGTCCAGTTCCTAGGACATCTTGTTAACCAGAAGGGGATATTGGTCGATTCGGCCAAGATCGAGGCGGTGATGAGATGGGAAGTGCCGAGATCACCCACTGAGATCAGGAGCTTTCTGGGATTGGCCGACTATTATTGGAGTTTGATTAAGGATTTCTCCAAGATCGCCATGCCACTTACCAAGATGACCCGGAAGGGTGTTGCATTTTCATGGGGTCCGGAGCAGTAGTCCTCATTTGAGACACTTCGTCAGAAGTTGTGCATGGCCCTGGTGCTCGCACTCCCGGAAGGGATGGAGGATTTTGTGGTATATTGTAATGCATCAATATCTGGGTTAGGGGCAGTGCTTATGCAGAGGGGGCACGTTATAGCGTATGCATCGAGGCAACTGAAGCCTCATCAGTCGAGATATCCCACCCACAACCTGGAACTGGGGGCTGTGGTGTTTGCCCTCAAGATCCGGCGATACTATATATATGGGGTTCGGTGTACCATATACACGGACCACAAGAGTCTAAAGTACTTGATGGATCAACCAAACCTAAATATGCGCCATAGGAGATGGTTGAATGTGGTGAAGGATTATGATTGTGAGATCCTATACCACCCGGGCAAGGCTAATGTCGTAGTCGATGCGTTGAGCCGTAGGGCGTAGAGCGCCCCGATCTGAGGCGTTTGTATGAGGTTGACTGTGACAACCCGAAATTTCCATTTGTACGAACACTATCTATTCAATAGAAGCTAGTCCAATTTCAGTAATTTTCAGACTTGTCCGAACAAGTTTGTGTACATTAGGGTTTACGTTTCTAGATGTATCAGGAGAGTGGATGCTCCTGTAATTGTGAAACTTGATCATTGTAAGTTTCATAATGTTATAGTGCGAGTTTCGGAATAAAAATATTTTCCGTCAAAATATTCCAGGACTATAAATAGATTTCTGAATTTAATTAATTCATTATTCACAATTCCAACTAGAGAAAAGCCAATTCTCTCTGACGGATCTTCGGGTTATCATCCCGGATTGTGAGTCTATTATCCTAAATGTGTTTCAATACTTGTATTATGCTTTATAACATCAATTACATGTCTAAACTACAAGATCCGAGAGTTTACCGCCCAAGAACGTTCTTGGGGAGTAAACTACAAAACGAAGCCTAAAGGCTACCTAGTCCCAATTCCTTGTTAGACAACTTGTTTAGGGGTTAAGTTATGGACATTTGAGACTAGAAATCAAACAAGAAATACAAGTTATAGGAGTTTACGGCCAAGGAACTCTCTTGGGCCGTAAACCCCTTTTTAAGGGTCATAAATGCCCTAAATCACCCCCTAAGGCTTAAGGACTTTACCCTCTAATGCTTGTGCTTATTTTGGACACCAAAACACTTCAAAACCATAAGGTTTTAGGAGTTTACGGCCAAGGAAGGATCTTAGGCCGTAAACCCCTTTTTCAAGTGATAAAGATGCCCTAAACACCCTAAAAGCCTTAAGACAATTTACCTTGACTACTTGGGACTTGAATGGGGAACAAATGACATCAAAATCACTCCTTAAAGGGAGTTTACGGCCAAGCAACATATCCTGGGCCGTAAACTCCAAGTAATGACACAAAAGTGTGCCTCTTGTCCCCTTTAGCCTTAGATAAAAACTTGGAAGCTATCCTACATGTGCAAGGGCCTCAAATGAATTAAAACCAACAACCCGTAGGAGTTTACGGCGGTAAAATCTAGGGGATATGGTCCTTTGGCCGTAAACTCCCCAAAGGAGCATTCCAAGGCCTTAAACTACTTCAAGGATTATTCCAACAAGGCTAGACTTATTCTAGGATCAAGATAACACCTCAAAACACCCAAAACCACCATGTGAGGAGTTCACGGCCGTAAACACATGGGTTCATGGCCGTAAACTCCAATGGGTGGGGTTTGTTGGGTGGTGAACTCATATACAAGGCCATTTGTGCTTTAAAACCCCTTTGCCTTGTCCCGTATCAACTTAGATGCAACCATTAGGACCTATAACACTTATATAAAGTGTATACATGTTCCTAAGTGTCTTAACTTACTTTGTTAGGTTATTATTTGGCTAATTAGTTATATATATGCTCATTATATGATAACTAGGCTCGAACGTGTGAACAAGTCTCCGTTTGCCACCTAGCACGGTACCCGATACATCAATCCAATCTACTCACCACAAGTGAGTTCATACCCCTTTAATCAACCTTTGAAATAGTTTTAAATGTTTTAAATACTTTATGGGGGGGGGGGGGCATACAAGTCAAATACTTATAGTTATTACATCAATCACATGTGATTAATAACTAGAAAACCAATGATTTTATCACTATTGTTTCACTTCAAAATGTTTTACAAACTCTTTTTACTTATCAAATGCTTTTATTAAACTTTGTTTTATTTCTTATAAATTGCATGCCCATATATGTATATATATATATATATATATATATATAAGTAATGTTTAAAGGGCTTAGGAAGGCCATCCGCCCTATTTCCTTTCCGCGCACTGAGATGTGGTCTGGTGGGATTTCGGGTGACCATCCGAGGGTCGTTTCCATATTAGTTATATATCATATATACATGTATAGACATAAAAAGTACTTCTATATTCATATTTACCAGTACGTCGATAGCTAGTTACCATCGGGGTAATACAGTACATATACAACTATACTAGAAACAATACATATACAATGATGCTAGAAACAATACATATACAATGATGCTAGAAACAATACATATACAATGATGCTAGAAACAATACATATACAATGATGCTAGAAACAATACATATATAGCTATACTAGAAACAATACATATACAGCTATACTAGACACAATACATATACAACTATACTAGAACGAGAAACATTAGATATATAGGAATACTTTAATTATTGTGATTTAAATCGGAGCATGACAGATTGGTATCAGAGCATTGTTTATGGTGAATCAAGTATATCAACGCATAAAAGATATACTAAACTATAAACCCAGTTGGGATTAAAACACTCTGACCAAGAGTCTATACTTAAGATACTAAAATATTTAATTAAGTATACTAGTCTACATTCATACTAAAACCAGTGTCACAACGACAAGAACAAAAGTATTACGATTGTTAAATATCACAGGTAAGCTCGGGGATATATGGTCAGTCCTGGGAATGGCATAGCCTGATCAACTATGCTGGTCCGAGGAGTGATTAGCATATGCCCTAGAATGGTTGTGATGTGTTAACAAGTCTAAAAACTTACCAACAATACTACAAGAAGATCAGTAAAACCTAAGCTTAAAATACTATAGGTGTATTTTGTACTACCAACTACATGTATACTATATCTTTATACCTCTCTTCTCGCATAGATTTAAATGGCTGGATTCCATCACGGCAACCCGTACTTTCCAAATGAAGGCAACGCAGGATGGCTCGAAGCAAAGTCTGACGATGAACACCAAATCCCATTGGATGATCATCAAGCTGAAGGTTTCTCGGATGGATCAGACTCTGAGCCCGAAGTCAACAACCTACCTCCAGTATGTCAAGCCCCGAATAACAACCCTTGACCAGCTTTTCTAGGTCCCACTCCCTTGTGGGTAGATAACTTGAATCCCTGGAGTGACGAACAGGGTTAACCCTTACCATACTTTGGGGACCGAACCTTTTACAACGTCAGCGATGGTGGCTCTGCTGACCGAGATCTACCTGTCATTATCCGTAGAATAGCTCGTAATGTCGAGGAAGGTCGAGCAGCCATTGACCGGGTCGTGGAGATTGATGCCAACTCTAGTGTCAACACAGTCCGCATTCGCCGTCTCGAAGAAGACATGGAACTGACCCGGAGAACCAATGAAACCCTACAGCAACGTCTGGTTGCCTCTCAAGCTGAAGTCATGGAACTGCGAGCTCGTCAAAGGTCTCATGAACGACACCTTCAAGAGGTGGTCCGACAAATGAGAGACCTCAGGGTTCTCCCGAGGAATGCTCATCACCGTTAGATGATGTGTAGTACATCATTATCTTTTGGGTTAAGGATTAGCCTTTAACATCCGTGCTCTAAGTAGCACTTATCTGCAAAATATTCCTAACTTTCAGTACTCTAATTAGGAATATAAGAACTATCAAACTTTCCGTATGGTATGATGTAAGACCTACTGTTAGGTCAATTTTCATTGAACTCGTTACATCAGTAATACCAGTATTGTTGACAACTACCTAATCTGTGGGAAGAATCTTTACATTTGGGTTTTCCTACACATCTTTCTGGTTATGATCTCAAACACTCATTCAATTGTTGGGCTATGGTTAGTTAGTCCATGTGTCATTTGCACATTACTTACAAATTGATTCTTACCACTTTTCTCATCTTTATAAACTTATAGTTGAAAGATGCCTCCTCGCAAATCTACCCGGAATAACCCTACACCTACACCACCTCCACCACCACTGGTTATCGATACAGCAGCCCTAAATGCTGCCGTAGCTGCAGCAGTGGCAACTGCCATGGCACAGTATCACTCTACTGATGCCAGCAGAGGTGGAACCCCGGTTAACTCCATTCCGGTTGAAACTCCTGTGCGCTCGAGAGAGTGCTCTTACAAGGATTTCACCAACTGCAAGCCGAAGTCCTTTCATGGAACCGGCGGAGTCATTGCTCTCTCTCAATGGTTCAAGAAGACTGAATCAGTCTTCGAAATTTGTTCTTGCCCTGCTGCGAGAAAAGTCAAATATGTCGCATGCACCTTCGAAAGGAAGGCACTGACGTGGTGGAACAGCCACGTTAAATCTCTAACTCTCGTCGTGGCCAACGACATAGGCTGGGACACGATGAAAGACCTCATGATTAAGGAATACTGCCCGAGGGGCGAGATCCAGAAACTAGAGCAGGAGCTTTGGAGCCTGACCATGAAGGGCACCAACATTGTTGCTTACACCGCCAGATTTAGCGAACTGGTGGCCCTCTGCCCTAATATGGTTCCCACTGAAGGGAAGAAGATTGAAAGGTACATATGGGGGCTAGTGCCTCCATATCAGGAGAATGTCCTATCATCAAACCCCGCTACCTTCGACAGTGCCAAGCGACTGGCACAACGACTTATTTACCATGGTGTCAAAACCCCTGCAACCACCACAACCCTAGCCATCTCAGAACCATCCAAACCCGCTGACACCAAGCGGGAGTTTTGGGATGACAAGAAGAAGCAGCGAGCTGCCAAGAAGCAGCAAATCGTGGCAGTACATGCCGCAGTAACCCCTACTGTTGCTGCTGCTCCGACGAAGCAGTATGCTGGAAGTTTGCCGAAGTGCAACAAATGCAACTTCCACCACAACGACCCCTGCCATGAAATGCAGTGCTCTAACTGCAACAGGAAAGGACATAACGTCCGTTTCTGTAAATTCCCGGCACAACCAATCACACAAGTCCTTGGCTCTGGCGCGAGCCCAACTTGCTATGGATGTGGCGAAACAGGCCACTATAAGAGGGACTGCCCCAAAGCGGGAAATGCTGGAGGAGTAGGGAGGGTACTAGCAATAGGCCACGGGGAAGCAGTTGTTGACCCGACAGTGGTGACTGGTACGTTCCTCCTCGATAACTCCTATGCATGCATTCTGTTCGATAGTGGAGCGGAGCGAAGCTTCGTGAACCACAAATTTGCTCGCATGCTTAAACAACAACCACACGCACTTAGAGAACAATTCACAGTAGAAATGGCTAATGGAAAAACAGAAAACACCAGTAGCATATACTTAGGATGTATCCCAACCCTAGATAACCATTCATTCCCAATCGACCTCATGCCGGTCTCAATAAAAACCTTCGACGTTATCATCGGCATGGATTGGTTGAGTCTTCATCGCACCGACATCATGTGCTTCGAGAAAGCAGTCCGACTAAACCTTCCGTCTAACGAAATTCTTTTAGTCTACGGCGACAAACCTGGTGTGAGTCTTCGCATTATATCAAGTATTCAAGCACAGAAATATCTACGCAAAGAATACCACGCATTCCTTGCTCACGTCGTTGACAAGAACCTCGAAATGAAAGAACTAAAGAACATTCCAGTAGTGAGCGACTTCCCCGACATTTTTGTTGGATAAGGTGTCTAAATCCATAACTATTTCTAGTATGTACTTGACCCGACCCGGCATGGTCCATTTGGGTTGCATGGCACCATGCAATTGGATAGACTAAATGAGAAATAACACTTGGAGATTATTAATATATTATAAGTTCTAATATATTAATAATATTCTTTTATTAGTTTGATCAAGAATTAATTTAGAATTAATTATGAGATCAAAAGATAACTAATTAAATATATGGGTTGATTATGTAAATCATCCATATCTTGTATAGTGGGCTAAAAGGCTCCATGGACTATCAAGTTGGGTTCCACCCATAGGATGCTCCATGGATGCTCCATGGGAGTTACAAACCCATGGGTCATGGAAATGAAGAGTCATGACACATTAGGGTTTAACCCTAGATGTGTCAACACTATATAAGTAACATGTTCTCCACCTAAAATCGGCTACACTAAGAAATAAGAGGGCTTGGCCGATTTTGAAGAAGTGTGTGTTCTCTCATAAGTTCTTCCAAGAGCATTTGGTGTTGTGTGAAGCATTTGAGGCATCACACTTGGGGTGCTAGGCTCACAAGGTTTCAAGGAACACAAACAACAACAAGGTAAGTTATTCTATCTATACTTTATGTTAAAATTGTTCCCCATGTATGCTAGATAGGAATATAACCTTGGAATTCAACTTTGCATGATAATTAGACAAACATAGATCCAAGGTTATTAGGGTTGCATGTACACTTAGGAAATGTTAGAATGCTCAAAACCCATCAGTGGTATCAGAGCCTAGGCTTGTTTGCTCTTATTTGTGCTTAAAAGTTGAAAACAGAATCGGAAATCTTGATGTCTGCGAATGGACTCGTCGAGTCTATAGGGGGGACTCGTCGAGTTCATGAGTATCTTTAACCAACTCGGCGAGTCAGTTCATGCACTCGGCGAGTAGGGTCGACTGATTGCAGAATTTCGATTCAGTTGCTGGAAATGAATTAGAAACATTACCCTAAACTGTTTTGGTAATTGAAAACTTGTTTTTGGTGGTGTAATGTCATTGCTAATTCATTTACAACAACTAGTTATCAAAATTACAAAGTTTTAAATGTAATTTTTGATTGTGTTCATATTCATGTTCTTGTTCTTATGATGTTTTAGATGATCATAGGAATTATTTGTAACCTATTTGGTAATTAATTCTTGATCATAAGTTGTTTTAATGGAGTCCATAACTTATCCTTAAGTTATGGAAAACCAAGAGTCACACTTGAGTTAAAACCATTAAAACAAATACAAGAGTTAGAAAAATGAAGAGTCTTCATTTTATTACTCTATTAAACTCATAAGTTACAAGAAATGAAAAGTTTTGAAAGTTACAAAACTTGCCCTCAAGTTTTGGAACAAGTAAAGTTAAGTTAAAACTTTAAGTTCCAACCCCTAGAATTTTAAAAGTTAAAATTCAACCCTTATACTTATATTATGATGATTTAAAAATTATATATATATGTATAAGAATAAAGTCGTCTTACCGCTAGTACGCCTCATTCACGAAGCCGGTCTATAAGGTGGGTATAAGGTTGTTGCCTATAAAATGGTGACTTAATGGGTGTCTACTCTCACCCACCGCTTGCTTGACTGGTGGAGGGTCATTAGCCGAACGGGTAAGACAAGGACTTATAAATTCTCATTCAAAGTATGATGAATATAATAAAGTAACTAAATGTTTATTAAATTCCCAATCTTAGTTACTTTAGGAAAAATGTGAATAAGGTGCTAATCCATGAAATTACACTTTACACTTTGTCTAAGTCGTTGGTGGAGCGTGTGTGGTTAACCGGCACACTGACTTGGACTTAACAAGGTAGGTAAAGGGTGACTTAAGGTTTATTATAGTATCGGTGGAGCGTGTGTGGTTTACCGGCACATCGATTGAGTGATAAACTTTAAGGGTACCAAGTGATTTGCATGGTTACTTCACACCTCGTTTTGTGATCCTCGGCATCCCAGTCACAAAACTTGGAGGGCACTCTCGAGATTGAAACATGCCTTTGAAAAATTCATTGGATCTCAAAGAATCTAGGAATTTCTAAAACCAATAAAAACTAAATATCTAATATTTCGGTTTTCGTGGTGGAAATTGGTGAATCGCCATTCACCTACCTTTCAAATATGGTATAGCTTAGATTACGGCATACCTCTTCTAAGTTATATTATATTGTGATTGGATCCTAGCCTTAATATTACATTTGGGTGTTTTATTAAGGACTCTCATAAATCTAAACTAAACTTGTTCTTCTCTTTCAGATGTCTTCAAATAATGCTTCTGGCTCGAATCCTAATGGCTCCTTTACTCTTATGAGTTTGTGTGGGAAAGTCACCTTTGATGGATCCAACTTCAATAAATGGATCAAAAACATCAGGATGATTACCCGCTACGAGGACAAAGAATATGTCCTTGACAAGGAGCTTAAGGAAATTGATGAGTCCACTGCAACTCCACAGGAGATCGCTGACTTTCATACTCATGAAAGAGATCCAACCAAGGTGGCTTGCATCATGTTGGCCACCATGACAGCTGAACTCCAAAAGTCTTATGAAGATTTCTACCCTTATGAAATGCACCAAGATTTGATGGAAAGATACCATGAAAGTGCACGACAAGAGAGGTACGAAGTCATCTGCTCCATGATAACAACCATGATGAAGGACGGAGAGTCCGTCACGAGCCACATGCAGAAAATGCAAAGGTACGTGGATCGTTTGCTGAAGCTCAATGTGAACTTCCCTGAGGAGCTTGCAATAGATATCATTTTGCACTCCTTACCATCGTGCTATGATCAATTCCGCATGACATATCACATGAACAAGGAAGAGGTCACCCTCAGAAAACTTCAGGGACTTCTCAAGACCGCAGAAACAGGTCTTAAGGGGAAGTCGGTTGCTATCACTCCTACTCCAGACTCAACTCCGGTCTTGGCAATTGGGCAAAGTCGAGGGAGGAAGAGAAAGAGATCTTCGAAGGGTACCAAGGCTCGGACCCTTGATGGCTCTTCTTCAAGTGGAACCAAAAAAGGTTTCATTACTCCTTCTTCTGACCCAAAAGAGGCTGAATGCTTCTATTGCCATGAAAAAGCTCATTGGAAGCGGAACTGCCCAAAGTACCAGCAGGATGTGAAGGATGGGAAAGTCAAACCCAACCATGCAGGTATTTACACTATCATTTCTAATAACTCACCCCATTCGAAATCTTGGGTCCTTGATACCGGTTGCGGTATTCATATTTGTTGTGACTTGCAGGGACTAGGAAGAAGTGAGAATGTGGAGCAAGGAAGAATAAACTTAATCATGGGGAATAGGAAAGTTACACCTGTCACCAAGATTGGAGTTTATACTTTGTCGCTAAGTAGTGGGTTAAATTTAGATTTGAATAAGTGTTGTTACTCGCCAGGAATGGCAAGAAATATTATTTCCTTTCATGCTTTGTACAAACAAGGATTTACCTTTTCGTTTAATAATGAAGTTGGTTCTATTGATGCTTTCTTTAATAATGTTCTTTATTTTAAAGCATTACCTTGTGATGGTGTGTATGAAGCTGTATCTGTTGTAGATAACTTGGGAAATAATGTTTTGTGCATTGATTCTACTAATAATAACTTGGATAAAGCATCATTATGGCATTGTCGTCTTGGACATATAAGCAAGAAACGCATAGGCCAACTCCAAAAGGATGGAGTCTTGGAGTCGTTTGACCTAAAGTCAAATGATAGTTGCGAATCATGCTTACTTGGAAAAATGACAAAGTCACCCTTCACAGGCTCGTGTGAAAGGGGTGAAGGTTTGTTGGACCTTATACACACGGATGTGTGTGGACCATTCAAACATGCCACAAGGGATGCTAATCGTTATTATTTGACTTTTACTGATGATTACAGTAGATATGGATATGTCTACTTAATCAAGCATAAGTCAGAGACTTTCGAGAAGTTTAAGGAATTTAAACAGGAAGTCGAGAATCAATTGGGCAGGAACATTAAGATGCTTCGATCTGATCGGGGTGGTGAGTATCTTAGTTCAGAGTTCCTCGACTATCTAAGGGAATGTGGGATTGTCTCACAATTGACACCTCCCAGGACACCGCAGTTGAATGGTGTGGCTGAGAGGCGTAATCGAACCTTGTTGGACATGGTTCGTTCCATGATGAGTCGAGCTTCGCTACCAATCTCATTCTGGGGGTATGCCTTAGAGACTGCCGCCCATATCCTTAATCTAGTCCCTACAAAGAAAGTTGCCAAAACTCCTCATGAGATGTGGACTGGTAAAGTACCTAAACTAGACCACATCAAGATTTGGGGTTGTGAGGCTTTCGTGAGACGCGAGACTCATGATAAGCTCGAACCCCGAAGCGAGAGGTGTATTTTCATCGGCTACCCACAGCAATCCTTTGGTTACCTCTTCTACAAACCTAGTGACAATGTGGTCTTTGTAGCAAGAAGAGGAGTCTTTCGAGAAAGAGAGTTTATAAGCCAAGGAGACAGTGGGAGGCAAGTTGATCTTGAAGAAATTCAAGAGTCAAGTGGTGAAGGAACTTCAAACTCTAGCCCTCAACTTGAGGAGGAAACTCCTGTTGAGCCAATTGACGAATCTGTACCTCTGAGGCGTTCCACGAGAGTTAGGAGTGCACCTGAGCATTACTATGGATTCCATATTACTGCAGAAGGTGAGACACTTATTAGTGATGGGACACTAGTAAGTCAAAATGACCCTAACAGCTACGAGGAAGCCATGGCAGGCCCCGAGTCTGCTAAATGGAAAGAGGCTATGGATAGCGAGATACAATCCATGTATGACAATCAAGTTTGGAACTTGGTTGAGAATGTACCAGGTCGAAAGACTGTAGGGTGCAAATGGGTCTTCAAGAAGAAGACCGACATGGATGGTAAAGTACACACTTATAAGGCTAGACTGGTTGCAAAGGGCTTCTCTCAAATTCCTAGAGTGGATTATGATGAGACCTTTTCTCTGGTAGCCAAGATTAAGTCTATTCGGGTTCTGTTAGCCATAGCCGCATTTCATGACTATGAAATTTGGCAAATGGATGTCAAAACCGCTTTCCTTAATGGGAAGTTGGCTGAAGATGTTTACATGAGTCAGCCAGAGGGTTTTGTCAGCAACAAGTACCCTAATAGAGTGTGTAAGCTTGAGAAATCCATTTATGGATTAAAGCAAGCACCTCGCAGATGGAATCTTTGCTTTGATGAAAAGGTCAAGGAATTTGGCTTTTCTATGAGTGAAGATGAATCTTGTGTATATGTCAAGGCTAGTGGGAGTACAGTTAGCTTTTTGGTATTGTATGTGGATGACATACTACTCATAGGAAACGACATTCCAACCCTGCAGGAAGTAAAGTCCTGGCTTGGAAAGTGTTTCGCTATGAAGGACCTTGGTGAAGCTGCCTATATTTTGGGGATAAGGATCTTGAGAGATCGGAGTAAAAGACTAATTGGACTTAGTCAAAGTACCTACTTGGAGAAGGTCCTGAAGAGATTCAGAATGCAAGACTCCAAGAAAGGAGAGTTGCCCATCCAGAGTAACGCCAAACTGAGTAAGACACAAAGCCCTAGCACTGAGGCTGAGATAGCACAAATGAGTTGAGTACCTTATGCTTCGGCTGTAGGATAGATCATGTATGCTATGACGTGTACTCGACCTGATGTAGCTTTTGCCCTGAGCATGGTTAGCAGGTTTCAGGGGAACCCTGGCAAGGCACACTGGACTGCGGTAAAGATTATTCTCAAGTACCTACGAAGGACTAAGGACTGGGTCCTTACCTTCGGTGGGAGTGATGACTTGAGAGTTGTAGGGTATAGTGATGCTAGCTTCCAGACTGATAGGGATAACTTCCGCTCTCAGTCGGGCTGGGTCTTTACCCTAAATGGAGGAGCAATTTCTTGGAAGAGTTCCAACCAAGAGACAGTGGCAGATTCTACTTGTGAATCAGAGTATATTGCAGCTAGCGAGGCAGCAAAGGAGGCGTTATGGCTGAGGAACTTCATTGGAGACCTTGGAGTTGTACCAGCTATTAAAGAGCCAATGGAAATTTTCTGTGATAGTGAAAGTGTTGTTGCCTTAGCCAAGGAACCAAGGGATCACGGGAGATCCAGACACATCGACAGAAAATACCATTTCATCAGACATCGGATCGAAGAAGGACTCCTCGTGGCAAAGAGGGTATCATCAGATGAGAATCCGGCAGATCCCCTCACGAAGGGACTGACTCGGGTTAAGCATCTCCAGCATGCTCGGAGCATAGGGCTGAAGGATGATATTAGATTTAGTAGTTAGATAACCTCGAAATTTGTAAAGTGTAATTGACATTTGATGATGAATAAAAGTGTTTTATTTATGAGTAAAGTGTTGCTATCTCTTGTCAATCGTTTACTATATTTCTTTTGCATGTTTTGACTTCCAGAATAATTTTGTTTGGTATAACATATTATTCAAACCTCCACAGTCGGTCATATGTCGGAAGTAGGTATGAATCAAGACTGTCATGTTTGGTTGTAGAGGTCTTGGACAAGGCTACAACAATCATGAGTGCTCATAAGTTCTGAGCATTGGACTCAACCCACGCTCACTGGAATCACTTCATGGAATTCTATCTCGAGTGATCGTGAGACGGTAATATCATATAAGTCTTTAAACCTAGAGATATGATTTGTTACTTACAAGTTGGTTACGCATTGATTGTACGAAAAACGCATTGGTAACTCGATGTTATAAATCGCGCTCTTGTGTGTAATTCAATGAGTAGTAGAACAAACATATGAGTCGAAGTTTATCTGTTCCTTCTTGGATTAGAAGCTGATATCTGGGCCCCTCGATGATTTTGTTTTGACCTATGTATCGGGCCCGGTCAGAACTAAAATTGATGTGTTCAATGAAGTTCTTTGTCAAACAAATCGGAAATCGGGAAACAAATTGTTGGACAATAAGTAAGACATTGTTCCATGTATTTGTCCGACTGATATCTAGAATAGAGGATTATATGATCACTTATCTTAAATGGCATACCATCATCTTCTCAGTTTCGAGAAACCTTGAAAAGAGCTACGATTGCCGATCGGTTCCTGAAGTCATACTTCCAGTAATAGTTATTAGACTTATCCAAGTGGGAGACTGTTGGATAAGGTGTCTAAGTCCATAACTATTTCTGGTATGTACTTGACCCGACCCGGCATGGTCCATTTGGGTTGCATGGCACCATGCAATTGGATAGACTAAATGAGAAATAACACTTGGAGATTATTAATATATTATAAGTTCTAATATATTAATAATATTATTTGATTAGTTTGATCAAGAATTAATTTAGAATTAATTATGAGATCAAAAGATAACTAATTAAATATATTGGTTGATTATGTAAATCATCCATATCTTGTATAGTGGGCTAAAAGGCTCCATGGACTATCAAGTTGGGTTCCACCCATAGGATGCTCCATGGATGCTCCATGGGAGTTACAAACCCATGGGTCATGGAAATGAAGATTCATGACACATTAGGGTTTAACCCTAGATGTGTCAACACTATATAAGTAACATGTTCTCCACCTAAAATCGGCTAAACTAAGAAATAAGAGGGCTTGGCCGATTTTGAAGAAGTGTGTGTTCTCTCATAAGTTCTTCCAAGAGCATTTGGTGTTGTGTGAAGCATTTGAGGCATCACACTTGGGGTGCTAGGCTCACAAGGTTTCAAGGAACACAAACAACAACAAGGTAAGTTATTCTATCTATACTTTATGTTAAAATTGTTCCCCATGTATGCTAGATAGGAATATAACCTTGGAATTCAACTTTGCATGATAATTAGACAAACATAGATCCAAGGTTATTAGGGTTGCATGTACACTTAGGAAGTGTTAGAATGCTCAAAACCCATCAATTTTCCCAGAAGAACTACATGGATTACCTCCGCAACGACAGGTCGAGTTCAGAATCGACTTAGTCCCAGGAGCTACCCCAGTAGCCAAGTCGCCCTACCGCTTAGCACCAGCAAAGATGCAGGAATTATCTGGTCAACTTAACGAACTGCTCAGCAAGGGCTTCATAAGACCAAGCTTCTCACCATGGGGAGCACCGGTCCTGTTCGTTAAGAAGAAAGACAGATCATTCCGTATGTGTATCGACTGTAGAGAACTCAACAAACTGACGGTCAAAAATCGTTACCCTCTACCTCGCATAGACGATCTATTTGACCAACTGCAAGGGGCGAACTATTTTTCCAAAATTGATCTAAGATCTGGATATCACCAGTTACGAGTGCTCGAGGAGGATGTGCCGAAGACAGCCTTCCGAACTCGTTACGGACATTATGAGTTCGTAGTGATGCCATTCGGATTGACCAATGCGCCAGCAGTTTTCATGGACCTGATAAACAGAGTATGCCGAACATACTTGGATCAGTTCGTCATCGTTTTCATTGACGACATCCTGATCTACTCCCGAAGTAAGGAAGAGCATGGCGATCACCTACGACTAGTGTTAGGAACTTTACGAACGGAGAAACTTTATGCGAAGTTCTCAAAATCTGAATTTTGGATCCGAAGAGTCGAATTCTTAGGACACGTGGTAAGCGAAGAGGGAATCCACGTGGACCCATCCAAAATTAAACCCATTGAGAACTGGTCAGCACCCAAGACGCCGATAGAAATTCGTCAATTTCTAGGTCTTTTTGGATACTACCGCAGATTCATTTAGAACTTCTCCCGAATAGCGAAACCTCTTACAACCCTGACCCAGAAAGGCGTGGCCTTTGACTGGGAAGAGAAACAAGAGAGAGCGTTCCAAACGCTAAAGCGAGCCTTGTGCACCGTGCCAATACTATCTCTCCCCGAAGGGATAGAGGACTTCGTAGTCTATTGCGATGCATCGAACCAAGGGCTCGGGTGTGTTCTGATGCAACGAGGTAAGGTCATCGCCTATGCCTCCAGACAGTTGAAGACACACGAAGTTAACTATACAACCCACGATCTTGAACTGGGAGCAGTGGTGTTTGCTCTGAAGATCTGGAGACATTACTTGTATGGAACGAAGAGCACTATCTTTACTGACCACAAGAGTTTACAATACATAATCGATCAGAAGGAGCTCAATATGAGACAACGACGGTGGGTCGAGCTACTCAGTGATTACGAATGCGATATTCGTTATCATCCGGGTAAAGCCAACGTAGTAGCAGACGCCCTGAGTCGGAAAGAATATTCTGGTCGCAAAGTCAAATCATTGTCAATAACCATCCATTCACACTTGTCTAATCAAATTCAAGCGGCCCAACTTGAAGCCATGAAACCTGAAAATGTGACGAGTGAATCCCTTAGAGGAATGGACAAGAATTTAGAAGCCAAGGGTAACGGAGCCTTATACTTCATGGATCGGATCTGGACACCGAAACACAGTGGTTTCCGAGACTTAGTCATGACCGAGGCGCACAACACTCGGTATTCCGTCCACCCAGGTTCAGATAAGATGTATCTGGATCTTAAAAAGCTATACTGGTGGCCTAATATGAAAGCAGAGATTGCTACCTTCGTAAGTAAATGCCTTACTTGCGCAAAGGTAAAGGTCGAGTACCATAAGCCCTCTGGTTTATTGCAACAACCAGAGATTCCAGAATGGAAGTGGGAGCGGATCACTATGGATTTCATAACCAAGTTGCCCAAGACAACGGGTGGACTTGATACCATATGGGTCATCGTTGATATATTGAACAAGTCTGCACACTTCCTACCTATCAAAGAAACCGACAAGATGGAGAAACTGACAAGAACATACATTAGGGAAATCGTACGACTACATGGTGTGCCTATATCCATTATCTCCGACCGAGATAGTAGGTTCAGCTCAAGATTCTGGCAATCACTGCAACATTCCCTAGGAACAAGGCTGGACATGAGCATAGCCTACCATCCACAGACTGACGGACAGAGTGAGAGGACGATCCAGACTTTAGAAGATATGTTGCGTGCTTGTGTAATTGACTTTGGAAAAGCGTGGGATACCCATTTACCCCTCGTCGAATTTTCCTACAACAACAGTTATCACACGAGCATAAAGGCAGCACCATTTGAAGCCCTCTATGGCCGAAAGTGTAGATCCCCTATGTGCTGGGCTGAGGTGGGTGATACCCAATTAGCTAGGGGGCAAGCTTCGGACAGTACTCTCACTGGTCCAGAAATCATTCGGGAAACGACAGAGAAGATCGTTCAGATCCGTGAACGATTGAAAGCCTCTAGAGACCGACAAAAGAGCTACGCTGATAAACGTAGAAAACCTTTGGAATTTCAGGTGGGAGACCGAGTCCTTCTCAAAGTCTCACCCTGAAAGGGCTTGATACGCTTCGGTAAGCGTGGGAAGCTTAATCCTAGGTACATAGGGCCTTTCGAGATTCTTGCAAGAGTCGGCCCCGTAGCTTACAAACTTGATCTACCCGACACACTTCATAACGTAGATTCTACATTCTACGTATCTAACTTGAAAAAGTGTCTGTCCGACGAGACTCTCGTAATCCCACTCGACGAGATCGAGATCAACGAGAGCCTCAACTTCGTGGAAAAACCTGTAGAGATCATGGACCGTGAGGTCAAACAAACGAAACAAAGTCGTATCCCTATCGTGACGGTGATGGGTTTTGAGCATTCTAACACTTCCTAAGTGTACATGCCACCCTAATAACCTTGGATCTATGTTTGTCTAATTATCATGCAAAGTTGAATTCCAAGGTTATATTCCTATCTAGCATACATGGGGAACAATTTTATCATAAAGTATAGATAGAATAACTTACCTTGTTGTTGTTTGTGTTCCTTGAAACCTTGTGAGCCTAGCACCCCAAGTGTGATGCCTCAAATGCTTCACACAACACCAAATGCTCTTAGAAGAACTTATGAGAGAACACACACTTCTCAAAATCGGCCAACCCCTCTTGTTTCATAGTGTAGTCGATTTTGGGTGGAGAACATGTTACTTATATAGTGTTGACACATCTAGGGTTAAACCCTAATGTGTCATGACTCTTCATTTCCATGACCCATGGGTTTGTAACTCCCATGGAGCATCCATGGAGCATCCTATGGGTGGAACCCAACTTGATAGTCCATGGAGCCTTTTAGCCCACTATACAAGATATGGATGATTTATATAATCAACCCATATATTTAATTTGTTATCTTTTGATCATTTAATTAATTCTAAATTAATTCTTGATCAAACTAATCAAATAATATTATTAATATATTAGAACTTATAATATATTAATAAACTCCAAGTGTTATTTCTCTCATTTAGTCTATCCAATTGCATGGTGCCATGCAACCCAAATGGACCATGCCGGGTCGGGTCAAGTACATACCAGAAATAGTTATGGACTTAGACACCTTATCCAACAGTCTCCCACTTGGATAAGTCTAATAACTATTACTGCAAGTATGACTTCAGGAACCGATCGGCAATCGTAGCTCTTTTCAAGGTTTCTCGAAACTGAGAAGATGATGGTACGCCATTTCAGATAAGTGATCATATAATCCTCTGTTCTAGATATCAGTCGGACAAATACATGGAACAATGTCTTACTTATTGTCCAACAATTTGTTTCCCGATTTCCGATTTGTTTGACAAAGAACTTCATTGAACACATCAATTTAGTTCTGACCGGGCCCGGTACATAGGTCAAAACAAAATCATCGAGGGGCCCGGATATCAGCTTCTAATCCAAGAAGGAACAGATAAACTTCGACTCATATGTTTGTTCTACTACTCATTGAATTACACACAAGAGCGCGATTTATTACATCGACTTACCAATGCATTTTTCGTACAATCAATGCATAACTAACTTGTAAGTAACAAATCATATCTCTAGGTTTAAAGACTTATATGATATTACCGTCTCACGATCACTCGAGATAGAATTCCATGAAGTGATTCCAGTGAGCGGGGGTTGAGTCCAATGCTCAGAACTTATGAGCACTCATGATTGTTGTAGCCTTGTCCAAGACCTCTACAACCAAACATGACAGTCTTGATTCATACCTACTTCCGACATATGACCGACTGTGGAGGTTTGAATAATATGTTATACCAAACAAAATTATTCTGGAAGTCAAAACATGCAAAAGAAATATAGTAAACGATCGACAAGAGATAGCAATAGTTTACTCATAAATAAAACAGTTTTATTCATCATCAAATGTCAATTACACTTTACAAATTTCGAGGTTATCTAACTACTAAATCTAATATCATCCTTCAGCCCTATGCTCCGAGCATGCTGGAGATGCTTAACCCGAGTCAGTCCCTTCGTGAGGGGATCTGCCGGATTCTCATCTGATGATACCCTCTTTGCCACGAGGAGTCCTTCTTCGATCCGATGTCTGATGAAATGGTATTTTCTGTCGATGTGTCTGGATCTCCCGTGATCCCTTGGTTCCTTGGCTAAGGCAACAACACTTTCACTATCACAGAAAATTTCCATTGGCTCTTTAATAGCTGGTACAACTCTAAGGTCTCCAATGAAGTTCCTCAGCCATAACGCCTCCTTTGCCGCCTCGCTTGCTGCAATATACTCTGATTCACAAGTAGAATCTGCCACTCTCTCTTGCTTGGAACTCTTCCAAGAAATTGCTCCTCCATTTAGGGTAAAGACCCAGCCCGACTGAGAGCGGAAGTTATCCCTATCAGTCTGGAAGCTAGCATCACTATACCCTACAACTCTCAAGTCATCACTCCCACCGAGGGTAAGGACCCAGTCCTTAGTCCTTCGTAGGTAGTTGAGAATAATCTTTACCGCAGTCCAGTGTGCCTTGCCAGGGTTCCCCTGAAACCTGCTAACCATGCTCAGGGCAAAAGCTACATCAGGTCGAGTACATGTCATAGCATACATGATCGATCCTACAGCCGAAGCATAAGGTACTCGACTCATTCGTGCTATCTCAGCCTCAGTGCTAGGGCTTTGTGTCTTACTCAGTTTGGCGTTACTCTGGATGGGAAACTCTCTTTTCTTGGAGTCTTGCATTCTGAATCTCTTCAGCACCTTATCCAAGTAGGTACTTTGACTAAGTCCAATTAGTATTTTACTCCGATCTCTCAAGATCCTTATCCCTAAAATATAGGGAGCTTCACCAAGGTCCTTCATAGCGAAACACCTTCCAAGCCAGGACTTTAGTTCCTGCAGGGTTGGAATGTCGTTTCCTATGAGTAGTATGTTATCCACATACAATACCAAAAAGCTAACTATACTCCCACTAGCCTTGACATACACACAAGATTCATCTTCACTCCTAGAAAAGCCAAATTCCTTGACCTTTTCATTAAAGCAAAGATTCCATCTGCGAGGTGCTTGCTTTAATCCATAAATGGACTTCTCAAGCTTACACACTCTATTAGGGTACTCGTTGCTGACAAAACCCTCTGGCTGACTCATGTAAACATCTTCAGCCAACTTTCCATTAAGGAAAGCGGTTTTGACATCCATTTGCCAAATTTCATAGTCATGAAATGCGGCTATGGCTAACAGAACCCGAATAGACTTAATCTTGGCTACCGGAGAAAAGGTCTCATCATAATCCACTCCAGGAATTTGAGAGAAGCCCTTTGCAAAAAGTCTAGCCTTATAAGTGTGTACTTTACCATCTATGTTGGTCTTCTTCTTGAAGACCCATTTTCACCCTACAGTCTTTCGACCTGGTACATTCTCAACCAAGTTCCAAACTTGATTGTCATACATGGATTGTATCTCGCTATCCATAGCCTCTTTCCATTTAGCAGACTCGGGGCCTGCCATGGCTTCCTCGTAGCTGTTAGGGTCATTTTGACTTACTAGTGTCTCATCACTAATAAGTGTCTCACCTTCTGCAGTAATATGGAATCCATAGTAATGCTCAGGTGCACTCCTAACTCTCGTGGAACGCCTCAGAGGTACAGATACGTCAATTGGCTCAACAGGAGTTTCCTCCTCAAGTTGAGGGCTAGAGTTTGAAGTTCCTTCACCACTTGACTCTTGAATTTCTTCAAGATCAATTTGCCTCCCACTGTCTCCTTGGCTTATAAACTCTCTTTCTCGAAAGACTCCTCTTCTTGCTACAAAGACCACATTGTCACTAGGTCTGTAGAAGAGGTAACCAAAGGATTGTTGTGGGTAGCCGATGAAAATACACCTCTCGCTTTGGGGTTCGAGCTTATCATGAGTCTCGCGTCTCACGAAAGCCTCGCAACCCTAAATCTTGATGTGGTCTAGTTTAGGTACTTTACCAGTCCACATCTCGTGAGGAGTTTTGGCAACTTTCTTTGTGGGGACTAGATTAAGGATATGGGCGGCAGTCTCTAAGGCATACCCCCAGAATGAGATTGGTAGCGAAGCTCGACTCATCATGGAACGAACCATGTCCAACAAGGTTCGATTATGCCTCTCAGCCACACCATTCAACTGCGGTGTCCTGGGAGGTGTCAATTGTGAGACAATCCCACATTCCCTTAGATAGTCGAGGAACTCTGAACTAAGATACTCACCACCCCGATCGGATCGAAGCATCTTAATGTTCCTGCCCAATTGATTCTCGACTTCCTGTTTAAATTCCTTAAACTTCTCGAAAGTCTCTGACTTATGCTTGATTAAGTAGACATATCCATATCTACTGTAATCATCAGTAAAAGTCAAATAATAACGATTAGCATCCCTTGTGGCATGTTTGAATGGTCCACACACATCCGTGTGTATAAGGTCCAACAAACCTTCACCCCTTTCACACGAGCCTGTGAAGGGTGACTTTGTCATTTTTCCAAGCAAGCATGATTCGCAACTATCATTTGACTTTAGGTCAAACGACTCCAAGACTCCATCCTTTTGGAGTTGGCCTATGCGTTTCTTGCTTATATGTCCAAGACGACAATGCCATGATGATGCTTTATCCAAGTTATTATTAGTAGAATCAATGCACAAAACATTATTTCCTAAGTTATCTACAACAGATACAGCTTCATACACACCATCACAAGGTAATGCTTTAAAATAAAGTACATTATTAAAGAAAGCATTAATCGAACCAACTTCATTATCAAACAAAAAGGTGAAACCTTGTTTGTACAATGCATGAAAGGAAATAATATTTCTTGCTATTTCTGGCGAATAACAACATTTATTCAAATCTAAATTTAACCCACTACTTAGCGATAAAGTATAAACTCCAATCTTGGTGACAGGTGTAACTTTCCTATTTCCCATGATTAAGTTTATTCTTCCTTGCTCCACATTCTCACTTCTTCCTAGTCCCTGCAAGTCACAACAAATATGAATACCACAACCGGTATCAAGGACCCAAGATTTCGAATGGGGTGAGTTATTAGAAATGATAGTGTAAATACCTGCATGGTTGGGTTTGACTTTCCCATCCTTCACATCCTGCTGGTACTTTGGGCAGTTCCGCTTCCAATGATCTTTTTCATGGCAATAGAAGCATTCAGCCTCTTTTGGGTCAGAAGAAGGAGTAATGAAACCTTTCTTGGTTCCACTTGAAGAAGAGCCATCAAGGGTCCGAGCCTTGGTACCCTTCGAAGATCTCTTTCTCTTCCTCCCTCGACTTTGCCCGATTGCCAAGACCGGAGTTGAGTCTGGAGTAGGAGTGATAGCAATAGACTTCCCCTTAAGACCTATTTTTGCGGTCTTGAGAAGTCCCTGAAGTTTGCTGAGGGTGACCTCTTCCTTGTTCATGTGATATGTCATGCGGAATTGATCATAGCAAGATGGTAAGGAGTGCAAAATGATATCTATTGCAAGCTCCTCAGGGAAGTTCACATTAAGCTTCAGCAAGCGATCCACATACCTTTGCATTCTCTGCATGTGGCTCGTGACGGAATCTCCGTCCTTGATCATGGTTGTTATCATGGAGCAGATGACTTCGTACCTCTCTTGTCGTGCACTTTGATGGTATCTTTCCATCAAATCTTGGTGCATTTCATAAGGGTAGAAATCTTCATAAGACTTTTGGAGTTCAGCTGTCATTGTGGCCAACATGATGCAAGCCACCTTGGTTGCATCTCTTTCATGAGTATGAAAGTCAGCGATCTCCTGTGGAGTTGCAATGGACTCATCAATTTCCTTAAGCTCCTTGTCAAGGATATATTCTTTGTCCTTGTAGCGGGTAATCATCCTGATGTTTTTGATCCATTTATTGAAGTTGGATCCATCAAAGGTGACTTTCCCACACAAACTCATAAGAGTAAAGGAGCCATTAGGATTCGAGCCAGAAGCATTATTTGAAGACATCTGAAAGAGAAGAACAAGTTTAGTATAGATTTAAGAGAGTCCTTAATAAAACACCCAAATGTAATATTAAGGCTAGGATCCAATCACAATATAATATAACTTAGAAGAGGTATGCCGTAATCTAAGCTATACCATATTTGAAAGGTAGGTGAATGACGATTCACCAATTTCCACCACGAAAACCGAAATATTAGATATTTAGTTTTTTATTGGTTTTAGAAATTCCTAGAATCTTTGAGATCCAATGAACTTTTCAAAGGCATGTTTCAATCTCGAGAGTGCCCTCCAAGTTTTGTGACTGGGATACCGAGGATCACAAAACGAGGTGTGAAGTAACCATGCAAATTACTTGGTACCCTTAAATTTTATCACTCAATCGATGTGCCGGTAAACCACACACGCTCCACCGATACTATAATAAACCTTAAGTCACCCTTTACCTACCTTGTTAAGTCCAAGTCAGTGTGTCGGTTAACCACACACGCTCCACCAACGACTTAGACAAAGTGTAAAGTGTAATTTCATGGATTAGCACCTTATTCACATTTTTCCTAAAGTAACTAAGATTGGGAATTTAATAAACATTTAGTTACTTTATTATATTCATCATACTTTGAATGAGAATTTATAATTCCTTGTCTTACCCGTTCGGCTAACGACCCTCCACTAGTCAAGCAAGCGGTGGGTGAGAGTAGACACCCATTAAGTCACCATTTTATAGGCAACAACCTTATACCCACCTTATAGACCGGCTTCGTGAATGAGGCGTACTAGCGGTAAGACGACTTTATTCTTATACATATATATAATTATTAAATCATCATAATATAAGTATAAGGGTTGAATTTTAACTTTTAAAATTCTAGGGGTTGGAACTTAAAGTTTTAACTTAACTTTACTTGTTCCAAAACTTGAGGGCAAGTTTAGTAACTTTCAAAACTTTTCATTTCTTGTAACTTATGAGTTTAATAGAGTAATAAAATGAAGACTCTTCATTTTTCTAACTCTTGTGTTTTTAATGGTTTTAATTCAAGTGTGACTCTTGGTTTTCCATAACTTAAGGATAAGTTATGGACTCCATTAAAACACATTATGATCAAGAATTAATCTACCACATAGGTTACAAATAATTCCTATGATCATCTAAAACATCATAAGAACAAGAACATGAATATGAACACAATCAAAAATTACATTTAAAACTTTGTAATTTTGATAACTAGTTGTTGTAAATGAATTAGCAAAGACATTACACCACCAAAAACAAGTTTTCAATTACCAAAACAGTTTAGGGTAATGTTTCTAATTCATTTCCAGCAACTGAATCGAAATTCTGCACTCAGTCGACCCTACTCGCCGAGTGCATGAACTCACTCGCCGAGTTGGTTGAAGATACTCATGAACTCGACGAGTCCCCCCTATAGACTCGACGAGTCCACTCGCAGACAGCAAGATTTCCGATTCCGTTTTCAACTTTTAAGCACAAATAAGAGCAAACAAGCCTAGGCTCTGATACCACTGATGGGTTTTGAGCATTCTAACACTTCCTAAGTGTACATGCAACCCTAATAACCTTGGATCTATGTTTGTCTAATTATCATGCAAAGTTGAATTCCAAGGTTATATTCCTATCTAGCATACATGAGGAACAATTTTATCATAAAGTATAGATAGAATAACTTACCTTGTTGTTGTTTGTGTTCCTTGAAACCTTGTGAGCCTAGCACCCCAAGTGTGATGCCTCAAATGCTTCACACAACACCAAATGCTCTTGGAAGAACTTATGAGAGAACACACACTTCTCAAAATCGGCCAAGCCCTCTTGTTTCTTAGTGTAGCCGATTTTGGGTGGAGAACATGTTACTTATATAGTGTTGACACATCTAGGGTTAAACCCTAATGTGGTATGACGCTTCATTTCCATGACCCATGGGTTTGTAACTCCCATGGAGCATCCATGGAGCATCCTATGGGTGGAACCCAACTTGATAGTCCATGGAGCCTTTTAGCCCACTATACAAGATATGGATGATTTATATAATCAACCCATATATTTAATTAGTTATCTTTTGATCACTTAATTAATTCTAAATTAATTCTTGATCAAACTAATCAAATAATATTATTAATATATTAGAACTTATAATATATTAATAATCTCCAAGTGTTATTTCTCTCATTTAGTCTATCCAATTGCATGGTGCCATGCAACCCAAATGGACCATGTCAGGTCGGGTCAAGTACATACCAGAAATAGTTATGGACTTAGACACCTTATCCAACAGAAGGTTCGCTGGAACGCCAAGCGAGGACCAGAATTCACTTGGGAACGCGAGGATCAGATGAAACTGAAATATCCTCATCTTTTTGCTTAGTTATTTGTAACTTCTTATTTTCATAAATTCTAATTTCGGGACGAAATTCCTTCTAACGGGGGGATGATGTGACAACCCGAAATTTCCATTTGTACGAACATTATCTATTCAATAGAAGCTAGTCCAGTTTCAGTAATTTTCAGACTTGTCCGAACAAGTTTATGTACATTAGGGTTTACGTTTCTGGATGTATCAGGAGATTGGATGCTCCTGTAATTGTGAAACTTGATCATTGTAAGTTTCATAATGTTATAGTCCGACTTTTGGAATAAAAATATTTTCTGTCAAAATATTACAGGACTATAAATAGATTTCTGAATTTAATTAATTCATTATTCACAATTCCAACTAAAGAAAAGCCAATTCTCTCTGACGGATCTTCGGGTTTTCATCCCGGATTGTGAGTCTACTTTCCTAAATGTGTTTCAATACTTGTATTATGCTTTATAACATCAATCGCATGTCTAAACTACAAGATCCGAGAGTTTACCGCCCAAGAACGTTCTTGGGGAGTAAACTCCAAAACGGAGCCTAAAGGCTACCTAGTCCCGATTCCTTGTTAGACAACTTGTTTAGGGGTTAAGGTATGGAAATTTAAAACTAGAAATCAAACAAGAAACACAAGTTATAGGAGTTTACGGCCGAGGAACTCTCTTGGGCCGTAAACCCCTTTTTAAGGGTCATAAATGCCCTAAATCACGCCCTAAGGCTTAAGGACTTTACCCTCTAATGCTTGGGCTTATTTTGGACACCAAAACACTTCAAAACCATAAGGTTTTAGGAGTTTACGGCCAAGGAAGGATCTTGGGTCGTAAACCCCTTTTTCAAGTGATAAAGATGCCCTAAACACCCTAAAAGCCTTAAGACAATTTACCTTGACTACTTGGGACTTGAATAGGGAACAAATGACATCAAAATCACTCCTTAAAGGGAGTTTACGGCCAAGGAACATATATTGGGCCGTAAACTCCAAGTACTGACACAAAAGTGTGCCTCTTGTCCCCTTTAGCCTTAGATAAAAACATGGAAGCTATCCTACATGTGCAAGGGCCTCAAATGAATTAAAACCAACACCCCATAGGAGTTTACGGCCGTAAACTCTAGGGGATATGGTCCTTTGGCCGTAAACTCCCCAAAGGAGCATTCCAAGGCCTTAAACTACTTCAAGGATTATTCCAACAAGGCTAGACTTATTCTAGGATCAAGATAACACCTCAAAACACCCAAAACCACCATGTGAGGAGTTCACGGCCGTAAACGCATGGGTTCATGGCCGTAAACTCCAATGGGTGGGGTTTTTTGGGTGGTGAACTCATATACAAGGCCATTTGTGCTTTAAAACCCCTTTGCCTTGTCCCGTATCAACTTAGATGCAACCATTAGGACCTATAACACTTATATAAAGTGTATACATGTTCCTAAGTGTCTTAACTTACATTGTTAAGTTATTATTTGGCTAATTAGTTATATATATGCTCATTATATGATAACTAGGCTCGAACGTGTGAACAAGTCTCCGTTTGCCACCTAGCACGGTACCCGATACATCAATCCAATCTACTCACCACAAGTGAGTTCATACCCCTTTAATCAACCTTTGAAATACTTTTAAATGTTTTAAATACTTTATGGGGGGAATACAAGTCAAATACTTATAGTTATTACATCAATCACATGTAATTAATAACTAGAAAACCAATGATTTTATCACTGATCAACTGTTTATCAAACTGTTTCACTTCAAAATGTTTTACAAACTCTTTTTACTTATCAAATGCTTTTATTAAACTTTGTTTTACTTCTTATAAATTGCATGCCCATATATATATATATATATATATATATATATATATATATATATATATATATATATATATATATATATATATATATATATATATATATAAGTAATGTTTAATGGGCTTAGGAAGGCCATCCGCCCTATTTCCTTTTCACGCACTGAGATGTGGTCTGGTGGGATTTCGGGTGACCATCCGAGGGTCGTTTCCATATTAGTTATATATCATATATGCATGTATAGACATAAAAAGTACTTCTATATTCATATTTACCAGTACGTCGATAGCTAGTTACCATCGGGGTAATACAGTACATATACAACTATACTAGAAACAATACATATACAATGATGCTAGAAACAATACATATACAATGATGCTAGAAACAATACAAATATAGCTATACTAGAAACAATACATATACAACTATACTAGAAACAATACATATACAACTATACTAAAACGAGAAACATTACATATACAAGAATACTTTAATTATTATGATTTAAATCGTAGCATGACTTAAATGTCATGGCTCGAGTTGTAGCCAGAATTCTCTTGGAAGGAGAGCGTGAGTTTGCGTATAGATCTATACTGGATTGACAATCCTACAACTTGCTGCTAGCTACAGCCGGACCTGCAGGTCTGCGGGTGCCAAACGTCATTCCGTTATTACGACCATTCATTATGTCGTTGTTACTAGTCGATAGTATGGTGCAATTTATCACATAATGCCTTAATATAAATCCGGTTTAAGGAAATTAGTACAACAATAGTTCTTATAATACAAGGCTACAGTACTACAATGATTTACCCATTGCATATTTTAGTGATAACCTCACTTAAACGTAAATGTACAAACTATATTTTGTTAAATGATAGTTACACTTGGGAAATTACACACTTTTACATCAAACAAGCATACAAAACAGTTAAGCCTTGGTAGAAGGCTACTTTAATAGAAAATATAGGTTTTTCTGAGAGATTCAAACTTTTACAAACAATTGCAAACCTTTACATACATTTTACAAACTTATACTTGATACATGTTCAAACATTTTTGGATGACAAATACCGACACTAAAATACTTATGAACTAACCAGCTTAATGCTGATAAACTCTTTCAAAATAACTTGTATTTGATGGGTTTTGAGCATTCTAACACTTCCTAAGTGTACATGCAACCCTAATATCCTTGGATCTATGTTTGTCTAATTATCATGCAAAGTTGAATTCCAAGGTTATATTCCTATCTAGCATACATGGGGAACAATTTTAACTAGAATAGTAGATAGAATAACATACCTTGTTTGTTGTTTGTGTTCCTTGAAACCTTGTGAGCCTAGCACCCCAAGTGTGATGCCTCAAATGCTTCACACAACACCAAATGCTCTTGGAAGAACTTATGAGAGAACACACACTTCTCAAAAATCGGCTAAGCCCTCTTGTTTCTTTAGTGTAGCCGATTTTAGGTGGAGAACATGTTTCTTATATAGTGTTGACACATCTAGGGTTAAACCCTAATGTGTCATGACTCTTCATTTCCATGACCCATGGGTTTGTAACTCCCATGGAGCATCCATGGAGCATCCTATGGGTGGAACCCAACTTGATAGTCCATGGAGCCTTTTAGCCCACTATACAAGATATGGATGATTTACATAATCAACCCATATATTTAATTAGTTATCTTTTGATCTCATAATTAATTCTAAATTAATTCTTGATCAAACTAATCAAATAATATTATTAATATATTAGAACTTATAATATATTAATAATCTCCAAGTGTTATTTCTCATTTAGTCTATCCAATTGCATGGTGCCATGCAACCCAAATGGACCATGCCGGGTCGGGTCAAGTACATACCAGAAATAGTTATGGACTTAGACACCTTATCCAACAGTCTCCCACTTGGATAAGTCTAATAACTATTACTGCAAGTATGACTTCAGGAACCGATCGGCAATCGTAGCTCTTTTCAAGGTTTCTCGAAACTGAGAAGATGATGGTACGCCATTTCAGATAAGTGATCATATAATCCTCTGTTCTAGATATCAGTCGGACAAATACATGGAACAATGTCTTACTTATTGTCCAACAATTTGTTTCCCGATTTCCGATTTGTTTGACAAAGAACTTCATTGAACACATCAATTTAGTTCTGACCGGGCCCGGTACATGGGTCAAAACAAAATCATCGAGGGGCCCGGATATCAGCTTCTAATCCAAGAAGGAACAGATAAACTTCGACTCATATGTTTGTTCTACCACTCATTGAATTACACACAAGAGCGCGATTTATAACATCGAGTTACCAATGCGTTTTTGGTACAATCAATGCATAACCAACTTGTAAGTAACAAATCATATCTCTAGGTTTGAAGACTTATACGATATTACCGTCTCACGATCACTCGAGATAGAATTCCATGAAGTGATTCCAGTGAGCGTGGGTTGAGTCCAATGCTCAGAACTTTTGAGCACTCATGATTGTTGTAGCCTTGTCCAAGACCTCTACAACCAAACATGACAGTCTTGATTCATATCTACTTCCGACATATGACCGACTGTGGAGGTTTGAATAATATGTTATACCAAACAAAAATTATTCTGGAAGTCAAAACATGCAAAAGAAATATAGTAAACGATCGACAAGAGATAGCAACACTTTACTCATAAATAAAACACTTTTATTCATCATCAGATGTCAATTACACTTTACAAATTTCGAGGTTATCTAACTACTAAATCTAATATCATCCTTCAGCCCTATGCTCCGAGCATGCTGGAGATGCTTAACCCGAGTCAGTCCCTTTGTGAGGGGATCTTCCGGATTCTCATCTGATGATATTCTCTTTGCCATGAGGAGTCCTTCTTCGATCCGATGTCTGATGAAATGGTATTTTCTGTCGATGTGTCTGGATCTCCTATGATCCCTTGGTTCCTTGGCTAAGGCAACAGCACTTTCACTATCACAGAAAATTTCCATTGGCTCTTTAATAGCTGGTACAACTCCAAGGTCTCCAATGAAGTTCCTCAGCCATAACGCCTCCTTTGCCGCCTCGCAAGCTGCAATATACTCTGATTCACAAGTAGAATCTGCCACTGTCTCTTGCTTGGAACTCTTCCAAGAGATTGCTCCTCCATTTAGGGTAAAGACCCAGCCCGACTGAGAGCGGAAATTATCCCTATCAGTCTGGAATCTAGCATCACTATACCCTACAACTCTCAAGTCATCACTCCCACCGAGAGTAAGGACCCAGTCCTTAGTCCTTCGTAGGTACTTGAGAATATTCTTTACCGCAGTCCAGTGTGCCTTGCCAGGGTTCCCCTGAAACCTGCTAACCATGCTCAGGGCAAAAGCTACATCAGGTCGAGTACACGTCATAGCATACATGATCGATCCTACAGCCGAAGCATAAGGTACTCGACTCATTTGTGCTATCTCAGCCTCAGTGCTAGGGCTTTGTGTCTTACTCAGTTTGGCGTTACTCTGGATGGGCAACTCTCCTTTCTTGGAGTCTTGCATTCTGAATCTCTTCAGCACCTTATCCAAGTAGGTACTTTGACTAAGTCCAATTAGTCTTTTACTCCGATCTCTCAAGATCCTTATCCCTAAAATATAGGGAGCTTCACCAAGGTCCTTTATAGCGAAACACCTTCCAAGCCAGGACTTTACTTCCTACAGGGTTGGAATGTCGTTTCCTATGAGTAGTATGTCATCCACATACAATACCAAAAAGCTAACTATACTCCCACTAGCCTTGACATACACACAAGATTCATCTTCACTCCTAGAAAAGCCAAATTCCTTGACCTTTTCATCAAAGCAAAGATTCCATCTACGAGGTGCTTGCTTTAATCCATAAATGGACTTCTCAAGCTTACACACTCTATTAGGGTACTCGTTGCTGACAAAACCCTCTGGCTGACTCATGTAAACATCTTCAGCCAACTTTCCATTAAGGAAAGCGGTTTTGACATCCATTTGCCAAATTTCATAGTCATGAAATGCGGCTATGGCTAACAGAACCCGAATAGACTTAATCTTGGCTACCGGAGAAAAGGTCTCATCATAATCCATTCCAGGAATTTGAGAGAAGCCCTTTGCAACCAGTCTAGCCTTATAAGTGTGTACTTTACCATCCATGTCGGTCTTCTTCTTGAAGACCCACTTGCACCCTACAGTCTTTCGACGTGGTATATTCTCAACCAAGTTCCAAACTTGATTGTTATACATGGATTGTATCTCGCTATCCATAGCCTCTTTCTATTTAGCAGACTCGGGGCCTGCCATGGCTTCCTCGTAGCTGTTAGGCTCATCTTTACTTACTAGTGTTCCATCACTAATAAGTGTCTCACCTTCTGCATTAATATGGAATCCATAGTAATGCTCAGGTGCACTCCTAACTCTCGTGGAACGCCTCAGTGGTACAGATTCGTCAATTGGCTCAACAGGAGTTTCCTCCTCAAGTTGAGGGCTAGAGTTTGAAGTTCCTTCACCACTTGACTCTTGAATTTCTTCAAGATCAATTTGCCTCCCACTGTCTCCTTGGCTTATAAACTCTCTTTCTCGAAAGACTCCTCTTCTTGCTACAAATACCACATTGTCACTAGGTCTGTATAAGAGGTAACCAAAGGATTGATGTGGGTAGCCGATGAAAATACACCTCTCGCTTTGGGGTTCGAGCTTATCATGAGTCTCGCGTCTCACGAAAGCCTCGCAACCCTAAATCTTGATGTGGTCTAGTTTAGGTACTTTACCAGTCCACATCTCGTGAGGAGTTTTGGCAACTTTCTTTGTAGGGACTAGATTAAGGATATGGGCGGCAGTCTCTAAGGCATACCCCCAGAATGAGATTGGTAGCGAAGCTCGACTCATCATGGAACGAACCATGTCCAACAAGGTTCGATTACGCCTCTTAGCCACACCATTCAACTGCGGTGTCCTGGGAGGTGTCAATTGTGAGACAATCCCACATTCCCTTAGATAGTCGAGGAACTCTGAACTAAGATACTCACCACCCCGATCGGATCGAAGCATCTTAATGTTCCTACCTAATTGATTCTCGACTTCCTGTTTAAATTCCTTAAACTTCTCGAAAGTCTCTGACTTATGCTTGATTACATATCCATATCTACTGTAATCAACAGTAAAAGTCAAATAATAACGATTAGCATCCCTTGTGGCATGTTTGAATGGTCCACACACATCCGTGTGTATAAGGTCCAACAAACCTTCACCCCTTTCACACGAGCCTGTGAAGGGTGACTTTGTCATTTTTCCAAGTAAGCATGATTCGCAACTATCATTTGACTTTAGGTCAAACGACTCCAAGACTCCATCCTTTTGGAGTTGGCCTATGCGTTTCTTGCTTATATGTCCAAGACGACAATGCCATAATGATGCTTTATCCAAGTTATTATTAGTAGAATTAATGCACAAAACATTATTTCCTAAGTTATCTACAACAGATACAGCTTCATACACACCATCACAAGGTAATGCTTTAAAATAAAGTACATTATTAAAGAAAGCATTAATCGAACCAACTTCATTATCAAACAAAAAGGTGAAACCTTGTTTGTACAATGCATGAAAGGAAATAATATTTCTTGCCATTTCTGGCGAATAACAACATTTATTCAAATCTAAATTTAACCCACTACTTAGCGATAAAGTATAAACTCCAATCTTGGTGACAGGTGTAGCTTTCCTATTTCCCATGATTAAGTTTATTCTTCCATGCTCCACATTCTCACTTCTTCCTAGTCCCTGCAAGTCACAACAAATATGAATACCACAACCGGTATCAAGGACCCAAGATTTCGAATGGGGTGAGTTATTAGAAATGATAGTGTAAATACCTGCATGGTTGGGTTTGACTTTCCCATCCTTCACATCCTGCTGGTACTTTGGGCAGTTCCGCTTCCAATGAGATTTTTCATGGCAATAGAAGCATTCAGCCTCTTTTGGGTCAGAAGAAGGAGTAATGAAACCTTTCTTGGTTCCACTTGAAGAAGAGCCATCAAGGGTCCGAGCCTTGGTACCCTTCGAAGATCTCTTTCTCTTCCTCCCTCGACTTTTCCCGATTGCCAAAACCGGAGTTGAGTTTGGAGTAGGAGTGATAGCAACCGACTTCCCCTTAAGACCTGTTTCTGCGGTCTTGAGAAGTCCCTGAAGTTTGTTGAGGGTGACCTCTTCCTTGTTCATGTGATATGTCATGCGGAATTGATCATAGCACGATGGTAAGGAGTGCAAGATGATATCTATTGCAAGCTCCTCAGGAAATTTCACATTAAGCTTCAGCAAACGATCCACATACCTTTGCATTTTCTGCATGTGGCTCGTGACGGAATCTCCGTCCTTCATCATGGTTGTTATCATGGAGCAAATGATTTCGTACCTCTCTTGTGGTACACTTTGATGGTATCATTCCATCAAATCTTGGTGCATTTCATAAGGGTAGAAATCCTCATAAGACTTTTGGAGTTCAGCTGTCATTGTGGCCAACATGATGCAAGCCACCTTGGTTGCATCTCTTTCATGAGTATGAAAGTTTGCGATCTCCTGGGGAGTTGCAGTGGACTCATCAATTTCCTTAAGCTCCTTGTCAAGGACATATTCTTTGTCCTCGTAGCGGGTAATCATCCTGATGTTTCTGATCCATTCATTGAAGTTGAATCCATCAAAGGTGACTTTCCCACATAAACTCATAAGAGTAAAGGAGCCATTAGGATTCGAGCCAGAAGCATTATTTGAAGACATCTGAAAGAGAAGAACAAGTTTAGTATAGATTTAAGAGAGTCCTTAATAAAACACCCAAATGTAATATTAAGGCTAGGATCCAATCACAATATAATATAACTTAGAAGAGGTATGCCGTAATCTAAGCTATACCATATTTGAAAGGTAGGTGAATGACGATTCACCAATTTCCACCACGAAAACCGAAATATTAGATATTAGGTTTTTATTGGTTTTTTAGAAATTCCTAGATTCTTTGAGATTCAATGAACTTTTCAAAGGCATGTTTCAATCTCGAGAGTGCCCTCCAAGTTTTGTGACTGAGATACCAAGGATCACAAAACGAGGTGTGAAGTAACCATGCAAATCACTTGGTACCCTTAAAGTTTATCACTCAATCGATGTGCCGGTAAACCACACACGCTCCACCGATACTATAATAAACCTTAAGTCACCCTTTACCTACCTTGTTAAGTCCAAGTTAGTGTGCCGGTTAACCACACACGCTCCACCAACGACTTAGACAAAGTGTAAAGTGTAATTTCATGGATTAGCACCTTATTCACATTTTCCTAAAGTAACTAAGATTGGGAATTTAATAAAACATTTAGTTACTTTATAATATTCATCATACTTTGAATGAGAGTTTATAAGTCCTTGTCTTACCTGTTCGGCTAACGACCCTCCACCAGTCAAGCAAGCGGTGGGTGAGAGTAGACACCCATTAAGTCAACATTTTATAGGCAACAACCTTATACCCACCTTATAGACCGGCTTCGTGAATGAGGCTTACTAGCGGTAAGACGACTTTATTCTTATACATATATATGTAATTATTAAATCATCATAATATAAGTATAAGGGTTGAATTTTAACTTTTAAAATTCTAGGGGTTGGAACTTAAAGTTTTAACTTAACTTTTCTTGTTCCAAAACTTGAGGGCAAGTTTTGTAACTTTCAAAACTTTTCATTTCTTGTAACTTATGAGTTTAATAGAGTAATAAAATGAAGACTCTTCATTTTTCTAACTCTTGTGTTTGTTTTAATGGTTTTAATTCAAGTGTGACTCTTGGTTTTCCATAACTTGAGGACAAGTTATGGACTCCATTAAAACACATTATGATCAAGAATTAATCTACCACATAGGTTAAAAATAATTCCTATGATCATCTAAAACATCATAAGAACAAGAACATGAATATGAACACAATCATAAATTACATTTAAAACTTTGTAATTTTGATAACTAGTTGTTGTAAATGAATTAGCAAAGACATTACACCACCAAAAACAAGTTTTCAATTACCAAAACAGTTTAGGGTAATGTTTCTAATTCATTTCCAGCAACTAAATCGAAATTCTGCAATCAGTCGACCCTACTCGCCGAGTGCATGAACTCACTCGCCGAGTTGGTTGAAGATACACATGAACTCGACGAGTCCCCACTATAGACTCGACGAGTCCACTCGCAGACAGTAAGATTTTCGACTTTTTTTCAACTTTTAAGCACAAATAAAAAACAAACAAGCCTAGGCTCTGATACCACTGATGGGTTTTGAGCATTCTAACATTTCCTAAGTGTACATGCAACCCTATTAACCTTGGATCTATGTTTGTCTAATTATCATGCAAAGTTGAATTCCAAGGTTATATTCCTATCTAGCATACATGAGGAACAATTTTAACTAGAATAGTAGATAGAATAACTTACCTTGTTGTTGTTTGTGTTCCTTGAAACCTTGTGAGCCTAGCACCCCAAGTGTGATGCCTCAAATGCTTCACACAACACCAAATGCTCTTGGAAGAACTTATGAGAGAACACACACTTCTCAAAAATCGGCCAAGCCCTCTTGTTTCTTTAGTGTAGCCGATTTTAGGTGGAGAACATGTTTCTTATATAGTGTTGACACATCTAGGGTTAAACCCTAATGTGTCATGACTCTTCATTTCCATGACCCATGGGTTTGTAACTCCCATGGAGCATCCATGGAGCATCCTATGGGTGGAACCCAACTTGATAATCCATGGAGCCTCTTAGCCCACTATACAAGATATGGATGATTTACATAATCAACCCATATATTTAATTAGTTATCTTTTGATCACATAATTAATTCTAAATTAATTCTTGATCAAACTAATCAAATAATATTATTAATATATTAGAACTTATAATATATTAATAATCTCCAAGTGTTGTTTCTCTCATTTAGTCTATCCAATTGCACGGTGCCATGCAACCCAAATGGACCACGCCGGGTCGGGTCAAGTACATACCAGAAATAGTTATGGACTTAGATACCTTATCCAACCGTATTCTCAGGTTATCAGTAGACAGGTACCGAGGCCAGCTTTTGAGAAGATGGAGCGCATTCAAGACTCATCTTATTATTTTGATATACATTATTTTTGGTGTCTATACTGTACAAAACACACTTGTATTAAAATTATATATTTAATGCAATGGATGATGTTGTTTGCTTATTTACATTTACTGTGTTGTGATACTTACATGACGTCCTCCGCCCCAGAACGTTTCCGCCGTTCTTGGTTTTGGGGTGCAACATTGACGGTGATGACTCCGGTATTGGACACCATCCGAGGGGCCCAGGTTGAGGCTGCGAGACCAGAAAACCAAAAGAGGGAGCGGGTTGTCGGGCAGGTATCGGAATTCGTTACCGATGGTTGGGGACTTATGACATTTCAGGGTCGGATTTGGGTACCGTTTTTGGGCGGGATGCGTACCATTTTGATGGAAGAAGCACATCGATCGAAGTTCTCGATCCATCCCGGGGCTACTAAGATGTATTTGGAGTTAAAGAAGGAATATTGGTGGCCATGTATGAAGAGGTAAGTTGCATGGTTCGTCGAGAGGTGCCTGACTTGTCGTCAGGTTAAGGTCGTGCACCAGCGTCCGCATGGTAAGTTGCAGCCACTGGAGATTCCCGAGTGGAAGTGGGAACAGATTACCATGGATTTTATAACCAAATTGCCATGGACTGCGAGAGGGGTCGATGCAATTTGGGTGATTGTGGATAGATTGACGAAGAGCGCTCATTTTCTTGCTATCAGTGAGAGCTCTTCTGCTGAGAGGTTGGCAGAGTTATATGTGAGGGAGGTGGTATCGCGGCACGGGGTTCCGATGTCGATTGTTTCAAATCGGGACATACGATTTACTTCCAGATTTTGGTAGAAGTTTCACGAGGAGTTGGGTACCAGGCTGCATTTCAGTACGGCATACCACCCGCAGACGGATGGACAGAGTGACCGGACGATTCAAACGCTCGAGGATATGCTCCGAGCATGTGTTTTGGATTTTAGAGCAAGTTGGGACACCTATTTACCCTTGATAGAGTTTTCGTACAACAACAACCATCATTCGAGCATTGGTATGCCACCCTTTGAGCTGTTGTATGGGAAGAGGTGTCAAACTCCCATCTGCTGGGGAGAGGTGGCGCAACGGGTAATGGGTAGTACGGAGATTGTGCTTCAGATGACAGAGCAGATACAACAGGTTAGGCAGAGATTATTGACCGCTCAGAGTCACCAGAAGAGTTATGCGGACAGGCGTTGGTTCGAGCTCGAGTTTCAGGTTGGTGACCTTGTACTCTTAAAGGTCTCTCCTTGGAAAGGAGTGATTCGATTCAGGAAGAAGGGCAAGTTGGGACCTCGATATACTAGACCTTTCAGGGTAATCGTAAGGGTAGGCAGGGTAGCCTACCGTTTGGATCTACCTGCAGAGCTGGGTCAGATTAACGACACCTTTCATGTGTCACAGTTGAGGAAATGTATTGCTGACGAGTCGGCAGTGGTTCCATTAGAAGATATTCAGGTGGATGCAGACCTGAACTATGTTGAGAGACCAGTGGCAATTAGGGATCAAAAGGTTAAGGTTCTGAGGAACAAGGAAGTACCCTTGGTGCAAGTGCAGTGGCAGCATCGGAAGGGGTCCGAGCTGACGTGGGAGTCCGAGTCGGAGATGCGGGAGCAACATCCGGAATTGTTTTCGGTATAAGACGTCGGGGACGAAGTCTGGTTCTAGTGGGGGAGAATTGTACAACCCGAAATTCAAGTACCACTAATTAGCCCTTCATCTTTTATTATTTGTCATTTTTGGGCCTTTGTGTTGGGCGAGTACGCTGGGCGTACAAGGAGTACGTTGCGCGTACTCACACGCCTCATTTAAACACATCATCACCCGGGTACGCCCAGGTTACGTCGGGCGTAACCAGTCAAGACCCAAAACCCTAATTTGGGTTGTTGGCTATAAAAGGAATGAGATGGCTTGGTTCCTCAGCCACCATCCTTCAGAAAGAAACCCTAAGAGAGTTGTTCCTTTGTCCATAGCTTGTTTGTGAGTGTTCTAAGCTTTGAGGTGTCATTTCAAGGTAGCAAAAGAGAAGAGGCGTCCATTGTGGAGGCTAGAAGTTGGTGTACAAGTGTAGATCCGTGGATAGGAAAGGTTGGAGCTTCTTCCTAAGGTAAAAAGTTCAGATCTTGCCTTGTAGTTCTTATGGTATGCTTCTTGGACCAATTTCTAGGGTTTTGGTCCCAAAGATGATGACTTTATAAGCAAGTAGTCTCGATTGGCTTAGATCTACCATATTCATGGTCCATTTGAGTTGTATGTTCATAAAAATGTAATCTTGGATGTAAATGATTAGCCATGCATAAGATCTAGATCTTTTGAGTTGAAAAGGAAAGCTATTAGAGAGTGTAGGAGCCTTTACAGCCATGCCAAGGCTTAAAGGTTTCGACTTTATGGGTTAGGATACTTAAAGAGAACCGGATCTAGAACTTGAAGAAGTGTCTTAACCATTTAAGACCAAAAATAAGGTGTGGCTGAATTTGGGAATTACGCTGGGCGTAACTCCCACTACGCGCAGCGTACGGGGTTGAGACCCCGATTGCGGTTTACTGATGTACGCCCCGCGTACAGAAGCCAGTACGCCCTACGTACTGTGGCATGTTGACTTTTGTTGACTTTTAGGGTTCTGGTCAACATGTGGACTTTGAGTCAAGGAGGGGTGAAATGGTCTTTTACCCCTCTGAGGAATAATAATAAGAGTGAAGCCTAGTCTTAGAAGTCTAAATTAATTAGAATGATATTTCGTTATGATTAGGCGGGGTTGGGTCATCGTTTCGAGATTCAGAGATAGCGAGCACGTGAGATTCTAGACTTTCTACGAGGTGAGTCTTCTCACTATACTGTACTCGGAAGGGTATTATTGTGTGACCGGAAGGTCGGATATGTTATGAGTTGAATACATTGCATATGATAAGTTAACCGTTTGTATGTGCTATGTATGCTAAGCTTGATATGGGCCGGAAGGCATTATGTTATGGGCCGGAAGGCATATATGTTATGGGTCTGAAGGCATTGTGATGTTGACTGTAAGGTCGATGCGGGTAGGACCGGAAGGTTTATCGGGTCGGGACGGAAGTCCCCTGAGACACATGGACCGGAGGGTCATGGCCTGGAAGGGCTTATGTGAGTAAGTAGTATTTTGGGGAATTCACTAAGCATTTATGCTTACAGTTATTGTGTTACGTGTTTCAGGTACTAGCGAGGACCGTTGGTAGGCACCGACGTGATCTGTACACACTATCGGAGATCTTGGGATTTACATGATTTCTATTATGTTATGATACATTGGATTTTATGACTTGATTTGGATGAAAACATGTTTTAAGAAATGAAAATTTTGTTTTGAAAATTTACGTTGTTACATATCCCGACACCCGAAACAAGCCCCGAAAGCCCGAGAATATAATCTTTTCAAGGTGAAAATTTGCTCATGCAAGGTCTGTTTTTCAATAAATATCAAGTATTGAAATTATTATGTCTCATTGGTTGTATATCTTTGAATCAAATCATTGATTGATATGGAAAGCTTGTCACATGATTCCCATATGCCTTTTTTGTTCCTTGTTCATCTTTGATTCTGCCATATGGAAGTATATATATGACATAAATTATATTGTATCTATTATTGAACTCACTAAGCGTCACTGCTTACCCCTCTCAATGTTTAACAATTGCAGGTAATAAACATCTAGTATAGTTATATACTAATATAAGATTTTGAATAGTTAAAATAATCATTTTTGTATTTGGTACTCATGTATGTATAAAACTAAAATATCCTGGGTAGTTATGTATTATATAACACTTTGTAATAGTCTAAATAGTCAGTTTATATCCAGTCTTTTGTAATCAAATTATCAATGTAAAATATTATTTATGAATGTACATGTAGCATGTTTTGGTGTAATTTGGAGTAACAATGTGTCATGTATGAAAGTGTGTGTCTTTTAGAATTAATGGTATATGATGTAGTTTTAAGTTTTAGAAAGGGATTCTTTCAAACCTCCCGCTCCATGACGTGTCATCACCGTTCTGAAACAAAACACATAATTTTCAGGGTCATACGTAACATCGACAGGTATCACACATTCTACAAGCTCCCTGGTTATATCTCAGCCCTCCTAGACTCAAGTATCGATCCTCTTCTTTCAGTAGTACGGGACCATACTACCTTCCACGTCTATTCGTGTTGTCCTCAAGGATTGTCTTGACTTCACCAAGTCCCCTTCACCACTACTGCTTGCTGCACTAATCTCATCGTAGTCTTACCCTAGGGTAACTCCCCATGAAGGCTCTAGTTTGTGGTTTGGGCTAGGCTATCCGATGTATAGGTCTTAATGGGTTTTGTGTCATGTATTAGCGTGTTTTGGAAGAGTTTACGGCCAGAGTCTATTTACAGCAGTAAACAGGTTTACGGCCGTAAACCTGTTTATGGCCAATCTTTCCCCTATATATAGGGTATGTCTGAGTATGTCAGTTGTTGTTGTCGATCCATAGAGTTTACGGTCATTTGTGTGTGTCCAAGTTGTACCCAACGTTTCTTTGATGTAAATGTGTGCATAGCTTGGTTTAATCTTCTTCTACTTCATTTTTATCTTTTTGATTGTTATATTGCTTGATCACTGGTTTAGATCCTTGTTTCGAGGACCTTACAATTGGTATCAAAGCAAAAGTGTCAAACAATCTTCAATTGTTTTCATAGTAAAAAAAAAGCTTAGTTTCATCACTATTTGAGGTCTGATTCTGTATCTTCATCGCAAAATGGGATCATATTTGCTTAAAATTTGTGTTTTCATAAAAATCTGGACATTTACGGTCAAGGGTTCACGGCTGTAAACTCCTATTCACGGCCGTAAGCTAGCAATCTTCAATAACCAAAAACTCTGTTCACGACCATAAACTCCTATTCACTTTCGTAAACTGATAATCTTCAGTAACCATAAACAAGAAATCTTCAGAAACCATAAACTGGGAGTCCTCAAAGACTGGAATCTCAACCGTAAACTCCCCAACCGAAAACTATGTTTACGGTCGTAAACTAATTCTTTTTGGTGTTTTAGTTTATTTTTTAATTCATTTTCAATTAAAAAACAAAAACAAAAACAAAAACAAAAATGGATTCTCAAACCACAACAATTCATCATGAATTGAATTCAATCATGGGAACAACCACTCGCATTCCACGCTTGTTATCTGCAGAAGGGTTCCCAGAATGGAAATACCGGATCGAGAAATACGTCAAGATGAAAGAGTTTAAGGTTTGACGAAGCATTCTCAAAGCACCAGTCAGAATTACCACTACTCTTGCAAATGGAAAAATAATTGAGAAAGTTTATGTTGATTACACAGATGAAGACTTCAAAAAGGTTGAAGAACAGGAAAGGGCGTTGGCTACTTTAACTATCGCTTTATCTCCTGATATTGCTCAATAATTTAGAGAGTATGATTCAGCCAAGGCATTGTGGGAAGCCTTAATTGAGGTCTATGAGGGTAATGAAGACATCAAAACAGAGTCGCCAAGACATATTAAGACAAAAATTTAATATGTTAAATCATGTTCTTGGAGAAACTCTAGAAGCCCAGTTGCAGCGTTTTATCACACTCACCACTAAAATGAGTTCAACTGGTATTTATGTGACTAAGTCTGAGATAAACAAAAAGTTGTTGAATTGACTTCCGAAAGCATGGGATATGAACATTGTTGTCATCAAGAAAACGAAAGATCTCAATCGTATTAGTCTTGCTGAAACTATGGCAATCATCAAAGCCTTTGATCTTAATGAGAAACAACGATAGATCAATCATGTGAATTCCTAATCAACTGCAAATCTTGGGATTTCTTTAAATAATGCCTTTTCATCTTTTACCTCCTCTACAAGTCAAGCTTTTGCCATTCAACAACCTCAGAATCAAACCTTTGTTGCTCCATCAGCTGCACCATTTGTTGTTTCATCATCTATGTATCATCCACAAAGTCAGTCTTTTGTTGTTCCACAAGTTGTTTCCTCCTCCAAAGCACCAGTTATGGTTCCTGCTCCCAATCCCAAGCAAAACGATGAAAACTTATCTCTTTCCACAGGACTTGTCAATTGCTACAAAAGCTGGAGAGCTTCCACCTAAACACTCATTTGCTGATCTGGATCAAATTCATCCAGAAGATGTGGAAGAAATGGATACTACTTGGCAGATAGCAATGACAGTATTTAGGGCAAGAAATTTGAAAAGAAGACGGGAAAGAATAATGGGGGGATGAATGTTGACAAGAAGGTTGGATTTTACAAGGGAAAGCTTCGGTGTTACAATTGCCACGAGCCAGGTCATTTTGCTCGTGAGTGTCCAAAGCCAGACAGAAGGGTAAGAAATGATAGAACAATGGTTCCAATGGGAAATAGTCATGGAAGTGCTGCTATCAATAGTGAGACTGCTGGTCTGGTAGTGGTTGCTTAGTCTTTTGACTGGGAGGATCAGATTCAGGCACTAAATATTTTAGGACCTAAGACTGCTCACTTTGGTCAAATCAATGATGCTCCAGAAGAGAAAGCTGAAGTTGATCCTGAAGAAGAGATGATGGAGTTGCAGTTTGCCTTTATGGTATCTTCTACTCTAGAGCCTGAGAAGAAAGAGGTAAGTCGGTCTTCCTGTTCTAAAACATGAATTGATAATGTCAAATTTTTACTTGAGCATATAAAATTATTGCGTGGGGAGAACCAGGACCTAAAATATGAAGGGTATCAACTTAGGAAAGGACAGAAACCTCTAAAAGCACAATTAGAAGAAAAAACAAATGATTTAGAAAACATCAGGAAGAGTATGGCAATAAGTGTGCTAATTATAGATCTGTGACTGAACAACTTGTTGAGTTAACTACTGAGCTTGACACATTGAATTTTTTTTTTTTTGAAAATGCAGATTTTACTTTTAGAAAAATTGATGTGTCAAGTCAAGTAGTTGCGTCCATGATAGAACCATATTTTCAATTTAAAGAGAACCATAAAAAGGGTTTAGGAAATGATAAAGTGTCTCCTCTTTTTAATCATAATTATCACTTTAAGCCATTGACTGAAGACAAGATGAACAGAGAGCCATTTCTTAACAATGGATTTGTGTCAGGAGGTAGTGTTAATGTTGAAAATACTAATGTTTCTACTTCCCATGCAGATCAATCTTTAAGTCAATCAAAGCAAGAAGCTGAAGGATGTATTTTTGAAAATAAAAATGTTTCTGAACCTGCTGTTTCTTTTTCAATTGATAACACTTTTGGTTAGGATGTTAAAATAAATGATGTATCTTGTGATGTTTCTGCATCACAAAATGATAACTCAAACTTTTTTGATATATTTGATGAATTTTTTATAATACTGATGTTTCTATTTCTAGTACATCCACTTCACCTATCACACAACATGTTCACCTTCATCAATCATACAATCTGATTCTTGCACATGTTATTGTGGGAAAAGTAAGGGTGTCAGTAAAGAAAGTAAATCGAAAAAAGGTAGTACCGGTTACAATAATAATAAGAAAATTTGTTTTAACTGTGGTACTACCAGTCACATCACCAGGAATTGTCCTAATAGGGCATTTGTGCATTTTTCGTCTCAAAGAGGAGAGAACGAGTCTCGAGGAACATCTTTAACTAGAAAGTCCTCGAGATCTTAACCTTAGCATGATGATTGGAAGGCTAATCAAAACAAGAAAAGGGTAGTTTTCCAAACAAACAAATAGGTTTTCAGTAATAAAGTCACAAAGAGTTTGCCAAAATCAAAAAAAGCTAAGCCGAGATCGATTTCGTCAAAGAGCGGATATGGATCTTCAACCATTTCTGGTAGAAAATCCAAATGCTCAAAGAAAACTAGAAAGAAAAATGTTTCAAAGTCACCCGTGAATTTTAAGAAACCTAAATACCAATGGGTGCCCAAATTAACTTCCAACCAATCATCGTCATCCTTTGAAAGTGTTTTAAATGATGATTCAAAATCAAAAAGTCCAAAAGATAAATATATGATCGTAAAGGTTCAACCCAGGAAAGTAATGACCTCGGTACCCAAATCTAAATGACGTTGCTCATTTTGCAGGGATAGTTGTAGACGAATGTCATCAGACCTTTGTATGTCGACAACTGCTGTTCCGGGCATTTAACAGGAGACATCTCCCAACTGAAACATATTCAAACTTTTAATAGGGGATTTGTTTCCTTTACGGGCGGAGAAGGCGAAAAAATCACTCAGAGAGGAACTATGTCAAACAGAGTGTTGAGTTTTGAGAACGTCAATTTTGCTCTCGAGTTAAAACACAACTTATTAAGTGTTTCTCGGATTTGTGACAAGGGTTATGCAACGCATTTTACTGATAAAGAGTGCATGATCCTGAAGCCAATCATTGTCATCCTGGATGAGTGGATTCTTGTTAAATCAAAGTGGGATGGAAATAATTACATCATCGACATGAATAGCAACATTCCTGAACAAGTCACCTGCCTCTTTTCAAAATTCTTAGAAAAAAATGTTATGTCGTGGCACCGACAACTCAGTTATGCGAACGCTAAGAATCTGAATCATCTTGCTAAAAATTATATGGTGTGTGGCCTACTTGTCAGAGTCTTCATAACATTTTAAAAGTGGGTGTCATGTGCCAAGGGAAAGCATCACAGAAAACGACACCTACCAAAATAGGTCAATTCAATCAGCCAATTGCTTCAATTATTGCACATGGACTTATTTGGTCCGGTCAATGTCCTAAGAATCAACAGAAATTCATACTGTCTAGTAGCGATCAATGATTTCTCGCATTTCATGTGGGTATTTTTCTTATCCAACAAAGCTAGGGTATTTGATCTGATTAAGAAGTTCATCATAATGATTGAGAACCAAACATATAACCAGGTGAAGGCGCTTCAAACTGATAATGGAATAGAATTCAAGAATGCGGTTCTTAATCACTTTTGCGCAGAAAAGGGAATTATGCGTTAATATAGTTTCGTTCGCACACCTCAACAAAATTTTGTTGTTGAACTGAGGAATCGAACATTACAAGACGCTACAAGGACGATGTTGTTTCACTCAAAGCTGTCAATTTTCTTTTGGGTTGTGGCGATCAACACAACATGTTATGTTCAAAATCGTATTCTCATCAACAAAGCTCAGATGAAGACTCCGTATGAAATTCTACATGGTCACAAGCCATCTGTCAGTCACTTCCACGTATTTGGCTTCCCTTGTACCCTTCTTCACTTGGAGTCCAACCCGAAGTTCAATGCTAAAGATGATGACTGCTATTTTGTGTGGTATGCTGCTCGCACTGCGTACATGGACTACAACAAAAGAACAAAGCAAATCGTAGAATCCTTCAATGTACGTTGGTTGGAAGAGAATGAAATGGATGCTACAGTGGGTCCTGATTGGCTGCTTGATTACACATCTTTTTTCCAATCGTTCAATGTGTTTTCAGATAGTTTATCTGGTTCTACTTCTGGTTCGAAGATTTTACCTGAAGATGAAGACGAAGAAGTTGTTTATAGACTGCCGATAATGTCTTCTGCAATTCCTATGGTGGAGTCATTTGTTCCAATTACTTGTCCAGAATCTCCAAGTCAACAACATTCTCAAGATGTCGATGCCACACCTCTTACTCCTGTTGAAAGAGAGTTCATGTTCAGATATCCTTCCCCTACTACTCAAACTTTTATGGGCAAATCCTTCTAATGAGACAAGTTCGTCAGAAGTGAATCATTCGAAAAAGGATGGAGTTATCAACATTCACAATCTTCCCATTTCACTCAATGACATCAGCCATGAGATACCTTCTCATATTCAATGCGATCATCCGATCGAAAATGTCATTGGCCAGCTAGGTGATGGTGTTACAACAAGAAGTCTAATTGGAGATGTTAATACTGATGGGTTTTGAGCATTCTAACACTTCCTAAGTGTACATGCAACCCTAATAACCTTGGATCTATGTTTTTCTAATTATCATGCAAAGTTGAATTCCAAGGTTATATTCCTATCTAGCATACATGGGAAACAATATTTAACTTGAATGGAATATAGAATAACTTACCTTGTTGTTGCTTGTGATCCTTGAAGCCTTATAAGCCTAGCACCCCAAGTGTGATGCCTCAAATGCTTCAGACAACACCAAATGCAAAGGAGTAAAGTTTTGAGAGAATCTTACACTTGCAAAAATCGGCCTAGCCCTCACATGTTCATGTGTATTGCTGATTTTGGTGGAGAATAGGATCCTTATATAGTGTTGACACATCTAGGGTTACACCATGTAAACCCTAATGTGTCATGACTCTTCATTTCCATGACCCATGGGTTTGTAACTCCCATGGAGCATCCACGGAGCATCGTATGGGTGGAACCTAACTTAATAATCCATGGAGCCTTTTAGCCCACTATGCATGTATGGATGATTTACATAATCAACCCATATATTTAATTAGCTATCTTTTGATAACTTAATTAATTCTAAATTAATTCTTGATCAAACTAATTAAATAATATTATTAATATATTAGAACTTATAATATATTAATAAACCACAAGTGTTATTTCTCTCATTTAGTCTATCCAATTGCATGGTGCCATGCAACCCAAATGGACCATGCCGGGTCGGGTCAAGTACATACCAGAAATAGTTATGGAGTTAGACACCTTATGCAATAGTCTCCCACTTGCATAAGTCTAATAACTATAATTGCAAGTATGACTTCAGGAACCGATCAGCAATTGTAGCTCTTTCAAGGTTTCTCGGAACTGAGAAGATGATGATACGGAATTTAAGATAAGTAATCATATAATCCTTTGTTCAAGATGTCAGCCAGAAAAATACATGGAGCAATGTCTTACTTATTGTCCAGCAGTTTGTTTCCCGATTTCCGATTTGTTTGACAAAGAACTTAATTGAACACATCAACTTGGTTCTAACCGGGCCCGATTCATAGGTCAAAACAAAATCATCGAGGGGACCAGATATCAGCTTCTAATCCAAGAAGGAACAAATAAACTTCGACTCATATGTTTGTTCTACCACTAATTGAATTATACATAAAAGCACATTTTATAACATCGAGTTACCAATGCGTTTATCTACAATCAATGCATAACCAACTCGTAAGTAACAAATCATATCTCTAGGTTTGAAGACCTATATGATATTACCGTCTCACGATCACTCGAGATAAATTCCATGAAGTGATTCCAGTGAGCGTGGGTTGTGTCTAATGCTCAGAACTTATGAGCACTCATGATTGTTGTAGCCATGTCCAACACCTTAGACCTCTACAACCAATCATGATAGTCTTGATTCATACCTACTTCCGACATATGACTGATTGTGGAGGTTTGAATAATATGTTATACCAAACATAATTATTTTGGAAGTCAAAAGATGCAAAAGAAATATAGTAAACGATTAACAAGAGATGGCAACACTTTACTCACCAATAAAACACCTTTTATTCATCATCTAATGTGAAATACGCTTTACAAATTTCAAGGTTATCTAACTACTAAATCTAATATCATCCTTCAGCCCTATGCTCCGAGCATGCTGAAGATGCTTAACCCAAGTCAGTCTCTTCGTGAGGGGATCTGCTAGATTCTCATCCGATGATACCCTCTTTGCCATGAGGAGCCTTTCTTCTATTCGATGTCTGATGAAATGGTATTTTCTGTTGATGTGTTTGGATCTCCCGTGATCCCTTGGTTCCTTGGCTAAGGAAATAGCACTTTCACTATCATATAAAATTTCCATTGGCTCCTTAATAGCTGGTACAACTCCAAGGTCTCCAATGAAGTTCTTCAGCCATATCGCCTCCTCTGCTGCCTCGCTCGCTGCTATATACTCTGATTCGCAAGTTGAATTAGCCACTGTCTCTTGCTTGGAACTCTTCCAAGAAATTGCTCCTCCGTTTAGGGTAAAGACCCAGCCTGACTGAGAGCGGAAATTATCCCTATCAATCTGAAAGCTAGCATCACTATACCCTACAACTCTCAAGTCTTCACTGCCACCGAGGGTAAGAACCTAGTCCTTAGTCCTCCGTAGGTACTTGAGGATATTATTTACCGCAGTCTAGTGTGCCTTGCCAGGGTTCTCCTGATACCTATTAACCATGCTCAAGGCAAAGGCTACATCAGGACGAGTACACGTCATCGCATACATGATCAATCCTACAGCCAAAGCATGAGGTATTCAACTCATTTCTGCTATCTCAGCCTCAGTACTAGGGCTTTGTGTCTTAATCAATCTACCGTTACTCTGGATAGGTAACTCTCCTTTCTTGGAATCCTGCATGCTGAATCTCTTCAGCACCATATCCAAGTAGGTACTCTGACTAAGTCTAATTAGTCATTTCCTCCGGTATCTCAAGATCCCTATCCCTATAATATACGCAGCTTCTCCTAGGCCCTTCATAGACAACACTTCCCAAGCCAGGATTTAACTTCCTGCAGAGTTGGGATGTCTTTTCCTATGAGTAGTCTGTCATCCACATACGATACCAAAAAGCTAACTATACTCCCACTATCCTTGACATATACACAAGATTTATCTTCACTCCTAGAAAAGCCAAACTCTTTGACTTTCTCATCAAAGCAAAGATTCCATCTGTGAGGTGCTTGCTTTAACCCATAAATGGATTTCTCAAGCTTACACACTCTATTAGGGTACTCTGTATTGACAAAACCCTCTAGCTGACTCATGTAAACATCCTCAGCCAACTTTCCATTAAGGAAAGCAGTTTTGACATTCACTTGCCAAATTTCATAGTCATGAAATGCAGGTATGGCTAATAGAACCCTAATAGACTTAATCTTGGCCACTGGAGAAAAGGTCTCATCATAATCAACTCCCGGAGTTTGTGAGAAACCCTTTGCAACCAGTTGTGCCTTATAAGTGTGTATATTACCATCCATGTCGGTCTTCTTCTTGAAGATCCATTTGCACCCTACAGTCTTACGACCTGGTACATTCTCAACCAAGTTCCAAACTTGATTGTCATACATGGACTGTGTCTCGCAGTCCATTGCCTCTTTCCACTTGGCTGACTCAGGACCTGCCATGGCTTCCACGTAGCTGTTAGGTTCATCCAGACCTATCAGTGTCTCATCACTGATAAGTGTATCACCTTCAGCAGTAATATGGAATCCATAGTAATGATCAGGTGCATTCCTAACCCTTGTGGAATGCCTCAGAGGTAAAGACTTGTCAATTGGTGTGACAACCTAAAATTTATCCGGTCATTGTAACCCCTTTTCCATTAATAAAACTCGTTTTATTAAATTGTTCCGTTAACATTTTGGATTAAATTAATTAAATTGGGACTTTTATGATGACTTCATAAGTGTCAGAACGAATTTGAAACATGTGAAACACCCTAGATATCCCTTTGAAAAGTTTTTAGTTTACGACCAAGTCAGGTTACGAACATTTAATCGATTACGACCATAAGCTCCGTTTAACGTCAGTATTAGGTAGATTCCCACCAGGCCACAAACTCAATCCCTATATAAGGGATTGAGTGGTCACATTTGAAGCTTTTTCCCACTCTTAACACCCTCTCTCTACTCTCTCTATAAGTTTAATTTGATCCAAAAACACCTCTTTCAAGCTCCAAAATCGTAAGTGATCTATCCTAGCTTGTTTTTTAGCTTATTTTGCATGCAAAATCGTGCTTAAATCATCCAAAACCCTCAAAATCATTTGTTTACAGCCTAAGAACACCCTCAAACCGTAAACACCCATAAGTGGGGTTTCGAAGCCCCAAATCCTTTCTGGTGCTTAGCTATGACTTAAGGATTTGCATGTATGAACTTAGAACCCCAAAATCATGCCATTTGGGGAGTAAACATGAGTTTACGGCCCAAGAACATTCTTGGACGGTAAACCCCTCTTCATAGGCCATAAATACCTTTTAAGGTGTTAAATTGCCCTTTAAACACCTCCTATGGCTTGGGTTATTGTCTAGAATCAACCACCATCGAAGTTGGGACCTTAAACATCAAAGAAACCATGACCTTAATAGATTACGGCCGTAAACTCCCCCAAGGATTGGTCCTTTGGCCGTAAACTCCCTTAAGGAGGTCAAATGGTGCCCTAACTTCCCCCCTATGGCTTGGATTAATGCATAGAACCTTGTATTCTTTCATTTGAGACCCTAAATCATGCAAGAATGGGCCAAGCATGAGTTTAAGGCCATAAACCCATGTGTTTACGTTATTGAACTCCCCAAGTGTCCTTCAAGAACTGTAAACTCCATTTCCAAGGTCATTTCAAGTCCCAATCACTTCCTAAGCCATTGATTCAACCCTAGAACCTCCCCTTGTGCAATATAAGACCATTGAACATCTAAAAACACTCCAACCATGAATTTATGGCTATAAACTCATGGGGATATGGTCTTCTGGCCGAAATCTTCCCTAAGAGTTTACTCTTGAAGAGTAAACTCCCTATCTAAGCCATACACCCCCTTAGATGCAACTCGTATCATTCCTAACACTCGAGATAAAGCGTTTTCGCGCATCGGAGTGTATTATCTTACTTAATTAGTGGTTTAATGTCTAATTAGATACAATTATGTATCTCCTCATGTTACATAGGATCATCGCGCGTGTTCAAGCCCTAAACTGACACTTAGCATCCTACCCGACATATTTCTCGACTGGTGAGTTCATACCCCTACACTTTTCTGTGTTTTTCATGTTTTCAGTGGGGGGGCGGGAGGAATACAAGAAAATCATAAAGGGTTTTCGAACCTTAAAAACTGATGTAATTATATGATTTTCTGACAAACTTTTAGATACTTTATCTCTTTTGTAATATGCGGAGTATAAGGGAGATTATCTTAATATAATTACATGGTTTTCAAACAATGTGGGAACTTATCACATCATTTAAATTATTATGGGAATAATTTGGGATCTTCATTACTTGTTTTACGGATTCAAATTTCGTGCAAAGTCAATAATATAAACTATGTCTGATTTAGTTTATCCATGTTAAATCTACAGTATCATGCTAAATAATTACTTTGTATTTGATTATTTATACTCTACCTTGTTCCGAATGACTTCAAAACTCGAAAGCGATCAATTATCCAGTGAATAAGTTAATACTAGCTTGTGAGACTTGTCTTCGTTATACCCTTAGGGGTACCAGTAAATCCTCTCCGTAAGTACAACCAGAGTCTCTAGGGGGGGAGAACGTGAAATTTGTGGATAGATCTATTCGGGACTGACAATCCCACACCTAAACTGCTAGCTATAGTTAGGCGGGCACGCCTGGGGTGACAAATTTGGAATCGATCGACGCCTGAAGAACGTCAAGGAGGTCATGGGTCAAATCAGTATGGTTATACAACTCACAATACGTATTAAATTAACTAACTTTGTTCACAGATTTATTTCTTTCTTCCATAGTTTTATTTATGTAATAAAACTACCTACTTTCGTACTGGAGGGTATTCCAGGGATCTTAATCTATAGTTTTATGTATTAAAACTACCTACTTTTGTATCGGAGGGTATCCCAGGGATCTTAATCTATAGTTTTATGTATTAAAACTACCTACTTTCGTACTGGATGGTATTCCAGGGATCTTAATCTATAGTTTTATGTATTAAAACCACCTACTTTCGTACTGGAGGGTATTTCCATGGATCTTAATCTATAGTTTTATGTATTAAAACTACCTATTTTCATACTTGAGGGTAATCCAGGGATCATAGCTTATGGTTTTCTTAACTTACTGGTGATAGCCAGGGTTTTTCTTTTCTTATAGAAATCGACTTACATGTTAGAAAATATGGGATTTTCTGGGAAAACATGCATATGTATTTCATAACTCAATAACAATGGTTTTCGATATTACAACATTCTGTATCAAAGGAAATGAATTATTTATCACAAGATTAAATAACCGGTTTTCCTTACAAAACATGCTTATGAACTAACCAACTTTATGTTGATATTTTTAAAACTGCTTGTATTCTCAGGTTCTCGTTAAACAGGTATCACGCGTTCTTTTGGAGAAGACGGAGCATATAGAAGTCTCGTCTTTACTTTTTTTATACTGATGTATATATAAAACATGTATCACTTTGCTTTCAAAAAAAATGTAAATATTTATATGTAATGTAATGGTTGTGTTTACTATGCTTGCTATGTACATTGGTTGTGATACTACGCATGACGTCCTCCGCCCCGGAATGTTTCTGTCTTGGGTTTCGGGGTGTGATAATTGGCTCAACAGGAGTTTCCTCGTCAAGTTGAGTGCTAGGGTTTGAAGTTCCTTCGCCGCTTGACTCTTGAATTTCTTCAAGGTCAACTTTCCTCCCACTATTTCCTTGGCTTATGAACTCTCTCTCTCTCTCTCGCTCTCTCTCTCCCTCTCTCTCTCTCTCTCTGAAGAACGCCTTCCTAGCTACAAAGTTCACATTTTCACTAGGTCTGTAGAAGAGGTAACTAAAGGATTGTTGTGGGTAGCCGATGAAAATACACCTCTCACTTCGAGGTTCGAGCTTATCATGAGTCTCGCGTCTCACGAAAGCCTCGCAACCCAAATTTTGATGTGGTTTAGTTTGGGTACTTTACCAGTCCACATCTCAACAGGAGTTTTTGGCAACTTTCTTTGTAGGGACCAGATTAAGGATATGGGCGGCAGTCTCTAAGGCATACCCCCAAAATGAGATTGGTAGCGAAGCTCGACTCATCATGGAACGAACCATGTCCAACAAGGTCCGATTACGCCTCTCAGCCACACCATTCAACTGCGGTGTCCTGGGAGGTGTCAATTGTGAGACAGTCCCACATTCCCTAAGATAGTCGAGGAACTCTGAACTAAGATACTTACCACCTCGATCGGATCGAAGCATCTTAATGTTCCTGCCCAATTGATTCTCGACTTCCTGTTTAAACTCTTTAAACCTTTCAAAAGTCTCTGACTTATGCTTGATTAAGTAGACATATCCATATCTAGTATAATCATTAGTAAAAGTCAAATAATAACGATTAGCATCCCTTGTGGCATGTTTGAAGGGCCCACACACATCCGTGTGTACAAGATCCAAGAAACCTTCACCCCTCTCACAAGAACTTGTGAAGGGTGACTTTGTCATTTTTCCAAGTAAGCATGATTCGTAACTATCATATGACTTTATGTCAAATGACTCCAAGACTCCATCCTTTTGGAGTTGGCCTATGCGTTTCTTGCTTATATGTCCAAGATGACAATGCCACAATGATGCGAAATCCAAGTTAATATTATTAATAGAATCAATACACAAAACATTTTTTCCTAAGTTATCAACCACAGATACAGTTTCATACACACCATCACAAGGTAATGCTTTAAAATAAAGAACATTATTAAAGAATGCATTAATCTAACCAACTTCATTATCGAATGAAAAGGTGAAACCTTGTTTATACAATGCATGAAAGGAAATAATATTTCTTGCCATTTCTGGCGAATAACAACATTTATTCAAATCTAAATTAAACCCACCACTTAGCGATTAAGTATAAAATCCATTCTTGGTGACAGGTAAAACTTTCCTATTCCCCATGATTAAGTTTATTCTTCCTTGCTCCACATTCTCGCTTCTTCTTAGTCCCTACAAATCAGAACTAATATGAATACCACAATCGGTATCAAGGACCCAAGAGTTAGAATGGGGTGAGTTATTAGATAAGATAGTGTAAATACCAGCATGGCTGGGTTTAACTTTCCCATCCTTCACATCTCGCTGGTACTTTGGGCAGTTCCGCTTCCAATGTGATTTTTCATGGCAATAGAAGCATTCAGCCTCTTTTGGGTCTGAAGAAGGAATGACAAAACCTTTCTTGGTTCCACTTGAAGAGGAGCCATCAAGGGTCCTAGCCTTGGTACTCTTCGAAGAGCTCTTCCTCTTCTTTCCTCAACTTTTCTTTATTTCCAAAACCGGGGCGAAGTTTGGAGTAGGAGTGTTAACAACCAACTTCCCCTTAAGACCTGTTTCTGCGGTCTTGAGAAGTCCCTAAAGTTTGCTGAGTGTGACCTCTTCCTTATTCATGTGATATGTCATGCAGAATTGATCATAGCACAATGGTAAGGAGTGCAAAATGATATCTATTGCAAGATCCTCAGGGAAGTTCACATAAAGCTTCAGCAACCGATCCACATACCTTTGCATTTTCTGCATGTGGCTCGTGACGGAGTCTCCGTCCTTCAACAAGGTTGTTATCAAGGAGCATATGATTTGATACCTCTCTTGTCGTGCACTTTGATGGTATCTTTCCATCAGATCTTGGTGCATTTCAAAAGGGTAAAAGTCCTCAAAAGACTTTTGGAGTTTCGCTGTCATGGTGGCCATCATGATGCATGCTACTTTGGTAGCATCCCTTTCATGTGCCTGGAAGTCAGCGATCTCCTGAGGAGTTGTAGTGGTCTCATCAATCTCCTTAAGCTCCTTATCAAGGACATATTCTTTGTCCTCGTAGCAGGTAATCATCCTGATGTTTCTGATCCATTCATTGAAGTTGGATCCATCAAAAGTGACTTTCCCACACAAGTTCATAAGGGTAAAGGAGCTATTAGGATTAGAGACAGAAGCAACGTTGTTTGAAGACATCTTAATGAAGACGACAAGATTAGTTTAGATATTAAGAGAGTCCTTAATAAAACACCCAAATGTAATATTAAGGCTAGGATACAATCACAGTATAGTATAACTTAGAAGAGGTATGCGATAATCCAAGTTAGAACATATTTGAAAGGTAGGTGAATGACGATTCACCAATTTCCACCATGAAAAACGAAATACTAATATTAGGTTTTTAATTGGTTGTTAGAAATTCCTAGATTCTTTAAGATTCATTGAACTTTTCAATGGCATGTTTCAATCTCGAGTATGCCCTCCAGGTTTTGTGACAGGGATACCGAGGATCACAAAACGAGGTATGAAGTAACCATGCAAATCACTTGGTACCCTTAAAGTTTATCACTCAATCGATGTGCCGGTAAACCACACACGCTCCACCGATGCTATGATAAACCTTAAGTCAACCTTTACCTACCTTGTTAAGTCCAAATTAGTGTGCCGGTTAACCACACATGCTCCACCAACGACTTAAACAAAGTGTAAAGTGTTATTTCATGGATTAGCACCTTATTCACATTTTTCCTAAAGTAACTAAGATTGGGAATTTAATAAAACATTTAGTTACTTTATAATATTCATCATACTTTTAATGAGAATTTATAAGTCCTTATCTTACCCGTTCGGCTAAGGACCCTCCACCAATCAAGGAAGCGGTGGGTGAGAGTGGACACTCATTAAGTCGCCATTTTATAGGCAACAACCTTATACCCCCCTTATAGACCGGCTTCGTGAATGAGGCATACTATCGGTAAGACGACTTGATCTTATACATATATATATATATTATTAACTTATAATATTATAAAGTATAAGGGTTGAATTTTAACTTTTAAAATTCTAAGGGTTGGAACTAATGTTTTAATTAAGACTTTACTCATTCCAAAACTTGAAGGCAAGTTTTGTAAACTTTCAAAACTTTTCATTTCTTGTAACTTATGAGTTAATAGAGTGTTAAAAATGAAGACTCTTCATTTTTTTATAACTCATGTGCTCTTTTAATGGCTTTTAACAAAGTGACTTTTGGTTTTCCATAACTTGAGGACAAGTTACAAACAATTCTTATGATCATCTAAACATCATAAGAACAAGAACTTGAATATGAACACTTTCAAGAATAAAAAATTACACTTAAAACTTGTAATTTTGATAATTGTCATTTCAAATGGATTAGCATACACATTACACCATCTAAAACATGTTTTCAAGTACCAAAATAATTTACGGTAATGTTTCTAGTCCATTTCCAGGAACTAAAATCGAAATCCTGAACACTACAGCCTCTTCTCGTCGAGTTCAAGAACAAACTCGACGAGTAGCTTGCATTTTCTCATGGACTCATCGAGTCCCCCCATGGACTCGGCGAGTTCATACGAGCAGAAAGCAGAAAAATGATTTTTTTTCAAGCAGTTTGCACAAATAAACATACAAGCCTAGGCTCTGATATCTCTGATGAGTTTTTAGCATTCTAACACCTCCTAAGTGTACATGCAACCCTAATAACCTTGGATCTATGTTTGTCTAATTATCATGCAAAGTTGAATTCCAAGGTTATATTCCTATCTAACATACATGGGGAACAATATTTAACTTGAATGGAAGATAGAATAACTTACCTTGTTGTTGCTTGTGATCCTTGAATCCTTGTGAACATAGCACCCCAAGTGTGATGCGTCAAATGCTTCACACAACACCAAATGCAAAGGAGTAAAGTTTTGACATAATTTTACACTTGCAAAAATCGGCCTAGACCTCACTTGTTCATGTGTATTGCCGATTTTGGTGGAGAATATGATCCTTATATATTGTTGACACATCTAGGGTTACACCATGTAAACCCTAATGTATCATGACTCTTCATTTCCATGACCCATGGGCTTGTAACTCCCATGGAGCATCCTATGGGTGGAACCCAACTTGATAATCCATGGAGCCTTTTAGCCCGCAATACAAGTATGGATGATTTACATAATCAACCCATATATTTAATTAGTTATCTTTTGATCACTTAATTAATTCTAAATTAGTTCTTGATCAAACTAATTAAATAATATTATTAAAATATTAGAACTTATAATATATTAATAAACCACAAGTGTTATTTCTCTCATTTAGTCTATCCAATTGCATGGTGCCTTGCAACCCAAATGGACCATGTCGGGTCGGGTCAAGTACATACCAGAAATAGTTATGGACTTAGACACCTTATCCAATAAATACATGTCTCTATTCTTGCTTTATCTCTCAAATTGAGCGAAAGAATGTTGAAATGGCTTTGAATGAGCCCAGTTGGGTAGATGCTATGCACGAAGAGGTAAATTAATTTGAAAAGCTCAGGGTTTGGATGCTGGTTGAACTACATAAGGGCAAAAAGTCTCTTAACACTCATTGGGTATATCACAATAAGCAGGATGATTCCGGAGTCATAGTGCGTAATAAGGCGAGATTGGTGTTTCGTGGGTTTAGACAGATCGATGGTCTTGACTACACCGAGGTTTATGCTCCGGTGGCTCACTTAGAGGCTATTCATATCTTCCTTGCATACACTTCCTACATGAACTTTATGGGTTACCAGATGGATGTCAAGACAGCCTTCTTGTATGGCATCGTGAAGGAAGAAATCTACATTTATCAACCTGCTGGGTTTGTTAACTCGAAGTTTCTCAATCATGTCTACAAGTTGGACAAGGCGTTGTATGGGTGTAATAGCCCGAATCCAGGTATTCTTCTATTTCGGTTAAGTTGTTAATTTAGGGTTTCCATGGTAGGCGAGTACGATGGGCGTACAAGGTGTACGCTTCGCGTACTCACGCGCCTCATTTGGACGTGTTCCCCCTCATGTACGCGGGGCATACCCACGGTTACGCCCGGCGTAACTCATTCAGTCCCAAACCCTAATTTCCTTTGAAGGGGCTATAAAAGGAATGTGTGGCTGGACTTCTCAGCCACGATCCCTCAGATTGAAACCCTAAAAAGAGTGTACCTTTGTTCTTTATCCATTGTGTGTGTATTCTAAGCTTGGTGGTGCCATTCCAAGGTTGCAAAGGAGAAGAAGAGCTTGTTGGAGAGGCTAGAAGTGGTGCACAAGTGTAGATCTGAGCTTTGCAAGGGCTAAAGCTTCATTTCTAGGTATAAAGTTTGGATCTTGTCACTTGGTGCATGTTGTATGCTTTACATGTCATTTTCTAGGGTTTAAGTCCCAAAGGTGGAGACTTTTGTGCAAATGGCCTCCATAAGCTTAGATACTTCATATTTCTGATCGTTTGGAGTTGTAGACTCATAAAAATGGCATCTTGGACGTGGGTATTGCACCATGCATGAGATCTAGGTCCTTGAGTTTGAATAAAAGGTTGTTATGTGATGTTGGAGCCTTTACAGCCATGCCAAGGCTTAAAGGTCTCGACTTTATGGATTTAGACACACTAAAGGAGTCGGATCTAGAAGTTGGAGTAATGACTTAACCGATTAAGACCAGAAATGAAGAGTGGCTGATTCTGATGGTTACGCTGGGCGTAACTTCCAGTACGCGCAGCGTACTGGGTGGAGACCCCGATCCAGGGGTTGGCGATGTACGCACCGTGTACATCTAGTAGTACGCCCCGCGTACTCTCAGGGTTGACTTTTGTTGACTTTTAGGGTTTTGGTCAACATGAGGACTTTAGGTCAAGGAAAGGTAAAATAGTCTTTTACCCTTTGAAGAATGATGATAAGGGATAAAGTTTTAGTGGTGGAAGCCTTTGCGTATTAAATGATAATATTTTTTATGTTTAGGCGAGGTAGAGTCGTCGTTGAGATTCGGTGATAGCGAGGACACGAGATCTTAGACTTTCCACGAGGTGAGTCTTCTCACTATACTGTACCCGGATGGGTTTGACTGTGTCACCGGAAGGTCGGATATGATATGAGATATGTATTATGTGTGATAAGTTAATCGTTATATGTGCCATGTATGATATGATTGATATGGGTCGGAAGGCATTATGTTATGGGCCGGAAGGCGAATATGTTATGGGCCGGAAGGCGTTGTGATGTGGACCATAAGGTTGACGTGGGTAGGACCGGAAGGTTTACCTAGTCGGGACGGAAGTCCCCTGAGACACATGGACCGGAAGGTCAGGGCCTGGAAAGACGTATGTGCGTAAGTTGAATTTTGGAGAACTCACTAAGCATTTATGCTTACATTTGTTGTGTTATGTGTTTCAGGTACTAGCGAGGACCGTGGGAAGGCGTCGGCGTGATCGTACACATTATCGGGGGAAAACGATTTTTATGATCTTTGTGATGTATTCGGTTGAGATGATATTGTTTACGTTTGAATTTGAAATATTAATCGATATTTGATGTTTGCAAAAATGAAAATTTGGTTTTAAAATTTACGTCGATACAAGTTGGTATCAGAGCCTTGGTTTGAGGGATTCGGATACACCTTCGGGCGTAACTGAAATCAAACTGGGAATTTGAGAAATTTTTAATTAATAAAATCAATAAAAATTTGATAAGAGATTTTGAAACAATCAAGGAAGAAGTGTGTACGGTCAGCCAGCACCCGAACAGTAAACTCCCCAAAATACTCTTACAATATTTGTTATGAGATATGATATGATATGATACACATGCTAGTATACTAGGTATTCATATTAGGACTAGAGTGGCCTGATTTGTGATGCCTTAGTCTAGGAAAATCTGCTGCTATGAGGTACTTTGAGAGCGAGTGGGTAGCTAGTGCATGGCAAGATTAGAGTACTCATGATCCGGGGTTTGGGGAGGAGGACTTGGGGTGAATGCTGATGCGGTGTAGTTGGTAGTATTGGGCCCGTACTACTGAAGACACCGGGTCAGTGGGCAGCCGAAGTAAGAATCCCTAGGTATCGGAGACTGAGTAGGGTTGCGTTATCGAGTGTGATTATTCTCGATAGAGTCTCTGATATTTCTATGTTGTATTTCAGAGGCATCATGGTTGGACCACGCCACAGACCTGGTACGAGTAGTGTGAGTGACGAGGAGCTTCGTCAGATGATTCATGAGATTCCGGAGATGTTTGGGTCTATTAAGACCACACTGATGGAGACTTTTGATTAGTGGTACGCCGCATTGACTGAGGCCGCAGCCGCTGCAGCTACCGCAGCTGTGGCCGCTGCCAGACCACAGGGAGGTGACTTGTTGCTGTTCCGGGAGTTCAGCAACACAAAGCCACCTGAGTTTGACGGGACGCAGGATCCGATCGCTGCGATGAGATGGATTGCTGATATCGAAGGATGCTTCTACACTTGTTCATGTCCAGAGCATCTGAGAGTACAGTTCGCGTTGAACCAGCTCCGCCTGGGAGCAAAGGATTGGTGGAAGTTCGTGACGGCAAACTTCACTCTAGCAGAGGTTTCAACTATGACTTATAAGAGGTTTACTGCTATGTTCAGAGACGAGTACGTTCCCCCGGTGGAGAGGGAACGGTTGGTTCAAGAGTTCTTGACCCTCAAGCAGGGCAATGATTCTGTCACGGTAATTACGCGAAATTTTCATGAGAGGGCGATGTTTTGCCCTGAGCAGGTGTCCACAGAGCAGGCTCCAATGAGCCAGTATTTGGGTGTGCTGAGGAGGGATATCCGGGAGTTCGTATCGAACTCGTCATACCAGACTTTTTCTGAGCTTCAGGCAACTGCCAAGAAGCGTGAGATCGAGATGGAGACCCAGGCTAGGGAGGAGGCCGAGTCTCAACAGGTGGATCGGCGGCCAGCTCAGTCTCAGCCAGTAGCCAAGCGGACCAAGTCCGTCGATTCGAGATCGGGTGGTCAGAAGGGCCGCACTTGCGGAAAGTGCAGCAAGGTTCACGAGGGGGCATGTCGATCGGGTGCTTGCTACAAGTGTGGCAAGGAGGGGCACATTGCTAGGGATTTCCCCAAGGGAATTATGGTTTGCTTTCATTGCAACCAGACCGGCCATCGGAAGGCTGAGTGCCCTCAGCTTCACCAGGAATCCACGCCTGCTGCCAGGGTTACCGAGACTCGGCCGGTAAAAGCCGAGGCTCCGAAGGCTCGTGGGAGAGCATTTCAGTTGACTGCGCAGGAGGTCCACACGATGCCTGTTGTCGTAGCTGGTATGTATTCTTTTGCTTATTTACTTTTATGATAAGGTATTGTGCTTATATTATGATATGCGTAGGTACTTTTCTTGTGAATTATGTACCTGCTTTGGTATTATTTGACTCGGGTGCAAGTTGGTCTTTTGTATCGCTGGCTTTTAGCCAACACATCGGTATTGATCGGGAGGTGATGAGTCGACCCCTGCGAGTTTCTATAGCGGATGAGAAAGCGGTATACGCCACTGATGTGATTCGAGGATGTGTGCTCGAGATTTTTGGGATCGAGTTCCCTATAGACTTGGTTCCTAAAGTGATGGGGGATGTCTGCGTCATCGTGGGCATGGACTGGTTTAGTAACTTTGGGGCAGTCATTGACTACGAGAGACAGTTGGTGACGATTCGAGACCCTAGTGGGGGAGTGCTTACGGTGTATGGTGAGGGAACCCGGTGTGGGTCGGCGTTTTGTTCGGCTGCCAGGGTGAGGCAAAGTTTGCAGCAGGGCTGCAATGTATTCATAGCCTACGTGATGGATACTCGAGTGGCCGCGGGGAGGCCCAATTCGGTTGATGACGTTACTGTAGTATGCGAGTTTTCGGATATGCTCCCCGAAGAGTTACCAGGTGTGCCTCCGGAAAGGCAAGTGGAGTTCCGTATCGATTTGGTTCCGGGAGCGGCGCCCATCGCCAAGGCGCCTTATCGTCTCGCTCCACCGGAAATGCAGGAGTTATCCTCACAGCTTCAAGAGCTGTTGGGGAAGGGGTTTATTCGACCGAGTAGCTCACCTTGGGGGCGCCGATTTTGTTCGTCAAGAAAAAGGATGGTTCACACCGGATGTGTATCGACTACCGGGAGTTGAACAAGTTGACGGTTAAGAACCGGTATCTGTTACCTAGGATCGATGATCTGTTCGATCAGTTGTAGGGGGCATCTTGGTTCTCCAAGATAGACTTGAGGTCGAGTTATCATCAAATGAGGGTTTAGGATGAAGATATTCAGAAGACTGCTTTCAGAACTCGTTATGGACATTATGAGTTTGTGGTGATACCTTTTGGGCTCACCAATGCCCCGGCTGCATTCATGGATCTTATGAACCAGGTGTGCAGGCCGATGTTGGATCGGTCGGTGATCGTATTCATTGATGATATTTTGGTATATTCGAGGTTTAGGGAGCAACATGAGGAACATTTAAGGGAGATTCTTGGGGTATTGAGATCGAAGAGGCTGTATGCCAAATTCTCCAAGTCTGATTTCTAGTTACGAGAGGTCCAGTTCCTCGGGCATCTTGTCAACCAGAAAGGGATATTGGTCGACCCGGCCAAGATTGAGGCGGTGTTGAGGTGGGAGGTGCCGAGATCACCCACTGAGATCAGGAGTTTTCTGGGATTGGCTGGATATTATCGTAGGTTTATCAAGGATTTCTCCAAGATCGTCGTGCGAGTTACTAGGATGGCCCGGAAGGGTGTTGCATTTTCGCGAGGCCCCGGTGCTTGCACTTCCGGTAGGGATGGAGGATTTTGTGGTGTACTGTGATGCATCTATATCGGGTTTAGGGGCGGTGCTTATGCAGAGGGGGCATGTGATAGCGTATGCTTCGAGGCAGTTGAAGCCTCATGAGTCGATATATCCCACCCACGACCTGGAATTAGGGGCTATGGTGTTTGCCCTCAAGATCTGGCGGCATTATCTTTATGAGGTTCGGTGTACCATCTACACGGACCACAAGAGTCTGAAGTACTTGATGGATCAGCCAAATCTGAATATGCGATAGAGGAGATGGTTGGATGTGGTGAAGGATTACGATTGTGAGATCCTGTACCACCCGGGCAAGGCTAATGTGGTAGCCGACGCGTTGAGCCGTAGGGCGGAAAGCGCCCCGATCCGAGATATTTGTATGAGGTTGACGGTAATGACCCCGATTTTGGATACTATTCGAGGAGCTCAGGCTGAGGCTGCGAAACCAGAAAACCAGAAGAGGGAGCTGACTGCGAAAGGAGTCGATGTGATTTGGGTGATCGTGTATAGATTGACGAAGAGCGCTCATTTTCTAGCCATCAGCGAGAGCTCTTCTGCGGAGAAGTTGGCAGAATTATACGTGAGGGAGGTGGTATCACGACATGGGGTTCCGATGTCAATTGTTTCAGATCGTGATGTGCGTTTTACTTCCAGGTTTTGGAAGAAGTTTCATGAGGAGTTGGGTACGAGACTGCATTTCAGTACACATACCACCCGCAGACGGACAGGCAGAGCGAGCGGACAATTCAGACGCTTGAGGATATGCTCCGAGCATGTGTTTTGGATTTTGGAGGGAGCTGGGACACCTATCTACCTTTAGCTGAGTTTTCGTATAACAACAGCCATCATTCGAGCATTGGTATGCCACCCTTTGAGCTGTTGTATGGGCGGAGGTGTCGCACCCCCATCTGCTGGGGAGAGGTGGGGCAGCGGGTAATGGGTAGCATGGAGATTGTACTCCAGACGACCGATCAGATTCAGCAGGTCAGGCAGAGGTTGTTGACCGTGCAGAGTCGCCAGAAGAGTTATGCAGACAGGCGACGGTCCGAGCTCGAGTTTCAGGTTGGTGACCTTGTGCTCCTAAAGGTCTCTCCTTGGAAAGGAGTGATACGATTCAGGAAGAGGGGCATGTTGGGGCCCCGATATATTGGACCCTTCAGGGTAATTGGTAGGGTAGGTTGGGTAGCCTACCGGTTGGATCTACTTGCTGAGTTGGGGCAGATCCATGATACCTTTCATGTCTCGCAATTGAGAAAATGTATTGCCTACGAGTCGGCAGTGGTGCCGATGGATGATATTCAGGTGGATGCAGGCCTGAACCATGTGGAGAGACCAGTAGTGATTAGGGATCGGAAAGTTAAGGTTCCGAGGAACAAGGAAGTACCCCTGGTACAAGTGCAGTGGCAGCATCGGAAGGGGTCCGAGCTGACATGGGAGTCCGAGTCTGAGATGCGAGATCAGTATCCAGAGTTGTTTTCAGTATGAGACTTCAGGGGCGAAGTCTGATTCTAGTGGGGGAGAATTGTAACAGCCCGAATCCAGGTATTCTTCTATTTTGGGTTAAGTTGTTAATTTAGGGTTTCCATGGTAGGCAAGTATGCTGGGCGTACAAGGTGTACGTTGCGCGTACTCGCACGCCTCATTTGGATGCATTCCCCCTCAGGTACGCGGGGCGTACCCAAGGTTACGCCCGGCGTAACTCATTCAGTCTTAAACCCTAATTTCCTTTGAAGGGGCTATAAAAGGAATGTGTGGCTGGACTTCTCAATCACCATCCCTCAGAGTGAAACCCTAAAAAGAGTGTACCTTCGTTATTTAGCCATTGTGTGTGTATTCTAAGCTTGGTGGTGCCATTCCAAAGTTGCAAAGGAGAAGAAGAGCTTGTTGGAGAGGCTAGAAGTGGTGCTCAAATGTAGATCTGATCTTTGCAAGCGCTAAAGCTTCATCTCCAGGTATAAAGTTCAGATCTTGTCAATTGGTTCATGTTGTATGCTTTAGATGTCATTTTCTAGCGTTTAAGTCCCAAAGGTGGAGACTTTTGTGCAAATGGCCTCCATAAGCTTAGATACTTCATATTTCTGATCTTTTGGAGTTGTAGACTCATAAAAATGGCATCTTGGACGTGGGTATTGCACCATGCATGAGATCTAGGTCCTTGAGTTTGAATAAAAGGTTGTTATGTGATGTTGGAGCCTTTACAACCATGCCAAGGCTTAAAGGTCTCGACTTTATGGATTTAGACACACTAAAGGAGTCGGATATGGATGTTGGAGTAATGACTTAACCAATTAAGACCAGAAATGAAGAGTGGCTGATTTTGATGGTTACGCTGGGCGTAACTTCCAGTACGCGCAGCGTACTGGGTGGAGACCCCGATCCATGGGGGTTGGTGATCTACGCCCCGCGTACTCTCAGGGTTGACTTTTGTTGACTTTTAGGGTTTTGGTAAACATGAGGACTTTAGGTCAAGGAAGGGTAAAATAGTCTTTTACCCTTTGAAGAATGATGATAAGGGATAAAGTTTTATTGGTGGAAGCCTTTGCGTATTAAATGATAATATTTTTTATGTTTAGACGAGGTAGAGTCGTCGTTGAGATTCGGTGCTAGCGAGGACACGAGATCTTAGACTTTCCACGAGGTGAGTCTTCTCACTATACTGTACCCGGATGGGTTTGACTGTGTGACCGGAAGGTCGAATATGATATGAGATATGTATTATGTGTGATAAGTTAATCGTTATATGTGCCATGTATGATATGCTTGATATGGGTCGGAAGGCATTATGTTATGGGCTGGAAGGCGAATATGTTATGGGCCGGAAGGCGTTGTGATGTGGACTGTAAGGTTGACGTGGGTAGGGCCCCAAGGTTTACCTAGTCGGGACGGAAGTCCCCTGAGACACATGGACCAGAAGGTTAGGGCCTGGAAAGGCGTATGTGCGTAAGTTGTATTTTGGGGAACTCACTAAGCATTTATGCTTACAGTTGTTGTGTTATGTGTTTCAGGTACTAGTGAGGACCGTGGGAAGGCACCGGCGTGATCGTACACATTATCAGGGGAAAACTATTTTTATGATCGTTGTGATGTATTCGGTTGAGACAATATTGTTTATGTTTGAATTTGAAATATTAATCGAAATTTGATGTTTGCAAAAATGAAAATTTGGTTTTAAAATTTACGTCATTACAATGGGTTACATCAAGCTCCTCGAGCGTTGTATGCAACTCTAACAAAGCACTTGCTCCAACATGGATATTCCCGTGGCACCATCGTTCAAACCCTGTTCATCAAGCATGTGGGTGACGATCATATTCTTGTTCAGATCTATGTTGATGACATTATCTTCGAGTCTACAAGTCCGCAGCTATGCAAAGTGTTCAAAGGAGTGATGAAAAAGAAGTTTGAAATGAGTACGAACCATGTTTTTAGGGTTTCAGGTCCAACAAATATCAACCAGAATCCTGCTCCATCAAACCAAGTATGTGGATGATATGCTTGAGAAGTTCGGCTTTCAAGACGCAAAACCTGCTCTGTCGCCAATGGCCAAGAGACCCTTGTTAACTCCAGACACTGATGGCGAATCCGCAGATCAAACTCACTACAGATCGATGATCGATTCGTTGATGTAACTAACTACAAGCAGGCCAGACATTATGTTTGCAGTTTATCAAGGCGCACTATATCAGGCTAATCCTAAACTTTCAAATCTTATTTTTGTCAAAAGAATCTTTCGGTATCTCAAAGGCAGCCCAAAATTGGGTCTTTGGTAACCGAAAAAATCTTAATTTGATTGATATGCTTTTGCTGATAGTAATTATGGAGGATGTAAGCTTGACAGGAAATCTACATCAGGTGGTGTCAATTCCTTGGTGACTGGCTGGTGTCATGGTTGTGCAAGAAACAACACACCGTCTCAACCTCAACAGTAGAAGCGGGATATGTTGCTACCTCTGCTTATTGTTCTCAAGTTATCTGGATCCAACATCAGATATTGGATTACAGATTGAATTATCTAGAAACTCCTATATTTTGTGATAATGAGGTTGCAATTCAGATTGCTAAAAATCCAGTCCAACATTCTAAAACCAAGCACATTTATATCAAAATTCATTTCATCAGAGATTGGTATGGGCGTTTGCTTATTCGGCTAGAAGAGGTTCCCACTGCTAAAAATGTGGTGGATTTGTTCACAAAGCCGTTTAACAAAGCTCGATTCGATGTGCTTGTGAGTTGTTTGAAAATGATACGTTTTGAGCACTAAATTTCTTAGGATAGTTTAAATTTTCGCATGTGATTTTCATTCTCACCAATGCACAAATTTAGGGGGAGAAATAATCAAAAACCAAAAAAAAATTTAAAATCTGAAAATCTAAAAACATTAGAAAATAAATAAATAAATATGTTGCTGATAGTTTCTGTTTTTAGGTAATGTGCTGGGAAGTGATATAATCATGTGATAACAGGCAATCTGAATCTGTGTAAGATTACCAAAGTTGAATTGTCTAAGCTTTGTGTTTGATGCGCTAGTAGGCACGAAAGTTTTTAAAATGGAATTGACTAGGATCAGATGAACTTAAGGAATCTTAAGACCTGGCAAATCTTGACCTAGATAGTTCCATTTAGCCTGACCATTTGATGCTTGGGTATGTTGAGCAAAGAGATATACATGAGAATCTGTGGATACATTAAATGATTTGTATCTAGAACTGTGGATTAACTTTTCCTCGATATGCGGACTTTGTCCTTAATTTCGGTATTGGTGGGGCAACTGGGGAATTCCGATATACTAGGTCTGTAAAAAATTATTTTCTTTCTTTCTATCTGTTAGTCATATGGTTGCTTCCTCTGCTGATTGGAAGAGATCCGACCTAGAATGCAACATATGCAACTTTGTCTCTCTGCATCTTCTTCTATGCTATTCTTCCTACCTGTTAGTCATATGTTGTCTCCTTGGCGTGATTAACAATCTGACCTGGAACACAGCAAATGCAACTTTCTACTTCTCAATCCCTCTAAACTCTAGTTAGTCATATGTTTCACTCTCTGTGTGATTGGAAGAGATCCAACTTGAGTGTACAACATATGCATTCTAAATCTGACTTCTTCCTTAATAATTGTCTGCTCATATGAAGTAAGGAGTATTTTGGAAGACCTTGATTATTGGGGTATATCAGGAAGCGGGAAACACATTCTAATACAATTAAAATTGAACATTTTATAGGCTGTCTATAGATCACGCTGCTCAATTTAGGTACACAACAATATCTTTGGTCGTCGTCAGCTGAATGGTCTTTTAGGAATATTATCTAAGTTCGTAGGATCTAATTTCTTGTCACTTACAGTATGTCCTAAATTTATCATAACCTTTTGTATTTAAGTGGACCACAATATCGGCGATCGACCAGACATGGACATGAAGGTAGAAGTACCGATAAGTGGATTAAGGCTGTCTAACAACTTTGATCCCAATATCACAAAAATATTATTAGTGTTAGTTGAGCTAAAATTAGATTTAATTCTTTTTAATTTCAATTTCATTTCAATTTTATTTTTATTTTTATTTTTATTTTTATTTTTATTTTTATTTTTATTTTTATTATTATTATTTTTATTTTTATTATTATTATTATTTTTATTTTTATTATTATTATTTTTCATTTTGCTAAAATTGTAGTGGTGATGATAATGATGGCATTTGCGGAATAAGAAGGATCTAGTGAATCATCATGTAAAATCATGAACACAATGAGTAAATAAATGTTTGTAAGCTCTAATTAGATCTAGAAAGAATATACAAATGAGTTTGTACAAAGTTCCTCTCTCTAGTCTAACACTTCAAATGGTTCCTTACATAAATTGAGTGCTACTCACTTCCTTATAAAGGAAAGGAAACTCATTACACATACAAGTGGGTAAGCCTCATCCAAGCATGAATTTGCATCCTAACATTCTCCCCCTCAAAGTTAGGATTGGATGCCCCGGCTTCAGTCTCCAACGAGCTAGCACGATCAAGACCAAAACTCCCCCTCGAATTAACACCGATTTTCAAATCTGCAAACAAATATCCGAGAAACCGCTTCGAATACCCATCATTATCCTTTTTTTATAATAAAAAAATGATTATAAAACCCATTAAGGGTGAGAAGCACCCGAGGAATGAACAATACAATACTCCCCCTTGATGTGTACCAAAAATGTATCACCAAAAATCTTGCACGGAAAAACAATCACGAAAAAACCACAAAAAATTTCCAATTTGTTATATTTTTTGACTTTGTAATATTTTTCAAAAACCGGGTAAAAGTTGTCATTTTCTGAATTCATCAGGGACCCGTTGCACAACAAACATCCAAATATGCGAAACTCTACCCTATTTGCGAAACTGAGCATAAAGTGTAAATACAAACATACTGCAGGGACCAGAAATGAAAATTCTTCATTTTCTCGCTTAATTTCGAAATTGGGTATTTGTTGCCAACTTTTCGAAACTTCATAGACTCATTTCGAAAATTTTATACTTTCTTCAAACCTTCGAAAATTAGATTCAAAATTTCGAATGTACGCATGAGGTTTCTAAGTTTCGAAAGTATAAGGACCATTTACAAAACTTCCATACTTTCTTTAAACTTGCGAAACATATCACAAAATGTCGAAATGTGTATAAACTGACAAGTTTTCAAAACATTAATGACTATTTTCGAAACCTTTTGTTTTTCACTTCGTCACCCATGTCGAATAAGGAGGTTTGACATAGCAAAGTCAAAATTCAACTCCCATAGTGATAACGTCGAAATTGTTTTCTGAATATCTAATCAAATTGATGGTCGATTTGAACTCAACAAGCTCGAGCCATCATCGTTACTTTTTAGATTTCCAGTACATGTTTCAATTTCAAGGCATTCGACTCCAGATAAGGGCGATCGACACCTCATCAACTCAAACAACTCAAACCAAGATTCGACTCCATATTCAAAATCTCGTTATCTCTTTTCAGACATACAGATTCGCTATTAGAACCAATATCGAACCTCCTTCATTCACATATGAACAAGTTTAAATTTTGACTTTCGTTACACTTCCCAAATCGGTTACAATACCCCAATACTTCCAATTCGATTATAACTAATCGCCATCGACCTTCTTCCCAAAGCAATGACCATTGATTTCAACCAATCGACATAAAAATCGATTTCTTTACAACAATCAAACATTAAACATCACACAATCTCAAAGCAATTTGATCCCATTTAATATTTAACCCACAATCGACTTCAATCATCCGAAATACTCATCTGATCAAAATCAGATACTCGACTCCAAACAGTGAGATAAATCCATTCGCTTTTTCATCAACCTACAACCTTTCAAAGTCTACCTCTTTCCCAGTCTTCGAAACATCAAGTAACCAAAAGCGAACCCAATCACACTATTCCAACATCATCTTCAAATCACTAACTGAACCAATTTCGACATATACCAATCAACATCTAAAATCTTTTCGTCCCTTACTTTCAACGATCGTTGACAACAAACAATCGAACCCAAATTTCGGATCGTTGAGTCCAAACAAATCGAAAATTGATTCAGAATCAAAATAGAATGAACATCCACCCCAAGACAAACACATTTTATTTTCAATTTCTGATTTTGACTTTCAACTTCAATGAATCAGGAAGCAAAATCAATTGTGAATAAAAAAAACGAACAACACCAGTCGATTTGAATATCATCTGAACTCAAAGTGGAAACAAGAATATTTTGACGAACAAAAATAATTGAATCAGACTCAAGATTGATGATCACGATGAGACTTCACAACTTGGTTATGCACAAGATGAAGAACGGACACAATGAAAATATCAAACTGATTTAATCTGTATTGGGCTCCAATCTTAAAGAAATCAGATCACGAAAAAAAATATGTGGACTCCATATTATCTGATTCAAGTAAAACATATGGGCTTCAAAATTACACTAACTATTCATGTTTTGTCAAACAATTAGGCTCTATGAACAGTATAATTCGAAATATGGATCACCAAATGACTTTTGAGAACACTTGGATGAATAGTAATTTTGAAGAAAAAAATTGAAAATATGATTTTGATTTTGATTTTGATTTTTTTTAATTTTTATATAAATGAAAATAGTTGGATCAATCAATGGGGTTTGAAACGGATTTGATCCAATGAGGAAAATCGATCAAAAATTAAAAAACACAAAATACGAAATGAAATCATGGACATTTTGCAATCCATTTGAGAATTTGAGATACCTTTTTGACGAATCGAGATCTATTTACAACGAACGAATCAAATTTAGAAGATCTTGGTTCTTTTGTTGAAATGAGAAAATCTCCAAATCGAACATTGTATCACCCACTATGCATGTTGTACAAGTCGTTCTTCATGTTCTTCGTGTTCTTCAACGATCCAAGAACAACTTCAAAAGAACCAGGAAAACTTTTGGGTTTTGACTTCAAATTCAATGCAACCTTTGGAGATTGTTGTTTGGGAACCCAAATTTGCTTCACGGATTTAGACATCACAACATTTGACGATTTTTGTGAATAAACCCACTTGTTTTTCCGTTTAATCTTCTTCTTCTTTTTCTTTCTCATATTTTTTCATCTTGAAGATTTGACTTCATGAACAAACCCACTTTCCACAACTTGAACATTTTGAGTTTGAATCAAATCTTTTGGAGTTTGATACTTGTGAATTTCTTGGATCACCGGCTTCCGATAAGGAATCATTCTTTGAAACGAATCACAAGAACACAAAATATCATTGGTTTGAACTCCAATCGAGCAAAACACTTTTTCATCATGAGAACCAAATTCAACTCCTTTTTGTTAAACATCAAGAACATCACATTGAACTCCATTGTCAAGAACTTCAACAAACTTAAGATCACGAAGATCATTTTGGAATTCAATAACAGAAACATATTTCTTTTTAAACAAATCTGTTTCATCTCCATTCTTCTTATCACAACTACATATTGTTATGGAGAAGGTAATTCCATCCAACCATTTAATCTCACAAAGTGGTTGAAATATCAAGCTTCCATGATCATCTTTCAAACCTTCATAAAAAACCATAGTCTCCCAAAAAAATCAAACTGCTTAACAGCAACCCATAATACTGATCTTTATTGACTTTGTATATGATATCCTCAACGAACACAATCCAATAATTATACGGAAAATTCACCATGATCACAAAAACTTGAGGATTTCTAGAGAGACAAAGTGATTTAGAATGAGTTTTCTAGATATATAAAGCAAAAGTTACTTCAATTCTAGTGAAGAAAATCAAATTATGAGTAGAATCAAATATAAATTCGGTTTCTAGAATCCAAACTCTCCAAATCACAAAGATCAATGATCAAAAAATGAATCACCAAATCAAGATTGCCATCAAGGATCAATTCTTGATCCAATCAAGAACCCGCTCTGATACCAATTGTAGTGACATAAAGAACATGGTTTGGCATGTGGAATTAAAGATTGCGCAATGAACATAGTGATTTGGGTGTTCAAGAGATGTATCGAATATGTATGGTGTTACAAAAAGGGACATAGATCTACATCTACATAAATAACACACACTTACACACTCACCTTTACACTTCTCAAACACACCTCTACAAGTGGACTAAACCCACATTATATAGAGATGTTTACATGTCTCTCTCTCTCTCACTCTTTGTAACTCATGAGTCAAAAGGCTAATGCACCACATGCAAGTGTGTTTTACAAAATTCAACACTTTACAAAGTCAAATATGAATAACTTTGCACCCTAATAGAGTTGGTGGCTTGACGCCCGACAACGGTAGAGAGAAAAAAGGTAACAATTTTTTACTATTTGAGACATTTAAATAAAAAGTATATCTTTATAAATATCAATTTTTACCTATAAGTGCTAACCTATTTTATATACTTTTTCACACTACAAATATCAGACAAATCATGTTCTACAAGCATCAAGCAAGATCCTACTAATCTAGCACATCATACGATCATCTCATAACAACTATGTCATAAGTAATATAGTGAGAAAACTCACATGAACCAAGGGTTTCAAAAAAACAGTACTCACCACCTAAACCAATCAAAGGTCAAACATCAACCTATAAATCAAAACTCTTAACTCACACAAAAGTCAAACTAATCAAAAAGTTAATGATCAACCACCACCGACCCTGCACCAAGGTTAACACCCAAGAAAACTTAAACTATCAATCTCTTAACACTTAACGTCCAGAGTTCAAAAGCTCATATCTAACTGAGATAAAGTTTCCAACTTTATCCATTCTCATGGTTCAAACTCACCCAAACTCTAAACCTAACTCTAAAATGAACCAAAACCCATGCATGGTATCAAGGAGAAGCATGCAAAGTCATTTTTCCTATAACACCCAAGTCCATAAGCGAGTTAGATCAGTCCCAAAGGTTCTGGAGTTATCTGAATTCCAAGAGCATCAAGAAAGGGACTTAATGAAAGATCTAGTATGCTTAAGAGTCATATTAAAATGATACTGTTAAATAACATACGATCCTAAGGGTCACACTAACAACAACTTGATACAAATGATTATTTATTAGAAATTGATTTTAACAAATATTCATAAACTCTTATAATAATTGGGAAAATATTTGTTTCAAGGAAATATTTATTTTCAATACAAGTAACAAGTTATTTCATATGATATGAATATAATATGTCATGTACATGTTTTTGGACCTAATAAACCTTTTGTCTTTTAGCAAAAAGACAGTTTATATCATATAAACTTTGAGTTTATAAAATATAAACTTTTGACTTGTCTTTTCTTCTTGGAAACATGAGATGAAAAGAAACCACATTTGCATTGGTATAAACCAAAAGACTCAAACCTAGGAAGATGTGTTCATGACATAGGGGACAAAGTTGTCTAATGGTTAATAAATCTTGGACCATAATTCCATTATAAATAAAGAGGTGAGTGCTCTCATTTTTCTCGACTCCACTCTACTTGGCCGAGAGCTCTTTTTTCTTCCCCGTCTTTCTAAAGTCGACACATTGTTGATGTCTCAAGGGTTCATCCTCACTCGATCAACTTCCAAGCCTCCACTAGAGGACTCAAAGAGCTTCAAAGGTTTTTACCACTTCTTCCTACTATGGTTGTGTTTTAAATCATTCATTTACTTGCAAGATGATCTTCGGTGGGTGATAAAATGTTTATGTTATTTTATAAAACTTGTGACAACTGTCAAATTTAGGTCATTCCCGGACTCATGCATCTTTTAATAAACCATATATGCACATCATGCCATGGCCTAGTAGTATAAATTAGGACATAATCTAGTAGAAACTAGAATCTAGCAAAAATCTAGGACTAATATACTTGACTCTTACGATTTTAGTAAGTCGTCTAGGTATTGTACAAAATTCCAATACCCGAATTAGAATAAAATTAAAACATTGTTACAATTGAAAAAGGGTATAAAACCCTAAAAATAAACTAAAATCTTATAATTTCAGTTCAATATGATGGCAAAAATATAACAATGTTCCAAAAATGTAACGCCCGGTTCCTGGTACACATTTTTAATAAATTTTATTTATTTTTTTGAAAGGATATCGACGAGTTGGAGTCCCTAAACTCGTTGGGTAGGAATGGTTTTAGGACGCGGGTGGAAAGTATACTCAAAGAGTTAAGGAGCTCCGACTCAACGAGTTGGACTGCTAGAGTGAAACCCTCATTTTCAGGTTTGCAACCTATTTAAACACCTTAAATAGCCTTCAACCTAGCCTCTATTACCTCCAAACCCTACTCACGAAACCCTAATCGATTTATAAGTGCTCTTGAGCTATTTTTTCCATTTTTTTTTATTTGAAGCTTGAAAAGGAAGGAAAGGCTTGGAGAATTAAAAAGAAGTAAGTAGATCCAAAGCTTGTGTTGCATTTCCAGCTCATTTGAGGTATAAAGCATATACCTTGGCTTTTCATCTCTTAGATCTTCTTTTAGGCTTGCATGTTGTAACCCTTGGGCCATTTCTAAGTCATTTTCGGTATTTGAGTGCATATTAGAGTGATGACTTCAGATATGGGAACATATGAGTTCAAGAAGCTTAAAGTTGCCATATTTATTGAGCTATGGCCCTATTTCATGCATAAGATCTCTTTTATGGCGTAGTTTTAGTGTTCTAGCTTCATAACAACATGCATGCATGTAAAGTTATCAACTTTATGTGTTATGCTAGCCCAAGGGTACCAGATCTGCGGACTAGAAGCCTTGGACTCGAGTAGAATCGAATGAATGAGTGTAAACTAAAGGGAATTTGACAAGTCGCTCAAGCCACTCGGCGAGTTGGATCGTACCCTTTACTTCCTGAATTCGAACCAACCCACTGAGTCTACGAGATGACTCGGTGAGTTGGTCAAGGTTACTTGAGTATGAGAGATTAAGGAACTCGTCGAGTTCAAGGAGGCACTTGAGAAGTAGGCTGGAAATGTCCGGATTCTGTAAAGGGAGGACTCGAAGAGTCCATGGAAGGACTTGATGAGCTGAATGGAAAAGTCTGATATTATTGAAAGGAGGAACTCTAAGAATTGTGGAAGAACTCATCAAGTTGGATCACGACTTCATAGATTTCTGATCTAAGGAACTCAATGAGTTGGGGGACCAACTCGGCGAGTTGAATCAACCAGAGTGTTCAATTTGACTTTGACCTTGATCTAAGTGACCCTTGAAAGGGTTATGCATATGGAAGGGTAATTAAGCAATGTTGTAATATGTAGGAATTTGAGGGGAGTTGATCCCAGCATCAAGGTCAGTTCAGTTACTACACGAAATTGAGGTGGGTTACCTTCCAGTAGAAGTGGTTCCAAGGCGACAATGTCGACCCACTAGTAGGAGTTGTTTGTTAGATGATTATCTTTGTGATAATTGTCTGGTATGCCACTATCTGTTATGTTTTATGTGCTAGTATGATATGATGTTATGTGATAGTGGTAGTAGGGGGAATAGTCCATGTATCAGGTCGAAAGGACCAAATGGGTAGGTCGGGCACCCCGGTATGCCTGATAATATGTTTATCTTATCTTATTATTGTTGGATTGTTGTCTAAGTCCATAACTATAATTGGTAAGAATTGACCCGACCCGGCATGGTCTATTTGGGTTGCATGGCATCATGCATTTGGATAGACTATAATGAGAGAAATAACACTTAAGGTTTGTTAATATATTATAAGTTCTAATATATTAATAAGATTATTTAATTAGTATTGATCAAGAATTAATCTAGGATTAATTAAGTGATCAAAAGAAGACTAATTAAATATATGGGTTGATTGTGTAAATCATCCATACTTGTATAGTGGGCTAATGCTTCATGGATGGTCAAGTTGGGCTAAAACCCATAAGATGCTCCATGGTATATTTGAACCCATGGATCCAAGGGAAATGGAAAGCCATGACAATTAGGGTTCACCCTAATTGTCACTAACTATATAAGCATCTTATTGTTGACAAAATCCACACTAGATTATGAGTGAAAGGGGTAGCCGATTTTCATGAAGTGTGTATATTCTCTCAAGTCTTTCCAAGTGCATATGATGTTGTGTGAACCGTTTGAGGTGTCACACTTGGGGAACTAGGCACTCAAGCTTCATGAAAACATTCTACATCAAAGAGGTATGTAATTCTAACTTGATATATTAATATGAATCAATGTTATTATGCTAGTTAGGATGAATACCTTGGAAAGTTCATATTTTCATGTATAATAGAGAAAACATAGATCCAAGGTATTTAGGGTTGCATGTACACTTAGGAGTGTTAGAATGCTCAAAACCCAATAGTGGTATCAGAACCTAGGCTTGTTTTCAATTATACTTGATGCAAATTGCTGAAAAATGCTGAAAAATGCTGAAAAAATTGATTTTCTGGCTTTCTGGGCACTGGACTCGCCGAGTCCACTGATGAACTCGCCAAGTCCAAGCAAAAAATCATCCTACTCGTTGAGTAGGTTGATACACTCGACGAGTAGAAGCCCCAGACAGCATATTTTCGAGTCTTTTTTTTTTGCTAGAAATGGACTAGGAACATTACCCTAAGCTGTTTTTGGACTTATAAACTTGTTTTTGATGTGGTAATGTGTAACATCCTAGAAATTAGGTATCTGTTTAACCCTTCCTCTTCTCCAAATTGTCAAAAGAAGACTCTAAATGGAAAATATTGCAAAGGAGTACGTTGGGCGTACTGAAGAAGTACGCTGCACGTACTAATTCGCTTATAATAAACACGAACTCCATGAAGTACGCTGGATGTAACCGACCCAGATCCAAAACCCTAATTCAGACTTGAGCCCTTTATAAAGAAGGCTATGGCCTTATCCTCAGCTACCATTTGAGTGAGTGAAACCCTAAAAGAGAGCCAAGCTTCATTCTAAGCTAGTGTGTTGGTGTTCTAAGCTTCAAAGTCTCATTTCAAGGTGGTGGAAGAGAAGAAGAGGCCATTTTGGAGGCTAGGAGTTGTGGGCAAGAGTAGATCCGAGCTTTTCAGAGGTTGGAGCTTCTTCCTGAGGTAAAAAGCTCAAATTTTGACTTTTCATTTGTGTGGTGTGCTTCTTGGACCAATTTCTAGGGTTTTTGGTCCTAAGATGGAGACTTTATGAGCAAATGGTCTCCATTGGCCTAGATCTAGCATATTTAAGGACAAAATGAGTTGTATGTTCATAAAAATGCAAGCTTGGACGTGGATATTGAGTCATGCATGAGACCTAGACCTTTTGAGGAGAAAGGAAAAGTGTTAGAGGGATTAGGGACCTTTATAGACATGAAAAGGCTTAAACGTTCTGACTTTATGGGATAAGAGGTCTAGAAAGAGTCAGATCTAGAAGATGAATGAGTGTCCTAACCATTTAAGACCAAAAACCAAGGAAAGGTTGAACTGAGACTTACGAGGGGCGTAATTCTTAGTACGTGCAGCGTAAGGGGTTGAGACCCCACTGCGTTCTGTTGACTTCCGTTGACTTTTAAGGTTTTGGTCAACCCTTGGACTTTTAGGGTCGGGAAGGGGTAAAAATGGTCTTTTACCCTTCTGTGGAATTGTAGAGTGGATTTAATCTAGCCTTTGAGATCCATTACTTATTTGAGAGTGTTGTTATGTGTTTAGGCGGGGGCTAGATCAGGGTGTTCGAGTGCGAGATTATCCGAGATACCCGAGGTGAGTGTTCTCACTATACTTTACCTAGAGTGGTAATTAGAGTTATATGATAGAGTATCTTGTATGTTATTTATGTGATTGTGATGCATTTCATTATTTCTTTATGATTTATGATGTGTATGTTCCAGAGTTTATAGGGTTAGAACCGAAAGGTTCACAGAGTTAGGACCAAAGGGTCCACAGAGCTAGGACTAGAGCGTCCACAGAGTTATAGCCTCGAGTGGCTAATATGTGTTATATGTGGTATTTTGGGGAACTCACTAAGCTTCATGCTTATCGTGTTATGTATTATGTGTTTCAGGTTTTCTTCTCAGGATCGCAGGACAGCACAGGCTTGATTGTACAGACCAGAGAAAGAGTTACAAGGATCCTGGATTACCATTTTATTAAACACGGAGCTATGTTTTGTGATTTTAATACATGACGTTTTGTCAAATATGTATTGAGAATTATATGTTTTCAAAAGATTTTTTTTGAAATTTATGATATTACATAATGTTCATGCTAATCCTATTTCAAATATAATTGTCAATAGATTCATGTTTTGCGTTAGTTCAAAAGTTATGCTAATTACATGAAAAAATTGATGTGAATTATCTTCGTTCATATGAGTTTCCTAGATTAATAGATAAGGTAATTTATTATGTGTTTTCAATCCATTTTAATTTAAGAGATGATTCTTAAATGTGTTTGTGTAACTTGTCCTGAAGTTACATGAAAGGTCACATTCAAGTTTCTTAAAACTCATAAAAGATGGGAAATGTTACAAAATGAAGAGTCTTGTTCTCATTAAATGGTTTTATGACTCCATAACTTGTCCTCAAGTTATGGAGGTTCATGAGTCACTTCATTAAGTAATAAAATGTGCAACCTTAATTAATTCCATAAGTTACAAAATAAAAAAAAAATTACATTCTTTTACTAGTTTAAAGTCTTCTATAACTTGTCCTCAAGTTATGGAACTTGAAGAGTCTTTTAATTAAAACTACTTTAAACACATAAGTTATGGAATTAATTAGTTTTGAATAGTTTCAAAACTTGCCCTCAAGTTTTAATTGAAAAGTTTTCACTTATGAATACTTTAATTCCAAGTTAGCCCTTAGAATTTTAAAAGTTAAAATTCAACCATTATACTTTATAATATTATAAGTTAATAATATTTATATATATGTATAAGAGTAAGGTCAGTCTTACCATTAGTAGGCCTCATTCACGACGCTGGTCTATAAGGGGGGTATAAGGTTACAGCCTATAAAATGGCAGTTTAATGGGTGTCCACTCTCACCCACTGCTTCCTGGACTAGTGGAGGGTCGTTAGCCGAACGGGTAGGACAAGGACTATAATTCTCCCTTCATTAAAAGTATTAATGATAAATACTAAGTAATTAAACCTTTATAAATACCCAATCTTAGTTACTAAGGAAAATGTGAATAATGTGCTAATCCATCAAATTACACTTTGCACTTTGTTTAAGTCGGTTAGTGGAGTGTGTGTGGTTAACCGGCACATTAACTCATATTTAACAAGGTAGGCAAAGGGTAACTTAATGTTTATCATAGTATCGATGGAGCATGTATGGTTAACCGGAACAATGATGGAGGGGTAAACACTTAAGAGTAACAAGTAATTTGCATGGTTACTTCACACCTTGTTTTGTAATCCTCGGCATCCCAGTCACAAAACCTAAAGGGCACACTCGAGATTGAAACATGCCATTGAAGAGTTCAATGAATCTCAAAAGAGTCTAGGAGTTTTAAAACCAATTAAAACCTAATAATACATTTTGTTATCTTGGTAAAAATTGGTGAATCGTCATTCACCTACCTTCAAATGTTTTATAGCTTGGATTACGGCATCCCTCTTCCAAGTTATAAAAGTATTGTGTTGGGTCCTAGCCTTAATATTTCATATTGGGTGTTATATTAAGGACTTTAAATGAACTATCTTGAATATCTCCCAAAAATATGTTTGGTTTAGACATTTATGATCTTCCCAAATCTCTAGAAACAAGCTTTCCTAAATGAAGATGATATCCAATGGAAATCATACTTCTTTCACCTCCTCCAATTATTCTCCCTAACACACAAGTTCTTGAAAAGTTTAAGGTCACTCAAGCCCTACAGGCAAGCAAAGATCTATGTGTGATCACATCTTAGAGATGTAGTCACATATTGACAAGCCGGGAGAGTTAAGTGTCAAAGTGTAGAGGAAGTTGATGATCAATCACATTCTAAGTCACATAGTGACTTCGTTTGGGACACCTATGAAACAAAACGTGACAAGACCCTTAACGATCTTATCTATGTGCTAAGATCAACTTCCAAAACTTTATAGGCATTGATAATGATGACATTGGATATCCAGTAAAGCTCTCTCTTCCCAATGGAAAAGGATCAGCCATAGTCAACTCGGTTGACCAAATGGTAAAGAGAGAGGCTAAGTCTGAAATAGTCCCATTATCAAGGGTCCATTGCCAAAGGAAGTGGCATTAGTTGCGAAGCTTCCACTTTTACCTAAGGATGTTAAAGTCAATAAGTTTGACTCTACTTCATGTACAGTCCACTATCTAACTCTGCTAAGTTTCTATTCTGAGATTGACAAAACTACAATGGTATCTAAAAAACTTTGGATAGGGTCCAAAAAGTTTCCAACTTGCATGGATGGTCCAAAATCAAGGTTTTCCTTTGGTTTTGGTCTTGAAAATGTTGAAATGTCTATTTTACCCTTATTATTTATTTTTTCTATTTTTTATTTAGTTTAGTTTTTAAAAAATTATAAAAAAAATGTCAACATACCCTCTCCACGACTCCACCCACCGTACCCCCTTCCATCTCTCTCCATCTCTCTCACACACACATACACACATACACACACACACACTCTTTGTCTCTCTCTCTCTCTCTCTCTTCTTCTTCTTCTTCTTCTTCTTCAAATCAAAAAGAAAAAAAAACCTCAATGTTTTGCTACAGATTACACTTCTTCTTCTTCTTCTTCTTCTTCTTCACCTACAAATTAAATAAATAAAAAAAAAAACTCGACTTTTTGCTACATATTACACGAACAAGGAGACCCCCAAAAAATATGGTTCTTCAATTTATTTTGCCCACCTTCAAGAACCAACTCCTATTCTTCAATGATCAAACACAAACATCCCGTTTTTTTAATCTCTCTCTCTCTCTATCTCTTTCTCTCTCTCTCTCTCTCTCTCACACACACACACACATGTTTCTCCCTAGCCCTAGATTAGTTTTCCCTTTTCCCTGTTATTGCAACTGAAGGTGGTAGTTAACTGCATCTGTATCTTTCTTCTTTACTTCCTTTAATTTTTCCCAAAATAGAGAGTTTAGTGGGGGGTTTGTCTCCAGTGAGATTTTCCGACAAATACAGAAGGAATAGGATACATGTCAATGCTGAATATGGAGGAAATATGATGGAGGACATGTAGTCGGTGGTCATTGTACCTATCGATTTGGAAAACCCTATCTCCCTTATTTGGTGTATGCAGATCTATAACCCTCTATCTTCATGTACCATTAATTTGGAACACATCAATTCTTCATCATCCAGATAACCAGCATCGTCCGAGAAGTCCACTATGAAGCACCTTCATCTACTACTAGAGACTACCTCCCTTGTCTCCGTCTCTCATCCAGTCAAATCAATTATGGCTTCCAATCGATTTATCTATTTTCTAAACTGAACTAGAAACAATTGACTTTCAAACTATTTGGAAACAATTGATGTTCTCAAACTCAAAATGATAAACTGGTTGTGTCTCTATTTATTTGGATTTAGCTGAAATGGAGGGTGGGTTCTTGTGATACATACAATACTCTGTATATACATATATATATATATATATATATATATATATGTGTGTGTGTGTGTGTGTATATATATATATGTGTGTGTGTGTGAGAGAGAGAGAGAGAGGGCGAGGAAGAAGAAGATGAGAGGGGGGAAGGGTGGAGATCTAGGGTGGGCCTTTTTATTAATATTTACAGACAAATAGAAAATGTAAACAAAATACAAAATAGAAATTTAGAGGGAAAAACAGTCAATTCAAGTGCTTCATGGACCAAAACTACAAAAGTTTCTTAATTTTAGGACCGGAACCAAAGGAAAACCTTGAATTTTGGACCATCTATGCAAGTAGGAAACTTTTTGGACCCTATCCAAAGTTTTTTAGATACCACAGCGACCAATTTTGCAGTTTTTTCTCTGAGATTCTTACTACATGATGTGACTGGGTCTCATGTTGGTTTTTAAGAATCAAAGGAAAAGTGTAGAAACTTAAAAGAGGTATATGCAGATTCTAATCGCGAAGATGGATTTCACTCGCATGGTTCGGTGATCAGAATTTTTGGGTTGTTACTTAAGAGTTATGATATATATTGCTTAGGAATAGATAACAACAAGTTTTCATATGGATTGTAAGAATAAGTTTTTTCGTAAAGTTTTAAAATAAAAGGTAAAACTTTTGATTTTAGTTATTTTATGTATCCTTACAATGGCGTTTGTGGAAAATTGTTGCTTATAAGATTCCACAGATAGCAATTTTGGAAAGTGAATTTGATTCTTTCATTTGTGGTACTGTCTAAATTTACCAAATAAGGAAAGATTCTCATCACCGAAGTTTTAGTTGGATAGAAACTTGGAATCATGCAAGTTGTATAGCATGATGGATGAGAACTTTCGAGCATTGGAAAATTTAAGACTAACTACTTGTTCACATGGATGTGTGATTCAAGTAAAGGACTAAGGGATCGGTACACATTCTTGTGTATTGGTTAAGTCCACCACAAAAGATCGATAAGACTATTTGTCATAATTTACTATAGCTCAGTAAATATGGTTATACTTACAAGCTTAAGTGTAAGTCTGAGACATTGGAAAAGTTTCCAATGTGTGACAGAGCGAATAAGAAGAATCAACTTAGGCAGAAAGATAAAAGTTTCTCAAATCTGAAAAGATGGGAGAGTACGTTAGTATCATGTTTTAAGACCATCTTAATGATTTTGAGACCTTATCACAATTCATCCTCTAAGTTGATTCTGTTAGTTAAGAAGAGGAGTTATGAATTATTGAAGTGGTTAAATCAAGAAGATGATTCATACTTCGTTCCAAAAACAATTCTTAGAGTTATACTCTAATATTGTAACTTGAGTGACAGGTTTTAAAGAACGTTTAAAACAGTTGTCAAATGTAAGAGTAAAAGTTTTCTACTATTGTACATTTTAAATTGGTAAGTTGTGATGTTTTGGATAAAACAAAGACCAACTTAGGCCAATTGTGTGAAGTGTTTGTCTTGATAAAGAATCCACACTATCTCTTGAATATTTCGCAAGATAGTCTTATATGTCAAGATGACAGTGGGTGTCTTAAAGATCCTAAAAGAAATTTCAAGATCTAATCAAGAATTAAAAAAACCTGTAGTTTAACACTAGCACACGACGTGAGGTTTATAACCTATCGTGTTGACATATTTCTATTTCTGCGTCCATTCTAGTCAAAGTTCGCTTTGCATATGAGTTCTTAGTGTTCTCAATTGGTTGCATAACAACTTGGAAGCAATAGTAGGCCCTTGAGCTGCCAGCTGGCAGGGAATTCAAATTGAGTTCCATCCATATAAGTTTGGATTTGTCATTATCTTTGTCTCGTGACTATGTTTTTACAATTCACATGGATAAGAGCACAAACACCATAAAATCTAAAGGTCATAAGGTTTCTCTCCAATTCATGAAAATGATGGTGATGAAACATTTCCACCAACTTGATTTGAAGCAGATGGCAAAAGGTCTAAACAATTGAGACTATGATTATGGCATCCATTTTTATAGTTCTTCAAATTGTTTAGACACACCTGTGAGCTATCTAAGATAAGGTGTATGATATTGATAAAGTTTTATCAAAGCAATCTAGTATCAGAAATTTGAACTTTTGTAAGAAAGTCAATAAAGTATTGATTTCTAGAAGTCCAGCTAATTTATGAGTACATGTTAAAGCTAGTGGGAGCATAAGTGTTATGCTAATAATCATCGTGTTAGTGGGAGCATGATATTTATGATAAAGGTTGCAAGTTAGCAATGTTAATTATAGAAAAGAAAAGATTTCAATTGGGAAAGATTTGTTTTGCTATAATTAAGGGAGAGGAAATTATACTTAATCTCAAATCTAAAAGCTTAGATTGAGGTTTTAATCGTATTTAGTCAAGTATATATATGAATGTTATGTTGGAATAGCTCAACATAAGAAAATTCTACATATGGGTCTATTATTTGCATTCTAAATTTCGATTATGATTAAGGCATCCCTTTTCATAATCTGAATTATGAGAACTTGGCAAATTGAAATGGAAATATTATAGCAAAAGACTGGTTTAGTCTTTATGTTAGACATCATGAATCGTGTCCCATATGCTTCAGATATAGGATCAATTACATGTACTATATTCATCCTTTCTAAAATTTTCCAAATTCCTGGGGCATTAAGAAGGGAAAAGGTCTAGAATTGGATATGACTAAAAGGATTAAACAATTGTTGAGGATAATCTAAGGTTTACCAAAGATTGGTTGCTCAGGGACAGTTGGAAGTATAGTGTTAATTGTTAGAAGGAACATATTGACATATTCTGAAAAAAAGGAAACTCTTGTTCAGAAGTGATAGTCAAAAGAGGAATATGGAAATGATCCCATAGGTGGAAATTATTTAATCTGTGTAAGATTAGAAAAACTTAATGCAAGAAGGATGTCTGCATGGATTTGATCTCCTTTGGAATGCTCTGTAATGTTTGTTGTTAAGTCTTTCTGACTTTATGCATAATCATTACTAGAGGATCAATGTATATAAGTTTAGAATCTGACAGATTTGAGTAAATGACATGAATTTGGAATTCTTGCATTTGTAGTAAGGATTTGGGACTGTGAAATGAGAATCATTGGAGTTATGTTCAATTGGTCTATTTCGCAAGCTAAAGATCATAGACCAACATAGTATGCATACTTGGTATGTGGCATGAGTAGTGTTTAGAAAACATAGTGTACATGCTTGGAGCATGGGACAACTATTGTTTTAATTCAAGAATAAAGTTGATAACTGAAACAGTATGCAATGAATAATGTGTAATCATATGGTGAGAAATAAAAGGTGTTTTATTTATATTCATAAGTTCTGAGACCATATTGGATTCAATTATTCTTGTGTTTCATTTTGCATGTGTTGACTTCTAGAATAACTAGGTCATTCTTCCTGATTGACTAAGTTATTCAAACCATCCACAGTCGGTCATATGTTGGAAGTAGATATGAATCAAGAATGTCATGGGTTGGCTTGTAGAGGTCTAAGTTGTTGGACAAAGTGGTGCTACAACACTCATGAGTGCTCATAAGTTATGAGTATTGGATTAAACCAACGCTCATTGGAATCACCTCATTGATTTTATCACGAGTGATCATGAGACGATAATATCTTATATTCTTCAAACCTAGAGATATGAGTTGTTACTATGAGTTGGTTATACATTGATTGCACAAAAACGCATTGGTAACTCGATGTTATAAAACGTGCTTTGTGTATGATTCAACAAGTAGTAGAACAAGCCATATGAGTCAAAGTTTATCCATCCCTTTTACCTTTGGGATAAAAGTGATATCTGTGGGCCCCTCGATGATTTGGTGATGACAAATGTAAGTGTGCAGTCGGGCCTGGACTGATTTAATTTGTTCAATTAGTCAGTCGTCATAAATCGGAAATTGGGAAACAACAAATAGATAGAGAGAATGATTATAATCCATGTCTCAGTCCATATGATATCTAGAATAGAGGAATATATGATCCCTTATCTAATGGACAAGTCATTGACAAAGGTCAGAGATCATCGGCAAGGTCAGAGTTCGATTAATGTCTAAGTCAGCTACGATTTCCAGTCGGTTCTTGAAGTCATACTTGAAATAATAGTTTTAGACTTATCCAAGTGGGAGACTGTTGGATTAATGTCTAAGTCCATAACTATAATTAGTAAGACTTGACCCGACCTGGCATGGTCCATTTGGGTTGCATAGCATCATGCATTTGGATAGATTATAATGAGAGAAATAACACTTAAGGTTTGTTAATATCTTATAAGTTCTAATATATTAATAAGATTATTTAATTAGTATTGATCAAGAATTAATCTAGGATTAATTAAGTAATCAAAAGAAGACTAATTAAATATATGGGTTGATTGTGTAAATCATCCATACTTGTATAGTGAGCTAATGCTTCATGGACTGTCAAGTTGGGCTAAAACCCATAAGATGCTCCATGGATGCTCCATGGTATATTTGAACCTATGGATCCAAGGAAAATGGAAAGCCATGACAATTAGGGTTCACCCTAATTGTCACTAACTATATAAGCATCTTATTGTTGACAAAATCGACACTAGATTATGAGTGAAAGGGCTAGCCGATTTTCATTTAGTGTGTATATTCTCTCAAGTCTTTCCAAGTGCATATGATGTTGTGTGAACCATTTGAGGTGTCACACTTGGGCCACTAGGCACTCAAGCTTCATGAAGACATTCTACATCAAAGAGGTATGTAATTCTAACTTGATATATTAATATGAATCATTATTATTATGCTAGTTAGGATGAATACCTTGGAAAGTTCTTACTTCATGTATAATAGAGAAAACATAGATCCAAGGTATTTAGGGTTGCATGTACACTTAGGAGTGTTAGAATGCTCAAAATCCAACAATTATGTGGTTGTAGTGGGGGTAAAATAGTCGTCGCAATCAGTTGAGATAAACCGGAGAGGTAGGTCGTACACCCCAATATGTCTGACAGGGGTAGGTTAGGCACCCTGGTATGCCTAGTAGGAGTAGGTTGACCACCCCGGTATGCTCAGCAGTGTAGGTCGGGCACCCAGTTATGCCTGACAGTATGTTTATTTTATGAGATGTGGTTTGATGGGGGAACTCACTAAGCTTTGTGCTTACGGTTTACAGTTTTTGTTTCAGGTCGTTCTTCTTCGAAGGGAAAGGAGTCGGTGCGATAGCAGCGCATCAAACCACAATTTTCCTTACTTGATGTTCTTTGGATTGTACTCTAAAATTGCCACTACGCTATAACATGTTTTTAGACATACGATCTTTGGATTAGATGAAATGAATTTAACTTGATGATGTTTTCTTAAAGATGGTTTTATGAGTTGTTATATCAAAAATGAAATTTTTGGTCATGGTTTTTGTGATGTTTCAAGTTGGTACCAGAGCCTTGATGTGAGGAATTCGGATGCACCTTTGGGGGTGTCTAGACTCAAATCCATGATTTGAACGATTTTTTTTAAGTAAATAAATTTTCAAAAGTTTAAAATAGAAGTTTTTATGAAAGAACAAGGTGTGTGATGCGTGCAACCGACCATGCTCAATTGAGTTTTCCCCAAGATACCTATACATGTTATGTTTTGATTATAAGAACTGCATGCTAGATTAGGGATGAGGATCTAGGAAGGATGCATTATATTCCTATTGTATGATTATGAGAACTGCATGCTAGATTAGGGCTAAGTATATAAGAAGATGCCTTATGTGCCTGCTTTATGTGCTTATAGAACTGCATGATAGTACTGACTAGTTAGAGATATGATAGCCTGATAAGGAGATGCTTGGTTTGGGTTACTCAATGGACAAATTTTGCATGCTTTGTGATCCAAAGAATTCTTGTTATCTTTAATTAACTAGTAAACAAATAGTTAAGTTGTAACACCGTAAAAATTTGAATAAATTTTTCACTTTGTAACACATAAAATATAATTTGAAAATATAAACAAAACATTGTATCAATATTGTATCAAGACAAAACCCAAGATCAAGATATATATATATATATATATATATATATATATATATATATATATATATATAAAAACTCCGTTATGCGTGTGTACGAATCATGCCGGCACCTTCCCGCGATCATCATTGGTACCTGAAACACATAACACATAACACTGTAAGCATAAACGCTTAGTGAGTTCCCCAAAATACCACTCTAACACATAATAGTCACTCGAGGCTGTAAGTCTGTTAACCCTCAGGTCTATGTGTCCTAGTGGGGCCCTCAGCCCCAACTCTCTATGGGCCCTCTGGCCCTAACTCTGTAGACCCGAAGGTCCTAACTCTGTAACTATGAATCATACATAGCACATATCACAATAAATCATATCACATAAATAACACGCAATTACACTAGCGTATAACTTTAAAATACTTTATCACATAACTCTGTTACCACACTAGGTAAAGTATAGTGAGAAGACTCACCTCCGGCGTCTCGATAAATCTCTTACTCGGTAGAAATATTGCCTAGTCTTCGCCTATTCACATAAGGTAAATACTCTTATAAATATAACTCTCGAGACTAGACTCAACCTGCCATTGGCACCCTCAGGAAGGAAAGAGGCTATTTTCCCCCCTCTCGACACAAGTATTCCATTGACCAAACCCTAAAAGTCAATGGTCATACTTTGACCCTACTCGTTGAGTGCACCCTGGTGACTCGGCGAGTTCACACATGATCTTTAACACTTTGTCCCGCTTTGCACGCCGAGTCCCTCCCTATGCTTGACAAGTCAAACTAGGCATGAATCGCGGGGCCACCACGACTCAACTCACCGAGTCTCAAGAACAACTCAGCGAGTACCGCCTAGAACTCCAGTCCTCTAACTCCCTTCTGACTCATTGAGTCATCCCCCAACTCAGCAAGTCCACTTACTGAGCAATTTATGTGAAACCCTAACCTTACTCGCCGAGTCTCAGGAACAATTCGGCGAGTTCATGCCATGCACAAACTCTACTGGCCTCCTAAGGTCAGATCTGTTTCCCTAAATCAAAGATCTGTCCTTCCCAAGCATGAATGTCACGTAAAGCTCGAAAATTGATGCTTGTATAACAACAACAAGGCATCAAAAGGAGATTTAGTCCCAAAAATGGCAACCTAAGTCCAACAACCCCAAACTGATCCAAAAAGCTCCAAGGGTTAAGGTCTCTAGACCTGTTTGAGTCCAGATCCAAGGCACAAACTCGAAGTGGGACCATTTGCTCCACATAATCACTCTCCAAATGGGTTAGAAAACCCTAACTCTAATGATCAACACCAAACTGAAGGAGGTTCGAACTATTACCTCAAAATGAAGACTCTGAATCTCTGGAACTACTAGAATCACACCTCCCCTTTGCTCTTGTGCACCTCCTTCGTGCCAAACCAAAGATACAAGGGTCAAAAGTGACTTCTTCTTCCTCACAACGATCTGGCTCACTCAGGGTTCTCTCAAGGGATTGGTAGCCGCAATGAGAGGCTATAAGTGCTCTTAAATAGGTTCCAAACCCAGGGATTTAGGGTTTCATTAAACAGCATGGACTCGCCGAGTCCGAAGTGAATCCGGATGAACAATCACGACCCTACTCGGCGAGTCTACGCATCAACTTGCCGAGTTCCTTCTCATAATTCCAAATAAATAAATAAAATAAGATACCCGGAAACCCGGCTGTTACAGTTCTCCCCCACTAGAATCGGACTTCGCCCTCGAAGTCTAACTCTAGAAATAACTCTGGATGCTGCTCATGCATCTCACGCTCCGGCTCACAAGTCAAGTCAAACCCCTTCCAATGTTGCCACTAAACCAAAACTAGAGGCACTTCCTTGTTCCTCAAAACCTTCATCTACCGATCCCTGATCGCCACCGGTCTCTCAGCATAGTTCAGGCTCGCATCCACCTGAATGTCTTCCAATGGCACCACTGCCGACTCATCTGCTATACACTTCCGCAACTGCGATACGTGGAAGGTGTCATGAATCTGACCCAACTCTGTAGGTAGCTCCAAGCGATACGCTACCCTGCCCACCCTCGCGATCACTTTAAATGGCCCAATATACCGGGGTCCCAGCTTGCCCCTCTTTCTGAATCAGATCACTCCTTTCCAAGGAGATACCTTTAGAAGCACCAAATCACTGACCTAAAATTCGAGCTCAGATCCTCGCGTATCAGCATAACTCTTCTGGCGACTCTGAGCGGTCAACAATTTCTTCCTACTGTATCTGGTCTGTCGTTTGAAGCATAATCTCCGTACTACCCATTACACACTGCCCCACTTCTCCCCAACAAATGGGGGTCTGACACCTCCTCTCATACAACAGCTCAAAGGCTGGCATACCAATGCTCGAATGATGGTTGTTGTTGTATGAAAATTCCGCCAAGGGTAAGTATGTGTCCCAACACCCACCGAAATCCAACACACATGCCCGGAGCATATCCTCGAGCGTCTGAATTGTCCGCTCACTCTGTCCGTCAGTCTGGGGGTGGTACGCGGTACTGAAATGCAGTCTAGTACCCAATTCCTCATGGAATTTCTTCCAGAATCTAGAGGTGAAACGCACATCTCCGTCTGAGAAAATCGAGATCGGTACTCCATGTCGTGCTACCACTTCCCTCACATATATCTATGCTAACCTATCCGCGGAAGAGCTCTCACTAATAGCGAGGAAATGAGCGCTCTTTGTCAACCGGTCTACAATCACCCAAATTACATCGACGCCCCTCGCGGTCCTTGGTAATTTGGTGATAAAGTCCATGGCAATCTGTTCCCACTTCCACTCGGGAATCTCTAACGGCTGCAACTTGCGTGCGGTCTATGATGCTCGGCCTTAACCCTTCGACAGGTTAGGTACCTCTCCACGAACCACGCAACGTCCCTCTTCATACAGGGCCACCAATACTCCCTTTTTAGATCCAAAAACATGTTAGTGGCCCCGGGATGGATTGAGAACTTTGATCGATGAGCCTCTTCCATCAAAATGGTACGCGTTTTGCCCATATGCGATACTCAGATCCAACCCTGAAATGTCATAATCCCCCGACCATCGGTGACGAACTTCGATACTTGCCCGACAACCCACTCTCTCTTCTGATTTTCTGGCCTAACAGCCTCGGTTAGAGCTCCTCGAATGGTGTCCACCACCGGAGTCATCACGGTCAACCTCATACAAATGTCACGCATCGAAACACTCTCCGCCCTATGACTCAAGGCATCGGCCACCATGTTGGCTTTTCCCGGGTGGTACAGTGTAACATACACTTCAGTAACCTTGTTTAATTATCATGTTTCATATGATTGTTAGTTTAAAAATGAATATTATTATATATATTATATGTTGTTTTAAACGTTTAAAGTAGGTAGTTATAGTAAAATAGAATTGTAAGCGTTTAAATATATATATATATATATATATATATATATATATATATATATATATATATATTATTTTCGGTATGGTTTTAAGCGTTGATTTCTAACGAAATAGGTTTATAATATTTGAAGTTAAACTAAGTTTAGAATCATTTGGAATGTATTAGAGGTGATAGGGAAGTCTTATGTGATTCCGATCAAAAAGTCAACTATCGGAATTAACGAAAGTATAACGTCTAAGTTGAAAATAATTAAATCTGATTTTATTGGAAGATCTTTTCAGGGATATTTTTATTGGAAGTTGTAAATTATCTCGTTAGAAACGTTCAGGCGAAAACCTCATCGAAAACGGAGTTTCGAGCGAAAAGTTATGCAATTTTTAGTGTTTAGGGGTAAAACGGGTACCCAAACCGGGTCAAACCCGACCCAACTCGGGTTTTTACCCATTGAAACACGATTTTGAGTCATTTTCCTGCCATTTTCAGTTCGTCACCATCCCTATGGGAGATTTTCACATACATGATCAATCTTGATCAAGTTTTGAAGATTAAATCAAGATTTTGAGTGTTCTTGAAGTATCAAGTCTAGTAATCAAGGTATGAACTCTTAATTTTTGGATTAACCCTTGTAATTAGTGAGTTATTAAGAGATTAGGGTTTGATCAAAGTGGGTTTACCACTGATTTAATGAAATTAGGCATGAGTTTATGTTATTAACCTAGAATCTTAAATGGAAATCAAGTAACTACATGTAAACTTGAGAATTAATCATATGGTTTAAGAGTAATTAGTGAAAATTAATAATGAAACCCATGGTTTATACTTGAATTAGAATGGATTACTAAAATATTCAGTGTTATCATTGTAAAAGAAGAACTTGATGATATTGATCATGAGGTTTGATCATGTAAAGGGTAAAATGAAATTATAAAGGGTATAATTGTCCTGTTTTTGTAAAAATCACCAAAAATTATAGAATGGAGATGTGCTATATAACCCTGGAAAGCTGAGAATGTCTACTTTGATTTTTGTTTTAAAACCAAAATCTAATTCCGGACTTAAAATGGGTGAAAACAGCTATATGTTCAGTGCAGTAAGGCTGAATTTTGACAGTTTTGGAACATTTTGACAGCTTTAGGATGCTGTTTTGTAAAATTCATAGTAAATTATAGAAAAATCATAAAAATGTGAGGTCAGTGGCATTAGAAAGATATAAGAGTCTATTTTGTTAATATATATAATTTATTAGTTATTTTGACATTTAATAAGGGTAAACAGATCTGCAAGTGACAGCTATACAAAGAACAAAAACTAAAATTTCTAAATTGAAAACAACATAACTTGAGAGTAGTTGAGTAATTGCTTATGAAATTTGAAATATGAACTCCAGGGGTATAATTGAAGGTTTTAGAGGCCTGAGGATGGTGTAATTTCATCAGAAAAAGAGGAATTTTATCGCAACATTCGGTTACAGCACAGTGAGTTCAATATAGGGACAATTGTATGTTATGTGTTATATGTGCAATGTGCTTTCTTGTGTTATTGATCTAAGTGGTTATTACTTGATATTGATTTTGATGCCTTTGGCCATGTAGAGCATGACTCGTATCACTTTGGTATTGGCTTTGTGCCTTTGACCATGTAGAGCATGACTCGTATCACTTTGGTATTGGCTTCGGGCTAGGTAGGGCTGAAAGCCTGTATATTCTAGCAACATGATTAAAAGGGATTGTGTTTTATGTGCCTCTTGGGCTGGAATTTATGATGCTTATGATCCTAAATTATTGTGTCTTAATTATTGTAATCCCTTGAATCTAACCGTTTATTGATTTGGAAAGCCCTTCATTTGATACACATATAAGCCTTTGTTGTCCTTTGTTTCTTTTTGTTCCTGTCATATTGTTATGTATATGGCATAGCGTTATATTGTATCTATTTTTGAACTCACTAAGTGACGCTCACTTATCCCTTTTAGTGTTTAACTATTTCAGGTGATAAGCATCCAGAGTAAACACGCTTTGTTGGAGGACTTAGAGTAGTTGACACTACTACGTTTTTACTTGGTATACATATATGTATATGGATTATAAATTCCTGGGTAGTTATGTATTTATACAACTAGTTATGAAACTTTGTAAAAACCCTTTTAGTTGGTTTGTATCCATGCTTTTGTATTTAGACCACTAGTGTGAATTATAATTATGAATATGCATGTAGCATGTTTGGCTTTATGGTAATTTTAGTGAATGGGGTCTTACAATTATGGTATCAGAGCACTGGTTTAAGCGAACTAAATACCACAAATTGGTATTTAGACTTAAACTGTTGGAAGTTCAATATATGAACAAATTTATTGTCCGTATATGGATACAAACCATAGTAAAGACTTAAGTGGGGTGTTGGGTAATGATAAATTCTTATATTCTTACGTGTTATGTTACTCCAAATTTTTCAGAGCAATGGCTGAGCAGGAGGGTAGTCATACACCAGATGTGGGTAGAGATCTTCATCTTAATGAGGGAGATACTCCAATATCCCCTCGTGAGGAGCGACTTTTGGATAAACTTACTGGTGTTATTCGACAAACTCTCGAACAACACAAAAGGGATAGTGATAAGGGTAAAGAGAAAGCCACCGGAGAGTCTTCAAGAGAGAAAGCGAAACGTCCCTCATTCAAAACTTTCAAGAGTAGTGGTGCTACAGAGTTTTCAGGTGTCCTTGATCCCATTGTTGTTCTTACCTGGATCCAGAACACAGAAAAAGTATTTCGTATCTCCCATGTGGTTAATGAAGACAAGGTTAACTATGCTTCTGCAATGCTCATTGGAGAAGCCTTAGTCTGGTGGGAAGCGACATTTGAAGCTCTTAACGAGTATGACCAGGAGAATTCATCTTGGGAGATGTTTAAAATCCGCTTTCTAGGAAAATATTGTCCTCTAGATATGAGGAGAAGACTGGAGAAGGAGTTCCTCGAACTTAAGCAAGGAGGAATGACTGTGACCGAATATGAAACTCAATTCAATCAAAAGGCACGGTTTGCTGTGAAGTATATCCCGACTGAAGACGATAAAAGTCAGTTATTCATGGAAGGGTTACGGTATGAAATCCGTGATTTCGTGATCAATCGGGATATTCTATCATTCGATAAAGCTATTGAGTATGCCCGAAAGCGCGAGCATGACTTAGAGATACGTGGTGCCACTCTTTCTGTCCCGAAGCATCCACGTGTTGATCGAACTGTTTCTGTTTCAACTAATCCATCGGGTCGATCTGCTCGATCTGATCTTAGCACAAAAGTACAATCTCAGAGCGCCTTTCGTGGTCGCGGTCGGCCACAATCTTTTTCTCTTCAGTCGAGAGCTCCACCACCATGCCAGAAATGTGGAAAGAGCCACCAGGGTCAATGCAAGGTAGGAAAAGGACCGGTGATTTGCTATGGATGTGGAGAAACATGTCATATGAAGCCCGTTTGCCCGATGAGGAATGTTACATGTTATGCTTGCGGTGTTACTGGCCACAGAAAGCGTTTCTGCCCAACTCTTACCAACCAAATGGTGAGAAGTCAAGCTTCCGTTCAACAACCAGTGGGTACTTCAACCCAAAAGGAGGATGTGCCAAAGGCTAAAGGCCGTGCATTCCAGATTACCCCAGAGGAGGCACGCGAGGACCCGAATGTTGTGACTGGTACATTTCTCGTCAATTCTAGACCTGCTCACATCTTATTTGATTCTGGTGCCTCAGATTCTTTTGTGTCTCGTGAATTTGCGCGTTCTTTTCAAATTGCTTGTTATGCACTCGCCCAACCATTTCATGTAGATACCGCGGGAAGTGTATCATTACTTGTTGATAAAGTCTATAGAGATTGTGTCATAGAAATTGAAGGTTATAATTTTCTTGCCAATTTGATTCCTATCTCCCTACCCAACTTTGATATCATTCTCGGCATGGACTGGTTGTCAAAGAACCGTGCAGAACTCTTGTGCTATGAAAAGATAGTACGCATTCCTATTGAAGGGGAGAATCCTATTTATGTCTATGGTGAACAAAGAATCTTCAAAATAATCTCTTTCCTTAAAGCTCGTAAATTCATATCGAAGGGGTGTTCTATCTATCTGGCCTACTCAGTTGATGTCTCAAAAGAGGAGAAGAAAACAGTAAATGATGTTCATGTTGTTAACGAATATCCTGATGTTTTCCCCGATGACGTGCCTGGCCTTCCTCCGGATAGGCAAGTAGAATTCCGAATTGACCTTGTGCCTGGTGCTGCTCCGATTGCAAAGACTCCTTATCGTCTCGCGCCAACAGAGATGAAAGAAATGATGATCCAACTGCAGGAATTACTTGACAAAGGCTTTATCCGACCGAGTACTTCTCCCTGGGGTGCTCCTGTATTGTTTGTCAAGAAGAAGGACGGATCGATGCGGATGTGCATTGATTATCGTGAGCTGAATAAGGTGACTATAAAAAACAAGTACCCACTACCTCGCATTGATGATTTATTTGATCAACTTCAGGGTGTTAGCTATTTCTCGAAGATTGATTTGAGATCTGGATATCATCAGTTGAAAGTTCACGAGCAGGATGTACCGAAGACTGCTTTTCGTACTCGATATGGGCATTATGAATTCCTTGTTATGCCGTTTGGTTTAACAAATGCTCCTGCTGTATTCATGGATATGATGAATCGGGTATGTCGCCCAATGCTCGATAAATCAGTCATCGTATTCATTGACGATATTCTAATCTATTCCAAGTCTGAAGCTGATCATGCCATTCATATTCGTGTGGTGTTAGAACTTCTTCGAAAGGAGAAACTATATGCTAAATTCTCGAAATGTGAATTCTGGCTTCGCCAAGTTCAATTTCTTGGCCATGTTATTTCTAGTGATGGTGTATCTGTAGATCCTATCAAAATCGAAGCCATTCAAAATTGGGAAGTGCCCCGTAATGCTTCCGAAATTCGTAGTTTCTTGGGTCTCGCGGGATATTACCGGAGATTCATTAAAGACTTTTCTCGTATAGCCGTACCGCTCACGAGTCTTACAAGGAAGGAAGTAAAGTTTGAATGGGGTGAAGCCCAAGAAAAAGCTTTCTCAACTCTAAAAGATCTTTTGACTCATGCTCCAATCTTATCACTCCCAGAAGGTGATGATGATTTCTCCGTATACAGCGATGCTTCAAGATTGGGACTCGGTTGTGTGTTGATGCAACATGGCAAAGTGATAGCCTATGCCTCAAGACAACTGAAAGATTATGAAAAGAATTATCCCACTCATGATCTCGAACTCGCTGCAGTGGTATTTGCCCTAAAACTTTGGAGGCATTATCTTTTTGGTACAAAATGCCAATTATTTACTAACCACAAAAGTCTCAAGTACATATTCAGTCAGCAAACTTTGAATATGAGACAACAACGAGCCATGGAGCTGATCAAAGATTATGACTGTGAAATCCTATATCATCCTGGAAAAGCCAATGTAGTTGCCGATGCACTTAGCAGAAAAATTTATCGTAATAGTATGTGTTATGCTATTACTCATACCACAGTAAAATTCACTATTCTAGATGAACTAGAGAAATGGCAAGAAGAGGCCCTAAAGCCAGAAAATGTGAAGAAAGAAGGGATGATACATTATAATAATGCTTTACTTGATGATCCGCGAGGATTAAAAGTATTCAAGAATCGGCTATGGATTCCAAAGATTGGTGGATTAAGACAGAAGATTTTAGATGAAGCCCATAAATCTAAACTTTCAATACATCCTGGTACAAGTAAAATGTACTATGATGTAAGAACTGATTATTGGTGGCCTGGATTAAAGAGAGACATTGGAAGATATGTACAGGAATGCTTAGTATGCTTACAAGTCAAAGCAGAGCACCAAAAGCCTTATGGAACCCCAGAAAGTCTTAGTGTTCCTGTATGGAAATGGGAAGAACTGTCCATGGATTTTATTACCAAATTGCCAAAGACTGCTAGACAGCATGATAGCATTTGGGTAATTGTCGACCGCCTGACTAAAAGCGCCCATTTTCTTGCCATGCGTGAAACGGCTCCAATGGAGAAATACGCACAAGTATACTTGGATGAAATTGTTGCAAGACACGGTGTGCCATTAAAGATCATTTCCGATCGTGATACTCGCTTCACTTCTCACTTTTGGGCAAGTATGCAACATGAAATGGGATCTCGAGTTGCTCTCAGCACAGCTTATCATCCCCAGACAGATGGTCAGATAGAGAGAACAATCCAAACCATAGAAGATATGCTTCGTGCATGTGTCTTGGAGTTCGGTGGTAACTGGGATAAATACTTACCTCTTGTTGAATTTTCGTATAATAACAGTTACCACGCTTCAATCAAAATGCCACCATATGAAGCATTATATGGTCGCAAATGTCGTACACCATTGTGTTGGCGAGACATAGGACAAAAGATCCTTGGAGGCCCTGAAATGATTCAAGACACCACCGACAAGATTCAAATTGTATGAGAAAGAATGAAAGCGGCCCAGGATCGACAGAAGTCCTATACAGAAAAGAGGAGACGACCCATAGAATTCCAGGTGGGTGATTTCGTAATGCTAAAAGTATCCCCGTGGAAAGGCATTATGTGATTTGGGAAGAAAGGAAAACTAAGTCCTAGATTTGTTGGTCCTTTCAAAATCATCCAGAGAGTTGGTAAACAAGCATACCGCTTGGAATTGCCGGAAGATTTGGCAGGTATTCATGATGTGTTTCATGTGAGCTATCTACGCAAATGCTTGAGCATCTATGATGAGACAGTTCCATTATCCGAGGTGAAATTGGATAATAAGTTAAGATATGTAGAAGAACCTGAAGAGATTATAAATGAGAGAACGGTTGATCTGCGTAATAAAGAAGTGGAGTTAGTGCTTGTCAAGTGGAAACATCATCGAGGCCCAAATTATACTTGGGAAAATAAGAATGACATAAGAGAAAAATATCCCCGCTTGTTTAAATCGTCATGATTTCGGGGACGAAATCCTCAAAAGGAGGAGGTATTTGTAACATACACTTCAGTAACCTTGTTTAATTATCATGTTTCATATGATTGTTAGTTTAAAAATGAATATTATTATATATATTATATGTTGTTTTAAACGTTTAAAGTAGGTAGTTATAATAAAATAGAATTGTAAGCGTTTAAAAATATATATATATATATATATATATATATATATATATATATATATATATATATATATATATATATATATATATATTATTTTCGGTATGGTTTTAAGCGTTGATTTCTAACGAAATAGGTTTATAATATTTGAAGTTAAACTAAGTTTAGAATCATTTGGAATGTATTAGAGGTGATAGGGAAGTCTTATGTGATTCCGATCAAAAAGTCAACTATCGGAATTAACGAAAGTATAACGTCTAAGTTGAAAATAATTAAATCTGATTTTATTGGAAGATTTTTTCTGGGATATTTTTATTGGAAGTTGTAAATTATCTCGTTAGAAACGTTCAGGCGAAAACCTCATCGAAAACGGAGTTTCGAGCGAAAAGTTATGCAATTTTTAGTGTTTAGGGGTAAAACGGGTACCCAAACCGGGTCAAACCCGACCCAACTCGGGTTTTTACCCATTGAAACACGATTTTGAGTCATTTTCCTGCCATTTTCAGTTCGTCACCATCCCTATGGGATATTTTCACATACATGATCAATCTTGATCAAGTTTTGAAGATTAAATCAAGATTTTGAGTGTTCTTGAAGTATCAAGTCTAGTAATCAAGGTGTGAACTCTTAATTTTTGGATTAACCCTTGTAATTAGTGAGTTATTAAGAGATTAGGGTTTGATCAAAGTGGGTTTACCACTGATTTAATGAAATTAGGCATGAGTTTATGTTATTAACCTAGAATCTTAAATGGAAATCAAGTAACTACATGAAAACTTGAGAATTAATCATATGGTTTAAGAGTAATTAGTGAAAATTAATAATGAAACCCATGGTTTATACTTGAATTAGAATGGATTACTAAAATATTCAGTGTTATCATTGTAAAAGAAGAACTTGATGATATTGATCATGAGGTTTGATCATGTAAAGGGTAAAATGAAATTATAAAGGGTATAATTGTCCTGTTTTTGTAAAAATCACCAAAAATTATAGAAAAATCGTATGGAGATGTGCTATATATCCCTGGAAAGCTGAGAATGTCTACTTTGATTTTTGTTTTAAAACCAAAATCTAATTCCGGACTTAAAATGGGTGAAAACAGCTATATGTTCAGTGCAGTAAGGCTGAATTTTGACAGCTTTGGAATATTTTGACAGCTTTAGGATGCTGTTTTGTAAAATTCATAGTAAATTATAGAAAAATCATAAAAATGTGAGGTCAGTGGCATTAGAAAGATATAAGAGTCTATTTTGTTAATATATATAATTTATTAGTTATTTTGACATTTAATAAGGGTAAACAGATCTGCAAGTGACAGCTATACAAAGAACAAAAACTAAAATTTCTAAATTGAAAACAACATAACTTGAGAGTAGTTGAGTAATTGCTTATGAAATTTGAAATATGAACTCCAGGGGTATAATTGAAGGTTTTAGAGGCCTGAGGATGGTGTAATTTCATCAGAAAAAAAGGAATTTTATCGCAACATTCGGTTACAGCACAGTGAGTTCAATATAGGGACAATTGTATGTTATGTGTTATATGTGCAATGTGCTTTCTTGTGTTATTGATCTAAGTGGTTATTACTTGATATTGATTTTGATGCCTTTGGCCATGTAGAGCATGACTCGTATCACTTTGGTATTGGCTTTGTGCCTTTGACCATGTAGAGCATGACTCGTATCACTTTGGTATTGGCTTCAGGCTAGGTAGGGCTGAAAGCCTGTATATTCTAGCAACATGATTAAAAGGGATTGTGTTTTATGTGCCTCTTGGGCTGGAATTTATGATGCTTATGATCCTAAATTATTGTGTCTTAATTATTGTAATCCCTTGAATCTAACCGTTTATTGATTTGGAAAGCCCTTCATTTGATACACATATAAGCCTTTGTTGTCCTTTGTTTCTTTTTGTTCCTGTCATATTGTTATGTATATGGCATAGCGTTATATTGTATCTATTTTTGAACTCACTAAGTGACGCCCACTTATCCCTTTTAGTGTTTAACTATTTCAGGTGATAAGCATCCAGAGTAAACACGCTTTGTTGGAGGACTTAGAGTAGTTGACACTACTACGTTTTTACTTGGTATACATATATGTATATGGATTATAAATTCCTGGGTAGTTATGTATTTATACAACTAGTTATGAAACTTTGTAAAAACCCTTTTAGTTGGTTTGTATCGATGCTTTTGTATTTAGACCACTAGTGTGAATTATAATTATGAATATGCATGTAGCATGTTTGGCTTTATGGTAATTTTAGTGAATGGGGTCTTACATACAGGATCTCGCAATCATAATCCTTTACCACTTCCAACCATCTCCTCTGTCGCATATTCAGGTTGGGCTGATCCATCAAGTACTTCAGGCTTTTGTGATCCGTGTATATGATACACCGGACCCCATATAAATAGTGACGCTAGATCTTAAGGGCGAACACCACTGCCCCCAACTCCAAATCATGGGTAGGATACTTCGCCTCATGAGGCTTCAGATGCCTCGATGCATATGTTATCACATAACCCCTCTGCATAAGTATTGCTCCCAAACCTGATATCAACGCATCACAATATACCACAAAATCCTCCATTCCCTCCGGAAGGGCTAACACCAGGGCTTCGCATAATCTCTGGAGAAGTGTCTCGAAGGAGGCATGCTACTCTGGACCCCAAGCAAAAACTATACCCTTCCGGGTCAACTTAGTTAGTGGCACGGCGATCTTGGAGAAATCCCTGATAAATCTCCGATAATAGCCTGCCAGCCCTAGAAAACTCCTGATCTCCGTGGGCGACCTCGGCACCTCCCAACTCATCACCGCCTCAGTTTTGGCGAGGTCGACCAATATCCCTTTCTGGTTAACGAGATGTCCCAGGAACTAAAACTCTCGTAACCAGAAATCACACTTGGAGAACTTGGCATAAAGCCTCTCCGATCTCAAAACCCCTAGGATCTCCCTTAGATGCTCCTCATGCTGATCTCTAGATCTCGAATACACCAAAATGTTGTCGATGAATATGATTACCAAGCGATCCAACATTGGTCTGCAAACCCTGTTCATGAGGTCCATGAACACCGCTGGTGCGTTAGTGAGCCCGAAAGGCATCACCACGAACTCGTAATGCCCGTAACGAGTCCTAAATGTTGTCTTCTGAATATCCTCATCTTGCACCCTCACCTGATAATATCCACACCTCAAGTCGATCTCGGAAAACCAAGACACACCCTACAACTGATCAACCAAATCGTCAATCCTCGACAACGGGTAACGGTTCTTGACCATCAATTTGTTCAACTCCCAGTAGTCAATGCACATCCGGTGTGAACCATCCTTTTTCTTGACAAAAAGGATAGGAGCTCCCCACGGTGAACTACTCAGCCGAATAAACCCCTTTCCCAGCAGCTCCTGCAGCTGCGAGGATAACTCCTGCATCTCTGGAGGCACAAGGCGATAGGCACGACCCCCGAAACCAAATCAATACTGAAATCCACCTGTCTCACAGGAGGTACACCCGGCAACTCCTCCGAAAATACATCCGGGAACTCACGCACTATCAGAACCTCTCCCACAGACCTCGGTTTCTCCGCCACAACCCTTCCGTCCATAACATATGCTATGAATCCCTTACATCCCTGCTGAAGACTCTGCCTCGCCCTGGGGACTGAGCAAAATGCTGAACCGGAATGTGTACCCTCACCGTACACCGTAAGAACTCCCCCACTAGGGTCTTGCATGGTCACCAGCTGTCGCTCGTAGTCGATGATAGCTCCAAATCTGCTCAACCAATCCATGACCAAAATGACACATACATCCCCCATTGCAATAGGGACCAAATCTATCGGAAACTCAACCTCGAAAATCTTTAGTACACAACCACGAATCACCTTGGTGGCATACACCGCTCTCTCATCCGCTATGGAAACTCTTAGAGGTCGACTCATCACCTCTCTACTAGTACTGATGTGTCGGCTAAAGGCCAATGATACAAAAGATCGACTCGCACCCAAGTCAAATAACACTAGAGCAGGTACATAATTCACAAGGAAGGTACCCACGCATAACATAATATAAGCACAATCATCACAGAATGAAAAAGAATACATGAAAGAGTACATACCGGCCACAACATCGGGCGCTGCGCGGACCTCCTCCACAGCCAACCGGAAGGCTCTCCCGCGTGCCCTCGGTACTTCAACCTTCGCAGGCTGAACATTTGCAGCTCTCACTGCAGCAGGGGCTGATCCTGGAAATGCTCCCTGCGCTGACCCTCGCAACTGTGTACACTCTGCCTTTCGGTGTCCAGTCTGGTTGCAATGAAAACAGACTGAAAAACCCTTGGGGCAATCCTTGGCCATGTGCCCCTCCTTGCCACACTTGTAGCAAGACCCTGCTCTGCAAATCCCCTCGTGGCTCTTGCCGCACTTGCCACAAGTGCGGCCCTTCTGGTTCCCATATCTCGAATCAGCGGGTTTGACCCGCTTGGCTGCCGGCTGAGACTGAGCCGGTCGCCAATCCTTTCCTCGAGACTCAGCCTCCTCCCTAGCTTGTGTCTCCAACTCTATCTCCCTCTTCCGGGCATTTGCCTAAAGCTTGAAAAATACCCAGTACGTCGAGTTCGCCACGAACTCACGTATATCCCTCCTCAGAATGCTCAAATATCGGTTCATGCGTGCCTGCTCGGAGGACACGTGCTATAGGCAAAACATCGCCCGCTCATGAAACATCATCGTAATCACCGTAACAGACTCAGTACCCTGCTTGAGGGTCAGAAACTCCTGGGCCAAACGCTCGCTCTCCACCTGGGGAACGTACTCATCTCGAAACATAGTGGTGAACCTCTCCCAAGTCACCACAGCAAGCTCAGCAGGCGTAAAATGCGCAGTCACAAACTTCCACCAGTTCTTCGCTCCCAAGCGAAGCTGGTTCAGCGCGAACCGGACTCTCAAATGCTCTGGAGATGAGCAAGTAAAGAAACACCCCTCTGTGTCTGAAATCCATCTCATCGCCGTGATCGGGTCCTAGGTCCCGTCAAACTCCGATGGTTTTGTGTTGCTGAACTCTCGGAACAACAACGCATCACCACCCGGCGGCCTAGTCGCAGCTATAGCTGCAGTGGCCACAGCAACAACAACCTCAGAAAGAGCAGCGTATCTCTCATCAAATGTCTCAATCAGAGTGGTCTTGATAGACCCGAACATCTCTGGTATCTCTGCCCTGATGGCCGCAGCCACCTCCTCCTGGATGATCCTACGGATCTCCTCGTCACCCGAACTGCCGATCACTGGTGTGTGGCGCGTCCCAACCATGGTCTCCTTCTGAAATACAACATAAGAATATTAGAGACCCTTTTCGAGTATAAACACACTCGATAATTCCACCCTACTTATTCCTTGATGCCCAAAAGATTCTTACTTGGGCTGCATACCAACCCGGTATCTTCGGTAGTACGGGCCCAATACTACCGTCCATACCGCGTTGGCATTCACCCCAAGTCCTCCTCCTTGAGCCTCAAATCCCAAGTACTCTACTCCTTCTATCATGTGCTATTCACTAACAAAACTCTCATAAGCACCTCGCTGCTATCTAAATCACTCTTAAGCATCTCTAGCAGCGAAATCCCTAGACTGAGGCATCATATATCAGGCCACTCTAGTCCTAATAAGAATACCTAGTCTACTCTAACATGCATATCGTAACTCATCATATACCATACATAAAATATCTGATAATCACTTATTAGGAGGGTATTTTGGGAAATCACCGTTCGGGCTCTGGCTGATCGTACACACGGCTCTGCTCTGCTTGTCTCAAGACTCTTTTTACTCATTTCAAAAATATATTATTTTTATTATTAAAAGTTTCCTCAAATCCCCAGTTTGAGTTCAAATACACCCAAAGATATATCTGAATCCCACAAACCAAGGCTCTGATACCAACTTGTAACACCGTAAAAATTTGAATAAATTTTTCACTTTGTAACCCATAAAATATCATTTGAAAATATAAACAAAACATTGTATCAACATTGTATCAACACAAAACCCAAGATCAAGATATATATATATATATATATATATATATATATATATATATATATATATATATATATATATATATAAACTCCGGTATGCGTGTGTACGAATCATGATGACGCCTTCCCGCGATCATCACTGGTACCTGAAACACATAACACATAACACTGTAAGCATAAACGCTTAGTGAGTTCCCCAAAATACCACTCTAACACATAATAGCCACTCGAGGCTGTAACTCTGTTGACCCTCAGGTCTATGTGTCCCAGTGGGGCCCTCCATCCCTAACTCTCTATGGGCCCTCTGGCCCTAACTCTATGGACCCGAAAGTCCTAACTCTGTGGACCCGAAGGTCTTAACTCTGTAACTCTAAATCATACATAGCACATATCATAATAAATCATATCACACAAATAACATGCAATTACACTGACATATAACTCTAAAATACTCTATCACATAACTCTGTCACCACACTAGGTAAAGTATAGTGAGAAGACTCACCTCAGGCGTCTCGGTAAATCTCTGACTCGGTAGAAATATTGCCTAGTCTTCGCCTATTAACATAAGGTAAATACTCTTATAAATATTACTCTCGAGACTAGACTCAACCTGCCATTGGCACCCTCAGAAGCGAAAGAGGCTATTTTCCCCCCTCTCGACACAAGTATTCCTTTGACCAAACCCTAAAAGTCAATGGTCATACTTTGACCCTACTCGTTGAGTGCACCCTGGTGACTCGGCGAGTTCACACATGCTCTTTAACTCTTTGTCCCGCTTTGCACGCCGAGTCCCTCCCTATGCTTTACAAGTCAAACTAGGCATGAATCGCGGGGCCACCACGACTCCACTCGCCGTGTCTCAAGAACAACTCAGCAAGTACCGCCTTGAACTCCAGTCCTCTAACTCCCTTTTGACTCACTGAGTCATCCCCCAACTCAGCAAGTCCACTTACTGAGCAATTTACGTGAAACCCTAACCTTACTCGCCGAGTCTCAGGAACAATTCGGCGAGTTCATGCCATGCACAAACTCCACTGGCCTCCTAAGGTCAGATCTGTTTCCCTAAATCAAAGATCTGTCCTTCCCAAGCATGAATGTCATGTAAAGCTCGAAACTTGATGCTTGTATAACAACAACAAGTCATCAAAAGGAGATTTAGTCCCAAAAATGGCAACCTAAGTCCAACAATCCCAAACTGATCCAAAAAGCTCCAAGGGTTAAGGTCTCTGGACCTGTTTGAGTCCAGATCCAAGGCACAAACTCGAAGTGGGACCATTTGCTCCACATAATCACTCTCCAAATGGGTTAGAAAACCCTAACTCTAATGATCAACACCAAACTGAAGGAGGTTCGAACTATTACCTCAAAATGAAGACTCTGAATCTCTGGAACTGCTAGAATCACACCTCCCCTTTGCTCTTGTGCACCTCCTTCTTGCCAAACCAAAGATACAAGGGTCAAAAGTGATTTCTTCTTCCTCACAACGATCTGGCTCACTCAGGGTTCTCTCAAGGGTTTCATTAAACAGCGTGGACTCGCCGAGTCCGAAGTGAATCTGGATGAACAATCACGACCCTACTCGGCGAGTCTACGCATCAACTCGCCGAGTTCCTTCTCATAATTCCAAATAAATAAATAAAATAAGATACCTAGAAACCCGGCTGTTACATAATTTACGTATTGCGAGGACTGGATAATTTCAGAAGTATAGATTTAACCCTATTTCGCAACTCTTATTTGAGTCCAACCGTTGTAGGGTAGGACCTTTCATTTGAAGAATTATCTGGTATTAGTGGTATGTAATGGTATTCGTGAGCTGGTTAGGTAATGGTAGCAGGGATTTATTATGCAGCTCATGGTGGAGAGTAGGTCGGGGTGTAAGGCCCTTGAAACAAGGATCTTAACCAATGATCAAGAAATATAACAATCAAACAAGATAATAATGGTGTAGAAGAAGATTAAACCAAGGTTTGCACACATTTATATCAAAGAAACGTCGGGTACAACTTGGACACACACAAATGACCGTGAACTCTGTGGATCAACAACAACAACTGACAGACTTAGACACACCCATATATAGCGGAAAGACTGTCCATAAAAAGATTTATGGCCATAAACCTTCTTACGGCCGTAAACTCTTCCAAAACACTCTAATACATGACACAAAACCCATTAAGACCAATACATCAGATAGCCTAGCCTTTTCAACAATAAGCACATCGGACCCCCCCCCCCCCCCCCCCCCGCCGCCATCGTGCCATGGCACATCTCTTTTCCGATGATCTCTGTAACCATTGTAGTGTATTCTTTAGCAGCCGACTTGAATATTTCTTCAGCCACTTTGATCTGATGTAGTGCTAAATGATGAATATCCCACTTTCCAAATTGAAGTAGGTCTCTTTTGTCAAACAGGCGGTAGCAACCATCTTCAAACTTATGATAATAGTCGTAGTGGTTTCATCATACACCCAGTAAAACATATTCTCAAGAGATCCATCACAGAAGTTCTGCAACATGGAAATCTGCCAAACTTGGTTGGTCTGTGGCCACATCACAGTCTGGAAAGGCTGATTTGTCTTGGGATCCAGTACGTGAGGGAATCTTTTAATGATAGACTCATCAGTCTTCGTGTTAGGAAATCCATTCTTTACTTGGTTCTCCAAATAAAGCTTGAAATGGGTTGCTTCTTGTTCACCTGATGGATTTGCAAATTGAGCACTAGATAATTCTGAAAGATCAACTCTTGTCTAAGAACTGAAATCAAGGAAGTCTTTGTAATACTCCACTTTTGAGCTCTTACATCTCACTATCCACATGTTTAACCTGTCATGAAAACCCCATGAGACAGTTCCTGATCTGTCACCGTACTCGTGTCCAAATATTTTCCTTTCAAGACCAGTGACGGTGACTTTGGGCTGACCTCCAGGAGCGTTCTGATCTGATCTCTTCTTGAACAAAAGTTGCTTTTTTCTAGGAGGATGTTGCTAATTTGGCGCGTTTTAGTGCAGCAACGTTGGGTGCTTGAATTGGTTCTGTTTCAAAACGATTAACGACCTGAGTTCTTCTTTCAGTGGGCAGGTTAACAGCAGGATCTTGAGATGATTGTCCAACATTGAATTCTTGAACAAATGATTTGAACTTCCCCCAAGTTCCTCTGCCAGTTTCTTCTTCAAGTCAAAATAGCATGCAGTTAAGGTTCCTAGGTGTGTTTGCAGATCAGAGATTTTCTTTGATTTTAGAGTCTGATCTGCTTCAAGATCTGCAACACGAATGTCAAGCTGAGCTTTTTCATCTTCAAGAGCAGCTACATGAATATCAAGCTCAATGTTTTTCTAGTTTAGCACGCCGATCTCCTTTCTATGTTCCTGCATGGTGGAAACATCTTTTCCTGATTGGCTTTCCTGTATAGAAATTCCTTTAGCACGGGTGGAAGGCACTAAGCTTTGTTGTTGGGCCAGATGCATAGCAAGCCTCTAAGAGGCAATATCATGAAAAGGCCTAAGAGGAGATAATTTTGGGGGATCTAATGAACCACCAATATCAAAAATGGTGCCCAGTCCTTCGTGGGATAGTACAATGAATCAGCAGTAAAAGTAGTTGTTGGAGTAGTTTTTGGTTGAGTCTGATGGCCTTGAGATTGTTCTAGAATGAAAACTCCCTTCCTGGGATCACATCTTCTCCTTTTCAACGGAGGCTGGGAGGTCTGAGTCATCAACGGTTCACTTATAGATGGCTCAGTAGTAGGAACAACATCCTCAAGAGGTGGAATCCTTGAAGTTGTCTCCATAGGTGTTGTAGTGTCAGCCATTTGATTGGAAGTAGGAGGCGTTGTTTCAAGAACATCGTATGTATCCCTTTTCTTCGTTGCTAGATGAGCAACATCATGGATATTTTTAAAAAAACGTATCAAGGTCTTCATTAGATAAGAGGTTATCAATGCCTCCAAAATTAAAAGAAATGGCATCCTTGTCAAAACCTGTAAGATCAAAATCATTAAACGAATCATCATCATTTCCTTCATTTTCAGTTGCATCCTCCATCGTTCCCTCATTGTAGTCACTCTCAACATCTACAGAGTACAAGTCATGCTCTTCAGCCACAATACCAACATGTGTAACTACATCATCTTCGTGATCTGATACAGGAATAACATTATCTTCGAAAATGACATCGTCTTCAGAAGTTACACGGTCTGATGATACATGAGACTCAGATTCCTCGCTTGAGTCGACAAACACACCAAACATCACTGTGGGATACTTTCATTGAAAAGTACCTTTTTCCTTTCGGTTTTGCTTGATTATCCCGATAGTGTTTGGCCCAAGAGACTTCATGTCTAGAGTTTCTCCTTCTTTAACCATCGCAGGAAATTGCTCGTTGATGAACACTTGAATGAACCTTGGGTACAGCAAGAGCTTGTCCCTCGTTTTTCCTTTGATGTTCAGAATCAGCTCGTTAAGGATGAACTTGGAGAAGTTGTAATCCAGTCCCGCAACAAGTGAAATGATGGCAACTGTGTTCCTCAGAGAAATTTCATTCGCGTCAGATTTTCTTCCTGATATGCAGTTCACAAAGACATGAGCTAAGAACCTCCAATAAGGTGGTAGCATCTTCTTCATTGTCGGAGGAAAGTCGCCTTCATAGCCCATTTTGATGAGAAATTCCTGAACATGAATAGTTTCAATCTCAGTAGGGAAGGCAGATTGATCTTCGATTTTCAGAACGTCCCTGATGAATCGTTCTGTGACGATGATTTTGCAATCCTTTATTGTAGCTTCAACAGATACAGATCAATCTTCTCCTTTCATTACATCAGCTGACCTCCAAAATTCTTTGATTATGCCTTGATAAATTGATGGATTCACAGTAAGAGCAGTGGTCAGGCGATATTCTCTTAATCCATGCATCATTGACTTGAACTCTCCATGGGTGACAGGCGGATCAACCAAAAGAATTATCAAGTTGTGACTGTCAGCGAATTTGAGTTCTGCCATTTCAATTTGCACTAAACCAAGCAAAGTGAGAAAACAATTTATTTAAACCATTAAAATTGATGTGTTGCTCATGTTGCAGTTTAATTAGGCTCTTAAGTGAAAGAAATAATGACAAGTCAAAGTTGTGTTGACCAAAACTGAGTTTACGGTCAAAGGGAGTTATCGGTCGTAAACACATGGCCATAAACCTGGCCGTAAAGGGTTGGCCGTAAACTCAGGCTGTAAACACCAAAAATGATTTTCTTCGATTAAGTCCTTAAAACAAGTCGATTTGATGCGAGAATGGCATATTGAGGATCATAATTAGCATACCTTAAGTTTCAACCAATCAATTTCACAAAAATTACGAGAAAAAAAAATTAGAGAGAGAGAGAGACGAACGGAGTTTGCGGCCGAAAATGAGAGAATGAGGAGTAGTAAGTGTTTTCGGCTAGAACGTAACCTTTTATACCCGTTTCAAATACAATGGGCTGCAATCCACAGTTCATACAAATAAAATCTAATACCCAAAAAATTTAACAAAATAAAACATTTTGAGGAAAAAAATAAGAAGAAAATTAAAAATAAAAAAATAAAACTAAATTAAACATATGCCAAATCACCTTACGCTTGCGGAATGGTCCTTAGCCTAATGTTGGATTCCTTGTATACTTTGATGAAAATGATACTTTTTTTAAAAGGATCTTCGGTGGATTTGCTAGATGATACATGTGTTGGAATGATAAGGGATCGTGGGGGGATTGCAACAAATGCAATCATTAATCATGATCACATAGTAAAAGAAAGCGGAAAATGGCATTAAAATCTTTAAGTTTTCACAAAAATATCGATTTTACCCTTAAACGTATTTTAGGTCAAATAAAGCCCAAAGTTTTGTTTAACTTGTTCATTTTTACCCTTGTAGCCGGTTTTTAGGTAACCTACCGGTTACCTAATACCAATAAGGGCTTTCATGTCATTTTCCCTAAAATAAAAAAAGAAGAATCTGAGTATCGACACGGGTGACTTTAAAAATCTATTAAACAAAAATGAAAATGTAATTTTTTTGGGTCAATAGTTTAATAGTAATACTAATAGTGGACTAAAAAACTTAAAAAGCCCAAACAATGTCCTTGGAGACGTGGCTAACTCCAGCCTTGTTAGGACTTATGAGTTTTGAGTTAGGAGAAATATTCATGGGCTTTTTAATACCTGGCATGGGATAAACTCTTCGCATATGATATGGCTACAGAATTACAGATCCTAACCTAACAAAAACTACCCTTGGCTTACATCGTCGAATCAAATATCACGTGAATTACAGATCATTGAAATAGAAAATGACAAACACCAACGATGAGAAAAGGGGAATGGGAAGAAATCGTTGGGAAAAGGGGAATGGGAAGAAATCGTTGGGTATTTCTTGGAGGCATATTGTAAGGATCCAAAATTTTAAATACCAATATTAATTTAACATGGTCTCTAAAAGTTCTGAAATTCGAAAATTCAAATACTAATATCATTATTAATAATAATTGTGGAAGCGAATAGAAATTTAAATAAACACTTAGTGCGTTACGTCCTCCTCAAAGCTTGTCACTTTCTTCAAGTCTGAGTTTTATCTTTTCCATTTCCGTTGCCACTCGCTACGTTATTTCATGGGTTGCGTGCATTTAAAGATTTTAATAGGTAAACCTAGGACCTAGTCAGTTCGTGGTTTTCAAGCATATTGACGTCAATAAAATAAAAACAAATGCAACAATTTATCAAATATAATGTGTTTCCCTTCTTACCACCATTGGTGATACATAAGAGAACTACAATCATTTTTAGGGAACAAATCTCTCCGCCGGGCACAACAAATATGCTTACGACTAATTAATCAGAGCATAAGCTCTCCACCGCGTACTACACCCTGTACGTTGACTACTAATAAGACCGTATAGTAATACACATGTTCTCTATATATACATCACCCACCATTTTCACCATTTTATGTGAAATAATTCATAAAAATTCACACAAATATTCATAGCAATAATAACAATAACATGTAATTGCAAATCATTTAGAATTAACTTTTCAAGTAAGCAACCACAAAATCCACACGAAACTCACCATGTTGGCGTTAGGTCTTAACCAAAGTTTATCACGCTACATGCACCCTACATTTAACCAATATATTTCTCTATGGACATAATCCTAAAAACATCTTATGATTTCATAGTGTGGGGTTCGATTATTCGCACGCCTTGTTTGTCCAACTAATATTTTAGTTATCATATATATATATATATATATATATATATATATATATATATATATATATATATATATATATATATATATATATATATATATATATATATTAAAGCATAAATTTTTTAAAGGAAATAATAAACTAATTATTTATTAAATAAATTGGGTAGAAATATTTAATTACCAAAACTTCAAGGGCTACAATGCAACTCTTAATAACAATAAAAGTAATATACAAGATTACAAGATGCCAAAACTTTAAATTTAAAAGGATGAGTGATTTAACTCAGAAGGGCCTTTTCTGCAATTATTTGTTGGGTTTGCAAAAAAATGAATGTACATGCCTATCGATGGAACAATCAAATAGGTGCTTTTTACAACTGGGCCACTAAGCAAATTTAATGTGTTATATCTATTTATAAATCAGATGACATGTTTTGTAAGCCTGCTCATAGTAACTGACCCGAATTGTCTTCCTTCTTAACCTGCTATTTTTTTCTATTATACTATATATTAAATTTATCCACCCTTAGCTACAGTAAAGTAGCTAAGGGATTGATAGGATTGGTCCTTCTATTATTTCTTTTGAACATTTTGGAAATTTTGGGTTGTCTTTTGTCAAAATTCCCATTTCTATTATGCTCTTCTTGCCCTTATATTTTGCTGATGATATGGACATTTATCTGCATTGTAACTAATACGTGTCATTTTTCATTCCCTCTTCCATTGTAACCGATACGCATCCTTCCCACCGCCTCCACTACTCGATACCTGAATACGAGATGCTTTCAACCTGTGTTCGTCGATTGTGCTTCCCACCCCACCGCTTCTCTCCGCCGCTCACTTCCACAGCTTTTCACTTCTTCCGTTTTCTTCATGAGCTTCAGGAGTACCATTGTCTATCCATTCCTCTGTTCTACTTTTATTCTTCTGCCGAGTACCCTTCGCATCTTCGTTTCCCTTTTCTGGCTTCCAATCAAACCTACCAGTCACCGCTTCCACCTCCTACATCGACTATTTAATCAAATACATACACGAATGTAGACCAGATATTACCGTCTCCATGCTTCTTCTCATACGCTTTTGTATCCGTTTACACCTCTCACAAACATGGATTTTGGTTCCGTGTGTTTCGTTATTTTCGTCTTCTGCTACCATCGGTGATGGCCGACAAAAGCCCTAATATCGATTGAAATAGAAATTCAGCTTTATTTTCTGAACTGCATAAACCATTGCTCAATGGTCAACTCTTTAATCAGGTTACGTGACCTCTGGTATAGTCTACGCTCAAGAAATCTTGGGCGTCTCCTACCCTCCAGCTACTCCAGCCTCTCTGAGTTTTACACCTACAAGCCCTAAAAGAACACCACCGATCGATTTTGCTCCTGCCCTCCATCGTGGGGGAGATTGATGCAGTCGTAGATAGCGACTGCAAAACCCAAATCGTATTCCCCGTTATTCCCCGTCCTCACCGCCAGATTAAGCGAGGGAAGCTACCGCTACATGCTTTTCGAAGCATACCCAAAATTTCAACTGGCTTATGCACATCACGCGCCAATCGGTATGTTTCTTTCCTTAATTTTCAATTGATTAACCAAAAAACTCACTTGAATAAACTATTGTTGTAGGATACTAGTAAACTCCGGTGTAAATAAGGTTTTAATGCGTTTATTGCATAGAGTGCTTGAATTTGATGTATAATTTGTTGTTGTATCATATATTCTGAACAACTTTATAACAAATTTCTTCACAGAGCCAAAATTTGGTGGATATGGGTCATTTTACCCTCACAAAAGCATATTCTGATTCTCCATTTTCAAATCAACACATCTGAAACAGTTCAAAATTTCAACAAATCGTGTTTGCATGTATATGGGATTCTATATGATCATTATATTTATTGATAAACATTGATTAACTGTCAGCAGGTTGGATATGAATTTTCGAAGAAAATATGTTTCAGCCACACCATCTGGTAGCTTTCTGATCAGCGATGCTTTCTCCATTAGCTTATTTATTTTCATTTTTTATCTATTTGTATAACTGTTTAAGCTGAATTTTTTGTTCACACTTTTGTTTTGCTGTGTGTGAGGAGTTAGAACTTAAGGGGGCTTTATGTTATCTGATTAATCTTTCTGCTAACTATGTTTTCAGGGGTTTTGATGTTAGAAGGGAATGACATGGTGGAATGAAATCTGGATTTCCAAATTCTGCTTCCAAACATACCTTAAGATTCTTAACTGATACTTTTATTCCTTACTTACTCTTTTTGCAATTAATCATGACTGTTGTAGGTGCCATTCTTCAACATAGGGATCAATACAATGGTTACATTTTCACACGTTGGAGGCAATTATGCAGTAGGAAATCCAACTTAATGAACTCCAACATTATATTTTTCTTTGAAATTTCAGCCAATTTCGAGCTTATCTAAAATAGTTTTTCGTTTATTAACCAAAAAATGTGTTGAAAGGAAATATTCAAAGACTAAAATCTTTTATATTAAACTTATGGATGTATTATCATCACCAATAGTGAATGCTTCAGCAATAAATCCCTAAATCAATGCAAGATGTTATGTTTTGAAAAAATATGAAAGAATTTTTGAATTTTTTTTAATGTTGAATTAGGTTATAGTTACCGGTCAATGTGGGAAACGTAGTGAGAAAAGAGAGTTCTGGTACGGTCTCCCTGTTGTGCCCATAAGTAAAGGTAATTTCAGCTCTTAAAAAAATTTCTTAATACATTATTTATGCTTTGTTAAAAATGGTATTATCAATTATGTGTATTTGTTTCTTTTTTAAATTTGTAATGTTCGTTGTAAAAAGTTGTGACATTGTTGTATAGTAACATTACATGAATTTATAAATATGTTCAAAAGAATTTGGTCAATTGACAACCACTGCCAGCTCAGGTTAAAATCTATTTTTTCTTTGGCTCAAGTCAAAATTTCAGTCCTCATTCTTATCAAGCATTTGATGTTCAGAAAGTTTGATTTTTTTTTTTTTAATTTGTTAGTTAAAATGATCATTTTAACCTTTTTATCCAATTTGGTAATTTTATCGGATTTTTTTTTCGTTAATTGACCCATTTAAACAGAAAAAAAAAATTGATATGAAACTCTTAAAAGAGGAAATATAATTTTTTTGGTTAAAGAATTCATTTAGATCATTTTTATCAATTTGCCCATTTTTGTTCAATATACAGGGACCATATATGTTAGTTTTCTTAAAAGGAGGGAAAATGACTCTCAATTGGTGCTTGATTTGGTTATACATAAAGTCAAGCTTCCATTTTGTAGTCTAAATAAAATTGATCTAGATTTTTTTATTTTTTTAATATAAATTCATTAAATGGAATCTTTTAATTTTCTCAAGTTTTTATTTTTCTTTTTTAAATTGATGCAAACTATAGTGCTATAAAACCTACTTTCATGCTATTAGGAACACAATAAAATTTATTTAGCTACTTCATAGTTTATTCTCTAATTTTATGCAGATATTCAGGAAGGACAATCATGAGAGGAGGATTTCAAAGTGTTTATTACCGAATCCCAGATTCTTTCATAAATGAGCCTTGTGGAAAGCTAAGTTTTTTGGGTAAACAGTTCTGTAAACTACCCCTGCATACTATTTTTTATAGTTAGAAATTTATGATTCTAACAACATCAGACCAAAGTGCTCCAGCATATTGTTTTTATAATTAAAAAAAATGATTTTAATATTTTTTGACCAAACTGCCCCTGCATGCTATTTTTATAGTTAAAATGTTTGACCGGTCGAATGTTTATTTATGTTATAGTGTTTTATTTCTTCCCAATTTATGCAAAAATGATTCACATTTTTACCACTTATGCAACAAGGTCGTGCTTTTTTGTTTACCAATTTATGCAATATTCACGGTTTTGGTCTTATAATGAAATGTAGTTCGAAATCATATGTAGGAAACTATTTTGTTGCATAAACTGGTAAATTGGAAAGTACAATGCTATAAATGGTGAATAAATACAGTTTTAGCATCCAATTCAGGGTAGAAAAGAAACTATTGTTCGTTCCTAGGATGTCGTAACCGGAACTGGAACTGTTTAATGTGAAGTAAAATCCATTTATTTTTATACATTTTCAGATTCTTGATTCGTGTGTAATAGTAACACCCATTTTTTTTAAATGTCAGCATATGGAGGAATTCATGATTCAAGGAGACAATGAAGGACTTAAGTTGCATAGAAACAACCATTAGTCAGGCTGCAAAAGTTGTTATTAGAATAGATGTTCCTACATCTAAATGTGGCAAAGTTTGTAAATAACAATCGGTATATACTTATTTTGAATATGCAAAGAATTGGGTTTCTTGAGTTTGAAATCCTCATCCATGCATAAATAAATATTTATTCATGAAAAAGTTTTACTGATGATGGAAACCTTGGTATATTGTGCTTTTGATGTATGACATTCGATTGTTTGTCAATGTTAGTTGTTAACTTATAGCAAGATATCAACTACAATACAATCCATTGCTACAATGTACATTCATTTTCTAATCGCATATTACAACATATTAAATTATTATGCGTTTGTAAATGTGCGAATTGTAGTGAATAGCAACGTACTTTACTATGTCTACAATTCAGGCAATGTACTATATTTCACACAAAAACAACACCTTCTATTGTCTTTTGTTAGTTTTCTTTAACATGATTGACGAATCCAACCCCCGCGAAGCGGGGTTTCTTATCTAGTTTCTATCATTCTTATCTTTTTTTTACAACTTCGATTTTTCCCAATAACGTGAAATTATTGGGTGAAACCCATAAACAGTTGTCTCCGCTGCTAACTAAAATAAATCCATTTTAATCTAAAATGGAATCATATAATCAAAGATTGTTTATATCATTTTATGCCAAGTTTTACTCTTTTAATAACCATCAAATTCAACATCTTCATAGCCAAACCAAGGAGATACGATAGATCTAGACCACACCATATGTAATCTAAAATGATATTTTCAACTAATTTAAACTAAAATTAGAAGAACTTACCTTAACTTCTAAAGAAATCTTAAATATCTTCACAACCTTGAATATCCGAATTCTCCTTCGAATCTCAGTCGTTTTTTGCAATTCTAATGGGGTTTAAACTTGATTTTTCATACTATTTATAATGCCTAAGTCTAAAACCGATGAAACCCTTTCATTTGCTCGTATTTAACTGGCCCAAGCAAGGTGGCGGTTTTGAACATTAAACCTCATAATTTGTATATAATTAACCCATTAACTGGGAACTAATCCTCTTTTTTATATTGATATAATCAGATTATATATATTATATATTTTTATTTTTGACACAAGTTATTACAAACTTCCCCCATTAGAAAAATTACGTCCTCGGAATTTGAATTAATTAAATAAAGGAGGGTATTACTCCCACCACTCCTTCACTTTTCCACTTCTCTTCCTTCGATGCCTCTTCCCGACTCTTTCTCAAATCATCTAGTAAGCTGGTGGTTATGTTCATCTTCATCATTCGAATCTTAGGTGGTTTTCTTCTTTCCTTACGACTTAATGCATCAGCTACCACATTTGCCTTCCCCAGATGATACAATATCTTACAGTTGTAATCTTTTAATAGTTCCATCCACCGTTGTTGTCTTATGTTCAAATATTTCTGATCAAACAAGTTTTTAAGACTCTTGTGATCAGTGAAGATTTGACACCTTGTCTCATACAAATAATGTCTCCAAATCTTTAAAGCGAACACTACTGCAGCCAACTCCATATCATGTGTTGGGTATTTACGCTCGTGAACCTTCAATTGTCGTGAGGCATAAGTAATCACCTTACCTTTTTGCATCAAAACACACCCCAAAAGTAATTTGGATGCATCACGATAAACAACAAAGCCATCATTGCCTTCTGGTAAAGATAATACTGGTGCACTGCTAAGTTTTTCCTTTAGGACGTTGAAGGCATTATCTTGCTCTGGCTTCCATTCGAGCTTCACATTTTTCCTTGTCAGGGTAGTTAGCGGTGCAGCTATGTCCAAGAAGTCTTGTATACACCTTCGATAGTATCCTACGAACCCATGAAAACTTCGAACTTCTGACGGGGTTCTTGGTCGTTCCCATTTTTCAATCGCCTCAATCTTTGCTGGGTCCACCTTGATACCATGTTCGTTTACAACATGTCCCAAAAACTGGACTTCCCGAAGCCAGAACTCGTACTTCAAAAATTTGGCAAATAATTTTTCTTTCCTCAGTAAACTAAGTGTTACCCTCAGATGTTGCTCATGGTCTGCCTTACTTTTAGAGTATATCAAGATCTCATTGATAAATACAATTACAAACTTGTCTAGGTATGGATTGCACACCTGGTTCATCAGATCCATGAACGCAGCTGGTGCATTGGTCAAACCAAATGGCATTACTAGAAACTCGTAATGACCATACCTAGTTCGGAAGGTTGTCTTTGACACATCTTCTTCCCTGACTTTCAGTTGGTGATACCCCGACCGCAAATCGATCTTTGAGAAGTAACTTTCCCCTAGAGTTGATCAAATAGATCATCTTTTCTTGGTAACGGATACCGGTTCTTTATAGTCACCTTGTTTAACTCCTTGTAGTCAATGCACATTCGCATTGTTCCATCCTTCTTCATAACGAACAGTACTGGCGCACCCCACAGTGAGGTACTGGGCCGAATAAAACCCTTGTTGTCACTGAGCCATCAACTCCTTCATTTCGATTGGTGCTAACCGATAGGGTGTACAAGATATCGGTGCTACTCCTAGGGTAAGATCGATTCGAAACTCCACTTGCCTATCTGGTGGCAAGCTAGTTAGGTCATCAGGGAGCACAACTTGGAGCTCACGTACAACTGGTATGTGTGTTGTTTTAGGTTTGTCCTGCTTGGCATCGAGAACATAACCCCAATAGCTTTACCATTCCTCTTTTTGGCACCCAAACTTGAACAATCCTATTTTCACAATCTATGATTGCTTAGTTTCTGACAACCAATCCATCCCTATAATGATATCAATACCACCTAGGGCTATATGTAATAATTTTAACGACACTACACCACCTTTTACATCGATACAACAATCATCATATTCCTCTCTTACTACTACCCAATGATCGTCAGCAGTTTCAATTTCCAAGGCATGTTCAAGAGTCTTTGCATTTCTACCCAGGTTTTTGCAAAAAGTAGTAGACACAAAAGATCTATTTGCACCAGAATAAAATAATACCCTAGCATGAATTGAGTTTACTAGTAAAGTAACTGTCACCACATCCGGGGTCTCCTGAGCCTCCTGAGCCGTCATGCAAAAAGCTCAAGCTTTTTGTCTACGAGTGTCAGCCTTTTTATCCATCGACTAATTGTATGTTATCCTGCCTTGATTGCTATTAACTTTACTTTGGGGACATTCCAATTTAATGTGGTTAGGGGACCCACACCCGTAACATACCCTTCATGTCTTACATTCTGTAGCTATGTGCCCTGGCTTCCCACACCTGTAGTAAACTTTTTGATTCAAGTTACACTCCCCCTTATGATAACGGTTGCATTTCGAGCATTGCTTTACTACAGAACCTTTATCAACCTTACGTTCTTTCCCTAAAGTCTTTTCCTTCTTAGAATCATTATTCGTACCATCCCATTTTCTTTTCCCCAAAGCCTTGTCTTCAGCTTGACGATTCTTCTCATGTTCGCGGCTTTTTGTGGCATCTACAACCGACTGGAAGGTCCCTGGTTTCTGAATTTGCACAAATTCGTAGATAGCTGTTCTCAATCCCCATATATAGAGTTCCACCCTTCTTTCTTCTGTAGAAACGTAAAATTCGGCAAACCTAGCTTTCTATGTGAACTTAGTGGTATACTCCCTCACAGTCTTGTTCCCCTGTTCCAACCTTAGTAATTCTTCCTCTAACTGCTTAACCATTGTTCGTGGGCAAAAATTTTCTTTAAATATTATCATAAACTCATCCCATGAAATCCTCTTGGACGCCTTATGCCCCCTAACTGCCTTCACCATGCCCCACAAATGTATTGCCTCCCCCTTTAACATTGTCGCAACCTGAATCACCTTGTCCTCATTCACACACTTGCTAGTATCAACTGTTCCCTCAATCTCCATAATTCATGTTGATTACAAAACATGATCAATTTCTCCATTAAATATGGATGGCTTACAATTCATGAACAACTTGTAATTACAACCTCGCCGATCGCGGCTGTCATGATGCCTTGAGGGTTGTGCAACACTTGGTTCCTGATTCATAATTGGTGTACTGTACTCATAGTCTTCTTCACCTCCACCCAAGTTACCTTCATATTCACCCATTATAGCTTCTCGTGCCTGAGCAACTACATCGGGAAAAGTGGCTCGAATTGCACAAGCAATCTCATCAGCCAACTCTTCTGTGGTGATTGTGTTTGCCGTACGACCCCTTCCGCGACCTCGACCTCAACCGCGGAGGATTCTGAAGCTGCCATGGGCCGATTTTATAGGTATTGGTACTGTAACAGCTCCTCAGCCTCTTTTTCTACCCCTACCTCTTCCTTGGCCTCGTCCACGACAAGCATTTGGGATTAATGGGGTTTCTGGTAGATCTCCTGGTACTCTAACGTAAGCTCCAATTGGGATGATTTCTTCCTCTGGAGTGACCCTAGTAAACCTCCCAGATCTTCGTGAAGACATGTTAACTACATATTTATGTTTATAACACAATAAGTATAACAAACATAAATTTTATTCCAAATTATCAAAACTTCAAAAAGAGACATATGTCTTGTTCACATCAAGTCACTTAAGACAACAAACAAGAAAAAAAAACAAATCATTCCACTCCTACATTCTACTCTTTAAAAACGATATCATAATATTTCAATATTCGCTTTCCCTCATGCAAGTACTTCCTTATTTTTTTAGATTTTGATCTTCGGGACCACTTTGAATGACCAGCACCTCGGCCTGAGGTGGGTCTCTTCCAACCACCTTATCTAGGAATCCGTAAGTCGCGGCCTTAGCTTGTTTTGCCCGAGCCACAAACCCTTCCCACAACTTAGTGATAGTGGGTTTCCTTAGCTCCAAAAGCTCCTATTCCAGCCTTCGTATCTTGTGCTTGCTTTTCTCAGCAGCCTCAACCCATATTTGGTTCTATTGTATGATCCTTGACCTCTGCTTATCTATCTCTTCAATCTTTCTTTTCAAATTGTGGATCTCGAGCTATGCCTGTGGAATTTCATCTTTATAAAGTCGCTCCCATTAGGTACCAGGACTAGTTGGCTTATACTCCACATAGGGCACATGGAACGTTTCATATCTTTGTTCCAAATGGTACTCCACGCGATTTCCCCCTGGTTCCTCCTCGGGGCCTTCTTCCGGTTCCTCATCAGGGTCTTCCTCGGGTTCCTCCTCAGGATCTTCGTCGGATTCCACCTCAGATTCCACATCCTCGTCTTCTTTATCCCGCTCAGAGAGGTTGAGTGCGGTCGTTGGTTCCAGACCGCCTTCCGAATCAGAGAGCTCTAACTCGACCTTCAACTTCTCATGAGGAAGTCACCCACTATTACCCTCAACTGACACCCCACCATTGACAACTATTTTTCCACGATCCATAGTATCTAAAAACGAGACACATTCCAGATTAGGTGATGTACCGCTTCCCCCGTTTAAACTTAGGCATTTAAACAATGACTAATCTACTTAAACAACTCTCTGATACCAACTTGTAACGCCCCAAAATTTCAAATACCAATATTAACTTAACATGGTCTCTAAAACTTCTAAAATTCGAAAATTCAAATACTAATATTGTTATTAATAATAATTGCGGAAGCGAATAGAAATTTAAATAAACACTTGGCGCGTTACGTCCTCCTCAAAGCTTGCCACCTTATTCAAGTATGAGCTTTAACTTTTCCATTCCCACTGCCACTCACTACGTTATTTCCTGGGTTGCGTGCATTTTTAGATTCTAATGGGTAAGCCTAGGGCCTAGTGAGTTTGTGGTTTTCATGCATATTGACGTCAACAAAATAAAAACAAATGCAACAATTTATCAAATATAATGTGTTTCCTTTCTTACCACCCTTGGTGATACATAAGGGAACTACTGCCATTTTCAGGGAACAAATCCCTCCGCCGGGCACAACAAATATGCTTATGACTAATTAATCAGAGCGTAAGCTCTCCACCGCATACTACACCCTGTACATCGACTGCTAATAAGACCGTGTAGAAATACACCTGTTCCCAATATATATGTCACCCACTATTTTCACCATTTTATATGAAATAATTCATAAAAATTCACACAAATATTCATAGCAATAAAAACAGTAACATGTAACTGCAAATCATTTAGAATCAACTTTTCTTGCAAACAACCACAAAATTCACACGAAACTCACCTTGTTGGCATTATGTCTTAACCAAAGTTTATCACGTTACACGCACCCTACATTTAACCAATATATTTTTCCGAGGACATAATCCTATAAATATCTTATGATTTCATGGTGTGAGGTTCGACTATTCGTACTTGTTTTGCCAGCTAATATTTTAGTTTTCATGCTAATATATATATATATATATATATATATATATATATATATATATATATATATATATATATATATATATATATATATATATATATTAAAGCATAACTAATTATTTATTAAATAAATTGGGTAGAAATATTTAATTACCAAAACTTCAAGGGCTAGAATGCAACTCTTGATAACAATAAAATTAATCGGCAAGATGCTAAAACTGTAACGATTAAACATATAATATAATAGTTCAAAAAGATGACAAGGGATTTAAAACATGAAGGCCTTTTCTGTAACTATTTGTTGGATTTGCAAAACAAGTGAATTTAAATGCGTATGGATGGAACAATCAAATAGGCAGTGCTTTTGACAACTGGCCCACTAAGAAAATTTACTATGATATATCTATTCATAAATTAGATGACACGTTTTGTAAGCCCACCCATAGTAATTGACCCGAATTGTCCTCCTTCTTAACACGCTATTTTTTTTTTTTTTTTTTTTTTTTCTATTTATGTCATTCCTATCTTTTGTTATAGCTTTGATTTTGTCCCAATAACGTCAACTTATTGGGTGAAACCCATAAACAGTTATCTCCGCTGCTAACTAAGGTAAATTTGTTTTAATATAATATAGAATCATATAATCAAAGATTATTTATATCATTTTATGCCAAGTTTTACCCTTTCAAAAACCATCAAATTCAGCATCTTCATAGCCAAACCAAGGACATACAATCGATCTAGACCACACGATATATAATCTAAAACGATATTTTCAACTAATTTCAACTAAAATTAGAAGAACTTACCTTATTTTCTAAAGAAATCTCAAATATCTTCAAAAACTTCAATATCCGAATTCTCCGTCGAATCTTAGTCGTTTCTTGCAATTCCAATGTGGTTTACACTCGATTTTTCGTACTATTTATAATGCCTAAGTCTAAAACCGATAAAACCCTTTCATTTGCTTGTATTTAACTAGCCCAATCAAGGTGACAGTTTTGAACATTAAACCTCATAATTTGTATATAATTAACCCATTAATTTTGAACTAATCCTCTTTTTTTTTATATTAATATAATCAGATTATATATATTATATATTTTTATTTTTGACACAAGTTATTACAAATACGCAGGAAACATCGTAAAATTGAAGACAACATGTAACATTGCAGACAAGGGGATAATTCGAGCAAAAGAAGGTAACAATTGGATTGAATTTGACAATAACTGAGAGTTTAATCATAATTCGCAAAATTGATCAATCACCTTGGGGATAAGGAAAGTCATTCATCTTACATAATTGATGAAAATATTGATAAGATCAGAAAACAGAGAGAAAAGATGAAAAGTAGAGATTTGTATATGGCTATACTAATCTATTTCTACAATGATATAAAATTAAATGACTGCTTGAAGAATGGAAGGAAAACAAATATGAATCGAGAAGAGACAATAAAAAACTCATCCATGGTTCTTGATAGAATTTAAAGAGATAAATCGATTATTGTTGTTGACAGAATAGTATCTAATTTTTATTTATTTTATGACTCTTTTTTTCTTAACCCCAAATTGCAGGGGGTGGTGAAAGCAGAATGCTGTATAGAGAGTGTAGTTTGAAATCTTCAATAAAGGCAGAAACATTCTTTGATGAATAATTGGTGGTAAATGAAATCGTCAATTAAAAAAAATAGGTAATCGGAGAATCAGTTTGTTGAAGGTATATTTTGAGATGCCTTCGATATGGTTAAATGGGGGCAAGGGAATAATCGGAAAGTAAGAAAAAGCTCAGTTTGGTGAATAGTTAAAGTGGAGCCTCAAAATGATTCATAATGTTTGAGAGACAGGGTCATAATAAGAAAGTTTAGGACGTTTAGAGGCATGGGCATAAACAGGAAGTCGAAGGTACATATGATCATCAATGGTGGTTGTCAGACAAGATAGAAACAAAACAGGAGGAGGAGGAGGGAGAGGGTGGGGCTGTTTTAATGGTTTCGGTGGAGGGGAGAGGGGAAGAGGGTGCTTGGTTGGGGTAATGTATGGGTCATTTCTAATATTTTAATTTCATAAAAAAAAATAAAAATAAAAAAAAATATTTTAAGGATGAAATTTCAATTTGAAGTGCGTTAACCATTAACATTTTATTTCAAATTTAACAAAGCTTCATCTACAATAAAAATTTCTCAAAAGGATAAAATGTAGTGAAACTATTTTATATTTTAGTTAAAGTAAATTATAAACTTAGATAACACTTTTATGGTTTACTCTCAAAATCTTTGTCCCAATAGAAGAGATAAGAAACAACCTAGTTCGAGAAACACACGCAAATAATATATTAAATATAATTTTTTGAAAAAAAAACATTTTTGTTGGTATGTTTCAACAAGAAAATGAATAACATGTTAAAAACCAAGAAACCTTACATTTTTTTCTAATTACATGAAAAACATATTTAAAAACCAACAAAAGCATTGCATATTTTATTGAATAACATGTTATTTTTTTCATTATATTTATCAACATAGTTATTTGAAACTTTGACATAAAATTTTGTTACCTTCTCTCTTTTCAAACGACATACTTGGAGCTTTTTCACTTCCAATGGAGTTTTCTAAAAGCACAATCTTAGTGATTTTGCAGCTGTTGTTATTATGGAATAGAATCTTTTATATCAATGGATGCTATACATCCATCATCAGCTTTGGCGACTCACTGGCTGACACGGGCAACATTAAAAAGCTTGCCTCCGTGTCCCATGCAAAGGTTGAGTCTCTTTGGCCGCCATATGGTGAAACCTTCTTTCATCAACCCACTGGTCGTGCCTCCAATGGACGCCTCATTATTGACTTCCTTGGTAACTCATTTTCGGTTTGAAACAATTCATATATAGTGATAGTTGTAGATATGTGACATCTATTTTTGAATGACAAAAAAATACCCAAGACCTCCTAGTTAATAGTTAGATTATAATATTCATGTTAGCCAAGTGGGCTAGCCTCAAGTTGTAGATATGTGACATCTAGTACATAGTATCTAATGAAGTATGTATTGTTGCATGGGTTAAAGTTAAACGTTGCATTTTTCTGAATAAAGTTGTTCATGTTCTATGTGACTTAATGAAATTACATTTTCTTTTTGTTGTTCCTTAAGCTGAGAGTCTAGGGCTGCCATTGATACCGCCTTTTCTACATGACAATGAGAGTGACAATGTGGTGTTGTTTGAACAAGGAATTAATTATGCGGTGGTGTCTGCAACAGCGTTGGATACATCTTTTCATGAAGCAAGAGGAACTATTAATCCTACAGCAAATGTATCTTTAGGAGTTCAATTGGCATGGTGTAAACAATCATTGCTTTCTATTTGTAGTAACGCTTCAGGTAATCGAACATACATATTATATGCTTCTACTATATATCAATTGCACCAACCATACGTGTTAATAAAATTTCTTATATATTGGAAAGGATTATAATTTGCTAAAAGGAGAAAGATTTTGGTGTAAAATTTTGAGATTCTAACACAATTTAGTAAGTTCTATTGATTATAATTGTTTGCAGATTGTAGAAACTTAATTGGACGTTCTTTAATCCTAATGGGAGAGATTGGTGGAACCGATTACAACAATCCAATAATGCAAGATAAATCAATCGACGAGGTTCAATCATACGTCCCCCTTGTTATTGATACCATCATCTCAGCAATTAATGTAACTACTCAAATCATACAAAACTATATTTTAAACAATCACTACCAATAACACCACTCACAATATTCTTTTCTAGTGTATAACTTTCTCATAGTTTTAAATACAGGAAGTAATTGATATGGGTGCACAAACACTGGTTGTTCCAGGAACCTTTCCAATTGGGTGTTCTAGTTCAATTCTAACATTACGTGGTTCTCAAAACAAACAAGACTATGATAACATAACCGGTTGCCTAATCAAGTTTAATAAAATTGCCGAATACCACAATGAAGTGCTGCAAGCAAAACTAAAACACCTTCGAGAGCTTCATCCTAATGTCATCATCATCTATGCTGATTATTACAATGCTGCCATGCAAATTATCTATTCTCCAGTTAAATTTGGTACATAACATGTTGTAAAATCTTGCTTCTGCTTCAATGAAAGGGGGTCCAAGGTTTAATTCTTGGCACGTCCAAAATATTGCTAGTGCTACACAATTTCCCATATTATTAATTTATTTAGGATCCTGATGTTCTTATTGGGATGGAATTCAAAATTTTCAGGATTCACAAATGGGGTTCTGAAGTCGTGTTGTGGAGGTGGAGGTCCCTTGAACTACAATAAATTTGTGCTATGTGGACATGCATTCTCGACTGTATGTGATGACCCCGATGCGTATGCTTACTGGGATGGAATACACTTTACAGAAGCGGGATACAAAATAATTTTCAAGAGTTTATTTCAAGGCCAATATACTACACCCCGCTTTAATTCCTTGTGTCCTATACCTACACCTACATCAGCATCACAATAAACTATTTCATATATTGTTTCACTTTCTGTAAACTACATACATAATTAAAATAAAATAAATGGCGTCCATAATCCATATAGAATGTTTAGTGAGTAGTAACCATTCAAGGGTTTAAAATGAATCACAATAGATGTCATGTTGGTATTTAATAGATATGGAATCGGGATGTGTTTGGTTCAATTTACGGAATGGTACCAATTATGAACCAACGCGGGTTGTATGGTACCTTTTTTTAAAACGTAGGGGTTATTTCGTACTTGTATTCAAATGCATGTGTTGTGAAGTAGTTTTCTTGGCCAATTATATGATTACGTAAATAACGAATCTATTGAATTTAATAATAACTTCAAAGAAAAAGAAGTATAACAGTAAAGGGGCGTTTGGTTGAGAGGATGTTTTTGTAAGGAATTAGAATATCCTTAGACATGTTTTTTAAGAGATATCATGAAATTGAATTCTATTGGTTGCTTTCTAAACCAAACACACCAGATAATGGAATTAGAGATTCCAATTTCACTGTAATCTAGGAACCAAGATTCCCTAATGTAATATAAAGTCATTTAAATTCGTTTGCAACATGGCTTGCAAAACAATCAATCACTCATCACAAAGAAAAAGTGCTCTGAAGTCTAAACATATCAAATTAAGACAATTTAAACCCATAATTTTCTTATAATATGGAAATAAGAAGAGGGTGTTTGAATGTGTACTTAAATAAGTTTAGTGTGTTTTTCCAAAACAATTTTGGGTTAAAATAATCAGAATAAGAAGAGGGTGTTTGAATGTGTACTTAAATGGTTCCCAGCATAACAAATGGGACTTTTCATGTTATGGGTATATAACCCCGTTTCAAAACAACCACCAAGTTCTATTACTGCTACTAGGAGACAATGTGTGCATTCTAGAAAGCTGTATGACCTATTTTTAAAAAACACAAATTATTTGACTTTTTTATCAGGACTTCATACCATTAATGTCAACAATGGCCATATCATCCCTATCTTGATGACCGAAGTGCTTATTTCTATTCAAATTAATCAAGTTAATGCTCATATCTTGTTTCTTTTTTATATCAGTTTTTTCTCATGTAGAACACAAGTAATCATTAAGGTGATGCTTATATTGTATATTGCAGTGTTCTAAAAGGCGTGCGTCAAGGCGTTCAATGGCGTGAGGCGTGGCTTTGCCGTTATGTAAAGCCCCATAACGTTGTTGTTAGACATCGTGCGTGGCTACGCATGATATGACATGCCATGGCACGTTATGGCGCGTGTTTTTTCGTTTGAGACATGTTTTTTCTCTCTTTGTTATGTCTTTTCTAATCGGAGACACAAGTATTGTGTTTTTTGTTAACAATTTTGTTATTAGTTATTGATATAACACTTCTAAAAAGTAGTTATATTTAATTTAAATTTATATTTATGTGGTAATACAACTATAAATTAATACCAATCGCTGCCTTACATCACGCCTTGAAAAATGCCATGGCTCATTATGCTTGAGGCTTAGCCTTGTCGCCACACCACACCTCACGCCATTTAAAACCTTGGTATATTGTATTATTATTTATACATGTATCATTTTTTTTTATCAATTGATGTATATAAATCTATTTACTTTCATGTATATACTACTTTTGACCAATGGTCTAGAATTACATGAAAATACAGTCAGCTTGAATAAATTACATCAAATTAATACTATATAATAAAAAGAATTGAACTTAGTTCACAAAAGATGTACTCTAATGCACTTTGATGGTTATAAATATAACACTAATTCTGCATCAGATACCTTCAATCCCTCCATTGATATTGTTGTAGCTGTAACACCAAAATCGTAAGCAAAGATCATACACCTGTAACAAAATAAAATTTTAAATCAATTTTTTTCAATTTAAAACACTTTTATCTCAATAATAAAATCACAAAATTTCACATGGTCAAATCATCAAATCTCATATCCAAAAACTGTATATACATCAAATCCAGGATCCTCCAAAAACAAATCTTCAAAGCAAGTGTGTGTATAATCAAGCTGATGCCTTATCGTGATCCTAAGAAGTACCCGAAACACATAACACATAACACGGAAAGAACGAAGCTTGGTGAGTTCCCCCAAAATACCACACACATCACATTAGCCACTCGCGGCTAACTTAATACGACCCACTGGTCAGTGTGTTCCAGTGGAGACCCTCCGGTCACACAACTCGGGTGGACCCTCTGACCCTAACTTAATAAATTCACAACAATAAGCATAATCCACAAAGAAAAAAATGTTGAGTATCAAAATACACAGATAAGCACATAAGACATCTCAAGCACTCAACGATACCACTCATGGTAAGTATAGTGAGAAGACTCACCTCGTAAGCTAGCTAGTAAAGTATCGTACTCGGAAATCTCGAACTAGCCTCCGCCTAACACATAGGATGATTATCCCTAATTAATATTCTAATCATACTCAAATATACCAAAGGTTGTTTGCTCTTTCTCTCTAACTCTTGGGATGGGTAAAAGACCATTTTACCCCTCCATGGTCTCTATTACTCATGTTGACCAAACCCTCAAGTCAACATAAGTCAAACTCGAGTCAATAGTCCAGGTTTGACCTGACTCGGCGAGTGCACTCACGTGACTCGTCGAGTCCACTCATTCCTCAGAAGTCTGGTGAAGGTCCACCTCGTCAAGTTAATCCCTAACTTACCGAGTTATAGTATGGCCAGCTCATCGGGACTAACGCTAACTGACTCGGCCAGTCAACTCATCGACTCAATGAGTCCGTTGAGACCCATGTTGCAAACAAAAGATCTCAAGGAAGAAAACCCTCTCACACTCTAGATCTAAGCTCTCTAGGATCACTAATCATGTAAAGCCATAAGCTTTACATTCATGCATGGAGCTTAGGGCTTGAAATTACAAAAACATGCTCTATTAAGGGTTTTTCGCTCAAGTCTCTATTATGGCTAAATAAAGCAGGGATCTTTGGACTCTAGGTACCTCATAAAGTCCAGATCTGATGTCAAAATCTCTATATGTGCTTAAAACATCCAATGTCCCAATATTAGATAGAAAAGAAGTCCTAAACTTCAATAATATGGGATCTACCCAAACTAATATGAATAGTAACAGATCTAATAGCCTCCTCTTGTTCATTGCTTGAAATCCTTCTAGTCTCTTGCAAAGATGCACCAAGATACTCAATTTTAGCTTACACTCTCTCTATTAGGGTTTCTCTCAGTGAAGGTAAGCAGCTGTTGAGCCACAATTGAGGCTATAAGTGCCCTTAAATAGGCCCCAAACCTGGGAATTTAGGGTTTCACTTCACATCGTCTACTCGGTGAGTCGACTCTCTAACTCGTCGAGTAAATCATTAATCCCACGTAGCACAACGCGACTTTACTCGGCGAGTTGTAGCACCGACTCTATGATTTTATCAATAGTCCTCAAAATAAATAAATAAACAATATACATAGAAGTCCGGATGTTACAATACTCCCCCAATAGAATAAGAGTTCTCCCTCGAAGTCATGCTCTGGAAATAACTCCGGGTACTGCTCTTGCATCTCGAATTCCGGCTCCTAAGTCAACTCGGACTCTCTCTGATGTTGCCACTGGACCTTAACCACAGGAACCTCTTTGTTACTTAAAACTTTCACCTTTCGATCCAGGATTGTAATCGGCCTCTCAATATAATCCAGGTTGGCATCCACATGGATGTCCTCTAATGTTACCACTTCCGTCTCATCGGCTACACTCTTGAACAGCTGAGACACGTGGAAGGTGTTATGGATCTGACTCAACTCTGTAGGTAGCTCTAGCCGGTATGCTACCTTACCCACTTTGGTGGTCACTTTGAAAGGGCCAATGTACTGGGGCCCCATTATGCCCATTTTCCTAAATCAAATCACCCCTTACCAAAGGGGCTATCTTTAGGAGTACGAAATCTCCGACCTGGAACTCTAGCTTGGATCGTCGCCTGTTCAATAACTCTTCTGGCGACTCTGGGTTGTGAGTAACCTCTGCCTGACCTGCTAAATCTACTCATTCTTCTTTAGTACTATCTTAGTGCCACCCATCACATGCTGCCCTACCTCTCCCCAGCAAATGGGAGTCCGAAACCTCTTCCCATAAGGAAGTTCAAAGGGAGGCATACAAATACTCGAATGATGGTTGTTGTTGTAAGAAAACTCAGTTAAGGGAAACTAAGTGTCCCTACTTACTCCGAAGTCCATAACACATGCAGACAACATGTCCTCAAGCATCTGAATTGTTTGCTTGCTCTGTATATCTGTCAGTGCATGGTATATAGTGTTGAAATGCAGTCGGGTACCCATCTCCTCATGAAATTTCTTTAAGAATTTGTAAGTAAAGCACATGTCTCGATTTGAAACAATCGAGATTGGTACTCCATGCCGAGCCACCACCTCTCTTACATAAATCTCGGCCAATCTTTTTACAATGAACTGCTACTGATAGCTAGGATGTGAGCTCTCTTCGTCAGCCAGTCCACAATTACCCAAATCGTGTCAGCGCCACATGTAGTTGTTGGTAACTTGGTGATAAAGTCCATAGAATTCTGTTCCCACTTCCACTGGGAATTTGCAGAGGCTACTATGGACCATGTGGATAGTGGTGCTCTTCCTTAACCCAGCGATAGGTCAAGCACCTCTCAACTACCCAAGCAACATCCCTCTTCATATAGGGCTACCAATAATCTCTCTTTAGTTCCAAATACATCTTAGTGGCCCCAAGATGGATTGATAATATCGATCTATGTGCCTCCTCCATCAGTATACACTGAGCTCCACCTGTATAGGGCACCCAAATCCACCCTCGGAAAGTCATAAACTGACGACCATTCCATCACAAACTTAGACACCTGCCCAATCACTCGCTTCCTCTTGCAGTTCTACGGTCTTAAGGCCTCCACCTGGGCCTCTAAAATGGTATCTAAGACTGAAGTCATCATCGTTATCCTCATACACACACCTCGGATTGGAGCACTCTCGGCTCTACGACTTAGGGCGTCGGCTACCACATTAGCATTGCTTGGATTATACAGGATCACACAGTAATTGTCTTTCACCACATCTAACAATCTCCTCTATCTCATATTTAGGTTAGGATGATCCATGAGATACTTTAGGATCTTATGGTCCGTGTATATGATACATCAAACCTTGTACAAATAGTGGCGCCGAATCTTGAGGACGAACACCACCGCCCCCAACTGTAGATCGTGGGTGGGATATCTCGTCTCATGAAGCTTCAACTTCCTTGACACATATGTTATCACGTGCCTCCTCTACATGAACACCACACCCATTCCTGATATAAATGCATCGCATTATACCACAAAGTCCTCCACTCCCTTAGGAAGGGCTAACACAAGGGCTTCGTACAATCTCTGGTGAAGCATCTCGAATGAGGCCTGCTGCTCGAGACACCAAATTAAAGTAACACCCTTCCTTGTCAACCTGGTGAGTGGGATGACAATTTTGTAGAAATCTATGATGAATCGCTGATAATAGCCAGCTAATCCCAGAAAAATTCTGATCTCGGTACCTCGCATCGTAGAATTGCCTCAATCTTGATCGGGTCGACCAATATCACATTTTGAATAATGAGATGTCCCAGGAACTGGACCTCTCGTAACCAGAATTCACACTTGGCGAATTTGGCATACAGTCTCTTCGATCTCAAAACTCTAAGAATATCTAGGATGCTCCTCATGCTGCTTTCTGGATCTCGAATACACCAAGATATTGTCGATGAACATGATCACCGATCGATCCAGCATAGGCCTGCACACCCGGTTCATGAGATCCATGAACGTTTTTGGTGTATTGGTTAGCCCAAAAGGCATCACCGGGAACTTGTAGTGCCCATAACGAATCCTAGACGTTGTCTTCTAGATATCCTCCTTACAGACTCTCATTTGATGATATCCTGACTTCAAATTGATCTTGGAAAATCAAGACGCCCCCTGCAACTAATCGAAGAAGTCGTCGATCCATGGACGTGGATAACGGTTCTTGACAGCCAGCTTGTTCAACTCCCGATAATCAACACACAGTCAGTATGTACCGTCCTTTTCTTGACAAAAAGGATCGGCGCTCCCCATGGTGTCACACCCCCAAACCAAGGTTGGCGGAAACGTCCGGGGGTGGAGGACTTCATGTATAGTATCATAACCATAATTTCAATAGTAATTTAAGCAAACACAACCAACATATATATAATTGAAAAATTTACATCACTTGTATGAATTTCATGTTTTAAAATCAGTTACAATATGTTGACAAAATATGAAAAGTTTGACGCCTTAACGTCCCATCCTCAAAAGCACTTGATTACCTTAGTTATTTCCTGAGAATACAAGTTGTTTGAAAAGTGTCAACACAAAGGTTGGTGAGTTCATAAGTTTTTGCTATAAAACTTAATAGAAGTCTTTCTCATGTAAATGTCGCGTTTGTTTAAGAAAAATCCGATATTTTCCTTAAAATCCTTATAATGTAGCCTTATGACCAAAGACCAAAATGTATAAGAAATCATTCTTACTTAGTAGAAATGTCATGAGTTTGAATTGATATAAAAAGTGAATTTAAATCAACCTAAAACCTACTTAGGTTTTATGAAATCCCGTAAACTTTATGAATTGTTATCTCCCTATGTGAGTCGCTATAATCATACTATGACTATGTGAGCCTGCCACGATGTTTCTCAGGCGTCGCGAAAAGGAAATGACATTTGTCACCCGTAGACCTGCAGGTCCCACTGTAGCTAGCAGCAAGGTGTGGGGTGTCAAACCCAATATAGATCTATATACAAGTATCACGTTCTCCCTCCAGGAGACTCTGATTATAACTACCAGGAATTATATTCCGCACTCGGACGTACGAAAAGAGAGATTGTCTCACAATTTAGGGTAACAAGTTTACGTATAATGTGTGTGAGTGTAAATCTTTTCTGTATAAATGTACCCTTTTAGTACGAGTGTGTTATGCAATATATCATAAACTATATCTATTATGGTTTATCTAAAACGTTTGTAATATGTAAGAACTCTTTTATTGAAATGTATTAGTGTTATGAATTCATTAAACTATACTTTTTATAGTTTAATATATGTGTTCAAAAATGAATGAATAATATTTATTATGAATGATTTCATTTTAGTTCATGATGATAAATTAACAAAGAAACGCATTCAATAATTAGAACTTATGATTACACACTTTGCTCAACATAATACAAAGTGTTATGATATTTACATGCTGTTGGCTAACTTTAGCCATTCTGCACTATTTTGGAAAAATCATACGAAGTCGAAAACTAGATCCGTAAATTCTGAGAGTTCACAAAATGTGTCTAGTTTACTCATAATTTTTATCATGTTTTTTAATGACTTCCAACATGGGTGAAAAATTCCATAATCACAGACTGGTCCGGATTGTTGTTTGAAATGATAGGCAGTTTTGTAAAAATCACCATAAATTGTAGAAAAATCGTATAGAGATGTGCAAGTAGTCATTTTAAAGATAAGAACTTGAACTATTTGCAACTTGTATATTTTGGAAAAAAAAATCTTTAAGATTCCCAAAACAATCCGTGAATGGAGTTGAACTTTTCTGATGAAGGCTGTTAGAAAAATTTAGTTATGTTCTTGGTGTTTTAACTTGTATTCCCCCCTTAAAAACTTGAGAAAACATGAAAATGTAGGGGTATGAACACACCTTAAGTGATTTCAGTAGATGATTGTTGAAGAATGGAAGTGTTTAATTCAAGAACACTTGGAGATGCCTTGAAGATTTTCGAGAATCTAACATCATAGTGTTGGAATAGTGTCTAAGGCTGCAACTATATTAGGTAAGTATTTGACCCGGTTGTGCATGGTCCTTTTGGGTTGCCTTCACCATAGCAACTTGATGGGATGATTTATTAAGAGAGAGTAAATATTATTAGTATATTATGAGAATAATATAAAGAATAATATATTGTTATTTGATTAATATAAGTCATAGAATTAATTGGAATTAATTTGGTGACTTAAAGAGATTAATTAAATAAGAGGGTATAAACTGTCAATTGTTTGATAGTTACACTTTAGACTGTAAATCCTTATCGGATAGAGTATGGAAGAATTCTAGGGCTTGGGATAGCCTCAAATTCGTCCAAGGGTTATCAAAGTAAGGATTAGGATCACTTAAAGTCTAAGTTATCCAATTAGGGTTTAAGCTGTAAACCTTAAGGAGTCTACAAGTATAAATACACCCCATGGGTGAGGGAATTCGACACACCATATAAAGTAAGGATACTCTGGTCGAATTCCTCCCATCTCCTCTCTCCTAAATCATCCTCCTTGCTATTGGTGTTTGTAAGCCATTAGAGGAGTGATAATTGTGACTCTAGAAGCTCCATGACAACAAGAACAACAAGGAATCAAGAGGTATGATTCTAGATCTGTTTCAATATTGTTTTTACATCTAAATAGTCATTAGAAGTCTTGGATTCAAAGCATGTTTGATTAGAAAGCCTAGATCCGAGCATTAGGGTTTTGCATGCGCACATAGGAAAGTTCTTATGGCTAAAACCCATCAGTGGTATCAGAGCCTAGCTTGGTTTGCTTTAAATTGTTGCTTGATTAACTGAAACAAACCTGCAAAATTTGATTTTTTGGTTTATGAGTAATGGACTCGGCGAGTTCCAAAGTGGACTCGGCGAGTAGGCCTGACTCGGCGAGTCCCTTTGTGTACTCGGCGAGTCCAGGCGTCAGGAATGGCCAAATTCAGGATTTTTTCATAATTATCTTATGGAAACTTACCTTAATCATAATAGATCAACCTAAATCCGATTTTTTGATATATATGACTATTATCTTGATCTAGTTAAAGGTATTTATCAACTAATAAAATATTTAATTTCCTTATATGATAATTAATTAATTATTTTAATTATTTTGGTAATTATCTTTCAAAGAAATCTTGAATTATCAAATATAGATAATTAGGATATTATTTGTTACTTGGAATTATTTGTTATTTGATCTTTTATGTTTTAAATGTTTAAAACTAGTCCTCATAGTTTTGAAATTTATGTTTTGTGATTAAAAGTTTAATTTAGAGAACTTAAAATTTCAAACCCTAGATTTTAAAAGGTTTAAAATACGACCCTATACTAATATGATATTACTAGAATAATATATATATGTATAACTAAATGCTAGTCTTACCGTTAGTAGGCCTCATTCACGAAGCCGATCTATAAGGTGGGTATAAGGTTGCGGCCTATAAAATGGCGCTTAATGGGTGTACACTCACACCCACTGCTTGCTTGATTGGTGGAGGGTCGTTAGCCGAACGGGTAGGATAGGGAAACCTCATCCTCTCATTAAAAGTATAATAAGTAATACAAAGTAACTACACATTTTTTAAAAATTTCCCAATCTTAGTTACTTTAGGAAAAGTGAATTGATGCAATCCCATGAAATTACACTTTGCACCATTGCTAAGAAGTTAGTGGAGCGTGTGTGGTTTACCGGCACACTAATTGGTTCTAAGCAAAGGTGGCAAAGGGTGATTCATTGTTTATCATAGTTCGATGGAGCCTGTGTGGTTTACCGGCACATCGAATAGGTGATCGTTACAATGAAGGCACCATGTGAATTTGCATGGTAATTCACACCCGCTTTGTGATCCTCGGTATCCCAGTCACAAACAAGAGGGGCATATCGAGATTTAAACATGCCATTGAATAGTTTCAATGAATCTCATCCGAACCTAGGAATTCTCAATACACTTAGGACTAATAGTTTAAGTTTTTGTGATGGAGAATTAGTGAATCGTCATTCACTTACCTTCAATTTATTTGCATGTTAGATTACGGCATCCCTTTTCTAGTATGTCAATGTTATTGTTGGATCCTAGCCCTAATTCTTCTTATTGGGTGATAATTAGGGATTCATATTCTAATCTATCTTTGTCCTTTCTAATTGTAGATGTCGAATGCTGCTGCGAGTTCTTTCACTTTGATGAGCCTTTGTCAAAAGGTCACCTTTGATGGAACGAACTTTAGCGAATGGATAAGATACATTCGCACGATTGCTCGCTATGAGGATAAGGAGTATGTCCTCGATGAGAAGCTCGAGAAAATCAACCCCGAAATCGCTACTCCCGCCGAAATCACTGCTTTCGAAACTCACGAGCGTGATGCAACGAAAGTACATTGCATCATGATCGCGACCATGAACTCCGAATTCCAAAAGTCCTACGAGGACATGTATCCGTATGAAATGCACCAAGACTTGTTGGAGAGATACCACCAAAACGCGAGACAAGAGCGTTATGAGATTTTCACTAACATGATTTCCGCTAAGATGGGTCATGGAGAATCTCTTACCGTGCACTTGCAAAAGATGCAAAGGTATGTCCACCACCTTCACAAGTTAAATGTTGACTTTGGAGAAGACTTGGCGATCGACATGGTGCTTCACTCTTTGCCTCCGATGTACAACCAATTTAGGATGACCTACCACATGAACAAAGAAGAGGTCACCCTAAGTAAACTCCAAGGTCTCTTGAGGGTCGCTGAGAGCAACTTCAAGGACAAGTCTGTTGCACCTACTCGCAACCCGCCCGCTGCTCCTGTCTTGGCAATTGGACAAGGAAAGGGAAAGAAGAGGAAGGCTTCGTCAAAGAACCATCACAAGGTGAAAGCCCGAGATGGTGCCTCTTCTAGTGGGACCAAAGTTGATCCCTCTAAGCCCTGCTCTAATCCGAAGGAGGCAGAGTGCCACCACTGCCACAAGATAGGACATTGGAAAAGAAGCTGCCCAGAGTACCTGCAAGCAATTAAAGAAGGAAAGATCAAGCCATCTTTCGCAGGTATATACACAATTAAATTTAATGATCCTAATCATGCTATTTCTTGGGTTATTGATACCGGTTGTGGTTATCACATTTGTTCAAATGTGCAAGGACTAAGAAGAAGTAGGGATGTGGAGCAAGGAAGGATCAATCTAATCATGGGGAACAGAAGATCGTCGCCTGTGACCAAGATTGGAGTGTATTCTTTAGTGCTTAGGAATAATTTATGTTTAGATTTAAACAATTGTTGCTATTCACCAGAAATGGCTAGAAACATCATTTCATTTCATGGTTTATATAGACAAGGATTTAGATTTTCTTTTAATAATGAGAATGGTTCTATTTTGGCTTATCTAAATGGTGTCTTTTACTTTGAAGCTATACCATGTAATGGAATTTATGAAACTGTTATGATTGTTGATAAGTTAGGAAATGATGTTTTGAATATTGATTCTTCCACTAGTATGGATAAAGCATCCTTGTGGCATTGTCGTCTTGGACATATTAACAAGAAACGTATAGCCCAACTCCAAAAGGATGGAGTGTTGGAGTCATTCGACCTTAGGGAAGATGACACATGCGAATCTTGTTTACTTGGAAAGATGACTAAATCACCCTTCACGAGTACGTGTGAAAGGGGTGAGGGTCTATTGGACCTAATACATACCGATGTATGTGGATCGTTCAGATAAACCACGAAGGATGGGAACCGCTTCTACGTGACTTTTACCGATGATTATAGTAGATATGGGTATATCTACTTAATCAAGCAAAAGTCAGAAACTTTTGAAAAGTTCAAAGAGTTTAAGAATGAAGTGGAGAATCAATTGGGCAGGAAAATCAAGATGCTTCGATCCGATCAAGGAGGAGAGTACCTAAGTCTTGAATTCCACGATTATCTCAAGGAGTGTGGAATAGTTTCACAATTGACGCCACCTAGGACACCACAATTGAATGGTGTAGCAGAAAGGTGTAATTGAACCTTATTGGATATGGTTCGCTCTATGATGAGTCGTGCTTCACTACCTATCTATTTTTGGGGGTATGCCTTAGAGACTGCCGCCCATATCCTTAACCGAGTCCCTACTAAGAAGGTTGCCAAAACACCTCATTAGATATGGACAGGGAAAGCTCCCTCGTTGGCACACATCAAGGTTTGGCGTTGCGAGGCTTTCGTAAGATGAGATACTCACGACAAGCTTGAACCTCGAAGTGAGCGATGTATTTTCGTAGGCTACCCGCAGACATCCTTTGGATATCTCTTCTATAGACCAAAGGACAATGTTGTCTTCGTTGCGAGGAGAGGAGTTTTCCGAGAGCGAGAACTCATAAGCCAAGGAGACAGTGGGAGGCAAATCAAACTTGAAGAAATTCAAGAGTCGATAGATGAAGGAACCTCTACCGCTGGCATTCAACCCGAGGAGGAAACTCCGGTTGAACCGATTGACAAGTCCTTACCTCTTAGACGTTCCGATAGAGTTAGAGTTCATCCCCAGTTTTATGGTTTTCATATTACTACCGAAGGGGACACGTATATTAGTGATGGTACACTAATAAATCTTGATGAACCTAATAGCTATAAGGAAGCCATGGCAGGCCCAGAGTCTGCGAAATGGAAAGAGGCAATGGATAGCGAGATCCAATCCATGTATGATAACCAAGTTTGGAATTTGGTTGATTATGTGCCCGGACGTAAATGGATCTTCAAGAAGAAGACCGACGTGGATGGAAACGTACACACATATAAAGCACGATTGGTTGCGAAGGGCTTTACTCAAACTCCTGGAGTTGACTATGATGAAACCTTCTCACCAGTTGCGAAGATTAAATCTATTAGAGTGATGCTAGCAATTGCCGCATTTCATGATTATGAAATTTGGCAAATGGATGTCAAGACCGCTTTCCTTAACGGAAAGTTGGCTGAGGATGTTTACATGGCTCAGCCAGAAGGGTTTGTGGATTCGAAGCATCCAAATAGAGTGTGCAAGCTTGAGAAGTCCATTTATGGACTTAAGCAAGCATCTCGTAGATGGAATCTTTGCTTCGATGAGAAAGTCAAAGAGTTTGGATTTGTACGAAGTGAAGATGAATCATATGTATATGTCAAAGCCAGTGGGAGTGTAGTAAGCTTTCTCGTTTTGTATGTCGATGACATATTACTCATAGGAAGCGACATCCCGACTCTGCAGGAGGTTAATTCCTAGCTCGGGAAGTGCTTCGCTATGAAGGACCTCGGAGAGGCTTCTTACATTTTGGGAATAAGGATAGTAAGAGAAAGAAGTAAGAGACTAATTGGACTTAGTTAGAATACTTACTTAGAGAAGGTACGAAAACGTTTTAGTATGGAAAACTCAAAGAAGGGAGAACTATCGATACAAAGTAATGCCAAGTTGAGTAAGACTCAAAGTCCGAGTACCGAAGCTGAGATAGCAGAAATGAGCCTAGTACCATACGCTTCCGCAGTTGGCTCAATCATGTACGCTATGACTTGTACTCGCCCTGATGTAGCCTTTGCTTTGAGCATGGTTAGTAGATATCAAGGGAATCCTGGCAAAGCACATTGGGTTGCGGTGAAGAATATCCTTAAGTACCTTCGGAGGAAGAAGGAATGGTTCTTAGTCCTTGGAGGGAGTGATGACTTGAAGGTGCGAGGGTATAGTGATGCCAGTTTTCAGACCGATAGGGACAACTACCGTTCGCAGTTGGGCTGGGTCTTTACCCTAAATGGAGGAGCAGTGACATGGAAGAGTTCCAAGCAGGAAACCGTAGCTGATTCAACGTGCGAATCAGAGTACATCGCAGCAAGCGAAGCGTCGAAAGAGGCAATATGGCTAAAGAACTTCATTGGAGATCTTGGAGTTGTACCTACCATAAAGGAGCCCATGGAGATTTTCTGTGATAACGAAGGAGCGGTTGCCTTGACCAAGGAACCGAGGGATCATGGTAGATCAAGACATATCGACAGAAAATATCACTTTATTAGACATCGTGTAGAAGAAGGACAACTCGTAGCAAAGAGGATATCATCGGAAGATAACCCAGCAGATCCGCTTACGAAGGGACTGAGTAGGGTTAAGCACTTGCAGCATGCTAGGAGTATTGGGCTGAAGGATGATATTAGCATAGATTAGATAGTATTAGAAACGTGTAATAGATAAATGTAATTAACATTTGATGATTAAATAAAGGAGTTTTATTTATAAGTAATGTTACTGTCTTATGTTAATTGTTTAACTATTGTTTCACTTTGCATGTTTTGACTTCCAGAATAATTGAGTTTATTAGGAATAATCAAATTGTTCAAATTGTCCACAATCGTTCATATGTTGGAAGCAGATATGAATGAAGATTGTCATGAATTGGTGTGTAGATTGTCTAAATGGTATTAGACATAGCAAAGGGTTGCTGCAACGTTCATGAGTGCTTATGAACTAGTTTTGAGCATTGGAACAAACCCGCGCTTGCTGGAATCACCTTATGGAATACGATATAAAAGGAGATCACAAGACGATAATATCATATAGTCTTAAAACCTAGATATATGGTTTCTTATTTGTTAATTGATTGTACATTGATAATGCGAAAACGCATCAGTAACTCGGTGTTATAAAACGCATTGTTGTGTATAGTTGGTTAATGAATAAGTAAATGCATATAAGTCGAAGTTTATCTGTAACTTTTATCTAAGAAGGTAAAAGTGATATCTCGGCCGATCGATGATTTGATTTGACTTATGTGTCGGGCCCGGTCAGAACTGAATTGATGTGTTCGATTAAGTTCTATGTCAAATAAATCAGAGATCGAGAAACCTAAATGCTTGACTAACCATTCCATAGGATTGTCAGCATGATATCTAACAGAGGACTGTACGATCCCTTATCTAAAGGACAAGATTGATTAGATCAGAGTTTGACAGCATCTTTGAGAGCTACGATTGCAAACCGAATTGTACTTGTGCATATAGTTACTAGACTTATCCAAGTGGGAGACTGTTGGAATAGTGTCTAAGGCTGCAACTATATTAGGTAAGTATTTGACCCGATTGTGCATGGTCCTTTTGGGTTGCCTTCACCATAGCAACTTGATGGGATGATTTATTAAGAGAGAGTAAATATTATTAATATATTATGAGAATAATATAAAGAATAATATATTGTTATTTGATTAATATAAGTCATAGAATTAATTGGAATTAATTTGGTGACTTAAAGAGATTAATTAAATAAGAGGATATAAACAGTCAATTGTTTGATAGTTACACTTTAGACTGTAAATCCTTATTGGATAGAGTATGGACGAATTCTAGGGCTTGGGATAGCCTCAAATTCGTCCAAGGGTTATCAAAGAAAGGATTAGGATCACTTAAAGTCTAAGTTATCCAATTAGGGTTTAAGCTGTAACTCTTAAGGAGTCTACAAGTATAAATAGACCCCATGGGTGAGGGAATTCGACACACCATCTAAAGTAAGGATACTCTAGTCAAATTCCTCCCCTTTCCTCTCTCCTAAATCATCCTCCTTGCTATTGGTGTTTGTAAGCCATTAGAGGAGTGACAATTGTGACTCTAGAAGCTCCATGACAACAAGAACAACAAGGAATCAAGAGGTATGATTCTAGATCTGTTTCAATATTGTTTTTACATCTAAATAGTCATTAGAAGTCTTGGATTCAAAGCATGTTTGATTAGAAAGCCTAGATCCGAGCATTAGGGTTTTGCATACGCACATAGGAAAGTTCTTATGGCTAAAACCCATCACATAGTTATGGAGTTTGTGTAAGCAATCAATGATTTGAGTAGAATGAAGTGAAATAATCATAAGGAGGATGAATTATACTAACTAAGAGTGGAAGAACACTTGAAAATCAGCCTTGAATCTCGAATTTGGTGGAGAAAAAGTTTGAGAGAAAAGTAGTATTTGATACTTAGTGAAAGGAGAGCAAATGAGGAGAGAGGATGTTTGTTCCAGCTCTAAAACCCTGGGAATGAGTAGAAATTGAGTGTAAGGGAGATTGAAGTGACCTAGGTAAGGTGGGGAGGTATGGCTGGTCATAGAGTGGGTGTGGGGTGGTTGCTTGTGACATAAGTTAAGGCAAGGTCAACACTCCACCTTAAATAAAGCCCCCATTAGATCTTTATTATTTAGATAATGATTTTCATCAAAATATGTTTAAATTATGAATATTTAGGGTTTATTATGTTAAAATATAATTTCTGGAAAGAATCCCGCTTTAAAATCACGAAAAATGGGCTTAAAATGTTAAAAATATCAAAAAGGGGCTAAAAGTGACAAAATTCCAAAATCTGGCCGAGTTTCGGTCTTCTGATGCTGAAACCGAGAGGAGAGAGGGCAGAAACCGAGAGGGGAGGAGAAACCAAGAGAAGAGAAGGGAGGGAGCAGAGACCGAGAGGAGGGAAGAGAGAACAGAGACCGAGAGAAGAGAAGAGAGAGCAGAGACCGAGAGAAGAGAAGAGAGAGCAGAGACCGAGAGAAGAGAAGAGAGAGCAGAGAGGCGGGAGGCGAACAGAAGCAGAGAGGCGGGAGGAACAGAGAGGGAAGATGGAACCGAGAGGCGACAGAGAGGAGAGAAGGAGACAGAGACCGAGACTCGGTCTCAGCTACAGGGGCTCGGTTCGGTCCTTGCTACTTTCGGTTCCTAGTCTCAGCCTTAAGGAGCTTCGGCTCCTTGAGAAAGGTTTCGGTTCCTAAAGTCCATTTTTCTCGTTTTTACCCCGTTTTAAGCCGTTTTTGACCCGGTTAAGGGTCGGAAAGAGCCGGATGATTCTGAAAAGTTACGGGAAACTTTTGAGAGAGATTTGGGAGAGATTTCACATACTTGGAGAGATTTGGGAGAGATTTGACATTCTTGGAGAGATTTCTCATACAAAGAGATATTTGAGAGATGTTTCACATACTTGGAGAGATTTGGGAGAGATTTGACATTCTTGGAGAGATTTCTCATACAAAGAGATATTTGAGAGAGATTTCACATACTTGGAGAGATTTGGGAGAGATTTGACATTCTTGGAGAGATTTCTCATACGAAGATATATTTGAGAGAAATTTCATATACTTGGAGAGATTTGGGAGAGATTTGACATTCTTGGAGAGATTTCTCATAAAAAGAGATATTTGAGAGAGATTTCTCATACAAGGAGATATTTGAGAGAGATTTCACATACTTGGAGAGATTTGGGAGAGATTTGTCATAGTGAGAGATAGAGTGAAAACGATTGAGATAGGTTCCATGTGTAACAATTGTGAGTGTTTGGCTCCGCAATGCAAGGTTCTTGAGCCCCGTTATGTCATGATTAGGGATCCTACACACTCCCGATGAGTATGAAACATGGTTTTATCAGTTTAGTTCATTGATTAGCACTAAGGCTTAGGAAATTTTAACACAAGACTTTTCCCAAGTGATGTTTTCCCATTAATATAGCAAGTTATACAGTATGAACATAACACAAACCCTAATACACAAGGTTTAATCGAGTTGACCGGTTTGACTTGATGACTTGACTTGACTCAAGATTGACGATTATCACATCATCCCCTCGTTAGAGGGAATTTCATCCCGAAATTTAAATTCGGCTGGGACTTTAAGGGTTTGGGAAAAGATGCGGATACTTTTGCTTCATTTGATCTTCGCGTTCCTAGGTAAACTCAGGCCCTCGTTTCGCGTTCCAAGGAACCTTCACTATGGGAATGCGACTATGTTTCGTTCTCTTGATCTCTCGATCCATGATCTCGACGGGTTCCTCCACAAAGTGGAGATTTTCATTCACTTCGATTTCGTCGAGCGGTATTATGAGTGTCTCATCAGACAGACACTTCTTTAAGTTGGATACGTGGAAGGTAGGGTGTACGTTACTAAGTTCTTGTGGTAGTCGGAGTTTGTACGCCACAGGACCAATCCTAGCAAGGATTTCGAACGGTCCGATGTACCTTGGGTTTAGTTTCCCACGTTTACCGAAACGTATTATCCCTTTCCATGGGGAAAATTTTAGTAGTACTTGGTCTCCAACCTGGAATTCTAAAGGTTTGCATCGCTTATCTGCGTAACTCTTTTGTCGATCACGAGATGCCTTCAGTCTTTCCCGAATTTGAATGATCTTTTCTGTGGTTTCCCTTATGATCTCTGGCCCAGTAAGGGTGCTATCTGGGATTTTCCCTCTGGCTAGCTGAGTATCCCCGACTTCGGCCCAACACAGAGGTGATCTACACTTGCGACCATAGAGAGCTTCGAATGGAGCGACTCCAATGCTAGTGTGATAGCTGTTATTATAAGAGAATTCGATAAGCGGCAGATGGATATCCCATGCCTTACCGAAATCTATCACACAGGCTCTCAGCATGTCTTCCAATGTCTGGATGGTTCTCTCGCTTTGCCCGTCGGTTTGTGGATGGTAGGTCGTACTCATGTCAAGCCTAGTTCCCAGAGACTTCTGCAGGGGCTGCCAGAACTGCGAGGTGAATCTACTATCCCGGTCAGAGATAATGGATACTGGTACACCATGCAGTCGCACAATCTCTTTAATGTACGTCCTGGTTAACTTCTCCATCTTGTCTGTTTCCTTTATTGGCAGAAAGTGCGCGGACTTGGTCAATCTGTCCACAACAACCCATATGGTATCCAGCCCACCTGATGTCTTAGGCAGTTTGGTTATGAAGTCCATGGTTATTCACTCCCACTTCCACTCGGGTATATCCGGTTGTTGAAGTAGTCCTGATGGCTTCTAATATTCTACCTTGACCTTGGCGCAAGTGAGGCACTTGCTCACATAAGCAACAATTTCAGCCTTCATGTTTGGCCACCAGTATAACCTTTTGAGGTCTAGATACATCTTATCTGACCCAGGATGAATGGAGTATCGAGACTTGTGGGTCTCGTTCATTACAACGTCTCGGTACCGACCGAACTTCGGTGTCCAGATTCGGTTCATGAGATAACGAGTTCCATCCTCTTTGACTTCCAAGTTCTTGTCCATCCCTCTTAGTGCTTCGTTTTCCACGTTTTCTGGTTTCAAGGCTTCTAACTGGGCATCCTTGATCTGCGTGGCCAGTTGGGAGTGGATGGTCATGACTAGGGATTTTACTCGGCGACCCGAGTATTCTTTCCTGTTTAAGGCATCGGCTACTACATTGGCCTTGCCCGGGTGGTAGCGAATTTCACATTCGTAGTCATTCAGCAATTCTACCCATCTTCTTTGGCGCATGTTATGTTCTCTCTGATTGAGAATGTGCTGAAGACTTTTGTGATCAGTGAAGATGGTGCACTTGGTGTCGTAGAGGTAGTGCCTCCAGATTTTTAGGGCGAACACCACTGCTCCCAGTTCAAGGTCGTGGGTGGTATAATTAACTTCGTGTGTCTTAAGTTTCCTTGATGCGTAAGCGATGACTTTTCCCCTTTGCATGAGCACACAACTGAGGCCTTGATTCTAAGGATCGCGATACACCACAAAATCATCGGTTCCTTCTGGAACAGACAAGACTGGTGTGCTGCATAGGGCTTGCTTTAGTGTCTGGAAGGCGGCTTATTGTTTATCTTCCCATTTGAACACCACGCCTTTCTGAGTCAAGGTGGTGAGGGGCTTGGTGATCTTGGAGAAGTTTTGTATGAATCTTCAATAGTAGCCTGCGAGTCCTAAAAATTGCCGGATTTCTGTTGGCATTGTAGGTGCTGACCAATATTCGATTGCTTTGATCTTTGAGGGATCCACATGGATTCCTTCCTTGCTTACTACGTGGCCAAGGAATCCCACTTCACGGAGCCAAAATTCACACTTTGAGAACTTGGCGTAAAGCTTCTCAGTTCTTAAAATATCCAGAACTAGTCGTAGGTGTTGTCTGTGCTCTTCTTCGCTTCTCGAATAGACCAATATATCGTCGATGAATACGATGAAAAATTTATCCAAGAAGGGTCGACACACTCGGTTCATCAAATCCATGAACACCGCAGGCGCGTTTGTTAATCCGGATGGCATCACTACAAATTCGTAGTGTCCATAGCGAGTTCTAAATGCCGTATTGGGGATATCCTCTTCTTGAACTCGTAGTTGATGATAGCCCAACCTTAGGTCGATTTTTGAAAAGTAGCTGGCTCCTTGGAGCTAGTCGAAGAGGTCATCGATTCGGGGTAGGGGATAAGAGTTCTTGATAGTGTGTTTGTTTAGTTCTCGGTAGTCTATGCACATGCAAAAAGATCCATCCTTCTTCTTTACAAATAGAACTGGTGCTTCCCAGGGTGAGAAGCTTGGCCTGATGAGCCCTTTGCTCAACAGTTCATTCAACTGGCTGGATAGTTCTTGCATTTCTGCCGGTGCTAAGCGGTATGGAGCCCTGGCGACGGGGGTAGCTACTGGGATTAAGTCGATCTGAAATTCGACTTGTCGAGCAAGTGGTACACCTGGCAGATCGTCTGGGAATACATCAGGGAAGTTGCATACTTCTGGAATTTCTTTGATGTCCTTCACCTCTTGTTTCTTGTCTACGACGTGGGCTAAGAATGCATGGTATTGCTTTCGGAGGTACTTTTGGGTTTTAACACAAGAGATGATTTGTAGGTTCGCACTAGATTTATTGCCATAAATGGTGAGAATGTTGCCATTCGGCAGATTGAGGTGGACGGCCCTTTCGTAACAGAGAATGTCGGCACGATGAAGGCTTAACCAATCCATACCAATGATTATGTCGAAACTTTTTATGGTGACCGGCATAAGGTCAATTTTGAACAAATGGTTGTCTAGAGTGAGAGTACACCCTATGTAAATACCGTTAGCGCGCTCAACCATTCCATTTGCCATTTCTACGACATAAGAATCTTCTAGTGGATGGGAATTTTGCTTAAGTATATGTTTGAATTGGTGACTTACGAAACTTCTTTATGCCCCACTATCAAAAAGTACGCATGCATAAGAGTTATTGAGGAGGAACGTACCAGTAACCACAAAGGGATCCTTGACTACTTCTCCATGCCCTAAAGTTAGGACTCTTCCTACACCCCCAACATTAGGGGCTCGTGCCTTGGGGCAGTTCCTCCTGAAGTGTCCCGTTTCATCACATCCATAGCAGGTTTGGCTTGCTCCGGTGTTGGCGGTCGTAGCGGCTTGAGCGGCGAGTTGGGTAGTCGCTCTACAGAATCGTGCAGTGTGTCCCTTCTTGTTGCAGTTATTGCAGTGTAACTCTCGACAAGCACCGTTATGGTGGTAGTTACACTTGTTGCACTTGGGAAGAGTTCCCGTGTACTGTTTCGGCGGCGCTGGAGTGACAACAGTAGTGGCGGCACAGACAACAACAATCTGTTGCTTTTTGGTAGGGTCCTGCATCGGTTGTTTCTTTTTATTTCCCCAGAACTTCCTCTTATTGTTCCCTCTTTTTGTTCGGTCGGTGGTGGTTATGACGGTACCATGGCTAGCCCTGTGATATATGAGTTGTGCCAATTCCTTGGCACTCTCAAAGATAGTGGGTTTCGAGGCCAATACACTATCTTGAATCTGGGATGACAGCCCCCAGAGGTATCGTTCCACCTTCTTCTCTGTTGGAGTGACCATTGTTGGACAGAGGAGTGCTAGGTCATTGAAACGGGCAGTATAAGTTTCAAGATCAGTGCCGGACATCCTGAGGTTCCAAAGTTCTTCTTCAAGTTTATGTATTTCGCCCCTCGGGAAATATTCCTTTAACATTAAAGCTTTCAATTCCTCCTAGCTGATAGCGTTAGCTACTGCAGGAGTAAGTGATTTAACTCGGACATTCCACCAAGTAAGTGCTTTTCCAGTGAAAGTGAATGCCGCATACTTGACCTTGCTCGCTTCGGGACAAGCGCAGATTTCGAAAGCTGCCTCGGTCCTTTCGAACCATTGCACCAGCGTGATGACGCCCCCGCTTCCATTGAAAGGGTCGGGCTTGCCATTTGTGAAGTCTTTGTAAGAGCACTCCCTCGTACGCCCCGTGCTGTCCCCATGAATGGAATTGGTAGCTCCGGATCCAGAACCGCCAGAACCATTGGTACCCATTTGCGACATTGCTGCCGCCACGGCTGCCATTACTGCAGCTTGAAACATCGCAGGATCAAACTGCGAAGGTGGTGGTGGAGGCGGCACTGTGTTGCTGGAAGGTCTTGGTCTTCTCCTTGGTGGCATGGTTCTGTCATAATAAAAATGGCCAGTCAGTAAGACTTCAATAGTGATAACGAGTCGAGTGTTACTGGTTTCATTTCTCTTGTATTTTATCAAAACTTTATTATTGGTAAACTGTTTGTGTGATCATGTTATGATGTCTAGTGCCAAACATTCAATAAATAAAAACGCATGCCAAAATTCTTTGATAAACTTTTAGTACATAACGTTTAGAGGGAAAAGTGTGACCACATAAGGGTCTACATTACATTGTTACAAAAGATCGCTTTGACATTACAAAAGCCCTTTGAATAGTGTAATCACTTAGTCGCAGGGTCGACCTACATACAAAGAGTAGCACCAACGCATACTCATCAAATTTTACTACCAGGATGTGAGAATAGTAACGAGTTCTAATCATGATGACCCTTCTTCGATGGAGTCTGCGATGATGTCGATGCACCCTGTAGTTCTGCCAATCTCCGTTCGGCTGCAACCATTCTCTCTTCGAGTGCCATGTATCTTTCCCGGTACTCTCTTGTTTCTGCTCGAGCAACGAGAAGGTCTTGAATGAGTTGGTCTCTGTGGTGGGAGTCTCGTTCCAGGTCTCTGGTACGATCAGTGGTAGACTGTACGATGGCGCCTAGTTCCCGGACCTGATCGGTCATCGTCCTACCACGATCGTCCATACTTGCTATTCGCTGTATCGTGACGGGGAGGGCTCTGTCAGCCGGTCCACCATGAGTGAGATCATAATAACCTCGTTGGTAGCCATATGGTGACTGTTGGTGTTGTTGTCGGCTCCACCTTTCGATCTTTGTTACCCAAGGGGGTTCAGGTCCGTTGTATCGAAAACAGTATGTGGGTACCCTCGTGATGTAAGGAGGGTTGAATACTTCCGGTGGTTCCTCCATTTCATTCCCAAACATGACTATATCATCATCTTCCTCTTCTTCTTCTTCGTCTTCCTCTTCTTCTTCTTGTTCGTCTTCCTCTTCTTCTTCTTATTCGTCTTCCTCCTCGGGTTCCTCTTCGGGATCCTCTTCGGGACCCTCCTCGGGATCCTCTTCGGGATCCTCTTCGATTTGTTGCTCGGGCTCATCATCGATCCACCCCGCGTTTCCCTGAATGGGAAAGTATGGGTCCCCGGGTATGTGAAATCCTGCCATGTCGTCTGCACGAGAAACGGGGGGGTTAAGAAGTACATATCGGAAAATAATAACATGGCGCTATAGAAACGTACAAATACTCCTATAGTATTTTTAAATGTTTATATTTGGTTATTAGCGTGTTCTTTGTAGAGTGTAGTTAGGTTATTAGATTTGTCGCCCATTAGGAATATTCCCCAGTGTGCGTAAGCTACTTCTCGGACGGATATAGTTGATCAGGCTATATCCTTCCCAGAACTGATTACACATGCTAAGGTGTACTAGTAATGTTCAACTCCTCCTCTTTCAATTTATGTTCTCCTTAGTTATGACACTACGCGAGTATATAATGCATGTAAGTATACTTTAAAACAAGAAATTATTTGTTTTCTAAAAGTGCAACTCGTTAAAGCGTTTTAAGAATCAGAGACTTTTAGTCCCAAATGTGTTTATAGTTTGTGTATCTTATGTGGTTTGACATACTTAATTCACCATAAACCATGCTCTGATACCAATCTGTCACACCCCGAAACCATGGATGGCGGAAACGTCCGGGGGTGGAGGACTTCATGTATAGTATCATAACCACAATTTCAATAGTAATTTAAGCAAACACAACCAACATATATATAATTGAAAAAGTTACATCACTTGTATGAATTTCATGTTTCAAAATCAATTACAATATGTTGACAAATATGAAAAGTTTGACGCCTTAACATCCCATCCTCAAAAGCACTTGATTACCTGTTTAGTGATTTCCTGAGAATACAAGTTGTTTGAAAAGTGTTAAGAAAAAGGTTGGTGAGTTCATAAGTGTCACACCCCAAAACCAAGAACGGCGAAAACGTTCTGGGGCGGAGGATGTCATGTAAAGTATCACAACACAGTAAATGTAAATAAGCAAACAGCATCATCCATTGCATTAAATATATATAATTTTAATACAAGTGTGTTCTTTACAGTTTTAGACCCCAAAAATATAATGCGAATCAAAATAATATGATGAGTCTTGAAATGCGCTCCATCTTCTCAAAAGTTGGCATAGGTACCTGTCTACTGATGACCTGAGAATACAAGTTATTTTGAAAGAGTTTGTCAGCATTAAGCTGGTGAGTTCATAAGTATTTTAGTGTCGATGTTCGTTTTCAAAACGTTTGAACCTGTGGTAAGTATAAGTTGTAAACTGTATGTAATTGTTTGTAAAAGTTTGAATCTCTCAGAAAAACCTATATTTTTTTTATTAAAGTAGCCTTCTACTAAGGCTTAACTGTTTTGTATGCTCGTTTGTTGTAAAAGTGTGTAATTTCCCAAGTGTAACTATTATTTAACAAAATATAGTTTGTACATTTAAGTTAAAGTGAGGTTATCACTAAAATGTAATGGGTAATTCATTGCAGTACTGTAGTTTTGTTTTATAGGAACTACTGTTGTACTAACTACCTTAAACCGGATTTATATTAAGGTATAATGTGATAATTGCACCATACTATCGACTGATAACAACGACATAAAGAACGGTCATAATAACGGAATGATGTTTGGCACCCGCAGACCTGCAGGTCCGGCTGTAGCTAGCAGTAAGGTGTAGGATAGTTAATCCAGTATAGATCTATACGCAAACTCAACGCTCTCCCTCCAAGAGAATTCTGGCTACAACTCGGGCCATGACATTTAAGGCATACTCCGATACAGTGGATCACAATTGTTATCGTATTCTTGTATATGTAATGAAATGTTTCTCGCTCTAGTATAGTTGTATATGTTATGAAATGTTTCTCGTTCTAGTATAGTTGTATATATTCTCATAGTATAGCTGTATATGTATTGTTTCTAGTATAGTCGTATATGTTCTGTGTTACCCCGATGGTAACTAGCTATTGATGTATTGATAAGCATGAATATGGAAGTACTTTTATGTCTATACATGTATATATGATATATATCTAATATTGAAACGACCCTCGGATGGTCACCCGAAATCCCACCAGACCACATCTCAGTGCGTGAAAAGGAAATAGGGTGGATGGCCTTCCTAAGCCCTTTAAACATTACTTATATATCTATACATATATGGGAATGCAATTTATAAGTAGTAAAACAAAGTTAAAATAAAAGCATTTGATAAGTAAAAGAGTTTGGAAAACATTTTGAAGTAAAACAGTTTGAACAGTGATAAAATCATTGGTTTCCTAGTTATTAATCACATGTGATTAATGCAATCACATGTGATCGAAGCAATAACTATAAGTATATACTTGTATTCCCCCCATAAAGTATTTAAACACTTAAAATCATTTCAAAGGTTGATTTAAGGGGGTGTGAACTCACTTGACTGAAGTGGTCGATTTGAAGTAGTTGAGAGAAGAATCGAGCAGAACTTCGACAGGAAGAGTTGAAAACACGGGAAAATCTCGGGATTCTCGGGAATCTCGGGAACACAAAACCTTCCTTCGGGACTTGAAGGTGAAAAACCGGGGCTTTGTAAGGGTCTCGGGGGCTTAAACGCAGAGTTTCAGCGCGAGAAAGAGAAGAATGGAGCACCTAAACCCGGCACCCCAAGAGTTCTATTTATAGGGGGTATTTTTGAGTGCCACGTCGTGGCTAGGGTTGGCCACGTCGTGGGGAGCAAGTCTATCCTCTTCCATTGATTGGACGCCCTCAGTCACTTGCCGGGTCGTGGCAAAACAGTGCCACGTCATGGAGAGGCCTGACAGCCTCGGATTTTGGACCCCAAACTTGTAAAATCCATAACTTTCGCGTACGAGCTCCGTTTTCGACGTTCTTTATATGCACGGGTAGCTGAAAATATGATCTAAAACTTTCGTTTAGACTTCATCGGAAAATTTTGACTTTATTTTTAATTATTTATTTTTAACGGGCCGGGACACGAAAAATCCATATAAAATCCATAACTTCTTCATCCGATGTCTGTTTTCGTCATACATTTTGCTGTTGCGCTACTAATGTTGAGACCTTCGATTCTCACTTAGGTTGTTTTGGTCAAAAGTCTCTCGAGCTCTATTTCGAGTTTTTAGCTGTCTACTGCTATATTCGGATCTTGGAAAAATCATAACTTCCTCATACGAAGTCAGATTTGGACGTTCTTTTCGTGTACGATAACGATTTAATGTTATCTATAACTTTCATTTAGGTACCTAAGGCTAAATGCTATTGCAATGAAACTTCGCGTTTTTCGTTTAATCGGTGTTGTCGGTTTTGTCGAAAATCTTAGAATGGTCATAATTTCTTCGTTGTAACTCGGATTTTAGTGTTCTTAGTATTTATGTAAACCTTGACACAATGTCTAACATAATAGATATTCTTATAAAGATTCTTACATATTTCATCTTCGAAGTTAATTTCATTATTTCAAAAGTAGCTACAATACTTGACTTTTTAGGTCATTACAAAGAGTTGAAATATCGGGTTGTCACAATAAGATTTTGCTATAAAACTTAATAGATGTCTTTCTCATGTAAATGTCGTGTTTGTTTCAGAAAAATCCGATATTTTGCTTAAAATCCGTATAATGTAGCCTTATGACCAAAGACCAAAATGTATAAGAAATCATTCTTACTTAGTAGAAATGTCATGAGTTTGAATTGATATAAAAAGTGAATTTAAATAAACCTAAAACCTACTTAGGTTTTATGAAATCCCATAAACTTTATGAATTGTTATATCCCTATGCGAGTCGCTATAATCATACTATGACTATGTGAACCTGCCACGACGTTTCTCAGGCGTCGCGAAAATGAAATGACATTTGTCACCCATAGACCTGCAGGTCCCACTGTAGCTAGCAGCAAGGTGTGGGGGTGTCAAACCCAATATAGATATATATACAAGTATCACGTTCTCCCTCCAGGAGACTCTGATTATAACTACCAGGAATTATATTCCGCACTCGGACGTACGGAAAGAGAGATTGTCTCACAATTTAGGGTAACAAGTTTACGTATAATGTGTGTGAGTGTAAATCTTTTCTGTATGAATGTACCCTTTTAGTACGAGTGTGTTATGCAATATATCATAAACTATATCTATTATGGTTTATCTAAAACGTTTGTAATATGTAAGAACTCTTTTATGGAAATGTATTAGTGTTATGAATTCATTAAACTATACTTTTTATAGTTTAATATACGTGTTCTAAAATGAATGAATAATATTTATTATGAATGATTTAGTTTTAGTTCATGATGATAAATTAACAAAGAAACACATTCAATAATTAGAACTTATGATTATACACTTTGCTCAACAAAATACAAAGTGTTATGATATTTACATGCTGTTGGCTAACTTTAGCCATTCTGCACTATTTTGGAAAAATCATACAAAATTATACAAAGTCGAAAACGAGATCCGTAAATTCTAAGAGTTCACAAAATGTGTCTAGTTTACTCATAATTTTTATCACGATTTTTAATGACCTCCAACTTGGGTGAAAAAGTCCATAATCACAGACTGGTCCGGATTGTTGTTTGAAATGATAGGCAGTTTTGTAAAAATCACCATAAATTGTAGAAAAATCGTATGGAGATGTGCAAGTAGTCATTTTAAAGATAAGAACTTGAACTATTTTCAAATTGTATAGTTTAGAAACAAATGTTTAAGATTCCCAAAACAGTTCATGAATGGAGTTGAACTTTTCTGATGAAGGCTGTTAGAGAAATTTAGTTATGTTCTTGGTGTTTTAACTTGTATTCCCCCCCTTAAAAACTTGAGAAAACATGAAAATGTAGTGGTATGAACTCACCTTAAGTGATTTCAGTAGATGATTGTTGAAGAATGGAAGTGTTTAACTCAACAACACTTGGAGACGCCTTGAAGATTTTCGAGAATCTAACATCATAGTTATGGAGTTTGTGTAAGAAATCAATGATTTGAGTAGAATGAAGTGAAATAATCATAAGTAGGATGAATCCATAACTTTCGCGTACGAGCTCCGTTTTCGACGTTCTTTATATGCACGTGTAGCTGAAAATATGATCTACAACTTTCGTTTAGACTTCATCGGCAAATTTTGACTTTATTTTTAATTATTTATTTTTAACGGGCCGGGACACGAAAAATCCGTATAAAATCCATAACTTCTTCATCCGATGTCCGTTTTTGATAGACTTTTCGCTGTTGCACTACTAATGTTGAGACCTTCGATTCTCATTTAGGTTTTTTTGGTCAAAAGTTTCTCGAGCTCTATTTCGAGTTTTTAGCTGTGTACTGCTATATTCGGATCTTGGAAAAATCATAACTTCCTCATACAAAGTCAGATTTGGACGTTCTTTTCGTGTACGCTCACGGTTTAATGTTATCTATAACTTTCATTTAGGTACCTAAGGCTAAATGCTATTGCATTGAAACTTCGCGTTTTTCGTTTAATCGGTGTTGTCGGTTTTGTCGGAAATCTTAGAATAGTCATAATTTCTTCGTTGTAATTCGGATTTTAATGGGTATCCCACGCTTTTCCAAAGTTAATTACACAAGCACGCAACATATCTTCTAAAGTCTGGATCGTCCTCTCACTCTGTCCGTCGGTCTGAGGATGGTAGGCTGTGCTCATGTCCAACCTTATTCCTAGGGAATGTTGTAGTGATTGCCAAAATCTTGAGGTGAACCTACTATCTCTATCGGAGATAATGGACATAGGTACACCATGTAGCCGTACGATTTCCCTAATGTATGTTCTTGTAAGTTTCTCCATCTTGTCGATTTCTTTGATAGGCAGGAAGTGTGCAGACTTGGTCAATCTATCAACGAAGACCCATATGGTGTCAAGTCCACCCGTTGTCTTGGGAAACATGGTTATAAAATCCATAGAGATCCGCTCCCACTTCCATTCCGGGATCTCTGGTTGTTGCAATAAACCAGAGGGCTTCTGGTACTCGACCTTAACCTTTGCGCAAGTAAGGCATTTACTCACGAAGGTAGCAATCTCTGCTTTCATATTAGGCCACTAGTATAGCTTTTTAAGATCCAGATACATCTTATCTGAACCTGGGTGGACGGAATACCAAGTGTTGTGCGCCTCGGTCATGACCAAGTCTCGGAAACCACCGTGTTTCGGTGTCCAGATCCGGTCCATGAAATATAAGGCCCCGTCACCCTTGGCTTCTAAATTCTTGTCCATTCCTCTGAAGGATTCACTCGTCACATTTTCAGGTTTCATGGCTTCAAGTTGAGCCTTCTTAATTTGCTTAGACAAGTGTGAATGGATGGTTATTGATAATGACTTGACTTTGCAACCAGAATATTCCTTCCGACTTAGGGCGTCTGCTACTACGTTGGCCTTACCCGGATGATAATGAATATCACATTCGTAATCACTGAGTAGCTCGACCCACCGTCGTTGTCTAATGTTGAGCTCCTTTTGATCGAAAATGTGTTGTAAACTCTTGTGGTTGGTAAAGATAGTGCTCTTCGTTCCATACAAGTAATGTCTCTAGATCTTCAGAGCAAACACCACTGCTCCTAGTTCAAGATCGTGGGTCGTGTAGTTAATCTCGTGTGTCTTCAACTGTCTCGAGGCGTAGGCAATGACCTTACCTCGCTGCATCAGAACACACCCGAGCCCTTGGTTCGATGCATCACAATAGACTACGAAGTCTTCTATTCCTTCGGGAAGGGATAGTATTGATGCGGTGCACAAGGCTCGTTTGAGCACTTGGAACGTTCTTTCTTGCTTCTCTTCCCAGTCAAAGGCCACGCCTTTCTGGGTTAGGGTTGTAAGGGGTTTCGCTATTCGAGAAAAGTTCTGAATGAATCTACGGTAGTAGCCAGCGAGAACTAGAAATTGGCGAATTTCTGTAGGCGTCTTAGGTGCTGACCAGTTCTCAATGGCTTTAATTTTGGATGGGTCCACGTGGATTCCCTCTTCGCTTACCACGTGTCCTAAGAATTCGACTCTCCGGATCCAAAATTCACATTTTGAGAACTTCGCATAAAGCTTCTCTTTTCGTAATGTCTCTAGAACTTGTTGCAGGTGATCACCATGCTCTTTCTTACTTCGGGAGTAGATCAGGATGTCGTCAATGAAAACGATGACGAACTGATCCAAATAAGGTCGGCATACTCTATTCATCAGATCCATGAAGACTGCTGGCGCATTGGTCAATCCGAATGGCATCACCACGAACTCGTAGTGTCCGTAACGAGTTCGGAAGACTGTCTTCGGCACATCCTCCTCTAGCACTCGTAACTGGTGATATCCGGATCTCAGATCAATCTTAGAAAAATAGTTCGCCCCTTGCAGTTGGTCGAATAGATCATCTATGCGAGGCAGAGGGTAATGATTCCTGACCGTTAGTTTGTTGAGTTCTCTGTAGTCAATACACATACGGAATTATCTGTCTTTCTTCTTAACGAACAAGATCGGTGCTCCCCAAGGTGAGAAGCTTGGTCTTATGAAGCCCTTGCTGAGTAGTTCGTTAAGTTGACCAGAGAGTTCCTGCATCTCAGCTGGTGCTAAACGGTAGGGCGACTTGGCTACTGGGGTAGCTCCTGGGACTAAGTCGATTCTGAACTCGACCTGTCGTTGCGGAGGTAACTCGGGTAGTTCTTCTGGGAAAATGTCAGGGAAGTCGGTCACTACAGGGATGTTCTTTAGTTCTTTTGTTTCAAGGTTCGTGTCGACGACGTGAGCAAGGAATGCATGGTATTCCTTACGCAGATACTTCTGTGCTTGAATACTTGATATAATGCAAAGACTTGCACCGGGTTTATCGTTGTAGACTATAAGAGTTTCGTTAGACGAAAGGTTTAGACGGACTGCTTTCTCGTAGCACATGATGTCGGCGCGATGAAGGCTTAACCAATCCATGCCAATGATAACGTCGAAACTTTTTATTGAGACTGGCATGAGGTCGATTGGGAATGAATGGTTATCTAGAGTTAGGGTACAACCTAAGTATATGCTACTCGTACTTTCAGTTTTTCCATTAGCCATTTCTACTGTGAATAGTTCTTTGAGTGCGTGCGGTGGTTGATTAAGCATGCGAGCAAATTTATGGTTTACGAAGCTTCGCTCCGCTCCACTATCGAATAGAATGCATGCATAGGAGTTATCGAGGAGGAACGTACCAGTCACCACTGTCGGGTCAGCAATTGCTTCCCCGTGGCCTATAGCTAGTACCCTCCCTGCTCCACCAACATTCTTTGCTTTGGGGCAGTCCCTCTTATAGTGGCCTGCTTCGCCACATCCATAGCAGGTCGGGCTCGCGCCAGAGCTAGGGACTTGGTTGATAGGTCGTGCCGGGAACTTACAGAAACGGACGGTGTGTCCTTTCCTGTTGCAGTTAGAGCACTACATTTCACGGCAGGGGTCGTTGTGGTGGTAGTTGCATTTGTTGCACTTGGGTGAACTTCCAGCATACCCACCCACCGGAGCAGTAGTAGCAGTAGCAGGGGTTATTGCAGCATGTATTGCCACAATTTGTTGCTTTTTGGCAGCTTGTTGCATCTTCTTTTCATCCCAGAATTTCCGCTTACTATCAGCGGGTTTGGAGGGTTCCGGGATGGCTAGGGTGGTTGCGGTTGCAGGGGTTTTGACTCCATGGTTAATGAGTCGTTGCGCCAATCTTTTGGCACCGTCGAAGGTAGCGGGGTTTGATGCTAGAACAGTCCCCTGATACGGAGGCACTAGCCCCCATATGTACCTTTCGATCTTTTTCCCTTCAATGGGAACCATATTAGGGCAGAGGGCCACCAGTTCGCTGAATCTGGCGGTATAAGCAACAATATTGGTGCCCTTCATGGTCAGGCTCCACAGCTCCTACTCTAGTTTCTGGATCTCGCCCCTCGGGCAGTATTCCTCAATCATGAGGTCTTTCATCGTTTCCCAGCCTATGTCGTTGGCTACGACGAGAGTTAGAGATTTAACGTGGCCGTTCCACCACGTCAGGGCCTTTCCTTCAAAGGTGCATGCGACATATTTCACTTTGCTCGCAGCAAGGCATGCACAAATTTCGAAGACCGCTTCAGTCTTCTCGAACCATTGCGAGAGGGCAATGACTCCGCCGGTCCCATGGAAGGACTTCGGCTTGCAGTTGGTGAAATCCTTGTAAGAGCACTCTCTCGAGCGCACAGGGGTTTCAACCGGGATTGATTCCACAGGGGTCCCACCTCTGCTGGCATCAGAAGAGTGATACTGAGCCATGGCAGTTGCCACTGCTGCAGCTACGACAACATTCAGGGCTACAGTATCGATGATCGGAGGCGGAGGAGGTGGTGGTGCAGGATTATTCCTGGGAGATTTGCGAGGAGGCATCTTTCAGCTATAAGTTTATAAAGATAAGAAAAATGGTAAGAATCAATTTGTAAGCAACGTGAGAGTGACACATGGACTAACTAACCTTAGCCCAACAGTTGAATGAGTGTTTGAAATCACAATAAGAAATATTAGTAGGAAAGCACAAGTGTATAGATTTTTTCCACAGATGAGATAGATTTCAATAATGCTGGTATTACTGATGTAATAAGTTCAAGGAAAATCGACCTAATAGTTGGTCTTACATCATACCATATAGAAAAGTTTGACAGTTCTAGATTCCTAATTAGAGTACTGAAAGTTAGGAATATTTTACAGACAAGTGCTACTTAGAGCACAAATGTTAAAGGCTATTCTTTAATCCAGAAGATAATGATGTAGTAGACATCATCTAACAGCGATGAATATTCCTCGGGAGAACCTTAAGGTCTCTCATTTGACGGACCACCTCTTGAAGGTGTCGCTCATGAGGCCTTTGACGAGCTCGAAGTTCCATGACTTCTGCTTGAGAGGCAACCAGACGTTGCTGTAGGGTTTCATTGGTTCTCCAGGTCCGTTCCATGTCTTCTTCAAGACGGCAGATGCGGACTGTGTTGACACCTGAGTTGGCATCAATCTCCATGACCCGGTCGATGGCTGCTCGACCTTGCTCGACATTACGAGCTATTCTGCGGATAATGACAGGCAGAGCTCGGTCAGCAGAGCCACCATCGCTGACGTTGTAAAAGCTTCGGTCGCCAAAGTATGGTAAGGGTTGACCCTGTTCATCACTCCAGCGATTCAAATTGTTTGCCCACAAGCGAGTAGGACTTGGAAAAGCTGGCCGAGGGTTGTTGTTCGGGGCTTGACCTATGAGCGGTAGATTGTTGACTTCAGGTTCGAAGTCGGATCCATTAGAAAAGCCTTCTACGAGGTGATCATCCAAAGGGATTGGATGCTAAACATCGGGCTCTTCATTGATCCACCCGGCATTGCCTTCATTTGGAAAGTATGGGTCGCCGTGTTGTAACCCAACCATTTAGATCTACGCGAGAAGAGAGGTGTAAGAATATAGTATACGTGTAACTAGTAGTACAAAATACACCTATAGTATTTAAGTTTAAGTTCTACTGATCTTCTTGTGGTATTGTTGGTAAGTTTTTAGACTTGTTAACACATCACAATCATTCTAGGGCACATGCTAATCACTCCTCGGACCAGCATAGTTGATCAGGCTATGCCATTCCCAGGACTAACCATACATCCCCTAGCTTACCTATGATATTTAACAATCATAATACTTTTGTTCTTGTCGTTGTGACACTGGTTTTAGTATGAATGCAGACTAGTATACTTAATTAACTATTTTAGTATTTAAAGTATAGACTCTTGGTCAGAGTGTTTTAATCCCAAATGGGTTTATAGTTTAGTATATCTTTTATGGGTTGATATACTTGCTTCACTATAAACAATGCTCTGATACCAATCTGTCACACCCCAAAACCAAGAACGGCGGAAACGTTCTGGGGCGGAGGACGTCATGTAAAGTATCATAACACAGTAAATGTAAATAATCAAACAACATCATCCATTGCATTAAATATATATAATTTTAATACAAGCGTGTTCTTTACAGTTTTAGACACCAAAAATATAATGCAAATCAAAATAATATGATGAGTTTTGAAATGCGCTCCATCTTCTCAAAAGTTGGCATCGGTACCTGTCTACTGATGACCTGAGAATACAAGTTATTTTGAAAGAGTTTGTCAGCATTAAGCTGGTGAGTTCATAAGTATTTTAGTGTCGATGTTCGTTTTCAAAACGTTTGAACCTGTGGTAAGTATAAGTTGTAAACTGTATGTAATTGTTTGTAAAAGTTTGAATCTCTCAGAAAAACCTATATTTTCTATTAAAGTAGCCTTCTACCACGGCTTAACTGTTTTGTATGCTCGTTTGTTGTAAAAGTGTGTAATTTCCCAAGTGTAACTATTATTTAACAAAATATAGTTTGTACATTTAAGTTTAAGTGAGGTTATCACTAAAATGTAATGGGTAATTCATTGTAGTACTGTAGTTTTGTTTTATAGGAACTACTACTGTACTAACTACCTTAAACCGGATTTATATTAAGGTATAATGTGATAATTGCACCATACTATCGACTGATAACAACGACATAAAGAACGGTCGTAATAACGGAATGACGTTTGGCACCCGCAGACCTGCAGGTCCGGCTGTAGCTAGTAGCAAGGTGTAGGATAGTCAATCCAGTATAGATCTATACGCAAACTCAACGCTCTCTCTCCAAGAGAATTCTGGCTACAACTCGGGCCATGACATTTAAGGCATACTCCGATACAGTAGATCACAATTGTTATCGTATTCTTGTATATGTAATGAAATGTTTCTCGCTCTAGTATAGTTGTATATGTTATGAAATGTTTCTCGTTCTAGTATAGTTGTATATATTCTCATAGTATAGTTGTATATGTATTGTTTCTAGTATAGTCGTATATGTTCTGTGTTACCCCGATGGTAACTAGCTATTGATGTATTGATAAGCATGAATATGGAAGTACTTTTATGTCTATACATGTATATATGATATATATCTAATATTGAAACGACCCTCGGATGGTCACCCGAAATCCCACCAGACCACATCTCAGTGCGCGAAAAGGAAATAGGGTGGATGGCCTTCCTAAGCCCTTTAAACATTACTTATATATCTATACATATATGGGAATGCAATTTATAAGTAGTAAAACAAACTTTAAATAAAAGCAGTTGATAAGTAAAAGAGTTTGGAAAACATTTTGAAGTAAAACAGTTTGAACAGTGATAAAATCATTGGTTTCCTAGTTATTAATCACATGTGATTAATGCAATCTCATGTGATCGAAGCAATAACTATAAGTATATACTTGTATTCCCCCCCATAAAGTATTTAAATATTTAAAATCATTTCAAAGGTTGATTTAAGGGGGTATGAACTCACTTGATTGAAGTGGTCGATTTGAAGTAGTTGAGAGAAGAATCGAGCAGAACTTCGATAGGAAGAGTTGAAAACGTGGGAAAATCTTGGGATTCTCGGGAATCTTGGGAACACAAAACCTTCCTTCGGGACTTGAAGGTGAAAACCCGGGGCTTTGGAAGGGTCTCGGGGGCTTAAACGCTGAGTTTCGGCGCGAGAAAGAGAAGAATGGAGCACCTAAACCCGGCACCCCAAGAGTTCTATTTATAGGGGCTATTTTTGAGTGCCACGTCGTGGCTAGGGTTGGCCACGTCGGGGGGAGCAAGTCTATCCTCTTCCATTGATTGGACGCCCTCAGTCACTTGTCGGGTCGCAGCAAAACATTGCCACGTCGTGGAGAGGCCTGACAGCCTCGGATTTTGGACCCCGAACTTGTAAAATCCATAACTTTCGCGTACGAGCTCCATTTTCGACGTTCTTTGTATGCACGCGTAGCAGAAAATATGATATACAACTTTCATTTAGACTTCATTGGCAAATTTTTACACTATTTTTAATTATTTATTTTTAACGGGCCGGGACACGAAAAATCCGTATAAAATCCATAACTTCTTCATCCGATGTCCGTTTTCGTCAGACTTTTCGCTGTTGCACTACTAATGTTGAGACCTTCGATTCTCATTTAGGTTGTTTTGGTCAAAAGTCTCTCGAGCTCTATTTCGAGTTTTTAGTTGTCTACTGCTATATTCGGATCTTGGAAAAATCATAACTTCCTCATACGAAGTCAGATTTGGACGTTCTTTTCGTGTACGCTCACGGTTTAATGTTATCTATAACATTCATTTAGGTACCTAAGGCTAAATGCTATTGCATTGAAACTTCACATTTTTCGTTTAATCGGTGTTGTCGGTTTTGTCGGAAATCTTAGAATGGTCATAATTTCTTCGTTGTAACTCGGATTTTAGTGTTCTTAGTATTTATGTAAACCTTGACACAATGTCTAACATAATAGATATTCTTATAAAGATTCTTACATATTTCATCTTCGAAGTTAATTTCATTATTTCAAAAGTAGCTACAATACTTGACTTTTTAGGTCATTACAAAGAGTTGAAATATCGGGTTGTCACAATAAGATTTTGCTATAAAACTTAATAGATGTCTTTCTCATGTAAATGTCGCGTTTGTTTCAGAAAAATCCGATATTTTGCTTAAAATCCGTATAATGTAGCCTTATGACCAAAGACGAAAATGTATAAGAAATCATTCTTACTTAGTAGAAATGTCATGAGTTTGAATTGATATAAAAAGTGAATTTAAATAAACCTAAAACCTACTTAGGTTTTATGAAATCCCATAAACTTTATGAATTGTTATCTCCCTATGCGAGTCGCTATAATCATACTATGACTATGTGAACCTGCCACGACGTTTCTCAGGCGTCGCGAAAATGAAATGACATTTGTCACCCATAGACCTGCAGGTCCCACTGTAGCTAGCAGCAAGGTGTGGGGGTGTCAAACCCAATATAGATATATATACAAGTATCACGTTCTCCCTCCAGGAGACTCTGATTATAACTACCAGGAATTATATTCCGCACTCGGACGTACGGAAAGAGAGATTGTCTCACAATTTAGGGTAACAAGTTTACGTATAATGTGTGTGAGTGTAAATCTTTTCTGTATGAATGTACCCTTTTAGTACGAGTGTGTTATGCAATATATCATAAACTATATCTGTTATGGTTTATCTAAAACGTTTGTAATATGTAAGAACTCTTTTATGGAAATGTATTAGTGTTATGAATTCATTAAACTATACTTTTTATAGTTTAATATATGTGTTCTAAAATGAATGAATAATATTTATTATGAATGACTTAGTTTTAGTTCATGATGATAAATTAACAAAGAAACACATTCAATAATTAGAATTTATGATTATACACTTTGCTCAACAAAATACAAAGTGTTATGATATTTACATGCTGTTGGCTAACTTTAGCCATTCTGCACTATTTTGGAAATATCATAGAAAATCATACAAAGTCGAAAACTAGATTCGTAAATTCTGAGAGTTCACAAAATGTGTCTAGTTACTCATAATTTTTATCACGACTTTTAATGACCTCCAACTTGGGTGAAAAAGTCCATAATCACAGACTGGTCCGGATTGTTGTTTGAAATGATAGGCAGTTTTGTAAAAATCACCATAAATTGTAGAAAAATTGTATGGAGATGTGCAAGTAGTCATTTTAAAGATAAGAACTTGAACTATTTTCAACTTGTATAGTTTGGAAAAAAATGTTTAAGATTCCCAAAACAGTCCGTGAATGGAGTTGAACTTTTCTGATGAAGGCTGTTAGAAAAATTTAGTTATGTTCTTGGTGTTTTAACTTGTATTCCCCCCTTAAAAACTTGAAAATGTAGGGGTATGAACTCACATTAAGTGATTTCAGTAGATGATTGTTGAAGAATGGAAGTGTTTAACTCAAGAACACTTGGAGATGCCTTGAAGATTTTCGAGAATCTAACATCATAGTTATGGAGTTTGTGTAAGAAATCAATGATTTGAGTAGAATGAAGTGAAATAATCATAAGGAGGATGAATTATACTAACTAAGTGTGGAAGAACACTTGAAAATCAGCCTTGAATCTCGAATTTGGTGGAGAAAAAGTTTGAGAGAAAAGTGGTATTTGATACTTAGTGAAAGGAGAGCAAATGAGGAGAGAGGATGTTTGTTCCTGCTCTAAAAACGTGGAAATGAGTAGAAATTGAGTGTAAAGGACATTGAAGTGACCTAGGTAAGGTGGGGAGGTGTGGCTGGTCATAGAGTGGGTGTGGGGTGGTTGCTTGTGACATAAGTTAAGGCAAGGTCAACACTCCACCTTAAATAAAGCCCCCATTAGATCTTTATTATTTAGATAATGATTTTCATCAAAATATGTTTAAATTATGAATATTTAGGGTTTATTATGTTCAAATATAATTTCTGGAGAAAATCCCGCTTTAAAATCACGAAAAACGGGCTTAAAATGTTAAAAATATCAAAAAGGGGCTAAAAGTGACAAAATTCCGAAATATGGCCGAGTTTCGGTCTTCTGATGTTGAAACCGAGAGGAAAGAGGGCAGAAACCGAGAGGGGAGGAGAAACTGAGAGAAGAGAAGGGAGGGAGCAGAGACCGAGAGGAGGGAAGAGAGAACAGAGACCGAGAGAAGAGAAGAGAGAGCAGAGACCGAGAGAAGAGAAGAGAGAGCAGAGAGGCGGGAGGCGAACAGAAGCAGAGAGGCGGAAGGAACAGAGAGGGAAGAAGGAACCGAGAGGCGACATATATGAGAGAAGGCGACAGAGACCGAGACTCGGTCTCAGCTACAGGGGCTCGGTTCGGTCCTTGCTACTTTCGGTTCCTAGTCTCAGCCTTAAGGAGCTTCGGCTCCTTGAGAAGGGTTTCAGTTCCTAAAGTCTATTTTTCTCATTTTTACCCCGTTTTAAGCCGTTTTTGACCCGGTTAAGGGTCGGAATGACCCGAATGATTCTGAAAAATTACGGGAAACTTTTGAGAGAGATTTGGGAGAGATTTCACATACTTGGAGAGATTTGGGAGTGATTTGACATTCTTTGAGAGATTTCTCATTCAAAGAGATATTTGAGAGATGTTTCACATACTTGGAGAGATTTGGGAGAGATTTGATATTCTTGGAGAGATTTCTCATACAAAGAGATATTTGAGAGAGATTTCACATACTTGGAGAGATTTGGAAGAGATTTGACATTCTTGGAGAGATTTGTCATACAAAGAGATATTTGAGAGAGATTTCACATACTTGGAGAGATTTGACATTCTTGGAGAGATTTCTCATACAAAGAGATATTTGAGAGAGATTTCTCATACAAGGAGCTATTTGAGAGAGATTTCACATACTTGGAGAGATTTGGGAGAGATTTGTCATAGAGAGAGATAGAGTGAAAACGATTGAGAGAGGTTCTATGTGTGACAATTGTGAGTGTTTGGCTCTGCAATGCAAGGTTCTTGAGCCCCGTTATGTCATGATTAGGGATCCTACACACTCCCGATGAGTATGCAACATGGTTTTATTAGTTTAGTTCATTGATTAGCACTAAGGCTCAGGAAATTTTAACACAAGACTTTTCCCAAGTGATGTTTTCCCATTAATATAGCAAGTTATACAGTATGAACATAACACAAACCGTAATACACAAGGTTTACTCGAGTTGGCCAGTTTGACTTGATGACTTGACTTGACTCAAGATTGACGATTGTCACACATGGCGAGCTACTCGGTCTGATAAATCCCTTCCCCAACAACTCTTGGAGCTGTGAGGATAACTCCTGCATCTCTGGTGGCAAAAGGCGATAAGGTGCTTTGGCAATTGGTGCTGCTTCCGGAAACAAATCAATCTATAACTCTACTTGCTTCTCAGTAGGCACACCCGGTAACTCGTAAGGGAAAACATTCGTAAACTCACTCACTATTGGAACCTCGACAATAGAACTCGGTCTCTCGGTAGCAACCTACGTATCCATCACATACACGAGAAAACCCATATAACCCTGCTATAAACTCTGCCTCGCCCTAGCAGCTGAGTAGAAGGCTGACCCAGATCTGGTACCCGAGCCATACGCTGTAAGCACTCCCCCACTGGGATCTCGTATAGTCACTAACTGACACTCGCAGTCGATGATGGATCCAAAACGACTCAACCAATCCATGCCCACGATGACACAGACACCTTAATCACAATCGATACTAGATCAATCGGAAACTCGACACCAAAAATCTTCAACACACATCCTCAGAGCACATCAACAGCTAAAACTGCATGCTTGTTAGCTATAGAAACTCGTAAAGGTCGTCTCAATGCTCATGTCGAATACTGATGTAATGACTAAAAGCTAGGGACATTAAGGATCGACTTGCACCGTAGTCGAATAACACTAAAGCAAGTACAGAACTCAAAAGAAATGTACCTAAATATAACACAGAATAAACATAATAAATCTCAAAATAATTAAATAAAAAGGAAATACGTACCAGCCACGACATCAGGTGTTGAGCGAACATCCTCTGTTGTCAGCTGAAAAGCTATACAACTACCCCTCGGAACTCGGCCTTCACCATCTGACTATCAGTACCAAGTAAAGCAGTATGTACAGATCCATGTGCTGATCCCTGATGAAGCTGGGGGCACTCGGCCATCTGGTGGATGGTCTCGTTGTAGTGGAAGAAAACTGCATACCCGTTGGGGCAATCTTTCACCATATGCTCCTCCTTGCCACATTTGTAGCAAATTCCTGCTCAACATGACCCTTCGTGACTCTTGCCGCACTTTCCACAAGTGCGGCCCTTCTGGTCCCCATTCCTCGAATCAGCGGGATTGGCCCACTTAGCTGCCGACTGTGATTGCACAGGCCTCTAGTCTCTCCCCTGAGACTCCACATCCTCCCTAGCCTGAGTTTCCAGCTCAATCTCCCTCATCCTAGCATTTTCCTGAAGCTCAAAAAATGTCTGATAAGACGAGTTCACCACGAACTCTCTAATATCCCTCCTCAGAATGCTGAAAAATTAGCTCATGCACGCCTACTCCGTCAACACATGCTCAGGGCAGAAAAGTGCTCTCTCGTGAAACATCTATGTAATCTCAGTCACTGATTATGTTTTCTGCTTGAGAGACAGAAACTCTAGGGCCAACCATTCCCTCTCCACCAGGGGAACATACTTATCTCGTGAAACATCTATGTAATCTCAGTCATAGATTTGTATATGGCTATACTAATCTATGTCTACAATGATATAAAATTAAATGGCTGCTTGAAGAATGGAAGGAAAAAAATATGAATCGAGCAGAGACAATAAAAAACTCGTCCATGGTTCTTGATAGAATTGAAAGAGACAAATCGATTATTGTTGTTGACAGAATAGTGTCTAATTTTTATTTATTTTATAACTCTTGTTTTCTTAACCCCAAATTGCAGGGCGTGGTGAAAGCAGTATGATGTATAGAGAGTGTAGTTTGAAATCTTCATTAAAGGCAGAAACATTCTTTGATAAATAATTGGTGGTAAATGAAATCGTCACTTAAAAAAAATAGGTAATCGGAGAATCAGTTTGTTGAAGGTATATTTTGTGATGCGTTCGATATGGTTAAATGGGGGCAAGGGAATAATTGGAAAGTAAGAAAAAGCTCAGTTTGGTGAATAGTTAAAGTGGAGCCTCAAAATGATTCATGGTGTTTGAGAGACAGGGTCATAATAGGAAAGTTTAGGACGTTTAGAGGCATAGGCATAAACAGGAAGTCGAAGGTACTTATGATCATCAATGCTGGTTGTCAGACAAGATAGAAACAAAACAGGAGGAGGAGGAGGAGGGACAGGGTGGGGGCTGTTAAAGTAATGGTTTCGGTGGAGGGGAGAAGGGAAGAGGGTGCTTGGGTGGGGTAATGTATGGGTCCTTTCTAATATTTTAATTTCATAAAAAAATAGAAATAAGAAAAATATATTTTAAGGACGAAATTTCAATTTGAAGTGCATTAACCATCAACGTTTTATTTCAATTTTAACAAAGCTTCATTTACAATAAAAATTTCTCAAAAGGATAAAATGTAGTGAAACTATTTTATACTTTAGTTAAAGAAAATTATAAACCATAGATAACACTTTTATGGTTTACTCTCAAAATATTTTTCCCAATAGAAGAGATAAGAAACAACCTAGCTCGAGAAACACACACAAATAATATATTAAATATAATTTTTTGAAAAAAAATCATTTTTGTTGGTAAGTTTCAACAAGAAAATGAATAACATGTTAAAAACCAAGAAACCTTACATTTTTTTCTAATTACATGAAAAACATGTTAAAAAGCCAACAAAAGCATTGCATATTTTATTAAATAACATGTTATTTTTTTCATTATATTTATCAACATAGTTATTTGAAACTTTGACATAAAATTTTGTTACCTTATCTCTTTTCAAACGACATACTTGAAGCTTTTTCAATTCCAATGGTGTTTTCTAAAAGCACAATCTTAGTGATTTTGCAGATGTTGTTATTATGGAATAGATTCTTTTATGTCAATGGATGCTATACGTCCATCATCAGTTTTGGTGAATTACTGGCTGACACGGGCAACATTAAAAAGCTTGCCTCCGTGTCCCATGCAAAGGTTCAGTCTCTTTGGCCGCCATACGGTGAAACCTTTTTTCATCAACCCACTGGTCGTGCTTCCAATGGACGCCTCATTATTGACTTCCTTGGTAACTCATTGTCGGTTTGAAACAATTCATATATAGTGATAGTTGTAGATACGTGACATCTACTTTTGAATGACAAGTGGGTAGCCTCAAGTTGTATTAGAATATTCATGTGAGCCAAGTGGGTAGCCTCAAGTTGTAGATATGTGACATCTAGTGGATAGTATCTAATGAAGTATGTATTGTTGCATGGGTTAAAGTTAAACGTTGCATTTTTTGGAATAAAGTTATTCATGTTCTATGTGACTTAATGAATTTACATTTGCTTTTTGTTGTTCCTTAAGCTGAGAGTCTAGGGCTACCATTGATACCGCCTTTTCTACATGACAATTAGAGTGACAATGTGGTGTCGTTTGAACAAGGAATTAATTATGCGGTGGTGTCTACAACAGCGTTGGATACATATTTTCATGAAACAAGAGGGACTATTAATCCTACAGCAAATGTATCTTTAGGAGTTCAATTGGCATGGTGTAAACAATCATTGCTTTCTATTTGTAGTAACACTTCAGGTAATCGAACATACATATTATATGCTTCTACTATATATCAATTGCACCAACCATACGAGTTAATAAAATTTGTTATATATTGGAAAGGATTATAATTTGCTAAAAGGAGAAAGATTTTGGTGTAGAATTTTGAGATTCTAACACAATTTAGTAAGTTCTATTGATTATAATTGTTTGCAGATTGTAGAAACTTAATTGGACGTTCTTTAATCCTAATGGGAGAGATTGGTGGAACCAATTACAACACTCCAATAATGCAAGATAAATCAATCGACGAGGTTCAATCATACGTTCCCCTTGTTATTGATACCATCATCTCAGCAATTAATGTAACTATTCAAATCATACAAACTATATTTTAAACAATTACTACCAACAACACCACTCACAATATTCTTTTCTAGTGTATAATTTTCTCATAATTTTAAATAAAGGAAGTAATTGATATGGGCGCTCAAACATTGGTTGTTCCAGGAATCTTTCCAATTGGGTGTTCTAGTTCAATTCTAACATTACGTGGTTCTCAAAACAAACAAGAGTATGATAACATAACCGGTTGCCTCATCAAGTTTAATAAAATTGCCGAATACCACAATGAAGTGGTGCAAGCAAAACTAAAACACCTTCGAGAGCTTCATCCTAATGTCATCATGATCTATGCTGATTATTACAATGGTGCCATGCAAATTATCTATTCTCCAGTTAAATTTGGTACATAACATGTTGTAAAATCTTGCTTCTGCTTCAATGAAAGGGGTCCAAGGTTTAATTCTTGGCACGTCCAAAATATTGCTAGTGCTACACAATTTCCCATATTATTAATTTATTTAGGATTCTGATGTTCTTATTGTGATGGAATTCAAAAAATTTCAGGATTCACAAATAGGGTTCTGAAGTCGTGTTGTGGAGGTGGAGGTCCCTTGAACTACAATAAATTTGTGATATGTGGACATGCATTATCGACTGTATGTGATGACCCCAATGCGTATGCTTACTTGGATGGAATACACTTTACAGAAGCGGGATACAAAATAATTTTCAAGAGTTTATTTCAAGGCCAATATACTACACCCTCCTTTAATTCCTTGTGTCCTACACCTACACCTACATCAGCATCACAATAAACTATTTCATATATTGTTTCACTTTCTGTAAACTACATACATAATTAAAATAAATTAAATGACGTCCATAATCCATATAGAATGTTTAGTAAGTAGTAACCATTCAAGGGTTTAAAATGAATTACAATAGATGTCATGTTGGTATTTAATGGATATGGAATCAGGATGTGTTTGGTTCAGTTTACGGAATGGTACCGGTTATGAACCAACGCGGGTTGTTTGGTATTATTTTTAAAATGCAGGGGTTATTTCGTACTTGTATTCAAATGCATATGTTGTGAAGTAGTTTTCTTGGCCAATTATATGATTACATAAATAACGAATCTATTGAATTTAATAATAACTTCAAAGAAAAAGAAGTATAACAGTAAAGGGGCGTTCGGTTGAGAGGATGTTTTTGTAAGGAATTGGAATATCCTTAAACATGTTTTTTAAGAGATATCATGAAATTGAATTCCATTGGTTGCTTTCTAAACCAAACACGCCACATAATGGAATTAGAGATTCCAATTTCATTGTAATCTAGGAACCAAGATTCCCTAATGTAATATAAAGTCATTTAAATGCTTTTGCAACATGGCTTGCAAAACAATCAATCACTCATTACAAAGAAAAAGTGCTCTGAAGTCTAAACATATCAAATTAAGACAATTTAAACCCATAATTTTCTTATAATATGGAAATAAGAAGAGGGTGTTTGAATGTGTACTTAAATAAGTTTAGTGTGTTTTTCCAAAACAATTTTGGGTTAAAATAATCAGATTAAGAGAAAAACAATAGAGTAAGTGACCTAAGAAAACTGAATATTGCACTAACTTGATGTAATCACTAGTACAAAACCCTTTATAAGACTTGCCAATTAGGACTCAGTTTTTGGAAAAATCGGGACATATTATAAAATAACCAGGATCTAAAATGAGAGAAGCAATATGACCCGATTCTTTTTAAAAAACCGGGGATGTTATACTTAAGTCACCTGGTTCCTAGCATAACAAACGGGACTTTTCATTTTATGGGTATATAACCCCGTTTCAAAAAAACAACCAAGTTCTATTACTGCTACTAGGAGACAAAGTGTTCATTCTAGAAAGCTGTATGACCGATTTTTAAAAAACACAAATTATTTGACTTTTTTATAAGGACTTCATACCATTAATGTCAATAGTGGCCATATCACCCCTATCTTGATGACCGAAGTGCTTATTTCTATTCCAGTATTTCAAGTTAATTCTCATATCATGTTTCTTTTTTATATCAATTTTTTCTCATGTAGAAGACAACTAATCACTAAGGTGATGCTTATATTGTATATTGCAGTGTTCTAAAAGGCGTGCGTCAAGGCGTGCAATGGCGTGAGGAGTGGCTTCGCCGTTACGTAAAGCCCCATAATGTTGTTGTTAGGCATGGTGCGTGGCTACACATGATATGACGTGCCATGGCACGTTATGGCACACGTTTTTTCGTTTGAGACATGTTTTTTCTCTTTGTTATGTCTTTTCTAATCGGAGATACAAGTATTGTGTTTTTTGTTCACATTTTTGTTATTAGTTATTGATATAACACTTCTAAAGAGTAGTTATATTTAATATAAATTTATATTTATGTGGTAATACAACTATAAATTAATACAAAATCGCCGCCTTACATCACGCCTTGAAAAATGCCATGGCTCATTATGCTCGGGGCTTAGCCTTGTCGCCACGCCACACCTCACGCCATTTAAAACCTTGGTATATTGTATTATTATTTGTACATGTATCATTTTTTTATCAATTGATGTATAGAAATCAATTTACTTTCATGTATATACTGTTTTTGACCAATGGTCTAGAATTACATGAAAACACAGTCAGCTTGAATAAATTACATCAAATTAATACTATATATTAAAAAGAATTGAACTAAGTTCACAAAAGATGTCCTCTAATGCACTTTGATGGCTATAAATATAACACTAATTCTGCATCAGATACCTTGAATCCCTCCATTGATATTGTTGTAGCTGTAACACCAAAACCATAAGCAAAGATCATACACCTGTAACAAAATAAAATTTTAAACCAATTTTTTTTTTTCAATTTAAAACACCTTTATCTCAATAATAAAATCACAAAATGTCACATGGTCAAATCATCAAATCTCATATCCGAAAACTATATATACATTAAATCTAGGATCCTCCAAAAACAAATATTCAAAGCAAGTGTGTGTATAATCAAGCTGATGCCTTCTCGCGATCCTGAGAAGTACCTGAAACACATAACATATAACACGGTAACCACAAAGCTTGGTGAGTTCCCCAAAATACCACACACATCACATAAGCCACTCGATGCTAACTCAATATGACCCACTAGTCAGTGTGTTCCAGTGGAGACCCTCCGGTCACACAACTCGGGTGGACCCTCCGACCCTAACTCAATAAGTTCACAACAATAAGCATAATCCACAAAGACAAAATGTTGAGTATCACAATAAACAGATAAACACATAAGACATCTTAGTCACAAAACAATACCACTCATGGTAAGTATATTGAGAAGACTCACCTCGTAAGCTAGCTAGTAAAGTATCGTACTCGGAAATCTCGAACTAGCCTCCGCCTAACACATAGGATGATTATCCCTAATTAATATTCTAATCATACTCAAATATACCAAATGTTGTTCTCTCTTTCTCTCTAACTCTTGGGATGGGTAAAAGACCATTTTACCCCTCTATGGTCTCTATTACTCAGGTTAACCAAACCCTCAAGTCAACATAAGTCAAACTCGAGTCAATAGTCCAGGTTTGATCTGACTCGGTGAGTGCACTCATGTGACTCGTCGAGTCCACTCATTCCTCAAAAGTCTCGTGAAGGTCCACCTCATCAAGTTAACCCCTAACTTGCCGAGTTATAGTATGGCCAGCTCATCGGGACTAACGCTAACTGACTCGGCGAGTCAACTCATCGACTCGATGAGTCCATTGAGACCCATGTTGCAAACAAAAGATCTCAAGGCAGAAACCCTCTCACACTCTAGATCTAAGCTCTCAAGGATCGCTAATCATGTAAAGCCATAAGCTTTACATTCATGCATGGAGCTTAGGGCTTGAAATTACAAAAACATGCTCTATTAAGGGTTTTTCGCTCAAGTCTCTATTATGGCTAAGTAAAGCAGGGATCTTTGGACTCTAGGTACCTCACAAAGTCCATATCTGATGTCAAAATCTCTATATGTGCTTAAAACACCCAATGTCCCAATATTAGATAGAAAAGAAGTCCTAAAATTCAATAATATGGGATCTACCCAAACTAATATGAATAACAACAGATCTAATAGCCTCCTCTTGCTCATTGCTTGAAATCCTTGTCGTCTCTTGCAAAGATGCACCAAGATACTCAATTTTAGCTTACACTCTCTCTATTAGGGTTTCTCTCAGTGAAGGTAAGCAGTTGATAAGCCACAATTGAGGCTATATGTGCCCTTAAATAGGCCCCAAACCTGGGGATTTAGGGTTTCACTTCACATCATCTACTCGGTGAGTCGACTCTCTAACTCGTTGAGTAAATTATTAATCCCATGTAGCACAACGAAACTTTACTTGGCGAGTTGTCGCACCAACTCTATGATTTTATCAATAGTCCTCAAAATAAATAAATAAACAATATACATAGAAGTCCGGATGTTACAATACTCCCCCACTAGAATAAGAGTTCTCCCTCGAAGTCATGCTCTGAGAATAACTCCGGGTACTTGTCTTGCATCTCGAATTCCGGCTCCCAAGTCAACTCGGACCGTCTCTGATGTTGCCACTGGACATGAACCACAGGAACCTATTTGTTACTTACAACTTTCACCTTTCGATCCAAGATCGTAATCGGCCTCTCAATATAATCCAGGTTGGCATCCACATGGATGTCCTCTAATGTCACCACTTCAGTCTCATCAGCTACAAGCTTCCACAACTGAGACACGTGGAAGGTGTTATGGATCAGACTGAACTCTGCAGGTAGCTCTAGCCGGTATGCTACCTTACCCACTCTGGTGGTCACTTTGAAAGGGCAAATGTACTAGGGCCCGATCAAGCCCATTTTCCTAAATCAAATCACCCCTTACCAAAGCAGTCATCTTTAGGAGTACGAAATATCCAACCTGGAACTCTAGCTTGGATCGTCGCCTGTTCAATAACTCTTCTGGCGACTCTGGGCTGTGAGTAACCTATGTCTGACTTGCTGAATCTGCTCATTCTTCTTCAGTACTATCTTAGTGCCACCCATCACATGTTGCCCTACCTCTCCCCAACAAATGGGAGTCTGACACCTCCTCCCATAAAGAAGCTCAAAGGGAGGCATACAAATACTCGAATGATGGTTGTTGTTGTAAGAAAACTCAGTTAAGGGAAAATAAGTGTCCCTACTTACTCCGAAGTCCATAACACATGCAGGCAACATGTCCTCAAGCATCTGAATTCTCTGCTTGCTCTGTATATCTGTCAGTGCATGGTATACAGTGTTGAAATGCAGTCGGGTACCCATCTCCTCATGAAATTTCTTCAAGAATTTGAAAGTAAAGCACACGTATCGATCTGAAACAATAGAGATTGGTACTCCATGCTGAGCCAGCACCTCTCTTACATAAATCTTGGCCAATATCTTTACAATGAACTCTTACTGATGGCTAGGATGTGAGCTCTCTTCGTCAGCCAGTCCACAATTACCCAAATCGCATCAACACCACATGTAGTCGTTGGTAACTTGGTGATAAAGTCCATAGAATTTTGTTCCCACTTCCACTGGGAATCTGCAGAGGCTGCAATGGACCATGTAGATGGTGGTGATCTTACTTAACCCAACGACATGACAAGCACCTATCAACTACCCAAGCAACATCCTTCTTCATACAGGGCTACCATTAATCTCTCTTTAGTTCCAAATACATATTAGTGGCCCCAAGATGGATTGATAATATCAATCTATGTGCCTCCTCCATCAGTATATGCTGAGCTCCACCTGTATAGGGCACCCAAATCCACCCTTGGAAAGTCATAAACTGACGACCATTCCGTCACAAACTTAGACACCTGCCCAATCACGCGCTTCCTCTTGCAGTTCTCCGGTCTCAATGCCTCCACTTGGGCCTCTAAAATGGCATCTAAGACTGAAGTCATCATCGTTATCGTCATACACACACCTCGGATTAGAGCACTCTTGGCTCTACATCTTAGGGCGTCGGCTACCACATTAGCCTTGCTCGGATTATACAGGATCACACAGTAGTTGTCTCTCACCACATCCAACAATCTCCTCTATCTCATATTTAGGTTAGGCTGATCCATGAGATATTTTAGGCTTTTATGGCCGTGTATATGGTACATCGAACCCCATACAAATAGTGGTGCCGAATCTTGAGGACGAATACCACCGCCCCCAACTGTAGATCGTGGGTGGGATATTCAGTCTCATGAAGCTTCAAATTCCTCGACACGTATTCTATCACGTGCCTCCTCTGCATCAACACCGCACCCATTGCTGATATAGATGCATCGCATTATACCACAAAGTCCTCCACTCCCTTAGGAATGGCTAACACCAGGGCTTCGTACAATCTCTGGCGAAGCATCTCGAATGAGGCCTGCTGCTCGGGGCACCAAATTAAATTAACACCCTTCCTCGTCAACCTGGTGAGTGGGATGACAATTTTGTAGAAATCTATGATGAATCTCTAATAGTAGCTGGCCAATCCCAGAAAAATCCTGATCTCGGATAAGGATCTCAGTACCTCGCATCGCAGAACTGCCTCAATCTTGACCGGGTTGACCAATATCACATTTTGAATAACGAGATATGCCAGGAACTGGACCTCTCGTAACCAGAATTCACACTTGGCGAATTTGGCATAGAGTCTCTTTGATCTCAAAAGTCCAAGAATATCTAAGATGCTCCTCATGCTGCTCTCCGGATCTCGAATACACCAAGATATTGTCGATGAACACGATCACCGATCGATCCAACATAGGCCTGCACACCCGGTTCATGAGATCCATGAACGTTTTCGGTTTATTGGTTAGCCCAAAAGGCATCACCTGGAACTTGTAGTTCCCATAACGAATCCTAGATGCCATCTTCTAGATATCCTCCTTACAGACTTTCATTTGATGACATCCTGACTTCAAATCGATCTTGGAAATCCAAGATGCCCCCTACAACTAATCGAAGAAGTCGTCGATCCATGAAAGTGGATAACGGTTCTTGACAGCTAGCTTGTTCAACTCCCGGTAATCAACACACAGCCGGTGTGAACCGTCCTTTTCTTGACTAAAAGGATCGGCGCTCCCCACGATGAGCTACTCGGTCTGATAAATCCCTTCCCCAGCAACTCTTGGAGCTGTGAGGATAACTCCTGCATCTCTGGTGGAAAAAGGCGATAAGGTGCCTTGGCGATAGGTGCCGCTCCCGGAAACAAATCAACCTGTAACTCTACTATACCTGGTAACTCGTCAGGAAAAACATTCGTAAATTCACTCACTATTGGAACCTCGACAATAGAACTCGGTCTCTCGGTAGCAACCTATGTATCCATCACATACACGAGAAAACCCATATAACCCTGCTATAAACTATGCCTCGCCCTCGTATCAGAGTAGAAGGCTGAGCCAGATCTGATACCCTCGTCGTACGCTGTAAGCACTCCCCCACTGGGATCTCGTATAGTTACCAACTGACGCTCGCAGTCGATGATGGCTCCAAAACGACTCAACCAATCCCTGCCCACGATGACACAGACACCCCCATCACAATCGGTACTAGATCAATCGGAAACTCAACACCAAAAATCTTCAGCACACATCCTCGGAGCACATCAGCAACTAAAACTGCATGCTTGTTAGCTATAGAAACTCGCAAAGGTCGACTCAATGCTCATGTCGGATACTGATGTAATGACTATAAGCTAGGGACACGAAGGATCGACTTTGCACCCGAGTCGAATAACACTAAAGAAAGTACAGAACTCAAAATAAATGTACTAAATATAACACAAAATGAGCATAATAAATCTCAAAATAATTAAATAAAAAGGAAATACGTACCAGCCACGACATCAGGTATTGAGCGGACCTCCTCCGCTGTCAGCTGAAAAGCTATACAACTAGCCCTCAGAACCTCGACCTTCACTATCTGACTATCATTACCAAGTAAAGCAACATGTACAGATCCATGTGCTGATCCCTGATGAAGCTGGGGGCACTCGGCCATCTGGTGGCTGGCTGGTTGTAGTGGAAGCAAACCGCCTACCCCTTCGGGCAATCCTTCACCATATGCCCCTCCTTGCCACATTTGTAGCAAATTCACGCTCATCGTGACCCCTCGTGACTCTTGCTGCACTTTCCACAAGTGCGACCCTTCTGGTCCCCATTCCTCGAATCAGCGGGCTTGGCCCGCTTAGCTGCCGGTTGTGATTGCACAGGCCTCGAATCTCTCCCTTGAGACTCCGCATCCTCCCTAGCCTAAGGTTCCAGCTCGATCTCCCTCATCCTAGCATTTGCCTGAAGCTCAGAAAATGTTTGATAAGACGAGTTCACCACGAACTCTCTAATATCCCTCCTCAGAATGCTCAAAAATTGGCTCATGCGCGCCTACTCCGTCAACACATGATCAGGGTAGAAAAGTGCTCTCTCATGAAACATTTATGTAATCTCAGTGACTGATTATGTTTTCTGCTTGAGAGACAGAAACTCTAGGGCCAACCATTCCCTCTCCACCAGGGGAACTTACTTATCTCGGAACATCAGAGCAAACCTCTCCCATGTCACTGCAGCATGTTCTGCAGGAGTAAAACTATTCGTCACAAACTTCCACCAATCTTTCGCTCCCAAACAAAGCTCATTCAGCACGAACCGTACCCTCAAATGCTCTGGGCATGAACAAGTATAGAAACAACCGTTGATATCAGAGATCCATCTCATCACAGCAATCGGATCATGAGTATCAAACTCTAATGGCTTCGTGTTGCTGAACTCCCGGTACAACAACGAGTCACCTCCTTGTGCCCTGGCAGCAGCGATAGTTGCGGTGGTTGCAATAGTAGGCGCCTAAGAAACTGTAGCGTATCGCTCGTCAAACGTCTAGATCAAAGTGGTCTTGATGGACACAAGCATCTCCAGAATAGTATATAGTATGGCTATGACTACCTCGTCGTGAATCATCCTGCAAATCTCATCATCACCAACTCCACTACTCCCTAGGGTGTGGCATGTACCTACCATGATGTATCTGAAACACAACACAAAATCATCAAAGACTTGCTCTAGCATACTCACACTCGACAACTCATCCCTACTTGCTCCTTAGCATCCTAAGGATTCTTACTGGGATTGCATAAATACAGAGTGCTTTCAGTAGTACGGGCTCAATACTACTTTCCATACACCACGTGTAGTAATCCTAAGTCCTCTTCCTAGGATTCTAATTCACAAATAATCTATATCTCACAAATCACAGACTACTCTCTCAAAAGATCCCTCTCAAGCTCATCTAAGTATCTCTTCCTATATTATCTCCTGACTCATAACTAAACACATACTCAAGTAAATAACAGATACCATTGATCAAAAGCATTTCCTAGGCTAAGGCATCACAAATCATGCAACTCTATCCCTAGAATACAAAATACCTAGCCTATCCTCTAGCATGCAATTATACTAAAACATCTCATAAATATCTGATAACACAAAAGTAAGGGTATTTTGGGAAATTACCATTCGGGCTCTGGCTGATTGTACAAACTTTTCCAACTCATTTCCTCTTAAAAATCTTTCTCGTTTGTAGAAAATCATTTCTTTTGAAAACTATTCTCAAATCCTTAGCTGGAGTCCAAACACACCCGGAGGATCATTCGAATCCCTCAAACCAAGGCTCTGATACCAACTTGTAACAACGTAAAATTTTAAACCAATTTGTTTTCAATTTAAAAGACCTTTATCTTAATAATATTATCACAAAATGTCACAAGGTCAAATCATCAAATCTCATATCCAAAAACCATATATATATATATATATATACACACACACACACACACACGTATATATATATATACATATATATATATATATATATATATATATATATATATATATATATATATATATCAAATCCAAGATCCTCCAATAACAAATCTTCAAAGTTAGTGTGTGTACAATCAAGCCGGTACTGTCCCGCAATCCTGAGAAGTACCTAAAACACATAACACATAACATGGTAAGCATGAAGCTTAGTGAGTTCCCTAAAATACCACACACATCACATTAGCCACGCGAGGTTAACTCAGTACGACCCTCTAGTCAATATGTTCCAGTGGAGACCCTCCGGTCCAACAACTCGAATGGACCCTCAGATCCTAAGTCAAGAAATTCACAATAATAAGCATAATCCACAAAGACAAAATGCAGATTGTCACAAATACACAGACAAGCACATAAGACATCTCAATCATACAAAGATACCATTCATGGTAAATAGTGTGAGAAGACTCACCTCGTAAGCTAGCAAGTAAAAGTATTGTACTCGGAAATCTCGAACGAGCCTCCGCCTAACACATAGGATAATTATCCATAATTAATACTCTAGTCATACTCAAAGATACCAAAGGTTATTCTCTCTTTCTCTCTAACTCTTGGGAAGGGTAAATGAACATTTTACCCCTCCGTGGTCTACATTACTCATGCTAACCAAACCCTAAAGTCAACAGAAGTCAAACTCGAGTCAATAGTCTAGGTTTGACCTAACTCTCCGAGTGCACTAATGTGACTTGTTGAGTCCACTTTATTCCTTAGAAAGTCACATGAAGGTCTAGCTTATCGAGTTAACCCGTAACTCGCTGAGCTATATCATGGCCAACTCATCGGGACAAACCCCAAGTGACTCGTCGAGTCGGCGAGTTCGTTTAGACCCATGTCACAAACAAATGATTTCAAGGTAGAAAACCATCTCACAGTCTAGATCTAAGCTCTCAAGGCTTGCTTATCACATAAAGCCACAAGGTATACGTTAATGCATGGTACTTAGGGCTTGAAATGCCATAAACATGCTCTATTAAGGGTTTTTCACTCAAGGCTCTATTATGGTTAAATAAAGCAGGGACCCTTGGACTCTAGGGACCTCACAATGTCTTAATCTCTGTATGTGCTTAAAAAACTCAAAGTACCAACATTAGATAGAAAAGAAGCCCTAAACTCCAATAATATGGGATCTACCCAAACTAATGAGAAAGGTATAAACTTTGTACCTTTTTACAGAAGCTCTTGGATGAATAGCAACAGATCTAAAAGCCTCATCTCGTTCCTTGCTTGAAATCCTTCTCTTCTCTTCCAAAGATGCACCAAGATACTCAATATTATCTCACACTCTCTTTATTTTCTTAAGGGTCGATTAGGGTTTCTCTCAGTGAAGGTAAGTAGCTGATGAGCCGCAATTGAGGCTATAGGTGCCCTTAACTAGGCCCCAAACCTAAGGATTTAGGGTTTTACTTCACAGCGTCTACTCGGCGAGTCACGTCTCTGACTCGTCGAGTAGATTATTAATCCCAGTTAGCACTACGTGACTCTACTTGACGAGTTGCAGCACAAACTCATCGAGTTGCTCAATAGTCCTCATAATAAATAAATAAACAATATACCTGGAAGTCTGGATGTTACAAAAGCCCACCTGTCAACAAGTATATATATATATATATATGTATATGTATATATATATGTATATATATATATGTATATATATATATATATATATATATATATATATATATATATTTCAACATGTTACATAATCTTGAGTTAAGTCAACAAGGTTCGGTTGCACATCAGGCATAATGAGAGACGTAATGTTGGGGAAAGGGTAAGGTCTATCTAAAATTGGATTCTATAAATTATTATCATTTAGATCTAACAATTAATAGAAAAGATCAACTTCACACATCCACGATCACATATGGAACCATCTATAATCCAACAACAAAACAATAACGAGGATTAATTTAACACATATCTTTACCAGGTAACCACTTTCTGCAACGAGTATTTTTGGCTAAATTCACCTCCCATCTGAATGGCTAAATGAAAGCAGGGCAATATTGTCCATAATTCCCCACCACAATATATTAGAAATAAAAAAAGGAGCTGTAGGAAGTTGGAACAATAATTTTTTTTTTGTAGAAAAGAACAGATGATAGAGACAAACTACTTTGCTCTAAAATCAGCAACCAGAAAAAATGAGGCAATGAAGTATTTAATTTAAGAAACACTAAGAAAAAGATAAGCATAGGTACATAGGATGTGTAAGAATCATGGGAAAGCCTGTTAGGAAACTCCGATTGATGGCATCAATTATCTCGTTGATATGAGGCATCTTCATCATGGAAAATCGTTTCTTATCGCACCATACGTGCAAAAGTACCATACATTTCATCATGGAAAATCGTTTCTTATTGCACCATACGTGCAAAAGTACCATATGTTTCTATCTATATTAATAGTTATTTGCTTCTTTTTGTTTATTTATACTAAAATTTCAAAATATTACTAGTACACATTGATTCGTCTTGGTGATTTTCCCTTCAAATCACAATGTAGACATTTTGGATTCTCTGATGAAGCCTATCCACAATCATATTGACAACCACTACCTGCTTAAACTTCTGTAAATGTAAGAAATTGCTTAATATGGCATTAAAATAACATTCTTTCTATAAGTTTGAATACAACTCTACTGCTTGGTTTCTTTTAGGGCTTTTGAGAGGTATAAAAAGCACACATCAATTCCAATTGTATGGAAGCTCACTGAGTTAATTTATATAATTACTTATCCACTAGTTAGATGTAGTTCCATTTGTCTGACTTATGTTTACCTTATATGACAATTGTATTGCAACCAAGTCGACGTATTGGAACACGAGCTTAGTGGGTATTATGTAATGACTTGGATCTTTGATTTTGTGTTGAACAGACAACATGGATTTCCAAATAGAGTAAGTACTTCTTAAAAAAAATCTTTTTGTCTAAAGCAAGAAACAAATTGTTTTGTTATTCAGTAGTTTTAATTTTAATTTTATGTAGTTTGGTACAATATGGAATGACAAAAATGCATTCGAGGAAAAGGTGTTGGTTACAATTTTTGCTACATGGGCCAGAGAATTTTTGAAAAAATTTATGAATGATGTGGTTATCTAAAAGTGGATTTAAGGTTATTTGTTAATATTTATAACATCCTACTTTTATTTTAGTGATTGTTTTCTAAATTCAATTCTTTTGAAATACTAGACAAAAAACTAATTATTTTTGTGTTTTGTTTTTCAGTGAGGATAGAAGATAGATGTTGTGTTTTGTTTTTAAGTGAGGATGGAGGATAGCTGCAACACTTGATTATTGGACAATTAAATTGCATGGGAAAAGAATTTCTTTTTTGAATTTTTTATGTAAGTTTTATGTAGTTGGAAATGATCAAATCAAGGAGTTTTTAGCAGCACTTAAGCATGTTTTTATCAATGTCTATAATGATTGGTTATTTAGCATGTTTATATTAATATAAAATTTTCATTAATGCATAATTTTTGTTTTGTTTTGAATGTGTACTTTGGATGCAAGTATCAATTTGTGCTTTTTATCAACTGTTTTCTTTATATTATGGTTATTTGAATAAAGTTGTTCCCAATTTAAGTCTTATAACCATGCTCCATACTTAATCCGGTTTTTGTAGTTATATTTTCGGTGCTGTGATATAGTTATTTTTGTAAGGTTGAAAATACCTAATTTTTTTAATGGAGCCGGTCCATACTTAATCCTTATATGACCTAGGATTGGAACTTGGCTCTTATATCCTTTTGTGACCCTGTTTCGTATGGAAGGACCGCGTCCTAATCTTCATATATGATCAAGTATTGGTGTTATGTTGCACCTATATGCCTCGGTTTTATGAATAACCATGCTCTTTTGTGGCACAAAAGGAGTCGCTTTAAAACCGAGTTCTATTTCTTTTTTCACATAGGACTCGTTGGCTTTAAAACTGGGTTATTTAATTGATTTTACTAGGTCCTATAAGCTTTTTTGTAGTAGTGATAATCGTCCAAAAAAAACCCTACAATAGCATGAATCCAGAAAAATAATACAGGATTTCATGATTACTATCCACCTTTGGACTTATGAGTGTCAAGTGGCGTACTTTTTAATTCAAAAAAATTAGAGATGTTTTGGTCATAATGAGAATTTCAATAACAATAAAGTATCACCGATACAAAAACTTTGTACTTCATTACAAACAAAAAAAGAAGATTTGATTCTCTATATATTTGATATTAATAGGACACAAGAAAACACTTAAACTCATGAAGTAAAGAAATCACCTCACAGTACTTGAGAGAATCTGTAAATAGATTATAAAAAAAATACAACAATAAAAACCACATTAATCAGGTCTAGAAGGGCAATAAGAACCGTTGTTCTAAAATCCTATATCACCATGAGATTCGAAAAATAGAAACCATAAGAATCCACTTAAAGGAAACAAACGTTATGGTCGCGTTTATTTATGGAAAAATAATTTTCGTTTCCTATTTTCCGGTATCCATTTTACGTTTTCGGTTTTCATTGGAAAAATTATAAAACGTGTTCAATTAAAACTTTTTCCTTTTTCATTTTTAGTTTTATAAAATTAGAAAATGTATTTAGATGTGTATTTTTCTATCGATATTTATTTTTAGAAAATGGCAGTGGTGGTAGTGTGGGGATTGGCGGGGACGTGGTGGATGTGGATGTGTGGATGATGAAGATGGTGGTTGTGGTGGTGATGGTTGGGATGATAGCGACAATATTAGTGGTGGTGGGGAGGGGGAAGTGGTGGCAACGGTCTGGTAGTGGTGACATGGTGGTGATGTTGATTGTGGCGGTGGTTGTGGTGGTGTATGTGTATGTTTATATTTCTTGGGGTGGGGATGTTTATGTGTGTGGATATAGGTGTGTGTATTTGTATGTGTGTAAGTGAGTGTATGTTTGTGGGTGGGGGGGGGGGGGGGGCTGGGGGTGTATTAGTGGGGGTGGGGTGCACTTGGGAGTGGGTAAGTGGGGGTGTTAAGGTGAGTGGGTTTGGGGTGTGTATGTGTTTATATTTTGAAATTTTTTGGAATTACAAAAATGTGGAAAACAATGATGACCGGATTTCCAAAATTTTCTAATTTCTTTGTAATTTTGGAAAATAGAAAATTTTCATTTCCATGAAAAATTTAGAAAACTTGTTGAATTAAATGCGTTTTCAAAATTTTCATTTTTCTCAGATAATGTATTTGGAAAACGGACTATTTTTTGGTAACTAAGCGCACCCTAAGAAATTGCACAAAGAATATACATATATACACATAAACACAGTAAGAAAATGCAAAATGAATGAAAATCCATCAGGCTATATTGGGCTAATCTATAACATTCCAAAATAAGCTATGTATTGATGACCTTAACTTTTATTACAGTTGTCAAGACTAGCCCTATTTGAAAAATGGTGGTAATTGAGTATGCGGAGTGTATCCATGTGTACACCCAATGTACTCATCTCCTTAGTAAGAACACGGAGGCCACCTAGTACGTTGGGCGTACCAGAGGGTACATTGTGAGTAATAGGCTCAGAGTGTAAACCATAATTGTCTTGTGTGTCCCTCTTTAAGGAACATGATGGCCACATTTTCGGCTACCATTTCCAGCCTCCAACTCCCCTCAAACACTAAATATCGTTTCCATAGCTTGTGTGAGCATTTGTGGTTTATTGAGTGTTCATGTGGAATTCTTTTTTTGAAGAAGGATCCTTGAAGGAAGAAGAGTTGGTGTCCAAGCTTTTAGATCTAAGTTCTTTTGTAGTTGGTGCATCATCCAGAGGTATCAAGCTCAAAGCATTCTCATTGTTTTGATTAGTTCATGTTTTGTTCCATTTTTAGGGTTTTATTTCATAAGCTTGAAGCTTTATGAGTTTGTTGAACTCCAGAGCAGAATACCTGTTCTTATAAGTGTTTCTAGTCGTTTGGACTAATAAAAATGAGATATTGGTCGTCAAGATCTCTCTATACATGAGATATGAGGACTTTGTGAGTAAAGGATTAGAGTTTATGAGATTTAGACTTGTCCATCCATGCTAAGGCTTAAAGTTACTGACTTTGTGAAGTAATAGACTCTAGTTAGACTAGATCTGAGATCGTAGTTATGGTCTTATTGGATTAAGACCAAGATAGTGAGAAAAGTGAGTCTAGGATGTATGCCGAGCGTACTCCTAGCTATGCGCAACGTAGCACTAAGCCACCCCGATTGTAACAGCCCGGATCCCCAGGTATCTTCATTTCTTTTATATTTTGACATTCTGTGAGGGGACTCGGCGAGTCGGTGGTTGAACTCGCCAAGTCGGGTCGCGGTTTTTAGCAGGGGTTCGCGTCCGGACTCGGCGAGTCCAAGGGATGGACTCGACGAGTCCGCACTGTTTAATGAAACCCTAATTTCCCGGTCCTAAGCTCTATTTAAAGGACCTTATGGCCCTCATATGCGGCCACCTTGAACCCTAAGAGCCTCCATACGTCTGTAAGCCCTTGTGGGTGTGTTTGAAGGCCTTTTGTTCTTCATTTTGTGTGATAGTGCAAGGAAAGGAGGGAGAGGAGCAAGCTTGAAGTGTTGGGGAGCTTAGATCTGTTACTATTTCTTCAAGGGGGTCTTCTTGAGGTAACTTTCTGAGCCAATCTTCGTGTTTTGTGTTGATGGACCAAATCTAGGGTTTCTTCTTGCATTTCTTGGCTTGAATAAGAAGTATGAGAGGTCCCATGGGGATATGGGACCTGGATCTGGACTTTAGTAGGTCCAGGAGACCCCTTATGACAAGCTTTTTGTCCATCCTTTTGAGTTAGAAGTTAAACTTGCCATATTAAAGGTTGTTTCTTCAAAATAAGCCTTGTATGCATTGCATGGCAACCAAGACTGAGACTTTACGTGACAAATAAGCTTGGGAAGGCCAGATCTGTGTATTTATGGAACGGATCTAACCGCAAAAGCCAGTTTTAGCTGGTGCATGGCATGGACTCGCCGAGTCTGAAGAACAGACTCGACGAGTCACTTGAAGATTGTCCTTGAGACCATCCTGTGTGTAGACTGGACCGAGTTGTGGGCGACTCAGTGAGTCGCAGAGAGTTGGAAAGGTTTTGACAGGTTGACCGAGTCAGGATGGGACTCGCCGAGTTGACCTTCGACTCGGCGAGTTGAGTCGCGGTGGCCCTGTGATTCAGGGCCAGGTGGAACTCGTCGAGTCGGGGGAGTACTCGACGAGTCAAAGGGAAAATTCTTGAGAGTTGGTAAAAATGCATAGACTCGCCGAGTCACTATTGTGCACTCGCCGAGTCTAGTCCAAATTGGCTAAAGACTATTGACCAGGTCAACCTGTGTTGACTTGATTTGGATGGTCCACCTTAGTGGTACAAGTAATATTTATAGATTTATAATATCATAGGAGGATTGCAGCTCGAGGATTCGAGCCCGAGTGATTTCAGAATTCACGATTAGCAAATTAGCGAGGCATACGAGGTGAGTCTTCTCACTATACTGTACCCGGAAGGGTTTTGACTATGTGACCGGAAGGTCGAATATGATATGGAATATATGCTTTATGTGTGATAAGTTATTTGCTATATGTGTCATGTATGATATGTTTGATATGGGTCGGAAGGCGTGGTCATATGGACTGTAAAGGTTGATGTGGGTAGGACCGGAAGGTTTACCCAGACGGGACGGAAGTCCCCTGAGACACATAGACCGGAAGGTCAAGGCCTGGAAAGGCGCATGTGCGTATGTTGTATTTTGGGAACTCACTAAGCTTTATGCTTACAGTTGTTGCTTTATGTGTTTCAGGTACGAGTGAGGACCGTGGGAAGGCGCCAGCGTGACCGTACACACACTCGGGGAAACTATTTTATCTTTTATTATGTAATCGTTTGAGACTACGTCGTTATTTTGGGAATCTAAACTAATTACTCATGTCTTGATGGTTGTAAAAATGAAAATTTTTGGTTGGAAATTTTATGACGTTACAAGTTGGTATCAGAGCCTTGGTTTGAGGGATTCGGGTACACTTTCGGGCGTAACTGGACTCAAACCGGGGATTGGAGAAAATTGTTTTTACAAAAAAAAAAAAAAATTAATTTAATTAATTAAAATTTAAATTTTGAAAGGGTGAGACGACCAGAGAAGAAAAAGTGTGTACGGTCAGCCAGCGCCCGAACGGTAAAAATCCCCAAAATACTCTCATTATATGTGTTACGATTTATGATATGATATGATACGCATGCTAGTAGACTAGGTATACATATTAGGGCTAGAGTGGCCTGATTTTGTGATGCCTTAGTCTAGGAAAACGTGCTTCTATGAGGAGCTCGAGAGCGAGTGAGTAACAAGAGTATGAAAAGAATAGAGTGCTCAGGATTCGAGGTTTGGGAGGATGACTTGGGTGAATACCGATGCGGTGTAACTGGCAGTATTGGGCCCGTACTACCAAGGACACCGGGTCAGTAGGCAGCCAAGTGGGAACCCCTGAGTATCGAAAACTGAGCAGGACTGCGTTATCGAGTGCGATTTTTGCCCGATAGGGTCTCTGAGATTCTTTTGTTGTATTTCAGAGACATCATGGTTGGACCACGACACAGACCTGGCACGAGTGGGGTGATTGACGAGGAGCTTCGTCAGATGATTCATGAGAAGGTAGCTACAGCGATCCGGGCCGAGATCCCGGAGATGTTTGGGTCTATTAAGACCACGCTGATGGAGACATTTGATGAGCGGTACGCCGCGTTGTCTGAGGCTGCCGCTGCTGCAGCTACCGCAGCTGTGGCTGCTGCCAGACCACAGGGGGGTGACTCGTTGCTGTTCCGGGAGTTCAGCAACACGAAGCCACCAGAGTTTGACGGGAGTCAGGATCCGATTGCTGCGATGAGGTGGATTGCCGATATTGAGGGATGCTTCTATACTTGTTCATGTCTGGAGCATCTGAGGGTGCGGTTCGTCCTGAACCAGCTCCGCCTGGGAGCAAAGGATTGGTGGAAGTTCGTGACGGCGAACTTCACTATCGCGGAGGTTTCAGCCTTGACTTGGGAGAGATTTACTGTTATGTTCAGAGACGAGTATGTTCCCCCGGTAGAGAGGGAACGGTTGGTTCAGGAGTTATTGACCCTCAAGCAGGGTAATGATTCGGTTGCAGTGATCACGCGGAAGTTTCATGAGAGGGCGATGTTCTGCCCCGAGCAGGTGTCCACGGAGCAGGCTCGGATGAGCCGGTATTTGGGAGTGCTGAGGAGAGACATCCGGGAGTTCGTATCGAACTCATCATATCAGACTTTTGCTGAGCTTCAGGCGAATGCCAGGAAGCGGGAGATCGAGTTGGAGACCCAGGCCAGAGAGGAGGCCGAGTCTCAACGGATGGATCGACGGCCGGCTCAGTCGCAGCTGGCAGCCAAGCGGACCAAGTCCGCTGATTTGAGATCCGGAGGACAGAAGAGCCGTACTTGTGGGAAGTGCGGCAAGGGTCACGAGGGGGCATGTCGATCGGGTGCTTGCTACAAGTGTGGCAAGGAGGGGTACATTGCGAGGGATTGCCCCAAGGGATTTATGGTCTGCTTCCATTGCAACCAGACTGGCCATCGGAAGGCCGAGTACCCCCAGCTTCGCCAGGGATCTTCGCCTGCTGCCAGGGTTCCTGAGGTCCGGCCAGTGAAGACCGAGGCCCCGAAGGCTCGTGGGAGAGCTTTCCAGTTGACTGCGGAGGAGGTCCGTGCGGCGCCTGATGTAGTGGCCGGTATGTATTCTTTCACGTATTTACATTTATGCTGAGACATTATGCTTATATTACTATATGCGTAGGTACTTTTCTTGTGAATCATGTGCCTGCCTTGGTATTGTTCGACTCAGGTGCGAGTCGGTCCTTTGTTTCGCTGGCTTTTAGCCAGTACATCGATATCGATCGGGAGACGATGAGTCGTCCCCTGCAAGTTGCTATAGCAAACGAGAGAGCAGTATACGCCACCGAGGTGATTCGAGGATGCGTGCTCGAGATTTTTGGGGTCGAGTTTCCTATAGACTTGGTCCCTATAGCTATGGGGGATGTTTGCATTATCGTGGGCATGGATTGGTTGAGTAAGTTTGGAGCAGTCATTGACTGCGAGAGACAGCTGGTGATGATTCGAGACCCTAGTGGGGGGTGCTCACGGTTTATGGCGAAGGGACCCGGTGTGGGTCAGCGTTTTGTTCAGCAGCCAGGGCAAGGTAGAGTCTGCAGCAGGGCTGTGATGGATTCATAGCTTATGTGATGGATACTCGTGTGACCACGGAGAGGCCCAATTCGATTGATGACGTTCCGGTTGTATGCGAGTTTGCGGATGTGTTCCCCGAGGAGTTACCAGGCGTGCCTCCGGAGAGGCAAGTGGAGTTTCGTATCGATTTGGTTCCGGGGGCGGCGCCCATCGCCAAGGCGCCTTACCGTCTCGCTCCACCGGAAATGCAGGAATTATCCTCGCAGCTTCAGGAGCTGTTGGGGAAGGGATTCATTCGACCCAGTAGCTCGCCTTGGGGAGCGCCGATTTTGTTTGTCAAAAAGAAGGATGGCTCACATCGGATGTGTATCGATTATCGGGAGTTAAACAAGTTGACGATTAAGAACCGATACCCGCTACCTAGGATCGACGATCTGTTCGATCAGTTGCAGGGGGCATCTTGGTTTTCCAAGATTGACTTGAGGTCGAGATATCATCAGATGAGGGTTCGCGAGGAGGATATCCAAAAGACTGCCTTCAGGACTCGTTATGGACATTATGAGTTTGTAGTGATGCCTTTTGGGCTCACCAATGCCCCGGCTGCATTCATGGATCTCATGAACAGGGTGTGCCGACCGATGCTGGATCGGTCGGTGATCGTATTCATCGATGATATTTTGGTGTATTCGAGGACTAGGGACCAGCATGAGGAGCATTTGCGGGAGATTCTTCGGGTGTTGAGATCGGAGAGGCTGTATGCCAAGTTCTCCAAGTGTGATTTCTGGTTGTGAGAGGTCCAATTCCTCAGGCATCTTGTGAACCAGAAGGGGATATTGGTCGACCCGGCCAAGATCGAGGCGGTGTTGAGGTGGGAGGTGCCGAGATCGCCCACCGAGATCAGGAGTTTTCTGGGTTTGGCTGGATACTACCGCAGATTTATCAAGGATTTCTCCAAGATCGCTGTGCCACTTACTAGGATGACTCGGAAGGGTGTTGCGTTTTCATGGGGACCGGAGCAGCAGTCTTCGTTTGAGACGCTTCGTCAGAAATTGTGCGAGGCTCCAGTGCTTGCACTCCCGGAAGGGATGGAGGATTTTGTGGTATATTGTGATGCTTCTATATCGGGTTTGGGGGCGGTACTTATGCAGAGGGGTCATGTGATAGCGTACGCTTCTAGGCAGTTGAAGCCTCATGAGTCGAGGTATCCCACGCACGACCTGGAATTGGGGGCGGTGGTGTTTGCCCTCAAAATCTGGCGACACTATTTGTACGGGGTTCGGTGTACGATTTACACGGACCATAAGAGCTTGAAATACTTGATGGATCAGCCAAATCTGAATATGCGTCATAGGAGGTGGTTGGATGTGGTGAAGGATTATGATTGTGAGATCCTGTACCACCCGGGCAAGGCTAATGTGGTAGCCGACGCATTGAGCCGTAGGGCGGATAGCGCCCCAATCCGAGACATTTGTATGAGGTTGACGGTTTTGACCCCAATTCTGGACATTATTCGAGGGGCTCAGATGGAGGCTGCAAAGCCGGAACACCAGAAGAAGGAACGGGTGGTAGGTCAGGTATCAGGATTTGTTACGGATGGTCGGGGGCTTATGACTTTTCAGGGGCGGATTTGGGTGCCGTTTGTGGGCGGTGCGCGTACTATTTTGATGGAGGAAGCACATCGATCGAAATTCTCGATTCACCCTGGTGCTACGAAAATGTATTTGTATCTCAAGAAGGAGTACTGGTGGCCATGTATGAAAAGGGATGTCGCTTGGTTCGTCGAAAGGTGCTTGACTTGTCGGCAGGTCAAGGCCGAACACCAGCGACCGCACGGTAAGCTGCAACCGCTAGAGATTCCCGAATGGAAGTGGGAACAAATCTCTATGGATTTCATTACCAAGTTACCGCGAACGGCGAGAGGAGTCGATGCGATTTGGGTAATTGTGGATCGACTAACAAAGAGCGCTCATTTTCTAGCTATTAGTGAGAGCTCTTCTGCGGAGAAGTTGGCTGAGTTATATGTGAGGGAAGTAGTATCTCGGCACGGGGTGCCAATCTCGATTATTTCGGACCGCGACGTGCGTTTCACTTCCAGGTTCTGGAAGAAGTTCCATGAAGAGTTGGGTACTAGGTTACATTTCAGTACGACATATCATCCTCAGACAGACGGCCAGAGTGAGCGGACCATTCAGACACTCGAGGACATGCTTCGGGCATGTGTGTTGGATTTCGGAGGGTGCTAGGATACCTATCTACCTTTAGCAGAGTTCTCGTATAACAACAGCCATCATTCGAGCATTGGTATGCCGCCCTTTGAGCTGTTGTATGGGCGGAGGTGTCGCACCCCCATCTATTGGGATGAGGTGGGACAGCAGGTTATGGGTAGCACGGAGATCGTGCTTCAGATGCCCGAGCAAATTCTGATGGTCAGGCAAAGGTTGCTGACCGCTCAGAGCCGGCAGAAGAGTTATGCAGACAGGCGACGGTCCGAGCTTGAGTTCCAGGTTGGTGATCTCGTGCTCCTGAAGGTCTCTCCTTGGAAAGGAGTGATTCGATTCAGGAAGAGGGGCAAGTTGGGGCCCCGGTATATTGGTCCTTTCCGTGTGATCGCAAGGGTGGGTCGGGTAGCCTACCGTTTAGACTTGCCAGCAGAGTTGGGACAGATTCACGATACTTTCCATGTGTCGCAACTGCGGAAATGTATAGCCGACGAATCAGCGGTGGTTCCATTAGGGGATATTCAGGTGGATGCAAGTCTGAATTATGCTGAAAGACCTGTAGCCATCAAAGATCGGAAGATCAAGGTTTTGAGAAGCAAGGAGGTGCCCCTGGTATTGGTTCAGTGGCAGCATCGGAAGGGATCAGAGATGACCTGGGAGCCGGAACGGGAGATGCGGGAGCAGCATCCGGAGCTTTTTGCCTAAGCGGGACTTCGAGGGCGAAGTCTTATTCTAGTGGGGGAGATTTGTAACAGCCCGGATCCCCAGGTATCTTCATTTCTTTTATATTTTGACATTCTGTGAGGGGACTTGGCGAGTCGGTGGTTGAACTCGCCGAGTCGGGTCGCGGTTTTTAGCAGGGGTTCGCGTCCGGACTCGGCGAGTCCAAGGGATGGACTCGACGAGTCCGCACTGTTTAATGAAACCCTAATTTCCCGGTCCTAAGCTCTATTTAAAGGACCTTATGGACCTCATATGCGGCCACCTTGAACCCTAAGAGCCTCCATACGTCTATAAGCCCTTGTGGGTGTGTTTGAAGGCCTTTTGTTCTTCATTTTGTGTGATAGTGCAAGGAAAGGAGGGAGAGGAGCAAGCTTGAAGTGTTGGGGAGCTGAGATCTGTTGCTATTTCTTCAAGGGGGTCTTCTTGAGGTAACTTTCTGAGCCAATCTTCGTGTTTTGTGTTGATGGACCAAATCTAGGGTTTCTTCTTGCATTTCTTGGCTTGAATAAGAAGTATGAGAGGTCCCATGGGGATATGGGACCTGGATCTGGACTTTAGCAGGTCCAGGAGACCCCTTATGACAAGCTTTTTGTCCATCCTTTTGAGTTAGAAGTTAAACTTGCCATATTAAAGGTTGTTTCTTCAAAATAAGCCTTGTATGCATTGCATGGCAACCAAGACTGAGACTTTACGTGACAAATAAGCTTGGGAAGGCCAGATCTATGTATTTATGGAATGGATCTGACCGCAAAAGCCAGTTTTAGCTGGTGCATGGCATGGACTCGCCGAGTCTGAAGAACAGACTCAACGAGTCACTTGAAGATTGTCCTTGAGACCATCCTGTGTGTAGACTGGACCGAGTTGTGGGCGACTCAGTGAGTCGCAGAGAGTTGGAAAGGTTTTGACAGGTGGACCGAGTCAGGATGGGACTCGCCGAGTTGACCTTCGACTCGGCGAGTTGAGTCGCGGTGGCCCTGTGATTCAGGGCCAGGTGGAACTCGTCGAGTCGGGGGAGTACTCGACGAGTCAAAGGGAAAATTCTTGAGAGTTGGTAAAAACGCGTAGACTCGCCGAGTCACTATTGTGCACTCGCCGAGTCTAGTCCAAATTGGCTAAAGACTGTTGACCAGGTCAACCTGTGTTGACTTGATTTGGATGGTCCACCTTAGTGGTACAAGTAATATTTATAGATTTATAATATCATAGGAGGATTGCAGCTCGAGGATTCGAGCCCGAGTGATTTCAGGATTCATGATTAGCAAATTAGCGAGGCATACGAGGTGAGTCTTCTCACTATACTGTACCCGGAAGGGTTTTGACTATGTGACCGGAAGGTCGAATATGATATGGAATATATGCTTTATGTGTGATAAGTTATTTGCTATATGTGTCATGTATGATATGTTTGATATGGGCCGGAAGGCGTGGTCATATGGACTGTAAAGGTTGATGTGGGTAGGACCGGAAGGTTTACCCAGACGGGACGGAAGTCCCCTGAGACACATGGACCGGAAGGTCAAGGCCTGGAAAGGCGCATGTGCGTATGTTGTATTTTGGGAACTCACTAAGCTTTATGCTTACAATTGTTGCTTTATGTGTTTCAGGTACGAGTGAGGATCGTGGGAAGGCGCCAGCGTGACCGTACACACACTCGGGGAAACTATTTTATCTTTTATTATGTAATCGTTTGAGACTACGTCGTTATTTTGGGAATCTAAACTAATTACTCATGTCTTGATGGTTGTAAAAATGAAAATTTTTGGTTGGAAATTTTATGACGTTACACCGATGCATGCATGGTCAGTTATATGCACAACGTCAAGGGATGTACACCCAACGTACACGCTGGGTGTTGATTTCCATTGACTTTTAGGGCTTTGGTCAAGTTGTGGACTTTGGAGGCCATGGAGGGGTAAAATGGTCTTTTTTCCTTCTAAGATATAGTGTAGGAACTTAGCCTAACATCTTTTGGGGGTTATTAATATCAATTATTAATTAGAGGTATATGTGATATATTTTAGGCAGAGTCAAGATCGGCTATTCGGGTGCGGGATATACTTGCTTTACTTTACGAGGTGAGTTTTCTCACTATTGTTACCTGAGTGGTAACTATTGTGCGATCGGAGGTTCTTAATTGTGTTGTTGAAAAGAGGGCCTTATTTTCTTATAGTGAGATATGTTATATTATGCATTCTGTCTTTGTGAATTATTTTGATATTTTACACTGTGTATATATATTGAATTATAACCGTAGGACCCATACTGAGTAGTGAGACCGAAGGGTCTTCATTGAGATACACGACCAGAGGGTCCATACCGAGCCATGAGACCGGAGGGTCATCACTAAGATACATTACCGTGGGAAGGTGCCGACATGATTGTACACACCAACTTGATGATTTGTGTTAATGAGGATTTTGGGATATTTGACAAATAATTCTCTAATTTTTTGTGTTTGGGAAAATTTAAAATTGGCTTGATAGGTGTTAAACTATGTTTGTGTGGATCTTTTAAACTTGAAAATTTTGTTTGAAAATTAAGAGTGTTAGAAGTTGGTACCAGAGCCTTGGTATGAGGGATTCACATATACCCTTAGGTATGTTTGGACTCAAACTGTGGGTTTGAGGAATTTTTCAGAAAGAAATGATTTTTTAAATGAGCCAAGGGTTTTAAGAGGAAATGAGACGAAGCAGTGTGTACAATCAGCTAGAGCCCGAGCGGTGATTTCCTAAAATACCCTTACTTGCTTATATTATGAGATAAATTACTTTTGATCTATTAGAACAACATGCTAGATGGTAGGCTAGGTATTTAAGGGATTTTGAGCTAGAGTTGCTTGATTCATGATGCCTTAGCCTAGGAGGTCATTTCTTGATCGACACTATTTTTCATTTGCTCAGCGTGCGTTGGGCAGTGTGCATGGTAGAAATCTTTAAGAGACAAGATTAGAGTGGAAGAATAATCTAGGAGGGGTACCTAGATATTCAGCTTTCGAAGTCTTCTAAGAAAGTAGTTATATATCCATGAGGGATAGAGTAGTTGTGAATTTGGATCCTAAGAGGAGGACTTGGGACAAATATGGGTTGGTGTGGAAGGTAGTATTAGGCCTGTACTACTGAAAGCACCGGATCTGTACGCGGCTCAAGTCAGAATCTTAGGGTAATAAGGATCATGTAGTGGCATGTAAAAGGGCGTGTGTGTGTACTTTAGCCTGTTCCTGATGATTTTTGTGCTTGTATTCAAGAGAGAGACTATGGTGGCTACTCGAGGTTCAGGCTCAAGCAACCTTGAGAGGGAGAGTACTAGTGACGAGAAGATATGCATGATTATGGTTGATGAGGTGGTTGCAGCTATCAGAGAGGCCATTCTAGAGATGTTTGGGTCTATTAACACAACATTGATTGAGACTTTTGATGAGCATTATGCTATCATCACTGAGACTATCGTTGTCGCAGCCACCGCAAATCTTGTGGCTGCAAGGCCATAATAGGGTGATTCGATGATGTTTCTATAGTTCAGCAACACGAAGCCACCAGAGTTTGACGGGCCCCAGGACCCAATTGCTGCAATGAGGTAGATCTCTGACACTGATGGATGCTATTATACTTGTTCATGCCCTGAGAACCTGAAGGTTTGATTTGCACTTAACCAACTTCTCTTGGGAGCGAAGGACTGGTTGAAGTTTGTGATGATTGATTACACTCCTGCAAATTATGCTGCAGTGACTTAGGAGAGATTTACCCAACTATGTCGAGATGATTTCATTCCCCAGGTGGAGAGGGAACGGTTGGCCTAGGAGTTCTTGTCTCTCAACAAGAAGACAAAGATGGTGACAAAGATCTTGAGGATGTTTCATGAGAGGGCATTATTCTGCCCTTAGCACATGGCTACTGAGTAGGCATATGTGTGCCAGTACTTGAGAATATTAAGGAGGGACATTCGAGAGCTCATGTAGAACTCATCAAATCGGACATTGGTTGAGCTACAAACCAATTCAAGGAGGAGGGAGATCGAGTTGGAGATTCAGAAGAGGGAGGAAAGAGAGTCTCATGGGAGGGACAGGAGACCAGAGCACTCGTAGTTGGCAACAAAGTGGGCTAAGCCTGGTGGCCAAAAGGGCCGCACTTGTGGCAAGTGTGGTAAGAGACACAATGGATCTTATCGACATGGGATTTGCTACAAATCAGGCAAGGAGGGGGATATAGTGAAGGATTGCCCCAAGGGATTTTCCGTTTGCTTTCATTGCAATTTGATTGGCCACTAGAAGGCGAGTGTCCTCAGCTCACGCAGGGACTAGCCCAATCCCCTGTTCCTGCTGCCTTGCGTGTCACTGATTGTCTGCCAAGGAATGCCGAGGCTTTGAGAGCTCGTGCGAGAGCCTTCTATCTGATTGTAGAGGAGGTTCGCACATCACCTGAAGTTTTTGCTAGTATGTCCCTCCTTATTCTTGTTGTTATTATAACTTGTTTATGCTAATATTGTGTTTAATATAGGTACTTTTCTTGTGAATTTTATGCCTACCTTGGTGCTATTTGACTTGGGCACGAGTCGATCTTTTGTATCTTTATCCTTTAGTCGTCGTATTAGTGTTAGACGTGATGCTGTGAGTCAGCCACTGAGGATTTCTATAGCCGAAGAGCATATGGTTTTTGCTACTGATGTATTCAAGGATTATGTTTTTGAAATTTTTGGTGTGGAGTTCTCGATATATCTAGTAACGATAGCGATGGGAGATGTTTGCATCATAGTGGGCATGGATTGGTTGATCCGATTTGGAGCTGTGATTGTTTGCGAGCATCAGATGGTGACAATTCGAGACCCTAGTGAGGGAGTACCTATTGTGTATGGCGGATGAACTAGATCGGCATCAACTTTCTACTCTACTGCCAGGGCGAGAGAGAGTCTGCATCAGGGATGTATAGGCTTCTTAGCTTATGTAGTGGACATTCGGGTTATCAAGGAGAGATTGATTTCTTTTCTGATGGTCCAATGGTTTTTGCTTGGGAACCTGAGCAGCAGGCATTATTCGAGACTCTTCACCAGAGGTTGTCCGAGGCTCTATTACTAGCCCTCCCAAAAAGAGTGGAGGACTTCGTAGTCTACTGCGATGCATCTATAGTGGGATTGGGTGTTGTGTTGATGCACAATGGGCACTTGACAACATATGTGTCGAGGCAGCTAAAGCCTCACGAGATGAGATATCCCACCGATGATTTGGAGATGGGAGTGGTGGTATTCACTCTCAAGATTTGGCACAACTACCTCTATGGTGTACGATGTATCATATACACGGACCATAAGAGCTGGAGGTATCTAATGGATCATGTCAAACTGATTATGAGACAATGGAGGTGGTTGGATGTAGTAAAGGACTAAGATTGTGAAATAATGTATCATCTAAGAAAAGCTAATGTGGTAGTTGATGCCCTATGTTGTAGAGCAACGAGTTCTCTGATTCGGGATGTAGGTATGTGGATGAAGGTGATGATCCAATCTTAGATACCATCTGAGAGGCCCAAGTAGTGGCTATTAGACCACAGAACCACAAGAGAGAGCGAGTGATCGAGCAGATTTCTGAGTTTGAGATGGATAGTCGGGGGCTTATGACCTTCCATGGGCAGATATGGCTACCATATATAGGTGGAGGCCAACGTATTTTGATGGATGAGGCCCACAAGTCCAGAGTTTCCATCCATCCTAGGGCCACTAAAATTTATTTGGATTTGAACAATAATAATTGGTGGCCTTATATGAAGAGAGATGTGGCATGGGTTGTTGAGGTATGTTTGACGTGTCGCAAGGTTAAAGCAGAGCACCAACATCATCATGGCTAATTATAGCCTCTGTAGATTCCCCTAAGGAAGTGGGAACAAATCACCATGGATTTTATTACAAAATTGTCAAGGACTGCGAGGGGTGTCCAGAGGTGGTGGCTCGACATGGAGTTTCGACATCAATAGTTTCAGATCGTGATGTGCGCTTCACTTCCAGGTTCTGGAAGAAATTTCACGAGGAGTTGGGTACCCGACTACATTTCAGCACCACATATTATCCACATATAGACGGGCAGAGTGAGCGAACGATTCAGACGCTCGAGGATATGCTACACACTAGTGTTATGGACTTTGGTAGGAGTTGTGTCACAACTAGCAATTTAGGGCTTAGATTGTGAACTTGTACACAACAACTTCCTCCATGTAACCATGTTGCATCTTATTAATAAAAATTCAAAGTGCAAGGTAACGTGAAATCATTTGTGCATACATTTAGGAATAAAGTTGAAATAGCCCCTCATAAGACCAAAATGAATCCAATAGCTAAGCCAAGTCAATTTTGGGCCTTTAGTCAAGAGTTCTTGGCCCGAATACCATATTGGGCCAAAAGCTTTTTCCTTGGGCATTATTGGGCCAGAAGCCTTTTTCCTTGGGACTTATTGGGACGAAGACTTTCCTCGGGCCTTATTGGGCTGAAAACCCTTTCTTTGGCCCTTGTTGGACCAAAAACCCTTTTTATTGAGCCCAATTCATTCCAAAGCCCATACACACTTCAAACGAAGAACCATGAAGCACATAGGGTGTTTTCGGCCACCCTAAAAACCGAAAACCCCTCTTCTATATTGATCAAATATGGTTGAGGAGGAGACAAAACAAAAAAAAATTAAGGAGATAGCCTTGATACCTCATAGCTTTATACCCTATGAAACCTCAAACAACCATGCATGGCACTTGTTTATCTACCATGTTTCCATGGTAGACCATCAAGTGACCACCATGCAACCAAGATTTGTCCTTTCCCCATCTTTGTTATTCTCGGCCGCAAACACCACACCCACATAAACACTTCAACCATTTTACTCACTTTGTTCTTAAGAGAAAAACTCATGTCATCCCTTCTCTCAATGAAATTTTGAGCATCACTATCATCAAAATCAGTCGTAGGCCTTTTAGGTAAGTTTCTTATGCAACTCTAGTGTTTCCATATATGTTTATGCTACAATCAACCCATTTACACACACCATTTTGTGTATAGCTTGTTAGCACATCACCCATTTTCAAGTGACCATCAAGGCTAGGCTCAAAAACTTTTCTCTTCTTCTCCCTACAGCTCACTAAATCCACAAGGTGAGCTTCACACCCCACTATTTTTATGTTTTTCATACTTGGGGGGGGGGGGGATACGAGTCCATTTTCAGTTAACCATTGGATATTTGCATGTACCTATGTGTTTATGTAACAATTTTGTGCTTGAAATGTTGATAATCTCCTGCTAAAACATCATAAACTCATGATTTACAAGCTTCATGTTTGCTAGATTATGTTTAACCATTGGATAAAAGCATGCTTCTTAGTTGTGTGTTGAATATGGAGCGAACACTTGTTTAAAAAGGTTATTGTCTCATACAAAACATGATGAACTTGCCTACTAACATATGTGTCATATAAAACTTGGTGAAAATGAGTTGTTCTCTTAAAATTTTTGAAGTCATAGTAGGTATGAATATTCATGCATGTTTACTTTCGGATACATACATACTCTCCTTGTATGAAACTACACTAATATTTGGGTGAAATATCGACTTTATTATTTTTGGTATTATAAAAACCATGACATACTTGAGCTAAACTCAAACAACATATTTTGTGATTTAAACTCACAAGATTGATAAAGAGGGATAAAGTTTGACATTTTACTAAAAATAACAATCTTAATAATATTGTCGTAAACTTGTTGTTAGTATCTTTGGATGTTTTATAACCCAAGATAATTTACTATTTTTGAAAAATATGTTACAACTAGTCCTATTTATTAAAGGCTATTTATATAAAAAAGTGGAAAATAGCTTAACCGAAATCATATACAAAACTGTTTCGTGACAGAAAATATTGCGTGTCATAAATTGTTTGTCATAAAACTCTTATTTCATAAGTATTATACCACATGTCATGAAATCTGGAAATCGTGTTTCATCAAAAAGCATATTAGCAAAATCTGGAAATTGCGTGTCATAAAACATCAGTCACGAATTTAGACTAGTAAAGTTATTTCACTATAAAATCAAGAGATTCAAAATCAACATAAGTCCATTAATGCTCTAGTGAGACACTATATTAACTGGACTTATCTAGTGTACACTCTAAGTCATGTAGTTATAACCAGAGTCTCCTAGAGGGAGAGCGAGATAATTGTGTATAGATCAATATAAGATATCACACCCCCACACTCGAGCTGATCGCTATAGCTAGACATGACCAGTCTAGGGTGAAAAATATCTTACCACAATCGACGCCTGAAGAATGTCATGACAAACATAATAGTCACATCAAGCATGGTTATAAAGATTCACATAGGGATTAACAACACTATCTTGATTTACAAAAAACATACACTTCTCTTGTTTAATAAATTAGAAAACCGCTCACCATTTTAGTACTCTGTTGACACTAATCCAGTCTTGGGGTTTAAAACTATAGTTTCACAAAAATAAGAAATACACAATTTTTTGGGAACTTACAATCACATGACTCAAAAGAACGTGCATACAAATATTCTTGGTTTTTGGAAAACAAACAAACACTTCATTTCTATGGAAAATATTGGATTTTCTGGATGTATTCAACATTTTTGCCAAACAAAACACATACAAACACTTTTCATTCAAAACTGCTTATGAACTCACCAACATTCTATGTTGGCGATTTATAAAATGACTTGTATTTTTAGGAACTCATTGAGCAGGTACTTGAGCAACGGGTGTTGAATGTTTTGTTGTATTATGGAATGTACAACTATTTACAATTTTGTGTAATGCTTGAACAATTACAAATGTAAACATATGAAGTTTATTATCTCAATGTGTGTTGTTTGGTTACTACGTTTCATTTATATTTAATTGTTATGATACAATACAATGACGTCATCCACCCATAGACGTTTCTGGCGTCTTGGTTCGTAGTTGTGCCAAATTGGTATCAGAGCATTGTTTATAGTGAGCTAGTATATCTAACCATAAAATATATACAACTATAAATACAATGGGACTAAAACACTCTGACAGAAAGTATCCTTTAAACATAGTCAGTTATGTATTCATATCTAGGGTAAATATAACCTAATCAACTATATTTATTCGAGATATGACCAACATGTGTTTAGGAGTGGTCGAGGTGGATAAAAAATCTAAAAGATACCAACTTTAAATCAAAAAGGGTCTATGAACTAAACTAAAAGAGATAAAATACTATAGGGGTATTTTTGTATTCAATCTATTTTCTCATGCTTATATATTCTCGTACAGACATCAAGGCGGACATCCACCAACCATGAGATCCTTTTCCCCCCAAACCAGGGAAACGATGGTGGATTGAGGAGGATCCTAAGGAGGATCCGGAATCGAAGAGGAAAAGATTGAGGAGGATTAGGTAGACGAGGAGATTAACGACGATGAGGAGGAAGAGGATGACTCGGAGGTAGAGTCCGAAGTCATCAACCCACCCTACATGGCTAGGGCAGTGGCACACCGATGGGGCTACGATGACCCTACGCCCCCTGAGCATATGACTTGGAGAAGTGGAGCCGACATTAGGGGCAGCGTCCACCATTCATAATGGAGCAAGGTTTTTATAACCTTCACCGTGGAGGGCCCGCGGACCGAGCACTACCCGTCATGGTTCGAAGGATTTCAGACATCGCAGACTAGACTCAGACAACAGTCCGTCGAGTCATGGAGATGAGGACTTCCCTAGAGGTCGTAGACACACGCACCAAAGATCTTCAGATGGAAAACTATCCGAGGGAGTAGCTCATCACAGATCTTACCGACGTGCGAGCAAATGTAAGGGCGTACTAGGTGCGACATGTTGCTCTAGAGGAGAGGGTATGGATCGTAAAACACTGAGTAGCCGAGCTTCATGGGACTTCTACCTCATCACAGGCATCACCAGGGACTAGTCGTTGTAAGTAGGACATATTCTACCCACCGCTTACTGTAGATTTGATTATGGGTGTTCGTTGGTGCTACCCCTTTTCTTTTATCTATGTATGTAGGATCGACCCTATGTTTAAGTGATTAAACTAATCGCAGGATCATTATGCTGTTAGATTTTATGCTTGATGTACTGTAGACCTTTTCAAAGGTCAATTTTCACACATTACGTACTAAAATTTTATCATTTACAAAACATATATATGCTTTATTTGTGATGTTGTTATCTGTTATGTTTTCTCTTTTCATTTTTATTTGATATAATACAGTTTCTATTATAAGTACAATTGAACCGCCATAACTGTTAAAAACAAAGGGTATCCATAAACTTATTGCCATTCCTACTTTATAGAAGGAAATGCCCCGAATGTACAATCACAATAACAACACGACGACACAACCACCACCGCCTCCACCAGAAATGGATTCGACCGCATTCCAGGCATCAATTTCAACTGTAGTTACTGCAGCACTGGCACATATCAACAACAATGGCACAAACGGAGGTGCATATGGAAATGGGATGGGGACTTCAAATCACGGAGATAATCAAGGACATCTGAGAACTTTCACGTATAATGATTTCACCAACGGAAAGTGAATGAAATTTATGGGAGTGGAGGTGTGATAGCTCTCACATGATGGTTTGAAAAGATTGAATCTGTCTTTGATCCAAAAGAAATTAAAGTGAAGTTCGCAACTTGTACATTTTTCGACAGGGCCTCTCATGGTAGAACGACCATGTCAAGGCTCTAACTCTACTATTAGGAAACTCCATGGTGAGGGAGGACCTCAAACCCTGATGCTTAATGAGGACTGCCCCAGGGATGAAGTACAGAAACTTGAACAAGAGCTATGGAACCTTATGATGAAAGACTCTAACATCGAAGCTTATATTTCCATGTTCAGCGATCTGGCACTCTTGTACCCGAGAATGATCACCTCTGAGAGTAAGGAGGTCGAATGTTTCATTTGGGGGCTAACTACCTCGATTCAGGTAAATGTGATTGCTAGAAAACCAACAACTCGACAGTGCCAAGCATTTGGTGGAAAAGCTATACGACCATAGAGAACAAAAGGGCACGAAGACTTTTGATATTGAACCAAAGAAGTGGGATGATAACCAGAAAATATAGGGAAAGAAGAGGAAGGGGCATCAAACTCAACAATCTACGAAGAAGAAACAAATGATAGCAAGTCATGCTGCTACCACTCCTGCTGCACCAACACCAGCTACACCAACACCTGCAAAACCATATGCAGCCTCTCTTCCAAAGTGTCATAAATGTAGCTTCCACCATAACGACACATGTCGGGATATGTAGTGCACCAACTGTAACCAGAAGGTACACTCTACTCGGTATTGCAGAAACTTGAACAAGAGCTATGGAACCTTATGATGAAAGACTCTGACATCGAAGCTTATATTTCCATGTTCAACGATCTGGCACTCTTGTACCCAAGAATGATCACCTCTGAGAGTAAGGAGGGCGAACGTTTCATTTGGGGGCTAACTACCTCAATTCAGGGAAATGTGACTGCTAGAAAACCAATAACGTTTGACAGTGCCAAACATTTGGTGGAAAAGATATACGACCATGGAGAACTAAAGGGCACGAAGACTTTTGTCACTGAACCAAAGAAGTGGGATGATAACCCGAAAATCTGGGGAAAGAATAGGAAGGGGCATCAAACTCAAAAGTCTACGAAGAAGCAACAAATGATAGCAAGTCATGCTGCTACCACTCCTGCTGCACCAACACCAGCTACACCATCATCTGCAAAACCATATGCAGCCTCTCTTCCAAAGTGTCATAAATGTAGCTTCCACCATAACGACACATGTTGAGATCTGTAGTGCACCAACTGTAACCAGAAGGTACACTCTACTCGGTATTGCAGAGCACCGTCACAACAATCATAATGTAGGGGGACAAGAAAAAAGTCCTAGCGATGGGACATAAGGAGGCTGTAAGGGATCCGATGGTAGTTACGAGTACGTTCTTCCTCAACAATATCTATGCATGCATCTTTTTTGATAGTGGGCAGAAAAATTTTTGTGAGTCATAAATTTAAATACTTATGCAATCAAAGTCCCCAAAAGCTAAATGTATCCTTCACGATAGAAATGGCAAATGGGAAAACCGGAACACCCAACGATGTATTTCTAGGGTGCACAGTAACTCTAGATAATCACTCATTTCCAATCAACTAAATGCCAGTTACTATAACAACCCGTTATTTCCTAGTCAATAAAAGTCAAACCCCTATAAATAAAATTCGAGGTTTTGTTCATTTCGTCAAATTCATAAGGGTTAAATAGGATTTAAATTATATAAATGATGTTTTATATAAGTATTTGGAATAAAATACAGTTAAAAATCCAAGCTTTCCCTTTTGGAACTGAGAACCTCGGACCGAAAACCCTCTCACTAAAATCATGTTTCGAACAACAAATTGCTTTTCGGTCGAGAACCCTCTTTCCGGCCGAAAACTCAAATGATATATATTTCATCAAAAAACATAGGCAATTTCTCACTATATTACTAAAAAACACTCCCATTTTTTTTTTCTCAATTATCAATCAAGAACATCCAAACCTTCAAGAAAAATCCTTCAAATCTTCGTAGATTTCACCAAGAACTCCAAGAACATCAACAACAGTCCTCAAATCTTCAAGATGGCCGAAAACACCCTTGGACCGAAAACTCATTCCTGACTGAGAACACTTTATAACTGAGAACCTGGTCCACGGTTGCGGAATTAGGACCGAAATAAAGGATTTGGGTGGATTCCTGACCAAAAACCCTCCTCAACACTTCCATACAATTTTGTGTAATTCTTATAAGAAAATTTCCTTATTTAAATCAAGTGTTGTCTCACACTTTAATGTATTATTTCAATAATTTAAATATGATTACGTGTTTAAATAATTCTAGGATGTCGTTCTTATCACATACGCTAGCTCGAGGATCATCTCTTTAATGACATTATCCAAACACGAACACGTAACAGAGATGAGTTCATACCCCTACATTTTCAGTGTTTTCAATGTTTTTAGTGGGGGGGGGGGATACTAGTATAACACAAGGACTTTTGTGTTTCTATACAATAGTTTTCAAACAGTTTCAAAAACATTGCAATTGATTCAAACTGAGTATTCGATACAATTCATAAAAATATTCATGTATTTTAACCCTTTCGTAACATGTCGATCATAAGGGTATTTTTCTTTCATACAAATAAATTTCAAAAGTTTTTAGTACAATACAAAACATACAATTAAACTATAATTGGTATAGTTTGGGAACACTACAATACTATTACTGAGTTCGATACACAAAACAATAACATACATTGAAACTACAATAGGTATAGTTTGGAGACATTACACTATTTTACAAGTCCAAGAACACTATTAAGAAACAGACATATAAACTATGGTAGTTATAGTTTATGGAACACTACACTACTACCCTGATACATGTATACATTACTAAATAATTATTTATGTATAATTATTTTACATTAGAAAGTACATTACTACAAGGTTGAAGACACATTTTCAAGTACAAGAGAACACTACAACACTACACGTAAACTAGTTAATAAAGGGTTGTGAGGAACTACATGAATTTTGTATATAAGGGTATTGAACTAATACAATACAACAAAACTAGAGTCTCTTGGAAGGAGAGCGTGAGATTTGTGTGTAGATCTATATGAGACTGCAATCCCACACCTGAACTACTAGCTACAGTTAGGCTGACAAGCCATGGGTGACAAATGTCATAACATTCCAACGCCTGAAGAATGTCGTAGAGGTCACTAAGTTGCATCAAGTATGGTTATATGAAACTCACAACAGTATAAACTAAATCATTTGTTTACGAGATTAACAATTCTTCAAATGGTTTTATTTTAAGTAGTAAAACTACTATATATTACAGCTGGAGGATTCAAGGCATACAAACAAATGGTTTTATTTTAAGTAATAAAACTACTATACATTACAGCTGGAGAATTCTAGGTAAACAAACAATTGTTTTTATTTTAAGTAATAAAGCTACTATACATTACACCTGGAGGATTCCAAGCATACAAACAAATGGTTTTATTTTAATTAATAAAGATACTATATATTATAGCTGGTGCTATCCAGGTATACATACAAAAAGCTTTCATACAATACATTACTATACATTATTGTTGGTGGTATTCAGGCATACATACAAAGGTTTTCATATAGTACTCTACTATACATTACAGCTGGTGGTATCCAGCCATATATATAAAGGTTTTCATACAAACAGTACACTACCATACACTACTACTGCTAGTATTCAAGTTTTAATACAAAGATTTCATAACAAACACTACAACAATACACTATTTTCCTAGTATAGAGTACGCTAGTACTAAAAAAAGTTCAGGAAAAACATGCATTACATGGCTTTATTCACAAATAAGACTACTTACACTACTATAGAGTATAGTAACAACATACATTTTTTTATTAAGGCCTAAGACTACTTTACATACACTATAGAAAATATTGGATTTTCTGGAGAAACACACTATCATTTTCAAAGTATAGAGACAAGTTTTCCATTACTAAAAAACTCACCAACTTAAATGTTGATACACTTTCAAAACAACTTATATTCTCTTGGAACCGGTCAACAGCTACACCCACAGGTTCTGAGAAGAGGAAGCTTTTAGAGTCGCATCTTTTATGTTTTCGTTATACATTTAGATGTCATATAAACTATTATTTATTCAATATAACGGTTGTGTTTACTTTGATTACTATTGTGCAGTTGTTATGATACTGTAGATGACATCCTCCACCCCCGAACGATTCCGCCGTCGGGATTGGGGGTGCGGTAGTTACTATTAGAAGCTTTGATGTGAGTATAAGTAAGGATTAGTTAAGCCCCCATGCCAATTGCTAAATCACGATATAAATTGTCTCCTGTATAGATGAAAGAACTCTCTAGCCAATTGAAAGAGTTACTTGAAATGGGTTCATAAGACTAAGCGTCTCTTCTTGGGGATCTCCGTTTTTTTTGCCAAAAACAAAAGACGGTTCATTTTGCATGTGTATCAATTACCGTGAACTCAACAAGCTCGTCGTCAAGAATTGATACCCACTTCCTCGAATCGATGATCTATTTGACCAGTTAGAAGGATTTAGATACTTCTCGAAGATAAATCTATGGTCCGGATACCACCAACTGCGATTCTAAGTAGATGATGTCCCCAAAACCTCCTTCAGAACTCGTTACAGTCATTATGAATTCCTGGTAATGCCTTTCGATCTAATGAATTCGCTGCAATATTTATGGACATGATGAACCGAGTCTGCCGACCCTATCTTGATAACTTCATGATTGTGTTAATTGATGATATACTCATTTATTCACGAAGAAAAGAAGAACACAACCAACATTTACGGCAGGTATTGGAAACACATAGATCGGAGAAATTGTATGCAAAATTTTCCAAGTGCGAGTTCTAGATCTGCAGAGTGGATTTTTTGGGACACATGGTCAGTGAAGAGGGAATACATGTGGACCCACCCAAGATCAAAGCAATTGAGGGCTAGGAAACCCTGAGAACCCTGGCAGAGTTTAGGCATTTCTTAGGACTCGTTGGTTATTACAGGAGGTTCATTCAGAATTTCTCCAAGATTGCCAAACCACTCACCGCTCTAACCCAGAAGTGTGTACCCTTCACCTGGGATACAAAATAAGAGGTTGCCTATCAAACCCTAAAACAAGCCCTATGCAGTGCCCTGGTGTTGTCTCTTCTAGAGGGAAGAAAAGATTTTGTGGTATATGTGACGTTTCTTATCAAGGGTTAGGCTATGTACTTATGCAATGCGGGAAAGTTATAGCCTATGCATCCAAACAACTGATGACCCATGAGGTGAACGATACCACACATGATCTTGATCTGGGAGCTGTGGTCCTAGCTCCAATAGTTTGGAGGCACTATCTCCACGGGACGAAGTACACCATTTTCAAAAAACAAAAAAGCCTCCAACGTATCCTGAAGTAGAAAGAACTAAACATGTGGCAGCGACAATCGGTTGAGCCACTAAATGACTATGAATGTGAGATCCGATATCATCTAGGCATGGACAATGTGGTGGTCGATTCCCTAAGCAGAAAAGAATACTCGGGTCATCGAGTGAGAACACTAACGATGACTATCCATTCCCACTTGTCTTCACAAATGAAGGAGACTCGCCTGGAAGCCTTGAAACCAAAAAAACATCGAAAACAAAGCCATGCGTTGAATGGATAAGAGCCTTACAATCTAGAATGGTGGAGGCTACTACCTCATGGATCAGATTTGGACCCCTAAGTTTGGATGTTTCGGAGACATGGTCATCAATGAAGCCCACAAGACAAGATACTTCGTCCATCCGGGTTCCGAAAAAATGTACCTGGATCTCAAACAACATTGTTGGTGGCCAAATATGAAAGTTGAAATTGCAACCTACATGAGCAAGTGCCTGACTTGTGCTAAAGTAAAGGTAGAGTATCAATAGCCCTCAAGTCTACTGCAACAACCAAAAATATCCGAGTGGAAATGGTAGAGAATAACGATGGTCATCAATGAAGCCCACAAGACAAGATACTTCGTCCATCCAGGTTCCAACAAAATGTACCTGGATCTCAAACAACATTGTTGGTGGCCAAATTTGAAAGCTGAAATTGCAACCTACATGAGCAAGCACCTGACTTGCGCTAAAGTAAAGGTAGAGTATCAATAGCCCTCAAGTCTACTGCAACAACCCAAAATATCCGAGTGGAAATGGGAGAGAATAACGATGCATTTCATAACCAAATTACCCAAGAGAGCAGACGGGTTGGATGCCATCTGGGTGATTGTCGATCGATTGATAGAATCAACCCATTTCCTACCAATAAAGGAGATGTATAAAATGGAAAGGTTGACCCGGATCTACATAAAAGAAATTGTGAGACTGCACGGTGTATCGATATCTGCTATCTCCAATAGAGATAGTAGATTTACCTCGCGATTTTGGCAGTCACTCCAAAAGCCAATGGGAACTCAGCTCGATATGAGCACTGCCTACCATCCCTAGACAGATTGGCAAAGTGAGAGGACCATCCGAACATTGGATGATATGCTAAGGGCCTATGTGATAGACTTCGGCGAGGTATGGGATGTGCAATTACCACTTATTGAATTCTTGTACAACAATAGCTATCGTACAAGCATCAAAGTCGTTCCCTTTGAGGCTCTTTATCGACAAAAATGTCAATTACCTCTCTGTTAGGCGCAGGTGGGAGAAAACAATTGGCAAAGGGACTGCTACCCAATAGCACTATAACCGATCCTGAAATTATCTGAGAAACACCTGAGAAGATCATGAAAATTAGAGAATGATTGAAGGCGTCTAGGGACCGACAGAAGAGAAATGCGGATAAAAGGAGAAAGCCTCTGGAATTTCAGGTAGGTGAACGCGTGATCTCAAGGTCTGTCCCTAGAAAGGGATGATACGCTTCGGGAAGTGGGGGAAGTTAAATCCTAGGTACATCATACCCTTTCAAATCCTTGCTAGGGTTGGTCCGGTGGTTTATAAACTCCAGCTACAACCAGAACTCGACATTATGCACCCTGTCTTTCATGTGTCGAACCTGAAGAAATGCCTATTTGATAAAACACTCATTATTCAGCTTGATGAAATTGAAATCAATGAGAACCTTAATGTCTTTGAGGAACCAGTTGAAATCAATGAGAACCTTAATGTCTTTTGAATTCTTAAGGGCTACTCTCGAATGAATTTTGGGACGAAATTTCCTTCAACGGGGGGATGATGTCACAATTAGAAATTTAGAGCTTAGATTGTGAATTTGTACACAACAACTTCCTCCATGTAACCTTGTTGCATCTTATTATTGAAAATTCAAACTGCAACGTGATGTGAAATCATATGTGCATACATTTAGGAATTAAGTTGAAATAGCCCCTCATAAGACCAAAATGAATCCAATAGCTAAACCTAGTCAATTATGGGCATTTACTCAAAATTTCTCAGCCCAAACACCTTATTGAGCCTAAAGCTTTTTCTTGGGCCTTATTGGGCCGAAAGTCTTTTTCCTTAGGCCTTATTGGGCCGAAGACTTTCCTTGGGTCTTATTGTGCCCAAAACCTTTTCTTTGGGACCCATTGGACCGAAAACCTTTTTTATTGGGCCTAATTAAGTTCAAAGCCTATGCACACTTCAAACCAAGAACCCATCAAGCATAAAGGGTGATTTCGGCCACCCTAAAAACCAAAAACCCCTCTTCTATATTGATGAAATCGGTTGAGGATGAGACAAAAAAAAAAGAAGGAAAAGATAAGGAATTAGCCTTGCCACCTCATAGCTTTACACCCTATGAACCCTCAAACAACAATGCATGGTACTTGTTTATCCACCAAGTTTCCATGCTAGACAATCAAGTGACCACCATGCAACCAAGCTTTGTCCTTTTGCCCCCCCCCCCCTCTTATTCTCAGCCACAAACATGACACCCACATACACACATCAAGCATTGTACTCACTTTGCTCTCAAGAGAAAAACTCCTCTCAACCCTTCTCTCAATGAAATTTCGAGCGTCACCATCATCAAAATCGGTCCTAGAAATTTTAGATAAGTTTCTTATGAAACTCAAGTGTTTCCATATATGTTTATGATAATATCATCCCATTTACACATACCATTTCGTGCGTATCCTCTTCGAACATCACCCATTTTTGAGCGACCTTCATGGCTAGGTTCAAAAAATTCTCTCTTCTTCTCCCTACAACTCACGAAATCCACAAGGTGAACTTTCTACCCCACTATTTTCATGTTTTTCATACTTTTTGTGTGTGTGTGTGGGGGGGGGGGGGGACTAGAAGTCCATTTCCGGTTAACCATTGGATATTTGAATGTACCTATGCATTTTAAACTCACAAGATTGATAAAAAGGGATAAAGTTTGACATTTTACTAAAAATAATAATCTTAGTAAAATAGTTGTAAACTTGTTGTCAGTATTCTTGGATGTTTTCTAACCCAAGATAATATATTATTTTTTCAAAATATGTTACAACTAGACCTATTTCTTAAAGGCAATTTATATAAAAATATGGAAAATAGCTTAACCGAAATAATGTACAAAACAATTTCATGACAGAAAATGTTGTGTGTCATAAAATCTTTGTCTTAAACCTCTTAATTCATATTTATTATACTGCACGCCATGAAATCTGTAAATCGCGTGTCATAAAACAACACATTATCAACATCTGGAAAATACGTGTCATAAAACATCAGTCACGAATTTACACTAGTAAAGTTATTTCAATATAAAATTAAGATATTCGAAATCGGCTTAAATCCGTTAATGCTCTAGTGAGACACTACCTTCACCGTACTTATCTAGTGTACACTCTAAGTCCTGTAGTTATAACCAGAGTCTCCAGAAGGGAGAGCGAGATAATCTTATATAGATCTATATGGGGAGTGACATCCCTACACCTGAGTTCTTCGTTACAGCTAGACAGGGCCAGTCTAAGGTGACAAATATCCTACCATAACCGACGCTTGAATAACGTCATGTAGGCATAAGAGTCACATCAAGCATGGTTATAACGACTCATATAGGGATTAACAATACTATATTGATTTACGGAAAACTTTAACTTTTCTGATTTTATAAAACCACATACCATTGTAGTACTCTATTAACACTAATCCATTCTTGCAGTTTAAAACTACAATTTCATAAAATCAAGAAATACAAGATTTCTGGGAAATTATAGTCACATGATTCAAAAGAACGTGCATACAAATATTCATGGTTTGGGGAAAACAAACACATATTTCATATCTAAGAAAAATATTGTATTTTCCGGAAGTATTCAACATTTTTGTCAAACAAAACAAATACAAACTATTTTCATACAAAACTGCTTATGAACTCACCAACATTCTATGTTAACAATTTTCAAAATGACTTGTATTCTCAAAAACTAAGTGAGCATGTGCATGAGGAACGGGCATTGGATGTTTTGCTGCATTATGGAATTTACAATTATTGACACTTTGTGTAACACATGAACAATTACAAATGTATACTTATGAAGTTTGTTATATCAATGTGTGTTGTTTGGTTACTACATTTCATTTATATTCAATTTCTATGATACTATACAATCATGTCATCCGCCTCCAGACGTTTCTGCCTTCCTTGTTCGGGGTGTGACAAGTTAGGATTTCTATATTCCCTCAGGTGAGTTTTCTTCAAATAACAACCATCACTCCAACATTAGGATGCCTCCCTTCGAGCTCTTATATGGGAAGCGATGTATAACTTCTACTGAGATAGTGCTCGAGACGACAGAGCAAATCCATCAGGTTAGACAGAGTTCGTTGAAGGCCCAGAGTCGTCAAAAGAGTTACGCAGATCGAAGGCTTTAGAGTTCCAAGCCAGCGACTTTGTTCTCCTAACGGTATCCCCATAGCAGTTTTCGAAGGATAACTTTGAGTGCAAAGTCTGATCCTAGCAGGGGAGAATTGTAACATCTCGAAAATAAGGTATGTATTGATGACCTTAAATTTTATTGCAATTGTCAAGATTAGCCCTAAGTGACAAAAGGTGGTAAATGAGTATGCAGGGTATACTCATGTGTACGCCCAACATACTCATGTACTTAGTAAGAATGTGGAGGGAAACTAGTACGTTGGGCACACTAGAGGGTACGCTGGGCGTAGTATGTTGAGAGTGTAAACCATAATTGTGTTGTGTGTCCCTATTTAAGAAACATGATGGCCTCATTTTCAGCCACCATTTCGAGCCTCCAACTCCCCTCAAACCCTAAATCATGTTTCCATAGCTTGTGTGAACATTTGTAGCTTATTGAGTGTTCTTTTCGAATTCTTTTCTGAAGAAGGAGCCTTGACGGAAAAAGAGTTAGTGTCCAAGCTTTTGGATCTGAGTTCTTCCATAGTTGGTGCATCAACTAGAGGTATCAAGCTCAAAGATTTTCATTGTTTTGATTAGTTCATGTTTTGGTCCATTTTTAGGGTTTTATGTCCCAAGCTTGAAGCTTTATGACTTTGTTAAACCGCAGAGCATAATACATGTCCTTTTAGGTGTTTCTACTCATTTGGACTCAAGAAAATGAGATCTTGGTCATCAAGATCTCTCCATGCACGAGATATGAGGACCTTGTGAGTAAAGGATTAGATTTTATGAGTTTTAGACCTGTCAGCCATGCTAAGGATTAAAGTCAAGAATTTTGTGAAATAATAGAATCTAGGTAGACTAGATATGACATTGTAGTTATGGTCTTAACAGATTCAGACCAAGATAATGAGAAAAGTGAGTCTGGGATGTACGCTGAGCGTCCTTGTAGCAACATGCAACATAGCACTGAGCCACCCCGATGCATGCATGGTCAGTTGTGCCCAACTTATGTGCTGGGTGTTGACTTATATTGAGTTTTAGGGATTTGGTCAGGTTGTGGGCTTTGGAGGCTATGGAGGGGTAAATTGGGGTAAATTGGACTTTGGAGGCTAGGCGGAGTCTACATTGGCAATTCAGGTGCGGGATATACTTGCTTTACTTTAGAAGGTGAGTTTTCTCAATATGATTACCTGAGTGGTAATTACTAAGTGACAGGAGGGTCTTAATTTTGTTATTGTCCAGAGGGTCTTATTTGCTTATACTGAGATATGTGATATTATGCATTCTGTCTTTGTAAATTATGTTGATATTTTACGTTGTATATATATTTTGAGTTATGAACGGAGGGTCCATACTGATGTAGTGAGACCAGAGGGTCTTCACTGAGACATAGGACCAGAAGGTCCATACTAAGTCATGAGACCGAAGGGTCTTGACCGAGACACACAATCCGAGGGCTCTTATCTAGATATATCCATGAAAGGCAAATTATTTGTATGTGTGGTATTTTGGGGAACTCACTAAGTTGCGTTCTTACAGTATTTCTATGAAATGTGTTTTAGGTACATCTTAGGATCATGTGAAGGAGCCAGCATGATTGTACACACCAACTTGATGATTTGTGTTTATAAGGGTTCTAGGCTATTTGAAAACTAATTCTCCAATGTTTTGTGTTTGGGAAAAATTCATATTGGCCTGATAAATGTTAAACTATGTTTGTGTGGGATTTTTAAAATTAAAAATTTTGTTTGAAATTTAGAGTGTTACATAATCTTCGAAAACTATCAGAAAATGATAGATGATATGTGTGCATTAGTTTCTATTGGGTTTTTGTTTTTTTACGTATTAGATTTATGCATATCTTTTTATTTCTTGTTCCTTAAGTTTAGGACATTCCGTTTTCGTTTATTTTTCCTTCTATCTAAACCCTCTGATTATCAAGTGAAGAATCAATCTTTGAGCTATCGAATTTCTAGATACTATTAGAGTGGGTTTTAACAAAACATGTCAAACCCTAGTTGACCGACAATCATGACGAGCGTTGTTGAGAGTTCGACCCAGGAGAAGAATGTTGGCATTCCCGATACAAATTCTCCGTTCTATATCCATACATCTATAAACCCCCAAACAGATGCATGTCAACAAAACTGTCACTGACAACGACTATACAGATTGGTGTCAAGAGATGATGAACTTTCTCTTTGCCAAAAATAAGGTTGATTTCATTGATGGGTCCATTACGAAAATAGAAATGTATCCGGCTGAATATATGTCCTAGATGTGTTGTGATGTCATGGTAAATGGGTGGCTCACAACGACAATGGAGAAGGAAATAAAAAACATCGTAAAGTATGCTCATACTTCTTCTAAGATCTGGATCGATCTAAAGTAGCATTTTGGGAAGGAAAGTGCACCTAAGGCATATGAATAAAACAAACACTCTCAATGATGCATCAAAAAGGATCCATTGTGTTCGTTTATTACACCAAGTTGTGTTGTCTCTGGGATAAGATCAGATCCGTGATTCTAATGCCTCAATGATCCTGTGATCGTTTCACATTCCTCGTCAGAAGAAGTTAAAACAAGCCTCATGAAATTGGTTTCACAAGTTCGCTAAAGTTTTCCTTGATCTCAATTTTAATCAGTCCAAAATAGATCATCTGTTGCTCATTCACAAACGACATGGATGTTTTGTTGTAGCAATCATCTATGTTGATGATGTCATATTAATTCCCAATGATACCAACAAAATACAATATGTTAACACAAAGCTAAATGACAGGTTCAACATCAAAGATATTAGAAATATCAAGTACTTTTTTGGCATAGAAGTGGCACAGACTTCAAAAGGATTAGTTTTAACACAAAGAAAATACATTCTGGAAATTCTTGCCGATTGTGGTTTTTAAGGATGCAGGCCAACTTCTTTTCAATTAAACAAAACCATAAGTTAGATAAAAGTGATGATTAAAAAAAGGCTGATGTTGATCTTTACTGTCAGATAGTTGGTAATTCACTTTATTTCCATGCCACTCGAATAGATATTGGCTACTCGATTAATATTTTATCCCATTTCATTGTTGATCCAAGACAGCTATACTTGGATGATGTGCATAGGGTTCTTCACTATATCAAATCCATACTTGGTCAAGGTGTTCTGCTGCCTTGAATAGGAGATCTCAATCTACTTTCATATTGTGACTTTGGCCGGCTTGGTTGCCCTTATACACGACACTCCAAAACTAGATATGTGTTTCTCCTTGGTGGTGCTCTTTTCTCTTGAAAAAAAAAGTAACAATCAGTCGTCTCTCATTCCTTTGCTTAGGAAGAGTATCACTCCATGGCTTGCACTTTTAGTAAAGCCCTCTTGGATAGATGGCTCCTTCAAGAACTCAACATTTTTCCCGCTAGACCGACACCTTTGGTCTATGATAAACAACTCCTTACATAGAAAACAACCCAATTTTTCATGAACATACCAAACATGTTTGTCAATTTGTTCGTAAACATATCTACTCGAAAGATATTAAATCTTTCCATATTGATTCTTCGAAGAAAATTATTGATCTTCTTACCAAAGTGTTGGGCACTTAGCAGCTTTGTTTCCTACTTGACAAGTTGGGATCTCGTAACCTCCATTCTCCAACTTAAGGGGAAGTATTGAATTTTAGTTTTTATTTATGTATTAGATTTATACATATCTTTTATTTTTCTTGTGCCTTATGTTTAGGGTATTCTGTTTTTTTCCCTTATATTTAAACCATCTGATGATCAATTGAAGAATCAATCTTTATGGTGTCAATTTCTAGGGTTTCAAAGGCGGAAACATTTTCCCCATCTCCTTCTCATGGTATTTTTAGGGAGAATCAGTTGTGGAGGCGACGTTAGTTTGTCAAACCACATCTAAATATGTTACATCTCTCTTTATTTAGGTGTGGCCTGAACCTGGACCTACAGAGATAATTTGTGAATTTGTTTGTTCTACAAAATGCAGATATATAGAAGAAAAAAGTACACATAACAATTACCATTACGTACTAATTATAATATGGTCCCTACTTTCCATGATTTCTGAAAACTGAACACAGTTATTTTAAGGTACATAAAAGCACTAGTGTATCAACCATGGACCATTTTGGTGTAACGCATCAACCTTAAAATTTGCCAAATAACATACATCAAACATTGTCACACACCCAAACCAGAACGGCGAAAACGTTCGGTGGTTGAGGACGTCATCTACAGTATCACAACAATTTCATAATAGTAATCAAAGAAAACATAACCATTACATTGAATAAGTAAAGTATTCACATATGTTCGATACTTAGTTTGTATGACATCAAAATGTGTAACAAAAGTGTAAAAGATGCGACTCTAAAAGCTCTGTCTTCTCAAAAACTACGGGTGTACCTGTATACCGTTTCCCTGAAAATACAAGTGGTTTTGAAAGTGTATCAAAATTTAAGTTGGTGAGTTCATAAATATGTTTGTGTAATGAAAACTTGTCTTTGATATTTGAAAATGTTCGTATGTTCTTCAAGAAAATCCAATATTTTCTTTAGTACTGAAAAGAAGTCTTAGACCTTAAGACCAAAATGTACGTTTGTTACTGTATTCGGTAATAGTATATGTAATCTTATTATCAAGTAAAACCATATCATGTATGTTTTTCCTAAACTGTATGTAGTACTAGTGTACTCTATACTAGGAAAGTTGTGTATCGTAGTAGTGGTTGTTATGAAACCTTTGTCTGAAAACCATTGTATAAATCCTTGGATACCACCAGTGGTAATGTATTGAAGTGTACTGTATGAAAACTTTTGTATGAGTCCCTGGATACCACAAGTAGTAATGTATAGTAGTGAACTGTAGTTTCATTAATTCAAATAAAATGGTTTATTTGTATCCCTGGAATCCTCCGTTGTACTGTATACTAGTTCTATTACTTAAAATAAAACCATTTGGAGAATTGTAATCCACTAAATAATGTTTAGTTTATACTATTGTGAGTTTCATATAACCATAATTGATGTGACCTAGTGACCTCTACGATGTTCGTCAGGCGTCAGAATGTTATGACATTTTTCACCCTAGGCGTGTCGGCCTAACTGTAGCTAGCCGTTTAGGTGTGGGGTTCTCAGTCCTGTATAGATCCATACACAAATCTCACGCTCTCCATCTGGGAGACTCTGGTTATCCTAGATATGATTTATTATTGTACCCTATTGGATACAATTTAAGTAGTGCCTCAAAACCCTATATTAACTAGTTTATGTGTAGTGTTGTATTGTTTACTTGTACTCGAATGGGTATGTATTAGCTTGTAGTAATGTACTTGTAATGTAAAACAGTTATACTTAAATAATTATTTAATATTGTATCTTTGTATAAGTGAAATAGTATAGTGATCCATAAACTATATCTACCATAGTTTATATGTTTGTTCCCGAATAATGTTCTTGAACTAGTAAAATAGTGTAATTTATCCAAACTATACCGATTATAGTTTGTACTTATGTTCTAGTTCCATGTATTGTACTTAGTAAAAGTATTATAATGTTCTCAACTATACCAATTATAGTTAAACTGTATATTCTGTACTGTAATGAAGACTTTTGCGATTTAATTGTATGAAGGAAAATCACCCTTATGCTCGGCATGGTACAAAAGGGTTAAAATTATATAAATATTTTTATCAAATGTAGTGAATTCTCTGTTTGAGTCAATCGCAAATATTTTGAAACTGTTTCAAATCATTTGTATAAAAAACATAAATCATTGTGTTTTGCTTGTCTCCCCCCCCCCCTTAAAAACATTGAAAACTGTAAAAATGTAGGGGTATGAACTCACCTCTAGTATATGTTTGTGTGTGGATAGCGGTGCTTTAGAGATGATCCTCGGGTTGACGTACGCGGAATTAATGGAATCCTAATAATATTTAAACACATAATTTTATTTAAATTAGCGAAACCATTAATTAAAGTGTTAGAAAACACTTATTTTGTGTTAAGAATGATTACAGAGAATCATACAAGTGTGGAAGAGGGATTTTTGGTTTGTACTTCTCCAAAATCGCTTGGCCGAAATCAATTTTCGGTCTTGGAGCATTTTTGGGTGAAAACGAGTTCTCTATCTTAGAGTTTTCGGCCACTTAATGATTTGAAGGTTGTTCTTGGTGTTCTCGGTGTTCTTGGTGAAAAGATGAAGATTTGAAGGTTTTCTCTTGAAGGTTTAAATGTTCTTGGATGAACCTCGAGAGCAAAATGAGAGTGTTTTCGAGTTTAACAGGTGCGTAAAGATTAAATTTTCGAGTGAAAAACTTATATACAGTTGGGTTTTCAGTTGGGAAAGAAATTTCATCAAAATTTACTTTTCGGTCTGATAGTTTTCGGCTGAAAGTGGGTTTAGTGCAAGGGTTTTCAGTTTTTGATGAGCAAGATGTTGATTTTCGAGTGGGTTTGATTCCAAAAACTTATATAAACATTATCTATATAATTTAAATCCTATTTAACCATGATGAATTTGAGGTAATGAACAAAATCTTAAGTTTTATATATAGGATTTGACTTTTGTTGACTTGAAAAATAACGGATTGTTACATTATCCCCCCGTTAGAGGGAATTCCGTCCTAAAAATGTTTCCAAAGTGTATACATCATGGGCTAGGGAAAACGATGCGGGTACTTCTGTTGCATCTAATCTTCTCGCCCACAAGTGAATTCAGGTCTCTGCTTGGCATTCCATCGAAACTTCACTATCGGTATGCGACTTTATCTCGTTCGTTTGACTTCCCTATCCACAAAGTTAGGACTCTCGATTATCTTGATTTCATCGAGTGGAATCACAAGAGTTTCATTGGATAGGTACTTTTTAAGGTTTGACATGTGGAAGACAGGGTCTACTTTGTTATGTTCTTGTGGTAAAAGGAATTTGTAAGCTACAGGGTCGTTTCTGGCGAGAATTTCGAATGCACCAATGTACCTTGGATTTAGTTTTGCATTCTTTCCGAAGTATATCATGCCCTTTAAGGGTGAGACCTTCAACAGAACACGGTTACCAACCTGGATTTCCAAGAGTTTGCATCTCTTGTCTGCGTAGCGCTTTTGACTATCTCTAGAGGCTTTTAGTTGTTCTCGGATTTGGACAATATTTTATGTGGTTTCTCAAATGATATTTGGGCCACTGAGAGTGCTATTAGGCATTTGTTCCCTAACTAGCTACATGTGACCCACTTCATCCCAACACAGAGAGGATATGCACTTACGACCATAAAGGGATTCAAACGAGGAAACCATGATGCTAGAGTGGTAGTTGTTGTTATATGAAAACTCGACAAGTGGAAATTCGGTATCCCACACCTTACCAACGTTGATCAAACATGCTCTCAGCAGGTCTTCTAGTGTTTGAATGGTTCTCTCACTCTGCCCGTCGGTTTGTAGGTGGTAGGTTGTGCTCATGTCCAAACTAGTTCCATGATCCTTTGGAAGTGACTGCCAAAATTGTAAGGTGAATCTACTATCTCTATCTAAGATAATTGATATGGGCACACCGTGCAGTCGTACTATCTCTTGGATGTAAGTTCTAGTCAGTTTTTCCATATTGTCTCTTTCTTTGATTGGTAGGAAGTGGGCAGACTTGGTTAATTTGTCAATGATTACCCAACTAGTTTCATGAGTACCTAGGGTCTTGAGAAACTTGGTTATGAAGCCCACTATAATCCTCTCCCACTTCTAACTAGGTATTTCTGGTTGTTTAAGTAAACATGAGGGATTTTGATATTCTACCTTTTCCTTAGAGCAAGTTAGGAACTTGCCCATGTAGGTAGCAATTTCAGCTTTCATGTTTGGCCACCAATAGAGTTTCTTGAGACCGAGATATATCTTATCTAAGCCTAGGTGAATGGAGTATTGAGTCTTGTGTGCTTCATTCATGACAACGTCTTTGTAAACACCGAACTTTAAGGTCCAGATCTGGTTCACGAAATAACGAACTTTGTCTTCCTTGATCTCAAAGTTCTTCTCCATTCCAATCAAGGATTCACCTGCCGTATTTTCTGGTTTCAAAACTCCTAGTTGAGCCACTTTGATTTGTGTGGATAGATGAGACTGGATTGTCATGGTTAGTGCCTTCACCCTACGACCTGAGTATTCCTTTCGACTAAGGGCATCTGCTACACACATAGACTGAAACTTTACATGACAAGTGAGCTTGGGAAGGCCAGATCTATGTGTGTATGGAACGGATCTGACCGCAAAAGCCAGTTCTAGATGATGCATGGCATGGACTCGTCGAGTCTGAAGAACAGATTCGACGAGTCGCTTGACGATTGTCCTTGTGACCACCCAGTGTGTAGTCCTGCCGAGTTATGGGTGACTCAGTGAGTCACGGAGAGTTAGAAAGGTTTTGACAACTGGACCGAGTCGAGTTGGGACTCGCCGAGTTGTCCTTGCGACTCGGCAAGTTGAGTCGCGGTGGCCCCGTGATTCATGCCCAGGTGGAACTCGTCGAGTCAGGGAAGTACTCGACGAGTCAAAGGGAAAATCCTTGCGAGTTGGAGAAAATGCGTAGACTCACCGAGTCACTATAGTGCACTCGCCGAGTCTGGTCAATTTGACCAAAGTCTGTTGACCAAGTCGACCAGTGTTGACTTGATAAGAATGGTCAACCCTAGTGGTACAAGTAATGATTATAGATTCATGATGTCATAGGAGGATTACAGCTCGGGGGTTCGAGCACGAGTGATTTCCAGGTTTCACGAATTAGCGAGACATACGAGGTGAGTCTTCTCACTATACTGTACCCGGAAGGGCTTGACTGTGTGACCGGAAGGTCGAACGTGATATGAGATATATGCCTTATGTGTAATAAGTTATTCGTTATATGTGCCATGTATGATATGCTTGATATGGGCCGGAAGGCGTGGTCATATGGACTGAAAGGTTGACGTGGGTAGGATCGGAAGGTTTACCCAGTCGGGACGGAAGTCCCCTGAGACACATGGACTGGAAGGTCAAGGCCTGGAAAGGCGTATGTGCGTAGGTTGTATGTTGGGGAACTCACTAAGCATTTATGCTTACAATTGTTGTGTTATGCGTTTCAGGTACTAGCGAGGATCGTGGGAAGGCGCCGACGTGATCGTACACACATTCGGGGAAATCGTTTTGTGATCTTTGTTATGTAATTGGTCATGACTAAATTGTTACATTGGAACCTAAATTTTATTACTCGATGTTTTAATGATTGTAAAAATTCAAAAATTGGTTTTGAAATTTATGACGTTACATCTTGTTTCTCTCCGCAACTATAAGCTACACCATTCTGACTCAGGGCAGTAAAAGGTTTAGCAATCCTAAAGAAGTTTTGTATGAATCTGCGATAGTAGCCAGAAAGGTCCAAGAATTGACGGATCTCTGTGGGTGTTCTAAGTGCTGACCAATTATCGATCGCCTTTATTTTGGAAGGGTCCACGTATATGCCTTCTTTGCTAAGCAAATGGCCAAGGAAATTTACCTTTCTAATCCAAAACTCGCACTTTGAGAATTTCGCATATAGTTTCTCCACCCTTAATTTCTCTAGAACTTGTCTCTAGTGTTGACTACGTTCTTCCTTGCTTCGTGAATAAATGATTATATCATCTATGAATACTATCACGATTTTGTCTAAGAAAGGACGACACACCTGATTCATTAGATCCGTGAATACCACGGGCATGTTGGTTACACCAAAGGGCATCACTACAAACTCGTAGTGACCATATCGAGTTTGAAATGTTGTCTAAGGAACATCACCCTCCTGGACTCATAATTGATGATACCTTGATCTCAGGTTTATCTTTGAGATTTAGCTCGCTCTTTGGAGTTGATCTAACAGATCATCTATTCTAGGTAGAGGGTAGCGGTTCTTAATGGTAAGTTTCTTCAATTTGTGGTAGTCTATGCACATTCGGAAAGATCCATCTTTCTTCTTTACGAACAAGATCGGTGTTCCCCAGGGTGAGAAGCTTGGTCTAATGAACCCCTTATTGAGCAATGTGTTTAGTTGGCTAGATAATTCCTGCATTTCTGAAGGTGTTATATTGTACATGGATTTGGCTATGGGGGTAGCTCCACAAATCAAGTCGATTCGGAATTCGACTTGGCGTTCAGGAAGAACTCCTAGAAGATCTTCGAGGAAGACATCAGGAAAGTTACATACTTCGGGAATTCTTTCAAGGTCTTTAACTTCTTGTGTTTTCGTTGACTACCTAAGCTAGGAATGTGTGACACTCCTTTCACATGTATTTTTGGGCTTTGATGCACGAAATGATGCGAAGTTTGGTACTGGGTTTCTCACCATAGATAATAAAGGATTCACCGCTTCGTTGATTGAGGTGAATGGATTTTTCGTTAAAATGGATATCAGTATGATTGGGCCTCAACCAATCCATGTCGATGATGACATCGAAGCTTTTTATGGAGACTCGTAACATACACTTTATTAACCTAGTTTAATTATCATTTTTAGTAAGATTGCTAGCTTAAAAATGAATAATATTATTAAATATTATATGATTTCGAGCATTGAGTTCTAACAAGATAGTTTTTACGATATTTGAAGTAAATCTATGCTTAGAATAATTCGGAAAATATTGGAAGTCTTATAAGATTCCGATCAAAAGTTAACTATTGAAATTAATGAAAATATAAAGCAGGAAATAAATCTAAATAATGTTATTGAAGGTTGTATATTATCTCGTTAGAAACATTTAGGCAAAAACCTCATTGATACCCGAGTTATAACGAAGAAGTTATGACAAATTGAAGATTCGCGACAAAACCGGCAAAAAACTATTTAGCGTAAAAAGTGAGTTTTCAATAAACAACTTTTTAGCTTTGGTGATCTAAATGAAAGTCGTAGTAGTTGTTAAAACGAAAATTTTCATAAAAAGAAGGTCAAAATCTGACATCGTATGACGAAGTTATGATTTTTCTAAGTTGCGGTATAGAAGTATACAACTAAAAACTCGAAATAAAGATAGAGTGATTTTTAGCCGACACAACCTAAATGAGAATCGAAGGTCTCATCAATAGTAGTACGACGGTAAAAATACAGATGAAAACGGACGTCGGATGAAGAAGTTATGATTTTTAACGGATTTTCCTGTCCTGGTCTGTTAAAAATAATAATATGAAAAATAAATTCTAAATTAGCCAACGAAGTGTAAATGAAAGTTGTAGAGTATAATCCACCTACATGTGCATATAAAGAACGTCAAAAAATGAGATCGTATACAAAAGTTATGAGTTTTCGAAAATCGGGGCACAAAAAACGAGAATTTTCGCACGGACTAGGCAAGGTTTGGCCACGTCACCCGCTCCTCACAGGCGCCCCGTTTCTGATGCACATTGCATTCTTCTCGAGTCCGAAGCAAGGCCCAACCAGCTTATGACACGTGTTGTGTGGGTAATAAGCCCGAGATCCGACGCCTCGTCCCTCGCATGCCAACCGCGTACCCTTCCCCCTCGCCCTCGCTGCTGCTGTGTGTCCCTCCTTTCCCCCTTCGGCCGAAGCCTCGCCCTATATAAAGCGACGTGCGAACCCTCCCGGTTTTGTTTATAAATTTCACAATTCTTAACCCTAAATGCATTTTTAACTATTCCAACATTCCCCGAAGCCCCGAGATTATACCTAACACCCGAAAAGCGTCCCGAAGTACCCAAAGACCCTGATAAATTTTTCTTTTCAGTTTGTTGGGTACATTGGATTGTGTAATTGGGCTATTTTGTATATGTCCATTATGTACACAGTTTGGGCCTGTCCAACCATATTTACTATGAAGGTTATAATATTTAGAGTGCATGCGTGCATCATAGTTAAGTACTTTTGATTGATCTTTTCTCTATAACCCTAACACGCCTCTACGATAGCAATTCTTCATAGAGTTCTTTCTTAGGTTGTGTCTTTTAATCATTCGACACTAGTTAATACATTTTGTGTTCTCGTTTTCATATCGTGCTAATACTTTACTTGTTAGAATCTAATCGATCTAATAGGATCTGTTGGAGCCGTCACTGATTTATTGATGCAACTGTATGATCTCGATATTAACCTAATATGTGTTTACAAGCCTGATTCGTGATAGGTATAGAAATCGGGTCAACATGCAGCACGACGATTCACAGTTAAACTGTATTAACATCACAAGCAGCTTAGGATCGACTACAAGAATTCCAATCTTGTTCCCTCTGGAGTATGAAGTCTAGGCATCACATTTTGAAGATTATGTTGTTGGGTCTAAGGATAATGGTTACCTGGCATGGGAAGCGATTACACTAGGTCCGTTTGTTCATACTGAAACTCGAAGAACCATCAAAACTCAAAAGGAAGTTCCTAAGGATGGGAAAGACAAACAAATCCACAATATCAAAGCAATAAGGGTAATCAGATTCGCTCTGCAGTCTTATACGTTTCGCTTAGTAAGTTCTTGTACTACAGCGAAAGAGATCTTGGATAGGCTTAAAGAGTTTTACTCTACTGATATCGATCTCGAACACGATACCCAAACACTTCTACTGTCGAAGTTTCGGGCCTTTACACAAAAGCCAGAAGAAATTCTAAGCCAAACATTCAATCACTACAACCATCTTCTTAGTAGAATGGTGAAGCATGGTATCCAGCGCGAACTGATCCAACAAAAAGTTACCTTCATGAATGGAATCAGATCAGAGTGGGTGGCTGTCGTGTCTATTGTTAAAGAACATGATCAATTCAAAAGTTATATATTAGATAAGCTTGTTGGTATTCTAAGGTCACATGAAAGTGTGGTGACAAGAGAAGCAAAAGTTGTTTCGGGTATGGGGTCCTTAGCTCATGTGGCAAAAGGAAAAAATGTAATAGAGGGAGAATCTAAAAAGGAGCTCTCTGATTGTGATCTTTCTAGTGAATATTATGCATTGATGATCACAAATCCCAAATGGTTCGCCAATAAGAAATTTCCATCTGCCAAGAACCGAAACTGGAAGAGAAGTTATAGTGCTGAGAAAGTGAAGGAGGAGAATAAAAGCACTCCTAAGAAATAATAAGAGAAGAAGGAAAACAAGCTGGTGGGTGATTCTGGATTTGATTACAATTATTTTCATGGTAAAAATCATATGGTAAAGGAGTGCATGTTGAGAAGGCTGAACGAAAAGAGAGATGGCGAGGATGATTGGACTTACTATATCGGTAAGTTGGAAGAGATCAAAAAGAAGAAAACCATTGACAACTCTATGCCTACTTTAATTGTGCACGAAAACACTGAAGATGAGTTTGGAGGAGTGGAGATTTGGTCACTTCACTCAGAGGATGAGGAAGTTCGCAAGCCCACACATGGCAGGCCATTTGTTGCGAAAGAAGAAAGCTCAAATTTCACTAATAGGTGTTTGATGGTTACCAATGGCATGTCAAATGATAGTGGATACAGGAATGGAACAGGAGATGACAAGTGTTTTGCTGCTAAACCTGTTGGTGAGCAGATCAATGTGTCCCCAACTGATCTAAAAGGTAAACACCATTGATGAATCTCTTAGTGTACCTGTATCTAACTATGAAACTGAATTGAGCGATCTAAAATTCATTATTTCAAGTATAAGTAATAGTCTTAAACAAACTCGTCTAGCGAATGCTAACCTAAATGATCAAATCAGCAGGACGTCATCCAAGAGTGAGGAGCGAAGGATGTGGATTGAGAAGATAGAGTCTGAGTTCTTTAGGTCTAGAGATGAATCACGTTATTTGTAGAGAGATAATTTGAAGTTTTTGAAACAAAGAAACATCTTTTGTTTGATTGCTAAACGAATTTCATCAAATATTACTCAATTTCATTTAGATTGTGAAATAGGAAAAAAGATTCACAAAATGATCTTGCCTTTCCTTGAATTTAAGGAAGACGAGATTGATGTTGATTTTCACAAGTGTGAATCTATCGTCACTTCAGACAAAACCTCTGAAGCTTACATAATTATACTGGACAAAATTGAATCTTTTATTAAGTCTAAAGATGATAAGGACATGTTGAGAAACTTACTTGATGAAAATTACGGGTTGAAAACCAAGACCGAAACTGTACAAAAATTTGACTCATAGAGTTCCAAGTTAAGTTCATGTAATAAAATCAATCTTCTAAATACATCTGAATTTGATGAGGATAGTGACATGAGCGAGATATATGTAGAGGATGAGGTTGACTGTTCTGAGTTTGTGAAAAACGAATTTGAACCGGTAAAAGTCCTAATTTCTGAAAACTCAGTTGAGTTCGCTCGATTTTCCCAAAATAAAACGAAAATATTGAAAGAAAAATCTACGGTTTATCCTAAAGTCCAAACTATCCCAAATCAAGTCTTCAAAGTCGATGGAGTGGACAAAACTCAAATAGTGAAATTAAGATCGCTTGTAGAAGAAGACAACAAAATGGGTGTGACGATTACTTTTTGTCAGCACCAATTGATAATATGGACGAAACTATAGGTCTGTCAGGTATGGCCTCTTTGAAAAAGTTAGTCCAAGCGGTACTAAGGAATGTCTAAGCAAAGCTCGTTCTGGAAAGAGCGAATCTCATGCAAGTGAATCAAAGCGAAAAGCAAATACTCACAAATCTTCAAAGCAACTCACTGAGAAAAAACGTAAAAGGAATCGGAGATATCAGAAAATCCTCAACAAAAGGAAGCAGTTTTGGCAATCCCAAAATTCAAGTGTCTTTCACAAAGAGAAATCTTCAAATCAAAAGGGGAAACCTAGTTCATTTGCAAATCCTAGTCAATGTTCACATTGCCATTCTTGCAATCATAAAAAGCATTCAAAGAACGTTACTGCAAAACCTTCTTGTTCGACAAAATCAAGCACAAAGCCAAAACCTTCTCATCCTCCTCAACCCCTAAAAAGTTCAACCAGAGATGCAAGGGAAAAGGAAAACTAGTCGAGGAGTCTAAAGTGCCAACCAAAAAGTCGATAGTTGATTCTAAGAGACTGGAGAGAGAATTCATCAAAAATCAAATCAAATATAAAAGAAAACAATCTGATTTAAAACAAATGAAACACCAACATAATAAGATTAAAGTTTTCACCATTAAAAGGAAATATGAAACCACTTTAATTAAGAGAACTTATTTTGTTGATCTTGCTATCACTTTTCCTTGTTCTATAAAAGGCTCGCCTAGACCCAAGCAACTTTGGGTTCCTAAATCTGCTTAATCATTGCAGGTTATTCATGACGATCAATTTGACAATGAATGGTATATCGACAGTGGCTGCTGACGTCACATAACAGCGAAAAAGTAGGAGAAAAGGGAGTTTCGAGCTTTGAAAAATGGTGGAAATGTAAAGTATGGTAACAACTCGTTCGGAACAATCAAAGGCTATGAGATGATAACAAACGGGGATTTCTCAATACGAAAAGTGGCATATGTGGAAGGACTACAGCACAACTTGATCAGTGTTTCTCAATTGTGATGGGTTATGAGCATAACATCATTCCTATGGTGTTCATGCAACCTTAGTTGATTTAATCTAGTTTTTTCTAATTAAACATACAACATTGAATAATAAAGCAATACACCCTAGATCTAGCATACAATAATTGAAATTGACAAAAGAATAGAGTTTAGATCTTACCTTGATTGTTATATTCCAATAACAATCTAAATCCTTCATGTAATTGACTTCTAAAGGCCGAGTGCCTCAAATGTTGCACCTCTAATGGAGTCACATACACCATATGCAACAAGATGAACAATAAGAGAGGGAGAGACACTAAAAACGTCCTAAGGTTTGTCTTAGAAGGTTAGGGATGTTTTTGGCTTGCCAAGGGTTCCTTTTATACTTAGAGTATTAGGGTTTTCAACCAGGAAACCACCCCAATCTGACTGCTTAGGAGCTAAGCAGCCCATGGACTCCCTCCTTAGAGGTCTTGGACGAATTGTAATTAGTTTCCCCATAGATTTCATCCACTCCAACTTCTAGTCCCACTTATTTAATTAATGTCTTTTAGTCACGAAAGTAATTGTTAATTAATTCTTGACTAATATTAATTAAACAATATTATTTCTCTTTTAATATATTATTCATATAATATATTGATAAATCATAATTTATCCTCTTTCTCCTCAACTCATCCTATCAGTTGCTATGGTGAAGGCAACCCAAAAGGACCATGCTCGTAATCGGGTCAAGTACATATGAGAATAATTATGGGCTTAGACACCTAATCCAAGAGTCTGCCAGTTGGATAAGTCAAATAATCCAATGACTACAGAACCTGATCTGCAATTGTAGCTTTCAAAAGCCGTTGTCAAACTTTGATCTTATCAGTAACATGTCCTTTAGATAAGGGATCATATATTCCTACATTCTTGATATCGTATGAACTTAGACATGGATTTAAATCATACTCTCTATTCATGTGTTGTTTCCCGATTTCTGATTTATGACGACTGACAGTAGACTACAATTGAACACATTAACTTAGTCTCGGCTTGGCCAAGTGCTTTGGGTGTCATCACTAAATCATCAAGGGGACCACAAATATTGCTTTTATCCCACTTTGGGTCAAAGGAACGGATAAAATTCGACTCAAATGTTCTCTTGCACCAACTCATCAAATCACACACAACAATAAGTTTTATAACATAGATTTGTTGGTGTGTTTACGTATTATCAATGTGCAACCGACTTGCATAATACAAATCACACATCTCAGTTTCAAGAATATAAGATATTATCATCTCACCAATCACTTGTGATGAAAATCCATGAAGCGATCTAAGTGAGCGTGGGTTTAATCCAATACTCTAATCTTATAGGAGCACTCATGAACCCTACAGCAAACTTTTGCTATGTCTGAAACACTTTAGACAATGTACAGTGAGATTCACGACAATCTTTTTACATACCTACTTCCAAAGTATGATCGACTTTGGATGGTTTGAATAATATTATTATTCGGGAAATCAAAACATGCAAAGTGAAACACAAGAATAATACTAATCCTATATGACCCCAAACTTTTGAGTATAAATAATACACCTTTATTTAATCACCATACTGATTACTCATTATTTGTTGTTTCGGGTAATCAACTTATTACTTGAATTATAACAACAGTTGTCCCATGCACCAAGAATGCACACTATGTTTACCTATGGTACTTAGTTTGTGAAATAGATGAATTGAAACATTTCCAATGATGCTCATTTTACAATTCCTAATCCTTATGACTATTGTAAGAATACCAAATTCTTGTCACTATTAGAATATGTTTGATTCTAACATTTTATGCAGTGATCCTTTTGTAATCTGATTCCACAAAAGTCACCAAGAGTTTGCCAATGAATTTACAAAGTGCTCTATTGGGATTGTTACAATACAACTCCATAGATATAAAGTCTCACATTCAAAGTACATTCCTTTGAACATCTTTCTACATCAAAGTTTCTAATCTAGACATAAATTCTTAACGTCCAACTCCCAATATGGAAACATTTCCACATTTTCCATATGACAACTCATTCTAAATAGGGTCTTATCTATTCATAATAATGTCATTATGGTCCATTCGTTACTATACTTCCAACTACTCACAAGTGACCAATCCTTAGTGAATCTCAGATCGTCCTTTGACAGTTGTTTAACTATTTTACTCAATCCGGTTCTAGTCCCTTTTCCTTCATAATGCCCTAGGCATTTGGAAATTTTTAGAATGGCCAAATATTATACAAATGTAATTGATCCTATACCCGAAGCGTACAGGACACAAATAATATTTCTATTTGCAATGTTCTCATAATTCAAACTATGAAAAGGGATGTTGTAATCATAATCGAATTTTGAGAACGCAAATAATATATATTCTTGACTAAATTTGATGAGGATTTGTCGATCTAAGCTTTTAGGTTTTGAAACGAAGTACAATATTCTCTCACTTAATTATAGCAAAACAACTTTTCAACCCCTGTGACTTTGCAAAGTGAAACTTTTGTTTTCTATAATTAAAATTGCTGACTTGCTACACTTTAAAATAATAAACATATTCCCACTAACTTGCTGATTATATCAATACCAGCATAAATTTTATGCTCCCACAAGCTTTGACACGTATTCAAAAAACAGTTGGACTTCTAGAAAGTAATACTTATTCACTTCCAAAGTTCATATTTCTAAGACGATATGCTTCGATAAGCCTTTATCTAAGCTTCTCAAACTCATACACCTTTCCTAAGATAACTCACATGTGTGTCTAAACTAATACAAAATGTAACAGCCCGAAATTCATGTACGACCATTTAACCCTTCATCTTTTCCAAGATGTCATATTGGGCCCTTTATGTTGAGTGAGTATGCAGTTCCATCTGGGTACGTTGGGCATACCTAAGGTTACGCTGGGCGTAACCGACCCAGACTCAAAACCCTAATATGACTTGAGGGCAATAAAAGGAATGAGATGGTCTTACCCCTCGGTCACCATCTTTCAGAAAGAAACCCTAAGAGATCATTTCCTTCATTTTTTAGATTGGGTGTGAGTGTTCTAAGCTTCAAAGTGTCATTTCAAGGTAGTGAAAGAGAAGAGGAGACCATTGTGGAGGCTAGAAGTTGGTGGACAAGTGTAGATCTGAGGACTACAAAGGTTAGAGCTTCTTCCTGAGGTAAAAATTTTAGATCTTGCCTTGTAGTTTATATGGTGTGCTTCTTGGACCAGTTTCTAGGGTTTTTGGTCCCAAGATGGAGACTTTATGAGCAAGTAGTCTCCATTGGTCTAGATTTATCATATTCCAATAATATATGAGTCGTATGTTCATAAAAATGCAATCTTGGACGTGGATGTTGAGCCATGCAAGAGATCTAGACTCTTGGAGGGGAAAGGAAAGGTGTTAGAAGGTGTGGGGAACCTTTATAGCCATGCCAAGGCTTAAAGGTTTCGAATTTATGGACTAAGAGGTATTATTTTGGCCAGATTTGGAATATGGGGTTATGTCTTAATCGCAGTAGAAGAAGGAAGTGAGAAACTGGGATGTACGTTGGGCATAATCCCAGTACGTGCTGTGTAGTGGGACGTGTTCCCCGTTTCTAGAATGCAAGAGTACGCCCCGTGTACAGGAGCTGGTACGCCCCGTGTACTACTTGCTGTAGACTTTTGTTGATTTTTAGGGTTTTCGTCAACATGTGGACTTTTGAGTCAAGGAGGGATGAAATGGTCTTTTACCCCTCTGTGGGATAGTGGAAAAAGGTGTAGAGTAGTCTTGGAAGCCTATATTAATTAGAATGATTATTTGTTGTGAATAGGCGCGGTTGGGTCGTCGTTTCGAGATTCAGAGATATCGAGCACGTGAGATTCTAGACATCCTACAAGGTGAGTCTTCTCACTATATTGTACCTGGAAGGGTACCTATGTGTGACCGAAAGGTCTGGTATGCTATAAGATATATGCAATGTATGTTATTAGTTGCCTGTTTTGTATGTGTTATGTATGGTATGCTTGATATGGGTCGAAAGGCATTATATTCTGGGCCGGAAGGCATTATGATGTAGACCGGAAGGTCAGGGAGTTATGGACCGGAAGGTCGACACGAGTAGGACCGGAAGGTTTACCGGGTTGGGACAAAAGTCCCCTGAGACACATGGACCGGAAGGTCATGGCCTGGAAGGGTGTATGTGTGTAAGTGGTATTTTGGGGAACTCACTAAGCATTTAGCTTACAGTTGTTGTGTTATGTGTTTCAGGTACTAGCAAGGACCGTGAGAATGCGCACTAGAGAAAGGATTTGATTTTTGTGATCTTGGGATACGATATGTTTTGATAATTATTGTTGGATGTTTTTGGAATTATTTTATGTGAAAATGGTTGTGACAAAAATGAATTTTTTGTTTTGAAAATTACGTTGTTACAAGTTGGTATTAGAGCCAGGGAACGGGTCGATGTGTTCGACGTGGATGCCGAACCCTATAATGGGGGGTGAAAGTGGGTTAGATCTAATCCCACATCGGCTGGGAAGGAGAACTGATCATTCCTTATAAGGGGTGTGGATACCTTCCCTATCATAACGCGTTTTAAAGCCGTGAGGGCAGCAGATCTTATAAGAACTATGCAGCTAAGCGTGCTCGGGCGGGAGTAGTACCAGGATGGCTGACCCCCTAGGAATTCGTCGTGCCGAGTGGGACAAAGCGGACAATATTGTGATACGTGCTAGAGGGGGGTGTTACAAGTTGGTATCAGAGCCTTTGTTTGAGGGTTTCGGAAGCACCTTTGGGCATAACTGAACTCAAACCGAGGATTTGAGAAAAAAAATTCCAATAATGAAGGCATTAAATTTTACAAGGGGTTTTGAGATAACCAAAGAGGAGCAGTGTGTACGGTCAGCCAGTGCCCGAATGGTAAATCCCCAAAATACCCTTACAGTTTGTGTTATGAGATATGCTATGTTATGTTATGCATGCTAGAGTAGGCTAGGTATTCATATTAGGACTAGAGTGGCCTGATTTGTGATTCCTTAGCCTAGGAGAATCCTACTGCTATTAGATACCTTGAGAACAAGTAGGTAGCCAATGCATAGCGAGAATAGAGTACTTGCAATCCAGGATCCAAGGAGGAGGACTTGGGGTGAATACTGATGCGGTGTAGTCGGTAGTTTAGGGCCCGTACTACTGAAGACATCAGATCAGTGAGCAGCCCAAGTAAGAATCCTTTGGGTATTGGAGGACGAGTAGGGTTGTGTTATCGAGTGCGAGTATGCTCGATCGAGTCTCTGATATTTTTATGTTGTATTTCAGAGACATCATGGTTGGGACACGCCACAGACCTGAGGCGAGCGGTGTGAGTGACGAGGAGCTTCGTCAGATGCTCCACGATGAGGTGGTTGCGGCAATCAGAGCCGAGATTCCGGAGATGTTTGGGTCTATCAAGACCACACTGTTGGAGACTTTTGATGAGTGGTACACCGCAGTGACTGAGGCCGCAGCCGCTGCAACTACAGTAGTTGTGGCTGCTGCTAGACCTCAAGGAGGTGACTCGTTGTTGTTCCGGGAGTTCAGCAACACGAAGCCACCCGAGTTTCATGGGATGCAGGATCCAATCGCTACGATGAGATGGATTTCTGACATTGAGGGATGCTTCTATACGTGTTCATGTCCGGAGCATCTCAAGGTACGGTTCGCTTTGAACCAGCTTTGCTTGGGAGTGGAGGATTGGTGGAAGTTCGTGACAGCGAACTTCACTCTTGCAGAGATTTCAGCGGTGACCTGGGAGAGGTTCACCACAATGTTCAGAGACGAGTATCTTCCCCCGGTGGAGAGGGAACGGCTGGTTCAGAAGTTCTTCACCCTCAAGCAGGGTAATGATTCTATTACTGTGGTCACCTGGAAGTTTCATGAGAGGGCGGTGTGGGTCAGCGTTTTGTTCGGCTGACAGGTGTTGGGATTAAAACCCTAATTGAGATTTGATGAACAAGATGCGGAAAATAAAAACAAACAAAAATACGCAGATTATGTCGATTGATCACTCGATTTATTGAATTGTGAGGAACAAATTATACTTAATAAATAAGAATCTAACTCTACAAGAAACCTCAAAACGTGGCGGCTACATTTTGCCTAACTCTTTTAACCCTAATTGTGAATAATACATGACTATTAATAGGGAAAAGAAAAGTCTTGGCCTTTTGATCTAGAATTCATCAAAGGGGCCCATTGCCATCATCCATGGAGTGCTTTGAAACCCTACAATCTCCCCCTCAAAGTATGGAATGGATGACAATGCTTTAACTTCCAAAACAAGCATCTAGCAAATAAAAAGATTTGCAACGAGGTATATATGAAGCAATCCACGAATCTTAATTCATCAATAGTCTTCAAACACGGGCTCTAGGATATATAAATCAGGCACTAAAGTAATGTCTTTAAACTTCATTTTCGAATGTAATCCCAAAGAATCTTCATGAAAACCAAACCCGGCATAAAAACCCATTTCAGAACAAAGAAACCGAACACTTCTTGTCTTTAAAGAGCTCCCCCTTTAAGTCACAATGATCTTCAAATAAGCTAATGATATAATCCATCAAAAAATATCATGTAACAACCCAAACTTTATGATTCGTAACGCCACTTGATCGAGAAAATACAAGAAGTCGGAGATATAACAATTCCTTAGCAGAGCTTGATAAAGAACTTCCGTTGTAAAGGATACTTCTCTGTAAAAGCTTTAGCAGAGCTCGATGAAGAACTTCCGCTGTAAAAGCTACCTTCCTAATTCTACCATAAGCTTTATATAAAATCTTCAATTTTGAAAAGTCACAAATCCAATTTCGAAAGGCCAAACCAAATTCTCCCCCGATTTATAATCAAAAACATGATTATAAAGCCTTCAAATGGTCATGAGAATGATCTTGAATGGATAAAAATTTACTAAGCTCCCCCGTGACAAAATGATATTAACGATGAAGTATAAAATCCGAAAAAGTCGAGAAAAATTGACGTTATCACGAAAAACGACTTTCCGAACCTCCAAGACTTGATGGAATCTTTATTTTTCTGTTCACGGAAAAAAAATATGTGTGTAAAAAATCCAAAACTGTTCACCGGCCCTCAATGTAGTAAACTTTTCTAAATATTAGGCCGAAACTGTCACTTGCTGAAAGATGGGGGCTGGAATGGTAATTCAGCATCAATACACCCCTTTATTTGAAGCACAAACTGGAAATGATCCAAAAATACAATTTCGGAACAAAGAAACCGAATCACTTCTTGTCTTTAAAGAGCTCCTCCTCCAATTCACAATGATCTTCAAATAAGCTAATGATATAAGCCATCAAAAAATATCATGTAACAACCCAAACTTTATGATTCGTAACACCACTTGATCGAGAAAATACAAGAAGTCGGAGATATAACAAGTCCTTAGCAGAGCTCGATAAAGAACTTCTGTTGTAAAGGATACTTCTCTGTAAAAGCTTTAGCAGAGCTCGATGAAGAACTTCCACTGTAAAAGCTACCTTCATAATTCTACCATAAGCTTTATAAAAAATCTTCAACTTTGAAAAGTCACAAATCCAATTTCGAATGGCCATACCAAATTCTCCCCTGATTTATAATCAAAAACATGATTATAAAGCCTTCAAATGGTCATGAGAATCATCTTGAATGGATAAAAATTTACTAAGCTCCCCCATGACAAAATGATATGAACGATGAAGTATAAAATCCGAAAAAGTCGTGAAAATTTGACGTTATCACAAAAAACGACTTTCCGAACCGCCAAGACTTGATGGAATCTTTATTTTTCTGTTCACGGAAAAAAAATATGTGTGTAAAAAATCCAAAACTGTTCACCGGCCCTCAATGTAGTAAACTTTTCTGAATATTAGGCCGAAACTGTCACTTGCTGAAAGACGGGGGCTGGGATGGTAATTTAGCATCAATACACCCCTTTATTTGAAGCAAAAACTGGAAATGATCCAAAAATACCAATCTGTGAAAACAACAGGGACCAAAAGTGCCAATGCGCTGAAGTTGCAGGGACCAGAAATTAAACTTTACTATCTTCTTCCCCTAGATGAAAGAGCACAACATCATACTCCAGTTGATCTTTCAACGATGACTTAAACCAGATGCGAAACCTTGAAATTGGTACATATAAACATCAACTGCAATAGGTTCGCTCCGAGTACAACCAACCGAAACCAAGTTCGGTCCAGGTTCATTGAACCGAGACTATGTTCAGTCCGAATAGGTTCGATTTCGGTTCATCCTCCATTCGCTCCAACCATTAACAAGCGAACCTAAAGTCGTTATTCCAGGTTCGGTCCTAATTCATCAGCTTTTACCACAAGGCGAACCCACTCACATGTTCGCTTATTGTTCCGACTCTAATTTTTCTTCAAGCCCTTTAGATCCGAGTGCTAACACATGAAAACAGATTCGTTCCGAGCACAAAGACGTTTGTGAAAAGCGAATAGAGATAACAGGTTCGTTTTTTGTTTCTAGCACAAACACGCGAACACTAAATCGTTCCAGGTTCGTTCGTGGTTCACCTCCAATAGTTAATTTTGACTTTTTGCCTTGACTGGTGTTCTTCCAATTGAGTTCCAATTCCAATTTCATTCGTTCCCAGTGAGATTCGATTTCAATCGTTCGCAAGTAAGTACATTCAAACCGATTTTGACTTTCAGGTTTGAATTGTAAGGACATCTGTTCAATTGATTGCGAGACTTGAGTCCTGATTCTGAGTACCATTCATTACAATATGATATTAGCTTTTATGAACGAGACCCTCCAACACTGATACACAATCTGATGCGAAACCAAGAAAAATTGCGAGATCAACATAACTCAATGAGACCTAATATGCGAGAGCAAGGAAATCAATTCCAATTACAAAACTTCCGTCGCATATAATTCCTTCGTTTCGATATCAGGGCTTTTCAATTCAAGAGCATACACTTTTGTCATCATTCATTCAGTTCCGATTCCAAAAGAAATGATGCTTTCATCTCGCTTTGCATTGTTCTGATTCAATCGACATGGTTCCGATCACATTCACTGTTCCAAACAAAGTTTTCACAATTTCAGTTTCATTCGATCGCATTACACATCCAGTCACGAATCTGATTAAGATTGCAATCCAATTTTGACTTTCTATGGTTTTACCCTCCAAATCGAGATACAGTGTTGTTCATCCGTTCATCATTAGAATTTGAAATTTGCATTGAACAAACACCCAATCGACATGTGGAACAGATTAAGAAAATTGATTCAAACACCATAATCAAATAAAATGAAAAACGATTTTGAGAATGAAACTATTTAGAAATTTTGACTCCAGAATAGAAATCGATTAGTAAATCAAATTAGAACAAATGATTAAATAAGAGTCGTGAATCATGAATTCAATCAGAATATAAGAACAAATTGCGAAATCGAGATGCAACATTCACAATTTTGAGTTGTGTCGACTGCGTGAACCAGAACGTGCGACGCCAAAGAACAAGTTAAGGGCTTATACCAATGAACTCGGCTGAATGAATAAAAATCAAATACAATTGGGCCACTATAGACAAAATAGACAATTTTCAGATCCAAAACTAAATACAGTGAATACGATGAACAGGAACATGATTCTTTGGGCTAAATCAAAAGAGATATTATTGATCGATTTTGGATCAAAAAATCGATCAAATCCAAAAAAAATACGAACAGGATTAATAAAGAATTACCCATATGAACAGTGGATGAACAATCCCCATGAACAGTAACTTGAACAGAATTTTGATTCGATACCGCCAAAACACCAATAATCTTCAATATATGTGCAGAAAATCACCAAACCAAGAACCGATACTTCAAAAATCAATAGATCTTCAAAGACCCGCTCTGAAACAACTTGTTGTGATTAAAACCCTAATTGAGATTTGATGAACAAGATGCGGAAAATAAGAACAAACACAAATATGAAGATTATGTCGAATGATCACTAGATTTATTGAATTGTGAGGAACAAATTACACTTAATAAATAAGAATCTAACTCTACAAGAAACCTCACAACGTGACGGCTACATTTTGCTTAACTCTTTTAACCCTAATTGTTAATAATACATGACTATTTATAGGGAAAAGACAAGTCTTGGGCTTTTGACCTAGAATTCATCAAAGGGGCCCATTGCCATCATCCATGGAGTGCTTTGAAACCCTACAATAGGGAGAGACAGAGTTTGCAGCAAGGCTGCAATGGATTCGTAGCCTATGTGATGGACACACGAGTGGCCACGGGGAGGCCAAGTTCGATTGATGAGGTTCCGATAGTGTGTGAGTTTTCGGATGTTTTTCCCGAGGAACTACCGGGCGTGCCTCCGGAGAGAAAAGTGGAGTTCCGTATCGATTTGGTTCTGGGAGCAGCACCTATCGCCAAGGTGCCTTATCGCCTCGCGCTGCCAGAGATGTAGGAGTTATCCTCGCAGCTTCAGGAGCGGTTGGGGAAGGGGTTTATTCGACCGAGTAGCTCACCTTGGGGAGCGCCGATCCTTTTTGTCAAGAAGAAGGATGGTTCACACCAGATGTGTATTGATTACCGGGAGTTGAACAAGTTGACGGTCAAGAACCGGTATCCGTTACCGAGGATCGATGATTTGTTCGATCAGTTGCAGGGGGCATCTTGGTTCTCCAAGATAGACTTGAGGTCGGGTTATCATCAGATGTGGGTTCGGGATGAAGATATCCAGAAGACTGCATTCAGAACTCGTTATGGGCATTATGAGTTTGTGGTGATGCCTTCTGGGCTCACCAATGCCCAAACTTTGTTCATGGATCTCATGGACAGGGTGTGCAAGCTGATGCTAGATCGGTTAGTGATCGTATTCATTGATGATATTTTGGTATATTTGAGGTCTAGAGTGTAGCATGAGGAGCATTTGAGGAAGATCCTTGGAGTTCTGAGATCGGAGAGGTTGTATGCCAAATTCTCCAAGTGTGAGTTCTGCTTACGAGAGGTTTAATTCTTGGTACATCTCGTCAACTAGAATGGGATATTGGTCGATCCGGCCAAGATTGAGGCGTTCATGAGGTGGGAGGTGCCGACATCACCCACTGAGATCAGGAGCTTTCTGGGATTGGCCGGCTATTATCGAAGATTTATTAGGGATTTCTCCAAGATTGCCGTGCCACTTACCAAGATGACCCAGAAGGGTGTTGCATTTTGATGGGGTTCGGAGCAGCAGTCCTCATTTGAGACACTTCGCCAGAAGTTGTGCGAAGCCTCGGTGCTCGCACTCCTGGAACGGATGGAGGATTTTGTGGTGTACTGTGATGCATCGATATCTGGGTTGGGGGCAATGATTATGCAAGGGGGCATGTGATAGAGTATGCATCGAGGCAGCTAAAGCCTCATGAGTCGAGATATCCCACCCACGATCTTGAGCTAGGGGCTGTGGTGTTTGCCCTCAAGATCTGGCATCACTATCTGTATGGGGTTCGATGTACCATATACACGGACCACAAGAGTCTGAAGTACTTGATGGATCAGCCCAACCTGAATATGCACTAGAGGAAATGGTTGGATGTGGTGAAGGATTATGATTGTGAGATCCTGTACCATCCGGGCAAGGCTCATGTCGTAGCCGATGCTTTGAGCCGTAGGGCGGAGAGCGCCCCAATTCTAGACGTTTGTATGAGGTTGACAGCGATGACTCCAATGTTGGACACTATTCGAGGGGCCTAGGAAGAAGTAGTGAGATCGAAGAACTACAAAAGGGAGCGGGTGATTGGGTAGGTATCGGAGTTTGTTACCGATAGTCGAGGACTTATGACTTTTCAGGGCCGGATTTGGGTACCGTTTGTGGGCAGGATGCGTACCATCTTAATGGAGGATGCCAATAGGTCGAAGTTCTCAATCCATCCCGGGGCCACTATGATGTTTTTGGATTTAATGAAGGAGTATTGGGGTCCCTGTATGAAGAGGGATGTTGCATGGTTCGTAGAGAGGTGCTGACCTATCGCAAGGTTAAGGCCGAGCACCAGTGTCCGCATGGTAAGCAGCAGCCGTTGGAGATCCCCGAGTGGAAGTGGGAACATATTACCATGGATTTTATCAGCAAATTGCCAAGGACTGCTAGAGGTGTCGATGCAATTTGGGTGATTGTGGGTAGGTTGACGAAGAGCACTCATTTTCTTGCTATTAGTGAGAGCTCTTCTGCTGAGAGGTTGGCAGAGTTGTATGTGAGGGAGGTGGTATCATGACATGGGGTTCCGATATCGATTATTTCAAATCGAGACGTGCGATTTACTTCCATATTTTGGAACAAGTTTCACGAGGAGTTGGGTACAAGGCTGCATTTCAGTACCGGATACCATCCAAAGACGGACGGGCAGAGTGAGAGGACGATTCAGACACTCGAGGATATGCTTCGGGCATGTGTTTTGGATTTCGGAGGGAGTTGGGACGCGTATTTGCCATTGGCTGAGTTTTCCTACAACAACAGCCATCACTCGAGCATTGGTATGCCACCTTTTGAGATGTTTTATAGGAGGAGGTGTCAGACCCCCATATGCTGGGGAGAAGTAGGGCAACGCGTGATGGGTAGTACGAAGATTGTGCTTCAGACGAAAGAGCAAATACAGCAGGTCCGGCAAAGGTTGTTGACCGCTCAGAGTCGCCAGAAGAGTTATGCGGATAGGCAACGATCTGAGCTCGAGTTCCAGGTTGGTGATTTCATGCTCCTGAAGGTATTTCCTTGGAAAGGAGTGATCCGATTCAGGAAGAGGGGAAAGTTGGGCCCCTGGTTTATTGGTCCGTTTAGAGTCATTGCAAGAGTAAGCAGAGTAGCATATCGTCTGGAGCTACCTGCGAAGTTGATCCAGATTCATGATACCTTCCACGTGTCTCAGTTGAGGAAGTGTATAGTCGACGAGTCGACGGTAGTGCCTCTGGGGGATATTCAGGTGGATGCGGGACTGAATTATGCTGAGAGACCAATTGCAATTTGGGATAAGAAGATCAAGCTTCTAAGGAACAAGGAGGTGCCATTGGTGCAGGTTCAGTGGCAGCATCGGAACGGGTCCGAGCTGACATGGGAGTCCGAGTCAGAGATGCGGGAGCAGCATCTGGAGTTGTTTTCGGTATAAGACTTCGGGGACGAAGTCTGGTTCTAGTGGGGGAGAATTGTAACAGCCTGAAATTCAAGTACGACCATTTACCCATTCATCTTTTCCAAGATGTCATATTGGGTCCTTTGTGTTGAGTGAGTATGTTAGGCATACAAGGAGTACGCTGGGCGTACTTGTGCGCTTATTTTGTACGCGGTTCCATTCGGGTACATCGGGCGTACCTAAGGTTACGCCGGGCGTAACCGGCCCAGACTCAAAACCCTAATATAACTTGAGGGCTATAAAATGAATGAGATGGTCTTGTCCCTAGGTCACCATCTTTCAGAATGAAACCCTAAGAGAGCATTTCCTTCGTTTTTAGCTTGAGTGTGAATGTTCTAAGCTTCAAAGTGTCATTTCAAGGTAGTGAAAGAGAAGAGGAGACCATTGTGGAGGCTAGAAGTTGGTGTATAAGTGTAGATCTGAGGACTACAAAGGTTGGAGCTTCTTCCTGAGGTAAAAAGTTTAGATCTTACCTTGTAGTTTATATGGTGTGCTTCTTGGACCAATTTCTAGTGTTTTTGGTCCCAAGATGGAGACTTTATAAGCAAGTAGTCTCCATTGGCCTAGATCTATCATATTCCAGGACTATATGAGTTGTATGTTCATAAAAATGCAATCTTGGATGTGGATGTTGAGCCATGCATGAGATCTAGACTCTTGGAGGGGAAAGGAAAGGTGTTAGAAGGTGTCGGGAACCTTTATAGCCATGATAAGGCTTAAAGGTTTCGACTTTATGGACTAAGTGGTATTATTTTGGCCAGATTTGGAATACGGGGTTATGTCTTAATTGTTTAAGACATTAGAAGAAGGAAGTGAGAAACTGGGATGTACACTGGGCGTAATCCCAGTACGCGTCGCGTAGTGGGACGCGTTCCCCATTTCTGGAATGCAAGAGTAAACACTGCATACAGAAGCTGGTATGCCCCGTGTACTGCTTGCCGTAGACTTTTGTTAACTTTTAGGGTTTTGGTCAACATGTGGACTTTTGAGTCAAGGATGGGTGAAATAGTCTTTTACCCCTCTGTGGGATAGTGGAAAAGGGTGTAGCTTAGTCTTAGAGGCCTATATTAATTAGAATGATTATTTGTTGTTAATAGGCGAGGTTGGGTCGTCATTTCGAGATTCAGAGATATCGAGCACGTGAGATTCTAGACATCCTACGAGGTGAGTCTTCTCACTATACTGTACCTGGAAGGTACCTATGTGTGACCGGAAGGTCTGGTATGCTATAAGATATATGCAATGTATGTTATTAGTTGCCTATTTTGTATGCGTTATGTATGCTATGCTTGATATGGGCCGGAAGGCATTATGTTATGGGCCGGAAGGCATTATGATGTAGACCGGAAGGTCAGGGAGTTATGGACCGGAAGGTCCATACGGGTAGGACCGGAAGGTTTACCGGGTTGGGACGGAAGTCCCCTGAGACACATGGACCGGAAGGTCGTGGCCTGGAAGGGCGTATGTGTGTAAGTGGTATTTTGGGGAACTCACTAAGCATTTATGCTTACAGTTGTTGTGTTATGTGTTTCAGGTACTAGCGAGGACCATGGGAAGGCTCCGGTGTGATTCGTACACACTAGAAAAAGGATTTAATTTTTGTGATCTTGGGATACGATATGTTTTGATAATTATTGTTGGATGTTTTTGGAAATATTTTATGTGAAAATGTTTGTGACAAAAATTTTGTTTTGAAAATTACGTTGTTACACAAAACTTATGTTGCTAAGTGCAAATGTTCAGACTAATCGCCAAATCTCACAAATCGAATTATGAAGAGGGATTCCATAATCATAATCGAATTCAAGAATGTAATTTACATAATCGCTGTTTCCTTAAAATCTTTCTTAGTGAAAGCATTTCCTCACAATCATTTTCATGAAACGGTTGAGAGAAAAACATGAGACACACTTGAACAAACATTAGAACAAGTATAGTTGCAGAATTCGTTATTCTCAAAGGATTTAAAAGCTCAACATAATAGGTTAACGACTTATATAGTTAGATAATTAGTTGTGGAAATGTAAGAAAGTATAAATGATAGCAGGTGATATATTAGGTAAACACATAAGTTGATTCATATCATGGAATGCATTCAAACCAAGTTAGTGAGTGTGATCATGCTTAGTGATAAAGTCACGAATGACTTGCTCCGAAGAGAAGTAATTATCAGTTAGGTTCGAGAGGATTTAGAGAGTAAGAAAGATATAAGATGCGTAAGAGAAATGTAATTGATATACTTGAAGATAGTTTAGATTGATAGATTCATAGAAAGAGTGAGCTCTATATATAGAGTCTCAGGAATTACATTTTATCCACTATCTAAGAGTAGCCATGCAAGGCATAATGGACAATAGAGAGTATTACTGAAAATATAGATAAAATAAAACTAAGTAAAGTAAGTAAGACTGTGGTTGGATAGATTAATTCGGATGAGGCTGCTGATGAGAGCTTGACTGTAGATCCTTGTGGGCTGCAGTAGACTAAGTTAAGAGGGTCACTTTATGTTTCAACAATTTCCCCCTAAGTGACCTCTTTAACTTTTTCTTCACTTATCAAGTTTAAGGAACTTGATCAGAATCCACCAAAACTTCCTGATATTTTCCAACCAGGTAATCCTTGTTAAAATCTCAAAGCTGACTTTGGCAGTCATGTGTTTTGATTTTTCTACTTTGGTTCAACAGATTTCAAGCTGCTTCCTTGTAAGACGATTCATGGAGATCATGGGAATGAAGTATTTGACCTAATCGATCTTCCTGTTGAAGATGAGTCCAAGTTCAGGGAAGTTTGTTGTACCTACGGATCTTTTTTGATAACCTTCGGTAGGAATTGGTGCACGATCTAGTGGTGGCAGATCCAACTTCTTAGCAAGGATTGGGTAGATGTCCGCATCAATCTTTGCGAAGTCGCAGATGGTTTCCCTCAGAAAAATGCTTGCCATTTCAAATGATATCTTCATTTTAGGATACTTTTCACTCTTGTTTTGGAACACCTTTTGCTATAAGAAAGACTTCTTCTGGGTTCATACAAGGGAAGTTAGCTTGGGTGTGGACATAATCCTAATTCCTTCTTGTGAGTGTGTATTGGATGAAGTCAGCTTTCTTGAATTTCCGGGGCTTGAAGTTCTTGACTGCGGATGGTCTGTTATTAGAACATGATTTTCTCTATGGAAGAGGCATGTTTGGCATACAATCGATTGAATCTCTCAAATTCCATGGGCAGTCTTTTGTGATCTGGTAGGCTCTGGTTAAACTGCTCAAATACTATGAAGTATTTAGCATTTGGGAGGATCGGAACATGCCAATAGCCATCAGGAGGGGGTTCAGCATAGGTGAGATATGGTTTGTAGTCATCATCCAACATTCTACAGTGGGGATTGATCCAACAGTTTATCAATGATTCATCCATGATAGCGTCGAAACCACATTCTCTCCATATGAGCTCAGCACATTTAGCTGCTTTCCAGTCAGCTTTCTTCTATTTGGTGATGGAAGAGTCATTTGAGCTTGGATATGACATTTGATCCATTAGATTCTTCAGGTGAGGGGGAGTCTCAGGTCGTTCAGGAGAGGGAACGACTTTTGTTGCGGTAGAGGAGACTGATTGCTTAGACTCTTGGGAGGAGATGGTTGCGGTGATGTTTGTGGTGAATGAATTTTCTGAGAAGCGCTTTTGGATTGATGATCTTGTTCATAGTTTTCTTCTTCATGATGGTGTGCTTCACTTCCCCCTCTTGAGGAGTTTAGACCCGGAGACTCCTGAAGCCATTGTTTGAGACCATCGACCTTGGAAAACACCTCCTTAAATTGAGCTTTAAGAACATCAGCTAGTTGCGGATTGTCTTGGATGGCAGTGTTCAAGAGAAGCTGATGAATCTCCTTTGTGAGTTGGAGGATTTCAGGACCATGGAAATTTGAAGAGATGGATTGTTGTAGTCTGTTGATGGTTGCATAAAGGACTAAGATAATGGACTCATAAGCAGTGTGTGTCTCAACTATTAGTTTCTGGGAATGAGAGGATTGGTCCGCAATGGCTGTTTGCATATTGTCTTTGATTGCGGATACCTCAGAGATGAGGCGCTCCACAGCAGCTATTAATTCCTTGTGATATGCTTGGCGATTGTTGTCGAGGGACCGTATTCCCATTTCTACTTTGAGTGAAATTCTCTCAGCCGCTAGACGTTCCCTAGTCTCCAATCTTTCAGTCCTTTCGATCAAGGACTACGGTACCGGATGGTCTTCTGATTGCGGTTGAATTGACTTGACTGTGGCAAGAATTTGATCTACTTTGGATTGTAGACTGAGGAATTATTTTCTTGAAACGACCATCTTCTTCTTTTTCTTTTTCTCCTTGGGCTTAGAGGTTGAGTGTTGAGGACCACTCGATTCCTCTTCTTCATCAAACATCAAGACGTCATCATCCGAAGGATTTGGCTGATTAACCTCATGTAGATCAGCGTCATCAAAACTAAAAGTGGGAGTAGAGCTGACTTCTATTTCGGTGCCTGCATCTTGAGAGTCTTTGGTAGTTGGAGATGGAGGGGCTTTGAAGGAGTTTGATCAGCAGTTGCATCTTGAGCTTTGTGGATTATATCAGCCATGTTGTCCATCAATGCTTGAACTTTGCCAGATAGTAGATACGATATTGGAATTATTGATTGCGTCTTCCCAATACTTCGCTACGGATTGGATTTCTTGTTGTTTTTGTTGAAGTTGATTTGTTTGTTGTGCCTTTCTTTCTTGGAATGCCCTATGGAAAGCGGCATATTTCTTAGCTTCGGCTTCAATTTATGGTTGATACTTGCTCCATGAATCATTGAGGTCAACTTCGTGAATTCCTTGGTATTGCACCGAGGTGTCCCTCGGGTTCACGGATCCTTGCACATTGACGCTCACCGTGCCTAAACCACCTGTAAAAGATGTATGTAGAGTAGAATTTCCTGAGCTTAATTGGTCTCCTTGACCCATGGTCAAGTCTGGCCTCGACTCAGTTCTAGCGAGGGCTGAAGAATCACCCTGTGTTTGGGAAGGTGTTTGAAGTGTTTGGATTACAGACACAAGGATGGAGTTCAACACTTTAGTAGAAAATATATGTAGACGGGAAACACTGGAGATCTTAGGATAGGAACCAGTTCCATCCCCTTGGGAGTGACATGGGGGGAGTCTCCACGTTACAGTGAAGCAGACACACTTTCTATGTCTGAGTGGTATTCGATAGTGGTATCGAATGGGTGTGCGGTCATCCCAAGGACTACCGGAGCCTTTTGAGATGCTGCGACATCAGTCTGGTCACGCATTTGGCATGTGGGATTGGTTTTACTTTTCTTGAGGATTGAGATGGGTTGATCGTTCTCAACAGAATCACTACTAGAGGGAGAGGGAGATTGATGTTTGCTTGGTTCGTCAGTTGTTGGTACAATTGGGATGATCTTTCTTTTCTTTGAAGGATTAGCTTGTTTGGAAGCATCCTTTTTCTTGGGAGTGCCTTGTTTCTTGTTGTCACGGGGCCTTGATGAGGTGAGTCTAACTTCTTGCGTCTTTGTGATAAAGACACGTTTGATAGAGTGGTGGAAGATGGGACTGCGGTACTACCAGGGGTAATGATTCCAGATGGGGTATGTAGAGGCGGGGTTGGAAGGTATGGGGAAATAACTTCCATAGCCTCAATATGGTCTGAGACATCAGTAATTTCAAGACCAAGAGTAGAGAGAATGTGGGCCGGTAGTCTTCTGCTGGGTCCAAAAACAGATTGATTAGATGAGGGATTGTACCTTTTGAGATCTTTGGTGACAAAGAGAGTGATGCCGTTGCCCATGATAAGGCTTGCATCCGCATGGATATCAGAGATGCATAAGGACCAGAACCTTGCAAATGTCAGTTTGGTAGGGTTCTCTCTTAGGCTTTCCTTTGGAATATATTATAAGAATTCATCCCATAGTATCTAACCATAGTTGACATCATATCCAGTGAAGATACTCCACACTAACTCTTGGAGCTTGAGTCCCATATTATTCATGCCTTCGGTTATGCCGGACAGACTGTAGATCACAAAGTTGCAAATAAATTGCCAAACCACAAGCAGTTGATTTTTCTTGAATTCCCCAATACCTTTGATCTTTTTTGATATTCCGTCTGGTAAAGTGGAAAGAGGATGTCCTCCATGCTTGGAGTGAAAACTTTGATTGAAGGATGAAGAAGGAGGTTGATGGCAATGAGAAACTTCTCTTTAGTCAGAATGACCAAAGAATCATTAACTAGGTTTAGATTCACTTCTTGAGGATTTCCGAGTGGTCGATATGCTGAGAAGGAAAATTTGAATAAGGTTGAAAGGGGAACCACATCTGTAAACGAATCGAACGGTCCAAAAAGTGATTAGACAAAAAAATGACCATCAACATTGTTGGAGCATTGTAGAATGAATGCTCTTCGAACACATCTCTGAAATTGCTTGAGGAAATCGTAGGAGTTGGATGTCTTGAAGCAGAGTCTGAACTAGTAGGGTTTACTGATCCAGACGCCTTCGAGTGTTTCTTAGTGATTCCTGATTTCACCATTGTAGGAGGTTGAAGGAGCTTTGCAGGAGAAAAACAATGTGCAAAAGAAAGGTTTGAAGTTCAAAAATTGTAAACGTTCCTTGGGAAAGAAGAAGGGATTTTATAGTGGCTTATTCGAACGGTAAACGATTTTACCCTAGGTGAATTTGGGTAAAATGTTTGGGTGTTTTTCTTGGATTAAGAGGGATAATCTCAGCCACAGATTAAGAAAAAGGATTAAATCTGTATTTTTTTTGTTTTTGAGTTTTACCAAAAAGGGTTTGCATTTAATGAAATGTCAGGCTCAAAACCACGTCTGGAGAACGTGTGGACAGGGAGAGATTAAACCGTTGGGTAAAGGGAAGTTGAAACGGATTAGATGTTTTAGGGTAATAGGAAGTGACAGATTAAAAAGAATTTGATTTTGAGAAATCTCTCTTTTTGTCATCATACCTAAAATAGGTCTGACACGATGTTTATTAAAAAAGAATAAAACAGTTACACAAAGAATGTTTTTTTAATGTTTTCTCTATTTAATGAAAGATCATTAAATCGCACCCCATGGTTTTTTTTTAATTTTCTTATTTTTTTATTAAAAAAAACTTTCACAATCAATTAAGGTGACTGCAGAATTAGAAAGTGACTGCGGATTAAACCGTTGGGTAAAGGGAAGTTGAAACGGATTAGATGTTTTAGGGTAATAGGAAGTGACAGATTAAAAAGGATTTGATTTTGAGAAATCTCTCTTTTTTTCATCATACCTAAAATAGGTCTGACACAATGTTTATTAAAAAAGAATAAAACAGTTACACAAAGAATGTTTTTTTTAATGTTTTCTCTATTTAATGAAAGATCATTAAATAGCACCCCATGGTTTTTTTTAATTTTCTTATTTTTTTTTTATTAAAAAAAACTTTCACAATCAATTAAGGTGACTACAGAATTAGAAAGTGATTACGGATTAAAACTTCATTGCGGATGGATCATTTTTCGTCGAATGGATGACTACGGTAGAAGAACTGAGAGGAGCACTTGAATAAAGATTAGTAATAACAAACAGTAAGGACCATTGAAGTATAAGTATGATATACGGTTGCGGTACATAGGATATATCAAAACCATCTATCATAGATTACTTCAACTAGGACCGCAACAGAGATCAAGGATGGTCTGCGGTACCTTTCAATTCAAAAAGAATTAAGGGTCCGGATACATCATTCCTAACATTTGTAAGAAACTGTTGAGTTTTGTCGAGTCAAGTGCCTTTGTAAATACATCAACAATATCTTCATGAGTATGGACAAAAATTAGTTCAATGTTATCTTTCAGGATGTGTTCTTTGATGAAGTGATATCTTAGTTCAATATGCTTGGTCTTTGAGTGTTGTACTGGATTGTGAGAAATTGCTATGGCACTTTCAGAGTCACAATAGATTGGTATCCGCAACATTCTGCATTTGTAGTCCAATAGTTGTGTTTTCATCCATAAGACTTGTGAACAACAGCTAGATGTGGCCACATATTCAGCTTTTGCGGCAGACAACGATACACAATTTTGTTTCCTTGATGACCAATTGACAAGTCTTCCACCCAGAAATTGACATCCACCTGAGGTGCTCTTGAGATCAAGTTTACATCCGGCATGATCCGCATCTATGAATGCTTGAAGGCTGAAGTCGTTTCCTGCGGGGTACCATGATCCAAGAGTTTTGCTACCCTTTAAGTACAGTAAGATTTGCTTGACTGTAGTCATGTGTCACATTTTTGGGTCAACCTAGTACCTTACACATACACCCGTTACAAAAGACTATATTTGGTCGACTTGCGATGAGGTACATCAAAGAGCCAATGATACCTCTATAAGTGTTGTGATCAACAGATTCGCCTGAGGGATCAACAGATATCTTATATCCGAAGGCCATGGGGACCTTAGCCGAAGAATAATTGTCCATTGAATATTTATTTAACAGTTCTGAGGTGTATTTCACTTGATGAATGAATATCCCTGAGGGATTGTTTCACTTGAAGTCCTAGAAAGAATTTAATCTCTCTATTCATGCTCATTGGGAACTTGTTGGTCATGAGCTTAGCAAATTAATTCACCATCTTTTGATCAGTTGAGTCGAAAATGATATCATCCACATATATTTGTACAAGCATTAGATGATCACCATTTCCTTTTCTAAATAAAGTGGGATCAATTACTCCTCGTTTGTAACCGGACGAGACAAGAAAATCAGAGAGAGTCTCGTACCATGCTCTTGGGGCTTGTTTTAGACCGTAGATTGCTTTTTCAAGCTTGTAGCAGTGGTCTGGGAATTCAAGACTTTCGAAGCCTGGAGGTTGCTGAAGATAAACCTCCTCATTTAATTCTCCATTGACCAAATTGTTGATCACAGTGGGGTGACTTGCCTTCAATTGTTTTCCACACTCACATGCAGGACAGAGAGTATCATTGCTGAACTTGAGGATAGGAAGACCTCTGACTAGTTCTCCGATGACCAAATTGTTGATGTATCTGAAATATAGATGAACGACCTTGCGGTGCCATAGCCAGCTGACTTCGGATACTACTTTGGATAGGAAGCATAGTTGCGGTTTGCCTATGATCAGAGATACATCCAACGGATACATAGTATCTTCAGATCTAGACTTGATCAGGTAAGTGCTCCTATCGCTTGTCATTACATAGAAAAATTGGTCATCAAATTCAACACGATGGCCTACTTTACATAGTTGACCAACACTGAGGAGATTGTGTTTAAGGCCTTCTACATAAGAAACATTTTCAATAGAGAAGTTTCCCATAGTGAGAACACCATAACCTCAGATTATCCCATTCGCATTGTTCCCAAATGTGACATTTCCATCATTGCAAATTGCCTGAAATCTCGAAGGTATTCTAACCTTCCAGTCATGTACAAGGAACAGACACTGTCGATTAACCACTCTTCTTCTTGTTCCTCCTTGCACAAGGCCTGGAAATTACACAGTTAGTTTAGCAATCCAAATTAGTTTGGAGCCTAGGACAAAAGATGAGTTTCATATTGATGCATGAAACGAGGTTGCAGGGACTGGTTTCATGTCAACTTTTAATCCCAATCCTGGGTGTTTGTGAGTTTTTGGAGTGTTGTGCCCTTTTGAAAAGTTACGAGGTTTATGAAAAGGAACAGTTTTGACATGAGATAACCTTTTCTGACACCTATATTGACATTGACAAGATGAAATTTTGTCTTTTGTTTTGGCACTTTGTTTGGTCAGCGGTCGGAAGGATGTAGTAGATTTGTGACCGATCCGAGGTTGGTAAGATCTAACATGTGTGCTGTTGGAATTTGAAAAAGTTTTTTCGAAGAAGATTTAGCATGTGATGATACCTTGGACCTTTTTCTAGGATTTGGTAAAACGCCCTTCCACTTGTTAAAAAATTGATTTTATTTTAAAAGTGTTGGAGTTGCTAAGATACCCTTCCATTTTGGCTCATTTGAGGAATAGATTTGAAAAACCATTGCTTCGAAAAGATTTTTCTTTCTTTTGGGTTTTGTGAGACGAGTTAGGAATGGATGTTGAATCTGCACATTCCTTTTTGCAAGTTTTCTTCATGGGAGAGTTTTTCGAAAAATAGTGATAAAAAACAAACTAATCTGGACTCTTAAATTCTAAAAATCTGATATGTATTTTATTTTTAGAAAAAGGTTTGTCGATTTGTGCCTCAAGATCGAATATTCTCTTTGAAATCCTTTTTTGCTAAAGTTTTTGGAGAGCCACAGTCATTAGTGTTCTACTACGGTTTCTTGGAAACCTTTAAAAATTTTGACAACGAGGGCTTGACTCATCAGAACTTGAAGATTCAGGGTTTTGAGAGCATTTACCTACTACAAAGTTTTCTATGGGTAGTTCATGATGAATTGGCTGAAGAGTCACAAAGCTTTTATTGTGGACTTTGGTAAGGAAGACTTAGCTACCGTAGCGTAAGTCTGAGTTGTGAATGGAGTGGGATTTTTCTAAGGATCATGACTGCAGTGAGGGGTACTACGGTCTGAGGACATAGGTGGAAATTCCTGTAAGACTTTGGGACTTTCTATGACAATTTCTTGATTAACAACAGATGAAGTTTGAGAATTTGGGTTGATTGTGCCACAAATAGGAGTTTGATCACATGTGTGATCCAATACCTCTGGCACAATTTCATCAATGACACAATTATTACTTATAATATGAAGTCTACCGAAGTGGGTTCTAATATCTTTGGGAAAACTCTTTCCATTGGATGGAAAATGAAATTATCGGTCCGGAGGAACATAAAGTCGATCTTCGTTAAAACGGCGTGATGAATCCTCTGCGGTAGGATATTCATTGGACCAACCCCAATTCTATGTATTATCCACAGTTGCATTATTAACCAAATTTTCAATAGCTTCACTTTCGTTGAACAATTTTTCTATTAATAGATTTAAGCATACAATCTCACTCTGAGCTAAATCTCGTTGGTTCAAAGCTATCTCTAGTTGTGTTTCATTCAACATTCTTGCATCTTTTTGTAACTCTAAATCTCTATGTAACATGGTCATTTTAAGTCTTTTTTTGTCCAGTCGTCCTCTCACATGAAACATCTCTTGGGACACTATGTTCTCAACTAAGGCTTTGTTGTAGTCTATAAGGATGGCAACACATGTGTCATTAAGATTGTCTATGAAAGGTTGACAGTCATGCATGTTATAGTTTAGAGTTTGGATCATGATTTTTACCTGGTCCACAATGCTTAGAGTTCCATCCTTTGCCATGTAGTAGTAATTCCTTTCCAGCTTTGTAGACCCATCATCATCAGTAGTTGCTAGCATGCAGATCTTGCCTTTTACTTTGATATTGCTTATGGTTTCATCTTCATCTCCGGATGACCAAACTTCATGGTTTCTTTTGACATGGGCCACATATGCCCTAGCCTTTTCCTTTTCCTCTAGTTCTTGAGCAATTCTATGGTAGAATGCTTTGTCTTTCACCACATTAGCTTTAAAAATTCTTTGCAAAATGATTCTTTTTGTTGTACTTGTGACATATTACAACATCACTTTTTACTTATGAAGGAATAACGGAGTCAGAGGTTTGAATGGACTGCGATGCCTCCATTGGTTGAGTGTTTTGAGATTGTTGTGGTGGGTCAGAACTTTTAGGATAATAAGAGTGATTATTTTGTGGGTTAAAGTTAAGATTAAAAGGACGTTTGTTGAATTGTTGATTTTTGCGAAAAAAAGGGAGGTGGTAGCCTATTGAACTTTTTACTCATAAGAGAAATACCCTTCTGAAATTCTTCTTCATCATCATACTCTGAGTCAGCTTCGTATGACTATGGTGTAGTGTCATCGAGAGAGAGTAAGATTATTTATGAGGGGCTTGTTCTACAAGAGCCAGTGGTCCTCCGAAGTCAGCACAGTCTTTGAGTATAGTGGATTCTTGTGCTTGCAATTCCCCATAGAGCTTGTAGAGAGACAGGGAATGAATCTTTCTATCTCCTTGAACTATCATCTTAGCAATAGTCCAATGTCGTAACAAACCATTGAGAAATTGAAGGTTTGTTTCATGGTTACCGCGGATGGTGCCAGTATTTGATAACTTAGTGACTATCAGCTTGAAACTTTTGAAAGAGTCTTCTAAACTTTCGCCAGTATGAGCTTTGAAGTTGTTGAATTCGTTGAGTTCAGTTGTAAGCTTTTTGTGTTGAGCTTGTTCTGAGCCTTCATACAAGTTCTTGAGAACATCCCAGATCTCTTTTGCTGATTTACAATTTATGATAATGTCGAAGTTGTCAGGAGCAACTCCACAAGAGATTTCATAAAAGCAACCACATCATTTTCCATTTTATCGAGATCATCTTTGGTGGCACGGTTCAAGACTGGTTGTCCTCCTCCTAGTCTGGCTGTGGCGCCAACAATTTGAACGGGTGTAAGAACAGAGACATGTGGTCCTTTTTCAACAGATCGATATACATCTCTACCAAGTCTCTTTAAGTATCTTTCCATTCTCTGTGACCGTTGATGGTATTCATTTGCCACCAATATTGGAGCTCGATTTGAACCACCAACACTGTAGGAAACATTCAGAGAAAATGCTTGTGCCATTTTTCTGTTTTTTTTTTATTTTTTTTTTTAAGAAATGAGCTTCAGTGGTATAGAAGGCCTTTTGAAAATCAGAGTTTTGTTTTTCAAAAAGCAACCACTAGGGAACGTCTAGCGGCTGAGAGAATTTCTCTCAAAGTAGAAATGGGAATATGGTCCTTCGACAACAATCGCCACGCAGATCACAAGAAATTCATGGCTGCTGTGGAGCGCCTCATCTCTGAGGTATCCTCAATCAAAGACATTCTGCAAACAGCCATTGCGGACCAATCCTCTCTTTCCCAGAAACTGATAGTTGAGACTTACACTGCTTATGAGTCCACTATCTTAATCCTTCAGCACCCCTTCTCAGCCCTGATTTGAGGTCCTCTCAGGCCCTATCTACAGACTCGTCCAGCAGCCTTCTGACCGTAGCCTACCCTTCCCTTCTTGCAGACCAAAGCATACCTCTTACGGACTCCCCTCGGACCGAGGTCCTCGCACAGTAGACTTCTCCCTTCTCAGTTCAGATCGCAGGCGCTCAACTGCAGTCTCTCACCGCAGCCGCTTGCCTTCCTTTGCACCACATCGCTACTACTGAAGTCTACTCCAGCTCTATCCGCACCCATTATGACCCATAGCCAACCGACCGCAACTCCACCTCCGCCTTCCCCTCTGATCCGCAATCACCTCCCACCATATCCACCCTCCCAGAAGACTTCAGATCTCCACCCTTCCACGCCCCCTCTCTTTAGCCCCTCCTTCCTCCTCCTCCCCCACCTTCCCTCCTTGTTTTTCCACCCCTCCCTTCCTTTTTTTATCCCTTTTTTTTTTAACTTTTTTTGTATTTTATTCATATTTTTTTTCTACATTATTTTTTTCTCAATTATTTTTTTTTTATTTAGCCAATTTTTTACACCATTTTTTTATTTAGCCATTTTTTTATTAAAACCAAATATTTTTTTAACACCAGTTTTTGCCACAACTGAACCTTGGTTTGTCACATTCATTACTTCATGTCAGTCATTATTTTGGAAGAATACTCCTACCGCAGTCGGACTTCATATCATTCTTTGTGATGCTTGTACCGCAACGGAGATTGATCAACAAAGTTGTTTCACATTCTTCACTTTATGGGATTTTATGACTTGTCGCTCTTGAGTTTTGGTTGCCGAATCATGTATCTTGAGCATGTGGACTTTACTCTCTATTGAAGACCACTTCAAGTGCTCCGACACTGCAGTTTCGATATTTGGATATATATTTTTGGCACAATAGATTATTCTCAACAATTATGTCACCTGCTTCCTCGTGACCTCAAGAGTATCTCCTTTACTCTTTCTTTCTTTTTATCGAGACCCTTCATACATCTAGGGAGATCTTCTATGGTAGCTCTTGGTATCCGATACTCTCCATCCGATCATTTGTTGATTTTTGATATCCGGTCATTGGTTATCAAAAATAGGGAGAGAATATCATCAGGATTTGGTTATTATGATTGTTTTGAGTATGGATTTTTGAAGACTTCTGAAGACGATTATTTATTTAGTGATGCGATGTGGCACTTCTTTTTGGTCATTACCGATCAAATATTTGGCATTACTAGATGTTTTCCGATTCATACTATTTATTATTCAGTCTCTACCACAAGATGATTTTCTGTTCGCATCCGGTTCAGACCTTATGGTTTCACGAGTTTGGATTTGTGATATGTTGAAGACAAAGATTATTTTGGCGATGTGACGTGGCACTTATTTTTGGTCCTTGGATCAAATTTTCGGCATTGCTGGACCATGTTTTTGGACTCACATTTTTTGTATTCGGACTTCATTTTATGGATGCTTCACATATTTAGTAGGTTATTCTTTGATGAATTTTTTGTGTATTATGATTTGAGAAATCGAGACGTTTTTAAGACTTTTTGAATCCGAAGTGTTTCTTTTATTGGATCTTTGTCACACCCCCAAACCTGAACGGCGGAAACGTTCGGGGGCGGATGACTTCATGTGGTAGCGTAATAAGTGAATACATAGTAAAGAAAGCAATACAACCATCATATATATATAATTGAAAGTTTACATTTGTCAAAAGTTACATGTTCAAAACCAATTACCAATATGATGTCAAAATATGAGATTAAACTGGCGCCGCAGCATCTCTTCATCAAAAGCATAATGATACCTGTAGTTACTGAATTCCTAGGACATACAAGTAATTTTGAAAGAGTAGATCAGCATTTAAGCTGGTAAGTTTCATAAGTATTTAATGACAATGTTTGTATGAAATGAAATATCTTCTCCTTGTTTGTTTTTGTTTAGAAAATCCTGTATTTTCTACTAGTATAAAAGTAGTCTTCCTTCCAGACCAAAGTTTGTTTCCAAAATGTATGTAAGTGTAAAAGTAACCAATATGTTTGAAAACCTCATAAATCAATGTATTTTTAATACTTCCTGTGAGCTTTATAACCATACAATTGACTCGAAATGCCTATAGACAACGTTCTTCAGACGTTGGAATGTTATGACGTTTGTTACCCCAAACGGTGCAATGTAGCTAACAGTCAGGGAGCGGGTTGTCAAGCCCGCATAGATCTATACACAAACACCATGCTCCCCCTCCAAGGGATTCTGGTATATAATACAGGACTTGAAATGTGTACTCGAACGTACGTGAAGTAAATGTCTCACAGAACCGTAGTATAAAAGCAGATTTACGTGTTGAAATGTTCGTTTGTTATTGTACATGAAAGTGATTTCTTGAAAATCGTGTTTCTAGTATGTAAAAGTTAGCAATATCCTCATAAAACTATACCTATTATAGTTTTCTAAAAGTGTGCCTCGTTTGTTTTAGAAGACTTAGAAAAGGAATCACTTGTTATGAAAGCATAGATTTTTGTAGCGTCTAAGATAGACACAACATACTTTAAATCTAAGAAAATGTTTAGTTTATACATGCATTACAACCATTTATAGTTTTAAAGATAGAATGCTATCATAATATATTTTGTATACGGGAGTTCCCTATAAAGTTTATAAATCACACATGATTCCACTTAATAAAAGTGTATAATAATCTTTATATATAACACCCGATAGTAGTCGTGTGTTTTACTTGTATTTCCCCCCCCCCCCCCCCCCCCCCCCCATAGAAAGCATATAAAAGCATTTAGAATATTAAAAGGGTTAATTAAGGGGTATGAACTCATTTGAAAGTTTGAAGATAGTGAGATGGAAAGTCGGGCAGAGTTTCATCTCGGGAAACGGATTTTTCTCGGGATTCTCGGGAGTAAAATCGACCTTCGGGACTTGCATAAAATGACCAGGGCTTTGGGGTAGTGCGGGCACGGAAAATGAGGTAAAACACAAGAAAAGAGAGAGAGAATGAGCAAATTTTCCGAGAACCCTCGCATCCTCTTTATTGGAGGCTGGAACCACCTCGGTACGCGGGGCGTACACGTACGTCACGCATGACCGAGTCCTCGACTGCCTCGCACTTCGGATGGGACAGGCTAGCTTCGCATAGACCGGGACGTGGACGATCCGAGGCTGTGGCCTTCAGTACGCGGGGCGTACGAGGGTACGCGGCGCGTACTTCGGCCCTATCTGCTAACTCCTTCGGATAATACCAAGAATTTATAATTAAATAAATATATAATTTATTTAATAAACTTCAAAAATTCATATCTTCTTCATACGAACTCCGTTTTCGACGTTCTTTATATCCTCACGAAGGTGAGACTATGCTCTACAACTTTCATTTAGATTCCGTCGGCTAATTCCGAAATTATTTTTATTATTTATTTATTAAAATGACGTGATTAAGGAATATCTTTAAAAATTCATAACTTATTTATCTGACGTCGGTTTTTGCCAGACTTTATACCGCTGAAAAACCATTGTCGAGATCTTCGATTCTCGGTTAGGTCATTCCGGCCAAAAGTTGCTCGATCTCTGATTCGAGTTTTCAGTTGACCGTTGCTAAGCCGAATTTGGAAAAATCTTAACTTCAATATACGAAGCCGGGTTTTGGGCATTCTTTTTACGTACGATCCCGGTTTAATGATATAAAACGTAGTAGGTAGTTAAATAGAAACTTTTTGGTCATTTTATTATCAACGTATATTTTTATTAACTCGGAAATGGTTACAATACTTGACCTATTAGGCCATTACAAAGAGTTGAAATATCGGGTTGTCACATCATCCCCCCGTTAGAGGGAATTTCGTCCCGAAATTTAAAGTAGTAAAGACACTAGTGAACATGAAAGAGATGAGGGTATTTTTGTTTCATCTGATCTTCGCATTCCCATGTGAATTCAGGTCCCCGCTTGGCGTTCCAGCGAACCTTCACGATGGGTATGCGACTTTGTTTTGGTTGTTTGACCTCTCGGTCCTTGATTTCTACTGGTTCTTCCACAAAGTTGAGGCTCTCGTTGATCTCGATTTCGTCGAGTGTAATAACAAGAGTCTCATCGGACAGACACTTTTTCAAGTTTAAGACGTGGAAGGTTGGATGTATGTTACTAAGTTCACGCGGTAGGTTAAGCTTGTAAGCCACAGGGCCGATTCTGGCAAGAATCTCAAAAGGCCCTATGTATCTTGGATTTAGTTTCCCCCGCTTTCCAAAGCGTATTAAAACCTTCCACGGTGAGACCTTTAATAAAACGTGGTGTCCTACCTGGAATTCCAAAGGTTTCCTCCTTTGGTCAGCGTAGCTTTTGTGTCGGTCTCTAGAGGCTTTCAATCGTTCACAAATCTGAACGATCTTCTCTGTTGTTTCTCGTATGATCTCCGGACCGGTGAGAGTGCTTTCAGGAACTCTTCCTTTAGCTAACTGGTTATCGCCAACTTCAGTCCAGCACATAGGGGATCTGCACTTTTGACCATAGAGGGCTTCGAACGGAGCAGCGTTTATGCTTATATGATAACTATTGTTGTATGAAAATTCGACAAGGGGTAAATGGATATCCCATGCCTTCCCAAAGTCAATCACACAGGCTCTCAGCATATCTTCTAAAGTTTGTATCGTTCTCTCACTCTGCCCGTCTGTTTGCGGGTGGTAGGCTGTACTCATGTCTAGCTTAGTCCCCAGGGAACCTTGTAGTGACTGCCAGAATCTTGAAGTGAATCTACTACCTCGGTCGGAGATAATGGATATCGGAACACCATGCAGTCGCACTACTTACCTTAAGTAAGTTCTTGCAAGCTTTTCCATTTTGTCAGTCTCCTTGATGGGTAGGAAATGCGCGGATTTAGTCAATCTGTCTACGATGACCCATATGGTATCGAGTCCACCTGTCGTCTTGGGTAACTTGGTTATGAAGTCCATAGTAATCCGTTCCCATTTCCATTCCGGTAGCTCTGGTTGTTGTAGTAATCTTGATGGTTTTTGATACTCGACCTTAACCTTAGCGCAAGTAAGGCATTTACTTACGAAGGTAGCAATTTCTGCTTTCATGTTAGGCCACCAGTATAAGTTCTTAAGATCCAGATACATCTTATCTGAACCCGGGTGAACAGAATACCTCGTTTTGTGTGCTTCAGTCATTACTACGTCTTTGAACCCGCCATGTTTCGGCATCTAGATTCGGTTCATAATATAATATACTCCACCACCCTTGACTTCTAGATTCTTTTCCATTCCCCGCAAGGATTCACCCGCCACATTTTCAGGTCGCAAAGCTTCCATTTGTGACTCTTTAATTTGTGTGGATAAGTGGGAATGGATAGTCATAGTCAGAGATCTGACCCTCCATCCAGTGTATTCCTTTCGACTGAGGGCATCAGCTACCATGTAGGCCTTGCCAGGATGATAACGAATTTCTCATTCGTAGTCATTGAGTAACTCAACCCATCGTCGTTGTCGCATGTTGAGTTCCTTCTGATCAAAAATGTGTTGAAGGCTCTTGTGATCGGTGAAAATAGTGCTCTTTGTTCCGTATAAGTAGTGTCTCCAGATCTTCATAGCAAATACTACTGCTCCTAACTCGAGATTGTGCGTCGTATAGTTCACTTCGTGCATCTTAAGCTGTCGGGAGGCATAAGCAATAACTTTCCCTCTTTGCATAAGAACACAACCAAGTCCTTGGTTTGATGCATCACAATACACTACGAAATCTTCTATCCCTTCGGGGAGGGATAGTATTGGTGCGGTGCACAAGGCCTGTTTCAGTGTTTGGAACGCCTTCTCTTGTTTCACTTCCCAGTCAAAGGCCACGCCTTTCTGGGTTAATGTAGTAAGAGGTTTCGCAATGCTAGAGAAGTTCTTTATGAATCTGCGATAGTAGCCAGCGAGACCTATAAATTGATGAATTTCTGTAGGTGTCTTTGGTGCCGACCAGTTTTCGATGGCCTTGATTTTGGAGGGGTCCACGTGTATCCCTTTCTCACTAACCACGTGGCCCAAAAATTTGACTCTTCGAATCCAAAATTCGCATTTAGAGAACTTCGCATAGAGTTTCTCTGATCGCAGTGTTTCTAAGACTTTTCGTAGGTGTTGACTATGCTCTTCCTTACTTCGGGAGTAGATAAGTATATCATCGATAAAGACGATTACAAAATGATCTAAGTAGGGACGGCATACCCTATTCATTAGGTCCATAAATACTGCTGGTGCGTTGGTTAATCCAAATGGCATTACGACAAATTCGTAGTGTCCATAATGAGTTCGAAAAGCTGTCTTGGGAATATTCCCCTCAAGTACCCGTAATTGGTGATATCCGAATCGTAGATCTATCTTCGAGAAGTAGTTTTCTCCTTGAAGTTGATCAAACAAATCGTCAATGCGGGGTAGAGGATAACGGTTCTTGGCAGTAAGTTTGATCAGCTCTCTGTAGTCGATGCACATACGGAACGATCTGTCCTTCTTCTTTACGAACAAGACCGGTGCTCCCCAAGGTGAGAAACTTGGTCTTATGAATCCCTTTTGCAGGATTTCATTAAGTTGACTGGAAAGTTCTTGCATCTCTGCTGGTGCTAGACGATAAGGCGATTTCGCTACTGGTGTAGCCCCTGGAGCTAAGTCGATTCTGAATTCGACTTGGCGTTGTGGTGGTAATCCTGGTAGTTCTTCTGGAAAGAGATCGGGAAAGTCGCATACTTCTGGAATGTTCTTGATGTCCTTTAGTTCTTGGCTTGTATCGACGACGTGCGCTAGGAATGCTCGACAATCCTTCCGTAAACACTTTCGAGCCTAGATGCACGAAATGATACGAAGGTTTGTACTTGATTTGTCGCCGTAAATCACTAATGTCTCGTTGTTAGGGAGATTAAGACGAACTGCTTTTTCAAAACACATGATGTCGGCGCGAAGAAGACTTAACCAATCCATGCAGACTATGACATCGAAACTTTTAATAGGAACTGACATGAGATTGATTGGGAAAGAATGACCGTCTAAAGTTAACGTACAGTCCTTGTATATGTAGTTAGTGTTTTCTGTTTTTCCGTTGGCCATCTCTACAGTGAATGATTTTTCTAGTTTGCTAGGTTTAGGTTTAAGTAAGTGAATAAAGTTTTGACTCACGAAGCTTCTCTCCACTCCACTATCGAATAATATGCATGCATATGAATTATCGAGGAGGAATGTATCAGCAACTACAGTTGGGTCAGCTATAGCTTCGTCGTGGCCTATAGTCAAAACTCGTCCCACATCGTCGGTGCTTGCTGCCTTAGGGCAGTTCCTCCTGTAGTGTCCCACCTCGCCACAACCGTAGCAAGTCTGGCCTATACCTGCACTGGGGACTTGAGTGATCGGCCTTGCGGGCTCCTTGCAGAAACGGGCTGTGTATCCCTTTCTGTTGCAGTTGGCGCACTGCATTTCCCGACAAGGTCCATGGTGGTGGTAAGTGCATTTGGTGCACTTTGGACGGTTACCTTCATAAGGCTTTGTTGGGTAGGTATTTGTAGGAGCTGTAGTAGGTACCGTGGTAGCACTCACTGAAACCAGTTGTTTCTTTGCGGATTCTTGGGAATACCCACCCTTCCCTTTATTCCATACTCTCTTCCTGTTGTTGTTGTTGTTGTTGTTGTTGTTGTTGTTGTTGTTGTTTTTGTTGTTGTTATTGTTGTTGATGTTGTTGTTGTTGTTTCCTCTCTGTGGTTCTGGTGCAGAAACGGTTGAGTTCCGATGGCCTCCGTAGTCAATCAGAGATTGTGCCAGTTCCTTAGCACTTTCAAAGGTGTCAGGTTTGGAGGCTAACATGCTTGACCGTATTTGGGTCGTCAGTCCCCATATGTACCTCTCTATTTTCTTGTTCTCAGGAGCAATCATATATGGACAAAGGATTGCCAGCTCGCAGAATGTATTGGTATATGTTGCGATGTCGGTACCAACCATTCCGAGAGTCCAGAGTTCATGTTCGAGCCTTTGAATCTCTCCCCTTGGGCAGTATTCTCTCATCATCATGGCTTTGAGGCTCTCCCAGCTTATGGAGTTTGCCACAATTAGAGTAAGTACTTTAACGTGGCCATTCCACCAAGTCAAAGCTCTATCAATGAGTGTGAAGGTTGCAAATTTGACCTTGCTGTGCTTGGGGCAGGAGCAGATTTCAAAGACTGATTTTGTCCTTTCAATCCACTGTCTCAGAGCCATCACACCACCAGTTCCATAAAACATACGGGGTTTGGCATTAGTAAAGTCCTTATAAGTGCATTCTCGGGGTTGCCCATGACTCTCGCCATGGTTGGATAGGTGTGTGCCAGTTCTCGAGTCATTAGTACTCGAGTTATTTAGATGTGATATGGCAACTGCTACCGCTGTGGTGACTGCTGCTTGGAACATGATAGCATCAAATTGTGGAGGTGAAGGTGGTGGTGGTATCGGTGTTTCATTGATAAGGTTACGTCTGGTATTCCTGCATGGCGGCCTCTTTAACTATACGTTTTAAAAGATGATGATATGGATAAGAATAAGTGACAAATGAATGTGTCTCATGAACCAAATCGCCATGGTTCAACAACAAAATGAATAGTATGACTAGATGAAGGTGACAACATTTGGATAAAAATTTCCATATGATTAGATATCTATCAATAATACTGGGATTACAGATGTAACAAGTTTAGGAAAATGGCCTACGAGTAGGCCTTACATCAACCAAGATAGGAAAATTTTTGACAGAACTATTACTAGATTAAGACCTAACAGGTCTAAGATTTACAAGGATAGGAACTTAGCCCAATGTTTTTAGATAAACTAGGTTATATCCAAAAGATGAGTTGACAAGATTCTATCGACGATGAGAGCTGCTAGCATGAGTCCTTGATTCTGATAGTAGACGTTCTATGTGTTGGATTAGTGTCTAAGTCCATAACTATTTTGGTATGTACTTGACTCGATGGTGCATGGTCCTTTTGGGTTGCCTTCACCAAAGCAACTTGATTGGAGAAATAAATAAAGAGAGAGAGGTTATTATGATTTATTAATATGTTAAAAGAATAATATATTAAAGGAGAAATCATATTTACTTAATTAATATTGGTCAATAATTAATTAGGAATTAATTTTGTGATCAAGTGTAATTAATTAAACTAGAGGGGCTGAATTGTAATTATGTGATAGTTACAAAATATGGTAATGGTTATCCTAAATATGGGTTGAACGAATTCAAGGAGATAAGGATCCTTGAAATCATCCAAAGGATAAAGGATAAGGGTTTTCAAGGCTTATCTTATGGTTTGTTTGTGGATAAGCAACTAGATAAGGATAATGACTGAAACCCTATCTCTACACCTATATAAAGACCCTAAGGCCTTAGAATTCGTGTACTTGTTCCCAAGAAGTCCTAAAGACGAATTCTAACATCTCTCCTCTCTCTTTATACCTTCTCCATTTGCTCTTGGTGTTTGTAAGCCATTAGAGGAGTGACACTTGTGACTCTAAGCATTCCAAAGTCAAATCAAGGAGATTTAGGATTGTTATTGCTACATAACAATCAAGGTATGATCTTAAACCTACTTACATATTAATATGATTACTTGAATGCTAGAAGTAGGGTTTATAGTCTTGGATTCAAAGCTTGTACAATAGAGAAACGTAGATCCAAATATTAGGGTTTGTATGAGCACATAGGATGTCTTATGACTAAAACCCATCAGTGGTATCAGAGCTATTGGTTTGGTTTCAATTGTATGAACTTGATATATTAGGGTTTATTGCCAATAAACCCTAGGAGGCTAGGGTTTTTTGAGATTAGGGTTTGCAAACCCTAATTTGCAAGATTTTGAATAAGATCTTCAAATCCTTTCCTTAAACCCTTAAATTTCGAAATCTAGGGTTTGTTATAATCCCTTGATTTTCGAAATTTGCCTCCTCCCCAAGATAAGGTCCTAATTTTTAGGGATTTGGATTATCCCATATCTTGTAATTATCCTCTAATTGTTATATATGGTAATTCAAGATCTTGCATTATCCATCCATATTTTCGAAATCTATATAGATATTTAAGGGATTAGGATAACTTAAATGTCTAAATGGTAATTATCCTCATTATTTAGATAATCCCTTATGATTTAATAATTAAATTAATAGTCTAATTCAAGATAATTATTAAATCAAGAGTTTTAATATTTAAAATTTTAATTTAAATGTCATAAATTCGAAATTTTAAGATAGATTAAAACTAAATTGTTTTGAAATGTTTCAAAACTTACCCTGAAGTTTTGGAATTTAACAGTTGATTAAAAGTTTAATTAGGAATGTTAAATTCTAAAACCCTAGTAAGGTTTTGAAAAGTTCAAATCACACCCTTATGGTTTTATTAATCAAATAAGGTGTATAATTAAAAGAAGTTTAATAAATCCATACAAGTTTAGGTTTACAATTTAATTGAATTAAAAGTATAATTGTTAAATTTGATCACCTAATATTTTAAAAGCGTAAAATGCACCCTATACTATATATAACATTAAAAGTCTAACATTATATATATGTATGAGTAAAAGTCAGTCTTACCGTTAGTAGGCCTCATTCACGAAGCTGGTCTATAATGGGTGTTTAAGGAAATTGCCTATAATATGGCGATTGAATGGGTATCCACTCTTACCCACCGCACTCTTGACTAGTGGAGGGTCGTTAGCCGAACGGGTAGGATAGGACGAAACCTTCCATTTTAAGTATAATGAAATACAAAGTAACTAAATGTTTTTCTAATTCCCAATCTTAGTTACTTAGGCAAAAGTGAATTGATGTAATTCCATGAAATTACACTTTGTGCCCTTGCGAAGACGTTAATAAAGCGTGTGTGGTTTACCGGCACACTAAATGGTTCTAAGCAAAGGTAGCAAAGGGTGACTCAATGTTTGTCATAGTTCGGTGGAGCGTGTGTGGTTTCCCGGCACATCGAATAGGTGATTGTAACATGTGAGGGCACCATGTAAGTTTGCATGGTTATTCACACCCGCTTTATGATCCTCGGCATCCCAGTCACAAACAAGAGGGGCATATCGAGATTTAAACATGCCATTGAAAGTTCAATGAATCTCAAAGGATCTTGGAATTTTCATAGATTTAAAACTTAAATTTATTTTTTGTTTTTCGTGGTGGAAATTAGTGAATCGTCATTCACTTACCTTCAAATATTCTGCAATTAGGGTTACGGCATCCCTCTCCCGAGTTGTAGAATATTGTGTTGGGTCCTAGCCTTAGTATTTCATTTGGGTGATTTACTAAGGAATCAATCTATCAACTAACTTGAATTCGTTTTTCTCCCGTTTTGTAGATGTCAAAGTTCGACAACTATGGTCTTCCCAAATCCCGTGGAACAAGCATTCCACATGAAGATGAAATTCCACGATTCGATCGAGGAACAAGAAATCATGCTTCACTTCCTCCTCTAATTATTCTCCCTAACCCACAAGATTGTAAAATTGAAAGGTTCATTATCACTCAAGCCCTTGTGGCAAGTAAACATAAAGAAGGAAAGTCGGTGTGTGCACACGTCTTAGAGATGAAGTCACACATTGATAGGTTAAGAATGATAGGATCCGTTGTCGGTGAAGAGATGGCTGTTGATTGGGTTCTTCAGTCACTTCCTAACTCGTATAGTGAGTTCGTAAGAGAGTACTATATGATGAACCACGACGTAACCCTTATTAATCTCACCTATATGCTTATTGCTGCTGAATCAGCAATGGTTTGGCGTAATAGAAAAGCAAAGTTGATTGGTGAATCTGCCTTCAAGACCTATATGGATATAGAAAATGGCAATGAAAGACATGCAATGATCGAAAAGTTTGATCATAAGAGAAAGGCGATGTCTGAAGTAGTTCCATGTGTTGTTCCAAAAGAGTCAATTTGCTTTTATTGCCAAGAGAAGGGGCATTGGAGAAAAAGTTGCCCTATTTACCTAAGAGATCTAAGAGATGGAAGAGTCAAAAGTATGACTACGCTTCAGGTAAAATCCACTATCTAACTCCGTTAAGTTCCTATTCAGTGATTCTTAATACATGATGTGATAAGATTGCATTTGAATGTTTTGAAGGATTGGTGAAAAGAAAGGAAGCTTGATAAGAGAGCAAGATGAATCTAATCACAAGAGATGGATCTTGATCGCATGGACTTGAAGATTGGATTTTGAGCTTAGATAGTTATGATAGAGTTTTTAGAAATTTTCCTTTTACGTAGTTTTCAATAGATTTTGCATTGTAAGGACAAATGTTTTTCCGCTGCTTTTATAGATAAAATAAATTTTGTTTGACTTTTTTATTTATTTGTTTACTTCCTTGCAATAAAATCGTTATGAAAATTGATGTTTGCATATTTCTACAACGAATGGATATGATTCTTAGTTATGTTATTTATGGGAATGTCGAGAATTTACCAAATAGGGAGAGTTTCTCATCGCCCAAAGTTTCAATTGGACTGAAATTTGGAATCACGCAACTTGGTTGCATGATGAATGAGAAATTTCATATTTGGAAATTAGACAAATTCGTTGACAAAGTGTCAAATGAAGGACTAGGAGATCGAGTACACAAAGTTATGTGTTGATCAAGTTCACCATAAGAGTAACAAAGATATTCGTCATGATTTACTAAAGGTTTGGTAAATATGATTACACTTACAAGATTAAGTATGATTCTGAATTGATTAAAGGGTTTAGATCAATAGTAGAACGAATAAGAAGAATCAAGTGGGCAGAAAGATAAGAGTTTCTCCACTCTAAGAAGAAGGGAGAGTAGCTTTTATGCTTTATGATAAGTCTTAATGATTGAGAACCATATCTCAATTGATCCTTTAAGTGAGTCTTAGTACAATTGTATGTTTAAGAAGAGGAATCAAGGATTGAAGAAATGGTTAAATTAAGAAGTCGATCATACTTCGTTGCAATAACAAGTCTTAAAGTTAAGATTGTGACAATGAGTGAAATGTATTAAAGGTTTATAACATTCATCAAATGTGGAAAGTTGTGATGTCTTGAATAAGACAAAGATCGACTAGAACCAATTTATGAAATGTTTTGATAAAAAAACTACACTAACTCTTGAATATTTGTTTGTTAAGAAATGTTTATTGACAAAAGAATCTTATATGTCAAGGAGTCAGTGGGAGTCTTATTGGTCTGGAAAGGTTTCAAGAACAAATCAAATAAACCTTATTGATCATCACTAGCACACGAGTTGAGGTTTACAACCTATCGTGTTGACAATATTTTGATTATGTGTTGTTCCAATTGAGTTAGTTATGCACGTGAGTCCTATCAGTTCTCATTTTGAACGCATAAAAGGCAAGGCACCTTAATCAATGAAAGGTACATTGATAGGAAAAGGTGAGTTGCTTAACTACTTGGAAGACGTGGTGGGCAGCTGTGCTACCATAAGGCAAGAAATCAAGATTAAAAAAAGGCTCGGTCCATATGAGTTTGAATTTGTCGTAAACTTTGGTTTTAACAAATTCACATGGATAGGAACAAATACACCATTTAAATCTAAGTGTCATAAGATTTCCTCCTTCATGAAAATGATTGTGAGGAAATGCTTTCACTAAGAAAGATTTTAAGAAGATAGTGATTGTAAAATTGCATTCTCGAATTCGATCATGGTTACGGTATCCCTTTCCATAATTTGAATTGTGAGGTTTGGCAATTAGTATTAATTGTTAAGACACACATATGAACTATCTAAGGCAAAGGTGTATAAGTTCAAGAAGCCTTGATAAAAGATTATCAAAACACTAAGTATTAGAAACATGGACTTAAGAAATCCAATAGGTATTGTTTTCTGAAAGTTAATATGTTTATGAATACATGTCAAAGCTAGTGGGAGCATAAGTGTTATCTTTTATAATAATCATCATGATAGTGGGAGCATAAAAGTTATGATTGTATGATTATTATGGAAAGTTTTGCACGTTGGCAATATTAATTATAGAAAAACAATAGTTATACCTTGCAAAGTCGTAAGGGTTGTATAGTTGTTTTGCTATAATTAAGGGAGAGAATATTATGCTTCATTTCAAATCTAAAGGATTAGGTTGTGAAACGTTAATAGATTTAGTCAAAGGTACATAGTGTGTTCTTAAAATTTCGATTATGATTATGACATTCCTCTTCACAATTCGAATTTTGATAACATAGCAAATAAAACATTGTGCATCGTGTCCCATACGCTTCGGGTATAGGATCGATTGTAAATGCTTTAATGTTTGACCATTCTTAAATTTTCCAAATGTCTAGCGCATTTAGAGGGAAAAGGGACTAGAATCGGTTTTGACTAAAATAATTAAACAACTATCAAAGGACAATCCAAAGTTCGACGAGGATTGGTCGCTTGTGAGTAGTTGGAAGTATAGTATTGAAAAATATGGAAATGTTTCCATATTGGATGGACCGTATCGACATTATTGTGAATAGATAAGATTCTATTAAGAAATGAGTCGTCATATGGAACATATGGAAGCGTGTCCATACTGGGAAGTAAATATTGAAAATTTATGACTAGATTAGAAACCTTTATGCAAAAGGATGTTCAAAGGAATGTACTTTAAGTGAGAGACATCGTATCTAAGGAATTGTCTTGTAACAATCTCCGTTAGAGAACTTTGCAATATCATTGGCAATAGTCTTTGTGACTTTGGTGCAGTGACATTACGAAAGGATCGTTGCATAAAGTGTTAGAATTTAGTGTATTCTATAAGTAGCAAGAATTTGATATTCTTACACTTATGAAAAAGGATTTGGAGTTGTGAAATGAGAATGATTGGAAATGTGTGCAATTTATCTATTTCACAAAAGTAAGAACTATAGGTAAACATTGTGTGCATGCTAGGTGCATGGGACAAGTGTAATAATTCAAGTAAGAAGTTGATTACCCGAAACGACAAATAATGAGTAATCAATATGGTGATAAATAAAAGGCGTTTTATTTATACTCAAAGGTTTGAGGCCATATGGGATTAGTATTATTCTTGTGTTTCACATTTGCATGTTTTGACTTCCAGAATAATTGAGTTTATTAAGAATAATCGAATTATTCGAACGGGCCACAGTCATTCATATGTTGGAAGTAGATATGAATGAAGATTGTCATGAATTGGTGTGTGGATTGTCTAGAAGAGTATTAGACATAAGCAAATGTTTGCTGCAATGTTCATGAGTGCTTATGAATATGATTTGAGCATTGGATTAAACCCACGCTCACTTGGATCATTCCATGAATTGTATCACGAGTGATTAGTGAGACGATAACATCTTATATTCTTGAAACTGAGATGTGTGAGTTGTATCTTGCGAATCGGTTGCACATTGATAATATGTAAACGCACTAGTAACTTGGTGTTATAAAACATATTGTTGTGTGTAATTCGGTGAATGAGTGCAAGCAAGCATTGTATCAAAGTTTATCCGTTCCTTTTATCCAAAGAAGGATAAAAGCGATATCTTTGGGCCCCTCGATGGTTTAGTGATGACAAACGTAAATGCTCGGACGGGCTAGGGCTAATTTGATTTGTTCAATTAGTCTGTCGTCATAAATCGGAAATCGAGAAGTAGTACAAAGAGAATGATTTGAAATCACATCTCATACGATATCTAGAATGGAGGAATATATGATCCCTTATCTAAGGACACGCGTATCTGATAGGATCAGAGTTGACAGCGGCTTTGGAAAGCTACGATTGCAGATCAGGATCTGAAGTCATACGCATAATAGTTATTAGACTTATCCAAGTGGGAGACTGTTGGATTAGTGTCTAAGTCCATAACCATTTTGGTATGTACTTGACTCGATGGTGCATGGTCCTTTTGGGTTGCCTTCATCAAAGCAACTTGATTGGAGAAATAAATAAAGAGAGAGAGGTTATTATTATTTATTAATATGTTATAAGAATAATATATTAAAGCAGAAATCATATTTGCTTAATTAATATTGGTCAATAATTAATTAGGAATTAATTTTGTGATCAAGTGTAATTAATTAAACTAGAGGGGCTGAATTGTAATTATGTGATAGTTACAAAATATGGTAATGGTTATCCTAAATATGGGTTGAACGAATTCAAGGAGATAAGGATCCTTGAAATCATCCAAAGGATAAAGGATAAGGGTTTTCAAGGCTTATCTTATGGTTTGTTTGTGGATAAGCAACTAGATAAGGATAATGACTGAAACCCTATCTCTACACCTATATAAAGACCCTAAGGCCTTAGAATTCGTGTACTTGTTCCCAAGAAGTCCTAAAGATGAATTCTAACATCTCTCCTCTCTCTTTATACCTTCTCCATTTGCTCTTGGTGTTTGTAAGCCATTAGAGGAGTGACACTTGTGGCTCTAAGCATTCCAAAGTCAAATCAAGGAGATTTAGGATTGTTATTGCTACATAACAATCAAGGTATGATCTTAAACCTAATTACATATTAATATGATTACTTGAATGCTAGAATTAGGGTTTATAGTCTTGGATTCAAAGCTTGTACAATAGAGAAACCTAGATCCAAATATTAGGGTTTGTATGAGCACATAGGATGTCTTATGACTAAAACCCATCACTATGTCCCTCATAAGCCTGTCAGTTCTTGCTTGCTGAGCTCGAAGTTCCCTAACTTCAGCTCGTGTTTCAGTAAGTTCCCTCTGCAGGTCTATAATGTGGGCTAGAGTTCTTTCGTAAGCAGACTCCAGTTGGCAAATGCAAATAGTGTTAACGCCAGAGTTGACGTCAACCTCTATGACTTGGTTGATAGTTGCTTGAGTCATTATTGTGTTTCGAGAAATTCTACGAACCATGATTGGTAGGACTCTGTCAGCAGAACCTCCTTTAGTGAGGTTGTAGAAACTTCGGTCTCCATTGTAGGGAATGGGTTGACCTTGTTCCTGGCTCCATGTATTCAAGTTCGTGGCCCACAGAGGTGTGGGTCCTTGAAATGCGAGACGGGGATTCAGGTTTGGGTTTTGAGCAGCTAGGGGTAGGTTGTTGACTTCAGGCTCCGAGTCTGAATTATCGGAAAAACCCTCAGCATGGTGCTCATCCAAAGGGATTGGGTGATCATTTTCTGGTTCTTCATCTAGCCATCCAGCGTTGCCTTGGTTTGGGAAGTAGGGGTCTCCATGCGGGTGAAATCCAGCCATTTGTCTATACGAGAATAGGGTTATAAGATTTGAATAAAACTTGAGACATGTAATACTAATTAACCTAGCATATGCACCAAATACTCCTATAGTATTTAAATTCTTGTGTTTGATCTTCGTGGTGTTTTTGGTAAGTTTTGACTTTTTGCTCATTACGAGCGTTCCTCGATATACATTGGTCCGATTTCGGGCAAATATAGTTGATCACACTATATTTGTCCCAAATCTGATTACATATATCGAGTCTTAATCGTAGTGTCCAACTTGTCAAAATACTTGTTGTATAGTTAATAAACATGAAAATAATGTGTTGTATGCATGTATTTGTACTTGAATGAACAAACATTTTTAAGTTATACAAAACGCGGCTTAGGCGTAAATAAAATCGTTTTGTCAGAGAGTATTAGTCCCTTAACCATTTATAGTTTGTATATCTTATGTGGCTCGATATACTTAGTTCACTATAAACATTGCTCTGATACCAATCTGTCACACCCCCAAACCTGAATGGCGGAAATGTTCGGGGGCGGATGACTTCATGTGGTAGCGTAACAAGTGAATACATAGTAAAGAAAGCAATACAACCATCATACATATATAATTGAAAGTTTACATTTGTAAAAAGTTACGTGTCAAAACCAATTACAAATATGATGTCAAAATATGAGATTAAACTGGCGCCGCAGCATCTCTTCATCAAAAGCATAATGATACCTGTAGTTACTGAATTCCTGGGACATACAAGTAATTTTGAAAGAGTAGATCAACATTTGAGATGGTGAGTTTCATAAGTATTTAATGACAATGTTTGTATGAAACGAAATATCTTGTCCTTGTTTGTTTGTGTTTAGAAAATCCTGTATTTTCTACTAGTATAAAAGTAGTCTTCCTTCCAGACCAAAGTTTGTTTCCAAAATGTATGTAAGTGTAAAAGTAACTAATATGTTTGAAAACCTCGTAAATCAATGTATTTTTAATACTTCCTGTGAGCTTTATAACCATACTATTGAATCGGAATGCCTATACACAACGTTCTTTAGGCGTTGGAATGTTATGACGTTTATCACCCCAAACGGTGCACAGTAGCTAATAGTCAGGGCACGGGTTGTCAAGCCCGTATAGATCTATACACAAACACCATGCTCCACCTCCAAGGGATTCTGGTATATAATACAGGACTTGAAATGTGTACTCGAACGTACGTGAAGTAAATGTCTCACAAAACCGTAGTATAAAAACAGATTTACATGTTGAAATGTTCGTTTGTTATTGTACATGAAAGTGATTTCTTGAAAATCGTGTTTCTAGTATGTAAAATTTAGCAATATCCTCATAAAACTATACCTATTATAGTTTTCTAAAAGTGTGTCTCGTTTCTTTTAGAATATCTAGAAAAGGAATCACTCATTATGAAAGAATAGATTTTTGTAGCATCTAAGATAGACACAACATACTTTAAATCTAAGAAAATGTTTAGTTTATACATGCATTACAACCATTTATAGTTTTAAAGATAGAATGCTATCGTAATATATTTTGTATACGGGAGTTCCCTATAAAGTTTATAAATCACACATGATTCCACTTAATAAAAGTGTATAATAATCTTTATATATAACACCCGATAGTAGTCGTGTATTTTACTTGTATTCCCCCCCCCCCCCCCCCCCATAGAAAGCATATAAAAGCGTTTAGAATATTAAAAGGGTTAATTAAGGGGTATGAACTCACTTGAAAGTTTAAAGATAGCGAGATGGAAAACCGGGCAGAGTTTCGTCTCGGGAAACGGATTTTTCTTGGGAATCTCGGGAGTAAAATCGACCTTCGGGACTTGCACAAAATGACCAGGGCTTTGGGGTAGTGCGGGCACGGAAAACGAGGTAAAACGCAAGAAAAGAGAGAGAGAATGAGCAAATTTTCCGGGAACCCTCGCATCCTATTTATAGGAGGCTGGAACCACCTCGGTACGCGGAGCGTACACGTACGTCACGCATGACCGAGTCCTCGACTGCCTCGCACCTCGGATGGGACAGGCTAGCTTCGCATAGACCGGGACGTGGACGATCCGAGGCTGTGGCCTTCAGTACGCGGGGCGTACGAGGGTACACAGTGCGTACTTCGGCCCTATCTGCTGACTCCTTCGGATAATACCAAGAATTTATAATTAAATAAATATATAATTTATTTAATAAACTTCAAAAATTCATATCTTCTTCATACGAACTCCGTTTTTGACGTTCTTTATATCCCCGAGAAGGTGAGACTATGCTCTACAACTTTTGTTTAGATTCCGTCGGCAAATTCCGAAATTATTTTTATTATTTATTTATTAAAAGGACGTGATTAAGGAATATCTTTAAAAATTCATAACTTCTTTATTTGACGTCGGTTTTTGCCAGACTTTTTACCGCTAAAAAACCATTGTCGAGATCTTCGATTCTCGTTTAGGTCATTCCGGCCAAAAGTCGTTCGATCTCTGATTCGAGTTTTCAGTTGACTGTTGCTAAGCCGAATTTGGAAAAATCTTAACTTCAATATACGAAGCCGGGTTTTGGAAAAATCTCGTTTAGGTAGTTAAATAGAAACTTTTTGGTCATTTTATTATCAACGTATATTTTTATTAACTCAAAAATGGTTACAATACTTGACCTATTAGGCCATTACAAAGAGTTGAAATATCGGGTTGTCACAATCTTCTACTTGCTGATGGTGACCCTGTTCTTCCGGTGATTATGATTGGTCTGATGATTTGGATCTAATTTTTCCTACTTCATTGGTTGTGCTTTGAAGCCGAAGACCTTCATTGTTAGAGATTCATGGACAATTTCAGATTTTAAAGACACTTCATAGTTTCAGAGAGATTTTAGCAATTTATTTCATTTTATTACCATACATGTTAGTTGGATTACTGTAATATAGCCTTGTATAACTTATTGTTTCTCTCATCATTTGTAAGCATTTAGGGAGAGAATGTTGGTGCATGGAAATACTCCACAAATAATGAGTGTTTATTAGGTTGTATTTTCCCTTTATTGTATTTAAGGTGTAAATACTCACCATCCTATATAAAGGGAGAGTTGGTCATTTCTTACTTTAGCTAGCTCACTTTTTCTTAGTAAGAGATTAGAAATGCACTTCTCAGCATGTAATCTCTAGAGAGAGAAAGTGGTGGGTTCTCCCACCCAGGGAGAGTTTCTATCCTACCATGTTCATCATGCATTATTATTATTATTCTCTCTTTATTCATAGTCTTCTTCAACGAACTCATAATATGTTATTTGTGTTCATATTTACAAAAACACAATTAATCTCGAGATATCTTACTTTTGCATTCACCATTCATTGTAAAAATGGGTCTCAACAAAAATGGAGGGGAACCTTATTACACTTAGATTTTATGGTGTATGTGTTCTTATCCATGTGAATTTTTCATAATCATCTTCATAAGATAATGTTTAAGACAAATTCAAACTCTTATGGACAAAACTTGTTCATTCTTAATTTCTTGCCATCAAGGATCCCACGATTGCTTTGAACTTGTTGAGCAGCTCACCCTACCTATCAATGTACGTTCCATTGATCAGGGTGTCTTGCCTCTATGCAATCCATTGAGAACTCATAGAACTCACATGCATAGTCAACCAAACCGGAATGTCACAAAAATAGTAATATGTTAACACGATAGGTTACAAACCCAAGTCGTGTGCTAGTCTTTAATAATAGGTTTACTCTTTGATTAGTTCTTGAAACATTTCAAAATCATATAGACTCCCACTAACCTCTTGACATATAAGATTCTTTTGTCAAGAAACATTTATTGACAAACAAATATTCAAGAGATAGTGCAAATTCTCATCAAGACAAACACTACAAACAATTAGTCTTAGTTAATCTTTGTCTTATTCAAGAAATCACAATTTACCAATTTCAAACGTGCAAGAGTAAGAAAAACATTTTTCTACTCCATACTTGATGAGTGTGTCAAAAACTTCTTAAGATGTGTCACTCAAGTCACAATCTTGGAGTATGACTCTAAGACTTGATTTTGGAATAAAGTATGACTCATTCTTTAATTTAACCATTTCAACGATTTCCGATTCCTCTTCTTAGCCATACTAGTGCACTAAGGTGTCCTTAAATAATCAATTATGATATGGTTTCATAATCAACAAGACGATCATAAAACATGATACTAGAGTACTCTCCCATTTTTTTCAGATTGGAGAAATTTTTTTATCTTTCTGCCTATTTGATTCTTCTTATTCGTTTTGCCATTCATTGAAACTATTCAATAATTCAGAATTATACTTAATCTTGTAAGCATAACCACATTTAATAGGCCTTTAGTAAATCATCGCGAATAATTTTTTCGTTCTTTGTAGTGGACTTGACGAGTGCACAATATTGTGTACCAGTTCTACTAGTCCTTCAGTTGACACTTTGTCAAGAAACGATCTTAATTTTGTAAATATGAAGGTTCTCATTCATCATACAATACAAGTTGTATGACTCCAAGTTTCTGTCCAATTGAAACTCGACTGACAAGAATATTTCCTAATTTGGTAAATTCTCAATATTACCACGAAAAACATAACTAAGAATCACATCCATTTCAAAATTGCTAAAATTAGAAATACACAAACATCAATTATAATTCATGCAATTGGAAGGAAATATATAAATAAGACAAAACAAAATTTTATTTTATTTATAAAAGATGCGGAAAACTTTGTCCTTACAACGCAATTCAAATGAAAACTATGATATTACATATTCCTAAGCAATATATCATAACTCTGAAAGTAGCAGCTCAAAAATCCGATCATCGAACCATGCGATCGAAATTCATTTCTTCGCGATCAGACTTAGAACGCTTCTTCCTTTAAGCTTCATTTCTTTTCTTCGATCCTACAACATATTAAAATGCAGGCTTATCACATCACGTACTAAGAATCTCCAAATAGGAACTTAATAGAGTTAGATAGTGGATTTTACCTGAAGCAGAGTCATGCATCTTCACTCTCCCATCTCTTAGATCTCTCAAGTAGTCAAGGCAGCATCGTAACCAATGCCCCTTCTTTTAGCAGTGGAGAAAAATGGATTCTTATGGAATGATACACAGGACTATCTCAGACTCAGCCTTTCTCTTGCGTAGAGAAAACGTTTCTAGACTTCCAATGTTTCCATTGCCCATAGAAGGTTGGGATATTGATCTACTAAACAAATTTGCTCGACCAGTGCGCAAAATCATTGTTGATTCAGCACCAATAAGCAAATAAGTCAAATCAATGAGGTTTACGTTGTGTTCCATAATATAGTACTCTCTAACGAACTTACAATATGATTCACTAAGTGAGTGAAGAACCAAGTCAACACCCAATTTCTCTGAGACATCAATGCCCAACATTCCCAATCTATCAATATGCAACTTCATACCCAAGACATGAGCGCATACAGACTTTCCGTCTTCGTGTCTCTTAGCTAATAGGGCTTGAGTGACCTTGAACTTTTCAAGTCTTCGAACACGTGTGTCAGGGAGAATTATTGGAGGAGGTGGAGGAAGTGAAGAATGATTTCCATTTCCACAATCCAATCATTGAGCATCATCTTCAAGCGAAAAACTTTATTCAACGGATTCAGGAAGACCATTGTTGTCATACTTTGACATCTACAAAATGGGAGAAAATTGAAGTAAGTTGATTGAGTCCTTAATAAAACACCCAAATGAGATATTAAGGTGAGGACCCAACACAATATTCTACAATTTCGAAGAGGGATGCCGTAATCCAAATTCCATAACATTTGAGTGTAGGTAAATGACGATTTACCAATTTCCACCATGAAAAACAAAAAGAAAATTTATGTTTTAAATGAATTGAAACTCCTACATCCTTTGAGATTCATTGAACTTTTAAAAGGCATGTTTAAATCTCGATTGTGCCCTTCATTTATGATTGGGATGTCGAGGATCACAAACAATTTGTAGATAACCATGCAAATTAGCTTGGTACTCTCAATGTTACAAATCACCTAATCAATGTGCCAGTTAACCCTACACGTTCCATTGATCTACGATAAACATCAAGCTACCCATCACCATCCTTCATTGGTCCCATATTAGTGTGCCGGTTAACCACAAACACTCCACTAATCGACCAACAAAGGTGCAATGTGAAATTTCATGGAATAGTACCAATTCCACATTTTTCCTAATGTAACTAAGATTTGAGAATTTATAAAAGTGTTTAGTTACTTCGTATTTCATTATACTTATAATGGAAGGTTGTGTCCTATCCTACCTGTTCGGCTAATGACCCTGCACTAGTGAAGACGGGGTGGGTAAGAGTGGATACCTATTTAATCCCCATTTTATAGGAAATTTCCTTAAAAACCGTTTAGAGACCAGCTTCGTGAGTGAGGCCTACTAACGTTAAGATCGACATTTTACTTATACAAATATAATATTAAACCTTTAGATCTATATAGTATAAGGGTGTATTTTACACTTTTAAAATACTATGAGGTTTAATTAATAAATTAGACTTTTAATTTGATTAATTTGAACCATATAATTATGGATTTATTAATTATCTCTTTTAATTAAACTCTTAATTAAATTAATAAAACCATAAGGTTGTAATTTGATCCTTTCAAAACACTAGGGTCTTACAATTTAATATTTCAAAATTGATAATTTCTAATTAAATTTTAAATTCCAAAACTTGAGGATAATTTTTGAAACCTTTCAAAATATTAGGGTTTAACTATTTAAATTTCATAAACTAAAACTTTTAAAATTTGAATTTAAACTATAAAACACAAAGGGTTTAAATTGAAACTTTTCAAACTTACTAGGTCAAAAATTTGACTAATAATAATCATATATTATCCATATTTAACCAAATCCATCAATTTTGATGAGGATAACCATTCCAATCTTAAAAAAATCAAATTTTGGCAAGAAAAACGAGTTTTGACAATTATCCTTAACAAAATCTAGTAAAAAAATCGAAAATCCCATCAACAACACCCTGGACTCGCCAAGTCCACTGATGGACTCGCCGTGCTCAACAAACTCACCGAGCCCACTGATGGAATCGGCGAGTTCAACCAACTCGCCAAGTCCACTGATGGACTCGCCGAGTCGGCAGCACATATAGCAAAATTTTGACTTTTTGATCCTTTGGCAGTTCACTTTTGCATCTATTCAACTAGAAAAACGACCTAGGCTCTTATACCACTTATGGGTTATGAGCATATCATCATTCCTATGGTGTTCATGCAACCCTAATTTCTTTGATCTAGGTTTTTCTAATTCAACATACAACATTGAATACCAAAGCAATAAACCCTAGATCTAGCATACAATAAATGAAATTGACAAAAGAATAAAGTTTAGATCTTAACTTGACTGTTATATTGCAATAAAAATCAGAATCCTTCATGTAATTGACTTCTGAAAGCCGAGTGCCTCAAATGTTGCACCTCTAATGGAGTCACAAAGATCATATGAAACAATATGAATAATAAGAGAGGGAGAGCCACCAAAAACGTCCTAGTCTTTCTCTTAGAAGGTTAGAAACATTTTTGGCTTGCCAAGGGTTCCTTTTATACTTAGACTATTAGGGTTTTCAACCAGGAAACCCTAAGCTGACTGCTTAGACCCTAAGCAGCCCATGGACTCCCTCCTTAGAGGCCTTAGACGAATTCTAATGGGCTTCCCCGTAGATTTTGTCCACTCCAACTTCTATGGAGTCTACTAGCCCAATATTCAACTATCACACAATTGACAGTTCTAGTCTCCTTTATTTAGTTAATGTCTTTTAGTCACAAAACTAATTCTTAGTTAATTCTTGACTAATATTAAGTACAGAATATGATTTCTCTTTTAAAATATTCTTCATATAATATACTAATAAATAATAATTAATCCTCTTTCTCCTTAATTCAGCCTATCAGTTGCTATGGTGAAGGCAACCCAAAAGGACCATGCTCGTAATCGGGTCAAGTACATACCAAAATAGTTATGGGCTTAGGAACCTAATCCAATAAATTGGTTGCGGGAACTGGCTTGAAAGTAAGCTTTGATGATGACAGTTTTGAAATTATAGAGAAGGAAACGAAATTCGTTCTTTTGAAGTCTCCAAGGAAAAAGGAAATGTATCCTCTAATTTCGCACCTATATTTCAAGGATGTCAACAAACTCGTGCTTGGTGACATGTGCGAGGGATTCCTATATTGAAGTTCAATAAGGATCATTTATGTGCAACATTTAAAATGGGGAAGCAAAGAAGGAAAATCCATCCAACTCGAGTAAACACGAAAATCATCGAGTCTTTAGAACTTCTACACATAGACCTTTGTGGACCTTCTACAATCGAAAGTGTCGGTGGTAGTAAGTATATTCTTGTCATAGTTGATGATTTTTCATGTTTCACTTGGGTGTTCTTTCTTAAACAGAAATCTGAGGTAACTCCTACATTCAAGAGTTTCATAAAGAAACTTGAGCTTCAACTGTGAAAGCTGGTTCGCAATATTCGAAGCGATAATGAGCTGGAATTTAAAAATCAAGACTTTGAAGAATTGTTGGTTGATAAAGGAGTCACACATAGTTTTTATGCTCCTTATACCCCATAACAAAATGGCGTAGTTGAAAGACGAAACCATTCTTTGTGTAAAGCTTCTTCAAAAATGCTTACCTTCGCTTCGCTACCTCTATATTTCTGGGTTGATGCTATTGCAACTGCATGCTTTACCCAAAATATATGCATTTTGAAAGACCAATTCTCTCTTACTCCATATGAAATTATTAACAATCGCGAACCTAATGTTAAGTTTTTCCACCTATTTGGTTCCAGGTGTTTCATCATCAATTCCAAGGAAAACCAGAACAAATTTGACGCAAAAGATGATGAAGGTATCATTCTGGGGTATTCGCTGAATTCCAAGACATTTAGGGTTCTCAAAAAATATTCAAAGAAGATAGAGGAGATCTACTATGTCACATTTGATGATAACTATTTGAAGAAGATTCGGCAAAACGAAAGTCTATAAGAAGAGATCTTTCCAAATCCAAGTCCAGTAACGGTTCCTATCTCAACTCTACATGATGAGTTTATACTTGTCTTTGATGAACCATAAAAATCCATTTCTTCTTAACATAAACCAGCAGACAATAAAGAAGATGAATTCAATAAAATCATTGACGATGCTGTGAAAGATACAGAAAACGAACCTCTTAGTTCAAACGAACCTCCATGTTCGAGCGAAACAACAAAAGAAGACATACCATTGCAGGGGGGAGGGTTCATCTTCATCTTCTATACCTAATGTGCCTTTTGAGGGGGAAAATACATCTCCAAGAATTATGCATGAACATCCAGTTGAGAGGGAGCACTCTGAGCCTGAGGAATAAGAGTCATCATCATTTGAGGGGGAAAATAAAGAAGTGAATGATGATTTGTATGTACAATCTGAATTCTTAGAATTAAATGATAAACTAGATCCTTATTATAATCCAAATTATCATCCACTAACGAAATGGACCAGAGATCACCTAAAAGCTCAAGTCATAGGCGAATCATCTGCAGGTGTCCTCACATGATCTCATTTGTATGTTCAACTTATTCGTTTATAAGCTCGAACCCAAAATCGTCAACACATCTCTTCATCATTCTGATTGGGTGCAAGCGATGCAAGACGAACTCAATGACTTTGAGCGAAACAAGGTCTAGAGATTAAAACCAACTCCACCAGATGCATCAGTTGTTGGTTTAAAATGGGTGTTTGACAATAACGTCGATAAATAAGGCAATGTGACAAGAAATAAAGTGAGACTAGTAGTCAAAGGATATTGTTAGGAAGAAGAAATCGATTATGAAGAAACCTTCGTTCATGTAGCAAGGTTAGAATCTATTCGTATCTTTATGGAATCTGCAGCACACAAGAATTTTGAGTTGTTTCAAAAGGACGTCATGTGTGCTTTCCTAAATGGAGAACTGGAAGAGACTGTATATGTCAAGAAACCACTGGGTTTCGTGAACGAGAAATTTCCTAATCACTGATACATTTTGGATAAAGTCGTTTATGGTCTAAAGCAAGCGCCTAGAGCCTAGTATGAAACCCTAACTTGCTTTCTTAAAATGTCAAAATTCAAACAACGTTCGATTTACCCAACCGTCTTTCGTAAGAAAGAGGGTGACCACCTAATGATCGTCTAAATTTATGTTGACGACATCATCTTTTGTTCTATGAATCCTAGCTTAATAGCCGAATTTTGCAAGTTGATGGAGACTAAATTTGAGATGAGTTCAATGGGTTTAATTAACTTTTTCCTTGTGTTGAATATTAGACAGAGACCATAAGGCATTTTCATAAACTAGGAGGCTTACACTAAAACCTTACTGGTGAAGTTTGGCATGATGGGAGATTCAAGAGAGAAAGTTCCAATGGCATCTAGAAAGAAACTAACACCATCTCTGAAAAAACCAGCTGCTGACATGACTTTTTATCGTCAAATGATAAGCTCATTGATGTATTTAATAGCTAGTAGACCAGACATTATGTTTTCTGTTTGTTTTTGTGCTAGGTTCTAGGAAAATCCACGCGAACCTCACATGGTGGTAGTCAATAACATCTTCAGATACCTGAAATGAACCTCTTCTCTTTGCATATGGTATCTAGTAAAATCAAAGTTCTTCGTTCAAGAATTCATAGATGCTGATCTTGGAGGATGTGGTTTAGATAGAAATAGCACTACTAGCAGGTGACAATTTTTCAATGACAAACTCGTCAGTTGGTAGTCCAATAAACAAACATGTGTATCCCTTTTTACACCCAAAGTTGAGTATATAGTTGTTGCATCTTGTGCTTCACTTGTCATTTGCATACAAAGTCAATTAAGAGACTATGGCCTAAACATGAAACAAATCCCTTTATATATTGTGATTCCAAATGTGTTGTTCACATATGTCATAATCTGGTGCAACACTCAAAGATGAAACACATCACACTAATCTATCACTTCATTAAATATCACGTAGAAGATGGCAATGATGAAAGACACTTTGTACGATCCGCTGATCAACTAGCTGACATATTCACAAAAGCCTTGCCTGAAGCATCATTTAATAGAATACTCCATGGCTTAGGAATGATGGAAGCTGAATCTGTTCCGAAACCACCTTCTCTTTCATGAGAATCACCTTCGTTTTCGCCTTGTAAGTATTCTTAAAGCGAAATAAGGCAAACGCTCGCTCTATTTCGTTTCTGATTATCTCGGGACACGAAATGGAGTGAACTCTCGCTCCAATTCCCTTCACTCATTCACTATATGCGAACTCTCGGTTGCTTAATCAACTCTCTTGTTGGTTTGGAACTCCTGTATCCTTTTTGTACATTTTGTATACAAGCATCTCTTACATTTCTGTTTTTTTATTTATTATATTTCTTTTTCAGAAAAGCTAAAATAAAAAAATGTTTTACTTCTCTTTCTGTTTTTAATTCTTTTTCAGAAAATTAAAAATAAAAAAATACAATCTTTTGTATTTAGCTTTATTTCTTTTCTTTTTCACAAAAATTAAAAATACCAAATATAGATAACAACGAAACTCATGACAATACATATCCACAGTTACTCTAATTCACTTGATAGGGCAGTTATAAACTTCTTTATCTATGTATTAGGTAAGTGTCCCTAGAAGCATGCTATTGTATATTGTCCGAAGCCTCACTTGTCTCTATGTGAAGCCTTAATGAATCGAATCTACCATTCATTTCTTCCCAATTAGGCTGCTAAATTCACATTAGTTATGAGCTACCTTAATCTTCTCACAATGAGCTACGAGTTATATGCTTAGGCACTCTAAAACAGCAGATGTACATTCGCTCTCTATGGAACCGACTCACAATTTCTCCATTAATTTCGTTCTCATTAATGTAACCCTTGAGACTCTCAGCATTTACCACTGTGGTTTATGGTTACACAACACATGTGTTGATGATCATAGTTTCATTTCACCACGTGCTAAGTTATTCCCAAAATCCAACACCATAATGAATTGACGGTGAACCAGTGAAACTTCTAGCTTTTCACCCATGAATTAACAAAAACCATGTTTATGGTCTGTACCATGAAATCTCTTTTGCTTTTGTGAGATCTTTATGGAATGTTTAGAAACTAATACATTTCTTCCCAAAAAGATGCGGTTTCGTTTTTTGTTTTTGAGATTTCTATTCTATTCATAGTTACTGCCAAATATCCCAAACTACTTGGTGTTTTAGGCTACACTGGACACACAAGTACTTCACAGAACTTTTGAACTTATATCAAGTTTTGTAGTTTGGTTGAAGTGAAAGCCACCCTTAAAGCCCAAATTAAAATATACCTTTCAATGTTTCTTAACAAACAATTGGTTGTAGTTCAACGGGAAACCCCACAAGAATGTTTTAGTCTCTCTTGACTTTGAAGGAAGCGATTCGTGCCCGGGATCCATAGTTTCGTGTCTCTAATGACATCACTTAAATCCCACAGATATAACTTGTTTATTTCTTTTTCTTTGGCACACTCTTGCATGGAAATCTCTTGATATTCCAAAAGTCTTGTTCGTGGCACTTATGGTGTTTATAGTTTCATAGATATATTGATGCTTGCTTCAACAAGTTTTAGTCAAGCAAAAGGGTATATGGTGACCTATTGTGAAGATTAGGAATTGAAATGTTGGGAGCAAGTTAATGCTGACGAGGCAAAGTTGAGGATAAGAATTCAAACCAAAAGTCATTTGAAATTTGAAACGTCCCCTATCATCATGTCGTCTAACGAATTTTTAGGAGGAATAGTTGTCAATTATGCCATTTTAAGCACCGTTTTTGAAAAGATCATGCAATTGTCATCATGATTTTCTCTCTCCTGGGTAATCGTATAAAGGGTTTTCATGCAACCCTTATTCTTCTTTACCACTCACAAAACTTCTCAAGCACTTATAAGGTGATTACTCTCTTAATGTTCATCTTCTCCAAGAAGCTACAATAATGGCCAACTCTTCATATGTTCAAGAACAAACCGCTCAATCCTCTTTTCTCACTATCAAACCAAATCAAAATCTAATCTTGGATTTAGCACCGTTCAAATACGATTCCTACTTGGTGCCTATTGTGAAATGTCTCAAATACTAACCTCTTGTTACCTCCCTAACCAAGGTTGAGTTAGTTCCAATGTCACTGTTTTCAATGGCTTATTCATCTGGAATATACCTGAAGGATGAGGAAAAGATCATCATCGAGATCGTAGACAAGAAATCTTTGATTACAAAGGCTCGGTTCTGCTCTCTTCTAGGGCTAACCTACGATGACTCCATGGTAAACCCAGAGTCTATCTCCACTGCTCAAATCTTCGAGATGTTTTATTACATGGGGTATATTAAAATTCTCACCACAATTACCAAGTTCAAGAAATCCTCTCTCCCACCACAATGGAATGGTTTGTTCACTTTACTTTTCAAAGAGAGTTGTTGGGTCGGACTGTTCCAGCAAATTGTTTATGACAATCCTTTATGGTCTCTACCATGGGATTAATCTTGATTATGGCTCGATGTTGTGGGCTTAGTTACTACAGAGCATGATTTCATCTTCTCGACACACCGAAATTTCTTGTGGTCGTTTTTGGGCCATAGTGGTGCACAAGTCTCTTAAGAAGCTTAATGTTCAAATCATGGCGGATTTGTTGATGGCTTGGATTGCCACATTCCACACGACGAAGATCATTATTTTAGAAAACTCTAAATTTTTCTTCATCAGATCAATTCCTAATTCTATGAATCAAAGTGTGTCTAGGGGGAGTAAAATTTTCAAGTCATACAAGACGAAACTAGTTTCGGGTCCAAGAGTGATAACTCCTAAAACGCAAAAGTCATTGGACGAAGCTGATACAGAAAAGAAAGGAGGTAAGAAGGGAGATAAAGAGAAAAGGGGAAAAGAAGGTCCATCTTCTCAAGCCCTTACTCCTAAGAACAGAAAGGGTTCAGGTGCTGACCTTTCGGCTCCTAAGAAGGGAAAGCTCAAGAAGATGACAATGCCCCAACCTTCTTCCCCAAGCGACAATACTAATAAGGAGGTTTTTGAGAAAAGCGAAAGTGAGGACTCCAAATCAGATGATTCGCTCCATGGTCATTCACCTCCACCATCACCGAACCAAGAGGTAAATCTTGATGATAAAATTCCCTCTTCAACTCCTTCTCCTTCTCATACTCATACTGCTATTCTCGTTACTATCTCTCCATGTCCACCTCCAGTTTCCACCCAACCACCACTTACTTCTACACCACATCAAAACCCAATTTTCACTGGAACCACCACTACAAACACCACAACCGGACCTACTGTTGCTGTCAACGCATCTGATGTAGGGGAATAAACATCAGGTTTTACCACTACTACTATCACACCCGTTTCTCCTCAACATCATGGATCAGAGGACATTCTTGGGGTAGAGGGACTTGATTTTGATACCTTTCATTAAAGCCCTTTCTTAATTCCAGAATAGAGTGATTATGATGCCCCTATCACTTAGAAGGATCTAAAATCCCTAAACGCGAAACTGGATTCTATCGTTGCTTCTTCCTCTATTTCTTCTATCCCAGCTTATTATGAACCTATTGTAATGGATATGCTTGATACTCTGGTTAAAGAACATGCCACAAATATTGATAAATCCAACAATGCCTTTGAAGATTCTACTCGATCTTGTCTGCAAGCAACAGAAAAAGTTGATAAACTAACCTCTGACATGAAAGCATTTTGTAACAGAGATCAACACAGGTGCCAAGTCAAATGCTTCATAGGTGAATTATACAATCATCAAATTGAATGATTCGCTTTGAAAAGAAAGAGAGTCTATTGAGAAGCTTCGGGCCGATATTTCTACTGACAACATTGCTTTTCAAACATCTATCTCTTCCAGAATTTCTAAATTTCAATCAGATTTTGTTGTTGAAAGCAAAGTCATGGACAAACTTGCAATTCGCACCACTTAATTGAAGACTTAATATATTAAGCTCAAACAAGCAAACAAGGAGATAGACCAGGTCAAATCTAAACAACCATTTATGAAAAGTTGCGTGAGTGATGTCAACTCTTTTTTATCCAACCTCCTCGAAGCTCATGACCCAATCTTTACCATCACCATTAGAGGGCACCTTGCTGACAAGCTTCGCCCTATCATCCTTCTGCTGAAGAGGCTTAAGGGTGTTCCAGGGGCCCCGTCCTTCAAGAACAACCAAGAGATGGTAAAGATGATAAGGTAGGAGAGAAACCAAAGACTAATAAAGGAAAGGAACCGAAGAAGATGACAAATCTGAAGAAGTTCAATTAAAAAGAAAGGCTTGTAATCTAGAATTGATTGAAGATGCTCACATAGCAAGGGAAGCAAAAGAAAAAGAGCAAACTGAGAACGAAGCTCACGACACATTGGAATGTAGAAAACTGTTATTTCCTCTATAGACGTTGGAGCGGTTGATGCATGAAGTTGTTGATCTTCCTAGTGTACACCGGCTGGAGTCAGTTACTTCTTTTGATCTAGATAATATGAAGGACTATTAGTTTGATATGCCGATTACTAGAAGAGCATTCGTGTTTCACTATTTTGACACAATAGCAGAAGTTCTCTCTCTAGACACCAAAGTAGATAAAGCCCTTACTGATTTTTATCTTGCTTTTGGTAAACCTTAATACTTAACCTAGAGTACTCAGAAAATCACAACAGTAAAAGTCATCGTACCTATTGCTTCTGGCGGTTTTGTGAACGTCAAATTCAAAGTAACAAGGGGTTCAGAAAATTCATTGCATGAATTCTCTCTTGCAGATCTGGCAAATCTCAACCCTCGTGACTGGATTTGACTGTTCAATCTTCTGCTAATCAAAGAAAAAAATATGAACACATTCTTGCCCATCTAAAGAAAATGTTGGCTTTGTACGTCTATGAAGTGACGAAACTCGATATTGAGATTGCCAAAGTTTATAAAGAGAAAGCCTTCAGTTAATCCAATCAGCAAAGCCAGCGATCTTAGCGAAATGAGTATGGGAAAAATTGACACGCATCACTTAATTGTGATGTTTCAGCGAGGGACTGGAGCCAGCAATATTAGCGAAATGTCTTTTTGCCTTACCAGACAAACACCTATTTTCCATGACTTGTCTGGAACAGGTTTTGGAGATTCTAAACAAGTACACCTTGAATGATGATGTTGTGAAGAAGCATTTTAATGACATGATTTGCTGGTACATTCTATTTCATAGGACTTTGCTTGTTGTGATTTGCTGGTACATTCTATCTCTCGCCTTAACTAACGCAATGGGAAAGATTGTTGGGTATATTGGACTATGTCATTGGGCTATTTAGTATATGTCCATTATGTACACGTTTTCGGCCTGTCCAACTGTAGTTACTAATAGGGTTATAGTATTATAGTGCATGCATGCATCATAGTTAAGTAATTTTGATCGATCTTTTCTCTATAACACTAACATGCCTCTACAGTAGCAATTCTTCATACAATTCTTCTAAGGTTGTCTCTTTTAATCATTCGACACTAGTTGATACATTTTGTGTTCTTGTTTTCATACCGTGCTAATACTTTAATTGTTAGAATCTAATTGATCTAAGAGGATATTATTCCTAACACAGTTTGAATCTTAACCCTCGCAAAGCCAGATTTTCAATAAAGCTCCTGGTTTTCATTAAAGAAAGTTATTTATAGAAACGAAGTGCTGCACAAATTATCATTTTATCATTCGGTTATTTCATGGTGAGTTCAATATAAGGACAATTGTATGTTATGTGCTATATGTTCAATGTCATTTCATGAGTTATTATGGTTTTATATTGTTTATCATGTTGAGCATAACACATATAACTTATGGTATTGACTTTGAGCCTTTGGCCATGTAGAGCCTGTCTCAGATTACTCTGGTATCAGATCTACGCCTTTGGCCATGTAGATCATAACTCGTATAATTTATGGTATTTCCTTTGTGCCTTTGGCCATGTATAGCATGACTCGTATAACTTCTGGTATTGGCATACGGCTATGTAGGGCTGAAAGCATGTATATTCAAGCAAAATGAGAATCCAAAATTGTATTTTCTGTGCCACTTGGGCTGAAGTCTTATTGATGTATATCAAGTTGAAATCGTCGTGTTTCATTGATTGTAAATCTTTGAATCATATCATTTGTTAATATGGAAAGTTTGTCACATGATTCTCATAAGCCTTTGTTGTTCTTTTCTCTTCTTCGCTTATGCCATATTGGTATATATATGGCATGACGTTATATTGTATCTATTTATGAACTCACTAAGCGTCACCACTTATCCATCTCAATGTTTAATTATTACTGGTAATAAGCATCTTGTATAGACACATACTATTGGATGATTTAGAATAGCTAATAATATTACTTTTGTATTTATTGATCATGTATGTATAAAATTATAATTTCATGCGTAGTTATGCAATATACTAAAACTTAGTTGGTTTGTATCCAGTCTTTTGTAATTAAACTATCAATGTAAAATAGTGTTTATGAATATGCATGTAGCTTGTTTTGGAGTAATATAATGTACTTTTAGAGAGGGGTTCTCTCAATCCTGGTATCAGAGCAGCAGTTTAAGTGAACTAAATCCCACAGATTGGTATTTAGACTTAAGCTATTGGAAGTTCAATATATGAACGAATTCATCGTAAGAATATGGACACAAACCATAGGAAAGACTTAATTGATGTCTTAGGTAATAATAAAGCCTAATATTCTAAAATACTATATTACTCTGAAATTTCAGAGCAATGGCTGAATAGGTGAGTAGCCATACACCATATATGGAGGAGAACCTCATCCTGATAAAGTAAATACTCCAGTATCCCCTCGTAAGGAGTGACTCATGGATAAACTTGTTGGTGTTATTCAGCAGGCTCTCGAAGAACACAAAAACAATAATGATAAAGGTAAAGAGAAATCCACCATAAAATCTTCAAAAGGAGAGGTGAAACGTCCCTCATTCAAAACATTCAAGAGTAATGGTGCTACAGAGTTTTCAGGCGTTCTTAATCCCATTTTTGTTCTTACACGGATCCAGAACACAGAAAAGTATTCTAAATCTCTCATGTGGCTAATGAAGACAAGGATAATTATGCTTCTGCAATGCTCATTGGAGAATCTTGATCTGGTGGGAATCAACATTTGTAGCTCTCAACTAGTACGACCAAGAGAATTTATCTTGGGAAATGTTCAAAACTCGCTTGTTACGAAAGTATTGTCCTCTAGACATGAGGAGAAGATTGGAGAAAGAATTTCTTGAACTTAAACAAGGAGGAATGACTGTGAATGATTATGAAACTAAATTCAATCAAAAAGCACGGTTTGCTGCAAAATATATTCCAACTAAAAACGATAAAATTCAGTTATTCATGGAAGGACTACGGTATGAAATCTATGATTTCGTGGTTAATTGGGATGTTTTGTCATTTGATAAAGCTATAAAGTATGCCCGAAAGCGCGAGCATGACTTAGAAATATGTGGTGTCACACTTTCGGTTCCGAAGCATCCACGTATTGATTGAATTGTTCCTATTTCCTTTATTCCTTTAGCTCAATCTATTCTAATTTATACTGGCAAACAAGTGCATTCTCATAATACCTCTCGTGGCCGCGGTAGGTCACAACATTTTTCTCTTCAGTCGCCATCTTGTCAAAATTATGGAAAGAATCATCAGGGAGAATGCAGATTAGAAAAAGGATCAGTAATCTATTATGGATGTGGAGAGATAGGCCATATGAAGTTTGTTTTCCCAATGAAGAATGTTACATGCTTTGCTTGTGGTGTTACCGGCCACAGGAAGCGTTTCTACCATACTCTTATTAGTCAAATGGCGGGTAGTCAAGCTTCCGTTCAACAACCAAAGAATACTCCAACTAAAAAGGAGGAGGTGCCAAAAGCTAAAGGCTGTGCATTTCAGATTACCAGGAAGGAGGCATGCGAAGACCCGAATGCTATGACCAGTACATTTCTAGTCAACTCTATACCAACTCACATCTTATTTGATTCTGGTGCCTCAGATTCTTTTGTGTCTCATAAATTTGCACATTCCTTTCAAATTGCTTGCTATGCACTTGCACAACCATTTCATGTAGATACTACGGGAGGTATATCATTACTTGCTGATAAAGTCTATAGGGATTGTGTGATAGAAATTGAAGGATATAATTTCCTTGCTAATCTGATTCCTATCTCCTTGCCTAACTTTGATATTATTCTCGGCATTGATTAGTTGCCAAAGAACCATGCAAAACTTTTGTGCTATAAAAAGATAGTACGCATTCCTATTTTAGGGGAGAATCCTATTTATGTCTATGGTGAACAAAGAATCTTAAAAATAATCTCTTTCCTCAAAGCCTGTAAATTCATATCGAAGGGATGTTGTATTTATCTGGCCTATACAGTTGATATATCAAAACAGGAGAAGAAAGTTGTAATTGATGTTCCTGTTGTTAATGAATATCCTGATGTTTTCCCTAAAGAATTGCCTGGACTTCCTCCGGAGAGGCAAGTAGAATTCTAAATTGACTTTGTGTCTGGTGCTGCTTCGATCACAAAGACTCCTTATCATCTTGCACCAGCTGAAATGAAAGAAATGATGATCCAATTGCAGGAATTAATTGACAAAGGATTTATTCGACCGAGTGCCTTTCCTTGGGATGCTTCGGTGTTGTTTGTCAAGAAGAAGGACAGTTTGATGTGAATGTGTATTGAATACTGTGAGCTAAATAAGGTAACTATCAAGAACAAGTACCCACTACCTCACATTGACAATTTGTTTGATCAACTTTCGGGTGTTAGCAATTTCTTGAAGATTGATTTGAGATCCGGCTATCATCAATTGAAAGTACACGAGCCAGATCTACCAAAGACTTCTTTCTATACTCGATATGGGCATTATGAATTCCTTGTCATGCCATTCGGTTTGAAAAATGCTCCTGCTATATTCATGGATATGATGAATCATGTATGCCGCCCAATGCTCGATAAATCTATCATCGTATTTATTGATGATACCTTTATTTATTCCAAGTCTAAATCTGATCACGCCATTCATATTCGTGAAATATTAGAACTTCTTTGAAATGAGAAACTATATGCTAAATTCTCGAAATTTGAATTTTGGCTTTGGCAAGTTGAATTTCTCGGCCATATGATTTCTGGTGATGGTATATCCGTAGATCCTACCAAAATTGAAGCCATTCAGAATTGGGAAGCAGCTCATAATGCTTCTGAAATATGTAGTTTCTTGGGTCTCACGAGGTATTACCGGAGATTCATCAAAGATTTCTCATGTATAGTTGTACCTCTCACAAGTCTTACACGAAAGAAAGCAAATTTCAAATGGAGTGAAGCCCAAGCAAAAATTTTCTCAAATTTAAAAGATCTTTTGACTCATGCTCCAATCTTATCGCTTCCAGAAGGTGATAATGATTTCTCTGTGTATAGCGATGCTAGTGGGTTGGAACTCAGTTGTGTGTTGATGCAACGTGGTAAAGTGATACCCTATGCCTGTATACAACTGAAATATTATGAAAAGAATTATCCCACTCATGACCTCGAACTCGCTGCAATGGTATTTTCCTTAAAACTTTGGAGACATTATCCTTTTGGTACAAAATGCCAATGCTTCACCGACCATAATAGTCTTATGTATATATTTAGTCAGCAAACTCTTAATATGAGACAACAACGAGCTATGGAGCTGATCAATGATTATGACTATGAAATCTTGTATCATCCTGGAAAGGCCAATGTAGTTGCTGATGCTTTTAGCAGGAAAATTTATCGTAATAATATGTGTTATTCTATTACTTACACTACAATAAAGTTCACTATTCGCGATGAACTAGAGAAATGGAAAATAGAGGCGTTAAGGCCAGAAAATGTGAAGAAAGAAGGAATGATACATTATACTAATGTTTTACTTGATGATCCACGAGGATTGAAGGTATTTAAGAACCGACTATGTATTCGAAAGATTGATGGATAAGACAGAAGATTTTAGATGAAGCTCATAAGTCTAAACTGTCAATACATCCTGGTACAAGTAAAATGTACTTTGATGTACGGGCTGATTGTTGGTAGCCAGGATTAAAGAAAGACACTGGAAAATGCATGTAGGCATGTTTGATATGCTTACAAGTCAAAACAGAGAACCAAAAGCCTTACGGAATTCCATAATGTCTTAGTATTCCTGTATGGAAATGGGAAGAACCGTACATGGATTTTATTACCAAATTGCCAAAGACTACTAGACAAAATGATAGCATTTGGGTGATTATCGAGCGCTTGACTAAAAGTGCACATTTTCTTGTCGTGCGTGAAACGAAGCCAATGGAGAAATATGCACAAGTATACTTGGATCAAATTGTTGGGAGACATGGTGTAACACCTGATTTGTTACACAATTAATTCTAGAAATCATTATATTGTATCTGGGGCTCGACGAGTTCGCCTAACTCGCCGAGTAAAGTCGTGAGCCGTGGGAAGTTTAAGTGACCTACTCGACGAGTCAGTAGACCGACTCGGCGAGCAAGTGTTGTCTAAATTTTAGGGTTTTCACCCTATTTAAACAACTTATATCCATGCATTTCAGCCTCCATCGTCCCTTATACTTCCAGAAGGCAATATCTTGAAAACCTAGCCTTGTTTGACTGTTGTAAGGCCATTTTTTGCATTTTGGTGGATTGTGAAGCTTGAGAAGAGGAAAGGAGCTTGGGAGTTCAAGTCAGAGCTTGGAGATCCATAGATTGTGTTTGATTTCCAACTCATTTAAGGTAAAAAGCTCCTATCTTGACCTTCCATGTAATTAATCATCTTTAGGGCTTGGATCTTGGTATATTTAGGCCTTTCGATGCCATTTTCGCGTTGTGAAGTGTAATATGGAGTTATTACTTCAAATCTTGGACTTTAAAGGGGTGTCATGGCATAAAGGTGCCAAATTTATGGCCATGAGAGCCCCATACACCATATAGAAAACATTTGTGGTCCTTTAGAGTCAAAAGACCCATGCATGGACGTAAAGTTCATGGCTTTACGTGCTATATCGACCCTAGGAGGTTAGATCTACCGTTTTGATGGGATAAGCTTAGCAGAAATCGAGTTTATGGACATGGACATTAGTGGGCTCGACGAGTTGTTCTTGGGACTCGACGAGTCGGGTAGTGGGACTCCAACCTTTGCTGTTTTGAGGGACTTGTTGAGTCTAGAGAAGGACTCAACAAGGACGGACGAGATTATAGACCTCGAAATCATGGGGCTCGATGAGTGCATGAGCAAACTCGGCAAGTCCAAGGCAATCTCTCAACCATTAAAGATAGACTCGATGAGTCGTTCATACAACTTGCCGATTCATAGACTGGACACACTCAAATGAAGGAGATGACCTTGACGAGTTCAAGGGCGAACTCGACGAGTCGGATGAAGAAATTCCTAATGATATGATTGAAGGAGAACCCGTTGAGTTCTTTCTAGACTCGACGAGTAGAGTCAATGATTGTATTGGGTTAGAGGAGTATGGACTCGACGAGTTGGTAGAACAACTCGGAGAGTCAAGTCAACCGGATGATGACTTTGACAGGATTTTAGTTGACCCTAGTTAGGGTTACAAGTACAAGTTTATACCTTAGAGGAATTGTCCTGTAGGGATTGAGGAGTCGAGGAAAGTCGGTTTTCACGCCAAGGATAGTTCAGACATCACACGACTTTGAGGTGAGTCTTCTCCTAGTAAGGGTGGGTCTACGGCCACAATCCCGACACACTACTAAGAGTTTTGATTAGATAATTGTCTTTGTGATAATTATCTAGGATTGTTATGTGATATTCTTGCTGAGATTGATATGATTATGCTTGACATAGGTATTGTGCTTATTATGCGTTAGTAGCAGAAGCGGTGCAATAGTCCCTGGTTACCGGTTGAAAGATACTAAACGTAGGTTAGTTCCCAGATATCGGTTGAAAGATACCAAAAGGGAGGTTATTTCCCAGTTATCGGTTGAAAGATATCGAGGGGGAGTTCAGCTCCCAGTTATGCCTGACAGTTACCGGTTGAAAGATACCGAGGATTATGCATTATTTGGTATGGGTATGATGTGGAAACTCACTAAGCTTTGTGCTTACGGTTTTTAGTTTTGGTTTCAGGTACCTCTTCAGCTAAGGGGAAAGAGCTGGCGGCATAGCAACGCATCACACCTTCTAACATGGATTTTCCACATAGAAACCTGGGATTTGTACTCATATATGATACAATTTACTAGAATGATTTTGAGACTATGGATTATGTTTTTATGTTAAAGGAATTGTAATGATGTTTACCGATAACTATTTTATAAGTAATATAATTTAAAAAAAAAATTTGTGTCTAATTTTGGGATGTTACAAGTTTATGTCAGAGCCTTGGTTTGAGGGATTTAGACACACCTTTAGGGATGTCTAGAATCAAGTCGATGGATTAAAAGATTTCCACAAGAAAACAGTTTTCTAAAATTGGAGTTAATGATTTTTTAGAAAAAGAACAAGGTGTGTGATGCGTGCGACTGACTGAGCTCAAGTATGTTTTCCCCAAGATTCCCATACTGGTTATGTTTATGATATGATTCTGAGAACTACATGCTAGAATAGGGATAAGGATCTAGCAATGATGCCTTGTATGCCTGTTGTATGAGCTGCATACTAGGTTTGCGTAGTCAGCAGTAGGATAGCATGTTTAGGTCATGCTTGATTTGGTTACTCAATACACGAACACTGCGTGCTATGTGCTATAGGGGTTCTACCCAACTTTAACTAACCAATGAGTGGATATGTAACAGTATTCACAAGTTAGCTAAGGAAGGGTGGTAGGGACCCTTAATGCAGCTGATGGCGGAGAGTAGGTCGAAGGGTTCCCTAGGAAAGCCTAGGACGAGATTAGTTGGAAAGGGATATTGGTTAAGGGACTTGATGAAGTTGAGGCAATCCTTGAGGAAAGTACGGATAGATGTGGAAGGTAGTATGGGCCCTAAGTATTGAAAGCAGAGGATCCGTACTCGAGTCAAGGAGGGTCGAGATGGAACCAGGAAACTTGGGGAGTGTATAAGAATTCTCGAGAGTATGTATGATCCTCACTTTTACGTGTTTATATTCAGCATGGTGGTCACAAGACATGGAGCGGGAGGTTCAGTATCAGGATCGGGCTCGGGTGCCAGGTCCGGGCAGGTCGATCACTGGCAACGCGAGTTCATTGCGTCTGAGATCACAAAAGGTATCCTTGGGGCGACCCAGGTCATTTTCAGGTCGATCAAGGAGGGGATTATTGAGCTGATGGAGGATTACCTCCAGTCATTCAGGAGTGATTTGGCATCTAGCCAGACAGGTACGCATATATTTTCCTTCAAGGACTTCAGGGGGAGTGATGCGTCAGACTTTCATGGGGTGAAGGACCCCATTGCTACCAGGAGATGGATTGCAGACATGGAGTCTGCGTAGTTGACAAGCTTCTTCCTGGAAGGGCCAAAGGGGCGATTTGTTGCAGGTTGTTTGAGGGATTGAGCTAGAGATTGGTGGGAGTTAGTTGGTGATTTCGTGACCAGGTTCAGGGTTGAGTTTGCTCTAGCTGTGGAGCTTCAGGAGCTGGCCAGAGAGTTTCTCAATATGAGACAAACTACTGTGACGAAGATCACCACCATGTTCCGGGAGATGGCCTTGTTGGTACCTCAGTACGTAGGGGATGACAATATGCAGAAGACCCGTATCATGATATGTTGGGGGCTGACATTCAGGAGCATGTTAGCTATTCTTCTTGCCTGACTCTGGATTCCATGATTGCTAGGGCAAGGGAGAGGAAGATTGATTTAGAGCAACTCAGGAAGAGGAAAGCAGAGATGGGACAGGTTGTTGGGGATTCGAGGAAGAAACCCAGGGGATTCAACGCTAGGTAGAAGGGCCAGCAGGGTCGGAACCGCTATGGGAAATGTAGTAGGTCACATAAGGGACTTCGCCGCTCTAGGTCAGGATCAGGTTGTTATAAGTGCAGCAAGACTAGGCATTTTGGTAGGGATTGTACTACCCCTGCTCCCACTGTTCAGATGTCAGACCTGATTTGCTTTCGTTGCAATCAGAGGGGCCATAAAAAGGTCAACTGCCCCAGGTTGACAGCAGCGGCAGTAGGGCCAGTGGCGGCGCCAACTCTAGCAACTACATGGGTTACAAATGGCCGGAAGGTCAAGCCAGAGGCTCCAGTGGTGAGGAACCGAGCTTTCCAGTTGACAATTGAGGAGGAACGTGCCGCACCCGATGTGGTGACAGGTATGATTTTTTCTCTTAAATCTTTTATGTTATGATGCTATGATTTTGATATGTTATATATATATATATATATATATATATATATATATATATATATATATATATATATATATATATATATATATATATATATATATATACACTCTGTTTAGGATCGTTCCATGTGAATGGTATCCTAGTTCAGGTGTTGTTTGATTCGGGTGCTACCCAATCGTTTGTCTCTCTTGCACTTAGCAAGAGGTTTCCTGAGTCCTTGGGCATGTTAGATTGCCCTCTAGAGGGAGAGATTGTGGACGACCGGTCGGTGCGATAATCAGAGCTTTTTAGAGATTGTGTTTTGAGATTGTTCGAGGAGTGCTACCTGGTGGACCTGGTTCCTATACATTTGCGGGGGAACAAAGTTATAATAGTTGTGGATTGGCTAAGCCCCAATGGGGTGGTGGTTGAATGCATGTAGCAGTTAGTGCGGGTCAGGACCCCAGGTGGGGGAGAGTTGGTGATTCTAGGCGAGAGGCCACACCGAGGACCGGATTTATGTTCAGCAGCAAGAGCTAGGAGCTACCTTCAGCAAGGTTGCGTAGGATATGTTTCCTACGTTATGGATATCCCGGATGCGGTTTAGGCAACGGTGGGCGATGTGCCAGTGGTACGAGAGTTTGTGGATGTATTCCCCGAGGAGCTGCCAGGAATACCTCCGGAGAGGTAGGTAGAGTTATGGATCGACCTAGTCCTTGGTGCAGCTCCGATAGCCAAGGCACCGTATTGGTTGGCTCCTCTTGAGATGCATGAGTTGTCTACACAGCTGCAGGAGCTGTTGGACAAGGGATTCATTAGACCGAGCAGTTCGCCTTGGGGAGCCCCGATTTTATTTGTGAAGAAGAACGATGGGTCGTATCGGATGTGTATAGATTATCGAGAGCCGAATAAGGTAATGTTGAAGAACTGTTACCCACTCCTAAGGATCGATGACCTTTTTGACTAGCTGCAGGCAGCATCTTGGTTCTCCAAGATTGATATGCATTCAGGCTATCATCAGATGAGATTCAGAGAGGAAGATTTGTAGAAGACTGCTTTTCAGATGCGTTATGGACACTATGAGTTCACAGTGATGCCTTTCGGGCTCACCAATGCCCCTATCGCATTCATGGATCTCATGAACAGCGTGTGCAGACCGTTGTTGGATCGGTTAGTCGTAGTTTTCATCAATGACATATTGGTTTATTCCAAGGCACAGGAGCAGCATAAGGAGTACTTACATGAGGTTCTGGATACTTTGAGGAGGGAGAGCTTGTATGCTAAGTTCTCTAAGTGTGAGTTCTAGTTGCGCGAGGTGCAGTTTCTTGGGTACTTAGTCAACCAAAATGGGATTTTGGTTGACCCAGCCAAGGTGGACGCCATGATAACGTTAGAGGTTCCGAGGTCTCCATCTGATATTCGGAGCTTTCTGGGATTGGCAGGCTATTATCGGAGGTTCATCCACGACTACTCCAAGATAGTCGTGCCACTGAGTCGATTGACGAGAAAAGACATGGTCTTTCGATGGGGGCCAGAGCAGTAGGCTGTATTTGAGATGTTGAGGCAGAGGTTGTGTGAGGCGCCAATTTTAGCCCTGCTGGAGGGCATGGAGGATTTTGTAGTATATTGTGACGCATCCATCTCAGGTTTTGGTGCGGTAATGATGCGGAGAGGGCATGTTATAGCTTATGCTTCGAGGCAGCTGAAGCCTCATGATGCGATCTATCGGACACATGATTTGGAGTTGGGGGTTGTGATCTTCGCCCTCAAGATTTTGCGTTATTACCTCTATGGGGTTTGTTATACCATTTACATGGATCACAAGAGCCTAAGGTATCTCATGGATCAGCCTAATCTGAATATGAGGCAGCGTCGGTGGCTTGATATGGTAAAGGATTATGATTGTGAGATCCTCTACCACCCGGGAAAGTCCAATGTTGTGGATGACATGCTTAGCCGCAAGGCAGCACCGATCAGGGACATCTGTCTGAGGATGATAATTGTGACTCCGTTGTTGGAGCAGATTCAAGAGGCCCACCAGGAATCCATAAAAGAGGAACATCGGAAGAGCGAGCGAATTGTGGGTCAGGTTTCCTCCTTTGACTATGATAGTCGGGGATTGTTGACTCTTCACTATAGGGTGTGGATCCCATATCATGGAGGAGGCACACAAATCCAAGTTTTCTATCCATCCCGGGGCAACAGAGATGTACAGGGATCTTCGTGTTAATTATTGGCGGCCATGTATGAAGAGGGATGTACTGTGGTTTGTGGAGAGATGCCTGACCTGCCGAAAGGTCAAGGATGAGCACCATAGACCTCACTGCAATGTCTAACTATTGGATATCCTGCTGTGGAAGTGGGAGGATATTACTATCGATTTTATCATGAAGCTTCCTAGGACCGCGCGTGGAGTGAATTATATTTTGGTCAGCATTAATCGATTGACCAAGAGCACCCATTTTATTCCAATTCAAGAGAGCATTTCGGCTGAAAAGTTGGCTGGCATCTATATCTGGGAGGTAGTGGCATGGCACGGGGTGCCAATATCAGTGCTCTCTGACAGAGATGTGCAGTTCACTTCCACGTTCTGGAAGAAGTTCCATGACGATCTGGGTACTCGACTGCACTTTAGCACCGCCTTTGACCCACAGACGGATGGTCACAGCGAGCGAACTATCCAGACTCTGGAGGATATGCTGCAGGCGTGTGATCTATACTTTGGAGGTAGTTGGGATACTTACCTTCCTATGGTGAAGTTCTCCTATAATAACAGCTATCATGCGAGTATCGACAGTCGTCCTTTCGAGATGTTGTATGGTAGGAACTGCAGGACCCCGATATGATGGGGTGAGGTTGGCCAAAGGGTCATGGGGAGTACAGAAGTGGTACTCAAGACTACAGAGAGGACCCAGCAGGTTCGGAGCAGGCTTCAGATTGCTCAGAGATGGTAGAAGATTTATACCGACAGGCGTCGATCGAACCTGGAGTTCCAGGTCGGGGATATGGTACTCCTGAAAGTGTCTCCTTCGAAGGGCTTCATTCGATTCACGAAGCGAGGCAATCTGGGCCCTCGGTATATTGGACCCTTCAAAGTTGTAGCCCGGATGGGAAAGGTTGCATATAGGTTGGATCTGTCAGCCGAACTCAGTCAGATTCATAGCACTTTTCATGTTTCCTAGTTGCGGAACTGTCTGGTAGACAACTCGGCAGTGCTTCCATTGGAGGATATTTAGGTTGATGATAGCCTGAATTACATCGAGCGGCCAGTGGAAATCCTTGACAAGAAGACGAAGAATTTGAGAAACAAGAGAGTGGAGCTAGTAAAGGTGCAGTTACAACACCGCAAGGGCTCAGAATGGACTTGGGAGCCGGAGGTCAAAATGAGGGAGCATTACCCTGAGTTTTTTCAGGACCCAGCAACAGACTTTGAGGATGAAGTCTAAAATAAATGGGGGGAGGGGGGGAATTTGTAACACATGATTCCTAGTACACAGTTAACTCTATAAATCTTTATATTTTCACTGGGGCTCAACGAGTTGGTGGCCTAACTTGTCGAGTAGTGTCGTGACCCACAAGAAGTTTAAGTGACCTACTTGACAAGTCGGGAAACCAACTCGGTGAGTAAGTGGTATTTGAGTGAAGCCCTATATTTGAGGGTTTGTACCCTATTTAAACAACTTATATCCCCCCATCTCAGCCTCCATCGTCCCTGGTTGCCGGTTGAAAGATACCGAGAGGGAGGTTACTTTCCAGGTACCGGTTGAAAGATACCAAAGTCGAGGTTAGTTCCTAGTTACTGGTTGAAAGATACCTAGGGGAATTTTAGCTTCCGGTTATGTCTGACAGTTACCGGTTGAAAGATACTGAGGATTATGCATTATTTGGTATGGGTATGATGGGGAAAGTCACTAAGCTTTGTGCTTACGGTTTTTATTTTTGGTTTCAGGTACCTCTTCAGCTAAGGGGAAAGAGTTGGCGGCGTAGCATCGCATCACAGCTTCTCACATGGCTTTTCTGCATAGAAACCTGGGATTTGTACTCTGATATGATACAATTTACTGGAATGGTTTTGAGACTACGGCTTACGTTTTACGTTAAAGGAGTTGTAATGATGTTTACCGATAACTATTTTATAAGTAATACAATTACAAAAAAAAATTTGGGTCCAAATTTGGGATGTTACAGATGGTGTGCCACTAAAGATTATTTCCAGTTGTGATACTTGCTTCACTTCTCATTTTTGGGCGAGTATGCAACCTGAATTAGGATCCCGAGTTGCTGTTAACACAACTTATCATCCTCAGAAAGACGGTCAATGGAGAGAACAATATAAAAAGTGAAAGATATGTTTCGTGCATGTGTCTTAGAGTTTGGTAGTAATTGGGACAAGTATTTAACTCTTGTCAAATTTTCATATAATAACAGTTACCACACTTCAATAAAAATGCAACCATATGAAGCACTATATGGACGTTAATTCCGTACTCCATTATGTTGGCGTGAAGTAGGACATAAAATCCTTAGGGTGCTTAAAATGATTCAAGACACCATTGACAAGATTCAAATTGTACGAGAATAAATGAAAGCGGATCAGGATCAGCAAAAGTCCTATGCAGAAAAGAAGAGACGACCCATAAAATTCCAGGTGCATGATTTCGTAATGTTGAAGGTATCTCCATGGAAAGGCATTATGCGATTTGGGAAGAAACGAAAACTAAGTCCTAGATTTGTTGGTCCTTTCAAAATCATCCATATAACTGGTAAACAAGCTTACCGCTTGGAATTACCTAAAGATTTGGCAGGTATTCATGATGTGTTTCATAAGTTATCTGCGTAAATGTTTGAGCATATATGATAAAACGGTTCCGTTAACCGAGGTGAAACTGGATAATAAGTTAAGACATGTAGAAGAGCCTAAAGAGATCGTAAGCAAAAGAACGACTGGATTACGTAATAAAGAAGTGAAGTTGGTGCTTGTCAAGTGTAAACACCATCGAGGCCCAAATTATACTTGGGAAAATAAGAATGAGATAAGAGCAAAAATCCCCAGTTATTTAAATCGTTGTAATTTCGGGGAAGAAATCCTCAAAAGAAAGAGGTATTTGTAACATACACATTGTTAACCTAGTTTAATTATCATGTTTTCTAAGCTTGTTAGCTTAAACGTGCATAATATTATTAAATATTATATGATTTGGAGCGTTGAGCTGTAACAAGATAGTTTTACGAGATTTGAAGTAAAACAACGTTTAGAATCATTCGGAAAATATTGGAAGTCTTATGAGATTCCGATCAAAAGTCAACTATTGAAATTAACGAAAATATAAAGTTGGAAATAAATAAAAATAATGTTATTGAAAGTTGTAGATTATCTCTTTAGAAACATTTAAGAGAAAACCTCATTGAAATCCGAGTAACAACAAAGAAGTTATGACCAATCGAAGATCCACGACAAAACTGGCAAAATACTATTTAGCGTAAAAAGTGATTTTTCAATAAACTACTTTTTAGCTTTAGTGATCTAAATGAAAGTCGTAGTATTCGTTAAACCGAGAATTTTCATAAAAAGAACGTCGAAATCTGACTTCGTAAGAGGAAGTTATTATTTTTCTATGTTTCGGTATAGCAGTATACAGCTAAAAACTCGAAATAAAGATCAAGTGATTTTTAGCCGACACAACGTAAACGATAGTTGAATGTCTCGTCAATAGTAGTACAACGGTAAAAAGACAGACGAAAACGGACATCGGAGGAAGAAGTTATGAATTTTTAATGGATTTTTCTATCCTGTCTATCACAAATAATAATATTAAAAATAAGTTCAAAATTAGCCAACGGAGTCTAAACGAAAGTTGTTGAGTATAATCTCGCCTACGCGTGCATATAATGAATGTCAAAAACGAAACTTGTATGGGAAAGTTATGAATTTTTAAAAATCGGGGCACAAAAAAACGAGAATTTTTGCAAGGACTAGCCCAAGGTTCGGCCACGGAACCCGCTCCTCGCAGGTGCCCCATGTCCGATGCGTTTCAAAATCTTCTCGAGTCCAAAGCGTGGCCCAGCCAGCTTCTGATTCGTTTTGCGTTGATGGCGAGCTCAAGATCTAACGCCTGGCCCCTCGCATGCGAGCCACGTGCCCCTCCCCTCACCCTCGATGTTGCTGCGTGTCCCTCCTTCCCCCCCCCCCCCCTTTAGCCGAAACCTCGCCCTAATTAAAGGGTGGTGCGAACCCTCCCAGTTTTGTTTAGAAATTTCACAGCTTTTACCCCTAAATCCATTTTTAAACTATTCTAACATCCCCTGAAGCCCCAGGATCATACCTAACACCCGAAAAGCATCCCAAAGTGCCCGGTTTTCATTAAAGAAAGTTATTTATAGAAACGAAGAGATGCCCAAATTATCATTTTATCATTCGGTTATTTCATGGTGAGTTCAATATAGGGACAATTGTATGTTATGTGTTTTATTTTCAATGTGCCTTCCTGAGTTATTATGGTTTTATACTGTTGATCATGTAGAGCATAACTCGTATAACTTTTGGTATTGGCTTTGAGCCTTTAGCCATGTAAAGCATGTCTCATGTTATTCTGGTATTGGATTTATGCCTTTGGCCATGTAGAGCAAGACTCGTATAACTTCTGGTATTAGCTTTGTGCCTTTGGCCAAGTAGATCATGACTCGTGGAACTTCTGGTATTAGCATATGGCTATGTAGGGCTGAAGGCCTGTATATTCTAGCTAAATGATAATCCGAAATTGTATTTTCTGTGCCATTCGGGCTAAAGTCTTACTGATGTATATCAAGTTGAAATTGTTGTATCTCATTGATTGTAAATCATGTCACATGATTCACATATGCCTTTGTTGTTCTTTGTTCCTCTCCACTTCTCTCATATTGGTATATATATGGCATGACATTATATTGTATCTATTTTTGAACTCACTAAGTGTCACCACTTATCCCTCTTAGTGTTTAACTATTGCAGGTAATAAGCATCAAATATAGACACATATTGCTGGAAGATTTAGCATAAGTAATAATATTACTTTTGTATTTAGTGATCATGTATGTATAAAATTATAATTTCTTGGGTAGTTATATAATATATAAAGCTTAGTATCAAGGTAAAATATTGTTTACAAATATGCATGTAGCATGTTTTGGAGTAATATAATGTACTTTTATAAAGGGGTTCTCTCAAGACCGGCATGAGGTCAACTGGAAAGGAATAATCATTTAGAGTGAGGGTACAACCTATGAATACGTCGTTAGTGCTCTCTTTCTTCTTGTTAGCCATCTCAATAGTGAATGTTTTGTTCAGTGGTTAGGGTTTGTGTTTGAGAAAATGTTTGAATTTTTTACTAAGAAACTCCTCTCCGTACCACTATCAAAGAGAATGCATGCATAAAAGCTATCGAGAAGGAACGTACCCATGACTACAGTGGGATCTGCTATTGCCTCCACCTGGCCCATTGCTAGCACTCTCCTCGTGTTGCCAACATTTCTTGCTTTAGAGCAATCCCTCTTGTAATGCCTGGTTTCACCACACCCATAACATGCTTGGCCTACACCAGCTCTGGGGGTCTGGTTGGTTGGTTGTGCTGATGTCTTGCAGAAACGTGCTATATGCCCCTTCGTGTTGCAGTTGGTGCATTGCATCTCACGGCATGGTCCGTGGTGGTGGAAGTTGCATTTGTTGCACCTCGGAAGGTTCCCAACATATCGACTAGGAGGTGCAAGTGTAGTAGGAACAACAACAGGAACGGTAGCGGGGTGGACTGCCACAGTTTTTTTTTTCTTTAAGGGCTCCTGTGATGATTGGCCCTTCCGTTTGTTCCAGAACTTCTTATTTCCACCACTTAATTTATGTGGTTCGGGAGCGGCTGATATGGAATCTTGACGATCTTCGTAATCTATTAGTGTTTGTGCCAGGCGTTTGGCACATTCAAATGTGAGTGGATTGGCAGATAGGACATTCCCTTGCGTCGGGGGGAGTTAATCCCCATATGAACCTCTCCACCTTCTTGCTCTCCGGGGTAACCATCCCGGGACACAGAAGAGCCAGGTCACTGAACCTAGCAGTGTAAGCAGCGATGTCGGTTCCCTTCATCTTTAGACTTTAAAGCTCCTTCTCTAGCTTTTTCATTTCAACCCGTGGACAGTATTCAACTAACATTAGTTCCTTCAAATTGTCCCAACTTATAGCATTAGCTATCAGGAGAGTCAGGGATTTGACTTGGCTGTTGCACCAAGTAAGAGCTCATTCAGTAAAGGTCCATGCTGCAAATTTTACTTGGTAGCCTCGGGGCACACACAGATCTCGAATACTAATTTCGTTTTCTCAAACCAATGGGTTAGTGCAATGACACCTCCAGTGCCATCGAAAGATCGAGGTTTGGCATTGGTGAAGTCCTTATACGAACACTCCTTATGATTCACATGACTATCTCCTAGGTTTGATGGTTTGGCACCACTACCCGCCCTGCTAGTGCCACATGCATTGATTTGCGACATAGCAGGGTCATACTGATGAGGTGGTGGCGGCGGATTCATTGGAGGGTTGTTGTTCTTTCTGTTCGATTTCTTGGAGGCATATTTCTCTAAAATGATTTAAGAGAAAATGATGATAAGTCATATATAGTGGTCATGAGTCAGGTGATATTGAACAAGGTATATCTTATCCTGATAGTTATAGTGTTCTATTAAGCGATTTACAGTGGAAGTCTACTAACATAAGTAAAGAAGCACCTTGAAATTAATAGCAACACATGGAAGGAGTTTCGTATCATGTGATTTGTGCGTGATCCCCCTATAATCACATAGCGTACACAAATTATATATAACTAAAACTAAATAGGTCTTCAAATAAGTGATCGTACTCTAAGTCCACAACCAAACAAGGAACAGGAAGCAAAGCTAAATCACCTATTCTAGGTCTATAAAACTTTACTTATATATAACTTATATGTATACACTTAGCAGTTATATATCTATTAGCAAAAGTTCTTTGTTTTCACGTGTTTGGCTCTAGTATCAAAGTGCTATAAAATACTCCTATAGTATATTAACTGTATGTTCGGTTCTATTGTTTCTTTTGTATGGAGTTTGGTACGTTTTAGACTTACTGCAACACCACAATCACTCCCAAACATAGGTTGGTTGTATCCCAAATAAATATAGTTGATTAGGCTATATTTATCCCATGTATGATTACATAAATATTAAGGTTTGACCATAGTTTCCAACATCTAAATACTTTTGTTTTTGTTCTTCTTCTTATATTGTTTCTAGTATGTATGTATACATGTATACTTCTTATAAAATACTTAGATTTTAAAAGTATACTTTTAGTTCAGAGCGCTTCGGTCCCATAGTGTTTATAGTTGTATATCATGTAAGGTTTGATATACTTAGTTCACTATAAACAGTTCTCTGATACCAATCTATCACACCCCCAAACCGGAACGACAGAAACATTCGGGGGTGGAGGACATCATGTACAGTATCACGACAATTGCATAATAGTAATCAAAGCAAAAACAACCATTACATTGAATAAGTAAAGTATTTACATACGTTTGATACATAGTTTGTATGATATCAAAATCTATAACAAAAGTGTAAAAGATGCGGCTCTAAAAGCTCCGTCTTCTCAAAACCTACGGGTGTACCTGTCTACCGGTTCCGTAAGAATACAAGTGGGTTTGAAAGTGTATCAACATTTAAGTTAATGAGTTCATGAGCATGGTTTTGTAATGAAAACTTGTCTTCGATTTTTGAAAATGTTTGTATGCTCTTCAAGAAATTCCAATATTTTCTTTAGTAGTGAAAAGAAGTCTTAGACCTTAAGACCAAAATGTATGTTTGTTACTATATTCTGTAATAGTATACGTAGTCTTATTATCAAATAAAACCATATCATGTATGTTTTTCTTAAACTGTATGTAGTACTAGAGTACTATATACTAGGAAAGTAGTGTATCGTAGTAGTGTTTGTTATGAAACCATTGTATAAAAATGTAACAACCCGTCATTTCAGGTCATTAAAGATCGAGTCTTGTAACCTCTTTGAAAAAGGGATTAGAATATCATCGAAAAATGAAGTATTCAAAAGCTCTGTTGGGAGTACGCTATGTAGTAAATATCATCTTAAGGTTTCCAAGCATATAAATAACACAAAAATCCGAGTTATAACGAAGAAGTTATGACCATTCTAAGTTTTCCGACAAAAACCGGCGATACGAAGTTACGTAAAAACGCAAAGTTTCAATAAAACACTTTTTGACCTTAGGCATCTAAATGAAAGTCATAGATATCGTTAAACTACAAACGTGCATAAAAAGAACGCTCAAATCGGACATCGTATGAAAAAGTTATGAATTTTTAAAGAAATTCCTTAATCACGTCATTTTAATAAATAAATAATAAAAATAATTTCAGAATTTGCCGACGGGATCTAAAAGAAAGTTGTAGATCTTAGTGTAACCTACGCGTGGATATAAAGAACGTCGAAAACGGAGTTCGTATGAAGGAGATATGAATTTTTGAAGTTTGATAAATAATTAATATATATTTTTATTGAAAACTTCGGTATTATCCGAAGTCTGAGTCACGCAAGTATGCCCTGCGTACACGAGTACGCCCAGCGTACTCAAGGCCTTGGCCTCGGATCGTCCACGTCGCCCCTATGCGAACCTACCCCCCCCCCCCCCCCCGTCCCATCCGAAGTCCGAGGCAGTCGAGGACTCGGTCATGCATGACGTACGCGTACACCCCGCGTACGAGCGTACGCCCCGCGTACCGAGGCGGTTCCAGCCTCCTATAAAAGGGATGCGAGGGTTCCCGGAAAAATTGCTCATTCTCTCTCACTTTTCTTGCGTTTTGCCTCATTTTCCGTGCTCGCACTACCCCGAAGCCCTAGTCATTTTGTGCAAGTCCCGAAGGTCGATTTTACTCCCAAGAAATCCCGAGAAAATCCGCTTTTTCAAGCCAAAGTTTCGCTCGATTTTCGTCACACCTTCTTCAAACTATCAAGTGAGTTCATACCCCCTTCAAACACACTTTAAATACATTTTAAATGCTTTTATACTCTTTTAGGGGGGAATACAAGTAAACATACAGTTATTATCGTGTATTTTATAAAGTTTCACTTCACTTGTTTTATCGAATAAATCACTTGGAATTCATTACTACTATGGAAAACTCTTGTCATACTTTGTGTAGTGATTTCAAAGTACCTTTTGTTGCTAAGTCGTTTTATACATTCTAAAAAACTTATGATTTATGCTTTGTCAAACATTGTGAAAAAGGATAAACTTTGCATACAAAACTATCACTTTAATACAGACTTACTTGAGAATCCATGAGACATGTATATATTCAAATACTACTTTCTTATTAGAAAGTAATGTTGCAAGTCCTGTCTATAACCAGAGTCTCCCGTTAGGATAACGTGTCAAATGTGTATAGATCTATACGGGAAGTCATGATCCCGCGCCCTGACTGTTAGCTACAGTTCGTACTTTGGGGTGACAGTTGTCATAACGCTACGACGCCTGAAGAACGTCGGTACAGGCATATTATGTTTAGTATGGTTATAAAACTCATCAGATACACAATTATTATAGTACTTCTGATTTATGAATGAGTAGTTATCAAAACTATTCTTTATCTAACAAACGGAAATCCTCTGATAGGTTTATTATATAGATCTATGTTTAAAAGCATGTGGCTTGCTTCCAATTTTTAGTCTTGGACATTAAACAACTATTAGGAAAATAAGGGATTTTCTTGGTTCAACTATCTGCATTTTTCAAACACAAATACTCTCATGCATTTCATACTTTTATAAGTAAATAAGGGATTTTCTTGGAAAACATACACCCATTTTGGAATGGCATTCAATTTTTCTAAACCACTTACGAACTCACCAACTTAATTGTTGACACTTTCTCTTTGAAATAACTTGTATTCTCAGGGAACCGCTAACCAGGTTTGGAAATCAACTTTTGGGATTAACGCGTTGGCGTTAATTACTTCTTTTGAAAGATGTTTATGTATTTTATCTTTTGAACATGTAATGAATACAATTATGTAAACATTTTTAAAACCTTTATATATATATGGTGGTGTGTACTTTCCTTTCTATGAACTGTTATGATACTGAATATGACGTCCTCCGCCCCCGAATGTTTCCGTCATTCTGGTTTGTGGGTGTGACAGAAAACCTTTGTATAAATCCCTGGATACCACTAGTAGTAATGTATAGTAGTGTACCGTATGAAAACTTTTGTATGAATCTTTGGATACCACCAGTAGTAATGTTATGTATTGTATGAAAACCTTTATATTAATCCCTGGATACCACCAATAGTAATGTATATTAGTACACTATAGCTTCGTTAATTAAAATAAAACCGTTTATTTATATCCCTGGAATCCTCTAGTTGTAATGTATAGTAGTTTTATTACTTAAAATAAAACCAATTGATGAATTGTAATCCCGTAAACAATGTTTAGCTTATACTATTGTGAGTTTCATATAACCATACTTGATATGACCTAGTAACATCTACGACATTCTTCAGACGTCGGAATGTTATGACATTTATCACCCTAAGCCTGCCAGCCTAACTGTAGCTAGCAGTTCAGGTGTGAGATTGTTAGTCCCATATAGATTTATAAACAAATCTCACGCTCTCCCTCCATGAGACTTTGGTTATACCGTATAGGATTTAGTTCCGTACCCTGGTGGACACATTTGAAGTAGTGCCTCAAAACCCTGTATTAACTAGTTTATCTGTAGTTTTGTAATGTTTCCTTGTACTCGAATCGGTATGTATAACCTTGTAGTAATGTACTTGCAATGTAAAATAATTGTACTTAAATAATTATTTAGTATTGTATCTTTCTATCAGTGAAATAGTGTAGTGTTCCATAAACTATATCTACCATAGTTTATATGTTTGTTTCCGAATAATGTTCTTGAACTAGTAAAATAGTGTAATGTGTCCTAAACTACACCTATTATAGTTTGTACGTATGTTCTTGTTCTGTGTATTGTACTTCGTAAAAGTAATGTAATGTTCTTAACTATACCAATTATAGTTAAACTATATGTTATGTACTGTAGTAAAAACGTTTTCAATTTAATTGTATAAAGGAAAATCATCCTTATGCTCGGCATGGTACAAAATGATTAAAAATATATAAATATTTTTATGAAATGTAGTGAATTCTCTGTTTGAGTTAATTGCAAAGGTTTTGAAACTATCTGAAATCGTTTGTATAAAAACACAAAAATAGTTGTGCTTTGCTTGTAACCCCCTACCCTTAAAAACATTGAAAACAATAAAAATGTAGGGGTCTGAACTCACCTCTAGTATGCGTTTGTGTATGGATAGCGGTGTTGTAGAGATGATCATCGGGATGACGTATGCGAAATTAACAGTATCCTAACAATAGTTAAACACATAGTTGTATTTAAATTAGCAAAACCATTAATTAAAGTGTTAGAAAACACTTATTTTGTGTTAAGGATGATTACCGAGAATCGTACTAGTGTGGAAGAGGACTTTTCGGTTTGTCTTTCACCGAAATCCCTTGACCAAAATAAATTTTCGGTCTTGGAGAGTTTTCGGCCAAAAACGAGTTCTCTGTCTTAGAGTTTTTGGCCCCTTGAAGATTTTAAAGTTCTTCTTGGTGTTCTTGGTGAAAATATGAAGATTTGAAGGTTTTCTCTTGAAAGTTTGAATGTTCTTGGATGATCCTTGTGAGAAAAATGAGAGTGTTTTCAAGTGTAAAAGGTGAGAAATGATTAACTTTTCGAATGAAAAACTTATATACGGTTGGGTTTTCAGCCGGAAAACAGATTTCGGCCGAAAAGGGTTTTGGTGCGAGGGTTTTCGGTTCCGACGGAAAGATGTTGATTTTCGAGTGTGTTTGATTCCGGAAACTTATATAAACATTATTTATATAATTTAAATCCTATTTAACCCTTATGAATTTGACAAAATGAACAAAATATCGAATTTTATTTATAGGATTTGACTTTTGTTGATTTGAAAAATTGCGGGTTGTGACAAACATCAAAACTAAGTTAATTCCCTAACAATATACATCATTCATTGAAAACAAAGTCAATAATACGTCAATGGAGGAAATTTTATATTCACATTTTTATGTCAAGTGTCCAAATGTCTATTTAACATTTTCTTTCATTATTCTTTTAATATTCTCAAGGATTTGTGTTGTAACGAGTTTTTATTTACTCTTCATTCCTTTATAATTAAAAGTATTCTTTCACATCCAATCTTTAACCGTTAATTTTTCATGGTTATAGAGCGAGTCAAAATCGATTTTGGAAAATACTATATAGTTGTCGATGGAGACTAGAAAACCCCCCACAAACATGAACGAATCATCGGAAAATACTTCCAACACTTCAGCATCTTATATTAGTCGTGAGAGATTAAGAGTTTTCTCTTTTCGATAAAAGTTAATTAATAGGTTTTAGCAATATAAGCATGTAATACATGTTTTTCGTAACATGTATTATTGGTTAAAAATGGAGATCGTATGAAAAAGTTATGGACCCATGATCATTCGAAAAGTACCATGCTAATCAAGAAATATCAGAAAAATCAGAAAGCACGGGCTAAGTCTTGAAATACATGCATGAAACAGAGATTACATGTGTCGTCTTCTGAGGAGACGATGGCATTTGATGCGACGTGCCCTGTAGGAAGCATGGAGCGCTCACCAACCAGACGACCCATATAAGTAGCACGAAGTGTCATTCACTGTACGGTTTTTCAGCAATAGCTTGGGACGGTTACATAATTTAACATAGCCCTCGAAAACACATTTTAACATTTATATACCTGATGTAGAAATGGAGTCGATGTGTAGCGATCCCAGTATGGACGTATAAGGCGTGAGGCCCTTTTGGAAGACACGACAGTTGTTGAGATAGGTATCATATTTATTCGTTAATATGTTAACAAATCCTAAATAACGAACATGCCGGTGTTATTACGACAGTTGGAAGATTCCAGTATGGACGTATATTTACATGGAAGAGTCATAATTGTTAACAAATCCCAAGATAGTAAAGTTATAATACGGTGTTATTATGAACATGCCAGTCACTACTAGAAAAAAAGGTGTTTTCCTACGGATAATAGCTACGAAAAATTTCCATAGCTAATTAGCTACGGAATGGCTACGGATTAGCTACAGAATTTGACGCCCTAATTTAGTAACGGAATAGCTATGGAATAACTACGGATTCAATTCCGTAGGTATTCCGTAGCTAATTAGCTACGGGATAGCTACGACATCACTACGGATGCTACTCCGTAGCCATTCTGTAGCTAATTAGCTTCGGAATAGCTACGGAATAGCTACGGATGTTAACCCGTAGCTATTCCGTAGCTAATTAGCTACAAAATGGCTACGGAATAGCTACAGATATAATATTAAACCATTAAATGAATAAAGGATCTCGAAGGTGCAAACGACTGTATCAACACTATTAGTATCCTTATATTTTTTTTTCTTTTCATAGCATTGGTCGACAGATAAGTGGAGAAAGAATTCAAAAATTGCTCAGCAGAACCGCAAAGTCGCAGATGCTAATGGGTCGACAGCTAGGCACACCGCGGGTAGTATAGGATTTGACGAGCATCGTAACAACTTAGTAAGTATCATAATTATAAATTTTATTATCTTATTTTTTTAACACTAACTATATCAACTATACTTTGTATTTTTATGTAGGAAAAGATGTTGGGTAAACCACCCACACAATTTGATGTTTTCATGAAGACGCATGGCACAGCTAAGGCAAAAAAAAGATATTTTGCGGGAGATCATGAAAATCTTGAATATTGCTCACTAACTGCCAAAGAAGCACAAGTAACTTATCTTTTATCATTTATTATCTATTTTGATGTCTTAGTATTTTTGTACATGACAATGATACTTTTTTGGTAATTTGTAGGAGATGTATCTACAGGAGATGGCCAAAAAACACGGAGAAGACTCTTCAAACCATAAAGATGATGCGAGTGTATGGGAGGAAATTCAACTTAGGAGAAAAGGAAAGAAGAAGGGTGATATCTATGGCATAGGAGCATCAGATATACATTTTGTGATTACTGGGACACCGTCTTCCCAATCCACCCAATCCACCCAATCGGATAGTACACAACAAGAGGTATGTTGTTATGGTTTAAATGTTAATTAGTATGTTGATAATATTGATATAATAAACTAAAGTACATTGCTAATATTGTTTAACTATTGCATTGTGTTGCCATTTTTTTAGGTTGATAGGTTACGTGCACAAGTTTCTACCATGGAACAACAGCAACAACAAATGAAAGAACAAATGGAAATGGTTATGAGGATGATGAATATGTCTGGAAATCAACCCCGTGCTCCCCCTGATAATCCACCTGAGGACAATTGATAAGTATTTTGGAACAATTTAGTTTGTAAACATTTGATATTATTTGTTTTGTTAAGTAGTGCTTACTTTTGTAAGATATTTTGGATATGGATTGGAATGTGTCAAACTTGGTATGACGGACGTTTTTTGGTGTATTTTATATGGTATTTGGGACAAATGTGAATTGAATGTGGTATTTGACAAAAAATTGGAAATTTTTAAATTAATTTTTTTTTTTTAAATAAAACGAAGTTAGCTACGGAATCGCTACGGATTTCCGTAACTATTTACTTTCGTAGCGATTCCGTAGCTATTTTGTTCCGTAGCTATTCCGTAGCTATTTTGTTCCGTAGCTATTCCGTAGCTATTTTGTTCCGTAGCTATTTGTAGCCGTAGCTATTCCGTAGCTATTTTCTTCCGTAGCTATATAGTGCCGTAAGTATTCCGTAGGAAATCCGTAACTATTTAATTTCGTAGCTATTCCGTAGCTATAGTAGCTACGGAATATTCCGTAGCTATTCCGTAGCGATTCTGTAGCTAATCCGTAGCTATAATTTAGCCACGGACCATTATGCTACAACCAATTTTCCGTAGCAATTCCGTAGCTATCCGCTTATAGCTACGGATTGTGCCGTAGCTATTGCACCAATTTTCTAGTAGTGGGTAGAGTCGACAATGAGTTTTCGTGGTAAAACTTTTGATTCATATGAAAGTGTTATAAATCCTAAATTACGGGAGATATTGAATATGCATAATTAGGTAGTGACTTACATATCCGCTTATAGCTACGGATTGTGCCGTAGCTATTGCACCAATTTTCTAGTAGTTGGTAGAGTCGACAATGAGTTTTCGTGGTAAAACTTTTGATTCATATGAAAGTGTTATAAATCCTAAATTACGGGAGATATTGAATATGCATAACTAGGTAGTGACTTACATATCCACTTATAGCTACGGATTGTGCCGTAGCTATTGCACCAATTTTCTAGTAGTGGGTAGAGTCGACAATGAGTTTTCGTGGTAAAACTTTTGATTCATATGAAAGTGTTATAAATCCTAAATTACGGGAGATATTGAATATGCATAATTAGGTAGTGACTTACATATTTAAGTCATTAGTAGTTATATTACGAAAATTTGATAATCAGAAAATAGTCAGTTTTAGAGTTTAACTTCGTGTGGATAAAACAAATTCTAAGGAAACTTCTAATCTGTTGAATAGGTGTTGGAAAATAGAAAACCGAGAAGTCATGGAAATCGAAGATATAATCCGGAATAAATCTGACGACTAGTCAAGTGAGTATATTAGGAAATAAATTATCAAGTGAAGTGGGATGAATATATGGAAGAGAAAGTACCCTATTGAAGTAAATTATGGAGAAAACGGATTATGACCATGAATTTTAGTGTTGAAATCTAATCATATGAGATCGTGGTGCAGAAAAGAGGTTGAATATTCGTGATCGTAGAAGTGAGACATGAAGTGAAAAGGCGGCTTCAAGCCAACTATAGAGTCGATTAGAATTTAAAAAAAAAAAAAAGTTGGAAGTAAATATGGAGCTTCAAAAAGAAAATTGGAAAATTAATTGGAGCTACGCCTCCTCAAGTTAATATTAAAATTTGATATTTCGACGTACTCATTGCTAGTACATGTGCATTTCAAAAACGGTTGAATATTCGTGATCGTGATACCCCACTTTGAATAAATTTCTGTGATGATAATGAGAGTTCCAAGAAACAAATATTGAAGTAAGTTCCCAAGAGAGGAAGCTTGAAATAGGTTATCAAGATAGGAACGTAGTGATAGTTTTATGAGGAGTGCCCATAAGAGGAACGTTGGATTAAGAGGCTGTTTGGCAGGATCTGAAATTTTAAGATCTGAATTTTTAAGAGGTCTGAATTTCTAAGAGGGTCTGAAATTTTAAGAGCTGAATGTTTAACTAGCTGTTTGGTTGAGACATCTGAATTGTTATGTTGAATTATAAAAATGACCATTTTACCCTTCTGTTTTATAAGAAAAAAAATTTAAACACCATATAATATCCAACTTTAGCATAAATCAAAATTAAATACAAATCCAAATAAAAAAAAAAATTTTTAAATCCACAAAATCATAGTAAAATCTGAATATGACTAGGTGTTTGGACTTGAGGTTGACTTATGTTGGTATTTAGAAGCATAAAACATCCATATTTATTTTGTATATGATGATATCAATTTATGAAAAGTTCCTGCCTTTTTCAATCAACCCAACTTCCTTAAACCCTTTAAAACCCTCTCACATACATAAACATCAAAATTTGTTGTAGCAGATGTCTTCCATTGATGAATAACTTCTCCCACCTTCTTCAAACATCCTAACATCGAATATGCAGAAAGTATAAAACCATAGTTTCTACTAAACATTTTCTGATTTGTCATTCTCAAAGACCCTAACATCAAATATGCAAAAAGTATACAAAACCATCCATTTTAAACAATATTTTACATATAAAAAACAAACTAGTTAGTCGTTGACACCAATTCCCATTTTTCCTAATTCCCCTTTCGCTATCTGTATTCAATCTCATAAATTTGCAACCATTTTAAAATTGATCCACAATTCTTATTCCTGCGATCTCAACCAAAATTCTCATACATTATAAACGAAATTGAATGTCTCTCAAGAAGGAGAAAATGCTTACGAGAATAGAATCAGTAAATCACAAACCCAATTTGTTCTCTATGAGATTCATGACACTATATGATTTTTTTAACACATTTCGTTGGGATCAGAAGCATAAAAAACCTTACCAAGAGCTATTATTGATGACTTTGAGTGAGCTAGATGGTGGCGCTCCCAACAACGTTGGCGGAGGCGGTGTCGCAGGAGGAAGCGGTGGCCAGCTGGTGGCTAAGGGGCTGGTGGAGTGTTGCAGATCGGAGATACAGTGGGAGGGAGCAAGGAGGCGTCGTGTGAAGTACGAATAAAAATCGGGAGAGAATGAGAAAGCTCTGATGTCGTCGGAGATGGCGGCGCAATCAGAGGCGGTGGATGGCTGATGTCGGAGGGGATAGCAGAGCTCGCATGATCGAAGATGCAGTGGGAAGGATGGGTCGGCGTTTGTGAAAGAAAGAGAAGAGGGAAATGAGTCGATTACAAGGGTAAAAGAGGAAGGCGCGTTCTGCTTTGTTAGTTCAGACATGTCCCATGATCTGAAAATTTAAGAGGCGTCTTGTAAATTAAGAGCAAAAATTTCAGATGTTATCAAACAGTCTGGATCTTAAAAATTAGGAGATTGCCTCTTAATTTTCCAATTAAGAGGCTACCAAACAAAGCCTAAGTTCCCAAGAGAAGAACATGATTATGAGTTTTTGTGAGAAGAATACAGATATTGGTTGTGACAATCGCAAAAATTAACCCCAAATAGCTAAATCGCAACAAGCAAAATGCAAGATTTCGAGTTCCAACGAGTAAGAAACATCAGTATAAATGGATAAAAACCTTAAAAATAAGTACGCAAAAAAGTTATGTGATCCTTAAGAAATAAAACCATGCATATTCCAAGAGTACGTAACCTCTCGATCCCGGAATTATAAACTTCGTGAAAATCCGATTCTATATAAATAAGATATGATTTTTATAAAATACGGTTAAATGAGTTACTATTGATTGTATCTAGGAGAAAATGGGCTTTGGTTGGAAATTGCAATACATGGATGTTAAATGGAATGTTATTATTGAATCTATCTAGGAACACATGGGATTTGGTTGGAAATTACATACATGGGTGTTAAACGGACTCTTATTCAGGGGCGAATACCAGATTTCATAGTAAAGATGTAACAAGAAATTTTAGTAGTTGCACAATAGTAGAAAACAAAATCTCAAAAATTTCGAAAAATTTTAGACTACGTTCAGAAAAGTTAGGGGTTTTTCGTGCTACTATGTGATCTATACTAGAAGCTACCCTGCTCTTATTGAGTGCATCTAGGACCAAATGGGCTTTGGTTGGAAATGACATGTAGGGATATATAGTGGGTCCATCTATTTGGACTCGTTTTATATTTTTAAAGGATCCTTTAATAATTACTTGTATTTTTTTTCTAAAATAAACTAATAATTATAAAATAATCATGAGAAGTCATTTAAAAATATAAAAAGTTAGAGTAATTAATAAGGACCTTACTAATAATTATAAAAGCTGCTCTTATTCATGCATGTAGGACCAAATGGGTTTTGGTTGGAAATGACATGTAGGGATATATAGTGGGTCCAGCTATTTGGACTCGTTTTATATTTTTAAAGGATCTTTTAATAATTACTTGTATTTTTTTTTCTAAAATAACTAATAATTATAAAAGCTGGACCTTATTAATTACTTTAACTTTTTATATTTTTAAATGACTTCTCATGATTATTTTATAATTTACTTTAAACAAAATTATAATTACATAATAAAATGGTTGAATATAAAGATTTGTTTGTAGAAAAAAATATCATTTTTCTAAAAAAAAGTATTAAGATAAAAATATATTTATTTTTTTTCAAATCTATAAAATAAAATATTTTAAATAAAAAAAATTAATTATTTTTTCTATTTTTAAATAAAAGGGAAGAATGAGATTTTTGGTGTGTATAGAATTTTATTTTAGATTGGTGTATGTTTGTGTACATATTTGAAACAATGGTCGTTATAGATATATGTACCGTCACTACATTTTCTATTAATAATACTTAGTTTTCATTTAAATATTTAGTATCATTTTATTTTTATTTTTTTTGGTTTATAAAAATATTAAAATATAGAAAAAATATTAAAACATATAAAAAACGTTCACACGTTATATTATTATTTGATTATAAAAGAATAAAATATATAATAAATAAAAAGTTAATAGTAGTTAAATGATAGGTACGAGTTTCAAAAAGAAATAGCTTTTAATAATAATAAATGCTATTGATATTATAAATATACGGAAATTTATACATAAAAAATCATTAATGATAAGTCCTCTAAGAAAATCTGGAATCCAATTAGTAAGACGGTATATAGTTGTCTTTCTCATCTTATTGTTCCATTCTATTCCTTTCAATAGATCTCTGAGCAAAGAGTATTGTAGCTGAAGGATTAAATGTGGAAACGTAAGAAGCGGTCGAGAAAAAACATTATAAAGGGATTAAACTTCGTTTGCATCAATTCTACAATATGTGGATGATGCAATTTGCATCGATGATGGCATGCTCAATCAGCTAAGAAAAAGGAAGTCTAAAGGCTATGAGCTATGACCTTATTAGAAAATGATAAATTGATTATATATCATTACATGGAGAAAATGGAGAATGAATTAGCATCATGGGTTATAAAGGAATTTTGTGAAAATGGAGAATGAATTAGCATCATGGGTTATAAAGGAATTTTGTGTTATATATATATATATATATATATATATATATATATATATATATATATATATATATATATATATATATATATATATATATATATATATATATATCTTTACTACTTATAAAAGAAATCTAACTATTTCTATAAATAGATTGAATATAATAATATTATTTTTTTAAGACGTACAAACGATTAAGCTAATATTACAAACAACCATTAATAAAATAATATTAAATTTTAAATTTGTTTTGATTCCTTATATTTCTCAGCAAAATCCTAATTTCATGGTCATTCAAAATTTAAAACCTTTTCATCCTAATACGCTTCAACAAATATCCTTTAAATGTTGCATTTGCAGCTGATTAAAATATCTCATAGCAGACGTGTGTTTGTTCTCTCCACCTTATAAACCCTGCTATAAATCCCACTGCCATGAAGTATTTCCCTTATAAACCCTAATCGTTTTTCTCCCTCTCTTAGACGAAGACAATGTGTTTTTTTTAAGAAAAAAAGTTTGAAAATATTCCAATTTCTCAAAAAAATTTACCCCAAATGCGAAACTGGGTAAAATTTTCCATTTTCCGAAGACTACAGGGATGCGAAATGAAAATTCTGCACTTTTGTCTTTTTATGACCCCATTTTGCGAAGTTGGACCACTTATATTATTTCTTGAAAAGATCAGGTGCCAAATGCGAAACTCTAAGCTTTCTTCCCCAATTCGCATTTATACATTAAAAACTTCGCATTTTCATTCAAATTCTTCGCATCTTGCATCCATCCGTCTTTGAGTTCATTCGCATTTCATCGCATTAACTGAGAAATTAATCAGTTGTCTCATATTCGCATTTCAGTTGTTTGAGAAACCCAGATACGAACCCAAATGCGAAACCCACTGATTTCAAATGCGAACCAACCAAAAATCATCAACCACGTACTTGTGTCACCAAATGCGAACTGAATATCACCATTAAATTCTCCTCGCATTCCATAGATGCGAACACAATCCAGATCTCCGACTCCAAGCTTGCGAAATCAAAATCAATTAACCTCAAACAAATCGTGAACTTCTTATGCGAACTGTTTTGACCCACAAAACCAAATGCGAACTCAATTGATGTCATATGCGAACTGATTTCATAGATGCGAACACAATTGATTTCATATGCGAATCCACATCCATCGATATGAAACCAATACCAGTTCCAAGCAATTAGTAGCAACAACCATCGATCCTCTAATTTTCAATTACTCAGCCTTCGCTTTTCATACAACCCGTCGACCCTGAAAAATCGATAAACACCAAATGTCTCATTTTTAGATCGATTTTCTGATTAAATGTCATATTTGAAGAATGATCGATTTTCTGATTAAATGACCCCATTTTGCGAAGTTGGACCACTTATATTATTTCTTGAAAAGATCAGGTGCCAAATGCGAAACTCTAAGCTTTCTTCCCCAATTCGCATTTATACATTAAAAACTTCGCATTTTCATTCAAATTCTTCGCATCTTGCATCCATCCGTCTTTGAGTTCATTCGCATTTCATCACATTAACTGAGAAATTAATCAATTGTCTCATATTCGCATTTCAGTTGTTTGAGAAACCCAGATACGAACCCAAATGCGAAACCCACTGATTTCAAATGCGAACCAACCAAAAATCATCAACCACGTACTTGTGTCACCAAATGCGAACTGAATATCACCATTAAATTCTCCTCGCATTCCATAGATGCGAACACAATCCAGATCTCCGACTCCAAGCTTGCGAAATCAAAATCAATTAACCTCAAACAAATCGTGAACTTCTTATGCGAACTGTTTTGACCCACAAAACCAAATGCGAACTCAATTGATGTCATATGCGAACTGATTTCATAGATGCGAACACAATTGATTTCATATGCGAATCCACATCCATCGATATGAAACCAATACCAGTTGCAAGCAATTAGTAGCAACCATCGATCCTCTAATTTTCAATTACTCAGCCTTCGCTTTTCATACAACCCGTCGACCCTGAAAAATCGATAAACACCAAATGTCTCATTTTTAGATCGATTTTCTGATTAAATGTCATATTTGAAGAATGATCGATTTTCTGATTAAATGACCCCATTTTGCGAAGTTGGACCACTTATATTATTTCTTGAAAAGATCAGGTGCCAAATGCGAAACTCTAAGCTTTCTTCCCCAATTCGCATTTATACATTAAAAACTTCGCATTTTCATTCAAATTCTTCGCATCTTGCATCCATCCGTCTTTGAGTTCATTCGCATTTCATCGCATTAACTGAGAAATTAATCAGTTGTCTCATATTCGCATTTCAGTTGTTTGAGAAACCCAGATACGAACCCAAATGCGAAACCCACTGATTTCAAATGCGAACCAACCAAAAATCATCAACCACGTACTTGTGTCACCAAATGCGAACTGAATATCACCATTAAATTCTCCTCGCATTCCATAGATGCGAACACAATCCAGATCTCCGACTCCAAGCTTGCGAAATCAAAATCAATTAACCTCAAACAAATCGTGAACTTCTTATGCGAACTGTTTTGACCCACAAAACCAAATGCGAACTCAATTGATGTCATATGCGAACTGATTTCATAGATGCGAACACAATTGATTTCATATGCGAATCCACATCCATCGATATGAAACCAATACCAGTTGCAAGCAATTAGTAGCAACCATCGATCCTCTAATTTTCAATTACTCAGCCTTCGCTTTTCATACAACCCGTCGACCCTGAAAAATCGATAAACACCAAATGTCTCATTTTTAGATCGATTTTCTGATTAAATGTCATATTTGAAGAATGATCGATTTTCTGATTAAATGACCCCATTTTGCGAAGTTGGACCACTTATATTATTTCTTGAAAAGATCAGGTGCCAAATGCGAAACTCTAAGCTTTCTTCCCCAATTCGCATTTATACATTAAAAACTTCGCATTTTCATTCAAATTCTTCGCATCTTGCATCCATCCGTCTTTGAGTTCATTCGCATTTCATCGCATTAACTGAGAAATTAATCAGTTGTCTCATATTCGCATTTCAGTTGTTTGAGAAACCCAGATACGAACCCAAATGCGAAACCCACTGATTTCAAATGCGAACCAACCAAAAATCATCAACCACGTACTTGTGTCACCAAATGCGAACTGAATATCACCATTAAATTCTCCTCGCATTCCATAGATGCGAACACAATCCAGATCTCCGACTCCAAGCTTGCGAAATCAAAATCAATTAACCTCAAACAAATCGTGAACTTCTTATGCGAACTGTTTTGACCCACAAAACCAAATGCGAACTCAATTGATGTCATATGCGAACTGATTTCATAGATGCGAACACAATTGATTTCATATGCGAATCCACATCCATCGATATGAAACCAATACCAGTTGCAAGCAATTAGTAGCAACCATCGATCCTCTAATTTTCAATTACTCAGCCTTCGCTTTTCATACAACCCGTCGACCCTGAAAAATCGATAAACACCAAATGTCTCATTTTTAGATCGATTTTCTGATTAAATGTCATATTTGAAGAATGATCGATTTTCTGATTAAATGACCCCATTTTGCGAAGTTGGACCACTTATATTATTTCTTGAAAAGATCAGGTGCCAAATGCGAAACTCTAAGCTTTCTTCCCCAATTCGCATTTATACATTAAAAACTTCGCATTTTCATTCAAATTCTTCGCATCTTGCATCCATCCGTCTTTGAGTTCATTCGCATTTCATCGCATTAACTGAGAAATTAATCAATTGTCTCATATTCGCATTTCAGTTGTTTGAGAAACCCAGATACGAAGCCAAATGCGAAACCCACTAATTTCAAATGCGAACCAACCAAAAATCATCAACCACGTACTTGTGTCACCAAATGCGAACTGAATATCACCATTAAATTCTCCTCGCATTCTATAGATGCGAACACAATCCAGATCTCCGACTCCAAGCTTGCGAAATCAAAATCAATTAACCTCAAACAAATCGTGAACTTCTTATGCGAACTGTTTTGACCCACAAAACCAAATGCGAACTCAATTGATGTCATATGCGAACTGATTTCATAGATGCGAACACAATTGATTTCATATGCGAATCCACATCCATCGATATGAAACCAATACCAGTTACAAGCAATTAGTAGCAACCATCGATCCTCTAATGAGGAAACAGTTTCCTATTCGATTGTGTTTTGCAATGACAATCAATAAAGCTCAGGGACAAACAATTCCATATGTAGGTATCTATCTTCCAGAACCAGTATTCTCGCATGGACAACTTTATGTTGCATTGTCCAGAGGGGTTTCACGTTGCAATACAAAAGTATTAGTAAAGCCTAACGAAAATTCAAAAGGTGATGGGGTTTATACAGCAAATGTGGTGTATAAAGAAGTATTGCACGATTAATATTTTGTGTCGTCTTGACTGGTTGCTTTTTATTGGTTATTTGATGCATGATGTAACAAATAACACCATAGTTTGATTATATTGTCTTCAACATGTACTTTTTTTTAACATAACAATTTTGTAATGGAAACATATCACCGAAAGAACTCACGTGCCCCGCCGCTTTGCGCGGGTAGACGGCTAGTATATATATATATATATATATATATATATATATATATATATATATATATATATATATATATATATATATATATATATATATCTTCCTATTGTATCTTTTTTGGTGCAACTCCAACATGCCATTTAGTTGATGACTGATTGAAACATGGGGGCGGGTAATAAGGTGGCTAGATTAGGGCAGGAGCATAATTAAAAAGTCTAAGAAAATACTCAATTTGGTGAAAAGTCAAAGTGGAGCGTCAAATGATTTAAGATGTTTGAGAGAAAGAGATAGGTTCATAATAGTAAGGTTGAAGACATTTAGAGGCATGGGCATAAACACAACGTCGATGATGCATATGCTCCTCAATGGTGGTTGTTAGAGAACATAGAAACAAAGGAGGAGGAGGAGGAGGAGGAGGGGGGTGGGGGTTGTTAATCTTATTGGGAAAGGCAGAGAGGAGTGGCGAAGAGGGTGCTTTGGTGGGTCGATGTTTGGGTACCTTTCTAATATTTTATTTTCATAAAACATAAAAAATCAAATTAACTAAGGATGAAATTTCAATTTGAAGTGCCCTTAACGGTTTATGTCAATTTGAACAAGGCTTCATATACAATAAAAATTTCTTAAATGACGAAATTTACTTACTGAAACTATTTTGGACTTTAGTCAAAGAAAACTACAAACCATAGGGACCATTTTTACCGTTTACTCTCTAAATATTGGTACTAATATAAAAGATAAGACCAATCTAGCTAGCTAGAGAAACACATGTAAATGATATATTGGAAGTAATTGTCTATTAAAACAATCTTTTTTGCTGGTAAGTTTCAACAAGAAAATGTATAAAATGTTTAAAAAAACCAAGAAAGCTTACATCTTTATCTAATTAAATGAAACTCATATTAAAAATCTAATAAATCATTACATATTTTATTAAATAACATGTTATTTTTCTTTCATTATATTTATTCACAAATATATATATTTGGAGCTTAAAATTAATACAGATCCATTACTATAACTTTGGCACAAAATTTCATTTCCTTCTCTATTTTTGTGTGGAATGGATGGGGCTCTTTAATTCCAATGGAGTTTTCTAAAAGCACATTCTCACTGATTTTGCAGTTGTTGTAATAGAATAGAAGCTTGTATGCTAATGCATGCTATACATCCATCACTAGCTTTGGCAATACATTTACCCTGGCTGTTACGGGTAACATTAAAAAACTTGCCTTCATGTCCCACTAAAAAGCCGAGTCTCTTCAACTGCCTTATGGTTAAACCTTATTTCTTCAGCCAACCGATGGGGCCTCCAATGGACTGCTCATTATTTCCTTGGATAACACATCATCAATTCGAGACTATTCATATATAATGATAGTTATAGATATGTGACATCTAGTAAATAGTATCTAATTAAGTATGTACTGTTGCATGGGTTAAACTTAAATGTTGCATTTTTTCAGGAATAAAGTTGCTCAAGTTCTATGTGACATAATGAATATACAATTTCTTTTTGTTGTTCGTGAAGCTGAGAGTCTTAGGTTGCCATTGATACCATTGTTTTTGCATTATAACGAGAGTAACAATGCGTTGGCATTGGGACAAGGAGTTAATTATGTGGTGGTGTCAACGACAGCATTGGATACATATTTTCATGAACCAACAGGGACTATTAATCCTACATCCAATGTATCTTTAGGAATTCAATCACTATTAGAAAACTGGGACAATAGCTATGGCACAATCGGTAGGTATCCCGTTGATATAATAGATACGAGGTGATACCTAGGGATTAGCTCCAAAAAAACCATGTAGCATAAATGTTTGTGGGAAATTTATACCTATGGATTTGCTATGGACTAGCTACGGAATTGCTACCACTTATTTCATAGGTATAATACCTACATATTAGCAATGTATGAATTGCAACAGAATTACGGATTGCCAATGGGTGACTAAAATTGACTATTTTCCTTTGGAATAGCTACAAAAAGACATGGCTATGGATTTCATACGGATTACCCATGCGAGTCGAGTTTGACCAAAATTAACTTTTTTCCTACAGAATAGCTACGGAATTGTTTCGCTACAGATTTCCTACGAATTAATGTCGTAATTCAAGTTTGACTAGAATTGATTTTTTTCCTATAGAATACCTACTTGCCTGTTTAGCAACGGATTTTTGTAGCTAATTTCGTTTTATCAAAAATAATTTTTTAAAACTTTAAAAATTTTCATTTTTTGTCAAATACCATATATCAATTCAATTTTTCCCAAATAAAATACAAAATACACCAAAAAATTTCCCTAATACAAACTTTGACACACTCCATTCCATTGTCCCAAATATCATATAAATTAAGCACTAACAAAACAAACAAACAATACAAGTGTTTACAAATTCAATTGTTCCATAATACTTATCAATTGTCCTCATGTGGATCATTGACGGTTCGACAGGGTTGTTTTCCAAACATATTTATAATCATTATAACCATTTCCATTTTTTCTTTCATTTGTTGTCAATCTTGTTCCATGATAGAAACTTGCGTACACAACCTATCAACCAAAAAAATGTAACACAATTCAATACTTAAACAATAATAGCAATGTGCTTTAGTTCATTATAACAATAGATTTTATTTTATGATTATAGCAATACACTTAACTTTTAAAGCATAATAGCAATGTATATTTATTTATTATCAATTTAATCCATATCATCAACAAACTACCAAACTATTAACCATAATAGGAACATACTTTTGTTTATTGTCCATTTAATCAATATTATCACCAAACTACCTATGTTTTAACCATAATAGCAACATACTTTTGTTTATTACCAATTTAATCAATATTATGAAGAAACTACCTAACTTTTAACCTTTAAAGCAACGTACTTTTGTTTAATATCAATTTAATCAATATTATCAACAAACTCCCTAACTTTTAACCATATTAGCAACGTACTTTTGTTTATTATCAATTTAATCAATATTATAAACAAACTACCTAACTTTTATCCATTAAAGCAATGTAATTTTGTTTATTGTCAATTTAATCAATTTTATCAACAAACTACCTAACTTTTAACCATAATAGTAACATACATTTTTTTTATTATCAATTTAATCGATATTATCAACAAGTTACTTAACTTTTAACCATAATATAAATGTACTTTTGTTTAATATGAATTTAATCAATATTATAAACAAACCTCTTGTAAGGTACTATCCGACTGGGTGGACTGGGTGAAGTTGGAAGATGGTGTCCCAAAAACCAAAAAATGTATATCTGATGCTCCTCTCCCATAGGTAGCACCCTTATTTTTCATTTTCTTCTAATTTGGATTTTCTCCCGTACATCTATATCATCCTTATGGTTTACAGGATCTTCACCATATTTGTTGACCAACCCCTACACATACGCCTCCTACAAATTACCAAACCTACACAATTGTCACATACAATAAAAAAAAATTAGACAATCAATATAGATAAATGATAAAGATAAGTTACTTGTGCTTCTTTGGCCATCTGTGAGCAACATTCAAGATATTCATGATTTGCCTTAAAATATTTTTTCTTCGACTTAGTAGCACCATGTGTCTTCATGAAAACATCATACTATTTGTGTGGTTTACAAATCAATGTTTCCTACATAAAAGACAAAGTACAATTAGTGTAGTTATTGTTACAAAAAATAAGAATAATAAAATTTATAATTATGATACTTACTAAGTTTTGACGGTGTTGGTCAAATCTTATACTACCCACAGTGTTCCTTGTTGTTGACCCATTAGAATCTATGGTGTTGTAAATTTGCTGAGCGATTTTTGAATTCTTTTTCCACTTATATGTGGACCAATGTTATTAAAAGAAAAAAAATATAAGTATAATAATATAATAAGAAATTAAAAGGTAAACAAAAAGATAATAATGTATAGTATATGTTACATCGCACAAATGTTGCCACGCAATCTCCGGTACGGGTTCGAGGCTATAGTTATGCTTCCCATCATAGTAACTACAAAACCTTGGGGGAGGTGTTTCCCGCCATTTGGTGCCATGTTGGAGTATTGTCTCCTCAAACCTTTTATCCTATCTCTGTATGTATCCTTGAGGACCCACTTGAATGCATCAAATATGTTCTCATGAATTTCATCTGTACTTAGTCTAGTTTGTAAAAAAAGTAAATTCAAAAATACAAAATAAAAAACAAATGAGTATGATATACACTAATAAGTATTTAATATATTACCTCGAATAATTTCCTTGTGTCATACACCTACACCTATATCAACATCATAAATCAGAGTTGGTTTATCGGGATCTTAAATACAACAATGACCTATCAGAACCTGCAAGGGAGACATGTACTCTCCGTTAAAAATACACTACAAATATTTCATATATTGTTACAATTTATGTAAACTACATACATAATTAAAATAAAATAAATGGCAGAAACAATCAATATAGTTTAATGAAAAAGGTAAATAAAATAGATTGTATAGTAAGTAGTAACTATCAATGGATTAATATAATGAATTTAATGAATATGGAGTACGAATGTGTTCAGCTCGGTTTAGGGTATGGTACCGGTAATGACCAAAAGCGGGGTGTTGGGTACTTTATTTTTAAAAATGAATGGTCTATTTGGTAAATAATGATTATGTGAATAATGAATCTATTTAATTTAACTAACTTTATGTAATAATCATCCAAAAAAGCCTATAACATCATGAATGCAGAAAAGTAAATAACGCATTAAACCTCGTAGAGTCAGAGCACTTACGATGATTATTCAGTCAAATTTAATCTCACAACTTAGGAGTGCTCAACTCGAGGCTTTAATGGAAGGAAACGTTATAAAAGAATGCCTTAGATGAATGGAAAGAAAAATCAAAATTAAGGATGATGGAATGGGATATTTCATGAACCGAGTATGGGTTCCAAAATTTGGAGAGGTCAAGGAACTAGTTCTAAATGAGGCTCATAGGACTAGATACTCCACTCTTCCAGGAACAAAAAAATATGTATTTGGATCTAAAAGCCCTTTATTGGTGGCTAAACATGAAGGCTAAGATTATGAACTACGTAGGTAAATGCCTAACATATTCCAAGGTCAAGGCATAACATCAATGTCCCTTAGGATAGTTGTAGCAACTAGAGATCCCTAAGTGGAAGTGGGAGCAGTTCGTAATGGACTTTGCTACCAAATTACAAAAGACCACTACTGGTTATGACAATATATGAGTAGTTGTCAATTAATAAACCAAGTATGTCCACTTTATACAAATAAAAGAGATAGATAAGAAGGAGAAGCTGACCAGAACGTACCTTAGAGAAATCATTAATAATGAATAGGGTACCTTTATCTATTATCTCTGAAAAAGATGGCATATTTACCTCTTGATTTCGGAAAAGTTTGCAAAAGTTCCTTGGTACGCTCCTGGATATAAGTACAACCTATCATCCGAAAAACATTGGTAAAACCGAAAGGACCATCCAAACTCTAGAAGACATGTTGTTGGAGCATAGACATGCTCTACAAATAATGAGTGATAGTTAGGTTGTATTTTTTTTTTCCTTTATTGTATTATTGGTGTATTTTCTCTCCCTAATATATACTGGGAGAGGTGGTCACTTTTCAGGTATGCACCTTTTTCACAATGTAACCCTAGAGAGAGAATTGGTGGGATCTCTCCCCACCAAGGGAGAATTTTTCTCTCATGTTCTTAATTTTTTATCTCTCTTTTATTTCTTATCTTTCTAAAAATTCTCATCATATGTTCTTCATGGTTATATTTTCATACATGATAAATTTTGAGATATCTTCTCTTCCGCATCCACCGTTAATATACAAATGGGTTCTATCACATGCTCATAGCATGTGTGGTAGATTTCAAAAAATGCTTGGAGTACTCACCTTCCTTAGGTTAATTTGTCATACAATAATTGCTATCACACGAGCATCAAAGCAGCATCGTTCGAAGTGCTATACGACCAAAACTGTCGATCTTACATTTGTTGAACATAAGTTGATGATACCCAACTAGACAAGTAATTCACAGGGGATACGCTATTAACAATCCCATAGATTATCGATGAGACGACTAGAATGATAGTGCAGATCAGAGAACACATGAAAGAGGCATGTAATCGTTAGAAGAGCTATGCTGATATGAGGTGTAAAACCCTAGAGTTCGAAGTCACAGATAGGGTGATGCACCAGATATCTCCTTGGAAAGGAGTTAAATGGTTAGGAAATATGAGTAAAATGAATCAGAGGGACATAGGACCATTCAAAATCCTCGAAAGGATGTGTCCAATTGCATATCGACTTAGGTTACCCCCAGAGCTTAATAATGTGCATGGCGTCTTCCGTGTGTCTAATCTTAAGAATTTATTTTCCAACGAAACACTTTTCATTCCCCATGTTGAAATTCAGATTAACCCTTAACGGGCCTTCATTGAAGATCCAATCGAAATAAAGGACAGAGAGGTCAACTGACACAAGCAGAGTTGGATTCCCATTGTGAAGGTACGATGGAACTCAAAGATAGAACTAGAGTACACATAGGAACGAGATGACTAGATGAAGGACAAGTACCCTTACTTGTTCGAAAGAAGCCCGATGACAAGATAAAATTTCAGGATGAAATTTCCTAATCATGGGGAGACTGTGACAACCGAGAGATTTATGTCATTGATCACCATTAAGAAAGAGTAGGATAATAGATGTAATAGGTTAGTATTATAATATTTTATTTTTGTATAATAAGAATATAATCCGCCATTACATTTATTTGTTAAAACATATATTAGTCTAAAAAATCAGCGTTCAAAAAGTTGAACCATTTTCTAAGTTGTTTAACATAATTTGATACTACACATTAGCGTGATATAAAGGATAAAAGATTCATAAAAATCTGACTCCAAATGAAAGAGTATTGGATTTTATTGAAATTAAAATCAACCACGCAATTAAAAATTAATTATGCCAAAATGGTACTTAGAGATTGGTTGAGTTTTGTGTAACATTTGTAATTTAGCTAAATTACATTTCTAACTCTTATTTGTGAGACTTGTTTTCAAATTGGCCCATAATGACATTTGTGTAATTATTTGGGCGAAGCACGCATATGCTGGGTGTGCATTGCCTATGCTGAATGTACGTGCCAAAATCCCAAACCCTAATTTTTAGGGTTTGGACCCTATATTAACATCCTTAACTATTAAGACTTCTTTCCTTCTTCTGCCTCCAAGCCCCATTTTAACCCCTTTACAAATTGTAATAAATTTGAGAGCCTCTTGATCCGTCTGTGTGTTTTAGTGATCTTGATGGAAAGAGAAAGAAGAGGATACCATCTTGGAAGAGTGGAACACTTTTGATCCAGAATCACATCGTCAATTGACACTATTTTAAGGTAAGCTATAAACCTGATGAAGTGTTGACTAGATCTTGTTCAGTTATGGATTTGTGCTCTTTTAGTCCCATAATATTGGTATTATGAATATGGGTTACTCCAACTCATGTAAGTTGTCTTTTCAGACTTTTTGATGTGTTTAGAAGCATAAAAGTGTGATCTTGGCTATTAGTTTCCTTCCATGCATGAACTAAAATGTCTTAATGAGTTAAGAAGTTAGAGTTTTTGGTATTGAGCACTTAATAAACACACATGACCATAAAGTTGGAAAATTTACTATTGGGGTTCGAAGGTTATGATGTGTCGAAGTTTTCTAAGTTGTTTCTAATGTCGAATACTTGAGCGAATGTTATTTTAAGGACTTACTTTTTAGTTTCGAAGCTTATGTGTCGCAAGTCCTTATACTTCTTGTGCTTTCAGTTTTCCCTATATATATATATATATATATATATATATATATATATATATATATATGTATGTATGTATACATATGTATGTGTGTGTATATATATATATATATATATATATATATATATATATATATATGGAAAGGATACTGTTAGGGGTTAAGAACACTTTTCTGATTGTAATCGTTTTTCTCTCAACCTCTTGTATTCAACTGCCACAGCAATAACAACGTGCTAAACAAATTATATTTAGATTACATGTTCAAATCGTTTAATACTCTGATTTTGTTTTAAAACTCGATTCAATCATCCCTAAAATTCGTATCAGAGCAGGAATCAAACATATTTAGATCTGATTTTCACTTGTTTGAAAAGTATTTTTGAATCTTGTTCTTAGATTCAAAAGTTTCTGCACTTTTGATACTAAAAATCTCTGTAGATCTTCAGTTTTGATTGATTCTGCACTCCAATTGAATATTCGAGTGTTCGTAGTTTAGTTACTGTTTGATTCATCTCACTAATCTCAAGTTTCTCAAGCTTTTTCCTAAATTTCGTCCATACATCCATGGCGAATTTCAATATGAATACTATGACATCTTATTCTAATCTGATAGGATCTTCCACTAAGATTCCTATGCTCATTCAAGAATTCTATGATCAATGGGCAGACCGAATGGAGGATTATTTGAATGGTATTGATGAGGAGCTATGGAAATGTATTACTGATGATGTTATTTCACCTTCTTCTATTGGAAGCATTGGCACTTCTTCAACTACTCAAACTGTTGCTGAAATGTCTAAAAAATTGGAGAAGAATGAGAAGAAATGCATAAGAGAGCTTCGTGGTGCTCTTCCTCCCATGGTCTACAATCATGTTCATACCTACAAAACCTCAAAACAGATCAGGAATACACTGAAGGGAAAATACTAGGGTAGTGAGAAGACCAAAATCATTTCAGTTAAGGAATGTATGATTGAATTTAGAGAATTCAAACAAAAAGATGGAGAAATGATCGAATTGTATTACGACCGTCTGAATGAGCTCATTTAGAAGTGCACAAGGTATGGAATCTCAAGGACTAACATGGAATGAAACCTTATTTTCAAAATGGGACTTCGCAAATAATGGAGGAATGTGAGTTTGATGATAAAAACACAATATGGCTTCAATTTTTCAACTTTGAATGATCTTTATAACCAACTAAAAACTCGTGAAGCAAAAGTGAATGAAATGGCTGAAGAGTCAAGGATCAATTTGGGTGGTCCTTTAGCTTTGGTGTCCAAGGTATCTGGTAGAGAAAGTGAGAAGATAGTTGCTGAGAAGGAAGGTTCTGATGAAGAAGGTCTTATAGTTAATTCGGATGATGAAGTTGTTGCTTTTTACTCCAACAATAAGGTAAAGAAATTTTAAAAGAAGTCGTTTAATGTGAAGGTAAAGACTGGGGAAGTGAAGGGAAGTTGTTCTTAGAAGGTCAGTGAAGAAAAGAGGTTTGAGAAGAAAGAGGCTAAGGTTGAGGATTCGAAATAAGAGAAGAAGCTTAAGGGAGATTCGGGAAATGATTGTCATTACTTTCATGGTGAAAATCACATGGCTAATGATTGTATGCTGAGGAAGAAAGAAGAAAAGAAAAATAAAGTTAAGGATGAGGCATACTATTCTAAGAAGCTAGAGGAATTAAGGAAGAAGTCGAAGAATCTTTCACTGGTGGCTTGAGGAGAAGATGAGAATGAGGGAAAGTATCATATATGATCTTCGGGCTCTGTCATTAATATCACATCATTAAATAAGGGTAAAGAAAAATGTCTTGATTCAAATGTTAAAATTGACATCTACTTCGAAAGTTTTTTATTATGATCATGTAACTGTAGAAGATTGTCATACAGACAGTGACAATGAAGAAGATGTATCAAATGAGACAATTTTTCCAATGGTTTCGAAAGAAACCACTATTCCAAGAATTGTTGAAAACCAAGTGTATGAAGAGACACATAAATTTGACAAAATCATGAAAGAAAAAGTTTCTCACTATCTTGAACCTAATTATGTGGTTTATCCAAACTTCAAATGCACGGATGATGTCATTTTTCCAAATCAAGTTTCCGTTACAAAGGGTAATGGAGAAAGTGTAAGACCACAAATAACGAAACTGGTTGAAGAGGATAATAAGAAAGCTTCGAAGGAAGGCTTCTTTTCAAATCAAAGCACAATTGAAAACAACCTTACCAAAAATTCTTACACTTTTCAACTCCAAAAGCCAAGTCGAACTTGGATAGTTAAAACTGAAATGTCAAAAGTTGAAAAACAAACAAACAACAAAGTTTCAGAAACACCATTTGAAAAATAAAGTTAAGGATAAGGCATACTATTCTAAGAAGCTAGAGGAATTAAGGAAGAAGTCGAAGAATCTTTCACTGGTGGCTTGAGGAGAAGATGAGAATGAGGGAAAGTATCATATATGATCTTCGGGCTCTGTCATTAATATCACATCATTAAATAAGGGTAAAGAAAAATGTCTTGATTCAAATGTTAAAATTGACATCTACTTCAAAAGTTTTTTATTATGATCATGTAACTGTAGAAGATTGTCATACAGACAGTGACAATGAAGAAGATGTATCAAATGAGACAATTTTTCCAATGGTTTCGAAAGAAACCACTATTCCAAGAATTGTTGAAAACCAAGTGTATGAAGAGACACATAAATTTGACAAAATCATGAAAGAAAAAGTTTCTCACTATCTTGAACCTAATTATGTGGTTTATCCAAACTTCAAATGCACGGATGATGTCATTTTTCCAAATCAAGTTTCCGTTACAAAGGGTAATGGAGAAAGTGTAAGACCACAAATAACGAAACTGGTTGAAGAGGATAATAAGAAAGCTTCGAAGGAAGGCTTCTTTTCAAATCAAAGCACAATTGAAAACAACCTTACCAAAAATTCTTACACTTTTCAACTCCAAAAGCCAAGTCGAACTTGAATAGTTAAAACTGAAATGTCAAAAGTAGAAAAACAAACAAACAACAAAGTTTCAGAAACACCATTTGAAAAAGGTCAAATTCAAAAAGAAAATGTTCAAAAGATTGCAAAAGAAAATAGAATTTCAATGAACAAGGCACGAAACAAAGCTTATTAGAAGAATTATGTGTCCAAAAAGAAACAACAAAATCTTTCCTCTAAAACATTTGAAACCAAAAAGTTTGAAAACAAAAAGTTTGAATATGTTAAGACAAAAACTCAAAGTATCTCTTTTGTTGAAAATAAACAAGTTTTCAAATCAACACGATCAAAGAATGAGTTTTCTAAAAACAAGGAACCAATTTCAAACTTGAGTAACAAATCTAATGTTCAAACTTCTTATCATGAAAGTTATGTGAACAATCAACAAACAAAGAGTGTTGGTAATAATTCTCAAAATAAATGGTTTTCACAAAATATTTTTCAAAGAAGAGATTTTAAATCGAATGAAAAAAAGAGTTATCATCGAGTTCCACATCACCTAAATCTTCGAATTTTCAAAAAGTTTTTCCAAGAAATAATGATGGCTATCAAAACAGGTTTCAAAATCGATATACCCCTTTAGTTTCAATGAAATAGCCAACATGACATTATGAGACATTAAAAGTTCAAAGAAAAAGAAACGAACCTTTCAAGCTTGATCCAACTCCTTTTCCAAACCCATCCTTAAAACAAACAGTAAAGGCTTCATAAGTTAAAGGAAAAACGAGTGTGAAAAACTTCAATCACTGGTACGAAGGAAAGGGAGGAAACTTTCAGTCTGGGAAATTCTATCAAGAACAAATTAAGGATGCATATGAGAACTATCTGAATAAATCATCGAATGGTAGTTTATCTTCGAAAGATTCAACTGATTTTGTTCAAAAGCGGTGAGCAGTTTCGACAGAAAACGTTATTAAGAAAGAAACCAAGAAGTATGAGGCGAAGGTTAAAGTTGATTTTAAACCTTCGAATGATTACATACTTGTACCCTTACATAATGAAGTGGACTTAATTGATAGTGTCAAATCTATAGTACGTAATTAGTTAATATTTTCATCTTTACATCAACCATTTTGTTCTAATAATCAAGGACCTAAACAGCCTTGGGGACCTAAATTCTTTAATTGATTGCAGGTTTTGTGTGACAAGCAATATGATGACAAATGGTATATCGACAGTGGTTGCTCTTGTCACATGACTAAGAAGACGGAATTTCTGCAAGATTATAGAACTTTAGAAAATGCTGGTGTGGTGAAATTAACAAATGAAAATTGCAAAGTCAAATGTTATGGCAAGTTTACTAATAGGAAGTTCGCAGTCAAAAGACTTGCCTATGTCGAAGGTTTATAACACAATTTGATCAGTGTTTCACAACTTTTTTGTGGGCACTGGTAATCAAGTTGTCTTTAAAGAAGAAGGAAGTGTCATATCAAACATTGACACAAAAGAAGTGCTTATTAAGTCAAAGCGGCATGGCGATATGTTTACACTTGACATAAAACCCATTGTTGGTGTTCCTTCTATTTGTTTACTTTTGAAGGCATCATCTGATATCAGTTGGCTAACGCATCAAAGATTATGTAACGACCGTTTTTCTGGGCTTGTCATTAATAGCAATGTAATAGTCTAGGTTAACCTTTGTAACCCATTTTGAAATAATAAGAATGTATTATTTGAGTATTATGTGTTTTATGCTTAATTGCTTAATTGCGTGGCTTAAATGAATTAAGGATAAAAATATGAGTTAAAATGAAATATTAGATAAGTACGATATCGATACATGAAGACATAGTGGTCGTAACGAGCTTTCCGAATATATAAAGAATGCTGAAATCTGAGTTATAACGAAGAAGTTATGACCTGTCGAAGTTTCGCGACAGAACCGATACGACACAACGCGACGTAAATAGTGAATTTACGATAGAGCGATATTTAGCCTTAGTAATGTAAACGAAAGTTGTAGAGCTTAGTATCACCTACACGCGGATATAAAGAACATCGAAAATGGAGTTTGTATGAGGAAGATATAAATTTCTGAAGTTTTTAAATAATATTTATTTATTTAATCTTTAATTCGGATAATATCCGAAGGAGCCATTAATCTAATCCAAAGGGTACGCCCCACGTAACCTTTAAGTACGGCCAGCGTACCTCGGTCTTATGTGGTCCGAGAGAGAGCAACGATCAACCACTGAAACCTTGCCACATGATTTTCCTATTCGAACTACGCCCAGTGTAGTGCTTCGTACGCCCAACGTACGTGCGAGGCTCAGCCTCTATAAAAGGCATGCGAGGGCAGCCGAATTTTTTTTTTTTTCCAAAATCTATTCTCTCTCTCCAGTGTTTTCTTGATTTACGTTCAACTTATACCCCGAAGCCCAAGTATCATTCCCGAGCTCCTAAGCAAGTCCCGAAGCCCCGAGGATCCCAAGAAGTAAAATTCTCAAGCCAAAGCTCTGCCCGCGAGAAGCCAATTTTTGTGAAGATCTTCCAAATCCACCGAAGAATACTATTTCTACAAGCCGTAGTGCTGTCCGATCATCTTCTGATCAAGTGAGTGTGTAGTTACTTTCTTCTAACACATAATTATGAAGTATTTTATATAAAATATGTGTTATCTGTATATTTTGTTGTTATATGTGTGAATGTATATTGACTTTCTTCTATCTCATAGATATGATTTGTTCTCTATGAAATATGTGTTATGTGTATGTGTCTCATCTGTTGTTTGGAATATGTATTGAATAAGAATGCTACAAAGGTTTTAAACTATGTATAAAAATATTTTTTTATCTACAAATATGTTGGGTAGAACATGGGTAGATAGTTGATGTGTGATAAACAGATGAGAGGCATCGATGTTGTTGTTGACCTAGTCATTTAGCGGAGTATGGATGACGACCAAGGAACTCTTTCTAGAAAGTCCTGTGGAACGCTAGCAGTTCATAACCTGTAGGTGTTGTGAACGATGTGTTCACCGATGTACTCAATCCCCCTCATGGTTGCCTTTAGGACATCTATTGTTAAGGAAACCCATTTGCAGTAATGTCCGTCCCGATGAAAATCCTAGATTAGGTCCCTGGTAATAGATGATGTTTTACAGACTTAAAGTGAGGATAACGGGAATGGGTAATCGGGTTGTTGTTGGTTGGTGAAATTAAATATAATTATTTATTGTGGGTTGAAAACCCTATATGCTCACCAGGCTCCCAAGCTTGACCCACTCAGTTTATTTGTATTACATGTAGTGGCAGGAGGGCATAAGATGGATGAATCATCAAGTTATTTTGTTTATAAGCATGTATATGTATATAACTGTTGTATAGCTTGTAATATGTCGTTTATGCTTTTTGGTCTGTATCGGAACACGACATCACGACTTTTGATTATATAATGAAAATACATTTCTTGATGAAATGATTTGATAAATTTATTTTATCATATTTTGTTTTGGGAACAAACTCCTAAACTGTTTTAATCAAAGGATTTCTCTGAATATATTATAATAGCATAAATGAAACCAGTCTTTTCTGGACGTGATTTTGGGGATGTCACAGATTGTCTCACCTGAACTTTAAAAATTTGAACAAATTGGTGGTAAAGGATCTGGTTCAAGGCTTACCAGTACTTAAATTTGATAATGATTCATTGTGTGCAGTCTGCGAACAAGGGAAACAACATCGACAAGGTCATCCGATTATGATAGATTCGAAGATCATTGAACCTCTAGAACTTCTTCATATTGACTTATGTGGACCTTTGATTGTCACACCCCAAAACCGAGAACGGCGGAAACATTCTGGGGTGGAGAACGTCATGTAATGTATCATAACAGTGCAAAGTAGTAAACAAGCAACAACAACATCCATTGCATTAATAGTATAATGTTATTTACAAGTGTGTTCTTGCATAGTATAAGACAACATAATGAACAATCAAAATATAAGACAAGTCTGGACTGCTCCGTCTTCACAAAACCTAGTTGTCGTACCTATCTATTTGTGACCTGATAATACAAGTTATTTTGAAAGCGAGTATCAGCCAAAAAGCTGGTGAATTCATATGTATTAATGTGTCTTTGATTTGTAAAACTATAAAGTAATGACTTGTAAACTTTTGTTAAAATATTGTATAAGTATGAACTGTTTGAAAGCAGTTGAAAGCTTTTGAATACCCTAGAAAATCCCTATGATTTCTATTAGTATAAAGAGTAGCCTTCTACCAACACCCGAATGTTTTGAAAGTAGTCTTCTACTAAGACTTGTATGTTTTGAAAGTAGTCTTCTACCAAGACTTGTATGTTTTGAAAGTAGTCTTGTACCAGGACTTGTATGTTTTGAAAGTAGTCTTCTACCAAGACTTGCATGTTTTGAAAGTAGTCTTCTACCAAGACTCGAATGTTTTGCTATAACAAAGATGGTTTTCCCCTCTATCACCACTATTAACAATATATAGTCTACCTCGTCGTTTATGTGAATGTATCACAAAATAAAAGTAATAGGAAAAATATAGCCAAAATTATAGCCATGTAAGTGTTATCCTTTTGTATTAGGATCAACTCGACATCGCGACTGCCAAAAAAGTATTAACCTTGAACATCCGTAGATTGTTCATTTTCCTCTATAGCTAACAGCAGGTTAAAGGAATGGTTAGTACCGTAAAGGTACTCCTAATATAAGTATTAACCATAGGCATCCGTAGATGTTCATTATCCTCTGTATCCAACAACAGGGTGTAGGAATGGTTAGTCCCGTAAAGGTAATCCTAATATAAGTATTAACCGTAGGCATCCGTAGATGTTCATCACCTCTGTTGCTAACAGGTGGGTTCTGGAATGGTTAGTCCCATATAGTTATCCTTTGGTACTAGGATAGGCAGAACAAATTTGCACGTATAATATGTACTAGTAACTCATCATATAGAATCTAGGTACAAGTATCCATGTAAGTGTATACAAGTAAATGTATTTATGTAAATGTATTCATGTAAGTGTATCTATGTAGACGTATTCATATAACATTTAATGTATAGTATAGACTCATGAATGAACTGACTCTAGTGTGATTCCTTGTACTAGGAATGGCGAGTGGTATTTCCTAACTATACCTCTTATAGTTACTAGTAATGATCATGTATAATCTACGTATACCTTTGCTACCCAAAGGTATTAAAATGACTGATGGAACTTTTATGTCTCTATATGTATATATAATATATAACTGATAGTTAAACGACCTTCGGACGGATACCTGATACCCTACCAGACCACATCCCAACGGGGAAACGGAAATAAAGCGGGTTAGCCTTCCTAAGTCCTTTAAACATTATTTATATAACTATACTTATACAGGCATACAGTCGACAATATAAAAGTATATAAGGTGTTTTATAAAACCTTTGAAAATGATTAATACCTAAGAAAAGATCGACTTGATGTCAGTTTATATAACGGTTTGAATGTATTTGTTTGACAAAACTAGTTTAAGTATAAAGGAAACTTTGTTTGAAACACAAATGTAATAGGGTTTGAAATGAACATACAGTGTTTTATAAATCGTTTAATAAAGTGTTTTAAATACCTAAAAACATTTAAGATAAACATTTGAAGAAATCGAATTGGTAAAACTGTTAACGTATGGTAAAGCCATTGCATGTTAATTATTAATCACATGTGATTGATATAATAACTAAACATGATTCAACTTGTATTCCCCTCCCCCCTCCCTCCATAAATCATTTATAAACATTTGAAAACATTTAAAAGGTTAACTCAAGGGGTATGAACTCACGTGCAGTGAGCGGATCGGAAGGAATTGTCGGACAAGTGCTTGGTGTCAAGTTAAGACTTAGACACACATAATGATCCTAATTACATATGAAGACATATGTATATAAACAATTAGTGATTATTACACTAATTAAACATGTATGAACATCTTATTGGAAGGAAAACACTTTGCTCAAGTGCTAGGAGGCTATCGGGTTGCAATAAAGGAGTGCAAAGCCTCATATGGAAGTTTGTGGTCCAGTGACCATCTTTATTGGAGTTTATGGCCCAGGGGAGATTACTCCTTGCCGTAAACTCTCGATTGGTCACCAAAATGGGCTTAAAACTCTAAGGTCTTAATTGGTTAAGTGCTCCAAAGCTTTAAACAAGTGTTTGGGTGGGTTTAAGGTCCTAAAATGACCTTGTTTGGTGTTCACGGCCCTGGGACCACTCCCTAATGAGTTTACGGTTGTAAACTCATGGTATGGAGTACCTTTTCGTGAAATTAAGTCCTTAAATCATAGGGGTAAGGTTCTATGCAAATATCCAAGGCTAACTAAAGTGTTAGGGTGTCATTTGCACCCTTAAATGGGGTTTACAGCCCAAGAACATGCCTTGGCCGTAAACTCCTTGAATCCCATGATTTCTTATGTTTTCTATGCTCTAAATATGATAAACATAGTGTACAATGAGTTGGATCAAGAGTACTTACAATCTACGAGCTCAAATGGTCGATTTTGGCCAAGAACACTAGTGTGTGTTCTTGGAGTTCTTGGTGAAACTTGAAGATCTGCAAAATGGAATGAATTCACAGATGAAATCATGTAAGATTACTAGTTCATGCAAGATATCAACTAGTTAAGACAATAATCTTATGAGTTTTGAAGATCGGGGATGAAAATCGGGATGATACTTGAGAGGATTTGGGCCAAATGGGAGGAAGGAATGAAGAAATGGCCACCTCTTCACCATATAAGCAAGAGTTTATGGCCATAAACTCCCATGTATTGGCCATGAACTCCTTGCATGATTGAGGTCATATCTTTGAGCTAAAACTTCAACGGATTAACCCCGACATTTATTCCTTAAGTTTACACGACTCAGAATGCTCAAATAAACTTCTAATTGTGCTAAAGGATAACAGAAATGAGTTTGACTTTCAAAGAAGTGTTAGATTGAACTGGATGGAAATTTCAGGTTGTTACATCATCCCCCCATTAGAGGGAATTTCGTCCCGAAATTAGAATTTAGGTAAAGGGGTAGGCATGAATAATCGAGCAAGGAGGTGGGAAAACTTCCTAATCGATTGGTACTCGCACTCATAAGTGAGTTCGAGTCCTCGGTTGGTATCCTAATAAACCTTTACTAATGGGAGGCAGCGTTGCTTCGTCCGCTTAACCACTTGGTCGAGGGTTACTACGGTTCTTCCACAAACGCAAGGATATCGTTGATCTCGATCTCGTCAAGTGGGCTTACGAGAGTTTTGACGGAAAGGTACCTTTTCAAGTTCAAGACGTGAAGGGTAAAATCTACGTTACTGAGTTCGTGGTGTAGGTTGGGTTTGTGAGTTATAGGACCGATTCTGGCAAGAATCTCGGAGGTCCTAACTATTCTGGATTTGGCTTACCACGCTTTCTGAAGCGTATCAAGCCTTCCCAGAGTGAGGCTTCCAAAAGGATTTTGTCTCACTTGGGATTCCAATGTTTCTACCTCTTGCTTCTCTTCTCAGTCAAGGGCCACTCCCTTTTGAGTCAAAGTCATAAGAGGTTTCGTAATCCGCGAGGAGTTCTAAATGAACTCTCAACAGTAGGTCAGCGAGACCTAAAATTTGGCGAATTCCTATCGGTGTTTTTGGTGCTAACAAATTCCCAGCGGTTTTGATTTTTGGCAGGGTCCTCAAGAATTCCCACATTACTAGTAATGTGTCTTAGAAATTCGACTCTTTAAATCTAAAACTCGCATTTAAAGAACTTCGCGTAACGCTTCTCTAATCGTAATGTTTCCAGGGTTTGTTATAGATGCTCTTCATGATTTCCTTCTTACTACGAGAGTAGATAAGTAAGCCGTTTATAAAGACAATGACGAACTGATCCAACTAAGAATGGCATACCCTATTTATTAAGTTCATGAATACTACGGGTGTATTGGTCCTATCCGAGAGGTATCACTACAGACTCGTAGTGTCCGCATCGAGTTTAGAAAATTGTCCTCGGGACACCCTTCACTAACACTCGTAACTGGTGATATTTGGATCTTAGGTTCATTTTTGAAAGGTACGTCGTTCCTTGCGGTTTGTCAACTGATTCATCTATGAGAGGCAGAGAGTGATGATTTCTAATGGAAGTCCTATTGAGGTCTCTGAAGATGAGGTACTTCTGGCATGGGTACTTCGAAGTTCTGGAATGACGGCTTCGCTAGAAAGACGTTTTCGGAGAAAGAGATGTACGCACAAAACTATTATTATGTGGATCGATTTGACTCATGATGTATGATAATGTCGGACTTACTTAGAAGTAAAAGACATTTGATTTGGACATAAAAGTGTTACAGATAAAACACAACGATGCAACTTTTAACAGGGTTACAATACTTTTAGAGTAACTATAGGAATACTGTTGCGAACAGAGTATATTACAAAAGATAATTATATGCAGCACGAGGGTCCCTTAACTGAAAGGATCTCACAAAAGATAAGACTCTAGTTGCACTAGTTTTTAAACAGTTTAATGAGTCTATTACAATGAATGTCGTAGATACTCACGTGGGTCCGAAGTAATCCCTCCTGCAACGGTGATTGTTAGCATTCTTCCGTCTGTGCCAACATTCACTGCATTGGGGCAGTTTCTTTTGTAGTGACCCACCTTGCAACAACCGTAGCAAGCCTAGCTCACACCAACGTTAGGTACTTGGTTGATCGGTCTTGTTGGTTTCTTGCGGTAACGTATGGTGTGTCCCTTTTTGTTGCGGTTTAAGCACTACATCTCCCGACAAGGTCCATGGTGATGGAAATTGCATTTGTAGCATTTTGGGAGATTTCTAGCATACTGTCTGGCTATGTTAGGGGTAACTGGGATACCAGAAGAAATGGCAGTGGGGGGTACAGATGTCGTGGCCGCGAAGGCTGCCACTAGTTGTTGTCTTTTGTTCGTCTCTTGGGGTGGTTTTCCTTTGACTCTCTCCCTGAACTTTCATTTGTTATTCTTGGGCTTGAGATTCAGAGTGTTGCGGTAGTTCATTGATCCTTGTTGTACTTGGTTGTCGCTTGGGTTGGAATCATTGATACCCATTCCGCTAACATTCGCATGGTTAGCATTAAGGTGAGTCAGAACAACTGTCACAACAGCTGAGACTGTAGTTTGAAAGGTAGTTGCATCGATATGAAGGATAGGGATTTTGTTGTTCGGCTAACTATTTTCGGGTGAAGACATGATTCTGCAACACGAAAGATAAGGAGTTCGTGAGCGATTATGGTTGACCCTAGATGTATTTCAATCGTTCATGAAAAGAATAGAAGTATGTGCTCATGGGTTCGACCTACATCCCTATGATGCAGTCCTAGAAAAAAGTGGAAGTAAGTTCATACAATGGTCTCAAGATGTTTGTCGTTCAAGCCGAGGTATCGTTGGTTGGTGAATAACATGATCCAACCACTGAAAGAGGCTTGGAAATGTCTCCGGAGTTAAATTACTATAGTCCAATGACTTGACTAAAGCATGTTTCAGATAGACTCCAATGAAAGTATGATGAGAGTATTTTAACAAAAACGTGACACAGAAGTTAGCCGACTGTCAACATCATCGATGTTTAAGATGTAATAAGTTCAGGAAAAATTTGACCTTGAAGAAGGTCTTACATCATATCCGTAGTAGCAAAAGTTTTGGCTGCATAAAGGCCTAAATAAAAGTACCTACAGTACAAGGCAGTTTCATATAAAATGCCACATAGGACATAGACAGAAACACGGTTCTTTAAAAACAAGAAGGAAAGTAAAGTATCTCCTACTGGTGACGATCATCCCTCTGGTGAACTTTTAGCTCAGCCAGTTGACGTTCCATATCCAACAGATGTCTTTCGTACACCCTCTGGCGTACTCGGAGTTCTATGACTTCGGCTCGTGATTCAGCTAGTGCTTGAAGCAGGGTTTCATGGTCTCTTTCAGATCTCTCACGAGCATCTTCCAGACGAATGGTGCGAAGGGTATGCATTCTCGCATTGGCGACAACTTCTATGATTTGATGTAGGGCTGTCATGCCGTGAATCTCATTTTGGGCCACTCTGCGGACCAGGATTGGAAAGATTCTGTCTGCTGAGCCCCCATTGCTCAGGTCATAAAAGCTTCGGTCTCCATTAAATGGCATGGGCTGATCCTGTCCTTGGCTCCATGTTTCCAAGCATTCTACCCAAGGAGGCGTCAGGCCATGAAAAGTAGGACGAGGGTTAGGATTTGGAAAGGGAGCTGCCTGGGGTAGGTTCTCAAATTCGGGTTCGGAGTTATCATCATCTGCGAGGTCTTCAGCATGGTGATCATTCAAAGGAATCGGATGATCATTCTCTGGTTCTTCTCCAAACCATCCAACAATGACTTCGTTCGGAAGGTACGAGTTGTAGTGGGGATGGAGTCCAGCCATGTTATCTACGCGAGAATTAGGGTAAGGAAGTAATTATTAGATGAACTATCTAGATAACTATTAGAAAATCTTCATTAGTTACATCGCTATTTGTAAAGTGCATACTAGTCATAGGAAAGCAAAATAGGATAGGCCTTCGAATAAGTGACCTTAACTCCAAATTCAGGAATAGGGGTAAAACAAAATTTCACAGATTCTATGTCTATAACATCCTAGTTATATATAGCCTTAGTGTATCCACTTAGCAACTATCAACTTAGTAATGAAGATCCTTTTTAGTTCTCAAGTAAGTAATTATAGTAACACAAAACACCCCTATGGTATTTTAGACTTTGGTTTCGTTATAATGTTCTCATTGTAGTGGTGTTGGTAGGTTTTTATACTTGTTGACACATCACAACCATTCTTGGGCATGTGATAATCACTCCTCGGAACAACATAGTTCATCAAGCTATGCTACTCCCAAGACTGACCATACATCCCCGGGCATACCTGTGATGTTCAACAATCATAATACTTTTATTCTTGTCATTGTGACACAGATTTTAGTATGAATGCAGGCACGTATACTTTGTTAAATATTTTATTATTAAAAAGTATATACTCTTGGTCAGAGTATTTTTAATCCCTATGTATTTATAGTATGTATATGTTTTATGGGTTGATATACTTAATACACTATAAACAATGCTCCGATACCAATCTGTCACACCCCAAAACCAAGAACGGCGGAAAAGTTCTAGGGCGGAGGACATCATGTAATGTATCATAACAATGCAAAGTAGTAAACAAGCAACAACAACATCCATTGCATTAATAGTATAATGTTATTTACAAACGTGTTCTTTCATAGTATAAGACAACATAATGAACAATCAAAATATAAGACGAGTCTGGACTGCTCCGTCTTCACAAAACCTGGTCGTCGTACCAGTCTATTTGTGACCTGATAATACAAGTTATTTTGAAAGCGAGTATCAGCCAAAAAGCTGGTGAATTCATAAGTATTAATGTGTCTTTGATTTGTAAAACTGTAAACTAATGACTTGAAAACTTTTGGAAAAATATTGTATAAGTATGAACTGTTTGAAAGCAGTTGAAAGCGTTTGAATACCCTAGCAAATCCCTATGATTTCTATTAGTATAAAGAGTAGCCTTCTACCAAGACCCGAATGTTTCGAAAGTAGTCTTCTACCAAGACTTGTATGTTTTGAAAGTATTCTTCTACCAAGACTTGTATGTTTTGAAAGTAGTCTTCTACCAAGACTTGTATGTTTTGAAAGTACTCTTCTACCAAGACTTGTATGTTTTGAAAGTAGTTTTCTACCAAGACGTGCATGTTTTGAAAGTAGTCTTCTACCAAGACTCGAATGTTTTTCTATAACAAAGATGGTTTTCCCCTCTATGACTACTATTAACAATATATAGTCTACCTCATCGTTTATGTGAATGTATCACAAAATAAAAGTAATAGGAAAAATATAGCCAAAAGTATATCCATGTAAGTGTTATCCTTTTGTATTAGGATCAACTCGACATCGCGACTGCCAAAAAAGTATTAACCTTGAACATACGTAGATTATTCATTTTCCTCTGTAGCTAACAGCAAGTTAAAGGAATGGTTAATCCCGTAAAGGTACTCCTAATATAAGTATTAACTGTAGGCATCCATACATGTTCATTATCCTATGTATCCAACAGCAGGGTGTAGGAATGGTTAGTCCCGTAAAGGTACTCCTAATATAAGTATTAACCGTAGGCATCCATAGATGTTCATTAGCTCGGTTGCTAACAGGTGGGTTCCGGAATGGTTAGTCCTGTCTAGTTATCCTTTGGTACTAGGATAGGGAGAACAAATTCACACGTATAATATGTACTAGTAACTCATCATATAGAATCTAGGTACAAGTATCCATGTAAGTGTATACAAGTAAATGTATTTATGTAAATGTATTCATGTAAGTGTATCTATGTAGACGTATTCATATAACATTTAATGTATAGTATAGACTCATGAATGAACTAACTCTAGTGTGATTCCTTGTACTAGGAATGGCGAGTGGTATTTCCTAACTATACCTCTTATAGTTACTAGTAATGATCATGTATAATCTACGTATACCTTTGCTACCCAAAGGTATTAAAATGACTGATGGAACTTTTATGTCTCTATATGTATATATGATATATAACTGATAGTTAAACGACCTTCGGACGGATACCTGATACCCTACCAGACCACATCCCAACGGGGAAAAGGAAATAAAGCGGGTTAGCCTTCCTAAGTCCTTTAAACATTATTTATATAACTATACTTATACAGGCATACAGTCGACAATATAAAAGTATATAAGGTGTTTTATAAAACCTTTGAAAATGATTAATACCTAAGAAAAGATCGACTTGATGTCAGTTTATATAACGGTTTGAATGTATTTGTTTGACAAAACTAGTTTAAGTATAAAGGAAACTTTGTTTGAAACACAAATGTAATAGGGTTTGAAATGAACATACAGTGTTTTATAAATCGTTTAATAAAGTGTTTTAAATACCTAAAAACATTTAAGATAAACATTTGAAGAAATCGAATTGGTAAAACTGTTAACGTATGGTAAAGCCATTGCATGTTAATTATTAATCACATGTGATTGATATAATAACTAAACATGATTCAACTTGTATTCCCCTCCCCCCCTCCCCCCATAAATCATTTATAAACATTTGAAAACATTTAAAAGGTTAACTCAAGGGGTATGAACTCACGTGCAGTGAGCGGATCGGAAGGAATTGTCGGACAAGTGTTTGGTGTCAAGTTAAGACTTAGACACACATAATGATCCTAATTACATATGAAGACATATGTATATAAAAAATTAGTGATTATTACACTAATTAAACATGTATGAACATCTTATTGGAAGGAAAACACTTTGCTCAAGTGCTAGGAGGCTATCGGGTTGCAACAAAGGAGTGCAAAGCCTCATATGGAAGTTTATGGTCCAGTGACCATCTTTATTGGAGTTTACGGCCCAGGGGAGATTACTCCTTGTCGTAAACTCTCAATTGGTCACCAAAATGGGCTTAAAACTCTAAGGTCTTAATTGGTTAAGTGCTCCAAAGCTTTAAACAAGTGTTTGGGTGGGTTTAAGGTCCTAAAATGACCTTGTTTGGTGTTCACGGCCCTGGGACCACTCCCCCATGAGTTTACGGCTGTAAACTCATGGTATGGAGTACCTTTTCGTGAAATTATGTCCTTAAATCATAGGGGTAAGGTTCTATGCTAATATCCAAGGCTAACTAAAGTGTTAGGGTGTCATTTGCACCCTTAAATGGGGTTTACGGCCCAAGAACATGCCTTGGCCGTAAACTCCTTGAATCCCATGATTTCTTATGTTTTCTATGCTCTAAATATGATAAACATAGTGTACAATGAGTTGGATCAAGTGTACTTACAATCTACGAGCTCAAATGGTCGATTTTGTCCAAGAACACTAGTGTGTGTTCTTGGTGTTCATGGTGAAACTTGAAGATCTACAAAATGGAATGAATTCACAGATGAAATCATGTAAGATTACTAGTTCATGCAAGATATCAACTAGTTAATACAATAAGCTTACGAGTTTTGAAGATCGGGGATGAAAATCGGGATGATACTTGAGAGGATTTGGGCCAAATGGGAGGAACGAATGAAGAAATGGCCACCTCTTCACCATATAAGCTAGAGTTTACGGCCCACATGGAGTTTACGGTCATAAACTCCCATGTGTTGGCCGTGAACTCTTTGCATGAGTGTTTAAGGTCATATCTTTGAGCTAAAACTTTAGTCGATTAACCCCAACACTTATTCCTTAGACACACACAATGATCCTAATTACATATGAAGACATATGTTTATAAACAATTAGTTATTATTACACTAATTAAACATGTATGAACATTCTATTGCAAGTAAAACACTTTGGTTAAGTGCTAGGAGGCTATGGGGTTGCAACAAAGGAGTGCAAAGCCTCATACAGGAGTTTATGGTCCAATGACCATCTTTATTGGAGTTTACGGCCCAGGGGAGTTTACACCTAGCCATAAACTCTCAATTGGTCACCAAAAGGGGCTTAAAACTCTAAGGGCTTAATTGGTTAAGTGCTCCAAAGCTTTAAACAAGTGTTTGGGTGGGTTTAAGGTCCTAAAATGACCTTGTTTGGTGTTCACGGCCCTCGGACCACTCCCCCATGAGGTTATCGTAAACTTATGGTATGGAGTACCATTAGTGAAATGAAGTCCTTAACTTAAAGGGGTAAGGTTCTATGCTAATATCCAAGGCTCACTAAAGTGTTAGGGTGTCATTTGCACCCGTAAAAGGGGTTTACGGCCCAAGAACATGCCTTGGTCGTAGAATCCTTGAATCCCATGATTTCTTATGTTTTCTAAGCTCTAAATATGATAAACATAGTGTACAATGAGTTGGATCAATATTACTTACAATCTATGAACTCAAATGGTCGATTTTGGCCAAGAACACTAGTTTGTGTTCTTGGTGAAACTTGAAGATCTACAAAATGGAATGATTTCACGGTTGAAATCATGTAAGATTACTAGTTCATGCAAGATATCAACTAGTTAAGACAATAAGCTTACGAGTTTTGAAGATCGGAGACGAAAATCAGGATGATACTTGAGAGGATTCTGGCCAAATGGAAGGAAGGAATGAAGAAATGGCCACCTCTTCACCATATAAGCTAGAGTTTACGGCCCACATGGATTTTACGGTCGTAAACTCCCATGTGTTGGCCATGAACTCCTTGCATGAGTGTTTGAGGTCATATCTTTGAGCTAAAACTTCAGTCGATTAACCCCGACACTTATTCCTTTAGTGTAGACGGCTCAGAATGCTCAAATAAACTTCTAATTGTGCTAAAGGATAACAACAATGAGTTTGACTTTCAAAGAAGTGTTAGACTAAACTGTATGGAAATTTCGGGTTGTCACATTGATGGTTGAGACTCTTAACAAGAAAAGGTACGTTTTGGTTATAGTTGATGATTTTCGAGGTTTACTTGGGTATATTTTCTTTGTTTGAAGTTAGATACAGCTCAAGTAATGATGAATTTCATCAAACAAATCAAATTAAGTTTAAATAAAAATGTTTGTAAAATCAAGAGTGATAATGGAGTTGAATAAAAATACAAATTTTTAGATACATTTTTGGCTGATAAAGGAATATCACACAATTTTTCATCACCTTACACACCTCAACAGAACGGTGTTGGCGAAAGGAGAAATCGTTCACTTTGCGAAGCTATAAGATCGATGCTGACTTATGTGAATCTTCCATAATATCTCTGGGCTGAAGCTGTTTCAACTGCTTGTTTCACTCAAAATCGATCTTTTATTCATTGAACATTTGATATCAATCCTTATGAAGTCATTAATCATAGGAAAACAAATGTTCAATTTTTCGATGTTTTTGGTTGTAGGTGCTTCATTATGAATCTTAAGGATAATCTTTTAAAATTTCAGTCCACGGTTGATGAAGGAATATTCTTAGGCTATTATCATAATTCTGTGGCGTACAAGGTGCTCAATAAGCGGACAAGGAAAACTGAAGAAACGTTCAATCTTACTTTCGATGAATATTATGTCAAAAGTCTCGAAAAATGCTTTGAACAACAACAAATCATTAATGAGTCAAATAAATAGTCTGAAAGTGTTAACTCGTTAGATTTTTATTATGACTTCATTTTTGGTACACCTGAATAGGTTATTGATGCTGAAGTTCATACTAAGGATAATCAAATACCTTAGGCAACGAAACATTCTGATGAATCGATGGTCATCCAACAAATCACAGATCAAAACTCAATAACAATTTCTCCCATACGTGTCGAAGGTGAATTAGTTCAACCTAATCGAGTGGATGGGGAGCCCTTGAGAATGTCTAATACTGTCGAAGGGGAGTACACCTTCAAAAATGTGCAGCATTCAGATAATGCATATTTTTAGGGGGAGCATCATTCATATGATCCAATTGTTGAGGGGGAGAAAAATGTGCCATTGGATTTTGATGTTGTTAACAACATTTCGAATGCAGGAAAAGCATTGGAGACTAACGGAGAATTCGAAGATGTGCCATTGGATTTTGATCCATCATATCCTCTAATGGATAAAATGACAAAAATTCATCTGCAAGTTCAAATTCTTAGTTATCCTCAAGTTGGTGTATTCACTAGAGCATAAATTCGTGCAAAAAATGAGGTACTCATACTCACCAAGAATTTTGCATGTTCAATGTTTTTATCTCAAAAATCAAACCTAAGACAGTAAATATTGCTATGGATGATCCAGATTCGATTGTTGCCATGCATTATGAATTGGCTAAGTTCGAAAGAAACAAAGTGTGGAGGCTTGTTCCAAAACTAGTAGAAACTTCGATAATTGGTCTAAAACGGATTTTTAAAAATAAAATGAATAAAGAAGGCAATATTGTCAGAAATAAAGTTAGGCTTGTAGTTAAAGGATATTTGCAACAAGAAGGAATTGACTATGAGGAAAACTTCACCCCTGTCGCAAGACTCAAGGCTGTTCGAATCTTTCTAGCTTATGCAGCACACAAATATGTCGATATCTATTAAATGGATGTCAAATGTGTGTTTCTCAATGGTGCTCTAGAAGAAATGGTGTATGTTGAAGAACCACCAAGTTTTATCAATTCTCAATATCCTGATTATTGGTATATATTAGACAAAGACATTTATGGTCTTAAACAAGGTCCTCGTGCCTGGTATGCTACTTTAACAAATTTCTTGAAATCTTCGAAATTTAAACAAGGATCTGTTGATCCTACTCTCTTTCAAAAGAAAGTTGTCAATCACCTTATGCTTGTTGAAATTTACCTTGATGATATTATTTTTGGTTCAACTAACCCTCAATTGTTTATTGAATTTGAAAATATGATGAAGAGTCAGTTTGAGATGAGCATGATGGTGAAGATAAACAGTTTTCTAAGTCTAAATATTCGTCAAAACAGAGAATGTATTTTCATAAATCAAGAAAAGTATACAAGGAATCTTCTTGAAAAGTTCGGCATGACGAATAGCACAAAACTAAGAGTATTAATGGCTGTTGGCACAAGATTAAGTCCTTCTTTGGAAAAAAAAAGTTGTTGATATCACATTGTATCGAAGCATGATAGGTTCGTTACTTTACCTTACGACAAGTGGACCTGATTGTTTGCAGTTGTGCTAGCTACCAATCAAATCCTAGAGAACCTCATCTTATAGTAGTGAATAATATTTTACGCTATCTCAAAGGCACAATTTCGTTAGGATTGTGGTATCCTTCGAAAACGGTACTTTTCATGTATGCTTTTTCAAATGCATACCTTGGTGAATGTCAATTAGATCGAATTACCACAAGTGGCGGATGTCAACTTTTGGATGGGAAGCTTGTAAGTTGGCAATCGAAGAAACAGACATGTGTCTCAATTTCCACAGCAGAAGCAGAATATGTTGCTACTGCAACTTACACTTCGCAAATCATATAGATTCAAAGCCAATTTCGTGATTATGCAATAAACATGATGAAAATTCCATTATATTGCGATTCACAATGTGCCATACGTATTGTCACAATCCTGTGCAACATTCGAAACCAAAGCCCATTGCTCTTCGTTATCACTTTATAAAAGATCATGTTAAGGATGGATATTAGTTCACTTTGTAAAAAGCACTGATCAGCTTGCTGATATTTTTACAAAGCCATTAGATGAAAAGTCATTCGTGAGAATTTTGGCGGGTCTAGGAATGATCGAAGGAAATTCAGTTCCTAGACTATTTTCGAAAGATTAACAAAGAAAAAATGGAGGAAAGTTGTCGGAGTCAAGGATTACTGTTCATATCAACGCTTCGACATGCTTCGCTTTCGACATTGAATATCACGGTTTGATAAAATCTTCGTTATCTTATTTTCACATATTTTTTTGGCAAAGACAGAAATATCAAAAAGTTTTTTCTTCTTTTGTATTTTTTTCTTTCACATACAAAAATACCAAAACGAGTTTATTCTTATTATTTTTTTAATACAAAATTCCAAAAATATTTTCTTTCGTGTTATTTTCATTTCTATTGTGTAGTCTTTAGCAAAAATTTTGGATAGCTGATGCACGCTGCTGCTCTAAGGGAAGGTATATCTTCGAAACTATGGATTAGTTAAGATGTCCCTAGAAGCATGTTGTAACATGTCGACCCAAGCCTCCATGAATTAATGGGTTTCAAAGCCTTAATGAATTTTTCATTCTGAGGATTCTTCCCAATTAGGCTATTTTCTCATTAGTCAATGAGCTACCATACTCTACTCAAATGAGTTTAGAGTTTTCTGCTTTGTCCATATATAGCAGTGGTACTTTCGAACCTTTTAACCCATCTTTTTCATCTCAAAATTATATCACATTCACACACAAAGACATATGTCCATGAGATTTCTGGTATAAATGAATCAGGATCTAGACATATCAAAACTCTATGTTTATCATCTAACATCATGAGACCATGATGGAAGTGAAACCCAAAATGTCAAACCTATAAAGGAATTTTTGGGTTCTTCCATGAACACCTCCTCGAGATCTTCTTCTGGTTCCTCTTCTATCCATCTCCCGTTTCCTAGGTTCAGAAAGTAGGGGTCTCCCGGTAAGTGGAATACTGCCATGATGTCTGTGCGAGAATAGGAGGGGGTGTAAGAGGCATATAATGAAACTAGAAATATTGCACTAGAGCAACATAAAATACTCCTATAGTATTTTAAATGTTATGTTCGGTTCATAGTGCATTTCTTTTAGGGGTGATGTTAGGTTGCCAGACTTGTTGTCCACTACAAATATCCCCTGACATATGCTAGTCACTTCGCGAACAAATATAGTAAATCGGGCCATATTCATCCAAGACTTGATTGCATATCCCAAGGCATACTCGTAGCATACAACTCATCCTCTTTTACTTTGTATTTTTGCTAGTTACGAAACTATACTAGCATGTATGCATGTACTTATACTTTTAATGAGAAAAACATTTATTTCTAAAAGAATAGTTGTATAAAAATGTTAAAAATGGAGAGTTTTAGTCCCAATGCGTTTATAGTTGGTATCTCTTATGTGGTTCGATATACTTAGTTCACTATAAACAAGGCTCTGATACCAATTTGTCACACCCTCCAAACCAAGGATGGCGGAAACATCCGGGGGTGGAGGACTTCATGTATAGTATCATAACAACGAGTATAATAGTGATCAAAGTAAATACAACCATCATAAATAGAATCGAGAGAGTTACATGGTTTCATGAGTTACATATTTCAAAATCGATTACAATATAATAATAAAAGAGTTTGTGTGACATCATAGCGTTCCATCATCAAAAGTAGGTAGTTATCTATTTTTATTGATTACCTAAGAATACAAGTAATTTTGAAAGAGTGTAAACAATTAAGTTAGTGAGTGTACAAGCTTTTGAATATAGAATTGAAAACCTTTCTTTGTAAATGTAGTGAATGTTCAAGAAAAACCCAATATTTTCCTTATAAAATGAGTTGTAGTCTTAAGAATCAAAGACCAAAATGTACAAGTATGTACCATACTTATGATAGTATATACAATATTAAATAAATAAAACCCTTTTGAACATTAGAATCCTCGTAAAATATATGTGTCGTTGTTTTGTTATGTGAGTTATTATAACCATGAAATTGACATAGTAAGTCTGTTACGACGTACTGTGGTATTGTCAGTCCCAATATAGATCTATATACAAGTATCATGCTCTCCCTACACGAGATTATGGTTATAATACAGGACTTTAACTAGTAATCTAAAGAATACAATGAAGTAATGTCTCACAAATTTGATTCAACGAGTTTACTTGTAGTGTTAATGAAAACCATTTGTGTACTATACTTGGAACCTTCCTTGGTATGTTCGTAGTATTAATGTACCATAAACTATACCTATTATAGTTTATCATATATGTTTGTAGTGAATGAAAACCCTTATGATGAATGAGTATTTCTGTTTGATGAAATTAAACTCACAAGAAATACATTCAACATGTAGTAATTTATTGCTATACACTTTGCTTAACATGTTACAAAGTGTTAATAAACTTGTAAGCTGTTTATACTAGTTTTAACTTTCCTATAACTGTTCTCAGAAAAATCATAGAAAAATCACTGTAATTTGAAAATTAAATCCATAAAATCTTAGAGTTCAGGAAATGTGTCTAGTTTGTTCATAATTTTATTATGATTTTTAGTGGTCTCCGACTAGTGCGAAAATATACATATTCACAGACTGGTCTGAATTCGTTTCTAAATTGATAGTCAGTTTTGTAAAAATCGCCATAAATTGTAGAAAAATCGTATAAACGTGTACAGGTAGTCATTAGAAATTTATAAAGCTGAGCTATTTTCATATTAAACAGTTTTGAAAAATATTAAGCTTAAGATGGTCAAAATGGTTCGTGAATAGCCCTAACTTTTCTGTTGAAGGCTGTTGGTTGAGTTAGAATGTATTTTAGTGTCGTAACTTGTATTCCCCCCCTTAAAACTTCAAGAAAACATGAAAATATAGGGGTATGAACCCACTTTGAGTGATTCCTTGAGGTGTAAAATTGAAGAAGGGGAGTTTCAAGTCAAGACACTTGAAAGATGCTTGAAGATTTGAAGATCCTAAGAACAAATATGTGAATATTTGTGTCAAATGATTCATGATTCGTTTGAAGAAATGTAGAGTATTTAGGAGTTGAAAGAAGGCACTTACCTAGAATGGAGGAAATCTCCTAAATACTTTTGTCAGGAAGATCATGACTGAGAAAGAGGGAGAGAGAAAAGTCTGCTTTTGGTGGAGGCAAATGAGACTTTGAAGGTGAGGAATAAGATCTGTTGGGTGGATTTGGTTAAGGAAATTCTAATGGAGTGTTGGGAGGAGTTGAAAAAGGACAACAATTTGACTAGGTAAGGTGTAAATAGTAACATCAAGTGGGTGATTGCCTTATGAATAATATAATGAGTCTTAGACATTATTCATAAAAATATGTTCTAACTATTCAAAGTTAGCATAAAATAGGAGTTTAGAGGGTTTTTGTCATGAGAAGTATGAGTTTAAGGGAGTTCCTGATGTCAAATACTCCAAAATTTTCTAAAAGGTCCGAAATGGTCAAAAATCAGGAATATGGTTCGATTCTATGAGGGTTCCGGGGTCAAGAAGTCATTTCCGAAGCAAAAGGATGAGTTCTGAAGTTGGCCTTCAAGTTTTGGAGTCGAATCTGCACAATCCGGAATCAGGAGTGTCCGGATGTCAGGAGCGCTCGCCTAGAATCAGGATTGTCATGAGTGTACCGAGTCAGTAGCATCCGTCCAAAGTCAGGAGTGTCAGGAGTATCCGGATGTCAGGAGCCTCCGTCCGAAGTCAGGAGTTTCAGGAGTGTTCAGATGTTAGGAGCGTTCGTCCGGAGTCAGGAGTGTCAGGAGTGTCCGGATATTTTGAGCATCTGTTCAGAGTCAGGAATGTCCAGAGTCAAGAGCATCCGTCCGGAGTCAGGAGTGTTAGGAGTGTCCGGATGTCAGGAGCGTTCGGCTAAAGTCAGGAGTTTCAGGAGTGTCCGGAGTCAGGAGCGTTCATCCAGAGTCAGGAGTGTCAGGAGTATCCGAATGTCAGGAGCGTCCGTCCGTAGTTAGGAGCATCTAGATGTAAGGAGCGTTCGTCCTGATTCAGGAGTGTTCGGATGTCAGGAGCATCCGTCCGGAGTCAGGAATGTCCGAATGTCAGGAGTATTCGTCTAGAGTCAGGAGTGTCAGGAGTGTCTATAGTAAGGAGTATCCATCCGGAGTCAGGAGTGTCAGGAGTGTCTGGATGTCAGGAGCGTTCGTCCGGAGTTAGGAGTGTCACGAGTGTCCGAAGTCAATAGCATCTGTCCGATTCTTGAGTAGGTGTTCCGATTCAAGAAGGTTCTGGACCAAGAGGTTCGTTTTGGTTTTTTTTTCTCCTTTGGTTTTGAGTTGTTTTCAACAAAGGAAGGGGTTGGGATAGTATGAATATTTATAAAAATTTGAGAGAGATCTGAGATAAATTTTAGAGAGAATTGGGAGAGATTTGAGATACAAAGAGATATTTGGGAAAGATTTTGGAGGGAGGGAGGGAAAGAGAGAAAGAGAGAGAGAGAGAGAGAGAGAGAGAGAGAGTGGGAGAGATTGAGCGAGACTTTGTTTGTGACCTTTGTTAGTGTTTGGCCCCATAATGCAAGGTTTTTAAACCCCATTATGCCTCGTTATGAGTGCTTTATGCCCCGAAAGGTACGTAATAGTGCTTTATAGAGTCGTTACAACACTCACCCTTATTAGGGTTTAGAATTCCTAAACATGTGAAACTTTCGAATGATACTTTGTATTATGATAGAGAGTTTTACATTAGTAAACATAGAGTAAGTCCTAAAATACAAGCACTAACTGAGTTTACCGGTTTGACTCGTTGACTTTGTTTGACTTTAACTTGATCAGAAATTGACGGTTGTCACAGTCCATTAGTGTTTCTCAGTTGAGAAAGTGTTTAGTAGATGAGACTGTATTGCTTCCATTGGATGATATTCATGTGGACGAGCACTTGAATTATGTTGAGTAATTAACTACAATGTTAGATAGAAAGATGAAGGCCTTGCACAACAAGGGGGTGCATTTAGTGAAGGTGCATTGGCAGCATCGATAGGATTTCAAGTGGACTTTGGAACCAAAGTAGGTGATGCAATAGCACTACCGTGAGTATTCATAACATCAGATTCGAGGAAAAAATATAGTTCAATCAAGGTATAATTTTTAACATCTATTTTTCATGAATAAGTATTTTGGCATTTAATTTTATTTAAGTTTGGAATTTAGGGTTCTTCGAAGTACTACATACATTTTTGTGGCGACGTGGGACATGCCATTAGTGAGTGGTGTGGTCAAGTATGAACCACGATGTTGTGGTTACTGAGGTTCAAAACCCTAGGTCTCGGGCTGTGGGCCCATTTTAAGAACCTTAACTCTTAGGGTTACATCATTTGGCAGCACCATCCTCTGAGAAAGTCGTTCTTGCAAACCTTATCCTCCATAATTAAATCTTGAGCCTTTGATCTTGTTTTTCTGAATTTGGGTGAAGAAGGAGTTCCCTTTTGGTTTAAGGAAGTGAGGTTTCATCTTGGATCCGTGATTTACTTTAGATTTTTTGTCCTTTCGAGGTATAAAGCTTCAAACTTTACCTTGACCTCTTTATATCTATGTTTTATGTTTCAATTGGTGGTTTTGAGTCCCTTTCTTGATGTTCTTGGAGTTTGGACAAATATAGAACCTTAGGGGTGATCTAAATGGCTCCTGCACTTGGGTGTTGAAGGAAATATGAGTTTGTATGCTTCTCCTTAATACCATGCATGGTTTTTGGTATGAGTTTGTATGCTTCTCCTTGATACGATGCATGAGTTTTGGTTCATTCTAGAGTTGGGTTTAGAGTTCGGGTGAGTTTGAACCATGAGAATGGATAAAGTTGGAAACTTTATCCAATAAAACCCTGAGAAGAGTTAGATCCGAGCGTTTGAGCTCTATATGTTAAGTGTTAAGAACTTAATAGATTAAGTTGTCTTTGGTGTTAATCACAACATGGTGGGTAGTAGGTTGCGACGTAGGTTGTGAGATCCGATAATGACTATTTTTGTCTTTTAGTAACCATGACGCGACCATGGAGTCAGTCGCAGTGTAGGGGTTGGTGGTAGTTGACCGTTGAATTCTTGATTAGTTTGAATTTTGGCCAAACTGAGAGTTTTGCGTTACAGATTGAAGTTTAACCTCTTTTTGTATTAGGTAGTGCAGGTAGCTGATTTTGAGAGACATTGATATCGTTTTTTGAAACCTTTGGTTCATGTAAGTTTTCTCATTGTATTACTTGTATTACCTATGACATAGTCGTTATAACGTAATCGTATGGTGTGCTAGATTAGTAGGATCTTGTTTGATGCTTGTACAACACGATCTATGTGATATTTGTAATGTTAAAACTATATAAAATAGGTTAGTACTTATAGGTAAAAACTAATATTTAAAAAATATGTATTTTTTATTTAAATGTCTCAAACGGTTAAAATCTGTTAGCTTTTTTCTCTCATCGGGCGTCAAGCCTAGGGATCAGTAGCGAATCTATAACGTAAAACCATATAGTTCACTATTGGATTGAACTATTAAAATATAAAGTATGGACTATAAAAACCAGATTTATTTATATATATTTTTGCAGCGAATACAAGATTTAAACTCACAATTGTCCGACTTGAATTAAATGTAAAAATAAACTGGTCAAAAAGTTATTGTTTCAAATCAAAAATACTATATGAGAAAAATATAATATTAAATTATTAACTTTAACATGAGAAATAAAAAATAAACATCATAAAAACAATAAAGAAATGAAGATTTAGTAATTAATAAACAATTGGTACTATTCTAAAATCTTTGATCAAAGTTGTATACGGTATATAATTATAACCTAAAAAATTTACCAATCATTAAAAAAAATGTTGGAAAGATTGAAAAAAAAATCCAACTAAAATGATTAAAATCGATTACATTATACTAAAAAAGATAAATTACTTTGCTTCTAGTCTAGTTATATTCAAACTGGTGCTTAGTACATTTATTATACTTTATATTTTGTAGCCTAGTGTTACGGACCAAGTTTCTGGAAAATTTCACGATCGTCTAGAGAATTCCGGAACGATCAAGTATAATTGAGAAATCTCCGGAGAGATCATGAATGCTCTACGAGACCCTGGAAGATTCTAGAATATTGTAGATGTCCGTGGAATAAAGGAGAACGATCCGGAATAATCAAGAGGTCGCTAGACGAAGCTAGAACGCCCAGAAGACTTTAGAATGATCTAGAACATGCTAGATCATACAAGAGCAATTTGGATAATGTCGAAACAACCTAGAACCTTCTAGAGCATCGTTGACAAGTATACCATTCTAGAGTCATGTAAAGGCCATGTAAATAATAAGAAGAATCTAGATTAGTCAAGAAAGATCGGGACCTAGAAACTTCCAATTGAGGAGGTGTAAGGTGCCTATAAATAGGATGGATGTCTCATTTGTAGGAATCATTGGAAAGTTGCCTTGTAAAGTAGTCGAGTCTTATATATAAGCTTTATTTCTTACTTCGTAGCATTTCTTATCGCATCTCTTACTATCCTAGTCGTTAGTACATCATAAGGAAGCGTTCCAAGCCTGACTTAGTCGAAGAAGCACTAAGTGACACACAGTATTGACTAGTCTAAAAGAGTCATCCCGTGACAAGTGGTATCAGATCCAGGTTCGAGCAAGCAAGAGACCTTTACGATGGAAGGAGCAAGTGAAGTATTCAACATTCCTCCGATCGTCGAGGAGAAAGGAAGGAAGTCCAAGAAGAGGGATCAATTGGTAGATGCCTTGGCAAGCTTAGAAAACAAGCTTACAAGGACAAAGATTAATGTCGGTGAGATTCTTGAATGGAAGGATACCGCCGATCAGTTTGTTGCTGAGATAAGTGACACGAGCGATGTATTGAAGGAGACCATCGGTGTCATCAAGGAAGAAGTCATTGGACTTATCAACACGTTGCAGAATGAGTTCTGTGAGAAGGTAGACACATTACAAGCCGAAGTAAACTTATGCAAGGCAGCAATCATTAGAGCGACCTTTGCAAGAACGTTTTCGTACACAGAAGCACCCAAACCATTGAAGTATGGAGGTAAGCGCGACCCGAAAGAACTTGATGAATTCTTTTGGTTGATGGAATGCTACTTCAATGCTAGCCAAGTGAAGGACGACAAGACGAAGGTAGATACAGCCGTACTTTATCTATGCGAGAGTGCAGCTCTATGGTGGCGAAGGAAGCACGATGATATTGAAAAAGGATTATATACCATAGAAACATGGGAAGAATTCAAGAGGCAACTTAAGAGACAATTCTGCCCACATCATGCTGAAGACATAGCGATGAAGAAACTTTGTGGGCTAAAGCATACGGGATCCATCCGAGACTATATAGTCGAGTTCACGAGCTTGATGCTAGAGTTGCCCAACATGCAGGAGAAGGAAAAACTTTTCTATTTCATCGATGGACTACAATCTTGGGCCTACAATGAGCTCAAGAGGAGAAATGTCAAAAACATCGACGAAGCTATTGCTGTGGCAGAAGATCTAATGGAATTTCAAAAAGAAAGCACGGTTAAGAAGAATAATGGGGGAGAACAAACTATGACGGAAGCGAAACCAAAACAAAACAACCCAACCTTTAAATACGAAAGGAAAAGAAATCGAAGGAAGAAACCGAAGAGAAGAGCGAAAGGAGATCAAGTGCTACTTGTGTTATGGTCCTCACTTGATCCGAGACTGTCTGAAGAAAAAGACCTTCTATGCGATGGTTTTGCAAGAAGAAGAAGACGAAGCACAAATAAGCTCAATGCGTTTTCTGAAATCAATATCGAAAGATGAGATAAAATCATCTAAGAGGGAAGAAAATAAAGGAGGGAGTCTCATGTTCGTCGAAGTTAAAGTGAATGCAAGGAACACTAAGGTGCTAGTAGATTCCAGAGCAACACGTAGTTTCATTGCAGAGGAAGAAGCTAAGAAGCTGGGTATTCACTATACAAAGGAGTTAGGTCGGTTGAAAGTTGTCAACTCTCCATCCAATCCGATCCTCGGAGTTTCTCCTAGATTACCCATAAAGATTGCAGAATGGGAAGGGACCATCGACTTGATAGTCGTTCCAATGGATGACTATCGCATGGTACTAGGAATGGACTTCCTAGATATGGTATGTCCTTGGTCGTTCGAAAGCGACAACACCATGCGTATAACCATGGGATCAACTATCCATATAATTCCCTTGGAAAGAAGCAAGACAAAAGCTTGAACCCTTTCAACTATGAAGTTTCAAAAAGGCCCCGAGAGAAAAGGAAGTATGCAGATGTGTTATTGCCAGAGTAATATGATCAAGAAGAATATGAAGCCAAAAAGGGAAATTCAAGTAAACAAGGCATACATGAAGGAACAGGGATCCATATCCCCCTTGAAGATTTACTCAAGAAGTTATGAGGCGGAGAGAAGAAGTAGGATTCAAGGTACATTGAGAAATAAAAGCACACCTTACTCGAAGAAATACTTTGGAAAAAAAAAAAGACACGAAGTAGCTCCGTGACAAGACCAAGACATATGTATAGAAGACTTGACGAGGACGTCAAGGGTTTAAGTGGGGGAGGGTGTCACGGACCAAGTTTCTGGAAAATTGCACGATCGTCTAGAAAATTTCGGAACGATCAAGTATATTCGAGAAGTCTCCGGAGAGATCATGAATGCTCTACGAGACCCTGGAAGATTCTAGAATATTGTAGATGTCTTTGGAATAAAGGAGAACGATCCGGAATAATCAAGAGGTCGCTAGACGAAGCTAGAATGACCCGGAAGACTTTGGAATGATCTAGACCACGCTAGATCATACAGGAGCAATCTGGATAATGTCGGAACAACCTAGAACCTTCTAGAGCATCATAGACAAGTATACTATTTTCTAGAGTCATGTAAAGGCCATGTAAATAATAAGAAGAATCTAGATTAGTCAAGAAAGATCGGGACCTAGAAACTTCCAATTGAGGAGGTGTAAGGTGCCTATAAATAGGATGGATGTCTCATTTGTAGGAATCTTTGGAAAGTTGCCTTGTAAAGGAGTCGAGTCTTATATATAAGCTTTATTTCTTACTTTGTAGCATTCCTTATCGCATCTCTTGCTATCCTTGTCGTTAGTACATCGTAAGGAAGTGTTCCAAGCCTGACTTGGTCGAAGAAGCACTAAGTGGCACACGGTATTTACTAGTCTAAAAGTGTCATCCCGTGACACTAGGCTACTAGACATTGACATGTTGTTTTATACTTAGCTGGATATCTCTACATATAAATTACTAAAATGTGAAACCCGATACATCGAGATAAATGAGACTAGCCATCGGACAAAATGGAGAAGTAGGCGTCCAATTGGTCTCCGATCATCATAAATTGATTGAGAATCGACGAAGGTAGGCGAAGGTGGACAGAACTGTTGAAGCAACTAGAGACAAAAAATAATCGATGGAAATAGGCGGAATTTGCCGACCTAAGTGATACTACCGGCGACAAAGCTTAGCACCGCAGACAGATGTTGAGGACGGAGAACATCTTCGGGTGACCTAAATATTTTGTAAATTTTGTTTTTGAGGTTTTTTCATTTTTAAATCTTCTTTTATTCTTCCCTATCATATTATTTTATTTTTTATTTTTTATTTTTGAAAGATTTAACATTATTTGTATTATATTTGAAAAGGTTTGTTTGTCATCCACGGTATCCTCCTAAAATGTGGGTAACCATATAGAAATTTTGTTAATTTTGAATGAAACGTTATTGTTTCTTTTTTGGTTCACCACGGGTGTCCATATGAAAATTTTCATATAATCACAAAAAAAAAAAAGTAAAATAAATAAATCCAAAATCTGGGGTGTTTTTGTTCACCACGGGTGTCCATATGAAAATTTTCATATAATCACAAAAAAAAAAGTAAAATAAATAAATCCAAAATCTGGGGTGTCGACAATCTTGATTATAATTAGCATTGTCCCTTATTTTTCTAAAATCTAAAGATTAATTAAGATAGGTCACAAACTTTAATATATATATATATATATATATATATATATATATATATATATATATATATATATATATATATATATATATATATATATATACTAGCCGTCTACCCGCGCAAAGCGGCGGGGCACGTGAGTTCTTTCGGTGATATGTTTCCATTACAAAATTGTTATGTTAAAAAAAAGTACATGTTGAAGACAATATAATCAAACTATGGTGTTATTTGTTACATCATGCATCAAATAACCAATAAAAAGCAACCAGTCAAGACGACACAAAATATTAATCGTGCAATACTTCTTTATACACCACATTTGCTGTATAAACCCCATCACCTTTTGAATTTTCGTTAGGCTTTACTAATACTTTTGTATTGCAACGTGAAACCCCTCTGGACAATGCAACATAAAGTTGTCCATGCGAGAATACTGGTTCTGGAAGATAGATACCTACATATGGAATTGTTTGTCCCTGAGCTTTATTGATTGTCATTGCAAAGCACAATCGAATAGGAAACTGTTTCCTCATTAGAGGATCGATGGTTGCTACTAATTGCTTGTAACTGGTATTGGTTTCATATCGATGGATGTGGATTCGCATATGAAATCAATTGTGTTCGCATCTATGAAATCAGTTCGCATATGACATCAATTGAGTTCGCATTTGGTTTTGTGGGTCAAAAAAGTTCGCATAAGAAGTTCACGATTTGTTTGAGGTTAATTGATTTTGATTTCGCAAGCTTGGAGTCGGAGATCTGGATTGTGTTCGCATCTATAGAATGCGAGGAGAATTTAATGGTGATATTCAGTTCGCATTTGGTGACACAAGTACGTGGTTGATGATTTTTGGTTGGTTCGCATTTGAAATTAGTGGGTTTCGCATTTGGCTTCGTATCTGGGTTTCTCAAACAACTGAAATGCGAATATGAGACAATTGATTAATTTCTCAGTTAATGCGATGAAATGCGAATGAACTCAAAGACGGATGGATGCAAGATGCGAAGAATTTGAATGAAAATGCGAAGTTTTTAATGTATAAATGCGAATTGGGGAAGAAAGCTTAGAGTTTCGCATTTGGCACCTGATCTTTTCAAGAAATAATATAAGTGGTCCAACTTCGCAAAATGGGGTCATTTAATCAGAAAATCGATCATTCTTCAAATATGACATTTAATCAGAAAATCGATCTAAAAATGAGACATTTGGTGTTTATCGATTTTTCAGGGTCGACGGGTTGTATGAAAAGCGAAGGCTGAGTAATTGAAAATTAGAGGATCGATGGTTGCTACTAATTGCTTGCAACTGGTATTGGTTTCATATCGATGGATGTGGATTCGCATATGAAATCAATTGTGTTCGCATCTATGAAATCAGTTCGCATATGACATCAATTGAGTTCGCATTTGGTTTTGTGGGTCAAAACAGTTCGCATAAGAAGTTCACGATTTGTTTGAGGTTAATTGATTTTGATTTCGCAAGCTTGGAGTCGGAGATCTGGATTGTGTTCGCATCTATGGAATGCGAGGAGAATTTAATGGTGATATTCAGTTCGCATTTGGTGACACAAGTACGTGGTTGATGATTTTTGGTTGGTTCGCATTTGAAATCAGTGGGTTTCGCATTTGGGTTCGTATCTGGGTTTCTCAAACAACTGAAATGCGAATATGAGACAACTGATTAATTTCTCAGTTAATGCGATGAAATGCGAATGAACTCAAAGACGGATGGATGCAAGATGCGAAGAATTTGAATGAAAATGCGAAGTTTTTAATGTATAAATGCGAATTGGGGAAGAAAGCTTAGAGTTTCGCATTTGGCACCTGATCTTTTCAAGAAATAATATAAGTGGTCCAACTTCGCAAAATGGGGTCATTTAATCAGAAAATCGATCATTCTTCAAATATGACATTTAATCAGAAAATCGATCTAAAAATGAGACATTTGGTGTTTATCGATTTTTCAGGGTCGACGGGTTGTATGAAAAGCGAAGGCTGAGTAATTGAAAATTAGAGGATCGATGGTTGTTGCTACTAATTGCTTGTAACTGGTATTGGTTTCATATCGATGGATGTGGAATCGCATATGAAATCAATTGTGTTCGCATCTATGAAATCAGTTCGCATATGACATCAATTGAGTTCGCATTTGGTTTTGTGGGTCAAAACAGTTCGCATAAGAAGTTCACGATTTGTTTGAGGTTAATTGATTTTGATTTCGCAAGCTTGGAGTCGGAGATCTGGATTGTGTTCGCATCTATGGAATGCGAGGAGAATTTAATGGTGATATTCAGTTCGCATTTGGTGACACAAGTACGTGGTTGATGATTTTTGGTTGGTTCGCATTTGAAATCAGTGGGTTTCGCATTTGGGTTCGTATCTGGGTTTCTCAAACAACTGAAATGCGAATATGAGACAACTGATTAATTTCTCAGTTAATGCGATGAAATGCGAATGAACTCAAAGACGAATGGATGCAAGATGCGAAGAATTTGAATGAAAATGCGAAGTTTTTAATGTATAAATGCGAATTGGGGAAGAAAGCTTAGAGTTTCGCATTTGGCACCTGATCTTTTCAAGAAATAATATAAGTGGTCCAACTTCGCAAAATGGGGTCATAAAAAGACAAAAGTGCAGAATTTTCATTTCGCATCCCTGAAGTCTTCGCAAAATGGAAAATTTTACCCAGTTTCGCATTTGGGGTAAATTTTTTTGAGAAATTGGAATATTTTCAAACTTTTTTTCTTAAAAAAAACACATTGTCTTCGTCTAAGAGAGGGAGAAAAACGATTAGGGTTTATAAGGGAAATACTTCATGGCAGTGGGATTTATAGCAGGGTTTATAAGGTGGAGAGAACAAACACACGTCTGCTATGAGATATTTTAATCAGCTGCAAATGCAACATTTAAAGGATATTTGTTGAAGCGTATTAGGATGAAAAGGTTTTAAATTTTGAATGACCATGAAATTAGGATTTTGCTGAGAAATATAAGGAATCAAAACAAATTTAAAATTTAATATTATTTTATTAATGGTTGTTTGTAATATTAGCTTAATCGTTTGTACGTCTTAAAAAAATAATATTATTATATTCAATCTATTTATAGAAATAGTTAGATTTCTTTTATAAGTAGTAAAGATATATATATATATATATATATATATATATATATATATATATATAAAAGTTAAATTGAGAAAATAAAAAAGATTGAGAATGGGAGAATCATTTTCAACCAATCATTTAATTAGCATATTAGCATAAAATACACGGTGACAAATTTGTAAATATGATATATTAACTTTAAATCACACATACCATTTCTTCTGCATCGTTTATCTATTCTTCATCAACACCATCTGTTATTCATTCATCTCGATTGTTCCTCTGTGTTCTTCATCAACATCATACAACATCACATGTTCTTCATCAACATCATCCATTCTACTACGTGTTCGCTATCAAAATCACATGTTCTTCATAAAAAAAGACATCGACACTTCATAAAAACATCAATTCTTCATCAAAAATCTTCGTTTATTCATCAAAATGTTGTGATTCGTCATTAAAAACATTTATTTGTACTATTAAGTGTAACTCGTGATTCAATCTTGTCCAGTTTCATTGACATCAAGCAAAATTGTTAAAATAATCCACACTTATCGATGTCACATCATTTAGTGATCACAAATCATCGAAACTTCATCAAAGGAACCTTCGTCAATATCAAACAACAGGTAGCAATCGAAAGTTCATTAACATAACCATATATTTAAAGATTTTTTTAAAAATCGTTTTTCATACATTTTTTTCACAATTTTTGATATAAACCTATTGATTATTAATCGATTTTGATATGATTTGATTTGTTTTGTAATTATTCGATTCAATTGTGAATTTTTTTACCATAGTTATATAAGTTAATTTATTTGCACGCCAACTGTTCGATAAAATGCATAAACTAAATATATCACGTAATATTCATAAATGAATATGTCTTTATACGAGAATCAATGTATATCTTTTAAAAACACGGAACAAGTATGTAACTGATATGTGAATAATATATAAAAAGTATATTCACATGCGAATACATGTAATATTCACAAATGAATAAAGGTAATATTCATAAATGAATACAAGTAATACGTCATTTTAAGGTCCTAAGTAAGTTTGTAATTCATATGTGAATAACATATAAGAATTATATCCGCATATAAACATATGTAATCTTCACAAATGAATATATATATATATATATATATATATATATATATATATATATATATATATATATGTAATAATTAAATGTGAATATATGTAAGTATTATTCACAAATGAATAAAATTTTTAATAAAACCGAGGACTATAAAATCTATAAAATTAAAGATAAAAAACATATTTGATAAGAATATATATTTATTCACATACAACTAATCTTTTTAGGTTAATAAAATAATTATATAAGCATATATATATATATATATATATATATATATATATATATATATATATATATATATATATATTTATTAATGTTATATTCATTTGTGAATAATGATAACTTTTTTTTTCAAAAAATTATAAAAATAGAAAAACGTCATTTTAAGGCCCTAAACAGCCCCGAATGGCCGAAAAACACCGTACGTCACGGCGAAGCTGTGAGTTTTGTAAATCGCACCATTTTATATCAAATATGCGAATTTCGTCCAATTTCGAAACTAAACTTCGTTGCGGCAAATTGTTTTGATGATGTCACTAAATTTTCATTCCTACTAGTGATGACATGATCATTATTCATATATGAATAAAGTTTAGAAATCATGACGACATATCTACTGATAATGTTACTAACTTCAATCCTACTAGTAAAGACATCGTTATTGTAATATTTTATTTTTATCTATGTGAATAAACTATGCAAGTTGATTTATTTATTTTGTGAATACAACCTTTATATATAAAAATAAATAATACACTATAAGAATTGGTTTCTGCATAGTTTTTTTTTTTTTTTTTTTTTTTTTTTTGGTATAATGTAATAATATTATTTTACATGTAAAATCAACATTATACTAAGACAAACAACATTATATTGGTTAATGAATATCATTTGCATTTGAATTTAATACGATCAAAATGAAGAATATATTAAATTGTATAACATTTACACGTGAATATAAAAATATATTGTCTTCGTCAATGATATCTTCTCAATTACGTCAACCAATCTTCAACCACCGAGATATAAACCAACCATTGTATTGAAATGTTATTCTTTTATTGAGTTATAACGATGCTTGAAAAACATGTGAATACACATAAAAAATGTTAAAAATATACTTTTAGTTCATAATAATAGCGATTTATCACATTCTAATTATCACATGGTATATTCACATATGAATGTATAATCATATGTGAATATTATATGATATATGTTGTTTATATTGTATATTTACATGTGATATTACATGGTATATTCACAAATGAATATTACATAGTATATTCACATATGAATATTATATAGTAGATTCATATGTGAATATTATATGGTATATTTACTCGTGAATGTTACACATTCTAGTCACATCTAAAAATTGCATGATATATATTCATTCATGAATATATATTAAACGATGCATTCACTTGTGAATATTACATAATATTTTTACTTGTAGGTATTAGATGCTATATTCACTTATGAATATTATATGATATATTCATATGTGAATATTACACAGTTTATTCACATATGAATATTACACAGGATATTAACATACGCATATTACAAGATATATTCACAAATATATATAATTTTTATATGTTATTCACATATGAATAACATATAAAATTGTATATTTTTTTGTGTTTCAATAATCATATATTGATTAAGATGCGAAAACATACTCATATGTGAATATAACATAGTCATTTAGTTTATGCATTTCATCAAACAGTTGGAGTGCATACAAGTAGCCTTTCTTAAAAATGCTAAAAACATGATACTCTGACTATTTAAAACTTACAAAATAGTAGATTGATAGAGAATTATATGAAATTTTTCAAAAAAAAAATGATTTGATGTTTTTCTAACCTTAATTTCGAAGTTTTGTTTGATGATCGATGTTGAATAAATGATATGAAGTGAAACTGATGTTGATTATCGATGAGATTGATCTAAGGACACCGGGAGTAAAATTAATCGTAGATGTTGAAGATATTCTCGTATTCAAGCATAGTTGAAGGTTGGATTGAAAGAACCAAAAACGATTTTTTTTATCTACTGTTGAATGATGTTGATGAACGTGTTTTTGACAAAGATGGATGATTGATTAATACTAGATGATGTTGATCGATGATTTAATTGAAGAAATCTGGTTGATTGTTGAACATTAGAGAAGAAATTTGGATGATGAACGATAATGAATTTGAATTGTTATCAAATTATCCACAATTACTTATATGTGATTGAAGGATATCATATCATACTTATAAGTTTGTCACCGTATATTTTAAGTTAAGATGCTAATTAAATGATTGGCTGAGAATGATTCCCCCATTCTTAACCTTATTTTTTCTCAATTGAACCATTTTTTTCAAATAAGAAGGAAATTTGTGGTAGGAAGGTAAGAAGTTTTTTTTTCTACATATTTTTTTCGCAAACAAACAAAATGAATCATTAGATGATTCATTTATAAGATGATTTATAAGAAAAAATTCTCAAAAAAACATCTCTATGATTTATTTATACAATGATTTTGTTGTTATTCACTAAAATTATCATAAAAATGAATTTTTTCTTAATTTACTTAAAAATGAATCATAAAAATGTGTTTTTGGGAATTTTTTCTTGTGAATCATCTAGTGATTCATTTATTTTGTTCGTCAAAAAAATATGTAGAAAAAAAACTTCTTACCTTCCTACCAAAAATATTTCTTACCGGATATATATATTTCACCATAGGAACAGTAAAGTTCATAAAGAATTGGTCACATTATTTGTTGAATATCTAAATAATGTTTATTGAGATTGCAGTTTGGTCCTTATCTTATTGGTTGAACTTTTTGACTTTTTTTCTTTTTTCATAATCTATCACTGCTACGTGTTATGTTCTTTCCTAACTCTAAGGTGTTGTTTGTTTTTTGAAAAAAACCTCTTCAAACCTCTTACTGCTGCGCGGCGCAGCACACGCGCAGCACTTTTCATATCGCAGCTGTTTGTTTTTTAGAAGTCTTCTGAGTCAAAAACCTCTGCACAGGCTCTGTTTGGCGCAGCACTTGTACTGCCTCTTATAACCTCTTCCAACATCTTCTTCTTCTTTTTTTATTGCTGAAATTTTGATTATATGTTATTAAAATTTTATTTCACATTTTTTTTTTGTTTTTTTTCGTTTATTCTTATTGAATTTATTTTTTATTTTTTATATTCAATAATGATAATTTCTTGATGAAATATCATTATTTTTTACTAAAATATCTTTATTTTTTGTTGAAATATCATTTTTTTTTACTGAAATATCATTAATTTTTACCGAAATGTTATACATTATTAAATTTTACGTATTAAAAAGTTATTTTCGGTTTATAAAATTAGTTTATTTTAATTTTTTAATATCTGCAGCAGTATGCAGATGTTAAAAAAACAAACACGTTTCTTATTATAGTCTGCAGCCGTTTGGTCCACCTCTTCTACTGCAGAGGGTTGCAGAGGTGATCCGCAGACTTGATGAATTTTTGCTTCAGAAAATTAAACGTAATTCTTTTTCTTCCACGTTTCCTTCACCGATGTCGTCACGCACTAATCTCTTTTGATTCTCTCCACCGCCTCATGTACTACTCATTTATCTCTTCCGATCGATTTCATCGTTTCATCATAGAAGGTCATCGCTTTATATCAAAGATCATTCCTCACCTTCTACAACGTCGCTGCATCTCGTTCTTCCATTGTTTTGCTTTCCGTATTCCATTCAACCTCCACCATCTGATGTTTTATACAGAAGTAGCCCACTTCCCTCCTTCGCTTCCTCACCGTCTTCTCTATCACTCAGTCGATTTGATTTTGTTGTTCTTCAAGTTTGTTTCTCATTACATAGTGGTTTTTGATCCAAAATAGGATCATAATGTTGTTTACTCGATTAAGTTGCTCAAGCGACAAAGGGTTGATTTTCAGATGGATCACCATTATGGGATAAACTACTTCAAGGATTGCGTATCTCACCTGTGTATTGTCTGTATATGGACAACCAGAAGAAGCAAAAGAAACGACATGGCGACTTTTGTGACCTGTGACCCAATCAGGTATATTAGCGTTTGAGTTTATTTTTTTGACATAAAACACCATCTTTTTGCCTGTGTTCTGTCAATTTCTTTTGATATTGAATTAGATAACAACTATTCATGTAACTTGGGTGATTTTTAGGAAACTTTCATGATGCATTCTGATTGCTCGATAGAATGCTTGAACCAGGTCTCTGAATTTTCTATCTAAATCTTTTTATCCAAGTTTAGATTTTTTTTTAATTGACATGTATCTCTACAAGAATCAGATAAGGATTCCAACATTTCAGATTCCATGTTGTTACCTGGCATTTCTTGGTTTTAAATTTTTGCTCGACTTACTTGCTTCCTTTTATAAGCATTTTGTGTTTAGTTCCTTTTAACTATACTTGGAGTTTGTTGCCTCTAAAGAATTCACTTACAACCTATGATTGATGGGTTTTGTAAAGTCAAAACTTTGGATGATGGTAATGTGATTTATAAAGAAATGGAGGAGAAAATGTTTGAATTCCTTCCTTAATTTCTTTTTATTGGAACTGATATATGCATAAAGCTTAATTTATTTACTTACCAAGTAGGTAAAAACATTTAATGTTTCTAATTTTTAGTGATTAGTTTAGTGTTATCTTGTCCATGTGTTTCTTTTGCTATTATGCTAGAATTTAACACAAATTTAGCAAAGGTTCATGAGATTTTTACACTTTTTTTATTAGTTGATGCTTTTTAATGTATTGATGCAGGGGTTTTCAAGATCTGACTTCGATATTCCTGTAGATATGTATGATTTTTAATTCAAATAAGATTTATTTTCTACTGACAAAACTGTCAAATTGGTCCCTGTGGTATTCAAAAAACTTTGGATAGGGTCCAAAAAGTTTTCAACTTGCATGGAAGATCCAAAATCAAGAATTTCCTTTGGTTTTGGTCCATGAAGGACTTGAAAAGACTGTTTTGCCCTTTTTATTTCTTTTTTTGTATTTTTTAAATTTTCTTTAATAATTTATTTATTAAAAATTAAAAATGAAAGAACTGGGCCCACTCCCACCCCTACTCTCTCTCTCTCTCTCTCTCTCTCTCTCTCCAGAAAGAACCCACACACACACACTCCATATACGAACACAATCCATGATGAACACACTCATCCACCATCGGTTTCACCGATAAACTCCACCGCCAGTCCACCCAACAACACCGGTTTCACCGATAAACTCCACCGCCAGTCACCGTCATCCACCACAACCCTTACCAGAAACATCCTCATCATCTCCCTCTCTTCACCAGAGTAAATCAACCCCAAATATGTCAAACATCACTACATCACTCACTCAAGAACATACAATCACTCACTCAAGAACATACAACCACCACCTCAACGCCTCAGAAGGCCCATGAGCCGCCGAGAAGAAACCCACTCGTTGGCCGTTTCCAAAACAACTGTCTCTCCGATCTACAACTCGACGAAGACGATGGTTGATCCGCCCGTCTTTCTCCTTCTCCGGAGATGTTCCAGCTCACTGATGGCGGCGACATTTAGGGGTTCCAGCTCACTGATGGCGGCGGCATTTAGGGTTTCAAGCAATCATTTGCAAATGAGGGTTTCAGATCCGTTTCCGTTTAGGGTTTCAAGCGATGACGGAGGCAACAAAGAGGGAAGATGGATGGTCGATGTATCTCCAACCTCCTGAGAATCGTCGAGCTCCATCGGTGACATATCACACCTTCAGATCCAAAGTTTTACTACTGAATGTGGGTTGATGTTATTTTTGGATTTAAAAGTGTTTTTTGTATTTTTGTTTTCTTTGTGTGTATGTATGAGAGATAAGAGAGAGGTAAAGATAGAATAAATGGTGGTGGTGGTGGCTAAGAGTGGTGGCCGACGATGGTGGATCGGTATTTGTTTATGTGTGAAAGAAGAAAGGATGAGAAGAAGAAGACAATGGAGAGAGAGAGAGAGAGAGAGAGAGAGAGAGAGAGAGAGAGAACCTGCTGGTGGGGTGGACCCAAAATATATTTTTTATTTTTCTTTTATTTATTTTTTAATTAATAAGGTATTAAAACAAATATAAAATAAAAAAAAGAAATGAGAAGGGCAAAATAGTCTTTTCAATATTTTTTGGACTAAAATTACAGGAAATTCTTGATTTTGGACCATCCATGCAAGTTAAAAACTTTTTGAACCCTATCCAAAGATTTTTGAATACCACAAGGACCAATTTGACAGTTTTGTCTTTTCTACTAAATCTATTTTTTGGGGATTTATATTGTTTAGCTTTATGCAAATAAGTGTTAATTTCTAATTTGTATTTCAAAATGTAAATCAATCAATTATGTGAAATATATTACATATTCATTGGCAGTTGAATTTGGTAAACTTTCTTGGTAATTACCTATTATTTATTTTAAGCGAGCTTCATGGGAAAGTAAAACTGGAGGGGTAAAAGAGGAAAAAGAGTTGTATGCTAAGATGATTGAAGTTTTGAAAATAGGTGTAAATGATGTCAGCTTCAGTTTTACTACAAGGATGCCAAAAAAAATTCAGATAATTCTACATTAACTTCATTCATGTGATTTTAATCCCTTTAGAAAATAGAATTGTACTTACATTTTCTCACCAATAATAATAATAATATATGACAGCTAAGTTACGATGCCTTTAACAGCACGTTTTCTTTTTCAAGAGGACTGTAAATTCAAGGAAAATAGAATGATCATGTGATGTATAATAAAAATGATTTTCTCTTTGTTACTAAAGTTAGTAAATTACTAACAAGGTATCTCTCATTTTTCCATTTTCGGATCACAAACTCGCACACCTCACGATTGTTTTTTCAAAGGTTGAATGTTGAGGTTGGATGTGTTTGCTTTGAAAAGGTTTTATAAATAGTTTGAAGCTACCACCTGTAATTGTCTTTTTTGTTATATCAAGATAGTTGATGGTGTTGATACTAACTAGCACTAAAAAATTAATGATTACATATATTTTATTATTATTTTTTTGTTTTTTTCTTACTTTAACATTGAGACGCATATAACGTACAGAAGTTTACATGTATATTTGTTGTTTGTTGAAGCTTCTAAATATATATAGTTATTTTACTTTTTTCAACCTCGTTTTTTACATTTTTAGTAAATTATTGCATATTACCTTATCAACAATTTAGTAGATAATAATGGAAATAAAAAGGTAAAATTATAATAACATTTTTTTACAGGTAGGTAAACAGTTTTTTTTTAGATTATTGTATGACCTCTATTTAATCTTGGGTTTAGCTATTTTGATCTTTATTACTTTCTTAAAGACCCTTATTAATTATTTTAATAATTACTTTAACTTTTTTCTTAAAATAAGTTAATCATTACAAAATAATTATCTTTTTATTAATTATCATTGCATAATATTAGACCCTTATAATTATTTTATATTTTACTTTAAATAAAACTAATCATTACATAATAAAATGGCTCAATATAAAGATTTGTGTATAGAAAAAAAATATTATTTTTATTAAAAAGTATTAAAATAACCATATATATTTTTTTCAAATATATAAAATAAAATATTTTAAACAAAAAAAAAAATTTAATTTATTTTTGGTTTTTTAATGCAATTTATTAAAATCATTTTTATACGTAAGCATAATAATAAATGACTTCAAATACGATATAATAATAATACTTAATTTTCATTTAAATATTTAATATCATTTTATTTTTATTTTTTGGTTTATATAAATATTAAAATATATAGAAAACGTTGATATGTTTGCATTATTATTTGATTATAAAAAAGTAAAATATATAATAAATAAAAAGTTTATAGTAATTAAATGATAAGTACGAGTTTAAAAAAAAATTAACTTTTAGTAATCATAAAAGCTATTGATATCATAAATGCACGGAATTTTATGCCTAAAAGATCATTAATGAGGAGTCCTTTAAGAAAATCTGGGGTCCAATTAGTAGGACCCTTTAATCTTTCCATTCCCTCATTAGTATTTCATTACATTCACATCTTTTTGATCATTTTTCAATGGGTTATTAGTTGGTCTAATTATGTGCTTTTGTTTACTATGCTCAAGAGATTTTAAGTACGTCAAAATTTGGTCTATTTTTCGTTTATGACTGTGGTTAAAACTGAAAAAAAAAAATTAAAAAATATTGGTTGTATTTACCATTGTTAACTGTTAGATTTCTCTACATACACGATTTGATATCTATGGAATGACAAAATTAATTCCATTCTCTTTGTTTCATGTTTTAGAAAAGCTCCGTGGATGCAAAATTATGTATCAGTCTCTGTACCACAAGAGAGAGATATTTCCCAGCTGTTTTTTTTTTCTTTTGGAATTTATTGTAGTACACTTTTATGTTTAAAATGAAAAAATAATTCATCAATTTTTTAATTTGAAAGTGGATGGGGTTACTTTGTTATCATTACTAAAGTGTTTCCCCAAATTTATTTGTTATTTATCTTCGTATGTTTTCCCAAATACAATGCTATAATAAGAAGAATTCGAAGGAGGTGAATCATGCGAAACATGGACACATTTCAGAATGACACACGCACACACCGACCCGGGTGAAGCCCGAGATACCCTGCTAGTTATATAGAGAAAAAAATAGGTGGGTCAAGTGACCCACCAAACCTTAAGATACTCGCCCCACTGCTAGGGATGAGCATAGATGGGTACCCACATCATTTTACGAGAATCGAAACCGACGGTTCTTAGAAAGTTAGAATTGGAACTGAAACCAATCTAGATGGTTCTTAAAATTTTGGAAACAGTCCCGGAACCAACCAGACCTGGTAACCCGGTTACATCAATATCTATTTATTTTTGTCAATAAAAACCTAAATTTAGTTCGGTCTAAATCGAATCAATTTGAACCAACCAAAGATAAAATCAGTCAAATATATTCTAAACCGGTCTAAATAATACCACACACATTTTTTTAATATCAAACTACAACAAGATGCTTTGGTACTGCTAAGGCTTTAAAGTAAATATTATGTTTATTTCATATTTTCTGATCGTTTGCGGAAATACATGTGTGTGTGTGTGTGTGTGTGTGTGTGTGTGTGTGTGTGTGTGTGTGTGTGTGTGTGTGTGTGTATATATATATATATATATATATATATATATATATATATATATATATACTAGTTTATAACTCGTGGGAACTACGATTATAAAATTAATTAAACTTTTATAGTAAAACTCACAACTATTAACCAATTATTTTAAATAAATTATTAATTAAAAGATTTTTTTAGTTATATAAATTTTAATCCTTGATTTAAATGAATATGTGAAATTGTATTATTTTATAATTTGTATTAGTTTTATTTTAGTTTTATTTTAATATTATTAATTTAATGCAATTAGAGTGAAAAATTTAAAATTTGAAATTTAAAATGAAGAATGAATATGGTGACAAATGGAATTCATTAATTAAGAGACTTAATAGGGTATAATAGGGTGACACATGTTAAAATGAGAATAAAACTATTCGTTTACTAGTTTATAATCCGTGAGAACCACAGTTATAAAATTAATTAAACTTTCATATAAAAAGTCAAAACTATTAATTAATTATTTTAAATAAATTATTATTTAAGAGAAATTTTTTTAGTTATATAAAATTATAATCGTTGATTTAAATAAATACATGAATTTATATTATCTTATAATATGTATTAAATTTATTTTATTTTTCAATATAATGTTATTAATTTAATACAATTAGAGTGGGAAAATTTAAAATTTAAAATTTAAATAAAATAACTAATTATTAATTTAATGTAATTAGAGTGAAAAAATTTAAATTTTGAAATTTGAAATGAATAATTAATAGGTTGACAAGTGGCATGATAATGGATATATAACATTAATGAGGTGTTTTAATTGTATGACACTTGTCCATAGGAGATTAAACATATTCTTTTATAAGAATATGGAGATATGGAGATATAGAGATTAGAATATATATATATATATATATATATATATATATATATATATATATATACACACACGGTTATAACTCGTGGACACCACGGGTGAAAATTTTATAAATAATTTTAATTTATTTATAAACTAATTATTGATAATTTTAAAAATAATTTCAATTAATTAGTACCATAATTATTGAGTGGTATTTTGTTAGTAATTTCATAATAATATAATGTTCGGTTAAAACTAAGAATTCAAAAATGTTTAAATATCCAATTAGCAATTTGTATTTGTAGATATGTTAGAAATATCATTTTGTATGATGCAATAAAATTTAAATAAAACAGAAAGATAAATTGATAGACATAATAAAAGTATACGCAGTTTTATCTATTTGTAAAAAGTAATTTAACATAACACTGGATAGTTTGTTTGTTTGTTTTCTATCAGAATCTAAAATTAATAGTTTTGAATGATTTTTTAATTTGAATTCTAGATAAAACAATATACAACTGTTCATGTGTATATGTAAGATACTTGAGAAACAAACCAACATTCTATAAAGCCTAGCATTTGCATCAATGTTATTGTTTGATATAGGTAAATTGATATAAATAACAAAATTGAACAAAGTTTTTATAAATTTCTAAAAACTTCTTTATACACAACATTAGATGTTTTATCTGATAGTCTACCATGCTTGTCTAAAATTAACAATTTTAATCACTCTCTACTTTGAACTCTAGATAAAGCAACGTACAATTGACCATGTGTAAAAACAGGATCCTTGAGAAACAATCCAACCTTCGATAAAGACTATCCTTGGCTCTTGTTAATTTTCATTGCAAAACATACAACCAATGGAGATTATCTTCTTTGGAGTTTGAACGGGATCTTGTTTTCAGAAGGAGTTAAAGACATTCTTGGAATAAATGTCCGGTTTCCAATATTACTTCCAGATATGATAACTGCCTCGATAACACGTTTGCCCAAAGATTTTATCTGTAGTTTAGTGCCATTGCATAAGCCATTTTCTGATCAGTGTTTCTCAATAACATAACTGGAACACCGGCTTTTAAAATGAGATTATGGTTTGGCAGACCTGAGACTTTAAGACCATTTAAAACATCAGGTGGGTATAAACTTGCATCAAACTGATCATGAACAAACTCAGATTGGCAAAGCTTATCTGAACTTAAATATTATTTTTGCTCTCCTGGAATCAATTTTAGCAACCGATCATTTATTTCTTGGACAACTTCATTCTTAGGAGCAAGTATTGCTCTTTCTTGAAAATAACCCGAAATGTTGAAGTCTTCAAGAATCGAAGGATATACAAAATTGATTAATGAACCAATAGGATCACATGGATCATTAATGAGAATATCTTCTGGAATATCAACAATTGCTTAACCATCATTTGGACCACCAAGATTACCTTCTCCTATGTCCAAAAGCCAATTTGAAAAACCCTTTATTCGATTAACAACAGATGGATCGCTTCCAACAGTTAACCTCATGTTTTTTGTTAATTTATGGACTTTACATTGTTGCCATAAATATGAAGAACTTAAAGAAACGTTAACAATGTTTTGTTTACTGCCACCCGGAACAACAGGTAAAATTTGTCTGAAATCACCTCCAAAAACAACCACTTTACCTCCAAATGGAATACTTGAGTTTGTAGGATCGACAAATTTTAATATATCCTTCAAAGTTCGATCTAAAGCTTCAAATGCATGCTTGTGTACCATAGGTGCTTCATCCCAAATGATCAATGAGGGTTTTCTTATTAAAATTGCAAGATCACTCTTTGGATTTATTTTACAAAAAGAATCCTTAGTAATATTTATAGGAATTATAAACCGAGAGTGTGTTGTCTTGCCTCCAGTCAATAATAATGAAGCGATCCCACTTGAAGCAACATTTAAAACAATCTCACCTTGGGATCTAATTGCTGCAGATATTGTCTTCCAAAGAAATGTCTTACCCGTTCCACTGTAACCATAAATAAAGAATACACTCCCTTATTATTTTTTAACCTTAGCCATGATATCTTGAAAAATGTTGCGTTGCTCATCGGTTAATGAAACAAAGAGCCGATCAAAGTCATTCTTCAAATTTGGTATGTCATAATCTAGCTCCTCGGCTATCAAACGATTGTTTGAAGATGAAACCGAATCAAGATCAGGGTAAGGCATCCTTCTATAGTTCTTGATACTGGAATTGTTTCGAAGTAAAATGTGTTCTATCTCAAACAAAGTCAAGTTTTTAATTTGATCTTCGTTTAGTGATAAACCTATACAAACATCACAATATTACTTACATCATATTAAAAAAGAGATTAAGTGGGATGTAAAATGTAACTGACTGCATATTGGAAATTTATATGATACAATTTTAATAATAATGTAATAAACATATAACACCTGAAGAGTTTAATCTCTTTTGTTGAGTATAAAGAATTCCATCTGAGAGGTATTCCCACGTGTTTTCCCACACAATCTCTGGCTTACACAAACTGGTGGACAATAATATTGTAGCAAATAAGAAACGTAAATAAAAACCAGATCCAGAAAGACTTGCTTCTTTAATTGCTTCGATGTATTCTTTGTCATCATCCAAAAGGCCTAAATTATAGCATGCATCTTTAAAAGAAGAACATATTTCACCATTGACCGTGCGAATATCTTCGAATGATTTTGGACCTTTCACTTTATTTAAAAGAATTCTTAAAAAATATGCTTCGCCAAGTTTAGGAGAAACCGAGTGAATTCTACCAATAGAATATCCAACTTCCCTTGGCTTCCAAGTTTGAAGGTTAGGTTTCCAAACAAACTTTATAGAAAATTCAACATATGTAAGTTTCCGTGCTTCTTTATTGGTTTCATTACACTTCATCCAAGAAATAAACATTGAAGAAGCATTTGAAGGACGGTCAAGAACATCTTCAATATCATCGTCTGCCTCATATATGACTTGTTGTTGACCAGGAAAATGAAAAGGCAGTCTAATCACAGCAAGATACCTATAATAAACATCATATTTAAAAATACGCCATGATGCTTCACATGCAGATATATATCTACAATCATAGTATTCTTTGATTTCATCGACTGCATCGTTGTTATCAGAATCATTATTGTAGTGCACCATAGCAATAGTCGCTCTATCAGGACCCTTGTTTATATATTTAAATAAATATTTTATAGATGATCCTTGATTGCACCATTCAAGATTAATGTGTGTCTGATATCTTTTCAATAGATATTTGTTGCATGGAACAACATTTATGTTATCTAAATGAACACCAGATTTTTCAACAAAATTTCCATCATTTCTTCTCCTATATAAAGGAAAACCATCTGAATCAAGTGAAGTATGATTACCGAATTGCTTTGGAATGTTTTTAGAACAATTTCTGTCCACCATGCATGGGCAATTCAAATTTTCAGCTCCACATGGGCCGTGAATGATGAACTCCCTGACAAGTGAATATAATTCTCGATCTTCATCAATATTTGGAATCTCAGTAGAAATAATCGGATCGATATATTCAAGTGTAGGAAGCTTGTAGTCAGAATGCATAAATAGACATATATAACTATGCGGCAGACCTCTTTTTTGAAATTCAGTTGTGTAAACCACTGCATGAAAAAATGTACAAACACGATAGAAGTTAGCAACTAAAGAAGATATATATATATATATATATATATATATATATATATATATATACACACACACACACACACACACACACACAAATATATTAAAGTATAATTTTAAATACCTGCTTGAACCTTGTCAAAAATTTCATTTTGTCTTAAATCTTTAATAAATGCATCCAACTTAATCTTAAATAACCTACATAATATATCCGGTCTATCTTCTGGATGAAGTGGAGTGTCCTTAAGAACCTTTGAACTTCTGTCCATTTTGGATTACACGTAAAGGTTATGAAAAAATCAGGATATCCAAACCACTTACATAGTGACATGGCATCCAAATAGTTTTGCATCATATAACGTGCACCACTGGTAAACGAAGAAGGTAAGATCACACGTTTCCCAACATTTGAAATATTTGTACTCCCACATGCTTGGTGATTATGCAGATTCTCATAAGATTCACATCTAAGAATTTTTTATTGCTTACATATGAAATATAATCGCGCACTTTCAATCATTGTATAACCATCAACTAAAAATTGTTGGAACAACCTTTTAGCATTAAGAAGTAGTGAGAACGATTGATCTCCATCTTGAATTCTGTAAGCGAAAAATTCTCTCATTGTACATGTCGGGCGTTTGCTATTACTTGAAGCTATTATACCTCTATGAAGGATGTCAACTCTATAACCATCATCTCTATATGGGAATAGTAATGGATACTGAAGAGAAAGGTAAGAAGGATGTAATTCACTGATACGCTTTAGTAATCCAGATGAGGTTTCAACAGTGATGTCCCTTTTTTCAATTGAATCACAAATGTCATCAACAATTAAAGTTGCTACCTCAAAAGAAGTTGGTAAGTTATACGTCCTTCCATCTTGTTCTCTTTTTCCGATTAATCTTAACTTCAAATTAGCACCTGGATTTTCGTGAAGACTGTCTCTTACCATCCTATAAGACTTAACCAACGCATTGTTTGGATCTAACATAACCTTCAAAAATTCTATAATCTGGAGATCATATGATATTGAACTTGATGTAGAAGCGCTCTTTGGTCCACTGAAAATATTATAAAAAATTATTTATTGTTAGTAAAAAAATTAAAATGAATTGAATTGATTTACTAAAGTTAATTGTAAAAATTTACCCAATACTTGTTGATCTATTTGAAATCTCGTTCTCCGTATCATATATGTATAACTGACAAAGTTTTGGTATAGATCCACCTATCGGTAGAAGACTTCCCATACTATGATAATGTGACAATAGTTAATTTCGGGTCAATTCAAAGTCAAACAGAGTCAACAAGTCAAACAGGACGACTCAATTAGCCCTTATATATTAGGGTTTACATTGTGTAATTACTAAAAAAACTCACTATTTTAATGAGAAAACATCATTTGGAAAATTCGGGTGTCTGAATTTCCATAGCCGTGATAATGATAAACAATGAACCAAAGCGATAAAACACTATTACACACTCATCGGGAGTGTGTAGGACACTAAAACATGGCTTAATAGGGTTTACAGACCTTGCATTGCGAAGCCGGACACTCAAAAATGTCACAAACAAAACCTCTCTAAATCGTATTCACTTTATCTCTCTCTCTCTCTCTCTCTCTCTATTTTAAATCTCTCTCAAAAGTTCCTGTAACTTTTTATAATCACTCGGGTCATCCTGACCCTTAACCGGGTCAAAAACCACTTAAAATGGGGTAAAAATGAGTAAAATAGCTCTTAGGAGCCGAAACCCCTAAGTAGCCGAAACCCTAGGAGAACCAAAACCTCCCTTCTGAACCGAGCCTCCCAAATCAGCCGAGACCGAACCACGCAGGAAGCACCGAAACCGAATCTTGCATCAGCCGAAACCACAGGGAGCCAAACCAAACCTGTCAGAGGCGAAACATGTCAGAACCAAACCTCGCTCTCGGTTCTTACCTCCCAGCCAAGACCGAACCTTGCAGACTCGGTCCCTCCCCTCGCAACTTCGGTTCCCTCCTCCTACTCTCGGTTCTTTCTTTCCCTTCTCTCGGTTCCTCTTCCAAAGCCGAACCCTACTTTCGGTTCCCCCATCCACCTTTGGCTCTAAGGTTTGGACCGAACCTTCGGCTCAAAATTCCGGAAAATTACAATTTTTGCCCGGTTTTCAATATTTTTAGCATTTTAAGCCCGTTTTTCATAATTTTAAAGCGGGATTTTCACCCAAAACTTTATTTTAACATATTAAGACCCATATATCTTAATTAATCACGTTTTTAATGCAAATCTTATCTAAGATTTAGTGATTGGAGTAATTAAGGTAGAGTGTTGACTTTCCTTTAGCTTATGACACAAGCAACCACTCACACCCACTCCTTGACCAGCCACACTCCTCCTACCATGCCTAGGTCATTTCAATGTACTTTTTTCATCATTTCCAACCTTTTCCCACGTTTTTAGAGCTAGAACGTCACTCCTCACTCCTCACTTCACTCATTTTCTCTCATTTTACCAAAGATCAAACACAACTTTCCTCTCACTTTCTCTCTCTAAAAATTCGAGATTTCAAGGCTGATCATCAAGTATTCTTCCACTTTTGGTAAGTAATATTATCATTTATATGATTACCCCACCTTCTTCTATTCAAATCATATGTTACTTACACATACTTCATCATATTTGTGTTAGATCTTCGAATATTCAAGCAATCTTCTAAGTGTTCTTGAGTTGAACACTTCCCTTCTCTAGCATCCATCCACCAAAATCACACAATGTGAGTTCATACCCCTACATTTTCATATTTTCTTAAGTTTTAGGGCGGGGGGGGGGGGGGGGGGGGGGGAATACTAGTTAAATCACCAAGAACACAACTAAATGCTTCTAACAGCTTTCATCAGAAAAGTTGGACTCCATTCACTGACTGTTTTGGTCAACTAAAACATTTTAGTTTTCAAAACTGCACAAGAAGCAAGTAGTTCAAGTTCTTATCTTTAAAATGGCTACCTGAACATTTCCATACGTTTTTTCTAAAATTTATGGTGATTTTTACAAAATTGTCTATCATTTCAAGAACCAATTTGGACCAGTCTGTGTTTATGAACGCTTTCACCTAAGTTGGAGGTCACTAAAAATCATGGGAAAATTTATGAACAAACTAGACTCACTTTCCTAACTCCCAGAATTTACGGATTCTGATTTGGACCTGTTATGAATTTTCTATAAATTTTCTAAGAACAGTAATAGAAACTGTTAATAACAGAAAAATGCTAACAATTTCATTTATAACATGTCGAGCAATGTGTATATCTTTATATGAATATGTGTTATTGAAAATAAATGACATTTTGTCTTGCTATATAGACATGCATTAGTTAATAAATGGATTTTTCTATATATATATATATATATATATATATATATATGTGTGTGTGTGTGTGTGTGTGTGTTTGTGTGTGTATGGAATATAAAAGATAACAAATTGTTATAATCAAAGTAAATCCATTTCATACAAACATTGAATAAACTATGTTAAATATAGTTTACGTACATTACCACTACTACCCTTGTTTTGATAAACTATAATAGGTATAGTTTATGATACATTACATAACACACTCATACAAAAAGGGTACATTTATACAAAAAGGGAATTTCATTACATTACACGTAAATTCGTTAATGACTTTGTGAGACATTCGCTTCACATTTACCAATAAGTCATGTATTGTAACCAGAGTCTCCTGGAGGGAGAACGTGATAGTTGTATATGGATCTATATTGGGTTTGAAAAACCCACACCTTAACTGCATGCAACAGTTAGGCCGACAGGTCTTGGGTGACAAATGTCATAACATTTCCAACACCTGAAGAACGTCGTTTCAGGCCAACTAGGTCATAACATGGTTATAATAACTCACATAAAGTATTAACAAACATAGGAATTTACGGGAATTTCATTAAAATTAAAAGAGTTTATGCCGATTTAAACTTGCATTATTTACTATAAGTAAGAAAGGTTACTTATACATTTTGGTCTCTGGATATAAGACTACATTACACATTTTATGGAAAATATTGGATTTTTTTTTGGAACAAACATGACATTTATGAGAGAAAGGATTTTATCAAGTTAAAAAAAAAAGCTTATGAACTTACCAACCTTTGACTTGACACTTTTTCAAACAACTTGTATTCTCAGGAAATCACTAAACAGGTAACCAAGTGCATTTTGAGGATGGGACGTTAGGGTGTCAACATTTGATATTTTGTCAACATATTGTAATTGATTTGGAAACATGTAATTCATACAATGATGCAACTCTTTCAATTATATATATGTTGGTTTTGTTTGCTTGAATTACTATTGCCATTGTGGTTATGATACTATACATGAAGTCCTCCACCCCCGGACGTTTCCACCATCATTAGTTTGGGGGTGTGACATATAATTTTGACACTAAGTCTAAATATGTATGGTGCGTTGCCCGTGTTGATGGATGAATCAACTTTTCCTCCCATGGATGTAAATGAAAATATTGAATTGTAACGCCGAATGTTCTTCATAAAGTGTTTGCTTTTAGAATCTATGGAACGGTAAAGATTTTTGTAAGATGACGGTACTTCTTTTAAAGGTGGTAGTTCAACTTTGCCGTAACCACAACATAACGAATAAGATGTATTCCCGTTTGTTTGTTTTTTTTTTTTTTTTTTTTTTTTTTTTTTGCCTCTAAGCGATCATCTTTCCATAGTTTTGCATCACAAATTTGACATATGACAATATGGTCTCCATGATCCAAGTAATCTGTTGAATCCCATAAATAAATTAAAAATAATGAATATAATTAAAAATATTAAATAAATATATTAAATTTTCTATATTTATGATCACCTTGTGAAGTGCCACGAAAAACATCTTCAATAATATGGTCATCATTAATTTCTTCATCTAATGTCAAGTCAATCATAGGTATGCGGATATGTGTGTAGTCTTCCTTTTTAATTGATGTTTTCCTTTTAGTAACTTGATTGATGAAGATTTTTGAGTGATGGTTGAACGATCGGTAGACATCATACCAATACCAAACAATGGATTATCATTGTTAATAGATAGCGGTGTTTGAATGTTATTATGAAAAATATAATTTCCTGAAAAAATAAAAATACAAATTATAACGTTAGAAATTTTTATAAATTATATATCTGGGAAACATATATTTTAGAATCTGTCTATAAAGAAATGAATATCATTTGAAATGTTAGATAAAGGAGTTCTAACATTTATATCCGTAGACTGAGAATGAATAGTTGTATGTTGATATGCAAATGATTTGATTGAGTTTAGATTTTCCTTATCTGATGACGTTTCTGTAAATGACTACGACGATTGTAGACATTTATTATGTAATGAAAAAAAAAATATTGTTAGTAATAAAACCATAAAATTAATTATAAAAAAACAATTAAACTTTAGAATTTAGCAATTTGATATAATTTATATAGTTCAAAAAGAATTATAAAATAAAAGAATAACAATATCGTTATTTGATATGTAAGAAACATTTGTAATATGTAATTTTTGATGGGTAGATGCGTTAGAATTTACTTTGGATTTTTTATTATTCAAATACAACTTTCTAATTTTTCTGATCTCTTTAGCGTTTGTAGAAGTTGTAGTGTTAATTGAACCTGTAAAATGATAGTAAATAATTTAAGAACAATTTTTTATATAAAATTAAATATATTATATTTTATAAAAATTTATTTATTTTTAAAATAATTATGAACAATAGATTAAAAATAAATAAATAAAATATATCAAATATTTAAAACAAAGTAAGAAAATTACCGTATTGGCTAAAATGAGTAGCATGTGCAATAGATATACGTTGAGACGATTCCGCGGTATAGTTATTCTTAGATTTTTTATTATCCAAGTATAACTTTCTCTTTCTTCTTCTTTCTATAGCATATGTAGCATCCATATTCTTCTTTGATATATAATAAAATCAATAAAGTTAACTTATAAAAATTAATAATTTTAAAATAACTATTACAAATGATTGGAAACTTATGTAATCCATATAAACTTCAATTAAGAAATTGAATAATAATAACAAACAAAAGATAGTTATAAATCATAATGCGAAACTTATGTTATATGACAATACAATTGGAAAAACATAATATATTTATCGATCATAAAAGTGGTTTTTTTTTTTATGTTAGAGAAAGTGATAACGTATTCTTTATCATTGTTCATGCTCGATTTTGATAATACAATGGAAATTCCACACGCGCACACACACACACACACACACACACACATATATATATATATATATATATATATATATATATATATATATATATATATATTGAAAATTCCATTACAGCTAATGTTTTCAAATGTTTAAGATATCCGGGTTGACATTTAAAACCATGTTTATGCATAAAGTAAATCAAATACATGAGAAATTAAATATACTTAATTTTAACCATTTAAAAAATTATTCATAATTTTTGATTTATAATAAAACCCACCTAAAATTTATCACTATTCCCCAAACTTTTCCCTTTCCCTTACACACACGATCAAACAAAAAACTCAGCCCTAGAATTTTGATTACATACACATTTCCACAGCTACCGTTCGATTTCTTAAAGGTTGTGAACGTTTATCCATGTATATCGATAAAGGAAGATACTAATATACCACCGATTAGAAATGTGAAGTGAAGAAAATCTTACATTGAGTAATCCCGCTTTCGAACTCAGAGATTGTTGAACACAACATTGGGGTTTGAAGAAAGCAAGATTCAAGGTAAGAGATGATCAACTGATGGTTAATCTTAGTTTTTTTTTTAACAGAAAATAGATTATTGAAATTTGAGTGTTTGTTTAAACATTTGGATTTTGAAATTGCTAAATTTTAGACAAAATCTCGTTAATGATTATTTAGGGGATCATATGAGTAAATAAAACAATTATTTTATTTGATATACCCTCTAAGTTATATAAGTTTTGTATCATTGTATAGTAAGGTTTTCAATTTTATGTATAATACAGATAGTCCATATCTGATCCATATTTAAGTTGTGATCAAGAATCGATATTTTGGTGGATCACTGTGTTTCAAGATACTTATATTAGTTTAAATCATTGTTCATTTTTATCAAACTTTATCTTTTTGCATACCTTTAATCCCTATTTCAATTAAAATCGCTTATTTTTTACTACTGCTTTATTATCTTGCAGGCCAATAAAAATGGTATGTGACAATTTGCAGAAATCCATATAAGTTATATTAGATTGCAATATACCATAGTCAAGGGCAACGAACATTAAAATGTAATAAACTTAAAAAGTGAGTTATTTTATGCACCAATCCATGTCTAATTGTCTAATGGTGTATTTCTGCTATTGATAATTATTTATTATCTATATATATCACATTAGGTATAATACTATTGAAGTATTTATAATACAGATGATTAGTTAATTAGATTAAAAGGTTAGGAAGGGAAAGATTCCAAACTCCATTATTGAAAAAGGAATGACTTTCCTTTTTTGCTTTCAAGTAGCCAGTTGGAAAAGTGGACACTGCTCAGCTTATTTGACAACAAAGTGTATTAGTAATATGATTCAAATGATTGATTGGTGATATAGTTTATTAAAACTCTTATTACTTGATGTATAAGTGCATGAATAGATGTTTATTTAGGATTTTATGCAGAAGGGTTAAAATGAAAAATAACAATGCTACTTTTATTAATTAGATTTGTTTATCATTAGTTATATTGCCTAAAACATAGCAATCTATACAATTAATTTATATGTTAAATTCAATTATTTGTATAAGCACATTTTCATTGAATATCGAAACCCTTAGGGGCTATTTGATTTGCATAATATTTTAGAATGTATTGAATCTGTTAATACACAATTGTTCATTAAAAGATGGCAACCCTAAGATGATATTTAGTTGAGATAAAAAATTTGTGTTTTTTTATTTATATTTCTTATTATTTAACATATCTTTTAATCAACATATGTAATACACAATATTTAGTATTTTATAACCAATCTTTTTAAATTGACAGGTAGGTGGTATGTGTAGCCTAGACAAATGATAATTGGACAAAAATGGTAATGCACTTATATTGATTAGTTTTTTAAGGTATCGTACCTTTATTTATTCCTATTATAACATTCTACTATCAAAAAATTGTTGTTTACACTTTTATAGCAATATATATTAATTTTGCTCTTAAACCACTAAATCAGTTTCTCTGACTCCCAGAGGAATAATTGGTTCCAAAATAAGCATTGTATTTTGAAATGTGCTATAGGTAGCAATATATATTAACTAACAAAATTAATAATTTATTGTTTTCTTTAGATATGGAAGAATCTATAGCCGTGGGTACCATTCTTGAAATGTGGTCAACTAACAAAACCTCAATCTTTCAATGTTTTACTTCAAGTAAGAATAATGTGATTGAAATTTTTTGTATTTGTTTTGTTTTTGTAAATATTTGATTTGTGAAATTTGAATTGTGTTATTTCGTCCTCCTGTAAAGCTGGAAATATCAATGAATAAACAACTTGTAATCAACCAGAATTAAGATCTTCAATCAATCTCATTCTGAAGCATAATCACAATCACAGACTGGGCTACTTTAGAATAGGAATCAGAAACACCCAGATTCAAAGTCAAATGTAAACAACTGCTACAAATAGATGTCTAAATAATATATGTTTGAAAATTAAAATGTGGTGTATGTTAAGTAAAAAATTATTCCAAGATCATAAGTGAATTAAATAACAAAATTATTTCTAAATCATAAATTCACATTCATAATAATATATTATGAATATAGGTTGAACATACTACTAAAAAAACAATTATCCCCAACAAATGTTTGAAAATTCTAAAACAAAACGTGAAAGTACTTAATGAAAAGTAAAATGCATAATTATTGTCTATAAATCATAATCCAATACCTAACGAAACTTAAACTTAAAATAAAAAGCTAGCCACTTTTTTCCAACTTTACCTTCACAATCTGGTTAATGCGTCATTCTGACGATATTTTTGGAGTTTTTGATGATGATAAATTTTCATTCAACTCCAGATCAAACACTTCTTCCAGATTTCTCTTCAAAACAGTTGGTGTATTGAAACCCTTCATGGGACTTGTTGCTGAGTTTTTATCAACAGTGGAAGGTATTATGTTGCCGTCTGTCCCAGAAATTGCATCCTAAAAATTTTTGTACTTAATTAATTTATAATCTGAACTTATATTTATAAAATAATTATATGCTATTATAAAGTGTATATAACCTTCAAAATCCTATTATCTTGTGATTCAGAATTGGCTTCACCAATATCAAATGATTGTGAATTACCTACCTGCATAATAAAAAATAAAAAATATGAACACATATAATAATAATAATAATAATAATAATAATAATAGTAATAATAATAATAATAGTAATTATAGTAATACATAATATAATAATAATAATAATAATAATAATAATAATAATAATAATAATAATAATAATAAATCTCTTTAAAAGAATAGTAAAAATATTAACCATAATAATAATAAATAAATTAATGAGTTGTGAAATAGTAAACTTATTTTCGAGTTCTTCAATCAACTTTTCATCATCACTGACTCTACATATACCGTATTTGTTGTTTTTTTTTCAAGACATTGAAGCAACTGATTGATATTTTAAAAGCTAACTTCACACCTTTCAGTACATTTATCTCTCCGGGATAAAGTTGAGTACTAAAACCAAGCTACAATAAAAAAAAGTAAAAAAAATTTAGTTAAACTAAATATATTAAGTAAATGTATCATTTAATTTTAATCAAGGAAGACGACCTTGATTGTTTTTTTAAACAAATCATGGGCTGATTTTTTTTTCAAAAGATACTTTCCATCTCTTTCAAACATGGTTAAGGTAAGAGTACCAATATTGTCTTGCACACGTATCGGAATCATATATCTATCAAAAAGGAAATTCCAAAATATATTTATTACAATATAAAATATAATATAGGTTTTAATGATTAAGGAGGAAAATAATAACCTCGGAAGAACTGTAGTTTTGTTTTTTGTTTAATCCTTATTATGACATTCATAACCAGTTAATCATTCATCATCAAGTTGGTCTTCTGTACCAGGAGGCCAAATTGCTTTGTACTTGTAATTTATACATGCCAAATAATGTCATGGTTCATTTTGTAAAATTCCCTTTATAGTGCCCACGATAATGAAAGTATTTTTCTGTATATTAATTTTATTTTGAATATGCAATATACGTAACAAAAAAGTAGGTTTATAAATATTATAAAATATATAAAAACCACACCTCCACAGGTTCTGAAACATCAACAATTGTCTTCAACTGAAACTTAACCATGAAATCATCATGTTCAGAAACTTTATTAGACTTCATAAGTGTGAATGTATTTGTGGATGAATCAGGGCGATCATCTCCATCCAAACTGTTTGTTAAAAAAAATTAACTAATATTAGTCACATAAAAATTAATTGCAGAAATTTGAATGAAATAAAGAAAAGTAAATAATATTAATCACATAAAAGATAAATATAGAAATTAGAATGAAATAACACAAATAACTAATATTAATCACATATAACTAATATTAGTGACATAAAAGTTAATCGGAGAAATTAGAATGATATAACATAAAATACCTTTTCTTAAAAACATTGATTTCATCAATGTATGTGTTAATGAACAGCCTCGACACTGAAAAATATGTGTTACCTGTGGGACGATCTATAAAAAAGATTTTAATAAGTGTTCATTTAATGATTGAAAAAATAATTAATAACAAAATACTATAGTATACCTCTCCAAATACTAAGTTTCGCAAATTGAATGATAACGATGATACGAAGATTGTGTGGATTGTTATCAAGAAACCCTTGCATTTTGTAAGCAAAATCACCCCACAAATGGACACTTAGTTGCAAACCACTGCCAAATAAAAGTTTTAAATTAAATGAAATTATAATTAGATAATCTAATATCCATAAAAATAAAATAAAATATAAAATAACAAACTTTGCATCTTGGATTTGGATGTTGAGTCTGTGTTTTTTGATATCATTATTGTCTCTCCCCCATCTCACCAATTGCAACGACCAATCCAATAACATCTATGAACATAAAAAAAGATGAGTTAAATTTTGTTATGATTTTAAAAACCTGATATACTATTCAAACCATAAAATTGACAATAATTAATCTATAACAAATTGCAACTAACCGATAGCGGTGTTTTTAGGATGGGTCAATGAGATAATAGACTCTTAATCAACAAATTCAAAACCAAATGCAAGTCCAGAAAAGTCATGACACTCCGTAAGAACACTGTTATGGATAAAAGTAAGTTAATGATGTTGTCGAGTTAAAGTAAAACCACCCATCCTTTCAGATGCAAAACTTGGACATTGTATGTAAAATGCCAAGCCATCTTTTAGAATGTTTTTGAATCGATAGATGTTTTTTCTTAATACGTTTGCTTGGATCTTGGTACCCTAAAAGACGTATGATATATAAAATTATAATCAAATCATATTAAATTTTGAATGTGTAATGAATATATAGTGTTAAGTTGTAAAATACTTGTTCATCCATTAAGATTAATTCAATCGAGAAAATTTCATCCTTGTTATAGAATGAAAAAAAGGTTCCATAGGTTTATCACTTTAACTTTGATAGTCGAATCATCTTTAAGTATATCCAAATCCGAAATTAAAGTAACATTTGGCTGTGCCATTGCTCTGCACAGAAAAATCAACATATATAAAATGACACGGATCAAAAAAGCAATGTAAAATAAGTTGAACTAATTATCAAAGAACAACCAAGCTGATAACCTAATGTAAAATGACTGGAAATCAAAATGTAGTAAAAAAAAAGTAATGAAATGAAATTCAAAATAATGAATATACACATCAAGTAAAATCTATAACCATACTCTTTTAGTTATGTTATACAATTTGTTGCTGAATAACCATACTCTTTTAGTTCTGTTTTACAGTTTATAAAAAAAAGACAAAAATTATATATAATTCTGTTATATAATTTGTTGCTGAAATCAAAGTAACATTTAGCTGTGACATTGCTCTGCACAGAAAAATCAGCATATATAAAATGAAACGGATGGAAAAACAAATGTAAAATAAGTTGAACTAATTATCAAAGAACAACCAAGCTGATAACCTAATGTAAAATGACAGGAAATCAAAATACAGTAAAAAAAGTAATGAAATGAAATTCAAAATAACGAATATATAGATAAAGTAAAATCTATAACCATACTCTTTTAGTTGTGTTATACAATTTGTTGCTGAAAAACCATAATCTTTTAGTTATGTTATACAATTTATCAAAAAAAGACAAATTATATATAATTCTGTTATATAATCTGTTGCTGAATAAAAGTTGTCAAAAAAGACAAAAATTATATATAATCCTCTTGTATAATTTGTTGCTGAATAAAAGTTGTCGTGAGACTGTTCACGTAACAATAACCAATTCGTTTATCCACTCATAAAATGCATAGTTATCATGGTTTTCGTGTAGCATTAGAGTAGATAGCAACTGTCATGTGAAACAGTGAAAGCAGTGAAGGGATTGAATGAAATGTAATATCAAATTATTGAAACATATTGTGTAAACATATAATAAAAAATAACAACTTTTAAAATTGTACCTTCATTGCGTGCAAACATAGCAAGAATGACAGTCAATTAATTGATGTAAACATATGTTCAAGAAACAAAGGCAAATAAACGAATTACATTCTAAACACAAAGACAGAAAAAAAAAAGAGAAAAAGAAAGATTGAAATTACAGAAATAGATGTGCAGGTTGATGTTAAAAGGAAAAAATAATAGGAATGAGTGTTTTACTAACCTTTGCAAATCGGTAGAGCAGAGCAGTTAAGAAACTCAAACTTGAGGGCAAAGCAGTAGAAGATTATGGGCAATTCGATGGGTTAATATAAATATGCAGAGAGTAATGAAGCACAAAAATTTCATTAGTTGCAGAAAAGTATTTTATTTTGCCGATTTTATTCTTGATTTTTATGGATTTGATTAGTGGATAATTGTTTCAAATTAAATCTTTGACTACAATTTCGTTTTCTCTTTTTTTTTTTTTGCAAAGATTTGGGTTGATTTGATTCCTGATTTACGGGATATGATAATATCGATTGTTATTTTTTGAATTTCAAAATATATGCTGTAAAACAAATAACCATAAATTTACCAAAAATATAGGATTAATATCTTTGATTCATGTTTTTATATACAGGTAATTGAGTTGAATTTTAGGAGCTGATGTATCGATCTTTAATATCTTCTGTTTTTACATGCAGGTAAATGAACTAAATTTTAGGAGGTGATGTATCTATATTTGCTATAAAGGATAAAGGATGGGCGGGAAATTTTGCATAAGAGATTCCTGGTTAACCCACGTGGCAAGGAGGAGGTGCATAAGAGGGACACATGTTATGCAAAGTACTCCTTTATTATATATACTAGGTTATAACCCGTGGAAACCACGGATGAAAAATGAAAAAAAAATACAAATAAATCATATGGTTACTTCCAATTTGATATTCATAAAGAGATTCACCTGAGATACAAAATGAAATAACAATAAAACATCATTGGTCCATACCAGCTGCATAAACCTTGATGATCAAATCAAATATTTTTTAGTTACAAAACCAACTACCATCAAGTTAGTCCACACCTCTGACTTGATGTGACATCCCCAAAAATCACGGCCAGAAAAGACCGATTTTGTTTATGCTTTATAAAAATCAGAGTACTTCATTTTATAAAAATGTTGCGGAATTTGTTCCCAGAAAAACATGGTAAATACGTTATTAAAACATTTTCGATGAAACGTATTTATTTCATTTTAAAACGTTTGGGATGTCATCGTTAATACAGAAACATAAGCATAAACAGAACTTACAATTATTTACACTAGTGATCTACATCTCTTTAAATCTCTCAGTGTATTGTGACTTCATATCAACACCTGTGATAAAAATAAACTGAGTGGGTCGGGTTGGGAAACCTGGTGAGCACATAGGGTTTTCAACCCACAATAATATAATTATTTTTTTTAAACATCAAACAATCAACCCAATTACCCATTCCCGTTATCCTCACATTACGTCCCTAAAACATCTAACACAAGGGACCTAGTCAAAGGACTATCATTGGGATGGAGTATATCTGGTGAGCACACAGTTCACACAGTTCGAATAAACACACAGTTCGAATAAACACACAGTTCGGTTAAACACAAAGTTCAAATAAACACCTACAGGTTGCGAGCCTGTTAGTGTTCCACTGGACTATCTAGAATAGTCCGTGGTCGTCATCTATACTCCGCTAGATGACTAGATCATCAAGAACATCTATAACGAGGCATCTCATTATTTCATTTTATCACACAGCAACTAATACATCTACCCATGTCTTACCCAACACATTCTGTAGATATAAAATACATATACAGTTTAAATCATTGAAAACATGTATAAAACGTTCATCCAGCATAGATAGCAAGTATACAGATAATATACACACACAGCACGTAATTTATATAAAATACTTCATATCTATGTGTAAGCTGAAAGTAACTATGCACTCACTTGAAAAGGTGGTGATTCCGAACTCAGACAGCGCTTCGCTTCTTAAATAGAATTTTCTTCGACGAAACCTAGTATTATTACCACTAGAGTTTAGTTTATTATTCGCCGAGACTAATTAATAGTCTAGCTATTATTATTATTATATAAGCGTAAAAAAAATACTTATATAACCCATAATAATAGCCCAAGTATTTATTATAAGTTCATAATAACAATACTAATTTTAAATATAAGCTATATTAAAATAAGGTAAGCATAACTTACTTACAAGGGGGTTTTAGCTAGGAGTCGGGCTCTGCAGGGGCAGAACTTCGTCGCTGAATCTTTCTAAGAAAGATTCGTGCAGCGCTTCAGCGCTCACCTTACTATACTAAACTACAGAAAGAGAAGTCGAATCACGAGGGACCGAAATGCTCGGGGGATAAGGAGAGAAAGACTCTTGAATCAAGAGAATGGTGCAAGAAATATGAGAGCCCAAGCCTCTTATTTATAGTAATTGAATTTACAAAAACTACCCTCCATAATTACTTAATGACCTTATAGTTATATAAACAACTAAACACCCCTCTATAATACTATTTTAAATGGATTTAATGATATTTGTACTAAACTAATGTCGAAAGAACTCAACATTAGTCTTATAATGACCGCATTGTCGATACCTTTCTAATGATATATACATATGTATATATATGTGTACGTATACATGTTTTATACTTTATTTTAATACGTAAATATGCTATTATAATTTGTAACTCGTTCATACGAACTCCGTTTTTGACGTTCTTTATATCCGCGCGTAGGTGGAGACGTACTCTACAACTTTCGTTTAGACTCCGTCGGCTAATTTTGACTTTATTTTTAAAGTTATATTTTTAACAGGCTGGGACAGGATTGGTCCGTTAAAATCTCATAACTTCTTTATCCGACGTCCATTTTCGTCTGTCTTTTTATCGTTACGCTACTAATAAAGAGATCTTCGATTCTTGTTTAGGTTGTGTCGGCTAAAAATCAATCGATCTAAAATTCGAATTTCGGGCTGTACACCGTTAATCCGAAACTTCGAAAAATCATAACTTCTTCATACGAAGTCAGATTTGGGCGTTCTTTTTATCGATGTTCTTAGTTTAACATATTCTACGACTTTTGTTTAGAGCGCTAAGGCTAAATCTCTCTCTATCATAAATTTACTATTTACGTCTTCCGGTGCCGTGCCGGTTTTGCTGTAAAACTTCGGCGGGCCATAACTTCTTCGTTATAACTCGGATTTCGGCGTTCTTTATATGTATGGAAACCTTGTGACATATTCTAAAACGTGGTTAAGACTATTCATTCTAAATAATCTTTTGTCGAAAAGTCATTTTTGACCCCTATTGCCTCTAAATTGACTAGCCCGGATCTGGGGGCGTTACACTTGACTTCAAATATAATAATATATTTACATAAAAACTTCAAATTAACCATTTTAACTTCAAATACAGTTTCATTAAGAGCTTGGACATCATGATCAGAAGCTAAAATAAACCATGCAGAAGTTTATCATTCATTTCTCCAAGTCCAACTACATCAAAAGTTCAAACATTTTATTATAATTTGCAAAAGTAAAGTACTCGCCTCAAAAAGAATTTAGTCAAAAATATAAAAAATGACCAGGAAGCACAATAAAAAAATTATAAAGATAGAACAGGAAGCACAATCATACTACTTTACTGATATTAGAAGTCATACCCTCGCAGGAAAATTAGCCCCCGAATCCAGCACCACTCTTCCTGCTAGTTTCGGTTCATGTAAGTATGAATAGTGAATCTGTTTAAAATTTATTTGATCTACAGTTTAGTATAACAAATTCTTGCACACAAATTTTCTATTTTGAATCGTCTCTTAACGCACCCAAATACAAACTTATTTTGATATTCTATAACATTTTTGGTACTTGGATGTTCAATTTTCACATCTTATCTGTTATTTTTTTAAATGACCATTTTTCCCTCATCTTCTTTTCTTTCTTTTGATGTTCAAGAATCATAATTAAACCCTTAAAACAAAAACAATAACTCTTTATTGTACAGAAAAATTAAAACAAACTAAAACCAAAATTATAGATTAAGAGTAGTCAATCCAAACATCAATTTTCATCCGAAGTAGCACATAAACATTGCTAAACTCTGAACACAACTACATACCTGGATATTCATCATGGTCTCTTTTGCCGCCACTTCATCTGAAATAAGTCACATAATTATGAAAAATATCAAAAAGAGGAAATGGAGTAAAAGTTTTCACCTTTAGCTTTAAAGAGAACCTAACAAAATAATATCTCATGATTTCTTTATTGCTTGATGAAATTTATTAGAGGTTAGACCATCTATCTCACAATTTCTTGAACCTCCCTCATCATTTCTTTATGAGCCTTCTTAGTTGAAACTTGAAACTCTTAATCAAATAACGACCATAAAAACTGACATAGTGTTGAGGTTTTACTAAAAAAACACACAAGTTCATCATAATTACACCTTAGATAATATAAAATCGATTCCCAAAATGTAGATTCTAAAAGATCAAAATGAATGAAACCAAAACCTTTACATACACAGACTGCACTTCAATAATTGAAAAATCAAGAGTATTGGACCTACATATTTGATCAATAGTCAATAAAAATAATAAGTATACATGAAAGAAAAGAGGTGATTCATGAAAATCTTACACATGTGGACATGAATAACCATAAACAATATACACAATGTAATGGTTAAGTAAGGATATGACTTACTGTGGTAAAATTTGGCTACTTCTCAGCAATAGCAAACATAAACTCGTGTGAGAATAATAAACCAAAGAAGAAGTGGGAGGGATTTGAAATATGAGGATTTCATTTACCTTTGAATCTGAAATCATAAATTCTGAAATTAACAGAGGGTGGCATTTGAAGGAGGAGGATTATACATAGAAGAGAAGTCTTTGAAGGTAGATGTAATGGTGAAGGTGCAACCGCCAGAAGAAGATGCAGAGGTGATGGTGGAGAAAGGAAGGAGGCATTAGAAGACGATGGTAATGATGATGACGGCTAGGGTTTGTTGAGAAAGAACGATGGATATTTGAGAGAGAGTGGGTTAAATGTTTAATAGGATCTTCCAAATAAAATAGGATATTAGAAGAGTATAAATGGAATTCTAAATATTTTGCGTGATTTTTTGGGATAAAAACCGAATGCAGGGGAACCATGCTGATTTTATGGAATACTCTGCATAATATGGGAAAGTTAAAATAGGCGGGAAAACAAAACACAGAGGGAACTAAAACATGACACGTGTCATAGAGTAGGTTTATAAGGGAGCCATGTGGCAGTTTAGAGAGTCTTTTATTAGGAATATATATATATATATATATATATATATATATATATATATATATATATATATATATATATATATATATATATATATATATATATAACCGGTTCTGACAGGTACCCAGCGGGTAGTGGTTTTGAAAAAATGAGAATCGGAACCGCTTAAGGCAGTTTCGGTTCTGGAACTGGTAGTCCTGTGGTAGTTCCCGTTCCGAAAGCGGGTATCCGGTTGCGATGCTCATCAAACATATGTTAAATCACCAGTTCACCACAATTAATCCTAGCTGGAAATGTTGTTTACGCGTCGAACATACGCCAAAATCACCTTTACCCTCATGGAATGGTATGTAGGCTAACGTTGGGCTGCTTGTATACTTTGATGAAAAGGATCTCAAGCAGTTTTGCCGGCGACGGAAGTGTTGGAACGATCAAGGAAGGAGGCTCATGGGTGAATTGCAACAAATGTAATCATTAAATTTTGGGAATCATGATCGCATCAATAATAGAAAAAAGAAGAAACGAACTGTTGATAATTCCTGTTATCAGGCGACTTTAAAAATCAATTAAATGGAAATGAAAACCTAATTTCTTTGGGCAAAGAGTGTAATAATAATACTAATAGTGCACTAAAAAACTTAAAAAGCCCAATCAATGGCATCGGAGACGTGGCTAATTCCTAGCATGGGCTATAACTCTTCGAATATGGATAGAGTTAAAAATTCTCACCAAAGAAAAATTGCCCTGGGCTTACGTTGTCCAATAAATTTCAGGTGCATTGCGGAAGCACAATTTAATAGAGGATAAGAAAAGGTTAATGGGAAGAGATTGCTAGGTATTTCGTGGAGAATTACGCAGGAAAAGTTGTAAAATTACAGACAACAGGTAACAATGCAGACAAGGGGATAATCGAGCAAAAGAAGTTAAGTGTTGGATTGAGTTTGACATGAACCGAGAGTTTAATCATAATTAGCAAGATGATCAATCAACTTGGGGATAGGGAGAGCCATACATCCTACACAATTGATGAAAATATTGAGAAATCAGAAAAAAGAGAGAAAAGAAGAAAAGTAGAGATTTGAAGATGGCTAAACTAAGCTATTTCTACAATGATAGAGAATTGAGTGCATTGAAGAATGGATGGAAAATTGTCCAATTTTTTTTATTTTATTTATTTTATTTTATTTTTAACTCTTGGTTTCTTGACCCCAAATTGCAAGAGGTGGTAAAAGCAGGATGGGGTATAGAAAGTGTAGGTCTGAAATCTTCATTCAACGCGAACACGTTCTTTGATGGACGTTTGGTGGTAAATGAAATCATGTCTTAAAGGGTAATAAGATAATAGGCATGTTGAAGGTAGATTTCAAGACGCCTTTGATATGGTTAAATGGACTCCTATTGATTGTATCTAGGAGCAAATGAGCTTTGGTTGAAAATTGCATACATGGATGCTAAACGGACTATTATTGAATGTATCTATGAATAAATGGGCTTTGGTTGGAAATTACATATCTATTTTAAATGGACTCTTATTAAGGGGCAGATGCATGATTTCATAGTAGATGTGTCACCGAAAATTCTAGTAGTTGCATGATAGTAGAAAACAAAATTACGAAATTTTTCGCAAAATTTTTGCACTGCGTCCGGATAATTCAAGCGATGTCCGTACCATTGCGTGCCCTATACGAAAACCACCCCTGCACTTATTGAGTGTATCTAAGACCAACTGACACACACACACACACACACACACACATATATATATATATATATATATATATATATATATATATATATACACTAGCCGTCTACCCGCGCAAAGCGGCGGGGCACGTGAGTTCTTTCGGTGATATGTTTCCATTACAAAATTGTTATGTTAAAAAAAAGTACATGTTGAAGACAATATAATCAAACTATGGTGTTATTTGTTACATCATGCATCAAATAACCAATAAAAAGCAACCAGTCAAGACGACACAAAATAATAATCGTACAATACTTCTTTATACACCACATTTGCTGTATAAACCCCATCACCTTTTGAATTTTCGTTAGGCTTTACTAATACTTTTGTATTGCAATGTGAAACCCCTCTGGACAATGCAACATAAAGTTGTCCATGCGAGAATACTGGTTCTGGAAGATAGATACCTACATATGGAATTGTTTGTCCCTGAGCTTTATTGATTGTCATTGCAAAGCACAATCGAATAGGAAACTGTTTCCTCATTAGAGGATCGATGGTTGCTACTAATTGCTTGTAACTGGTATTGGTTTCATATCGATGGATGTGGATTCGCATATGAAATCAATTGTGTTCGCATCTATGAAATCAGTTCGCATATGACATCAATTGAGTTCGCATTTGGTTTTGTGGGTCAAAACAGTTCGCATAAGAAGTTCACGATTTGTTTGAGGTTAATTGATTTTGATTTCGCAAGCTTGGAGTCGGAGATCTGGATTGTGTTCGCATCTATAGAATGCGAGGAGAATTTAATGGTGATATTCAGTTCGCATTTGGTGACATAAGTACGTGGTTGATGATTTTTGGTTGGTTCGCATTTGAAATTAGTGGGTTTCGCATTTGGCTTCGTATCTGGGTTTCTCAAACAACTGAAATGCGAATATGAGACAATTGATTAATTTCTCAGTTAATGCGATGAAATGCGAATGAACTCAAAGACGGATGGATGCAAGATGCGAAGAATTTGAATGAAAATGCGAAGTTTTTAATGTATAAATGCGAATTGGGGAAGAAAGCTTAGAGTTTCGCATTTGGCACCTGATCTTTTCAAGAAATAATATAAGTGGTCCAACTTCGCAAAATGGGGTCATTTAATCAGAAAATCGATCATTCTTCAAATATGACATTTAATCAGAAAATCGATCTAAAAATGAGACATTTGGTGTTTATCGATTTTTCAGGGTCGACGGGTTGTATGAAAAGCGAAGGTTGAGTAATTGAAAATTAGAGGATCGATGGTTGTTGCTACTAATTGCTTGTAACTGGTATTGGTTTCATATCGATGGATGTGGATTCGCATATGAAATCAATTGTGTTCGCATCTATGAAATCAGTTCGCATATGACATCAATTGAGTTCGCATTTGGTTTTGTGGGTCAAAACAGTTCGCATAAGAAGTTCACGATTTGTTTGAGGTTAATTGATTTTGATTTCGCAAGCTTGGAGTCGGAGATCTGGATTGTGTTCGCATCTATGGAATGCGAGGAGAATTTAATGGTGATATTCAGTTCGCATTTGGTGACACAAGTACGTGGTTGATGATTTTTGGTTGGTTCGCATTTGAAATCAGTGGGTTTCGCATTTGGGTTCGTATCTGGGTTTCTCAAACAACTGAAATGCGAATATGAGACAACTGATTAATTTCTCAGTTAATGCGATGAAATGCGAATGAACTCAAAGACGGATGGATGCAAGATGCGAAGAATTTGAATGAAAATGCGAAGTTTTTAATGTATAAATGCGAATTGGGGAAGAAAGCTTAGAGTTTCGCATTTGGCACCTGATCTTTTCAAGAAATAATATAAGTGGTCCAACTTCGCAAAATGGGGTCATAAAAAGACAAAAGTGCAGAATTTTCATTTCGCATCCCTGAAGTCTTCGCAAAATGGAAAATTTTACCCAGTTTCGCATTTGGGGTAAATTTTTTTGAGAAATTGGAATATTTTCAAACTTTTTTTCTTAAAAAAAACACATTGTCTTCGTCTAAGAGAGAGAGAAAAACGATTAGGGTTTATAAGGGAAATACTTCATGGCAGTGGGATTTATAGCAGGGTTTATAAGGTGGAGAGAACAAACACACGTCTGCTATGAGATATTTTAATCAGCTGCAAATGCAACATTTAAAGGATATTTGTTGAAGCGTATTAGGATGAAAAGGTTTTAAATTTTGAATGACCATGAAATTAGGATTTTGCTGAGAAATATAAGGAATCAAAACAAATTTAAAATTTAATATTATTTTATTAATGGTTGTTTGTAATATTAGCTTAATCGTTTGTACGTCTTAAAAAAATAATATTATTATATTCAATCTATTTATAGAAATAGTTAGATTTCTTTTATAAGTAGTAAACATATATATATATATATATATATATATATATATATATATATATATATATATATATATATATATATATATATATATATATATATATATATATATTATCTTACTACTTTATGTTGAATTTACTTTCTTTGCTTCTTGATAAATTTGATGTTTGATGTTTTTGGTTTAGTAAATTTTGTTTAGCCTCCACTAGACCCTGTTTAATACACATCTGATGGTTTCGCAGGAATAGTAATAGTTTATTTGGCTAGGAATGATTTGTTGAATCGAAGTCAAGAAGCTCCATATTTTAAGGATACATTTAACAACCACTGATCAAGTCTAACTGAAGTTAAAAAAAAAATGCTTCATAAACTCTGCCGAAGAAACATTGTTTCTTTTTATGTTTTTGTATCATATATATATATTTTTTTTTATCAAGTTTGAAGTTATTTTTTATTTCTTTTGTACCCTGTTGAAAACTTGTCTTTTCAACTTTGAATTATTGTATCTAACGACCCTTGTACTTCAGTTTTATGGTCAATCTCTTAAATCGCTTAATTTTAGATCTTATTTACCCTCCTTCACTCTCTTTACCGCATAAATGGGATGTCAAATTTAACGGGTACTTTGACTTCAATGTTTTGGGTTTGTTATTGTTCTTGATTTGGGTTTATTTTTTATCATCCACTTCAGACACAATCAACATTATCAACATTAACTGACATTATGTAGATTTTAAGTATGGAAATGGAGCCATTTCTTTCGAAGTATGGAAATGGGACAAAAAAAGCTTATGCATATTGAAATGTATCAACTTTTTTTTGTAAAATTCCAACAATTTAGGTGCTCTTTCTTTGTTAAGTTTTTAGATCTAAACTACAAACCAAAAACTCCATATTTTATTGTAATATTGTTTAAGGAACTCTTCACAGTTTCAATAATTATTTTCTATTTTGCAGCTGCTTAAACGTTGAATCAGTTTATAAGTTTCACTCATTTTTTCTCTATATCTATCCTCAACAGCTCAACTCCTAGAAAATATACATTTGTAGTATGTTAAATGTCCATTTAATTGACATGGATCACTAATAATTTTCATACTCTCATAGATCAATTTGACGGATAGATGGAAGTTAGTGATTCTCTCTGAAAATGATACGAAGAGGCAAAATGGATTCATTGTTATCTCCTTTGCATTTTGCAGGCCCAACTAAGTTGTGCCATGGACCAATTATAATAAAGATGTGGAATAGATAGAAAAATCTTAAGTTTTACACGTGTTTTTGTATGTATATGTTTAGATGTGCAGTTGTGTAGATTGATAAATTGTGTAGAAAAAATATTGACAATGTGGCCAAAATAGATGTGCAGATGTGTCTCTTTAATTTTTTACAATGTGAATAAAAAGAAAGTAATAAATTATGTTGTGGATGGAAAATGCTATTCTTCAAAATCATTAATTCTGCTATTCATTGCTTTTTGATTTATGAGTTTTATTTAAACCGCATGCTTGCTTGCTATAGCATTTTTTCTTGTTTTTGTTTTTGTTTTTTGTTTTTTGTTTTTTTTTTTTTTTTTTTTTTTTTTTTTTTTTTTTGAGACTGTATTTCGGTCAAAATCTTTAAGTAGAACTAAACCAAATATTGTGATTTATAATTCAAATTTTCTCCCCCAAATGGATTAAAATTTTCAAGATACGATTAATAATAATGAAAAATAAAAGACAAAACATCTGTGTTTTTATTTGATAACCAAAAGATGGACTTAAGTTCAATCTTAAAATAAGAGACAAACAACTTATGGGTTTTTAAATACTCTTGGTAATAAACAAAGAGATCATTGTATCTCATGATCGGTGGCGATTTAAAGAAACGAAGAGACCCTATTTTTGGTAGTTAAAAAGAATAGATTAGATAAGAGAATATAAAAAGTTGTGTCCATCCATATTACTATACAATTAACTCTTAGGTTTTAAATTCATATTTTATTATTTATTATTATTTAAATAATATAAATAATAAAGTTTTTACTTACATTTTAATTTAATATTAGGAAGTCATTTTATACTTATAAGTTCAACATTAAAAATAATAATAAGTATGTTTATGACCGAAACGATTTTAAAACGATATATAATTTTTTTTAACAATAAATGTTATATAATCCATATAGTTTGAGAAAAACACGTGTCAACATATCTTACATTAAACTATATAATAATGTTTTGAAGCCCAAAATATTTTATGCTGCGTAACGATTTAATTAAATGTTTACAGCAAAATTACATGAGTATATAAATAAAATACAAACTATGGAAAACTCTAATGACGGTTAATGTGAAATTCTTGATAATTATAAGACTCTTGATAAAAGTCATGATCATTGTTAGAATATTAAATATATTTTTAAATTTTTGATAACAACGCATATTTATATTTATAAGAGAATTTTATTAATATAATATGTTTCATAAGTTTTTTTAACACAAAAACAATAAAAAGTGTTTTCTTGATAAAATGTCACCAGCTTTTTAGAATATTAAAAATTTCATAGTTCATTTCAAACAATATTAGCATTATTTTTGATTTAGTTTTGTTATTTTCTCTAGCCATTACATTTTCTATTACCGTTAAAAACATATTTCCAGTTAGACAACTTAAATAAAGTATTCATGTCGTGTTGAACGAGTAGAGAAAGTCTAAGCAGAGGTATAATGAGAAAGTCTAAGAAAAAACTCAATTTGGTGAATAGTCAAAGTGGAGCGTCAAATGATTGAAGATGTTTGAGAGACAGAGATAGGGTTATAATAGGAAAGTTCAAGATATTTTGAGGCATGGGCATAAACAGAAACTCAATGGTACATATGCTCATCAATGGTGGTTGTCGGAGATATTTTTAGAGGGAAACGAACTTTCGATTTTGTTCACATTTAGTCACTAAACTTTTTTTCGTTATCTATTTGCCACTAAACTATTGAAACTGTTCACATTTTACCCTTATGACCGGTAACAGCCGGTCATAAGGGTTAAATGTGAACAGTTTCAATAGTTCAATGGCAAATAGATAACGAAAAAAAGTTTAGTGACTAAATGTGATAAAAATCGAAAGTTCGTTACCCTTTCAAGTCATTATCCCTAAAAATAGTAATCAATGAATCGTCGACTTACATAGTTACTAATGACATAATAAATTAAACCTACTAAAAAAAGATCAATTAAATGTTAACTAAACTTTTTTTTTAAAAGATGCTACATAGAAAAGAAATATTGTATATTAGAAGCTTTATTTAATTCATATTCTTATCTATTCTTTTGGTCATTTAGAGTAACCGGGTATCCATCGGATTCCCCATACCGGATGAACCCATCGGGGATTACGTCGGGCGGGGGTGGGATCAGAGTTCGGGTACGGGGACGGATATCACTGTATCCGTCAATATCCGCCCTACTTGCATCTGTATTTGGGTATCTTTCTAATATTTCATTTTCACAAAACATAAGAAAAGTTAATTAACGACGAAATTTCAATTTCAAGTGCCCTTAACCCTTAACACTTTATGTCGATTTGAACAAGGCTTCATCCACGATAAAAAATTCTCAAAGGGCGGAATTTACCCAAACTATTTTGGACTTTAGTCAATCAAAATTATAAACCAAACGGACCATTTTTAAGGTTTACTCTCTAAATATTGGTCCCAACAGGGATGAGCAAAAGGAACGAACTGGCCGGAACCGGACCCAACCCGGGAACCAGTTTCGACCAAAATCAAGAACCGAAGCGGCCCGACGGTTCTACCGGTTCCCGGCTCCTATCGGTTCTTGTCGTGTCTTCAAATGTTGGAACCGGTCCTCGAAAAATAGCATCATACGGTTCCTGTTTTTGTCAGTTCTACTCCAGTTATATCGGTTCCGGTTCCTATCGGTTCTCGGTTCCAAAAATTCACAAAAATAACGTCCCGGTCCCAACCCGACCCGACCGGTTCCATCGGGTTCCGTTTCCGGTGCCGGCTCTAGTTCCGGTATCGGTTCCCGGTCCATATGCTCATCCCTAGGTCCCAATAGAAAAGATAAGAAACACCCTAGCTAGCTAGAGAAACATAGGCAAATGATATATTGGAAGTAATTGTCAATTAAATATAAATTTTTTGCTGGTGAGTTTCTATAAGAAAATGAATAACATGTTAAAAACCAAGAAGTTTACATCTTATTCTAATTAAATGAAAAACACGTTAAAAATCCAAAAAAAAAAAAAAAAAAGCGTTACATATTTTATTGAATAACATCTTACTTTTCTTTTCATTATATTTATCCATGAATATATAATTGGAGCTTAAAATACATACCAATACATTGCTATAACTTTGACACAAAATTTTGTTACATTCTTCTTTCTTTTCAAACGGCATAGTTGGAGCTTCTTCAATTCCAATGGAGTTTTCTACAAGCACTATCTTAATGATTTTGCAGCTGTTTTTATGGAATAGAAGTTTGTATGCTAATGGGTGCTATACATCCATCATCAGCTTTGGAGACTCTCTCGCTGACACGGGTAACATTAAAAAACTCGCGTCCATGTCTCACGCAAAGGTTGAGTATCTTCAACTACCTTATGGTGAAACCTTCTTTCATCAACCAACTGGTCGTGCCTCGAATGGACGCCTCATTATTGATTTCCTAGGTAACTCATCATTAATTTGAAACAATTCATATATAGTGATAGTTGTAGATATGTGATATCTAGTAAATAGTATCTAATGAAATATGTATTGTTGCATGGGTTAAAGTTACATGTTGCATTTTTTCTAGGAATGAAGTTGCTCATGTTCTATGTGACTTAATGAATTATAATTTTCTTTTTGTTGTTCCTGAAGCTGAGATTCTTGGGTTGCCATTGATACCGCCATTTTTGGATGACAAGGAGAGTGACAATGTGGTGGAGTTGGGACAAGGAGTTAACTATGCGGTGGTGTCTGCAACAGCATTGGATACATCTTTTCATGAAGCAAGAGGGACTATTAATCCTACAGCAAATGTATCTTTAGGAGTTGAATTGGCATGGTTTAAACAAACATTGCGTTCTATCTGCAGTGACGCTTCAGGTAAATCGAACATCCATAGTATATGCTTCTACTGTATATACAATTGCACCAACCATACGTGTCAATAACGTTTGTTATATATTAGGAAGGATTGTAGTTTTCTAAAACGTAAAAAATTTTGGCTTACAATTTTGAGATTCAAACACTATTTAGTAAGTTCTATTTATTATAATTGTTGGCAGATTGTAGAAGCTTAATTGGGCGTTCTTTGATCCTAATGGGAGAGATTGGTGGAACCGATTACAACAATCCAATAATGCAAGATAAATCAATCGACGAGGTTGAATCATACATTCCCCTTGTTACTGATACCATCATCTCAGCAATTAATGTAACTACTCAAATCATACAAACTATATTTTTAACTATCACTATCAACTACACTACTCACAATTTTCTTTTCTAGTGTATAATTTTCTCAAAGTTTTAAATACAGGAACTAATTGATATGGGCGCTCAAACACTGGTTGTTCCAGGAACGTTTCCAATTGGGTGTTCTAGTTCAATGCTAACATTACGTGGTTCTGAAAATAAAGAAGAGTATGATAACATAACTGGTTGCCTCATCAATTTAAATAAAATTGCAGAATACCACAATGAAGTACTGAAATCAAAACTAGAACACCTACGAGAGCTTCATCCCAATGTCATCATCATCTATGCTGACTACTACAATGCTGCCATGCAGATTATCTATTCTCCAATTAAATTTGGTACATAACATGTTATAAAATCTTGCTTTTGCATCAATAAAAGGGAGTCCAAGATTTAATTCTTGGCACTTCCAAAATATTGCTAGTGGTACACAATTTACGATATTATTTATTAGTTTAGGATCTTAATGCTCTTTTTGGGATGGAATTGAAATTTTTTCAGGATTCACAAATGGGGTTTTGAAGTCGTGTTGTGGAGGTGAAGGTCCATTGAACTACAATAAATTTGTACCATGTGGATCTGCATTTTCGACTGTGTGTGATGATCCAGATGCATATGCTTATTGGGATGGAACACACTTTACAGAAGCCGCATACAAAATAATATCCAAAAGTTTATTTCAAGGCCAATATACTACACCCCACTTTTATTCGTTGTGTCCTACACCTACACCTACATCAACATCACAAATCGGAGTTGGTTTATTGGGATCACAAGTACAACGGTGACCTATTAGAGCTGCAAGGGAGACATGTACTTTCCATTTAAAATGAAGTAAAAATATTTCATATATTGTTTCAGTTTATGTAAACTACATACATAATTAAAATAAAATAAGTGGTATCCACAATCTATATAGTTTAATGAAAAAAGTTGAATAAAATAGAATGTCTAGTGAGTAGTAACCATTTAAGGGATTAAAATCAATTATAATAGATGTCATGTTGGTGTTTAATGGATATGGAGTAGGGATGTGTTTGGTTCAGCTTAGGGTATGGCACCGGTTATGACCCAAAGCGGGCTGTTTGGTACTTTTTTTAAAATGGAGAGGGTATTTGGTTCTTGTATTCAAATGCATGTGTTGTGAAGTAGTTTTCTTGGACAATTATATGATTACATAAATACGAATCTATTGAATTTAACAACTTCAAAGAAAAAGAAATATAACAGTAAAGGGGCGTTTGGTTCAAAAGATGTTTTTGTAAGGAATTGGAATATCCTGAAACATCTTTTTAATAGATATCATAAAATTTAATTCCACTGGTTGCTTTCTAAACCAAACACACCACATAATGGAATTAAAGATTCCAATTCCACTGGAATCTAGGAACCAAGATGTCGTAAGGTAACATATTATGGGTTTTTGCCATAAGAACATCCTATGTGCTCATACAAACTCTAATGCTTGGATCTAGGTTTCTCTATTGTACATGCAATTCATCCAAGACTATAAACCCTAATTCTAGCATATGATAATCGATATTAACATAATAATTGGTCTAAGATATTACCTTGATTGTTATGTTGCAATAACAATCACAATTCCTCCTTGTAATGACTTTAGAAAAGCTTAGAGTCACAAATGTCACTCCTTTAATGGTTCACAAACACCAAGAGCAAGAGGATGAAGAGGAAAAGAGAAGGAGGCTACCCAAAATCATCCAAACCCCTAGAGAATAAGTTCACCACGTTTTTGGGGCTTAAGGGTGCTATTTATACATGTAGGCTATTAGGGATTTAAACTATGAAACCCCAATCTGAGTGCTTAAGCCCTAAGCAGCCCATGGATTCCTTTCTTAAAGGCCTTAGACGATTTCTTATGGGTTTCCCCATAGAATTCGCCCAACCTTATATAATAAGGTAATCCATAGCCCAATTGCAATTATCTTATAATTACAATTCTAGTCCCTTAAGTTTAATTAATCTCTTTTAGCCACAAAATTAATTATCAATTAATTCTTTACTAATATTAATTAAACAATATGATTTATCCTTTAATATATTATTCCCATAATATATTAATAAATCATATTTAATCCTTTCTCTCCATAATTCATCCTATCAGGTTGCTTTGGTGAAGGCAACCCAAAAGGACCATGCACCATCGGGTCAAGTACATACCAAAATAGTTATGGACTTAGACACTAATCCAACAGTCTCCCACTTGGATAAGTCTAATAACTATTCTGCGTATGACTTCAGATCCTGATCTGCAATCGTAGCTTTCCAAAGCCGCTGTCAACTCTGATCCTATCAGATACGTGTGTCCTTTAGATAAGGGATCATATATTCCTCCATTCTAGATATCGTATAAGACATTATTTCTAATCATTCTCTCTGTACCATTTCTCAACTTCCGATTTATGATGACTGACTAATTGAACAAATCCAATTAGCTCTAGCCCGGCCGAGCATTTACGTTTGTCATCACTAAATCATTGAGGGGCCCAAAGATATCGCTTTTATCCTACTTTGGATAAAAGTAACGAATAAACTTTGATTCAATGCTCGCTTGCACTCACTCACCGAATCACACACAATAATATGTTTTATGACACCAAGTTACTGGTGCCTTTACAGATTATCAATGTGCAACCTATTCGCAAGATACAACTCACACATCTCGGTTTCAAGAATATAAGATATTATCGTCTCACCAATCACTCGTGATAAAATCCATGAAGTGATCCAAGTGAGCGTGGGTTTAATCCAATGCTTAAAATCATATTCGTAAGCACTCATGAACGTTGCAGCAAACATTTGCTTATGTCTAATACTCTTTTAGACAATCCATACACCAATTCACGACAGTCTTCATTCATACCTACTTCCAACATACGAACGACTGTGGCCCGTTTGAATAATTTGACTATTCTGAACCAATTAAATTATTCAGGAAGTCAAAACATGAAAAGTGAAACACAAGGATAATACTAATCCCATATGGCCTCAAACCTTTGAGTGTAAATAAAACACCTTTTATTTATCACCATATCGATTACTCATTATTTGTTGTTTCGGGTAATCAACTTTTTATTTGAATTATTACAACACTTGTCCCATGCTCATAGCATGCACACAATATTTACCTATGATTCTTACTTTGTGAAATAGATCAAATGAACACATTTCCAATTATACTTATTTCACAACTCCAAATCCTTTTTATAAGTGATAGAATATCAAATTCTTGCCACTTATAGAATATGTTAGATTCTAACATTTTATGCAATGATCCTTTTGTAATGTCATTGCACTAAAGTCAAAATGACTATTGCCAATGAAATTACAAAGCTCTTTTTCGGAAATTGTTACAATACAATTCCTTAGATGTGATGTCTCTCACTCAAAGTACATTTCTTTGAACATCCTTTTGCATAAAGTTTATAATCTAAACATAGATTCTCAATATCTAACTCCCAATATGGAAACCTTTCCATACTTACCATATGACAACATATTCTTAATAGAATTTTATCTATTCATAATAATTGTCGATATACTCCATCCAATATCATACTTACAACTACTCACAAGCGACCAATTCTCGACGAACTTTGGATTGTCCTTTGATAGTTGTTTAATTATCTTAGTCAAAACCGATTATTGTCCTTTTTCCCTCTAAATGCACTAGACATTTGGAAAATTTTAAAATGGTCAAATACTATAGCATTTGCAATCAATCCTATACCCGAAGCGTATGGGATACGATACAATACTTTATCAATCTTTTGTCATTATATTTTATGTGTCACGTTCTCACAATTCGAAATTTTGAGAATGCACTATGTACTCTTGACTAAATCTATTAACATTCCACAACCTAAGCCTTTAGTTTTGAAATGAAGCATAATATTCTCTCCCTTAATTATAGCAAAACAACTATTTAACCCTTACAACTTTGCAAAGTATGACTCTTATTTTTTATAATTAATATTGATAACTTGCAATACTTTCCTTAATAATCATGCAATCATAACATTTATGCTCCCACTATCATGATTATTGTTGTAAACATAACACTTATGCTCCCACTAGCTTTGACATGTATTCAGAAAACAGCTTAACTTCCAGAAAAACAATACTTATTGAATTTCTTAAGTTCATGTTTCTAATACCTAATGCTTTAATAATCCTTTATCTAAGCTTATACACCTTTCCTTTAGATAGCTCATATGTGTGTCTAAATAATTAAGACTAATTGCCAAATCTCACAATTCGAATCTTGGAAAGGGATACCGTAACCATAATCGAATTCGAGAATACAATTTTGCAATTGGTATCTTCTTAAAATCTCTTTTAGTGAAAGCATTTCCTCACAGTCATTTTCATGAAAGACGGAATCTTATGACACTTAGATTTTAATGGTGTATGTGTTCCTATCCATGTGAATTCGTCAAAACCAAAGTTTACGACAAATTCAAACTCATATGGACCGAACTTTCTTAATCTCGATTTCTTGCCTTATGGTAGCACAACTGCCCACCATGTCTTCCAAGTAGTTAAGCAACTCACCCTTTCCTATCAATGTACTCTTCATTGATTAAGGTCCTTGCCTTTTATGCATTCAAATGAGAACTCATAGGGTTCACATGCATAATTAACTCAATTGGAACGGCACAGAAGCAATATAGTGTCAACACGATAGGTTGTAAACCTCAAGTCGTGTGCTAGTGATGTTAGATAAGGTTTATTTTGATTTGTTCTTGAAACCTTTCAAGACAATTAAGACTCCCACTGACTATTCGACATATAAGATTCTCTTATCAATAAACATTTCTTGACAAATATTCAAGAGTTAGTGTAGTTTTTTTTTTATCAAAACACTTCCTAAATCGGTCCTAGTTGGTCCTTTTCTTATTCAATACATCACAACTTTCCTCATTTGATGAATGTTATAAACCTTCTTATTACTCAATGTCACAATCTTAACTCTAAGACTTGTTTTGGAATGAAGTATGATTGACTTCTTGATTTAACCATTTCTTCAATTCTTGATTCCTCTTCTTAGACATACAATTGTACTAAGACTTAATTAAAGGATCAATTGAGACATGGTTCTTAATCATTAAGACTTATCATAAAACATAAGAAAATGTACTTTCCCTTTTTCTTAGAATAGAGAAACTTTTATCTTTCTGCCTACTTGATTCTTCTTATTCGTTCTGCTTATTCGTTTAAACTTTTACTATCAATTCAGAACTACACTTAATCTTATAAGTATAATCATATTTACTAAACCTTTAGTAAATCATGACAAATATCTTTATTACTCTTGTGGTGGACTTTATCAACACATAACCCTGTGTACTTGATCTCCTAGTCCTTCACTTGATGCTTTGTCAAGGAATTAGTCTAATTTCCAAATGTGAAAGTTTATTCATTCATTATACAATTCTTGTTGTACGATTCCAAATCTCTATCCAATTGAAACTTGGGCGATGAGAAACTTTCTTTATTTGGTAAATTCTCGACATTTCCACAAACAACATAATTAAGAATCATACCCATTTGTTGTAAATATACGAACATCAATTTTCATAACGATTTCATTGCAAGGAAATAAATAAATAGACACGTCAAACAAAATTTATTTTATTTATAAAAGCAGCAGAAAACATTTGTCCTTACAATGTAAAATCAACTGAAAAACTATGTAATAAATATTCCTAACAACTCTATCTAAGCTCAAAATCTAATCTTCAAATCCATGAAATCGTGATTAGATTCATCTTGCTATTTCATCAAGCTTCCTCTCTTTTCATCGATCCTGCAAAACATTCAAATGCAATCTTATCACATTATGTATTAAGAATCAACGAATAGGAACTTAATCGAGTTAGATAGTGGATTTTACCAGAAGTACAACCATACTCTTTGACTCTACCATCTTCTGGACTCTTCAGGTTCTTAGGGCAGACTTGTATCCAACGCCCTTTCTCTTGGCAGCAAACGCAAGTCGGTTCTCCTAGAACGTCCTCGGAAGCATGGTTGGTTGACTTTCCCAACGAATACGCTCCATTGCTTTGCCAAATCATTTCCGACTCAGCAGCAATGAGCATGTAAGTTAGGTCAATGAGGCTTTCGTCATGATCCATCATATAATACTTTCTTTTGAACTCATTATATGATTCGGGAAGTGACTGCAGAACCCAGTTCACAGCCAACTTATCCGGGAATGACACACCCAACATTCTCAACCTATCAATGTGTGATTTCATTCTTAGAACGTGGGCACACACGGATTACCATCTTCATGTTTCATTTCCAATAGGGCTTTAGTGACATTGAACCTTTCAATTCTTCGATCTTGTGGGTTAGGGAGAAAAACGGGAGGAGGAGGAGGAAGTGAAGCATGATTTCTTGTTCCTCGATCGAATCGTGGAATATCATCTTCATGTGGAATGCTTGTTCCACGGGACTTGGGAAGACCATAGTTGTCGAACTTTGACATCTACAAAACGGGAGAAAACATCAATTCAAGTTAGTTGATAGATTGAGTCCTTAATAAATCACCCAAATGAGATATTAAGGCTAGGACCCAACACAATACGCTACAACCTAGAAAAGGGATGCCGTAATCTAGTTGCAGAATATTTGATGGTAAGTGAATGACGATTCACTAATTTCCACCATGAAAAACGAAAAAGAAATTTAAGTTTTAAATTTATGAAAGCTCCTAGATCCTTTGAGATTCATTGAACATTTCAACGGCATGTTAAAATCTCGATATGCCCCTCTAGTTTGTTACTGGGATGCCGAGGATCACAAAGCGGGTGTGAATAACCATGCAAACTTACATGGTGCCCTCACATGTTATGATCACCTATTTGATGTGCCGGTAAACCACACACGCTCCACCGAACTATGACAAACATTGAGTCACCCTTTGCTACCTTTGCTTAAAACCATTTAGTGTGCCGGTAAACCACACACGCTCCACTAACGTCTTCGCAAGGGCACAAAGTGTAATTTCATGGAATTGCATTAATTCACTTTTGCCTAAGTAACTAAGATTGGGAATATGTAAAACATTTAGTTACTTTTGTACATCATTATACTTATAATGGAAGGTTTTGTCCCATCCTACCCGTTCGGCTAACGACCCTCCACTAGTCAAGAGTGCAGTGGGTAAGAGTGAATACCCATTCAATCACCATTTTATAGGCAATTTCCTTAAACACCCCTTATAGACCAGCTTCGTGAATGAGGCCTACTAACGATAAGATTGAATTTTACTCATACACACACACACACACACACACACACACACACATATATATATATATATATATATATATATATAATGTTAGACTTTTAATGTTATATATAGTATAGGGTGTATTTTACACTTTTAAAATACTAGGTGGTTAAATTTAACGATTATACTTTTAATTCAATTAACTGTAAACCAAAACTTTTATGGATTTATTAAACCTCTTTTAATTATACGCCTTAATTAATTAATAAAACCATAAGGGTGTGATTTGAACTTTTCAAAACAATACTAGGGTTTTAGAATTTAACATTTCTAAATTAAACTTTTAATCAACTTTTAAATTTCAAAAACTTGAGGGCAAGTTTTGAAACAATTCAAAACATTTGGGTTTTAACCATTTAAATTTCAAAACCAAAACTTTTGAGTTCAAATTCAAATTATAAAACCTAAAGGGAAAATTTGAAACTTTTCATAACACAAGGATCAAATAACAAATAAGATAAATTAAACAATTAATTTCATCATTATCTATATTTGACCTAATTTCAATTTCTTGCAAAATAAGTTACCCAATTAATACAAATAATCCAATCTTTATCATATAAGGAAGTTATTATCTAATCAATTGGTAATTATCTTGTGTTTTGGCAAGGATATTCTTTAAGAAACAATAAAATTCGTATTTTATAGGTTTAAAACGAATATGGTAATTATCCTTAAGCAAAACAGCAACAAAATCCGAAATTTCCTCTGTCTGACGCTCCGACTCGCCGAGTCACACTCTGGAACTCGCCGAGTAGGGCTGACTCGCCGAGTCAGGTTCGAACAGAAGGCCAGAAAATGATTTTCAGCTACATAATGCATCAATACAATAGAAACCAATCTAGGCTCTGATACCACTGATGGGTTTTTGCCATAAGAACATCCTATGTACTCATACAAACCCTAATGCTTGGATCTAGGTTTCTCTACAGTACATGCAATTCATCCAAGACTATAAACCCTAATTCTAGCATATGATAATTGATATTAACATAATAATTGGTCTAAGATATTACCTTGATTGTTATGTAGCAATAACAATCACAATTCCTCCTTGTAATGACTTTAGAAAAGCTTAGAGTCACAAATGTCACTCCCCTAATGGTTCACAAACACCAAGAGCAAGAGGATGAAGAGGAGAAGAGAAGGAGGCTGCCCAAAATCGTCCAAAACCCTAGAGAACAAGTTCACCATGTGTTTGGGGATTAAGGGTGCTATTTATACATGTAGGCTATTAGGGATTTAAACTAGGAAACCCTAATATGACTGCATAATAATTGGTCTAAGATATTACCTTGATTGTTATGTAGCAATAATAATTGGTCTAAGATATTACCTTGATTGTTATGTAGCAATAATAATTGGTCTAATTCTAGCATATGATAATTGATATTAACATAATAATTGGTCTAAGATATTACCTTGATTGTTATGTAGCAATAACAATCACAATTCCTCCTTGTAATGACTTTAGAAAAGCTTAGAGTCACAAATGTCACTCCCCTAATGGTTCACAAACACCAAGAGCAAGATGATGAAGAGGATAAGAGAAGGAGGCTGCCCAAAATCGTCCAAAACCCTAGAGAACAAGTTCACCATGTTTTTGGGGATTAATGGTGCTATTTATACATGTAGGCTATTTGGGATTTAAACTAGGAAACCCTAATCTGACTGCTTAAGCCCTAAGCAGCCCATGGATTCCTTTCTTAAAGGCCTTGGATGATTTCTTATGGGTTTCCCCATAGAATTCGTCCAACCTTATATAATAAGGTAATCCATAGCCCAATTTCAATTATCTTATAATTACAATTCCAGTCCCTCAAGTTTAATTAATCTCATTTAGCCACAAAATTAATTATCAATTAATTCTTGACTAATATTAATTAAACAATATGATTTCTCCTTTAATATATTATTCTCATAATATATATTAATAAATCATATTTAATCATTTCTCTCCATAATTCATCCTATCAAGTTGCTTTGGTGAAGGCAACCCAAAAGAACCACACACCATCGGGTCAAGTACATACCAAAATAGTTATGGACTTAGACACTAATCCAACAATATAAAGTCACTTAAATGCTTTTGCAACATGCCTTGCAAAACAATCAATCAGTCATCACAAAGAAAAAGTGCTCTGAAGTCTAAACATATCAAATTAAGACAATTTAAGCCAATAATTTTCTTATAATATTGAAATAAAAAGGGGGTATTTGAATGTGCACTTAAAACAGTTTAGTGTGTTTGTCCAAAACAATTTTGGGTCAAATAATCAGATTAAGAGAAAAACAACAGAGTAAGTGACCTAAGAAAACTGATTATTTCACGAACTTGATGTAATCACTACTACAAAACACGTTATAAGACTCACCAATTATGACCCGATTCGTTTTAAAAAACCGGGGTATATGTTGTACTTAAGTAACCCGGTTCCAAACGTAACAACCGAGACTTTTCATTTTATGGGTATATGATATCGTTTCGAAAAAATAACCGAGTTCTATTAGTGTTACTAGGAGACAATGCGTGCGTACTAGAAAACTACATGACCCATTTTTAAGGTTATTTAACCTTTTTATAAGGACTTCATACCCTTAATGTCAACAATAGCCATATCACTCCTATATTGATGATGGAAGTGCTAATTTCTATTCCAATTAGTCAAGTTAATGCTCATATCTTGTTTCTTTTTTATATAATTTTTTTCTCATGTAGAACATAAGTAATCACTCAGGTGATGCTTATATTGTATATTATATTATTATTTGTATTGACATCATGTTTTTTTAACGATTGATGTATAGACATCAGTTTACTTTCATGTATATACTATTTTTGACCAATGATCTAGAATTACATGAAAACATAGTCAGCTTCAATAAATTACATCAAATTAAGACTATATAGTAAAAAGAATTGAATTTAGTTCACAAAAGATGTCCTATGATGCACTTTGATGGTTATAAATGCAACACCAATTTTGCATCAGATACCTCAATCCATCCATTGATATTGTTGTAGCTGAAACACCAAAACCATAAACAAAGATCATAAACCCCACCTATCAACAAGTAGATATATACATTTCAACATCTTACATAATCTTGAGTTAAGTCGACAAGGTTTGGTTACACATCAAGAACAATTGGAGACATAATGTTGGGGAAAGGGTAAGCTTTAACTTATTATCATTTAGATCAAACAATTAACGGAGAATATCAACTTTACACAACCACAGGAACATATGGAATCATCTATAATCCAACAACCAAACAATAATGAGGATTAATCTAACACATAACTTTACCAGGTAACCACTTTCTGCACTGAGTATTTTTGGCTAAATTAATGCTCCATTAGAATGGCTAAATGAAAGCAGGTGCAAAATCGTCCATAATTCCCCACCACAATATATTAGAAATAAAAAAAAAGGAGCAGCAGGAAGTTGGAACAATACAAAAAGTTTGTAGAAAAGAATAGAAGATAGAGACAAACTACTTTGCTCCAAAATCAGCAACCATAAGAAAAGGAGGCAATGAAGTCTTTAATTCAAGAAACACTAAGAAAAATATACACACAGGTGCACAGGGTGTATAAGTTTCTTGGGAAAGCCTGTCAGGAAACGCCGATTGATGTCGTTAATTATCTTGTTGATGTGATACTTGTTCATCATGGAAAATCGTTTCTTATCGCACCATGCGTGCAAAAGTACCATATCTTTCTATCTATATTAATAGTTATTTGTTTTTTATTTATACTAAAATTTCAAAACATTACTAGTACGCATTGGGTCCTCTTGGTGATTTGCCCTTCAAATCACATTGTATACATTTTGGATTCTCTGATGAAGCCTATGAAAAATCCTATTGACAACCACTACCTTCTTAAACTTCTGGAAATATAAGAAATTTCTTAATATGGCATGAAAATAACATTCTTTCTATAAGTTTGTATACACCTCTGTTGCTTGGTTATTTTTAGGGCTATTGAGAGGCATGAAAAGAACACATCAATTCCAGTTGTATGGAAGCTTACTTAGATAATTTATCTTATTACTTATCCACTAGTTAGATGTAGTTTCATTTGTCTGATTTATGTTTACCTTCTATCATAATTTTAGTGCAACCAAGCTGGCGTATTGGAACGTGAGCTTAGTGGGAATTATGTAATGAATTGGATCTTTGATATTGTGTTGAACAGACAATGGATTTCCGAATAGAGTAAGTACTTCTTAAAAAAATCTTTTCATCTAAAGCAAGAAAAAAATTGTTTTGTTATTCAGTAGTTTTAATTTTATTTTTATGTAGTTTGGAACCCTTTGGAATGAGAAAACTACATTCCAGGAAAAGAGAGAATTTCTGGAAAATTTTATGAATGAAGTAGTTGTCTAAAAGTGCATATAAGGTAAGTTGTTAATCTTTATAACATCCTACTTTTAGTTCAGTGATTGTTTGCTAAATTCAATTGTTTTGAAATGCTAGACAAAAACTAATTATTTGTTTTGTTTTAGTTTTCAGTGAGGATGGAAGATAGTTGTTGTGTTTTGTTTTTTTGTGAGGATGGAGGATAGCTGCAACACTTGATTATTGGACAGTACCTTTGCACGGGAAAACAATTTCATTTTTGAAATTTTTATGTAAGTTTTATGTATTAGGAAATGACCAAATCAATGAGTTTTTAGCAACACTTATGCATGTTTTTATCGATGGCTATAATGATTGGTTATTTAGCTTGTTTATATTAATATAATTTGTTCATTAATGCATAACTTTTGTTTTGTTTTGAATGTGTGCTTTGGATGCAATTATTAATTTGTGCCTTTTATCAACTGTTTTCTTTTGTATTATGGTTATTTGAATAAAGTTGTTGCCAATTTAATTCTTCTATCCATGCTCCGTACTCAATCTGGTTTCTTTAGTCATAATTGTGAACAAAACCCAAGATAGTAATGTTGGATTAGGTGGTGTCTAAGCCCATAACTATTTTGGTATGTACTTGACCCGATTATGAGTATGGTCCTTTTAGGTTACCTTCACCATAACAACAGATAGGATGAATTAAGGAGAAAGATGATTAATTATGATTTATTAATATATTATAAGAATAATAATCAAATATTTAAATAAAATAATTAAGACACACACATACACACATACACACAAGCGCACACACACACACACACACACATATATATATATATATATATATATATATATATATGAAATTTAAAGCATACATTTTTCCAAAACGAACATTGTTTTATAGTACAAGTAGTTTATGTTCTAAGTATAAATAATGAACTAAAATCTGAGAGTGTAGTTTCAACTTGCTTGTGCTTATTGGTTACTCTTTTGTAATTATCTGCAAGCAAGTTACAAATATTAGATTAACATTTAAGTACCAAGTATTTGAGTGTTATAAGAAAAGTATAAGTTATATCCAATAGATATCTGAAGTACGAATCTCTTCCAGACTTTCTTTTTAGGTAAGAGAAGCAATTTCTCTTCTAGTATCCAGTTTTTCTACAAAAGAAAGAAGACCCATCTATGTGGGCCTTCTTGGATTTCATGAGCGTAAATATCTTTCGTCCATAAAACATAGGCTTTTTAGATAACACAATATGAATCCTTTTAGCCTTGCATTATTCTATTGTCTAAACAAGTTTAAAACAAATATCACTGTATTTATTGGAATATTGCTTAACCTGTTCTATCATTAGATATAACTAAATTATCCAATAGTTCCTGGAAGTTAGGAATAACAATTCAATTTATGATATTAAAAGAATCTTGAGCATGATAATGATGCCTTCACCAGGTGTTATGTTTAGGTGTATTGCTCAAAGCAAATTCTTTAGGACCATGGCCTTTATGTGTACATAACTTCACATCTCTTACAAGGTTGTCTCTCAAGACATGAACCCATTCATTGAAGTTGTATCAATTAAATGTTATTATTTTATCAATTCATTGAAACAAAATGGCTATTCATGTTAATGAGAGTGGATTATTTATATCTTCAAAATTTTAACAAAGTTCATTTAGTATTTTTAATATTTAAATTTTAATAATTAATACCCTTTTAGTTTCCAAAAAACAATAATTATCAAATTATAGGATCCAAGTTCAAAAAGAAATAAATGGTTAGGTATCTTTTAGCCCATCCATTTGAATTCAAACTGGTAGATACTGATTATCAGTTATATCTTAATATATAATTCATAGATTTAAGTAATCACAAATAATAAATTTAACTAGACATGTTTGATCTAATCTATTCCTCAGAACTCTCTTGATTATATACCATTATCACAAAAGATTTATAATAAAATTATCCAATTTGAATAACTTGTGTAATCGACCTATAACTTGATTATAGAAATCTCAAAAACACCCCATCCATCAACAGATAACGCTAAACGACTTTGTAGCTTGTATCACACTAGTGCATACAAGAGATGTGTGAGTGGTATTCAAGAATGATTGCATAGATTTGAGGTTTGTAGTTCTAGTTTAAAAGCATATTATATCATGTTTAGTGCATGCATCAAATAAACCATGTTATACTTTCAAAATCTTATTTTATGTAAAATCACAATTTAACAATGTTCTTTCATAACATCTGGTTTTATAAAATTGACGCAATCAAATTTTGATAGCTAGTATTAAGTTCGACTGAGCACTTTAGAACAGTTGTAAACCTTTTAATAAAACTTATTTTTATAAAATAAGGTTGGAGTTTGTTATGTTTACAAATCTCTATTTTAATCTTATACAGTTTTAATTCTGAAAATTTACCAGTTACTAGTTTTAAGAATAAACCTTGTTTTATTATAAAACTATTTTTTACCATCTTATATTAAAAGGTAAATTTCATTAAAAACAAACTTCTTTGTTATGTTTATTTATGTTAAAATGTTATTTTTCATTTGAAAAACTAATTTATCAAGCATAACATAATAATAATAACATAAAAATAAAAAAACACATGTATATTAAAAATATATGTGCATAAACCAAGCCCAAAACTAGTAATATTTTGTAGGTCATCACAAAATATTAAGTTCATCCCCAAAGGAACATAATGGACCTTCATCTTGTAAAATTTTCTAGTATTCCCACATGTTTCAACACCTTGTAGCAAATTTATAAAAATAAGTTTTTAAAGTTTGAGAAACTTTAATAATATCAAGTTTATGAACTTTTGATCTTCTAAAAGGATACCAACCTTATGCTTGTTATATTTAAAAAAAAAAAACTATTTCTACAACTAATCTATTTCTTACAAAAATTAACAAATGAAAAGTATCTATTTAATTATGACTTACAATATAAATAAAGAAATAATTACAAGCATTTTAAATAAATGAACGCATGCAGCAACACAAAGGTTCATGGCTAGTTTATGCACATCATACACATTTATATACTCAAAATTATATAAAACAAGTCTTTGTTTTTCTAAAACAATGTTTGTAACTAAAAAGATGCATGTAAACTTTTTGTGATAAAATAACAATTACAAACCTTTTAAATTTGTCATAGAAAATAGAGTAAATTACACGAATGGTCCCAAGTGCGTAACTAAAACAAAAAGTAGGAACCTTCTGAGTTAAAAAAAGAAGTTAGGAACTAAACACCCAAATTACCCCAAACTATAGGGACCATTCGTGTAATTTACTCTAGAAAATATGTATGAATTTTTCTTGTAATGAGAAAACCAACCATGTTTTCCAAAAACCAAGATTTCATCAACTTAAAAAATAATCTAACTAATCTTGCGAAAATCGCTATGATACCAATTGCTAGGTTTTTTATTCGAAAATAGTTTCATAAACATAAAAATAGCAACGGAAAACTTTGATTTTCAACAAAATAAAACTAGTTTTTTTTCCAACCAAAAGATCATTTTGCAAAAGTTATAAAGATTAAAACAACCATAGATGAGAAAGCATAACAAAATTTGAAGACTTTGATCCACATGGGAGGTTGGAAGTTGATGAAGATACCATGAAACTCTAAAACATAAGTTCTCTAGACTTATCCACCCAACAAGAAAACAACCATCAAAACATGCTAAGATTTAACTTGTAAATAAGTTACCTTTAAGATTTTAAGACATATAAAAATAAGTTTTATTAGAAAGCAACTTATTTGTCTTCGTATCTAACACCATTTGGAAGAAAAGAGGGTTGCAATTCCAAGCATTTGGCAGCCCATAGAGAGCCTTGTGCTCTCAGTTTTACATCATAAAAGAAGAAGTAAAATTCAAGGAAGAGCTAGCTCCAAATGCTTGCAAGTCTTCTCCTTTTATCCTCCATATAATGTCTCTTACATGCATGGAACAAATAATAAATAAATAAAAGAACACGTCTCTTACAAGCATGGTGTATCTTACTAAAGAATTCAAAAGCAACTCATGCTTTGTCCCATCTTTTATATAAATCACACACACAAATACACAAACACACACACACACACACACACACACACACACATATATATATATATATATATATATATATATATATATATATATATATATATATAAACTCTAACAAGCTTAATGAGATAAATATGACTTATAAATAATCATACATTATGATATGATTCATAAGTTGTTATTTCTCCAATTAATATTAGACAAAATTGCAAAAATGGTCCCTGTGGTATGTATTTTTTTGGGGGTTTTAGTCCAAACCTCGAATTTTTTGGATTGGTGGTCCTTTTAAGCTAGTTTACATGCAGTTTTGGTCCCTGTCCATACTAAAAAGATAATTATACCCTTAATGAATTTAATTTTCATTTTTCTTTCAGTTTTTAAAATTATTATTATTATTAAATATAAAACCTGGTCAACCTCTCTCTCTCTCTCTCTCCTGGTCACACACAATCGTTTTTTCATTTTTGGCAATCAATTCACATGTTCACATGGAAATCAATTCACATGTTTGCACTTTAACACACACCGACACACACACGAACATTCTATGTTATGGGTTTGCTCTTCAAGAACAACAGATGAAATTGGTTGAGAAGTTGAAGACATATCAAGGGAAAAAATGAATTTCGAATCTATCAAGATTTAACCACCATCGATCTCTCAAGATCCAATCACGATAAGCCCTAATGCAATATGAAATCAATTTCGAATCTGAAATTGATTTTACTTGTGAAATTGAATCATGGATATCCTTTCTTTATCTTAGTTGGATCTATCATAACCCTCAATGATCCTCTTTTTCTTATTTGATTTTGAATGAGAAGATGGGACAGAGATGGAGATTCGATGTCTCTTTCTTCTTTCTTTGTAAAATTGATAAGGAGGTCTGAAGTTGTAGGCATGAGATGATGATAGGGGCTGATTCCTTTGGATTCGAGTTGCAATGGGTATTGATTGTGGCGTTAGGCTTTTGAGGAAAGCGGTTACTGGTAAGTCAATCGCGCTGCAGGAGAAAGTGGACTCGATTGCGCATGCTGATCAACAAAACCTACATTCACTTTACGACACTGGATTGTGTAGGGTGAGAAATCGGCTATGGTGATGGTATTTCCGACAGTGGTTCACATTTTTGGTGGTGATGCAGAGGGAGAGAAATCATCTCCAGATTACTGCAAAAGCTTAGGCTGCTTAGTTAACAGCTTCTCCAGATTCCAACATTGACTCCTTCAAAAAAGACCCTTTTACATATAGATTGGTGGTTGATTAAAAAAATTGTGGGTTTGATGATATTAATTACGATTGTGATAGACTTTGATGGAAAGAAGAAGAAGAAGAAGACCCAAAAAATGAGGTGAGGAGCAAACCTATTTTTTTTTCTCTTTGTGTACACTTTGACAGAAAAAAGAAGACAAACAAATGTTATTCATCGATTGAGAGCTACACTCGGTTCTTGATTTTCTGGGTTTAGAAGCATTGAGGATTTGTTGATTGGATTTCTACAAAAGTTGTACTCTATGTATTAAATATGTAGAGGTGAAGAAGACAAGCATGAATCTGGGGGATACGGGGTGGTTGAGAGAGAGAGAGAGAGAGAGAGAGAGAGACAGGAAGGCCTAAATTGATTATTTATTTTCTTTTTCATTTAAATTAAATAGAAAAAATTAAAAAAACATATCAGAAGGTTATTATAGTCATTTCAATTTTATGAGGGACCAAATCTACGTACAAACATGGCTAAAAGGACCACCAATCCAAAAAAGACATAGTTTGCACTGAAACCCCAAAAAAATGCATACCACAGGGAGCATTTTTGCAGTTTTGTCTTAATATTATTTCCATAAATAATAAATTCCCAATTATTGAAGTATTATTTTTGTAAAATAATAATTTTCCAATTAAATACATGTCTTTATATACTAATTAATAATCGACTTATACGAATAAATAATCAGTTCATGGTAACTTGTTATCAGGTGTGAACCTATAGGATAATATATTATTAGCAATATCATTCTATAATGACTCTTGGGCATACAAAATCTTTTAAAAAGAGCAATTGTCATAATTAAAAGAGTAACGATATCATTGTCTAAATAAAACATGAAATGAAATTATGTTTCTAGTCATATCACAAGAATAACGATAATCAAGCAAATCATTCTTAACACCACTATAAAAAATGAGCTCAAAATCCTGATCCTAGTAACATTGAAGAATGTCTATTCCCCATGATAGGTTCAACTTCCGAGGCTCGACCTCTTCTCTTTCATTTAGACCCTGCATTTTATAACTAATGTGAAAACCACATCATCAAGGATCCAATAATTATAAATTTAGTTTTATTGATTTTGATAGTATACATACTAGAAGTAGAACTAGATGCTTTGGCCTTTCCTTTTTTACTTCTTGAAAATATTTTAGGCAGCTTCTCTTCCAATACCCCTTTTAGCCACAGTCAATGAAAACGACCTCCTTTGGATCACTGATAAGAGGGACTTCATAGTTATCTTTTGCCTTTGACATACTAGACTCTCCAATGTGGGATTTCCCTTTCTATTTGGGTTGGGCGAAAACATTCCTTTTTTTCCCTTGTCCTAATGAATAGCCATGATTGAGAAACTTGAAACACTAAATGGATAAGAATTCTACATTCCTGCTCTAGTCGTATGCAATACGTTGTGGAGTTGTACCAAGGTCGTTTTTGTGTTGTTCAAATAATAGGTCATGATGAACTAGTCATAACAACTTGGTAAAGAGTTGAGAACCATATCAATGGATAGATCCTTGTCGAAATTCACATTCAACTTCTCCAATATTTCCACGTGTCTCTGCATTTTCTGCACAAGAGCACATACATATTCTCCATCCTTAAGCTTGCATGCCATTAGGGGTTTGACGATTTCATTGCATTATTGCATAGCTTTCGTGTGAAACATTTTATGAAGAGCTATGTTCATTTCATATGGCTAATATTTCTCATAGTAGTTTTGCAAATTTGGGGCAATAGTAGTGATCATGATGCAAGTAAGCTTGGTGGCATCGTCAATGTGTTTTTTCTTGGCAACTATTTCTTTTGGGGTGACAGTATTTTGGTCGATCTCAGGAATAGGAGTATCGAGAACATACTCTTTAATCTCATACCGAAGAATCATATTCAAGTTGCACATCTAATCCATTTAGTTTGGACTGTGAGATTTTCCTTAGACAAGATCGACAAGAGAGTAAAGTTTGAACTTTTGGGAGGAGGATAAGGAGGAAGATTACCATTTCCAAACATCTGTTATTTAAGAGAAAGTTTAGTTAGTTAATTAATCCTTATCATTTTAACATAATTTAATATTCAAGGCTAGGATACATATTTTTAATTTGGACTTTGAAGATGGATGCCATAGTCAAATCCTGAAATTTTTTTTAGGAAACACTCTTACCAATTTTAATCTTATGAAACTCTTGGATATTTGAGATTCATTGAATATTATCAATGACATGTTTAATCTTGGATCATGCTCTCACTTTTTCAAATGGAATGCTAAGAATCACAAATGAGACGTGAATAACCATGCAAACTTGCGTGACACCCTCGATGTCGTTTACGATCTCAGATTGATGTGTCAGTTAACCACACACACTCCATCAACAATCATATATTCAAGTTTATACCATCATTTCAAATTTGTAGTACCAAGTTAGTGTGACGGTTAACCATGCACGCTCCACGAATAACTCACAAAGAAATGATGTGCATTTTCAGGAATTGTCATACAATTTAATATTTTTCCTAAAGTAACTAGAGTTGGATTTTAATGTTTTGCTCTAGTACATATATGCTACACTTTGAAAGTGATTAGTTTCTTATCAGAACCCTTTCGGCTAATGACAAGCTACTAAACAAAAAAGGGTTAGGTGAAAAGGACATCCATTCAACAATCATTATATGAGTTGTCTCCTTATACATCTCTTATAGTGTAGCTTCATGAATCAGGCATAGTCTTAGTTTGATTGACAATTATTAATCTTATACTTATAGTATTATAAACTCCTGTAATATATAAGATTTTATTTTAAACATTTTAAAATTTTCAAGGTTTAATCTAATTAATTTATTTAACTTTTAAATTATTAATATTTAAATATTTAAGCTTAATAATATTTTATGGATTATAGCTATCTTAATTAAACCTTTTATTAAATAATATTAATTCCATATTTATCTTGTCATATTTTTTAATTTTGGATATATCCCATTACATAATTAAAAGTCCATATTTTAAATTATTAAGATAACTATTAACTATCAAATAATTATCCTGAAAGATGAAAAAAAGGAATGAAATCTGAATCTAGAAGAACATGTGCGCCATGTCATGTTCGCTCTAAAATTATGTTTATACTTTACTTTTCTAGGAAATTGTAATTTTTCGTATAGGACCGAAAAGTGTTTACGACCCAATGGGTGTTTACGACCGTCAACCCATTTACGCCCCATATTACCCAAGTATATATATAGGTGTTAGGTGGGTGAGGAGTGATTAACGAACACACGAGAGAGAGAGAGAGAGAGAGAGAGAGAGAGAGAGAGAGAGAGAGAAAGAGAGAGAGAGAGATAGAGAGAGAGAGAGAGAGAAAGGAGCATAAGTGTGTGTAAGTGTGTGAATCTTGTGTAAGGAACTTCATTCTAATCAAATCATACAAGATTCATATTCTTCTTCATCTTCTTCTCTTCTATTTTGATCTGGCATCACCCGTTTGATTGAGATTCCGCACCATCAAACGGATCTGATTGATACACAAGCATATTTGGGACTTACAAGTGGTATCAGAGCTTGGGTTATATCAATCAATTTTGTCAGATATGGAGCATATTTGATCTTATTTTTGAAAGAATTTTGCGTTTTTGGATAGATCTTCGAAAAATAAGGGGAGGTTTGTTCTTTACAATTATCCTAAAAACGAGTTTTGGAGCAAGAACGACTGTTTTTTCATATCTGAAGCTGGTTTACGGCCCGGAAGAAGGGTTCACAGCCGTAAACCCATTTACGGCTGTAATCAGTTTACGACTCACGGACGTTTACGGCCCGAAGTTCATGACCCAACAAACCTATACTTAAAAAGAGAAGGGGATTTTGGGGGTGCCTGGATTCGAACCCGAGTTCCCTGCCTCATCCTTCCCTCCGCCTTACCAACTCATCTAGCTTAATAGATGATTCAATCTTCCCGAATTTAATTCAAAACAACTCCCATTCGAACCCAATTTCGTATTTTTAACAAATTTTGACCAAAAATCAATTTCTTTTATTTTTAAATTTCATTTTCAACCCAAAATTTTTAGTTTTTAATTTTTGACTTTTGACTTTGACATCCAAGTTTGACCTTTGACTTTAAACTTTGAGTTTCTCGTTTAACTTTCAAAATTTCAACTTTAGCTTTTCAGTTTGACTTTTAAGTTTGACTTTTTAAATTTGACTTTTAAGGTTGACTTTTGAGGTTTTAAGTTAAAGGGCGTATTTTTAAAACAATGAGTTCCTCAAACATTCCGGTCAATGAATTTTCATGCTCTCAAACTTGCATTAAAACTATTCAAAATTTACATGAACACATCGATTTATTAAAAAAAGAAAATGAGGAACTTAAATATGAGGGGTACCAACTTAGGAAGACCTGAAATCATTAAAAGAACAATTAGAGGCCAAGACTAATGACTTTAAGAAATTATATTCAGAGTATAGTGATAAATGCGTTCATTATAGATATCTTAAGAAAGATTTTGATGCTGTGACAGCCGAACTTGATGCATTAAAAGCAAAATATAAAGATGTTGAATTCAACTTTAAGAAATTTGATGTGTCAAGTGAGGTAGTTGCATCGATGATTGAAAAAAAATTAACATTTAAAGATAATCAAACTAAGGGGTTAGGGTATCACAGTGTACCACCTCCCTTTAATGACAACTATAACCCACCCCTTGAGACCAACGAGGAAGAGACACCTGCTCAGTTTGACCCACTCCCTGAACTAGCTCCAGCTTCAGTTAAGATTGAACAATTAGGGCTAACTGAGGGTGTTGAGGTGAAGAATAATGATGTTTCTACTTTCTGTGTAGGTAAAGTAGCGGGAGATGAGAACAAGGAGAACACTATTGAACAAACCAATGACTCCTTGAACTCATAATATGTTGCTTCAAACTCAGTTGCTTCTGATCAACCTGCCATTGGAAAATACAAGCCACCAAAAACAAGCAAAACTGGCGACTTGCTGCAAGTGTGCTTGTGGGAAGAATAAGAAACGAGGCAAGGGTACGCCACCAGGGGTAGGAAGAAACAACTTCCCAATGAAGAAAAATATATGTTTTCACTGTGGAACACCTGGACACATTGTCCAAAATTGTCCAAATCGCGCATATGTTCCCTACTACTCACAAGGTTGACAGAACACACGGAGTGGGAGATTCCCCAAAAATCCCTTCAAGGACAAAATCGCAAAATGGTAACTGGAATGTCAACAAGGGCAAGAGTTTAACTCCTAAGGCAAAGAAATCAACTCCTAATAACAAGAAGGGAATGTCGGCCAAGAAGTCAAGTTCAAGAGATGCTCTTGTGAAGGCAAGACCAGTTAGGTCAAAGACATCTCGGTAGCCGACTACAAGTTCAAAATCAAGTGCCGAGGTACCCATCAGACTGAACAAGAAATGGGTTAAACCCTACTACAGATGGGTACAAAAGGTTCAGTCTCCTAAATCACATAATGACTCTAATATTTCTACATCTTTTGTTTGTTATAAGCAGGACATGTCATGGGAGAGAGTTCCTTGCAAAGATGACAAACGTCGACCCAGTTTCAAAATGGACTTGGTTCCAAAGACCAACTGATCCCGATCTATGTCAGAGCAGCTATGGAGGCATATCTTCGGACTTCGGTTTGTTAGTAGTGGCTGTTCCAGTCACATGATAGGAGGCACACCTCAATTATGCAACACTCAAAACTTTGTTTGAGCGTATGTGTCCTTTGCGGGAAAGGAAGAAAGGAAGGGATCACGCATGGGGTTAGTGCTTAATTACATGAAGAATTTTCGGATCTATTCTGAGATTATGCGTGCTATTCTCAGACCTTCTGGATGCAAATTCAATCGATCTATTACGGTTTGAGTTCTCTTCTTGATACTATTGAGTTTCTCTTTTATTGATTCATTTTAAAGATAACTTTCTTTATTTGCTTATAGTTTTTCGTTAGTTTTGGTAATCGGGAAGTGATATCAAGAAAGTGATAACGGGCAGTCTATAACATGTGTAAAGGACTGAATCTGAATTGTGGTCAATGTGCTGGTAGGCTAGACGGATTTGATAGTGTGGATTTAGATAGGATTGTTTGGACTGAGCATACGAAGGTCAAGTAGATTGATCAGTGAGATAAACATGGGAACCCACGGGATACACTAAATGAATATGCATCTAGAACCGTGGCTTAAGTTTTGCTTTATGTACGGACTTATGTCCTTAATTCTGGTTCTGATAGGGCAACTAGGGGTTCTGATAAAGTAGGTATGTAGAAATTATTTTCTTGATCTCTATCTGTCAGTCATATGTTGCTTCCTTTGCGTGATTAGAAGAGATTAGACCTAGATTGCAACATATGCAACTCTAATTCTACGCACCTCCTTATCTATGAAATTCTTTCCATCTGTTAGCCATAGGCTATCCCCTCTGCGTGATCGGAAGATCTGACTTAGGACACAACATATGCAACATTCTACATCTTAATCCCTCTATCTCTGTTAGTCATATGTTGTCCCCTTTGTGTGATTGAAAGACATCCGACCTGCGACACAACATATGCATCTATCTCTAAATCTGTCTTCCTACTCAATAATTATTTACTCACCTAAAGTAAGGAGTTCTTTGGAAGTTCTTGATAATCAGGGTAGAACTGGAAGTGGGGAACACGTTCTAGTGCAACTAAAATTGAGCCATTTAGAGGTTGTCTGTAGATCTCACTGCTTAGTTTAAGTGGACAACAATACTCGTGGTTGTCATCAGCTAAGTGGTTTATTTAGAAAAATTTGTCGATATCCTTCGTGTTTAAGTGAACCACAATACTGACAATTAAGCAGATCTATTCATGAATGTAAAAGTACTGATAAACAAAGTTAAGGCTATCTCACAACTTTGACCCCAAATATTTTTTTTTGTTTTTGTCAAATTTGTTCATAGTTTTCCTCTATGCACAAATTAATGGGACAATTAAAAGTATCAAAAAAATCAGAAAAATCAAAAATCAAACAAAAATCAGATAATTAAAAATCCAAAATAGTGTTATTTCTGTTTTATTTTGTTGTTCAAAAAAATCAAAAATCCAAAAATATTCTTGTTTCTATTTTTATTTTTCCAGAAAATATGAAAAATCCAAAAATACCGTGTGCTAAGTTTTCTTTTAGTTTTTGCTTTGTCTTGAAAAGTGAATTCAGATGTAGATGATACTCATGGAGACTGTATCGAGAATTTCTGAGCTGAAGCTTCGTCCGCAATCATCAAAGAATTCTCGTTCGAAAGAGCAAAAAATGAAGATTATTCTTTCAACATTCAATTTTCCAACCACCCCAGAAGCAAGATGAAGCTGCAATTGAAGATTATGTGACATATTGCACTGAAACCTCCTCAATCAATTTTTCGCTATCTATGAAACTACTGAAGTGATCCAGAAGATTAGATGTCTCTATTGTTCTCTTTGAAGATTCTTAAGCTAAAAGCGCTATCTTTCAAGAATCATTACATCAAGCCTCCTCACCCAATGCTTGTTCAAAGTCAAATTTTGAAGAAAAGCCCAAATGCTCAAGATGAAGTCATTTATTGAAGATTTATCAATTTCATCTTGAAGCTGTGAAGAAATTGAAGATCAAGGCTAAGGCCAAGCTACAAATAAAGATTAAAAAGAAAAGCCAACTACATTTTTAGGGGGAGTTTGTTCGGTCAGTTAGAAAAGAAAGCTATAAACCAAGGGGGAGATTGTTGGGTCTAAAATTACGGTTTATAATTTGATTTTCTAGGCAATTGTAATTTTTAGTCTAGGACCAAAAAGTGTTTATGGCCCAATGGGTGTTTACGGCCGTAAACCCATTTACGACCCATATTCCTCAAGTATATATATATATATATATATATATATATGTGTGTGTGTGTGTGTGTGTTAGGTGGGTGAGGAGTGATTGATGAACAGAAGAGAGAGAGAGAGAGAGAGAGAGAGAGAGAGAGAGAGAGAGAGAGAGAGAGAGAGAAAGGAGCATAAGTTTGTGAATCTTGTGTAAGGAACTTCATTGTAATCAAATCATACAAGATTCATATTCTTCTTCTTCTTCTCTTCTATTTTGATCTAGCATCATCCGTTTGATTGAGATTCCGCACCATTAAACATATCTGATTGATACACAAGTAGATTTGGGACTTACATGCCAAGCATAAGGTGTGTCGTGCTCGATGAATAGAAGGGTTATTCGATTTTTTAGTTTTGATTCCAGTTTCCATTATACATGTATAATAGGAAGATCCCTAGGTTCTGATACAAATACTAGGTTTTCTTGGTAACATTTAACATAACTTCACAACATAATCATCATAAAATATAATTATCGGTGAATTCAAGCTAGAGACCTATATCATTACAAATGATAGAAATTTACTATAGAAAGTTGTTGGATTAGTGTCTAAGTCCATAACTATTTTGGTATGTACTTGACCCGATGGTGCATGGTCCTTTTGGGTTGCCTTCACCAAAGCAACTTGATTGGAGAAATGAATAAAGAGAGAGAGGATAATATGATTTATTAATATGTTATAAGAATAATATATTAAAGGAGAAATCATATTTGTTTAATTAATATTGGTCAATAATTAATTAAGAATTAGTTTTGTGATCAAATGTAATTAATTAAACTAGAGGGGCTGAATTGTAATTATGTGATAGTTACAAAATAAGGTAAGGATTATCTTATATATATGGTGAACGAATTTGAGGTGTAAATCCCTTAGAATTCGAGTATGATAAGGATTCAAGGATTATCTTATTGGTTGCTTAATGGATAATCAACGAGATAAGGATAATGACTAAAACCCTATCTCTACACCTATATAAACACCCCTAGGGCCATGAATTCGTGTATCCCTTCCCAAGAGGTCCTAGATACGAATTCTAACCTCTCACTTCTCTCCTTATACCTTCTCCACTTGCTTATGGTGTTTGTAAGCCATTAGAGGAGTGACACTTGTGACTCTAAGCCTTCCAAAGCCAATTCAAGGAGGAATTGGAATTGTTATTGCTACATAACAATCAAGGTATGTTCTTAAACCTAATTACATATTAATATGATTACTTGTATGCTAGAATTAGGGTTTATAGTCTTGGATTCAAAGCATGTACAATAGAGAAACCTAGATCCAAGCATTAGGGTTTGTATGAGCACATAGGATGTCTTATGACCAAAACCCATCAGTGGTATCAGAGCCTAGATTGGTTTCAATTGTATTGATGCATATTTGATCGAAATAAGCACTGAAAATCGATTTTTTGAGTTTCTGAATGTTTGACTCGCCGAGTCACTTGGTGAACTCGCCGAGTCAGCTGTACTCGACGAGTCCAGGTCCAGACTCGACGAGTCAAAGGGTCTGACAGCTCAGATTCACGATTTTCTTCCTGTTTTGGTTTTGGATAATTACCATAAACTTGCTTTTGTGATAAAATCCGAATTTTTTCATTATTATGTGATTATCCTTACCAAAATAGAAGATAATTGTCAAAATTTAGATAATCACTTGTTTTATTAGATAAAGTTTGATTATTTGTAATTTAGATTTGAATTATCTTGTGAAATAGTTTCAATTTATCCCTTTAGGTTTTATAGTTTAAATTTGAACCCCAAAAGTTTTGTTGTTTTGAAATTTAAATAGTTAAAACCCTAATGTTTTGAAATGTTTCAAAACTTGCCCTCAAGTTTTGGAATTTAAAAGTTGATTAAAGGTTTAATTAGAAATGTTAAATTCTAAAACTCTAGTAATGTTTTGAAAAGTTCAAATCACACCCTTATGGTTTTATTAATTAGTTAAGGAGTATAATTAAAAGAGGTTTAATAAATCCATAAAAGTTTAGGTTAACCTTTAATTGAATTAAAAGTGTAATTGTTAAAGTTAACCATATAGTATTTTAAAAGTATAAAATACACCCTATACTATATATAACATTAAAAGTCTAACATTATATATGTATGGTCTTACCGTTAGTAGGCCTCATTCACGAAGCTGGTCTATAAGGGGTGTTTAAGGAAATTGCCTATAAAATGGCGATTGAATGGGTATCCACTCTTACCCACCGCACTCTTGACTAGTGGAGGGTCGTTAGCCGAACGGGTAGGATAGGACGAAACCTTCCATTATAAGTATAATGAAATACAGAGTAACTAAATATTTCGCAAATTCCCAATCTTAGTTACTTAAGCAAAAGTGAATTGATGCAATTCCATGAAATTACACTTTGTGCCCTTGCGAAGACGTTAGTGGAGCGTGTGTGGTTTACCGGCACACTAAATGGTTCTAAGCAAAGGTAGCGAAGGTGACTCAATGTTTGTCATAGTTCGGTGGAGCGTGTGTGGTTTACCGGCACATCGAATAGTTGATTGTAACATGTGAGGGCACCATGTAGTTTGCATGGTTATTCACACCCGCTTTGTGATCCTCGGCATCCCAGTCACAAACAAGAGGGGCATATCGAGATTTAAACATGCCATTGAAATGTTCAATGAATCTCAAAGGATCTAGGAGTTTTCATAGATTTAAAACTTAAATTTCTTTTTCGTTTTTCATGGTGGAAATTAGTGAATCATCATTCACTTACCTTCAAATGTTCTGCATTTGGGTTACGGCATCCCTCTCCCGAGTTGTAGGATATTGTGTTGGGTCCTAGCCTTGGAATTTCATTTGGGTGATTTACCAAGGACTCAATCAATCAACTAACTTGAATTCGTTTTTCTCCCGATGTCAAAGTTCGACAACTATGGTCTTCTCAAGTCCCGTGGAACAAGCATTCCACATGAAGATGATATTCCACGATTCGATCGAGGAACAAGAAATCATGCTTCACTTCCTCCTCCTCCTCCAATTATTCTCCCTAACCCACAAGATTGTAAAATTGAAAAGTTCAATATCACTCAAGCCCTTTTGGCAAGTAAACATAAAGAAGGAAAGTCGGTGTGTGCACACGTCCTAGGGATGAAGTCGCACATTGATAGACTAAGAATGATAGGATTTGTTGTCGGTGAGGAGATGGCTGTTGATTGGGTTCTTCAGTCACTTCCCAACTCATATAGTGAGTTTGTAAGAGAGTACTATATGATGAACCACGACGTGACCCCATAGATCTCACCTATATGCTTATTGCTGCTGAATCAGCAATGGTTTGGCGCAATAGAAAAACAAAGTTGATTGGTGAATCTGCCTTCGAGACCTCTATGGATATAGACAATGGCAATGAAAGACATGCAATGATAGAAAAGTTTGATCATAAGAGAAAGGCGATGTCTGAAGTAGTTCCATGTGTTGTTCCAAAAAGAGTCAATTTGCTTTTATTGCCAAGAGAAGGGGCATTGGAGATGAAGCTGCCCTATTTACCTAAGAGATCTAAGAGATGGGAGAGTCGAAACGTATGGCTCCAATTTAGGTAAAATCCATTGACTAACTCTTTTAAGCTTCATTCTAGATTCTGAATACATAATGTGATAAGATTACAATTGATGTTTAGAAGGATCGAAGAAAAGAAAAGAAGCTTAAGGGAAGAAGTGAGCAGAATCTAACCGTGAAGGAATGGATTTCGATTGCGTTTCTCGAAGATTAGATTCTTGAGCTACTACTTAGGGTTAGAATTAGATTGCTAAGAAAGATGTATTCGCATAAGTTTTTCAATGATTTGCATTGTGAAGGACAAATTTTTCCGCAATAAAATAAATTTTGATTTTAAATTTTATTTATTTATCCTTACAATGGCGTGTATGAAAAAATTGATGATAAATTTATTAGCAATAATGGATGTGTTTCTTATTGTGTTATGGAAAGTCAAGAGTTTACCAAATAGGGAGAGTTTCTCATCGCCCAAGTTTCAATTGGACAGAAACTTGGAATCATGCAACTTGGTTGCATGATGAATGAGAAATCTCATATTTGGTAATTAGACTAACTCGTTGACAAAGTGTCAAGTGAAGGACTAGGAGATCGAGTACACAAAGTTGTGTGTTGATCAAGTTCACCATAAGAGTAACAAAGATATTCGTCATCATTTACTAAAGGTTTAGTAAATATGATTATACTTACAAGATTAAGTGTAATTTTGAATTGATTAAAGGGTTTAGATCAATAGCAAAACGAATAAGAAGAATCAAATAGGCAGAAAGATAAGAGTTTCTCCATTCTAAGAAGAAGGGAGAGTGGCTTTTATGCTTTATGATAGGTCTTAATGATTAAGAACCATATCTCAATTGACCCTCTAAGTGAGTCTTGGTACAATTGTATGTCCAAGAAGAGGAATCAAAGATTGAAGAAACGGTCAAATCAAGAAGTCAATCATACTTCGTTCCAATAACAAGTCTTAAAGTTAAGATTGTGACAATGAGTGAAAAGTATTAAAGGTTTATAACATTCATCAAATGTGGAAAGTTGTGATGTCGTGGATAAGACAGAGACCAAATAGGACCAATTTGTGAAGTGTTTTGATAAAAACTACACTAACTCTTGAATATTTGTTTGTCAAGAAATGTTTATTGACAAAAGAATCTTATATGTCAAGGAGTCAGTGGGAGTCTTAATGGTCTCGAAAAGTTTCAAGAACAAATCAAATAAACCTTATCGATCATCACTAGCACACGAGTTGAGGTTTACAACCTATCGTGAAGACATTATTTTGTTTCTGTGCCAATCCAATCGAGTTAATTATGCATGTGAGTCCTATGAGTTCTCATTTGAATGCGTAAAAGGCAAGGACCTTGATCAATGAAAGGTACATTGATAGGAAAAAGGTAAGATGCTTAACTATTTGGAAGACGTGGTGGGCAGTTGTGCTATAATAAGGCAAGAAATCAAGATTAAGAAAGTTCGATCCATATGAGTTTGAATTTGTCGTAAACTTTGGTTTTAACAAATTCGCATGGATAGGAACACATACACCGTTTAAATCTAAGTGTCATAAGATTTCCTCCTTCATGAAAATGATTGTGAGAAAATGCTTTCACTAAGAAAGATTTTAAAAGATAGTGATTGTAAAATTGCATTCTCAAATTCGATCATGGTTACGGCATCCCTTTCCATAATTTGAATTGTGAGGTTTGGCAATTAGTCTTAATTGTTAAGACACACATATGAACTATCTAAGGCAAAAGTGTATAAGTTCAAGAAGCCTTGATAAAAGATTATCAAAGCACTAAGTATTAGAAACATGAACTTAAGAAATTCAATAAGTATTGTTTTTCTGAAAGTTAAGATGTTTATGAATACATGTCGAAGCTAGTGGGAGCATAAGTGTTATGTTTTATAATAATCATCATGATAGTGGGAGCATAAATGTTATGATTGTATGATTATTAAGCCACGTATTGCATAGTTGGCAATATTAATTATAGAAAACAAGAGTCATACTTTGCAAAGTTGTAAGAGTTGAAAGGTTGTTTTGCTATAATTAAGGGAGAGAATATTATGCTTCATTTCAATCTAAAGGATTATGTTGTGGAATGTTAATAAATTTAGTCAAAGGTACATAGTGTGTTCTTAAAATTTCGATTGTGATTACGGCATTCCTCTTCGCAATTCGAGTTTTGAGAACATAGCAAATAAAACATTATGTGTCATGTCCCATACGCTCCGGGTATAGGATCGATTGCGAATGCTTTAATGTTTGACCATTCTAAAATTTTCCAAATGTATAGTGCATTTAGAGGGAAAAGGGACTAGAATTGGTTTTGACTAAAATAATTAAACAACTATCAAAGGACAATCCAAAGTTCGACGAGGATTGGTCGCTTGCGAGTAGTTGGAAGTATAGTATTGGAAATTATGGAAGTGTTTCCATATTGGATGGACGATATCGACATCATTACAAATAGATAAGATTCTATTAAGAATGAGTTGTCATATAGAAAATATGGAAGTGTGTCCATGTTGGGAAGTAAAATCTATGTCTAGATTAGAAACTTTATGCGAAAGGATGTTCAAAGGAATGTACTTTGAGTGAGAGACATCATATCTAAGGAATTGTCTTGTAACAATTTCCGATAGAGGAATTTGTAATATCATTGGCAATAGTCTTTGAGACTTTGGTGCAGTGACATTACAAAAGGATCGTTGCATAAAGTGTTAGAATCTAGTGTATTCTATAAGTAACAAGAATTTGACATTCTTACACTTAAGAAAATGGATTTGGTGTTGTAAAATGAGAATGATTGGAAATGTGTTCAATTTGTCTATTTCGCAAAAGTAAGAACCATAGGTAAACATTGTGTGCATGCTAGGAGCATGGGACAAGTGTTGGAATTCAAATGCGAAGTTGATTACCCGAAACGACAAATAATGAGTAATCGATATGGTGATAAATAAAACGTGTTTGTTTATACTCAAAGGTTTGAGGCCATATGGGATTAGTATTATTATTGTGTTTCACCTTGCATGTTTTGACTTCCAGAATAATTGAGTTTATTAAGAATAATCGAATTATTCAAACGGGCCACAGTCGTTCATATGTTGGAAGTAGATATGAATGAAGACTGTCGTGAAATGGTGTGTGGATTGTCTAAAAGAGTATTAGACATAAGCAAATGTTTGCTGCAACGTTCATGAGTGCTTACGAATATGATTTGAGCATTGGATTAAACCCACGCTCACTTGGATCACTCCATGAATTGTATTACGAGTGATTGGTGAGACGATAACATCTTATATTCTTGAAACCGAGATGTGTGAGTTGTATCTTGCGAATCGATTGCACATTGATAATATGTAAACGCACCAGTAACTTGGTGTTATAAAACATATTGTTGTGTGTAATTCGGTGAGTGAGTGCAAGCAAGCATTGTATCAAAGTTTATCCGTTCCTTTTATCCAAGGTAGGATAAAAGCGATATCTTTGGGCCCCTCGATGGTTTAGTGATGACATACGTAAATGCTCGGCCGGGCTAGGGCTAATTTGATTTGTTCAATTAGTCTGTCGTCATAAATCGGAAATCGAGAAGTAGTACAAAGAGAATGATTAGAAATCATATCTCAGACGATATCCAGAATGGAGGAATATATGATCCCTTATCTAAGGACACGCGTATCTGATATGATCAGAGTTGACAGCGGCTTTGGAAAGCTACGATTGCAGATCAGGATCTGAAGTCATACGCAGAATAGTTGTTAGACTTATCCAAGTGGGAGACTGTTGGATTAGTGTCTAAGTCCATAACTATTTTGGTATGTACTTGACCCGATGGTGCATGGTCCTTTTGGGTTGCCTTCACCAAAGCAACTTGATTGGAGAAATGAATAAAGAGAGAGAGGATAATATGATTTATTAATATGTTATAAGAATAATATATTAAAGGAGAAATCATATTTGTTTAATTAATATTGGTCAATAATTAATTAAGAATTAGTTTTGTGATCAAATGTAATTAATTAAACTAGAGGGGCTGAATTGTAATTATGTGATAGTTACAAAATAAGGTAAGGATTATCTTATATATATGGTGAACGAATTTGAGGTGTAAATCCCTTAGAATTCGAGTATGATAAGGATTCAAGGATTATCTTATTGGTTGCTTAATGGATAATCAACGAGATAAGGATAATGACTAAAACCCCATCTCTACACCTATATAAACACCCCTAGGGCCATGAATTCGTGTATCCCTTCCCAAGAGGTCCTAGATACGAATTCTAACCTCTCACTTCTCTCCTTATACCTTCTCCACTTGCTTATGGTGTTTGTAAGCCATTAGAGGAGTGACACTTGTGACTCTAAGCCTTCCAAAGCCAATTCAAGGAGGAATTGGAATTGTTATTGCTACATAACAATCAAGGTATGTTCTTAAACCTAATTACATATTAATATGATTACTTGTATGCTAGAATTAGGGTTTATAGTCTTGGATTCAAAGCATGTACAATAGAGAAACCTAGATCCAAGCATTAGGGTTTGTATGAGCACATAGGATGTCTTATGACCAAAACCCAACAAAAGTATCATAAACCCTAGGTATACTAAAAAACATTAGTATGATTACATACCATTAGTGTTACAACCATATGTACTACTCTTGAATCCTCAATTGCTCTTCTTAAAGCTAGCACCAAAATAATGGTTATCAGTAATAACTTAGACCCAAACCCTAGGAAGTAAGAAACGATTTTGAGAGAGAAGATATTTGTAGAATTTTTGGCCTATGCTTTCACACGTGAATGATTGGTAAAAAATCATAACCTAAGGGGTCTATCTATAGCTACAAGATATCTAGGATAAACGCTAATTTGAATATTAAAATATTCAAATTTAATCAAATATCTTTATTAGATATGGAGGCTTCCAGAAACCTTCTGGAGGATCCTCAAAACTGTCAAGGCTAGGAGGGTTCTAAAATCCTTCTTTTCTTAACTATCAAGTAATTACAATTTTACCCTTACATAGTAAATTATTTCTAATTAACCAAAACTAATTTCCAATTAATTACGATTAATTATAACCAATTTCAAATTAATTTGTTAATCATATAATAAATTTAAAAATTATTTTTCTCTTTTTTCCTAATATCATTTCTAGCTATTTCTGGATATGAGTGCAACCAAAAATGACTTTTCTTTTATTCATACGAATATACCAATTTAGTTAAGACCTTAGAAACCTTAATCCAACAATAAATGGCATAGAAAAACTATTATATTTACCTCACAGTTAACATAATGTTTATGTGAAATTGATACAATAGATTTAATACATATGCTTATTGTTTATTAGAATAAGGGTTTTGATAAGAAGCTAAAGGTTAATTAACAAAATAACTATGAAATACAAGGCAATCCAAGTGTTCATAGATTAATTTTTAATTGATCGATGTATTAAGTTATCATATAAGGTGATTAAGCTAAAACATAATATAATTTACTGTATTTAGGATTTTGTTTAAAGATTAAAGGGGAATACAAGAGCAACAAGTAGGGTAATTTTTACAGCAACCAAAGGTGAGTACGCAAGATTTTTCTGAGTATACACCTCTAAACTATTTTATATTTTTATCTACATGCTATGTGTTATGGTTTTCTTTTTTGATTATATGATACGATGCTATGAAGAATATATGAATATATGAACATCGAAAATGGAGTTTTTATGAAGAATATATGAATTTTTGAAGTCTACTAAATAATTAAAGTATAAATTTAAATCAAATATGGTATTATACGAAGGAGGAGTCACCGGGTCAATCCGAGTTACGCCCAACGTACCCTCGTACACCCAGCATATTCGAGTGCTAGGCCTTGGAACGTCCATGTCGCCCCTCTACCTCGCTATGTCCCGTCCCATCCGAGCTCCGGCGGCCGAGGATGCGGTCATGCATGACGTACGCATACGCCCAACGTACCGAGGCAGTTCCCAACCCCTATAAAAGGGATGCGAGGGTTCCAGGTAAATTTCTCATTTTCTTTCCTCTTTCTTGCGTTTTTACTTTGTTTTGTGTGCAATTAATATCCCGAAGCCTCGGTTTCCATTCCCAAGCCCCGAAGGAAGTTTACGCTACCGAGATTCCCCAGAATCCTGAGACAATCCGCTTTCTCAAGTCAAAGTTCCACTCGGTTTTCGTCTCACCTTCTTCAATCTATCAAGTGAGTTCATACCCCTATAAACTACGCTTTTAAATGTTTGATAGATGCTTTTTATACACTTTTAAGAGGGGGGGGGGGGGGAATGTAATTAAACACACGGTTATTATCGTGTGTAACCTAAAGTTTCACTATGTAAACTTTTTATCTAGTAATCATATGTGATTCATAACTACTACATGAGAACTTTCGTATGCAATATATATCCTCGATAACATCTTGTCTTTTGGAAATAAAACATGTTTATATATATATATATATATATATATATATACGCATACATACATACATACATATATATATATATATATATATATATATATATATATATATATATATATATGCGAATCAAACACTTTATTTATACTTTAAGTATATGTGATCATTTATGTCACTTTAAATGTTATACCTTACATAACAAGTGAGCATTACACTAGGGTTTACTATATGAATGAGACACTTTGAAAAAAAATAATAGGTATAGTTTAAAAGAAAATCATGAACATTTACTTACTAGAAACACTATATGTCACACCTCAAAACCGAAGGCGGAAACGTTCCGGGGTGGAGGACATCATGTAAAGTATCACAACCAATGTACATAGCAAGCATACTAAACAAACAACATTACATTACATAGGAATATTTACATTTGTTTGAAAGCAAAGTAATAAATGTTTTATAGATACATTAGTTTGAAGAAAAGTAAAGACGTGACTTCTATATGCTCCGTCTTCTCCAAAAGATTGCAGGATACCTGTCTAACGAGAACCTGAGAATACAAGCAATTTTAAAAATATCAGCATAAAGCTGGTGAGTCATAAGCGGTTTGTTTCTGGTAAGAGAAGAATTTTCCTTTGGTTTTTTGAAAAAGTTGTTATCCAAGAAAATCCCATATTTTCTTATAAGAGAAGTTTAGTTATCCATTTGTTAATTAGCCTGTTTATGAAAAGTGAAATTATCCTAGGAAAAACCGTTATTTTCCTTAAAAGTTTGTGGTTGGTTATCGATTCCGAATGAAGTGTACAAGTATCTACCATAGTTGTAGCGTTTAAGTGTAGATTCCTGAAAGCCTGGTTATCCTTGAAAATTACATTAGTTTTAACATGTATATAAAACTAATAAGTAGGTAGTAAACTAATTCCTAAGGTTATTAATTTATAAGTTCTTTATTACGTAATAGTAAATCTCCATTATCTAAGTTGCGAGTTCTATAACCATACGAAAAAATAGATATAGCAAGAAGAAGGCCAGTATCATTTTATGACTTTTGTCACCTGTAGACCTGCCGGTCCCACTGTAGCTAGCAGCAAGGTGCGGGGTAGTCAGCCCCGTATAGATCTATACACTTAAGTCACGCTCTCCTTCTAGGAGATTATGGTTACACGGGCGGTCCTCCGCTCGTGTATCTCTGTGGAGTGTTTCAGAGGACATGTCTCCAACATTAAGAATAACAAATTTACAAGTAATAATGTGGAAAATCCTGTTTTAGATTCTGGTTACAGAGGCGGTCCTCCACTCGCGTATCTCTGTGGAGTGTATCAGAGGACGTATCAAAAGTTCTAACATTAATGATTTCAACACTAATGATGTGGAAAATCATTTGTTAAATATAAAATATAACATTTTATAATGAATTTCGGAATTAGTTTGAAAACTAACTCTGCAAGTTAAACAATTGGTTAATACGGTTTTCAATGTTAAAAGCATACGAAATACGAAACATTTTGTACGAAATAATAAGTTTGAGTACAATATTTCCTTGTACTTTTTCTTGTATCCCCCCCATGAAAACATGAAAAATGCGGAAAATGGAGTAGGGGTATGAACTCACCAGTCGAGGAATGTGCTAGGTAGGATGCTAAGTGTCAGTTTAGGGCTTGAACACGCGCGAGGATCCTATGTAACATGAGGAGATACATAATTGTATCTAATTAGACTTTGAACTACTAATTAAGTAAGTTAATACACTCCGAGACACGAAAACACTTTATTTCAAGTGTTAGGAGTGATACGGGTTGCATCTAAGGGGTATAGGGCATGGATATGGAGTTTGCTCTTCAAGAGTGAACTCTTAGAAGAGTTTACGACTGATAGACCATATCCCCTTGAGTTTACGGCCGTAAACTCATGGGTGGTGTGTTCTTGGATGTTTAAATGTCTTACAACACTTGTGGAATTAGGCTAGGTTCAATTCTAGGGCATAGGAAGTGGTTAAGTCCTCAAATGGACCATTTATGGAAATTTACGGTTGTCAACATAGAGTTTACGACCGTAAACTCTTACTTGTCCCTTCCTTTTGTGTTTTGATGGTTCTAGGTTAAGCACAAATGATTCTAGTCCAATATACAAGTCATGGAAGGAAGTTAGGGCACCATTTGACCTCCTTAGAGGAGTTTACGGCCAAAGGACCATTCCCTTGGGGGTTGACAGCCATAATCCCTTTATGGTCATGTTTTCTTTCAAGTTTAAGTTCCCTAATTAGATGGTGGTTTGTTCTAGACATTATTCCATGCCATAGGAGGTGTTTAAGGGGTAATTTAACACCTTAAATGGTGTTTACGACCTATAAAGGAGGGTTTACGGTCCAAGAATGATCTTGGGCTGTAAACTCATGTTTACTCCCCCAAATAACAAGTTTTTGGTGTTCTAAGTTCATACATGTAAGTCCCTAAGTCATAGCTAAGCACCAGAAGTGATTTGGAAGGGTTTTGGGGCTTCAAAACCCCATTTATGGGTGTTTGCGGTTTGGGGTTGTTCCTAGGCCGCAAACACAAGTTTTTGGTACTTTTGGATGATTTAGAAACGGATTTATATGCTAAACAAACTAAACTATAAGCTAGGATAAATCACTTACCAATTTGGAGCTTGAAAGGGGTGGTTTTGGATCAAAATTTGGCTTGTAGAGAGATAGAGAGAGAGAGAGAGAGAGAGAGTAGTGAGAGAGAGTGTTAAGAGAGTGAAAAAACTTCAAATGAAGTCCACTCACCCTTATATAGGGTTTGATTTTGTGGCCCAATGGAAATCTACCCGATACCGATGTTAAACGGGGCTTATGGTCGTACCCTATTAAATTATCCTAACCCGATTTAGTTGTAACTAAATTTTTTTCCAAATGAATATTGGGGGTGTTTTCACGTGTTTCTAATGAGTTTGGACACTCATGAAGTCATAATAAAAGTCTCAATTTAAATAACATATTCGAAAAGTTAACGTAAGATGTTAATAAAAACTAGTTTATTAACGGAAAAAGAGGTTACAATGACGGGATAAATTTCAGGTTGTCACATTATCCCCCCGTTAGAGGTAATTTCGTCCCAAAATTTAGAAGTAAGATACAAATCTTGGATTTCGAAAGAGATGCAGATATATCTGTTTCATCGAGTCTTCATGCTCCCAAGTGAATTCGGGTCCCCGCTTGGCATTCCAACGAACCTTCACTATCTGGATACGGCTTTGTTTTGTACGTTTGATCTCTCGATCCATGATTTTGATTGGTTCTTCCACAAAGTTCAGGTTTTCGTTGATCTCGATCTCATCAAGAGGGATTAGGAGGGTTTCATCGGATAGGCACTTCTTAAGGTTAGAGACGTGGAATACAGGATGGATGTTGCTAAGCTCTTGAGGTAGTCAGAGTTTATAGGCTACGGGACCGATTCTAGTGAGGATCTCGAAAGGTCCTACGCACCTCGGGTTAAGTTTCCCGCGCTTTCTAAAGCGTATCGTGCCTTTCCAGGGTGATACCTTCAATAGGACACGATCTCCAATCTGGAATTCCAAGGGTTTCTGTCGTTTATTAGCGTAACTCTTTTGTCTGTCTTGTGAGGCTTTCAGTCGTTCTTGGATTTGGATGATCTCTTCGGTGGTTTCGCGGATGATTTCAGGACCAGTGAGAGCACTATCGGGGACTCAACCCTTGGCTAGCTGCATGTCCCCTACCTCGGCCCAGCACAAAAGGGATCTGCACTTACGACTGTAGAGGGCTTCGAACAGGGTAGCCTTGATACTGGTGTGGTAGCTGTTGCTATACGAGAACTTGATCAAGGGTAAATGGGTGTCCCACGACTTTCCGAAATTGATGACACATGCTCTCAACATGCCTTCCAGGGTCTGGATAGTTCTCTCAATCTGTCCGTCTGTCTGAGGATGATAAGCTGTACTCATATCCATCTTAGTTCCAAGAGCTTTTTGTAGGGACTCCCAAAACCTTGAGGTAAACCTGCTATTTCGATCGGAGATAATAGACATAGGCACACCGTGCATTTGGACTATCTCTTGGATGTAGATTCGCGTAAGTCTTTCCATATTGAATGATTCTTTAATCGAAAGGAAGTGAGCGTATTTTTTCAAACGATCGACAATTACCCAAATGGTATCGTACCCACTCAGAGATCTGGGTAACTTGGTGATGAAATCCATGGTAACCATCTCCTATTTCCACTCAGGTATCTCAGGCTGCTGGAGCACACCCGAGGGCTTCTGATACTCGACCTTTACCTTGGCGCAAGTCAGACACTTGCCCACGAAGGTAGCGATTTCAGCTTTCATGTTTGGCCACCAATATAATTTCTTGAGATCCTGGAACATCTTATTCGAACCTGGGTGCACAGAGTATCTAGTCTTGTGAGCTTCGTTCATAATAACTTCCCTGAAACCTCCGAACTTTGGGGTCCAGATTCGATCCATGAAACAGTAGACTCCATCACCTCTGATCTCAAGTTTCTTATCCATTCCCCTCAAGGCTTCATTCAATACGGTCTCTGGTTTTAAGGCTTCGAACTGGGCTTCTCGGATCTGTGTGGATAAGTGGGAATGGATGGTCATTGTCAGTGTCTTCGTCTTGTTGCCTGAGCTTTCCTTTTGGGTAAGGGCATCTGCTACCATATTGGCCTTGTCGGGATGGTAGTGGATTTCACACTCGTAGTCACTAAGCATCTCTACCCATCTCCGTTGCCTCATGTTTAAGTCTTTCTCATCAAAAATATGTTGCAGGCTTTTATGGTCAGTGAAAATCGTGCACTTGGTTCTGTAGAGATAATGTCTCCAAATCTTTAGTGCGAAGACCAATGCTCCTAACTCCAGGTCGTGAGTCATGTAGTTAACTTCGTGTGCCTTCAGCTATATCGAGGCATAAGTGATAACTTTTCCTCTTTGCATAAGCACACAGCCTAAGCCCTGATTGGACGCATCGCAATAGACAACTAAATCCTCTGTCCCTTTGGGTAGGGACAGGATAGGTGCGCGGCACAAGTCTCGCTTTAACGTTTGGAATGCGGTGTCTTGTTTCTCACTCCAATAAAAGGGTACACCTTTCTGTGTTAGAGTGGTTAAGGGTTTGGCGATTCTGGAAAAATTCAGAATGAATCTGCGATAATGGCCGGTGAGACCCAAGAATTGACGGATTTATGTGGGTGTCTTTGGTGCCGACCAATTTTGTATCACCTTGATTTTGGACGGGTCCATGTGTATACCCTCCTCACTTACCATGTGACCAAGGAAAGTTACCTTCCGAATCCAGAATTCGCACTTGGAAAATTTCGCGTACAACTTCTCCGATCTAAGTGTTTCCAACACTAACCTCAAGTGTTGTTTGTGATCTTCTTCGCTTCTGGAGTAGACAAGTAGGTCGTCAATGAACACGATAACGAACTTGTACGGAAAGGGGCAACACACCCAGTTCATCAGGTCCATGAACACTGCCGGTGTGTTGGTTAGACTGAAGGGCATCACTACAAACTCGTAGTGTCCATATCGAGTTCTGAATGCTGTCTTGGAAACATAATTCTCATGAACTCGTAACTGATGGTACCCTGATTTGAGGTCTATCTTCAAGAAGTAGCTGGCTCCCTGAAGTTGATCGAAGAGGTCATCTATTTGAGGAAGAGGATAACGGTTTTTGACGGTCAATTTATTCAGCTCACGGTAGTCTATACACATCCGAAAGGATCCATTTTTATCTTCACAAATAATACCAGGGCTCCCCAGGGTGAGGAACTCGGTCTGATGAACTGTAAGTCCCTAATCTGTCCGTGTATCAGTCAGATCCGTTTGATGGTGCGGAATCCCAATCAAACGGATGATTTTAAATCAAATAGAAGAGAAGGAGAAGAAGAATATTATGAATCTTGAATGTATTAATGATATGAATGAAAATCCTTACACAAGATTCACACACAAATAAAAGCTCCTGTCTCTCTCTGGCCGTAAACTACTAGTGTTCATCAATCACTACTCCTCACCCCTAACACCTCTATTTATACTAGGGAACATGGGCTTGGTGGACATGGACCGTAAATGGGTTTACGGTCGTAAGGTGTTTACAGCCGTAAACTCAACCGTAAAATGACCGTAAACTCCATAAATATTACAGAAAAATATAATTACCCAGAAAAGTAAAGTATAAACCATATTTTGACCCAACAATCTCCCCCTTGGTTTATAGCTTTCTTTTCTTAATGACCCAACAAGCTCCCCCTAAAAAGTAGCTGACTTTCTTGATAATCTTCATTGGGAACTTGGCTTATGCATTAAGCTTCAAATTCTTCACAGCATTAGGATGAACATATGAATCTTCCATGAATGACTTCATCTTGAGAAATTGGGCTTTTCTTCAGAGTTTGGCATTGATCGCACATTGAGTAAGGAGGCTTGACGTACTGATTCTTGAAAGATGGCGCTTTCAGCTTGAGAATCTTCAGAGAGAACATCAGAGAGAACAAATCTTCTGGATCACTTCAGCAGGTACAACAATAGCAGCAGACTGATTAAGGAGGCTTCAATGCAATCCGTCACATAATCTTCAATTCCAGCTTCACCTTGCTTCTGGGGTTGAAAGATTGAATGTTGAAAGAATAATCTTCATTTCTTGCTCCTGCGAATGCGAATTCTTCGATGCTCACGGACGAAGCCTTTGGCTCAGAAATCTTCAACACAAACTCCATGAGTCTTATCTATACCTGAAATCACTTTTCAAAGACAAAACAAAACTAAAAGAAAACTTAGCACACAAATTAAAACAGAAAGAAAAATATTTTTTGGATTTTTTTTTATTTTTCTGAACAAGAAATAAAACATAAATAACACTATTTTTGGATTTTTTTTTTCATTATTTTTAATTTTTAATTCTCCTTAATATTTAAATTAGAAGAAACTATGACAAATTTAGCAAAAACAAAAATGATATCTAACTTTAAGAGTGATTTGGGATCAAAGTTTTTAGACAGCCTTTATCCACTTGTCGGTACCTTCCATATTCACATCTTTGTTTGGTCGATCGTCGGTATTGTGGTCCACTTAAACACGAAAAATTTGTGACTTATTTAGGACATACTATTTGATACAAGACAAGGTGAACTTAAGTTCCTAAAAATTATATCTGATCCTAATTCCTTAGATACTATATCTTAAGGACCATTCATCTGACGACGACCAGGGATATTGTTATCCACCTAAATTGAGCAGCGAGATCTATAGACAATCTTTGAGTGTTCAATTTTAAGTGTACTGGAACGTGTTTCCCGCTTCCTGATATGCCCCAGCCATCAAGAACTTTCAGAGTACTCCTTACACCGGGTGAGCAGACAACCATTCAGAATTCTATTACTTATTACTTCAGAGGGGTTGAGAAGAAGAAGGTTGCATATGCTGTGTACCAGGTCGGATTTGAAGTCACGCAAAGGAGACAACATATGGCTAACATATAAGAAGAATTTCATATATATAGCATGCAGAGAGATAGAGTTGCATATGTTGCAATCCAGGTCGGATCTCTTCCAATCACGCAGAGGGTGCAACATATGACTAACAGACGGAAAGAAAGAAAATGATATTCTACAGACCTAATTTATCGGAATTTACCAGTCGCCCCATCCAACCGGAATTAAGGACAGAATCCGCACATCGAGGAAAAGTTAAACCACGGTTCCAAGTACGGGTTCAATTAATGTGACGAGTAGATTCCCATATATATCTCCCTGCTCAACCTATCCGAGCGTCGTATTGTCAGGCTGAACGTATCTAACTAGGTCAAGATTTGTCAAGTCTATAAAATTTCCTAAGTTCAACTCTGCCTAGTCATGTCCATTTAAAATTTTTCGTGCCTACCGACGCATCAAGTCAGAGCATAGACCCTTCAACTTTGGGTACGTTACGCAGACTCAGATTGCCTGTTATCACTAGATAATATCACTTCCCAAAACATCTCCCTCAAACACATTTCATAACCAATATATTTTTTTTATTTTCTGATTTTCTGATGTTTTTGGATTTTTGAAAATTTTCTAATTTTTGTTTTGTTTTTATTTCTCCCCCTAAATTTGTGCATAGGAGAGAAACGAAAGTAAATGAGCAAATTTAAACTATCCTAAAACAAAAATTAGTCTTTAAAACGAATCAGATTAAGAAAAAAAACTTAGGAGTATTAGAGAAGAAAACGCAAACCGTAAGTCATCAATTGAATTTGCATCCAGAAGGTCTGAGAATAGCACGCATAATCTCAGAACAGATCTGAAAATTCTTCATGTCATTAAGCACTAACTCCATGTGATCCCTTCTTTTCTTCCCTTCTTTCCTTTCCCGCAAAGGACACAAACTCTCGAACAAAGTTATGAGTGCTATATATTTGAGAGATGTCCCTTATCATATGCCAGGAGCAGCCACTACCAACAAACCGAAGTCTGATGATATGCCTCCATAGCTGCTCCGGCACAGAGCGGGATCAGTTGGTCTTTGGAACCCAGTCCATTTTGAAACTGGGTCGACCTTTGTCATCAACACACAATACTTTCTCCCATGACATATCCTGCTTATCACAAACAGAAGATGAAGAAATATTAGAGTCATTAGTTGATTTGGGAGATTGAGCCTTTGGTACCCATTGGTAGTTGGGTTTAACCCATTTCTTTTTCGATCCTATGGGTGCCTCGACACTTGATTTAGCACTTGAAGCCGACTGCCAAGATGACTTTGACCTAACCGGTCTTTGTTTCACTGGAGCATCTCTTAAACTAGACTTCTGGGTCAACATTCCCTTCTTGTTCTTGGGAGTTGGATGCTTGACCTTGGGAGTTGGATGCTTGGCCTTGGGAGTTGAATTCTTGGCCTTCTGCGCGTTCCAGTCATCATGGTCTGAACGTGACTTTGAGGGGTATCTTTTGGAGTGTCTCCCTCTTGACGCGTTCTGCCAGCCTTGTGCGTAGTAGGGAACATACGCGCGATTAGGACAATTTCTGGCAATATGTCCAGGTGTTCCACAGTGAAAACATGTCCTTTTCTTCAATGTGAAGTTGTCTCTTCCTACCCCTGGTGGCGTATCCTTGCCTTGTCTCTTGCTTTTCCCACACGCACAGTTGCAACAGGCACTCTGTTTAGCTTGAAATGGTGGTCTGTATTTACCAATGGGAGGTTGATTAGAAGCAGCTGAGTTCGAAGCAACAGACTTAGAGCTCAAAGAGACGTTTGTTTGTTCAATAGTGTTCTCCTTGTTCTCATTTTCTGTTACTTTACCTGCACATGAAGTAGCAACATTAGTATCTTCAAAATTAATAACTCCCCCTAACACAAATCCATCTGGTTTTCCGTATATAAGATGTGCCTCCCTGTCAATTTCTTCTTGTTTCATTGGGATGGATGTGTAGTTATGATTGTAAGGAGGAGGTACACTATCATACCCTAGACCCTTGTGTTGATTCCTTTTAAACTGCATGCTTTGGTCTCATATTTGCAACCACCTCACTTGAGAAATCATATTTTCTAACATCAAGTTTGGCAGTTTCAAACTTTCCTTTCAAAGATTCAGCTTCAGCTACTAGCTCAGCATTTTGTTTGACTACATAATCATAGTTTTTACATTTTTTACTGTAGTCTTCCTAAAGTTTCTTAAAGTCCTTGGTTTTTGCTTCTAACTCAGCCTTCAGGGGTTTCTGTCCTTTCCTGAGTTGATATCCTTTATATCTCAGGTCCTCAACTTCCCCTTTTAATAAATCAATTTGTTCCCGAAGAAATTTAATCGTATCTTCACATGATTGAGAACATGAAACTTCACATGAATGAGAACACGACACTTCATTGACCAGAAGGTTTGCTGAACTCATTGTTTTTCGACAATTCAAAGCGTTAAGTTCTTCAATTATATCAGCCAGACTAAGGCAATTAAGATCTTTTGTCTTCTTGATGTCAGCCACGTCCATGTCACACGATTTTGGAAGTGAATTCAACAGCTTTTTGTTGATCTCGGACTTAGTCAAGAAGATCCCAGCTATATTCATCTCAGTAGTGAGTGTAGTAAATCGCTGCAACTGGGTTTCCAGGGTTTCTCCAGGGACCTATGCAGTTATCGCGGTCAAAATTTCAATAGCGGTCACATGTCGCTATTTGAGATCGCGGTTATCACGGTGGTATAGCGGTGATATAGCGCTTTTTTAATATTACGTATAATTTATAATTTTATATTATATTTATATAGAAGTTATATATATTTGAGTATTAATACTATAAGTCTATATAGAATTGATATCATAAACCTAAAAAGTCATATAAAAACATAACATAATATTCTATTATGGTAATAAGGAAACTACGTAGTGTCAAAGTGTCAAATAGAGATTAATTGTATTGCCCGTGTTCAATATCGTATTAGTAGGTCATGGTTGATATAAAGAGTTAAGTCCCAATTTGTAGCCTCATAGGTGTGTTTCGATTAACAAAAAGCATTAATGGAGTCTGACCATAGCAGCTGAAGTCGTCGTGAGTACAGAAAAAGATGAGAAAGAGAGTTGTCGGCAGACGTAGTTGCTTTGAATGCTTTTAATTATGTTAGTTGTTTGGGCATTTTAAAATGAAAGTGTAGTGAGCTCATTAAAACTAGTTTTTCATTGACAAAGTAACAAAATGACCCTAAATGTGAACGAAAATGGAATAGCGCCCATAGCGTCGCTATAGCGGTTATTGAAACAGCGGTAAATAGCGGTGAATAGCGCCGCTAATAGCGGTACCGCGAAATGAAAACGCTAAGTTGAAAATAGCGGTTCCTGACCTCCGCAAAACGCTATAGCGCGCAATTGATAGCTTAGCCAGGGACATAATCGAACATCTTGAAATTTTGTCTTAACATATCCTGACGACTTTCTTTCATGTTTTCAACTCCCTCGTAGACCTTAAAATCAATAATAAAAAAAACTAGAATCTAAAATAAAAATTAAACGTCAAATTTAAAATACCCCCTTTTTTTTTTTTTTTTTTTTTTTTTTTTTTTTTTAAATCAACCTTAAAAGTCAAATTAAAAAAAATCAAAGTTGAAAAGTCAAACCGAAAAGCTAAATTTGAAAATTTAAAAATTAAATGAAAAAGTCAAAGGTCAAACCTGAAAGTCAATATCGAAATTTGAAATAAAAAGTCAAAAATTAAGGAAAAAATAAAAACAATTTATTATTATTATTATTTTTTATTTATTATTATTATTTTTTATATATATATATTTTTATTTTGAATGAAAATAGAATTTAAAAATAAAAGAAATTGAGTTTTTGGGTTAAAAGTGTCAAAATTCGAAATTAGGTGCGAAAAAGACGGGTTATATTTAAAACTTCGGAGAAAAAGAACAAGGAATCAGCTAGACGAGTTGGTAAGGCGCTATGTTTGGGAGTTGGAGGTCGCTGGTTTGATCCCTGTATGTTGCAAAATTGCTCCTTCTTTTTAATTGAAGCTGCTATGCGAGCTGCTGCTTAGCCGGCCACTGAGCCGAGCCTTCAAGCCGCAAACGGAACCGTAAACGCCGAGCCGCTCTTCAAGCCACGCTCCACCGCTTCAATCCGCAAGCCGCTGCCGAGCCGAGATCTCCGGAAACCCTAGCCGTAAACACAAATGCCGCTGCCGGCCGTGAACTGTTTCCGGCAGTAAACTCCGGCCGTAAACAGTTTAAGATTACGTGAAAATTCGACTTTGAAACTCCAAAACTCAATCAAAAACCCTTTTTTATGAAAAACACAAAGAACAAACCCTCCTTATTTTTGCGAGATCTATCCAAAAACGCAAAAATATTTCGAAAATAAGATCAAATAATGCTCCAAATAGAGTTTACGGCCGTAAGCTTGGACCGTAAACACAGAATATTCGATTTTTGGATGAAAAATAAATCCTTTTGACTGATACAACTTGGCTCTGATACCAATTGTAAGTCCCTAATCTGTCCGTGTATCAGTCAGATCCGTTTGATGGTGCGGAATCCCAATCAAACGGATGATTTCAAATCAAATAGAAGAGAAGGAGAAGAAGAATATTATGAATCTTGAATGTATTAATGATATGAATGAAAATCCTTACACAAGATTCACACACAAATAAAAGCTCCTATCTCTCTCTGGCCGTAAACTACTAGTATTCATCAATCACTACTCCTCACCCCTAACACCTCTATTTATACTAGGGAACATGGGCTTGGTGGACATGGGCCGTAAATGGGTTTACGGTCGTAAGGTGTTTACAACCGTAAACTCAACCGTAAAATGACCGTAAACTCCATAAATATTACAGAAAAATATAATTACCCAGAAAAGTAAAGTATAAACCATATTTTGACCTAACATGAACCCTTTACTAAGTAGCTCATTGAGCTGACTGGATAACTCTTGCATTTCTACTGGAGCTAAGCGATATGGAGATTTGGCTATAGGATTTTCTCCAGGAATTAGGTCGATACGAAACTCGACTTGACGTTCGGGAGGAATTCCCGGGAGCTCTTCGGGAAAGACATCATGAAAGTAGCAGACTTCGGGGATGCTCTCGAGGTCTTTAACTTCCTGTTTCTCGTTGATTACATGAGCTAGAAATACGTAACAATCCTTTCGTAGAAGCTTTTGAGCTTTGATGCAAGAAATGATGTGAAGATTGGAACTAAGTTTATCGCTGTAGATCATGAGGGTCTGGTCCGAGGGAAGATTGAGACGGATGGATTTTTCATAACAAAGGATATCAACATGATTGGGACTCAACCAATCCATGCCAATGATAATATCAAAGCTCTTTATGGAAACTGGCATTAGGTCGATGGGAAAAGAATGATTGTTTAGGGTAAGGGTACAACCTATGACTATATCGTTAGCGTTCTCTTTATCACCGTTAGCCATCTCGACGGTAAACTTTTCGGTTACTAGATGAGGACTATGTTTAAGAAGATGTTTGAATGAATGGCTAACAAAACTTCTTTCAACACCAAAATAGAAAAGGATTGCAAGCATAAGAGTTGTCGAGGAGGAACATACATGTGACAATGGTGGGGTCGGCGACTGCCCATCCTGCTTTATAGTTAGAACAATCTCCGCGTTGTTGGTTGTTGTTGCTTATGGGCAGTTTCGCTTGAAATGACCGACTTCACCGCACCTGTAGCAGGCCTAACTGACACCCGCTTCGGAAGCATGATTGGTTGGTTGGGCTGGTGTTTTGTAGTTTCGAGCAGTGTGTCCCTTTTTGCCATAGTTGTTGCAGATTATCTCACGGCATGGACCTGGGATACGATGGTGGTAACTGCACCTGGTACACCAAGGGAAGTTACCAACATACCTATTGGTAGATGCTTGAGCTGTAGGTGCAGTGACAGGAGTAGTAGCAGTGTGGACTGCCATAGTTTTGTGCTTCTTGGAGGAGCCTTGCGAACTCTGACCCTTTCGCTTGTTCGAGAAAATCTTCTTACTCTCACTACAATCATTCCGGTGCCCCTGATCACTTTTAGGATTTTGGGGATAGGTGTTACTTCCTGGTCCGCCAGACCCGCCGTGGTTCAAGTGTGACATTGCAGCTGTTACTGCAGCAGTAACAGTTGCCTGAAATATGACAGGGTCAAATTGAGAAGGATGCGGTGGCCGAGCATTGTTGTTCCTTGAGTTGGGTCCTTTCTTTGGAGGCATATTGATCTAAAATGATCAGGAAAGAGAGGATTGTAAGTACTCTGAATTGAATCAAGAGATATGGAAAAAGAGATATCTCATTATGGCAGATAAAGTGTTCTACTAAGCGATAATATATAGAAAGGCTACTAAAGCAAGGGAATTTATAGCTAAGGGGAATGAGTAGCAACACTTGAACGAGGATTTCTATAACAAAGTTGGCTCTAGAAAAATACTCCCAAAGTATTTTATGTTTCTATACGACGATGACTCATTGTTTGGATATTTGGTAAGTTTTAGGCATGCTGCACACCACAGTCACTCCCAAGCACATGTTGGCCGTGTCTCGAATAAATATAGTTGATCATGCTATATTGACCCTAGACACGACTACATAATTGCCTAGGTTTAACCGCAACGTACAACATCCAATTACTTATGTTTTGTTCTACTCGTGGTTATGGTTTCTGGCATTTAGGTATTCTTGTATACTTGGAGTAAAAATACTTATATTTTTAAAGTATGCTTTTAGTTCAGAGCACTTCGGCCCCTTAGTATTTATAGTTATATACCATGTAAGGTTTGGTATACTTAGTTCACTATAAACAAGGGCTCTGATACCAATCTGTCACACCCCGAAGCCGAAGGCGGAAACGCTCTAGGGAGGAGGATGTCATGTAAAGTATCACAACCAATGTACATAGCAAGCATAGTAAACACAAACCATTACATTACATAGGAATATTTACATTTGTTTGAAAGCAAAGTAATAAATGTTTTATAGATACATTAGTTTGAACAAAAGTAAAGACGTGACTTCTAGATACTTCGTCTTCTCCAAAAGATTGCGGGATACCTGTCTAACGAGAACCTGAGAATACAAGCAGTTTTAAAAATATCAGCATAAAGCTGGTGAGTTTATAAGCGGTTTGTTTCTGGTAAGAGAAGAAGTTTCCTTTGGTTTTCTGAAAAAGTTGTTATCCAAGAATATCCCATATTTTCTTATAAGAGAAGTTTAGTTATCCATTTGTTAATCATCCTGTTTATGAAAAGAGAAATTATCCTAGGAAAAACCCTTATTTTCCTTAAAAGTTGGTGGTTGGTTATCGATTCCAAATGAAGTGTACAAGTATCTACCATAGTTGTAGCGTTTAAGTGTAGATTCTTGAAAGCTTGGTTATCCTTGAAAATTACATTAGTTTTAACACGTATATAAAACTAATAAGTAGGTAATAAACTAATTCCTAAGGTTATTAATTTACTAAGTTCTTTATTATGTAATAGTAAATCTCCATTATCTAAGTTGCGAGTTCTATAACCATACGAAAAACTAGATATAGCAAGAAGAAGGCCAGTACCATTTTATGACCTTTGTCACCCGTAGACCTGTTGGTCCCACTGTAGCTAGCAACAAGGTGCGGGGTAGTCAGCCCCATATAGATCTATACACTTAAGTCACGCTCTCCTTCTAGGAGATTCTGGTTACACGGGCGGTCCTCCGCTCGTGTATCTCTGTGGAGTGTTTCAGAGGACATGTCTCCAATCTTAAGAATAACAAATTTACAAGTAATAATGTGGAAAATCCTGTTTTAGATTCTGGTTGCATAGGCGGTCCTCCACTCGCGTATCTCTGTGGAGTGTATCAGAGGACGTATCAAAAGTTCTAAGATTAATGATTTCAACAGTAATGATGTGGAAAATCATTTCTGAAATATAAAATATAACATTTTATAATGAATTTCGGAATTAGTTTGAAAACTAACTCTGCAAGTTAAACGATTGGTTAATACGGTTTTCAATGTTAAAAGCATACGAAATATGAAACATTTTGTACGAAATAATAAGTTTGAGCACAATATTTCCTTGTACCTTTTTCTTGTATTCCCCCCCCATGAAAACATGAAAAATGCGGAAAATGGAGTAGGGGTATGAACTCACCAGTCGAGGAATGTGCTAGGTAGGATGCTAAGTGTCTGTTTAGGGCTTGAACACGCGCGAGGATCCTATGTAACATGAGGAGATACATAATTGTATCTAATTAGACTTTGAACTACTAATTAAGTAAGTTAATACACTCCGAGACACGAAAACACTTTATTTCAAGTGTTAGGAGTGATACGGGTTGCATCTAAGGGGTATAGGGCATGGATATGGAGTTTGCTCTTCAAGAGTAAACTCTTAGAAGAGTTTACGACCGATAGACCATATCCCCTTGAATTTACGGCCATAAACTCATGGGTGGTGTGTTCTTGGATGTTTAAATGTCTTACAACACTTGTGGAATTAGGCTAGGTTCAATTCTAGGGCATAGGAAGTGGTTAAGTCCTCAAATGGACCATTTATGGAAATTTACGGTTGTCAACATAGAGTTTACGGCCGTAAACTCTTACTTGTCCCTTCCTTTTGTGTTTTGATGGTTCTAGGTTAAGCACAAATGATTCTAGTCCAATATACAAGTCATGGAAGGAAGTTAGGGCACCATTTGACCTCCTTAGAGGAATTTACGGCCAAAGGACCATTCCCTTGGGGGTTTACGGCCATAATCCCTTTATGGTCATGTTTTCTTTCAAGTTTAAGTTCCCTAATTCGATGGTGGTTGGTTCTAGACATTATTCCAAGCTATAGGAGGTGTTTAAGGGGTAATTTAACACCTTAAATGGTGTTTACGGCCTATGAAGGAGTGTTTACGGTCCAGGAATTATCTTGGGTTGTAAACTCATGTTCACTCCCCAAATAACAAGTTTTTGGTGTTCTAAGTTCATACATGTAAGCCCTTAAGTCATAGCTAAGCACCAGAAGTGATTTGGAAGGGTTTTGGGGCTTCAAAACCCCATTTATGGGTGTTTGCGGTTTGGGGTTGTTCATGGGCCATAAACACAAGTTTTTGGTACTTTTGGATGATTTAAATATGGATTTGTATGCTAAAAAAGCTAGGATAGATAACTTACCAATTTGGAGCTTGAAATGGGTGGTTTTGGATCAAAATTTGGCTTGTACAGAGAGAGTAGTGAGAGAGAGTGTTAAGAGAGTGAAAAAGCTTCAAATGAAGTCCACTCACCCTTATATAGGGTTTGAGTTTGTGGCCCAATGGAAATCTACCCGATACCGATGTTAAACGGGACTTATGGTCGTACCCGATTAAATTGTTGTAACCCGACTTAGTTATAACTAAAAATTCTTCCAAATGAATATTGGGGGTGTTTTCACGTGTTTCTAATGCGTTTGGACACTCATGAAGTCATAATAAAAGTCTCAATTTAAATAACCTATTCCAAAAGTTAACGGAAGATGTTAATAAAAACTAGTTTATTAACGAAAAAAGAGGTTACAATGATGGGGTAAATTTCAGGTTGTCACACTATATCAAAGAGATAATTTCATACACAAGAACAAACGGACATTTTCATATGTAAATCTGTTTTATACTATATTTTGTGAGACATTTCACGTACTTTCGAGTATGCATTTTAAGTCCTGTATTATATACCATAATCCCTTGTAGGGGTAGCGTGATCCTTGTGTATAGATCTATACGGGATTGGCAATCCCACACCTAAGCTGTTAGCTACAGTTAGGCCGGCAGGCCTGGGGTGACAAACATCATAACTTTCCAACGGCAGAAGAATGTTGTTAGAGGCATCGTGGTCAAATAGTATGGTTAAAAGACTCACATGGAGTATTAAAAACACATTGATTTACGGAGTTTTTCAAATGCCTCAAACAATTTATACATAAACCTACAATTTTAAGCATGAAAAGCACTACTGTATTACAGTTTTGGAACAATCAAACTACCATTTACTATAGTAGAAAATATGGGATTTTCTCGGAACTTTTAAACATGTACAAAACATTTTCATTCTATTTCATATAAACATTGTCACTAAATACTTATGAACTCACCAGCTTAAGTGCTGACCTACTCTTTCAAAACCACTTGTATTTCTCAGGGATTCAGTAATACATGTAAACTATAGCTTTTGAAGAAGGGACGCTGCGGTGTTAGTTTCATTTTATTTTGATATCATATTGTAATTTGTTTTTGAAGCAAGTACCTTTCAAAAATGTAAACTTTTAAATTATATATATGATTGTTGTATTACTTTCTTTACTATGTAGTCAGTTGTTGCGATACTACATGAAGTCATCCGCCCTCGAACGATTCCGCCGTTCTGGTTTGGGAGTGTGATAGATTGGTATTAGAGCATTATTTATAGTGAACTAAGTATATCGAACCACATGAGATATACAAACTATAAATGCTTAGGGACTTAAGGTCTCTGACAAAACGTTTTTACACCTAAAACCTCGTTTCATTTAATTTAGATTATTTTGGGTCGTAAAAGTACAAAAACATGCATACAACAATATATTTTTATGGTTAAAACTATACAAGTAGTATTAAGACAAGTTGGACACTACGATTAGGCCTCAAAATATGTAATCGAATTTGGGACGAATATAGCCTGATCAACTATATTTATCTGAGATTGGACTAACGTATGTCGAGGAATGGTCGTAGTGAGCAACAAGTCAAAACTTACCAAAATAAACACTAGTATCAAGCATACAAATTTAAATACTATAGGAATATTTGGTGCATGCAATAGTTTAATCGACATGTTTAGTGTTACATGTTTTCAAATTTTGTTCAATTCTTATAACCTTATTCTCGTGTAGTCAAATGGCTGGATTGCACCCACCAGGGGACCCCTACTACCCGAATCAGAGCAATGGAGGATGGGTAGAGGAGGTTCCTGAAGAGGATGAAGAACCCATCGAGTTGGAGGAAGGGGATGACTCTGGAATAGACTCAGAACCAGAAGTAATCGACCGTCCAGCCGCTCAACCTCCCGCTGTTTGGAGGAAATTTCAGGGACCAACTCCTGTTTGGGGAAGTCACCTTGACCATTGGAGCCAACAACAAGGGATACATCCTCCCTACGGTATGTGTCGGGACTTCTACGACATCAGAAACGAAGGTTCGGCCGACCGAGAACTCCCGGTCATGGTGGGAAAACTGGCCAACCAGTCCTATCAATTCGTTGTCCAAGCAAACTAACTTCACAAAGTCAACGTAGAAGTACAAGTTCATACTTCTGACATCCTTCATTTGGATAGGTTTCAGGATGACACCCAAATCCGCGACGATGCATTTGAAGAACAAATCATTGCAGCCCTATCTGAGATGAAGGAACAGCAAGCCGCCTTCAATAGGCGTCTTATGGAAGCAAATCAATTAGACATGGAGTCAAGCTCCAAGTGCAACGTACATTGCATGTAGTGCTTGCTAAATCCAAAAATTTTGTTATAGAATAGGAACTCGGCTAAAAGTGTTACTCTTCTTTAACTTTTGTATCAGAGATCCTTATAAGGGTCGAAATTTTCCTAACTCCAAATGTAATTCGGCATGTGTTTAATATATATGAAGAAATTCCGTTTTGTGTAAATTCTTTGACTACCACTCAGATTCATAAGTTTATCTAACACTATGCAAACTTTTATTATGAGTCAAACTCTAACCCATGGGTAGGCAGTCAAATTTATAAATTGATAAAAACGACAATTTTATTAACACACTAAAAACTTATGTTCTTCACTCTATTTCTTTATCAACACAATGTCGCGCCGTAGATCTACACGCTGTGTCAACAACGCACCACCTCCACCACCACCCCCTCCCACAACGGAAAATGCTGCATTGATAGCTGCTGTAATGGCTGTAGTAACAACGACAATGGCTCAAAAGAGTAACAATGGTTCTGGTGGGGGAGTAAATAATTCTACGAATGGCCAACGTCAAGGTCACTCAGGGGATTGTACATACAAGGATTTCATTAATAGCAAACTCATTACTTTTAATGGGGACGAAGGGATAATGGCTCTATCACAGTGGATAGAGAAAACTGAAGCGGTTTTCGAGATTTGTTCTTGTCCGGAAGGGAACAAAGTGAAGTTCGTTGCCTGTACTTTCTATGAGAGAGCTCTGACATGGTGGAATAGCCATGTCAAGTAACTAATGCTAGTATTGGCTAACTCTCTGTGATGGGAGAACCTAAAACAAATATTACTGCAAGAGTACTGTCCACGGGGCGAATTACAAAAGCTCGAACAAGAACTTTGGGGCCTTACCATGGTAGGCTCAGACATTACGACCTATACCAACAGGGTCAGTGATTTGGCAATCCTTTGCCCAGGGATAGTTGCTCTAAAGAGCAAGAAGATTGAAAGATACATCTGGGGACTGTCACCCCAGATTCAAGGAAGTGTTCTAGCTTCCAAACCAATCACTTTCGATAGTGGCAAACAGTTGGCACAAGCTCTCGTAGATCATGGGGTCTGCCAAGACTTCGCAACTACTGCACCGGAGCAACTCAGAGGAAGCAACAACAACAACAACAATACCAACAACAACAACAACAACAACAACAAGAGGTTCTGGAACAAAAGGAAGAGTCAACCTTCACAGGAACCTCCCAAGAAACAACAGATTGTGGCAGTCCGTACCGCTACTGCCCCCACTGCTGCTCCAATTACCACTACACCAGCAAATCCATATGCTGGAAACCTTCCGAAATGCAGCAAATGCAATTTCCATCACAATGGAAATTGTCAGGAGATGCACTACAACAACTGCAACAAGAAGGGGCACACTGCCCGTTTCTATAGAGCACCAACACAACCGATCACCCAAGTCCAAGGAGTTGGTGTAGGCTAGGCATATTATGGATGCGGTGAGGCTGGACATTAAAAGAGATATTGCCCTAAGGCAAGGAATGATGGCAGCATAGGAAGAGTGCTGGCAATAGGTGTTGGATAAGGTGTCTAAGTCCATAACTTATTTGGTATATACTTGACCCGACCGGCATGGTCCATTTGGGTTGCATCTCATCCAAACTATTATGGATAATTTTATGAGAGTTATACACATATGTTTATTAATATATTATGAGTTATAATATATTAATATGAAGTTACGTTATTTAATTAGTTTTAGTCTTAAATTAATCATGGATTAATTTAGAGATTAAAAGGAATACTAATTAAATTATGGGCTATTTGTTTTATATAGTGTGGGCTAATACTCATTTGTTAATGGGCTAGGCTTATGTGGAAGTCCATGGATGATCCATGGAGCTTTTAACCCATGGATCCTTGGAAAAGGAAAAGACATGGGTTATTAGGGTTTCACCCTAACCATGCATACTATATAAGCATGCTTATGGAGCATGAAATGAGGCCTAAGAGAAAGCTAGTGATCTAGTGTGTGTGTGCATGTGTGTGGCCGATTTATACAAGGTGTATATACTCTCTCAAAGTTTTCCAAGAGTTTGTGGTGTTTGTGATTCCATTTGAGGCATTCACACTATTGGTGCTTGGCCCTCAAACTCCTAAGAACCCAACACACCAAAAGGTATGTAATCTCTTCTAACTCTTTTATGTTGAAATGTTCCCCATGCCATGTTAGATAGGTTATAAACCTTGGAAAATTATTATTTTGCATGTATTTAGACAAACATAGATCCAAGGTTTATTAGGGTTGCATGCACACTTAGGAAGTGTTAGATTGCTCAAAACCCAACAGTGGTATCAGAGCCTAGGCTTGCTTGTTTGATACTTGATGCAAAATAGTGAAAAAAGTCGAAATCGTTGCTGTCTGCATGCTAGACTCGCCGAGTCCATTGGGGGGACTCGCGGAGTCCAAGGCAAACTTCAACCTACTCGACGAGTCCGTTCGTGCACTCGGCGAGTAGGATCGAAAGAATGCAGAATCTCGACTTTTGCTGCTGGAAATGGACTAGAAACGTTACCCTAAATTGTTTTGGTGTTGTAAAACTTATTTAGTTGGTGTAATGGTTGTTCTAATCCATTTACAATAGCATATATCAAAATTCCATGATTTTATGTGTTCATATATTTCTTGAATTTTGATGATCATGTTCATGTTCTTATGAATTTTGAAAATGATAGGAATTATTTGCTGAATTGTTTAGGATTAATTCTTTATCATTTATGTGTTTTAATGGAGTCCATAATTTGTCCTCAAGTTATGGATTACCAAAGGTCACTTTCATTTAACACACACTTAAAACACATAAGTTACATGAAAATGAAGAGTCTTCATTTTTATGAACCTTTAATTCATAAGTTATGAAATGAAGAGTTTTGCAAAGTTACAAAACTTGCCCTCAAGTTTTGGAATTTGTAAAGTTTCACACACTTTAATAAACTTTAATTCCAAACCTTAGAGTTTTAATAGTTAAAATTCAACCCTTATACTATTTATAACATTAATGGTTAATTATTATATATATGTATAAGAATAAGTCGTTTTACCGTTAGTAGGCCTCATTCACGAAACCGGTCTATAAGGTGGGTATAAGGTTGTTGCCTATAAAATGGCGACTTAATGGGTGTCTACTCTCACCCACCGCTTGCTTGACTGGTGGAGGGTCGTTAGCCGAACGGGTAGGACAATGACTTTAAATTCTCCCTTCATTAAAAGTATTAATGATAAATACTAAAGTAACTAAAATCTCAATAATTCCCAATCTTAGTTACTTTAGGAAAAATGTGAATTTGGTGCTAACCCATGGAATTCACACTTTGTACCTTACCAAGTCGTTGGTGGAGCGTGTGTGGTTAACCGACACACTAACTTGGACTAGTAAGGACCACGAAGGGTGACTTAATGTTTTTCATAGATCAATGGAGCGTGTGTGGTTAACGGGCACATTGATTAGGTGATAATATTAAGGGTACCAAGTGAATTGGTATGGTTATTCACACCTTGTTTTGTGATCCTCGGCATCCCAGTCACAAAATTTGAGAGGGCACACTCGAGATTGAAACATGCCATTGAAAAGTTCAATGAATCTCAAAAGATCTAGGAATTTCAAATCCAATTAAAACTTAATAAATTATTTCGTTTTTCATGGTGGAAATTGGTGAATCGTCATTCGCCTACCTTCAAATATTTTATAGCTTGGATTACGGCATCCCTCTTCTAAGTTATAAAATAGTTTGTTGGGTCCTAGCCTTAATATTTCATATTGGGTGTCATATTAAGGACTTTAAATCAACTATCTTGAATATCTCCCAAAACATGTCTGGTTTAGACATTTATGATCTTCCCAAATCTCTTGAAGATGATGTTCCTCAACATCATGCTTCACTTCCTTTATCTCCTCCAATTATTCTCCCTCACCCACAAGTTCTTGAAAAGTTTAAAGTCACTCAAGCCCTATTGGCAAGTTAAGGTCTTGGTGTGGTCACATCTTGGAGATGTAGTCACATATTGACAAGACGGGAGAGTTGGGTGTCAAAGTCTCGTGAAAGTTGGATGTTCAATCACTTTCTTAGTAACATAGTGGGTCACTTTGGGACTACTATGAGACAGACTATGACACGAGCCTTAATGATCTTATCTATTTGCTTTGTGCTGTGGAATCAGCAATGATTTGGAACACTAGTAAAGCAAATTTTGTTAGAAGATCAACTTCCCAAACCTTAAATGGACATTGGCAATGGTAGCATTGGATATCTAGAAAAGCATTTCTCTTCCCAATGGAAAGGGATCGGCCATAGTCAACTCGGTTGACCAAATGGTAAAGAGAAAGGCTAAGTCTGAGATAGTCTCATGTGCCATTATCAAAGGGTCTACATGTGTTTTGTTGCCAAAGGAAGGGGCATTGGTTGCAAAGCTGCCATGATTTACCTAAGGATGTTAAAGTTGATAAGATTGACTCTACTTCAGGTAAAATCCACTGTCTAACTCTGTTAAGTTTCTATTCTGAGATTCCTGATACATGATGTGACTGGGTCACATGGTGATGTTTTAAGAGTCAAAGAGAAGGTAAAGAAACCTAAAGAAAGAATATGTTGAATCTGATCGCGTAGATGGATTTCTATCGCGTAGTTTGAAGATCGGATTCTTGAGCTACTTCTTAAGAGTTATAATATATTGCTTGTGAATAGATAACAACAAGGTTTTCATGTGGATTGTAAGGATAAGTTTTTCCGCAAAGTTTTAAAATAAAAGAAAAAAAAAGAGTTTTAATTTTATTTATTTTAAAAATATCCTTACAATGGCATCGGTGGAAAATTGTTGCTTATATGTTTCCAGTAATAGCAATATTGGAAAGTGGATTCGATTCTTTCATTTGTGGTAGTGTCTGAATTTACCAAATGAAGAAAGTTTTTCATCACCCAAGTTTCAATTGGACAGAAACTTGGAATCATACAAGTTGTATTGTATGATGAATGAGAATTTTCATCTTTGAAAAATTAAGACTAATTCTTTGATCACATGTATATGTGAGTCAATTGAAGGACTAAGGAATTAGGTACACTGGGTGTGCGCTAGTCAAGGTCCACCACAAAGATTGATTTGTCATGATTTACTAAAGATTAGTAAATATGATTATACTTATAAGGTTAAGTATAATTCTGTAACATTGGAAAGGATACAATGTATGACAAAGCAAATAAGAAGAATCAAATTAGGCAGAAGGATAAAAGTTTCTCAAATCTGAAAAGATGGGAGAGTACTTTAGTATCAGTTTTATGATCAACTTAATGATTTAGAAACCATATCACAAATTCATACTCTATGGACATCTTAGTGCATTGTTATGGCTAAGAAGAGAGGTCATGAATTGTTAGATTGGTTAAAATCAAGAAGATGAGTCATACTTCGTTCCAAAACAATTCTTAGAGTCACACTCCAAGATTGTAACATTGAGTGACATAAAGTAAGGTATAAAACACTTATCAAATGTAAGAGTAAAATGTTTTCTACTCTTGTACATTTGAGATTGGTAAGATGTGATGTCTTGGATGAGACAAAGACCAACTAAGACCAATTGTGTGAAGTGTTAGTCTTGATAAGAATCCGCACTATCCCTTGAATATTTGTTTTGTCAAGGAATGGTTCTTGACTAGAAAAACTTATATGTCAAGAGGACAGTGGGAGCCTTAAAGATCCTGAAAGAGTTTTAAGATTTAATCAAGAGTGAAACCTGTAATTTATCACTAGCACACGACTTAAGGTTTGCAACCTATCGTGTTGACATAATTCTTATTTCTGTACCTACTTCAAATAAGTTGAATTTACATGTGAGTTATCAGAGTTCAACTTGGAAGCATTGGTGGGCCTTGTGTTACCAAGGTGACAAGAAACTAAGATTGAATAAGTTTAATCCATGTAGGGCTGAATTTTTCACTAACCTTATCTTGTGATTATGGTTTTGGCAAATTCACATGGATAGGAACTCATACACTATAAAATCTAAGTGTCATAAGGTTTCTCTCCGATTCATGAAAATGATGGTGAGGAAACACTTTCACTAAATAGATTTTAAGTAGATATCAATTGTGTCATTTGCATTTTCAAAAGTCATTAGTGGAGCGCGTGTGGTTAACCGGCACACTAACATGGACTTGTGAGAAATGGCAAATGCCTAAGCAATTGAGACTATGATTACGGCATCCCTTTTCATAGTTCTTGAAATTGCTTAGACACACAGCTGAGCTATCTACGGAAAGGTGTATGAATCTAAATTTCAGAAGTCCAGTAGATTTCTGAAAATATGTCAGAGCTAGTGGGAGCATAAGTGTTATGCTGATAATCATCATGTTAGTGGGAGCATGATTATTATGATTAGTATTGCAAGCTAGCAATGTTAATTATAGAAAACAAAGTTTCAATTCGTGAAGTTGCAGGGGTTGAAAGTTGTTTTGCTATAATTAAGGGAGAGGAAATTATACTTCATTTCAATTCTAAAGCATAGATTGAGATTTTAATCATCTTTAGTCAAGAATATATATAAGAATTATATGTCTGAATGGTTCGACTTAAGAAAATTCTATATATATTGTGTTTTCAAAATTCGATTATGATTACGGCATCCCTCTTCATAGTTAAATTTTGAAAACATGGCAAATGAAAAATATTGTAGCAAAAGACTGGTCTAGTATCATGTCTTTATGTCAAACATCATGAATTGTGTCCCATATGATTTGGATATAGGATCGATTTCATGTGCTATAATATTCATCCTTTCTAAATTTTCCAAATGCTTAAGGCATTTAGAAGGGAAAAGTCTAGAACTGGATATGACTAAAGTGATTAAGCAATTGTCGAGGACAATCTGAGGTTCGCCAAAGATTGGTTGCTCAGGGACATTTGGAAGTCTAGTGTTAATTTTGGTAGGACCATATTGACATTTTCTGAAAAGAGGTAACTCTTGTTCGGAAGTGATAGTCAAATGGGACTATGGAAATGTCTCCATAGGTGGAAGTTATTCAATCTATGTAAGATTAGGAAACTTAATGCAAGAAGGATGTTCCCAAGGAGCTGATCTCCTTTGGAATGCTCTGTAATGGTTGATGTCAAGTCTTTCTGACTTCGTGCATAATCATTACAAGAGGATCAATGCATATAAGTTTAGAATCTAACAGATTTCAGTAAATGACATGAATTTGGAATTCTTGCATTTACAATAAGGATTTGGGATTGTGAAATGAGTATCATTGGAATTATGTTCAATTTATCTACATCACAATGTAAGGATCATAGACAAATATAGTGTGCATACTTGGGGTATGGCATAACTATTGTTTAGAAAAACAAAGTGTACATGCTAGGAGCATGGGACGACTGTTGTTTTTTATTCAAGTCTTAAGTTGATATTTGAAACATTGAATAATGTGTAATCAATATGGTGATAAATAAAAGGTGGTTTTATTTATATTCAAAAGGGTTCTGAGACCATATTAGATTCGATTATTATTGTGTTTCACTTTGCATGTTTTGACTTCCAAAATAGCTAGGTTATTCTTTTCGAATGACTAAGTTATTTAAACACTCCACAGTCGTTCATATGTTGGAAGTAGGTATGAATCAAGACTGTCATGAATCGGGTTTGTAGATGGCTAAATGAGTTTAGACATGGCAATGGTTGCTGCAACATTCATGAGTACTCATAAGTTATGAGTATTGGTATAAACCCACGCTCACTTGTATCACTTCATGGAATTTATCTCGAGTGATCGTGAGACGATAACATCATATAAATCTTTAAACCTAGAGATATGAGTTGTTACCTATGAGTTGGTTGTGCATTGATTGCACGTAAACGCATCAGTAACTTGATGTTATAAAACGTGCCTTTGTGTACAATTCAATAAGTAGTAGAACAAGCATATCAGTCGAAGTTTATCTGTTCCTTCTAGAAATAGAAGCGATATCCGGGCCCCTCGATGATTTTGTTGTGACCTATGTACCGGCCGGTCAGAACTGAATTGATGTGTTCGATTAAGTTCTTTGTCAAACAAATCGAAAATCGGGAAACAAACTGCTGGACAATAAGTACGACGTTGTTCCATGTATTTGTCCGGCTGATATCATGAGAACAGAGGATTATGTGATCACTTATCTAAAATGGCGCTTCATAGTTCGACAGAGTCTTCACTGTTCGAGGGAGTTTTCGAGAGCTACGATTGTTGGTTGGTTCCTGAAGTTATAGGCAAATATAGTTATTAGACTTATCCAAGTGGGAGTCTGTTGGATAAGGTGTCTAAGTCCATAACTTATTTGGTATATACTTGACCCGACCGGCATGGTCCATTTGGGTTGCATCTCATCCAAACTATTATGGATAATTTTATGAGAGTTATACACATATGTTTATTAATATATTATGAGTTATAATATATTAATATGAAGTTACGTTATTTAATTAGTTTTAGTCTTAAATTAATCATGGATTAATTTAGAGATTAAAAGGAATACTAATTAAATTATGGGCTATTTGTTTTATATAGTGTGGGCTAATACTCATTTGTTAATGGGCTAGGCTTATGTGGAAGTCCATGGATGATCCATGGAGCTTTTAATCCATGGATCCTTGGAAAAGGAAAAGACATGGGTTATTAGGGTTTCACCCTAACCATGCATACTATATAAGCATGCTTATGGAGCATGAAATGAGGCCTAAGAGAAAGCTAGTGATCTAGTGTGTGTGTGCATGTGTGTGGCCGATTTATACAAGGTGTATATACTCTCTCAAAGTTTTCCAAGAGTTTGTGGTGTTTGTGATTCCATTTGAGGCATTCACACTATTGGTGCTTGGCCCTCAAACTCCTAAGAACCCAACACACCAAAAGGTATGTAATCTCTTATAACTCTTTTATGTTGAAATGTTCCCCATGCCATGTTAAATAGGTTATAAACCTTGGAAAATTATTATTTTGCATGTATTTAGACAAACATAGATCCAAGGTTTATTAGGGTTGCATGCACACTTAGGAAGTGTTAGATTGCTCAAAACCCAACAATAGGGAAGAACGAAGCAATAGCTGATCCCACGGTGGTTATGGGTACGTTTCTCCTCAATAACGCTTATGCATGCATACTCTTTGATTGTGGTGCGAAGAGGAGTTTCGTGAGTCATAAATTCAAGTTTATACTAAAACAGAACCCTAAATAACTCGATAAGATATTCATAGTAGAAATGGCAAACGGTAGAACAGAAAGCATGAATGATATGTACATAGGTTGCACACTAACTCTAAACGAACATTGAATTCAAATCAATCTAATGCCGATCACTATAAAGAGCTTTGATGTCATCATCGATATGGATTGGTTAAGCCTACACCATGCCGATATTCCTTGTTACGAAAGGGTCGTGCCCCTAAACCTGCCAAGCGGCGAAACTCTTGTCATTGATGGTGACAAACCCGATACCAATTTACAAATCATCTGTTGCGTCAAAGCCCAGAAATGCCTACATAAGGAGTACTATGCATTCTTATCCCACGTGGTAGATATGGAAAAAGAAATGAAGAGCATCAAAGACATTCTAGATGTCTGCAATTTTCCCGATATCTTCCCTGAAGATCTCCCACGAGTCCCACCAGAACGACAAGTCGAGTTCAAAATCGATTAATTCCCGGAACTACCCCAGTAGCTAAGTCGCCGTATCGTTTGGCGCTCGTTGAGATGCAAGAATTATCCAGCCAATTAAACGAACTGCTCAACAAAGGATTCATCAGGCCAAGCTTCTCACCTTGGGGAGCATCGTTCTTGTTCGTAAAGAAGAAGGATGGATCTTTCCACATGTGCATTGATTACTGGGAACTTAACAAGCTTACTATCAAGAACCGATACCCGCTACCACACATTGATGACTTGTTCGACCAACTCCAAGGAGCGAGTTATTTCTCAAAGATTGACTTAAGATCCGGGTATCACCAACTACGAGTCTTTGAAGGAGATGTTCCCAAAACAGCTTTTCGAACTCGTTATGGTCACTACGAGTATGTAGTGACACCCTTTGGATTAACAAACGCACCGGTGGTGCTCATGGACTTAATGAACCGAGTGTGTCGTTCATTCTTGGACAAATTTATTATCGTGTTCATAGACGATATACTCATTTATTTAAAGAATAAAGAGGATCATAGTCAACACCCCCGACAAGTCTTGGAAACGCTATGAAAAGAGAAGCTATACGCAAAATTCTCCAAGTGCGAATTTTGGATTCGGAAGGTAGATTTCCTAAGTCACGTGGTTAGCAAGGACGAAATACACGTGGACCCTTCCAAAATCAAAGCAATCGAGAACTGGTCAGCTCCAAGAATCCCAACGGAAATTCGACAATTCTTGGGCCTTGTTGGCTATTACCGTAGATTTATACAAAACTAATCGAAGATTGATAAACCACTCACCACCCTGACACAGAAGGATGTAACTTTCAATTGGGAAGGAAAACAAGACGCTGCATTCCAAACACTGAAGCAAGCACTATGCAGCGCATCGATATTGTCCTTGCCTGAAGGAATAGAAGACTTCGTGGTCTACTGTGATGCATCTAATCAAGGTCTTGGATGCATACTAATACAACGAGGTAAGGTCATCGCTTACGCCTCAAGACAACTCAAGATGCACGAAGTCAACTACACTACCCACGATCTTGAACTAGGAGCAGTCGTTTTCACGCTAAAGATCTGGAGACACTATCTTTATGGCACGAAATGCACAATCTTCACCGATCACAAGAGCCTTCAACACATCCTTAACCAAAAAGAACTCAACATGAGGCAGAGATGATGGGTTGAACTACTGAATGACTACGAATGCGAGATTCGCTATCACCCAGGAAAAGCAAATGTAGTAGCTGATGCCCTTAGTCGGAAAGAATACTCAGGTCGCCGAGTGAAATCCTTAACCATGACGATCCATTCACATCTGTCCACACAAATCAAGGAAGCTCAGAGGGAAGCCTTGAAAACAGAGAATGTGGCAGGTCAAGCCCTAAGAGGAATGGACAAGAATCTTGAAGTCAAGGGTGACATAGTTCGTTACTTCATGGATCGGATCTGGACACTGAAGTTTGGTGGATTCAGACATGTGGTCTTGAACGGGGCTCATCAAACTCGATACTCCGTGCATCCAGGTTCGAAGAAGATGTATCTAGACCTCAAGAAATTGTATTGGTGGCCGAACATGAAAGTAGAGATCGCTACTTATGTGGGCAAGTGTCTGACTTGCGCTAAAGTCAAGGTAGAGTACCAAAAGCCATCAGGATTGTTGCAACAACCCGAAATACCCGAGTGGAAGTGGGAAGGAATAACCATGGACTTCATAACCAAATTACCCAAGACAGCTGGTGGGCTAGACACCATCTGGGTAATCGTAGATAGGTTAACAAAATCCGCACACTTCCTAACCATAAAGGAAACCGACAAGATGGGGAAGCTAGCTCGAACCTACATCCGAGAGATTGTACGACTACATGGGGTACCAATATCCATTATCTCCGACAGAGATAGTTGGTTCACCTCGCGATTTTGGCAATCGCTACAAAAATATCTAGGAACGAGGCTCGACATGAGTACTGCTTACCGTCCACAAACTGGCGGTCAAAGTGAGAGGACCATACAGACCTTAGAAGATATCATAAGAGCTTGTGTAATCGATTTTGGTAAAGCGTGGGATGCCCATTTACCACTAGTCAAATTTTCATACAACAATAGCTACCACTCTAGAATTAAAGTTGCCCCATTTGAAGTCGTCTACGGCCGGAAGTGCAGATCACCACTGTGCTGGGTTGAAGTAGGTGACATGCAACTAGCCAAGGGACAAGTATCTGACAACACTCTCACTGGCCCAGAGATCATAAGAGAGACAACTGAGAAGATTGTACACATTCCGGAACGACTAAAGGCTTCAAGAGACAGACAAAAGAGTTATGCGGACATAAGACGAAAGCCCTTGGAATTTCAGGTCGGGGACCGAGTGCTATTGAAGGTCTCGCCTTGGAAAGGGCTAATACGTATTGGAAGATGCGGGAAACTAAACCCAAGGTATATCGGACCATTCGAGATCCTTGCAAGGATCGGCCCGGTAGCCTACAAACTTCGTCTACCGTAGGAACTCAATAACGTACACCCTACCTTTCATGTGTCAAACTTGAAGAAATGTTTGTCCGATGAGACCCTCTTCGTCCCTCTTGACGAAATCGAAATCAATGAGAGTCTCCACTATATAAAAGAACCAATTAAAATCATGGATAGGGAAATTAAAAGAAGAAAACAAAGTCGCATACCCATCGTGAAGGTCCGTTGGAATGCAAAGCGAGGAGCTGAATACACCTGGGAACGCGAAGATCAGATGAAACACAAGTACCCACATCTTTTTTCCTAATCCAAAAGTGTTTTCATTACATTAAATTTCGGGATGAAATTCCCTCTAACGAGGGGATGATGTGACAACCCGATATTTCGATTTTATGTAATGACATAAAAAGCCAAGTATTTTAACCACTTTTGAAAATACTGAAATTAACTTTGAAAATAAAACGTACAAAATTCTCTATTTGGTTACCTACTATGTTAAATATCATTAAACTGTGAGCGTACATAAAAAGAACGTCCAAATCTGACTTCGTATGAGGAAGTTATGATTTTTCCAAGTTCGGTATAGCGATAGATAGTTAAAAACTCGAAACAGAGAGCAAGCGACTTTTGGCCAGAATGACCTAAATGAGAATTGAAGGTCTCCACAATGGTATTTCAACAGTAAAAAGTCTAGAAAAAACGGACATCGGATAATGAAGTTATGGAATTTTTACAAAATTTTCCTACCTCGAACATTTAAAAATAAATAATAAAAATAATTTCAAAATTTGCCGATGGAGTCTAAACGAAAGTTGTAGAGCGTAGTCTCACCTACGCATGGATATAAAGAACATTGAAAACGGAGTTTGTATGAAGAATATATGAATTTTTGAAGTTTACTAAATAATTAAAGTATAAATTTAAATAAAATATGGTATTATCCGAAGGAGGAGTCACCGGGCCAATCTACGCCCAGCGTACCCTCGTACGACCAGCGTACTCGAGTGCTAGGCCTCGGAACGTCCACGTCACCCCTCTACATCGCTATGTCCCGTCCCATCCGAGCTCCGGTAGCCAGGATGCAGTCATGCATGACGTACGCATACGCCCATCGTAATTGAGGCGGTTCCCAGCCCCTATAAAAGGGACGCAAGGGTTCCGGGTAAATTGCTCATTTTCTCTCCTCCTTCTTGCGTTTTTACTTCATTTTGCATGCAAGTAATATCCCGAAGCCCCGGTTTCCATACCCAAGCACCGAAGGAAGTTCACGCTCCCGAGATTCCCGAGAATCCCGAGAAAATCCGCTTTCTCAAGTCAAAGTTTTGCTCGGTTTTCGTCTCACCTTCTTCGATCTATCAAGTGAGTTCATACCCCTATAAACTACGCTTTTAAATGTTTGATAAATGCTTTTTATACACTACTTAAGGGGGGGATTGCAAGTAAACAGACGATTATTATCGTGTGTAATCTAAAGTTTCACTATATAAACTTTTTTATCTAGTAATCATATGTGATTCATAACTACTACATGAGAACTTTCGTATGCATTATATATCCTCGATAAAATCTTGTCTTTTGGAAATAAAACATGTTTATATATATATATATATATATATATATATATATATATATATATATATATATATATGCGAATCAAACACTTTATTTATACTTGAAGTATATGTGATCATTTACGTCACTTTAAATGTTATACCTTACATAACAAGTGAGCATTACACTAGGGTTTACTATATGAATGAGACACTTTGAAAAACTATAATGGGTATAGTTTACGAGAAAATCATGAACATTTACTTACTAGAAACACTATATCAAAGAGATATTTTCATACACAAGAACAAACGGACATTTTCATACGTAAATCTGTTTTATACTAAGTTTTGTGAGACATTTCACATACTTTTGAGTATGCATTTTAAGTCCTGTATTATATACCATAATCCCTTGTAGGGGGAGCGTGATACTTGTGTATAGATGTATACAGGATTAACAATCCCACACCTAAGCTGTTAGCTACAGTTAGGCCAGCAGGCCTGGGGTGACAAACATCATAACTTTCCAACGGCAGAAGAACGTTGTTATAGGCATCGTGGTCAAATAGTATGGTTAAAAGACTCACATGGAGTATTAAAAACACATTGATTTACGGAGTTTTTCAAATGCCTTCAACAATTTATACATGAACCTACAATTTTAAGCATGAAAAGCACTATTGTATTACAGTTTTGGAACAATCAAACTACGGCTTAGCTATGGAATTATGGCGAAAGGCATATTCCGTAGCCAATTAACTATGGCTTAGCTATGATAGGTAATTAACTATGGCTTACCTATGATAGGTAATTAACTTCGACTTAGCTATGGAATTTTCATGGAAGGCATATTTCGTAGCTAATCCGTAGGTAATTACCTACGGAATATGCCTTCCGTCAGAATTCCATAGCTACGTATTTTTCTTATTTTCGATTTTTCAAGCACCAAAATTCGTTTTTTCTGCTTCGTTTTTTCACACTTCTATTATATATGATTATCTAGATTTTCACCAACTTGTAGCTATCATTATCGTTCATAAAGTCACGTGCAACTTCGGTATCCATTACTCGTTTCATGGTTTAACATTATAATGCCTATACTTTTCACCAACTTGTGATGGGTTCATGTTTTTATATGGTTTGAGGACAGAGTAAGTAGAACCATTTCAATCATATATATTATTATTAATGCATCATTATCCAACACATTATGTGTATGTTTTCAATGTAGGTAATGTATATGACACCCGATGGAAGTGTTATACACTTAGAAGTTATAGCTAAGAAACCATCGAGACATGCTTATTTTCATACGGGTATTTTGTAAATGGTTATAAGTTTCACATTTCACAATATGGTGAGGGTTGTGTGATGAATAACTTTGGAGTATGTGTGATAGGGGAGACGTATAATGCCGAACACGAGTCAGACTACTACGACATATTGCAAGAGATTTTAGAGATTGAGTAGTATAGCAACGGGCCCTCGACTATTGTATTGTATTTGATTTGATAACAAAGATGGTGTAATATTAAACAAAAAAATTTGATTGATGTCAAACCCAAATCTCGACTTCAATGCGACGATCCTTTTTGTTTGGCATCACAAGTAGAACAAGTGTTTTTTACACCATACCCTTCAATGAAAAATGAGATGAAAGATAAGTGGGTGATTATCAAAACAAAACCAATAGGGGTATTTGAAGTTACTGAAGCTGAAATGGATGCAGATGGAATCTTTCAGGTTGGAGAACGGTTTGAGTCACACCTTACTGTAACTCGTGTGGAACGACTGTTCCTAGCCTCAACTATAAATACATGTGACAAAATATTTGATGAAAAAAATGAGGGGACTGGGGAAGAAGATGAATAATTGGAAGATTTTGAAGACGGAGATTATGAAAACGAGTTGTATTATTCAGAAGAAGAATTTGAAGAAAAAGATGATGGGGATGGATGTTAGGAGTGTAACGACCCAAATTTCACGTCAAGAAATTTTGTTTTTAAATAAATACTTTAGAAAACATTTGTAATTAAAACATTGTATTATCAATCCATTTCATAACATATATCGTGTCTGAAAACCGAAATATGAAAACAATCAAATATCAGAGTACAAAATCCCAGAATGACTCTTGGTTCGGAAAACAATGTGCGTGTATGATGTGCCGCTACCACGCCAGCTCCTTCCCCTTCAATGAAGAGGTACCTGAAAACAAAACTGTAAACCGTAAGCACGAAGCTTAGTGAGTTCCCCCACTGTACCACATACCATATACCCACATAACATACATATATTGTCAGGTATATCTCGGGGTCCGACCTATCCCTTTGGTCCTCTCGATCGGACACTGATTAGCATATGTGGGTGCTGGTCTCCCCTTAGGTCCTCTCGACCGGATGCTGACTAGCATATGTGGGTGCTGGTCTCCCCTTCGGTCCTCTTGACCGGATGCTGACTAGCATATCTGGGTGGAGGTCTCCCCTTTGGTCCTCGCGACCGGATGCTGGGGACTATTTCACCACCACCTAATACTAATACTACTACCACATAACACATATCACATAATCTATCTAGCATGGCTGGGCATGACTGCCCCTTCGGCCCTATCGACCGGTAATATGGGGACTATCTCCCCTACTGTCACTAGCACATACCATAATATCATTCTAGCACATAAACATATCACAGGTAGTAGAAACCCTAGATAAATATCACAGAGACAATCATCTAATCATACAATTCCTACTGGTGGGCCGACATTGTGGCTGTAGACCCATTGCTACTCGATGGTAACTCACCTCGAAAAGTAGCTATTGAAAGTCTGCTTGCTAAGCGCCTGATTGCTGAACCGGTAATCCTCCGGCTATAAATCATAAACATAGCTTAGCCACTCATAAATACCCTTAGGTCAAATGACTGACCCACCCCTGGTCCAAGGTCAACTCCTTGGTCAAAGTCAACTTCCAGTTGACTGGACTCGCCGAGTCATGGCACCGACTCGCCGAGTCCTTCTCCTACTAACCCGGTCCTACTCAACAAGTCCCTCTTCCCACTCACTGAGTCACCCTTAACTCACTACTTAGGATGATAGGACCGACTCACGATCCGACTCGCCGAGTCCAAGAACAACTCGCCGAGTCCCCACGAGCAGATCTCCTACTCGCTTCCAAATCTTCACCAGAGCATCCTTAATGAGGATTTGGGTTTCTGGGACTATTGCTACACATTAAATTGCTAATTACGTGTGTAGGTACGAAGGGTTGGAGCTTCAACACCTAAACCCCTCTTACTCAGTAGCAGTTCATATGACTCGTCGAGTTTGAAGAACAACTCTTCGAGTTCCAGGCAATCTTCGTAGGACTCGCGGAGTTGTTCATCCAACTCGCCGAGTCTAATACCATCTTCATAGAACTCGCCGAGTTCCAGTTTAGGACTCGCCGAGTCGCTTCGACCCACTTCCCATGCAGATCAAATCCGAGACATGCAATGCCTCAAACCATAGATCTATGTTGCTAGGGCATGCTTATCACATAAAGCTGCAAATTTTACGTGCATGTTGTTGGATAAGGTGTCTAAGTCCCTAACTTATTTGGTATATACTTGACCCGACCGGCATGGTCCATTTGGGTTGCATCTCATCCAAACTATTATGGATAATTTTTGAGAGTTATACACATATGTTTATTAATATATTATGGGTTATAATATATTAATATGAAGTTACGTTATTTAATTATTTTAGTCTTAAATTAATTATGAATTAATTTAGAGATTAAAAGGAAGACTAATTAGATTATGGGCTATTTGTTTTATATAGTGTGGGCTAATACTCATTTGTTAATGGGCTAGGATTATGTGGAAGTCCATGGATGATCCATGGAGCTTTTAACCCATGGATCCTTGGAAAAGGAAAAGACATGGGTTATTAGGGTTTCACCCTAACTATGCACACTATATAAGCATGCTTATGGAGCATGAAATGGAGCCTAAGAGAAAACTAGTGAACTAGTGTGTGTGTGTGTGTGCATGTATGTGGCCGATTTTATACAAGGTGTATACTCTCTCAAAGTTTTCCAAGAGTTTGTGGTGTTTGTGATTCCATTCGAGGCATTCACACTATTGGTGCTTGGCCCTCAAACTCCTTAGAACCAAACTCAACAAAAGGTATGTAATCTCTTCTAACATAGATCCAAGGTTTATTAGGGTTGCATGCACACTTAGGAAGTGTTAGATTGCTCAAAACCCAACAGTGGTATCAGAGCCTAGGCTTGCTTGTTTGATACTTGATGCAAAATAGTGAAAAAAGTCGAAATCGTTATTGTCTGCATGGTGGACTCGCCGAGTCCATTGGGGGGACTCGACGAGTCCAAGGCAAACTTCAACCTACTCGACGAGTCAGTTCATGCACTCGACGAGTAGGATCGAGAGAGTGCAGTTTTTCGACTTTTGCTGCTGGAAATGGACTAGAAACATTACCCTAAACTGTTTTGGTGTTATAAAACTTATTTTAGTTGGTGTAATGGTTGTTCTAATCCATTTACAATAGCATATATCAAAATTCCATGATTTTAAGTGTTCATATAATTCTTGAATTTTTGATGATCATGTTCACGTTCTTATGAATTTAGAAAATGATAGGAATTATTTGTTGAATTGTTTAGGATTAATTCTTTATCATTTATGTGTTTTAATGGAGTTCATAATTTGTCTTCAAGTTATGGATTACCAAAGGTCACTTTTATTTAACACACACTTAAAACACATAAGTTACATGAAAATGAAGAGTTTTGCAAAGTTACAAAACTTGCCCTCAAGTTTTGGAATTTGTAAAGTTTCACACACTTTAATAAACTTTAATTCCAACACTTAGAGTTTTAATAGTTAAAATTCATCCCTTATACTATTTATAACATTAATGGTTAATTATTATATATGTATAAGAATAATTCGTTTTACCGTTAGTAGGCCTCATTCACGAAGCCGATCTATAAGGTGGGTATAAGGTTGTTGCCTATAAAATGGCGACTTAATGGGTGTATACTCTCACCCACCGCTTGCTTGATCGGTGGAGGGTCGTTAGCCGAACGGGTAGAACAATGACTTTAAATCCTCACTAAAAGTATAATGAATATTATAAAATAACTAAACTCTTTTAATTCCCAATCTTAGTTATTTTAGGAAAATGTGAACATGGTGCTAGTCCATGGAATTCACACTTTGTACCTTACCAAGTCGTTGGTGGAGCGTGTGTGGTTAACCGACACACTAACTAGGACTAGTAAGGATCACGAAGGGTGACTTAATGTTTGTCATAGATCAATGGGGAGTGTGTGGTTAACCGGCACATTGATTAGGTGATAATATTAAGAGTACCAAGTGAATTAGCATGGTTATTCACACCTTGTTTTGTGATCCTCGGCATCCCAGTCACAAAACTTGAAGGGAACAATCGAGATTGAAACATGCCATTGAAAAGTTCAATGAATCTCAAAAGAATCTAGGAATTTCAAATCCAATTAAACCTAATAAATCATTTCGTTTTCATGGTGGAAATTGGTGAATCGTCATTCACCTACCTTTCAAATATATTATTACTTAGATTACGGCATCCCTCTTCTAAGTGTAATATATTGTGATTGGATCCTAGCCTTAATATTACATTTGGGTGTCTTATTAAGGATCCTAAATATCTAATCTAAACTTACTCTCTTCTTTCAGATGTCTTCCAACACTAATGCTTCAGGCTCTAACCCAACTGGTTCTTTCTCTCTCATGAATCTTTGTGGGAGGGTCATCTTTGATGGTTCCAACTTCATGGATTGGATTAGGAACATCAGGATGGTTACTCGTTACGAGGACAAGGAATATGTCCTCGATAAGGAGTTAAAAGAACTTGATGAGTCTATTGCTACTCCTGAGGAGATCGCTGAATTCAGGACTCATGAGAGAGATGCTACTAAGGTGGCATGTATCATGATGGCCACGATGACAGCCGAGCTCCAAAAGTCGTATGAAGATTTCTACCCTTTTGAGATGCACTAAGACCTGATGGAAAGGTACCATCAGAGTGCTCGTCAGGAGCGGTATGAAATAATCTCCTCCATAATAACTACCCGCATGAAGGACGGTGAATCCGTCACGGGCCACATGCAAAAGATGCAAAGGTATGTGGACCGTTTGCTGAAGCTGAATGTTAACATTCCTGAGGAGTTGGCAATTGACATCATTTTGCACTCCTTGCCTTCTTGTTATGATCATTTTCGAATGACATATCATATGAACAAGGAGGAAGTTACCCTCAGCAAGCTTCAAGGACTCTTGAAGACCGTGAAAACCGGTCTTAAGGGTAAAGCGGTTGTTACCTCTACTACTCCTACTCCAACATCTACCCCTGTTTTAGATATTGGGCAAGGCAAAGGAAAGAAGAGGAAGCACCCTTCGAAGGGTACCAAGGGAAAGTCTCTTGAAGGCTCCTCATCAAAGACCAAGTACGGTTCTGCTACTCCTTCTGCCATTCCCAAGGATGCTGAATGATTTTATTGCCATGAAAAGGCACACTGGAAGCAAAACTGCCCTAAGTACTTGCAGGATCTAAAGGATGGGAAAGTGAAACCCACCCATGCAGGTATTTACACTATATTGTCTAATTACTCAACATATTCTAATTCTTGGGTGCTTGATACAGGATGTGGTATTCACATATGTTCTGATTTGCAGGGCCTAAGAAGAAGTGAGGATGTGGAGCATGGGAAGATAAACTTAATCATGGGGAATAGGAAGGCTTCACCTGTTTCCAAGATTGGAGTTTATACTTTGTTGCTTAATAATGGGTTAAAATTAGATTTGAATAAATGTGTGTACTCGTCTGAAATGGCGAGGAATATTATTTCTTTTCATGCTTTGTACAAACAAGGTTTTACCTTTTCGTTTGATAATGAATGTGGTGGTATTAATGCTTTCTTTAATAATGTGTTTTATTTTAAAGCATTACCTTGTGATGGTGTGTATGAAACTGTGTCGATTGTAGACAACTTAGGAAATAATGTGTTGTATATTGATTCTTCTACTAGCCTAGATAAAGCATCATTGTGGCATTGTCGTCTTGGACATGTAAACAAGAAACGCATAGGCCAACTCCAAAAGAGTGGAGTCTTGGAATCATTTGACCTTAAATCGGATGATAGTTGTGAATCTTGTCTACTTGGAAAGATGAAAAAATTACCCTTCACTGGAACTTGTGAGAGGGGTGAAGGTTTGTTGCTAATACATACTGATGTATGTGGGCCATTCAAAACCTCCATAAGGGATGCTAATCGGTATTATGTGACTTTTATTGATGATTTTAGTAGATATGGGTATGTATATTTAATCAAACATAAGTCAGAAACCTTTGAAAGGTTTAAGGAATTCAAACAGGAAGTAGAAAATCAATTGGGCAGGAACATTAAGATGCTTTGATCCGATCGAGGTGGTGAGTATCTTAGCACCGAGTTCCTTGACTATCTTAAGGAGTGTCGGATTGTCTCACAATTGACTCCTCCCAGGACACCACAGCTGAATGGTGTAGCTGAGAGGCGTAATCGAACTTTGTTGGACATGGTTCGCTCTATGATGAGTCGAGTTTCGTTACCAATCTCTTTTTCCTCGGTATGCCTTAGAGACTGCCGCCCATATCCTTAATCTAGTCCCTACAAAGAAGGTTACCAAAACACCTCATGAGATGTGGACTGGGAAGGTTCCCAATTTGGACCACATCAAAATTTGGGGTTGCGAAGCTTTTGTGAGGCGTGAAAATCATGATAAGATTGAACCCCGAAGTGAAAGGTGTATTTTCATCGGCTACCCACAGAAATCCTTTGGTTACCTCTTCTACAGACCCAGTGAGAATGTGGTCTTTGTATCACAAAGAGGGATCTTTCGCGAGAAAGAATTTATAAGCCAAGGAGACAGTGGGAGGCAGATTGATCTTGAAGAAATTCAAGAATCATTTGGTGAAGGAACCTCAAACACTAGCAATCAACCTGAGGAGGAAACTCCTGTTGATCCAGCTGACGAGTCTGTACCTCCGAGGCATTCCACACGGGTTAGGAACACACCTTCGTTTTATGGCAGGCTTGGAGTCTGCTAAATGGAAGGAGGCTATGGACAGCGAGATACAGTCCATGTATGACAATCAAGTTTGGAACTTGGTTGACAATGTACCAGGCCGTAAAACAGTCGGGTGCAAATGGATCTTCAAGAAGAAGACAGACATGGAAGGAAAAGTGCATACTTATAAGGCTCGACTGGTTGTGAAGGGTTTTACTCAAACTCAAGGTATTGATTATGATGAAACCTTCTCGCCGGTAGCAAAGATTAAGTCTATTAGGGTTATGTTAGCCATTGCAGCATTTCATGATTATGAAATATGGCAATGGATGTCAAAACCGCTTTCCTTAATGGAAAGTTGGCTGAGGATGTGTACATGAATCAGCCAGAGGGTTTTGTCAATGCAGAGTACCCTAATAGAGTATGCAAGCTTGAGAAATCCATTGGACCGCAGTAAAGAACATTCTCAAGTACCTGCGGAGGACTAAGGATTGGATCCTTACCCTTGGTGGCAGTGATGACTTGAAAGTATTAGGGTATAGTGATGCTGGTTTTCAGACTGATAGGGATAATTTCCACTCTCAGTCGGGCTGGATCTTTACCTTAAATGGAGGGGCAATTTCTTGGAAGAGTTCCAAGTAGGAGACGGTGGCTGATTCGACTTGTGAATCATAGTATATAGCAGCGAGTGAAGCAGCAAAGGAGGCGATATGGCTAAAGAACTTCATCGATGACCTTGGAGTTGTACCAACTATTGAGGAACCTATAGAGATTTTCTGTGACAACAATGGTGCGGTTATCTTAGCCAAGGAACCAAGAGATCATGGCAGATCCTGACACATTGACAGAAAATATCACTTCATAAGACACAAGATTGAAGAAGGACTCCTTGTGACAAGGAGGATATCATCGGATGAGAATCCTGCAGATCCCCTTACGAAGCGACTAACGAGGGTTAAGCATTTTCAGCATGCGAGACGCATCGGGCTGAGGGACGATATTAGTTTTACCGATTAGATAGTTTTCCTGAAACTTGTAAAATGTAATCGACGTTTGATGATGAATAAAATTTGTGATTTATTTATGAGTAAAGTGTTACTATCATTGTCAATTATTTATAATTGTTTCAGTTTTGCATGTTTTGACTTCCAGAATAATTAATTTATTCAAACCTCCACAATCGATCATACGTCGGAAGTAGGTATGAATTAAGATTGTCATGAATTGGGTTTGTAGATGCCTTAAAGGTGTTTAGACATGGCAATGGTTGCTGCAACATTCATGAGTACTCATAAGTTATGAGTATTGGTATAAACCCACGCTCACTTGTATCACTTCATGGAATTTATCTCGAGTGATCGTGAGACGATAACATCATATAAATCTTTAAACCTAGAGATATGAGTTGTTACCTATGAGTTGGTTGTGCATTGATTGCACGTAAACGCAACAGTAACTTGATGTTATAAAACGTGCCTTTGTGTACAATTCAATAAGTAGTAGAACAAGCATATCAGTCGAAGTTTATCTGTTCCTTCTAGAAATAGAAGCGATATCTGGGCCCCTCGATGATTTTGTGTTGACCCATGTACCAGGCCTGGTCAGAACTAAACCGATGTGTTCAGTGAAGTTCTTCGTCAAACAAATCGGAAAATCGAGAAACAGCTGCTAGACAATAAGCAAGACACAGTTCCATGTGTTTGTCCGGCTGATATCATGAGAACAGAGGATTGTGTGATCACTTATCTAAAATGGCGCTTCATAGTTCGACAGAGTCTTCATTGTTCGAGGGAGTTTTCGAGAGCTACGATTGCTGGTTGGTTCCTGAAGTTATAGGAAAATATAGTTATTAGACTTATCCAAGTGGGAGTCTGTTGGATAAGGTGTCTAAGTCCATAACTTATTTGGTATATACTTGACTCGACCGGCATGGTCCATTTGGGTTGCATCTCATCCAAACTATTATGGATAATTTTATGAGAGTTATACACATATGTTTATTAATATATTATGGGTTATAATATATTAATATGAAGTTACGTTATTTAATTAGTTTTAGTCTTAGATTAATTATGAATTAATTTAGAGATTAAAAGGAAGACTAATTAGATTATGGGCTATTTGTTTTATATAGTGTGGGCTAATACTCATTTGTTAATGGGCTAGGCTTATGTGGAAGTCCATGGATGATCCATGGAGCTTTTAACCCATGGATCCTTGGAAAAGTGTCACACCCCAAAACCAAGAATGGCGGAAACATTCTGGGGCGGAGGACGTCATGTGTAGTATCACAACACAGTAATTGTAAATAAGCAAACAACATCATCCATTGCATTAAATATAAACATTTTAATACAAGTGTGTTCCGTACAGTTTTAGACACCAAAAATATAATGTATATCAAAATAGTATGATGAGACTTGAATGCGCTCCATCTTCTCAAAAGCTAGCATCGGTACCTGTCTACTGATGACCTGAGAATACAAGTTATTTTGAAAGAGTTTGATCAGCATTAAGCTGGTGAGTTCATAAGTATTTTAGTGTCGTGGTTCGTTTATCAAAAACGTTTTGAACCTGTTGCAAGTATGAGTTGTAAATGTATGTAAGTGTTTGTAAATGTTTGAATCTCTCAGAAAAACCTATATTTTCTGTTTAAAGTATAAAAGTAGCCCCTTTTACCAAGGCTTAATAGTTTGTATGCTCGTTTGATGTAAAAGTGTGAAATTTCCCAAGTGTAACTATCATTTAACAAAATATAGTTTGTACATTTAAGTTTAGGTGAGGCTATCACCAAAAATGCAATGGGTAAATTCTTGTAGTACGGTAGTTTCGTTTTATATGAACTACTGTGGTACTAACTACCTTAAACCGGGTTTTTATTAAGGTATCGTGTGATAAGTTGCACCATACTATTGACTGGTAACATCGACAACGTATAGTCGAAAAATAGGTTATGATGTTTGGCACCCGTAGACCTGCCGGTCCCACTGTAGCTAACAGAAAGGTGTAGGATAGTCAATCCAGTATAGACCTATACGCAAACTCAATGCTCTCCCTCCAAGAGACTCTGGCTACAACCCGGGTCATGACAATTAAGACATGAACCCATACAGTGGATCACAATTGTTAAAGTATTCGTGTGTTTGTAATAAAATATTACTTGTTCTAGTATCGTTGTATATGTTCTCTTAGTAATGAATAATGACTCATGAATGAACTGACTCGTTGATCTAGAAATCGTAGTAGTATGATCCCGTGTTACCCCGATGGTAACTTACAAATGATGTTTTGATAAGCATGAAAATTGGAAGTACCTTTATGTCTATACACGTATATATGACATATAACTAATATTGAAACGACCCTCGGATAGTCACCCGAAATTCCACCAGACCACATCCAAATCGAGGAAAAGGAAATAGGATAGGTGGCTTTCCTAAGCCCTTTAAACATTATTTATACAACTATACGTATATAGTTATGCAAATTTATAAGTAGTAAAACAAAGGTTACAATAAAGCATTTGATAAGTAAAAGAGTTTGTAAAACATTTTGAAGTAAAACCGTTTGAATAGTGATAAAATCATTGGTTTCTTAGTTATTAATCACATGTGATTAACGCCGTCACATGTGACCGAAACAATAACTATAAGTGTTTAACTTGTATTCCCCCCCATAAAGCATTTAAAAGTATTTAGAATAATTAAAACAGTTGATTAAGGGGTATGAAACTCACTTGGAAATTCGAAGATAGCGAGCTCGAAAACCGAGCAGAGTTTCGTCTCGCAAAACGGATTTTTCTCGGGATTCTCGGGAATCTCGGGAGTAAAATCGACCCTCGGGACTTGAGCAAAAAGACCAGAGCTTCGGGTTTGAACGGGCACGGAAATCGAGGCAAGATCGGGAGAGAAAGAGAGGAAATGAACAACATTTTCGGAAAAGCTCGCATCCCTTTTATAGGGTTGCTGAACCGCCTCCGAACGCAGGGCGTACGGGCGTACGCAGCGCGTACCCGTACGTCATCGCTTACGCACTTCGGACTGGACGGGTCGGATGGGACGGGTTCCTGGGTTCGCGGGTCGGATGGGACGGGTCGGTAGCTTCGCATAGGGCGACGTGGTCGATCCGAGACCCTTCATTCGAGTACGCGGGGCGTTCGAGCGTACGCGGCGCGTACCTCGGCCCAAGGCTGACTCCTCCCTCGGATAATACCGAACTTTTAATAAAATTTATATTTAAATTATTTATCAAACTTCAAAAATTCATATCTCTTTCATACGAACTCCGTTTTCGACGTTCTTTATATCCCCGCGAAGGTGAGACTACGATCTACAACTTTCGTTTAGATTCCGTTGGCAAATTCCGAAATTATTTTTATTATTGTTTTTATTATTTAATATCAATCCATCGTGTTTAAGGAATTTCTTTGAAAACTCATAACTTCGCTATCTGAAGTCGGATTTGGGCGATCTTTTTACGTACGTTCCTGGTTCAAAGACATTAAATCATAGAAAGAATTTAAGTAGAACTTATTTATACATTTTATTACTCATAAGTGGTTACAATACTTGACCTATTAGGTCATTACAAAGAGTTGAAATATCGGGTTGTCACATCATCCCCCCGTTAGAGGGAATTTCGTCCCGAAATTCTAAGTAAGAGAACACTCGTGGACTAGGGAAACAGATGTGGGTACTTGCGTTGCATCTGATCTTCGCGTTCCCATGTGAATTCAGGTCCCCGCTTAGCGTTCCAGCGAACCTTCACGATGGGTATGCGACTTTGCTTTGTTCTCTTGACCTCACGGTCCATGATTTCCACTGGTTCCTCCACAAAATTGAGGCTCTCGTTGATCACGATTTCGTCGAGTGGAATTACGAGAGTCTCGTCGGATATACACTTTTTCAAGTTAGATACATGGAATGTAGAATGTACGTTACGAAGTACGCCTGGTAGATCGAGTTTGTAAGCTACAGGGCCGACTCTTGCAAGAATCTCGAAAGGCCCTATGTACCTTGGATTTAGCTTCCCACGCTTGCCGAAGCGTATCAAGCCCTTCCAGGGTGAGACCTTGAGAAGGACTCGGTCCCCCACCTGAAATTCCAAAGGTTTCCTTCGTTTATCTGCGTAGCTCTTCTGTCGGTCTCTAGAGGCTTTCAATCGTTCACGGATTTGAACGATTTTCTCTGTCGTTTCCCGGATGATTTCCGGACCGGTAAGAGTAACGTCGGAAGCTTGCCCCTTTGCTAGTTGGGTATCACCAACCTCAGCCCAGCACAGAGGGGATCTGCACCTTCGGCCGTAAAGGGCTTCAAACGGAGCAGCCTTGATGCTCGTGTGATAACTGTTATTATAGGAAAACTCGACAAGGGGTAAATGAGTATCCCATGCCTTCCCAAAGTCAATCACGCAGGCTCGCAACATATCTTCCAGAGTTTGGATGGTTCTCTCACTCTGTCCGTCGGTCTGAGGATGGTAGGCTGTACTCATGTCTTGCCTTGTTCCCAGGGAATGTTGTAGTGATTGCCAAAATCTTGAGGTAAACCTACTATCTCTATCGGAGATAATAGATATAGGCACACCATGTAGCCGTACGATTTCCCTAATGTATGTCCTGGTCAGCTTCTCCATCTTGTCGGTTTCTTTGATAGGTAGGAAGTGTGCAGACTTGGTCAATCTATCGACGATGACCCATATGGTGTCAAGTCCACCCGTTGTCTTGGGCAACTTGGTTATGAAATCCATAGTGATCCGCTCCCACTTCCATTCCGGGATCTCGGGTTGTTGCAATAAACTAGAGGGTTTCTGATACTCGACCTTAACCTTTGCGCAAGTAAGGCATTTACTCACGAAGGTAGCAATCTCTGCTTTCATATTAGGCCACCAGTATAGCTTTTTAAGATCCAGATACATCTTATCTGAACCTGGGTGGACGGAATATCGAGTGTTGTGCGCCTCGGTCGTGACCAAGTCTCGGAAACCACCGTGTTTCGGTGTCCAGATCCGATCCATGAAATATAAGGTTCCGTCACCCTTGGCTTCTAGATTCTTGTCCATTCCTCTGAGGGATTCACTCGTCACATTTTCAGGTTTCATGGCTTCGAGTTGGGCCGTCTGAATTTGTTTAGACAAGTGTAAATGGATGGTTATTGACAATGACTTGATTTTTCGACCAGAATACTCCTTCCGACTCAGGGCGTCTGCTACTACGTTGGCTTTACCCGGATGATAACGAATATCGCATTCGTAATCACTGAGTAGCTCGACCCACCTTCGTTGTCTCATATTGAGCTCCTTTTGATCGAAAATGTGTTGTAAACTCTTGTGGTCGGTAAAGATAGTGCTCTTCGTTCCATATAAGTAATGTCTCCAAATCTTCAGAGCAAACACCACTGCTCCTAGTTCAAGGTCATGGGTCGTGTAGTTAACCTCGTGTGTCTTCAACTGTCTCGAGGCATAGGCGATGACCTTACCTCGCTGCATCAGGACACATCCGAGCCCTTGATTCGATGCATCGCAATAGACTACGAAGTCTTCTATTCCTTCGGGCAGGGATAGTATTGGTGCGGTGCATAAGGCTCGTTTGAGTGTTTGGAACGCTTCTTCTTGTTTCTCTTCCCAGTCAAAGGTCATGCCTTTCTGGGTCAGGGTTGTAAGAGGTTTCGCTATTCGGGAGAAGTTTTGAATGAATCTACGGTAGTAGCCAGCAAGACCTAGAAATTGATGAATTTCTGTCGGTGTCTTAGGTGCTGACCAGTTCTCAATAGCTCTAATTTTGGATGGGTCTACGTGGATTCCTTTTTCGCTCACCACGTGTCCTAAGAATTCGACCCTCCGAATCCAAAATTCACATTTCGAAAACTTCGCATACAGCTTCTCCTTTCGTAACGTCTCTAAAACTTGTCACAGGTGATCACCATGCTCTTTCTTACTTCTTGAGTAGATCAGGATGTCGTCAATGAAAACGATGACGAACTGATCCAAATAAGGTCGGCATACTCTATTCATCAGATCCATGAAGACTGCTGGTGCATTGGTCAATCCGAATGGCATCACCACGAACTCGTAGTGTCCGTAACGGGTTCGGAAGGCTGTCTTTGGAACATCCTCCTCTAGTACTCGTAATTGGTGATATCCGGACCTCAGATCAATCTTGGAAAAATAGTTCGCCCCTTGCAGTTGGTCGAATAGGTCGTCTATGCGAGGCAGCGGGTAACGATTCTTGACCGTCAGTTTTTTGAGTTCTCTGTAGTCAATACACATGCGGAATGATCCGTCTTTCTTCTTAACGAACAAGACCAGTGCTCCCCAAGGTGAGAAACTTGGTCTTATAAAGCCTTTGCTGAGCAGTTCGTTAAGTTGACCAGAGAGTTCCTGCATCTCAGCTGGTGCTAAACAGGAGGGCGACTTGGCTACTGGAGTGGCTCCTGGGACCAAGTCGATTCTGAACTCGACCTGTCGTTGCGGAGGTAACCCGGGTAGTTCTTCTGGAAAAATGTCGGGAAAGTCGCTCACTACCGGGATGTTCTTTAGTTCTTTCGTTTCAAGGCTTGTGTCGACGACGTGAGCAAGGAATGCATGGTATTCTTTGCGCAGATATTTCTGTGCTTGAATACTTGATATAATGCGAAGGCTCGTACCAGGTTTGTCACCGTAGACTATAAGAGTTTCATTTGACGGGAGGTTTCGACGGACTGCTTTCTCATAGCACATGATGTCGGCGCGATGAAGGCTTAACCAATCCATGCCAATGATAACGTCGAAACTTTTTATTGAGACTGGCATGAGGTCGATTGGGAATGAATGGTTATCTAACGTTAGGGTACAACCTAGGTATATGCTACTCGTACTTTCGGTTTTTCCATTAGCCATTTCCACCGTGAATAGTTCTTTGAGTGCGTGTGGTGGTTGAGCAAGCATGCGAGTAAATTTATGGTTTACGAAGCTTCGCTCCGCTCCACTATCGAATAGAATGCATGCATAGGAGTCATCGAGGAGGAACGTACCAGTCACTACTGTCGGGTCAGCTACTGCCTCTCCGTGGCCTTTCGCTAGTACCCTCCCTGTTCCGCCAGCATTTTTCGTCTTGGGGCAGTCCCTTTTATAGTGGCCTGTTTCGCCACATCCATAGCATGTCGGGCTCGCGCCAGAGCCGGGGACTTGGGCGCCTGAGATTTACAGAAACGGACTGTGTGTCCTCTCCTGTGGTAGTTAGAGCACTGCATTTCCTGGCAGGGGCCATTGTGGTGGTAGTTGCATTTGTTGCACTTGGGCGATCTTCCAGCATACCCACCCACCGGAGTAGTTGTAGCAGCAGGGGTTATTGCGGCATGTATCGCCACAATTTGCTGCTTCCTGGTCGCATGTTGTTTCTTCTTTTCATCCAAGTATTTCCGTTTCGTATCAGCGGGTTTGGAGAGTTCCGGGATGGCTAAGGTGGTTGTGATTTCAGGGGTTTTGACTCCATGGTCAATGAGTCGTTGTGCCAACCGTTTGGCACTGTCGAAGGTAGCGGGGTTTGATGCTAGGACATTCCCCTGATAAGGAGGTACAAGTCCCCATATGTACCTTTCGATCTTTTTCCCCTCAATGGGAACCATATTGGGGCAGAGGGCCACCAGTTCGCTGAATCTGGTGGTGTAAGCAACAATATTGGTGCCCTTCATGGTCAGGCTCCACAGTTCCTGCTCTAGTTTCTGGATCTCGCCCCTCGGGCAATATTCCTCAATCATGAGGTCTTTCATCGTTTCCCAGCCTATGTCGTTGGCTACGACAAGAGTTAGAGATTTAACGTGGCCGTTCCACCACGTTAGGGCTTTTCCTTCAAAAGTGCATGCGGTGTATTTCACTTTGCTCGCAGCAGGGCATGAACATATTTCGAAGACCGCTTCAGTCTTCTCGAACCATTGCGAGAGAGCAATGACTCCGCCGGTCCCATGAAAGGACTTCGGCTTGCAGTTGGTGAAATCCTTGTAAGAGCACTCTCTCGAGCGCACAGGGGTTTCCACTGGAATTGATTCCACCGGGGTTCCACCTCTGCTGGCATCAGAAGAGTGATACTGAGCCATGGCAGTTGCCACTGCTGCAGCTACGGCAGCATTTAGGGCTGCAGTATCGATGACCGGAGGCGGTGGAGGTGGTGGTGCAGGATTATTCCTGGGAGATTTGCGAGGAGGCATCCTTCAGCTATAAGTTTATAAAGGTAAGAAAATGGTAAGAATCAATTTGTAAGCAACGTGAGAGTGATACATGGACTAAATAACCATATCCCAACAGTTGTATGAGTGTTTGAAATCACAACAAAAAATGTTAGTAGGAAAACACAAATGTATAGATTTTTCCCACAATTTAGATAGATTCCAATAATACTGGTATTACTGATGTAAAGAGTTTAATGAAAATTGACCTAACAGTAGGTCTTACATCATACCACATAGAAAAGTTTGACAGTTCTTAGATTCCTACTTAGAGTACTGAGAGTTAGGAATATTTTACATACAAGTGCTACTTAGAGCATATATGTTAAAGGTAAATCTTTAACCCAAAAGATAATGATGTACTAGACATCATCTAACGGCGACGAATATTCCTTATGAGGACCCTAAGGTCTCTCATTTGACTGTCCATCTCTTGAAGGTGTTGTTCATGAGCACTTTGGCGAGTTCGGAGTTCCATGACCTCAGCTTGAGAGGCAACCAGATGTTGCTGTAGGGTTCCATTGGTTCTCCGGGTCCGTTCCATGTCTTCTTCAAGACGGCGGATGCGGACTGTGTTGACACCTGAGTTGGCATCAATTTCCATGACTCGGTCGATGGCTGCTCTACCTTGCTCGACATTACGAGCTATCCTGCGGATAATGACAGGCAGGGCTCGGTCAGCAGAGCCACCATTGTTGACGTTGTGAAAGCTTCGGTCCCCAAAGTATGGTAAGGGTTGACCCTGTTCTTCACTCCAATGGTTCAAGTGGTTTGCCCATAGGGGAGTAGGATCTGGAAAAGTTGGTCGAGGGTTGTTGTTCGGGGGTTGACCTACGAGTGGTAGGTTGTTGACTTCAGGCTCAGAGTCTGATCTATCTGAGAAGCCTTCAGCTTGATGATCATCCAACGGAATTTGGTGTTCATCGTCAGACTCTGCTTCGAGCCTTCCTATGTTGCCTTCATTTGGAAAGTACGGGTTGTCGTGATGGAATCCAGCCATTTAAATCTACGTGAGAAGAGAGGTATAAAGATATAGTATGTATGTAGTTAATAGCACAAAATACGCCTATAGTATTTTAAGTTTAAGTTCTACCGATCTTTTTGTGGCATTTGTTGGTAAGTTTTTAGACTTGTTAACACATCACAACTATTCTAGGGCATATGCTAATCACTCCTCGGACCAGCATAGTTGATCAGTCTATGCCATTCCCAGGACTGACCATACATCCCCTAGCTTACCTGTGATATTTAACAATCGTAATACTTTTGTTTTTGTCGTTGTGACACCGGTTTTAGCATGAATGCAGACTAGTATACATAATTAACTATTTAAAGTATAAACTCCTGGTCAGAGTGTTTTAATCCCAAATGGGTTTATAGTTTAGTATATCTTTTATGGGTTGATGTACTTGCTTCACTATAACCAATGCTCTGATACCAATCTGTCACACCCCAAAACCAAGAATGGCGGAAACATTCTGGGGCGGAGGACGTCATGTGTAGTATCACAACACAGTAATTGTAAATAAGCAAACAACATCATCCATTGCATTAAATATAAACATTTTAATACAAGTGTGTTCCGTACAGTTTTAGACACCAAAAATATAATGTATATCAAAATAGTATGATGAGACTTGAATGCGCTCCATCTTCTCAAAAGCTAGCATCGGTACCTGTCTACTGATGACCTGAGAATACAAGTTATTTTGAAAGAGTTTGATCAGCATTAAGCTGGTGAGTTCATAAGTATTTTAGTGTCGTGGTTCGTTTATCAAAAACGTTTTGAACCTGTTGCAAGTATGAGTTGTAAATGTATGTAAGTGTTTGTAAATGTTTGAATCTCTCAGAAAAACCTATATTTTCTGTTTAAAGTATAAAAGTAGCCCCTTTTACCAAGGCTTAATAGTTTGTATGCTCGTTTGATGTAAAAGTGTGAAATTTCCCAAGTGTAACTATCATTTAACAAAATATAGTTTGTACATTTAAGTTTAGGTGAGGCTATCACCAAAAATGCAATGGGTAAATTCTTGTAGTACGGTAGTTTCGTTTTATATGAACTACTGTGGTACTAACTACCTTAAACCGGGTTTTTATTAAGGTATCGTGTGATAAGTTGCACCATACTATTGACTGGTAACATCGACAACGTATAGTCGAAAAATAGGTTATGATGTTTGGCACCCGTAGACCTGCCGGTCCCACTGTAGCTAACAGAAAGGTGTAGGATAGTCAATCCAGTATAGACCTATACGCAAACTCAATGCTCTCCCTCCAAGAGACTCTGGCTACAACCCGGGTCATGACAATTAAGACATGAACCCATACAGTGGATCACAATTGTTAAAGTATTCGTGTGTTTGTAATAAAATATTACTTGTTCTAGTATCGTTGTATATGTTCTCTTAGTAATGAATAATGACTCATGAATGAACTGACTCGTTGATCTAGAAATCGTAGTAGTATGATCCCGTGTTACCCCGATGGTAACTTACAAATGATGTTTTGATAAGCATGAAAATTGGAAGTACCTTTATGTCTATACACGTATATATGACATATAACTAATATTGAAACGACCCTCGGATAGTCACCCGAAATTCCACCAGACCACATCCAAATCGAGGAAAAGGAAATAGGATAGGTGGCTTTCCTAAGCCCTTTAAACATTATTTATACAACTATACGTATATAGTTATGCAAATTTATAAGTAGTAAAACAAAGGTTACAATAAAGCATTTGATAAGTAAAAGAGTTTGTAAAACATTTTGAAGTAAAACCGTTTGAATAGTGATAAAATCATTGGTTTCTTAGTTATTAATCACATGTGATTAACGCCGTCACATGTGACCGAAACAATAACTATAAGTGTTTAACTTGTATTCCCCCCCATAAAGCATTTAAAAGTATTTAGAATAATTAAAACAGTTGATTAAGGGGTATGAAACTCACTTGGAAATTCGAAGATAGCGAGCTCGAAAACCGAGCAGAGTTTCGTCTCGCAAAACGGATTTTTCTCGGGATTCTCGGGAATCTCGGGAGTAAAATCGACCCTCGGGACTTGAGCAAAAAGACCAGAGCTTCGGGTTTGAACGGGCACGGAAATCGAGGCAAGATCGGGAGAGAAAGAGAGGAAATGAACAACATTTTCGGAAAAGCTCGCATCCCTTTTATAGGGTTGCTGAACCGCCTCCGAACGCAGGGCGTACGGGCGTACGCAGCGCGTACCCGTACGTCATCGCTTACGCACTTCGGACTGGACGGGTCGGATGGGACGGGTTCCTGGGTTCGCGGGTCGGATGGGACGGGTCGGTAGCTTCGCATAGGGCGACGTGGTCGATCCGAGACCCTTCATTCGAGTACGCGGGGCGTTCGAGCGTACGCGGCGCGTACCTCGGCCCAAGGCTGACTCCTCCCTCGGATAATACCGAACTTTTAATAAAATTTATATTTAAATTATTTATCAAACTTCAAAAATTCATATCTCTTTCATACGAACTCCGTTTTCGACGTTCTTTATATCCCCGCGAAGGTGAGACTACGATCTACAACTTTCGTTTAGATTCCGTTGGCAAATTCCGAAATTATTTTTATTATTTAATATCAATCCATCGTGTTTAAGGAATTTCTTTGAAAACTCATAACTTCGCTATCTGAAGTCGGATTTGGGCGATCTTTTTACGTACGTTCCTGGTTCAAAGACATTAAATCATAGAAAGAATTTAAGTAGAACTTATTTATACATTTTATTACTCATAAGTGGTTACAATACTTGACCTATTAGGTCATTACAAAGAGTTGAAATATCGGGTTGTCACAAAAAGGAAAAGACATGGGTTATTAGGGTTTCACCCTAACTATGCACACTATATAAGCATGCTTATGGAGCATGAAATGGAGCCTAAGAGAAAACTAGTGAACTAGTGTGTGTGTACATGTGTGTGGCCGATTTTATACAAGGTGTATACTCTCTCAAAGTTTTCCAAGAGTTTGTGGTGTTTGTGATTCCATTTGAGGCATTCACACTATTGGTGCTTGGCCCTCAAACTCCTTAGAACCAAACTCAACAAAAGGTATGTAATCTCTTCTAACTCTTTTATGTTGAAATGTTCCCCATGCCATGTTAGATAGGTTATAAACCTTGGAAAATTATTATTTTGCATGTATTTAGACAAACATAGATCCAAGGTTTATTAGGGTTGCATGCACACTTAGAAAGTGTTAGATTGCTCAAAACCCAACACATGCATGGCTCTATGAGCTCCAAAAGGAAATTCCAAGCTCTTTATGTGGTCATACACTCAATAAGGACCTTAATCACTTCAACCACAAAGACGTTACACTTGTAAGATGTCCATAAGGTCTAGATCTGAAGTCCTTTTGGATCATAGAGCACAAATACATGGAGTTTGGTGTTTTAAGGCTTGAAAACCACCAATTACGGACAAAAGGGGGATCTAATGAAATAGTGATCAAGGTAGGGACTTTTCTACCTGAACGGAAGCCTCTTGTAGGGTAGATGTCGGATCTACTTCCCCTCCTTGCACTCTTCCACCTCCTTCTTCTTCTCTTAAGCTTCAAACTTCCTTCACAAGGCCACAATCAATCACAAGGACAAAAAGGGGCTTAAGTTTCGCTCTATAGCTCTTCTGGAAGTGTTAGGGACAAGGGAGGCCGAGTTAGAGTGTTTAAATAGGGTGAAAACACCCAGGTTAGGGTTTTTGCCCAAACAGGTCCTACTCGCCGAGTTCGAGAACTAACTCGCCGAGTGCAAAGCTTAGACCCCGTGTCTCATCCAGCTTTTACTCGGCGAGTTGGTCCTTCAACTTGCCGAGTCCAAGGCAAAAAGCATTATTTATGAAATATTAGTTACAAGGAATACGTACCACGAACCAGGTGCTACAAATCTCGCCCACTTATTTTAGACTTCGTTTTCGAAGTCGGCTGCTCGATCGTTAAACAGCTCGGGGTAGTGCTCGATCATCTCTTCCACCAGCTCCCTAGTCCACTCCAATCCCTTCCGGTGCTACCATTGCACCTTCACGAGTTCCACCCTCTTGTTCCTTAGGTCCTTCGACTTCCTGTCGAGAATTGTCATAGGCCGTTCGATGTAATTCAGGCTGTCATCGACCTGAATGTCATCCAAAGGACCACTACCGAGTCGTCCACCAAACACTTCCGCAACTGAGAGACATGGAAAGTGTTGTGGATCTGGATGAGTTCGGCTGGCAGATCCAACCTATATGCCACCTTGCCCACCCGGGCTATAATCCTAAATGGCTCGATGTACCTTGGGCCCAACTTGCCTCGTTTTCTGAATCAGATGACGCCTTTCCATGGCGAAACCTTCAGAAGAACCATATTCCCGACTTGGAATTCCATGTCTAAATGGCGCTTTTCAGCATAACGTTTCTGCCGACTCTATGCAGTCTGAAGCCTGCTCCGAACTTGTTGAATGTTCTCGGTCGTCTTGAGCACCACTTCGGTGCTCCCCATGACCCTTTGGCCAACCTCACCCCAACATATCGGGGTCCAACACCTCCTTCCGTATAACATCTCGAAGGAAGGTCGATCAATACTCGTGTGGTAGTTGTTATACGAGAACTCAACTAGAGGAAGATAGGTATCCTAGCTACTGCCGAAGTCTAGCACGCATGCCCGCAACATATCCTCAAGAGTCTGGATGGTCCGCTCACTCTATCCATCTGTCTGCGGGTGAAAGGTGGTGCTAAAATGTAGACGAGTGCCCAACTCATCATGGAAATTCTTCCAAAACCTAGAAGTAAACCGTACATCTCTGTCTGAAATCACAGAAATGGGCACTCCGTGCCGCGCCACCACCTCTCGGATGTAGATATCGGCCAACTTCTCTGCCGAGATACTCTCCTGGATCAGTATGAAGTGGGCGTGCTTGGTTAATCGATCCACAATGACCCATATAGAATGTACTCCCCGTGCGGTCCTGGGTAGCTTGGTGATAAAATCCATCGTGATGTCTTCCCATTTCCATAGTGGAATATCCAACGGCTGCATCTTGCCTTGTGGTCTCTAATGCCCAGCCTTGACCTTCCTGCAGGTCAAGCACTGCTCAACGTACCAAGCTACATCCCGCTTCATGCACAGCCACCTATAGTCTAGATGAAGATCCCTATACATCTTCGTCGCCCCGGGATGAATGGAGAGCCGAGATTTGTGCGCCTCCTCCATTAGAACCTGATGCACACCTCCATGATAAGGGACCCACACCCTACGGTGAAGACTCAATAAACCTCGACTATCATAGTCGAAGGGGGAAACCTATTCCACAATCCGCTCACTCTTCCGATGTTCCTCCTTCACAGCCTCCCGCTGAGCCTCCCGAATCCGCTCCAATAGCGGAGTCACTACTTTCATCCTTAGGCAGATATCTTGGATCGGCGGTGCCTTACGGCTAAGTGCGTCAGCCACCACATTGGCTTTCCCCAGATGGTAAAGGATCTCACAGTCATAATCCTTCACCACATCGAGCCACCAACGTTGTCTCATGTTCAAATTCGACTGATCCATAAGGTACCTCAAGCTCTTCTGGTTCGTGTAAATCGTACAGCCAACCCCATAGACGTAATGATACCAAATCTTGAGGGCGAACACCACAACCCACAGCTCGAAATCATGCGTTAGGTAATTCACCTCGTGTGGCTTCAGCTGCCTCGACGCATAAGCAATAGCGTGCCCTCTCTGTATCAACACTGCGCCCAAACCTGAGATGGATGCATCGCAGTACGCAACAAAATGCTCTATGCCCTCTGGCAGGGCTAAGATTGGCGCCTCGCACAATCTCTGTCTCAATGTCCTGAACGTGGCATGCTGCTCGGGCCCCCAATGAAAAACCACGACTTTCCTCGTTAGCCTAGTCAGGGGTACGACTATCTTGGAGAAGTCCTGAATGAATCTCCAATAATAGCCCGCTAATCCCAGGAAACTCTGAATCTCAGATGGAGACATCGAAACCTCCCATCTCATCACAGCCTCCACCTTGGCCGAGTCTACCGAAATCCCGTTTTGGTTGACAAGGTGCCCAAGAAACTGCACCTCGCGCAACTAAAACTCACATTTGGAGAACTTGGCATACAAGCTCTCCCTCCTCAAAGTCTCCAGCACCTCCCGCAGGTGCTCCTCGTGCTCCTGCTGCGTCTTGGAATAAACCAAGATATCATCAATAAACACTATCACAGACCAGTCTAACATTGGTCTACACACGCGATTCATGAGGTCCATGAATGTGGCATGATCATTGGTGAGCCCGAAGGGCATCACCACAAACTCGTAGTGGCTATAGTGCGTCCGAAACACGGTTTTCTACACATCCTCCTCTCTGAACCTCATCTAATGATATCCTGAACACAGATCAATCTTGGAGAACCAAGATGCTCCCTGTAGCTGGTAAAAAAGGTCATCAATCCTCGGGAGTGGGTAACGATTCTTCACTGTTACCTTGTTCAGCTCCTGGTAATGTATACACATCCGGTGCGACTTGTCCCTCTTTTTCACAAACAGAATCAGGGCTCTCCAAGGAGAACTACTTGGTCTAATGAATCCCTTGACTAACAGCTCCTGCAACTGTGAAGACAACTCCTGCATCTCAGGAGGATCCAACCGATACAGTGCCTTGGCTATCGGAGCCACACTAGGGACTCGGTCGATCCTGAACTCCACCATCCTCTCCGGAGGTATCCCAGGCAACTCCTCGGGGAATACATCTACAAACTCTCGAACCATGGGCACGTCGCCCACTATCGCCTTAACCGCCTCCTAGGAGTCTATGACATGAGCGACATATCCTGTGCAACCCTGCTGAAGGTAACGCCTTGCCCTCACCGCCGAGCATAAGGCTAGCCCTCGCTGTAGTCTCTTACCCTGAATCACCAACTCTCCCCCACTTGGGGCTCTGACTCGCACTAGCTGCTGCGCGCAGTCTATCACTGCCCCGTTGGGGTTCATCCAATCCATACCAATAATGACCGGTCATCCAGATACCGCTCCTCAAACAATCTCAATACACAATCCCGGAAAACCTTTGATGCTCGAACAGACCGGTCGTCCGCAATCTCCACCTCTAAAGGGCAATCCAACCTGCCCGAAGATTCAGGAAACTTCTTGCTAAGCGCAAGAGAAACAAATGATTGGGTAGCCCCCGAATTGAACAACACCTTAACTGGGATACCATTAAGATAAGGAATCATACCCATCACCACATCGAGTGTGGCGCGTGCCTCCTCTGTAGTCAGTTGAAAGGCCTGACTCCTCACCACTGGAGCCTCCGACTTGCCCTGCAGGCCATCTGTGATCCGCAGGGTCGCTGGAGCTGGCGCCTTCACTGGCGCTGATGCTGCTGTCAGTTGGGGGCAATTGGCCTTCTTGTGGTCCCTCTGGTTGCAGTGGAAAAACAATAACTCAAGCATCAAGAAGACAGGTGCAGGGGCGGTACAATCCCTTCTAGAATGCCCTAACTTTCCGCACTTATAGCAGCTTGACGATCCCAACTTGCACGCTCCCTCATGCATCTTTCCGCATTTCCTGCAGTGGCCTCGCCCCTGTTGGTCTTTCGGCCCCGCATCTGGTCCCTTGGGCTTCTTCCCCGAAGCCCCCGCAACATGCCCCTCCTCTGCCTTCCTCTTCTGGGGTGCTCCAGATCTATCTCCCTCTCCCTTTCCCTGGCGATCATAGAGTCCAGGATAGGCAAAGCTGAAAAACTGACATGCTCCGGAATATCGGCTCGTAGCATGTCATGATAATGGGTCCTCCTCATGTCCTCATCACCCGCGTACTGGGGCTCCAAGAATGCCCTCTCCCAGAACATAGCGATGATCTCCGCCACATTCTCCATTGTCTGCCTTATATCTAAGAACTCCATGGACAGCTGCTGAAGCTCGACAAGCGGTGCAAACTCTGCCCTGAATCTGGTCACAAAGTCCGACCAGGTCATATCCTCGATAGCAAAGGCTCGCAATGAGTCACTGATGGACTCCCACCAATCTCTATCTCGGTCTTATAAACATCCTGCTACAAACCACACCTTTGACCCCTTAGGGCAAAAGCTAGTCAACTATCCAGACTCGATGTCTGCAATCCACCGCCTGGCAGCTTTAGGGTCCTTCGCCCTGTGAAAATCCGGTGCACCACTGCCCCTAAAGTCCTTAGAGGACAGTGTGCGAGATCCTGACTATCCAGATGCCATATCGCTCCTGAATGCCCTGAGGTGATCCTCCATCAACTCAACTATCCCTTCCTTGATCGACCCGAAGATAATAGGAGTCAACTCAAGGATGCCCGTAGTGATCTTTGATGCGATGAACTCGCGTAGCCTCTCATCCACTGGCTCGGAACCTGATCCCGAACTCGATCCCTCTCCTGAACTGCCAACTGATGGCCTCGATCGTAGTACCACCATTCTGTAATATATAAACAACAACTGTTAGCGATACTGATACCTCTTGAGGAACCTCATCCACTAGAAGTTCCCTAGTCTTATCTCGGCATTCCTCGGTTGGGGTATAGATCCTCTACTTTCAGTAGTACGGCCCATACTACCTTCCACATCTATTTGTACCTTCTTCAAGGACTGCCTTGACTCCACCAGATCCCTTTTTACCACTACTGATCACTACTATCTTTATCCTAGGCTTACCCTAGGAAAATCTCTGATTCCACTTAAAACAATCCTCAACTACTAAAGGCCTCCTTGTAATGCCAATTAGCCATCACCTGAATACCATCACATGTGACGAGGCTCAGATAATCCTTCGAGTAAAAGACTCATCCCTACAATGGTTGGACTCAAACAAGAGCTACGCAACAGGGCCAAATCAACCACTCTGAGATTATCCAACCCTGATCCCATGTGATGTAACGTATTCACCTAATGGCTAACTCCCATCACTTGGAGTCCCACAAAGCACAAAGCAATCAACATTCAGATACAGGAACTACTAAAAAAAATCTATTCTCGTAACGAGAAAGTGCACTAGCATACAATGCTGAACTCATACTATCATGCATAACCTAAACATGCTATTCTACTGCTGTCTACTCAATTTCTAGCATGCAATTCTCATAAGGCTGGAACCCATAAAGCAAGCATGTAAGGCATCCTCCTAGATCCTTAGTCCTATTCTAGCATGCTGTTCTACAGAAACTGATAAACGTAGTATAACATTGTATGGGTACTTTGGGGAATACTTACTTGAGCTCGGCCAGTCGCGCACATCACACACTTCGTTCTTTCTTAAGACTCTTTACTTAATCTTTTAGAAAACTTTTTCTTTTTCGAAATTATTTAATCCCTCAGTTTGAGTTTAGACACTAAAGAAGGTGTGTCTGAATCCCTCAACCTAGGGCTCTGATACCAACTTGTAACGACCCAAATTTCACGTCCAAAAATTTTGTTTTTAAATCAATACTTTAGAAAACATTTCTAAATTACACATTGTCTGATCAAACCATTTCCTAACATACATCGTGTCTGAAAACTGAAATATGAAAACAATCAAATATCAGAGTACAAAATCCCAGAATGACTCATGGTGCAGAAAACAATGTACGTGTATGATGTGCCGCTACCACTCCAGTTCCTTCCCCTTCGATGAAGAGGTACTTGAAAACAAAATTGTAAACAGTAAGCACGAAGCTTAGTGAGTTCCCCTACTATACCACACACCATATAACCACATAACATACATATATTTTCAGGCATATCAGGGTGCCCGACCTACCCCTTCTGTCCTTTCGACCGGACACTGACTAGCATATCTGGGTGCTAGTCTCCCCTTTGGTCCTCTCGACCGGATGCTGACTAGCATATCTGGGTGCTCGTCTCCCCTTCGATCCTCTCGACCGGATGCTGACTGGCATATCTGGGTGCTGGTCTCCCCTTCGGTCCTCTCGACTGGATACTGGGGACTATTTCACCCCTACTACTACCACATAACACATATCACATAATCTATCTAGCATGGCTGGGCATGACTGCCCCTTCGGCCCACTCGACTAGTAATCTGGGGACTATCTCCCCTACTGTCACTAGTACATAGCATCATATCATTCTATCACATAAACATATCACAGGTAGTAGCAACCCTAGATGAATATCATAGAGATAATAATCTAATCATACAATTCCTACTGGTGGGCTGGCATTGTGGTCGTAGACCTACTGCTACTAGAAGGTAACTCACCTCGAAAACTAGCTGCTGAAAGTCTGCTTGCTAAGCGCCTGACTGCTGAAATGGTAATCCTCCGGCTATAAATCATAAACATAGCTTAGCCACTCATAAATACCCTTAGGTCAGATGACTTAACCACCCATGGTCCAAGGTCAACTCCTTGCTCAATGTCAACTTCCAGTTGATTGGAATCGCCGAGTCATGGCACCGACTCTCCGAGTCCTTCTCCTACTAACTCGGTCCTACTTGAAAAATCCCTCTTCCCACTCACCGAGTCACCCTTAACTCACTACTTGGGACGATAGAACCGACTTGCGATCCGACTCGCCGAGTCTAAGAACAACTCGTCGAGTCCCCACGAGTAGATCTCCTACTCGCTTCCAAATCCTCACCAGATCATGCTTTTTGAGGATTTGGGTTTCTGGGACTATTGCTACACTTTAAGTTGCTAATTCCACGTGCAGATACGAAGGGTTGGACCTTCAACACCTAAACCCCTCTTACTCAGTAACAGTTCATATGACTCACCGATTTTGAAGAACAACTCATCGAGTTCCAGACAATCTTCATAGGACTCGCCGAGTTGTTCATCCAACTCGCCGAGTCTAAGACCATTTTCATAGAACTCTCCGACTTCCAGTTTGGGACTCGCCGAGTCCGTTCGACCCACTTCCTATGTAGACCAAATCTGAGACATGCAATGCCTCCAAACCATAGATCTATGTTCCTAGAGCATGCTTATCATGTAAAGTTGCAAACTTTACGTGCATGCATGTCCCTATGAGCTCCAAAAGGTAATTCCAAGCTCTTTATGAGGTCATAAACTCAATAAGGACCTTAATCACTTCAACCACAGTTACTTTACACTTCTAAGATGTCCATAAGGTCTAGATCTGAAGTCCTTTCGGATCATAGAGCACAAACACATGGAGTTTGGTGTTTTAGGGCTTGAAGACCACCAATTATGGAGAAAAGGGGGATCTAATGAAATAGTGATCAAGGTAGGGACTTTTCTACTTGAATGGAAGCCTCTTGTAGGGTAGATGTCGAATCTACTTCCCCACCTTGCACTCTTCCACCTCTTTCTTCTTCTCTTAAGCTTCAAACTTCCTTCACAAGGCCAAAATCACTCACAAGGACAAAAAGGGCTTGGGTTTCGCTCTACAGCTCTTCTATAAGTGTTAGGGACAAGGGAGGCCGAGTTAGAGTGTTTAAATAGGGTGCAAACACCCAGGTTAGGGTTTTTGCCCAAACAGGGCCTAATCTCCGAGTCCAAAGCTTAGACCCCGTGTCTCATCCCACTTCTACTTGGCGAGTTGGTCCTTCAACTCGCCGAGTCCAAGGAAAAATGCATTATTTAAGAAATATTAGTTACAAGGAATATGTACCAGGAACCAGGTGCTACAAGGAGCATTGTCTTTTGTTGATGTTAGGAGCATTGTGTTTTGTTTATGTTAGGAGCATTGTATTTGTGGATGTTAGGAATATTATCTTTTTTTTTTAACTTTAAAATTAGACGTTGTTTTTGTAATATTTTTTTTAGACATCCCATTGTTTTAAACATTTGTTTTGTCATGAGTTATCAATCTTATATTATATATCTGACCATTCTTGTTCTATTAAATGTAGCTTGTCAGGTAATGAACGCAAGGATAGAGTCCACAATACCAACTCTTCTTCTGGCAGTGCGGGGCATAGGATTGGGGGGGGGGGTGTGTTATTCCCTAATCCTACCGATGGGCCATGTTATAGGATGCCAGTCATACCAATTAATATATCGATGGTGACGGGAGTCGTAAGCTCCAACAATCAAGGTGCCATTAATGAATAAACCGACGTGGTTGATCCTTTAGCAGACTTGGTTGGGCTTCTTCATCATCAAGCTCGAGGTGCTCGAGGGATGGGTCATATGTCCCAGCTCATAAAGAAGAATTATAGGCCCCAGCTCCCACATACGTTTTACAAGCCCCAACTTCCACAAATGGGTTATACTAATAGTTTCCAAATACAAATGTTGAGTCACAGGCCCCACAAACATTTTCAAGGACAGGTGGTCATGATGGATTTGAGGACTACTATTTTGAGGGTACAGATACACAAGCAGCCTTTTGGTCAGACCCTACACATGCCGCAGCCATTGAACAAGCTATGGAAACTGTATGGCTCTGCTTCTAGAGGTATTACGGCATTCATGACTCAAATGCGGGTGATTTTTAGGACTCTTCATTGCCCCTCATCAGTCGAAAAGGGAAAAAGTTAGTGTTTTCATATTTTAAAGCCTCAATTGTTGATGTTAAAATTCCACTTATATTGTTTTTTTCATTGTAGGTTTGGGCTAGGAAAATCCACAACACGTGTATTAGTCTCTATTGGGAGAATATGGATCATCCGTGGCCTCGGTTCAGTGATATTCCCTATGAGGCTCTTATACAAATGTTTTCACGTTTGAAGTTAATATATTAAATATTTATTATTTTATCTTATACTCATTTGTTTTTACTTTGTATTTTTAGATTATCTTTTTAATTTTTTACAAACCATGTACATGTGGCTTTGACAAGAGAATGGTGTCACAACTAGCATCTTATGACTAGAAATTTCTATCTATTGACGACTAGCTTCCTTCGTGTAACTATGTAACAGTATGTGCAGTATAAGTTAATTTCAATACAATATGAATTTATACATCCAGAATTTGGTTTCAAGTCAAAACTTTCCTATGTAAGCCCAAAATCTAATCCAATAAGCTATGTGCATTCAACTTTGGGCCTTAACCCAAACCCTCTTTGTCCAAACCCCTTAATGGGCTAAAACTCTATTATTCAGCCTAATTGACCGATAACCTCTCAACTTGTTTCCTTTGGGCCAAAAACCCACCTTTGGGCCATAATTGGGCCACAAATCTCTATCTAATACCATATAGGACCATAAGACCCTTATTGGGCGTTATTGGGCCATGAAGAATTATTTCAAGCTTCTTAGGCCGAAAACACTTACCATTTAACCTGATTGGGCTGCAAACCCATGTAAGGGTCCTCATGGGCCAAAAAACCTTATTGGGCTTAAGGAGTCTCGGTTACACATTAAATCTAAGCTCAAAGCCTTTCTTTTCTCCCATCCCAAAAAACTGATCAAACTTATAAAAAAAAGATTATCTTGGATAAGGTGGTGCCACCTCAATTTTACACATCATATACCCAATGCATTGTCTAGCATGCATCTAGGTGTGTGGGAATTGTCCAACATATATTTTTTGGATTCGTATCTAAGTCTGTAACTATATTTGCTATGTACTTGACCCGGTTGTGCATGGTCCTTTTGGGTTGCCTTCATCAGAGCAACTTGACAAGGTACTTTAAGGAGAGAGAGAGAGAGAGAGAGAGAGAGAGAGAATATTATGATTTATTAATATATTATAAGAATAATATATTAAAGGATAAATCATATTTATTTAATTAGTGTTGGTCATAAATTAATTAGGAATTAATTTGGTGACTAAAAGAGATTAATTAAATAAAGGGGCATAAACTGTAAAATGTATGATAGTTAAGTTTTGGGCTAAGGAAGCCTAATGGACTAAGGGGGAACAGAATTAAGATGGGGGATACATCATATTTTCGTCGAAGGCCTTATTCCAGAAGGTTCCTTTGGCTGCTTGGTGGCCAAGCTCTCCATTAGGGTTTAGACTGAAACCTTAGCAGCCTACAGTGTAAATATGACCCCTAGGCTATGAAAATCAGCTACGCTTGAGTCCAAGAGAACTCTAGGACCAGTTTTAGCATCTCTCACCCTCTCTCATATTGACTTCTTGCTTGTGGGGTTTGTGAACCATTAGAGGAGTTACAATTGTGCCTCTAAGCTCAAGATCAAGAACACTACAAGGATTTCAAGCTATTTGAAAGAGGTAAACACTTAGATCTGTTCTTATGATTTTGATTTTGAATTTTATATGATAGATCTAGGGTTACAAGTCTTGGATTCAATGTATGTACAATAGAGAAACCTAGCTCCAAGAATTAGGGTTGGTATGAACACATAGGATTGTTCTTATGCCTAAAACCCATCAGTGGTATCAGAGCCATGATTGGTTTCAATTGTATGTGATGCTTTAACTGTTTTGATTGCTGAAAATCATTTTTTGTGCTAACTGTTTGATGAACTCGACGAGTTCCAATGTGGGCTCGACGAGTTAAGCTGTCAGACAGAGGATATTTCGGGATTGGGTTGTAGGTTTGTCATGGGATTAATGCCTAAATCGTTTTTTGAAGATAAAATCCGAATTTTATTGTAATTGAATGATTATCCATGCCAAAACAATAGATAATTTCAAATCTTTTAATTAATTGTTTATTTATATGATAAATATGGATTACTTATTTTATTTGGTAATTATCTTGTAACTAAAATTAGATTAAGTCAAATATAGGTAATTATGAAATTAATTGTTTAATTTAGATTATTTTTTGTTTGATCCCTTTTTTTTTGAAAAGTTCAAAACTTGTCCTCAAGTTTTGAAATTTAAATTTAATGATTAAAAGTTTAATTTTGAGTTATTTAAATTTAAAACCCTTAGAGTTTTACAAGTTTAAAATTCAACCTATACTATTATATTATTACAAGATTAATATATATATATATATATATATATATATATATATATATATATATATATATATGTGTGTGTGTGTGTGTGTGTGTGTGTGTGTAAAAGATTAAAGCTAGTCTTATCGCTAGTAGGCCTCATTGTCACACCCCCGAACCAGACGGCGGAAACGTCCGGGGGCTGTCGTGACTCAATTGAATACCATAACATTGAATATATATGAAACATAACAACATTCGTCACCATTCATCATCATAGTACAACCAGTAGTGTTTACATAACATACATTGTTTAAACATTACATTCCCCAAAAATTAAGTTGTTTAATTCATACAAAAATAAACCGCAACCGTCACTGGATATGATTTCCCTTGATTCACTGGCTCCCTGAGAATACAAGTATTTTGAAAAACGTCAACATATGAAATGTTGGTGAGTTCATAAGTAGTGTTTGAAATCGAATGTTTGTATTGTTTGATAAAACCACCAGAAAATCCAATATTTTCTGAAAAGAAAAGCTTTTGAAAAGGTTTGTGAAGATCCATAGGTATGCTTGTTTGTTTCTATACTTGTAAAAAAATAAATGTTCATTGAAGTTGTATGCCTTTCGAATTTGTATGTATTGAAAACCCTAGGAAAACCCGATGTTCTCCTAGTTCCTTGAATTACTTGATGTTACACTGAAACCATTGCATAGAGTATAGTGTCAGTCCCGGGCGACGTTGGAAGGTTCTCGAGCATGATTATTTACTACAAACCCGCGTTACACAAACGCCCAGTTTGTAGTTATACTAACGACTCCGAAGGCGTCGTCAGTACTAATCACGTTATCCAATCGCCCTGACTAGGTGTAGTCCCACATCCGAAGAGAAAGAGGTCACGAAGGCCCCGGTAACTCCATTAGTCGGTTGGGGATAAAATGTACGAGGGGTCCCAGACCCGCCTCGCATGAAATGTAGACCTTACTAGCAAGACCAAAGGACCCTTGGGGACCGGTGGTATACAAGCCATTGAAAGTCCATTTACGTTGTGTCGGATCGGTAAAACCCAACACTCCGTAAAAAAAATGTCTTCGGGCCTTAAGATCAGGTCATTGGGCTAGCTAGGCTCAACGAACAAGATTTTACACTTGTGGGGCCCAAAGATGGTGCATAGACGTCTGTGCACACTCGCATGTGTATGTATAACCAAACGTTACTTGTATGAATTGTAGTGTCGTAGTGTTAGTAGTTGTAGGTTTCTATTGGCTCGAGACCGAGCCAATTCGTTTAACAACGACTTTTGGTATTGTAATGTATTGTATTCCGTTGATAGTCGTGGTGCCATCATTTGATCAAATTGGGTATATTGAACTAGCCTTGAAATATTCATGTTTTCAGCCCCTCATCATTTGTAAAATTTACATTTTCAACCCTTTATATTAAATACTTCCCGGTTTAGTCCTTAAACTATTTTTCTTGACATTTTAACACCAAAAATTATTGAAATTAATATTTTTCAACATATTTTTCATAAAAACAGTTTAAGTCCTTGAAAATGCAGTTTTCACGGTTTTAACCCCTTCTTTTCGCAATTTTTACAATTTTGGCCCAATTTGGAAAATTTTTGCAACTTTGGTCCTTTTTAAATTTAAAAAGCATTTTAAACCTTTGAAAAGGAGTTGGAACACTTATAGTCCACTGTTTTACAGAAAGTTACAGTTTTGGCCCTCCAAAACAGAAAAATTCGCATAATGGGCCTTATTGGGCCGAAAGTTACATTTTTAACCCATTAAGCTTAAAATTTATGTTTTTAGTCCCCTAAATGAGTATATTTCCAGAAATTTTATTTATGAAAACTGTTTTGGCACACTTCATCCATCAGAATCTGTGACATGTCGATTTGGGCCCTTATTTTTGCATTTTTCACATTTTAGGCCCAAAATTTGTGTTTTTAACCCAAAGAAATTATTGCTAAACTACTTAGCCAATTTTTCTTGAAGCACTTTGTGTTTAGAAATATATTTGAAGTTAAAATCATATAGCACAAGTTATATCTTGGTTTTGATGAGTTTTGAGGCTAGATCCAACATAAAAACACATAAAAGCATACATATAAGCATGGAAATCATACAAGGCATACAAACACATATAGATCTACACTTTCACTTGTATTCCCCCCCCCCCCACAAAACTCATAAAAACAGAAAATAGGGGGTATGAAGCTCACCTTGGGGTGTTGATTCGGTTTTGCAAGGAAAATGGAAGGAAAAAAAATGAAGTGTTTTTGGCCTTGGCTCCCTTTGATGAAGGTCTCGAATTTTGAGATGGTTCTAGGGTGCAAGATCACGATTTTTGCATAGATTAGGAAAGGATTTTGATAACAAAAGAATTTAAACCATAGATCCATGCATAATCTTACCTTAGATGATGATTTACTTGCAAAATCCTCTTGGAAAGTCCCTAATTTTCGAGATTTTTGGAGAGGGGAGGAAGGAGAGTTCTTGAGTGTTCTAGAGAGAATTTGAGATATTTTTGGTGTGTGTGAGAGGGGGTTCGGCCGAGAGTGGGAAGAGAGAAGAGAGGAAGTGATATTTGAAGTGATACATGCATGGAGGTATGTGATATGTGCCTAGAAATCCATTAGATAATAGTGAGGTGTCACTCACTAGTCAACTTGCTTCCTTTCCTCTTGGGCTCATGCATTGGGCCGAGAATGGGGAGAGAAGAAGGAAAAATTGGGCTCTTTTCCCCTAAGCCCAACATTAGAGGTAGTTTAGGGTATTTATTGGCCTTATAAAATAAAATTGTGATTTTTATGCTTTATTAAGCTAGGTTAGGTTAAATTATGGATCAAAACTTGTGTTTTATTTCATTCTAGGTTCTACCTAGCCCAAAATATTGCAATAAACGAATGTGGGTCCAATTAGAACCCAATTAGATTCCTAAACCCATGATAGTCCAATTTGGAAATTCATTGGTCCATTTGGATCAAATAAGGAAGTCCTAGTCCTAAATGGACTTAACAAGAACTTCTAGGGTCTCCAATTGTTTGATGACTACTTATAGTACTTGTATCTTGTATTTGATTGAAGTTTTTGATTCACATGTACTTGAATGCATAGATTACATGGCTCAAAATTTATAGTTGTGACATCATCCCCCCGTTAGAGGGAATTTCGTCCCGAAATTCTGTTTGAAAGCTAGATTTGAGAAAACTAGAATAGGTGAGGGTACTTTTGCTTCATTTGATCTTCGCGTTCCCACGTGAATTCTGGCCCACGCTTTGCGTTCCACCGTACCTTCACGATCGGGATGCGACTCTGCTTAGTACGCTTCACCTCCCTGTCCATAATCTCGATTGGTTCTTCGACGAACAGGAGATTCTCATTGATTTCGATTTCGTCAAGAGGAATGACAAGGGTTTCATCTGATAGGCACTTTTTCAGATTAGAAACATGAAACACGGGGTGTACACCGTTTAGCTCTGCGGGTAGTTGTAGTCTGTATGCTACTGGACCTATTCGGGCGACGATTTCGAAAGGTCCAACGTATCGCGGGTTCAGCTTTCCCCGTTTTCCGAAACGTATAACCCCTTTCCAGGGTGAGACCTTCAACATTACTCGATCACCGACCTGGAATTCTAAGGGCTTTCGCCGTTTATCAGCGTAGCTCCTTTGCCGGTCACGCGATGCCTGTAATCGAGCTTTGATCTGGACAATCTTTTCTGTGGTCTCGCGAATGATTTCCGGTCCCGTTAATGCCCTGTTTGACGCATGTGTTCTTGCTAGCTGGGTGTCACCTACTTCAGCCCAACATAACGGTGATCTACATTTACGCCCGTACAGTGCTTCGAAAGGGGCCACCTTAATGCTCGAATGATAACTATTGTTATATGAAAACTCGATCAACGGTAGGTGGGTATCCCAAGACTTTCCGAAGTCTATCACACATGCACGAAGCATGTCTTCAAGCGTCTGAATGGTTCGTTCGCTTTGACCGTCCGTTTGTGGGTGATACGCTGTGCTCATATCAAGATGAGTTCCCATGGCCTTGTGGAGCGACTGCCAAAAGCGTGACGTGAACCTACTGTCCCTATCCGAGATGATAGATTTTGGCACTCCATGAAGTCTTACAATCTCTCGTAGGTATAAACGCGTCAGCCTCTCCATCTTGTAGGACTCTTTGATGGGCAGGAAATGGGCAGATTTCGTCAGTCGGTCGATTATTACCCATATGGTGTCCAATCCGTCCGACGTCTTGGGCAGCTTGGTCACGAAGTCCATAGAAATCCCCTCCCATTTCCACTCAGGGATTGCCGGTTGCTGTAACAATCCGGAAGGTTTCTGGTATTCCACTTTTACCTTGGCACACGTAAGGCACTTACTAACATAAGTTGCGATTTCCGCCTTCATGTTTGGCCACCAATAGTGCTGCTTAATGTCCAAATACATCTTGTCCGAACCAGGATGAATGGAGTATCGTGTCTTGTGGGCTTCCTTCATAACGATCTCCCTGAATCCTCCGATCTTTGGAACCCAAATACGGTTCATGAAGTAGTATACCCCATTCTCTTTGACTTCCAGGTTCTTCTCCATTCCGCGTAATGCCTCGCTAGTTCTATTTTCCGTTTTCATAGCCTCTGCCTGGACTGATGCAATTTGAGCGGTCAGATGAGACTGAATGGTTATCGAGTGCGTTTTCGCACGGCGATTTGTGTACTCCTTCCGACTTAACGCGTCAGCTACCACGTTGGCCTTGCCTGGATGGTACTTGATCTCGCATTCGTAGTCGTTTAACAACTCCACCCATCTTCGTTGTCTCATGTTCAGCTCCTTCTGATTCAAGATGTGCTGGAGGCTCTTGTGGTCTGTGAAGATGGTGCACTTTGTACCGTACAGGTAGTGTCTCCAAATTTTTAGGGCGAAGACCACGGCTCCCAGTTCTAGGTCATGGGTTGTGTAATTTACTTCGTGCGTCTTTAGTTGACGGGACGCATATGCTATCACTCTTCCACGTTGCATGAGGACGCAACCTAAACCTTGATTTGACGCGTCACAGTAAACTACAAAATCTTCCGTCCCTTCGGGTAGAGATAGTACAGGAGTGCTACAAAGAGCTTGCTTCAAGGCTCGAAACGCAATCTCTTGTCGGTCTGTCCACTTGAATGGCACACTCTTTTGCGTAAGCAAGGTAAGTGGCTTGGCGATTTTAGAGAAGTTTTGGATGAATCTCCTATAGTAGCCTGCTAGGCCTAAGAACTGACGAATTTCTGTGGGCGTAGTCGGAGTTGTCCATCCTTCCACAGCTTTGACCTTAGAGGGATCCACATGAATTCCATCTTGGCTAACTACGTGACCGAGAAAATTCACGCTCCGTAGCCAAAACTCACACTTAGAGAGTTTGGCGTAAAGCCTTTCCGATCGCAGCGTCTCTAGGACTTGTCGGAGATGTTGGCCATGCTCCTCTTTGCTTCGAGAATAGACGAGGATGTCATCGATAAACACAATGACGAAGTTGTCCAAGAACGGTCGACAGATTCGGTTCATTAGGTCCATAAATGCGGCGGGTGCATTTGTTAGACCGAAGGGCATTACGACGAATTCATAATGTCCATAGCGGGTTCGGAAAGCGGTTTTAGGGATATCTTCTTCTCAGACCTTGAGTTGATGGTATCCGGATCGTAGATCAATTTTAGAAAAATAGCTAGCTCCTTGGAGCTGGTCGAATACATCATCGATCCGAGGGAGTGGGTAGCGGTTTTTAACAGTGAGTTTATTCAACTCTCTGTAATCGATGCACATTCTGAAAGATCCGTCCTTCTTCTTGACAAAGAGCACCGGAGCTCCCCATGGCGAGTAGCTAGGTCGGATAAATCCCTTGTCCAGAAGCTCACTGAGTTGGCTGGACAATTCCTGCATTTCAGCAGGTGCCAATCGATATGGTGATTTAGCGAGAGGAGTTGCTCCTGGAACGAGGTCGATTCGGAACTCAACCTGTCTCTCTGGGGGTACTCCTGGGAGATCTTCAGTAAACACGTCCGGGAATTCACACGCTACCGGAATGTCTTGGATGTTAATTTCTTCTTTGGTCTTGTCCACTATGTGGGCCAAGAACGCTAAGTTGTTCTTTCGCAGATGTTTTTGTGCTTTGATGCACGAGATAAGACGAAGATTCGTGCTAGGCTTGTCTCCGTAAATTACTAGGGTTTCGTGATTCGGGAGACGAAGGCGAACGGCCTTCTCGTGGCACAAAACCTCAGCATGGTGGGGGCTTAACCAATCCATGCCGATAATCACATCGAAACTCCTAATTGACACTGGCATCAGATCTATTCGTAAGACGTGTTGGTTAAGGGTTAGGGTACATCCAGTGTAGATTTCTCTAGTGGATTTGGTCTTCCCATTGGCCATTTCCACCGTATAGGTTTCATTCAGCTTTTGGGGTTGTTGTTTTAATAAGTGTTTAAACTTCTCGCTTACGAAACTTCGCTCCGCTCCGGTATCAAATAAGATGCATGCATAAGTGTGGTTTAGGAGGAACGTACCGGTCACAACTGCGGGGTCCTGAACTGCATCACTCTGACCCATAGTCAGCATTCTTCCTGCTCCTCTGTTTCCTGAGTTGTTGTTGTTAGGGCAATCTCGACGGAAGTGTCCCATCCTTCCACACCCGAAACAGGTGTGACTAAGCCCTGCATTGTTGCCACCGGCATTGGTGTTGTTGTTATTTCGAGGGTTGTTGTTGTTCTGGTTGTTTCCCTGATCCTGGTTCTGAGAAGGATAAGTCCTGCAGAACTTTGCAGTGTGTCCCCTTCGGTTGCAACTGGTGCAATGGAACATCCTACATTCTCCTTGGTGATGGAAACGACACTTGTTGCATTTGGGATGAGTACCGGAATAGGGTCTTGAAGTGTTTGAAGCAGCTGAGGCTGGAGCATGTGGTGTGGCTGGAACCGGTGCAGTGACAGCGTTAACTGCCACTGTTTGCTGCTTTTTAGAGGCCTCGGGGCCCTGACGCCCCTTTCTCTTGTTGTTCCATCCTTTCTTACCATCACCCTCCTTTTTCTTCTCAGCCTCTACCGGTTTCTCGCCCTTTTTGTGGTTATGATCATATAACCTCTTTGCCAATCTCTTCGCACTGTCAAAAGTTTCAGGGTTCGCAGCTATCACATTTCCTTGAATGGGGGATGTCAGTCCCCAAATGAATCGTTCAATCTTCTTCCCCTCTGAAGTGATCATACCCGGGCACAACAGAGATAGTTCGCTGAATCTCGATATGTAAGCATCGATGTTCCCATTCTGCACCGTGAGATTCCATAGTTCCTGCTCCATCTTCTGTATTTCGCCTCGGGGGCAGTACTCAGCCGTCAACATCTCTTTCATCTCTGCCCAGGGAATAGAGTTGGCGACCGGGAGTGTCATGGCTTCCACATGACCATTCCACCAAGTGAGTGCTTGGTCCACCAAAGTGCAGGCCGCGAACTTCACTTTCATCTGCTCGGGGCACTCACATATCTCGAATACCGACTCTACCTTCTCGATCCATCGCTTTAGGGCGATCACTCCTCCGGTACCGTTGAAAGTTCGGGGTTTAGCGTTCGCAAAATCCTTGTAGGTGCACGTTTTAGTGAGTCCTTGGTTCGCCCCGTTGTTCGAACTTCCAGATCCTTGCCCGTTACCTCCTCCATTGTTTCCTCGGTGAAGTTGTGCCATCGCTGCTGTGACTGCAGCAGACACGGCTGCCTGGAAAGCAGTGGAGTCAACTTCCGGCGGGGTTGGTTCGGGATTTCCGCGAGTAGCTGGGCGAGGCATCTTTCTGTCACGAAACGGAAAGATGTTGAGTGTACGTGGTTTCCGGGAGGTTGCGACCTACTATCTAGGTGTATGGTGCGAACCTAAACATTACTATCATCAAGCATGCAATCATAATGTCTCAACACATAGCAACTAAGAATAATTTAGCAAAACACACAAAAGTTCATTAATATTATCCGCATTTAGTACAAGAAAATTTGCTCGTAGGAGCATACATAGATAATGCTAATCTGACAGTATAACGGCTCCATGAGTAGTGTAGTCACTTAAACATAGAGCCGGAGTACGTAACATAGTTCCTAATGATCTACTATGATAAGTCTATTCCTAACCGCGATGAGCTGCATCAGGAGGTGGTGCCGAAGTCACATGCCGAAATGTTGCGCCAGTAACTGCGCCATCTCTGCCATGTCTCCAATAACCTCATCCCTCTCATGCTCTGTTCGCACCGCCCGAGCTTCCATAGCATACAGCTGTTGTCGCAGTGCGACGACCTCAGCTTCGAGGGAACGGTTCTCTCTTGGGGGGTTCACTGGTGGAGCGGGGTGATCGTGTTGTGCTACGTCCTCATATGGCGGGATGGGGTCCTGGTCCCCAGCCTGACCTTCCTCGTCGTCACTGTCGATTCCTCCAAACTCGTAGTCAGTGTCTACATATTCATCGGGTCCGACATCGTGTGCTTCACCTGGATTCTCTCCTGGCTCATCCACAAGCATCCCGTGAGCTACTAAGGCCTGATAATACTGGATACCCTGCTGCTCCCCCTCCTCCTCTAGCCACCCGTTGTTTCCCTGATTAGGGAAGTAGGGGTCTCCCGGGTGATGAAAACCAGCCATGCTGTCTGCGCGAGTACGTAAATATACTACATTATCCTAGGATGCTATATCTATCATACATACTAAGCAACATTCTCTTTTTGGGTGATAAGGGTATAGTTTTTGGTTCCCTGGCTATCCCGATCTCATCAAGACGTGTGTTAGTTTTACCTTGGAGAGAACGTAGTTGATCAGGCTACATTCACTCCTTGGTATCCCTAAGAACAGTCCCGAATTAACCAAGATACCAGTATTATTGTGTTTGATTCAGCGTTAGGTCCTTATTCCTAATGCAAGCAAGTGTGTTTTATTTATTCATTCTGTTCAGAGTTATGTTAGTCCCTCTTTTTGGTTTATAGTTGCATATCAATGTATGGCTCGACATGCTAGTTCACTATAAACAAAGCTCTGATACCAACCTGTCACACCCCCGAACCAGACGGCGGAAACGTCCGGGGGCTGTCGTGACTCAATTGAATACCATAACATTGAATATATATGAAACATAACAACATTCGTCACCATTCATCATCATAGTACAACCAGTAGTGTTTACATAACATACATTGTTTAAACATTACATTCCCCAAAAATTAAGTTGTTTAATTCATACAAAAATAAACCGCAACCGTCACTGGATATGATTTCCCTTGATTCACTGGCTCCCTGAGAATACAAGTATTTTGAAAAACGTCAACATATGAAATGTTGGTGAGTTCATAAGTAGTGTTTGAAATCGAATGTTTGTATTGTTTGATAAAACCACCAGAAAATCCGATATTTTCTGAAAAGAAAAGCTTTTGAAAAGGTTTGTGAAGATCCATAGGTATGCTTGTTTGTTTCTATACTTGTAAAAAAATAAATGTTCATTGAAGTTGTATGCCTTTCGAATTTGTATGTATTGAAAACCCTAGGAAAACCCGATGTTCTCCTAGTTCCTTGAATTACTTGATGTTACACTGAAACCATTGCATAGAGTATAGTGTCAGTCCCGGGCGACGTTGGAAGGTTCTCGAGCATGATTATTTACTACAAACCCGCGTTACACAAACGCCCAGTTTGTAGTTATACTAACGACTCCAAAGGCGTCGTCAGTACTAATCACGTTATCCAATCGCCCTGACTAGGTGTAGTCCCACATCCGAAGAGAAAGAGGTCACGAAGGCCCCGGTAACTCCATTAGTCGGTTGGGGATAAAATGTACGAGGGGTCCCAGACCCGCCTCGCATGAAATGTAGACCTTACTAGCAAGACCAAAGGACCCTTGGGGACCGGTGGTATACAAGCCATTGAAAGTCCATTTACGTTGTGTCGGATCGGTAAAACCCAACACTCCGTAAAAAAAATGTCTTCGGGCCTTAAGATCAGGTCATTGGGCTAGCTAGGCTCAACGAACAAGATTTTACACTTGTGGGGCCCAAAGATGGTGCATAGACGTCTGTGCACACTCGCATGTGTATGTATAACCAAACGTTACTTGTATGAATTGTAGTGTCGTAGTGTTAGTAGTTGTAGGTTTCTATTGGCTCGAGACCGAGCCAATTCGTTTAACAACGACTTTTGGTATTGTAATGTATTGTATTCCGTTGATAGTCGTGGTGCCATCATTTGATCAAATTGGGTATATTGAACTAGCCTTGAAATATTCCTGTTTTCAGCCCCTCATCATTTGTAAAATTTACATTTTCAACCCTTTATATTAAATACTTCCCGGTTTAGTCCTTAAACTATTTTTCTTGACATTTTAACACCAAAAATTATTGAAATTAATATTTTTCAACATATTTTTCATAAAAACAGTTTAAGTCCTTGAAAATGCAGTTTTCACGGTTTTAACCCCTTCTTTTCGCAATTTTTACAATTTTGGCCCAATTTGGAAAATTTTTGCAACTTTGGTCCTTTTTAAATTTAAAAAGCATTTTAAACCTTTGAAAAGGAGTTGGAACACTTATAGTCCACTGTTTTACAGAAAGTTACAGTTTTGGCCCTCCAAAACAGAAAAATTCGCATAATGGGCCTTATTGGGCCGAAAGTTACATTTTTAACCCATTAAGCTTAAAATTTATGTTTTTAGTCCCCTAAATGAGTATATTTCCAGAAATTTTATTTATGAAAACTGTTTTGGCACACTTCATCCATCAGAATCTGTGACATGTCGATTTGGGCCCTTATTTTTGCATTTTTCACATTTTAGGCCCAAAATTTGTGTTTTTAACCCAAAGAAATTATTGCTAAACTACTTAGCCAATTTTTCTTGAAGCACTTTGTGTTTAGAAATATATTTGAAGTTAAAATCATATAGAACAAGTTATATCTCGGTTTTGATGAGTTTTGAGGCTAGATCCAACATAAAAACACATAAAAGCATACATATAAGCATGGAAATCATACAAGGCATACAAACACATATAGATCTACACTTTCACTTGTATTCCCCCCCCCCCACAAAACTCATAAAAACAGAAAATAGGGGGTATGAAGCTCACCTTGGGGTGTTGATTCGGTTTTGCAAGGAAAATGGAAGGAAAAAAAATGAAGTGTTTTTGGCCTTGGCTCCCTTTGATGAAGATCTCGAATTTTGAGATGGTTCTAGGGTGCAAGATCACGATTTTTGCATAGATTAGGAAAGGATTTTGATAACAAAAGAATTTAAACCATAGATCCATGCATAATCTTACCTTAGATGATGATTTACTTGCAAAATCCTCTTGGAAAGTCCCTAATTTTCGAGATTTTTGGAGAGGGGAGGAAGGAGAGTTCTTGAGTGTTCTAGAGAGAATTTGAGATATTTTTGGTGTGTGTGAGAGGGGGTTCGGCCGAGAGTGGGAAGAGAGAAGAGAGGAAGTGATATTTGAAGTGATACATGCATGGAGGTATGTGATATGTGCCTAGAAATCCATTAGATAATAGTGAGGTGTCACTCACTAGTCAACTTGCTTCCTTTCCTCTTGGGCTCATGCATTGGGCCGAGAATGGGGAGAGAAGAAGGAAAAATTGGGCTCTTTGCCCCTAAGCCCAACATTAGAGGTAGTTTAGGGTATTTATTGGCCTTATAAAATAAAATTGTGATTTTTATGCTTTATTAAGCTAGGTTAGGTTAAATTATGGATCAAAACTTGTGTTTTATTTCATTCTAGGTTCTACCTAGCCCAAAATATTGCAATAAACGAATGTGGGTCCAATTAGAACCCAATTAGAGTCCTAAACCCATGATAGTCCAATTTGGAAATTCATTGGTCCATTTGGATCAAATAAGGAAGTCCTAGTCCTAAATGGACTTAACAAGAACTTCTAGGGTCTCCAATTGTTTGATGACTACTTATAGTACTTGTATCTTGTATTTGATTGAAGTTTTTGATTCACATGTACTTGAATGCATAGATTACATGGCTCAAAATTTATAGTTGTGACACTCATTCACGAAGCCGATCTATATGGTGGGTATAAGGTTGCTGCCTATAAAATGGTGCTTAATGGGTGTACACTCACACCCACCGCTTGCTTGATTGGTGGAGGGTCATTAGCCGAACGGATAGGATAGGGAACTTAATACCTCATTACAAGTATAATGAATATTGCAAAGTAACTAACATGTGTTTACAAATTCCCAATGTTAGTTAGTTTAGGGCAAAATGCGAAAATGATGCTATTCGATGGAATTACACTTTGCACCCTTGTCAAACATAAGTGGAGCGTGCGTGGTTAACCGGCACACTAATTTGGGATTGACATTGGTGGAAAAGGGTGGCTCGATGTTTGTTATAGATCAATGGAGCGTGCATGGCTAACCGGCACATTGATTAGGTGATAGAGACATTGAGTGCACCATGTTGATTCGCATGGTTATTCACAACTTGTTTGCGATCGTCGGCATCCGATTCGTAAATTTGAAGTGCATAACGAGATTTAAACATGCCATTAAAAAGTTCAATGAATCTCAAAAGATCTAGGAGTTTTCAAATGCATTTAAAACTTAATCTCTTTTTCGTTTTTCATGGTGAGAATTAGTGAATCGTCATTCACTTACCTTCAAATGATGTCCTTTTAAAGTACGACATCCCTTTCTAAGTTGTAAATAATTTTGTTGGGTCCTAACCCTAATTTCTCATTTGGGTGTTTAATTAGGGACTCATTTCTAATCAAACTTTGTTCCTTTCTTTTTCAGATGTCTGCAAACAACAACAACGCTTATGGGTCATTCTCTTTGATGAACCTATGTCAAAAGGTGACATTTGATGGGTCAAACTTCAATGAGTGGTTGAGGTACATTCACATGATCACACGCTACGAGGACAAAGAATATGTCCTCGATGAAAAGCTTGAGAAGATCAACCCAGATATTGCTACTCCTGAAGAGTTGGCCGCCTTTGAGGCCCACGAGTGTGATGCTACCAAAGTTCATTGGATCATGTTGGCCACCATGAACCTCGAACTCCAAAATTCCTATGAGGACATGTATCCATATGAAATGCATCAAGATTTGCTGGATAGGTACCACCAAAGGACGAGGCAAGAGCGTTATGAGATCATTACTAACATGATCACCGCTAAGATAGGGAGTGGAGAATCCCTAACCACTCATTTGCAAAAAATGCAGAGGTATGTTGATCGTCTTCTCAAACTTAATGTTAAGTTTGATGAGGATTTGGCTATCGACATAATTCTCCACTCCTTTCCTTCATGCTACAACCACTTCAGAAGTCGTACCACATGAATGAGGAACATGTCTCCTTGAGCAAGCTCCAAGGATTGTTGAGTACTGCTGAGAGAAACCTCAAAGACAAATCTGTTGCACCATCCCCTGCTGTGGCTGCTCCCATGTTGGCAATTGGCCAAGGAAAGGGTAAGAAGACAAAGGCTCCATGTAAGAGCCACCATAAGGGTAAGACCCAAGCTGGTTCCTCTTCTAGTGGAACCAAAGCTGGTTCAGCCAAACCCTCCTCCGACCCCAAAGAAGCTGAGTGTTATTACTGACACCAGAAGGGCCACTGGAAACGAAGCTGCCCTAAGTATCTGCAAGACATAAAGGATGGGAAGATTAAGCCAACCTTTGCAGTTATGTATTCTATTAAATCTAATAACTCATCATTTTCTACTTCATGGGTTCTTGATACAGGGTGTGGTTACCACATTAGTTCTGATTTGCATGGGCTAAGAAGATGTAGGGAGATGGAACATGGTAAGATAAACTTGATTATGGGAAACAGAAGATCGTCGCATGTGACCAGAGTCGGAGTTTATTCTTTAGTGTTGAGTAATGGGTTAGGAATAAATTTAGATAATTGTTGTTATTCACCAGATATGGCAAGAAACATTATTTCTTTTCATGGATTGTTTAGACAAGGTTTTAGATATTCCTTTGATAATAGTAATGGTTCTATTAATGTTTATTTGAATGGTGTCTTTTATTTCAATGCATTACCTTGTAATGGGATCTATGAATCTGTGTCGGGTGTTAATAATTTAGGAAATGATGTATTGAATATTGATTCGTCTACTAGCCTAGACAAAGCTTGCTTGTGGGATTGTCGCCTTGGCCATGTCAACAAGAAACGCATAGCCCAACTCCAAAAGGATGGAATGTTGGAGTCATTCGAACTTAGGGACAATGACACGTGTGAATCTTGTTTACTTGGGAAGATGACCAAGTCACCCTTTACAGGAACTTGTGAAAGGGGAGAGGGTCTATTGGATCTCGTACACAACAATGTGTGTGGGCCCTTTAGATCCACCACAAGGGATGCTTGTGTTGGATTAGTGTCTAAGTCTATAACTATTTTGGTATGAAATTGACCCGATGGTGCATGGTCCTTTTGGGTTGCCTTCACCAAAGCAACTTGATAGGATGAATTATGGAGAGAAAGGATTAAATATGATTTATTAATATATTATGGGAATAATATATTAAAGGATAAATCATATTGTTTAATTAATATTAGTCAAGAATTAATAAGAATTAAGTTTGTGACTAAAAGAGATTGATTAAACTTAAGGGACTAGAATTGTAATTATAAGATAATTGCAATTGGGCTATGGATTGCCTTATATTATATAAGGTTGGACGAATTATATGGGAAGCCCATTAGAAGTCATCGAAGGCCTTTAAGAAAGGAATCCATGGGTTGCATAGGGCTTAAGCAGTCAGATTAGGGTTTCCTAGTTTAAAACCTTAATAGCCTACGTGTATAAATAGCACCCTTAAGCCCCAAAAACGTGGTGAACTGGTTCTCTAGGGTTTTGGACGTTTTTTAGGCAGCCTCCTTCTCTTCTCGTCTTCATCCTCTTGCTCTTGGTGTTTGTGAACCATTAGAGAGAGTGACATTTGTGACTCTAAGCTTTCTAAAGTCAATACAAGAAGGATTTGAGATTGTTATTGCTACATAACAATCAAGGTATGATCTAAACCCTAATTATATGTTGTATTGATTATCATATGCTAGATCTAGGGTTTATAGTCTTGGATAAATTGCATGTACAGTAGAGAAACCTAGATCTAAGCATTAGGGTTTGTATGAGCATATAGGATGTTCTTATGACTAAAACCCATCAGCGGTATCAGAGCCATGATTGGTTTCTATTGTATTGATGCCTTGTTATCTTGTTCAAGTTGCAAATTCGAATTTTGGCCAACCTGCCTGATGAACTCGGCGAGTCCCATTGTGGACTCGGCGAGTAGGGCCCTACTCAGCGAGTCCATATGGGTACTCGGCGAGATCGAGCATCAGAAAGAGGGGATTTCAGGATTTCTTGCTGTTTTACTCTTGGATACTTGCCTTATCTGTTTTAGATCATTAAAATCCGATTTTATTCATATTTTTGAGTATATCCTTGATTAAATAAAAGATACTTACCAATTGATTAGATAATAACTTCCTTATATGATAGAAATTGGATTATTTGTATTAATTGAAATTAGATCAAATTGTTTGGGTAACTTATTTTGCAAGCAATTAAAATTAGATCAAATATAGATAATGATGAATTAATTGTTTAATTTATATTATTTGTTATTTGATCCTTGTATTATGAAAACTTTCAATTTTCCCCTTTAGGTTTTATAATTTAAATTTGAACTTAAAAGTTTTGTTTTTGAAATTTAAATAGTTAAAACCGAAATGTTTTGAATAGTTTCAAAACTTGCCCTCAAGTTTTGGAATTTAAATTTTGATTAAAAGTTTAATTTTGATGTATATTTAAATTCTAAACCCTAATGTTTTGAAATGTTTCAAAACTTGCCCTCAAGTTTTGGAATTTAAAAATTGATTAAAAAGGTTAATCTAGGAATGTTAAATTCTAAAACTCTAGTATTGTTTTGAAACGTTCAAATCACACACTTATGGTTTTATTAATTAATTAAGGTGTATAATTAAAAGAGGTTTAATAAATCCATAAAAGTTTTGGTTTACAATTTAATTGAATTAAAAGTATGATTGTTAAATTTGACAACCTAGTATTTTAAAAGTGTAAAATACACCCTATACTATATATAACATTAAAAGTCTAACATTATATATATGTATGAGTAAAAGTCAGTCTTACCGTTAGTAGGCCTCATTCACGAAACTGGTCTATAAGGGCGTTTAAGGAAATTGCCTATAAAATGGCGATTGAATGGGTATCCACACTTACCCACCGCACTCTTGACTAGTGGAGGATCGTTAGCCGAACGGGTAGAATAGGACAAAACCTTCCATTACAACTATAATGAAGTACAAAAGTAAGTAAATGTTTTTACAAATTCCCAATCTTAGTTACTTAGGCAAAAGTGAATTAATGCAATTTTATGAAATTACACTTTGTGCCCTTGCGAAGACGTTAGTGGAGCGTGTGTGGTTTACCGGCACACTAAATGGTTCTAAGCAAAGGTAGCAAAGGGTGACTCAATGTTTGTCATAGTTCGGTGTAGCATGGGTGGTTTACCGGCACATCGAATAGGTGACTGTAACATGTGAGGACACCATGTAGATTTGCATGGTTATTCACACCCGCTTTGTGATCCTCGGCATCCCAGTCACAAACTAGAGGGGCATATCGAGATTTAAACATGCCATTGAAATGTTCAATGAATCTCAAAGGATGTAGGAGTTTTCATAGATTTAAAACTTAAATTTCTTTTTCTTTTTTCATGGTGGAAAATTAGTGAATCGTCATTCACTTACCTTCAAATATTCTGCAACTAGATTACGACATCCCTTTTCTAGGTTGTAGCGTATTGTGTTGGGTCCTAGCCTTAATATCTCATTTGGGTGATTTATTAAGGACTCAATCTATCAACTAACTTGAATTTATGTTTTCTCCCGTTTTGTAGATGTCAAAGTTCAACAACTATGGTCTTCCCAAATCCCGTGGAACAAGCTTTCCACATGAAGATGATATTCCACGATTTGATCGAGGAACAAGAAATCATGCTTCACTTCCTCCTCCTCCTCCCGTTGTTCTCCCTAACCCACAAGATCGAAGAATTGAAAGGTTCAGTGTCACTAAAGCCCTATTGGAAATGAAACATGAATATGGTAAACCCGTGTATGCCCACATTCTTGGAATGAAATCACACATTGATAGGTTGAAAATGTTGGGTGCATCATTCCCTGATGAGTTGGCTATAGGCTGGGTCTTACAGTCACTCCCTGAATCATATAATGAGTTCAAAAGAAAGTATTATATGATGGATCATGATGCAAACCTCATTGACCTAACTTACATGCTCATTGCTGCTGAATCAGAAATGGTTTGGTAAAGCAATGGAGGGTATTTGTTGGGAAAGTCAACCAACCATGCTTCCAAGGACATTCTAGGAGAATCGACCTGCGTTTGCTGCCAAGAAAAAGTGCATTGGATACAAGTTTGCCCTAAGAGCCTGAAGAGTCCAGAAGATGGGAGAGTCAAAGAGTATGGCTGTACTTCAGGTAGAATCCACTATCTAACTCGATTAAGTTCCTATTCGTTGATTCTTAATACGTAATATGATAAGATTGCATTTGAATGTTTTACAGGATCGATGAAAAAAGAGGAAGCTTGATGAAACAGCAAGATGAATCTAATCACGAAGTCATGGATTCGAAGATTAGATTTTGGGCTTAGATAGAGTTGTTAGGAATATTTATTACATAGTTTTTCAGTTGATTTTGCATTGTAAGGATAAATGTTTTCCGCTGCTTTTATAAATAAAATAAATTTTGTTTGATGTGTTTATTTATTTATTTCCTTGCAATGAAATCGTTATGAAAAAATTGATGTTCGTATATTTACAACAAATGGTTGTGATTCTTAATTATGTTGTTTGTGGAAATGTCGAGAATTTACCAAATAGGGAAAGTTTCTCATCGCCCAAGTTTCTATTGGATAGAGATTTGGAATCGTACAACAAGAATTGTATGATGAATGAATAAACTTTCACATTTGGAAATTAGACTAATTCGTTGACAAAGTGTCAAGTGAAGGACTAGGAGATCAAGTACACAAGGTTATGTGTTGATCAAGTCCACCACAAGAGTAACAAAGATATTCGTCATGATTTACTAAAAGTTTAGCAAATATGATTACACTTATAAGATTAAGTGTAATTCTGAATTGATTGCAAAAGATTAAATCAATAAGCAGAACGAATAAGAAGAATCAAGTAGGCAGAAAGATAAAAGTTTCTCTATTCTAAGAAAAAGGGAGAGTACCTTTTATTATGTTTTATGATAGGCCTTAATGATTAAGAACCATATCTCAATTGATCCTCAAAGTAAGTCTTAGTAAAATTTTATGTCTAAGAAGAGGAATCAAGAATTGAAGAAATGGTTAAATCAAGAAGTCAATCATACTTCATTCCAAAACAAGTCTTAGAGTTAAGATTGTGACATTGAGTAATAAGAAGGTTTATAACATTCATCAAATGAGGAAAGTTGTGATGTCTTGGATAAGACAAAGACCAACTAGGACCTATTTATGAAGTGTTTTGATAAAAACTACACTAAATCTTGAATATTTTTCAAGAAATTTTTATTGAAAAGAGAATCTTATATGTCAAAGAGTCAGTGGGAATCTTAATGGTCTTGAAAGGTTTCAAGAACAAATCAAAATAGACCTTATCGATCATCACTAGCACACGCCTTGAGGTTTATAACCTATCGTGTTGACGTTATTTTGTTTCTGTGGCATTCCAATTGACTTATTATGCATGTGAGTTCTATGAGTTCTCATTTGAATGCATAAAAGGCAAGGTGTAACAACCAGATGTTTTCCATCGTCGAAATCCCGTTCTTCCCATAAAAATTTGCCGTTTGTCAATTCGTTCCATTTTCGTTTTGGGTTAAATTGTTTAAATTTACATGTTTATTGTAATTCAATGAGTGTCCAAACCCTTTAGGAACTCATGAAATTAGCCCCAAAATGTTTATTTCAAAAAGTTTACAAACGTCCCCGCCGGGTGACGGAAACTTAATCGGGTGCGACCTAAAGCCCCGTTTAATGCCGATATCGGGTAGAATTCCATCGTGTCCAAGTTTTAGGACCTATATAAACGTGTTTAAACATTCATTTGAAGCTTTTGCTTCCTCTCTCTACTCTCTCTCTAAACTCTCTTAAGTCCAAGTTTAAGGGTCCAAATCATCAATTTTAGGCTCCAAATCATTGAGGTACCTTCCCTAACTTGTTATGCAACCTCTCTAGCCTTCAAATTCGAGTTTAAACAATGGATGAGGACCATTATTATGAGTTTACAGCCCTAGAACAGTCCTAGGCCGTAAACTCATATAAATGGGGTTTTTGGACAAACAAAACCCTTCCAAACCACAATTGGACCTTAGATATGGCTAGATGACTTTATGGAATGGACATAGAATGCCTTAAACAATGATTTAGAGCCTTGTATATGAGTTTACAGCCCTGGATGGTGCTTAGGACTTAAACCCATATTTAAAAGGTTTTTAAGCCCTTAAACCCTTCCATGACTCAAACTAGACCTAGATATGACTTTTAGAATATTAGTAATGGACTTAGAACACTTTAAACATTGATTTTGAGGGAGTTATATGAGTTTACAGCCAAGGCATGTGCTTGGGCCATAAACCCCTCAAAAATGTGAGTAAACTCATTTCCAATGTGTCAGAAAGCCATCCAACACCACCAAAAACCTTCGAATAAATCATAGATCCAACCAAAAATAGTTTTGGGGCCTTAAACTCAACCGAACCCATCATTTGAGAGTTTATGGCCATAACATGTGTCCCATGGCCGTAAACTCCTAAAAGTATGTCAATAGGTGCCCCAAATTCAATTTAAGGCTTATAGGGATTTTTAGAATCATATGTGATTGATTAAGGACCAAAAACATTAAGGATTCTATGTATGGGGGAGTTTACGGACGTAAACTCCATGTTTACAGCCATAAACTCCAGTAAATGGTCCCTATGTGAAGTTAATCCATTCTAAGGCCTTAGATTTAATACTAACAAATGTTCCCTAGTCATATGAAGCCATTTAACAACCAAAAACACCCCACCATGAGTTTACGGCCGTAAACTCATGGGGAATGGGTGTTATGGTCCCTAGTGCCATTACACGTCCGTAGATGTCACTTGGGACCTTCCAAACACTTGCAATGGGGTGTTTCCGCAACTAAAAGTGTTTGTCCCTAACAATTAAGTAATCTAAGTCCTAATTAGATACAAATGTGTATCTTTTCATTATACATAGGAATCTCGTACGTTTGCAAGCCCCAAACCAACGTTTAGCATCCAAAATCGTCACGTGTCTCATCCGGTGAGTTCATACCCCTACCCTTTTTCAATGGTTTTTCCATGTTTTCAGGGGGGGAATACAAGCAAACTACAAATGTTTTCAATACATAACATTGATGTATTTCAAATAATATTTGGCAAACTAGAAATACATTTACCCCTTATGTATTATGTTGAGCATAAGGGATGATTTATCAACTACAACTATATGAATTTCAACTAAGGAAATAACCAAACTAATCAAATTATTATGGGAATACTTTGGGGTTCTTTAGTTCTTGTTTCATCACGTACTGATATGTATACAAAGTTATTAGATAAACTATGTCCGATCCAGTTTATCTCCGTTTCATTTTGAATGTACTGCCAGATGATTTCATTGTATATAGTTGTATTCACTGTATTATGTTTCATAATCTTTTGTATGTTTGATATCATATGAGAACCCCGTGAATAGTTTAGTACTACCTTGTGAGTTCGTCACTACCCTTTATGGATGATCAGTAAATCCTCCCCGGAAGTGTAACCAGAGTCTCCTAGAGGGAGAGCGCGGAATTTGTGAATAGATCTATTCGGGACTGACAATCCCACACCTTAACTGCTAGCTACAGTTAGGCGGGCACGCCTAGGGTGACAAATTTCTGGATATCATTCGACGTCTGACAAGCGTCAAGGAGGTCTCTTTGTTGTATCAGCATGGTTACCCGACTCACAATACGTATTAATATGAGTTTATTCATTGTATTGTTTTGGGGTTTGGTTTAGACTTTGTTTCAATTCCATATCTACTTTCTATCTATAGTTTCCATATCTAGTACGGGATGGTAGTCCCATGGTTTCCAGTCTATCGATCTTATACATTCTGCGGGATGGTAGTCTCATGGTCTTTATACTATATCTAGTACGGGATAATAATCCCATGATTTCAACCTATATCTTGTACGGGATGGTAGTCTCATGGTTTTAAAACTATATCTAATACGAGATGATAATCTCATGGTTTTGAATCTATATCTAGTACGGGACGGAAGTCCCATGGTTTCCAATCCATGTTTCCATGAATATCAAACTATATTATATCTAGTACGGGATGGTAGTCCCATGGTTTTCAAATTATATTTTCATGTATATCAAACTGTCTTGTATTTAGTACGGGATGTGAGTCCCATGGTTTTCAAACTACTTTCCGTCTATAGATAGCACATTTCAAACTAATTCATATCTAGTTCGGGAGAGTAATCCCATGATCCTCAATATACAGTTTTATGTATTAAACTGTACTCTGTAATATACCACCGGTCTTACATTTAGGAAAATATGGGATTTTCCTAGGGTAAAATACAACACATAAACGAATTGGTAACAAGTGATAACTAAACTAACTTTACATAAGAAAATATGGGATTTTCTTGGATAACAATCTCTTTGGTAAACCAACTTTACATATGAAAATATGGGATTTTCTTGGATAACAACCTCTTTGGTAAATTAAAGGAAACTAGTACATTTTCAAGAAACAAACATCGTATGAACTCAGCAGCTTTATGCTGATTTTTAAACCGCTTGTAGTCTCAAGTCAGCGATAGACAGGTACCCAACAATCCTTTTTGGAGAAGACGGAGCGTACTGAAGATCTCGTTTTTACTTTTGTTAATATGATGCATATGTATATCACTGTACTACTTTACTTTTAAAAACAAATGTAAATTTCTATATGTAATGTATTGGTTTTTTACTTTACTTACTATGTGCACTGGAATTGATACTCAACGTGGAGTCCGCCCCGGAAATATTTCCGCCTTCGGTTTTCGAGGTGTGATAGATTGGTATCAGAGCCCTTGTTTATAGTGAATGAAGTATACCAAACCTTACATGCTATAAAACTATAAACACTAAAGGGCCTAAGTGCTCTAAATTAAAAGTGTCTTCAAACTATATGTATTTTCAAAAGTATACAAGTATACCTAACTGCTGAGATCCGTAACTACAATTAGAACAAAACATAATTAAATGGGTGTTGTGCGCTGTGGTTAAACCTGGGCAGTTATGTAGTCGTGTCTAGGATCAATATAGCCTGGCCAACTATATTCATTCGAGACACGGCCAACATGTGCTTGGGAGTGACTGTGGTGTGCGGCATTCCTAAAACTTACCCAATACCCTAAAAAATGAGTCGTCGTTGCAACAAGATAGGAAATACTATGGGAGTATTTCTCGAGTCAATCTTTTATAGAAAATCCTCGTATACACGTTGTTACTTGATCATTCCTCTAGCGATAAAATGTTTTGCCTTGATAACTCTTTCCTGCTTTATCGCTTGATATAATGCTATATCTGTCTTGATGAGATATCCCCTGTTCCATATCTCTTGATTCAATTTAGAGGACTTATGATCCTGTCTTTCCTGATCTTTTTAGATCACGATGCCTCCAAGAAAGAGACCTAGCTTGAAGAACAACGACAATACTCCACCACCACCTCCTCCTCAATTTGATCTCGCATCACTTCAGACAGTTCTGACTGTTGCAATGGTGGCAGCCATGTCGCAAATGAACCCCGGTGGCTCAGGAAGAGGTCCCCAGCCTCAAAATCCAGAAGATAGCCAGGGACACCGAAAAGGGGGTTCCTATAAAGACTTCATGAATGCGAAACCCACATCGTTCGATGGCACTAGAGGTGTCATTTCCCTAACTCGATGGTTCGAGAAAATCGAATCAATCTTCAAAATATGTGCCTGTTCGGAGTCTGATAAAGTAAAGTTCGCCGCCTGCACCTTCCTTAACAAAGCCCTGACTTGGTGGAACGGCCGAGTCAAATCCTTAACTCTACCTGTAGCAAATTCCATGGGTTTGGAAGCTATGAAGGACCTTCTGCTCGTAGAGTATTGCCCTCAGGGCGAAATTCAGAAGCTAGAACACGAACTCTGGAACCTTAAGATGAAGGGTTCCGACATAGCCGCTTATACCTCAAGATTCGATGACCTGACATTACTCTGTCCATGAATGGTTACCCCGGAGAGTAAAAAGATTGAGAGATTCATCTGGGGATTGACCCAGCAAACAAAAGGGAATGTCTTGGCTGCGAAGCCAAACACCTACGACAGCGCTAAGTGTCTTGCACAAATCCTGATTGATCACGAAGACAACTCTGATGAGGAGGACACCACTCCTGAGCAAGTCACAAGTAGAGGTGGAAGTAAAAAGAAATTCTGGAATAAGCGGAAGGCCCAAAGTACGCAAGGTTCCTCTAAGAAACAGCAAACAATAGCAGTCCATGCTGCTACTGCCCATGTTGTCGTTTCAGCTGTCGGGTCCACGGTCCAAACTCCTACCAGTGGATACACCGGTATCCTTCCTTGGTGCAGTTAGTGCAGCTACCATCACCGTATCCCTGGTCCATGTCGCGAAAGGATCTGTGACAACTGTGGTAAGAAGGGCCATCTTGCTCGAACCTACAGAAAACCAGCCAAATCAACAAACCAATCATCCGGAACGGGAATCAGTCCAGCCTGCTACAATTGTGGAGAAGTAGGCCACTTCAAAAGAAATTGCCCTAAAGCAGCAACAACCAACAACACCGGAAGAGTCCTAGCAATAGGACGAGAGGAGACAACTGCTGATCCTACTGTTGCCGCATGTATACTCCTCTTTGACAACTCTTATACCTGCAACTCTTTTCGATTCTAGTACCAGAAGGGTAACCTGTTATCTATCTATTCGAACACCTGTCTAAACTTAATCTTTTGCTGGTAATCGAAAATGTGTACCGTCGAGACGGCTAACCAATGAGATAGAGAACGCTCACTTCGTACCTATAGATCATAGTCTCAGTTCGGAGGATCATTCTGTTCCATTCGATTAAATGGGAAACTTTTCACGAAATGCTTTGATGCTATGTTTGACATGAAATGACCGAGCTTCATTTATGTTGTTATCCTTGGTTTCGAAAGGGTCGCCTGTCTAGATCTTCGGCATCAAACCTCCGTATCATTTCATACTTTAAAGCTTGAAAAGTTTTCCCGATAAGATCACCACGCATCCCTCATTCCTGTGATCATCGGGAAACGAGAAGTCTGCCGCTCTTTTTCCTAAATGTCTTTCCCAAAGGATTCCGAGACTTCCTTCCGAACGTATAACCAAGTCTCACGCCGGTCTAATCTCTGAAACTACCTCGTGACCAAACCTCAGTAAGAATGACGGATCCAAGACGGTGACCAAGAATTGATACGATCACTACGGGTTAGTAGTGGAACCCTTTTCGGTCAAATCATTCTCTTTGATCATATAGCTAAGTAAAGCAGTCATACTCGTGAACCTTTCCAACAAACTAAGGCGATAGGGAATTAGTCGGCATCAGAGATACCCATAGAAACCCATCGATTATTATCGCCTACATATCCATAAATTTCTTCTAGAACCATCAGACCCTTCGTGATCCTCGTAGAATCAATTCCGCAAGTGTCAAATTTCGACTATCCTCAGAACTTAGTAATATCCATCCAGTACTTCACGTCTTGAATCCTTAGAAGTACCTACCCGACGAAACCCTAATGATTCCTTTGAGGAGATCAAAGTCATCAAGAGTTGGAACCTCCATGGGAAAACCGATTGAGATCGTGGATTGAGAGAGTTAACGTATGAAACAAAGACTCGTCCCGATAGTGACGGTTCGTTGGAGCGCCCAGCGGAGACCCGATTCCACTTGAGAACGTGAGGATCCGAGGAAACAAGTCTATCCATATCTCATTCCAATTCATGACCTATATCTTAATCTTTGAATTTCGGGATGGAATTCCCTCTAACGGGGGGATAATGTAACAACCCGAAGTTTTCCATCGTCAAAAACCCGTTCTACCCATAAAAATTTGTCGTTTGTCAATTCGTTCCGTTTTCGTTTTGGGTTAAACTGTTTAAATTTATATGTTTATTATAATTTAATGAGTGTCCAAACCCTTTAGGAACTCATGAAATTAGCCCAAAAATGTTTATTCCAAAAAGTTTAGAAACGTCCCCGCCAGGTGACGGAAACTTAATCGGGTGCGACCTAAAGCCCCGTTTAATGCCGGTATCGGGTAGAATTCCACCGTTTCCATGTTTTAGGACCTATATAAACGTGTTTAAACATTCATTTGAAGCTTTTTCTTCCTATCTCTACTCTCTCTCTAACCTCTCTCCTAAATCCAAGTTTAAGGGTCCAAATCATCAATTTTAGGCTCCAAATCTTTGAGGTACCTTCCCTAACTTGTTATGCAACCTCTCTAGCCTTCAAATTTGAGTTTAAACAATGGATTAGGATCATTATTATGAGTTTACGGCCCTAAAACAATCCTAGGCCGTAAACTCATCTAAATGGGGGTTTTTAGAGCAACAAAACCCTTCCAAACTAGAATTGGACCTTAGATATGGCTAGATGACTTTATGGAATGGACCTAGAATGCCTTAAACCATGATTTAGAGCCTTTTATATGAGTTTACGGCCATGGATGGTGCTTAGGCCGTAAATCCATATTTAAAGGGTTTTTAAGCCCTTAAACCCTTCCATGACTCAAACTAGACCTAGATATGACTTTTAGAATATTAGTAATGGACTTAGAACACTTTAAACATTGATTTTGAGGGATTTATATGAGTTTACGGCCAAGGCATGTGATTGGGCCGTAAACCCCTCAAAAATGTGAGTAAACTCATTTCCAATGTGTTAGAAAGCCATCCAACACCACCAAAAACCTTAGAATAAATCATAGATCCAACCAAAAATATTTTTGGGGCCTTAAACTCAACCAAACCCATCATTTGAGATTTTACGGCCATAGCATGTGTCCCATGGCCGTAAAATCCTAAAAGTATGTCAATTGGTGCCCCAAATTCATTTCAAGGCTTGTAGGGTTTTTAGAATCACATGTGATTGATTAAGGACCAAAAACATTAAGGATTCTATGTATGCGGGAGTTTATGGCTGTAAACTCCATTTTTACAGCCGTAAACTCCAATAAATGGTCCATATGTGAAGTTAATCCATTCTAAGGCCTTAGATTTAATCCTAACAAATTTTCCCTAGTCATATGAAGCCATTTAACTCATGGGGAATGGGTGTTATGGGCCACAAACTCTTGTATGAGTTTACTCTTGGGGAGTAAACTCAAATCCCAAGTCCTTAGTGCCATTACACGTCCGTAGATGTCTCCCGGGTCCTTCCAAACACTTGCAATGGGGTGTTTCCGAAACTAAAAGTGTTTGTCCCTAACAATTAAGTAATCTAAGTCCTAATTAGATAAAAATGTGTATCTTTTCATTATACATAGGAATCTTGTACGTTTGCAAGCCCCGAACCAACGTTTAGCATCCGAAATCGTCACGTTTCTCGTCCGATAAGTTCATACCCCTACCCTTTTTCAATGGTTTTTCAATGTTTTCAGGGGGGGGGGGGGATACAAGCAAACTACAAATGGTTTCAATACATAACATTGATGTATTTTAAATAATATCTGGCAAACTATAAATACCTTTACCCCTTATGTATTATGCTGAGCATAAGGGATGATTTATCAACTACAACTATATGAATTTCAGCTAAGGAAATAACCAAACTATTCAAATTATCATGGGAATAATTTGGGGTTCTTTAGTTCTTGTTTCATCACATACTGATATGTATACAAAGTTATTAGATAAACTATGTCCGGTTCAGTTTATCTCCGTTTCATTTTGAATGTATTGCCAGATGATTTCATTGTATATAATTCTATTCACTGTATTATGTTTCATTATCTTTTGTATGTTTGATATCATATGAGAACCCCATGAATAGTTTAGTACTACCTTGTGAGTTCGTCACTACCCTTTATGGATGATCAGTAAATCCTACCCGAAAGTGTAACCAGAGTCTCCTGGAGGGAGAGCGAGGAATTTGTGAATAGATCTATTCGGGACTGACAATCCCACACCTTAACTGCTAGCTACAGTTAGGCGGGCACGCCTGGGGTAACAAATTTCTGGATATCATTCGATGTCTGACAAGCATCAAGGAGGTCTCTTTATTGTATCAGCATGGTTACCCGACTCACAATACTTATTAATATGAGTTTATTCACAGTATTGTTTTGGGTTTTGGTTTAGACTTTGTTTCAATTCCATATCTACTTTCTATCTATAGTTTCCATATCTAGTACGGGATGGTAGTCCCATGGTTTCCAGTCTATCAATCTTATACATTTTGCGGGATGGTAGTCCCATGGTCTTTATACTATATCTAGTACGGGATAATAATCCCTTGATTTCAACCTATATCTTGTATGGGATGGTAGTCTCATGGTTTTAAAACTATATCTAATACAAGATGATAATCTCATGGTTTTGAATCTATATCTAGTACGGGATGGAAGTCCCATGGTTTTCAATCCATGTTTCCATGAATATCAAACTATATTATATCTAGTACGGGATGGTAGTCCCATGGTTTTCAAATTATATTTTCATGTATATCAAACTGTCTTGTATTTAGTACGGGATGTGAGTCCCATGGTTTTCAAACTACTTTCCGTCTATAGATAGCACATTTCAAACTAATTCATATCTAGTTCGGGAGAGTAATCCCATGATCCTCAATATACAGTTTTATCTATTAAACTATACTCTGTAATATACAACCGGTCTTACATTTAGGAAAATATTGGATTTTCCTAGGGTAAAATACAACACATAAACGAATTGGTAACAAGTGATAACTAAACCAACTTTACATAAGAAAATATGGGATTTTCTTGGATAACAATCTCTTTGGTAAACCAACTTTACATAAGAAAATATGGGATTTTCTTGGATAAAAACCTCTTTGGTAAATTAAAGGAAACTAGTACATTTTCAAGAAACAAACATCGTATGAACTCAGCAGCTTTATGCTGATTTTCAAACTGCTTGTATTCTCAGGTCAGCGAGAGACAGGTACCCATCAATCCTTTTTGGAGAATACGGAGCGTACTGAAGATCTCGTCTTTACTTTTGTTAATATGATGCATATGTATATCACTGTACAACTTTACTTTTGAAACAAATGTAAATTTCTATATGTAATGTAATGGTTGTTTACTTTACATACTATGTGCATTGGAATTGATACTCAACATGGAGTCCGCCCCGGAAATGTTTCCGCCTTCGGTTTTCGGGGTGTGACACAAGGACCTTGATCAATGAAAAGTACATTGATAGGAAAAGGTGAGCTGCTTAACTACTTGGAAGATATGGTGTGGCAGCCGTGTTACCATAAAGCAAGAGTTCAAGATTAAGAAAGTTCGGTCCATAAGAGTTTGGATTTGTCGCAAACTTTTGTTTTGACAATTCACATGGATAGGAACACATACACCATTAAAAAAAATCTAAGTGTCATAAGATTCCCTCCTTCATGAAAATGACTGTGAGGAAATGCTTTCACTAATAGAGATTTTAAGAAGATAGTGATTGTGAAATCGTATTCTCAAATTCGATTATGGTTATGGTATCCCTTTCCAAAATTCGAATTGTGAGATTTGGCAATTGGTCTTAATTGTTTAGACACACATATGCGCTATCTAAAGGAAAGGTGTATAAGCATAGATAAAGGATTATCAAAGCATTAAGTATTAGAAATATGAACTTAAGAAATTCAATTGGTATTGTTTATTTTCTGGAAGTTAAGCTGTTTCTTAATACATGTCAAAGCTAGTGGGAGCATAAGTGTTATGTTTATAATAATCATCATGATAGTGGGAGCATAAATGTTGTGATTGTATGATTATTAAGGCAAGTATTGCAAGTTAGCAATATTAATTATAGAAAACAAGAGTCATACTTTGCAAAGTTGTAAGAGTTGAAAAGTTGTTTTGCTATAATTAAGGGAGAGAATATTATGCTTCATTTCAAAACTAAAGGCTTAGGTTGTGGAATGTTAATAAGGATACATAGTGTGTTCTCAAATTTCAATTATGATTACGGAATTCCTCCTCATAATTCGAATTGTGAGAACATAGTACATAAAATATTATGGCAGAAGATTGATAAAGTATCAAATCTTTATATAAGACATTAAGAATCGTGTCCCATACGCTTCGGGTATAGGATCGATTGCAAATGTTATAATATTTGACCATTCTAAAATTTTCCAAATGACTAGCGCATTTAGAGGGAAAAAGGACAAGAATCAGTTTTGACTAAGATAATTAAACAACTATCCAAGGACAATCCAAAGTTCGCCGAGGATTGGTCGCTTGTGAGTAGTTGGAAGTATAGTATTGGATGGAGTATATCGACATTATTATGAACAGATAAGATTATATTAAGAATGAGTTGTCATACGGAAAGGTTTAAATATTGGGAGTTAGATATTGAGAATCTATGTCTAGATTAGAAACTTTTATGCAAAAGGATGTTCAAAGAAATGTACTTTGAGTGGGAGACATCACATCTATGGAATTGTCTTGTAACAATCCCCGATAGAGGACTTTGTAATTTCATTGGCAATAGTCATTGTGACCTTAGTGCAGTGATATTTACGAAAGGATCATTGCATAAAATGTTAGAATATAACATATTCTATAAGTGGCAAGAATTTGATATTCTATCACTTGTGGAAAGGATTAGGAGTTGTGAAATGAGTATGATTGGAAATGTGTTCATTTGATCTATTTCACAAAGTAAGAACTATAGGTAAACACTGTGTGCATGATAAGAGCATGGGACAAGTGTAATAATTCATGTAAGCAGTTGATTACCCGAAACAAAAAAATAATGAGTAATCAATATGGTGATAAATAAAAGGTGTTTTATTTATACTCAAAGGTTTGAGGCCATATGGGATTAGTATTATCCTTGTGTTTCACTTTGTATGTTTTGACTTCCTGAATAATTTAATTGGTTAAGAACAGTCAAATTATTCGAACGAGCCAAAGTCGTTCATATGTTGGAAGTAGATATGAATGAAGATTGTCGTGAATTGGTGTGTGGATTGTCTAAAGAGCATTAGACATAAGCAAATGTTTGCTGCAATGTTCATGAGTGCTTATGAATATGATTTGAGCATTGGATTAAACCCACACTCACTTGGATCACTTCATGGATTTTATCACGAGTGATTGGTGAGACAATAACATCTTATATTCTTGAAACCGAGATGTGTGAGTTCTATCTTGCAAATCAGTTGCACATTGATAATATGTAAATGCACCAGTAACTTGGTGTTATAAAACATATTGTTATGTGTGATTCGGTGAGTGAGTGCAAGAGAGCATTGAATCAAAGTTTATCCATTCCTTCTATCCAAAGTAGGATAAAAGTGATATCTTTGGGCCCCTCGATGATTTAGTGATGATAAACATAAATGCTCGGCCGGGCTAGGGCTAATTTGATTTGTTCAATTAGTCAGTCGTCATAAATCAGAAGTCGAGAAATGGTACAGAGAGAATGATTAGAAATCATGTCTTATACGATATCAAGAATGGAGGAATATATGATCCCTTCTCTAAAGGACACGAGAAGTTGATAGGATCAGAGTTGACAGCGGCTTTAGAAAGCTACTATTGCAGATCAGGATCCGAAGTCATACGCGGAATAGTTTTTAGACTTATCCAAGTGGGAGACTATTGGATTAGTGTCTAAGTCCATAACTATTTTCGTAAGAACTTGACCCGATGGTGCATGGTCCTTTTGGGTTGCTATCACCAAAGCAACTTGATAGGATGAATTATGGAGAGAAAGGATTAAATATGATTTATTAATATATTATGGGAATAATATATTAAAGGAGAAATCATATTCTGTAATTAATATTAGTCAAGAATTAATAAGAATTAAGTTTGTGAATAAAAGAGATTGATTAAACTTAAGGGGCTGGAATTGTAATTATAAGATAATTGCAATTGGGCTATGGATTGCCTTATATTATATACGGTTGGACGAATTCTATGGGAAGCCCATTAGAAATCGTCGAAGGACTTTAAGAAAGGAATCCATGGGCTGCTTAGGGCTTAAGCAATCAAATTAGGGTTTCCTAGTTTAAAACCCTAATAGCCTACATGTATAAATAGCACCCTTAAGCCCCAAAAACGTGGTGAACTGGTTCTCTAGGGTTTTGGACGTTTTTTGGGCAGCCTCCTTCTCTTCTCCTCTTCATCCTCTTGCTCTTGGTGTTTGTGAACCATTAGATGAGTGACATTTGTGGCTCTAAGCTTTCTGAAGTTAATACAAGAAGGATTTGAGATTGTTATTGCTACATAACAATCAAGGTATGATCTAAGCCCTAATTATATGTTGTATTGATTATCATATGCTAGATCTAGGGTTTATAGTCTTGGATAAATTGCATGTACAATAAAGAAACCTAGATCCAAGCATTAGGGTTTGTATGAGCACATAGGATGTTCTTATGACTAAAACCCATTAGCTTGATGCTTCTACATGACCTTTATGGATGATTATTGCAGATATGGATATATCTACTTAATCAAGCAAAAGTCAGAAACTTTTGAAAAGTTCAAAGAGTTTAAGAATGAAGTGGAGAATTAGCTAGGTAGGAAAATCTAGATGCTTCGGTTAGACCGAGGAGGAGAGTACCTAAGTCTTGAGTTTCACGACTATCTAGAAGAATGCGGAAATTTTTCGCAAATTGATGCCTCCGAGAACGCCACAATTGAATGGTGTGGCTGAGAGACGTAATCGGATCATGTTGGACATGGTTCGTTCTATGATGAGTTGGAATTCATTACCAATATCTTTCTGGGGGTATGCCTTAGAGAATGTCGCCCATATCCTTAACTTAGTTCCCACCAAGAAGGTTACCAAGACTCCTCACGATATGTGGACAGGGAAAGCTCCTTCGTTGGCATATATTAAGGTTTGGGGTTGCAAGGCTTTCGTAAGACGAGAGAATCACGACAAGATCGAACCTTGTATTGAGAAGAGTTATTTCAATGGCTACCCACATAATTCTTTTGGCTATGTTTTCTGTAGACCGAGTGACAATGTTGTTTTCGTAGCTAGAAGAGGAGTTTTCCAAGAAAGGGAATTGATAAGCCAAGAGGACAGTAGGAGGCAAATTGATCTTCAAGAGATTCAAGAGCAAATTGATGAAGGAACCTCTAACACTAGCACTCAACCCGAGGAGGAAACTCCTGTTGAGCCCGTTGACGAGTCCTTACCTCTTAGACATTCTAGTACGGTTAGTGTTCAATCCGATTTTATGGTTTTCATATTAATGCTGATGGGGATACATTTATTAGTGATGAAACACTAATGAATTTGGACAAATCTAGCAGCTACAAAGAAGCCATGGCAGGCCCGAAGTCTGCTAAATGGATAGAGGCGATGCACAGAGAGATTCAGTCCATGTACGACAACCAAGTTTGGAATTTGGTTGACAATGTACCGGGTCATAAGACAGTCTGGTGCAAGTTGGTCTTTAAGAAGAAGACAGACATGGATGGGAAAGTGCACACTTATAAAGCCAGATTGGTTGCGAAGGGCTTTACTCAAACTCCCGGAGTTGACTATGATGAGACCTTCTCACCAGTTGCGAAGATAAAGTCTATTAGCATAATGTTTGCAATTGCTGCGTTTTGTGATTATGAAATCTGGCAGATGGATGTGAAAACCGCTTTCCTTAGTGGGAAGTTGGCTGAGGATGTGTACATGAATCAACCAGAGGGTTCTGTCGATGCGAAGCATCCAAATAGAGTGTGTAAGCTTGAGTAATCCATTTATGGATTGAAACAAGCATCTTGCAGATGGAATCTTTGTTTTGACGAGAAAGTTAAAGAGTTTGGCTTTCTGCAAAGCGAAGATGAATCTTGTGTATATGTCAAAGCTAGTGGGAGTATAGTGAGATTCCTCGTATTGTATTTTGATGACATACTACTCATAGGAAACGATGTCCCAACCTTGCAGGAGGTCTAGTCCTGGCTTGGGAAATGTTTCGCTATGAAGGACCTCGGAGAGGTTGCTTATATTCTGCGAATAAGGATAGTAAGAAACAGGGTGAAGAGAATGATAGGACCCAGTCAGGATAGATACTTGAAAAAGGTACTAAAGCGTTTTAGTATGGAAAATTCCAAGAAAGGGGAGCTGCTATTCCAAATCAATACCAAGCTGAGTAAGACTCAAAGCCCGAGTACAGAGGCAGAGATAGCTGATATGAGCTGAGTACCTTACGCTTCCACAGTAGGCTCTATCATGTATGTTATGACTTGTACTCACCCTGATGTGGCATTCGCTGTGAGCATGGTCAGTAGATATCAAGGGAATCCTGGTAGAGCTCATTGGATTGCAGTTAATAATATTCTTAAGTACCTACGAAGGACAAAGGAATGGTTTCTAGTCCTCAGTGGGAGTGATGACTTAAGGGTAAAAAGGGTATAGTGATGCTAGTTTTCAGACAAATCGGGATAGTTACCGATCACAGTCGGGTTGGGTCATTACCCTAAATGGAGGAGCAGTGAGTTGGAAAAGTTCTAAGCAGAAGACTGTAGTTGATTCAACGTGTGAATCGGAGTACATTTCGGAAAGTGAAGCATCAAATGAGGCTATATGGTTGAAGAACTTCATTAGAGACCTTTGATTTTTGCCATCCATAAAGGAGCCGATGGAAATTTTCTGTCATAATGAGGGAGCAGTTGCCTTAACCAAGAGATCATGGTAGATGTCGACATACCGACATAAAATAGCATTGTATCAGAAATCGGGTAATAGAGGGACTCCTTGTTGTGAAGAGGGTATTGTCAAAAGAAAACCCGACAGATGCCCTTACGAAGGGACTAAGTAGGGTCAAAAACTTGTAGCACGCTAGGAGCATTGGGCTGAAGGATGATATATGTTTGGATTAGATAGATAAGAAAGGTGTAATAGATATTATGTACTTGACATTTTGATGAATAAATAAAGTTGTGTTATTTATGAGTAAAGCTAGTATCTTGTGTTGGTTGTTTATCTGTTTTTTCAATTTTGCATGTTTTGAATTCCTGAATAATAAGATTATTCAAACAGTCCACAATCGTTCATATTTTGGAAGTAGGTGTGAATGAAGACTGTCATGAATTGTTTGCAGATTGTCTAAAAGGTTTTGGGCATAGCAAAGGTTTGATGCAAATTTCATGAGTGCTTATGAATATGATTTGAGCATTGGAATAAACCCGCGTTTGTTGAAATCACTTCGGTGTGTTTTACCTTAAGTGATCGCAAAGCGATAATATCATATAGTTTTAAAACTGAGAGATATGGTTGTTGTTTGCCGGTTGGTTATCCATTGATGATGTGTAAACGCATCAGTAACTTGATGTTATAAAACATATTGTTAAAGATGATTCAATTAGTGAATAATAGATGCATATGAGTCGAAGTTAATTTGTTCCTTTTATTCTGTGAGAATGAAGGTGATATCTTGGCCACTTGATGATTTGGTTTGACTTATTTGCCGTGCTCGGTCAGAATGGAGTTGATGTGTTTAACTAAATTCTATGTCGAACAGATCGGAGATCGAAAAATAAGTGATGGACAATAAGTATTGTTAGCATGATATCTAGAATAGAGGATTATACGATCCCTTATCTGAAGGACGAATTACTGATCAGAGTTGGCGACAACGTGTAAGAGCTACGATTGCTAATCAGATCCTGAAGTCATATATGAGATACAGTTACTAGACTTATCCAAGTGGGAGATTGTTAGATTAGTGTCTAAGCCCGTAACTATATTTGGTATGTAGTTGACCCGGTTGTGCATGGTCCTTTTGGGTTGCCTTCACCAAAGCAACTTGACAAGGTAATTTAAGGAGAGAGAGAATATTATGATTTATTAATATATTATAAGAATAATATATTAAAGGACATATCATATTTATTTAATTAGTATAGGTCATAATTAATTAGGAATTAATTTGGTGACTAAAAGAGACAGGTTGAATTTCGGATTGACCTGATACCTGGAGCCACATCAATTGGCAAATCACCCTATAGGTTAGCCTCTATGGAAATGCAGGAGTTATCGAGCCAATTGTGAGAACTTCTGGACAACGGGTTTATAAGTCCAAGCTTCTCATCCTAGGGAGCTCAAGTCTTGTTTTCCAAGAAGAAGGATGAGTCTTTCAGAATGTGCATTGATTATCAGGGGTTAAGCAAGCTCACTATCAAGAACCAATAACCTCTCCCTCAAATTGATGATCTATTTGACTAGCTTCAAGGAGCCAGTTAGTTTTCCAAGATAGATCTAAGGTTCGGATATCACCAACTACGGGTCCGAGAAGATGATATCCCCAAAACTGCCTTCCGAACGCGCTACAGACATTTCGAGTTCGTGGTAATGCCCTTCTATCTAACAAATGCACCTGCAATATTTATGGATCACATGAACCGAGTTTTCCAACCATTCCTCGACAACTTCGTAATCGTCTTCATCAATGACATACTCGTTTTTCAAAAAGTAAGGAAGAACAAAGTCAAAGCTATTGAGGGCTGGCCAACCCCAAAGATGCCAACGGAGATCAGTAAATTCTTGGGCCTTGCTGGTTATTACAGAAAGTTCATTAGAATTTCTCCAAGATCGCCAAACCTCTCACCGCTCTCACCCAAAAAGGTGTGCCCTTCAACAGGATGCAAAGCAAGAAGCCGCTTTTTAAACACTAAAAAAAGCCCTCTGCAGTGCTCCAGTATTGTCTCTGCTAGAGGGAACGAAAAATTTCGTAGTGTATTGTGACGCTTCCAATAAGGGGTTGGGCTGTGTACTTATGCAACACGGGAAGTGATAGCCTATGTATCCAGCCAACTAAGGACCCACGAAGTAAATTATACCACTTGTGATCTTAAGCTGGGAGCTATGGTCTTCACCCTAAAAATTTGGAGGCACTACATTTATGGTACAAAATGCACCATCTTCACGGACCACTAAAGCCTACAATGTATCTTAAATAAAAAAGAACTAAACATGAGACAGTGGCGGAGGGTCAAGCTACTAAACGACTATGTATGCGAGATCAAGTACCATCCAGGCTAGGCTAATGTAGTGGCCGATGCATTAAGTAGAAAGGAATACTCGGGTTGCCGAGTAAGAACACTAGCAATGACTGCCCATTCCCACTTGTCTTCGCAAATCAAAGAGGCTCAACTGGAAGCTTTGAAGTCCGAGAACACTGCAAATGAAACCTTAGGTGGGATGGACAAGAATCTCGTAATCATGGAAGATAGAGCACACTATTTCATGGACCGGATCTGGATCCCAAAATTTGGAGGGTTCTGAGACGTAGTCATGAATGAAGTGCACAAGACACGATACTTTGTCCATCTGGGTTCCGATAAGATGTACCTGGATATCAAACAACAATATTGGTGGCCAAACATGAAAGTGGAGAATACTAGCTACATGAGCAAGTGCCTGACTTAACCAAAAATTATGGTAGAATGTCACAAACCCTTGGGATTATTACAACAACCAATGATAACCGAGTGTAAATGGGAACGAATAACAATGGATTTTATGATCAAATTGCTTAAATTGGCTAATGGACTGGATGCCATTTGGGTGAATGTCGATCGGTTAACTAAATCCTTCCATTTCCTACCAATAAAAGAAACATACAAAATGGACAGATTAACACTGATCGACATAAAGGAGGTGGTGAGACTTCATGGAGTGCCGATATCTATCATCTTCGGCCAAGACAGTAGATTCACCTCATGATTTTGGAAGTCACTTTAGAAAGAAATGGGAACCCAGCTTGATATGAGTACTGCCTACCACCCCCAGACCGACTACCAAAGTGAGCGAACCATTCATACGCTATAAGATATGATCCGACCTTGTGTGCTAGATTTTGGCAAGGCATGGGATACCCACTTGCCCCTAATCGAATTCTCCTACAACAACAACTACCACACATTGGAAATGTAGATCACTTCTTTGTTGGGTTGAGGTAGGAGACACCTAGTTGTCAAGGGCTCAGGTATCGAACAACACACTCACGGGATCTAAAATCATCCTGGAAACAACAGAGAAAATCATCCAAATTAGGGCACGACTCCAAGTATCTCGAGATAGATAGAAGAGCTACGCAGACAAAAGGTGAAATCTGATGGAGTTCCAAGTAGGCAATCGTGTGCTGCTAAAATTCCCTCCATGGAAAGGGATGATACGGTTCGGAAAGTGGGGAAAGCTAAACCCACGATACATCGGACCATTCGAGATCCTTTCCAGAATCAGTCCGGTAGCCTACAAGTTATAGCTACCATCGGAGCATAGCAACATACACCCTGTCTTTCACATGTCAAACCTCAAGAAATGCATATCAAATGAAACCCTCGTTGTTCCTCTCGATGAAATTCAGGTGAATGAGGATCTCCACTTCATTGAGGAACCAATCGAAATCATGGATATGGAAGTGAAGCACACAAAACAAAGTCACAATCCTATTGTAAAGGTTATATGGAGTGCAAAACTGTTGGATTAATGTCTAAGTCCATAACTATAATTGGTAATACTTGACCCGACCCGACATGGTCCATTTGGGTTGCATGGCATCATGCACTTGGATAGACTATAATGAGAGAAATAAGACACTTATGGTTATTAATATATTATAAGTGCTAGTATATTAATAATAAGAATAATGAGATTATTTAATTAGTATTGATCAAGAGTTAATCTAGGATTAATTAAGTGATCAAAAGAAGACTAATTAAATATATGGGTTGATTGTGTAAATCATCCATACTTGTATAGTGGGCTAATGCTCCATGGATAATCAAGTTGGGCTAAAACCCATAGGATGGTCCATGGATGCTCCATGGTGTATTTGAACCCATGGATCCAAGGAAATGGAAAGTCATGACAATTAAGGTTTACCCTAATTGTAACACTATATAAAGATCTTATTCTTAACAAAATTGGCACTAGTATCATTCTAGAGAGGGCTAGCCGATTTCATGAAGTGTAGAATTCTCTCTAAGTTATTCCAAGTGCTTATGGTGTTGTGTGAACCATTTGAGGTGTCACACTTGGGGCACTAGGCACTCAAGCTTCATGATGACAAGCACTAACAAAAGGTATGTTATTCTAACTTGTGTTATTCAAATTTTAGTATGCTAGAATAGAACAATACCTTGGAAAGTTGATATTTGCATGTATAATAGAGAAAACATAGATCCAAGGTATTTAGGGTTGCATGTACACTTAGGAGTGTTAGAATGCTCATAACCCAACAGTGGTATCAGAGCCTAGGCTTGTTTTCTTGTTATACTTGCAAATGGAGCTGAAAAATCGAGTTTTGATGCTGTCTGCCCAGCAGATTCGCCGAGTCCATGAAGGGACTCGACTAGTCCAAGGCAAAAAGCATCCAACTCGCCGAGTTGGTTAGTGCACTCGACGAGTTGGACCCCCAGACAGCATTAATTTGACTTTTTTGGCTGGAATTGGACTAGGAACATTACCCTAAGATGTTTTAAACTTATAAACTTGTTTTTGATGTGGTAGTGTTCATGCTAATCCAATTTCAAAGATAATTGTCAATAGATTCATGTTTTGTATTAGTTTAAGGTTTAGACTGATTACATGAAAAAGTTTGATTTGAATTATCTTGTTCTTATGAGTTGCTTAGATTAATAGAAAAGTTGAGTGAAATAGTTGTTTTCAATCCAAATTAATCTAAGAACTGATTCTAAAATGTGTTTTTGTAACTTGGCCTCAAGTTATATGAAAAGTCACATTTAAGTTTCATAAAACTCATAAAAGTTGGCAAATGTTACAAAATGAAGAGTCTGGTTTCAATTAATTGGTGTTATGACTCCATAATTTATCCTCAAGTTATGGAGGACCAAGAGTCTCTTCATTAAATAATAAAAAAAAATGTAACCTTAATTAATTCCATAAGTTATAAAATAAAGAAAAGTTAATTCTTTTATTACTTTAAAGTCTTCCATAACTTGTCCTCAAGTTATGGAACTTGAAGAGTTTTTGAATTAAAACTACTTTAAACACATAAGTTATGGAATTAATTAGTTTTGAATAGTTTCAAAACTTGCCCTCAAGTTTTGAAATTTGTAAAGTTTTCTCTTATGAATACTTTAATTCCAAGATAGCCCTTATAATTTTAAAAGTTAAAATTCAACCGCTTATACTTTATAATATTATAAGTTAATAATATATATATGTGTATAAGAGTAAAGGCAGTCTTACCGCTAGTACGCCTCATTCACGAAGCCGGTCTATAAGGTGGATATAAGGTTGTTGCCTATAAAATGGCAACTTAATGGGTGTCCACTCTCACCCACCGCTTGTTTGACTGGTGGAGGGTCGTTAGCCGAACGGGTTTGACAGGACTATAATTCTCCCTTCATTAAAAGTATTAATGATAAATACTAATTAACTAAACTCTTAATAATACCCAATCTTAGTTACTTAGGAAAATGTGAATAAGGTGCTAATCCATGAAACTACACTTTGCACTTTGTTTAAGTCTATTAGTGGAGCGTGTGTGGTTAACCGGCACACTAACTTGTATTTAACAAGGTAGGCAAAGGGTAACTTAATGTTTATCATAGTATCGATGGAGCATGTGTGGTTAACCGGCACATCGATTGAGGGGTAAACACTTAAGGGTACGAAGTAATTTGCATGGTTACTTCACACCTTGTTTTGTGATCCTCGGCATCCCAGTCACAAAACCTGAAGGGCACACTCGAGATTGAACCATGCCATTGAACAGTTCAATGAATCTCAAAGATCTAGGGGTTTCAAATCCAATTAAAACCTAATAATACATTTCGTTTATCTTGGTGGAAATTGGTGAATCGTCATTCAACTACCTTCAAATATTATATAGCTTGGATTACAACATCCCTCTTCTAAGTTATAAAATAGTTTGTTGGGTCCTACCCTTAATATTTCATATTGGGTGTCATATTAAGGACTTTAAAATCAACTATCTTGAATATCTCCTAAAAGATGTCTAGTTTAGACATTTATGATCTTCTCAAATCTCTTGAAACAAGCTTTCCTAATGAAGATGATGTCCCTTGGAAATCATACTTCTTTCACCTCCTCCAATTATTCTCCCTAACCCACAAGTTCTTGAAAAGTTTAAGATCACTCAAGCCCTATTGGCAAGGCAAGGTCTAGGTGTGGTCACATCTTGGAGATATAGTCACATATTGACAAGCCGGGAGAGTTGGGTGTCAAAGTCTTAAGAAAGTTGGTGGTTCAATCACTTTCTAAGTTACATAGTGAGTTCCGTTGGGAAACCTATGAAACAGACTATGACAAGACCCTTAATGATCTTGTCTATTTGTTAAGATCAACTTCCTTAAAACTTGATGAACATTGACAATAGTGACACAGGAAATCCAAAAAAGCATTCTCTTCCCAATGGAAAAGGGATCGGCCATAGTCAACTCGGTTGACCAAATGGTAAAGAGAAAAAACTAAGTCTGTGATAGTTCTGTGTACCATTATCAAAGGGTCCATATGTTTATATTGCCAAAGAAAGGGGCATTGGTTGCGAAGCTGCTAAATTTACCTAAGGATGTTAAAGTCAGTAAGTTTGACTCTACTTTAGGTAAAGTCCACTATCTAACTCTGCTAAGTTTCTATTCTGAGATTCTTATTACATGATGTGACTGGGTCACATGGTGATGTTTTAAGAATCAAAGAAAAGTGAAGAAATTTAAAGAAAGAATATGCTGAATCTGATCACATAGATGGATTTCTATCGGGTAGTTTGGAGATCAGATTCTTGGGCTACTTCTTAGGAGTTATGAGATATTGCTTAGGAATACATAACAACAAGTTTTCATACGGATTGTAAGGATAAGTTTTTCCGCATAGTTTTAAAATAACAGAAATTTTTTGATTTTATTTATTTTAAAATATCCTTACAATGGCATTTGAGGAAAAACTGTTGCTTATATGATTCCATTAATATCAAGAGTGGAAATATGAAATTGATTCCTTCATTTGTGGTAATGTCTAAATTTACCAAATAAGGAAAGATTCCCATCACCCACGTTACAATTGGACCGGAACTTGGAATCATGGAAGTTGTATAACATGATGAATGAGAACTTTCAAGTATTGGAAAATTAAGACTAACTACTTATTCACATGGATGTGTGAGTCAACTAATGGACTAAGGGATCGAGTACATAGTCATGTGCACTGATTAGGTCCACCACAAAAGATTGATAAGACTATTCGTCATAGTTTACTAAAGCTCAGTAAATATGATTATACTTACAGGCTTGAGTGTAACTCTGAGACATTGGAAAAGGTTCCAACGTATGCCAGAGCGAATAAGAAGAATCAACTTAGGCAGAAAGATAAAAGTTTCTCAAATCCGAAAAGATTGGAGAGTACTTTAGTATCAGTTTTGTGATCATCTTAATGATTAAGAAACCATATCAAAATTAGTTCTCTAAGGAAAGAAGAGGAACTTGAATTGTTGAAGTGGTTAAATCAATAAGATGAGTCATACTTCGTTCCAATACAAGTCTTAGAGTTATATTCCAAGATTGTAATTTGAGTGACAAGTCTTAGAGAAGGTTTAAAAACACAAGTCAAATGTAAGAGTAAAAGTTATCTACTCTTGGACATTTGAAATTGGTAAGTTGTGATGTTTTAGATAAAACAAAGACCAACTTAGGCCAATTATGTGAAGTGTTTGTCTTGATTAGAATCCACACTATCTCTTGAATATCTGACAAGAAAGTCTTATATGTCAAGAGGACAGTGGGAGTCTTAAAGGTCTTGAAAGTCTCAAGAACTAATCAAGAATAGAACCTGGAGTTCTTCTCTAGCACACGACTTAAGATTAATAGCCTATCGTGTTGACATATTCTGTGCCCATTCCAGTTAAAGTTGGCTTTGCATATGAGTTCTTAGAGTTCTCAATGTGTTTCACAACAACTTGGAAGCAATGGCAGGCCCTTGGGCTGCCAGGTGGCAAGAAGTTAAGATTGAGTTCAGTCCATATGAGTTTGGATTTGTCATTATCCTTGTCTTGTGACTATGGTTTTGACAATTCACGTGGATAAGAACACATACACCATTAAATCTAAGTGTCATAAGGTTTCTCTCCGATTCATGAAAAGGATGGTGAGGAAACACTTTCACTAAGTAGATTTTAGCTAGATAGCAATTGTGATATATGCATTCTCAAAGTCGTTAGTGGAGCATGTGTGGTTTACCGGCACACTAACCTGGACTTGTGAGAAGTGGCAAAAAGGTCTAACCATTATGATTACGACATCCCTCTTCATAATTATTTAAACACACAAGTGTGCTATCTAAGGGAAGGTGTATGTTTTGATAAAGTTTTATCAAAACAATCTAGTATTAGAAATCTGAACTTTGGTAAGAAAGTCAGCTGATTTCTGAGTACATGTTAAAGCTAGTGGGAGCATAAGTGTTATGCTAATAATCATCATGTTAGTGGGAGCATGATAATTATGATAAGTATTGCAAGTTAGCAATGTTAATTATAGAAAACAAAAGGTTTCACTTGGGAAAAGTTGTTTTGCTATAATTAAGGGAGAGGAAATTATACTTCATCTCAAATCTATAAGCTTAGATCGTGAGGCTTTAATCATTTAGTCAAGGAAATATATATGAATTTCATGTTGGAATGGCTCAACATAAGGAAATTCTGTATATGGGTCCATTATTTGCGTTCTAAAATTCGATTATGATTACGACATCCCTTTTCATAATCTGAATTATGAGAACTTGGCAAATAGAAATGGAAATCTTATAGCAAAAGACTGGTTTAGTCTTTATATGACACATCATGAATCGTGTCCCATATGCTTCGGATATAGGATCAATTACATCTGCTATATTCATCCTTTCTAAAATTTTCCAAATGCCTGGGGCATTAAGAAGGGAAAAAGGTTTAGAACTGGATATGACTAAAAGGATTTAACAATTGTCGAGGACAATCTAAGGTTTACCAAAGATTGGTTGCTCAAGGATAGTTGGAAGTATAGTGATAATTCTAGAAGGACCATATTGACATAATCTGTAAGGAGGCAACTCTTGTTCAGAAGTGGTAGTCAAAATGAATCTGGAAATGTTTCAAAGTCAGAGATTTCAATAAATGTAAGATTAAGGAAACTTAATGCAAGAAGGATGTTTCCAAGGAGTTGATCTCCTTTGGAATGCTCTGTAAAGTTTGTTGTCAAGTCTTTATGACTTTGTGCATAATCATTACAAGACGAACAATGCATATAAGTTTAGAATCTAACAGATTTCAGTAAATGACATGAATTTGGAATTCTTGTATTTGCAATAAGGATTTGGGAGTGTGAAAAGAGAATCATTGAAGTTATGTTCAATTGATCTATTTCACAAAGTAAAGATCATAGACAAACATAGTATGCATACTTGGTGTATAGCATGACTAGTGTTTAGAAAACATAGTGTACATGCTTGGAGCATGGGACAACTATTGTTTTAAATTCAAGAATAAAGTTGATAACTGAAACAGTATACAATGAATAATGTGTAATCATATGGTGATAAATAAAAGGTGTTTTATTTATGTTCATATGTTTTGATACCATATTGGATTCAATTATTATTGTGTTTCACTTTGCATGTTCTGACTTCCCGAATAAACTAGGTTATTCTTCCGGAATGACTAAGTTATTCAAACCATCCACAGTCGGTCATATTTTGGAAGTAGATATGAATTAAGATTGTCATGGGTTGGCTTGTAGAGGTCTAAGGTGTTGGACAAAGGGCTACAACACTCATGAGTGCTTATAAGTTCTGAGTATTGGATTCAACCCACGCTCATTGGAATGACTTCATGGATTTTATCACGAGTGATCATGAGACGATAATATCTTATATTCTTCAAACCTAGAGATATGAGTTGTTACTATGAGTTGATAGTATATTGATTGCACGAAACCGCATTTGGTAACTTGGTGCTATAAAACGTGTCTTTGTGGGCCCCTCGATGATTTGATGATGACAAATGGAAGTGCTCGGCCGGGCCAGGACTGATTTGATTTGTTCAATTAGTCAGTCGTCATAAATCGGAAATCGGGAAACAACAAATGGACAGAGAGAATGATTATAATCCATGTCTCAGTCCATATGATATCTAGAATGGAGGAATATATGATCCCTTATCTAATGGACAAGTTCGTTGACAAGATCAGAGTTCGACAATGGCTTTAAGAGCTACGATTGCCAGTTAGGTTTTGAAGTCATACTAAATAATAGTTTTAGACTTATCCAAGTGGGAGAATGTTGGATTAATGTAACGACCCGTTCCCGGTACATTAATTCATTAGTAATTGTTGTAAGTTTTCAAGAGGGACTCGGCGAGTTCTAGCCTGACTCACCGAGTAGGGTCGCGACTTCGAGCACGCGTGAGCCGAGGACTCGGCGAGTCCATTCGTCTGGGTGAAACCCTAAATCCCCGGGTTGCCCACTATTTAAGTCACCTTATAGCCCCATTCTCGCCTCCCTCACCCTGAGAACACTGTGAGAAAGAACCCTAATCCTCCCTTATGTGAGCTAAGTGTTTTGTGCCATTTTGTGAAGGTTTGAAGAAGGAGAAGAAGAAAGAAGCAAGGAGAAGAGCTGTAGTGCAAAGATCCAAGGGCAAATCTGAGTTAATTGAGGTATTTTCGGAGTTTTCTTCTTGTTATATGCTTTAAACTTCCATTAGAGCTCTCCTAAGAGCTAGTTGATGCTTGTTCCAAGCCTTATGCTTGCATGAAGGTCTTAATAAGTCGAAATATCTTTGGATCTGAATGATGGGGTGTTGTAGAGCCCAGATCTACTGTCTTTTTGGAGTTACTTTGCATATTAACCATAGATCTACCCATTTTGTGCATCTTTTAGCCTTATTCCCCTTATTCATGAGGTTGTGCACGTAAAGTTGGAAACTTTACGTGGTAAATCAGCTTATTGGACCCAGATCTATCAATTGTATGTGTTGGATTCAAACAAAATCGAGTAAAAATCAGTTGCATGGCGGCAACTCGGCGAGTCGGGAAGAACGACTCGGCGAGTTGGGTCGCGAGTTCCCGATTCCTTCATTTTTACCAGTATCGAGTGAACCCAATGAGCTAGAGAGTGGACTCAGCGAGTTGAGGGTAAACTCAGTGATGTAGGGACTCGGCGAGTTGTTCATCAACTCGGCGAGTCCAAGGCAATCTCCTTAAGATCAAGAACAACTCGTCGAGTTTGTTCATCCAGCTCGGCGAGTCGGATGAAGATTGTCTGAGTTCTTGAATCAAGAGGGTACTCGTCGAGTCGATGCCAGACTCGACGAGTAGCAGCGAGTAAGAGTGAAACGTGAGAGTAGGACTCGGCGAGTTGGGTGGCCCAACTCGGCGAGTCAGTCCAAATGAGAGTAACTTTGACCAAGGGTAAAAGAGTCATTTTTACCCCAAGTGCAGTGTTTAGTATTTGATTGAGTGTGTTTATGGACTTGTAGCCGAGGAGATTCAGGAGCAGCAGCCGTTAGCTTCCCGAGCCACACACTCAACAGCCAGCTTACGAGGTGAGTTTCCTTCCAGTAGGAACGGGTCTAAGGCCACAATGCCGGCCCGTTCAGTTAGCAGTAGTTTCCGGATTTAGGTCTGATGCAGTAGCTAGTACGTTTGATGCCTTCGTGGCTCGAACAGGATTTATGTGCTATGTTTTATGCGTTAAGTGTTATGTGTTCCGGGCTACGGCCCGATGTAGTATGCCGTATATGTGTTCATGCTAGTTGATGTGTTATGCTATGCCATGTTCAGTCAGTCAGTTCCGGACTTCGGTCCGATGCAGGGGACAAGGTCCCAGTCAGTTCCGGACTTCGGTCCGATGCAGTTAGTTCCGGACTTCGGTCCGATGCAAGGGACAAGGTCCCAGTCAGTTCCGGACTTCGGTCTGATGCAGTTAGTTCCGGACTTCGGTCCGATGCAGGGGACAAGTTCCCAGTCATTTCCGGACTTCGGTCCGATGCAGTTAGTTCCGGACTTCGGTCCGATGCAGGGGACAAGGTCCCAGTCAGTTCCGGACTTCGGTCCGATGCAGTTTCCGGGCTTCGGCCCGATGCAGTGGGCGAGGCCCAATATGTGTTTATATGTTATGCTATGGTATGTGGTAGTTTGGGGGAGCTCACTAAGCTTCGTGCTTACAGTTTCAGTTTTGGTTTCAGGTACTTCCGCAAGCAAAGGGAAGAGCTCGGGGTGATAGCATCGCACACACCACTGCTTAGCTTTTATCCTAGGGATGGTTTTAGTTGTTTTGGATTTGATATAGTATGATACAGTTTTCCGCACAGTATTTTATTATGATTTGGGATACATCGCGTATGTTTTTATGTTATGATACTCATATTATGGTTTTGATTATATTGAAAAACGAAATTTTTAGGTCGTATTTTTGGGTCGTTTCAATTAATGTCTAAGTCCATAACTATATTTGGTATGTACTTGACCCGACCCGACATGGTCCATTTGGGTTGCACTTCACCGACACAATTTATATGGATAGTCTTTTGAGAATAGTATATCTGTGATTAATATTAATATATTATAAGTTCTAATATATTAATATGGAATCATATTATTTAATTAGTATTGATCAAGAATTAATTTAGAATTAATTAAGTGATCAAAAAGAACTAATTAAATATGGACTCTTATATATATGGAATGGGCCAAGTTCATTTAGGTTGCGCAAAGCTCTCGTGGATAGTCCATGGAGCATTTAACCCATGAATCATATCAAATGAAAGGTCATGGGTTTAACCCTAGTCTCCATACTATATAAAGATGTCATTGGTTGGTGAAATTGGCACTAGTGTGGTACACTAAGAAGGGCTAGCCGATTTCACCTAGAGAGAACCAAGTATCCATATTCTCTAAAGTTTTCCAAGGTCTTTTGGTGATTTGTGATTCCACTTGAGGCTTCCACACTATTGGGGCTAAGCTCTTAAAGCTTGAAGACATCAAGCTACATCAATAGGGATGTCATCTAACTAGTACTTTCTAGTATAAGAACTTTATAATATGCTAGTTAGGATTAAAGCCTTGGAAAGTTCTTATTTGCATGTATAATAGAGAAAACATAGATCCAAGGTTTATAGGGTTGCATGTAGACCATAGGAGTGTTAGAATGCTCAAAACCCAACATGTAGCAGGGGCCGTACAATCCCTGCTCAAATGCCCAGTCCGACCGCACTTGTAGCAGCCGGAACTCCCTGCCTTGCACACCCCATCGTGCAATCTCCCACACTTGCCACATCGACCGTGGCTCTGCTGACTCCTGGATCTGTGATCTGAAACCTTGGGCTTTTTGCCCGAACTACCTGTACCCGAAATCGCCTCCGGTTTCCTCTTCTTCTCCATCTCAAGGTCAATCTCCCTCTCCCGAGCCCTATCAATCATGTCATCCAGCTTTTTATAGCTGGACCGGCTCACAAACTAGTGGATATCGCTCCACAACATTTCATGATAACGGGCGTTCTTCATTTCCTCATCGGCTGCATACTGAGGAACGAGAAGAGCCCTCTCCCTGAATTTGAAGGTGATCTCCGCGACGGTCTCTGTAGTCTGGGTGAGGTCCTGAAACTCTCTGGCAAACTACTACACCTCAATAACCAGTGCAAACTCCGCTCTGAACCTGGTAGAGAAATCAGCCCAGGTCATGGCATCTAGCGCTGCATCATCTCCAATGGTATGTCCGACCTCTTCCCACCAATCTTGTGCCCTATCCTTCAGAAGACAGGACGCCAATCTAACCTTGTCCCCCTCGGGACACCTGCTCGTGCGGAAAGCGTTGGCCACATCCGCAACAATCTAGTACTCGCTATGGGGTCCCGCGCACCGTGGTAATCTGGAGCTCCACATGCCCTGATTTCCCTGAACGTAAGCGTGTGCGACCCCATCATGGCCGCTACCTCAGCACGGAAAGTACTTAGCCTCTCGTCCATCATCTCTAAGATACCCTCCTTGATCGAACCGAAGATCACAGGAGTCTGCTCAAGTATGGTGCGAGTAATCTTTGAAGAGAGAAACTCCCTGGTCTGCTCATCCAACTGCCCGGTATCCAGGCCTGATCCTGATCCCCCTCCAGCACCTGAACTGCCGACTGCTGGTCTAGGGCGTAATTCCACCATTCTGAAACACAACATAATAAATGTCAGGAACACTGATATATCTCCAGGGATCATTGATACCAATACTAGGTTCCTAGGATCATTGATACCAATACTAGCTTCCTGGTCTTGTCTCAGCCTTCCTTGATTCGAGTACGGATCCTCTGCTTTCAGTAGTACGGGCCCATACTACCTTCCACATCTATCTGTACTTTCCTCAAGAACTGCCTTCACTCCACCAAGTCACTTCCACTACTACTGATCTCTGTTACTCTCATCCTAGGCTTGCCCTAGGGAAATCTCTGACTCCACTCAAACCAGTCCTCAGCTGCTGAAGACCTCCTTGTAATGCTAATTAGCCATCACCTGAATACCATCACATGTGATGAGGCTCAGATAATCCTTCGAGTAAAAGAATCGTCCCTACAACGGTTAGACTCAAACAAGAGCTGCTCAGTAGGGCCAAATCCAACACTCTGAGATTACTCAACTCTGATCACATGTGACGTGACGTATTCACCTAACGGCTAACTCCCATCACCAAGAGTTCTACAAAACACAAAGTAAGCAGCATTCGGACATAGGAAAGTACTCAAGCAAACCTATTCTCATAACGAGAAACTGCACTAGCATACAATGCTAAGCTCATACTATCAGACATAACCTAAACAGGCTATCCTACTATTGTCTACTCAATCCTATCATGCAAATCTTGTAAAGCTGAAACACATATGGCAGGCACATTAGGCATCCTCCTAGATCCTTAGTCCTATTCTAGCATGCTGTTCTACTGAAACTAAAACTGACAATCATAACATAACTTGTATGGGTAATTTGGGAGTACTTACTTGAGCTCGGATGATCGCATGCACCACACCCTTATCTCATTTAAAAATTCTTTTCTTTCTAAGTGCTTTTCAAAATTTCTTCCGAATATATATATATATATATATATATATATATATATATATATATATATATATATATATTTAAAATCTTTTTATCTTTCCCTTAGTTTGAGTTCAGATACACCCGGAAGTGTATCCGAATCCCTCAAACCAAGGCTCTGATACCAAGTTGTAACATCCCAAAATACAACTAAATGTTTTTTTATATATATAATAAAATCATATGCTGAACGTCATATCATAAATCCATACGTCAAATATCTCAAATCATAATAAAATGTCGTGATACAACTATATTAATCAAACTAAGTATCAAAACAATTTCCCAGGACAAAAACTGAAGCTATGGTGTGTGCGATGCCATCATCCCGAGCTCTTCCCTTTACTTGCGGAAGTACCTGAAACCAAAACTGAAACTGTAAGCACAAAGCTTAGTGAGCTCCCCCAAATTACCACATACCATACAAACATAAAACAACTACTGGGCCTTGCCCACTGCATCGGACCGAAGTCCGTAAACTGCATCAGACCGAAGTCTAGAAATAATCAGGGCCTTGCCCTATCCATCGGACCAAAGTACGGAACTACTGAGGCCTTGCCTCCTGCATCGGACCGAAATCCGAAACTAACTACATCGGACCGAAGTTCGGAACTGACTGCATCGGACAGAAGTCCGGAACTACTGAACATAGCATAGCATTAACATATCAACTAACACAACAACACATAACACGCAAACCTGTCTGAGCCATGAAGGCGTCAAACATACTAACTACTGCATCAGACCGAGGTCCGGAAACTACTGCTAGCTAAACGGGCTGGCATTGTGGCCTTAGACCCATCCCTACTGGAAGGAAACTCACCTCGTAAACGGGCTGTTGAGTGTATGGCTCTGGAAGCTATCTATTGCTGCTCCGGTATCTCCTCGGCTACAATTCCACAAACACACTCAATCAAATACTAATAACTGCATTGGGGTAAAATGACTCTTTTACCCCTGGCTAAAGTCAACTCTCCTGGTCAAAGTCAACTTACAGTTGACCTAACTCGCCGAGTTGGGCCGCCAACTCGCCGAGTCCCTACTCTCACTTCTCAACCCTGTTCGCTGCTACTCGTCGAGTATGGCATCAACTCGACGAGTTCCCTTTCGATTCTAGAACTCAGGCTATCTGCATCCTACTCGCCGAGTTGTATGAACAACTCGATGAGTTGTTCTTGAATCTATGAAGATTGCCTTAGACTCGCCGAGTTGTATGAACAACTCGTCGAGTCCCTCCATTACTGAGTCTGACCTCCGGCTCACTGAGTCCATTCTACTACTCACTGGTCCCCATTCATAATCACTCAAAAGGGGAAAAATCGGGGACTCGCGGCTCGACTCGCCGAGTTGTTAGAGTGCAAAGTCATGCTTGGTTGTAATGTTTTAGGCTTTCCTCTTTGTATGTGTAAATGGGTTGAGTCTTTCCTATAAATAGGAAGTGAGTGACTCCCATTATGTAAGAGTCAATTTGGAGTGTTAGACTAGAGAGAGAATTTGTATACAAACCCATTTGTATAATCTTTCTAGATCTAATAAGATTTACTGTTCGTATTTCATGTTTGAGCCCAATATCCAATTGATTTACTGTTCTTCTTGAGTTCGAAGCCCAAACTAAATCAAAATCAATTTTATCAAATATGTTCGAATACTGTTCATACAGCCCAAATCAAATCCAACTACTATCCACGATTCTTAACTTCAAGCCCAATTTGAAAATCATTTCGTTATTCATCTTGATATACTTTAATACTCCATCTTCATTTGTTCTTTATTCCCGTCGGCTATTTTCTATTGACTGAATCCAAGTTTAAAGTATAAATTGAATGAATCAAAACTTGATTCAAGTTGAGTTGAATTCGAAATTATGATTCACGTTTGCTGGAGTCAAATTAATTCTTGATATGTTGTAAATTCGATTTTGATTTTGTTTGTATCCGATGTTCATTAGAGGTGTTTCAAAATCAAATATGTTTGAATCGAAATTGAGTCATGGTATCGATTTGGAAATTCCTCTGAAATCGATTCAAAAGAAAGTTTAACATTGTGATGTAATTTTTTGATGAAGTCACGTTGATTTTTTCCGACTGATGAAGTGAAAGTTAAGCAAAAAGTCAAAATTAGAACTTTCGGTGGTCAAGGATATTTTGGAGTCAATTATCAATGGTCGTAGAGTTGTTTGTAATAATCGGAATAAATTGATATCAATGATAGACTGAGTGTAGTTGATGGATGTGTGTTCGTTCATATCTACAGTTAAGAACGAATTGGGAAAGGTTAATTTTGGGTTACACCGTTGATGTTTTGCGTGAACGAAGAAATGTGAAAATGATGATTTGGAAATCGAAGATTGTTTTTGGCCGATGATTCTTTTGATTTCGAAAATTTGATGGTTGATTTTGGGTTGAAGAAATTTGGAAGAATCACATGCTTTGGTTTTGGATTTTGTATATACGAAGGGTATTTGGTTTAGGGACGAACGAACCTTATGATCGACTGGATTGGAAATACTGAGTATGAATATTCGAAGGGTTGTCGCTTTGGGAACAACTGTAAGAAACGAAGAAACGATTTTGTTCATTTTGTGTTAGATTGAAAAGCGAAGAACAGTCGATTTTGGTGTTTGGGGCGTATGATTGATTTTGGTGTTGATATTCGAAGACTGTGAATTGGAAAGATGAACTGTGTTTTGGGTTTGATTTGAAAAAAAAAAAAAAACTTCAATTAACGAAGATTTTCAGTGATGTTGATTTACGAAGACCGGGAAGTTTTGGATTAAAATTCAAAGGGTATATGGGTGAATTGAAAAACGAAGAGTTTAGAGTCCAGATTCCAAGGGTACAAAGTTGTTTTGGTGTGTGATGAAGGGTTAAACTAACGAAGGTTTTGGTGCTGGTAAATTTCGAAGGTCTGGTATGAGAATCGGGAATCAATTAACGAAGACTTGATTGTTAAGTAACGAAGGGTTGCTTTGAATCTAACAAAGGGGAAGGAGAAAATTTTTCGTTAGAAATGATGCTATGAAAGTTTCGTTAATTCACGTCTTCGTCCCTGTATAACGAATTGGGAAGAAGGAAACATAAAATTTCCAATGGGGTCCCTTAAGTTTCGAATATAATGAAAAATTGATTCAATTTAGGATTTGCAGCAATAATTGACGAAGAACCATACATGTTTCGAAACTTACCCCTGGAATTTCGAAGACTTGGCAGAATTTGTCCAGTTTCGAAATAGTGACAAAAGCTGTGAAAAATGAAAGAATTTCTCATTTAGCCCCTGCAGTTTCGAAATATTGGCAGAAAATACCCAACTTCGAAATTGGGAAAATTTTCTGAGAAATTGAAGAATGTTCATTTCTGGTCCCTGTAGTTTGTGCAAATTGACGCTTTCTACCCAACTTTGGAAAAGGGGGAGAGTTTTGCATATTTGGCTGTTTTGGATGCAATGGGTCCTTGCAAGTTTCAGAAAGTGACAATTTTTACCCGGTTTTTGAAAAATCTTGCAACTTTCACCCAAAATGTCAAAAATTTTCATAAATTGAAATTTTTTTGTGGCTTTTTCGTGATTGTTTTTCCGTGCAAGATTTTTGGTGATTCATTTTTGGTACACATCAAGGGGGGGTATTGTGAAGACTATTCCTCGGGCGCTTCTCATCCTTAGTGAGTTTTATAATCATTTTTTGATTATAAAAAGGGGGAGAATGATGGATATTCGAAGCTTCTCGGGTTTGTCGAATATTCATTTGCGGATTTGAAGACCGATGTTACTTCGAGGGGGAGTTTGGTCTTGATCGCATTAGCTCGTTGGAGATTAAAGCCGGACATCCAATCCTAACTTTGAGGGGGAGAATATTAGGGTGCAAAGTCATGCTTGGATGTAATGTTTTAGGCTTTCCTCTTTGTATGTGTAAATGGGTTGAGTCTTTCCTATAAATAGGAAGTGAGTGACTCCCATTATGTAAGAGCAATTTAGAGTGTTAAACTAGAGAGAGAATTTGTATACAAACCCATTTGTATAATCTTTCTAGATCTAATAAGAGCTTACAAATATTTATTTACTCCTTATGTTCTTGAATTTGGATGATGAATTACTAGATCTTTCTAATTCCGCACATGCCATCATAATCAACACCACATCACGAGTCTGAAGAACGACTCGCCAAGTCGCATGCGTGCAGTTACTAAAAACTCGATTCTGCTTGAATCCAACGCATATAACTTGTAGATTTGGTCTTCTTATGCTCGATTAACACGTAAAGATTCTATCTTTACGTGCCCATAATCATCCATGAAGATTAAAAGGCTTAAAAGGCATAAAAAAGGCTAGATCTAGGGTTCTCATGCAAGGCAACTCGAAAAAGGAAATAGATCAGGGCTCTAAAACTCCTAAATGAACAGATCTAGGGATATCTCGACCCAACAAGGCATCCATACAACTATAAAGTTTGGAAAATACATTAAGCTAGCCTTAGAGGTGCTCTAATGGAGGTTTTAAGCACAAAACAGAATAAGTCCGAGACATACCTCAATGAACTCTGACTTTGGCCTTGGATCTTTGCTCTACACTTCCTCTTTTTGGTCCTTTCTTCTTCTTCTTCTTCAACCCTTCAAGAATCCACGCAAAACACTTTAATCATACAAGGAATGGATTAGGGTTTCTCACAAGCTCTCTGAGGGTGAAGGAGGCGAGTTGGGGCACATAACATTGCTTAAATAGTGAGCAAACCCGGGGATTTAGGGTTTCTTCCTGGCAGGCGGACTCACCATGTCCCGAATATGAACTCGTTGAGTCGCCGACCTACACGTGCTCGAAACCCCGTCTCTACTCGACGAGTCAGGCTATAGACTCGCCGAGTCCCTCCTGAAAACTTCTAAATAAATAACATGGAAACAACATACTAGAGACGGGTCGTTACATGGAGGCCCAAATCATTGAGTAACTGGCTTATGCACGTGGGTTTTAAGTAACCTACTCAACGAGTCGGGAGCCCCGACTTGACGTGTAGACCTGTCTGGATGAAATCCTAAATTCGAGAGTTTGCACCCTATTTAAACACCTTAAGTGGCCTCCACTCCAGCCTCCATCACCCTTAGAGTCTCTCCATGAAACCCTAATCTCCATTTGTGTGTTCTTGAGCTTTTTCTGCCAAACTTTGTGTTTTGAAGCTTGAAGAAGGAAGGAATGGCTTGTAGATTCAAGAATATGGAAGAAGATTTAGTGTTTGCATTGCATTTCCAGGCCATCCGAGGTATAATGCTTATACCTTGATCTTTCATTGCTTAGGTTTCCATTTAGGTCTATTTCTACCACTTTTTAGGACTAGTGAAGCCATCTTTGGATTGAGTGTACCATTGGGGCTAACACTTCAATGCCAGAGCCCTTCAGTGACTCCATGGCATAAAGGTGCCAACTTTATGTCCATTGGAGTCCCATGCATAAATACCCCATGCATGCACATAATGTTCGTAACTTTACATGTAATATGGACCGTAGGAGGTTAAATGTATGTTCTAGATGCAATGAACTCGACCGAAATCAACTTTACAGACCTAGAAATTTGGGGGACTCGGCGAGTTGTTCATGGGACTTGGTGAGTCGGGGTATGGTTCCCCAACCTATTTGGCTTCTGATCAATATGTTTGAGTCTAGAAGAGGTCTCAACAAGATCAACGGGATTAGGGGCTTGGAAATCGAAGAACTCGACAAGTTTAGGAATGAACTCGGCGAGTTCAAGGCAATATCCCAAGCATATTAAGATAAACTCGACAAGTAAACGGATGAACTCAGCGAGTTAAGGACTAAACACCTTAACTCGAATGAAGATGAACTCGATGAGTTCAAGGATGAACTCGACGATTCATGGACTAAACACCTTAACTCAGATGAAGATGAACGCAACGAGTTCAAGCATGAACTCGGCGAGTCGGTTGTAGAAGGTCCCAACTTTGTTTAAAGCAGAACTCGATGAGCTCTTGTAAGGCTCGGTGAGTAGGGTAGAAGTTTTAGTGTTCTCATGATTTTGGAACTCGATGAGTTATGGGACAAACTCGGCGAGTTGAGTCAACTGGATATTGACTTTGGCCTTGAGTTGACTTTGACCTAGGCGTTGACCTTGACCTTGAATATGACCAGGAAATGGTAATTAAGGAAGATTGTTATGTGTAGGATCTGAGAGGGATTGATTCCGACAGCAAGGACAGTCAGACACTTTATGAAATTTAGGTGAGTTACCTTCCAGTAGCGGTGGGTCTACGACCACAATGCCGACCCACTCGTAGGTTTGCTGCTACCTTATATGTTTTATGTGCTATCCTGATATGAAGATAAGTGTTAGTAGAAGTTGGGGGAATAGTCCCCGTGTCACGGTTGTAAGGACGAATGGGTAGGTTGGGCACCCCGACATGCCTGACATAATGATTATGTTATGTCTTATGTGGTAGTAGTAGGGTGAAATAGTCCCCATAACCGGTTGAGATAAACCAGATGGGTAGGTCGGACACCCTAGTATGTTTGACAGGGGTTGGTTAGGCACCCCGGTATGCCTAGCAGAGATAGTTTGAGCACCCCGGTATGCTCACCAGGGTAGGTTGGGCACCCAAATATGCCTGACGGTATGTGTTATGTATGGTATGTGGTATAATGGGGGAACTCACTAAGCTTCGTGCTTAGAATTTTGCAGTTTTGTTTCCAGGTACCTCTTCATCGAAGGGGATGGAGTCGGCGAGGTAGTAGCGTATCACACATACACACACACACACACACACTGAATTTCTGCATAAGAGATTCTTGGGATTGTACTCTAACATTTTTACTATTGATGATATGATTTTTGAGACATGTGATTATGGTGTTATGGATTGATATGATATCAATGATGTTTTTTAGTAAATTGTTTTATAAGTAACGTAATTAAAAAACAAAATTTTTGCTCTTGTAAATTGGGATGTTACAAGTTGGTATCAGAATCTTGGTTTGAGGGATTCAGAGATAGCTTTGAGGGTGTTTTGACTAAAATCGAGGGTTTGAAAGATTTTTGTGAGAAAATAATTTTTCTGAAGTCTAAAATAAGGAGCTTTGAGAAAGAACAAGGTGTGTGATGTGTGCGACCGGCCGATCTCAAGTAAGTTTTTCCCAAGATACCTATACATTTTATGATATGATATGATATGATTATGAGAATTGCATGCTAGATTAGGGATAATGATCTAGGAAGGATGCGTTTTGTGCCCACTGTATGTGTATGTGGACTGCATTCTAGAATAGGTCTAATGATCTAGGTAGATACCTAATATGTCTGTTATATATGCTTGTTGAGCTAGATGAAAGTATCGATTAGTCAGTGATATGATAGCCTGGATAGGATATGCAAGGTTCGGGTTACTCATTGCCTGAATGCTACTTGCTTTGTGCTATTAGGGGTCCTATTTGTCATTAATTAACTAGTAAATGAATACGTTAAGTTACATACTATGAGGACTAAATAATTTTAGAAGGTTAGATTTAGCCCTATTTCGCAACTCTCGTGTGAGTCTAACCGTTGTAGGGAGAGACCTCTCATTCGAAGAATTATTTGGTCTTAGTAATATATAATAGTATTCACGAGCTAGTTAGGGAGAGATGACAGGGACTTCTTATGTAGCTGATGGCGGAAAGTGGGTTAGAGAGTTAACCTATGGTAAGTCTAGGATGAGATTAGCGTAGAGTGCAGCAGTAGTAGCAGGGACCTAGTGAAGTCGAAGCAATCCTTCAGGAAATTACGGATAGATTTGGAAGGTAGTATGGGCCTGTACTACTGAAAGCAGAGGATCTATAGTCGAATCAAGGAGGGCCGAGATAGAACTGGGGAACATGTAGAGTATGTGAGGCCTCTCGAGATTTTGTATGACCTAAATAAATTGTATGTTTTATTTCAGAATGGTGATGATTACGGGTCACGGAGAAGGATTGGGATCAGAATTAGGATCAGGTCCATGTTCGGGATCCAAACCAGTCGATAGAGGTTGCGCGAGTTCATCGTGTCAGATATCACGAGAGGAATCCTTGAGGTGACCCGGGTTATTTTTGTGTCAATCAAGGAGGTGGTCGTCGAGCTGAGAGAAGATCGTATCAGAGCACTTCTGTCACACCCCAAAAACCGAAGGCGGAAACATTTCCGGGGCGGACTCCACGTTGAGTATCAAATCCATTGCACATAGTAAGCAAAGTAAACAACCATTACATTACATATCAAAGTTTACATTTGTTCAAAAGTAAAGTTGTACATTTTTGATACATAGTATATATGAACAAAAGTAGAGACGAGTCTTCTGTACGCTCCGTCTTCTCCAAAAGGATCGTTGGGTACCTTTCTAATATGGACCTGAGAATACAAGCGATTTGAAAATCAGCATAAAGCTGGTGAGTTCATAAGATGTTTGTTTTTTGAAAATGTATGCGTTTCCTTTGGTTTTTCCGAAAAGATTGATATCCAAGAAAATCCTATATTTTTATGTAAAGTTTGATTAACTGTTTTATTACACAAATCTGGTTATCTACAACTATTATCCCAGGAAAATCCTATATTTTCCTACAAGTAAGTTTAGTTATTGAATTTCGATGTAATATTTGATTACCTTTCGTACTTTTTATATTAGCTAGGTATTCTGATATCCTAATGGTGTTACGCTTGAATGTACCTAGACGCATGCCTTCATATTCGTATTTCTATTCTTAATCATATTCATAATTATATTTTATATTTGTATTCGTATTTATATTTGTAGTCCTATTCATATTCGTATTCACATTCGTATTCGTATTCGTATTCGTATTTTATATTTGTATTCGTATTTATATTTGTAGTCGTATTTCTATTCTTAATCATATTCATAATTATATTTTATATTTGTATTCGTATTTATATTTGTAGTCCTATTCATATTCGTATTCGTATTAGCATTCGTATTCGTATTCCTACTCCTAATCCTAATCCTATTCGTATTCGTATTCGTATTCGTATTCGTATTCGTATTCGTATTCGTATTCGTATTCGTATTCGTATTCGTATTCGTATTCCTAGACTTACTCCTAAATCCTAATCCTATTCGTATTCGTATTCGTATTCCCAGTCGTATTCGTATCCCTACTTCTACTCCTAATACTATTCGTATTCGTATTCGTATTTGCAGTCATACTCCTGTCCCTATTCCTACTCGTAATACTATTCGTATTCGTATTAGTTCTAATTGATAATTAGTATGAATTATTCGTAGATTATGAAATATAATTTAGATTGAAACATTTTATCAAGAAATCTATGATTAATCTAAAAGCTAACTTCGTAATTTGAACTATTTGATAAGCATAGTTTTTGATATTAAAACACACATAATGAAAACAATTGAACTGAAAATAATAAGTTTGAGTACAAGATTTCCTTGTACTTTTGCATGTATTCCCCCCCCCCCCCCTGAAAACAATGAAAACAGTTGAAAAAGCGTAGGGGTATGAACTCACCGGTTGAGGAACGCGTCGGTTTGGATCCTAAACGTCAGTTCTGGGTTTGCAAACGCACAAGATTCCTATGTATTATGAAAAGATACACATTTCTATCTAATTAGGACTTGAATTATTTATTAGTTAGGAACAAACACTTCTAATCGCAAAAAGACTCCATTACCAGTATTTGGAGGGACCCGGGTGGCATTTGAGGACACATATGGCTTGGATATGGAGTTTACTCTTCAAGAGTAAACTCATACTAGAGTTTTCGGCCCTAAGTCCCATTCCCGATGAGTTTACAGCCGTAAACTCATGGTGGGGTGTTCTATGGTGCAAAATGGCTTCATATCACTTGAGGGAAAATTCTAGGGTTAGATTCAAGGCATGGAAAAGTGGTTTGGACAATTTAGGGACCCTTTGAGGAGTTTACGGCAGTAAAATATATGTTTACGGCCTTAAACTCTTGTACACTTGCTCAAAATGTTTCTTGGTGGTCCTCCTTTAATCACATTTGATTTTAAGCTATTACACAAGCCTTGGAAGGAATTTAGGGTGTCATTTGGCCATGATTTGGGAGTTTATGGCCCAGGAACCCCTTTTGGGAGAGTTACGGCCGTGAACTCCTAAGGGAGGTGTTTTCATTGAGTTTAAGGCTTCCAATACGTTTGTGGTTGATTCTAGAATTTATTCCAAGGCTATTGGTGTGCTTAAATGGAAATTTAACACTTAAACATGGGTTTACTCTCCATGATATGGAGTTTACGGCCCAAGCATGTTCCTGGGCAGTAAACTCATGTTTACTCCTCTAAATTGATGTTCAAGGTGTTCTAAGTCCAGTTCCATAACTCTATAAGTCATATATAAGCCTCAATGGTGTTTTGGAAGGGTTTTAGAGCATAAAAACCCATTTTATATGTTTTCACGGCCCAAGGGTGTTCCAAGGCCGTAAACACATGATTTTGGTCCCAATCCATGATTTGAACTCGAATTTGAAGGTCTAATGTGCTATACTAGGAGTTAGGGTGGTTACCTTGAAGATTTAGGGCTTAAATTTGGTGTTTTTAGACCTTAATCTTGAGTTAGAGGAGAGAGGTTAGAGAGAGAGTAGTGAGAGAGAGGAAAGGCTTCAAATGAAGTCTTTTGAGATTTAAATAGGTCGTAAGTTCGGGACACGGTGGAATTCTACCCGATACTGACGTTAAATGGAGCTTTTGGTCGCACTCGATTAAGCTATCGTAACCCAGCGGGGTAGAATTTGGAGATTTTTAATTTAATATTTTGGGACATTTTCATGAGTTTCTAAAGGATTTGAGCACTTATAAGATTAAAACAAACTTATAAGATTAAATAGGATAGCCTAGAAACGGGATCAGAACGAATCGCTATAGACGGGTTTTATGGACAAAATGGGTTTCGGCGATGGACAACTTCGGGTTATCACATTATCTCCCCGTTAGACGGAATTTCATCCCGAAATTCAAAGATTAAGATACAGATCATGAACTGAAAAGAGATGTGGGTGAATCTACTGCTTCGGTTCTTCACACTCGTAAGTGGAATGGGGCCTCTGCTTGACACTCTAGCGAACCCTCACTATCGGGATGCGGTTTTGTTTCGTACATTTGGTCTCTCCATCCATGATCTCAACTTGTTCTTCCATGGAGGCTCAAAATTTCATTGAATTCGGTCTCATCAAAGGAATTACTAAGGTTGCATCGGGTAGATACTCCTTAAGGATAGAGACGCGGGATACCGGATGGATGCTGCTATGTCCTGAGGGTAGTCGGAGTTTGTAGGCTACGAAATCGATCCTAATGAGAATTTCGAAAAGTTCTATGTTCCTTGGGATATGCGTTTCAGAATGTAACACGCCATCTTTCTCATTGTTGGCAAACTTGATGGAGGACGTTTCAGTTACTAATTGAGGACTATGATTATGAAGAGGTTCGAATGAATAGGTAACAATTTATCTTTCAGGACTAGAATTGAAAAAGGATTGCAAGCAGAAGGGTTGTCGAAAAGGAATATACCTGAGGCAACTGTGGGATCAGTGGCTGTCTCACATTGTCCTATAGCTAGGACTCTTCCAGTGTTGCCAGTTGTTGTTGCATTGGGGCAGTTTCTCTTATAATGCCCAACTTTACCGGAAACATAACAGGCCTGACTGATGCTCGATCCAGAAGCTTGATTTGTTGGTGTTCTGCAACTCAGCACAAGGTGACCCTCTTGGCCACAATTTTTGAAAATTTTCACATGATAGGGACCGGGGATGTAATGGTGGTAATTGCACTAGTTACACCACGGGAGAACACCGGCATATCCGGTGATAGGTGCTTGGGCTGGGAAACCTACGACAGAAACAGTAGCAGGGGTAGTGGCAGCGTGGACCGCCACCATCTGTTGTTTCTTCAATAACTCTTGTGAAGGCTGACATTTCTCCCCCACCTCCCAATACTTTCTTTTCTCACCACTTCTTTCTGTAGGCTCAAGAGTGGTGGCTGCTTCCTCTATATCCTCACTATGGTCGATCAAGATTTGCACTAGGCATTTGGCGTTATCGTATGTATCCGGCTTCGCAGCTAAAACGTTCCCTTTGGTTGGTTGAGTCAGTCCTCAGATAAACCTCTTAATCTTCTTACTTTCCGGGGTAACCATCCCTGGACAAAGAAGCGCCAAGTCGTCAAATCTGGATGTATAGACGACAATATCAAAACCTTTCATCTTCAGGTTCCAGAGTTCATGCTCCAGCTTCTGAATTTCACCTCGAGGGCAATACTCTGCGTGAAAAAGTTCCTTCATAACTTCCCAACCCATAGCATTGGCTACACGTAGAGTTAGGGATTTGACTCGGCCGTTCCAAAAAGTCAGATCTTTATTGGTGAGAGTGCAAGCCGCAAACTTCACCTTGTCGGATTCTAAACAAGCACAGATCTCGAAGATAGATTCGATCTTCTCTAACCACCTAGTTAGAGCAATGAAACCTCGTGGGCCATCGAAGAACGTGGGTCTTGCGTTCATAAAGTCTTTATAGGAACACTCCTTTCGGGGTCCCTGGCTACCTTCCTGGTTTTGAGGCTGGGGACCACCTCCTGAACTACCGGGGTTCATTTGCGATATGGCTGCTGTAAATGCTGCAGTTAAAACTGTCTGAAGGGTTACCAGATCGATTTGAAGAGAAGGTGGTGGTGGATGAGGATTGTTGTTGGTCTTTGAGCTGGATCTCTTTCTTGGAGGCATCTTGATCTAATAAGATCAGGAAAGAGAGGATGGTAAGTCCTCCGAATTGAATCAAGAGATATGAAACAGTGGATATCTCTCTACGACAGGCATAAAATTCTATTAAGCGATAAAGCAGGAAAGAATTATCAAAACAGATAAACTATCGCTAAAGGAATGATTGAGGAGCAACATTGGGATGAGGATTTCTATAATGGATTTGGCTCGAGAAATACTCCTATAGTATTTCATGTCTCGCTGCAACAACGGTTCATTGTTTGGGTATTAGGTAAGTTTTAGGCATGTCGCACACCACAGTCACTCCCAAGAACATGTTGGCCATGTCTCGAATGAATATAGTTGGCCAAACTATATTTATCCTAGACATGACTACATAACTACCCAGGTTTAACCGCAACGTACAACACCCATTTACTTATCTTTTGTTCTACTAGTAATTACGGATTTCGACAGTTGGGTATACTTGTATACTTTTGAAAATACTTATATTTGAGGTATACTTTTAGTTTAGAGCACTTAGGCCCTTTAGTGTTTATAGTTTTATACCATGTAGGGTTTGGTATACTAGTTCACTATAAACAAGGGCTCTGATACCAATCTGTCACACCCCAAAAACCGAAGGCGGAAACATTTCCAGGGCGGACTCCATGTTGAGTATCAAATCCAATGCACATAGTAAGCAAAGTAAACAACCATTACATTACATATCAAAGTTTACATTTGTTCAAAAGTAAAGTTGTACATTTGTGATACATAGTATATATGAACAAAAGCAGAGACGAGTCTTCTGTACGCTCCGTCTTCTCCAAAAGGATCGTTTGGTACCTGTCTAATATGGACCTGAGAATACAAGCGGTTTGAAAATCAGCATAAAGCTGGTGAGTTCATAAGATGTTTGTTTTCTGAAAATGTATGAGATTCCTTTGGTTTTTCCGAAAAGATTTATATCCAAGAAAATCCTATATTTTCTTATATGTAAAGTTTGATTAACTGTTTTATTACACAAATGTGGTTATGTACAGTTGTTATCCAAGGAAAATCCTATATTTTCCTAAAAGTAAATTTAGTTATTGAATTTCGATGTAATGTTTGATTACCTTTCGTACTTGTTATATTAGCTAGGTATTCTTATATCCTAATGGTGTTACGCTTGAATGTACCTAGACGCATGCCTTCGTATTCATATTTCTATTCTTAATCATACTCATAATTATATTTTATATTTGTATTCGTAGTTATATTTGTAGTCCTATTCGTATTCGTATTCACATTCGTATTCGTATTCCTACTCCTAATCCTAATCCTATTCGTATTCGTATTCGCATTCTTATTCGTATTCCTAGTCCTATTCCTAATCCTAATCCTAATCCTATTCGAATTCGTAGTTGCATTCGTATTTGTATTCATAGTCGTATTCGTATCCCTACTCCTACTCCTAATACAATTTGTATTCGTATTCGTATTCGTAGTCGTACTCCTATCCCTATTCCTACTGCTAATACTATTCATATTCGTATTAGTTCTAATTGATAATTAGTATGAATTATTCGCAGATTATGAAATATAATTTAGATTGAAACATTTTATCAAGAAATCTATGATTAATCTGAAAGCCAACTTCGTAATTCGAATTATTTGATAAACACAGTTTTTGATATTAAAACATACAAAATGAAAACAATTGAACTGAAAATAATAAGTTTGAGTACAAGATTTCCTTGTACTTTTGCTTGTATTCCCCACTGAAAACAGTTGAAAAAGGGTAGGGGTATGAACTCACCGGTTGAGGAACGCGTCGGTTTGGATCCTAAACGTCAGTTCTAGGTTTGCAAACGCACAAGATTCCTATGTATTATGAAAATATACACATTTCTATCTAATTAGGACTTGAATTATTTATTAGTTACGGACAAACACTTCTAATCGCGAAAAGACTCCATTACAAGTGTTTGGAGGGACCCGGGTGGCATTTGAGGACACATATGGCTTGGATATGGAGTTTACTCTCCAAGAGTAAACTCATACTAGAGTTTTCGGCCCTAAGTCCCATTCCTCATGATTTTACAGCCATAAACTCATGGTGGGGTGTTCTATGGTGCAATATGGCTTCATATCACTTGAGGGAAAATTCTAGGGTTAGATTCTAGGGAAAATTCTAGGTTTGAGGAGTTTATGGCAGTAAACTATATGTTTATAGCCGTAAACTCTTGTACACATTCTCAAAATGTTTCTTGGTGCTCCTCCTTTAATCACATGTGATTTTAAGCTATTACACAAGCCTTGGAAGGAATTTAGGGTGTCATTTCGCCATGATTTGGGAGTTTACGGCCCAGGAACCCCTTTTGGGAGGGTTTATAGCCGTGAACTCCTAAAGGAGGTGTTTTCATTGAGTTTAAGTCTTCCAATACGTTTGTGGTTGATTCTAGAATTTATTCCAAGGCTATTGGTGTGCTTAAATGGCAATTTAACACTTAAACCTGAGTTTACTCTCCATGATATGGAGTTTACGGCCCAAGCATGTTCCTGGGCAGTAAACTCATGTTTACTTCTCTAAATTGATGTTCAAGGTGTTCTAAGTCCAGTTCCATAACTCTATAAGTCATATCTAAGCCTCAATGGTGTTTTGGAAGGGTTTTAGGGCATAAAAACCCATTTTATATGTGTTCACGGCCAAAGGGTTTCCCAGGGCCATAAACACATGATTTTGGTCCCAATCCATGATTTGAACTTGAATTTGAAGGTCTATTGTGCTATATTAGGAGTTAGGGTGGTTACCTTGAAGATTTGGGGCTTGAATTTGGTGTTTTTAGACCTTAATCTTGAGTTAGAGGAGAGAGGTTAGAAAGAGAGTAGTGAGAGAGCGGGAAGGCTTCAAATGAAGTCTTTTGAGCTTTAAATACATCGGAAGTTTGGGACACGTTGGAATTCTACCCAATACCAACGTTAAATGGGGCTTTTGGTCGCACCCGATTAAACTATCGTAACCCGGCGGGATAGAATTTGGAGATTTTTAATTTAATGATTTTGGGCCATTTTCATGAGTTTCTAAAGGATTTGAGCACTTATAAGATTAAAACAAACTTATAATTTTAAATAACTTAGCCCAAAAAGGGGATCGGAACGACTCGCTATAGACGGGTTTTATGGACGAAATGGGTTTCGGCGATGGACAACTTCGGGTTGTCACAGTTTCGGAGCGATATTGCATCCAGCCAGTCGGGATCGCACACATTGTCCTTGAAGGACTTCAGGGGGTATGGTGCGCCAGACTTTTACAGAGCGAAGGTCATGCGTTTTGAGCATTCTAATACTCCTATGGTGTACAATCAACCCTAGATGCTTTGGATTTATGTTTTCTCTAATTATACATGCATTTTCATTTTTTCCAAAGCACTCATCCTAACTAGCATACAATGGAGTATATACAATACATAATCTAGTTAGATGACTTACCTTTTGTTGTAGCTTGAAACCCTAGACCTTTAAGAGCCTAGCACCCCAAATATAATGCCTCAAATGCTTCACACACCACCACCAATAATAGAGTAATTGAGACAAGATTACTTGCACTCAAAATCGGATTTGCTCTTCCAAAGATCACTAGTTCCGATTTCATGAGCTAAGGGGCTTCTTTTATAGTGTGGCAAAACTAGGATTACATCCATGTAAACCCTAATGCACATGACCTTCCATATTCCTTAGGCTCCATGTGTTTAAACCTCCATGGACTATCCATGGGTTATTACACTGGTTTAGCTCAACCTAAAGAACTATGGATCATTGGCCCACATTACAACAATCATTGGTTTACCAAATCAACCCCTTATATTTGATTACTCTCTTTTGATCACTAAATTAATTCCAAATTAATTGTCGATCTATACTAATTAAATAAAATGATTTCATATTTATATATTAGAACTTATAATATATTAAAAAATCATAAATAACCTCTTCTCAAGTGTCCATCCTTCAGATTGTTCCGGTGACATGCAACCCTAATGGACCATTCTACTCTCGGGTCAAATACATAGCAAATATAGTTATGGACTTAAACACTTTATCCAATAATCTCCTACTTGGACAACTCTAATAACTATAGTTGTAAGTATAACTTCAAGATCCGACTAGCAATTGTAGCTCCTAAAAGCCTTTGTCGAACTTAGACGTACCATTTTATATAAGGTATTATAGAATTCTATGTTCTCAAGATATCAGCTTGAAAAATACATGGAATAATTACATACTTCTTGTCCAATATTTTTTTTTCCCGATTTCCGATTCGTATGACATAGAACATAACTAAACACATCAATTTAGTTCTGACCGGGCCTGACACATAAGTCAAAATAGAATTATCAAGGGACACAAGATATCGCTTTAAATCCTCTTAGGATAAAAGCAAAAAATAAACTCTGACATTATTTTCTTGTACGAACTACTCATTAAATCATGCACAATGATACATTTTATAACATCAAGTTACTATTGTGTTTTCATATCATCAATGCACAACTAATTCATAGTCAACAACTCATATATCTGTGTTTGAAGACTTATATGATATTATCATCTCACGATCACTCTTGATAAAATCCATGAAGTGATTCAAGTGAGCGCAGGTTGATCCGATACTCAAATCTTATTTCATAAGTACTAATGAATGGTGTTACAAACTTGTTGCTATGCCTAACTCCTTAGACAATCTAACAAGCCAACTCATGACAGTCTTCTTTCATACCAACTTACAAATTATGATCGACTGTGGATAGTTTGAATAAATCTTATTATTCTGGAGGTCAAAATATGCAAAGTGAAACAATAGTAAATGATTGACACAAGACAATAAACTTTAATTATAAATAAAACTCCTTTTATTCATCATCAAATTTCAATTACAATTTAGCTATTACAAGTTTCGGTTTATCTAATTACTAAAACTAAGATCATCCTCTAGCCTAATGCCCCTCACTTGCTGCAAGTGCTTAACCCTAGTCAGTCCTTTTGTGAGGCGATATGCTGGGTTGTCCTCTGAAGATATCCTCTTCACCACGAGGTGCCCTTCTTCTACTTGATGTCTTATGAAGTGGTACTTTTTGTTGATATGCTTGGATCTCCCATCATCCCTTGGTTCCTTGGCTAAGGCAACCACACTTTCGCTGTCACAGAAAATCTCCATAGGCTCCTTTATAGTTGGTACAACTCCAAATCCGATGAAGTTCTTCAACCATATCTCCTCCTTCGCTGCCTCGCTTGCTGCTATGTACTATGATTCACATGTTGAATCAGCTACAATCTCTACTTGGAACTTTTTCAAAGTAAATTCTCCTCCAATCAGGGTAAATACCCAGGCCGACTGAGAGCAGAAATTATCTTTGTCGGTCTGAAAACTGGCGTCACTATACCTTGTCGTTAGTCCTCCGTAGGTACTTAAGAATGTTCTTCACCACAATCCAGTGAGCTTTACCATGATTCCCTTGATATCTACTGACCATGCTGAAGGAAAAGGCCACATCAGGGTGATTACATGTCATAGCATACATGATCGAGCCAACAGTGGAAGCATAGGGTACTTAACTCATCTCAGCTATCGCAGCCTCTGTACTCGGGCTGTGAGTCTTACTTGGTTTGGCATTGCTCTAGATCGGTAAGTCAGCTTTCTTGGAGTCCATCACGTTGAACCTATTTAACGCTTTTTCCAAATAGGTACTTTGGCTAAGTCCTATTATTCTTTTAATCCTATCTCTTAATATCCTTATTCCTAGAATATAGACAGCTTCTCCAAGGTCCTTCATAGTGAAACACTTCCCAAGCCAGGACCTAACGTCCTGCAAGGCTGGGATGTCATTTCCTATAAGAAGTATGTCATCCACATGCAACACCAAAAAGCTAACAGTACTCCCACTAGCTTTGACATATACACATGACTCATCCTCGCTTCTCAAAAATTCAAATTCTTTGACTTTCTCATCAAAACAAAGATTCTATCGATGAGATTCTTGTTTCAATCCACAAATGGATTTCTCAAGCTTACAAACTATATTAGGGTACTTTGCATTGGCAAAACCCTCTGGATGACTCATGTAAACATCCTCAACCAACTTTCCATTAAGGAAAGCGGTTTTGACATCTATTTGCCATATTTCATAATCATGAAATGTAGTTATGGCTAGCATAACCCTAATAGACTTAATCTTTGGTATTGGCGAGAATGTCTCATCATAGTCAAATCTCGGAGTTTGAATAAAGCCCTTCACAACCAGTCATGCCTTATATGTGTGTACTTTCTCATCCATGTCGGTCTTCTTCTTGAAGTTCCATTTGCACTGGACTGTCTTGCGACCCGATACATTGTCAACCAAGTTCCAACTAGATTGTCATACATGGATTGAATCTCGTTGTCCATTGCCTCTTTCCATTTAGCAGACTTGGGGCCTGCCATGGCTTCCTTGTAGCTATTAGTTTCATCCAAATTTTCCAGTGTGCTATCAGTGATAAATGTATCACCCTCAGATGTTATATGGAAACCATATAACATAGGTGGAACACTACCTCTACTAGAGCGCCTCAGAGGTACGGACTCGACAATTGGTTCAACCGAAGTTTCCTCCTCTGGTTGAGTGCTAGTGTTTGCGGTTACTTCATCTCTTAACTCTTGAAGCTCTTCAAGGTCAATTTGCATCCCACTGTCCTCTTTGCATATGAGTTTTCTCTCTCGAAAGACTCCTGTCCTTGAAACAAAGATAACGTTGTCACGCGATCTATAGAAGAGATATCCAAAGGACTTTTGCGGGTAGCTAATGAAAATACATCGCTCATTCAAGGTTCGAGCTTGTCGCGAGTCTCGCGTCTTACGAAAGCCTCGCAATCCCAAACCTTGATGTGGTCTAACGAGGGAACCTTCCCAGTCCACATATGATGAGGTGTTTTGGAAACCATTTTGGTGGGGACCAGATTAAGGATGTGGGCAACAGTCTCTAAGGCATACTCTAGGTAACGAAGCTTGACTCATCATGGAATGAACCATGTCTAGCAAGGTTCTACTGCGCCTCTTAGCTACACCATTAAGTTGTGGTGTCCTAGGTGGCTTCAATTGTGAAACAATTCCACATTCCTTAAGATAGTCAAGGAACTCGATACTAAGATACTCTCCTCCACAATCGGATCGTAGCATCTTTATCTTCCTGCCCAATTGATACTCTACTTCCTGCTTTAGCTCTTTGAATTTTCAAAGGTTTCTGACTTATGCTTGATTAAGTAGACATAGCCATATCTACTGTAATCATTAGTAAATGTTACATAGAATCGGTTAGCATCCCTTGTGGTGGTTCTGAAGGGCCCACACACATCGGTGTGTATAAGATCCAACAAACCCTCACCCCTTTCACAAGAACCAGTGAAGGGTGATTTAGTCATCTTTCAAAGCAAACAAGATTCACAAATGTCATCCGACTTTAAGTCGAATGACACCAAGACTCCAGCCTTTTGGAGTTGGCCTATGTGCTTCTTGTTGGCATGTACAACACGACAATACCACAAGGATGCCTTATCCAAATTATTGGAAGAATTGATATGTAACACATTATTTTCTAAGTAGTCTACAACATTCACAGTTTCATATACACCATTACAAGGTAATGCTTTAAAAGAAAATACACCGCTATAAAAAGCATTAATAGCACCAATTTCATTATCAAATGAAAAACTATATCCTTGTTTGTATAAACCATGAAAGGAAATAATATTTATCGCCATATCAGACGAGTAGAAACAATTATTCAAATCTATTTCTAACCCGCTACTAAGAAATAAAGAGTAAACACCAATCTTGGTGAAAAGTGATACTTTCCTATTCCCCATGATCAAGTTTATATTCCCGTGCTTCATATCCTTACTTCTTTTTAGGCCTTTCACATCAGAATAAAATGTGAAATCCATAACCTATGTCAATAACCCAAGAGTTAGCATGTGATGAGGTTTTAGATAGAATAGTATGAATGTGTGCATGGGTGGTTTATGTGGCAATAGTCAATTTTGGGTCAAGTCAAAGCCAAACAAATTCTACAAGTCAAACCGGATGACTCAATTAGCCCTTGTATATTAGGGTTTACATTGTGTAATTACTAAACAACTCAATATTTTAATGAGAGAACATCATTGGAAAATTCATATGTTTGAATTTCCATAGCCATGAAAATGCTAAACATTGAACCAAAGCGATAACACACTATTACACACTCATCGGAAGTGTGTAGGACCTGAAAACATGGCTTAACGGGGTTTACGGACCTCACATTGCGAAGCCGGACACTCAAAAAGGTCACAAATGAAACCTCTCTCAATCGTTTTCACCATACCTCTTTTTATTTGAAATTTCTCCCAAATCTCTCTCAAAAGTTCCCATAACTTTTTGAAGTCATTCGGGTCATTCCGACCCTTAACTGAGTCAAAAATCGCTTAAAATGAGGTTAGAACGGGTAAAATACCCCAAAGGATCTGGAACCTCCCCCTAGGGTCCAAGCCTCTTAGAGGCCAGAGCCTCTTGGACCGGAACCGCAACATGCGAGCTGCAGCCCCAACCGCAGTAAGCGTGCCGTAACCACGCACCACATAAGGACCCCCCTCGGACCGCAACTTCTTTTCCCCCGGATCCGCACTAGCTACTCCAGTTCTTGGCTGCTGAGGCCGAGACCTCGCGCAGAACTCCGAATATTCCTCTTTTTCACCCAGTTTTCGACCACGACTTTATTTTAAGCCCGTTTTTAATTATTTTAACGTGGGATTTTCTCCAAAAATCATATTTTAACATATAAGACCCTAAATATTCATAAGTTAAACATATTTTTATCGAAATATTTATTTAAGAATAAAATCTATTAAGTGAGATCTTGAGGTGGAGTGTGGATCTTGCTGTAATATTTTACACAAACAACCACCCCATGCCTATTCCTTTGACCATCTATTGTACTCCCCACCACTCCTAATCACCTCATGGTACTACCCCACTCATTTCTCAGCAAACCCACATCCAAATGAGCTGGAAAACTCTCTCTTACTCTTCACTTCACTCATATTCCTCATTTCCACCAAGTATCAAACATCACTTTTCTCTCAAACCCTCTCACTCCAATTTCGAGAGTTAAGGGATGATCATCAAACTTTCTCTCATTTTTGGTAAATTTCATCACCCTCCATATAATTATTTCACTTCCTTTTACTCAAAATCATAGATTGCTTCCACAAACATCATCACATTCATGTTAGATCTTCGAATCTTCAAGTGATCCTTCAAGTGTTTTTGAGTTGAACACTTCTCATCTTCAACATCCACCCACTGAAATCATATAAGGTGAGTTCATACCCTTACAATTTCGTATTTTCTTAAGTTTTAAGAGGGGGGTGGAATACAAGTTCAAATCACTAAGAACACAACTAAATACTTCTAACAGCTGTCATTAGAAAAGTTGGGCTCGATTTACGGACTGTTTTGGTCGACTTAAGCATTTGTGTTTTCAAAACTGTATTAGTTGCAAATAGTTCAGGTTTATACATTTAAAATGACTACTTTCACATCTCCATACGATTTTTCTACAATTTATGGTGATTTTTGCAAAACTGCCTATGATTTCAAGAACCAATCCGGACCAGTCTTTGTTTATGGGCGTTTTCACCTAAGTTGAAGGTCACTAAAAATCTTGGAAAAATTTATGAACAAACTAGACTCATTTCCAAACAACCAGAATTTACGGATTCTGATTTGGATCTGTTATGAAGTTGTTATAAATCTTCTAATAACAGTGATCGAAACTGTTCCTAATAGAAAATGCTAACAATTTCTTTTCACCTTGTAACATGTTGAGCAAGGTGTATCTCTTTATGTGAATGTATGTTATTGCAAATGAATGACATTTTATCTTGGTATATAAACATGCATCAGTTAATTAATGTATATATATATATATATATATATATATATATATATACATACATACATATGAAATATCAAGGATAACACGATTGTTATAATCAAAGTACATCCATTTTACTCAAACAATTGAATAAACTATGTTGAATATAGTTTACGTACATTACTATTAATACCCTTGTTTGGATAAACTATAATAGGTATAGTTTATGATATATTACATAACACACTCATACAAAAAGGGTACATTTATACAATAAGGGATTTTCATTACATTACACATAAATTTGTTAAAGACTTTGTGCGTCATTCGCTTCACATTTACCAATAAGTCCTTTATTGTAACTCGAGTCTCCTGGAGGGAGAGCGTGATAGTTGTATATAGATCTATATTGGGTTTGGCAAACCCACACCTTAACTGCATGCAACAGTTAGACCGGCAGGTCTGGGGTGACAAATGTCATAACATTTCTGATGCCTGAAGAACGTCGTTTTAGGCTAACTAGGTCATAGAATGGTTATAATAAACTCACAGAAAGTATTAGTAAACATAATAATTTACGGGAATTTCATTTACTTCAAATGCGTTTATGTCGATTTAAACACATATCATTTTCTATCAGTAAGAAAGGTTACTTATATATTTCGGTCTTCGGATATAAGACTACATTACACATTTTAAGGAAAATATCGGATTTTCTGGAACAAACATGACATTTACAAGAGAAAGACTTTTATCAAGTTTTAAAACAAAAGCTTATGAGCTCACCAACCTTTGTGTTGACACTTTTTTTTAAACAGCTTGTATTCTCAGGAAATCACTAAACAGGTATCAAAGTGCATTTTGAGGATGAGACGTTAAGGCGTCAACATTTTATGTTTTGTCAACATATTGTAATTGATTTGGAAACATGTAATTCATACAATGATGTAACTCTTTCAATTATATATATGTTGGTTGTGTTTTCTTAACTTACTATTGCAATTGTGGTTATGATACTATAAATGAAGTCCTCCACCACTGGACGTTTCCGCCATCCTTGGTTTGGGGGTGTGACAGTTTAACCTTCCCATCTGATGATGTGCCTAATCCAGCATGGAAGAGTCACATCTGGTTGAGAAACCTAGCGTACTGGCCAAGCCAAGCTATGCGGGCTCAACGCCTATCAGCGCCCCTAAGTGCAGGGCGCCCTGACGAAACGCTCGCGCGCTCTAAAGGCGCTCCCTGCGCCAAAACAAAAGATATGGTCAAGCGACAATGCAAATGTTCAGGGCATTACCACTGGATCAAATGACAATACTCTGACAGAAAGAGGTGAACAACCCTCCAATCAGCACCTATGACCTTGTCCCCTAAAAGTAATCCTGTCGCGTACGGATGAGCAAGGTAGCTAAGTATAAAAGGGCACGATCAGGAGTCCTACAGGTAAGCATTCTCTTCTCCGGAGCATATTACTCAATGCTCACAGTCCCATCTAACTTGACCGTCGGAGTGTTATTTCGGGAGCCTCCTCTCAGAAAGCGACTGACGGCTGTTCTTTCTTGTGACCTTGCACATACCATCAAGCACCATACGAGAAAGAAAGAAAGGGAGTGGAAACGAGGTCTCATCATTTGGCGCCATCCATTCGTGTGATGAAAAACAAAACTGAAAGCACTGTTCAACAAAGTCAATGACGTCCGACGGCAGTGTCAGAGTCGAGAGAGCTCATAACAGCCCCATACGCTCCATGACACCGTTGGACGAGATACCACCAACTATGACAGTCACCAGAGAACTCACAGCGGAAGGTGTCTCTATGATAACTATATTACCTCCGAGGAGTTAGCCGCTAGCCCAACCGCCACCTCCATCGTCGGAAACAAATGTGGGTACCACCACTCAACCGCTACCCTAACAACCATGGACAACTCGAGGGACGGTACCACTAGTCACACCACTTCAGATGCCATTGACATTCGAGCCAACACCGAAACAAATTTTAGTAACTCAAATGTCCCCATTTTTCACATCGATGGTACAACACCAGCTGTCGGTTTTCCTAGCGACGCTGCCAGTAAACCAAATACCAAATGCCCAAACGTCGCCCCACGTATCATCACCAAACCAAATACTGATGAGCACACCTCCAGTGCTCCTACCCCTCGTGCAAACCATGATAATCCCATCGTCGAATTTCTACCCTACGACGGGAACATGGGGAGAATCTATTGTAACCACCAACGCAAGCTAGCAGCAACCCACACAAATGCAACCCCCAGCCCAATCTCAACCCATTCCTCCAGGATTTTTACTTCAGCTGCCATTCCAACAAGTATTCTATGGTCCAAACCAAGGGTATCAGACATTCTATGGTCCTCTTGGAGCGCAGCCGTATAACGCGCCTCATCAGTATGTCGCACAAGGTTCGCTAGCCATCCCCAACCAGGATTGCCTATTGCAAAGCGTCATATCCTCGTTTTCCAGGGAACTGCTGGACTATGAAATCCCGAGTACAACGAAAATCCCAACTTGAAAACTTACAATGGCACTACTAACCCAGATAGTCACATTGATACATACGAATGGATGATGACGTCCGTAAAGCTAGATGACCATTTTTAGTGCACATATTTCCCAACAACTCTTCATGAAAATGCAGGCACATGGTTCAAGACGCTACGACCGAGCAACATCTACAAATTCGGCCAACTTAAGTATCTATTCCTCACGAACTTCATGCAATTACGAAAGTATAGTGGCAATTCCCACTTCATCATCGAATGTAAGCAGAAGGAAGGGGAAAGCGTGAGAGAATACCTTGCCAGGTTTACAAACGCCATGTTGGACGTACCGGGGTATGATGAGGGCCTCATAGCAACATCCTTCACATGGAGATTCCTCCCAGGCCCTTTGTCACAAAAACTCATGGGCAAAAAACCACAGACAAGAGCTGAGCTAAAAGAAAGGGTGGAACGAGATTTGAGACAAGAGGAAGGCGAAGCAGCAAAGCAAGCGTATCTAAACGCCATGATAGCCAAGCACTATAGCCCAACTCTTACGGAAATGCCAGGGGGAAGCAAGCACTTTGGGCGTGGGAAAAAAACTGATGGGTCGCTTCGGGCCATTTACTAGGGACACGAGACGAGGCCGCCGACTGGATGTATACGTGGTTACAGACAAGGCACAGTCGGCGAAGGCACCAAAAGGGAGGTATTGTGACTACCACAAAAGCAAAATGCATGACACTACCAATTGCTCAGTCCTTAAAAAAGAAATGGAGGAGAAAAAACTCAAGGGAGACCTCGTGGAGATAGCACGCAACTTACGTGCCAAGTTCGACACCGAAAACGCTAAAGGAGCACCGCAAGAGGATGCCCGCCCCAAAGAAATATTCATGATATGCAGCAAGAAGGAACAGCCGCCAATAAAAGCCTCATGGTCGCGACACAAGTGCTTCCATTCTCAGCACAGGACCCCAGGCAGGAAGGTTGGACTGGTGACAATCCAGTCATAATTCAATCCTCGATTAAGAATGTGGCCATACACATAGTGTACATAGACACAGGGAGCTTAGAAGACATCATCTATAAGCATTGTTTCCAGCTCCTCCCAGATAGATGGAAGGATGGCCTGAGACCCACGACCGGAAGATTAGTAGGCTTTACATGGCACAAACTATGGCCGCTAGGCACAATTCATATGCCTCTTACACTGACCAGCCACAACCAATAACGAAAGAAAATGGTCTTGGTCGATTTTGTTGTAATTCGACACTTAGCGGAGCACAACATCATTTTGGGAAGGACTGCCCTGCTGAAGCTAGGAGCGGTTCCATCAACAATGCATATAATATTGAAGTTTAGCACTAGTGAAGGCCCGACCATGATCCTAGCCATGCCACCAAAACACCTGCAGTGCTTCACGATCATGCAACCCACGAAATAACAAGGAAACCAAAAAGGCACGAGGCTGATCATCGAATGAGAAGGAGGTGATAAAAAGAGAATACATGTACCAACCGATCAATATTGGTCGTAACCTCCCAGAACACACAAGACAGGTGCTCATTGACCTCCTCAGATGATACAAATATGTGTTTGCAAGGGCCTTTCAGAAATGGTTGGTGTAGATCGAAATATTATAGAACACAAACTCATGATTTAACAGGGTACGAAGGAAGTAAAGCAAAAGAAAAGGGTCCCAGGGGGTGATCGTAAACATGACGAGTCATGGCGCATGTGCATTGTTTCTCTGATCTTAACAATGCGTGCCCCAAAGCTATCCTTTACCGGAAATCGACCAGAAGGTCGAGTCGCTACAAGGTTTCAAGATAAAGTGCTTCCTAGATGCGTATAAAGGTTATCATCAGATCTTGATGAGTAGGGAAGACGAGGAAAAAACAGTTTTTTACACAGACCATGGTACATTTTGCTATACCAAAATGCCATTTGGATTAAAAAAATGCAGGGGAAACATATCAATGCTTGGTTGATTCCATATTCTTCAACCAAATTGGGATAAATATCGAAGTGTACGTTGAGGATATGGTTATTAAAAGCGAAAATGAGACAAAGATGTTACGAGATGTCGAAGAGACATTCAAAACGTTGGAGAAAGCGAAGATGATGCTGAACCCGAGCAAATGCACTTTTAGACTGGAAGAAGGGTAGTTCCTGGGGTACTTTGTTACCAGACAAGGCATCCAGCCTAGCCCTGCAAAGGTGGACGAGCTCATGGAAACCCCACCTCCAAACACCCTAAGGGGTGCGCAAGGCTTGAATGGGAAAATTACAGTGCTAAGCACGTTCATCTCGAAGTCAGCTGACAAGGGTATGCCACCGTTTAACACATTAAAAGGTTATATCGAGAAATGTAACTTCTAGTGGACAGTGGCAGGAGAGGCGGCACTTCAAAGCATCAAAGAGGCTCTAGAAAAGTTCCCAACATTAGCCAACCTTATCCTGGGCAAGACGCTGTAGGTATACCTCTCAACTTTAAACGAAGCCATATCTTAGGTGCTAGACGTAGAAAGGGAGGGGGAGCAGAAGCCAGTATACTTCATTAGCCAAGCGTTATAGGGACCAGAACTCAATTATCCCACCTTGGAAAAACTGGTGCTAGCGCTTATATACGCTGCGCGACAGTTGCGAAGATACTTACAGGCGCATGAAATCGAAGTCCTAACAAATTGCCCAATCAAGCAAATATTGCTCAAACTTCAAACCCCGGGTCAACTCGCAAAGTGGGAAATTGAGTTGGGCGAACATGATATTAGTTACCGCCCGAGGACGAGCATTAAAGGACAGACATTAGCGGATTTTCTTCTCGAAATCCCCAGAAAAGTAAATGTAGATAGAGAAGGAATCATGGTTGTAAAATAAATCCTAGTAAGCAGTCAAAGGTCGATATTATACACCGATGGAGCATCTAGTAGGGAGGGCTCAAGAGCAGGGTTAATCTTAACCATTCTAGAAGGAGAAAAGGTTATGTATGCCCTCCGTTTCGATTTGCATACTTCAAATAATGAGGTGGAGTATGAAGCACTGCTTGTTGGCCTACGCCTGGCCAAACAGATGGGGGCGGAGGCAGTAACGGCATTGACAGACTCAACACTGGCTGCAAATCAAGTAAACGGAAGTTTCGAAACAAGGGACAAAAGAATGGAGAAATACGTTAAGATAGTACAACAACATAACAATTCCTTCAAGGAATTCACGATCAAGCAGATTCTAAGGAGCGAGAATAGGAGGCCGGATGCCTTAAGTAAATTGGCATTGAAATGCTTTGATCACTTGTGAAAAAAGGTTTTGGTTAAAGTGCTTAAAGAAAGAAGTATAGAGGAAAGACAGGTAAGCAGACTTACGATAGCGGGACCCATATGGATGGCCCTGCTAGTAGAATACTTACAACAAGGTGTCCTCCTTGATAGTCACAACGAAGCTAGAAAAATATGGGGCACCTTCTTATACACTAACAACGGGGAGCTATATCGGAAGGGATTCACGACACCATGGCTAAGGTGTGTAGACAAATCCAAGATGGAAATAAGCATTATGAGAAGCACACGCGGGCCAATCAGGGGCATACGAGGTCACACGCGCCCTAACAGGAAAATTGCTCCAGATGGGGATCTACATGCCCACTGCGTACTAGGATGCAGCAAAGCTGAGAAAAACATGTGAGGAATTCCAAGCCTTTTCTCTGGTCCAAGCAAATCCGCCAGTGCCCCTATCCAATATATCCAGCCCCTTACCGTTTTATCAGTGGGGGATAGACATAGTGGGGCCATTCCTAGAGGCACCAGGAAGATTAAAGTACATGGTTATGTCAGTGGATTATTTTACAAAATGGATCAAGGCAGAGTCGTTGGCATGCATAACAGGAAGGCAAATGATTAAATTTGTCAGGAAGAACATCATGACTAGGTTTGGCACACCTAAAACACTAGTAAGTGACAATGGGATACAATTCGCTGAAAATTGTTGGATTAATGTCTAAGTTCATAACTATAATTGGTAAGACTTGACCCGACCCGGCATGGTCCATTTGGGTTGCATACCATCATGCACTTGGATAGACTATAATGAGAGAAATAAGACACTTATGGTTATTAATATATATATAAGTTATAGTATATTAATAATAAGAATAATAAGATTATTTAATTAGTATTGATCAAGAGTTAATCTAGGATTAATTAAGTGATCAAAAGAAGACTAATTAAATATATGGGTTGATTGTGTAAATCATCCATACTTATATAGTGGGCTAATGCTCCATGGATAATCAAGTTGGGCTAAAACCCATAGGATGGTCCATGGATGCTCCATGGTGTATTTGAACCCATGGATCCAAGGAAATGGAAAGCCATGACAATTAAGGATTTACCCTAATGGTAACACTATATAAAGATATTATTCTTGACAAAATCGGCCACTAGTGAGAGTAACAAAAGGGCTAGCCGATTTCATGAAGTGTAGAACTCTCTCAAGTTATTCTAAGTGTTTTGATGATTGTGATTCCATTTGAGGCTTCCACACTATTGGGGCTAGGCACTCAAGCTTCATGAACACTTTCTACATCAAAGAGGTATGTATTCTATCTTGTTACACTCATTGTTTTGTATGCTAGATTAGGATAATACCTTGGATATTCTTATTGCATGTATAATAGAGAAAACATAGATCCAAGGTATTTAGGGTTGCATGTACACATAGGAGTGTTAGAATGCTCAAAACCCAACAGTGGTATCAGAGCCTAGGCTTGTTTTCTTGTTATACTTGCAAATGGAGCTGAAAAATCGAGTTTTGATGTTGTCAGCCCAGCAGACTCGCCGAGTCCATGAAGGGACTCGACGAGTCCAAGGCAAAATGCATCCAACTCGCCGAGTTTTGTTCATGCACTCGACGAGTTGGACCCCAGACAGCATATTTTCGAGGTTTTTGGCTAGAAATGGACTAGGAACATTACCCTAAGTTGTTTTTGAACTTATAAACTTGTTTTTTAATGTGGTAATGTTCATGCTAATCCATTTTTAAAGATAATTGTCAATAGATTCATGTTTTGTATTAGTTTAAGGTTTAGACTAATTACATGAAGAAGTTTGATATGAATTATCTTGTTCTTATGAATTGCTTAGATTAATAGAAAAGTTAATTGAAATAGTATTTTCAATCCATTTTAATCTAAGAGTTGAGTATAAAATGTGTTTGTGTAACTTGTCCTCAAGTTACATGAAGAGTCACATTAAAGACTCATAAAACTCATAAAAGTTGGTAATGGTTACAAAATGAAGAGTCTTGTGTCATTGAATTTTTTTTTATGACTCCATAACTTGTCCTCAAGTTATGGAAATTCAAGAGTCACTTCATTAATAAATAAATAAATAAATAAAGTGTAACCTTAATTAATTCCATAAGTTATAAAAATAAAGAAAAGTTAATTCTTTTATTAGTTTAAAGTCTTCCATAAGTTATGGAACTTGAAGAGTTTTTGGATTAAAACTACTTTAAACACATAAGTTATGGAATTAATTAGTTTTGAATAATTTCAAAACTTGCCCTCAAGTTTTGGAATTTGAAAAGTTTTCTCTTATGAATACTTTAATTCCAAGTTAGCCCTTAGAATTTTTAAAGAGTTAAAATTCAACACTTATACTATTTATAACATTAATGGTTAATTATATATATATATATATATGTATAAGGACAAGTCGTTTTACCGTTAGTAGGCCTCATTCACGAAACTGGTCTATAAGGTGGGTATAAGGTTGTTGCCTATAAAATGGCGACTTAATGGGTGTATACTCTCACCCACCGCTTGCTTGATCGGTGGAGGGTCGTTAGCCGAACGGGTAGGACAATGACTTTAAATTCTCCCTTCATTAAAAGTATTAATGATAAATACTAAGTAACTAAACTCTTAATAATTCCCAATCTTAGTTACTTTAGGAAAAATGTGAATTTGGTGCTAGCCCATGGAATTCACACTTTGTACCTTACCAAGTCGTTGGTGGAGCGTGTGTGGTTAACCGGCACACTAACTTGGACTAGTAAGGACCACGAAGGGTGACTTAATGTTTGTCATAGATCAATGGAGCGTGTGTGGTTAACCGGCACATTGATTAGGTGATAATATTAAGGGTACCAAGTGAATTGGTATGGTTATTCACACCTTGTTTTGTGATCCTCGGCATCCCAGTCACAAAATTTGAGAGGGCACACTCGAGATTGAAACATGCCATTGAAAAGTTCAATGAATCTCAAAAGATCTAGGAATTTCAAATCCAATTAAAACCTAATAAATTATTTCGTTTTTCATGGTGGAAATTGGTGAATCGTCATTCGCCTACCTTCAAATATTTTATAGCTTGTATTACGGCATCCCTCTTCTAAGTTATAAAATAGTTTGTTGGGTCCTAGCCTTAATATTTCATATTGGGTGTAATATTAAGGACTTTAAATCAACTATCTTGAATATCTCCCAAAACATGTCTGGTTTAGACATTTATGATCTTCCCAAATCTCTTGAAGATGATGTTCCTCAACATCATGCTTCACTTCCTCTATCTCCTCCAATTATTCTCCCTCACTCACAAGTTCTTGAAAAAGTTTAAGGTCACTCGAGCCCTGTTGGCAAGTAAAGGTCTTGGTGTGGTCACATCTTGGAGATGTAGTCACATATTGACAAGCCGGGAGAGTTGGGTGTCAAAGTCTTGAGAAAGTTGGTGGTTCAATCACTTTCTAAGTCACATAGTGAGTTCTTTTGGAACACCTATGAAAAAGACTATGACAAGACCCTTAATGATTTTATCTATTTGTTAAGATCAACTTCCTCAAAACTTGATGGACATTGACAATAGTGACACAGGAAATCCAGAAAAGCATTCTCTTCCCAATGGAAAGGGATCGGCCATAGTCAACTCGGTTGACCAAATGGTAAAGAGAAAAACTAAGTCTGTGATAGTCCTGTGTACCATTATCAAAGGGTCCATATGTTTATATTGCCAAAGAAAGGGGCATTGGTTGCAAAGCTGCCATAATTTACCTAAGGATGTTAAAGTCGATAAGTTTGACTCTACTTCAGGTAAAGTCCACTATCTAACTCTGCTAAGTTTCTATTTGGAGATTCTTATTACATAATGTGAATGGGTCACATGCTGATGTCTTTTAAGAATCAAAGAAAAGATAGGAAGCTTAAAGAAGTATATGCTGATTTTGATTGCGAAGATGTGTTTCGATCGCATGGTTCGGTAATCAGAATTTTGAGCTATTGCTTAAGAGTTATAATATATTGCTTATGAATAGATAACAACAAGGTTTTCATGTGGATTGTAAGGATAAGTTTTTCCGCAAAGTTTTAAAATAAAAGAAAAAAAAGGGGTTTTAATTTTATTTATTTTAAAAAAAATATCCTTACAATGGCATCGGTGGAAAATTGTTGCTTATATGTTTCCAGTAATAGCAATATTGGAAAGTGGATTTGATTCTTTCATTTGTGGTAGTGTCTGAATTTACCAAATGAAGAAAGTTTTTCATCACCCAAGTTTCAATTGGACAGAAACTTGGAATCATACAAGTTGTATTGTATGATGAATGAGAATTTTCATCTTTGAAAAATTAAGACTAATTCTTTGATCACATGTATATGTGAGTCAATTGAAGGACTAAGGAATTAGGTACACTGGGTGTGCGCTGGTCAAGGTCCACCACAAAGATTGATTTGTCATGATTTACTAAAGATTAGTAAATATGATTATACTTATAAGGTTAAGTATAATTCTGTAACATTCAAAAGGATACAATGTATGACAAAACGAATAAGAAGAATCAAATTAGGCAGAAGGATAAAAGTTTCTCAAATCTGAAAAGATGGGAGAGTACTTTAGTATCAGTTTATGATCATCTTAATGATTTAGAAACCATATTACAAATTCATACTCTAAGGACGTCTTAGTGCATTGTTATGGCTAAGAAGAGAGGTCATGAATTGTTGGATTGGTTAAGATCAAGGAGATGAGTCATACTTCGTTCCAAAACAACTCTTAGAGTCACACTCCAAGATTGTAACATTGAGTGACATAAAGTAAGGTATAAAACACTTATCAAATGTAAGAGTAAAATTTTTTATACTCTTGTACATTTGAGATTGGTAAGATGTGATGTCTTGGATGAGACAAAGACCAACTAAGACCAATTGTGTGAAGTGTTAGTCTTGATAAGAATCCGCACTATCCCTTGAATATTTGTTTTGTCAAGGAATGGTTCTTGACTAGGAAAAACTTATATGTCAAGGGGACAGTGGGAGCCTTAAAGATCCTGAAAGAGTTTAAAGATTTAATCAAGAGTGAAACCTGTAATTTATCACTAGCACACGACTTAAGGTTTGCAACCTATCGTGTTGACATAATTCTTATTTCTGTACCTACTTCAAATAAGTTGAATTTACATGTGAGTTATCAGAGTTCAACTTGGAAGCATTGGTGGGCCTTGTGTTACCAAGGTGACAAGAAACTAAGATTGAATAAGTTTAATTCATGTAGGGCTGAATTTGTCACTAACCTTATCTTGTGATTATGGTTTTGACAAATTCGCATGGATAGGAACTCATACACTATAAAATCTAAGTGTCATAAGGTTTCTCTCCGATTCATGAAAATGATGGTGAGGAAACGCTTTCACTAAATAGATTTTAAGTAGATATCAATTGTGTCATTTGCATTTTCAAAAGTCATTAGTGGAGTGCGTGTGGTTAACCGGCACACTAACATGGACTTGTGAGAAATGGCAAATGCCTAAGCAATTGAGACTATGATTACGGAATCCCTTTTCATAGTTCTGAAAATTGTTTAGACACACATGTGAGCTATCTAAGAAAGGGTGTATGAATCTAAATTTCAGAAGTCCAGCAGATTTCTGGAAATATGTCAGAGCTAGTGGGAGCATAAGTGTTATGCTGATAATCATCATGTTAGTGGGAGCATGATTATTAGGTTTAGTGTTGCAAGTTAGCAACGTTAATTATAGAAAACAAAGTTTCAATTCGTGAAGTTGCAGGGGTTGAAAGGTTGTTTTGCTATAATTAAGGGAGAGGAAATTATACTTCATTTCAATTCTAAAGCTTAGATTGAGATTTTAATCATCTTTAGTCAAGAATATATATATGAATTTTATGTCTGAATGGCTCGACTTAAGGAAATTCTATATATATTGCGTTTTCAAAATTCGATTATGATTACGACATCCCTCTTCATAGTTAAATTTTGAAAACATGGCAAATGAAAAATATTGTAGCAAAAGACTGGTCTAGTATCATGTCTTTATGTCAAACATCATGAATCGTGTCCCATATGCTTCGGATATAGGATCGATTTCACGTGCTATAATATTCATCCTTTCTAAATTTTCCAAATGCTTAAGGCATATAGAAGGGAAAAGTCTAGAACTGGATATGACTAAAGTGATTAAACAATTGTTGAGGACAATCTAAGGTTTACCAAAGATTGGTTTCTCAAGGACAATTGGAAGTATAGTGATAATTTTGGTAGGACCATATTGACATTTTCTGAAAAGAGGTAACTCTTGTTCGGAAGTGATAGTCAAATGGGACTATGGAAATGTCTCCATAGGTGGAAGTTATTCAATCTATGTAAGATTAGGAAACTTAATGCAAGAAGGATGTTCCCAAGGAGCTGATCTCCTTTGGAATGCTCTGTAATGGTTGTTGTCAAGTCTTTCTGACTTCGTGCATAATCATTACAAGAGGATCAATGCATATAAGTTTAGAATCTAACAGATTTCAGTAAATGACATGAATTTGGAATTCTTGCATTTACAATAAGGATTTGGGATTGTGAAATGAGTATCATTGGAATCATGTTCAATTGATCTACATCACAGTGTAAGGATCATAGACAAACATAGTGTGCATACTTGGGGTATGGCATAACTATTGTTTAGAAAACAAAGTGTACATGCTAGGAGCATGGGACGACTGTTGTTTTTATTAAAGTCTTAAGTTGATTATTTGAAACATTGAATAATGTGTAATCAATATGGTGATAAATAAAAGGTGGTTTTATTTATATTCAAAAGGGTTCTGAGACCATATTGGATTCGATTATTATTGTGTTTCACTTTGCATGTTTTGACTTCCAAAACAGCTAGGTTATTCTTTTCGAATGACTAAGTTATTTAAACACTCCACAGTCGTTCATATGTTGGAAGTAGGTATGAATCAAGACTGTCATGAGTCGGGTTTGTAGATGGCTAAATGGGTTTAGTCATGGCAATGGTTGCTACAACATTCATGAGTGCTCATAAGTTATAAGTATTGGAATAAACCCACGCTCACTTGTATCACTTCATGGAATTTATCTTGAGTGATCGTGAGACGGTAATATCATATAAATCTTCAAACCTAGAGATATGAGTTGTTACCTATGAGTTGGTTGTGCATTGATTGCACGTAAACGCATCAGTAACTTGATGTTATAAAATGTGCCTTTGTGTACAATTCAACAAGTAGTAGAACAAGTATATGAGTCGAAGTTTATCTGTTCCTTCTAGAAATAGAAGCGATATCTGGGCCCCTCGATGATTTTGTTGTGACCTATGTACCGGCCGGTCAGAACTGAATTGATGTGTTCGATTAAGTTCTTTGTCAAACAAATCGAAAATCGGGAAACAAACTACTGGATAATAAGTACGAAGTTGTTCCATGTATTTGTCCGGCTGATATCATGAGAACAGAGGATTATATGATCCCTTATCTAATGGACAAGTCATTGACAAGATCAGAGTTCATCTACAAGGTCAGAGTTCGACAGAAGCTTTTGAGAGCTACGATTGCCAGTTGGTTCCTGAAGTCATACGCAATAATAGTTTTAGACTTATCCAAGTGGGAGTCTGTTGGATTAATGTCTAAGTCCATAACTATAATTGGTAAGACTTGACCCGACCCGGCATGGTCCATTTGGGTTGCATACCATCATGCACTTGGATAGACTATAATGAGAGAAATAAGACACTTATGGTTATTAATATATATAAGTTATAGTATATTAATAATAAGAATAATAAGATTATTTAATTAGTATTGATCAAGAGTTAATCTAGGATTAATTAAGTGATCAAAAGAAGACTAATTAAATATATGGGTTGATTGTGTAAATCATCCATACTTATATAGTGGGCTAATGCTCCATGGATAATCAAGTTGGGCTAAAACCCATAGGATGGTCCATGGATGCTCCATGGTGTATTTGAACCCATGGATCCAAGGAAATGGAAAGCCATGACAATTAAGGATTTACCCTAATGGTAACACTATATAAAGATATTATTCTTGACAAAATCGGCCACTAGTGAGAGTAACAAAAGGGCTAGCCGATTTCATGAAGTGTAGAACTCTCTCAAGTTATTCTAAGTGTTTTGATGATTGTGATTCCATTTGAGGCTTCCACACTATTGGGGCTAGGCACTCAAGCTTCATGAACACTTTCTACATCAAAGAGGTATGTATTCTATCTTGTTACACTCATTGTTTTGTATGCTAGATTAGGATAATACCTTGGATATTCTTATTGCATGTATAATAGAGAAAACATAGATCCAAGGTATTTAGGGTTGCATGTACACTTAGGAGTGTTAGAATGCTCAAAACCCAACAAAAACACGTTCAGGGAGTGGTGCGCCAACAAGGGGATCAATCAGCGATTCACATCATTAGCACACACACAAGCAAATAGGCAGACAAAAGTATCTAACAGAACCATCATGAATGGTGTTAAGAAGAGGCTAGGGTAGCCCAAAGTAAATTGGATCGAAGAGATACCAAAGGTGCTATGGTCGTATAGGACCACTCCGCGGACAAGCACGTGAGAAACACCATTCAACTTGACATACACGGCGGAGGCAATGCTTCCAGTAGAGGTAATGATAGGCATATTGATGATGGGCCATATTGACGAAGAGGCCAACTCTCAGGACCTGAGATTGAACCTGGATATCCTCGAGGAAAGGCGAGAGAAGTCAGGCATACGCCAGGCCACATACAAACGTGCGATAGAAAGATATTACAACCAAAGAGTTAGCGAGAAGGTGTTCAAAGTTGGAGAAAATGTGTTAAGAAAGAACGAAGTGTTTCGGGCTCAGCCTCAGGGAAAGTTGGGGCATGTGTGGGAGGGCCCATACAAGGCTGTTGAAGCAAACTAAAATGGGGCGTACTCCTTGGAAACGATGGAGGGAAGACAAATACCAAGAACTTGGAATGCAAGAAACTTGAGGAAGTTCTACTTCTAAAAGAAAACCTCTATGTTAAAAGGGTAAAGCTAAAACGTCCCATTAGGCGGGTGACAACCAAAAGAACAAGCACATGATACCACGTTAGGGATGCGTTGAAAACTTTATACTTAGAGTACCTAGTCTAAGTAATCGAAATGTTGAAAATTGTACTTAGTGTACCCAATTTTTAAAAGAAATTTTTTTTCATGATCAGCTCATGTATTGTTCAGTGCATTACATCTTAAAATTTAACACATCACATTAAGCCTTAATACTTAGTGTGTTAGTGCTAATACTTAGTCTATTTATGTGTATTCACATAATGCTTCGTGCATTGAACGCTAATACTTAGTGTATTAGGCCCCATGATCAATGAAAAACGCCTAACACATTAAGCCTTAATACTTAGTGTATTAGGCCTCATGACCAGCGCATACAATGCTTAGTGCATTGACTTATGCAAACGCTTAGCGCGTAGAACTGTCAATATGTAACCTTTAAGATTAGCACGAGGTCAAACACTTAGAGCGTAGCTCTGTGAAATTTAATATTAAAATCTAGCAGCCAACATATATAATGAAAACATACGTCCAATGTCACACAAGGAAAACTTTACCAGCACAGTCAAGCAAAAGTAGTGCTACATGGAAATTCAGAGAACAATATCAAACATAGAAATAGAAAGACAAGAAAAACATAATAAAGTCAGCATACCCCGAGGGGGGGGGTGGTAGCACACGAAATCTGCACATCCTCAGTCATACGACCACCACCACTACCGTCCACATCACCACCAATAACAATGTCATCACCATAAGCAACACCATCACCACCACCCGCCGTATCTTCAGGCGTACAATCGGAACCAGAAAAAGCACAAAGATCACAAACTCCTTGCATGTCCAAATCGCCCAATCCCAATAGTGACGTGTGGTCCATGCTAGCAAACGCCAAGAGAGATTCATTGACACTCGTAGCAGGACCAGAAGAGGGGGTGTCAACAAGACGTGGATGACCAACATTAACCAGAGCATTGTGTACATATTCCGCTCCGGCAACAAAGGCAGCATGATGAATAAGACTCACAACACCGGTAAACTTTGGATGTTCAATCAGCTTATCCATAACTCGCATAAGCCCACCCGTAACAACCAGTCCAGATCACGGTGTACGTCATGGTCATTCGACTGCAGATTGGCTATCACTTGATCACGGTCAGCTGCATCACGCTTAAGGCTCTCAACTTGAATCGTTAAACCTTTGTTAACTTGAGAAAGGGAATAAACCTTTGCTTCTAAACCAGACCTGATCTCCACCATGGCAGCTTTCTTGGAAATAAGAAGCTGGTATTACTGCTCTGATTGTTGGAGATCACTATGAAGCTCCGAAACACTACGCTTCAATTCCATAACATGAGTTTCGCAGCTAGCATGCTCCGCTTCCACATCACCAAATGACTGGATACACCGTGTCCCGACAATAAGATAGAACATGGCTTGAGCAGCAACAGAAGCCATGTTGTGGGATAGGGCATGACTAACCATAGATTCCATGTCGGCAGTAGCAGCAGGAGGCAAAGTTGTTGGGTTATGAGCATTCTAACACTCCTAAGTGTACATGCAACCCTAAATACCTTGGATCTATGTTTTCTCTATTATACATACAAATATCAACTTTCCAAGGTATTGTTCTATTCTAGCATACTAAACTTTGAATAACATAAGTTAGAATAACATACCTTTTGTTAGTGCTTGTCTTCATGAAGCTTTGAGTGCCTAATGCCCCAAGTGTGACACCTCAAATGGTTCACACAACACCAAATACACTTGGAATAACTTGAGAGAATTCTACAGTTCATGAAATCGGCTAGCCCTCTCTAGAATCATACTAGTGCCAATTTTGTCAAGAATAAGATCTTTATATAGTGTTACAATTAGAGTAAACCCTAATTGTCATGACTTTCCATTTCCTTGGATCCATGGGTTCAAATACACCATGGAGCATCCATGGAGCATCATATGGGTTTTGGCCCAACTAGATAATCCATGGAGCATTAGCCCACTATACAAGTATGGATGATTTACACAATCAACCCACATATTTAATTAGTCTTCTTTTGATCACTCAATTAATGCTAGATTAATTCTTGATCAATACTAATTAAATAATCTCATTATTCTTATTATTAATATACTAGAATTTATAATATATTAATAACCATAAGTGTCTTATTTCTCTCATTTAGTCTATCCAAGTGCATGATGGTATGCAACCCAAATGGACCATGCCAGGTCGGGTCAAGTCTTACCAATTATAGTTATGGACTTAGACATTAATCCAACAGTCTCCCACTTGGATAAGTCTAAAACTATTATTGCGTATGACTTCAGGAACCAACTGGCAATCGTAGCTCTCAAAAGCTTCTATCGAACTCTGACCTTGTAGATGAACTCTGATCTTGTCAATGACTTGTCCATTAGATAAGGGATCATATATTACTCCATTCTAGATATCATATGGACTGAGACATGGATTATAATCATTCTCTCTGTCCATTTGTTGTTTCCCGATTTCCGATTTATGACGACTGACTAATTGAACAAATCAAATCAGTCCTGGCCCGGCCGAGCACTTCCATTTGTCATCATCAAATCATCGAGGGCCCACAGATATCACTTTTATCCTGAAGGTAAAAGGAATGGATAAACTTCGACTCATATGGCTTGTTCTACTACTTGTTGAATCATACACAAAGGCACGTTTTATAGCACCGAGTTACCAAATGTAGTTTCGTGCAATCAATGTACTATCAACTCATAGTAACAACTCATATCTCTAGGTTTGAAGAATATAAGATATTATCGTCTCATGATCACTCGTGATAAAATCCATGAAGTGATTCCAATGAGCGCGGGTTGAATCCAATACTCAGAACTTATGAGCACTCATGAGTGTTGTAGCCGTTTGTCCAACACCTTAAACCTCTACAAGCCAACCCATGACAGTCTTAATTCATATCTACTTCCAATATACGACCGACTGTGGATGGTTTGAATAACTTAGTCATTCCGGAAGAATAACCTAGTTTATTCGGGAAGTCAAAACATGCAAAGTGAAACACAATAATAATTGAATCCAATATGGTATCAAAACCTATGAACATAAATAAAACACCTTTTATTTATCACCATATGATTACACATTATTCATTGTATAGTATTTCAGCTATCAACTTTATTCTTGAATTTAAAACAATAGTTGTCCCATGCTCCAAGCATGTACACTATGTTTTCTAAACACTAGTCATGCCATACACCAAGTATGCATACTATGTTTGTCTATGATCTTTACTTTGTGAACTAGATCCATTGAACATAACTTCAATGATTCTCTTTTCACCCTCCCAAATCCTTACTGCAAATGCAAGAATTCCAAATTCATGCCATTTACTGAAATCTGTTAGATTCTAAACTTATATGCATTGATCCTCTTGTAACGATTATGCACAAATTCACAAAGACTTGGCAACAATCATTACAGAGTATTCCAAAGGAGATCAATTCCTTGGAAACATCCTTCTTGCATTAAGTTTCCTTAATCTTACACAGATTGAAATTTCTGACTTTGAAACATTTCCATATTCATTTTGACTATCACTTCTGAACAAGAGTTGCCTCCTTACAGATTATGTCAATATGGTCCTGCCAGAATTATCACTATACTTCCAATTGTCCTTGAGCAACCAATCTTTGGTAAACCTTAGATTGTCCTCGACAATTGTTTAATCCTTTTAGTCATATCCAGTTCTAAACCTTTTCCCTTCTTAATGCCCCAGGCATTTGGAAACTTTTAGAAAGGATGAATATAACACATGTAATCGATCCTATATCCAAAGCATATGGGACACGATTCATGACGGCTCACATAAAGACTAAACCAGTATTTTGCTATAACATTTCCATTTCTATTTGCCAAGTTCTCATAATTCAGAACACAAATAATTTCCCATATATAGAATTTCCTTATGTTGATCCATTCCAACATGAAATTCATATATATTTCCTTGACTAAATGATTAAAGCCTCACGATCTAAGCTTATAGATTTGAGATGAAGTATAATTTCCTCTCCCTTAATTATAGAAAAACAACTTTTCCCAATTGAAACCTTTTGTTTTCTATAATTAACATTTCTAACTTGCAATACTTATCATAATTATCATGCTCCCACTAACATGATGATTATTAGCATAACACTTATGCTCCCACTAGCTTTGACATATACTCAGAAATCAGCTGACTTTCTTACCAAAGTTTAGATTTCTAATACTAGATTGTTTTGATAAAACTTTATCAAAAACATACACCTTCCCTTAGATAGCACACTTGTGTGTCTAAACAATTATGAAGAGGGATGTCGTAATCATAATGATTAGACCTTTTTGCCACTTCTCACAAGTCTGGGTTAGTGTGCCGGTAAACCACACACGCTCCACTAACGACTTTGAGAATGCAAATATCACAATTGCTATCTATCTAAAATCTACTTAGTGAATGTGTTTCCTCACCATTATTTTCATCAATCGGAGAGAAACCTTATGACACTTAGATTTAATGGTGTATGTTTTCTTATCCATGTGAATTGTCAAAACCATAGTCACAAGACAAGGATAATGACAAATCCGAACTCATATGGACTGAACTCAATCTTAACTTCTTGCCACTTGACAGCTCAAGGGCCTACCATTGCTTCCAAGTTGTTGTGCAACAAATTGAGAACTCTAAGAACTCAAATGCAAAGCCAACTTTAACTGGAATGGGCATAGAATATGTCAACACGATAGGTTATAAACCTCAAGTAGTGTGCTAGAGAAGAACTCCAGGTTCTATTCTTGATTAGTTCTTGAGACTTTCAAGACCTTTAAGCCTCCCACTGTCCTCTTGACCTATAAGACTCCATTGTCAAACATCCAATAGATAGTGCGGATTCTAATCAAGACAAACACTTCACACAATTGGCCTTAGTTGGTCTTTGTTTTATCCAAAACATCACAACTTACCAATGTCAAATGTACAAGAGTAGGAAACTTTTACTCTTACATTTGATAAGTGTTTTTAAACCTTCTTTAAGACATGTCCCTCAAATTACAATCTTGGAGTATGACTCTAAGACTTGTATTGGAACGAAGTATGACTCATCTTCTTGATTTAACCACTTCAACAATTCAAGTTCCTCTTCTTAGTCATAAGAATGCACTAAGATTTATCCTTAGAGAACTAATTTTGATATGGTTTCTTAATCATTAAGATGATCACAAAGCTAATACTAAAGTACTCTCCCATCTTTTCAGATTTGAGAAACTTTTATCCTTCAGCCTAATTTGATTCTTCTTATTTGCTCTGCCTTACATTGGAACCTTTTCCAATGTCTCGGAATTACACTTAAGCTTGTAAGTATAACCATATTTACTGAACTTTAGTAAATTATGACGAATAATCTTATTGATCTTTTGTGGTGGACTTGACCAGTGCACAAAAATGTGTACTCGATCCCTTAGTCCTTTACTTGACTCACACATCCATGTGAACAAGTAATTGGTCTTAATTTTCCAATACTTGAAAGTTCTCATTCATCATGCTATACAACTTGCATGATTCCAAGTTCCGGTCCAATTGAGACTTAGGTGATGAGAATCTTTCCTTATTTGGTAAATTTAGACATGACCACAAATGAAGGAATCAATTTCATATTTCCACTCTTGCTATTAATGGAATCATATAAGCAACAATTTTTCCTCAAATGCCGTTGTAAGGGTATTTTAAAATAAATAAAATCAAAATTTTCTTTTATTTTAAAACTATGCGGAAAAACTTATCCTTACAATCCATATGAAAACTTGTTGTTATCTATTCCTAAGCAATATCTCATAACTCCTAAGAAGTAGCTCAAGAATCCGATTTTCAAACTACGCGATAGAAATCCATCTATGCGATCAGATTCAGCATATTCTTTCTTTAAGTTCCTTTACTTTTCTTTGATTCTTAAAACATTACCATGTGAGCCAGTCACATCATGTATCAGGAATCTCAAAATAGAAACTTAACAGAGTTAGATTAGTGGACTTTACCTGAAGTAGAGTTAACCTTATTGACTTTAACATCCTTAGGTAAATTTGGCAGCTTCGCAACTAATGACCCTTCCTTTGGCAATATAAACATATGGACCCTTTGATAATGGTACACGGGACTATTACAGACTTAGCCTTTTCTCTTTACCATTTGGTCAACCTAGTTGACTATGGTCAATCCCTTTCCTTGGGAAGAGAATGCTTTTTCTGTATTTCCAGTGTCACCATTGTCAATGTCCATAAAGTTTCAGGAAGTTGATCTTAGCAAATAGATAAGATCATTAAGGGTCTTGTCATAGTCTGTTTCATAGATGTTCCAAAAGAACTCACTATGTGACTTAGAAAGTAGTTAAACCACCAACTTCCTCAAGACTTTGACACCCTTCTCTCCCGGCTTGTCAATATGTGACTACATCTCCAAGATGTGACCACACCTAGACTTTCACTTGCTAATAGGGTTCGAGTGACCTTAAACTTTTAAGAACTTGTGGGTTAGGGAGAGTAATTGGAGGAGGTGAAAGAAGTATGATTTCTTAGGGACATCATCTTCATTAGGAAAGCTTGTTTCAAGAGATTTGGGAAGATCATAAATGTCTAAACCAGACATGTTTTGGGAGATATTCAAGATAGTTGATCTTAAATTCCTTAATATGACACCCAATATGAAATATTAAGGCTAGTACCCAACAAAATATTTTATAACTTAGAAGAGGTATGCCGTAATCCAAGCTATAAAACAATTTGAAGGTAGGTGAATGACGATTCACCAATGTCCACCAAGATAAACGAAATGTATTATTAGGTTTTAATTGGTTTTGAAACTCCTAGATCTTTTGAGATTCATTGAACTGTTCAATGGCATGTTTCAATCTCGTGTGTGCCCTTCAGGTTTTGTGATTGGGATGCCGAGGATCACAAAACAAGATGTGAAGTAACCATGCAAATTACTTGGTACCCTTAAGTGTTTACCCCTCAATCGATGTGCCGGTTAACCACACACGATCCATCGATACTATGATAAACATTAAGTTACCCTTTGCCTACCTTGTTAAATATGAGTTAGTGTGCCGGTTAACCACACACGCTCCACTAACCGACTTAAACAAAGTGCAAAGTGTAATTTCATGGATTAGCACCTTATTCACATTTTCCTAAGTAACTAAGATTGGGTATTATTAAGAGTTTAGTTGCTTAGTATTTTTCATTAATACTTTTAATGAAGGGAGAATTATAGTCTTGTCAAACCCGTTCGGCTAATGACCCTCCACCAGTCAAGCAAGCGGTGGGTGAGAGTAGACACCCATTAAGTTGCCATTTTATAGGCAACAACCTTATACCCACCTTATAGACCGGCTTCGTGAATGAGGCGTACTAGCGCTAAGACTGACTTTACTCTTATACATATATATATTATTAACTTATAATATTATAAAGTATAAGGGTTGAATTTTAACTTTTAAAATTCTAAGGGCTAACTTGGAATTAAAGTATTCATAAGAGAAAACTTTACAAATTCCAAAACTTGAGGGAAAGTTTTGAACTATTCAAAACTAATTAATTCCATAACTTATGTGTTTAAAGTAGTTTTAATCCAAAAATTCTTCAAGTTCCATAACCTGAGGACAAGTTATGGAAGACTTTAAACTAATAAAAGAATTAACTTTTCTTTATTTTATAACTTATGGAATTAATTAAGGTTACACTTTTTTTTAATTTATTATTTAATGAAGAGACTCTTGGTCCTCCATAACTTGAGGACAAATTATGGAGTCATAACTCCAATTAATTAGAACTAGACTCTTCATTTTGTAACCTTTGCCAACTTTTATGAGTTTTATGAAACTTAAAAGTGACTTTTCATATAAATTGAGGACAAGTTACAAAAACACATTTTAGAATCAACTCTTAGATTAATTTGGATTGAAAACAACTATTTCACTCAACTTTTCTATAAATCTAAGCAACTCATAAGAACAAGATAATTCAAATCAAACTTTTTCATGTAATTAGTCTAAACCTTAAACTAATACAAAACATGAATCTATTGACAATTATCTTTGAAATTGGATTAGCATGAACATTACCACATCAAAAACAAGTTTATAAGTTCAAAAAACCTCTTAGGGTAATGTTCCTAGTCCAATTCCAACCAAAAAAGTCGAATTTATGCTGTCTGGGGGTCCAACTCGGCGAGTTGGATGCTTTTTGCCTTGGACTCGTCGAGTCCCTTCATGGACTCGGCGAATCTGCTGGGCAGACAACATTAAAACTCGATTTTTTCAGCTCCATTTGCAAGTATAACAAGAAAACAAGCCTAGGCTTTGATACCACTGTTGGGTTCTGAGCATTCTAACACTCCTAAGTGTACATGCAACCCTAAATACCTTGGATCTATGTTTTCTCTATTATACATACAAATATCAACTTTCCAAGGTATTGTTCTATTCTAACATACTAAACTTTGAATAACATAAGTTAGAATAACATACCTTTTGTTAGTGCTTGTCTTCATGAAGCTTGAGTGCCTAGTGCCCCAAGTGTGACACCTCAAATGGTTCACACAACACCAAATACACTTGGAATAACTTGAGAGAATTCTACAGTTCATGAAATCGGCTAGCCCTCTCTAGAATCATACTAGTGCCAATTTTGTCAAGAATAAGATCTTTTTATAGTGTTACAATTAGAGTAAACCCTAATTGTCATGACTTTCCATTTCCTTGGATCCATGGGTTCAAATACACCATGGAGCATCCATGGACCATCCTATGGGTTTTAGCCCAACTTGATTATCCATGGAGCATTAGCCCACTATACAAGTATGGATGATTTACACAATCAACCCATATATTTAATTAGTCTTCTTTTGATCACTTAATTAATCCTAGATTAATTCTTGATCAATACTAATTAAATAATCTCATTATTCTTATTATTAATATACTAGAACTCATAATATATTAATAACCATAAGTGTCTTATTTCTCTCATTATAGTCTATCCAAGTACATGATGCCATGCAACCCAAATGGACCATGTCGGGTCGGGTCAAGTCTTACCAATTATAGTTATGGACTTAGACATTAATTCAATAAAAGCATGTCGGGCAAACTCCATAGCATAAGCATGAACAGAAAGACATGACTCGTTGTGATGATTCCAAGAGGGAGCAAAAGGAGAGGGTCCTGAAGAACTTTCACCAAAACCTCGAATAGGAGGAGCAGGAGTGTGACTTGAATAACGAGAATCTTTCGGAGGGGAAAGATTGATGGGAATGGAAGATGCGACTTCTACAGGAACAGTGGTTTGTTTAAGTGCCCCACCGACCCCTTCAGACTGTTGAATGTCATCATCAGGGATCACCACGATGGCTGCCGACAATGAAGAGATTGAGCTCAAAAGGCGCGAAAAGCTATGCCTAGTCTGAACCCGCTTGGCAGCATTGGGCATGCCAGTAACCGTCTCCCCAATAGCTAAAATGGCTTTTCTCTTCACTTGCAGCCACCGAGCATCAGAGATGGTTCCCTATTTACTATCCTCGTCACCCTCGGTGGAAGTATGGTGAGCCCCACCCGAAGGCATGACGAAGAAAATAGGATGAACTCCAACGGGTTCACCTCAGTAGATGACAAATCTCCTTCTGTCAACGGAGGAACACACATGGCAGCGGTTAGAGCAAGTTGATCTAAACGGAGGGGAGGAGGAAGACGATCGACCAGATCCACCTCTCGGTACTCCAATTTACCCCTATAGCGCTTTCAAAGAACCTCATCCATGGATAAATGGGACTCTTTTCCTATTATTTTAAAAGGGGCGAAAGGGGAGGGTTAGGATGGGACGGTTCCCAAATAGTAAAACTCTAATACTGATAAACAAGAGGAAAACACAAGTACTTACGATCTACAACGAAGAAGAAAACTGCCATCTTACCACAACTTCTCCACGACGGACTCATTGCTACACCAGAGAGAAGGGCTTCAGAATAATGTTCGGGGGACAACTGGACATTCTTAAGGAAATCAGCCACACCCTAATTATGGGGAAAGAGTTTGGGAGTAGTGTTGGAAAAGGTATTGGCGCGGTAGCGACCACAACCCACCAAACCCTGGTTCACCCATAACCACTTATCATGCTAGTTTTTGGGTGTATAACCATCAGGCATAAGGGTGTGTCCTCCGTGTCGAACGGAAAATGTGTATTTATCACCGGTACAACAAAATTCGAAGAAGTACTTCAACACAAAGTAATCCGGAAGATAATCATTGGCCCGACAAATGATTTTGAAAGCAACAACCTTGTTCACAGCATTCAGTGTGAGCATTTATATACTACAACCATCTTACTAAAGGACTTCCACCTGAAAGTCGGTTAATAGGAGACGAAGGCCAGCATCCAAGTTTTTCTGGTAGATCCCGACTTTCCTGTTAGGGGGGGCGACATGATAGAAGATCCTGGCGAAACTCCACGCCATCCAAAGAAGAAAGACGATAGGTGCTTTCAAGATGTGAGTACTTAGCAGCAGAGGAAACAATGTCCGGGGGGACTTGCCATGGGAAGGAAGAAAGGAAAAGGAAGTAGAAGAAGAAGAATATAAAGGAAAAGAAGTAAAGATAAGGAGGCATGATAAACCTCCTTATAAAAAATGAAAAGGGCGGGATATTCAAAACGCCTAACACAATGATGTAACCGCTGGCCATCATGAGCGGTCACGTCACCATTAAATCTGGAATGGTGAGCAAACAGGGAGACAACATGTGTAGAGAAATCAAGTCCAGAACGCTGCAGCTAGTAGTACAACACTACGGCTAATAGATTAGGGGAATTGATGACGTGCCTAAGCCAGCACGGAAGAGTCACGTCGGGCTGAGAAACCTAGTGCACTAGCCAAGACAAGCTAAGCGGGCTCAGCACCCGCCAACGCCCCTAAGTGCAGGGTGCCCCAGCAAAAGGCTCACGCCCGCTAGAGGCGCTCCCCGCGCCAAGAAAAAAGATATGGTCAAGCGACAAGGCAAATGTTTAGGGCATTACCGTCGGAGCTAGTGGAAGTACTCTGACAGAAAGAGGCGCACAACCCTCCAAACAGTGCCTCCGACCTTGTCCCCCAAAAGCGATCCTGTTATGTACGGATGAGCAGGGTCACTAAGTATAAAAGGGCATAATCAGGAGCCCTAAAGGTATGCATTCTCTTCTCCAAAGCATATTACTCAACACTCACACTTCCATCTAACTTAACCGTCGGAGCGTTCTTCCGGGAGCCTCCTCCCAGAAAGTAGGTGACGACTATTCTTTCTTGTGACTTTGCATATACCATCAAGCACCATACGCAAAATTAAGAAAGGGGGTGGAAGCAAGGTCGCATCACCATCCTTTACATCCTGCAAGTATTTTGGGTAGCTTCTCTTCTAGTGCCCTTTTTCATGGCAATAGAAACACTCAACTTCTTTAGGAATGGTAGAGGGAGTAGCAGAACCACCTTTGGTTACACTAGAAGAGGATCCATCAAGAGACTTTCCCTTGTGGCTCTTGGAAGGAACCTTCCTCTTCTTCCCCTTCCCTTGTCTAATTTCCAAAACAGGGGCATTAGGCGTAGGAGTAGATACAACATTTTTACCTTTGAGACCACTTTCAGCAGTCCTCAAAGGCCCTGAAGCTTGCTCAGAGTTACCTCCTCCTTTTTTATATGATAAGTTATACGAAACTGATCATAACAGGGGGGTAGAGAGTGTAGAATGATATCTATGGCCGACTCTTCATCGAAGTTATCATTTAACTTCAGCAAACGGTCCACTAAGCATTATATTTTGTGCAAGTGGGCCATGATGGTTTCACTATCCTTCAACTTTGTTGTAATCATGGAGGAGATGATTTCATACCTCTCTTGTCGAGCACTCTGATGGCATCTTTCTATCAGGTCTTGGTGCATTTCATAAGGATAGTAGTCCTCATAGGACTTTTGTAGCTCTGGAGTCATGGTTGCAATTATAAGACACAGAACCTTTATCGCATCCCTCTCATGAGTAGTCTGTTCAACGATTTGTTTAGGAGTATCGGTGGTGATATCAATCGCCTTCAGCTCTTTATCAAGGACATATTCTTTATCCTCATAGAGAATAGCCATTCTGATGTTACAAATCTAGTCATTAAAGTTCGATCCATCAAAAATGACCCTCCCACATAGGTTCATGAGGGAGAAAGAGCCTGAACGAATTGGTGTTGAAGCATTGTTTGGGATAGATATCTGAAAAGGAAGAAGAACAAAGTTTATATTAGATGAGAATCCTTAATATTACACCCAAATGAAATATTAAGGCTAGGATCCAACACAATATTCTACAAATGCGAAGAGGGATCCCGTAATCCAATTGTAAAATATTTGAAGGTAGGTAAATGACGATTTACCAATTTCGACCATGAAAAACTGAATAGTTTATTAAGTTTTAATTGGTTTGAAATTCCTAGATCTTTGATATTTATTGAACTTTTCAATGGCATGTTTAAATCTTGATTGTTCCCTTCAAGTTTGTGACTGGGATGCCAAGGATCACAAACAAGGTGTGAATAACCATGCAAACTAACTTGGTACACCGATGTTACAAATCACCTAATCAATGTGCCGGTTAACCACACACACTCCATTGATCTATGATTAACACCAAGCTACCCTTTTCCACACATTATTAGTCCCAGATTAGTGTGCCGGTGAACTACACACGCTCCACTAATGACTTAACAAGGTGCACAATGTAATTTCATGGATTAGCACCATTTTCACATTTTTCCTAAAGTAACTAAGATTGGGAATTTTAATAAAGGTTTTGTTTCTTTATATTTTTATCATTATAGTTTTAATGAGGGAGAATTAGTGTCCTCTCCTACCTGTTCGGTTAACAACCCTCCACTAGTCAAGGAAGTAGTGGCTTAGAGTGAGCACCCAATAAACCACCATTTTATAGGTAGTAACCTTATACCCCCTTATAGACCGACTTCATGAATGAGGCCTACTAACAGCAAGACCGACTAGTCTTATACATACATACATACATACACACATACATACATATATATATATATATATATATATATATATATATATATATATATATATATATATATATATATTAAACTTATATTATTATAAAGTATAAGCGTTGGATTTTAACTTTTAAAACTCTAGGGTTTGGAATTAAAGTTTCATTGCTGAGACTTTACAAATTCTAAAACTTATGGGAAAGTTTTGAAACTTATCAAAACTATTTGCATTCATAACTTATGAGTTTAATTTGATTTTAGTGTATGCGATCTTTCATTTTCCATAACTTGAGGACAAGTTATTGAGGTCATTAAACATCATTTAGATCATTTTCCTAGCAACTAAATTATTACATAATTCATGATGTAACAAAACTCATAATGAAGATAATTTTAAAGGCAAAATTTTGAAAAGCAACTTTGTTTATCATATAAAGCAACAATTATTTTAAAACTTTGACAATTATCTTGTGGTTGGATAAGTACAAGCACTACCATATCAGAAAAAACATTTACAATGATCCAAACAGTTTATGATAGTGTTCCTAATCCAAAGCAGACCAAGAAACTCGAAATTCTGCAAACAGGGCCTTCAACTCGTCAAGTTCATGAACTGATTCGCCGAGTTGCCCTGTTTACTGAGTGGACTCCTCGAGTTTGTTCATGTACTCGGCAAGTTCACCAGTTAGAGGCCAAAATTTCTACTTTTTCAGCTTTGAAAAACTAGTGAGCCTCAAATATAATAGAAAACAATCCTAGGCTCTGATACCACTGATGGGTTTTGAGCATTCTAACACTCCTATGGTGTACATGCAACCCTCAATGCTTTGGATCTATGTTTTATCTAATTAAACATGAATTTTTCATTTTTTCCAAAGCACTCTTCCTAACTAGCATACAATGGAGTATATACTGTATAAAATCTAGTTAGATGACTTACCTTTCGTTGTATCTTGAAACCATGGACCTTTAAGAGCCTAGCATCCCAAATGTAATGCCTCGAATGCTTCACACACCACCACCAACAATGGAGGACTTGAGAGAATATTACTTGCACCCAAAGTCATCTATGCTCTTTCAAAGATCACTAGTGCCGATTTCATGAGCTAGGGGGCTTCTTTTATAATGTGGCATAACTAGGGTTACATTCATGTAAATCCTAATGCACATGACATTTGATATTCCTTACTCTCCATGGGTTTAAACCTCCATGGACTATCCATGGGTTATTACATTGGTTTATCCCACCTAAACAACTATGGATCATTGGCCCACATTACACGAAATCATTGATTTACCAAATCATCCCCTTATATTTAATTAGTCTCTTTTGATCACTAAATTAATTCCAAATTAATTCTTGATAAATAATAATTAAATAATATGATTTCATAGTAATATATTAGAACTTATAATATATTAAACAATCATAAATAACCTCTTCTCAAATGTCCATCCTTCGGATTGTTCTGGTGACATGCAACCCAACTGAACCATGCTACTCTCGAGTTAAGTACACACCAAATATAGTTATGGACTTAGGCACCTTATCCAACCAAAGGACCCCATCATTTCCAAGAGGTGGATTGCAGACATCGAGTCTGCATAGTTGACGAGCTTCTGCCCTGAGGGGTAGAAGGTTCGATATGTTGCAGGATGTTTGAGAGACAGATATAGAGACTGGTGGGAGGCAGTTAGCGATTCAAAGGGAGCCCCAACCATTGAGGCTATGACTTGGTCAGACTTTGTGACCAGATTTAGGGCTGAGTTTGCAATGGCTTTAGAGCTTCAACAGCTGGCCAGAGAGTTTCTTGACATGAGATAGACTACTAAGACAGTGGCAGAGATTACTGCCAAGTTCCGAAGAGGGCCTTATTGGTGCCTCCGTATGCAGGAGATGAGGAGATGCAGAAGACCCGCTATCATAACATGTTGAGGACTGATATTTGGGAGCATGTTAGCTACTCAGCATGCCCGACCTGGATTCCATGATTTCTAGGGTAACGAACAGGGATATTGACTTAGAGAACCTCAGGAAGAGGAAGGAAAAGACGTAGCAGATTATTGGGTTTTTGGTGAAGAAATCCAAGGGACTCGACTCTAGATCAAAGGGCCATCAGGGCCAAAGCTGTTGCAGGAAATACGTCAAGCCACATAAGGGTTGTGTAGACTAGGGTCATTATACTGCTATAAGTATGGCAAGTATGCGCACTTTGGAAAGGATTATACTACCACTACCCCAACATTCCAGACATTTGACCTGATTTGCTTCCATTGGAATCAAAAGGGCCATAAAAAGGCCGATTGCCCGAGATTGACAGCAGCGACGCCAGTAGCAATGCCAACTCTAGTGACCCTACGACTTATGGATGGCCGACAGGGCAATACATAGGCTCAAGTGGTGAGGATCTGAGCCTTCCAGCTAACTACCGAGGAGGCACACGCAGCACCCGATGTGGTGACGGGTATGTTTCTTTTCCCTAGCTCTTATTATATGTCTCTTATGATATTGATACGCTCTATTATATGTTTTGTTTAGGATCATTCCATATGAACGGTATCCCAATTCAGGTGTTGTTCGATTCAGGTGCTACCCGATCATTTGTCTCTCTTGCCTTAGCAAGAGGTTCCATGAGTCTTTCTGCATGTTGGATTTCCCTCTAGAGGTCGAGATTTCCAACGACCAATCAGTGCGAGCATCAACGGTTTTTAGAGATTGTGTTTTTGAGGCTGTATAAGGAGCTACCTGGTAGACTTGGTTCCCATTCCGTTTCATGGAAACAAGGCTATTATAGGAATGGATTGCTTGAGCCCCAATGGGGCAGTGATTGACTGTGCGCAATAGTTGGTCAGGGTCAGGACCCTAAGTGGAGGAGAGCTGGTGATTCAAGGCGAGAGGCCACATCATGGACCAACTTTATGTTCACCAACGAGGGATAAGTGTTATCTCGAGCAAGGATGTGTCGGGTATGTCTCCTATATCATGGATACTCGGAAGTTGGGTAAGGCGACGATGAGTGTTGTACCAGTGGTGCGAGAGTACGCGGATGTATTCCCGGAGGAGCTACCTGGGATACCTCCAGAGAGACAGGTAGAGTTCAGGATCGACTTGGTCCCCGGTGCGGCTCTGATAGGCAAAGCACTATATCGGTTGGCTATTCCTGAGATGCAGGAGTGGTCTGCACAATTGGAGGAGCTATTAGACAACGGATTCATTAGACTGGGCAGTTCACGCTGGGGAGCCCAGATCCTGTTTGTGAAGAAGAAGGAAGGATTGCATCGGATGTGTATAGATTACCGGGAGCCGAATAAGGTAACAATGAAGAACCGTTACCCACTCCCGAGGATTGATGATCTCTTCCACAAGATACATGTGGCGTCTTGGTTTTCCAAGATAGATTTGTGGTCAGGCTTCCATCAGATGAGGGTTAGAGACGAGGACGTACATAAGATTGCTTTCGAGACTCGCTATGGCCACTATGAGTTCATGGTGATGTCCTTCGGGCTCACCAATGCTCCTACGGGTGTTCATGGACCTCATGAATCATGTATGCAGACAGATGTTGGATCGGTCTGTGATAGTTTTCATTAATGATATCTTGGTCTACTCCAAGACGCAGGGGCAGCGTGAGGAGCACTTGCGACAGGTTTTGGATACCTTGAAGGGAGATATCTTATACGCCAAGCTCTCCAAGTGTGAGTTCTGATTGCACGAGTTGCAGTTTCTTGGGCACCTTGTGTTAGATAAGGTGTCTAAGTCCATAACTATCTTTGGTATGTACTTGACTCGGTTTGCCATGGTCCATTTAGGTTGCGCTTCACCGAAAAAATTTGGACCTTGAGAAGAGGATATGTATGATTTATTAATATATTATAAGTTATAATATATTAATATGAAATCATATTATTTAATTGGTATTGATCAAGAGTTAATTTGGAATTAATTTTGAGGTCAAAAGAGACTAATTAAGATATAGGGATTATTTTGCAAATCATTCATTCTTACAATGTGGGCTAATGATCCATGATTCCTTTTGTTGGGCTTAACCCGCGTGGTGACCCATGGATACTCCATGGAGATTAAAACCCATAGATCATGTGGAATGTGGAAAGTTATGCACATTAAGGTTTACATGGTGTAACCCGAATGTAACCACACTATATAAGAATCCCTTGGGCTCAATAAAATGGCACCTAGAATATTGAAAAAGAGTGGCCGATTTTTGTGAGCATTAGAAGTCCTCTTCCAAGTTTCCAAGTGTTAGTGGTGATTTGAGATTCCACTTGAGGCATTCACACTATTGGTGCTGAGCTCTTAAATCTCTAAGGAATAAGCTACAACAAAAGGTATGTTATCTAACTTGTTTTATTACCCATGTATAAAAGTTTTGTATGCTCGTTAGGTTAATACCTTGGAAACTTCAGGTTTTCATGTATAAGAGAGAATAAATAGAGGGCGTGGAGGGCGTGGAGGATTTTGAGGTATACTGTTATGCATCCATTTCAAGCTCGGGCGTGATACTGATGCAGAGAGGGCATGTTATCGCCAATGCTTTAAGGTAGTTGAAGCCTCACGAGGTGAACTACCTGACACACGATTTGGAGTTGGGGGTAGTTTTCTTCACCCTCAAGATTTGCTGACACTACCTTTAAGGGTCCGATGTACTATTTACATAGACCGCCAGAGTTTGAGGTACCTCATAGACCAACCAAATCTGAACATGAGGCAACATTGTTGGCTAGATGTGGTGAAGGATTACGATTATGAGATCCTTGTGAGGAAGGCCAACGTGGTAGCCATTGCGCTTAGTTGCAAGACAGCCCTGATTAGAGATATTTTCTTGAGGATGGTGGTAGTGACTCCACTGTTGGAGTAGAGATGAGAGGCACAGGTCGAGGGTTTGAAGGAGGAGCACCAGAAGTGTGAGTAGATCATAGGCTAGGTGGCCTCATTTCACTAGGACAATCGTGGGTTGCTGAAATAACATGGGAGGGTTTGGGTTCCGTACTGGGGAGGAGTACAACATATTTTGATGGATGAGCCCCACAAATCTAGGTTTTCTATTCATCCTGGGGCGATGAAGATGTATAGAGATCTTCGTCCTGACTATTGGTGGCCCTGCATGAAGTGAGATGTAGCCTGGTACGTTGAAAGGTGCCTAACCTGCAGGAAGGTCAAGGTGGAGCACCAGTGGCCTCACGGAAAGATGCATTCGTTGGACATCCCCATGTGGAAATGAGAAGATATCACCATGGATTTCATCACTAGCTTCCTAGGACCGCACGGGGAGTGGATTCCATATGGGTCATTGCGGATCAGTTGACCAAGAGTGCCCATTTCATACCTGTCTCGGAGAGAATTTCGGTCGACAAACTGGCCGACATCTATATTTGAGAGATTTTAGCCCAAAACGGAGTGCTAGTCTCTGTGATTTCAGACAGAGATGTGCGGCTTACATCTTGATTCTGGAAGAAGTTTCATGATGAGTTGGGTACTCGTCTGCATTTTAACACTACTTTTCACCCGCAGACAGATGGTCAGAGCGAGCAGACCATTCAGACATTGGAGGAACTGTTGCGGGCATGAGTTTTAGACTTTGGTGGTAGTTGGGATACCTACCTTCCATTGGTAGAGTTTTCATACAAAAATAGCTATCAAGCGAGTATTGATCGTCATCCCTTCGAGATGTTGTACGAGAGGAAGTGTAGGACCCCGATATGCTGGGGCGAGGTTGGGCAGACGGTCATGGGGAGTACCAAAGTGGTACTCAAGATGAAGGAAAAGATCCAGCAGGTTTGAAGCAGGCTTCAGACTGCTCAGAGTCAGTAGAAAAGTTATGCCAATAAGTGCCGTTTGGATTTGGAGTTCCAGCTTGGGGATGTGGTCCTCTTGATTATGTCACCTTAGAAAGGTGTCATCCAATTCAGGAAGCGGGACAAGTTGGGCCCTAGGTAAATTCGACCTTTTAGGGTTATAGCTCGGGTGGGCAAGGTGGCATATAGACTGGACCTACCAGCTGAACTTAGCAAGATTCATAGCACCTTCCACGTCTCCCCACTATGGAAGTGCCTGGTAGACGATTCAACAGTGGTGCCTCTTTAAGATATTCAGCCTGAACTACATCGAGCAGCCAGTAGCTATCCTCGACAGGAAGTCAAATTACCTGAGGAACAAGAGGGTAGAGCTGGTGAAGGTGCAATGGTAGCACTGCAATGGCTCTGAATTGACCTGTGAGCTGGAGGACGAGATAAGAGAGCACTACCCAAGCTTTTCCTGGATGCAGTAGAACACTTCGAGGATGAAATCTAAAATAAGTGGGGGAGATTTGTAACACCCAGTTCCCGATACGTATTTTAAATATAAGTAATTGGATGTTTTACACTGTGACTCGACGAGTTGGAGGCCCAACTCATCGAGTAGACTGGCTTATGAATGCGGGTTTTAAGTAACCTACTCGATGAGTCGGAAGCCCCGACTCGACGAGTAGACCTGTCTGGATGAAACCCTAAATTTGAGAGTTTGTACCCTATTTAAACACCTTAAGTGGCCTCCACTCCAGCCTCCATCACCCTCAGACTCTCTCCATGAAACCCTAATCTCCATTTGTGTCTTCTTGAGCTTTTTGTGCCAATATTTGTTTTTTAAAGCTTGAAGAAGGAAGGAAGGGCTTGAAGATTCAAAAAGATGGAAGAAGATTCAGTGTTTGTGTTGCATTTCCTGGCCATCCGAAGTATAAAGCTTATACTTGGATCGTCCATTGCTTAGGTTTCAATTTAGGTCTATTTCTACCACTTTTTATGACCAAGTGAAGCCATCTTCGGATTGAGTTTACCATTGGGGCTGACACTTCAAACCTAGAGCCCTTGAGGGACTCTGTCACACCCCAAAACCATGAATGGCGGAAACATTCTGGGGTGGAGGACGTCATGTACAGTATCACAACAATGAATAATAGTTAACAAGCAACAACATCATCCATTGCATTAATATTATAATTTCATACATGTGTGTTCTGTCAAAGTTATAGACACCAAAAATATACATATCAAAATAAAATATGAGTCTTGAATGAACTCCATCTTCTCAAAAGCCTGGCACGTGTACGTGTCTAGTGGTGACCTGAGAATACAAGTTATTTTGAAAACGAGTATCAGCTTAATGCTGGTGAGATCACAAGTATATTAATGTCTGAGTTTGTATGAAAACGTTTGAAAGTTGTTTCTTTAAAATGTTTTGTACAATGTTTTGTATAATGTTTGAACTCTCCTAGAAAACCGTATGTTTTCTACTAACGGTAGCCTTCTACCAAGGCATCTCGTGTTCGTGTATATGTCTCTTATTAGAGTGTGTGTTTCCCAAATTCTGACTATCGTTAAAATATAGTTACTACATTACCGTGCATCGTGTGAATATTCACGAAGTGAATGTAATGGGAAAATATTATCATACCGTAGTATTTGTAATAAGTGACTACCGTGGTACTAACTACCTTAATACAAAAAGGTGTTTTCAAATAACATGTGATCGATCTGTATTCTGCTACCGAATCTAGTAAAACGACGATGTAAGACGCCGAAAGAAATGACATTAGGCACCCGTAGACGTGCAAGTCCCACTGTAGCGAGCAGCAAGGTGTAGGATATTCAATCCAGTATAGATCTATACGCAAACTCATACACTCTCCAATTAAGGAGATTCGGGATACAAGAACGGTCGTGGAAGGAAGTGCTATGACCCGCTCAATGGTTCATATAACTGCATAAATGTATATGTAATAAATGTGCTAATTGAAAGTGTAATCTTCCTCTATCTAGCCTGTGTGTACTGAAATGTTCTACGTGTGCTAGCTGTAATGTACGTTCTCTCTATCTAGCGTGTATAGTAATGTACTGTGTGTACTACTCGAACTGACTCATGAATGAACTGACTCATTATATGTTTCTTTGTTCTAGTTATAGTATTAGTATTCTCTTGTGCTACCACTATGGTAACTTACTAATGATCTAACTGGTACGTATGAACCTGGAAGTATACCCTTGCTACCCAAGGGTACTGAATGAACTGGAAGGACCTTTATGACTATAGATGTACACATGATATATACTTAATATTTAAATGACCTTCGGACGGATACTCGATATCCCACCAGACCACATCTCAAGCGCGAAAAGGAAATAGGGCGGGCAAGCCTTCCTAAGCCTTTTAAGCATTTATTATATAAGTATACACACATAGACATGAAATTGATAATAAGTATTAAAGAGTTTAAGTAAAAGTATTTGATAATTAAAAGAGTTTGTAAAACAGTTTGAAACGATAGGTTTGATAAACAGTTTAAACTGTAAGAAATCACTTGTTTTGTAGTTATTAATCACATGTGATTGATGTAATAACTATAAGTATTTAACTTTTATCCCCCCCATAAAGCATTTAAAAACATTTAAATCATTGGTTAAGGGGGTATGAACTCACCTTTAGTGAGTGGTATAGATGAACTGAAGATGTAGGATCGCTAGGTGACAAGTGAAGTCTTGAACACACTTTATAACCCTAGTTAACATATAATACCACATACATATATATATATATATATATATATATATATATATATATATATATCCAATTAGTCTTAAACTACTAATTAATAATGTTAAGATATCCTAGAACATAATAAACACTTTACATAATTGTTATAAGCCCTAAGGATTGCATCTAAGCTATTGTGGGACAAGGCACTTGGGTTTAGGGTTCCAAAGGACCCTATACTTGAGTTTACTCTTCCATGGCCATCACACAAGGAGTTCACGGTTGTAATCCCTTGAGTTTACGGCCGTGAACTCTCAAGCTTGGTGACATTTGGTGTTTTGAAGTTCTAAATGATCCCTAGAAGTATTCCAACATGGTGGATTAATTCTTGGAAGTGTCTAGGGCATAGATACACTCCATTGAGGAGTTTACGGCCCTAAGGCCAAATCTCTTTGAGTTTACTGCCTTAAACTTTTATGGAAGGTTGTTTTTTATGCTTTCAAGTCTCATACACATGTAGGATAGATTCTAGACTTTTACCTAAAACAAATGAAGGCCTTAGGCACACTTTGGTGCCTTAATTTGATGTTCACGGCCCAAGCACAATCATAGGGCCGTAAACTCTCAAAATAGGGGTTTTTGGATTTGTTTAAGTCCTTAATTTATGTAGGAGTAAACCTAGGTAATTGTCCAAAGCTTTAGGAGTGTTAAAAACCCCCTTTGGTCATTGTTTGTGGACTTCACGGTCCAAGAACTCCTTGGGCCGTGAACACCTAAACTTGGGTGTTTCTTTGATTTTTTCTTGTCTTAAGTCCACTTACATACAAGCCTAAGGTCGTTATTTAATATGTGTAAGCGACTAGGCATCATATATGCCTAATATAGGAGTTTACTCCCCAAGATGTTCTTCGGCGGTAAACTACCGAATCTTGCAGGTTTGCTATGTAATCAAGGTTATTAAACATGTTATAAGCCATATAATGTAACTAGAGAAGGGTACTCATGATTTGGGATGAAAACCCAAAGATCCGTGAGAGAGAAAATGGCTTTTCTCTAGTTGGAAATGTAACAAATGAAATACTATGGCTAAGATTCATATTTATAGTCCTGTAATTTTTGGCAGAAAATATTTTTATTCCTGCAATGAACTCTAATGTAATAGAGTTTTGGAATAACAGTGTTGCACAAAACCCTAGTGCATCCACTCTCCTGATATCTCCTTAAGTGTAAATCCCAAAATACTCAAACTTATATAGAAAAGTCTGAAAATTTACTGTGACTGTTATAACTTCTATTGACCTTATAAAGTTCGTACAGAATGGAAATCTCGGGTTGTCACATCATCCCCCCGTTAGAAGCAATTTTCGTCCCGAAATTAGACTTTAAGCAAATAAGAAGCTACAAATAACTAAAAGAAAAGATGAGGATATTTTAGCTTCATCTAATCCTCTCGTTCGCAAGTGAATTCAGGTCCTCGTTTGGCGTTCCAGCGAACCTTCACTATCGGGATACAGCTTTGTTTCGTTTGCTTGACCTCTCGGTCCATGATTTCTATTGGTTCTTCCACGAAGTTGAGGCCCTCGTTGATCTCGATCTCGTCGAGTGGAATAACAAGAGTCTCGTCGGACAGACACTTTTTCAAGTTCGAGACGTGGAAGGTAGGATGTACGTTACTGAGTTCGCGTGGCAAGTTAAGTTTGTAAGCTACTGGGCCGATTCTTGTGAGAATCTCAAAAGGCCCAATGTACCTTGGATTTAGCTTTCCAAGCTTTCCGAAGCGTATTAAGCCCTTCTAGGGTGAGACCTTCAATAGAACGCGGTCGCCCACCTGGAATTCCAACGGTTTCCTATGTTTATCAGCGTAGCTTTTATGTTGGTCTCTGGAGGCTTTCAATCGTTCCCAGATCTGAACGATCTTCTCCGTTGTTTCCCGTATGATTTCCGGACCTGTGAGATTACTTTCAGGAACTCGTCCCTTAGCTAACTAGATATCACCCACCTCAGCCCAGCATAGAGGGGATCTGCACTTTCGGCCATAGAGGGCTTCGAATGGAGCAGCCTTTATGCTCGTGTGATAACTGTTGTTATAGGAAAATTTGACAAGGCGTAAATGAGTATCCCATGCTTTCCCGAAGTCGATCACACAGGCTCGCAACATATCTTCCAAGGTCTAGATAGTTCTCTCACTTTGCCCATCGGTCTGCGGATGGTAAGCTGTACTCATGTCCAACCTAGTTCCTAAGGAACTTTGTAATAACTGACAGAACCTCGAAGTGAATCTACTATCTCTATCCGAGATAATGGATAAAGGAACATCGTGCAGTCTTACAATCTCCTTAATCTAAGTCCTTGTAATCTTCGCCATCTTGTCTGTTTCTTTGATCGGTAGGAAGTGTGCAGACTTGGTCAGCCTATCGACGATGACCCATATGGAATCAAGTCCACCCATCATCTTGGGTAACTTGGTTATGAAATCCATAGTTATCCGCTCCCACTTCCATTCTGGTATCTCCGTCTGTTGTAAAAGACCGGATGGTTTCTGGTATTCGACCTTGACCTTTGCGCAAGTAAGGCATTTACTCATGAAGGTAGGAATCTATGCTTTCATGTTAGGCGACCAGTATAACTTTTTGAGGTCCAGATACATCTTATCTGATCCCGGGTGTACGAAATAACGATTGTTGTGCGCCTCGTTCATGACTAAGTTTCTGAAACCACCTAGGTTCGGGGTCCAGATCCGGTCCATGAAATAGTAAGCTCCATCACCCATAACCTCCAAGTTCTTATCCATCCCTCTTAGGGATTCACCCGCCACATTTTCAGGCTTCAAAGCGTCAAGCTGAGCTGCCTTAATTTGGGTGGGTAAGTGCGAATGGATAGTCAAGGTAAATGATTTAACCCTACGACCAGAATATTCCTTCCGACTTAGGGCATCAGCTGCTACGTTGGCTTTACCCGGATGATAATGAATTTCGCATTCGTAATCACTGAGTAGCTCGACCCACTATCGTTATCTCATGTTGAGCTCTTTCTGGTCGAAGATGTGTTGTAAACTCTTGTGGTCTATAAAGATAGTGCTCTTCATTCCATACAAGTAATGTCTCCAGATATTAAGAGCAAACATAACTGCTCCTAGTTCAAGATCGTGGGTTGTGTAGTTGACTTCATGTGTCTTTAGCTGTCTCGAGGCATAGGCGATGACCTTTCCCCGTTGCATCAAAATACATCTGAGCCCTTGATTCGATGCATCTCAATAGACTACGAAGTCTTCTATTCCTTCAGGAAGGGAAAGTATTGGTGCGGTGCACAAGACTCGTTTAAGCATTTGGAACGCTCTTTCCTGCTTCTCTTCCCAGTCAAAGGCCACACCCTTCTGGGTCAGTGTTGTAAGAGGTTTGACTATGCGTGAGAAGTTCTGAATGAACCTGCGATAATAGCCAGGGACGCCTCGAAATTGATGAATTTCCGTAGGCATCTTCATTGCTGACCAGTTCTCAATGGCCTTGATTTTGGAAGGGTCCACGTGTATTCCGTCTACGCTAACCACGTGCCCTAAGAATTCAACTCGTCGAAACCAAAATTTGCATTTCGAGAACTTCGTGTAGAGCTTCTCCAACCGTAAAGTTTTGAGGACTTGTTGCAGATGTTGACTATGCTCCTCCTTAGTACGAGAGTAGATAAGTATGTCATCAATGAAAACGATGATGAACTGATCCAAGTAAGAACGACACACCCGATTCATTAAGTCCATGAATACCGCGGGCGCGTTTGTTAATCCGAGTGGCATCACTACGAAGTCGTAGTGCCCATAACGAGTTCGGAAGGTTGTCTTCGGAACATCCTCCCCTAGTACTCGTAATTGGTGACATTCGGATCTTAAGTCGATTTTTGAAAAGAAGCTCGCCCCTTGAAGTTGGTCAAACAAATCGTCGATCCTAGGTAATGGATAACGATTTTTGACCGTCAGTTTGTTGAGCTCCCTGTAGTCGATGCACATGCAAAACGATCCGTCTTTCTTCTTGATGAACAAGACTGGAGCTACCCAGGGTGAGAAGCTTGGTCTTATAAAGCCCTTGCTGAGTAGTTCGTTAAGTTGACCGGACAGTTCTTGCATCTCTGCAGGTGCTAGACGATAGGGCGATTTGGCTACTGGGGTAGCCTCTGGAACTAAGTCGATTCGGAACTCGACTTGACGTTGCGGAGGTAATCCTAGGAGTTCTTCTGGAAAGATGTCTGGAAAGTCGTGTACTACTGGAATGTTCTGGATGTTTTTCATTTCTTGGCTCACATCGACCACGTGAGCAAGGAATGTCGTACATTCCTTTCGTAAGAATTTCTGAGCTTGGATACTCTAGATGATACGAAGGTTTGTGTTGGGTTTGTCTACATAAACTACTAAGATTTTGCCAGACAGAAGATTAAGGTGAACAACCTTTTTGTAACACATGATATCGGCACGATGAAGACTCAACCAATCCATGTCGATAATGACGTCGAAACTCTTAATTGAGACCGGAATAAGATCGATAGAAAATCAATGGTTATCTAAAGTTAGGGTACACCCTATGAATATACTGCTAGTGCTCTCTGTCTTTTCATTAGCCATTTCCACAGTGAATGGTTCATTAAGTGTTCGTGATTTTTGCCTAAGTAAGTGATCAAATTTTTTGTTCACAAAACTCCTCTCCGCTCCACTATCAAATAGAATGCATGCATAAGAGTTATCGAGGAGGAACGTACCAGTGACCACTGTGGGGTCGGCAACCGCTTCCTCATGGCCTATGGCCAAAACTCTTGTCGCTCCACCGGCAAACCCTGCCTTTGGGTAGTTTCTCTTGAAGTGGCCTACCTCGCCACATTTGTAGCAAGTTTGGCCCATTCCAGCACCGGGGGCTTGGTTGATTGGTTTCGCCGGAGCTTTACAGAAACGGGTTATGTGCCCCTTCCCGTTGCAGTTCAGATACTGCATCACCCGGCAGGCGCCGTCGTGGTGGAAGTTGCACTTGTTGCACTTAGGCAAACTTCCAGCATACTACTTTATCGGAGCAGCAGTGGCAGGTGTTATCACAGCATGTACTGCCACGACATGCCTCTTCTTAGCAGCCTTTGCCTTCTTCTTACTATCCCAAAACTTCCGCTTGGAATCAGCGGTTCTTGGAGGTTCTGAGATGGCCAGGGTAGTTGTTGCGGCCGGGGTACAAACCCCATGGTCTATGAGCCATTGTGCCAATCGCTTAGCACTATCAAATGTAGTGGGGTGTGATGCCAAAACATTTCCCTGGTATGGGGGCACCAGTCCCCATATGTATCTTTCAATCTTCTTTCCCTCTGAAGGAATCATGTTGGGACAGAGGGCCACCAGTTCACAGAATCTGGCAGTGTAGGCGACTACGTTGGATCCCTTCATGGTTATGCTCCACAGTTCTTCCTCTAGATTTTGGATCTCGCCCCTCGGGCAATATTCCTCAATCATGAGGTCTTTCAAGGTTTCCCAGCCCATCGCATTAGCCACTATAAGAGTTAGTGACTTAACATGGTCGTTCTACCATGTTAGGGCTTTTGTTTCAAAGGTGCAAGCAGCGTACTTCACCTTGCTCTCCTTAGGACAAGAGCAGATTTTGAAAACTGATTCGGTTTTCTCGAACCATTGCGAGAGGGCAATGACTCGGCCAGTCCCTTCGAAGGACATTGGCTTGAAGTTCATGAAGTCCTTATAGGAGCACTCTCTCGAGCGCATAGGAGCTTCAACCTGAACCGACTGAACAGGGGTTCCTCCTCCAGTGGAACCAGATGAATGATATTGGGCCATGGTGGAAGCCATTGCCGCAGCTACGGCAACATTTAGAGTTGTCGTGTCGAACTGAGGAGTAGGTGGTTGTGGAGGTGGAGGAGGTGGTGTTTCGTTATTTGGGTTTCTCCTTGGATTTTTGTGAGGCGGCATCTTTGAGCGATAAGTTTATGAAGATGAAAGCATTGATAAGAATTTTTATGGAAGAATTGGTGAGAATGACTCATGGACTAACTCCCCATAGCCCAACAATGCGATTGAATGAAGATCTAAACTAACAGATGATTATATTTGGATAATAATTCCCATATGATTAGGTACCTATCAATATTACTGGTATTACTGATGTAAAAAGTTCGGGAAAAACGGCCTACAGTAATAGGCCTTACATCAACCAAAATGGGAAAATTTTGACAGAATCACAACCTAACAAAGACCTAACATGCTTATGATTTACAAGATAGGAAAATAAACCAAAGTTTTACATAACTAGGTTATATCCAAAAAGAGAAGTTGATAAGGATCTGTCGGCGACGAGAACTACCAGAGTGAGTCCTTGATCCTCACAGAAGGTGCTCTAGGTCCCTCATACGCCTATCAACCCTTGCTTGCTGAGCTCGAAGTTCTCTGACTTCAACTCGCGTTTCAGTGAGTTCCCTCTGAAGAGCTGCATTCTGGACCAAAGTCCTTTCATGAGTAGACTCTAGTTGGCGAATGCGGACAGTGTTAACACCAGTGTTGGCATCAATCTCAAAGATTCGATTGACAGATGATTGACCCAGTATCGTGTTCTGAGAAATCCTACGAACCATGATGGGTAAGACTCTGTCAGCAGAACCTCCATTAGTAAGGTTGTAGAAACGTCTGTCCCCATTGTAGGGAATGGGTTCACCCTGTTCATGGCTCCATGTATTCAAGTTTGTTGCCCACAGAGGTGTGGGTCCTTGAAATACTAGTCGGGGGTTGTTATTCGGGGCTTGACCTACTTGAGGTAGGTTATTAACTTCGGGATCAGAGTCAGATCCATCCTAGAAGCCTTCTGCTTGATGATCATCCAAAGGGATTTGATGCTCATCATCAGACTCTGCCTCAAGCCATCCAGCATTTCCATTGGGTGGAAAGTACGAGTCTCCGGGAATGTGGAATCCAGCCATTAAATCTACGCGAGAAGGGAGGTATAAGAATCTAGCACATAAGTAACTAATAGTAATTTAAAATATTCCTATAGTATTTTAAGTTTAATGTTATGTTCTAGTGTTCTCCTTGTAGGGTTGTTGGTAAGATTTTAGACTTGTTGCAACCACACAACTACACTTAGGCACATGCTAGTCAACTCCCGGATAATATAGTTGATCAGGCTATATCTTCCCAGTTTTGACTATATGTCTCTAAGTCCACCTGTGTTGTTCAACAATCGTAATTCTTTTGTACTGTCCTAGTGACACTGATTTTAGTATGAATGCAGACTTGTATACTTAATTAAATATTTTAGTATTTAAAGTATAAACTCTTTGTCAGAGTATTTTAATCCCAATGTATTTACAGTTAGTATATCTTTTATGGGTTGATATACTCAATTCACTATAAACAATGCTCTGATACCAATTTGTCACACCCCAAAACCATGAATGGATGAAACATTCTGGGGCGGAGGACGTCATGTACAGTATCACAACAATGAATAATAGTAAACAAGCGACAACATCATCCATTGCATTAATATTATAATTTCATACATGTATGTTCTGTTAAAGTTATAGACACCAAAAATATACATATCAAAATAAAAGAAGTCTTGAACGAACTCCATCTTCTCAAAAGCCTGGCACCTGTACCTGTCTAGTGGTGACATGAGAATACAAGTTATTTTGAAAGCGAGTATCAGCTTAATGCTGGTGAGATCATAACTATATTAATGTATGAGTTTGTATGAAAACGTTTGAAAGTTGTTTCTGTAAAATGTTTTATACAATGTTTTGTATAATGTTTGAACTCTCCTAGAAAACCCTACGTTTTCTACTAATTGTAGCCTTCTACAAAGGCATCTTGTGTTCGTGTATATGTCTCTTGTTAGAGTGTGTGTTTCCTAAATTCTGACTATCATTAACCAAAAATTATAGTTACTACATTACCGTGCATCGTGTGAATATTCACGAAGGGAATGTAATGGGAAAATATTATCGTACCGTAGTATTTGTAATAAATGACTACCGTGGTACTAACTACCTTAATACAAAAAGGTGTTTTCAAATAACATGTGATCGATCTGTATCCTACTACCGACTCTAGTAAAACGACGATGTAAGACGCCGTAAGAAATAACATTAGGCACCCGTAGACGTGCAAGTCCCACTGTAGCGAGCAACAAGGTGTAGGATAGTCAATCCAGTATAGATCTATACGCAAACTCATACACTCTCCAATTAAGGAGATTCGGGATACAAGAACGGTCGTGGCAGGAAGTGCCATGACCCTCTCAATGGTTCACATAACTGCATAAACGTATATGTAATAAATGTGCTAATTGAAAGTGTAATCTTCCTCTATCTAGCCTGTGTGTACTGAAATGTTTTGCGTGTGCTAGCTGTAATGTACGTTCTCTCAATCTAGCATGTATAGTAATGTACTGTGTGTACTACTCGAACTGACTCATTGTATGTTTCTGTGTTCTAGTTATAGTATTAGTATTCTCCTGTGCTACCCCTATGGTAACTTACTAATGATGTAACTTATACGTATGAACTTGGAAGTATACCCTTGCTACCCAAGGGTACTAAATGAACTAGAAGGACCTTTATGACTACATATGTACACATGATATATAATTAATATTTAAATGACCTTCGGACGGATACCCGATATCCCACCTGACCACATCTCAAGCGCGAAAAGGAAATAGGGCGGGCAGGCCTTCCTAAGCCTTTTAAGCATTTATTATATAAGTATACATACATAGACATGCAATTGATAAAAAGTATTAAAGAGTTTAAGTAAAAGTATTTGATAATTAAAAGAGTTTGTAAAACAGTTTGAAGCAATACGGTTTGATAAACAATTTAAACTGTAAGAAATCACTAGTTTTGTAGTTATTAATCACATGTGATTGATGTAATAACTATAAGTATTTAACTTGTATCCCCCCCCCCCCCCCCCCATAAAGCATTTAAAAACATTTAAAACATTGGTTAAGTCTTGAACACACTTTATAACCCTAGTTAACATATAATACCACATATATGTATCCAATTAGTATTAAACTACTAATTTATAATGTTAATATATCCTAGAACATCATAAACACTTTACATAAGTGTTATAAGCCCTAAGGATTGCATCTAAGCTATTGTGGGACAAGGCACTTGGGTTTAGGGTTCCAAAGGACCCTATACTTGAGTTTACTCTTCCATAGCCATCACACAAGGAGTTCACGGTTGTAATCCCTTGAGTTTACAGACGTGAACTCTCAAGCTTGGTGACATTTGGTGTTTTGAAGTTCTAAATGATCCCTAGAAGTATTCCAACTTGGTGGATTAATTCTTGGAAGTGTTTAGGGCATAGATACACTCCATTGAGGAGTTTACGGCCCAAAGGCCAAATCCCTTTGAGTTTACTACCGTAAACTCTTATGGAAGGTTGTTTTTGATGCTTTCAAATCTCATACACATGTAGGATAGGTTCTAGACTTTTACCTAAAGCAAACGAAGGCCTTAGGCACACTTTGGTGCCTTAATTTGATGTTCACAGCCCAAGCACAATCATAGGGTTGTAAACTCTCAAAAGAGGAGTTTTTGGATGTGTTTAAGTCCTTAATTTTTGTAGGAGTAAACCTAGGTAGTTGTCCAAAGCTTTAGGGTGTTAAAAACCCCCTTTGGTCCTTGTTTGTGGACTTCACGGTCCAAGAACTCCTTGGGCCGTGAACACCTAAACTTGGGTGTTTCTTTGATGTTTTCTTGTCTTAAGTACACTTACATACAAGCCTAAGGTCGTTATTTAACATGTGGAAGGGACTAGGCATCATATAAGCCTCATATAGGAGTTTACTCCCCAAGATGTTCTTGGTCGGTAAACTCCCGGATCTTGTAGTTTTGCTATGTAATCGAGGTTATTAAACATGTTATAGTCATGGGATTTTTGGCAGAAAATATTTTTATTCCCGTAATGAACTCTAATGTAATAGAGTTTTGGAATAATAATGTTGCACAAAACCCTAGTACATCCACTCTCCTGATATCTCCTTAAGTGTAAATCCCGAAATACTCAAACTTATACAGAAAAGTCTGAAAATTTACTAGTGACTGTTATAACTTCTATTGACCTTATAAAGTTTGTACATAATGGAAATTTCGGGTTGTCACAGACTCCATGGCATAAAGGTGCCAACTTTATAGCCATGGGAGCCCCATGCATCCTAGAAACCCCTTTTTAGTGCATTTTGAGTTAAATACCCCATGCATGCACGTAATGTTCGTAACTTTACGTGTAATATGGACCCTAGGAGGTCAGATCTATGTTTTGGATGCATTGAACTTGACTGAAATCAACTGTATAGACATTAACTTTGGGGGACTCGGCGAGTCAAGGTATGGTTCCCCAACCTTTTTGGCTTCTGATCGATCTGGTTGAGTCTAGAAAAGGACTCATCAAGATGGATGGGAATAGGGGCTTAAAGATCAAGGAACTCGATGAGTTCAAGGATGAAGTCGGCAAGTTCAAGGCAATATCCTAACCATATGAAGATGAACTCGATGAGTTCAAGGATGAAATCGACGAGTCAAGGACTAAACACCCTAACTCTGATGAAGATGGACTCGATGAGTTCAAGGATGACCTCGGCGAGTCAAGGACCAAACACCTTAACTCGGATGAAGATGAACTCAATGAGTTCAAGGATAAACTTGGTGAGTCGGTTGTAGAAGGTCCCGACTTTGTTTAAAGGAGAATTCGACGAGCTCTTGTAAGGATCGGCAAGTAGGTTTGAAGTTTTAGAATTCTCATGATTTCGGAACTCGACGAGTTGTAAGGCCAACTCGGCGACTTGAGTCAAATGGATGTTGAATTTGACATAGAGTTGACTTTGACAACGTGTTGACATTGACTTTGACTTTGACCTGAGTTGACCATGAAATGGTAATTAAGGAAGATTGTTGTGTGTAAGATCTGAGAGCAATTGATTCCGGCAGCAAGGACAATCCAAACACTTTATACCATTGAGGTGAGTTACCTTCAGTAGCGGTCGATCTACGACCATAATGTTGGCCCACTAGTATGAGTTGTATGTTAGATCACTGTCTTTCTGATAGTCATCTAGGTTTGCTGCTACCTAATATGTTTTATGTGCTAGCCTGATATGATGATAAGTGTTTGTAGCAGTAAGGGGAATAATCCCCGTATCATGATCGTAAGGACCAATGGGTAGGTCAAGCACCTCGGTATGCCTGACATAATGATTATGTTAGGTTACGCACACCGGTATGCCTAGCAGGGGTAGGTTAAGCACCCCGGTATGCTCAATAGGGTAGCTCGGGCACCCAGATATGGATGGCAGTATGTGCTATATATGGTATGTGGTATCATGGGGGAACTTACTAGGGTTTGTGCTTACAGTATCCAATTTTGTTTTTCGGTACCTCTTCATCGAAGGGGAAGGAGCCAGTGCGGTAGTAGTGTATCACACACACACAGACACACATATACACACCAAATTTCCGCATAAGAGATTCTTGGGATTGTACTCTTATATTTTTACTATTGATGATATGATTTTTGAGACATCTGATTATGGTTTTGTGGATTGATATGATATCGATGATGTTTTTCAGTAAATTGCTTTATAAGTAACATAATTTAAAAACAAAATTTGGTCTCTAAAATTGGGATGTTACAGTGTGACAAACGTAAACATATTTGATGCCTTTAAGTGTGTACTCAAGGATAGATACAGTGACCGGATGAAGCGTATCAGGATTATATCTGGCGACATGGCATGAAATGATGGGAAATCCATCTCCCAATATCATAGTACCTACTTCGAAGGGATACATAACTACCGCCCCGAGCGCATACCAGAGAATGTGTGGCTACGTTTGTGTGATATAATGGATACGATATGTTATTATCTATTTTGTTGACTTTTAATTTCCCATTGTATTATTATACTTATATTTCTTTTTCTTTCACAGCATTGGTCCACAGATAAGTGGAGAAAGAATTCAACAATTGCTCTGTAGAACCACCCGATCGCAGATGCTAATGGGTCGACAGCATGACACGTTGTGGTTAGTACAGGATTTGACGAGCACTATAACAACTTAGTAAGTATAATAATCATAAATTTTGTTATCTTATTTTTAACACTAACTACATCAATTATATTTTGTATTTTATGTAGGAAAAATTGATGGGTAAACCACCCACACAATATGATGTTTTCATGAAGACGCATGGCACAACTGAGTTGAAAAAAATATATTTTGTAGGAGATCATGAAAATCTCAAATATTGCTCATAAGCTGCCAAAGAATCACAAGTAACTTATCTTTTATCATTTATGTATATTAATTATCTCAGTATTTTGTTTATATGACAATGGTACTGTTTTGGTAATTTGTAGGAGGCGTATCTACTGGGGTTGGTCAAAAAATACGGAGAAGATCTTTCAAACCATAAAGATGATGCAAGGGTATGGGAGGAAACCCAACTTAGGAGAAAAGGAAAGAAGAAGGGTGATATCTATGGAATATGAGCATCAGATATACATTTTTTGGTTTCTAGGACACCATCTTCCCGATCCACCCAATCGGACAGTACACAACAATAGGTATGTTGTTATGGTTTAAAAGTTAAGTAGTATGTTGATAATATTGATAAAGTTGATAATAAACAAAAGTGTGTTACTATTATAGTTAAAAGTTAGGTAGTTTGTTGATAATATTGATTAAATTGATAATAAACAAACGTACGTTGCTATTATGTTTAAAAGTTAGGTAGATTGTTGATAATATTGATTAAATTGATAATAAAGAAAATTCTGTTGCTATAATGGTTAAAAGTTAGGTAGTTTGTTGATAACATTGATTAAATTGCTAATAAACAAAATTACGTTGCTATTATGGTTAAAAGCTAGGTATTTTGTTGATAATATTGATTAAATTTATAATAAACAAAAGTACGTTGCTATTATGGTTAAACGTTAGGTAGTTTGTTGATAATATTGATTTAATTGATAATAAACAAAAGCAAGTTGCTATTACGGTTAAAAGTTAAGTATATTGCTATAAGTATTATAGGCAAACATGTATTGTTATAATAAACTAAAGTACATTGCTATATTGTTTAAGTATTGAATTGTGTTACCATTTCTTTAGGTTCATAGGTTACGTGCACAAGTTTCTATCATGGAACAACAACAACACAAATGAAAGAACAAATGCAAATGGCTATGAGGATGATAAATATGTCTGCAAATCAACCCCATGCTCCCCCTAATAAACAACCTGAGGACAATTGATAAGTGTTTTGGAACAATTGAATTTGTAAAGACCTAGTATTGTTTGTTTGTTTTGTTAGTGCTTACTTTTGTATGATATTTTGGACAATGGAATGAAATATGTCAAAATTGGTATTAGGGACATTCTTTGATGTATTTTATATGGTATTTGAGACAAATGTGAACTGAATATGGTATTTGACAAAAAAATTGGAAATTTTTAAAATTTTAAACTTTTATTTTTAAATAAGACAAAATTAGCGATGTAATAGCTACGACTTTCCATCGCTAAATAGGTCCATAGGTAAAAAGTCAATTTTTGTCAAACATGACTCCCATTGGTAATCCGTAACTATTTGCTTACTTAGCTATTCTATAACTATTTATTTCTGTAGTTATTCCGTAACTGTTTTATTTCCGTAGCAATTAATTTAGTAGCTATTCCGTAGGAAAAAAATCAATTTTAGTCAAACATGACTCTCATTGGTAATTCATATGAAATCCATAACTATTTATTTTTGTGGTTATTCCGTAGGTATGATAGCTACAAAAAACTCCGTAGCTATTACGTAGCAATTCTGTAACTAATCCGTAGACATAATTTAGCCACAGGTCATTATACTACAATTTTTTTCCGTAGCAATTCTATAGGTATCCACTTATAGCTACGGAATAACTACATATTGTGTTGTAGCTATTGCATTATTTTTCTAGTATCGAGGGGAGAGTGGTGAATTAATAATGTGTATTATATGAAAATAAAACAAGATAACTTGATGTGATAGCATATTAAATTAATGATACACATGATATGTAGACGATGAAATTGATGTAGGGTAAAAAAGTAGGGGTTAAGAATAAAAAAAGGGGTTGGCTAAATAAACACTCTATTTTTCCATTTAAACAACCTATTTTATTTTTAAGATTTTTTTTATTGGTTGAATTTACATTGTTTTTCCAAAAAGTAAATTATAAATAGTTTAGTTTTGGTTGATTTTTAACAAAAGTGTTCATAGAGTGTTTAAGGGGTGTCAATTTAGCAACACCCTAAAAAAGAGGTCCAAGACTTGACCAATATATGAGTATGATGCATAAGAAAAAACGGATATTATATATTAGATGTGATTATCATTCGATCATTGCAATTGTGTTAATGCATCACATCTGGTTCGACATTGTAGGGCTCTACCGCCTCATCTTCGTTCCTGTATAATCTTTGTTGACAACTAAGCATGATAATTCCTTCTACTTTATGCAATTACTTATTCTTTACCTTCATTTTGTATAGTTTGTAGTTTGATTTTTATATTTACAAGATAGGAACTAACCTTATTTTTATGCATCGTTTTTCTTTGAGTATGCTAATATTACTTTGAATTTTTTTTATTCTGATGTATTAGTAGGTATGTTGGAATTTTTAGTTTGATTTTATTAATTGATGATATGCATTTTTTCTTTTTGTACGTTTACATATTAGGTGTTTGTGTTTTTGTCTATATGACATATTTTTTTTATCGACATAGCATGCTTTGAGATAGTGGAGAAGATGAGACAAAATAACCTCATAATTTTGTATAATATATTCATAATAAAAAAAAATTAAGGAAAACTAGTTTAAGTTTATTAAAAAAACAATAGGTTTCGAAAATCACTAAAAGGGTATTTGGGTCATGTTACATGAATTCCTTTCAAATTCCTTTGGCATGTCAGCAAATGAAATAGAAAACATATTACATTTCAGGTCAACCAAACGCATATCAGATTCTAGTTCATTTTCTTTCGGATTCCAATTCTTTTGTTGGATTCAATTCCATGAAAAAAAATTGTGAACCAAACGCCACCTAAATTGACTAAATAGAATGACAAAATGATACTAATAGACTTAGGCAGTTTACATACGATGAAGATTAAGGTGAATCCGAAAAGAAGTATTCACAGGTAAGTTTAGATTTGGTTGAATCGTAGGTAAAATCCTAAAAATAAAATGATTGTTATAAGGCATATAGTTTATTATATTAAAGTTCTTGTAAATAGGTTAGAAGGACAAAATTAGGGAGTCAAGTTTGTGTTGGCTTGTAGGAAGTGACGTTTAAGTGTTTGGGCCATAATATGATTACGGAAAATATAAGATGGTCAAACGACTTACTAATTTTGAGAACGAATTTTTTTAAGGAGAGTAGAATTGTAACACCCACTGGGTTAGATGTTTTAATGTTCAATTATTATTTTTAGAATATTATAGTATTAATTAAACCAATTAAAGATGAAAAAATATAGCTTGATATTAAAATGGTTTATTCTATAAATGATTTAATATTGGAAGTGTTTATTTAGATTTTTAAATAAACTGAAGATGATTAAGGGTTATACGTGAGAGTAAAGTGAAAAAAAAAAAGTTAAAGTAATAAGCTAGAACAAGTATAAATGATGAAACTTAGGGGCGTAATTTTCGAAAACACCAACTTTTCAGGGAAATTAGATGATGGATTATATTAGACCATCCGTTATACCCACTACATATCACATGTGGTGGGTGCCACATCAGTATCACATTCCACTACCACTAACATGAGATACTTATCACTAAACATACCATTCCACCTCATTTTTTTATTTAAATTTAATTCAAAAATACATTAAAATCATTTTTTTAATACTAGTTTTTCCATTAAATTAAAATATCAAATTTCATTAAATAAAAACTACATTAATCGAAATAAAAAAAAAAAAAAAAAGATAAAATAACAATCAAAATAAAAATTACATTAGTTAAATTAAATTAATAAAAAAAACATTAAAAAAAAACTAAAAATTCCAACCATAAATAAAATAAACTACCCCCAACGCCTACGTCGGGCTCGAACCGACTCTTTCATTGCTTGGAAAAGTTCTAAATCTTCGCCCTCAAGGTCGTCCGCTTTCATTTTTAAGATTTCCATATCGGTTTTTGTTTGGAGTGTCTCTTGTGCCTCTTGAAATGATGTTTGTGCTTCGATCATTTTTTGTTCCATCCGAGTCATCACCTCGACCTTCGTTTCTTGAAGTTGCACATATCGATCAAATTTATCGCCAAACATATCCATAACACTAGAATTCGAAGACGTTGACGCCGCTTTTTTGCTTTATTTCTTCCAATGGGCCGACGAAGAAGTTGGTCGTTTTCAAGATCTATCGGATCGTCGTTGATGTTGATGTGTGTTCGGCCGTCTGATTGTTGAGAAGTTCCATTGGGGTTTCTCAAACGCTTTGAACCGGAAGATTGGGAACTTCCTTCCGTTTGTTCTTTCCATTTTGGGGTGTCTTTCAATTTTAGCTACGGTTTCATATACGGAAAAAAACTTTGCGTGTTGGCGTTGTTTTCTCAAATTGGTCCATGCCCGCCTTGAAAACATCAAAATCGTTTGACCCGCTTTTGTGTATGTTTAGGAAGTTGTTGTAGATTCCTCCAAACTCGGTGCATTTTAGTCGAATATCTCTCTATCTCGACGTAATTTGATCGGCATTTCAAGTTTCACTTCCCATTAACTCGTAAAAAATGGCTCAAACTTTTTCCCAAAAACTTCCATAAGGCTGGTATCTCCTACAATTGGATCTTCGGAAGCCGCCACCCATGCCACCGCTAACTTTTCTTCTTCTTCTTTTGTCCATGGGACCCTTTCTTGGGTGGTAGTGGGTCGGGCCGGTTTTTTTCCTTTTTTCTTTTTTCGTTGAGGTGGTGGTGAAGGTTGCATTTCCGGAACAAAATACGGCAAAAGTGGTGGTTGTGAGCTTGTGTGACATCCCCAAAATCTCGGCCAGAAAAGACCGATTTCATTTATGCTTTTTAAAATAATTTTCAGAGTAAATCCTTTTAATTTTAAAAGAGATGCGGAATTTGTTCCCAAAAACAAAACATGATAAAATAGATATTTATCAAAACATTTCATAAAGAAATATGATTTCATTTCATAATCAAAAGTCGGGATGTCATGTTCCGATACAAATCATAAAGCATAAACGATAGCATTACAAGTCATTCAACAAATATATACATATACAGACTTGTAAGCAAAACAACTTGATGTTCGCCCATCTTAAGCTCTTGCGCCACTTCCTGTAAAATAAATCAACTGAGTGGGTCAGGCTTGGGAGCCTGGTGAGCATATAGGGTTTTCAACCCACAATAATTATATTTAATTTCAACAATCAACAATAAACCCGATTACCCATTCCCGTTATCCTCACCTTACGTTCCTAAAAATAACGTCTATTATAAGAAACCTATTTCAGGATTTTTCATCGGGATGGACATTACTGCAGAGGGGCTTCCTCAACAATAAGTATCCTAAAGTCAACCATGTGGGGGATAGAGTACACCGGTGAACACGTCGTTCACAACACCTACAGGTAATGAGCCTGCTAGTGTTCCACAGGATAGTCTAGAATAGTCCGTGGTCGTCATCCATACTCTGCTGAATGACTAGAATAATACCAATAACACCGAGGCCTCTCATCTGTTTATTACACACCAATTATCTACCCATGTTCTACCCAACATATTAGTAGATAAAAATATACATTTTTACACATAGTTTAAAAACCTGTATAACATGCTTTAAGCAATACATATTCCACATAACAGATGAAGCATACACACATAACACGTATTTCATAGAGAATACATCATATCTATAAGATAGAAGAGAGTGAATATACACTCACACGTATAACAACCAAATATATACACATAACATGTATTTTATAGGAAATACTTCATAATATTGCGTTGGAATGAAAATAACTACACACTCACTTGATCAGAAGATGATCGGGCAGCACTACGTCTTGCAGAAGAGGTGTTTCTCCGTAGATCTGGAAGATCTTCACAAAACCGGGCTCCTCGCGGGCAGCGTTTCGGCTCGGGAATAACGCTCTTCAGGATCCTCGGGGCTTCGGATCTTTCTTCAGGGCTCGGGAATGATACCGGGGCTTTGGGGCATAAACGACATGCAAAATGAGGCAAAACTTAGAGAGAGGGAAGAGTTTGAACAAGAGAAAATGGCTGAATTCGAGTTCTATTTATAGGCTGCTGGGTCTGGGATTACGCGGGGCGTAATCTCAAATTACGCAGGGCGTACTTTGACATCACTGCGTGCGTCGACTGGTGGTACTCGAGTATTGGTCAGACAAGTTGCATCCGACTGAGTACGCTGGGCGTACTCAAATTACGCTGGGCGTAATTGACTCGTCGAACTTCTAAATTGCGTAACTTTCACATACGAGCTCCGTTTTCGACGTTCTTTATATCCACACGAAGGTCAGACCATACTCTACAACTTTCATTTAGACTCCGTCGGCTAATTTTGACTTTTATTTTTATTATTTATTTTTAGAAGGCCGGGACAGAAAAACTTCGTTATAAATTCATAACTTCTTAGTCTGACGTCCGTTCTCGCCTAACTTTTCATTGTTTCGCTACTAACAACAAGATCTTCGATTCTCATTTAGATTGTTTCGGCTAAAAACCGCTCGATCTCAAATCGAGTATTCGGGCTGCATACTGCTAAGTCGAAACTTAGAAAAATCATAACTTCGTCATACGAAGTCAGATTTGGGCATTCCTTTTATGCACGCTCTCGGTTTAACGAAATCTACGACTTTCGTTTAGATCGCTAAGGCTAAATATCGCTCTATCTTAAATTCAGATTTTACGTCACTCGGCGTCGTGTCGGTTCTGTCGCAAAATTTCGACAAGTCATAACTTTTTCGTTATAACTCGGATTTTGGCATTCCTTATATCTCCGGACTCCTTGTTTCGACCACTACAACTTTATGCAAAGATATCAGGCGTATCTCAAACTTTAATTTTGACGCTTATTTTATTCTTAATTTATTAAATTATAAAAATCAAGAAAATAAACACATAAATCACATAATTCACATAATTCACAAGTAATACATTTTTATTATTTCAAATTTAGTTACAAAGGTTAACTTAGACTATTACATTGCTAAAAATGGCAAGCCCAGAAACAGGGGCGATACAATTCTCTCCACCTTAGAATGATTCCGTCCCCGGAATCACACACCAGCAAACAAATGCGGATAGCGACTCATCATGTCACTCTCCGTCTCCCAGGTGATATTTGGCCCATTCGTGTGTTTCCATCGGACAAGCACTAACTCCACCATCTTACGTCGCAATTTCTTAGTCTTTCGGTCAACAATTGCCTCCGGTTCCTCAATCAACCTTTTGTTCTCATCGATCCTCAACTCTGAAAGTGGAATTATGTCGGGAACTTCTCCCGTGAACTTCCTCAAATAACACACATGGAAAGTGTTATGAATTCCATTCAGTTCTTCTGGTAGTTCGAGCTTGTAAGCTTGGTTCCCAATCCTCTGAAGAACTTTAAACGGTCCAATAAACCTTGGACTTAACTTTCCCCTTTTTCCAAATCTTATAAGTCCCTTCCACGAAGAGACTTTAAGCAAAACCAAATCTCCAACTTCAAAAGTCATCGGTCTTCGCTTTTTGTCAGCATAACTCTTTTGACGGTCCTGAGCTGCTAACATTCTCTCCCTAATTATTTTCAACTTTTCAGCAGTTTGATGGACTATCTCCGGCCCCATAAACTGCTTTTCCCCAGCCTCAAGCCAACAAGACGGCGTAAGACACTTCTGTCCATACAAAGCTTGATAAGGTGCCATCTTTATGCTCGAGTGAAAACTATTATTATAGGAAAATTCTACCAAAGGTAAATGTTCATCCCAATTACCTAGGAATTCCAAGGTACACGCTCTTAACATATCTTCAAGTGTTTGTATTGTCCGTTCGCTCTGACCATCAGTCTGCGGATGGTAAGCTGTACTTAAACACAACTTGGTACCCAATTCCTCTTGTAGACTTTTCCAAAATCTTGAGGTGAAACGGCTATCACGATCCGACACAATCGTTAACGGAACACCGTGAAGTCTCACAATTTCCTTCACGTAAGAATTCGCAAGCTTTTCCATAGACCATTTCTCATTGGCTGCTATGAAATGCGCACTCTTAGTGAATCGATCAACGACCACCCAAATCATGTCGTAACCATTCTTTGTTCTGGGCAGTTTAGTGACAAAATCCATAGTAATGTCTTCCCACTTACCCATAGGCACAGGCAATGGTTCTAAACTCCCGTACGGTTTCTGATGTTGTGCCTTGACTCTTGCACAAGTCACACACTCGGCCACATACTTCGCAACTTCGAGCTTCATCGTTGGCCACCAATAATAGGGTTTCAGGTCCCTATACATTTTAGTGCTACCGGGATGAATTGAGTACATGGTCTTGTGAGCTTCTTCCATCAGAAGATCTCTGAATCCTCCTGTCTTAGGTATCCAAATCCGATCTTGGAACACCTTCAGTCCGTGACTGTTTACACCGAACACCAACGTTTTGCCCAAACGTTCCTCCTTTCAGTCATTCTTCTCCGAAGCTTCCTCTTGAGCTTTCTTTATACTTTCCAAAATGGTTGAGACAACTTCAATTCTCAACGCTCTTGGCCTTCTCTTTTCAAGATTGACTTTCCGACTGAGAGCATCAGCGACAACATTGGCTTTACCGGGGTGGTAAAGTATCTCACAGTCGTAGTCTTTAAGTAGTTCCAGCCAGCGTCGTTGCCTCATATTCAATTCTTTCTGAATAAAGAGATATTGGGGACTCTTATGATCAGTGAAAAGTTTGCACTTCGTGCCATAGAGGTAATGCCTCCATATTTTCAGAGCGAAAACTACCGCTGCCAACTCCAAATCATGAGTCGGGTAGTTCTTTTCATGCTCTTTCAGCTGTCGAGATGCATACGCGATCAGCTTATCTCTTTGGGTCAAAACACAACCCAATCCAACACCAGACGCATCGCTATAAACAGCGAAGTCTTCAACTCCATCGGGTAGAGAAAGTATCGGTGCCTCGCATAGTTTCTTCTTTAGCTTCTCGAATGCTTCTTTATGCTTATCACTCCAAGCATAAGTAGCTCCTTTGTGGGTCAAAGCTGTTAATGGACTAGCAATCGAAGAAAAGCCTTGGATAAACCTTCGGTAATATCTGGCTAATCCTAAAAAGCTTCGGATCTCCGTGGGACTTTTTGGTTGTTCCCACTTCATTACAGCTTCAATCTTTGCTGGATCAACCATTATACCTTCTTGGTTGACCACGTGACCCAAGAATTGGACTTCTCGAATCCAAAAATCACATTTGGAGAACTTCGCATACAGATTCTCCTTCTTCAAGACTTCCAAAAATTCTCGCAAGTGTCTTCCATGCTCCTCTTGGCTTTTTGAATAAATCAGAATGTCATCAATGAACACTATCACAGATTTATCAAGGAACGGATTACAAACCCTGTTCATTAAATCCATGAATGCTGCTGGAGCATTGGTTAGTCCAAACGACATAACCAAAAACTCATAGTGTCCATATCGGGTTCTGAATGCAGTCTTCTCTATATCCTGCTCTCTTACTTTTAGCTGATGATATCCTGACCTCAAGTCGATCTTTGAGAAATAACTTGAACCTTGTAGCTGATCGAATAGATCATCAATCCTCGGTAACGGATATCTATTCTTTATTGTTGCCTTATTCAGCTCTCGGTAATCAATGCACATCCTCATGCTTCCATCTTTCTTCTTTACGAATAACACCGGAGCTCCCCAGGGTGATGAACTAGGTCTAATGAAACCTTTGTCCAATAACTCCTGAAGTTGCATCATTAGCTCCTTCATCTCCGTCGGTGCTAATCGATAAGGTGCTTTTGCAATTGGCGTTGTTCCGGGCAACAAGTCAATATGAAATTCTACTTGTCGATCGGGCGGTAATAAAGGAAGATCTTCGGGAAATACTTCCGGATAATCACACACAACAGGAATATTTTGCATTACCTTCTTTTCCTTCTTAGCATCGATCACGAATGCTAAGTATGATGTACACCCCTTGGTCAAACATTTTCTGGCTTTCATTAGAGAAATGATTCCAGAATTTACTCTGCGTTTATCTCCATACACCATAAATGATTCCTTTCCAGGCGAATTCACTTTCACTATTTTCTTCTTGCATAAAATTTCGGCATCATTGGCACTAAGCCAATCCATTCCCAAAACGATGTCAAAACCATTAAGTTCTATAGGTAATAATTCCTCGTGGAACTTATTCCCATTCAAATCAATTAAAATGTTTTTCATACGATGGCTAAAAGGTACAATCTTGCCACTAGCAACTTCGACTAATAAAGCATTATCTAGTCTCACAATAGGCAAAGCTAGTTTTCTACCAAATTCATGCGATATAAAGGAGTAGTTGGCTCCAGAATCAAATAAAATTTGGGCAGGCAATTTGTTAACAAGAAAGGTACCTGAAGCGACATCAGCTTCATCTTTAGCAGCTTCTAGTGTCATCTGGAATGCTCTCGCCTTTGGCTTTGGCAGAATGTTGGGTCTTGCTGCCTCCTTCTTCTTCGGATAATCTCTTGAGATGTGCCCCTCCTCACCGCAACCATAACAAACATTCTTGGTGAAAGTGCATTCGTTGGCATAATGCCCTGGCTTTCCACATTTGAAGCATGTGGTTTCCCCGCCACGCTTCCCATGATGCTTCTTCTTGCACTTGTCGCACCATTTCGCCTCTACCTTTCCTCCACTTCCTCTCGAACTAGACTTCGAGAATTTACTTTTCTTGCTAGACCCTGAAAATCCATCGATTTTCCTTTTCTCACCAAACTCTGACCTTTCTAGACCTTTTTCCCTGATCTGGGTCTCAACATTTCTAGCAGCCCAGATGGCGGCTTTCAATGTGGTTGCTTGCTTAACCATTGGACCATAGTCTGCTGGTAGTCCAAGGGCAAACTTGTTGACCTTAGAGAGTTCTGTAGGCACCAAATATGGGATAAACTTCATCTTTTCCGTGAAACTTGTTGCATATTCAGTAACGCTCAATTTCCCTTTCTTCAAATTCTGAAACTCATTACTGATTTCCAGAAGGTCCTGCTCGGAGCAGTATTGCAGTTTTAGTTGTTCCAGAAAGTCTTCCCAAGACATTTTGCTTGCTTCTCCCTTGGGCATAGAGTCAGCTAACAGCTTCCACCAACTCAACACGCCAGATTTTAGCAGAGGGATCGCAAGAGCGGTCTTCTGCCTGTTGCTGCATTCGCAACTTTCAAACATAGTCTCCATTTCGGAGACCCAGTCCATAACTTGCGCCGGCGTCGGGCTTCCGGATAGGCATGGTGGTTTGGATGCCATGAAATCCTTATACTTGTACCCACGACCATCATTTCCTCCATACTGGTTATTGCGTCTAACCACTGGTTGTTCGTCTTGACCAATGATCCCACTAAAGTTTTCTCCTTCAGACTGCCCTCCATTCTCCTCGGGCTCTTCCACTTGAATTGACGGTTCTTCACGATTCTGCCTAAGCACGCATCTTGTTTCTTCCATCTAACGATCTAACATCATTTGAATCATCATTTGTACACGAGCCATTGTTATCGGCTCAGGTGCAGCAGCTACGACATGTACTTGCTCGATTACAGGCGGTTGATTCCTGTTTTCATTAGCATTTCCAACTCCGCTTCTTGTTCTCACCATTTTGATCTATACAACGAATAATTTCACCTTATTACTCCAAACGATTACATGCTAGTTCTAATATCGTACATATACGCTTAGAATCCTAAACACATAAACCTTCAGATCCGGTTGGCAACAAACCGTAGATCCGAACAAATAATATCATATATGGCAACATATAACATTTAGCACATAAAAGCATTTTAGGCAACTTTCCTAAACTAAACTAGTGCTTGTGTCTAAAATCCAACAGACACACACCTCGTAATCTCCACTTAGCATCCTAAGTTTAAGTCTAGAAATCCTACAAATTCCTAGTTCGCTTAAACTAATGCTCTGATACCAACTGTGACATCCCCAAAATCTCGCCCAGAAAAGACCGATTTCATTTATGCTTTTTAAAATAATTTTCAGAGTAAATCCTTTTAATTTTAAAAGAGATGCGGAATTTGTTCCCAAAAACAAAACATGATAAAATAGATATTTATCAAAACATTTCATAAAGAAATATGATTTCATTTCATAATCAATAGTCGGGATGTCATGTTCTGATACAAATCATAAAGCATAAACGATAGCATTACAAGTCATTCAACAAATATATACATATACAGACTTGTAAGCAAAACAACTTGGTGTTCGCCCATCTTAAGCTCTTGCGCCACTTCCTGTAAAATAAATCAACTGAGTGGGTCAGGCTTGGGAGCCTGGTGAGCATATAGGGTTTTCAACCCACAATAATTATATTTAATTTCAACAATCAACAATAAACCCGATTACCCATTCCCGTTATCCTCACCTTACGTTCCTAAAAATAACGTCTATTATAAGGAACCTATTTCAGGATTTTTCATCGGGATGGACATTACTGCAGAGGGGCTTCCTCAACAATAAGTATCCTAAAGGCAACCATGTGGGGGATAGAGTACACCGGTGAACACGTCGTTCACAACACCTAAAGGTAATGAGCCTGCTAGTGTTCCACAGGACAGTCTAGAATAGTCTGTGGTCATCATCCATACTCTGCTGAATGACTAGAATAACACCAATAACACCGAGGCCTCTCATCTGTTTATTACACACAAATTATCTACCCATGTTCTACCTAACATATTAGTAGATATAAATATACATTTTTATACATAGTTTAAAAACCTGTATAACATGCTTTAAGCAATACATATTCCACATAACAGATGAGACATACACACATAACACGTATTTCATAGAGAATACATCATATCTATAAGATAGAAGAGAGTGAATATACACTCACACGTATAACAACCAAATATATACACATAACACGTATTTTATAGGAAATACTTCATAATATTGCGTTGGAATGAAAATAACTACACACTCACTTGATCAGAAGATGATCGGGCAGCACTACGTCTTGCAGAACAGGTGTTTCTCCGTAGATCTGGAAGATCTTCACAAAACCGGGCTCCTCGCGGGCAGCATTTCGGCTCGGGAATAACGCTCTTCGGGATCCTCGGGGTTCGGATCTTTCTTCGGGGCTCGGGAATGATACCGGGGCTTTGGGGCATAAACGACACGCAAAATGAGGCAAAACTTAGAGAGAGGGAAGAGTTTGAACAAGAGAAAATGGCTGAATTCGAGTTCTATTTATAGGCTGCTGGGTCTGGGATTACGCGGGGCGTAATCTCAAATTACGCAGGGCGTACTCAGTACGCGGGGCGTACTCGCATTACGCGGGGCGTACTTTGACGTCACTGTGTGCGTCGACTGGTGGCACTCGAGTATTGGTCAGACAAGTTGCATCCGACTGAGTACGCTGGGCGTACTCAAATTACGTTGGGCGTAATTGACTCGTCGAACTTCTAAATTGCGTAACTTTCACATACGAACTCTGTTTTCGACGTTCTTTATATCCACGCGAAGGTCAGACCATACTCTACAACTTTCATTTAGACTCCGTCGGCTACTTTTGACTTTTATTTTTATTATTTATTTTTAGAAGGCCGGGACAGAAAAACTTCGTTATAAATTCATAACTTCTTAGTCTGACGTCCGTTCTCGCCTAACTTTTCATTGTTTCGCTACTAACAACAAGATCTTCGATTCTCATTTAGATTGTTTCGGCTAAAAACCGCTCGATCTCAAATCGAGTATTCGGGCTGCATACTACTAAGTCGAAACTTAGAAAAATCATAACTTCGTCATACGAAGTCAGATTTGGGCGTTCCTTTTATGCACGCTCTCGGTTTAACGAAATCTACGACTTTTGTTTAGATCGCTAAGGCTAAATATCGCTCTATCTTAAATTCAGATTTTACGTCACTCGGCGTCGTGTCGGTTCTGTCGCAAAATTTCGACAGGTCATAACTTTTTCGTTATAACTCGGATTTTGGCATTCCTTATATCTTCGGAATCCTTGTTTTGACCACTACAACTTTATGCAAAGATACCGGGCATATCTCACACTTTAATTTTGACGCTTATTTTATTCTTAATTCATTAAATTATAAAAATCAAGAAAATAATCACATAAATCACATAATTCACATAATTCACAAATAATACATTTTTATTATTTCAAATTTAGTTACAAAGGTTAACCTAGACTATTACATTGCTAAAAATGGTAAGCCCAGAAACACGGGCGTTACAGTTCTCTCCATCTTAGAATGATTCCGTCCCCGGAATCACACACCAGCAAACAAATGCGGATAGCGACTCATCATGTCACTCTCCGTCTCCCAGGTGAGATTTGGCCCATTCGTGTGTTTCCATCGGACAAGCACTAACTCCACCATCTTACGTCGCAATTTCTTAGTCTTTCGGTCAACAATTGCCTCTGGTTCCTCAATCAACCTTTTGTTCTCATCAATCCTCAACTCTGAAAGTGGAATTATGTCGGGAACTTCTCCCGTGAACTTCCTCAAATAACACACATGGAAAGTGTTATGAATTCCATTCAGTTCTTCTGGTAGTTCGAGCTTGTAAGCTTGGTTCCCAATCCTCTGAAGAACTTTAAACGGTCCAATAAACCTTGGACTTAACTTTCCCCTTTTTCCAAATCTTATAAGTCCCTTCCACGGAGAGACTTTAAGCAAAACCGAATCTCCAACTTCAAAAGTCATCGGTCTTCGCTTTTTGTCAGCATAACTCTTTTGACGGTCCTAAGCTGCTAACATTCTCTCCCTAATTATTTTCAACTTTTCAGCAGTTTGATGGACTATCTCCGGCCCCATAAACTGCTTTTCCCCAGCCTCAAGCCAACAAGACGGCGTACGACACTTCTGTCCATACAAAGCTTGATAAGGTGCCATCTTTATGCTCGAGTGAAAACTATTATTATAGGAAAATTCTACCAAAGGTAAATGTTCATCCCAATTACCTAGGAATTCCAAGGTACACGCTCTTAACATATCTTCAAGTGTTTGTATTGTCTGTTCGCTCTGACCATCAGTCTGCGGATGGTAAGCTGTACTTAAACACAACTTGGTACCCAATTCCTCTTGTAGACTTTTCCAAAATCTTGAGGTGAAACGGCTATCACGATCCGACACAATCATTAACGGAACACCGTGAAGTCTCACAATTTCCTTCACGTAAGAATTCTCAAGCTTTTCCATAGACCATTTCTCATTGGCTGCTATGAAATGCGCACTCTTAGTGAATCGATCAACGACCACCCAAATCATGTCGTGACCATTCTTTGTTCTGGGCAGTTTAGTGACAAAATCCATAGTAATGTCTTCCCACTTACCCATAGGCACAGGCAATGGTTCTAAACTCCCGTACGGTTTCTGATGTTGTGCCTTGACTCTTGCACAAGTCACACACTCGGCCACATACTTCGCAACGTCGAGCTTCATCGTTGGCCACCAATAATAGGGTTTCAAGTCCCTATACATTTTAGTGCTACCGGGATGAATTGAGTACATGGTCTTGTGAGCTTCTTCCATCAGAAGATCTCTGAATCCTCCTGTCTTAGGTATCCAAATCCGATCTTGGAACACCTTCAGTCCGTGACTGTTTACACCGAACACCAACGTTTTGCCCAAACGTTCCTCCTTTCGGTCATTCTTCTCCGAAGCTTCCTCTTGAGCTTTCTTTATACTTTCCAAAATGGTTGAGACAACTTCAATTCTCAACGCTCTTGGCCTTCTCTTTTCAAGATTGACTTTCCGACTGAGAGCATCAGCGACAACATTGGCTTTACCGGGGTGGTAAAGTATCTCACAGTCGTAGTCTTTAAGTAGTTCCAGCCAGCGTCGTTGCCTCATATTCAATTCTTTCTGAATAAAGAGATATTGGAGACTCTTATGATCAGTGAAAAGTTTGCACTTCGTGCCATAGAGGTAATGCCTCCATATTTTCAGAGCGAAAACTACCGCTGCCAACTCCAAATCATGAGTCGGGTAGTTCTTTTCATGCTCTTTCAGCTGTCGAGATGCATACGCGATCAGCTTATCTCTTTGGGTCAAAACACAACCCAATCCAACACCAGACGCATCGCTATAAACAGCGAAGTCTTCAACTCCATCGGGTAGAGAAAGTATCGGTGCCTCGCATAGTTTCTTCTTTAGCTTCTCGAATGCTTCTTTATGCTTATCACTCCAAGCATAAGTAGCTCCTTTGTGGGTCAAAGCTGTTAATGGACTAGCAATCGAAGAAAAGCCTTGGATAAACCTTCGGTAATATCTGGCTAATCCTAAAAAGCTTCGGATCTCCGTGGGACTTTTTGGTTGTTCCCACTTCATTACAGCTTCAATCTTTGCTGGATCAACCATTATACCTTCTTGGTTGACCACGTGACCCAAGAATTGGACTTCTCGAATCCAAAAATCACATTTGGAGAACTTCGCATACAGATTCTCCTTCTTCAAGACTTCCAAAACTTCTCGCAAGTGTCTTCCATGCTCCTCTTGGCTTTTTGAATAAATCAGAATGTCATCAATGAACACTATCACAGATTTATCAAGGAACGGATTACAAACCCTGTTCATTAAATCCATGAATGTTGCTGGAGCATTGGTTAGTCCAAACGACATAACCAAAAACTCATAGTGTCCATATCGGGTTCTGAATGCAGTCTTCTCTATATCCTGCTCTCTTACTTTTAGCTGATGATATCCTGACCTCAAGTCGATCTTTGAGAAATAACTTGAACCTTGTAGCTGATCGAATAGGTCATCAATCCTCGGTAACGGATATCTATTCTTTATTGTTGCCTTATTCAGCTCTCGGTAATCAATGCACATCCTCATGCTTCCATCGTTCTTCTTTACGAATAACACCGGAGCTCCCCGGGGTGATGAACTAGGTCTAATGAAACCTTTGTCCAATAACTCCTGAAGTTGCATCATTAGCTCCTTCATCTCCGTCGGTGCTAATCGATAAGGTGCTTTTGCAATTGGCGTTGTTCCGGGCAACAAGTCAATACGAAATTCTACTTGTCGATCGGGCGGTAATCCAGGAAGATCTTCGGGAAATACTTCCGGATAATCACACACAACAAGAATATTTTGCATTACCTTCTTTTCCTTCTTAGCATCGATCACGAATGCTAAGTATGATGTACACCCCTTGGTCAAACATTTTCTGGCTTTCATTAGAGAAATGATTCCAGAATTTACTCTGCGTTTATCTCCATACACCATAAACGATTCCTTTCCAGGCGAATTCACTTTCACTATTTTCTTCTTGCATAAAATTTCGGCATCATTGGCACTAAGCCAATCCATTCCCAAAACGATGTCAAAACCATTAAGTTCTATAGGTAATAATTCCTCGTGGAACTTATTCCCATTCAAATCAATTAAAATGTTTTTCATACGATGGCTAAAAGGTACAATCTTGCCACTAGCAACTTCGACTAATAAAGCATTATCTAGTCTCACAATAGGCAAAACTAGTTTTCTACCAAATTCATGCGATATAAATGAGTAGTTGGCTCCAGAATCAAATAAAATTTGGGCAGGAAATTTGTTAACAAGAAAGGTACCTGAAGCGACATCAGCTTCATCTTTAGCAGCTTCTAGTGTCATCTGGAATGCTCTCGCCTTTGGCTTTGGCGGAATGTTGGGTCTTGCTGCCTCCTTCTTCTTCAGACAATCTCTTGAGATGTGCCCCTCCTCACCGAAACCATAACAAACATTCTTGGTGAAAGTGCATTCGTTGGCATAATGCCCTGGCTTTCCACATTTGAAGCATGTGGTTTCCCCGCTACGCTTCCCATGATGCTTCTTCTTGCACTTGTCGCACCATTTCCCCTCTACCTTTCCTCCACTTCCTCTCGAACTAGACTTCGAGAATTTACTTTTCTTGCTGGACCCTGAAAATCCATCGATTTTCCTTTTCTCACCAACCTCTGACCTTTCTAGGCCTTTTTCCCTGATCTGGGTCTCAACATTTCTAGCAGCCCAGATGGCGGCTTTCAATGTGGTTGCTTGCTTAACCATTAGACCATAGTCCGCTGGTAGTCCAAGGGCAAACTTGTTGACCTTAGAGAGTTCTGTAAGCACCAAATATGGGATAAACTTCATCTTTTCCGTGGAACTTGTAGCGTATTCAGTAACGCTCAATTTCCCTTTCTTCAAATTCTGAAACTCATTACTGATTTCCAGAAGGTCCTGCTCGGAGCAGTATTGCAGTTTTAGTTGTTCCAGAAAGTCTTCCCAAAACATTTTGCTTGCTTCTCCCTTGGGCATAGAGTCAGCTAACAGCTTCCACCAACTCAACACGCCAGATTTTAGCAGAGGGATCGCAAGAGCGGTCTTCTGCCTGTTGCTGCATTCGCAACTTTCAAAAATAGTCTCCATTTCGGAGACCCAGTCCATAACTTCCACCGGCGTCGGGCTTCCGGATAGTCATGGTGGTTTGGATGCCATGAAATCCTTATACTTGCACCCACGACCATCATTTCCTCCATACTGGTTATTGCGTCTAACCACTGGTTGTTCGTCTTGACCAATGATCCCACTAAAGTTTTCTCCTTCAGACTGCCCTCCATTCTCCTCGGGCTCTTCCACTTGAATTGACGGTTCTTCACGATTCTGCCTAAGCACGCATCTTGTTTCTTCCATCTAACGATCTAACATCATTTGAATCATCATTTGTACACGAGCCATTGTTATCGGCTCAGGTGCAGCAGCTACGACATGTACTTGCTCGATTACAGGCGGTTGATTCCTGTTTTCATTAGCATTTCCAACTCCGCTTCTTGTTCTCTCCATTTTGATCTAGACACCGAATAATTTCACCTTATTACTCCAAACGATTACATGCTAGTTCTAATATCGTACATATACGCTTAGAATCCTAAACACATAAACCTTCAGATCCGGTTGGCAACAAACCGTAGATCCGAACAAATAATATCATATATGGCAACATATAACATTTAGCACATAAAAGCATTTTAGGCAACTTTCCTAAAATAAACTAGTGCTTGTGTCTAAAATCCAACAGACACACACCTCGCAATCTCCACTTAGCATCCTAAGTTTAAGTCTAGAAATCCTACAAATTCCTAGTTCGCTTAAACTAATGCTCTGATACCAACTGTGACATCCCCAAAATCTCGCCCAGAAAAGACCGATTTCATTTATGCTTTTTAAAATAATTTTCAGAGTAAATCCTTTTAATTTTAAAAGAGATGCGGAATTTGTTCCCAAAAACGAAACATGATAAAATAGATATTTATCAAAACATTTCATAAAGAAATATGATTTCATTTCATAATCAAAAGTCGGGATGTCATGTTCCGATACAAATCATAAAGCATAAACGATAGCATTACAAGTCATTCAACAAATATATACATATACAGACTTGTAAGCAAAACAACTTGATGTTCGCCCATCTTAAGCTCTTGCGCCACTTCCTGTAAAATAAATCAACTGAGTGGGTCAGGCTTGGGAGCCTGGTGAGCATATAGGGTTTTCAACCCACAATAATTATATTTAATTTCAACAATCAACAATAAACCCGATTACCCATTCCCGTTATCCTCACCTTACGTTCCTAAAAATAACGTCTATTATAAGAAACCTATTTCAGGATTTTTCATCGAGATGGACATTACTGCAGAGGGGCTTCCTCAACAATAAGTATCCTAAAGGCAACCATGTGGGGGATAGAGTACACCGGTGAACACGTCGTTCACAACACCTACAGGTAATGAGTCTGCTAGTGTTCCACAGGACAGTCTAGAATAGTCCGTGGTCGTCATCCATACTCTGCTGAATGACTAGAATAATACCAATAACACCGAGGCCTCTCATCTGTTTATTACACACCAATTATCTACCCATGTTCTACCCAACATATTAGTAGATAAAAATATACATTTTTATACATAGTTTAAAAACCTGTATAACATGCTTTAAGCAATACATATTCCACATAACAGATGAGGCATACACACATAACATGTATTTCATAGAGAATACATCATATCTATAAGATAGAAGAGAGTGAATATACACTCACACATATAACAACCAAATATATACACATAACACGTATTTTATAGGAAATACTTCATAATATTGCGTTGGAATGAAAATAACTACACACTCACTTGATTAGAAGATGATCGGGCAGCACTACATCTTGCAGAAGAGGTGTTTCTCCGTAGATCTGGAAGATCTTCACAAAACCGGGCTCATCGCGGGCAGCGTTTCGGCTCGGGAATAACGCTCTTCGGGATCCTCGGGGCTTCGGATCTTTCTTCGGGGCTCGGGAATGATACCGGGGCTTTGGGGCATAAACGACATGCAAAACGAGGCAAAAATTAGAGAGAGGGAAGAGTTTGAACAAGAGAAAATGGCTAAATTCGAGTTCTATTTATAGGCTGTTGGGTCTGGGATTACGCGGGGCGTAATCTCAAATTACGCAGGGCGTACTCGCGTTACACGGGGCGTACTTTGACGTCACTACGTGCGTTGACTGGTGGCACTCGAGTATTGGTCAGACAAGTTGCATCCGACTGAGTACGCTGGGCGTACTCAAATTACGTTGGGCGTAATTGACTCGTCGAACTTCTAAATTGCGTAACTTTTACATACGAGCTCCGTTTTTGACGTTCTTTATATCTACGCGAAGGTCAGACCATACTCTACAACTTTCATTTAGACTCCGTCGGCTAATTTTGATTTTATTTTTATTATTTATTTTTAGAAGGCCGGGACAGAAAAACTCCGTTATAAATTCATAACTTCTTAGTCTGACGTCCGTTCTCGCCTAACTTTTCATTGTTTCGCTACTAACAACAAGATCTTCGATTCTCATTTAGATTGTTTCGGCTAAAAACCGCTCGATCTCAAATCGAGTATTCGGGCTGCATACTGCTAAGTCGAAACTTAGAAAAATCATAACTTCGTCATACGAAGTCAGATTTGGGCGTTCCTTTTATGCACGCTCTCGGTTTAACGAAATCTACGACTTTCGTTTAGATCGCTAAGGCTAAATATCGCTCTATCTTAAATTCAGATTTTACGTCACTCGGCGTCGTGTCGGTTCTATCGCAAAATTTCGACAGGTCATAACTTTTTCGTTATAACTCGGATTTTGGCATTCCTTATATCTCCAGAATCCTTGTTTCGACCACTACAACTTTATGCAAAGATATCGGGCGTATCTCACACTTTAATTTTGACGCTTATTTAATTCTTACTTCATTAAATTATAAAAATCAAGAAAATAATCACATAATTCACAAATAATACATTTTTATTATTTCAAATTTAGTTACAAAGGTTAACCTAGACTATTACATTGCTAAAAATGGCAAGCACAGAAACACGGGCGTTACAGCTTGGTGGTTGTTGTTGTTGTGACGATTGTTGTTGGAGTTGTTGTAGTTGTTGGAATTGTTGAAATTGTTGGTATTGTTGTTGCACTTGTTGTTGGAAAGCCGGAAAATGTTGATATTGTTGTTGGAAAAGTGGTGATTGTTGGATAGGGGAACCACTTTGAAGTAGATTGATAAAACCGCATTGAGGTGACTCCATAGTCGGGAATTGGCGAAGTGTCGTATCTAACGCAAAAGCGTTATCGGGTTTGCGATTTCTGTAGTTTGGAGGGGGTTTTTTGGTTGGGATCCATGGTTTTTGGTTGTGAAGATGTTGTGTGTAGTTTGTGTATAAAGAAAGAAACGAATGGTGTAAAAATTAAGAAGTTAAGGTGTTGTATTTATAGGTAAATAAAGTGGGTAATTTTTTTTTAACCAAATTAGCCGTTCAACGGCTAGCAGCAACGGTCAAAATGGGGATTCGATTTGATTGGGCATTTACATCCGTTGTGTGGAACACGAATGACCACGAGCACGAGCTACCACGAACCACCGTGGCAGTATGCACGACCGTGGTTCGTGGCCACCTCAACCACGAAGTGCCTCGTGGTTAGTATACCATACGGCCTTATGAATAATGGACAAAATTTCTGAGGATAAATATAGTTATCTCGAAAATACCACGTAAAGAAAATTAGATTTGAGTGAGAGGTATAACTAGTGTTCTAAATAATGTAAGATGTGACTTGGCGGCAATATCAGGCCTTAAGATTTTCCGACCCTTGGCAAGTCACGATGTTTGTAAGGCGTGACTTACGGCGGTAATTTTCTATATAATTAATATTTTTATATGTATTTTCAACTATAATTCAATTTTATACACATATATGAGTTAAGGCGGTGTTTTGACAAATTTTAACGACAGGTGCAAGCCTTGGAGACATAGCGGAGCTATGACCAGTTTTTTAGAACCTTGGTTGTAACTAGGAAAATTCTCATGGACAATTTATGTAACTTGAGAAACAACTTGATTCCAAATACGACTGTGCATCTTCCTACTGAATCGATTTTATAACCACAGGTTGCCAAACATATTCCTTTTTTCTTTCATCGCTCCTCTGATACAAGTATAACAGAAATATCGATCGACTGCTATGATAGGTACCTTTGCAATCATACAACAAAAAGGGTCGTGAGTTCTCCGATTAAACTTCTGGTCATTTGCATGAGTGATTAAGTGTAAGAACAGTGCCGACCCAATACCCATGCGAGTGGGGCAAAGGCCCAGGGCAGCAGGCATAATAGGGGCATAAGTTTAATCGAATTGCAGTACATATATCATTTAGGCCCAAAATAGTTTACAACCTTGATTTATGGCTTAGCGTGAACGCGAAAAGATTGAAGAGGTGGCTACTCCTTTCGTGAATCGACACCTAAGGCAACGAAACATCAAGTAGTACCCTGTAGAAGACGAGGATGAAGAGTCGACTGTCTACACTTCTGTCGACAAATTTCCACAGATTGGAGAAACCAATAAGCAAAGAACCGATTACCCCTAGATAAGTAGATAAAGCTCTTTAATCTTATTTCCAATTTCTCAGTCTCTCTTATAAGTCCATGCGATTTTTTGAATGAAGAAGACAAAAACGTATTTCTAATTTCTCAGTTATCTAATCTCTCTTTTTAAAACACTGTTGCATTTTTAGAATCAGTGATCTATTTCCCTAATTCTTAAGTTAGAGTTCAAAGTTTGCTTCACTAGGTGTTTTTTGTAGTTCTGATTGCCGAAAGTATGGAGTTCTTATATTCAATCTAAGTACTTGTTTTTCTGGTATTATGTTTAATCTGATATCTTATTTTTAGCTATTCAAGAAGTACAATTCCCAACCATTCAACACTTGAAGAGGTATAATTTACATCTATTCATTCATTGGGAGGTTATAATATTTGGGAGGTTATAATATTTAATGGTTGAGCATCAATGTATGAATTCATTTAATGGTTTTCGTGACAAGTTTTGGTGTTGAAAATGCAACAGTGTTTTAAAAAGAGTAAACACTAAAAATGGTCCATGTAGTCTATACATAGAAATGACTCTTGGTCCTGCAAGTTGACTATTTATTTTATTTGAGAAAAATGTTCCTTTTTAATATTAGGTTGTGTTTGAGTTGAGTTTGGGATAATTTGATTTTATTTTCTATTCAACAAAGAGGATATCAAATTTGACTTGGACTTGAATTTAAAGAGGATTTGATTTCAACTCAATTAAGTATGTTTTTTTGGCTTTACAATTGCATTAGAATCTTTAGTGTCATATATTTGAGGGATCTTAATGTTCGCAATTTAAATTCATCATTATGTTGCAACATGAAATTCATTAAGCGAGGATTCAAGTGAGCGGGGAGATGGCTTTAAAAGAAAATGTATGTTTTAATCATTAGTTGTGTTGAATATGAGATGTGTGTATATATATAATATAATTGTATTATTTCTTAATGTAGCTTGTTGTGTTAGATGTGGTTTGTAGAATTTTAGTAAACGCTACATTTTATTGTTTTTTTGTATTAACATATGTATTTTAAATAAAATTCTAGATATTTACTTTAGCAATTATTAATTAAAATGGTCTATATTTAAATATTTCATAGTATACATCATAAATATATCGACTTCACGGAGGTTTTACAGTAAAGTCATAGGGCATCCTTAAATACTTTCGCCTAAGGCATCAAATACCTTTGGACCGACCCTGTGTAAGAAGGATCCACGGATGATAATCATCAGGGAATAGCAACTTGTTGATTCGTATGAGGGAGGTATGAGGAAGAAAAGGTATCCCCATCATCGGTTAGTAACATTCATCAGTGGTTACGTACAAGAGAGAAAATGAAAACAACGTTGTCCTAGGTCTGCTTGTTATTCCCGTAATACCACCATAAAGAAAATATGAGAGAGAGAGCGAGAGAGAGTCAACAACAACAATGAGAGGCAGGTTGCTGCCAAGTTCTGGGGTGAGTTCGGTCAATTTGTTGAGAGAAGTTGCTACTTTTCCATATCAAACTGGTGATTTGAATGTTGAACAAACTCAAAAGAAAGGCGGATATAGTCCTTAACATATATGACAGAAGGAGGAAGAATGGGGGATACGTAAGACTCATTACTAGTACCAAGATGGTAGAATGTATACAACACCATAATACCAAAAGTCAGTACATGCATGTTTGTGATGAGTATGGTGTTGGGAAAAGATGTGTATATGGTGTGATTAAAATGAATGTAACATATTTGTTAATTTAAATTTATCGAATAGCCATTCTAAATAATAAATTATTGATAACTTTGAATTCAAAGGGTATCTTACTTTTATAAATTTATAACTTATATTATATACAATATTAATAAAAAATAAAAAATAATATTATATAAAAGTAGTAATGGTATATTAGTCTTTTTAGTTCTATCGGGGACCAGACATGCAACATAAATATATTATAGGGATACAATAGGACCGTCCGACCAAGTTAAAAAAATAAGTTAGAAACCTGTAATTTATCCGAAACCACAAGGGCCATTTGTTTAATTTACTCTTTAATTAGTTAGTATTTGATATTTTTCATGTATATAAATGGTATAGAAAAACTATCATTTTTACCTTACTGTTAGCATAATGTTTTATAGAAACGTATTTTACCTTACTGTTAGCATAATGTTTTATAGAAACATATTGTTTATGAGAGCAAGGGTTTATATGAGAAGCTAAAAGTTAATTAACTAAAATGATACAATCTAATCTAAGTGTTATGAGAACATCTCTAATAGTAAACCTATATCATAAATATAAAAATATTGACTACTTTATTTTTGTGGACCTGTAATTAAATTGTTTCTTTAATGGTTAAACTTTTTTATGATTTTTTTTTTATTTTTTATTTTTTATTTTACTATTTTATACTTATCTATCTAAAATATTATATAACTCCCTCATTTAACTAATCGCTTTCTAAACACATCATATTTTACTATAAACATTCCTTCACGTACAAACGATTTACATATTACTATAACTTATATTTATATATTGTATATTTGTTAATCTATAAATTTTAAATAAATAATAAATAAATCAAAGTAAATCAAAGGTAGAAAATGAAATAATTTTAAATAGATAGGGGTTAATTGTTCAAATCTTTAAATTATATTGCCCACTCAACATATATTGAGTGGTCAATAAAAATAACCAAATAAGTCATATACTCCAATGATGTTTAATTATTTTGATCACTTAAGCAAATAGTAATAACTTATAAAAAAAACTCACCATTAGAGACGCTCTTACATTAGCTTTTATTTGCTTATTAAATAAGTTGATTAAGCCTAAACTAATCTATTATATTTAGCATTTCGTCATGGATTAAAGGAGAATACAAGAGCAACAAGTAGAGTAATTTTACAGCAACCAAATGTGAGTAAGATTTTTTTGAACACACATTCCTAAAAGATTTTATTTTTGTGTCTACGTAGCATGTGTTATGATTTTTTTTTTTTATTAATTATATTATACGTTGCTATGATATGATTGATATTTTATGATCGTATATGTATTGATTACGCGATATGAAGTCACTATAAGTTTCTTATGAATTTAGTTGAATATATGTAGGAATTGATTACTTCTGTTAAGCACATGTTAAGATTCAGGAGTGGTTTTCATAATTTCCATGAGCTTGATTTTTTTACTAGCATTAAGCTATTTCAATTTAGGACAAAAGATTCAGAAAATCAATATTAAAATGGTGATGATGGCATCTGTATATATGTTCATCACTGGTGGTTGTTGGAAAAGATACACAAAGGTAAACAGAGAGTTAGAGGGGGTTATTAATCTTATAGGGAGTAGTGAAGAAGGTGATTGGGTTCCTTTAATATTTTAATTTCAAAAAACATTAAAAAATTGATTAAAGAAGAAATTTCAATTAAAAGTGCCCTAAACCCTTGACACTTAATTTCAATTTCAATTTGAATAAATATTTTATCAACAAACATTATCAGTGATGGTTCTCGGACAACATAGACAGGGAGGAGGAGGAGGGGGCTATTAAAATATTGATTAAAGAGGGTGTTTAGGTCTTTTTTAATATTTTAATTTCAAAAAACATTAAAAATATTGATTAAAGAGGAAGTTTAAATTTGAAGGGCCCTTAACCCTTGACACTTAATTTCAACTTCAATAAGAACCTCGTACACAACAAAACATTATCAAAATGAAGAAATTTGCAAGTTTAAAACTTTTTTTGCGGTATAGTCAAATAAACTATTCATACCATTTTTGCTCTTTACTTTTTGAATATTGGCCCTAATAGACATGAGAAGAAACAACGTTGCTAGAGAAAGGTGGAAAAAAGAACATTTTTTGTACATTTTACCAATAAAATGATTAGCATGTTAAAATCCAAGAAACCATATATGTTTTGCTAATTAAATGAAAAACATGTTAAAATGCCAAAATTTTAATCGAATAACATGCTATTCATCTTTTCATTATATTTATACACATAAGTCATTTGTTTATATAATTGGAACTCCATGCTATAACTTCGACACAAAATTTTGTTACCTTCTTTCTTCACAAACCACATATATACATTTGGAGCTTCTTCTAATGGAGTTTTCTACATGTTGTTGGTCCATTACAATCTTCATAATGATTTTGCAGGTGTTATGGAATACTAGCATGCATGTGAATGGATGCTATACGACCATCTTCAGCTTTGGCGACTCCCTGGCCGACACTGGAAACATTAAACAAATCGCCTCCATATCCCACACAGACGTTGAGGCTCTACGGTGGCCTTACGGTGAAACCTTCTTTCATCAACCCACGGGTCGTGCCTCCAATGGTCGCCTCTTAATCGATTTCCTAGGTAACTCCTCTATGTGTTTGAAGCTAATAACTATCAAATGTGGCTAGTAATGGTTGAGCCCTAGCTTGAACAACTTATATTTTACAATAAACAACTAGATTTGATTGAACATGTATATAATTGGTTTATCCCATATTAGACTCGACTCATAGTAATTTTGTTTGATTGAAGATTCAATTTTACTTATGTTTTAAGGTATGTCTATATGATAAATCAGATTGTAGTTGTCAGTACCATTGCATATATACATGAAATTTCATGCATGTGTTGACAAATACCTAAAGCATTTCATCGACCACGTTCCTCATACCAGTACCATTTCATATATACTTTTTGTTTCCGTGATTATCATAATTTGATATTGATTTCTTTGTATCAACCCTTGTAGTGGATTTAGATATCTGACATCTTGTAAATACTATCTAATAAACTATCTAGGTCATGTTCTAGGGGAATAAATTTTGATATTTTGTTCTTCCTGAAGCTGAAAGTCTTGGGTTGCCATTGATACCACCGTTTCTACATGACAAAGAGGATGACAAAGTGGTGGAATTTGGACAAGGAGTTAATTACGCGGTGGTGGCTGCAACAGCATTGGATACATCATTTCATGAAGCAAGAGGGGTTGTTAATGCGGTGGCAAATGTTTCTTTAGGAGTTCAATTGACATGGTTTAAACAATCATTGCCTTTTATTTGCAGCAATGCCTCAGGTAATCAAGCATACATATGTGCTTCTAATGTATACACTTTTGCTAAGCATATGTGTATATAATATTTGTTATATATTAGGATTATAATTTTCTAAAAGGTCATAAGATTCATGTTTATAATTTTGAGATTCAGTTAACAGTGTACAATGAGTACTTGTGTTGATTATAATTGTTGGCAGATTGTAGAAACTTAATTGGGCGTTCTTTGATCCTAATGGGAGAGATTGGTGGAACCGATTACAATAATCCAATAGTTTATAATAAACCAATCGATGAGCTCAATTCATACGTTCCACTTGTTATTGATACCATCATCTCAGCAATTAATGTAACTACTCAAATCATTCAAACTATATTTTGAATTTTCACTACCAACAACTTACCATGCATTCACAAATTTCTTTTTCTATTTTATGATTTTATCATGGGGTTGACTCTAATAGTTTTAAATACAGGAACTAATTAATCTGGGGGCTCAAACATTGGTTGTTCCAGGAACCTTTCCAATTGGGTGTTCTGGTATGATTCTAACAAGCCATTTTTTTGAAAAAGAAGAAGAGTATGATAACAGAACCGGTTGCCTCATCAAGTTCAATGCACTTGCTGAATACCATAATGAACTGTTGCAAACCAAAGTAAACCACCTTCAGGAGCTTCATCCGAATGTCATCATCATCTATGCTGACTACTACAATGCTGCCATGCAGATTATCCGTTCTCCCGATAAATTTGGTACTTTTTTTTCTTGAACAGTCAGATTTATATTAAAAGGAAAACGAAATCATAACAAAAAGAAAAATTACAAAGCCACACAACCTACGAAGTTAAAGTGTCTAATAGGAATATAAATACACCACTGATAGGCTAACATATCATTCACGTATGACCACATAATCCAATACTATGCAAACCCCAAACCTTTTCTTGTTGCAAGAATCTAGTTTATAAGAAGATCAGGGTATAAAATTACTTTGATCAATGAGAGTTGTGAAACACTTTCAGATTAAAGCATTTTGAAGGTACACTCGAAACTCTCTAGTCGGATGAAACTCATTGTTAAGAAGATGTTATGAAAATCTATACCTAATATGATTTTGAAATTAATCGTATAACAGGAAATAATGCCCTGCCTTAAAACTTCCAAACAACAATTTTTTGTCTTAAACGGTCATATACTAACTTAAAAAACCGGTCTGAAAATGGATCACAAATCCAGCTGTATTTAAAAACATAAGGATTTTTGAGGCATTTTTTTATATAGCAACATAACTCATATAAAAATTTCAACTCGACCCCAGATAGAGGCTTTTCCCCTTGGACCCTGCCAGATTTATATTCAAAGGAAAACCAACCCAGAAAAACAATGAAAATTACAAAGCCACACCACTTGCAAAGTTAAACAGTCCAATAGGAATACAAGTATGCAAACCCCAAACCTTTTCATGTTGCCAAAATGGAGTCTCCCCGATGTTTCGTGCATCATAATGCCCAGTCTAGTGACTGACATACCCATGATAATCCAAATAGCTCACAATCAGATATTTTTGAGTGTTAAAATGATGCTCGATAAAGAAACTTTTTTTTGGACCTTGAAAAACCATCAAGTAGTATCTGAAATGTGATCACACCATTTTATCACATAGAGACTTAACAGATGATAACAACCAAAGATCAATTTGAGACTCTACTACAGTAAGCCATGGAGTATATTTAGCCAATCTTGTTCACGTAAAGGAATATACACAACACCAAGTTTTCCCAATTTCCAAAATCTTCCAAACACAAACAAAATAACTTTTTAACATGAAAAGTATATCAATCACACCAACACCCTTTGATCTCACAATTAAGATTGCACCCCAAAACATAAACACATTATATGAATTCCAATGTATCCAATCCACCACGACCCATGTTCCAAATAATGAATGTGCATTCTATGATTACTTGTTGAAATATCTTCATATAAAGATTTTCTAACAAATAGAAGAGTACAGCAAACTCGATGCATCAAGAAACGATAACACGAAGAATCAATTCTTTTACATTCCTAAATAAATGAAGTATTCTTTACTCTTAAATTGATAACCACTTACAGTTGTTGAGACGTTGAAAATATAATCGAACGAATCCACATTACCTGGAAGGAAATTAAACCCAACAACTTGACACCTCTACCCACATATGCGAAGCCTGATATTGTCTCTCCAAAAGAGCTCTTGTGTATAGAATAGGGACTCTAACATATATGGCCACTTTAATTACCGTGTTGTACCGATGTGGGATATACTAACACTCCCCCTAAGAGTCGTAGGCTTGATAAGGATAGAAAGGGACGTGTTAGGCCAAGGGGGTGCTGATCAACAACTTTGATACCATGTAAATATATGTGAAGCCTAATATTGTCTCTCCAATAGAGCTCTTATGAAGAGATTGGGGACTCCAACATATATAGTAACTTTTGTTACCATGTTGCACCGATGTCGGTTACACTAACACTTTGGCACCAAAATTCTTACTAGTGCATGCTCCTTTCTTTCTTCTTCATTCTTACACAAAGGGCAACTATGATCATCAAGTTGTATGCCAATTTAAAGTTGACAATAGTAGGAAGTTGTTTTTTAAGAGTTCTCTAGATAAAGATATTAATTTTTAAGTAAATTACACGAATGGTCCTTATGGTTTAGGGTAATTTACACATTTGGTCCCTAACTTATTTTGTTAACTCAGAAGGTCCCTACTGTTTGTTTTTGTTACACACTTGGTCCCTACTGTTTGTTTTTGTTACACGTTTGATCCCTATCTTAGCTAAAAAGACTTTTATTTAAATAGGTAAAAATGGTGGGATAGGTAAGGTAAGGTGAAGAGTGTGAGATTAGGGGTGTGTTTATTTAAATAAATCAAAAAATCAATGGCAACATAGGCTTTTTAGGTAAGTTAGGGACCAAGAGCGTAACAAAACCAAAAAGTAGGGACATTCCGAGTTAAAAAAATAAATTAGGGACTAAACATATAAATTACCGTAAACCATAGGGACTATTCGTGTAATTTACTCTTAATTTTTCTATGGATCATGTTATTCCACTTCCACTTTGCACAACACCCATGAAAAAGCATGTCATTTCATATGCCGTAACGATCCAACCATGAATCTTTTTGAAGGATCAAAAGATTATTTTCCGCAATAGGTGTCTATAGATAGCCTTGCGTTTATGCAAATGTCAGTTATATTATCAAATTCCTCACTAGTCCTTCCAGCCACCTTTTCTTGAACCCCATCCCATGAGGATTCTACCCTTTCACTATTATTTTAATCTTTGGCTCAACTGACAATCTCTATTAGCTTCAATTGCCAAGACTCTTGGAAACAAGTTTGCAAAAGTTGGTTTATCACACAATGTTCTTAGTGGGTAATATAGTGCACGACTTGTAATTGTGTTCACATCCCTTGCATAAATAGCCCAACAATATGTTTGTATTTTGTTACATATTTCTCTTGTAATCCCTAATATCAGCAATGAGAGTGAACCTTTTAAAACAAGGTATCAAAGCTCGTATCTTCCAATAAAATTCCCTATTTTCCCTTTTTTTTCTCGACAACTTCCTCTTTTACTCAAGGCGACACCACCTGCTCCACCTCCTGCCACCATCCTTAAGTCGTCTTTTTCTTATCTTCCAAACAAGGTCTTTGGTATTACCAATATCAAAACTCACATAACCTTGATCCTAGACTAAGATCCATTTAACTTTGATGGTTGGAAAGTACAGTTTTCACCACACTATACTTTTGATATACTGCCCCATGTGGACAACACCATGCCTAAGCCAATGGATGTAGAATGGAAGAATATTGATGCTATTTTGAAACTTTGGACACATGGCACAACCTTTTAAAACCTATCATCAATGTTTTGAAGATCGGTTTCACTGTTAAAGACATAGGTGAATCATGAAGGCTTGTTGTGAGTCAATAAGGATGCAAAAGTTATAGAATTGGATCATAAATTAAGTAATGTGTCCATTAGAGATATTTTGGCCATGAGATCTTCAAAAAAAGAAGACGATGGCTGAATTAATTGAAAATATCGGATCCTCGATACTAGACAAAACATAGTCTTCTTTGTTATTGAAACATCCAAGATCCCAAAGCTAAATTTTTCATTTTAAAAAATAATTAAACATCTATTTTAGCCAAATTACATTCAATTCAGCCCATTTGTTCATAAACCATTATTCGAAAATCGGTAATAGAATGACAATGCGGAATCTCAAATCATAAATCTATAGGTGTATACGTACAGTCCCGCCTTTACAATCCAATAAGTACTTGCAAAATATTTAATCCACAACTGTAAAATATTTAATCTGCAACTATAAGCGCGAAGTTTAGTGAGTTCTAAAAAATATTGCATACTATATGACGTAATAATCGTTAAGTGTGACATCCTCTAATTTTCAGAACCGATTAAAACTTTTCTTTATGCTTTTGAACTTATATTATCATTGGTGCGGAAATTCTTGTTACATTTGAAACATTTTGAGTACAAGTGATTGTCTCAATAAAATCCCAAGAATGTCATAATCCATACAGAAGCATATGCTATAGCATAAAGACCTAATGGTCCTGAACTCTATTGCATGTGGTCTCTTAATCAATCATCTATACTAATCAAGTTCCAGTTGCTTAAGTCTTGATACTTGTGATGTATATAAACTAAGTGGGTAAGGTTGGGAAACATGGATAGATACATAGGGATTTCAATCCTATAATAGTTTCATGATAGTATTCTTTAATTATCAAACCAACAAATCCAACGGTTACCAAATAATATAGATAAGGTTTAAACATTTATAGAACCCTCCACCCATCCTAATTGATCCTCATAGATCCTAGTACATGAGTATTAGGAAGTTTTTATCTCAATTGATGAATCATTTAAGGGTTTCTACTACACATCTAGGGGCCTCCTTGGCTAGTTAAGTCTTAAGACACATGAGTTGTTAGAGCATTTTAATGAATATGTTATTACCATTCATATACTTTTGTAGGTTAGTAGCCCATACAAGCAATGTAATTCCCACAATGCCTAGAATGGACAAGTGTTGTCATCCTACTACGGGGGATGACCAGACATAACACCAATGTATGCTTGATCGGGACACACAATTCTTGGTCATCCCAAGATGGAATACTTATATATACTCCATTACGGAGCTACCGTACATCAAAACTTAAAAGTTTCACGGAACAGGACACTACTCTCCATTCCAATCATACACACATTCTCCTACTAAGACTACCCAAAATCAAAGTTAACCGAACTCAACATCTTCTGTGAGTCTAAGTTTGTGCCTAGACTAGAATACGGTGCATATAACTAACTTCTAGTAAAAATTCTATTCTTAGGAGACACTAACCTATCTTTAGTGTGTGCGTGTATGTGTGTGTGTGTATATATATATATATATATATATATATATATATATATATATATATATATCATACGAAGTATTAGGTATTATTATTCAATTTTCTTCTCAACAACGCTACTTATAATATTATTATATAGTATTATCTATTTATATGAACATAGAATAGAATAATATCTAGTTCACGCATAGTATGGTACAAAATATATACATATATCTTAACATATAATCCATGTAATAAGCATATAATTCACATAGGAATTTCAACACATATTTAATACTTCAACTAATACTTATATTAAATCATGTTCATGAAAGGGACTTTGCACTTACTTGATAAAATGGGTGACTAATGCCTTTAGCAGCGCTTCGCTTCACACTTTCAAAGAGACCTAAACGTATAAGGTACTAAGCTACAGTATAGGTTCATAATCCTGGAGACTATAATAATTATAGTCTAGATTCCTTGATAATCCCAAATGTCTACATAGAGATCTACCAAGTAAGGAATAACCAATTAGGATATCGGAGCCAAGTCTGTTTGGTATACATAGTATACTGTTTGAAAATTTCATTTTAAACACCTCATTAAATCCAGCCTAGACGTCATTCTGATAAGTATATCAATCAGTATAATCACATGGAATCATTAATAAATCTTAATTATAGCCTTATATCATTGATTATAACCATAATTAAAAGTTACACATAAATAAAATAAGTGTTGCTTAACTTACAAAGTAATCTAGTGAAAACTACAGATTTATGCAGGTAGAACTTTGATCTGGGTGCTTCTATTCACCGACAATTATAGTGCACAGATTCGCCAAAGGGACTAGAAACTTGGGATTAAAAGGGAGTAAAAGATAAAAGGAGTTCCAGAGAGCATTTGGAAGAATGGTGTGAGGAAAGAGTCGATTTTTGGAGGCTTATATAGGCAAAGTTGGAGTGTGCGCTGTCGAAATTTTGGTTATCTTAGGAAATTCATAAATTGCTCATACGAGCTACGTCTTCAATGGATTTTATATGAATGCATACCTATCGATGATTTCTACAACATTCATTTAGACTCGGTCGCCAAATTTAGAATTAATTTTTCAAGTTATATTTTTAACAAGCTTAGACTGTTAATGTCTGTTAAAAATTCTTAACTTTCTCATATGACCTCCGTTCTCGACTGTCTTTATATTGTCGAGTTCCTACTAATGAGATCTTCAATTCTCGTTTAGATTGTGGTGCCTAACAATCAACCATTCTAAAAGTCGATATCAGTGTTGTAGACTATTCTGCTGGAACTTATTAAAATCATAAGTTCTTCTCATGAATTCAGAATTGGATGTTCTCTATATGCACACACTTGGCTTAACGACCGTTACGACCTTCATTTAGGTTAATTAGGCTAATAAGCAACCTATCTCCTATTCACTATTTACGATATACTCACTAATCATGAAACTTTTGGAAGTCTATACCTTCTGCATACGAAGTCGGATTTGGGTGTGTATTATATTTATAGGATTCATATAACAGCTCCTACATTTTACAGTAAGATTATTTGTCTTAAATAATCCTCTATCAAGATTTTCATTTCATAGTTTGTTGATATATTACTAAAATGGATTTATAATACATAGTCTGCAATGCGCAGAACTAATCAGATTCCTATTTGAGGATTTGAATTATGCTTATTATTTATTTTTTTCTATCCTGAAGATGTGGGCATTAAAATAATCTCCCTCTTAGAATTATTACGTCCTGGAATCATCAGAAAAATGGCACTGAATAACAACTCTTAAGCTGTCTCTCAATCCTCAAGCAAGGAGTTTTTGTAGTTCTTGTTTCCTCATAGTACTATCTTAGCTGATTCATTTGTGCTAAACACAAAATAATATTTTAGGTTCCTTTATGACAATTGCCCGCTGACTTAAATCCATTAACACCTTTACTTAAGTGACTTCTTATAAATATTCTTCCTTCACCAACGACAATAGGGTACACAAAATTAACCGTTACGTACCCCTCTTTTGGTTTTGATTTTTCCAGTCCACATTGCTTTCACGTTATCACTCATATAAGGATTTATAAGAAGACCTAACAAACAACTCAGATCCATATATCTCAAATTATTCTTGATAACGAGTCTACGAAAACATGATATACAATCTAATTTCTTATAGTCTTGATACATAAGAAGGTACGTTTTGTCGCTTGGTCGATTCCCACCTATGTTATGTTGTGATTCTACAAAACCATGGACACTTGATATTAAAATCTATTGTGAGATTGTTCCATTTACGTATAGGCACAAGTAAAGGTTTCAACTTCCCTCATGATGTTTTTTCCTAATTTTCCAACCAAAATGTCCATTCAAACATGTCTTAAAGCTAATAACTCTTTTCCTTAGTTTCTGGTGTTGCAACTTCCCTTAATCTTGATGCGGAAATATGAAATTGAGTTGTCTTTCGCACTTTCGGTCTCCCACACTTGGGTTTGAACCCTTGCTTTCTCATTACCTACAACCTATCGAAGCCTATGTTGGCTTTTTCTCTATGATTGGTAGTTTTTTTTCTCTTGAAAGAAATCCTTAATTCTCATGATGAATTTTGAGTTTCAATATATTATTGTTTCTTGTGCTTACAATGAGTAATCTTCTTCTAAGATATGATGCAATCCGATCAAGATCATAACAAGCACTTGGATAGTTCTTACAACATACATGTGTACCAGATTGTAGATGAGGGTCGTAATATTAGCAACGCATGCGGTTGTTGAACTCAATATTTTCTAGTCCTCATTTATAAGTTGAGTATCCATGTCATGCTCTTGTTGATCATAATTACAGTAATTGGATACCAACATACTACTAACATCCTTATCCGTATCTCCTCTGTAGAAATCACAATTTTCGCGATTTGCCCAACGTGTATCAAACCTTTGGACTTCTTTTGGCGGTGCTTAGCTTGTGCATGTATCCTAATTATTTGTTGGACATTTGGTCAAGATCTTTGAGTCATAAATTCGATCTGTATTTTAGGCGCCTACTTCCTCTTGAATTTTGCGAAAGACTCGGTCTAAGATGACGTCTTTACTCCAATTACAATAACAAACTGATTGGTCACATTCTAATGACCTTTTATTGCATGGTGCATACGATGCACGTTGAATTGGATTCTTGTATTTGAAATTCCTACTATTAAGGATACCTTCCTTCATGTTCTAATATCGTACAACCACATTATAGAAAGTAGCACTTATAGGTATAGGTTGCTTGGTTTTGACGAAAGCTACAATATTTCTATCGATTGCCTTGATCTCTTCCTCTGATATATCGACGAGGTTCGGTTATTATACACTCACGGTTCTCGGAACCAATCAACTTACTTCATAGATTTTATACTATTTGGAGTTGGCTCTTTATGACCATCATGTTTGGAATGAAAATTGCTTTTGTAGTCATTAACAAAAAAATGGTAATGATAGAAATGAACAAACTTGACTTGGATACTAGTTTCTCGGAAACCTTGCAACTGGTCCTGATGCAAGTGTGAGTCCCGTGCTTCTGGTAGTTTAGGCCTCTACGACCCTTCGTGCGTACTCATACTCATCCAAGGAATTGTCTCACAGTTTTCCAAGTGACAATACAAGAACAAAATAATATACCAATTTAGTAGTATAACAGAATTAGAGATTTTTATAACTCCATAAATAATTACAATCATATCCAAGCTTGTTATACTATACACCTCTTATATCAGGCTACATACTATAATACTATATATATATATATATATATATATATATATATATATATATATATATATATATGAATGATGACTACTTCATATCTTGAACTTGGATAGGGGACTTACTTTTGGGTTTTGAGCATTCAAACACTCCTAAGGTATACATGCAACACTAAATACCTTGGATCTATGTTTTCTCTATTATACATGAAAACTTGAACTTTCCAAGGTATTATTGTAACTAGCATACAAAACTTTTTACTTGGGTAATAAAACAAGTTAGATGACATACCTTTTGTTGTAGTTGGAAGCCTTGGACCTTTAAGAAGTTAGTGCCCCAAGTGTTGCACCTCAAATGGAATCACACAACACCACCAACAAATAAAGGAACTTGATAAGAGGTCACTTTCACTCCATAAAATTGGCTAGCCCTCATGCATATTCCTTAAGTGCGGATTTTTGGAACCATGGGGGTTCTTATATAGTGTGGTGGAATTATGGTTACACCATGCAAGCCTTAATTGCCATGGCTTTCGACATTCCTCATGATACATGGGTTTTACCCTCCATGGAGTATCCATGAGTCACCCCATGGGTTTAGCCCAACATAAGGAACTATCAATCATATGCCCACTTTATAAGAATGAATGATTTACCAAATCAAACCCTCATATTTAATTATTCTCTTTTGATCAAAAAATTAATTCCAAATTAATTCTTGATCAATACTAATTAAATAATATGATTTCTTATTAATATATTAGAACTTATAATGTATTAATAAACCATAAATAACCTTCTCTCAATTATCCATCCTTCAGATTGCTCCGGTGCCATGCAACCCAAATGGACCATGCTACTCTCGGGTCAAGTACATACCAATAATAGTTATAGGCTTAGACACCTAATCCAACAGTCTCCAACTTGGATAAGTCTAATAACTATTACTACACGCATGACTCCAACCCGACTAGCAATCGTAGCTCTTAAAAGCCGTTGTTGAACTCTGACCTAGTCAATGACGTGTCCATTAAATAAGGGATCATATATTCCTCAATTCTATATATCATATGGACTGAGACATGGATTATAATCATTGTCTTTGTCCAACTGTTTTTTCCCGATTTCCGATTTATGACGACCAACTAATTGAACAAATGAAATCAGTCCAGGCCTAGTGTCATCACTAAATAATCAAATGGGTCATTGATATCGCTTTTATCCACATGGGGTAAAAGGAACAGATAAACTTCGACCCAAATGCTCGCTTGTACTTACTCATCAAGTTACACACAACGATATGTTTTATAACATCCAAGTTACTGGTGAGTTTACATATTTCAATGTGCAATCGACTCACAACTTCAACTCACATGTCTCCGTTTGAAGCATATTAGATATAATTGTCTCATGATCACTCGTGATAATATCCATGAAGTGATTCAAATGAGCGTGGGTTGAATCCAATAGTCGAATCTTATTCCTGAAGTACTCATGAACACTACAACCACTTTGTCCTAGACAAACTACAGACCCATTCATCGCAGTCTTGCCTCAATAAGTCCTTCCAAAGTATGATCGACTGTGGATAGTTTGAATAAAATAGTTATTTGGGAAGTCAAAACATGCAAAGTGAAACATAAGAATAATTGAATCCAATATGTTCTCAAAACTTATGAATATAAATAAAACACCTTTTATTTAATCACCATATTGATTACACATTATTCATTGTATAATGTTTCGATTTATCAACTTAATACTTGAATTAGAACAATAGCTATTCCATACTCCAAGAATGCACACCATGTCTGTCCATGGTCCTGACTTCGTGAAATAGATCAATTGAAAACATTCAATTATGCTCATTTCACAATTCCAAATCCTTATTGCAAGTGTTAGAATTCCAAATTCTTGTTACTGTTAGAAGGTGACAGATTCTAAACTCTCATGCAATGACTCTTTTGTAATGTCTAGGTACCAAAAGTGATAGAGACTTAACCAATGATGTTACAAAATATTCCTTTGGAGATTGTTACAAGACAATTCCATGGAAATAAACTCTCAAATTCAAAGTACATTCCTTTGAACATCCTTCTTGCATAAAAGTTTCTAACTTTCTTATCTATTATTCAACTCCCAATATGGAAACATTCCATATGACAACTCATTATTAATAGACTCCCGTCTATTCATAATAATGTCAATATGGTCCATCCATTACTATACTTCCAACTGTCCTTAAGCGACCAATCTTTGGTGAACCTTAGATTGTCCTTAAAAGTTGTTTAACCACTATAGTCATATCCGGTTCTATACTTTTTCCTCTGAATTCCCTAGGCATTTGCAAAATTAGAACACGAGAATATAATAGCATATACAATCGATCCGATACCCGAAGCATATGAGATACGATTCATAATGTCTAACATAAAGACATGATACTTAATCATTCTTTTGCTATAATATTTCTATTTGCAATGTTCTCGAAATTTTGATTATGAAGAGGTATGCCATAATCATAACCAAATTTTGAGAACACAATTAACCTTTCCATATATAGAATTTCCTTATGTTGAACCATTCCAACATAACATTCATATATATATTTGACGATAATTGATTAAAATCTCAATCTAAGCTTTTAGATTTGAAATGAAGTATGAATTCCTCTCCCTTAATTATAGCAAAGCAACTTTTCAATTCCTGCATCTTTTCAAATTGAAACTTTTGAATTCTATAACTAATATTGCTAACGTACAACAATTACCATAATAATTATGCTCCAACTAGCATAATAATTATTATCTTACTAGCATAACATTTATGCTCCCACTAGCTTTGACATATATTCAAAAATCAGTTGGACTTCTAGAAATCAATACTTATTGACTTTCATTACCAAAGTTCAGATTTATGATACGAGATGCTTCGATAAGACTTTATATAGACTTCTCAAAATCATACACCTTGCCTTAGATAGCTTACATGTGTGTCTAAATAGTTTTAAGAACTTATAGCAATAAGTCTTAAATGTTTAGACTTTTTGCCATTCCTCACAATTCGAATTATGAAAAGGGATGTTGTAATCATAATCAAATATGAGAATTCAAATATCACAATTGCTATCTCCTTAAAATCTACTTAGTGAAAGCATTTCCTCACCATCATTTTCAAGAATCGGAGAGAAACCTTATGAGACTTTGATTTTATAGTGTGTATGTGCCTATCCATGTGAATTTGTCAAAACCATAACCAGAAGACAAGGTTAGTGACAAATCCAAACTCTTATGGACTGAACTTGTTCAATCTGAATTTCTTGCACCTAGCAGTACAAGGGACTACCATTGCTTCCATGTTGTTACTCGAACAACTGAGAACTTATATAACTCACATGCATAGTCAAATTAATTGGAATGGGCACAGAAATAAGAATATGTCAACACGATATGTTATAAACCTCAAGTCATGTGCTAGTGATAAATAATAGGTTTGTTCTAGATCAGTTCTTGAAACTTGGTAAGATCTTTAAGACTCCCACTGCCCTCTTGACATATAAGATTCTCTTGTCATGAATCATTCCTTGACATATCAAATATTAAATAGTTAGTATGGATTCTTATCAAGAAAAAAAAACCCACACAATTTGGTCCTAACTGGTCTTTTTTTTTATCCAAAACATCACAACTTAACAATTTCAAATGTACAAGAGCAGAAAAATTTTACTCTACATTTGATAAGTGTTCTAAACATTTCTTAAGATTATGTCACTCAAGGTTACAATCTTGGATTATGAGTCTAATACTTGTTTTGGGAATGAAGTACGACTCATCTTCTTGATTTAACCATTTCAACAATTCCTGATTCCTCTTCTTATCCATATAAGTGCACTAAGGTGTCCTTAGAGGATCAATTGTGATGTGATTTTCCTTAATCATTAAGACTATCATAAAACAATATACTAAAGTACTCTCCTATCCTTTCATATTGGAGAAACTTTTATCTTTCTGCCTAATTTGATTATTCACATTCATTTTGCCATACATTGAACCTTTTCCAATGTTTCAGAATTATACTAAAACTTGTAAGCATAACCATATTTACTAAACTTCAGTAAATCATGATGAATAGTCTTATCGTTCTTTATGGTGGATCTTGACCAGCACACACCCAGCATACCCAATCCCCTAGTCCTTCACTTGACTCACATATACATGTGAACAAGGAATTAGTATTAATTTCTTAAAGATTGAAAATTTTCATTCATCATGCAATACAACTAACATGATTCCAAGTTTCCATCCAACTGAAACTCGGGTGATGAGAATCTTTCCTTATTTGGTAAATTTAGACACTAACACTAACGAAAGAATTAAATTCACATTTCCAATATTGCTAGAAACATACAAACATCAATTTTTTCATAAATGCCATTGCAAGGAGATAAAATTAAATAAAAACAAAATTTATTTTTTTATAAAATGCGGAAATTTTTTCCTTACAATGCAATTACAAATGAAAACTATGTTATTACGTATTTCCTACCAATCTATCATAACATCTAAGGAGCATCTCAAAAATCCGATCTTTGTACCATGTGATTGAAATTCATCTTCGTGATCAAATTCAACATACTCTTCCATTAAGCTTCCTTCCCTTTACATGATCCTACAAAACATCTAAATGCAAGCATGTCACATCATGTATTAAGAATCAACAATTAGGAACTTAATAGAGTTAGATAATAAACCTAACTAAAGCAGAGTCAAACTTTTCGATTCTACCATTTCTCAGATCTTTCAGGTAGTCAGGGCAGCTACGCAACCAATGCCCCTTTTCTTGGCAATAGAAACATATGGACTCTTTGGGAATGGTACATGGGAAAATCTCAGACTTAGTCTTTCTCTTTCCCTTGGAATGTGAAAATTTTTCTAGACTTCCAATGTTTCCATTGTCAATGTCCATCGAAGTTTGGGGAGTAGATCTTCCATTCAAATTTGTTTTTCCAGTGTGCCAAATCATTGTTGATTTAGCAACAACAAGCAAATAGGTAAGATCAATAAGGGTGATGTCGTGGTCTATCACATAGTAGTCCTTAATAAACTCACCATATGACTCAGAAAGTGACTGGAGAACCTATTTAATAGCCAACTTCCTTGAGACTCCGACACCCAATACTCTCAGCCTATCAATATGTGACTTCATCTCCAAGATGTGAGTACACACATTCCTTCCATCTTGATGTTTCATTGCAAGTAGGGCTTGAGTGACCTTGAATTTTTCAAGTCTTTGAACTTGTGGATTAGCAAAATTTACTGAAGGAGGTGGAGGTAGTAATGTATGACTTCCACGATCCAACCGCGATACATCATCTTTAAGAGGAAAGCTTGTTCCAAAGGATCTGGGAAGACCGGAGTTGTCTAAACTAGATATCTATAATGGGAGAAATTTAAGTTAGTTGATTTAGTCCTTAATACAACACCCAAATGAAATATTAAGGCTAGCACCTAACACAATATAATACAATTTGGAAGGGGGATGTCGTAATCCAAACTGCAAAATATTTTAAGGTAGGTAAATGAGGATTTACAAATTTCCACCACGAAAAACAAAAAAGAATTAAAGTATTTAAGTGAATTGAAACTCCTAGATCCTTTGAGATTCATTGAAAATTCAATGGCATGTTTAAATCTCGAGTGTGCCCTTCAAGTTAGTGACTGGGATGCCGAAGATCACAAACAAGGTGTGAATAACCATACAAATTTGCTTGGTACACCCAATGTTACAACCACCTAATCAATTTGCTGGTTAACCACACACGCTCCATTTATCTATGATTAACATCAAGCTACCTTTGTCATGCGCTGTCACCCAAGATTACTATGTAAGTTAACCACACACGCTCCACTAACGATTTAACAAGGTGCAAAGTGCAATTTCTTGGGTTAGCACCATATTCATATTTTCCTAAAGTAACTAAGATTGGGAATTTATATGTGTTTAGGTACATCATTTTTATCATTATACTATTTGTGAAGGGGGGGGGGGGATTAGAGTCCTATCCTACCCGTTCGGCTAACGACCTCCACCAGTCAAGGAAAACTGTGGGTGAGAGTGGACACCCATTAAACTGCCATTTTATAGGAAGTAACCTTATACCCCCTTTTAGACCGGCTTCGTGAATGAGACTTATTAATGGTAAGACCGAATTTAATCTTATACATATATATATATATATATATATATATATATATATATATATATATATATATATATATATATAATAGTATAATGATTGGATTTTTAGATTTTAAAATTCTAGGGTTTGGAACTAAATGTTTCAAAAGTTAGACTTTTCTATCTACAAATTCCAAAACTTGAGGGCAATTTTTGTAACTTTCAAAACTATTTGGAATCAATAACTTATGAGTTTAATAAAGATTTTATTAATAGACTCTTGGCATTCCATAACTTGAGGATAAGTTATGGGGTTCATAAAAAACCATTTATGAGAAAAAGACACTTCAAATAACCTATGATTTCTTTAAAAGAAAACTTTTTATTTTCCATAAATTGAGGACAAGTTATGGAATTCATCAAAATCATGTAATTAGCTTAACAATATAAACTAATAAAAAACATGAAACTTTGACAATTATCATTTAAATTGGATAAGCATGATCATTACCACATCAAAAACCGGTTTATAAGTTCAAAAACAGTTTAGGGTAATGATCGTAGTCTAATTCCAGCCAAAAAACTTGAAAAACTGCATTCTAAGACATCAACTCGTCGAGTGTATGAACTAACTCGGCGAGTTGGATGAATTTATGCTTGGACTCGGGGAATCCCCCAGTGGACTCAGCAAGTCCACTTTCCAGAACAGTAGAAAATCGATTTTTAAAGCATTTCCAAGCAAGTTGCATCAAGTGTAATAGAAAATAAGCCTAGGCTCTGATACGACTATTGGGTTTTGAGCATTTTAATACTCCTAAGGTGTACATAAAACCGTAAATACCTTGGATCTATGTTTTCTCTATTATACATGAAAACTTGAAGTTTCCAAGGTATTACCCTAACTAGCACACAAAACTTTATACATGGGTAATATAACAAGTTAGATGACATACCTTTTGATGTAATTGGAAGCCTTGCACCTTTAAGAAGTTAGTGCCCCAATTGTTGCACCTCAAATGGAATTACACAACACCACCAAAAAATGAAGGAACTTGAGAAGAAGTCACTTGGACTTCATAAAATCGGCTAGCCATCATGCATCTACCTTAAGTGCTCATTTTAGGAACAATGGAGTTTCTTATATAGTGTGGTGGAATTAGGGTTACACCATGCAAGCCTTAATTGCCATGCCTTTCCACATTCCTCATGATCCATGGGTTTTAACCTCCATGGAGTATCATGATGGGGTTTGATCATTCTAACACTCCTATGGTGTACATGCAACCCTAGAAACCTTGGATCTATGTTTTCTCTAAAAGACAAGCAAATTTTCTTTCCAAGGTTTACAACCTAACTAGCATGTTATGGCGTACTTGTAATAAAAAACTTTTTGTAGAATAACATACCTTTCTTTCGTAGTTTATTGCATGGAGTTTTAGAGTCTGGCACGAATAGTGTGGATGCCTAAAGTGGTGTCACAAATCAACCAAAACAACTTGGAAATACTTGATAGAATATGTTGCTCACTAAAATCAGCCCACTCTTGTTTCTCACACACACTAGTGCCAATTCTAGAACCAAGGACCTCTTTATATATTATTGAGGATTAGGGCTACACCCTAATACCCATGAATCTTTATTTACCTAGGATCCATGGGTTAAAAGCTCCATGGACTATCCATGGACTTCCATATACTCTTAGACCATCCTGAATAAATGCTAGCCCAATCAATATATATGTAAAAGTCCATATTTAATTAGCCTCTTTTGATCACTAAATTAATTCTAAAATCAATTCTTGATCAATACTAATTAAATAATAAGATTTCATATTAATATATTATAACTTATAATATATTAATAGATCATAGACATCTTATTCTCAAAAGTATATCCATACAAATTTTTAGGTGAAGTGTAACCCAAATGGACCATGTCGGGTTGTGTCAAGTTCATACCAAATATAGTTACGGACTTAGACACCTTATCCAATAGTCTCCCACTTGGATAAGTCTTATAGATATAGTTGCAAGTATAACTTTAGGAACGAACCAGTAATCGTAGCTCTTTAAAACTTTGTTGAACTATGAAGCTCCATTTTAGATAAGTGATCATGTAATCCTCTGTACTCAAGATATCAACTGGAAAAATACATGGAACAATGTCGTACATATTGTCCAACAATTGTTTCTCGATCTTTGATTTCTTTGACATAGAACTAAATTGAACACATTAATTTGGTTCTGACCTGTGACATCCACATTTTTACGGCCAGAAAAGACCGATTTTGTTTATGCTTTATGAAAATCAGAGTATCTCTTTTAATAAAAATGCTGTGGAATTTGTGATGGGTTTAATACAAATAATCCTATGTGTGCATGCAACCCTAGAGTTGGATCTATATTTTCACTATTAGTTATACAACTTTATGAACACAAAAAGAAACCTGACATGCTAGTACTATTTTCGAAATCCACATAGAAGAATAGAATACATACCTTTTGTTGTCATATAGCAATAACAACTAGTTCCTTGAATCTCCTTAGCTCTTGAAAGCAAGTACCACAAGTGTAGTACCTATAATGGTTCACACACTAGGTGAAAGGATGAATATGGGAGAGAGGAGAGAAGGGTATCTTACCCTAGTATCAATATGACTAGGGTTTAGTCTGACGTTAACCGTGACAAATTAATAGTTTAGCTATTATTTTTTATTATATAAGCGTTAAATAACACTCAATATAACTCATAATAATATCACAAATAATTATTTTAAGGTCCTAATAATGTTACTATAATTAATTAGAAGCTATATTAAAAATAGCGTAGGCATAGCTCACGTAAAGCGGGTTATTCGCAAAACCGGGCTTCACTGGAGCAACGTTCCCGAGCCGAAAGGCTCTTTTCTCGGAGCCGTCGGGCGCTCCGGGGCTTCCGCCTTGTGCTAGGGAGTTACCCTAGGCTTTGGGGGGTTAGGGAGGCTTAGAGATAGAGAGTTTAGAGAGAGAAAGTAGTGGGGGAAAGGTGTGGGAAATGGAGGAACCCGGCATCTCTTTTTATAGGCTGGATTCTTGATGGACTCGCCGAGTAGGAGGACCTACTCGTCGAGTTGGGGCATGTGGCAACCTTTTGGTGGTGCCACACGTCCAATTCAGGTGGTGCCACGTCACCCCCTATCGTGTATCAGCCTTCAAACTTATAAAAACGATAACTCTCGCATACGAGCTCCATTTTTTTTACATTGTTTTTTTCAAAGCGTAGGTAAAATCAATATCTACAACTTTCATTTAGACTCCGTCGGCTAATTCTTGACCGATCTCAAATTTAACAGTAGGAGGCGTTTAGATTGTTAAATGACCGCGAACAACTCGTAACTCCTTCATACGGACTCCGTTTTCATCTATATTTTTACCGTTAAGTTCCTATTAATGAGATCTTCAACTCTCATTTAGGTCGCGTAAGCCAAAAACCGCTCAAACTAAAATTTGAGTTTCGGGCCATGCACTGCTAAGCCGAATTTTAGAAAAATCAAAACTTCCTCATACGAAGTCAGATTTGGGCGTTCTTTTTTTTGTATGTTCTCGGTTTAACATATACTAAAACTTTCGTTCAGATTGCTAAGGCTTAAAGTCGCTCCATCATAAATTTACTGTTTACGCTTCCCGGTGTCGTGTCGGTTTTGGCGTAAAACTTCGACGGGCCATAACTTCCTCGTTAAAACTCAGATTTCGGCGTTCTTTATATGTATGGAAACCTTGAGACATATTCTAAAACTTGGTTAAGAGTATTTATTATAAATAATATTTTGCCGAAAAGTCTTTTTCGACACTTATTGCCTTTAAATTGACTAGCCCGGATCTACGGGCGTTACATGATCGGACCCGACACATAATTCAAAACCAAATCATCGATGGGCCCAAATATCGCTTCTATTTCTAGAAGGAACATATAAACTTTGGCTCATATGCTTGTACTAACTACTAGTTGAGTTATGCATAAAAGCATGTTTTATGACATTAATTTACTGATGCGTTTTCGTACAATCAATGGATAACCAACTCATAGTCAACAACTCATATTTCTAGGTTTGAAGATATATATGATATTACCGTCTCACCATTACTCGACATAAATTCCATGAAGTGATACAAGTAAGTGTGGGTTTAAACCAATACTCAGACCTTATGAGCACTCATGAATGTTGTAGAAACAATTGACATGTCAAATGCACATTAGATAGATCTTACAAGCCAAATTCATGACAATCTTTATTCAATACCTACTTCCAACGTATGACTGACTGTGGAGAGTTTTGAATAAAATAATTATTTTAGAAGTCAAAACATGCAAAATTGAAACAATAGTAAACGATTAACATAAGATAGAAACACATTTCTTATAAATAATCGACAACTTTTATTTAATCATTAAATGTTAATTACATTTTACAAGTTTCAGAAATAGCTATCTAATTATTAAAACTAATATCGTCTCTCAGCCCCTATACTTGAACTATGAGTCTTACTCAGTTTGGCATTGTGTCAAATCGGTAAGTCTCGTTTCTTGGAAGTCTCCTTGCCTCTTCAACACCTTATCCAAGTATGTACTTTGACTAAGTCCCATTAGTCTTTTACTCCAATCTCTCAGTATTCTTATCCCTAGGATATAGACATCTTCTCCAAGGTCCTTTATACTGAAACACTTCCTAAGCTAGGACTTAATCTTCTGCAATATTGGGATGTGATTTCCTATGAGTAGTATGTCATCCACATACATCACCAAAAAACTAACTATACTCTCACTAGCCCTAACATATACACAGGACTCATCCTCGCTCCTAGAAAAGCCAAACTCTTTGACTTTCTCATCGAAGTAAAGATTCCATCTGCAAGATGCTTGTTTCAATCCATAAATGGATTTTGCAAGCTTACACACTCTATTCGGGTACTTTGCATCGACAAAGCCCTCTAGATGATTAATATAAACATCCTCGACCAACTTCTCATTAAGGAAAGCGGTGTTGGCATCCATTATCCGTATTTCATAATCCTGAAATGCATCTATGGCTAGCAGAACCCTAATAGACTTAATCTTCGCTACTAGTGAGAAGGTCTCATCGGAGACAAATCCTGGAGTTTGAGTAAAGCTCTATGTCACCAGTCGCGCTTTGTAAGTGTGCACCTTCCCATCCATGTTGGTCTTCTTCCAGAAGATCCATTTCACCCAACTGTCTTACGACCTGGTACATTGTCAACCAAGTTCCAAACTTGATTGTCATACATGGACTGAATCTCACTGTCCATAGCCTCCTTCCATTTACCAGACTTGGGGCCTGCCTTGGCTTCCCTATAATTATTAGGTTCATCCAAATGTACCAATATACTGTCACTTATAAATGTATCACCTTCACCAGTGATGTCATAACCATAATAAAAATCAGGTGTGTTCCTAACTCTAGTGGAACGACTCGGAGGTACGGACTCATCAATCAACTCAATAGGAGTTTCCTCCTCAGGTTGGTGATCGCTAATATTTGAGGGTCCTTCACCGCTTGACTCTTGAAGCTCTTCAAGGTCAATTTTCCTCCCACTATCTCGTTGGCTTATAAATTATCTCTCACGAAAGAGGTAACCAAAGGATTTTTGTAGGTAGCTGATGAAAATACACCTCTCACTTTGAGGTTCGAGCTTTCCGTGAGACTCGCACCTCATGAAAGCCTCGCAACCTCAAATCTTGATGTAGTCTAGATGGGGAACTTTCCCAGTCCACATCTCGTGAGGTGTTTTGGCAGCCTTTTTGGTAGGGACTAGATTAAGGATATGGGCGGTAGTCTCTAAGGCATACCCCCGGAATGAGATTTGTAACAAATCTCAATTCATCATGGAATGAACCACGTCCAACAAGGTCCGATTGCGCCTCTCAGCCGCACCATTTAGTTGTGATTTCCTAGGAGGTGTCAGTTATGAGACAATCACAGATTCCTTAAGATAGTCAAGGAACTTAATACTCAGATACTCTCCTCCACGATCGGATCAGAGCATCTTGATATTCCTGCCCAGTTGATTCTCCACTTCCGAACCTTCAGAAAACAACGGCGGAAACATCTGGGGGCAGGTGACATCATACGTAGTATCACAACAATCATATCATAGGAATCAAAGTAAACACAACCACTACATTAAAATATGAATATTTACATCTGTTTGATAACATAGTTTGTATACATCGATATAAACAAAAGATAAAGATGAGACTCAAAAATGCTCTGCCTTCTCCAAAAGCTGGCCATGGTACGTGTCTATTGCTGCCCTGAGAATACAAGCGGTTTTGAAAATGTATCAGCATAAAGCTGGTGAGTTCATAAGCATGTTTTTATATTGAAAACTAGTCACTGAGTTTGTAAAAATGGTTTCTTTTCAGTATAAGTAAAATCTCGTTTGTGCCGAAACCCATTGTTATCAAGTTATGAAACACATATGCATGCTTTCCAAGAACATCCCATATTTTCTAACATGTTTGTTGATTTCTGTATGAAAAGTATATTGCGTTTGAAAACCCTGGTTACCACCAGTATTTATAGTAGTTTTATTTCTTAAAATAAAACCATAGACTGTGTTCCTGGATTACCCTCCAGTAAGTAGATATGTAGTTTTATTAATTTAAAAAAAAAAAACCTATAGAAGAATGAAATGGTGTATACAAAGGTTAGTTTATACTTACTGTGAGTCTTATAACCATATTAATATGACCGGTGACCTCCTTGACGTTTCTTTAGGCATCGTATGATTTCAAAATTTGTCACCGCAGGCGTGCCCGCCTAACTGTAGCTAACAGTTTAGGTGTGGGATTGTCGGTCCCGAATAGATCTATTCACAAATTTCACGCTCTCCCTCCAGGAGACTCTGGTTATACTGCCGATGAGGATTTATTGGTACCTCAAGGGGCATAACGAAGATAAGTCTCACAATCTTGTAATAAGTAGTTTATGTGTTGATCGGTTGTTCTCGAGTTCGAAATCATTTGTAACGATGTAGAGTATGAATAATTATACATAAATAATTATTTAGCAAGATACTCCAGGTTTGTTTTCTTAGTAACGGATAAACTAAATCTGACGTAGTTTATATGTTTGACTTTGCATGAAATTTGAATCTGTAAGACTGGTAATGAAATCCCAAACTATACCTATTATAGTTTGAATGTTTAGTTATGTTCATGTAGTGTTTTGAAAACTATGCAATTATAATTAGAAAACATCCCTTATGCTCCGCATATTACAAAATGGATAAATATATTTAAATGTTTAATAGAAAACCGTTGTAATTGAATCAATTTTTAAGTTATGAAAACTTTTATGTTTGGCTTGTATCCCCCCCCCCCCCTGAAAACCTGAAAAACTCGGAAAAGCGTAGGGGGTATGAACTCACTGTTGGTTGGATGCAGAGGATTGAACCTGACGATCCTTAAGTTGCTGTATGTTGCACTTAACGGAATCCTAATATCAAATGAACACATATGTGTATTTAAATTAGCGATTTCGTTAGACAAATTGTTAGATAAACACTTGGTTTCTGTTAAGGAATGCAATTGGGAATTGGTTGGATCGATGAAACAGGTTTTTTCCCACAAAAGAGTTGTTTACGGCCATAAAGGGAGTTTACGACTGTGAGCTGGGTTTGCAGTCCAAGGGTTAACGGCCGAAGGGTTTATGGCCACAAACACTTCGATGAGAAGTATGGTTTTCGGTATTTTAGGGTCCTTTCTAGCCCCTTGGATTTATTCTAAGTCTTGTGCATAGCTCAAAGCAGGGTTTAAAGGCCAATATTTGACCTAAAATGGAGTTTACGATCTTTGAAGGGTGTACGACCGTACACATGGGTTCACGGTCGTAAACCCATTCAGAGTTCATGATTTGGGTCGATTTCCAGGTTAAAAATCAATGGTTTCTAGTGGATATCAAGCATAGATGGATGTTACTTACTGAAAGAGACTTGGAATAAAGTTTTTTTCCACCAAACACTAGTGTGTGTTGTTGGTATTCTTGGTGAGAGAGAATATCTAGCAAAGATGAAATTATATGGAATGATACATGGATTCGTCACTTAGAAGGGATTAAAACACAAGAAAGGTGAAGAATCACTTACATTCTTGAGGGTTCTTGATCAAACTCAAAATTGTAGAGAGAGAGATTGAGAGAGAGAGTAAAGAGAGAAAGCTTCTTAGAGTGTGAAAAGGCTGAAATGGAGGCCAATCAACCCTTTATATATGGTGAGTTTACGGCTAGGGGTGGGGGTCCACCTGGCACTGACCGCAAACAGAGTTTACGGCCATACACGAGTTTACAGCCGTAAACTCGCCTAGGCTGTGAACTCCTCGTTTTTCGAGGGGATCGAGAGTTTTCGTGTGATTTTTCGTTTTCCGACACGCATGTAATTATGACAATAACCCTAATTGATTTACTTAACCCAAGAATTTGACAGAAAATTTAATAAAAATTAAATTTTATTAACAGAAGTGGGTTACAATAGCGGAATAAATTTCGGGTTGTCACATCATCCCCCCGTTAGAGGGAATTTCATCCAGAAATTCGAACATGGAATACAAATCTTGGATTTGGAAAGAGATGTGGATACTTATTTTTCATTTGATCTTCGCGTTCCAAAATGAATTTGGGTCCTGTTTGGCATTCCAGCGAACCTTAACTATCAGAATGCGACTTTGTTTCGTTTGTTTAATTTCTCTATCCATGATTTCGACCGGTTCTTCCACGAAATTAAGGTTCTCGTTTATTTCAATCTCATCGAGAGGGATTACAAGGATTTCATCGGATAAGCACTTTTTAAGATTTGAGACGTGGAAGAAAAGGTGAATGTTGCTAAGCTCTTGACCTAAACGGAGTTTGTGGGCTACGGTACCGATCCTAACAAGGATCTCGAATGGTCCTATGTATCTTTTTTGTCGATGTTGTGAGGCTTTTAGTTGTTCTTGTATTTGTATGTTATTTTCGGTGGTTTCGTGGATGATTTCTGGACCACTGAGAGTGTTGTCGGGAACTTATTCCTTGGCTAGCTACGTGTCGCCCACCTCAGCCCAGCACAGAGGGGATCTGCACTTGCAGCCATAGAGGACTTCAAAAGGCGCAGCCTTGATACTGGTATGATAACTTGTGTTGTAGGAGAATACAACCAAAGGCAAATGGGTGTCCCACGATTTATCGAAATCGATGACACATGCTCGTAACATGTCCTCCAAGGTATGAATAGTTCTTTCACTATGTCCGTCTATCTGAGGATGGTATGTTGTACTCATATCCAGCTTAGTTCTAAGAGTTTTTTGTAGTGACTACCAAAACCTCGAAATTAACCTGCTATCCCGATCGGTGATAATGGACACAGGCACCCCGTGCAGTCGAACTATGTCACACCCCGAAACCCAGGGCGGAAACGTTCTAGGGCGGAGGTGACTTCATGTTAAGTATCACAACCAATGTACATAGTAAGCAAAGTAAACAACCATTACATTACATATTAGAATTTACATTTGTTTAAAAGTAAAGTGTTACAAGTGTTATACATATGTATATATGAACAAAAGTATAGACGTGTCTTCTGCGAACTATGTCTTCGCCAAAACGATTGCTAGGTATCTGTCTAAAGTGGACCTGAGAATTCAAGCAGTTTAAAAATCAGCACAAAGCTGGTGAGTTCATAAGCGGTTTTGTTTTTTGAAAAATGAACAAGTTTCCTTTCGGTTTCTGAAAAAGTTACGAATCCAAGAAAATACCATATTTTCTTATATGTAAAGTTTGGTTATCTGTTTTGTTACACAAATTTGGTTATGAACAACTGTTATCCCAGGAAAATCCCATATTTTCCTAAAAGTTGGTTACCGATCCGAAATGTAATGTAAAAGATGTATTTTGAAAACCTGGTTATCCTTGTGAAGTGTATTAGTTTTAACTTGTATATAAAACTAATAAGTATAAAGTAAACTAGTTACTAACCCTTTATTACTAACAAGTAAATCTTTGTTATCCAAATTACGAGTTCCATAACCATACGATAAACTAGATATGGCAATAAGTAGTCCAAATCATTTTAAGACTTTCATCACCCTTGAACCTTTCAGTTCGGCTGTAGCTAGCAGCCAGGTGTGGGGTAGTCAGCCCCGTATAGATCTACACACTCAAGTCACGCTCTCCCTACCGGAGATTCTGGTTACAGGGGCGGTCCTCCACTCGCGTATCTCTGTGGAGTGTTTCCGAGGATGTGTTTCCAATTTATAGGAATAGCAAATTTACTAGTAATAATACAGAAAGGTCCTATTACAAATAGTGAATCCTCCATTCGTGTATCTCTGTGGAGTGTTACCGAGGACAAATCAAACGTACCAATGTGTTGCTTTCAACAATAATGATATGGAACAAATCATCTGTGAAATATAAAACATAACAGTTAATAAAGAGTTTCACAAATAGTTTGAAAACTAACTGTACATGTTTAATATCTGGTTAATACTATTTCCAATGATAAAAGCACGTGAATATCAAACATTTTAAATGTAATAAATAATTTAAGTACAAGATATTCTTGTACTTCTGCTTGTATTCCCCCTTGAAAGCATTAAAAAACACTGAAAAAGGGTAGGGGTAAGAACTCACAAGACGAGAAAACATGTCGGTTTGGATGCTATGTGTCGGTTCGGGGCTTGATAACGCGCGAGGTTCCTATGTAATATGGAATGATACACAAATGTATCTATTTAGACTTTAATTCACTAATTAGATGTGATTATACATTCCAAGATGCAGAAACACTTCACATCAAGTGTTTGGAGTGACCCGGGTGGCATTTATGGACAAATAGGGCTTAGATAATGAGTTTGATCTTCAAGAGTAAACTCCTTAGGGATTTTTCAGCCCTAAGACCATGTCCACATGAGTTCACGGCCGTGAACTCATGGATGATGGGGTTTAAGGTTCTCAAGGGTCAAATATCACTTGGGGAATATTGCTAGGATTTAATCTAAGGCATAGGAAGGAATTAAACCACCAAAGGAACCATCAAAGGGAGTTTACGGCTGTTAACTAGGATTTTACGGCCGTAAGCTCCCAAGTACCCTTTCTTTTTATGTTTTGGTGGTCTTAGATCAATCACATGTGATTCAAACTTATTTTACAAGCCATGTAATGGATTTAGGGCATCATTTGACTAAGGTATAGGAGTTTACAGCCTAAGAACCTATCCTTGGAGGGTTTACAGCCGTAAGCTCCTATGGGGGTAGTTTTAATCATGTTTGAGACCCCTAAATTGATTGTGGTTTCTTCTAGACTTTAATCCAAGGCTTATGATGTGTTTAAGTGGCATCTTAACACTTTAAATTGAGTTTACTGCCCATGATATGGATTTTACGGCCCAAGCATGTTCTTGGGTAGTAAACTCATGTTTACTCCCCAAATGCTGATTTCAAGGTGTTCCAAGTCCATTCCAATGAGTCTCTAAGTTGAATCCAAGCTCTATAAGTGATTTGGGAGGGTTTTTGGGCTCCAAAACCCATTTTATATGTGTTCACGGCCCATGAGTGTTCCAGGGATGTAAACACAAGTTTATGGTCCCTTTTCATAGTTTGAACATGGATTTGGAAGCTGATAAGGTTATACTACTAGTTAGGATGGTTACCTTGATGTTTTGAAGCTTGAAATTGATGATTTTGGACCAAGATTTGAGTTAGTGAGAGAGAGTGTAGTGAGAGAGGGTGAAAAAGCTTCAAATGAAATCAATTGATCTTTATATACGGTTTAAGTTTGGGACACAGTGGAATTCTACCTAATACTGAGGTTATACGATGCTTTTGGTCGCACCCGATAAAGTTGTCGTAACCCGATGTGGTCGAAACTAAAATTTTTCTAATTGTTAATTTGGAATATTTTCTTGTGATAATAACGTGTTTGAACACCCATTAAGTCATAATAAACGAATCAAATTTAATGACTTAATTTAATAACGACACAGAAATAATTCGAAAACGACGAATTTATTGACGTAACGGGTTATAATGACGGAAAGAATTTCGGGTTGTCACAAACTATTTCTTGAATATAGATTCGTGAGAATCTTTCCATTTTGAAAGTTTCTTTGATTGATAGGAAGTGAATGGATTTCGTCAATCTATTGAGTATTACCCAGATGGTGTCATACTCTCTCGGAGATTTGGGTAATTTGGTAATGAAATCCATGGTAATCCTCTCCCACTTCCACTCAAGTATCTCCGACTGTTGAAGCAAACCTGGGGGCTTCTGATATTCGACCTTCACCTTGGCACAATTTAGACACTTGCCCACAAAGGTAGTGATTTCTGCTTTCATTTTTGGCCACCAATATAACTTCTTTAGATCAAGGTACATCTTTTCCGAACCTGGATGAACAGAGTATCTAGTTTTGTGGGCTTCGTTCATGATGAACCCTCTGTAACCACCGAACTTTGGGGTCCAGATCTGATCCATGAAATAGTAGACTCTATCTCCCTTGATCTCTAAGTTCTTTTCCATTCCTCTCAAGGCTTCATCCGCCTCTTTTCTGGTTTCAGGGCTTCCAGCTGAGCCTCTCTGATTTGTGCGGATAAGTGGGAATGGATGGTCATGGTAAGTGCTTTCACACTACGACTTGAGTATTCCTTCCGACAGAGGGCATCTGCTACCATATTGGCCTTGCTGGGATGATAACGTATTTCGCACTCATAATCGCTGAGTAGCTCTACCCATCGCCGTTGTCTCATGTTCAACTCCTTCTGATCAAGGATGTGTTGCATGCTTTTATGGTCAGTGAAGATTGTGCACTTGGTTTCGTAGAGATAATGTCTCCATAGTTTCAATGCGAAGAGCATTGCTCCGAACTCCAGGTCGTGATTTGTGTAATTGACTTTGTGTGCCTTCAACTGTCTGGACGCATAAGCAATAACCTTTCTGCTTTGCATAAGTACACAACCTAAGCCTTGGTTGGATGCATCACAATAGACAAAGAAGTCCTCTATCCCTTCAGGCAGAGATAGGATAGGTGCACTGCATAGAGCTCGCTTCAATGTTTTGAATGCAGTGTCTTGCTTTTCACTCCAACAAAAGGGTACACCCTTCTGAGTTAGAGTGGTTAAGGGTTTGGCAATTCTGGAAAAAATCTGGATAAACCTGCGATAATAGCCAGCGAGACCCAAGAATTGACGAATTTCTGTGGCCGTCTTCGGTGCTGACCAGTTCTCTATCGCTTTGATTTTGGACGGATCCACGTGTATGCCTTCCTCACTTACCACATGACCCAAGAAAGTCACTTTTCAAATCCAGAATTCACACTTGGAAAATTTTGCGTATAGCTTTTCCATTCTTAGAGTTTCCAACACTAATATCAAGTCTTGTTTGTGACCTTCCTCTCTTCTGGAATAGACAAGTATATCATCTATGAACACAATAACAAACTTGTACAAGAAAGGACGGCACACCCAATTCATCAGGTCCATGAATACTTCCAGTGCGTTGGTTAGACCGAAGGGCATTACTACGAACTCGTAGTGACCATAACGAGTCCGGAATGTTGTCTTAGGAACATCTCCCTCGTTGACTTGCAGCTGATGGTACCCTAATCTGAGGTCTATACTGGATAAATAGCTAGCTCCTTGAAGTTGATCGAAGAGGTCATCTATCCGGGGAAGTGGATACCGGTTTTTGATGGTGAGCTTGTCCAGTTCTCGGTAGTCAATGCACATCCAAAAAGATCCATCCTTCTTTTTCACAAATAAAACAGGGGCTCCCCAGGGTGTGGAACTTGGCCTGATGAATCCTTTGTTGTTCAGCTCATTGATCTGGTTGGATAACTCTTACATTTCTGTTGGTGCTAGGCGATATGGTGATTTAGCTACGGGGGTAGCTCCGGGGATTAAGTCGATACGAAACTCAACTTGGCACTCAAGAGGGATTCTCGGAAGCTCTTCGGGAAAGAAATCAGGAAAGTTGCATACTTCATGGATGCTCTCGAGATCTTTACCTTCCTACTTCTCGTTAACGACATGAGCTAGGAATACATGACAATCATTTCGCAAAAGTTTTTGGACTTTTATGCACGAAATGATACGGAGGTTTGAACTTAGTCTATCAGCATAGATAATGAGGGTTTCACCAAAGGGGATATTGAGAAAGATAGCTTTTTCATAACGAAGGATATCAACGCGATTGGGGCTCAACCAATCCATGCCGATGATGACAGTGTAGCTCTTTATGGAAACCAGAATAAGATCGATCAGAAAGGAATGATCATTTTAGGTAAGGGTACAGCCGCATAATATATCATTAGTGCTATCTTTCTCACCGTTGGCCATCTCGATGGTAAATGTTTCGGTTAAAGATTGAGGTTTATGTTTGAGAAGATGCTTGAATGCATGACTAACAAAACTTCTCTCCGCACCAGAATCGAAAAGAATGCATGCATAAGAGTTTTCGAGGAGGAACGTACCAGTGACAATGGTAGGGTCAGCAACTGCCTCCTCTTGCTCCATCGTTAGCACCCTTCCGGTGTTGCCATTTGTTGTTGCCTTGGGGCAGTTTCTCTTGTAGTGCCCAACCTTGCCACATCCATAACAGGCTTGATCGACACCTGCTTCTATTGCCTGATTGGTTGATTGAACCGGTGTCCTGTAGTTTCCTGCCATGTGGCCCTTTTTGCCACAGTTGTTGCAGAGCATTTCACGACATGGGTTGGGAATGCGATGATGATAACTACACTTGCTACACCAAGGAAGAGTACCAGTATATCCGATGGTAGGTGCTTGAGTTGCAGGAGCAGTAACAGGAGTAGTGGCAACGTAGATTGCCACCGCATGTTGTTTCTTAGAAGGCTCCTGTGAATATTGACACTTTCACTACTTCCAGAACTTTGTCTTCTCGCCACTCCCTTTTGCTGGTTCGGGAGCGGCTGTCACTTTATCAAGATCAACGCCGTGATCTATGAGAATGTGCGCCAGGCACTTGGCACTATCAAAAGTAACTGGCATGGCAGCCAAAACATTCCCTTGAGTTGGGGGTGTCAATCCCCAAATTTATCTCTCTATCTTCTTGCTTTCCGGGGTGACCATTCCTGAGAAAAGAAGAGCTTGGTCTTCAAACCTAGAAGTGTAGGCAGCAATGTCGGAACCCTTCATTTTTAGGTTCCAGAGTTCGTGCTCTAACTTCTGCCTTTCAAACCTAGAAGTGTAGGCAGAATTGAGTTCCTTCAGATTCTCCCGACCCATAGCATTTCCTACTAGCATTGTTAGGGATTTGACCCGACTATTCCACAAGGTCAGTGCTCTGTTGGTGAAAGTGCAAGCGACAAATTTCACCTTGTTAGCTTCAGAATAAGAGCAAATCTTGAATATAGAATCGATCTTCTCAAACCATCAAGTCATGGAAATAACACCTCCAGTGTCGTCGAAAGATGTGGGTTTTCTTTTCATGAAGTCGTTATAGGAGCACTCCTTCTGATGCCCTTGAATTCCTTCATGACTTTGGGATTGATTACCACTCCTGGAACCACCAGAACCACCGGAATTTATCCGTGACAAAGCAGCGGTCACAACGGCAGTAACGACTTCCTAGAACATTGCAGGACCGAACTGATTGAACAAAGGTAGCTCACGATGTGACTTAGAAAGTGAGTGAACATCCAACTTTCTTAATACTTTGACACCCAACTCTCCCGGCTTGTTAATATATGAATTCATCTCAAAGATGTGAGCACACATAGACTTTACTTGCCAATAGGGCTTGAGTGACCTTGAACTTTTGGGTTAGGGAGAATAATTAGAGGAGGTAGAGGAAGTGAAATTCCAAGAGATTTGGGAAGATCATAGATGTTTGAACTAGACATCTTTTGGGAGATATTCAATATAGTTGATTTAAAGTCTTTAATATAACACCCAATATGAAATATTAAGGCTAGGACCCAACACAATATTTTTATAACTTGGAAGAGGGATGCCGTAATCCAAGCTATAGAATATTTGAAGGTAGGTGAATGACGATTCACCAATTTCCACCATGAAAATGAAATAATTTAATCCGGTTTTACTTGGATTTGAAACTTCTAGATCTTTTAAGATTCATTGAACTGTTCAATGGCATGTTTCAATCTCGAGTGTGCCATTCAGGTTTTGTGATTGGGATGCCGAGGATCACAAAACAAGGTTTGAAGTAACCATGCAAATTACTTGGTACCCTTAAGTGTTTACCCCTCAATCGACATGCTGGTTAACCACACACCCTCCACCGATACTATGATAAACATTAAGTTACCCTTTTCCTACCTTTTAAAATATGAGTTAGTGTGTCGGTTAACCACACACGCTCCACTAACCGACTTAAACAAAGTGCAAAGTGTAATTTCATGGATTAGCACCAAATTCACATTTTTGTAAGTAAATAAGATTGTGTATTACTAAGATTTTAGTTACTTAGTATTTATCATTAATACTTTTAATGAAGGGAGAATTATAGTCCTTGTCTTACCCATTTGGCCAACGACCCTCCACCAGTCAACGAAGCGGTGGGTGAGAGTGGACACCCATTAAACTGCCATTTTATATGCAATAACCTTATACCCCCTTATAGACCGGCTTCGTGAATGATGCTTACTAATGGTATGACGACTTACTCTTATACATATATAAAAATATTATTAACTTATAATATTATAAAGTATAAGGTTTGAATTTTAACTTTTAAAATTCTAAGGGCTTAACTTGAAATTAAAGTATTCATGGGAAAACTTTACAAATTCCAAAACTCGAGGGCAAGTTTTTGAAACTATTCAAAACTTTTCATTTCATAACTTATGAGTTTAATGGTTCATTAAAATGAAGACTCTTCATTTTTATGTAACCTCTTATTCTTTAATAACACTTTTAAAGAAGTGACTCTTAAACATCCATAACTTGAGGACAAGTTATGGAGTCATAATACTATTTAATGAAAAAAAACTCTTTATTTTTTTATGTAACCTATGGTACTTTTATAAGTTTTAAGATTCATTAATGTGACCTTTTATGTAACTTGAGGACAAGTTACACAATCATATTTTATGAACTACCTCTAGATTAATTAGGATTGAAAAAAACTAAAACACAATTTTTTTTCCATTAATCTAAACTAACTCATAAAACAAGGAAACATAAAATTTTTGGTTATCCATAACTTATGGAGTTAAATGCTTGTTTTATGATGAAACTTTTGATGTTCCATAATCTAAGAATAAGTTATGAAATTCTTTAAAACATTAACACCAAATTTTGTAACTCCATAAAAACTTTGAGTCAAATTTTTTTAAAACCTTTTGATATCCATAACTTATGGAGGTTTCAAAAAAATAAAAAAAAATAAAAAACTCCTTAGATCAAACTTTTAAAACTAATAAAATAATCATATCATTTTATCTTTGACTAAATTTGACCTAATTCAACTCGTATAGCAAATGATTCAAATTTTATAAATAATTAGTTTTTCTCAACAACAAGTAATTATCTTAAAATTTGACAAACGTCATGTTTTTTTTTTCCTTTTTTTTTCAACTTTGAAAATAAAACATTTGCATCAATATAACAGAAAACAACCCATGGCTCTGATACCACTGTTGGGTTATGGGCATTCTAACACTCCTAAGGTGTGCATGCAACCCTAAATACCTTGGATCTATGTTTTCTCTATTATACATGCAAATATGAATATTCCAAGGTGTTACCCTATCTAGCATACAATCTTTTGATACTTGGGTAATATAACAAGTTAGAATACATACCTTTTAATGTAGCTTGAATCCATGATGCTCGAGAGCCTAGTGCCCCAAGTGTGTCACCTCAAATGGTTCACACAACATCATCAACACTTGGAATAACCATGAGAAGAAGACACTTCATGCTCAAACCGGCTAGCCCTCATATATAGTGTGACTATTAGGGTTACACCATGTAACTCGTGACTTTACCGATTCCTTATGCTCCATGGGTTTTAATCTCTATGGAGTATCCATGGGTCACCTCATGGGTTAAACCTAACATAAGGAATCTTGGATTATAAGCCCACATATATAAGAATTAATGATTTACACAATCAATCCCCATATATTTAATTAGTCTCTTTTGATCACTAAATTAAGTCCAAATTAATTCTTGATTAATACTAATTAAATAACATGATTTCATATTAATATATTAGAACTTATAATATATAAATATGACACAAATGTCCTCTTCTCACAAACAGTCTATCCAAATGTTCTGATGCCATGCAACCCAAATGGACCATGCCGACTCGGGTCAAGTACATACCAATTATAGTTATGGACTTAGACACTAATCCAACATCTATCTACATAAAATCAATTCTATCTACATAAACTTCGACCCGTTTATGCGATCGCAGTAGTTATAAACATGATCGCATTTTGGATTTTTGGCATGTTTCGGCCGCGATTCTTCAGTTTAAGTAAACATTGAAGTCGTATGAAATTTTTTCTGGTTTCCGGAATATTTTTAATCTCGTAAATCTTATGATATGTTAAAAATTCTAACAGGGGGTCAAAGCTGCAAACAACATTGTTTAGGCTTTAGATGGTAGTAATCTATCTACATAAAATCAATTCAATCGAATGCTTCTTCTCAAGAATAGCTTCTAAACATCCCTCAGAATTCACTTTCAGTTACAACTACATTTAGGCTCTAAATATGCATTACTCATAACTCGTCCAGTAAATGCGTTAAGCTCCATTAATGACATAAAATCAAGCTTACCCATATGAATGCACTATCGAGGGATCTATGTCATTATACCACACATCTTCTTTGTCTTGATCAACTCTTCGGATTTAACTTGCTTGTTTCTTGATTTCGAATTGAACCTGACTTGGATTTAACTTTTAATTTTGAGATTTCTTCAAGTTTCTTGATATATCATTTCTAACAAATATATTGATCGGGCGTGGATTTTACTTTGAGGCTGAAAGTATCTCCAATACTTCAAAACTTATAATAAATTGTGTGGATACAACAATAGTTCCTTCCTAAACTCAAAAAGCGCAGAAACTATAGGTTCAGTACTTCAAGGAAAGAAAAAGGGTTATTCAATCTAGGTTCTTTTATGGTATTTAAGGGAATTATTTCTAAAACATTGTTCGTTTTTCCATCCCACACTTCCATTGTAAAAATAATCCGACTCTTATGTTAGTTCATAATTCAAGAAAAAAAATAAACATTTTCTGATATGAAAAGATAATCCTTGGAATACATTGTAATGGGACTGTTATTTTCGGTTCCTATCCGTGGTTGTAGAAGTCATTACTCAGTAGTTGTTCGGCCGACTGCGAGTAGTGAGCACTCGAGGAGTACTCGAATTCGGTAATTAATGTAAAAATATTTTTACTGAAATTATATATGTCAAAATCATAAGTTAAAATCACAAGTTGATTGAAAATATATAACAAAATTATATACATGTGAATAGATAAAAACTGAAAAACACACAATGATCGCACTTCTTAAATAATTACTGAAAAAAATTAAGGTATATATATAGTAATAATCACATGTGTGTGTGTTAAATAAAAAATCATTCAGTATATTATAGATACTAATCACCGAGTTGTCCTATTTTTACAACAATGCTCGCTTCAGTAAGGGGCCGGTCGGGGAGTACTATGGGTCTGCAACTCGCATCGGTAAAGGGCTAAGCAAGGAGTACTCGGCTGAGTAATTGGCCAACTAGGCGAGTTTTACAATGCTGATCCTGTCACACTTAATATTTATAGAGCTATCGAATGTAAACAATATCACCATTGCATGTCAATTTGTTTAATTTTTTTAAATATTTCGAAATTTTTTTAATCAGAAAATAAAAAACTAAAATAACTAGAGCTAAAATCTTTTTGGGGTTTTTTATGAATGCAAAATAATATAAAAGGTAAAAAAAAAATTTCACTTTTTTTTTTTAAAATGCAAATGCAATGCAAAAAATAAAATACAAAAAGAAAAAAATTGAAAAATCTACTAACAAACAAAAAATTTAACATTTCTAATAAAAAATGCAAGTTTTTAAATAATGCAAATTTTTACACTAACCCCTCACCAAACTTAAAATAGTACTTTGTCTTCAATACTCAGAGATGAATGAACGGTTCAATAAAGCATAAAAAAAACTTTTCAACTAGGAATGAACGTACCTGATAGATTTGCATAAATTTTGATTTTGAGATTGTTTTTGGTGAAAAATCTAAATTTCAGCAGCTTAGAAGATCCTATAATTTCCCCAAACTTACTTGGAACTACGACCATATATTTATTGAAAGCATAAAAAACTAATAACTAATCATCGGGTTGCCTCCCAGAAAGTTGTCCATTTTTAAAGTCGATGGATCGACTTTGCCCAACCATATTTGCTAATCGGTGTGGTTGGGACTTCTCTGAAGCTAATCTCTCTTCCTTATCACTCATGACCCCTTTAGATATGGCAAGATTGGGGGATTAGGAACTTGTTCAGCAAATAGGAGAGACTTCTTATTATCTTCAGATAGGTTTTTCTGATTTTTGAACTTCTTTTCTTTTCTGATCTACTTATTTCCAGGAGTGTTCTCATATTTCTTATTTTTATTTTTTCAAAAATTTTCTCAGCAAAAATCATAACTTTCTGTTTAATCCTTTTCAAGAAATCTTCTTTTCTTTTTCCCAAGATTTTTTTTTCCAGCTCCTTCTATGATGTTTCTGCAGCATAAATAAGCTTTTTTGTCACCTCCCGAAGCTTATTTCGTTTCAGCTCCCTGGATGTATTATCAGATAAAATCCTATAAAAAATAAATTTTGGACGGAAACATCAGAAAAATCATAACAACCCTCATATAAAGGACTACTGGTACCCATAAAATTAACTGAAATATTATCAGTAGTATCATCATCATTCATTTTTAAGTTCACCACATCACCATCGATTTCCATAGAATGCATACCAGCAAAATCATCAGTTTTCATTTTACTAGTTTTCAGAAAAAGTCTTCCCAAAATAATTGATTTTTTTCGGATATGTCTAAATCACCCATGTCCAAAATATAAATATCAGTGGCAAAAATAAGCTCACCCTCTTGGACAAGAACACCCTCCAATACACCTTTGGGTGTACCGTCGAGTGATCTACCAACTGAATCAGTGTACAGGTCTTTTTTAAAGTTCCTAATTTTACTTTTTTGAACACTGAAAAGGGAAGTAAATTTACTGATACACCTAAATCAAGCATGAAACGTGGAAAAGTAAGGTTCCTGAATTTACAAGGAATCGAGAAAATTCTCAGATCCTTGCACTTAGGGGGCAAACATTTTTCCAAAATGGCAGAAATATTTTTGCTGCTTTGATAGTTTCATTAATTTTCATTTTTTTTTTCTTAAAAACACATAATTTTTTCAGCAACTTGGCATAACGAGGGACATGTTTGATGACATCTAAAAGTGGAAGATTACTTCACCCTTACAAAAAATTTCCATGGTGTCTTTATCTTCTCGCTCTCACTTCGTACTTCTCAGTCTTGATGGAAATGGAGGGGCTTGTACTCCTTCATATCTGACTTCATTGGTTGCGAAGTTTTTGTTCCTTTATCTTTTTCAACATATTCGTGAACCAAACTTCTTCGTATTCTTCTTCTTCTTTTTCTGGTTCTTTTTCATCCTCTTCTTCAAGCAGAACTTCTTTATATTCTTCTTCAGCTTGTTTTTATTTTTCAGATAAATTTAGGCCTTTATAACTTTTCCCACTTCTCAAGGAATTAGAACCCATATTGTGTTTTGGATTGTTTACCGTGTGCCCTAATAACTTTCCTTGAGATTCTAGTCGACCCATAAAACTGGCAAGTTGAGACACCTTTTATTCTAGATTCTTGATACTAGCTCTAGTTTCATTCTAAACTGCTTTGGTGCTCATGTCAAGACTCTTCACAATATCTTCTAGGGCCACACTGGAACTGCTAGGTTGTTGATGTGAATTTTTCTGATTCGGATTCTGAAAGCTGTGTTGATTCTGAGAATTTTGATGATAGTTCGTCTACTAAAAATTATTGTTCTGATAATAGTTTGAAGGTTGGTTATAAATCATCTGTTGTTGTTATTCTCCGACGACTTTGACTAGAGTAACATCCTCTTGCAATATTAGACACATATCTGTTGGAAGTTCAATCTTCAAGCAGATTCAAAATTGTTTCATTGCAGCTGCTTTTTTCCTTCATCAAGAGCAAAACCACTTTTGTTATTTCAGAAATTTAGGCCTCCAGATAACGATTGTTGATTTCGTTGACTCCTCGTGGCTGATCAGTATGCCACTCGTCTTCATTTTCTGGAATGTTTTGACTCTATTACCAGCTTCTTGATCATCTTCTAGATTTCTGTTGGTGTCATATCACCTAAGGAACCGCCACTGGAAGCATTTATCAGAAGTTGCTCCATGGGTGTCATACCTTCATAAAAACAGTTGTAGAGCTAATAATCATTGATCACATGTTGTGGGCAACGAACCAATAACTTTTTGAACCTCTCCTAGTAAGTGTGTAGAGCTTCTCTTCTTCCTCATTTGATACCAATGATTTCTCTTCTGAGGATCAAAGCTTGCATTTCTAGATAATACTTCTCTTGTAAAAACTTCACGATTTCTATCCAAGTGGTGATCGATCCAGATGGGAGCTCATACAACCATTCTCTTGTTGATTCTCGAACTGAAAATGGGAATACGTTTGAATTTAACTGATCTTCAGCAACAGCATGTGGCTTCATTCCTAAACAAACCACATGGAATTCCTTAAGGAATTTATGTTGGTCTTCTTTTTGTAGATCGCAAAATGTGGGAAGAAGATGTATGAACCCAGATTTTAGTTCGAAGTTTTGGGCTTCTAGAAAAAGTAATGCAAAGAGGTTTCTTATTGATCTCTTGTGTGGTGTACTCTCTGAGAGTCTTTTATGCTTCTTCTCCCTCGTCAGTCATGGCTGATTTTTCATATTCTTAAGGCTCTAGAGTTTCAAATTTGTTAGATAAAGTTACAGAAGAATCTACTTTCTCAGATTTAACGAAGGATGGTGGGGAGTAAGTTCTAAAGGGGCTATCAGAAGTTGAAGATGGGGGTACTTTCATAAAAAAATGGAAAAGTTGGGTCTGATTCGTTCCACAAGGGAATGCCTTGTGGTGTGGTAATTGTTGGAGTTACTGAAGAGGATGAAGAAAAAAAAACACCTAATTGTTTTCTCATTATTGCTTCTTTCTTTGGATTTCTGCAGTTCTCTCAATTTCTGGATGAAAAGCTAAAGGTGTACCTGTATGAAAATTTCTCTACATAAAACTATTAGAAGCCCCATGTCCCCGACAATGGTGCCAATTTGTTAACATACTATCATGGGCGTATTAAGCAAATAAAATTCCACTACTGTTTACACTAATAATATAACATAAGGAAGTAGGGTCATATCATCAGGAACATAACCTAATAGTCAATGCCTTTATTGCATCAGACACATTCTAGTCAAGAAATAAAAGATATAGAAATGGTTTTTTTGAATTAAACTAAAAACTAAAAATTACAGTAAAATTAATTAAATAAAACTCAGTAACAAAAACGATTTCAGCTTTGTTGCGACTTTCCAAATCATACATTTAGAAATGATTATTTGAGATGCGTTCTATTTAAGCTGTTCGTGAGAAAAAGTAACAAACTTTAGTATAATCTCTTTTACCTAATTAGTTATCCAAAAAAAGCTCTTTGAATTAATCCTAACTTTTTACTGTTCAATTAAACAAGCTCTTAATTAATTCGGAAAAGCAGCTTTATGTTTGGTGTAAAATTCCCAGCAATACCCAATACTTCTCACATACTCGTAAGTGTAAAGATATGATTTCTTACAGTTTATATCATAGTTAAATCCAAAAAATGGAACCGATCTAAAACTTGTTACTTATTACTAGTTAAAATGAACAATTATGGGAACTTGTTAACTTGAATGATAAAAACCCTAGCTTGGAGATTAGACTAACAAGAATTAAAAATCAAACGTTCATTAAGCTCAAAACTGAAAAATCTAAATACAAACATAAAAAGAAAACCAAATATGATAACTACTCACATGAAAAGTACTAGTCTAATGCAGAATTAAAAACTAGGGTTTTAGCCAGACATGGCTAAAACCAAATCTAAACTAGTAAAATGAAAAACAAACTGAATAATCTTCTAAACTAAGTCTAAGAGATGATTCATGGCCTTTAGATATTGAAAAATCGTTGAAAGGTATTAGAAATCTCCTTCAGAAGTGTTTTTCGTCGTCTGGAATCATCCAACCGTAAAATCTGATTATGAGGGTCATATTTGTACGCAAGATAGAAACTTCCATAACAAGTCAGCAGAAAATGTGATCGCAGAAGCCATGTATGTGATCACAACAATTGATGTTCTTTCCATATTTACCCTTAAATGATGCACAATGCTATTTTCAACTTTATTTGAGCCGCGAGACAAAAATATGATCACGTATATTATATACGTGATCTCATAAATTGACTCTCCTTCTCAAATGTATTCCATATGTCTTTTTTCGACCCTAGAAAACTTTGACCCATTTATGCGATCGTAGAAGTGAAAAATGCGATCCCATTTTTGGATTTTTGGCACATTTCAGTAGCAACTCTTCATTTAAAGTGAACACGAAAGGTGTCTGAAATTTTGTTTAGTTTCCAGAACTTTTTGAATCTCGTTAATCGGAGTTATGACTGATGAGATATGACTAGAATACTGACCAGGGGTCAAAGATACCAACAACATTCTTTAGGCTTTAGATTGTAGCAATTTATCTTCATAAAATCAATTTGATCGAAAGCTTCTTGACCAAAATAGCTTCTAAGCATTCCTCAGAATCCTCCTTCACTTTTAACTCCATTTGGGCTCCAAATATGCATCTAGTTGCTCCTAAAATACTACTGCACTCAAAATATCTGAAAATAACACAAAAATGTCAGCAGTACGGGAATTTTGATAAAAGACGTGAGTTGAACGTTATTTAAGCTAATGACACGCAAATGTATAAAAAAATGCTAAATTCTAATAAAAACCACCCAAAAAGATGCATAAAATGGCATCGATCAGTCATCTATCTTGGGATCTTATACTAACATCATTAAATCACTAAATATCATCCATCAACCTTCCTTGTTACTCTCAAACAACCTACTAATTGCTCCCTACAATAATTTCTTATTAGAGCAAGATTGTGGAGCATAGATATTGATGAACAAAATATCCATTTTTTTATGTACCCATATGCTTTTTATTGCTAGCAAGAATTCTTTCTTAATACCTTATGGAATAACAGAATGTTTAAATTAAAACTAGACTACCTAATTTCCGGTTTGGAATTACAAGGTAAAATTCTATGTTATGTCTCCTAAAACATATCTACAATGCTTAATTAAAGCGTTGATGTCATAAGTTCCTAAACCCCCATGAACTGTACCATATTTTCTCTACATAACTCGTATCCAATTTATTTTGGCTGCATAGCCCACTCCTAATTTTGATAGGAGTATTAATAGGTGAATCTTTAGCACAACTCCCTTTTTTAAATTTTCTAATATATCATTTTCATTACAACACATAGTGAAATGTTCTTCAGTACCAATTTCAATTATTCTTCTAAGTTTTGCATCTACATCATAAATTGAGATTTCACAATTAGCCATAGATGCAACTAAAGCGTTCTCTATGTCATTGACCTTATTTATTCTACTAATTCGAATGATCTTTGAGTCACATGGAGAGGAATAACATCTCCCTATGAACTAATAAACAACACTAATTCATCTGGTTCTCTCTTTTTCTACTTCTTTTTTGTCCAATCTTTCTTGAATGGTAATTAATTGGACTTGTTTCTCTTTCTACTCTTTCCACCCTATTCTTTTTGATTTTCAATTTATTTATTTTTTCAATCAACCTTAGGTCACCGCACAAGATACATGAAAGGCTTGCCATCTTTAGACTTGTACTAGTTTTCTTAACTCTATTCCTTTTGATTTTTCATGAATGATCTGAATTAGTTGAATAAGGATTTTGATTACTACTTCCCTACCATTATACATGTACACAATATGTCATAAACTTAAATCATTTTGTGTTACATCATGGGAGCCTAGTGATTGATGTCTAAATTCCGACAAACAGATCTAATGTTTGAATATTAGAACAACCAAATTATTGCTAGTGTTACTAGATTTACCATATACTTTGTTAATTTAAGATATTGGTTTTCTTCTTGTGATGGAATTCAAAATATTGTAGGATTCACAAAAATGGTTTTGAAGTCGTGCTGTGGAGGAGGAGGTCCATATAATTACAATCCATTGGCACAATGTGGATATGCATTTGCGACTGTGTGTGATGATCCTAATATGTATGCTTACTGGGATGGAATACACTTTACAGAAGCAGCATACAAAATAATCTTCAAAGGTTTGTTTCAAGGCCAATATACTACACCCCAATTTAATTTGTTGTGTCCTTCATCAACATCACAAGTCGGAGTTGGGTTATCAGGTTCATAAATGCAATTAAGACCTATTCGAATTGGAGCCCGAAATGGGATATGTGAATTTGCTAGAAAAAAATGTAATATATAGTTAAAATAAATAATGAGAACATTGTATCGAGAGTCCACAATTAGTGGAAAACTGAAAAAAGTAGAATGTTTTATAAGGATTAAATGGTTATGGAGTTCGTAGGTCATTTTTTCACTGATTGACAAAAAAAAATTGTTTAAACGCGACGTTTGGATTGTTAAATACTTTTTGTAGGATATGGAATGTGTCAAACCATTTGGACTTAGATGGATTTAGACTTACCAAGACTCACATGATATTGTGTGTTTGTATAATATTTTGAACATAATTAAATTTCATTTTGTTTAGAATATTGTTTGGTGCGCAAAAGATTTTAAATGTACTTATGCCATGGTTCTAAAAGGATCATCATGACACATCATCTCTCCAAGGCTTATGGTTGAAGCCATGCTTTGAAAACATGTCGTCATGACACATCATCTCTCCAAGGCTTATAGCTTCTTTGGAAAACAAAATACCCTAAAAATCGTAAAAATGTATAAAAAATACTTAGAGATCACAATTTTTTTTTTAATTTATATTCTTTAAAACTGTACCTTTTTTATATAAACTCGCCGAATTATTTTTTGACAAAGTAAGCCAAAAAAAATAATAATAAATAAATAAGTAAATAAATATAAAAAAATCAAATTTTTAATTTTTTTTAGCGAATTTATAAAAAAACTACGATTTTTAAGGGTATAAAGTAAAAAAAGATTTGTCATCTCTAAGTATTTTTATTTTATGTGTTTTTATGATTTTTATGGTTTTTTTGTTTTCCATATAACCCTTCCCATATATATATATATATATATATATATATATATATATATATATATATATATATATATATATATATATATATATATATATATATATATATATATATATATATATATATATATATAGGTTTAGGTTCTATTGAAAACAAAAAACCTTAAAAATCATTAAAATGCATAAAAAATACTTAGAGATCACACATCTTTTTTTTTTTATAATTTTTTTATCAAAAAATCGCAACTTTTAGGTCAAAATCGCTAAAAAAAAATTATTTTTTTAGTGAAATTGTAAAAATACTGCAATTTTTTGATAAAAAAATTAAAAAAAAAGTTCGATGTTGTCTTGGTATTTTTTATGCATTTTTATGCATTTTTAGGGTTTTTTTGTTTTTCAAATAACCATTCCCTATATATATATATATATATATATATATATATATATATATATATATATATATATATATATATATATATATATATATATATATATATATATATATATATATAACTACCACTTTTAGTCACGCCTTAACAACAATTGTGACTGGTTAGAACTCATATAGCTTGAGGTTTGACACTTTCATCACAATACGGCTCACGTTATTTAGAATCTTGATTTATTTTAGACATAAATGACAATTAACTTTTGTTTTTATAATAAAATATTCTTATTTATATATGTTAGGTATTATGTGTTGCGTCATGGGCTATTCTTTTGTATATCCGGTTTGGGCCCGTCCAACCGTAATTATAGATTAGGGTTATGTATCATATATAGTCCATGCATGTATGCCTTAGAAGATACAATAGTCATTTATTATCTCTGCTGCAATGTAACCCTAAACATCTCTACAGTCGAAGTTCTCAATCGAGCTCTTTCGGGGTGTTCAACTTAATCATTCGACACCAGTTAAACCATTCTTGTGTTCATCAATTCTTTATTTTCCTACTTGAATGTAACGATCTTTAAAAAGTTTGTATTCGAACAATTGGTATCAGAGCAGGAGACTGTTTTACTCATACGCATTCCTTCTGTGTGAAGAAGTCATTAGGGTTTCCGCTTTTATCAAATATATAAAGGCCATCTTCTACCTATCGACGATAAATTTAGTGTTTGATAAAACCCTAATCTCAAGTTTACAAGTCTGATTCTAGCAGGTCTAGAGCACAAGATCATCATGTCACACGAAGTGTGGGTGCATCACTTTAAAGATTACGTGGTTGAATCTGAAGACAATGGTTACCTCATCTTGGAGGCTATCACAATCGCTTCATTCGTTCATGATGGAACAAGTAGGATAGTGAAGACTCAAAAGGAGTACAATCAGCTTTTGGTGGACGTAGAAAAGATTCCACAAGATGAAAAAGAAAAGAAGCTGTGTAATCTTAAAGCCTTGAGGATGATCAGATTTTCCCTACAAGCCAATACCTTCTGTCTGGTTAGTTCATGTACTACTGCGAAAGAAATATGGGATAGGCTGAAAGAATTGTATTCGACCGAAGAAGATCTAGAGCACTCAATACAAACCTTATTACTCTCTGAGTTCGGTGCTTTTGCTCAAAAACCTGAGGAGACTCTTCTTCAGACATTTGATTGATACAATCATCTACTCAACAAGATGATGAAGCAAGATATTGAAGGAAATGAGATTTAATAGAAAGTCATGTGTATGAATGGTCTGAGACCTGAGTGGATGGCAGTGGTCTCAACTGTGAAGGCTGATGAACAATTCAAATCTTACTCGCTAACAAAACTGATGGGTATCTTAAAATCCCATGAAAGCACAGTAACAAAAGAAGCAAAGGCTGCGTCTGGCATGGCCTCTTTAGCCCTTATCTCAAAAGGGACGAATGTGGTAGAAGAAGAAGATGACTCAGGTTTGTCTGAGTGTGACCTCACAGGTGAAGAATATGCAATGATGGTCTCCAACCCTAAGATGTTTGCAAGAAGGAAATTCCCTTCCAATAAGAACCAAAACCGGCAAGGGAGTTACAGCTCCAAGAGCGTGAAAGAAGAATCGAAGCACGTCTCTCAAAAGAATGATGATAAGAAAGAAAGCAAGCTAGTAGGAGATTCTAGATACGATTACAACTATTGTCACGGCAAGAACCACTTTGCCAAATATTGCATGTTACGAAAGATGGCTGAGAAAAAGTATAGTGAAGATGATCAGGCTTATCATACACGCAAGCTGGAAGAGCTAAAGAAAAAGAATGCAACTAAAAACTCCATGAATATCTTCATTGTGCAGGAGAATGTAGTCGATGATGAATTTGAAGGCATTGAAGTTTGGTCAACAGACTCTGAGGATGAATAAGTGAGGAAGCCTTCACATGGCAGAGCATATGTGGCGAGAGAGGAAGTTAACAGTTTGGCTGGGAGGTGCTTGATGGTGACTGCAGGAGTATCAAAAGAAGACGAGCGTAAGAAGCCAAAATTGAAGGAGGACAAGTGTTTTGCAGCAAAGCCCATGAGTGAAAGGATTAACGACTACGATCGGCTAATCAAAAAGGTACAATACATCCTCGAATCTATTAAAGTTCCCGTAACAAATTATGAAGAAGAATTAAACGAGCTTAAATTTAAATTCACTAATCTAAGTAGTAGTCTCATGCAAATTCTCTTAACGAACTCTAACCTAACTGACCAACCCAGCAGGGAGTCATCGAAGAGTGAGGAGATTCGCATGTGGATTGAGATGAAGGAGACAAAGTTAACTAGGGCTAAGGATGAGATTATCTATTACAGAGAGAAATTTGAAGTTTTTAAAACAAAGAAGCATTTTTTTCTTAGTTGCTAAACGTTTATATACTAATATTACTCAATTGCATTTAAATTGTGAAATAGGGAAAAAGATTCATAAGATGATCTTACCGTTCCTTGAACTTAAGGAGGATGAGGTCATTGCTTAATGTGAATCCATAATGTCCTCAAAAGAGACTTCTGTCACTTATAAAATCAGTCTGGACAAAATTGAATCTTTCATTGACTCAAACGAACACAAATGCATGCTTAAAAGGCTCTTAGATGAAAATGATAAGTTGCAAATTAAGATAGAGACCTTACAATCATATGACTCCTCAAACGCTAAATTAATGACCGAACATAAAATGAATGTAGAAAATACATCTGAATTTGATGAGGAGAGTAAGATGAGTGAAATTTCAGTGGAAGATGTAGTTGATTGCTCTGAGTTTTTGAAAAGCGAAACTGACAAACCCCTTATATCCAAAAATTCGGTTGAATATGCACGTTTGTCAAAGGATAAGTCAAAGAAACTCAAAGAGAAGGCAGTGGTTTACCAGAATGTTCAAACAGTGCCAAATCAGGATTATTTTGTCACAGGGGTCACTGGAAAACAAACAACAGAACTAAAAATCTTGGTTGACAAAGACAATGCTGAAGGTTGTGATAATTATTTCTGGTCTGCTCCTATCGATAATGCAGACGAGGCCGTTGGTCTATCAGAGCGAACCTCATGGAGGGTAAAGGGTAGGTATGTTGCCAAACCAATCAACAAGCACTCAAGCTTTCACAAACCAAGTTCAAGTGGGACAAAAGAGATACCAGAAAAACCGAAGATCACAACTAATGTATCTTCCAACACAACTGAAGCTAAAAAAGAGATGCCAAAATCAAGTTTCAACATTCATAAATCTCAAAAGCAGCTGGCTGAATAGAAACGCCAAAGAAACCCGAGATACATGAAGAATCTGAATGAGAGAAAAAGGTTTTGGCAATCTCAAAACCCTAACCATGTTCCCTCGAAGAGAAAAGCAGATGCTAAAGAAAATGACAAACTAGAGATCAAAAGAAAGAAAAATATAAGTCCCAGTTCTTACTATTCCAGAGCTCAAAACCAAACATCCAGTTTCTGTTCCGACTCCAAAGGACAAAACCGAACTTCCAGTTTCGGTTTCAACAACAGATTTCGAAACCAAACATCATCGTTCGGTCCTAACACCAAGACTGAGAACCGAAGGTCAAGTTTCGGTTCTTCCCAATAGAAACATTACTCAACAAAGGATGTTAAAGGAAAAGGAAAGCTTGACTCTATTGCATAAGACAATAATAATAAAAAGGAAGCTAACTCTAGAGATCAAAAGCAGATGCCAACTGATAAAACACCTTCTGGTACATTGCAATTTAAACAAGATAAAAATAAAATAAACGTGTACACCATCAAAAGAAAAGACGAAACAACACTAATAAAAAGAACTTTTATTGTTGAAATTTATGTTGCTATTCCTTTTTCTGTGAAAAACTCACCAGGGCCCAAGAGACTTTGGGTTCCCAAATCTGATTAAATTTGCAGGTTATAAGTGACGAGCAGTTCGATGATGAATGGTACATAGACAGTGGTTGCTCACGTCATGTGATAGGAAGAAAGGAAGAGCTAAGGGAGTGTCGGTCCCTTAAGGATGATGGTTGTGTGAAGTATGGCAACAATTCTTATGGAACATCAAGGTATATGGGATGATAAACAACGAAGAATTTACAATTCGAAAAGTGGCGTACGTGAAAGGATTGCAACACAACCTCATAAGTGTATCTCAATTGGTTGTGGGTACCGAGCTGAAAGTCTCATTCGATGATGCATGATCAGAAATTATCGAAAAGAAATCCAAAAGAGTCTTGTTAAAATCTTAACGAAAGGGAGAAATGTACCCCCTAAACCTCAATCCAATTAAAGGAAAACCAACTATTTGGTTGTTGTCCAAGGCAAGTTCTGATGAAAGCTGACTATGGCACCGATGCCTATCACACCTAAACTTTAAAGATATTAATAAGCTGGTGCTTGGTGATCATGTTCGAGGTCTTCTAGTTCTCACGTTTGATAAGGAACACATGTGTGCAACATGTGAGATGGGTAAACAAAGCCGAAAGAGCCATCCAACACATATCAATACAAAGATCATTGAAGCTCTTGAACTTCTGCATATTAACTTATGTGGACCTTCAACTATTGAAAGCATCGGTGGCAGTAAGTTTATTTTTGTAATGGTAGATGGTTTTTCACGTTTCACCTGGGTATTCTTTCTTAAACAGAAGTCAGAGGCGACTCCAAAGTTGAAATCTTTCATCAAACAAGTCAAACTTCAACTACGAAAGGTGGTGAGGAACATTCGAAGCGATAATGGGCTTGAATTCAAGAATAAAGAGTTTGAAGACTTTTTGGCTGAAAAGGGAACTTCTCACAACTTCTCAGCTCCCTATACCACACAACAGAATGGAATTGTTGGAAGACGAAACTTTTCCCTGTGTGAGGCAACCCGAACCATGCTGAGCTTCGCTTCACTCACCCTATACTTCTGGGCTGATGTAGTTGCTATTGCATGCTATACTTAGAACCGATCCCTACTTAACAAGCGATTCGCTATCACTCCATATGAAATTCTAAACAACAGGAGGCCCAATGTTAAGTTTTTCCACGTGTTCGGTTCCAGATGCTTCATTTTTTACTCCAAAGAGAACCAAAAGAAATATGATGTCAAGGCTGATGAAGGAATTTTTCTTGGCTATTCATTAACTTCAAAGGCTTATTGGGGTTTGAATAAACACTCCAATAGGATTGAAGAAACCTACTACGTAACGTTTGATGACAACTACATGAGGAAATTTCATACAACCGAGAATGTCACTGGGGAAATATTTCCAGAATCATGTCAAGTCTCAGTTCCAATTTACAACCTGTTTGAAGAGTACATAAGGCTGTTCGATAAACCAGAAAATGATATACTCTTAGAGGCGAAAGCAGGAGATAAAAAAATCAACCATCTAAAGAACATTATCGATGAAGTTGCAAAAGATATGGAAAAAGAACCTCCTAAACAAGCTAAAGGTCAACCCTCAGCAGATCGTCCAAAGAAAAGCTCATTGTTTGAGTGGGAGGGTCCATCAAGGGGGAGCATCCAACTCTAACTCATGATGGTCTAGTCGATGGGGAGAACCCTCCTAAAACTACAAGAGAGCATCCCAATACAAATGACGAAGACGATCAATCAGAATTTGAAGAAGAAATTAATGTAGAGTTGGATCTTGTTTATGGCCTGAACTACCCTCCTCTGACAAAATAGACTAAGGATCATCCCAAAACACATATAATTGATGAAGAATCTGAGCGAGTTCTCACATGCTCTCAACTGAAAACGAAGCAAACTGCATTACTCTCTCACATTGAAATCTGATTGGGTACAGGCAATGCAAGATGAACTCCATGAGTTTGAACGCAATCGAGTTTGGAAACTAATTCCCACACCAAAGGATGATTTTGTGGTTGGATTGAAGTGGGTCTTCAGGAACAAGATGGATAAAGAAGGCAATGTTATTAGGATTAAGGCTCTGCCAAGAAGAAGGAATAGACTATGAGGAGACCTTCGCTCTTGTAGCCAGATTGGAATCGATTTCGAATCTTTATAGCATATGCTGCTCATAAAAACTTCGAAGTTTTTCAAATGGATGTGAAATGTACCTTCCTAAATTGAGAACTAGAAGAAACAGTGTATGTTGAGCAACCACCCGGGTTCGTGAATGAGAAATACCCTGAAGCAAGCACCAAGGGCCTGGTCTGAAACAGTAACTTTTTTTCTAAAAATGTCTAAATTCAAGCAAGGTTTGGTTGACCCAACCTTCTTTCGCAAGAAAGAAGGCGAACATCTTATGATAGTTCAGATTTATGTCGATGATATCATCTTCAGCTCCACGAATCCTAGCTTAACAGTTGAATTCCGGAAGTTGATGGAGACTAAATTTCAAATGAGCGCAATGGGTCCAATTAACTTTTTTTCTTGGGTTAAATATAAGAAAGGGACCAGAAGACATTTTTATTAACTAAGAGGCCTACACAAAGAATATATTGGCAAAATTTGGTATGATGAGAGACTCAAAGGTGAAGGTTCACATGGCGATTGGCACTAAGTTAACACCATCTCTAGAAAAGCTTGTTGTTGACATGACTCTCTACCATTAAATGATAAGATCTCTCATGTATCTAACTGCTAGTAGACCAGACATTATGTTTTATGTCTGTTATTGTGCCAAGTTTCAAGCTAATCCTAGAGAACATCACATGGTGGCAATGAAGAATATTTTTTGTTATTTGAAGCGAACCTCGATGCTTGGTCTATGGTATCCAACAAAATCTAGGTTCATTGTTCAAGCCTTTTCTGATGCAGATCTGGGTGGATGCGGTCTCGATAGAAAGAGCACAACTGGAGGATGTCAGTTCCTTGATGGTAAACTAGTTAGCTGGCAATCCAAGAAGCAATCTTGTCTGTCTCTCTCAACAGCCGAAGCATAATACATAGTTGCTGCTTCATGTACCTCATAAGTAGTCTGGATACAAAGTCAACTTAGAGACTATGGACTGAGTATGAAGAAGATTCCTCTTTATTGTGACTCTGAAAGCGCGATAAGAATTTGTCACAATCCGGTGCAGCACTCAAAGACAAAGCATATTGCACTTAGGTACCATTTCATCAAAGATCATGTTGAAGATGGAAACGTGGAAGTCCATTTTGTTAGGTCATCTAATCAACTTGCAGACATTTTCACTAAAGAATTACTAGAAGCAAGCGTCAATAAAATTTTGCAAGGTTTGGGAATGATGGAAGCAGAGTCGGTATCGAATACTCAAACCTCTCTCTAAAAAAAATTAGGCATGAAAAATAGAGAGAACGCTCGGTCTATTTCGGTTCCGGAATTTTAGGGAACCAAAATGAACCGAACGCTCTGCTTATTTTGGTTCCTTAAATTTTGGGAACCGAAATGAACTGATCACTCGGTCTAATTCGGCTTCAGGATTTTAGGGAACCGAAATGAATCACGCGCTATACATATTTCATCTCCTCAATTTTGGGGAACTGAAATGAATTGATCTCTCTGTTTATTTAGCTTCAATAATTTAAGGTTTAACTTCGACTGTACCTTCTAATACATTTTCTTTTCGCCCGTTATTTTTTCTTTTTCTTTATTTCTATCTTGTTTTGAAGTTATATCTTTTTTCTATTTTTTGTTTTTATTATTTTTTTTCGGAAATTGCAAAAATCCAAAAAGAATTTGTTTTACAGAAAATTCAAAATTCCAAAAAGTTTTTTTTTTTTTTTTTTTTTTTTGTTATTTTTGTTATTTTTGTTGTGTGTGGTTTGTTTCTCTCTTCTTCCTTAATAGGTATCAAGTGCGAAGTCATAATATAAACTCGTGAAGGTGCAGGTGTGTCAATTTTACTTTAAACTAGGTAGGTGTCCCTGAAAGCATGTTGTTGCATGTTGACCAAAGGCTCTTAAAACTTTGAGTGAGGTCTTAATGATTCGATTTTTACATATCGTTTCTTCCCAATTAGGCCGACTACCTTCACTAAAGTCATGAACTGCCCTACTCTTCTCAAAAGAGTCAAGAGTTTTCTGCTATGTCACTCATTTACAGCAGGGGTACTTTCTGTTCCTTAACCACCTCATCTATATTCTCCATCTACTTTCATTTCATCAAAGTAACCCTTGAGACTCTCAGAGATTACCACTGAGGTTTATGGTTACACAAACTCTGAGTTAATGATCTTCGATGCGTACACCACATGCTAAGTGAGACCCAAAATCCAACACCACTACTGAATTGACAGTGAATATTTATATTCAAGCACTCACTTGTTACCAAATGAAGTCTCTTTTCTATTTTTTTTCTTGCGTGATCTTTATGAAACTGTCTAACACCAAGGCATTTCTTCCCAAAAGATCCAACTTAGTTTTTTTTTTTTTTTGAGATTTCTATTGTAAATCCGGTTTCTTCCAAACTATCCAACCTACTTATTCAACAGACCACATCGGTCTCACAAGTACCTTTTCCAACGTTCGGTCTTATGTTAAGTATCGAAGTTCGGTTGAAGATTACCGACCTTCTATAGCCTATGTATAAAAAGAAGCCTTTCAATGTCTCTTAACAGGCATTTGATTGTATTCTCATGGGAAACCACACAAGCACTTCAAGTATCTCTTGACTTTGAAGGAAGAGATTCGTTCCCGGGATCCTCCGCTTTATGTCATATTTGACATCACTCACATCCCATACATTTTTTGATTTATTTATTATTCGTTGTACACTAATGCACAAAAATCTTCATGATTTTCCAAACTTCTGGTTCGTGACCATTGTGAGTTGTTTTTACTTTCGGCTCTAACCATTAAAAATATTTATGGAAGCAATAGGGTATTTTGTATCGTGAACGAACACCGAATCGGGGCAGTTGAATGGTTACGAACTTGCAACGGGTCTTTGGATAAGTTAAAGAATGGGTGTGTGAAGTTGAAAAGGATCCTAAACCTTCGTCGTATGATGTATATCTGGGGAAAACCAAGATGTCAAATCCCGCTTTTACAGGCGCCTTTTCAGAGATCGTTTCATCATTATGGCGGATTCTTTCTCTCTCATGGCAATCATATATAAAGGAGTTCTCTCTCTACTGTACCTTTTACCTCACTCCAATTCTCTTAAATACACCGGCATTTTTATAAACTGTTCATCTTCTTCACAAGTTTAACAATGGCAGATTCTTCATCTTTTCATGACCAAGTTGCATCATCGTCCTTGCTTTCGATCAAGCCCAACCAGAATATGATCATTCAGATGACTCCATTCCTGTATGATTTATACATGCTTCAAGCCGTGGAATGTCTCAAGTTTTCCACTCTTGTAATCGCTCTAACACAAGTGGAACCCGTTCCAATGTCATTACTATCCCAAGTGTACTCAACGACAACTTAGGACAAAATCAAATAGAGAACATACTTTCAGATTCATTCTCACAAGGGTTCTATTTCAAAAGGATGATTTTTCTCTTTGCTAGGGATTGCAGTAGATGCCTCAGTAATCTCACCTAACTTTATTACTACAACTCAACTATTCTCGATGTTGTATGAGATGCTACATTGAGGTGCTTAACACCTTCACCAAATTCAAGAAATCCTACTAACCCCCTCAATGGAATGGGGTACTCACCCTTCTTCATAAGGGGTTAGCTGAGCATGTTGGTGGATCAGATGGTTCAAACAAATGCTTTATTACGATTCTGTACAAACTCTACACTGGACTCAACCTAGACTATGGTTCATTGATATGGACCCAACTGGTGTAGAGCCCGTCCTCCTCTACCAAGCATTCTGAAATCTCTTGTGGTCATTTTTGGACCATTGTCGCTCAAAGGGAAGTAACCTCTCTCAAGGTTCTGGTCATGAAGGATTCTTTGCTCTCCTCTGTCTCCTCATTCCATACCAAAATGATAATCGTGGCTGATCCGACCAGGTTTTCACACAATGGTTCTATTTCGGAAACAATGTATCGGTCTGTCTCTTAGGAAAGTAGAGTTATCTCCGAATACAAATTGCTTCCACCCAAAAGTCCATGAAAGTTAACTCGTGAGATGCAAGCTGCCTTAGACGAGGTTAAGAAGCTTGCTAAACGAGGGAAGAAAGCCATTCTTAAGAAAGAAGACACTGAAGATCCCTCTTCCAAACCCGCTAAGTCCAAGAAAAGGAAAGCTGACAAAGGTGATTCCTCTACACCAAAGAAAGTAAAGAAAATGGCTCGTAGAAAAAAAGTCCTTCACCTTCCCATTCAGAACAGAACGATAAGCAGTCTGCAGGTGATGATGAGGAAGAGTAGCATGAAGGTTCACTTAGGGGAACTACACCTCCTCGATCTCCAACTCCAGAGAAGGTTGTTAATGATGCTATTCCCACTCCTCCTCCATCTCCACCCAAATCCACTGTTCAGGATATGGTTCCACCTCCACCTACATCCCAACCCTCTTCTATAATTGCTCCACCACCACCTGTCAGTTCTACTCCTATCACCATTACTCCATTACCACCACCTATTTTTTCCCAAGCAACCTTCACCACTACACCTTTCATCACCTCTACCACAGATTCTTTGGTCAAAGTCAACACATCTGATGTGGGGGATAAGACTGAATATCCTCCTAAATTCACTACCGAACCAATTTCCCCAACTCCCTCTAATGATTCTAATCCAGTTCTTGGTGGAACTAAGTTTGAGTTCGATTCCACTTACTACAGTCCCTACAGAATCCCAAGTGAAGAGGATAAATCTGCTCCAGCAACCAAGCAGCAGATCGATAATATTAATGAGAAGCTTGATGCATTGATTGAGACATCCAAGAAGTGCAATGATGTTGTCATGAAAGCCTTTATGGACACTGAAAGAGTTTTGGAATCGAGTTTGAATGTAATTCTAGAAGTAATTGAGTAAAGAATTGAAACTATGAACACGAGAGTAAATATAATCTTTGATAAGCTCATATTATGCTTTTTAGTTTACAGAATACAATGAATAAACTGTAGAACTGTGTGTAAAAGTTGTACCTAGAACACTAGATCATACCCCTATTTATAGGAGAATAAAAGCATAACAAAATACTAAGGACTAAACGTTAAGCCTTCACATTATAATGCCTTAGTAAAATAACTATACATACGAAAACCCATACATACGAAGACAATAAGATACTTCGTAACAAACAAACTGACTCTTCGACATATTACAACATTTTAGCCCTAACAATCTCCCCCTTTGGAATCAAGGTCGAAGTCATCAAGTAGTCAGTGCTTGAACGACATACATCAGCACTCTTCGGATCTCCGTATACCAAGAGATAACCTTCTTTATCTCTTTCTTGTCTCCTTCAGATTTTTTCTTGCAGTGGTTCATACGAACAATTAAGTTCGTATACTGAGAATTGCAGTATCTCTCCACTTCACAGGTTTGGAACAAAAATCGTTTAGCTCTTCCAGCTTTATACTTCCCAGCAAAAACTATCCCCAATGGTTTTAAGCAAATTTCACCATCTTCATACTGGTTCAGCTCATTTTGCTTCTTTGTTGGTGTCATTGGTGCAGTTATGTCAATTCCTTTCACTATTGCAAGTTCCACATCTGTTTGAGCCAAGCACTCGAAGTAATTTTCCAAGTATATTTTTATGTGCTTGCACCCAAGGCTAAAAATATCAGGCTCAGTATCTTTCAGAAATGAAAATGATTTGTCTTTAAGCATCAAGGCGACATTGATGAGATCATAAGTATTCATCAAAGGAAAATCTGCCACCATAAAATATTGAATTTTTCCACTTGCCCTTGCAACAATGTATTTAACATTTTCAAACTTCCCTTCGAAAATGACATCTCTTTTGATAGATATCACTTTTCTTATCTTCTCCAAAAACCAAACTTCTTCCTGAGCCTTTGCCAACACAGCATGAAACCTTGTTTTCATCTTCTTTCCCTCTTCTGTTTCCATTGTCTTTGACTCAGCTTTAAACTGTGGCATGAAAAACATCATCTCATTGATTGGGAAATCAAGTTGAGAAAAATCAGTGTTTGTCACGACGTAGCTTTTCTTTAGGATTTTTTCAAACGAATACATATGATCAAACATCACCCTGGATTCAATGGTTTCGTAATTATACACTTTTAATGGATCACCCTTATCAACATTTGAACCTTCCAGAGCCCTTTGTCTCATTATGCTCTGTACATGTCTCATTTTTTCTACTTCAACTGCCACTTCTGCTTTCTTCTCTTCTTTATACTTTTCAATCAGTATCTCTTTGCCCTTGTCCCTTATTTTTGATAGATCAAGTTTTTCTGAAGAAGATCCACCTGTTTGCTTTCCAATAACAACTCCCTTTGAAATTGGTTTAGGAATTGGAACTGTTGTGATCATAGTTGAAGTAACTGGACCAGCAAAAACAACAGTTGCCTTTGCCACCACCTTCGAAGGGTATATCTTTCCAACTACCTTCGCATCTTCTGTAGTTTTCTTCAACCCTTCTCTAGTTTTTACTTGTTCCCCAGCCTTTATTTGTTCTATCTTTTCTCCCCCTTGCACCCCTGTGAAAGCAGGTGGGGCATTTGAGACTGTTGGTAAAAGGCTGGAAATACGAAGCAGGGGAATCAGATTCTTATGTAAAATGGCTTCGAAATGGGAAAACTTCTGTTAAAGAAATTCTTGGGAAATTATCGGAGAGACAGACTTCGAAGATAAGGCTTTTAATTCTTTCAAAAAACCGACCAACTCTCCAAAGTTTTGTTCTTCTTTGGCAGAAAGAGTTGTCAGCGTTGGATTCATTTGTCTGAAGAGTTTGACACATCTGGTGACAGCATCATAGATGATATCAATTTTCTGATTAGCCGAAGCATAATCATGTTGTACGATTTGAACTTCCTTTTGCATTTCTTCACGAAGTTCTCTGATTTGTAGATTCACATCCTCCCTTACCTTTTTAACTTCTTGTATGAAGAGCACATTACGCTCCTTTGTAACCATCTTCAAATCCTTCACTTCTCATATAAAATCATCATTCTAAGAATTAATTCGATTCTCAGTAGAAGCATGATGTTGATCAACTTTTTCAAGAACTCTACTTTCTGAATCTCGAATTAATCCAGAAGCCTTCGAAATTACGCGCCCTTCCATCAATTTCATCAATGAATCAATCTCCAAACTCGTTACCCCAACACTACCCACATCTGCTTGTGATTGTAAGATTGAATTTAATTTTGAATTCAAAATCTTGAATTGCTTCATCGTCATCAGCATGTAGTCTGGAAAATATTCTTCGGAAGTATCTTAGTGAAGAGCTTCGAACGTTCCTCCAAAGCCTTCGTTGTCAGTTCCAGCATCAGTAGCCATGGTTTCATCAACAGGGGACGATGGGTTCGGTGGATCAGTAGACTGAGTAGAAAAAATTGTAGTGAACGGTTGATCCATGATAGATTGAAAAGTTGGAGAATCAGTAGTTCATGTAACCTGGGGTAAAGAGATAATAAGACCTTGTTCAACGGGTCTCGAATAAGCAGGCTTTAAAATAGTCACAGGTGGACTGATCTTTGCTGCTTCCTTAATATGGACTTCATGTGTTTCTGGAACTTTCTCTTCTTCCTCAGTCCTTTGGTTCTTTTTGATAAACTTGGCAAAATCCTCAACCCTTCGCTTTTTCGACGATGGAGAAACAGGGGATGGAATTTCACGAACCATCACACCCTGATGTGTGATTTGGGTTTTTTGAACAATCTGATATGAAGATTTTTGCATAAATTTGAGTCGACAAAAAACCCCATCTTTGATGGAATTATCTCTTTCTCCTGAGAAGCTTCGATTGTTGGTGTAGCAGCAACAGTCGTCGAAATGGAAGAAATAATCTGTTGAGAACTTTCTTCGACTGAAACTGGTTTGACTGTAGGAGATTTCTTCTTCTTCTCAACTTTCACTTTCTTTTCCGAAGATCCAACATCTTTCTTCTTCGACTTCTTTGATTTCTTCGCTTCCACGTCAAATAAAACACCACTAACAACGGTTGTGTCAATTGACTGAAGATATGACACCAACACATTATTTGTTGGATCCACCTTTTTGAGCATCGCATCTGGAATACGAGCTAAAATGGACTCAAGGAGGTCAGATCTATTGTTTTGATGCATTAAGACTCATTATAATAGACTTAATAGTTTTGGACAAAAAGGGACTCGTCGAGTCGCTTGGGTGACTCGACGAGTGTTGTCGCATTTTCCCAAATGTCTTTTGGAAATGGTCTTTGGTTGAGTGGAAGGAACACTCAACCTGTTAGGGGTTTATTATGGACTTGAAGATCAAAGGACACAACGAGTTCAAGGAGGAACTCATCGAGTTGAAGGCAATGCCCCAACCATATGAAGACGGACTCGATGAGTTCATGGATGAAGTCGGCGATTCATAGACCGAACACCTTCATACGGATGAAAATGAACTCGACGGGTTCAAGGACGAACTCGGCGAGTCAGTTGAAGATAGTTCGATGTGTTCTTGAAGGCGAACTCGTCAAGATCTTGCTAGACTCGACGAGTAGGGACGGGATTATGGCATTTTGTGGACTTAGGGACTCGACGAGTTGGTGGACAAACTTGGCGAGTCTGGTCAACCAGATGTTGACTTTGACTAGGGTTTTGGACTTTGACCTTGACTTCGACTTGTGTGACCCTTGTAAGGGTTATGAGTATGAATTGATAACTTAGAAAATCTGTCGTGTAGGGATTGAGGAGTCGGGGAGAGTTGATTTTCACATCGAGGAGAGTGCAGACACTACACGACATTAAGGTGAGTCTGACAGCATGTTTATGATATGTTATGTGATAGTTGTAGGGGTGAAATAGTCCCCGTGACCGGGTGAGATAGACCGGAGGGTAGGCAGGCACCCCAGAACGGCCTGACACAGGTAGGTCAGCACCCCAGAATGGCTTCACATGGGAAGGTCAGCACCCCAGAATGGCTTGACACTAGTAGGTCAGGCACCCCAAAATTGCTCGACAGTATGTATGATTGTATGGTATGTGGTATGATAGGTAAAATCACTAAGCTTCTTGCTTAAAATTTTTATTTTTTGGTTTCAGGTACCTCTTCAGCTAGGGGGAAGGAACCGGCAGGGTAGCAGCGCATCATGTCACACCCCCGAACCGGACGACGGAAACATCCGAGGGCTCTTGTGACTTAAATTGAATACCATCACAATGATTATACATGAATCATAACATCATTCATCACCATGCATTCAAATATTACAACTGATATTGTTTACATTCAGTACATTATTTAAACGTTACAATTCCATAACCTAGACTGTCTAATAGATAGTGTAAGCAAAACACCATGACATGACTTGGTACTTATTCTCCGGCTTACCTGTTACCTGAGAATACAAGTTATTTTGAAAACGGTCAACATATGAAATGTTGGTGAGTTCATAAGTAATGTTATGGGAAAATGATTTTTGTGAAGATTGCAAACCTAGAAAATCCGATATTTTCTGAAAAGAGTATTTGTAAAAAAAAGTGTGAAGATCCGTAAATATGCTTGTCGATTTTGAAAACATGTATAATTGTTGAACTTTGTATACATCACATAGGTTAAAATGTTGAACTTCCCGGGAAAACCTGATGTTTTCCCAATACGTAAATCACATGACTTGTTTATTGATATACCGATAGGATGATTGTTTTTGATTACCCAGGTGACATTGGATTAATTAAGGTTTGTAAGTTGTTACAATCACGCATTAATGAAAATGACTAGTTTATAACTACAAATTACGAACGATCCTTAAGGCGTCGTCCGTACTACTAACATAATCCAAACACCCTAACTTCTATTGATTAACGCCACAAATCTGATTACTCGAATTCTCAAAAGCCGGTCAACCGAGGAGAAAGGAGGGTATGAAGCCCCCTTTATTTCCATAGGTTATTCAAGGCTATCGGGAATGCGAAAAGCACATGGCCCAAATCGCATTTGACTTCTCTACCTCACTAGTAGTACTAATGGGGCCATTAGGGCCCAATAGCACAATAGAGCTATTAAAAGTCCTTTTACATGAAACTAGGACATAGAAAGCCCATTAACATGTAAGCGTGTTCCCTTCGGGCCCAAACATCATGTTATTGGGCTAGCAAGACTCATCGTATTTATCGCGTGTTTATTGAAATCCTATGATTTATTGATTTTTGATTTGTTATTGATTCGAGACCGAATCAATTCGTTCTGTAACGATATTGGGTGTTGAGTGTGTATTTGTTCTTTTGCTTCATCGATAGTCGTGGGACTTGTATTTCGTCTTAATGAATTAATTCGTTTAAAAGTAAGCTTTGTACTTTTTCACAACCTTTCTTTTATAAAAATAGCACTTTTAGTCCTTTATATGAAAGAATGTCATTTTAGTCCTTAAAACATTATTTTGACACTTTTGTGTCATAAACTTGTAGAATATACATTTTTACCCCAAATTTTGTTTTGTAACAGCTTTAGTCCTTCCAAAATAAAGTTTTCTCGGTTAAAACCCTCAATTTCGCAACTTTGACAGTTTTGGCCCAAAATAGAAAATTTTCACATTTTTGATCCTTTTTTAATTTGAAAAGCATTTTTGACCATTGGAATTGTTTTATTTCACTTCAAATCCCCTGTTTTACAAAAAGTTGCATTTTCAGCCCCTCAAATTTGGAAATTTCGCATTTTGAAGCTTATTGGGCCGAAAAGCCCAAATTTAGCCCATTAAATTCAAAATTTACATATAATCCCCTCCAAAAATGTTGATGTTCAGAAAAATTATCATAGAAACTGTTTGGACACTTTTGTCCCTCCAAAAATTTTAATTTGTCAGTTTGGACCCCAAGTTTTGTATTTTTGACAATTTAAGCCCAAAAATGAGTTTTATGTTCAAGTATGTTCATCTTAACCATATAAACTATTTTTCTTGACTTGATTAGTATAAAATAGTTTAGGTTATATTTATTTCCTTCCCCATGTTTTATATCTCAGTTTTACACACTTCTTGAATAACATATTCATCACAAACACATAATATCACACACATACATGCATCAAATCACACATAGCATACATTTACACATAGATCTACACATTTACTTGTATTCTCCCCCGCATAAAACTCATAAAAACCGAAAAGAAGGGGGTATGAAACTCACCTTGGGTGTGGTTTCGATTTTGGAAGGAAAAGATGAGAAGAATTCAATCCTAGCAACCTTTCTTGGAAGACCTCGAATTTAAAGAGCTTCTAAGGTGCAAGATCACAAGATTGAATGGCTTTAGAAGAGACTTTGATGAAATGAAGGGAGTTAGATCATAAGTTAGCCATTTACTTACCTTAGATGATGAATTACTTGATGAAGATCCTTAGACTTCAAGCCAAATTTTCGAGATTTTGGATGAAGAAAGAGAGATGATCTTTGAGTGGTTTAGAGAGAAATCTAGTTGGGATGTGTGTGTTTGTTTCATTTTGGCCGATAATAAGAGAGAGGGAGAAGAAGAGAAGTGCTTGCATGGAAAGATGAGATTGCATGGATGTTTGAAGTGTAAAACATGGATATCCTCTATATAAAAGTGATGTGTCATGCAAGAAGTCAACTTCCTCTTTTCCTTTGGGCTTGGGCCGAGAATGGTGAAGAAAAAGGAAGGGATTGAGCCTTAATTTCTTAAGCCCAATTTTCATGGTTATGTTGAGTGATTTTTGGTCGAAATAATGTGATTTTTATGACCCATGAAGGCTAAATTAGGTTAATTATGGCCCAATATGGTTCATTAAATTAATTTATTTCATTCTAGGCCCAATATGATCCAAAATTTTGAAACAAATGGAAGTGGGTCCAGTTAGAGCCCATTCAAGAGTTCTAAGCCCAAGATAGTCCAATTGGAAGCTTATTGGTCCATTAGGCCCAATAAGGAAATCCTAATCCATAATGGACTTAAATATGGATTTCTAAGGTTTCCAATTGCTTGTTGACTATTTGCAATGCTTGTACGAAGTGTTTGATTGAAATTTTGTTGTCATAGAGTAAGCATCATACATGCTTTCATGTCTTTGATTCATAATTGGCATAAGTGTTGTAGTTACAAGACACAAAAATTTCTAGTTGTGACATCATCCCCCCGTTAGAGGGAATTTCGTCCCGAAATTCTTTTGAAAGCTAGGTTTTGAGAATGCTAGAATAGGTGAGGGTACTTTTGCTTCATTTGGTCTTCGCGTTCCCACATGAATTCTGGCCGATGCTTCGAGTTCCACCGTACTTTCACGATCGGGATGCGACTTTGTTTAGTACGCTTCACCTCTCTGTCCATGATTTCGACTGGTTCTTCAACGAACAGGAGATTCTCAATGATTTCAATTTCATCAAGGGGAATGACAAGAGTTTCATCGGATAGGCACTTCTTCAGATTGGAAACATGGAACATGGGGTGTACACTGCAGAGCTTAGTCGGTAGCTGCAGTTTGTACGCCACTGGACCTATTCGGGTAACGATCTCGAAAGGTACAATATATCGTGGGTTAAGTTTTCCCCGTTTTCCAAAATGAATGACCCTTTTTCTAGGGTGAAACTTTTAACAGTACTCGATCCCCGACCTGAAATTCTAAGGGCTTTCGACGTCTATCAACGTAGCTCTTTTGTCGGTCGCGCGAGGCTTGTAGTCGAGCTCTGATTTTAATTATCTTTTCCATGGTTTCACGTATGATTTCTGGTCCTGTTAATGTCTTGTCTGATGCTAGTTCCCTTGCCAGCTGGGTGTCGCCCACCCCAGCCCAACACAATGGTGATCTACACTTACGTCCATATAGCACTTCGAAAGGAGCGACTTTGATGATCGAATGGTAACTGGTGTTATACGAGAATTCAACTAAGGGTAAGTGGGTATCCCAGGACTTCCCAAAGTCTATCACACATGCGCGAAGCATGTCTTCTAGCGTCTGGATAGTTTGTTCGCTTTGACTGTCCATTTGTGGGTGATAAGCGGTGCTCATGTCAAGATGGGTTCCAAGTGCTTTCTGAAGTGATTGCCAAAAACATGAAGTGAACCTACTGTCTCTATCTAAGATGATAGACATTGGCACTCCGTGAAGCCTCACGATTTCTTGGATGTATATTCTTGTCAGTCTCTCCATCTTGTAGGATTCTTTTATTGGCAGGAAATGGCGGACTTCGTCAGTCGGTCAACTATTACCCATATATTGTCTAATCCAGCTGACCTCTTGGGTAGCTTGGTCACAAAGTCCATAGAAATCCCTTCCCATTTCCACTCGGGGATTTCTGGTTGCTGTAATAACCCCGAGGGCTTCTGGTATTCCACCTTTACTTTGGCGCAGGTAAGGCATTTGCTGACATAAGTGGCAATTTCCGCCTTCATGTTAGGCCACCAATAATGTTGTTTAATATCCAAGTACATTTTGTCCGAACCTGGATGGATGGAGTATCATGTCTTGTGAGCTTCGTTCATGACTACCTCCCTAAATCCTCCAAATTTAGGGACCCAAATACGGTTCATGAAATAGTATACTTCGTCCTCTTTCACCTCGAGATTCTTCTCCATTCCGCGTAATGCTTCGCTTGCTATGTTTTCCGCCTTCATGGCATCTGACTGGGCTACCCTGATCTGAGTTGTTAGGTGAGATTGGATGGTTATTGAGAGATTTTCACATGACGATTAGAGTACTCTTTCCGGCTCATTGTATCGGCTACCACGTTGACCTTACCTGGGTGGTACTTGATTTCACACTCGTAATCGTTCAATAGTTCAACCCATCTTCGTTGCCTCATATTCAGCTCTTTCTGATTCAAGATGTGCTAGAGACTCTTGTGGTCCATGAAGATGGTGCACTTCTTACCATAGAGGTAATGCCTCCAAATCTTAAGAGCGAAGATAGTTGCTCCCAATTCCATATCATGGGTTGTATAGTTCACTTCGTTTGTCTTTAGTTGGTGGGATGCGTAAGCTATCACTTTTCCACGCTGCATGAGAACGCAACCTAAACCCTGATTTGATGCGTCGCAGTAGATCACGAAATCTTTCGTTCCCTCTAGTAGAGATAGTACTGGGGCACTGCAGAGTGCTTGCTTCAGAGTTCGGAATGCAACTTCTTGTTTGTCCGTCCATTTGAATGGTACGCCCTTTTGTGTAAGCGAGGTAAGTGGCTTGGCTATCTTAGAGAAGTTCTAAATGAACCTCCTATAGTAGCCTGCTAGGCCTAAGAATTGGCGATTTTCTATGGGTGTCGTCGGAACTGCCCATCCTTCAATGGCTTTGACCTTAGAAGGATCCACATGTATTCTTTCCCGACTAACAACATGACCTAAAAAGTTCACACTACGGAGCCAGAACTCACACTTGGAGAGTTTTGCATATAGCTTCTTCGTTCGCAGGGTTTCCAGGATTTGTCGGAGATGTTGGCCATGCTCTTCTTCGCTTCGGGAATAGACTAGAATGTCGTCAATGAAAACGATAACAAAGTTATCGAGGAATGGTCGACAGATTCGGTTCATTAGGTCCATAAATGCGCCAGGGGCATTCGTTAGACCGAAGGGCATTACGAAAAATTCATAATATCCGTAACGAGTTCGGAAAGCGGTTTTGGGTATATCCTCTTCCCGGACCTTGAGTTGATGGTATCCATATCGTAGATCTATCTTAGAGAAGTAACTAGCTCCTTGGAACTGGTCAAATAGATCGTCGATTCGTGGGAGTGGATAGCGATTTTTGACAGTGAGCTTGTTTAGCTCCCTATAATTAATGCACATCCTAAAAGATCTGTCCTTCTTTTTGACAAAGAGGACCGGAGCTCCCCATGGCGAGTAGCTGGGTCGGATGAATCCTTGGCCCAGGAGTTCGTTGAGTTGGCTACAAAATTCTTGCATCTCAGCAGGAGCTAGTCGGTAAAGCGATTTAGCGAGGGGAGTTGCTCCTGGAACAAGATCAATTCGGAATTCAACTTGTCTCTCTGGGGGTACTCCAGGAAGATCTTCAAGAAATACGTCTGGGAATTCACGTGCTACTGGAATGTCTTGAATGCTAACCTCTTCCTTGGTTTTATCCACTATATGAGCCAGGAACATCAAATCGTTCTTTCGTAGATGCTTCTGTGCCGGATGCATGAGATGAGATGAAGGTTCGTGCTAGGTTTGTCTCCATAAATAACTAGGGTTTCGTGATTGTGAACGTGAAGGCGAACGGCCTTATCGTGACACATAATTTCAGCATGGTAGGGGCTTAACCAGTCCATGCCAATAATCACATCGAAACTTCTAATGGAAACAGGCATTACGTCTAATCGGAAGACATGTTGATTTAGAGTTAGGGTACATCCGATATAGACTTCCCTAGTGGATTCGGTTTTCCAATTGGTCATTTCCACCGTAAAGGTTTCATTGAGCTTCTGGGGTTGTTGTTTTAACAAATGTTTAAACTTATTGCTCACAAAACTTCGCTCCGCTCTAGTGTCAAATAGGATGCATGCATAAGAGTGGTTTAGGGGAAACGTACCGGTAACAACAGTGGGATCCTGAATCGCTTCTCCCTGACCCATGGTCAGCACCCTTCCTGTTCCTCCATTCTGGGATTTTTGTTGTTAGGGAAATTTCGATGGAAATGCCCAGTCCTTCCACATCCATAGCAGGTGTGGCTAGGTCCTGCATTGTTGCCGCCGGTGTTGGTGATGTTGTTGTTGCTTCCTTGTTGTTGATTATGAGGAGGGTAAGTCCTGCAGTACCTTGCTGTGTGCCCCTTCCTATTGCAGCTGGTGCACTGCATCTCTCTGCATTCTCCATTGTGATGGAGACCGCACTTGTTGCACTTGGGAAGATTACCGGAATAAGGTCTAGGAGCACTTGGAGCAGCTGAGGCTGGAGCATGTGGTGTGGACGGAACTTGAGCGGTTGCAGCATTAACTGCCACTGTTTGCTGCTTCTTGGACGATTCGGAGCCTTGATGCCCCTTTTTCTTTTTGTTTTTCCCCTTCTTGCTATCATTTTCCTTCTTAACTTCAGTGTCCACTAGCTTCTCACCCTTCTTTTTGTTGTGGTCATACAACTTCTTGGCCAATCTCTTAGCACTGTTGAAAGTTTCGGGATTTGCATCTATCATGTTTCCTTGGATCGGGGAGGTTAGTCCCCAGATGAATCGCTCGATCTTCTTACCCAATGAGGTAATCATGCCAGGGCATAACGGAGACAGTTCGCTAAACCTTGATATGTAGGCATCTATATCAGCGTTCCGGACAGTGACATTCCACAGCTCTTGTTCCATTTTCTGAATTTCACCACAAGGACAGTATTCGGCCATCAGCATTTCTTTCATTTCTGCCCATGGCATGGAATTGGCTACGGGGAGTGTCATGGCTTCCACGTGTCTGTTCCACCAAGTGAGCGCTTGGTCAACGAAAGTGCATGCGGCAAACTTTACCTTCATCTCTTCAGGGCAATCGCATATCTCGAATACCGATTCCACCTTCTCGATCCATCGTTTCAGGGTGATCATTCCTCCAGTGCCGTTGAAGGTTCATGGTTTGGCGTTTGTGAAGTCTTTGTAGGAACATGTTTTGGTGGGTCCTTGATTCATCCCGTTGTTTGAACTTCCGGCCCCTTGTCCGTTGACTCGTCTATTGTTCCCTTGGTGAATTTGTGCCATTGCTACGGTGACCGCAGCAGATACAGCTACCTGGAATGCAGCTGAGTCGACTTCGGGTGGGGTTGGTCCAGGGTTTCCACGAGCGGGTCGTGGAGTCATCTTTCTGTCATAGAACGGAAAGATGTTGAGTGTATGTGGTTTTTGTGAGGTTGTGATCCTATAGACTAGGTGCGTCGCATAAACTTAAGTACTTCTACAATTTAGCATACAATCATGGATACGTAACACATAGCATATTATAACGTCATAATAAAACATATAAATTTTTTACTAATATTATCCGCATGCGATACATGAAATTTTTTGCTCGTAAGAGCATACATAAGTGATACTAGTTTGACAGCATAACGGCTCTACGAGTAGTGTAGTCACTTAAACATAGAGTCGGGGTACATAGCATAGATCCTAATGACATAGTACTAAAAACTGATACTGCTATCCCTAGTCGCGGTGAGATGTGCCCGGGGGTGGTGCTGAGGAAGTGGATGCTCCCTGAAGACGAGCCACCTGTCGTTCTGCATCCTGGAGTCGAGACTACCACCTCACCTGGCTCATAATGAACTCTCGAAGAACGTCTTGTGTCTCCTGCTTCGCACGCTCGACCCTAGCCCACATCTGGCGTACCTGGTCGGCGGTGCTCTGAGTTAGGTCGTCGGTGTTCTGTAACCATTTCACCATGACCGGAAGGGCACGATCCGCCGGGCCTCCGTCCCTCAGGTCATAGAACTCGCGTGACATGCTGAACGGTGGTCGTTTTCCCTACTGTCTGCTCCACCTCCAAAGATCAATACCCCAGGGGGGTGTAGGACCAGTGGGGCCCACCCGGTAAGTGGGCACCCTAATCGGGTTAGGGGGGTTGATGACTTCGGACTCCACGTCTGAATCACCCCCTTTGTTATCGCTGGATTCCTCCTCATAGTTTCCTTCATCTTCTTCCTCCTCCTGTTCTTCTTCTGGTTCGGCAGGTTCGCCCTCGACTTCTGCCTCCGGTTCCCCGTCAGATTCCTCCTCGGGGTCTTCCTCAGACTCTTCTTCAGGCTCCTCGTCCAACCATCCATTATTTCCCTGATTAGGGAAGTAAGGATCTCCGTGGTGATGGAAACCAGCCATGTTGTCTGCGAGAGTGCGTAAATATGCTAACATTATTCCTAAGACGCTACAACTATTGTATAGACTGAATGAATGTTCTCTTTTTGGTGATAAAGGGGTATGTTTTTAGGTTCCCTAGCTATCACGATTTCCTCAGGGCATGTGATAGTTATACCTTGAAGGAAATGTAGTTGATCAGGCTACATCCACTCCTTGATACGACTAAGAACAGTTATGGCTTAACCGAGATACTAGCATTATCTTGTTTGGTTCGGTATTATGTTCTTTCCCTAATACAAGTAAGGGTGTTTTTATTGTTATGTTTTACTTGTTTTGTTCAGAGTTGTGTTAGTCCCTCTTTCTGGTTTATAGTTGCATATCAATGTGTGGTTAGATATGCCAGTTCACTATAAACAAAGCTCTGATACCAACCTGTCACACCCCCGAACCGGACGGCGGAAACGTCCGAGGGCTCTTGTGACTAAAATTGAATACCTTCACAATGATTATACATGAATCATAACATCATTCATCACCATGCATTGAAATATTACAACTGATATTGTTAACATTCAGTACATTGTTTAAACATTAACATTCCATAACCTAGACTGTCTAATAGATAGTATAAGCAAAACACCATGACATGACTTGGTACTTATTCTCCGGCTTACCTGTTACCTGAGAATACAAGTTATTTTGAAAATGGTCAACATATGAAATGTTGGTGAGTTCATAAGTAATGTTATGGAAAAATGATTTTTGTGAAGATTGCAAACCCAGAAAATCCGATATTTTCTGAAAAGAGTATTTGTAAAAAAAAAGTGTGAAGATCCGTAAATATGCTTGTCGATTTTGAAAACATGTATAATTGTTGAACTTTGTATACATCAAATAGGTTAAAATGTTGAACTTCCCGGGAAAACCAAATGTTTTCCCAATACGTAAATCACATGACTTGTTTATTGATATACCGATACAATGATTGTTTTTGATTACCCAGGTGACATTGGATTAATTAAGGTTTGTGAGTTGTTACAATCACGCATTAATGAAAATGACTAGTTTATAACTACAAATTACGAACTATCCTTAAGGCGTCGTCCGTACTACTCAAATAATCCAACCACCCTGACTTCTATTGATTAACGCCACAAATCTGATTACTCTAATCCTCATAAGCCGGTCAACCGAGGAGAAAGGAGGGTACGAAGCCCCCTTTATTTCCATAGGTTATTCAAGGCTATCGAGAATGCGAAAAGAACTTGGCCCGAATCGCATTTGACTTCTGGACCTCACTAGCAGTACTAATGGGCCATTAGGGCCCAATAGCACAATAGAGCTATTAAAAGTCCTTTTACATGAAACTAGGTCATAGAAGGCCCATTAACATGTAAGTGCGTTCCCTTTGGGCCCAAAGATCATGTTATTGGGCTAGCAAGGCCCAACAAGCACGATTTCAAACTTTCAAGCCCAAAGACTGAATGTTGACTCATCGTAGTTATCGCGTTTTTATTGAAATCCTATGATTTATTGATTTTTGTTTAATTATTGATTCGAGACCGAATCAATTCGTTCTGTAACGATATTGGGTGTTGAGTGTGTATTTGTTCTTATGCGTCATCGATAGTCGTGGGTCTTGTATTTCTTCTTAATGAATTAATTCATTTAAAAGTAAGCTTTGTACTTTTTCACAACCTTTCTTTTATAAAAATAGCACTTTTAGTCCTTTATATAAAAGAATTTCATATTAGTCCTTAAAACATTATTTTGACACTTTTGTGTCATAAACTTGTAGAAAATACATTTTTACCCCAAATTTTGTTTTGTAACAGCTTTAGTCCTTCCAAAATAAAGTTTTCTCAGTTAAAACCCTCAATTTCGCAACTTTGACAGTTTTGGCCCAAAATAGAAAATTTTTACATATTTGATCCTTTTTGAATTTGAAAAGCATTTTTTACCATTGGAATTGTTTTATTTCACTTCAAATCCCCTATTTTAGAGAAAGCTGCATTTTCAGCCCCTCAAATTTGGAAACTTCGCATTTGGAAGCTTATTGGGCCGAAAAGCCCAAATTTAGCCCATTAAATTCAAAATTTACGTTTAAGCCCCTCCAAAAATGTTGATGTTCAGAAAAATTATCATAGAAACTGTTTGGACACTTTTGACCCTCCAGAAATTTTAATTTGTCGGGTTGGACCCCAAGTTTTGTATTTTTGACAATTTAAGCCCAAAAATGAGTTTTATGTTCAAGTATGTTCATCCTAACCATATAAACTATTTTTCTTGACTTGATTAGTATAAAATAGTTTAGGTTATGTTTATTTTCTTCCCCATGTTTTATATCTCGGTTTTACACACTTGTTGAATAACATATTCATCACAAACACATAATATCACACACATACATGCATCAAATGACACATAGCGTACATTTACACATAGATCTACACATTTACTTGTATTCTCCCCCCCCCCCCCATAAAACTCATAAAAACCAAAAATAAGGGGGTATGAGACTCACCTTGGGTGTGGTTTTGGTTTTGGAAGGAAAAGATGAGAAGAATTCGATCCTAGCAACCTTTCTTGGAAGACCTCGAATTTAAAGAGCTTCTAAGGTGCAAGATCACAAGATCGAATGGATTTAGAAGAGATTTTGATGAAGTGAAGGGAGTTAGATCATAAGTTAGCCATTAACTTACCTTAGATGATGAATTACTTGATGAAGATCCTTAGACTTCAAGCCAAATTTTTGAGATTTTGGATGAAGAAGAAGAGATGATCTTTGAGTGGTTTAGAGAGAAATCTAGTTGGGATGTGTGTGTTTGTTTGGTTTCGGCTGAGAATGAGAGAGAGAGGGAGAAGAATAGAAGTGCTTGCATGGAAAGATGAGATTGCATGGATGTTTGAAGTGCAAAACATGGATATCCTCCATATAAAAGTAATGTGTCATGCAGGAAGTCAACTTCCTCTTTTCCTTTGGACTTGGGCCGAGAATGGTGAAGAAAAAGGAAGGGATTGAGCCTTAATTGCTTAAGCCCAATTTTCATGGTTATGCTGAGTTATTTTTGGTCCAAATAATTATAAATGTGATTTTTATGACCCATGAAGGCTAAATTAGGTTAATTATGGCCCAATATGGTTCATTAAATTAATTTATTTCATTCTAGGCCCAATATGACCCAAAATTTTGAAACAAATGGAAGTGGGTCTAGTTAGAGCCCATTCAAGAGTTCTAAGCCCAAGATAGTCCAATTGAAAGCTTATTGGTCCATTGGGACCAATAAGGAAATCCTAATCCATAATGGACTTAAATAAGGATTTCTAAGGTTTCCAATTGCTTGTTGAATATTTGCAATGCTTGTATGAAGTCTTTGATTGAAATTTTGTTGTCATAGTGTAAGTATCATACATGCTTTCATGTCTTTGATTCATAATTGGCATAAGTATTGTAGTTACAAGGCACAAAAATTTCTAGTTGTGACACATCGCATACACATGATTTCCGCTTTGAGACCCCTGGGATTGTACTCTTACATTTTACTATTTGATGTTATGGTTTTCGAGACTTGTAATTTGTGACTTGATGTTTTGAAATGATAGCAATGATGTCTTCCTAAACTATTTTTATAAGTAATATAATTAAACAAAATTTTTTGTCTCGGTTTTAGGATGTTACATAGCATCTACACAAGTACGCACCACGTACTCACAGGTACGCCCAACATACTCCCTCCTCCGCCTTGACTTCCTTGAAGATTTATGCCCAGCGTACAAGGCTAGTACGACTAGCATGAGGTTACAATTTCTTAAATAGACAAGGAATGACAAAAAGACAAATCTACTAAAGTGCATGAACTAAAAGACAACTAAAGATCAACAAACTGACACAATCGCTTCTGTTGATCTTGTCCCATGTCTTGTACAATAAAACAACTACTAAAGGACAAGGTAATAGTAGGAACATTTAATGCACATTAACTCAAATATCAAGTAACAAAATATGCATCTCGGATTGGTCTTCACTTCGGAATTTGCTTCATCTCGGAACACTTCTCACTGTGGAATTGGATTCACTTTACATTGTTAAAAGGATCAGTTTTCATGTATCAACAATCTCCTCTAAGTGATTTTAGCAATCATTTGATTGCTCACTTAGCTTCATCAAACACAAATAGATAAACACTTTGGAGCCAGCTTCGGACCTCGATGTACCTTCTGAGATGCTCAATAGATTTCTTTTTAACATGTTCGGAAGAATCACTCTTAGCTGCATTAGAAATGAACTTTTGAAGAATTTTGGTAGGAATAAGATGTTTTTCTAGAACTCGGAAAAACTCCTTTTGATTGGTCTTCTTCTTGAGGTAGATGTAACCAAGTTCTGGTTCTTCAATTGGTCCTTTTGCTAAGATCTGGGCTTTGGGAACTTCAGTAGTGATCTTGGCTAAGAGATTTTCCATTTTGAAAAGGTGAGCAAACTCTACATCTGATCGACAGAATTCAACAATGTAGTCCTTTAGGAAGCTGAATGTAGCATTGTAGGCTCCAACGCTCGATTTATTGGTTTGAAAATCTCATAAATGAACAGCTAAAGTGAGAATATCATTGGGATTCATCGAAGGAAAGTCTACATCTGTGATGGTGATGGTGGATTCTATTTTCTGAGATATGAAATATCTATGTAAAAGACAATCCAAATCAAACTTCCTTTGAAACTTATTTTCGTATCCAATGGTCTTGGTAATATTTTTCTAAGACCAGACTTCCTTTTGGGGTTGTGTATTGACGGAATAAAAGGTTCTCAATCTGTCACACTCAGTTCATATGATTGTTTGAGGATCATATGTTGGATGCAGAGGTGTAAACTTGATAGAGTAGTGTCTATGAGGAGAGATTAACTATTCAAGTTGATTAGTGTCTTGAGTTGGAAGATCATAGTACATGAAGGGCACAAAATGTATATCATGAATGATTTTTCCTTGAAAGAGAGAAGAAATGCACAACATTGGATTTGGATTATCTTTGAGAGCATGAATCTGAATGATTTCTTCCGATGTTTGTTGAACTTGCTCGTTGGACCATCCCTCGGACTTTCTAAACGACTTTATTGGATTGTCTGAACTTGTAGCAATATTTTTTAGTTTGTCTTGGGGATTGTCCACTTTGTCAGAAATGCAAGAGATGATTGGATGACCAGATTTAGTGATGAATAGTTTGGATGGAGGAGGAATCAGTGGCTCTTCAGGAATCTCATGTTGTTTACGAGTGGGAGAACCTTCATTGATTTGAACAATCCTCAGAGCAAGAACTGGAGGAAGCATCGACTAAGTGCCTCAAAATGCGTCAATTGTTAGCTTGGTTTTTACCTTAGCCACATCTCGGATATATTGAAAAGTCTCATATACAGATGATGGCTAAGAAACTGAGAACCATTTTTTTCTTTTTGGCTTCTAAAAGTACCTTGATGGGAGGTTCCCTGATATCTTGAAGTCCAAGAATCACATTTTCAACCAAATCTTTATCATCATGATCTATTTAAAGAGCTTAAAGAGTTTTTGCATCCAAGATTTCATCATCGGTTGATTCATCATGAAGCGTATAATCTGAGATAGGTTTCCATTACACATGATTTAGTTCTTATTCTCCCCCTCTTGTGTAGAAAGGCCCAGCCTCCAATGCAATCATTTAATCAAAATTAAGATCATCTAATCTTTCAAAAAACTTTCTGAAAGTTGATGTTGATTTGCTTACAAAACGAATTATATGCATTAACACTAGGAGCTTGAGCTTTGAGATGATCGAAGGTTTCATCAAGAATTCAAAGCATTTCATCGAACTTATAGTTCGAAATATCTAGGTGATGTTAAGTTGCATACATGACCTTGATGAACACTTCTTGCATAACCATGTTCATTGCATCCTTGTGATGAATTTCCTTCTCTAACCGTTTAATTTTTTTTTCATGTCGGAAGTGAGCTTGCTTGATTAGTATTGGTGGCAAAAAGCATGTCATCATGAACTTTAAGCATTGTGGTGACAATGCATATGTGATAACCCATGTTTTCCTTGAGGCATGTTGTAACATATTTAAGAGTATTATTGGAACGAAGTGAAATAAGATGATCTAATGGATTGACTCGGTCAAGTTATGAGGGAGCGGCTGATTTCATCTCAGAAAGAGACTTGAGGATGAGTTCCAGCTTAGAATCAAGACCTGTGACTTTTTTATCAAGCTTTATATTAAGGACTGCTACTTTCTGATCAAGTGTATCGACTTTGGAGTTGGCTGAGGCAATGTTATCTCAGAGTTCCAACAGGGAAAAAGGATCTAAAATGTTCTCATTGGACGATCTTGTGTCTAATGTGGAACTTTTGGATTTTGTATCATATTCATTGTCATCATCATTTGGCTCTATATACTTGGAATCATCAACTAGAGTATCTTGAGCTTTGTCACCTTGATCACCTTTCAAGGTTCCTTCAGGAGGAGGGGAGGAGTGCTTTTTTTCCTTCAAGAGTTTCTTCTTCTTCAGATTCCTTGGAGGACGAGGAGAGATGAAAATCAAAATGTGATTTTGAGGAAGAAGGTTTCTGTAGAAATTGAAGGTTGTGGGAATCGAAATAACACCAAATTTTGGTGTTGTCATCTTCAAACATGATCTCACTGGAAAGATTATGTTCAACATAACGTTTAGGATCTTCTACACTTGTAAACATTGGAGGATCATCTCTAGTGTTGTTTGGAGTTGGAACCTCGGTACTCGGAGTCTTCTTCAAGGAGTTGATGAAATGTGAAAGGAATATGACTTCGGAGAGCTCGTTGACACATGGAAATCAGTGTGTACTCAACTTGTTCTCGGGTGAGCTACAAATTCCTCGTATGAGCCCTGGCTACAAAATCTGACCAATCGTTGTCAAAAACACCCGATCATCCTTTATCTGGAGCAGGTATCAGACCGGTTGTGGCTTTCAAAGTAGGAGGAAATACTCTATCTTTGGAATGCTTGGAATCAAAGGCAAGGGCCCTGATTATGCTTGTTGAAGAAATGAGAGGGATTTCAAAGATGACTCATAAATGTGTCCAAGGGGGCTTCAAGGGACTTTGTACTATACCAGCACCATCTTTTTTAGAAAATGGGGGTGGATTATAAGAAGACTCCCAGTATGTGTGTGCAAGTGATTTTGAAGCTCCAAATGGTACTTTAGAAGAGTGGCTAGGTAGGGTAAGTTGTGATGCAGAGTTAGGTCGAATGCTGATTTGTGAATCCTTTTGAGAGGATTCACCAGCTTTGGTTCTCTTTTTTGGTTCAGATTTCTGAGGAAGATGCATTCCGTTTGGCAATCTATTTGACGCGTCCTCTAGAAGTGGTGGATTTTGTTCTCATCTAATTTTGCTCGGAAAAATTAGGATTCAAAATCCTTATATAGGTTGGAAGTTTCGAGTCGGGTCAGAGAATGAAATGAGCACATGTCTGAGAATGAAATGATGACGCCCGAAAACCGAAGTCAGTTGCATTTAATGCATAGCTCAAAAAGGCTTCCTAAGTGACAGTTTAGAACAAAATGATGAGACATTTGTTTCATCAAAAAGGGAAACCATTGATTTAGTTCAGAAAACACTCAGTATTTTATTGAGATGTGTGCCAAAGCATGTTTATTGAAAATTAAGAGGATAATCATAAAGAAAATTACCATTAAGGTATTTATGGAAATACATTTCGGAATAAAAACTTTAATGATAACCTTAAAATTCATTTATTGAAGAGAAATTCGGAATTATCAGATCCTAAGATGCGAGTGTCGTAATATACTTAGGAAAGAATCAAGCACATAATTAGTACATGATATAGAATTCGAGATAACACAATCTCTAACTAAATATTAGAGGTAAAAATGCATGAAGATCTTAGAGGACAAGTTTTTGAAAGAGAGTTGAAATTCTAAGAGCAAAAGGAATAGAGCTCGGAAGGAGATAAGTGATGAAATCACAATACCATTTCGAATTTGAATTCCTAGGTGTACTTTAGAGATATCATTCTGACTTAAAATACACCGAGATGAAAATATTTCAGGATATCTGATGTAACCATATCATACTAAACTTCAAATCATGAGTAAGGCTGAAAAACTTAAGACTAGAGGAAAGGTTAGACAAAAAGACATATAATGATCCTTTATTTTTCGAGAAGAAACAATTCCGAGGAGAAAAATTTAAATTCCGCATTATTGAACTTTCTAATGTTTCCATCAGAGAGTTAAAACTTCTTGAAAGAATTGAGGATCAAACATCATCATTCCTAGTTTTTCTAGAAACCCATTAAATTTGGTTTCGTCTAATGCCTTAGTAAAGACATCAGCAATTTCGTCATCAGATGGAACAAAAATGAGCTCACTGTTACCTTTTAGAACATGATGTTTAATAAAATGGTATCGAATATTAATGTGCTTGGTCATGGAGTGTTAAATTGGATTATGTGATACTGAAATTACACTTTAAGAATCACAATAGATAGGAATATGTTGAAATCGATAACGATATTCTAAAAGCTGATATTTCATCCATAGAAATTATGAGGTGCAGCTTGCAGCAACAATGTATTCCGCTTTGGCTGGTGAAAGAGCGATACATTTATGTTTGTTAGATGAATAACTAACTAATCTTTGACCAAGAAATTGACAACCACCATATGTGTTTTCTCTGTCAAGTTGAAGTTCTCCATAGTTCGAGTCGGAATAGGATTGAAGAAGAAAACTTTAATTTGCAGGATACCAAATTTCGAGGTTCTTAGTTCCTTTAAGATATCGGAAGATTTGCTTGACAGCCAAAAGATGAGACATCTTCAGATTAACTTGGAATCTAGCACATAGACATGTAGAGAACATGATGTTCGGATGACTTGCGACGAGATAGAGTAGCAATCCAATCAGTCCCCCTATACTTCTTCTGATCAGCAGCAACACCTGATGGGTCCGAGAAGATCTTGTGTCCAAAACCCATTGGAACCTTTGTAGAGGCACAGGTGTCCATAGAATATTTCTTCAGAAGTTTGGAAATGTATTTCTCTTGAAGAATGAAGATTCCTCTATTGTTCTGTTTAACTTGCAGTCCGAGAAACAAGCTTAATTCTTGATCCATACTCATCTGGAAACGACTAACCCTTAACTTTGCAAAATCAACAACCATTGTTGGATCAGTTGATCCAAAGATGATGTTGTCGACATATATTTGAACTAACATGAAACGGTTTCCATTCGATCTTCGAAATAATGTAGGATCAAGAATTCCTCTTTGAAAACTGGAACAGTTCAGAAAATCACAGAGTGTGGCATATTAGGAGAGTGGAGCTTACTTGAGGCCATAAACAAATTTTTGTAGTTTGTAACAGCAGTTTGGAAATGAGATGTTCACAAACCCACGAGGCTATTAAAGATACACTTCAGTGCCAAGTTCACCATTGAGAAAACCACCTTTGACGTCCATTTGGTAAACTTTAAAGCCTTTGTAAGCATCATAAGTGAGAAAGATTCAAATAGCTTCAATACCGGAAACTGGAGAAAAAGACTCGTTGTATTTGAGTCCTTCGATCTAAGTAAATCATTTGGCTACCGATCTTGCTTTGTTTCAGATTATGACTTAGACGTCGTCGAGTTTGTTTTGGAAGACCCATCTTTTACCGCCAATAGGGTGATCATGAGGAGGAGGGACAAGAGTCCACACTTGATTTCTATCAAATTCGTCTAGCTCTTCTTGCATGGATGTAATCAAATTAAAATGTTCTAAGGGTTGTTTGATGGATTTAGGTTCAACCATTGATATGAATGCCAAGAAGTGACCCTCATTTTGAATGTTAGCATCAGATCGAGTTCGAACTCCAATGTTAAGATTTCCAATAACTTGATTCGAAGGATGATCCCTTGTCCATATATGTAATCCCATAAGTTCTTGTGCAGCGAATGACTTGATATTAATAATGGGGTTATGTTGCTCCCCTTGAACAATTTCATGTTAAGGATGATGCTCCCCCTAAACTTTTGAACCAGATATGTCAACATCGTCATCGGTCGAAAAGTCAATGAAGTTGGCTTCATCTTCATTGTTGTTCAGAATAGGATCAAATTCAGTGAATTGATATGATGTATCTTGAAATTCATCAACATTTTATTCGAGGGTTGGATGACTATTCTCCCCCTCAACCTGAGGAAGTTGAAATAGATCGGAATAAAATGGAGGAAAGGTTATGGTCGGGCCAGAGACATTTTGAGAAACTTGAGTGTCAGTTGAGGAAGACCTTGCTTGAGATTTTGAATCAAGGTAAGTCTCTATTGGTCTGAACAGACTTTCACAATCAACTTCATAGATAATTTGATGATTCAGAGACCTAGGAGATGGAGCATCGTACTCCATGATATGTGTTGTAACATGAGTAGGATTTGAGTTACGAACAAAATTATCATCAAAAGTGATATCAAAACTTTATTCAATTACACGAGTTCTATGATTCAAAATTATGTAAGCTTTAGACTTGACTGAGTATCCCTGAAAAATGTCTTCATCGGATTTTGGTTGAAACTTGGTAAGTTGATCACATTTATTTTTGATAAAGCATATAAAACCAAAAACGTGTAAAAATGAGATACTTGGCTTTTGACCATTCACTGCTTCATACGGTGTCATGTTTAGATGACGATTTATGATGTTTCGATTTTGAGTGAAGCAAGAAGTAAAGATGGCTTCGGCCCAAAGATAGAGAGGAAGGTTTGCAAAGTTCAACATCGATCGAGCAGCTTCAATAAGAGTTCGATTTCTTCTTTCAAACACACTGTTTTTTTAGGAATGTAGGGAGTAGAGAAATTGTGATCGATGCCTTTATCGATGATAAAATTCTCAATGGTGACATTTGTGGACTCAAATCCATTGTCACTTCAGATTCTTCGAATAGGAGGTTTAACAAGAACTTCAATTCCTTTGATGATATTTATGAGTTCAGAGGCTATTTCGAACTTTAGACTTACGAAGAAAACCCTAGTGAACCTTTGTAGTCATCAACAATCACAAGAATATACCTTTTATGATGTAAACTTTCAATTATAGATGGTCTACAAAGATCGATATGAAGAAGTTCTAGTGGTTCTGAAATGGACTTTTCAATTATCACGGGATCACCTTTCTTTGATTGCTTCCCATATTCACACGCAAAGCAGAGATGATTGTTTTCAAATTTCAGGAGTGGAAGACCTTAGGCCATTTCACCATAAACCAGATCATTCATGTATTGCAAGTTGAGATGAGTAGGCCACCGATGCCATAGCCAACTTACTTCAGGAACGACCTTTGAAAGAAGACAAAGTTTAGGCTTTCCGATGATCATGTTGATGTCTAAAGGATACATATTTTTGATGCGATCTGACTTGATAAGACATTCTTTCTAGTCTTCTGTCATAACATAGAGCTTCTTGTAGAATTCAACTCTTCAATTTGCATTAGTGACTATGTGAGTTGAGCCACACTGATCAGATTATGCTTGAAATCAGCTACATATGCCACATTAGAGGCAGAGAATTTTTCGTTGGTCAAGATGCCATAACACCGAATTTGAGAATTTGAATTTTGTAACCAACATTAGGAGCGATCTTTAGATCACGAAGAAAATATTTCTGCCTAGTCATGTGCATGGAACGTGCACTATCAATATACCATATTGTATCTTGTTTCGAATCAAAAAAAGTCTGCAAAATCATTGAGTTTTGGAGTTTAGGCTCCAAGTTAGATTTAGGGACTTTAGCATGGGCTTTAGACTTGGTTTGTGATTTCTAAGCAGTCGGTATCTTGGAAGGATTTTTTCTGAGATTCTTTTTGAAAGATTTAGAATGTCAAGCTCTTTTCATTTACCAAAAGTCATACTCAACCATTGGTTTTTGGGGCTTTCCTCGGAGGAATAGTATTTTGAGATGTTGCTGGAAGAACTGTTTTCAGTGGTGTTTCAACTGATTTTTCAGAATTTTTCACTTTGCATTGAAACTTTTGTTCTGAACCTTTAAAAGGATTCTGAACAACAGTGTTCAGAGCATATTTTCCTTTGTTTACTACATTCATAGAAACAATTGATTTCGGAAATTTCTTTGGTTTAAAAGTAGTGCATCTGAGGTAGCAATAAACACAAAACAAGAAACTGTCTGAGGAGAGCCGATTTTCTTAGATGAGGTCTCGACATTAAATTTTTTAGACTACTATTGACAGATGTGTTCCGAACATCTAAATTACCATTAATTGATGGCCTCTTAAGGATCCTAATAGGCATGAAGATATTGTGATTCCTAATCGCTGGTCTAACTGTTTGAGACACTTTCATCTTGGATTTCTCAAGAAACCTAGAACATCGCCTAGCCATTCTTTTTTTTTTCTAGAGCATTCCTAGCTTCGGTCTTTGGATGAAAAATGATGACTTGGAAGTTGGTCCAATCAATGGATTGTTGAAATGAGGCTTAATTGGCATGAGAGTCGATTTTGAGACTATCTTAGAGTTAGAGACACATGAATCATACGAGATGTCATCATCACTCTTAAGTTCTACATCAGTATTAAGAGACTCCCAAAATGAATTGGATTGGTCTAAGTCATGTTCGTTTGTCTCAGGAATGATTTCCTCAATAATATAATTGTTCGGAGGACAACAGTTCATAGAATGAACTCCAATACAGCCTTTTTTAGGTAAGGATTCCAGATACTGATTTAGGTCTAGGGATATCAGAGTTGGAAGTGGCATCAAATCAGGACATTTAATAGTGATACGTTTGAACTCATGAATCATATATTGGTATTTGTCTAAAGTCTCACGAAGGTACGACAATGGTGAGACAGGGTATCCAAATAAGCATGGTTTAGGATGTCTTACATGAACATTAGGTTTTGAAGTTCCTTCAAAGGACGAACAATGAGTTTTGAAAACTTGCTTCCGAGACCAAGTGCTTTGGACCAAGGGTGACGAAAATTATGTGACATCCTTTCGTTAGCTTCAAGAGCATCAATAGAGTTATATAAAGCATCAATTTTAGCATTAAGACATTGATTATCAGTAACTAAGATGTTTCTTTAACTAAAATTAATTTCATGTTTGTCGTTCAAAATAACACATTCTTCCTTAGCCATTACAAGTTATCTCTCTAATGGTGTGATCTTAAGCTTATGGTCTTCAAAACATAATCTAAGACGAGTCAACTCACTATCCATCTTTTCACTAACTTCTATGGCACACTCATAGGCTTTATGAATAACTATCATATCTAACTGAATTTGAGTTAGATAAGGTTCACAAACAGTCAAATCAAAGTTATTATCAGTGATCATGGATTTTACCTATTGGATGATGCTTCATCCAGGTGGATCGTTCGTTGACGTGTAGCAATAGATTGGCTCAACATCGTCATGATCATCTTTCAAACCAACAGACCTATAACCTTCATCACATTCAATTGATTGTCTAGCCACTAGACACAAATTCCTTGCACATTTTTCTTCACCCTAATCACCAAACAACCAATACCCATCAATATCCCTTGAAACTGTGGTAACAAAAGCGTTTTCACTTTTAGCATGTTCTTTTGCTCTACGAACATAATAGGGCAGAGTATTTTACCTTTGATTTTTGAGGAATTTTAGCCAAACAGTCCTTTGCAAAGTTCTTTTCGAGACCACATTTGTGACATGCAATCTTGAGTTTGACTAGTTTCAGAACTTCCTGGAGTTCCGAGGGGTGATTTGGAATGTTAGGTTGATATGCAGGTCGATTTTCATTGGGTTTAGGGTAAGGTTGAGGATTTATTTGGTGACAAGCTTGAAATCAGTTCTGAGGTGGTTTTTGATCGGGGTTCCAAGGACGTTTCTACTTCATAGATAAAAGTGCAAACTCTTGCTGGAAACGAAGTTTTGAATCACCAGCTTCTAAATCAAGTTCTACATCATATGGATAGTTCGGAATCAGAGGAATATGTGCAATATGTTGACTGGGTCAAGTAGTTTGAATAGGTGGGATGACTCTAAAAGGATCCGAAACAAATAGGTTCGGTATCAGTGGATTGACAGAGCTTACTAAAGCGAGAGGACCTCTTGAGAGTTATCCCAATGTTTGAGCAATGTTGGATTCATGACCTTGTAGTTCATCAAAAAACTGATAAAGATTAAGTTTCTTCTGAGATCCATTACTCTAAATACAGGACTTAACATTTCCACATCCTTTTCCAAGGTTGTTGATGAACTCGAGATTATACTCGAGTGGAGTTCATACTACACCTTGTGATGGCATTTTGTTCACAATGATTATATACCGATTTGATGTAGAGGTTACCGATTCACCAAGAGTTTTAGTGAAGGTGTCAAAGTCGTTTACAAAAGATGTCAAACGCTTATCCTTCAAGTTCTTAGACACTCCGAACAAGTCCTGAAGTGTGTCCCAAATCTCTTTTGCATATTTGCACAATTTTATGTGCTCAAAGAGAGAAAGAGGAACACCAAACACCATTTTTGAGAAAGCAATCTGATATGGATGGAGCTCTTCTTGACCCATGAATGTAGCAGCAACATCTCTGACTATTTGTCTTATGGGAACATGAGGACCTTCTTTCACTGATCTCTATATCTCTTCACCTTTTCCTTTACCAAGCAAAAATCTCTCCATTCTAAATTTCCAGTGATCATACTCTTCAACAACTAGCAATGGGGCACGCGTTGGGAAACCCACGGTATTTGCTCTTTACATTGAATACATTTATTGAGTTTGGTTAGAGGCGGTCATTGAAGTTAAGATATTAGAATTGAAGTGGTATATAAAAGAACTTTTATCCTGAACACATAAATAATTAAGATACCTAGTTAAACTTTAGTCAACTATAATATGTTCTATGGATTTAAATGACGACCACTTAGGCTCTGATACCAGTTGTGAAAGTAAAACGATCTGTACGGACAACGTTTGAGACCCAAATCTTGAACTAACTTAAGATCAATGTATGCCGCTAATATGATAGTCTAGTTAAGTCTGGTAAACTAGTATTGTCTTGAAATTAGAAGTTCAACAAGGTGCTCAAATACGTAATAATAAGTATGAACAATGTAAAGTGATTTTGAGAACAATAAGAATGATAGACAGAATGATTTGACTGAATGATTCTTGGTATTGATGTGAAAGAGAATGTAGCACTCATGCGTGCTTAACACTAAGGTTATAATTCCGTAAATAGACAAGGAATTAGACAAATCAGATCAAGTGCATGAACTAAAAGACAATTGAAGATCAATAGACTGACACAACCGCCTCTGTTGATCTTGTCCCATGTACTATACAAAAAAACAATGACTAAAACACAAGGTAGTACTAGGAACATTTAATGCACATTACAGACTCAAATAGCGAGTAATAAAAGATGCATCTCGAACTAGTCTTCACTTCAGAATTTTCTTCATCTCATAACACTTCTCACTTCAGAATTGGCTTCACTTTGGATTACTAAAGGATCACTTTTTATGTATCAACAAAACCCTTAAAGCTCCTATTACTTCTTTGGGTCTTCATCACTTCTTTTAGTTCCTACGTCATTTTTTATAATGTTTGGACAAATAGGCACTGTTGGAGTTAAAGAGCTTCGTTTCCGACCTGTCGGGAGTGCTGACAAGTTGGATAGAAACCTATTTAGATCTCTGTTCATGGGTTGGAGTCGCATGCAGGTCAGATTATCGGGTTGTAGCTCTTAATATCACTGATGGAGGTGATTCAGGCTTTTTCACTTGTAATGAATATGATCAATTTCAATAGTCTGGATTTAGAATTAGGAAAAATTGTGTGGGTCGTAATGTGAAATTGATGGATAAGTTATCAAATGCCATCTCAAAGCTAAATTGATGGATAAGTTGTCAAATGCTATCTCAAAGCTTTCAGAACCTCCAATAGATCGCTCACGTTCAATGATTTAAGTGGTGAATTACTAATGAAATTTGAGGTATGAAGATGGAAGTGATTGATCTCGAAGGGAACATGCTCAATTGGAATTAAAACTCCAATTTCAAATATTTGGAAAACCTTAGTGTTCTTAACCTTGGGTTTAATCAGATACTTGGAAAAATACCCAATTCGTTATCCAATTTGAAGAATCTCCAGCCGCCCAATCTTGAAGGAAATCATCTGAATGGTTCAATTCCACAGTTCCTCAACGAGTTTACCAATTTGTAGTAGATGGAAAGCAACATTTTTCATTACAACTCCCATTATTTCTTTTGTTGTGATAATTTTTTTAAGTATGGCTTTGAATTGGACTGTTAGATCTTTGCTTTTCTTTTTTAGAAGAGCATGGCCTCTGGTTGATCCTACAAGACGGGTTTACCACTAATAGAAGAACAACCTTTTACAATGCGCAATGTGCATCATAAAATGCTCAGATGACGCGCAAATACATGTCAAGGACGGCCTTGTCATAACGAGAGACGACGCGCTTTTGTGCGTCGTCTATTTATGACACGCATTTACGACGCGCTCTTACGACACGCAATGCGTGTCAAGGAAAGCCCTGTCATAAAGAAGACGACACGCATTTGCGCGTCATAACCTTACGACGCACATTCACGACGCGCATAGCGTATCATTAAAGCTCCTGTCATAAAGAAATATGACACACATTTTTGCATGTCATTAAGTTAAATGTTTTAAAAACTATATATTTTGATAGATTTAATAATTTTCAAATTAATTAACACATTAGAAATCTCATAATACAAATTAAAATACCATAAATAACAAACATAATTCATTTCACTAATATGTCAAATACAAATAATTATTCCAATAGTGAGTAAATGTTATAAAAAAATAACTCAAGAGAAGCAGAATTTATATATAATTGCATTATCTAGCTTACTATGTGCCAACAACTCTCTGTGTGTTTTCTTTTTCTTGAGTCTCGTTTCCTCCAAAGCTTCTAGCCATGCCAAAGTATGATTTCTTATGGTTCATGTCAAAATCAAGTAAAACATTGCTAGCATAAATTCATCAAGTCCTTGGCGTGAAGTCTTCGATAGAAGCTTAACTGCAATCTCCAATCCTTCTAGCAGACCCTAAAGATGATTATTGGCTATGTAGCAGGATCAACCTGCCAAAATTGGATAAGTTAAGAATTTGCAACAAGATTGGTGAAAAGACATAAATGCCCCTACCTTGTATTCAACAGTACCAACATCAAGAAGATTTCCTTCCTTGTTGAACCTCACCCATGGAAAAATATGTAATAATCATTCAAATATGATATAGTTTATAAAATAAAATATTGTGGAAATGTGTGTTATGTTGGCAATGAAGCTCCTTCTGTTGGTCATATTTATTCCATCCAGATTCGGTGAAATGTATAAACACAACCAACAACCACAATATATATATATATATATATATATATATATATATATATATGTGTGTGTGTGTGTGTGTACATATATATATATATATATATACATCAACACAACCAACAAAATGGAACCATCAAATAACAAATGAAGAATTCACCTTTTTTCACAATTTATGCAACAAAGTGGTTTTATAAAGGTGATACATTCTTTTATTAACTTTTTTTGTAATGAAAATGGAAATGAGGGGTATAATTATAATGAAAAAGGTGATATATTCTGTTGGTCATATTTATTCCAACCAGATTCAGACTGTCGGTTTTGAAAAAAAAACAAAATTTTAGAGTCACCATGAAGGGTATAATTTTAATGACAAAGCTATGTGATGACAAAAAACTACACATGAAGGGTATAATTGTAATTTTAATGACAAATCCATGTGATGTGAAACAAAGTAATACCTTGCTTTATTTATCTCAGCATTCAGATTATCCGGTACTCCACATACCACCAAGCAGCTTATGAATTGTGCACAAAAATTATTACACATATATGAGGCCGAACTCCTATTAGCTCAAGCGTAACAACTTTTGCATCTTCTTTGTTCATATCCAAACATCTAATGAGACTGTTGTTCACATCAACTATGAATAGCCTCCTTGACAAACAACATTAAAATGTATAAAGAATTGTAGTCTGTAAGTCAGCGTTATCTTGTGCAGTTTTGAGATCATCATAACGGCATGATGGAGGGTTTGTTGTAGCTAATACAGAAGTCCAAGAATTTAGAATTGTTGTTATTCCTGCATTGGATATGGATATTGTTTGTTGTTCTATGGCTTCATGTATGGCAACCCTAATTATAAAATTTGAAAATAAGTTAGAGCTTCTAGGGTAATTTGGTAAAAAAAAAAAAAAAAAAAAAAAAAAAAAAAAAAAACAAAGAACAACATTGGTTAATTTTTAATCCAACCTTTCTTCTGGTCTCATCTTTTTCGAATTCATCAATGCATACAACACCACCATCAGCTAAGACCATAGCCCCTCCTTCCAGATAAAACTCACGCTAAATGATTTTTATAATTTTAAATTAGAAATTAGAACTGGAGAAATATGGAAGGGTGTTGTAGAATATTTGTATAAAAAAAAGTAAAACGATAAGAAAGAACAGTGTTGTTATCATGAATGACAGTACCAGTAAGCCCAGCTGCAGATGAGCCTTTCCCGGAAGTGTATATAGTTATAGGAGCAGTCTTCTCAACAAACTTGAGAAACTACAGAAGAGAGTAATTTCATGGGTTAAAAACAACAAATAGTAAAGTACCTTCATTGATTTACTTATATTATTAAAATTACAACTCTATAATAAAAAGAAATGAAAAGAATTTAAGGATACCTGTGATTTTGCAGTGGATAGGTCTCCCAAGAGCAAAACATTAATATCACCCCTCAATCTTACATCATCAGGTAAAGTCTGTAGAAATAGAGGAAATGAGCTCCTAAATGATTAAGTAAAGACAACAATATTCAAGGGTAAAGTTGCCATTATACCTTCCTTGATCCTCCAAACAGGAGACAAGCCACAACTTTTTTTACATCTTCATGGCCATATGTTTTCATATACATTGCCTTCTGCTGCAAATCTGTTGAATTCTTCAACCTGAAAACACATTGAAGGTAACCCACCAAGTAATAAACAAAACCAAAGCAATACAATCTCTATTTCCACTAATTTTCATCAAATGATAGTAACTTTACCTCTTCTTGTGTGAAATTGGTAGGACCAAGAGTAGCTTCATTTGTTTCTTCTATTTCAACAACTCTTATATACGGTTGTCTAATAGCAACTTCTCCTTTGTGACTAGATCAAAAGAGAAAAAAGATTGTAGATTTAGCTATATTCAAAATGTATGAAAGTTAAATGTTATTGGTGAATAGATAGAGTGAAAGTATTACGATGTGGATGTCTTTAAAGCTTGAAATATGCTGTAAATTCCCATTATAGTCAATTGTGTACCAGGTACAATTGTTTGTACAAATTGTTTGTCTACAGATAAAAGCATGCTCCTTGGTAGCTCACCAGTTGGGACATCCTAAGATTTAAAAATAGGCTCAAAAGTTAGAAACTTCAGTAGTGAATCATTGTAAGAAATCATTAAATGTCAAGCCTTTTTAAATCAGGGTTTTCTTGAAGTTTCAAGGTTTGTTTATTAACATACTTGCTTCTATCTGGGACTGCAATCCATGGGTCAACAAGGCATGGTGTTTCACCCATCTATAAAAATTAAGAGCAAACACATTTAATATAAAAGGAGTTTCAAGGTTTGTTGAGCTTCTGACATTGAAGCCATTGTTTCAAGGACAAGAAGTTAAAGCCACACCAAACCCTTTTCAGGTAACAAATATAGCCATATTGATTAATATTTCATTAAATTTTATCTTTTATTTCTATCCTAATTAATATATGTTCTTGACTTCTTTATTTTTCAACTTGATCAACTTGAAAAAAATTTCAAGGTTTTAGGTAAGGCCCACTAAAGCCTTTCAAAGTTTTGAATCCATATTTGGATAAATATGTTGACATTTCTTTCTGTTACAACATATTCTACTTGTTATTTTTTCTTATATTCTACTTTCATTTTTTTCTTGTTAGAACATTCTACTTTGAAAAATTACTCTGTATTTGTTGAAATGGATCTTTAGTTTAATTTCAATGACAATATTAGGTCATCCAACTGTAGAAAAGTGGGTAACACTTGCCCACCTTCCACATTGGCAAACAGATCAGCAACACATCCAAGGGCACAAATAGTAGGTTTAATTTTATAATTTCTTATTATTATTATCATTATTATTATTATTATTATTATTATTATTATTATTATTATTATTATTATTATTTGTAATCATCATCTTAATTCTTACACCTAGCATCTTAATTCTCCTTATAGTGACAACCGTATATAAACCATGCTTCGTGAACCCCATATGTACATAATACTCGAAATTCAGAAACCCTAGATGTATAAACCATGCTTCGTGAACCCCATATGTGACAACCCGATATTTCGAATCAATGTAATGATTTAAGCTCAAATATTGTAACCTATTATGAGATTAGTAATATAAGAGTCGAAAATGAAATGTTCAAAACTCTCTTTATTAATATAGTAAGTGGTAGATATCATAACAAGGTTTTCAAAAATATAAAAAATACGAAAATCCGAGTTATAACAAAGAAGTTATGACCAATCACATATCTGCAACAAAACCGGTAAGACATTGTTAAGCGCAAAACACGAAATCTCAATAAAATACTTGTAACACCGTAAATTTCAAAACATATTTTTCAAATTTTATAAAAAGATAATTCACTTAATATTCATAAAACACCCATGTTTGAAATTCAATCCAAGTAATACAAAAATCCCAAGATCTCATAATCATAAAATCCCATGCGTGTGTACTGATCAAGCCGGCGCCTTCCCACGGTCGTCATTAGTACCTGAAACAAATAACACCAAACACTGTAAGCACAAAGCTTAGTAAGTTCCCCAAAAAACCACATATAACACATATTAGCCACTCGAGGCTATAACTCTGTGGGTCCGTGCACCCAAACTCTATGAACCCTCAGGTTCTAACTCTGTAGACATGCACAGCATAAATCACAAAGAATAATGCAGCGCAACACATAACACATATATAACATACAAGCACTGTATAACATACCTCTAGTTACCTAGTCAAGGTAAAGTATAGTGAGAAGACTCACCTCGTGTATCTCGATAGCTCGCAAATCCCTGAACCCACTCGTGCTCGATCCCCCGAGCTATAATCCTCCTATGATACAATACATCTCTAATTAACATTTTCACAACTAAGGTTAACTCACCCCACTAAGTCAACACAGGTAAACTCTAGTCAACGGCCAACGGTCAACTTTGACTAGAATCGGCGAGTACATTAGAGCGACTCGGCGAGTCTACACGTGTTCGCTAACTCCCTCGGATTCTCTATTGGCACGTCGAGTACTCCCCTGACTCGACGAGTTCCACCTGGCATGAATCGCGGGGCCACCGCGACTCAACTCGCCGAGTCTCAAAACAACTCGGCGAGTTCTAGCTTGACTTAGTCCACTTGTCAACCCTCTCTGACTCTCCTTGACTCACTGAGTTAGCCCCTTAACTCGGCAAGACCACTCGCTGAGTGGTTATGGACAATCTTCATGCTACTCGCCGAGTCTGTTCTTCGGACTCGGCGAGTCTATGCCATGCATGAACTCAAACTCACTCCTGAGGTCAGATCCGTTCCAATAACTCATAGATCCAGTCCTTCCAAGCACATTCATCACGTTAAGTAACAATCTTGGTGCTCATGCAAAGGTCCAAGGGCCTTATTTGATGATATGGTCTCTAGAATGTTATTCTAAGCTCATGGCCTCCATTAACACTCATAAAGCTTGAGGGAAAAGGGTCTCTGGACCTCTTTGGGTCCAGATCTAAAGCACCAACACAAGAAGAGGCCAATTACTCCATGGATCTCACCATAAAGAAACCCTAACTCTATGATTCACATCAAGGACTGAGAAAGGAACGAATGGATACCTCAAATGAAGTCTCTGAGCTCAGAAATCACTGGATTAGCACCTTCTTTGGTCTCCTCTTGCCTTGATCCTCTTCTATGTGCAAAAACACCCACAAATAGTCAAGGATCTTCCTCTTCTCTCTCACAAAGCACTCACAGGCTCTTTAGGGTTCTCTCCGGGGTTGGTGGCCGCAAATGACGGCCATAAGCCCCCTTAAATAGGTCTCATACCCCGGAAATTAGGGTTTCATTAAACAGCATGGACTCGCCGAGTCCACTCCTTGGACTCGCTGAGTCCAGACGCGAACCCGCGTCCAAAATCGCGATCCTACTCGGCGAGTTTGAGCTCCAACTCACCGAGTCCCCTCACAATTCACCAAAAATACAATAATAATAAATACTTGGGAATCCAGGCTGTACAATTCTCCACCAATAGAACTAGACTTCGCCCTCGAAGTCTCGCTCTGCAAATAACTCCGGATGCTGCTCGCGCATCTCACGCTCCGACTCCCAAGTCATCTCGGACGCCTTCCGATGCTGCCACTGAACCAAAACCAAGGGTACCTCCTTGTTCCTCAGAACTTTGATTTTGCGATCTCTGATTGCCACGGGTCTCTCAGCATAATTCAAGCTCACATCCACCTGAATATCCTCTAATGGAACCACTGCCGACTCATCGGCTATACACTTCCGCAATTGCGACACATGGAAAGTGTCGTGAATCTGCCCCAACTCTGCCGGCAAATCTAAACGATAGGCTACCCTTCCTACCCTCGCAACAACCCGAAATGGGCCAATATATCGGGGCCCCAACTTGCCCCTCTTCCTGAATCGAATCACGCCTTTCCAAGGAGAGACCTTCAGTAGCACAAAGTCGCCAACCTGAAACTCAAGCTCGGACCGGCGTCTGTCCGCATAACTCTTCTGACAACTCTGTGCGGCCAACAACCTCTACCTGACCTGTTGGATCTGCTCTGTCGTCTGAAGCACTATCTCAGTACTGCCCATAACACGCTGTCCAACCTCTCCCCAGCAAATGGGGGTCCGACACCTCCTCCCATACAACAGCTCAAAGGGCGGCATACCAATGCTTGAATAATGGTTGTTGTTGTAAGAAAACTCTGCCAAGGGCAAGTACGTATCCCAACTCCCCCCGAAATCCAACACACATGCCCGGAGCATGTCCTCGAGCGTCTGAATCGTTCGCTCACTCTGTCCGTCTGTCTGTGGGTGATGTGCGGTACTAAAATGCATCCTAGTACCCAGCTCCTCATGGAACTTCTTCCAGAATCTGGAAGTGAAACGTACATCCCGATCTGAGACAATCGAGATCGGCAACCCATGCCGAGATATCACTTCCTTCAAGTACATCTCTGCTAACTTCTCCACGGAGGAGCTCTCACTAATAGCAAGGAAGTGAGCGCTCTTCGTCAACCTGTCCACAATCACCCAAATTGCATCAACTCCCCTAGCAGTCCTTGGAATTTTGGTGATAAAATCCATGGCAATCTGTTCCCACTTCCATTCAGGAACCTCCAACGGCTGCAACTTACCATGCGGTCTCTGGTGTTCGGCCTTAACCCTACGGCAGGTCAAGCACCTCTCAACAAACCACGCAACATCCCTCTTCATACAGGGCCACCAATACTCCCTCCTCAAATCCAAATACATCTTAGTGGCCCCAGGATGGATCAAGAATTTCGACCGATGAGCCTCTTCCATCAAAATGGTACGCGTTCCTCCCACAAATGGTACCCAAATACGCCCCTGAAATGTCATAAGCCCTCGACCATCGGTAACGAACTCCGATACCAACCCAACAACTCGCTCTCTCTTCTGGTTCTCCGACCTCACTGCCTCAGCCTGTGCTCCCCGAAGGGTGTCCAACACCGGAGCCATCACGGTCAATCGCAAACATACATCTCACAACAGGGTGCTATCCGCCCTGCGACTCAGGGTGTCGGCTACCACATTAGCCTTGCCCGGATGGTACAGGATCTCGCAATCATAATCCTTAACCACATCCAACCACCTTCTCTGCCGCATATTTAGGTTGGGCTGATCCATCCAATACTTCAAACTCTTATGGTTCGTGTATATCGTACACCAAACCCCATACAGGTAGTGATGCCAAATCTTGAGAGCGAACACCACTACCCCCAACTCTAGATCATGGGTGGGATATCTCGTCTCATGAGGCTTCAACTGCGTCGATGCATATGCTATCACATGCCCTCTCTGCATCAGTACCGCTCCCAACCCCAAGATCGATGCATCACAGTATACAAAAAAGTCCTCCATTCCCTCCGGTAGGGCTAACACCGGGGCCTCGCATAACCTTTGGCGAAGCGTCTCAAAGGAGGCCTGCTGCTCGGGACCCCATGAAAAAGTGACACCCTTCCGGGTCAACCTAGTGAGTGGCACTGCGATCTTAGAGAAATCCCTGATAAATCTCCGATAATAACCGGCCAACCCTAGAAAACTCCTGATCTCGGAGGGTGACCTCGGCACCTCCCAACTCATCACCGCCTTAACTTTGGCCGGGTCGACCAATATCCCTTCCTGGTTAATAAGATCTCCTAGGAACTGGACCTCTCGCAACCAGAAATTACACTTGGAGAATTTGGCATAAAGCCTCTCCGATCTCAGAACTTCGAGGATCTCCCTCAAATGCTCCTCATGCTGCTCTCTAGATCTCGAATATACCAAAATGTCATCAATGAATACAAACACCGACCGATCCAACATCAGCCTGCACACCCGGTTCATGAGATCCATGAACACTATCGGGGCATTGGTGAGTCCGAAATACATCACCACAAACTCATAATGCCCATAACGCGTCCTAAACACTGTCTTTTGGATGTCCTCATCTCGCACCCTCACCTGATGGTAACCAGACCTCAAATCGATCTTGGAGAACCAAGATGCTCCCTGCAACTAGTCGAATAAATCGTCGATCCTCGGCAACGGGTAACGGTTCTTGACCGTCAGCTTGTTCAACTCCCGGTAATCAATGCACATACGGTGTGAACCATCCTTCTTCTTGACAAACAGAATAGGCGCTCCCCACGGCGAGCTGCTCGTCCGAATAAACCCCTTCCCCAGCAGCTCCTGAAGCTGTAAGGATAGCTCTTGCATCTCTAGAGGTGCAAGACGCTAAGGCACCTTGGCGATAGGCGCGGCCCCCGGGACCAAATCGATACGAAACTCTACTTGCCTCACGGAGGCACACCCGACAACTCCTTTGGAAATACATCCGAGAACTCACGCACTATAGGAACCTCCTCCACCGACCTCGGCCTCTTGGAATCAACCCGCATATCCGACACGTACGCCACAAAACCCTTACAGCCCTGCTGTAGACACTGCCTCACCCTATCGGCCGAACAAAATGTTGATCCAAAACGGGTACCCTCGCCATACACTGTATGAACTCCCCCACTAGGGTCTCGTATGGTCACCAGCTGTCGCTCGCAGTCGATAACCGCACCGAACCTGCTCAACCAGTCCATGCCCACAATGACACAGACATTCCCCATGGCAATAGGAACCAAATCAATCAGGAACTCAACACCGAAAATCTCGAGTACGCACCCACGGATCACCTCTGTGGCATATATCACCCTCTCGTCAGCTATGGAAACTCTCAGAGGCCGACTCAGTGCCTCGCGACTAACACTGATGTGCTGACTAAAAGCCAAAGATACAAAAGACCGACTCGCACCCGAGTCAAATAACACCAAGGCAGGTACAGAATTCAATGGAAAAGTACCTACGTATAACATAATATAAGCATAATATCTCAACATTAAAATAAATACACAAAAGAATACATACCAGCCACGACATCAGGCGTTGAGCGGACCTCTTCCGCGGTCAACTGAAAAGCTCTCCCTCGTGCCCTTGGCGCCTCGACCTTCATTGTCCGAATCTCGGTAGCTCTGATGGCGGCAGGGGCAGATCCCTGAGGTGCTCCCTGAGCGGATCCTCACAACTGCGGACACTCCGCCTTCCGGTGTCCGGTCTGGTTGCAGTGGAAACACACTGCAAACACCTTGGGGCAGTCCTTGGCCATATGCCCCTCCTTTCCACACTTGTAGCAAGATCTAGCTCTACAAACTCCATCATGACCCTTGCCGCACCTTCCACAAGTGCGGCCCTTCTGGCTCCCAGATTTGGGATCAGCGGGCTTGGCCCGCTTGGCTGCCGGCTAGGACTGTGCCGGTCGCCAATCCCTCCCCTGAGACTCAGCCTCCTCTCTAGCTTGAGTCTCCAGCTCGATCTCCCTCTTCCGGGCATTTGCCTGAAGCTCAGCAAATGTCCGGTACGAGAAGTTCACCACGAACTCCCGAATGTCTCGCCTCAAGATACTCAAATACCGGCTCATGCGTGCCTGCTCAGTGGACACGTGCTCAGGGCAGAACATCGCCCTCTCGTGGAACATCCAGGTAATCACCATAACAGACTCAGTGCCCTGCTTGAGGGTCAGAAACTCCTGGGCCAAACGCTCCCTCTCCACCTGGGGAACGTACTCATCTCGGAACATGGCAGTGAACCTCTCCCAGGTCACCGCCGCAAGCTCAGCAGGCGTAAAGTGCGCCGTCACAAACTTCCACCAGTCCTTCGCTCCCAAGCAAAGTTGGTTCAGCGTGAACCGTACTCTCAAATGCTCAGGAGATGAGCAAGTGAAGAAACACCCCTCTATGTAAGAAATCCATCTCATAGCCGCCACCGGGTCCTAGGTCCCATCAAACTCTGGTGGTTTCGTGTTGCTGAACTCCCGGAACAGCAACGCATCACCACCCTGCGGCCTCGCAGCAGCAACAGCTGCGGTGGCCGCCGCAACAGCAGCCTCAGAAAGAGCAGCATAACGCTCGTCGAAAGTCTCAATCAGCATGGTCTTCATAGACCCGAACATCTCTGGTATCTCTGCCCTGATGGCCACAGGCACCTCCTCGTGGATGATCCGGTGGATCTCCTCATCACTAGCCCCACTGCTCTCTGGCATAAGACATGCCCTCACCACGATCTACCTCTGAAATACAACATACGATAAATTAGAATCCATTCGGGCATACTCACACTCGATAACTCTTCCCTCCTCGATCCTTGGCATACCGAAGGTTCTTACTTGAACTGTACACCGCCCCGGTGCTTTCAGTAGTACGGGCCCAATACTATTGTCCACACCGTATCAGTATACACCCCAAATCCTCCTCTTCGGATCCTAATTTCCAAGTACTCTTTCACTCTCTAACAAATCTCTCATAAGCTCCTTGTTGCTACCTATTCACTCTCAAGCATCTCATAGCAGCTCACCTCTCCCTTGGCTAAGGCATCACAAATCAGGGCACTCTAGTCCTAATAGGAATACCTAGCCTACTCTAGCAAGAGAATACATCATATCAATCTCATAAACATATAATATAAGGGTATTTTTGGAAATCACCGTTCGGGCGCTGACTCATCGTACACACGTTTCTTCTCTGAATTTCTCTAAAAATCTTTTACTTTTAGAAAATTTGGTTCTCCTTTAAAAATATTTTCCAAATCCTCAGTTTGAGTTCAAATACTCCCGAAGGTGTACCCGAATCCCTCAATCCAAGGCTCTGATACCAATTTGTAACACCGTAAATTTCAAAACAAAATTTTCAAATTTTATAAAAACATAATTCACTTAATATTCATAAAACACCCATGTTTGAAATTCAATCCAAGTAATACGAAAATCCCAAGATCTCATAATCATAAAATCCCATGCATGTGTACTGATCAAGCCGGCACCTTCCCACGGTCGTCACTCGTACCTGAAACAAATAACACCAAACACTGTAAGCACAAAGCTTAGTGAGTTCCCCAAAATACCACATATAACACATATTAGCCACTCGAGGCTATAACTCTGTGGGTCCGTGCACCCAAACTCTGTTAACCCTCAGGTTCTAACTCTGTAAACACGCACAGCATAAATCACAAAGAATAATGCAGTGCAACACATAACACATATATAACATACAAGCACTGTATCACATAACTCTAGTTACCTACTCAAGGTAAAGTATAGTGAGAAGAGTCACCTCGTGTATCTTGATAGCTCGTAAATCCCTGAACCCACTCGTACTCGATCCCCCGAGCTATAATCCTCCTATAATACAATACATCTCTAATTAACATTTTCACAACTAAGGTTGACTAACCCCACTAAGTCAACACAGGTCAACTATGGTCAACGGCCAAAGGTCAACTTTGACCGGACTCAGCGAGTACATTAGAGCGACTCGGCGAGTCTACATGTGTTCGCTAACTCCCTCGGATTCTCTCTTGGCACGTCGAGTACTCCCCTAACTCGACGAGTTCCACCTGGCATGAATCACGGGGCCACCACGACTCAACTCACCGAGTCTCAAAACAACTCGGTGAGTTCCAGCTTGACTCATTCCACCTGTCAACCCTCTCTGACTCTCCCTGACTCACTAAGTTAGCCCGTTAACTCGGCAAGACCACTCGCTGAGTGGTTATGGACAATCTTCATGCTACTCGCCGAGTCTGTTCTTCGGACTCGGCGAGTCTATGCCATGCATGAACTCAAACTAACTCCTGAGGTCAGATCCGTTCCAATAACTCCTAGATTCAGTCCTTCCAAGTATATTCATCATGTAAAGTCACAATCTTGGTGCTCATGCAAAGGTCCAAGGGCCTTATTTGATGATATGATCTCTAGAATGCAATTCTAAGCTCATGGCCCCCATTAACACTCATAAACCTTGAGGGAAAAGGGTCTCAGGACATCTTTGGGTCCAGATCTAAAGCACCAACACAAGAAGAGCCCAATTACTCCATGGATCTCTCCACAAAGAAACCCTAACTCTATGATTCACATCAAGGACTGAGAAAGGAACGAATGGATACCTCAAATGAAGTCTTTGAGCTCATAAATCACTGGATTAGCACCTTCTTTGGTCTCCTCTTTCCTTGATCCTCTTCTATGTGCAAAAACACCCACAAATAGTCAAGGATCTTCCTCTTCTCTCTCACAAAGCACTCACAGGCTCTTTAGGGTTCTTTCTGGGTTTCGTGGCCGCAAATGACGGCAATAAGCCCCCTTAAATAGGTCTCATACCCCGGAAATTAGGGTTTCATTAAACAGCGTGGACTCGCCGAGTCCAGACGCGAACCCGCATCCAAAATCGCGATCCTACTTAGCGAGTTTGAGCTCCAACTCGTTGAGTCCCCTCACAATTCACCAAAAATACAATAATAATAAATACCTGGGAATCCGGGTTGTTACAATACTTTTTATCCTTAGCCTACACAACCTAAATGAGAATTCAAGATCTCGACAATAGTAGTACAATGGTAAAAAGACAGACAAAAACGGACGTCGAATGAAGAAGTTATGGATTTTTAATGGACTATTCCAGTCCCGGTCTGTTAAAAATATAATATTAAAAATAAATTCAAAATTAGCCACGAAGTCTAAACGAGAGTTGTAGAATACTTTCTCACCTACGTGTGGATATAAAGAACATCGAAATCGGAGCTCGTACGTGAAAGTTATGGATTTTACAAAATCGGGGCACAAAATTTGAGGCAGGCCCAAGAGGGAACGCCCTGTGTTCTTCGACCAGAGCCATCCCATAATCCATCAAGTCTGAAACACATAAGCAATGACCTCACAGGGGAACGCCCTGCGCTCCCTAAAGGAACCTAACACATAAAAGGGAGGCAAGGGTTCCGGGTTTAGTTGCTTTTCTCTCAAATCTTTCACCATCAAACACCCCTTTAGCCCCTCTAAGATACCTCAAAGCCCCGGTATCACCGCTAGCATACGACGCAGGTCCCGACGCCTCCGCGAATTCCGAAAGATCGAATTTCTCCAGTCGAAGTGTTGCCCGAGTTAGTCTCGTCTTCATCAAAACGCCACTTCTACCAAGTGAGTTCATACCCCTATATTTTCACGTTTTTACTATATTTTAGGGGCGAAAATACAAGTGAAACACAAGAAAAACTTATGTTAAAATGCAAGTCGTTACATACAATTTCTAATGATTTATCTACATTTCGTGTATAAATGTTAAATAAGTAAAATAATGTTATTTCAAATGTTATACTATACATGCAAATTTGGTAATAGACTAAGGTTTATCATTCAAATGGAACGCACTTTTGAAAAACTATAATAGGTATAGTTACGAGATATTCATGATATTTTACACTCTTTAAACACCATGGAAAGGAAATACTTACATTTACAAGAAAAATGGACTTTTCATACGCAAATCTATTTAATACTAACTTTTGTGAGACATTAATTCACGTACTTTCAAGTACGCATTTCAAGTCCTGTGTTATAAACCATAATCTCCTGTAGGGAGCGTGATACTTGTGTATAGATCTATACGAGATTAAGATTCCCGCACCTAAACTGTTAGCTACAGTTGGACCCACAGGTCTGGGGTGACAAACGTCATATCATTCCAACGCCTGAAGAACATTGTGACAGGCAGTCTGGGTCAATAGTACGGTTATAAAACTCACATGAAGTATTAAAACATTTTATTTACAGGGCTAACAAACACCTTAGTGATTATATATATATATATATATATATATATATATATATATATATATATATATATATATATATATATATATATATATATATAAGTCTACTTACACTATTTTAGGTATGCAAAATACTTATGCATTCCGGTTTTTTGGAACTTTTAAAATTACTATTGATTTATGGAAAATTTGGGATTTTTTAGATACAAACTCAGTTACTTTATACAAAAAGGCATAACATTCTTATACAAAGACGCTTATGAACTCCCCAACTTAATTGTTGAAACTTTTTCAAAACTACTTGTGTTTCTCAGGGATTAAGTAATAGAGGTAAACAACAGCTTTTGGGGATGGAACACTAAGGCGTCAATTTCAAACTTACTATATCATCATAATGTAATTGCTTTTGAAACATGTAATACAATCAACAATTTAACTTTTTAAGTTTTATAATTATGATGGTTGTGTTTGCTTTCTTTACTATTTACTCAACTGTTATGATACTACATGAAGTCATCCACCCCAAATGTTTCCGTCGTTCTGGTTTGTGGGTGTGATAGCTTGGTATCAGAGCATTGTTATAGTGAACTAAGTATATCAAACTACATAAGATATACAAACTATAAATCCAAAAGGACTAAAACTCTTTGACAAAACGTTTTCACACCAACCATACTTCATTAAATTAAAATATTAGTTTCATAAATGTACAACTACATGCATGCAACAGATTAATGTCCAAAAGTATTAAGACAAGTAGGCACTATGACTAAGCCTCGAAATATGTAATCATATCTAGGATGAATATAGCCTGATCAACTATATTTACCCAAGATATTGTTGGATTAATGTCTAAGTCCATAACTATAATTGGTAAGACTTGACCCGACCTGGCATAGTCCATTTGGGTTGCATGGCATCATGCACTTGGATAGACTATAATGAGAGAAATAAGACACTTATGGTTATTAATATATTATAAGTTCTAGTATATTAATAATAAGAATAATAAGATTATTTAATTAGTATTGATCAAGAATTAATCTAGGATTAATTAAGTGATCAAAAGAAGACTAATTAAATATATGGGTTGATTGTGTAAATCATCCATACTTGTATAGTGGGCTAATGCTCCATGGATTATCTAGTTGGGCCAAAACCCATATGATGCTCCATGGATGCTCCATGGTGTATTTGAACCCATGGATCCAAGGAAATGGAAAGTCATGACAATTAGGGTTTGCCCTAATTGTAACACTATATAAAGATATTATTCTTGACAACATCGGTGACTAGTATTATTCTAGAGAGGGCTAGCCGATTTCATGAAGTGTAGAATTCTCTCAATTTATTCCAAGTGTATTTGGTGTTGTGTGAACCATTTAAGGTGTCACACTTGGGGCACTAAGCACTCAAGCTTCATGAAGACATTCTACATCAAAGAGGTATGTATTTTATCTTGTTATATTGATAGTTTTGTATGCTAGATTAGGATAATACCTAGGATGTTCATATTTGCATGTATAATAGAGAAAACATAGATCCAAGGTATTTAGGGTTGCATGTACACTTAGGAGTGTTAGAATGCTCATAACCCAACAGTGGTATCAGAGCCTAGGCTTATTTTCTTGTTATACTTCCAAAACTACTTAAAAAATCGAAATTGTTGTTGTCTGATCATCAGACTCGGCGAGTCCATCAAGGGACTCGGCGATTCCATGCCTAAAAAAATGATCAAAACGATCCAACTCGTCGAGTCGATTCATGCACTCGACGAGTTGGACCCCCACACAGCATATTTTCGAGGTTTTTGGCTAGAAATGGACTAGGAACTTTACCCTAAGTTGTTTTTGAACTTATAAACTTGTTTTTTGATGTGGTAATGTTCATGCTAATCAAATTTCAAAGATAATTGTCAATAGATTTATGTTTTGTATTAGTTTAAAGGTTAGACTAATTACATGAAAAAGTTTGATTTGAATTATCTTGTTCTTATGAGTTGCTTAGATTAATAGAAAAGTTGAATGAAATAGTTGTTTTCAATCCAAATTAATCTAAGAGTTGATTCTAAAATGTGTTTTTGTAACTAGTCCTCAAGTTATATGAAAAGTCACATTTAGGTTTCATAAAACTCATAAAAGTTGGCAAAGGTTACAAAAATGAAGAGTCTAGTTCTAATTAATTGGAGTTATGACTCCATAATTTGTCCTCAAGTTATGGAGGACCAAGAGTCTCTTCATTAAATAAAAAAAATAATGTAATCTTAATTAATTCCATAAGTTATAAAATAAAGAAAAGTTAATTCTTTTATTAGTTTAAAGTCTTCCATAACTTGTCCTCAAGTTATGGAACTTGAAGAGTTTTTGGATTAAAACTACTTTAAACACATAAGTTATGGAATTAATTAGTTTTGAATAGTTTCAAAACTTGCCCTCAAGTTTTGGAATTTGTAAAGTTTTTCCTTATGAATACTTTAATTCCAAGTTAGCCCTTAGAATTTTAAAAGTTAAAATTCAACCCTTATACTTTATAATATTATAAGTTAATAATATATATATATATATATATATATATATATATATATATATGTATAAGAGTAAAGTCAGTCTTACCGCTAGTACGCCTCATTCACGAAGCCGATCTATAAGGTGGGTATAAGGTTGTTGCCTATAAAATGGCGACTTAATGGGTGTCTACTCTCACCCACCGCTTGCTTGACTGGTGGAGGGTCGTTAGCCGAACGGGTTTGACAGAACTATAATTCTCCCTTCATTAAAAGTATTAATGATAAATACTAAGTAACTAAACTCTTAATAATTCTCAATCTTAGTTACTTAGGAAAAATGTGAATAAGGTGCTAATCCATGAAATTATACTTTACACTTTGTCTAAGTCGTTAGTGGAGCGTGTGTGGTTAACCGGCACACTAACTTGGACTTAACAAGGTAGGTAAAGGGTGACTTAATATTTATCATAGTATCGATGGAGCGTGTGTGGTTAACCGGCACATCGATTGAGGGGTAATTTATTAAGGGTACCAAGTAATTTGCATGGTTACTTCACACCTTGTTTTGTGATCCTCGGCATCCCAGTCACAAAACCTGAAGGGCACACTCGAGATTGAAACATGCCATCGAACAGTTCAATGAATCTCAAAGATCTAGGAGTTTCAAATCCAATTAAAACCTAATAATACATTTCGTTTATTTTGGTGGAAATTGGTGAATCGTCATTCACCTACCTTCAAATATTTTATAGCTTGGATTACGGCATCCCTCTTCTAAGTTATAAAATAGTTTGTTGGGTCCTAGCCTTAATATTTCATATTGGGTGTCATATTAAGGACTTTAAAATCAACTATCTTGAATATCTCCCAAAAGATGTCTGGTTTAGACATTTATGATCTTCCCAAATCTCTTGAAACAACCTTTCCTAAATGAAGATGATGTTCCTTGGAAATCATTCTTCTTTTCACCTCCTCAAATTATTCTCCCTAACCCACAAGTTCTTAAAAAGTTTAAGGTCACTCGAACTCTATTGGCAAGTGAAGGTCTAGGTGTGGTCACATCTCGGAGATGTAGTCACATATTGACAAGTCGGGAGAGAAGGGTGTCAAAGTCTTGAGGAAGTTGGTGGTTCAACTACTTTCTAAGTCACATAGTGAGTTCTTTTGGAACACCTATGAAACATACTATGACAAGACCCTTAATGATCTTATCTATTTGCTAAGATCAACCTCCTGAAACTTTATGGACATTGACAATAGTAACACAGGAAATCCAGAAAAGCATTCTCTTCCCAATGGAAAGGGACCGGCCATAGTCAACTCAGTTGACCAAATGGTAAAGAGAAAAGGCTAAGTCTGTAATAATCCCGTGTACCATTATCAAAGGGTCCATATGTTTATATTGCCAAAGGAAGGGTCATTAGTTGCGAAGCTGCCAAATTTACCTAAGGATGTTAAAGTCAATAAGTTTGACTCTACTTCAGGTAAATTCCACTATCTAACTCTGTTAAGTTTCTATTCTGAGATTCTTGATACATGATGTGACTGGGTCACATGGTAATGTTTTAAGAATCAAAGAAAAGTAAAGGAACTCAAAGAAAGAATATGTTGAATCTGATCACATAGATGGATATCTATCGCGTAGTTTGAAGATCAGATTCTTGAACTACTTCTTAGGAGTTATGAGATGTTGCTTAGGAATAGATAACAACAAGTTTTTGATATGGATTGTAAGGATAAGTTTTTCCGCATAATTTTAAAATAAAAGAAAATTTTTGATTTTAGTTATTTTAAAGTATCCTTACAATGGCATTTGAGGAAAAATTATTGCTTATATGATTCCATTAATAGCAAGAGTGGAAATATGAAATTGATTCTTTCATTTGTGGTAATGTCTAAATTTACCAAATAAGGAAAGATTCTCATCACCCAAGTCCCAATTGGACCGGAACTTGGAATCATGCAAGTTGTATAGCATGATGAATGAGAACTTTCAAGTATTGGAAAAATTAAGACTAATTACTTGTTCACATCGATGTGTGAGTCAAGTAATGGACTAAGAGATCGAGTACATAGTCATGTGCACTGATTAAGTCCACCACAAAAGATATAAGGCTCTTTGTTATAGTTTACTAAAGCTCAGTAAATATGATTATACTTACAAGCTTAAGTGTAACTCTGAGGCATTGGAAAAGGTTCCAATGCATGGCAGAGCGAATAAGAAGAATCAAATTAGGTAGAAGGATAGAAGTTCCTCAAATCTGAAAAGATGGGAGAAGTACTTTAGTATCAGTTTTGTGATCATCTTAATGATTAAGAAACCATGTCAAAATTAGTTCTCTAAGGAAGTCTTAGTGCATTCTTATGACTAAGAAGAAGGGATCTTGAATTGTTGAAATGGTTAAATCAAGAAGATGAGTCATACTTCGTTCCAATACAAGTCTTAGAGTCATACTCCAAGATTATAATTTGAGTGACATGTCTTAAAGAAGGTTTAAAAACACTTATCAAATGTAAGAGTAAAAGGTTTCTACTCTTGTACATTCGAAATTGGTAAGTTGTGATGTTTTGGATAAAACAAAGACCAACTAAGGCCAATTGTGTGAAGTGTTTGTCTTGATTAGAATCCGCACTATCTCTTGGATGTTTGACAAGGGAGTCTTATAGGTCAAGAGGACAGTGGGAGGCTTAAAGGTCTTGAAAGTCTCAAGAACTAATCAAGAATAGAACCTGGAGTTCCTCTCTAGCAAACGACTTAAGGTTCATAACCTATCGTGTTGACATATTCTGTGCCTATTCCAGTTAAAGTTGGCTTTGCATATGAGTTCTTAGAGTTCTCAATTTGTTGCACAACAACTTGGAAGCAATGGCAGGCCCTTGAGCTGCCAGGTGGCAAGCAATTAAGATTGAGTTCAGTCCATATGAGTTTGGATTTGTCATTATCCTTGTCTTGTGACTATGGTTTTGACAATTCACATGGATACGAACACATACACCATTAAATCTAAGTGTCATAAGGTTTCTCTCCTATTCATGAAAATGATGGTGAGGAAACACTTTCACTAAGTAGATTTTAGTTAGATAGCAATTGTGATATTGGCATTCTCAAAGTCGTTAGTGGAGCGTGTGTGGTTTACCGGCACACTAACCTGGACTTGTGAGAAGTGGCAAAAAGGTCTAACCATTATGATTACGGCATCCCTCTTCATAATTGTTTAGATACACAAGTGTGCTATATAAGGGAAGGTGTATGATTTTGATAAAGTTCTATCAAAACAATCTAGTATTAGAAATCTGAACGTTGGTAAGAAAGTCAGCTGATTTCTGAGTACATGTAAAAGCTAGTGGGAGCATAAGTGTTATGCTAATAATCATCATGTTAGTGGGAGCATGATAATTATGATAAGTATTGCAAATTAGCAATGTTAATTATAGAAAACAAAAGGTTTCAATTGGGAAAAACTTGTTTTGCTATAATTAAGGGAGAGGAAATTATACTTCATCTCAAATCTATAAGCTTAGATCGTGACGTTTTAATCATTTAGTCAAGGAAATATATATGAATTTCATGTTGGAATGGCTCAACATAAGGAAATTCTATATATGGGTCCATTATTTGCGTTCTTAAATTCGATCATAATCTGAATTATGAGAACTTGGCAAATAGAAATGGAAATGTTATAGCAAAAGACTGGTTTAGTCTTTATGTGAGACATCATGAATCGTGTCCCATATGCTTCGGATATAGGATCGATTACATGTGCTATATTCATCCTTTCTAAAAGTTTCCAAATGCCTGGGGCATTAAGAAGGGAAAAGGTTTAGAACTGGATATGACTAAAAGGATTAAACAATTTTCGAGTATAATCTAAGGTTTACCAAAGATTGGTTTCTCAAGGATAATTGGAAGTATAGTGATAATTCTGGAAGGACCATATTGACATAATTTGTAAGGAGGCAACTCTTGTTCAGAAGTGATAGTCAAAATGAATCTGGAAATGTTTCAAAGTTAGAATTTACAATCTGTTTAAGATTAGGAAACTTAATGCAAGAAGGTTGTTTCCAAGGAGCTGATCTCCTTTGGAATACTCTGTAATGATTGTTGTCGAGTCTTTCTGATTTTGTGCATAATCATTACAAGAGGAACAATGCATATAAGTTTAGAATCTAACAGATATCAGTAAATGGCATGAATTTGGAATTCTTGCATTTGCAGTAAGGATTTGGGAGTGTGAAAAGAGAATCATTGAAGTTATGTTCAATTGATCTAGTTCACAAAGTAAAGATCATAGACAAACATAGTATGCATACTTGGTGTATGACATGACTAGTGTTTAGAAAACATAGTACGTGCTTGGAGCCTGGGACAACTATTGTTTTAAATTCAAGAATAAAGTTGATAGCTGAAACAGTATACAATGAATAATGTGCAATCATATGGTGATAAATAAAAGGTGTTTTATTTATGTTCATAGGTTTTGATACCATATTGGATTCAATTATTATTGTGTTTCACTTTGCATGTTTTGACTTCCCGAATAAACTAGGTTATTCTTCCGGAATGACTAAGTTATTCAAACCATCCACAGTCGGTCATATGTTGGAAGTATATATGAATTAAGACTGTCATGGGTTGGCTTGTAGAGGTCTAAGGTGTTGGACAAAGGGCTACAACACTCATGAGTGCTCATAAGTTCTGAGTATTAGATTCAACCCGCGCTCATTGGTATCACTTCATGGATTTTATCACGAGTGATCATGAGACGATAATATCTTATATTCTTCAAACCTAGAGATATGAGTTGTTACTTTGAGTTGATAGTACATTGATTGCACGAAACCGCATTTGGTAACTCGGTGCTATAAAACGTGTCTTTGTGTATGATTCAACAAGTAGTAGAACAAGCCATATGAGTCGAAGTTTATCCATTCCTTTTACCTTCGGGATAAAAGCGATATCTGTGGGCCCCTCGATGATTTGATGATGACAAATGGAAGTGCTCGGCCGGGCCAGGACTGATTTGATTTGTTCAATTAGTCAGTCGTCATAAATCGGAAATCGGGAAACAACAAATGGACAGATAGAATGATTATAATCCATGTCTCAGTCCATATGATATCTAGAATGGAGGAATATATGATCCCTTATCTAATGGACAAGTCATTGACAAAGGTCAGCGTTTATCGACAAGGTCAGAGTTCGACGGAAGCTTTTGAGAGCTACGATTGCCAGTTGGTTCATGAAGTCATACGCAATAATAGTTTTAGACTTATCCAAGTGGGAGACTGTTGGATTAATGTCTAAGTCCATAACTATAATTGGTAAGACTTGACCCGACCCGGCATGGTCCATTTGGGTTGCATGGCATCATGCACTTGGATAGACTATAATGAGAGAAATAAGACACTTATGGTTATTAATATATTATAAGTTCTAGTATATTAATAATAAGAATAATAAGATTATTTAATTAGTATTGATCAAGAATTAATCTAGGATTAATCAAGTGATCAAAAGAAGACTAATTAAATATATGGGTTGATTATGTAAATCATCCATACTTGTATAGTGGGCTAATGCTCCATGGATTATCTAGTTGGGCCAAAACCCATATGATGCTCCATGGATGCTCCATGGTGTATTTGAACCCATGGATCCAAGAAAATGGAAAGTCATGACAATTAGGGTTTGCCCTAATTGTAACACTATATAAAGATATTATTCTTGACAAAATCGGTGACTAGTATTATTCTAGAGAGGGCTAGCCGATTTCATGAAGTGTAGAATTCTCTCAAGTTTTTCCAAGTGTATTTGGTGTTGTGTGAACCATTTGAGGTGTCACACTTGGGGCACTAGGCACTCAAGCTTCATGAAGACATTCTACATCAAAGAGGTATGTATTCTATCTTGTTATATTGATAGTTTTGTATGCTAGATTAGGATAATACCTTGGATGTTCATATTTGCATGTATAATATAGAAAACATAGATCCAAGGTATTTAGGGTTGCATGTATACTTAGGAGTGTTAGAATGCTCATAACCCAACAGATATGACCAACGTATGTCGAGGAATAGTCATAGTGAGCAACAAGTCAAAAACTTACCAAAGTATCACTATAATCAAACATACAAATTTAAGTACTCTAGGAGTATTTATGACACAAAAAAATATAACAAGCAAGGAAACCCCGACATTTCGTTAGGACTAGAATTGTCAATTAAATAAAAATTAAGTCTATAAAATCTAAAAACTTTCACTGACAGGTATATAATTGCAAAGTGCATACTTTAAGGTTACACATGAGTGAGGTTGCATGGGTTTAGGATTTGTGACTTCTCTTTAGGTCCTTTTCCTTGTTTAGATGTGCACATAGAGTGAAGCTATTCATCCAAAGGCCCATTCGATCTCAAATGTCTGTAATTTGTATACACTAGGTAATTATAAGAGGACTCGGTGTAGAATTTATCTTAAAATTTTCTTTTACACTCAAGTTAAATATATATCTCTCTTATCTCTGTTCTCGATTAGAAAAAATGGCAGGATTTCATATCCCCAGGGATCGCTACTACCCAAACCAGGGCAATGGATGTTGGATTGAGGAAGATCTAGAAGAGAATCCCGAAGAGGTTTCCGAGGAAGATCCAGAAGAGGATCCCGAAGAAGAGGAAGAGGAAGCGGATGATGACGGCACTGACTCAGAACCTGAGGTCAACAATCCTCCCCAGGAAGCACAAAACCCCCAATGGAACGTTCAGGGCCCGGCATGTAACATCTCGGAATGGCAAGAGTAGAGTTGAAGGGCTAAAAGCGTAAGTTTTTTAGGGCAACTCGGCGAGTCCATGGATGCACTCGGCGAGTAGGGTCGCGACTTTGGTCGCGTGTCAAGTGGCCTACTCGGCGAGTCCAAAGATAGACTCAGTGAGTAGGTGCTGGGTGGAGAAAACCCTAATTCTCGGGGTTGAGCTCTATATAAAGAACATTATGTTTCCTCCCCAGCCTCTTTGATCCCCCTTGAGCCCCAGAAACCCTAATTTCGTGGAGGAACACCATTGTTGGGCAAATTGGAGCTTGGAGAAGTTCTAGTTGAAGAAATCTTGAAGGAGAAAAGTCTTGGATCAAAGGGTTTTGCTTGGATTCGAGTTTCATTGCGGTTGGGACATTCTTTGAACGTAGTATCTCGTTCTTGAGTTTCTATTGTCTAGATTCTTCATTTTTGGGGGGTGTTGAGATCACATCTTCTGGTGTTTTGGAGTCTTGAGGTTAGATCTGAGGTTGCTACCTCAGATCTAGAATGGAGGAGGGTTGGAATGCCTGAAAGTCCCTGTGATTGAGTATATAGAGAAGCTATCTTGTCCCAAACCTTAGCCCTAATGTGTATAATGCCTAGATCTTCATGGATTCACGTAAAGTTTGCCACTTTACGTGATGGATGGGTTGTAGGAGGCTAGATCTATGTTTTGGATCAATTGCATGGCCTGGAATGCTTCTATATGGATTCAGACCGGTGGTACTCGACGAGTCAAAAGGGTGGACTCGACAAGTTGCTTGAAGATGAGCTGGAACTCGGCGAGTTGGATGAACAACTCCACGAGTAGGTTGAAGATAGCTTTGGACTCGGCGAGTCTGTTCTTGGACTCGGCGAGTCTTGTCGAAGAGTCCCAATAATTTCTGGTTGAGTCGAGAATCGGTGAGTCAAGGGATGACTCGGTGAGTTGGGTGCGAGTAGACTCAGAGTGGTTGGACTCGGCGAGTCAGGTCGCGGATTGAGGGAAGTTCTGAACTTGGGGACTTGGCGAGTAGAGTCAGTCAGGGGTTGACTTTGACCTTCTCCAAAAGTTGACCAGTTGTCTTCCAGGGGTATTTTGGTAAATAAGCGTATATATTGAGTTGAGTGTTTTGGTGTTCAGTGGAGGAGTTCGTGTCGGAGTTCGGAGCAGCGGGATCTTATCCTTTCAGCCGGCAGTTTCGAGGTGAGTTATCCTCACTATATCAACAGGGTCTAAGGCACCAAGGCCGACCCTTTATTGGATGGAGATTTGGATATGGTTATTATGTTATTGATTGATATGTTTGCATCCTGGTAGCTAGGATGGTATATGCTGGAGACCTAGTTAAGGTCCGTTTCCCAATATGTAGAGTGATGCTATGCTAGTGACCGGTTAGGTCGGTAACCTGGATAGGGTAATGAAATGCTATGTGATCTGCTTGCTCGGTTTGTTGAATATGATTGTTATATGATTGTATGTTATGTGCACATGGTTGTTTGGACTGGAGATGGGTTGAGGCGGGTCCTGCTTTGTGCTGTAGGCCAAGATACCCAGGGCAGACCGGTTATTCCGAAGGCCCAGCGAGCGGTCCGGATAGGCTGTAGGTCCCACGAGGGCGAACCAGACGTGCCGAGGCTCAGAGAGTGGACCAGGCTGACTGAAGGGCCGATGCGGGCAGACCAGTCACACTGTAGACTCAGAGAGTGGACCAGGTGGGTTGAAGGCCCGGTGCGGGCGGACCAACCACACTGTAGACTCGAAGGACATGAATAGACTCGGAGGATGGATCCGGTGGACTGAAGGCCCGATACGGCGGACCAGTCACACAGTAGACCCGATATGCATGGTTGTTCTATGTTTTGTTCTGTTATGTATGTTTTATATGTTATGGGCCGGAAGGCAATATGTTTTGGACCGGAAGGTCGTAGCCTGGAAGGGCGTATATGTGGTTGGTATTTTGGGGGTATCTCACTAAGCTTTCGGGCTTACAGTTGTGGTTTAATGTTTTTCAGGTTCTTCAGGAGACTGTGGCAAGGCGAAGGCGTGATCGTACCGCTCCTCATGATTTTGTAGCAATGTGATTCTGGGAATACTCTAAATGATTTGTATTAAAAACCTTTTTGTAAACAATTTAATGAAATCGGGTTGTTTTTGAAAGATTTAAATTGGTTTGATTTTTCGGTTGTTACAAGTTGGTATCAGAGCCTTGGTTTGAGTGAATTGGAGGAACACTTGTGTAACTCCAGTCTCAAATCGAGGAGGGTTTTCAAAAGAGAATTTAAAATGGTTTTCAAAATAAGTAAAGAAGGACGCGGAGGTACGATCAGCCGGAGCCAGTAAGTAACCCCCCCAAGTACCATACATGATATTTGTTTTATTGAGCTTTGATAGAACAGCATGCTAGAGTTAGGCTAGGGATCTTCAGGATTTCTTGATGTGTTGCCTGATTTATGATGCCTGCTAGCCTAGGGTTTTCTTGTGAGAGATTTCTAGTTCCTTTAGTTGTGAGGATAGAGTGTTGTTATGTATATTTGTCTCTAGAGTGTTGTGGAAGTACTTCATACAAATATGGGTAGGTGTGGAAGGTAGTATGGGCCCGTACTACTGAAAGCACAGGACCCATACGCGTATCAGGGAAACCATGACCTCTAGGGTTGGGGTGGAAAGCTGGTTCCCGGGATAGTGGGAAGTGTCTGAGATTTCTGGTGGTCTATTTTCAGTATGGAAACTTCACGGCATGCTGGGTGTGGATCCGGGTCAGGATCAGGAGCAGGAGAGGGAGTTCCGGGTGGGTCCGTACCACCCGAGGTTGTCGGTCAGATGAGTACGCACGAGTTGGATGCGAGGATTCATGAGATCCTGCATGATGAGGTTGTTGCATTGTTTCGGACTGAGCTGTCGGAGTTGTTTGGGTCGATCAAGACCGCCATGGTGGAGTATTTTGATGAGCGTTATGCGGCTCTCATGGAGACGACTGCTGCGGCGGCTACAACGGCTGTAGCAACGGCAGGGGGAGGAGCTACTAGAGGTTTTCAGTATCGGGACTTCGATAATGCGAAGCCTCCTACCTTCGATGGAGTTCAGGATCCAATCGTTACTATGAGATGGTTATCAGGCATGGAGGGGTGTTTATTCACGTGTTCATGCCCTGCTGATCAGAGGGTGAGGTGCGCTCTGAACCTGTTAAGGCTCGGGGCAAAGGATTGGTGGAGGTTGACCACGGGGTCATATTCGGATGCACAGAGGGCTGAGATTTCATGGGATCAGTTCAGAAAGATGTTCAGTACTCGCTATGTTCCGCAGGTCGAGAGGGAGAGGTTGGCTCAGGAGTTCCTTGAGCTGAAGCAGGATTCGGAGTCGGTGACGGAAATCACCAGGATGTTTACTGAGAGGGCGATGTTTTGCCCTGAGTTCGCTTCGGGGTAGGCTCAGATGTCCCGATATCTGAGTATGCTAAAGAGAGACATCAGACAGTTTGTGTCCGCGCAGAGGTGCGGGACATTGTTAGAGTTACAGGAGGCCGCCAGGCGGCGTGAGTTAGAGATTGAGTTGCAGTTGCGTGAGCTGAGGCAAGCTCCGGTTCAGTCGGAGCCGATGGCGAAACGGTCTAAGACCATCGATTCCAGGATGGGAGATCAGGGCAGCCACGTTTGTGGAAAGTGTGGGAGGGGTCACGCCGGAGTTTGTCGGTCCGGTGGAGCATGCCGCAAGTTCGGAAAGGAGGGACACTATGCGAGGGATTGTCGGCAGTCAGTGCCGGTTCGGGATTTGAGGATATTTTATCATTGTCATCAGGTTGGACACTTGAGGGTCAACTGTCCACATCTTGCTGCAGGACCGGTGCAGGCTCTAGCACCGGCCACGTTGAGGATCACAGGTGGACGTCAGGGTGGAGCGGAGCCCCCAAGGTCTTAGGGTCGTGCTTTTCAGCTTGCTGTTGCGTGTATGTTTTTTTTTTCCCGTTGTCTTGATTATTTATGATTATTTTGAAGTATCGTTTATCTGCTAGTCTCGTTGGATGGTTCCGGAATTGCGTTTCGGGTTTTCGTGTGGTATCTGTTGTTCCTTGAGGGTTTGGCGAGTCGTGTTCGGGATTTCGTTTTGGTATCCTTTGTTCCCTATAGGATCGATATGGTTATGGATCAGTGCTTCGAGCTATCATTGATTATCTTTGTGAGGATTAGTGGCGGATGCGGGTTTGGTTTGAACGTCGGGTAGCCTCTGTAGTCTGAGGAATGGATAGTTGATGATTGGGTTCCTTTCGAGCGGGTTGTTCAGTGTGGAAATATGATTTTTATGAAAAATTGTTGGTGCTGGTGAGAAACAATTTGCGTGTAAGTGTTGGTATTTCTGAAAGGTTGTTTTGGGAGATCGATGATGGCGACCGGTGGTTAATTGTCAGTGTCTTAAGTGGGGGAGAATTGGAAATTCTCCGGATGGTCGTTAGGCTTGAGAGGTTGTTTAGATGCTTTGGGAATTCAGCGGTATTTCTATCAGCCGAGGGCAGGCTCGTATGAGTGAGTAACAGGTGTGCGGGGCAGAATACAGACCTAGGGCATTTGATTGTGGAGGGCCTAAGAGTAGGCCGGGATCGAGTATGTATGATGGAGATAGAGTTCAGAACCCCTAGAGGGCTGCAACGGTATGCACGGGAGGATTTCCCGAAGAGATAGCTCGGAATGATGAATGCTAGTTGGGCGGTCCAGATAGACTGAAGGCCGATAGGCGTACCAGTCAGGCCGAAGGCTCGGAGGATGGTCCAGCTAGACTGAAGGCACTGAGGGCGGTCCAGATTGGCCGAAGGTTCTAAGAGTGGTCCAGATTGGCTGAATGTCTGGTGAGGCGGTCCAGTCATGCTGAAGACTCTGCGAGTATTGTTGGATCGGTTCGAGGTTATGTATTGAGTATGTTGCAGTGTGATTGCATTGGAAGGTCTGGCCCCGGGTAGTGATCTTGATCAGTGAAGATATTGCATGGGCTTGAGAGTCCCTGCGAGGAGAGTCATAGTAGTTGTGTTGAATGGATATCGGGTGCGCTTTAAAGAGGTGGTGTAGCGTGGAGTGAGCGCCATTGTACTTGTCGTGGTGACAAGGTGGTCGAGTGGTTTCCTCGGTAAGGAAAGAGGGAGGAATGAAATTCCAAAAGGGGGTGCAAATTCACGGAAGTGAAAGCGGCAGTGTAGAGTTATGATCGGAGTGGTTCGACGGTGGTCATTGAGCAGCGTCTACGGCGGCGGTTTGGGATGACATCATGAGGGGATGCCTGCCGGGGTTGCAGAAGGGATTTCCGAGGCTGTAAAGTCAAGAGGCTCGTAAGGGATGCAGATATTGTGTTTGGGGTTCCTTGTTTGATTTCGGGAAAGGATTTGTGTATCAGTGGTTCATCCTAAGGGATGTTTTGAGAATCGTCAGAATGATGGGTTTCCTAACCCGAGGGTGCTAGAGCTAGTTCAGTGTGTGCATGCGATTACAAGAAGAGAACTCATGGGAGTTGCTCTGAAGAGTGTGTCTTTCTGTCAGCCTGGAATGGATAAAGTTGGACACGGATCGAGAATCGGGTGGTGCATGATTAACTTCTAGCTCATATGGGTCGAGTAATGGTTGTGATTTGGAGCAGTAATGGATTATGGGTAATTCTCGGTTGTTGAGTGCGGTTATCGGAGGGTACAGCCGGTGCCCGGTTTGAGTAGGTGGTTAGGACACCGTAAGAAAGGAGAAAGTGAGCTTCTGGTTTCTATGGTTGTGCCTTGAGGAACCTAGTCCGATTAAGGCTACGAGGTGCGTTGTGGGTGTGTTTTTGGAGTTGAGTTGTCGTAGGCTTCGAGGACGAAGCCTAATTTAAGTGGGGGAGAATTGTAACATCCCGGAATAGCAAGAGTAGAGTTGAAGGGCTAAAAGTGTAAGTTTTGGAGGGCAACTCGGCGAGTCCATGGATGCACTCGGCAAGTAGGGTCGCGACTTTGGTCGCGTGTCAAGTGGCCTACTCGGCGAGTCCAAAGATGGACTCGTCGAGTAGGTGCTGGGTGGAGAAAACCCTAATTCTCGGGGTTGAGCTCTATATAAAGAACATTATGTTTCCTCCCTAGCCTCTTTGATCCCCCTTGAGCCCCAGAAACCCTAATTTCGTGGAGGAACACCATTGTTGGGCAAATTGGAGCTTGGAGAAGTGCTAGTTGAAGAAATCTTGAAGGAGAAAAGTCTTGGATCAAAGGGTTTTGCTTGGATTCGAGTTTCATTACGGTTGGGACATTCTTTGAAGGTAATATCTCGTTCTTGAGCTGCTATTGTCTAGATTCTTCATTTTTGGGGGGTGTTGAGATCACATCTTTTGGTGTTTTGGAGTCTTGAGGTTAGATCTGAGGTTGCTACCTCAGATCTAGAATGGAGGAGGGTTGGAATGCCTGAAAGTCCCTGTGATTGAGTATATAGAGAAGCTATCTTGTCCCAAACCTTAGTCATAATGTGTATAATGCCTAGATCTTCATGGATTCACGTAAAGTTTGCCACTTTACGTGATGGATGGGTTGTAGGAAGCTAGATCTATGTTTTGGATCAATTGCATGGCCTGGAATGCTTCTGTATGGATTCAGACTGGTGGTACTCGGCGCGTCACAAGGGTGGACTCGACGAGTTGCTTGAAGATGAGTTGGAACTCGGCGAGTTGGATGAACAACTCGATGAGTAGGTTGAAGATAGCCTTGGACTCGGCGAGTCTGTTCTTGGACTCGGCGAGTCTTGTCGAAGAGTCCCAATAATTTTTGGTTGAGTCGAGAATCGATGAGTCAAGGGATGACTCGGTGAGTTGGGTGCGAGTAGACTCAGAGTGGTTGGACTCGGCGAGTCTCGGGGTGACTCGGCGAGTCAGGTCGCGGATTGAGGGAAGTTCTGAACTTGGGGACTCGGCGAGTCATGGGGTTGACTCGGCGAGTAGAGTCAGTCAGGGGTTGACTTTGACCTTGTCCAAGGGTTGACCAGTTGTCTTCCAGGGGTATTTTGGTAAATAAGGGTATATATTGAGTTGAGTGTTTTGGTGTTCAGTGGAGGAGTTCGTGTCGGAGTTCGGAGTAGCAGGATCTTATCCTTTCCGCCGGCAGTTTCGAGGTAAGTTATCCTCACTATATCAACAGGGTCTAAGGCACCAAGGTCGGCCCTTTACTGGATGGAGATTCGGATATGGTTATTATGTTATTGTTTGATATGTCTGCATCCTGGTAGCTAGGATGGTATATGCTGGAGACCTAGATAAGGTCCGTTTCCCAATATGTAGAGTGATGCTATGCTAGTGACCGGTTAGGTCGGTAACCTGGATAGGGTAATGAAATGCTATGTAATCTTCTTGCTCGGTTTGTTGAATATGACTGTTATATGATTGTATGTTATATGCACATGGTTGTTTGGACTAGAGATGGGATGAGGCGGGTCCTGCTTTGTGCTGTAGGCCAATAGACCCAGGGCGGACCGGTTATTCCGAAGGCCCAGCGAGCGGTCTGGATAGGCTGTAGGCCCCATGAGGGCGGACCAGACGTGCCGAGGCTCGGAAAGTGGACCAGGCCGACTTAAGGCCCGATGCGGGATGACCAGTCACACTGTACACTCAGAGAGTGGACCAGGTGGGTTGAAGGCCTGGTGCGGGCGGACCAACCACACTGTAGACTCGAAGGACATGACTAGACTCGGAGGATGGATCCGGTGGACTGAAGGCCCGATACGGTGGACTAGTCACATAGTAGACCCGATATGCATGGTTGTTCTATGTTCTGTTATGTTATGTATGTTTTATATGTTATGGGCCGGAAGGAAATATGTTTTGGATCGGAAGGTCGTAGCCTGGAAGGGCGTATATGGGGTTGGTATTTTGGGGGTATCTCACTAAGCTTTTGGGCTTACAGTTGTGGTTTAATGTTTTTCAGGTTCTTTAGGAGACTGTGGCAAGGCGAAGGCGTGATCGTACCGCTCCTCATGATTTTGTAGCAATGTGATTCTGGGAATACTCTAAATGATTTGTATTAAAAACCTTTTTGTAAACAATTTAATGAAATCGGGTTGTTTTTGAAAGATTTAAAATGGTTGGATTTTTCGGTTGTTACACGACGCCCCGCTGGGCTGAAGATCAGAAACAATGGAGCAAGGAACAAAGACAACATCCACCCTACGGCATGGGACAAGGCTTTTATAACCTCAGTAATGGAGGTTCAGCTGACAAAGCACTCCCTGTCATGGTTTGTCGCATTGCCAATCAAGGCGAGCAAGCGAGGGTAAAGGCCAACCAAGTCATGGACGTTGATGCCACTGCCCAAATCACAGCGGTACGTCTTTGTCACCTAGACGAAGAACATGATCGAACAATAGAGCACACCTTTTCCCTTTAGAAGGACATTACCGCTGCTAGAGCCGAGGTAAGGGAGTTCCAGAAAAACCAGTCCGTAATGGAGAGGTGCGTCATCGAGGCTGAATGTCAAGTAGCTCGAGGTCGGACTTCCACAAAAACATAACATGGTCCGTAGCGTACCACCCGCTCAAAGTAGAGCGCATACTTCTTGCGTTATGTTTATACTTATCGAGTGAGGGTTGGAGCTACTCTTACCTTTATGTATGTAAACCCAACGGATTGTGAGTACACAATTCGAGGGTCATAATGCGGTCAAAATTTCCCATTTTCATTGATGTAGTCTAGACCTGTGTTAAGGTCAAATTTTCCCTGATCAATGTATCGAACATTAATATCAATAAGATTGACACGCATTTATTATTTCATTTAGTATATTATTAAATTCTTAAAATAATAACGAAATCATGCACTTATTTTGTAAGCTTTCCATTTCGCATTTAACTTACAAATTCAATAAGGTTCGGAACATAAAGCATATAATGCTAAGATTATTCATAATCATTTCTGAAGACTTATCAAGAATTCATCTTTTAACTTAAGGCAGAATCATGCCGCCTAGAAAGAATCCCCGATGCTTCAATACTACAGGAACACCAACACGACCTCCACCACCACCCCCATGACTCGACAATGTTGTTTTCTAGGAAGACGTAATAGTTGTTGTCACAACAACAATGGCACAAGTGAGTAACAACAGGTCAGGAGGAGGAATAAATAGCTCTACCAATGGTCAACATCAGGGTCGTTCTAGTGAATGCACTTACAAGGACTTCACCAACAGAAAACTCATATCCTTTAATGGTACTGGAGGAGTAGTGACTCTATCCCAATGGATAGAGAAAACGGAAGAAGTATTTGTCACACCCCAACCGTCGACGGAAACACCGGGTAGTGTAACGTCATTTTTCGTATCACAGTTATATAACATACATTGAACAATACTTAAAAAAACATACCTTTATTGATGATTGAAAGTTACATTATTTTTTTTCCTATTACATAATATCCGACTATGACATGCTTCTTAAAGAACAGAAAGATACTAGTAAAACTTCTCCTGTTCGAATACATACCCGCTTTTCAAGTTCCTGAAAACACATGCATTTTAAAATACGTCGACATAAAGTTGGTGAGTCCACATGTTTTGACTCCATAAAATAATACATTTTTAGACATTCAAAAGTATAGTTTTGAAAGTATCATTTTGACTCTCCAACATTGGGTATAACTGTATACTTATCAATTAAGTGTTATACCAAAACATTTCTTAATCTTAAGGTATAAGTAGGGGAAAACTTATACTTAACATTAATACTTGTATACGACAACGTATAATGTTTCTACAATTTGCTACCATGAGCCTATAACCGCTGCTATGACATAATACCTCTAATAGAACAATACACTCATGATTTACCATGAGAACAAATACACTCATGATTTAACATGAGAAACAACACCGTACGCTTCATTGATGCCGGAACAATAACTAATAAAAAGATAGTTCATCACTTGTTTTTGGTTGACTATAGCTAACAGTCACAAGTGGGGTGGTCATCCCCTATACTAATTATACATGACTTCCTCGCTCACACGGGATTAACGGTTACAGTTCATAGGATTTCCACTAAGATCCCCAATCTTAGTTGATGAATACAATTACTCATGTAGACTTTGACGGCTTCCTATAGCTCTAACAACAAAAGCATCTTCATGTCTAAAACTTTAAGTTACTAGACTTTGATTTTAAACATTACTCCTAACTTCATAATATTTAGGCAGTATAACAGCTATATCTTGAAGTAAAAACCAGGTTTTATCTTGATCTAAAACCAATAATAACAATATATAACATTTCTAGTTTTATCTTGACATAAAACTAACAATAACAATATATCCAATTTTATCTTGACATAAAACTAAAAATAACAACATATAACATATCTAGTTTTATCTTGACATAAAACTAACAATAACAACATATAACATATCTAGTTTTATCTTGACATAAAACTATTAATTGCAACATATTATATAACTTAACATATAAAACTTCCGAATATAACTTCGGAACTATATCGCACACAAAATATATATAGAATCCTAAGTATAACTCAAGATCTACATTAATATACTACTATAAAAATAACATTTTAACAACGTTATGATAGTTGTATATTTTCATATACAAAATAACTATATCCCTGTTATTATAACTATCTATGTTGATACTAATATACTATCATATAGACATAATAATAACATATATATATATATATATATATAATATTCAGCATGCGTTTTCCCCCGAAATATTAGAAAGTGGGGCCTTGAAACTCACCTTGGTAGCGTGATTTTTATGATATCTAAGCAAAACAGTCAGCTTGCAAGTTCGTCAGGGCTTGGGATGCAAGAGGGCTTCAGCAAGTAAGAGAGGAAGAAGAGAAATGGTGTAAGGAAGTGAATGGGTCGACCTTGCTATTTATAATAGGATTTTATGACACTCGTGTCGTGAGTGTCATAAGACTCACGTCGTGAGTCTGCCTGATTCACTCCGTAGACTTGCCATTTGTGTCCCTAGCTTCGGAAGGTGGCCATGTGACTCCTCACGTCGTGAGTGTCATAAAACTCATGTCGTGAAATTTGGATCCTATCCTCTCGCAGCTTCTAGATTCCGAATTATGACAGAATGACTCCTCACGTCATAATTGTCATAAAACTCACGTCGTGAATTGGATCTTATCCTCTCGCAGCTTATAGATTCCGAATTATGACAGAATGTCGTGAGGGTCATAAAAGTCACGTCGTCAATTAGCAAGTTTAGGGTTTTTAAAAGCTAAATCTTCGGAATGCCATAACTTTTGCATACGAACTCCGTTTTTGACGTTCTTTATATGCATGCGTAAGTATTTATGAGTACTAAAACCCTATTTTAGAGCTAAATAGCTAAATCTAAGTCTATTTTAAATTCCACTTACTATAGAGATTCATAGTGTTCGGTTTATCATAACTTCTTCATGCAAAGTCAGATTCAGATGTTCTCTGTATTTTTGGAATCGTATGGACGTATACTTTGAGTTGTATCATAAAGGAAGTTCATATTTGTATTAGAATTTATCATGAACTACATAACATTCTTACCACATTACTAGGTTAACATAATCACATTATCTGATTGGCATAATCACATGTGATTGTCTATTGACCTATTTTGACTAGTGTTATAGTATTCGAGATCTGCTCATGCCCAAAGGGGAACAAGGTAAAATTTGTTTCCTGCACTCACTCTGAACAAGCCCTAACGTGGCAGAATGGCCACGTCAAGTCACTAACTCTGGTAGTGGCTAACTCCATGGGATGGGAAAACGTAAAACAAATGCTCATGCACTAGTACTGCCCGAGAGGCGAAGTACAAAAGCTCGAGCAAGAGCTTTAGGGCTTGACTATAGTAGGCTCGGTCATCACGGCCTATACCAATAGGTTCAGTGACTTAGAAATACTTTTCCCGGTAATGGTTGATCTTGAGAGCAAGAAGATCGAGAGATATATCTAGGGACTATCACCCCAGATTCAAGGAAGTATGCTAGCTTCCAAGCGAATCACTTTCGATAGTGCTAAACAGTTGATACAGTCCCTCGTTGACCATGACGTCTGCCAAGGATTCATGATTGCTTTTCTGAAGCAACCCATAGAGAGCAACAACAACATGAAGAAGTTTTGGAACAAAAGAAAGGGTCAATCTTTGCAAGAACCTTCCAAGAAACAACAGATGGTGGAAGTCCATGCCGCTACTACTCCCACCACTATTCCTGTTACCCCTACACCAGTAAAGCAATATGTTGGAAACTTACCCAAGTGCAACAAATGCAATTTCCATCACAAGGGTAATTTTCGGGTGATACACTGTAATAACTGCAACAAGAAAGGGCACACTGCCCGTTTCTGTAAGGCACTGGCACAACCAATCACCCAAGTTCTTGGAGTCAGTGTGGGCCAGGCATGTTATGGGTGTGGTGAAGTTGGGCACTACAAGATAGATTGCCTTAAGTCAAGGAATGTTGGTGGCACAGGAAGGGTGTTGGCAATAGGGTAGAACAAAGCAATAGCTGATCCTATGGTGGTTACGGGTACGTTTCTCCTCAATAGCGTGTATGCATGCATAATCTTTCATTGTGGTGCGGAGAGGAGTTTTGTGAGCCATGAATTCAAACACTTACTTAAACAAAACCCCTAATCACTTAATAAGATATTTACAGTAGAATGGCCAACGGTAAAACAAAAATCACAAACAATATGTACATAGGCTACACACTAGATTTAAATGAACACTCGTTCCAAATTGATATAATGTCGATCACTGTAAGAAGCTTTGATGTCATCATCGGTATGGATTGGTTAAGCCTTCACCATGCCGATATACTTTGTCACGAAAGGGTCGATCGCCTTAATCTGCCAAATGGCGAAACTCTTATCATTTATGTTGATAAACCAGATACAAAATTACAAGTCATCTCTTGCGTCAAAGCCCAAAAATACCTGCGCAAAGAAAACCATGCTTTCCAAGCCCATGTGGTAGATGAGGAAAAAGAAATGAAAGATATCAAATACATCCCAGACGTCTGCAATTTCCCCGACGTCTTCCCTGAAGATCTTCCAGGAGTTCCACCAGAACGTCAAGTCGAGTTCAGAATAGACTTGATTCTTGGAGCTACCCTAGTAGCAAAATCGTCGTACCGTCTAGCCCTGGCAGAGATGCGGGAATTATCTAGCCAACTAAATGAGATACTCAATAAAGGATTCATCAGGCCAAGCTTCTCACCTTGGGGAGCACATGTCCTATTCGTAAAGAAGAACGATGGATCTTTTAGTATGTGCATTGACTACCGAGAACTAAACAAGTTAACGATCAAGAACTGATATCCCCTACCACGCATAGATGATCTGTTTAACCAACTCCAAGGGGGAAGCTACTTCTCAAAGGTTGATTTAAGATCCGGGTATCATCAACTGTAAGTCCTGGAAGGAGATGTTCCCAAGATGGCCTTCTGAACTCGTTATGGTCACTACGAGTTTGTAGTGATGCCCTTTGGATTAACAAATGCACCGACGGTGTTCATGGACTTAATGAACCAAGTATGTCGTTCTTTCCTGGACAAATTTGTGATCGTGTTCACAGATGATATACTTATCTATTCGAAGAGTAAAGAAGAACATAGGCAACACCTCCGACAGGTCTTGGAAACATTAAGGGCAGAGAAGTTATACGCAAAATTCTCAAAGTGCAAGTTTTGGATTCAGAAAGTAGATTTCCTTGGTCACGTGCTCAGCAAAGAAGGGATACATGTGGACCCTTTCAAAATCAAGGCAATCAAAAAATGGTCAGATCCAAGAACTCCAACGGAAATCTGAAAATTCTTGGGCCTTACTGGCTATTACCGAAGATTCATACAAAACTTCTCAAAGATTGCCAAACCACTTACCGCCCTGAATCAGAAGGGTGTAACATATAACAGGGGAAAAAAGCAAGACGTTGTGTTCCAAAAACTGAAACAAGCCCTATGCAGCGCACCTATATTATCCCTGCTCGAAGGTACAGAAGACTTTGTGGTCTACTGCGACGCATCAAACCAAGGTCTGGGATGTGTTCTAATGCAACGAGGAAAGGTCATCGTATACGACTCGAGATAACTCAAGACACACGAAGTTAACTACACTACCCATGACCTGGAACTGGGAGCAGTTGTTTTCGCCCTAAAGATCTGGAGGCACTATCTATACGAAACAAAATGCACAATCTTCACCGATCATAAGAGCCTTCAGCACATTCTCAACCAAAAAGAACTCAACATGAGACGGAGACGATGGGTTGAACTACTGAGCGATTACAAATGCCAGATTTGTTATCATCCTGGAAAAGCTAAGGTAGTAGCTAATGCTCTTAGTCAAAAGGAATGCTCGGGTCGCCGAGTGAAGTCCTTAACCATGAAGATCCATTCACACATGTCCATGCAAATCAAGGAAGCTCAAATGGAAGCCTTGAAAACAGAAAATGTGACTGGTGAAGCCTCAAGAGGAATGGATAAGAATCTTGAAGTCAAGGGTGACGGAGTTCGTTATTTCATGAATCGAATTTGGACACCGAAGTTTGGTGGATTCGGAGACGTTTTCATGAATGAGGCTCAAAATACTCAATACACCGTGCATCCCGGTTCAGAAAAGATGTATCTGGACCTCAAGAAATTGTATTGGTGGCCGAACATGAAAGTGGAAATTGCTGCCTATGTAGGTAAGTGTCTGACTTGCTCCAAAGTCAAAATAGAGTACCAAAAGTCCCCGGGATTGTTACAACAACTTGAAATACCCGAGTGGAAGTGGGAGCGGATAACCATGGATTTCATAACCAAGTTACCCAAAACAGCGGGTGAACTTGACACCATCTGGGTGATCATCGATAGATTAACCAACTCCGCGCACTTCCTACCAATAAAGGAAACTGACAAGATGGAGAAACTAGCTCGCACATACATCAGAGAGATTGTGCGACTGCATGGTGTACCAATATCTATTTTCTCCGACAGAGATAGTAGATTCAGCTCACGGTTCTGGCAGTTACTTCATAAATCTCTAGGGACGAGACTAGACACGAGTACCGCTTATCATCCACAAACCGACGGTCAGAGTGAAAGGACCATTAAAGTTTTGGAAGATATGCTAAGAGCTCGTGTGATCGATTTTGGTAAGGCATGGGATACCAATCTACTACTAGTCGAGTTCTCGTACAATAATATCTATCACACTAGCATCAAGGTTGCCCCATTCGAAGCCCTCTGTGGCTGCAAATGCAGATCACCTCTGTGCTGGGCTGAAGTGGGTGACACGCAACTAGCTAGAGGACAAATAACTGACATCACCCTCACAGACCCATAAATCATAAGAGAAACGACCGAAAGGATTGTCCAAATTCGGGAACAACTAAAAGTTTCAAGAGACAGACAAAATAGTTATGCGGACAAGAGACGGAAGCCCTTGGAATTTCAGGTTGGGAATCGAGTGATTGAAGGTCTCACCCTGGAAGGGATTAATACATTTTGGAAAACTTGGGAAACTAAATCCTAGGTATATCGGACCATTTGAGATCCTTGCAAGGATCGTTCCGTATCTTACAAGTTTCAATTACCATAGGAACTCCATAATGTACATCCTACCTTCCATGTGTCAAACTTAAAAAAGTGCTTGTCCAATGAGACCCTCGTCGTCCCTCTGTACAAAATCAAAATCAACGAGAGTCTCCACTTTGTATAAGAACCTATAGAAATCATTGATAGGGAAATTAAAAGAACTAAACAAAGTCGCATAACTATTGTGAAGGTCCGCTGGAATGCAAAGTGAGGCCTGAATACACCTGGGAGCGCGAAGATCAGATGAAACAAAAATACCCGTATCTTTTCCCTAGCCCATAAATACTTATCTAAGAATAAATTTCAGGACAAAATTCTCTCTAATGGGAGGTTGATGTGACAACCCGATATTTCGAATCAATGTAATGATCTAAGCTCAAATATTGTAACCTATTATAAGATTAGTAATATAAGATTCGAAAAATAAATGTTCAAAACTCTCTTTATGAATATACTAAGTGGTAGATATCGTAACAAGGTTTTCAAAAATATAAAGAACACAAAAATCCGAGTTATAACGAAGAAGTTATGATCAATCAAAGATCTGCAACAAAACCAGTAAAACATTGTTAAGCGCAAAACGCGAAATCTCAATAAAATACTTTTTAGCCTTAGGTACCTAAATGAATGTTGTAGACATCATCAAACCGTGAAAGTATATAAAAAAGTCCAAATATGACTTCGTATGAGGAAGTTATAATTTTTCTAAATCTCAGAGTAGCGACAGACAGCTAAAAACTCGAAATAGAGATCGAGCGATATTTAGCCGACACAACCTAAACGAGAATTGAAGATCTCGACAATAGTAGTACAATGATAAAAAAGACAAACGAAAACGGACATCGGATGAAGAAGTTGTGAAATTTTAACGGACTTTTACAGTCCCGGTCTGTTAAAAATATAATATTAAAAATAAATTGAAATTGTTGGATTAGGTGTCTAAGCTCATAACTATATTTGGTATGTACTTGAATTGATAATAGCAACGTCCTTTTGGGTTGCCTTCAAACCTGGCAATGGAATAGGATGATTGTTGGAGAGAGAAGAATGATTTATTAATTTATTACTTGGTTAATAAATTAATTTTAAATCAAGATAAATGATTTATTAATGTATTATGGATATAATATATTGATTAGAAATCATATTGTTTAATTAATATTTAATCAGAAATTAATTTGGAATTAACTTTAGGATTAAAGGAATTAATTGAAACTGCAAGGACTAAAGGTGACAATGTTCAAAATTTGAGCATTGAAGCATTCTATAACCTCCCTTAGAGGTGGGGAACGAAATCTAGAGTGTCCTAGGGTTTCCTTAGGCTCTAAGGGTGCCTTGGAAGCCTTAGGGAGGAAGTTAAGGGATTAGAGTTATCTAAGATACACCTGCCTTATCCTAAACCTTCCTTATCACCTATATAAACCCCTATAGGGTAGGATTTCATCTAAGGCACTCCAAGAGAGGCTTAGAGCTGAATTTTCCACTTCCCTTCTCACTCCATAGTAATCCTTGGTTGCTAGGTTTGTTTGTGAGCCATTATAGGCGCGACACTTGTGGCGCTTGCTACCAAAGTTCAAGATCTTCAAGGATTTGATTGTTATTACAATATAACAATCAAGGTATGTATCCTAACCCTAATTATATGTTAATTTTGAAAATTACATGCGCCTCCTAGGGTTTCTAGTTTTTGTGTTCAATGCTTGTATGTCTAATAGTGAAAACGTAGATCCTCAAATTAGGGTTACATGCACACATAAGATTGTTTGCTATGTATAAAACCCATCAGTGGTATCAGAGCCTTAGGTTTTTGTTTTCAATTAGATTTGATACATATGTATGAATATGACAATTAGGGTTTATGGCTAATAAACCCTAGAGGCTTGATTTTCGAAATTAGGGTTTCTAAACCCTAGATTTCAAATTTTTGGTAGGGTTTCCTAAACCCTTTCCTTTGGCCCTAAGATTTCAATTTTAGGGTTGTCTAGCCCTAGAATTTTGAAATTTGCCTTGTCCCCTAGATAGGATTCCCAAATTTTAGGGATTTTGATAATGTCGTATCTTGTAATTATCATTGATTCCTTAAATAGATAATTAAAGATCTTATGAATTATCCCATTCCATAAAATTTTCAAATCTTAGGGGATATAGGATTAGATTAAATTAATTGTTCAATTTAATAGATAATCCTACAAGATTTAATAATTTTAAATTAATTGTTTGATTTTGGATAATTATTAAATCAATATTTTAATATTTAAGAGTTTAAAATTAAAAAGTTTTAATTTTCGAAAAAGTTAAATATGATTAAAATCCTAGTATTTTTGAAGTATAAAATACACCCTTATACTATATGTAACATTAAAAGTCTATATTATATATATATATATATATATATATATATATATATATATATATATATATATATATATATATATATGAGTAAAGAATCTGTCTTATCATTAGTAGGTCTCATTCACGAAGCTGGTCTATAAGGGGTGTTTAAGAAAATTGCCTATAAAATGGCAATTGAATGGGTATCCACTCTTACCCACCGCACTCTTGGCTAGTGGAGGGTCGTTAGCCGAACAGGTAGGATAGGACACAACCTTCCATTATAAGTATAATGAAGAAAAAAGTAACTAAATGCTTTTACAAATTCCCAAATCATAGTTACTTTAGGAAAAATGTGAAATTGTATGCTAATCCATGAAATTACACTTCATACCCTAGTCAAACGTTACTAGAGCGTGCATGGTTAACCGGCACACTAATTTGGGATTGACATTGGTAGCGAATGGTGGCTCGATGTTTATCATAGATCAATGGAGCGTTTGTGGCTAACCGGCACATTGATTATGTGATAGTAGCATTGAGTGCACCATGTTGATTTGCATGGTTATTCACATCTTGTTTGTGATCCTCAGCATCCCAGTCGCAAACTTGAAGGACATAATCTAGATTAAACATCCTATTAAAAAGTTCAATGAAACTCAAAGGATCTAGGAGCTTTCAATACATTTAAAACTTAAATTTCTTTTTTGTTTTTCATGGTGGAAATTGGTAAATCTTCATTTACCTACCTTCAAATATTCTGCATCTAAATTATGGCATCCCTCTTCTAGGTTGTAGAGTATTGTGTTGGATCCTAGCCTTGATGTTTCATTTGGTTGTTACATCAAGGATTCTTATCAATTGACTTGAATTTTCTCCCGTTTTGTAGATGTCTAAATCTAACAATGGTCTTCCCAAATCCCTTGGAACAAGTTTTCCAAATGAAGATGATATTCCACGATACGATCAAGGAAATGAGATTCATGCTTCACTTCTTCCACCTCCTCCTATTGTTCTCCCTAACCCACATGAACAAAGGCTTGAAAAGTTCAAGCTCACTGAAGCCCTTTTGGAAAATAAACACGAAGATGGGAAACATGTGTCTGCACACGTCTTAGAGATAAAGTCACACATTGATAGGTTAAGAATGTTGGGTGTCGATATCTTGGAAATTTTGGTTGTTGAATGGGTTCTTCAGTCATTTCATGATTCGTATAGTGAGTTTGTAAGAGAGTACTATATGATAGAACACGATGTGACCCTAATTGATCTCACTTATTTGCTTATAGTTGTTGAATTAGCAATGATTTGGCGTGCTGGTCAAGCAAATTTGTCTGGCAACATTGGAAGTCTAGAAAGGACTGAGCATGAGATTGTCCCATGTAATGTGCCAAAGGAGTCCATTCGCTTTTATTGCCAAGAGAAGGGGCATTGGAGACAAAGTTGTCCTGTTTACTTGAGAGATCTAAGAGATGGGAGAGTCAAAACGTATGGCTCTACTTCAGGTAAAATCCATTAACTAACTCTATAAGTTCCTTTTTTTGGTTCTTAATACATGATGTGATAAGATTACATTTTGATGTTTTGCAGGATCGAAGAAAAGAAAGGAAGCTTAAGGAAGAAGCGCGTTGAATCTGATCACGAAGAAATGGATTTCGATCGCATGAATTTAAAGATCGGATTTTTGAGCTGCTACTTTAGAGTTAGGATAGATTGCTAAGAAATATGTAATAGCATAGTTTTTTAGTTGAATTGCATTGTAAGGACAAGTTTTTCCGCAATAAAATAAATTTTGATTTTGTCTTATTTATTTATCCTTGCGATGGCATGTAGGAAAATTTGATGTTTATGTATTTCTATTATTAGCAAAATGGATTTGATTCTTAATTATGTTATTTGTGGAAGTGTCGAGAGTTTACCAATTAGGGAGAGTTTCTCATCGCCCAAGTTTCAAGTGGATAGAAACTTGGAATCATGCAACGTGTATTGTATGATGAATGAAAAACATTCACATTTAGGGAATTTGGACTAATTCTTTGACAAAGTGTCAATTGAAGGACTAGGAGATCGTGTACACTGGGTTGTGCGTTGATCAAGTCTGTCACACCCCCAAACCAAGGATGGCGGAAACTTCCAGGGTGGAGGACTTCATGTATAGTATCATAACCATAATTGCAATAGTAATTTAAGCAAACACAACCAACATATATATATATATATATATATATATATATATATATATATATATATAATTGAAAGAGTAACATCATTGTATGAATTACATGTTTCCAAATCAATTACAATATGTTGACAAAATATGAAATGTTGACGCCTTAACGTCCCATCCTCAAAATGCACTTGGTTACCTGTTTAGTGATTTCCTGAGAATACAAGTTGTTTGAAAAAGTGTCAACACAAAGGTTGGTGAGTTCATAAGCTTTTGTTTTAAACTTGATAAAAGCGTTTCTCTTGTAAATGTCATGTTTGTCCCAGAAAAATCCGATATTTTCCTTAAAATGTGTAATGTAGTCTTATATCCAAAGACCGAAATGTATAAGTAACCTTTCTTACTTATACAAAATAATGTAAGTTTAAATCAACATAAACGCGTTTGAATTCAATGAAATTCCCGTAAATTCTTATGCTTGTTAATACTTTATGTGAGTTATTATAACCATGTTATGACCTAGTTAGCCTGAAACGATGTCCTTCAGGCGTCGGAAATGTTATGACATTTGTCACCCCAGTCCTGCCGGTCTAACTGTTGCATGCAGTTAAGGTGTGGGTTTGTCAAACCCAATATAGATCTATATACAACTATCACGCTCTCCTTCCAGGAGACTCTGGTTACAATACATGACTTATTGGTAAATGTGAAGCGAATGTCTCACAAAGTCATTAACTGTAACATCCCGAGTTCAGGAGTGCAAGTTCAGGGTTCAAAGTGTAAATGTGAAAGGGTAACTCGGAGAGTCCATGGGTGGACTCGGCGAGTAGGGTCGCGATGCTGGTTGTGTGTTAAGTGACCAACTCGGCGAGTCTCATGGGTGGGCTCGGCGAGTTGGTGTTGTATGGAGAAACCCTAATCCCAGGGGTTGAGCCCTATATAATGAACATAAAACACTCTCCTTAGCCTCTTTACCCTCTCTTGAAGTCCAGAAAACCCTAATGCACGTTTGTGAGTAATTTGAGAGCATTTGAACCTTGGAGAAGAGATCTTGGAGAGTTAGGAGGCTTGGAGCAAGGGGCTTTGCTAGGATTCAGATTTCTCTTCTGTTGGAGCTTCCTTTTGAGGTATTATTTCGTTGCTTGGGCTGTTATTCATCTAGATTCATCATTTTGGAGTATTTGGAAAGAATAGCTTGTGATATTTCGAGTTTGGAGGTTGGATCTGGGGTTGCTACCTCAGATCTGGAATGGAGAAGGTCTAGAGTGCATTAAAGTCCCTGCTCTTGAGTGATTGGTGAAGCCATCTTATCCCAAACCCTAACTCTAGAGTGCTATATGCTTAGATCTCTTCAGATTCACGTAAAGTTTGCCACTTTACGTGATGGATAGGTTGTAGAAGGGTAGATCTATGGTTTGGGTCATTTGCATGGCCTGGAAAAGCTTCTGTATGGATCAAGATCTAGGGGTACTCGACGAGTTGCATGAAGGTGGGCAGGAACTCGACGAGTTGGAAGAACAACTCGGAGAGTTGGGTGAAGATAGCCTTGGACTCGGTGAGTTTGTTCTTGGACTCGGAGAGTCTAGTCTTGAGGTTCTACCCTTTTCTGATTAAGCTGAAAATCGGTGAGTCAAGGGATGACTTAGTGAGTTGAGATGGGACTTTTCAGAGTTGGGGGACTCGACGAGTCAGCGGGCTGACTCGGGGAGTAGAGTCAGTCAGGAAGTTGACCTTGACTGAGGACTTTGAATTTGACCAAGAGTTGACCAGTTGACTTCTAAGGGTATTTTGGTAATTTTTGGTATTTATTGGGTTCAGTCTTTTGCCATTATCAGGGGTGGAGTTCGTGTCGGAGGTTGGAGTAGCGTGATCTTATCTTTTCAGTCAGCAGTTGCATGGTGAGTTATTCTCACTATATCGACAGGGTCTAAAGCACCAAGGTCGGCCCTTTATCGGATTGTAATCCGGGTATTGTTGTTACGTTGTTGCTTTGCTATGTTTGCATCCTGGTAGTTAGGATGGTATATGTTAGAGACCTGGTTAAGGTCAGTATCCTGGTATATAGGATGATGTTATGCTAGTGACCGGTTAGGTTGGTATCCTGTTTAGAGTATGTTATGTTATGTGATCTGCTAGATCGGTTTAATTGGATGTGAATTGTTATATGATTGTATGTTTATATGCACATGGTTGTTTGTCTGGGGTTGGGTTGAGGCGGGTCCTGCTTTGTTCTATAGGCCAACATACCCAGGGCGGATCAGTTATTCCAAAGGCCCGGCGAGCGGTCCGGATAGGCTGTAGGCCCCACGAGGGCGGACCAGACGTGACAAGGCTCGGAGAGTGGACCAGGCCGACTGAAGGCCCGAAGTGGGCGGGCCAGTCATATTGTAGACTCAGAGAGTGGACCAGGTGGGTTGAAGGCCCCGTACGGGCGGACCAACCACACTGCAGACTCGAGGGATATGGCTAGACTCGAATGGTGGACCAAGTGGACTGAAGGCCCGGTGCGGCGGACTAGTCACACAGTAGACCCGAAGTGCATGGCTATTCTGTTCGGTTATGATATGTTATGTGTGGTATATGTGGTTGGTATTTTGGGGGTATCTCACTAAGCTTTCGGGCTTACAGTTGTGGTTTAATGTTTTTCAGGTACTTCAGGAGACTGTGGCAACGTGAAGGCGTGATCGTACCGCTCCTCATGTTTATGTTTTTTGTTATGGTTCTGGTAATACTCTGATAATAAGTATATTGAAAACTTTTATCTAATAACTTAATGAATTGGGATGTTTTTGAAAAGTTTAAATTGGCTTGAATTTTTAAAGTGTTACATTAACGAATTTACGTGTAATATAATGAAAATCCCTTTTCGTATAAATGCACCCTTTTTGTATGAGTGAGTTATGCAATGTATCATATACTATACTTATTATAGTTTATTAAAACAAGGGTAGTAGTGGTAATGGACGTAAACTATATTTAACATAGTTTATTCAAATGTTTGTATGAAATGGATGTACTTTGATTATAACAATTTGTTATCTCTTATATTCCATATATATATATATATATATATATATATATATATATATATATATATATATATATATATATATATATCAAAATCCATTTATCAACTGATGCATGTCTATATACCAAGACAAAACGCCATTTATTTTCAATAACATATATTCACATAAAGATGTACACCTTGCTCGACATGTTACAAGGTGAAATGAAATTGTTAGCATTTTCTGTTATTAACAGTTTCTATTACTGTTCTTAGAAAATTTATAGAAAATTCATAACATATCCAAATCAGAATCAATAAATTCTGGGAGTTTGGAAAATGAGTCTAGTTTGTTCATAAATTTTCCCATGATTTTTAGTGACCTCCAACTTAGGTGAAAATGTCCATAAACACAGACTGGTCCAGATTGGTTCTTGAAATGATAGGCAGTTTTGTAAAAATCACCATAAATTGTAGAAAAATCGTATGGAAATGTGCAAGTAGCTACTTTAAAGATAAGAACTTGCACCTTGTACAGTTTTGAAAACTAAAATGTTTTAGCTGACCAAAACAGTCTGTGAATGGAGTCCAACTTTTCTGATGAAAGTTGTTAGAAGCATTTAGTTGTGTTCTTGGTGGTTTAACTTGTATTCCCCCCTTTAAAACTTAAGAAAATATGAAAAATGTAAGGGTATGAACTCACATTGAGTGATTTTGGTGGATGGATGTTGGAGAAGAGAAGTGTTCAACTCAAGAACACTTGAAGGATTACTTTAAAGATTCAAGAATCTAACACAATAATGATGGAGTTTTTGTAAGCAATCAATGATTTGAGTAAAATGAAGTGTAATTATCACAAGGAGGATGAATTATACTTACCAAGAGTGTAAGGAAGCTTGATGATCAGCTTTGAAATCCCGAAATTGAGGGAGAAAGTTTGAGAGAAAAGTTGAGTTTGATCTTTGGTGAAATGTGAACAAGTGAGTGAGAATGAGGAGAGAGGATGAGTTTTTCCAGCTCTTAAGACATGGGAGAGGCTTAAAATTGAGTGGGAAGGTACAAGGAAGTGACAAGGTATGGTGGGGAGGTGTGTGGGTTAGTCATGGAGTTGGTATGGGAGGTTGCTTGTGTCATAAACTAAAGAAAAGTGAACACTCCACCTCTTGCACTTCCCCCACAATTCTTGGATAAGTTTTGCATTAAAAATGTGAATAATAAAGAAATATAGGTCTTAATATGTTAAAATAAAGTTTTGGGTGAAAATCCTGCTTTAAAATGATGAAAAACGGGCTTAAAATGAAGTCGTAGTCGAAAACCGGGAAAACTGGGTTTTCCTGCGAAGCCCTTCAGATTTGGCCCTAGAGGCTTTGGGCTTCGGGTCCTAAGGCTTCGGGCTTCGGATCTGAGGCTAGAGGCTTCGGGCTTCGGGTCCTGAGGCTTCGGGCTTCGGATCTGAGGCTATAGGCTTTGGGCTTCGGGTCCTGAGGCTTCGGATCTGAGGCTCAGGCTTCGGATTCGGATTTGAGGCTTTGGATCCTTGAGCCTATTTTTCTCGTTTTTACCCCGTTTCAAGCCTTTTTGACCCGGTTGAGGGTTGGTATGACCCGAATTATTACAAAAAGTTACGGGAACTTTTGAGAGAGATTTGGGAGAGATTTGTAATAGAGAGAGATAGCGTAAAAGTGATCGAGAAAGGTTTCGTTTGTGGCATTTTTTAGTGTCCGGCTTCGCAATGCAAGGTCCGTAAACCCCATTAAGCCATGTTTTAGTGTCCTACACATCCCCGATGAGTGTGTAATAGTGATTTATCGCTTTGGTTCAATGTTTAGCATTATCACGACTATGGAAATTCAAACACCCGAATCTTCCAGATGATGTTTTCTCATTAAAATAGCGAGTTGTTTAGTAATTACACAATGTGAACCCTAATATACAAGGGCTAATTGAGTTGTCCGGTTTGACTTGTTGACTTTGTTTGACTTTTACTTGACCCGAAATTGACTATTATCACAAAGTCAACCATAAGAGTGATAAAGATATTCGTCATGATTTACTAAAGTTTATTAAATATGGTTATACTTATAAGATTGAGTATAATTCTGAGTTGATTAAAAGAGTTTCAATCAATAGCAGAGTGAATAAGAAGAATCAAGTAGGCAGAAAGATAAAAGCTTCTCTATTCTAAGAAGATGGGAGAGTACCTTTTATTATGTTTTATGATAAGTCTTAACGATTAAGATCCATGTATCAATTGATCCTCTAAGCGAGTCTTAGTGAAATTCCATGTCTAAGAAGAGCAATCGAAAATTGTAGAAATGGTTAAATCAAAAAGTCAATCATACTTCGTTCCAATATCAAGTCTTAGAGTCAAGATTGTGACTTGATTGAAAAGTCTTAAGTAGGTTTGTAACACTTATCAAATGTAGAATAAGAAAGTTTCGTATTCTTGTACATTTGAAATTGGTAATTTATGATGTCTTGGATAAGACAAAGGCCAACCAGGACCAATTAAGTGAAGTGTTAAACTTGATAAGAAGCTATAATAACTCTTGAATATTTGTTTTGTAAAGAAATGTTTCTTGACAAGAGAACCTTATATGTCAAGGAGTCAGTGGGACTCTTAAATGTCTTGAAAAGTTTCAAGAACAAATTCAAGAATAAACCTAGTTAATCATCACTAGCACATGACTTGAGGTTTACAACCTATCATATTGACATAATTTGTTTCTGTGCCATTCTAGATTAAGTCAACTATGCAATGAGTTCTATGAGTTCTCAAGTGGGTTACATAAAGGCAAGGTACCCTGATCAATGGAAAGTACATTGATTAGTAAGGGTGGGCTGCTTAACAACCTGGAAGCAATGATGGGAACTTGTGCTGCCATGAGGCAAGAAATCAAAATTGAACAAGTTCATTCCATATAAGCTTGAATTTGTCGCAATTGGTTTTGGCAAAATTCATATGGATAGGAACACATACACTATAAAAGCTAAGTGTCATAAGGTTTCCCTCCTTCATGAAAATGGTTGTGAAGAAATGCTTTCACTAAGAGAGATTTTAAGAAGATAGCAGTTGTGTAAATTGTATTCTCAAATTCGATTATGATTACGGCATCCCTCTTCATAGTTCGAATTGTGAGATTTGGCAATTAGTCTGAACATTTGGGACTTAGTAACATAAGTTCTAAATTTGTTTAGACACACATGTAAGCTTTCTAAGGAAAAGGTGTATGAAGTTAAGAAGCTTTGATAGAGGCTTATCAAAGCATCAGGTTTCAGTAATATGAAATTAAGGAATTCAATAAGTATTGTCTTCTGGAAGTTCCATTGTTTTCTGAATACATGTCAAAGCTAGTGGGAGCATAAGTGTTATGCTTGTAATGAGATAATTATCATATTAGTAGGAGCATGATTATTATTTTTATTATTGCGAGTTAGCAATATTAATTATAGAAAACAAAGATTCACTTTGCAAAGTTGTAGAGTTTGAAAAGTTGTTTTACTATAATTAAGGAAGAGAATATTATACTTTGTTTCAAAATCTAAAGGTTAGATCGAGAAATATTAATAAATTTAGTCAAGGATACATAGTGCATTCTCAAAAATCGATTATGATTACGTCATCCCTCTTCTTAGTTCGAATTGTGAGAAAATGGCACATAAAATATTATGGCAGAAGACTAATAAAGTATCACGTCTTTATGTGAGACATTATGAATCGTGTCCTATACTCTTCGGGTATAGGATCGATTGCATATGCTATAATGTTTGATCGTTCTAAAATTTCCCAAATGCTTAGTGCATTAAGAGGGTAAAGGGACTAGAACGGGTTTTGACTGAAATTATTAAAAAACTATCAAAGGACGATTTAAGGTTCACCAAGGATTTGTTGCTCGTGAGTAGTTGGAAGTATAGTGTTGGATGGACCATACCGACATTATTAAGAATGAGTTGTCATATGGCAAATATGGAAATGTTTCCATATTTGGAAGTTGGAAATTAAGAATTTATGTATAGATTAGAAAAATTTTATGCAAAAAGGATGTTCAAAGGAATGTACTTTGAGTGAGAGACATCACGTCTATAGAATTGTTTTGTAACAATTTCTGGTAGAGAACCATTGTAATTTCATTGGCCAAGTCTTGGTGATTTTTTGTGCTATGACTTTTTGAAATGATCGTTGCATAAAATGTTAGAATCTAACATATTCTAATAGTGGTAAAAATTTGCATTCTTACACTAATGGTAAGGATAAGGAATTGTGAAATGAGCATCATTGGAAAAGTTTTCAATTGATCTATTTCACAAAGCATGGACCATGGGAAACCAAAGTGTGCATGCTTAGAGCATGGGACAATTGTGGTTATAATTCAAGTATAAAGTTGATTATCTGAAACATTAAATAATGAATAATGAGTAATCAATATGGTGACTAAATAAAAGGTGTTTTTTATTTATACTTACAAGTTTGGGGCCATATAGGATTAAGTATTATTATTGTGTTTCACTTTGCATGTTTTGACTTCCAGAATAACTGGGTTATTTGAACCTCCATAGTCGGTCATACGTTGGAAGTAGGTATGAAGGAAGACTGTCATGAATCTGTCTGTAGATTATCTAAAGTGATTGGACATAGCACAAGTTTGCTGCAGAGTTCATGAGTGCTTTGATAAGATTAGAGGATTGGATTAAACCCACGCTCACTTGAATCACTTCATGGATTTTATCACATGTGATTAGTGAGATGATAATATTATATATTCTTGAAACCGAGACATGTGAGTTGTTCTTTGCTGTTCGGTTGCACATTGTTAATAAGTAAACGCACCAGAAACTTGGTGTTATAAAACTTATTATTGTGTGTGATTTGATCAATAGATGCAAGCGAGCATCTGAGTCAAAGTTTATCCATTCCTTTTACCCAAAGTGGGATAAAAGCGATATATGTGGGCCCCTCGATGATTTAGTGATGACACCCTAAAGTGCTTGGCCAAGCCAAGACTGATTTGATTTGTTTAATCAGTCATGGTCGTCATAAATCGGAAATCAGGAAACAAAACATGGATTGAGAGAATGATTAAAATCCATGTCTCATGTCTATGCGGTATCTAAAATCTAGAATGGAGGAATATATGATCCCTTATCTTAAGGACACGTCACTGATAATATCAGAGTTCGACAACAGCTTTTGGTAGCTAAAATTTGCTAGTCAAATTTTTGAAGTTATACTTGTAACTATAGTTATTATACTTATCCAAGTGGGAGATTGTTGGATTAGGTGTCTAATCCCATAACTATAATTGGTGTGTACTTGAATTGATAGTAGCAATGTCCTTTTAGGTTGCCTTCAAACCTGGCAGTGGAATAGGATAATTATTGGTGAGAGAAGAATGATTTATTAATTTATAACTTGGTTAATAAATTAATTTTAAATCAAGATAAATGATTTATTAATGTATTATGGATATAATATATTGATTAGAAATCATATTGTTTAATTAATATTTAATCATAAATTAATTTGAAATTAATTTTAGGATTATAGGAATTAATTGAAACTGCAGGGACTAAAGGTGACAATGTTCAAAAGTTGAGCATTGAAGCATTCTAGAACCTCCCTTAGATGTGGGGAACGAAATCTAGAGTGCCCTAGGGTTTCCTTGGGCTGTAAGGGTGCCTTGGAAGCCTTAGGGAGGAAGTTAAGGGATTAGAGTTATCTACGATACACCTGCCATATCCTAAACCTTCCTTATCACCTATATAAACCCCTATAGGGTTGGATTTTGTCTAAAGCACTCCAAGAGAGGCTTAGAGCTAAATTTTCCACTTCCCTTCTCTCTCCATAGTAATCCTTGGTTGCTAGGTTTGTTTGTGAGCCATTAGAGGCGCGACACATGTGGCGCTTGCTACCAAAGTTCAAGATCTTCAAGGATTTGATTGTTATTACAATATAACAATCAAGGTATGTATCCTAACCCTAGTTATATGTTAATTTTGAAAATTATATGTGCCTCCAAGGGTTTCTAGTTTTTGTGTTCAATGCTTGTATGTCTAATAGTGAAAACGTAGATCCTCAAATTCGGGTTGGATGCACACATAGGATTGTTTGCTATGTATAAAACCCATCAAAAATTAGCCATAAAGTCCAAACGAGAGTTGTAGAGTATTTTCTCACCTACGTGTGGATATAAAGAACGTCGAAATCGGAGCTCGTACGTGAAAGTTATGGATTTTACAAGATCGGGGCACAAAATTCGAGGCTGGTCCAAGAGGGAACGCCATGCGTTCTTTGACCAGAGCCATCCCATCGTCCATAAAGTTTGAAATACGTAAGCAATGACCTCACAGGGGAACGCCCTGCATTCCCTAAAGGAACCCAACACTATTAAAGGGAGGCTAGGGTTCCGGGTTTAGTTGCTTTTCTCTCAACTCTTTCACCATCAAACACCCCTTTTAGCCCCTCTAAAGTACCTTGAAGCCCCGGTATCACCGCTAGCATATGACACAAGTCCCGACGCCTCTGAGATTTCCGAAAAAACGACTTTCTCCAGTCGAAGTGTTGCCCGAGTTAGTCTCGTTTTCATCAAAACGCCATTTCTACCAAGTGAGTTCTTACCCCTACATTTTCACGTTTTTACTATATTTTAGGGGGAAAATACAAGTGAAACGCAAGAAAAACTTATGTTAAAATGCAAATCGTTACATACAATTTCTAATGATTTATCCACATTTCGTGTATAAATGTTAAATAAGTAAAATAATGTTATTTCAAATGTTATACTATACATGCAAAGTTGGTAATACACTAAAGTTTAACATTTAAATGAAACACACTTTTGAAAAGCTATAATAGGTATAGTTATGAGATATTCATGATATTTTACACTCTTTAAACACCATGGAAAGGAAACACTTACATTTACAAGAAAAACAGACTTTTCATACACAAATCTATTTAATACTAACTTTTGTGAGACATTACTTCACGTACTTTCAAGTATGCATTTCAAGTCCTATGTTATAAACCATAATCTCATGTAGGAAGAGCGTGATACTTGTTTATAGATCTATACGGGATTGACAATCCCGCACCTAAACTGTTAGCTACAGTTGGACCCGCAAGTTTGGGGTGATAAACGTCATATCATTCCAACGCTTGAAGAACGTTGTGACAGGCAGTCTGGGTCAATAGTACGGTTATAAAACTCACATGAAGTATTAAAACATTTGATTTACAGGGCTAATGTAACGACCCAAAATACGACCCAAAATTTTTCGTTTAAATAATACTAAGGTTATCAACGATTTATAATATATAAAATCGTACGTCATAAATCCCAAAGAGTTATAATAGTGGTGTCATAACAAAAGAACTGTAACAACATAACATAGTATATGAAATAAACTCCAGGACAAAAGCTGAAGCTGTGGTGTGTGCAATGTCATCATCCCGAGCCCTTCCCTTTGCTTGCAGAAGTACCTGAAACCAAAACTGAAACTGTAAGTACAAAGCTTAGTGAGCTCCCCTAGACTACCACATACCATACAATCATATAAACACATATTAGGCCTTGCCCACTGCATCGGACCGAAGTCCGGAAACTGCATCGGACCGAAGTCCGAAACTAACCAGGGTCTTGCCCTCTGCATCGGACTGAAGTCCGGAAACTGCATCAGACCGAAGTCCGGAACTGACTGGGACCTTGTCCCCTGCATCAGACCGAAGTCCAGAACTAACTGCATCAGATCGAAATCCGAAACTGACTAGGACCTTGTCCCCTGCATCGGACCGAAGTCCAGAAACTGACTGAGCATAACAACACATATCATAAACATATTAACTAGCATAAACACATATACTACATATTGCATCGGACCGAAGTCCGGAACACATAACACAAAGACATGCTTAAATCACAAAGACATCAAGCACACTGAACTACTGCATCGGACCAAAGTCCGGAACTATTGTTAACTAGACAGGCCGACATGGTGGCCGTAGACCCGTTCCTACTGGAAGGAAAACTCACCTCGTAGTGCTGGCTGCTGAGATGCTAACTCTAAAAGTGACTGATTGCTGCTCTGAAACTGACCGGCTACTCATCCCCAAAACACTAGATCATTTACTTGTAAATTCCCTCAGGGTAAAATGACTATTTTACCCCTGGTCAAAGTCAACTTCCAGTTGATCGGACTCGTCGAGTCAGGGCGCAGACTCGCCGAGTCCCTTCTTTACCAACTCTAACTTTAATTCACCGAATCCCTTTCTAACTCACTAAATCACTCTGAACTCACTACTCGAAGGGAAAATGGGGACTCACGACTCGACTCGTCGAGTCCGAAGAACAACTCGTCGAGTCCTATCGCAGATTCCATTCAATTGAACTCTAATCCATTCCAGGGCCTCTAACTCGTAGATCTGATCCCTTCGAACCATCTGAACACGTAAAGTTGCTTACTTTACGTGTAACTACTAAGTAATGAAGCCATATCACTCAAACACTACTTTTCTCAGGAAAAACTCTTCCGACTCGCTGAGTTGTAGAACCATTCGTCGAGTCTAAGGAAATCTTCATCGGACTCGTCGAGTTGCTCATCCAACTCATCGAGTCCAAGGCTATCTTCCTATGACTCACCGAGTCCATTCGGTCCCTTTTCCATACAGGCCTGATTTGAGCCATGCAGGGGCTCTAAGTCACAAATCCAAGCTTCTAGGGCATGCTTATCACGTAAAGTTGCAAACTTTACGTGCATGCATGGCTTTAAAGGCTTCAAATGCCAAAACTAAGCTCTTAATGGGGTTCTAAGCTCAAGAGGGACCTCAATCACGACCATAGCTGAAACTTTACACTACTAGAATACAATGAGGGTCCATATCTGAAGTATGACCCAAACATAAGTCTTAATCATAAAGGATTTGGGGTTTTTGGGTTTTAAAAGAAACAATTTGGGGACAACCAAGATTTACTAGATCAATAAACAAGATGGAGGCTTTATTACCAGAAAATATGACCATAACTGAGTGTGCTCTGGATCTACTTCCTCTTCCTTGAACTCTTCAATCTTCTCCTTCTTCTACTTGCTCCAAAAATTCCTTCACAAACCAACAATCACTCACACACTCAAAAAGGGGATAGGGTTCGGTAAGACATGCTCTGAGAGTGATAGAGGCAAGGTTGGGGCATATAAGTGTGTTTAAATAGGGTTCAAACCCTTAAATTAGGGCTTCACCCAAACAGGCGGACTCGCCGAGTCCAGCGTATGGACTCGTCGAGTTGCCAGCTTAACTCGTGTGATCAACCCGTCTTCTACTCGACGAGTCGGGTTACAGACTTGTTGAGTACCCCTCAAGAAAGAAAAACTTTAATTAAATCACATACCAGAAACGGAGCGTTACAGCTAACAAATGCCTTAGTGATTATATATACATATATAAGTCTACTTAGGCCCCGTTTGATATGCGTCTGACCGAGACAAGTCAGACGTTTTTGGCTGACTCAGTCAGCAAAATGTGTTTGATTGTCCAACTTTAGCCATCTGACACGGTAAGAAATGTCTGACTGAGAAAGAAGTTGGCAGGAGGCTGACTGAGAAAGAAAGCAAGACTTTACAATAATACCCTTGGCCTTGGATAAAAACAAGTAAAATGGGAGGTTACAAGAATTGAACTCGGGTCTCCCCTATACATATAATGATGTTTACCAGCAAGCTAAAGAGTTTTTTGTGTTTTAATCTCTAAAATACTATATTTAATGTCTATTATGCTGGAAGTTTTTGTATACATCATCATTATTATTATTATTATTATTATTATTATTATTATTATTATTATTGTTATTATTATTATTATTATTATTATTATTATTATTATTATTATATTACTGTAACGACCGAAAAATACAACCATTTTAAATTTTTTTAAAAAACAACCTGATTCCATTAAATTATTACAAAAAGGTTTTCAATACAAAATCATTTAGAGTATTCCAAGAATCACATTGCTACAAAATCATGAGGAGCGGTACGATCACGCCTTCGCCTTGCCACAGTCTCCTGAAGAACCTGGAAAACATTAAACCACAACTATAAGCCCGAAAGCTTAGTGAGATACCCCCAAAATACCAACCACATATACCATACACATAACATGTTATCTCATAACGAATCACAGAACAGACATGCATATCGGGTCTACTATGGGACTGGTCCGCTATGTCGGGCCTTCAGTCCACCTGGTCCACCCTCCGAGTCCAATCATGTACCTCGAGTCTGCAGTGTGGTTGGTCCGCCCGCACTGGACCTTCAACTCACCTGGTCCACTCTCTAAATCTACAGTACGACTGGTCCGCCCGCATCGGGCCTTCAGTCGGCCTGGTCCACTCTCCGAACCTTCGGCATGTATGGTCTGCCCGCATGGGGCCTACAGCATATCCGGACTGCTCGCTGAGCCTTCGGAATACCCAGTCCGCCCTGGGTATCTTGGCCTACATCACAAAGCAGGACCCGCCTTAACCCATCTCCAGTCCAAACAACCATGTGCACATAAACATATAATCATATAACAGTTCACATTCAAACAAACTGATCTAGCAGATCACATAGCATAACATACTCTAGGCAGGATACCGACCTAACAGGTCACTAGCATAGCATTTCCCTATCTCTCAGGATACCGATCTCAATCAGGTCTCTAACATATACCGTCCTAACTCTCGGGATGCAAGCATATCACAACAACAAAATAACAACAACTACCCGGATCTCAATCCGATAAGGGCCGACCTTGGTGCCTTAGACCCTGTTGATATAGTGAGGATAACTCACCTCGAAACTGCCGGCTGAAAAGGACAAGATCCCGCTGCTCCAACTCTGACAAGAAATCCTCCACTAAACAACAACACACTCAATTCAATAAATACCCTTAATTACCAAAATACCCCTGGAAGACAACTGGTCAACCCTTGGACAATGGTCAAAGTCAACCCCTGACTGACCCTACTCGCCGAGTCAACCCGATGACTCGCTGAGTCCCCTTAATCGGAACTTCCCTCAATCCGCGACCTAACTCGCTGAGTCACCCCAAGACTCGTCGAGTCCAACAACTCTGAGTCCACTCGCTCACAACTCACCGAGTCATCCCTTGACTCACCGATTCTCGACTCAACCAGAATATATTGGGACACTTCGACAAGACTCGCCGAGTCTAAGAACAGACTCGCCGAGCCTAAGGCTATCCTCAACCTACTCGTCGAGTTGTTCTTCCAACTCGCCGAGTTCCAGGCCATCTTCAAGCAACTCTTCGAGTCCACCCATGTGACTCGCCGAGTACCACCGGGTCTGAATCCATACAGAAGCTTTCCAAGCCATGCAGATGATCCAATCCATAGGTCTACTTCTCCTAAGGCCATCCATCACGTAAAGTGGCAGTCTTTACGTGAATCCATGAAGATCTAGTCATTATACACATTAGGGCTAAGGTTTGGGACAAGATAGCTTCACTACATACTCAATCACAGGGACTATCAGGCATTCCAGCCCTCCTCTATTCCAGATCTAAGGTAGCAACCTCAGATCTAACCTCTAGACTCCAAAACACTAATAGATGTGATCTCAACACCCCCAAAAATGAAGAATCTAGACAATAGCACCTCAAGAACGAGATATTACCTCCAAAGAATGCCCCAACAGCAATGAAACTCGAATCCAAGCAAAACCCTTTGATCCAAGCCTTTTCTCCTTCAAGATTTTTTCAACTAGCACTTCTCCAAGCTCCAATTTGCCCAACAATGGTGTTCCTCCACGAAATTAGGGTTTTTGGGGCTCAAGGGGAATCAAAGAGGTTGGGGAGGAAACATAATGTTGTTTATATAGGGCTCATTCCCCGACTTTAGGGTTTGCTTCACCCGGCACCTACTCGCCGAGTCCATCTTTGAACTCGCCGAGTAGGCCACCTGACACGCGACCAAAGTCGCGACTCTACTCGCCGAGTCCATCCATGGACTCACCAAGTCGCCCTTCAAGACTTACACTTTTAGCCTTTCAACTCTACTCTTGCTATTCCGGGATGTTACAATTCTCCCCCACTTAAATTAGGCTTCTTCCTCAAAGCCTACAGCAACTCAACTTCAAAATACTCCCAGGACGCGCCACCTGAACTTAACCGGACCAGGTCTCTTAAGGCATACCCAACGAAACTCAAACTCACTTCCTCTTTCCTTACGGTGTCCTGACCACCATCTTAAACCGGGCACCGGCTGTACCCTCCGATAACCGCACTCATCAACCGAGAATTACCCATAATCCATTACTGCTCCAAATCTCAACAATCACTTGACTCGTATGGGCTAGAAAACCATGAACCATCGGATACCCGATCCGAAACCCACTCTATCTATTCCATGACGACAGAAAGATCCATTCTTCAGTCCCGGAGCAACTCCCACGAGTTCTCTACTTACAATCACACACACATGCTGAACTAGCTCTAGCACCCTCAGGTTGGGAATACCCAATACACTGATGATATCCTCAAACATCCCCCAGGATGAACCACTAATACATACCCACTACCCTGATCAGAATCACACTGAGAGTCCAAGACTCTCTCCCTGCATCCCTTCCGAGCCCCCTTGGCTCTACATCTGCGAAATTCCCTCCACAACCTCAGTAGACATCCCAAATCGGATGAGCTTTTATTCCACTGCCGCAAACACGCTGGTAAAAAACCATACTTAAATTACTCAAATCATAACTCTGCTCTGCCGCTTTCACTTACGTGAACTTGCACTCACCCCCCCCCCCTCGGAGTTACACCTCTCTCTATTTTCCTTTACCAAGGAATCCACTTGGCCACAATGTCACCCCAACAAGTGTCTCGATGCTCGCCCAACACTAACCCACCCTTTTTATAGCGCACCTGATATCCATTCAACACAACTACTCTGACTCTCATCGCAGGGACTCTCAAGCCCATGCACTATCTTCACTGATCAAGATTACTACCCGGGGCCAGACCTTCCAATGCAATCACACTGCAACATACGCAATACATATCCTCGAACCGATCTAACAATACTCGCAGAGACTTCAGCATGACTGGACCGCCTCACCAGGCCTTCAGCCAATCTGGACCACTCTCAGAAGCTTCAGCCAATCTGTACAACTCTCAGTGCCTTCAGTCTGGCTGGACTGTCCTCCGAGCCTTCGACCTGACTGGTACGCCTACCGGCCTTCAGTCTATCCGAACCGCTCAACTAGCATTCATCATTCCGATCTATCTTTTCGGGAAATCCTCCCGTGCATACCGTTCTAGCCTTCTAGGGGTTCCGAACTCTATCTCCATCATACATACTCGATCCCGGCCTGCTCCCAGGCCTTCCACAATCAATGCCCTAGGTCTGTATTCCGCCCCGCACGCCTGCTACTCACCCATACGAGCCTGCTCTCGGCTGATAGAAATACCATTGAATCCCCAAGCAGCTAAACAACCTCTCAAGCCTAACGACCATACGGAGAATTTCCAATTCTCCCCCACTTAAGACACTAACAATTAACCACCGGTTGCCATCACCGACCTCCCAAAACAACCATGCAGAAAACCCAACACTTACATGCAAATTGTTTCTCACCAGCACTAACAACTTTCATAAAAATCATATTTCCACACTGAACAACCCGCTCGAAAGGAACCCAATCTTCAAATATCCATTCCTCAGACTGCAGAGGCTACCCGACATTCAAACCAACGCCACATCCGCCACTAATCCTCACAAAGATAATCAATGATAGCTCGAAGCACTAATCCATAACCATATCGATCCTTCAGGGAACAAAGGATACCAAAACGAAATCCCGAACACAACTTGCCAAACCCTCAAGGAACAACGGATACCACACAAAAACCCGAAACACAATTCCATAACCATCCAACGAGACTAGCAGATAACGATACTCCACAATAATCATAAATGAACAAGACAACAAGGAAGAAACATACCCGTAGCTGCATTCGGCATTGCTCTAACCTCCTCCGCTGCAAGCTGAAAGGCACGACCCTAAGCCCCTGGGGGCACCGCTCCATCCTGACCTCCACCTGTGATCCTCAAAGTGCCCAGTGCTGGAGCCTGCACTGGTCCTGCAGCAAGCTGTGGACAGTTGACCCTCAAGTGTCCAACCTGATGACAATGATAACATATCCTCAAATCTTGAACTGGAACTGACTGCCGACAATCCCTCGCATAATGCCCCTCCTTTCCGCACCTGCGGCATGCACCACCGGACCGACAAACTCCAGCGTGACCCCTTCCACACTTTCCATAGACGTGGCTACCCTGATCTTCCATCCTGGAATCAACGGTCTTAGACCGTTTCGTCGCCGGCTGCGACTGAACCGAAGCTTGCTTCATCTCACGCATCTGCAACTCAATCTCTAACTCACGCCGCCTGGCGGCCTCCTGCAACTCCAACAAGGTCTCGCACCTCTGCGCGGACACAAACTGTCTGATGTCTCTCTTTAGCATACTCAGATATCGGGACGTTTGAGCCTGCTCCGAAGCGAACTCAGGGCAAAACATCGCCCTCTCAGTAAACATCCTGGTGATTTCTGTCACCGACTCCGACTCCTGCTTCAGCTCAAGGAACTCCTGAGCCAACCTCTCCCTCTCGACCTGCGGACCATAATGAGTGTTGAACATCTCTCTGAACTGATCCTAAGAAACCGCAACCCTCTGCGCATCCGAATATGACCCCGTGGTCAACCTCCACCAATCCTTTCCCCGAGCCTTAACAGGTTCAGAGCACACCTCACCCTCTGATCAACAGGGCATGAACATGTGAAGAAACATCCCTCCACGTCTGATAACCATCTCATAGCAATGATCAGATCCTGAACTCCATCAAAGGTGGGAGGCTTCGTATTATCGAAGTCCCGATACTGAAAACCTCTACTAGCTCCTCCCCTTGCCGCTGCTATAGCCGTTGTAGCCGTTGCCGCAGCCGCCTCCGTGAGAGCCGCATAGCGCTCATCAAAATACTCCACCACGGTGGTCTTGATCGACCCAAACAACTCCGGCAGCTCAGCCCGAAACAATACAGCAACCTCATCATGCAGGATCTCACGAATCCTCGCATCCAACTCGCGTGTACTCATCTGACTGACAACCTCGGGCTGTATGGACCCACCCGGAACTCCCTCTCCTGCTCCTGATCCTGACCCGGATCCACTCCCAGCATGCCCTGAAGTCTCCATACTGAAAATAAACCACCAAAAATCTCAGACACTTCCCATTATCCCGGGAACCAACTCTCAACCCAACCCTAGAGGTCATGGTTTCCCCGATACGTGTATGGGTCTTGTGCTTTCAGTAGTACGGGCCCATACTACCTTCCACACCTACCCATATTTGTATGAAGTACTTCCACAACACCCTAGCGAAAACATACATAACAACGCTCTATCCTCGCAACTAGAGGAACACTAGTAATCTCTCACAAGAAAACCCTAGGCTAGCAAGCATCATAAATCAGGCAACACATCAAGACATCCTGAAGATCCCTAGCCTAACTCTAGCATGTTGTTCTATCAAAGCTCAATAAAACAAATATCATGTATGGTATTTTGGGGTTACTTACTGGCTCCGGATGATCGTACCTCCGCGTCTTCCTTTACTTATTTTGAAAAGCATTTTAAATTCTCTTTTGAAAACCCTCCTCGATTTGAGACTGGAGTCACACGAGTCTTCGTCCAATTCACTCAAACCAAGGCTCTGATACCAACTTGTAACGACCGAAAAATACAACCAATTTAATTTTTTTTTTTTTAAAAACAACCCGATTCCATTAAATTATTACAAAAAGGTTTTCAATACAAAATCATTTAGAGTATTCCAAGAATCACATTGCTACAAAATCATGAGGAGCGGTACGATCACGCCTTCGCCTTGCCACAGTCTCCTGAAGAACCTGAAAAACATTAAACCACAACTGTAAGCCTGAAAGCTTAGTGAGATACCCCCAAAATACCAACCACATATACCATACACATAACATGTTATCTCATAACGAATCACAGAACAGACATGCATATCGGGTCTACTGTAGGACTGGTCCGCTATGTCGGGCCTTCAGTCCACCTGGTCCACCCTCCGAGTCCAATCATGTACCTCGAGTCTGCAGTGTGGTTGGTCCGCCCGCACTGGGCCTTCAACTCACCTGGTCCACTCTCTGAATCTACAGTACGACTGGTCCGCACGCATCGGGCCTTCAGTCGGCCTGGTCCACTCTCCGAACCTTCGGCATGTATGGTACACCCGCGTGGGGCCTACAGCATATCCGGACTGCTCGCTGAGCCTTCGGAATAACCGGTCCGCCCTGGGTATCTTGGCCTACATCACAAAGCAGGACCCGCCTCAACCCATCTCCAGTCCAAACAACCATGTGCACATAAACATATAATCATATAACAGTTCACATTCAAACAAACCGATCTAGCAGATCACATAGCATAACATACTCTAAGCAGGATACCGACCTAACAGGTCATTAGGATAGCATCTCCCTATCTCTCAGGATACCGATCTCAATCAGGTCTCTAACATATACCGTCCTAACTCTCAGGATGCAAGCATATCACAGCAACAAAATAACAACAACTACCCGGATCTCAATCCTATAAGGGTCGGCCTTGGTGCCTTAGACCCTGTTGATATAGTGAGGATAACTCACCTCGAAACTGCCGGCTGAAAAGGACAAGATCCCGCTGCTCCAACTCTGACGCGAACTCCTCCACTAAACACCAACACACTCAATTCAATAAATACCCTTAATTACCAAAATACCCCTGGAAGACAACTGGTCAACCTTTGGACAATGGTCAAAGTCAACCCCTGACTGACCCTACTCACCGAGTCAAACCGATGACTCACCGAGTCCCCTTAATCGGAACTTCCCTCAATCCACGACCTAACTCGCTGAGTCACCCCGAGACTCGTCGAGTCCAACAACTCTGAGTCCACTCGCTCACAACTCACAGAGTCATTCCTTGACTCGCCGATTCTCGACTCAACCAGAATATATTGGGACACTTCGACAAGACTCGTCAAGTCTAAGAACAGACTCGCCGAGCCTAAGGCTATCCTCAACCTACTCGCCGAGTTTTTCTTCCAACTCGCTAAGTTCTAGGCCATCTTCAAGCAACTCGTCGAGTCCACCCATGTGACTCGCCGAGTACCACCAGGTCTGAATCCATACAGAAGCTTTCCAAGCCATGCAGATGATCCAAACCATAGGTCTACTTCTCCTAAGGCCATCCATCACGTAAAGTGGTAGTCTTTACGTGAATCCATGAAGATCTAGGCATTATACACATTAGGGCTAAGGTTTGGGACAAGATAGCTTCACTACATACTCAATCACAGGGACTTTCAGGCATTCCAACCCTCCTCTGTTCCAGATCTGAGGTAGCAACCTCAGATCTAACCTCTAGACTCCAAAACACTAATAGATGTGATCTCAACACCCCCCAAAATGAAGAATCTAGACAATAGCAGCTCAAGAACGAGATATTACCTCCAAAGAATGCCCCAACAGCAATGAAACTCAAATCCAAGCAAAACCCTTTGATCCAAGCCTTTTCTCCTTCAAGATTTCTTCAACTAGCACTTCTCCAAGCTCCAATTTGCCCAACAATGGTGTTCCTCCATGAAATTAGGGTTTCTGGGGCTTAAGGGGAATCAAAGAGGCTGGGGAGGAAACATAATGTTCTTTATATAGGGCTCATTCCCTGGCTTTAAGGTTTTCTTCACCCAGCACCTACTCGCCGAGTCCATCTTTGAACTCGCCGAGTAGGCCACCTGACACGCGACCAAAGTCGCGACTCTACTCGCCGAGTCCATCCATGGACTTGCCGAGTCGCCCTTCAAGACTTACACTTTTAGCCCTTCAACTCTACTCTTGCTATTCCGGGATGTTACAATTACTATTATTATTATTATTATTATTATTATTATTATTATTATTATTATTATTATTATTATTATTATTGTTATTATTATTATTATTATTATTATTATTATTATTATTATTATTATTATTATTATTATTATTATTATAAAGAACATCAGGGTAAAACGGTCATTTTGTATCAGTCAGCACATTCAGTCAGATGTATAATCAAACCGCATAGTTTCTTACTCAGTCAGAACTTATTACTCAGAGAGACCTTTCTTAATTAGCACTTTCTCAATCAGCAACTATCAAACGGCCCCTTACATTATTTTAGGTATGCAAAATACTTATGCATTCCGATTTTTGGGAATTTTTAAAATTACTATTCATTTATGGAAAATATTGGATTTTCTAGATACAAACTCAGTTACTTTATACAAAAAGGCATACAATTCTTATACAAAGACGCTTATGAACTCACCAACTTAATTGTTGAAACTTTTTCAAAACTACTTGTATTTCTCAGGGATTAAGGAATAGAGGTAAACAATCGATTTTGGGGATGGAACGCTAAGGCGTCAATTTCAAACTTATTATATCATCATAATGTAATTTCTTTTGAAACATGTAATACAATTAACAAAGTATTTTTTAAATTATAATTATGACGGTTGTGTTTGCTTTCTTTACTATTTACTCAACTGTTATAATACTACATGAAGTCATCCACCCCCGAATGTTTCCGCCATTCTGGTTTGGGGGTGTGACACCATAGGAACAGATAAGGAACTCATAATCCATGTGTGTTTGCGAAGGAAAAGGAGGGGAGAACAAATAGGGTTAGAATCGAAGGAAATATCTTTCGAATTAAAGACAAAATCGTTTGCTTTGATTTTTCTTAGATCAACTTTTTCTCCAAACCCTATTAGTTGTTGGTACCGATTTTAAGGTTTCACGTGGAACAATAAAGAGGTGGTGATGGAGAAGTTGGTAGGGCGGTGATGGATGGTAGGAATGGTGGTGATGGTTGATTGGATGATGTGAGCGTTTCTATGGAATGAGGTGAGGTGAGCGTTCTTGTGGAAGGACAACAGGCGGGGGTTTTTAATTTTTTGGATTTCATTTCCCACTGGCTATTAAAAAAAGAAAACGTGCCCTCGTAGACTAAAATTATAAAGCGACATGGTAACACAACACACTTTTTAGGATAGGTGCCCTCCGTGTTTTTAATTTTTTTTGTTGGACACTAATTTTAGTGCGCACAAAAATGCGTGTCCTTTATCCTTCAAATTTTGCAAAACTGACATTATTTTTTTAGGGCACACACAAATGCGCGTCCTTTATCAGCACTTGTCATTGTTTGCGCGTCGTAAAAGGCTGTTTTTATAGTAGTGTACAACTCCAAGCATTGTGATAGTACGAACGATCTTCAAACATTGGGTCTGGCCAGACATCTTGTTGAACATGTAAACCTGTGAATACGAAGAGTAATGAAAAATGGTTAATTTGATTTCTGTTTGATTAGGAATCATAGTTATTTAGATGAGATTCCAAGCTTGGATTGCACCGATGGAGTTCAAGTTCAATATACCGGATTGAAATTATGCGAACAATGATCACAATTATGGAGAGAGAGAGAGAGAGAGAAAGACCTATTATTTTTTAATTGTTTAAATAAATAAATAATTATTAGATTTTAAAAAAATGAAAGAAAAATATAAAATAAATATCCAATGGTATTATAGTTATTTCACTTTATTAGTTTACTGATGGATAAAATCCACAACGAAAATAACTTAAAAGGACTATTAAAAAAAAAATCGAAATTTGAACTAAACTTGAGAATACATACCAATGAATATTTTTGCAGTTTTGTATAACAAAAATACAAAAGTTATGAAAAATATAAATAAACGGATAAGAAATAATTTTAGATGAGAAAACACATTTATGCTAATTTTGGAATCTTTAAAATATAATATAAATAAAAAACCGTAAAAGAAGCAAAGGTAACTCATTCGCTCCCACCCCAACCAGTCGACATAACAGAACTCTCGCCGTCTCTGCTTGCCGGGACGATTCACGATCGTTGCTCCGTGTTCCACTTCCGTCAATCGCTTCACCTCCTTTCAAGTTGTATCTTATATGTAAGTTTTGAGTTTACTTTTTACTGTTTAGGACTATTTCAACAATTGAATGTTGAAACCCTAGATTGTTCGATGGAATTGAAATTGTGAACAACGAATCTTTTGATTTATGCCAATTTAATTATGTATCATTTCTCGTTTCAAATCCTCATCACGTTCCACGAAAAACACTGCTTTACCTTGGAATGGTAAAAGGAATCGACTATCGAGTGGTGATTCTTTCTGCTATTTACAGTTTTATGCATTTAATTGTAGATAGAGTTAAGAAGAACTTCAAGTATCCGAGTTTCTGCCTTTGTATCTGATATCTGAGCTACACCTCTCCAAAAATAATGGTATGGATTCTCTGAAACACTCTTATTCATTTTTTCTTGGTTTAATCTACATTCAATGAGCAACAATATGTCCTTCCACATATGATACAGCTTGAATCAAATAAAGTCGAAACACAACATGAAATTTCTTGCATATGTTATAACCAAAATCTTAATCTGCTCATAACAGAAATTTATTCTTTTTCTTTTTTCCAGGCAAACCTTGAAGATTCTTTTCTTGCAGATCTTGAGGATCTATCCGACAATGATAACGAAAACCTGGTGAGCATAAACATACGTTTCATCTTAATGTCATGTAAAAGTTGAAACTTGAAACTCTTGTTTATATACAATTCATTTTGTATTCAACAGGATGAAGAAAACATGGATGCAGAAAACATGGAAGAAGATGTGAATAAAGACATAGCCGATATAGAAGCCCTGAACTACGATGACTTAGACAGTGTCTCAAAGCTACAAAAAACACAACGCTACACAGACATCATGAAAAAAGTCGAAAACGCCCTTGAAAAAGGATCAGACATGTCAAACCAATCCATGGTTCTAGAAGACGATCCCGAATACCAACTAATAGTCGAATGCAACACATTATCAGTCGACATAGAAAACGAAATCGTCATAATCCACAATTTTATACGCGATAAATACCGATTAAAATTTCCCGAACTCGAATCCCTTGTTCATCACCCAATCGATTACGCGCGTGTGGTTAAAAAAATCGGAAACGAAGTTGACTTAACCCTAGTTGACTTAGAAGGTCTTCTCCCTTCAGCCATAATCATGGTTGTTTCAGTCACAGCCTCCACCACAAGTGGGAAGCCACTTCCCGAAAATACCCTCCAAAAAACAATCGAAGCATGCGATCGAGCCCTTACATTAGACGCTTCAAAAAAGAAAGTTCTAGATTTTGTAGAGAGTAGAATGGGTTATATCGCACCGAATCTTTCCGCGATTGTTGGAAGTGCGGTTGCTGCGAAACTGATGGGGACAGCTGGCGGGCTGACATCACTTGCGAAAATGCCAGCTTGTAATGTGCAGCTTTTGGGTGCTAAAAAGAAGAATTTGGCGGGATTTTCAACTGCTACTTCTCAGTTTAGAGTTGGGTATATTGAACAAACGGAGGTTTTTCAGACAACGCCTCCTGGGTTAAAGATGAGGGCTTGTAGACTTTTGGCTGCAAAGTCAACGCTTGCTGCGCGAGTTGACTCGATTAGGGGGGACCCGTCTGGGAAACAAGGGAGGATGTATAGGGAAGAGATTAGGAAGAAGATTGAAAAGTGGCAAGAACCACCGCCAGCTAAGCAACCTAAGCCACTTCCTGTTCCGGATTCTGAACCTAAAAAGAAAAGAGGTGGGAGAAGATTGAGGAAAATGAAGGAGAGGTATGTAATTTTATAATTTATTTATGTGTGTGTTAGGGTTATAATATTGTATTGAAGTAAATATAGTGAGTAGTATTGTAATAGTAGAAAATTGGGTAGTGTTTGGTATGATGGAATCAGGAATGGAATGGAATGGTTCATTCCGTTGGTTTGAACAAAATTTGTCTGATGGAATGGAATGGAATGGATCATTTTTGAAGGAATTTGATTCCTTTCATTCCGTAGGGGAAGGGGATGTTTCTTTCTTTCTTTCTTTCTTTTTTCAAGAAAACTGGAATCTAACTCTTTTTTTTTTTTTTGTATTATTAAAAAAAGTAGGGTTAAGACCTTATATTTTGTGTTTTTTTTTTTCTAGATTAAACATGAACTTTTTTTTTTCCTTGAAAAAGGCCTTGTATTTTTCCATTTTTTCCAAAAAAACCCTGAGCTTTGTCTTTTTTTTTTTTTTTCTGAAAAAACCCTCAACCTTCTAACTGCTTCCGAAAACCCCCTCACATTTTACAGGTTTTATTCAGAAAAAATGACTAAAAGGGCCAGATCGAAAAAAAATGGAAAAACGTTTTCAGGAAAAAAAAAAAAAAGAAAGTTGAGGTTTAATCCGGAAAAAAACACAAAATATAAGATCTTTTATGAGATTAACCCATTAAATTATGTCTCAAAACTTTTTAAGAATTTCATGACTTGCTTTAATTTATGGTTTTATTTTCTCTAAAAACTTTTAAAAAATTATGACCAGAGAATTTTTTTTAGTATAAGCTTATCTGGGTTGATCACAAGATAGAGGACCTAGTTTTGCTTTTTTCTTCTTCAGCCTTTCTTTATTATTATTATTATTATTATTATTTACTTATGTTTTTTACTTTTTTTTTTTTACCAGATATGCGATTACAGACATGAGGAAACTGGCAAACAGAATGCAGTTTGGAGTGCCTGAAGAGAGCTCATTAGGTCAAAATATTTTATTAAAATAATTTCACCCTCACCCTATCTTTAACATACACATCTTATTTTTTTAATTTCTAATTTTTTTTTTTTTAAATTAAAAAGTTGGATTCTATTTTGTTTCATAATAGGTGATGGACTAGGAGAAGGATACGGTATGCTTGGTCAAGCTGGAAACGGAAAGCTTCGTGTTTCAGTTGGTCAAAGCAAACTCGCTGCTAAAGTTGCTAAAAAGTAATTTTTTTATTTTTTCATTTTCATTTTTTTTTTCCTGAAAATCGTGTAATGTTAAGTTGTTATGGATATGTTTGATTTTGAAATTTTCTTAAGGGGCAAAGATAAACAGTATAGTAGTGGTGGGGCTACCTCTGGATTGACGTCAAGTTTAGCTTTTACACCTGTTCAGGTTTTTGGTTTATTTCCCTTTTTAACCCTAAATCATCTAATTGGTTATAAATTATATGAATAACTTATAATTAAATATTTGTTTTTTTTTTCAGGGGATTGATCTTATAGATCCACAGGCAGATGCTAATAGACTTGGGAGTGGAACACAGAGCACGTATTTTTCAGAAACAGGAACTTTTTCAAAGATCAAGAGGACGTGAATCAGCTTCAATGCATAATATCTTGTAATCTGTTTTTTTTTTTTTTAAATGGTTTCAGGTCGTTTTGAATCTTATGGTTAAAGGGGAATAGGAGTATATGATATGATATTACAGAGTTTTGAACGAGAAAAAGGTTTAGGGAAATTTTGTGTTGTAGGGATTTATGTTATTGCCTTTTTATGCAAATATTGAATAGTATATTTTTTTTAATGAACTTTTTCATTTTTGTTGTAGTATTTTTAGGTCTTTGGATGGAGTTCAAATATTTATTACTGTAATCATAGCTATTTCTTTTTCGAAAAAAATCTAACTACTTTTTGTTTGTGAAAGTTGGTATTTTTGAAGAAACTGTTAAACTTGTTTTCTAGGATTTAAACAAATGACTATAATATGAAGTACGTGCATAAGATGAAAAGTTACATCTGCGAATATGAAGTAGTTGCATAGGAAAAACTTTTAAATAATTAAAAATACAAAGAATTTTAAAAGTTATGTGAATAGTGAATACGTATGTTTTTCTCTTCGACCTCATTTGAAAGTGGACATTTCCATTTTGGACAATCGTAAACGGCATCGTGTTGGGCTCATTTTGCACTTCCCATAAGTATTTTGTGGGGTGCCTGCGAAATGCATGGTATATTCATAAAAAATCTCTATTTTTTTTTGAATAATTTTAAGAAAAACCTTTACGAAAAATAGCTATATTTGGCATTAGGTCTTTATAATTTAAAACTACACATGATGTCATCTATAATTAGAAAAAAAAAACCCAAAAAAAGAAGAGAAGAAAGGGTTGGTGGGTTAGTATTTTACTTGTTAGGCCTGATTGGGCCCGAAATTTAAGACCATTCTCTAGCTGACTTGAAATAAGAAGTGGTTTTGTTAAAAGTCAATGAATTTACGAACAATTGAACATAATATTATTATTATTATTATTATTATTATTATTATTATTATTATTATTATTATGAAATAATAAATCTAATCTATTTCTAAACTATTCTTTAAATCTACTAATGTGTATGACATAATTTGAACCCTCAATCTCAAAGAGGGAAAGCAACACCGAATTGAGATTCAAAACAATAACTTCTTGTTATGGAGTAAAATAAATTACGTTTCGAAAGAAAAGTGTTAACTTTATTTTACACTTTGTTTTCGAGTTCAACTTATGAGGAAATAAAGAAATTGATGGAAATAAAAAAGAAAAGAAAAGAAAAAAAATTGGTATCCCTATGTTTTTTAATGAAAAAAATTAGAAGAGGAAGGATGGAAATAAAAAAGAAAGGAAAAACGTGGTGTTCCTAAGTTTTTAAAAGTTTTTTAATGAAAAAAGTTACTTTCCTTTTTAATTTGAAAGGTTTTAAAGAGAAAAGAAATAAAAATTACTTTTTATTTTTGTCCAACTCCACAACATAAAATACATTTTTTTTTCTCTACTCTTTTCTTTTATTTGCTGAAACATGGGAACAATTTGAGTGTTTATGGTAGTAGGTTATCCCAAAATTGAAGTTTGTGAGGATTCAAACATAATTCCACTCAAAAATCAACTTCATTTTAGATTTTTTATGGTGGGTATATTGATTTGTACACTTTTTTGTTTTATTATTTATGTAAATAATAATATATATTGAATATCATTGGAAAAAAAAAAATACATAGCTAATAATGACACGGTCATCTCAATATATTTATAGCCATTTTCTATTTGTTTAACTTGTTAAAAGATAATGTTTACATTTTAGATAATAAAATCAATGCATATGTATTTTGAAAATTTTCTGAGGCTTAGCAACCACAAAATGTCATTGTGATTTTAATAATTCTATTTACCTTTTTACTGATCGATTGTCTTGAGTTTGAGTCAAGTTACATAGTTCTTTATTAATATAGTTGTTTATTATTTACACCTCGACGTAAACGCGGATATTTGTGTATATAAATATAATTATATACTTATTAGTTGTACAAAATAGCCACCATAATGCACGTCTACATATTATGTTTTTAGTTCTTAATAACAAACCCAATAATTTCCGAATTCCTTAGTCTTCTCTACAATTTACTTCTTTATTCTTAATTTTAATTATTGGTTCTAAAATATGCCAAAATAATTCAAAGAATTTATTTTGAGTAATACAAGGATGCTTCAGAGATGTCTCGGTATTAAAATAATGCAATTTAAAATTATAATATATCTACTCCTTATATTTTTAATTTATATATTCATTTATTTATGCGTCAATTTCTAAATATCAAATTTGGCAGTGGGCACTACCTAGGATGCTTCATGTTCAGAGGCACCAGATAAGAAAAATAAAATAAAATATGATACATTCATTTTTATGATCTGTGATATAATTTAAAATATAAGGAGTTAAATATGATACATTCATTTTATGATTTGCGATATAATTTAGTATATAAAGCGTTTCTTGATAGTTGTAGTGATTTGATTGATTTAATATCTTATTAAGCTGGACCTAGCTTTTTATCAAATTCAGTAAGAAGATTATAACACCGAGTCGCTTAATTATGATATCAAACGTTTGAATCTAACCGAATTAAACTCAAAGTCTTATCACTAAAAGACATATCAAACACTCTCTTACACAAATATGATAATGAGATTTTAACATATAATTTTTAAGTAGTTATTTAACGAGCTGAAAGATAATTTTTAAAGTAGAATATTTTGATATTTTGGGTTTATTTTGTAACTTTTGTCAAAATTTCAATTTTATAAATCATTAATATATCTAATATTATTATAAAACTATTAGCATAAAAAGTCACAGTTTATAAACATTTGATTGCCCAAGATGTGAATTCCCCTTTAGGTGGTGTTACCGCATAAAAAGTCAAAAGTCAAAGTTTATAACATTTCATTACCCAAGAGGTGGTGTTAGTTTTTTTAACAATTTTTTTTAGTATTTATGTCTATGAGCAAAAAGATATTTGTGTCTGTATGAATACAGACTGTTTGGGTTTTAGAAGACTGCAAACGTCAAAATATATATACGTCATCTTCTTGAAAAAGATACGGATCTTCTCCAAAAAGATACGGATCAAAGTTTGCAGATGAGAATACATTTATCACTATCATCTTCTAGATAAAAAAAAATAACTTAAGACATAAACATATAGATGCACATTTTTTTTTCTTTTTGTTTCTTTTTCTTTTCATAAAGACATGCAATTTTTCTTGTTTTTTTTTTTTTTTCATTTTTTATTTAACATATTAAAAATAATAAATATTTAATTTAATTTCTTATTATAGAACCTGATATTTTATATTTTCTAAGTTATTTCAATAACCGACTAATTTACTTAAAACCTAAACGTTTGCTTTTTGATATTTAGTCCATACGTTTTATTACTTAACTAATTGATACAAATCAATGAGTTTAATTAAATTCCACAAAACGTTTAGTTGTGCATCGGATCAGGAATATATGTCTATATGGGATGATATTTTTTAGCAATTAATGCAAAATACGAAATGAACAATTTTTTAAGAAATATTATTGTGGTTGTATGAATTATATTTCAATGTTGTAAAGTAGAATTTTTTAAATTTCAGTATTGAAAAATTCTTTTAGATTTAAAATATCAGTTTATTTATTTATACCTCAGTTTATTTTAGCAATCTATAGACTTTGAAAAACAAATAATCTTGTTTTTACAGTGTGTAGATATTTAGTCTACCAGATCTTCTCTTAAAAAACAACACCTTCCTCACCTAATCTTTTTTACTTTTTACTTGTCACAATCTCTTACTTTTCACTAACTTTTAACATAAATTGGTCATTTCCACTAGCTTATCTAATTTAATTGGACAACTTGAACTAATTCAGTTTTGTATCCGAACTTAAGATTATATCGGCCTGAAGCTTCGAATTAAAGTTTTTTACCGAGGTTGATAATATCTTACATAATGTTTCTTTTCTGTTGACTTTTAAGTAACCCATGATGCTTCCTACAATTTTATTCTATGGGATTTATATATAAGTTTGTATGTTATAAGATATTCCTAGTCTTGTTGAAAATGAGCTGTTACACATGGTTCATCAATTGGATATTTAATAAAGGTTGCTTGCTAAACAAACGAAAAATATCTCAATAAAACCATAATAAGAGAACTTGTAAAGCGTGATTAATAATTCTTTTTTCTGGAACAACGTTGTGTTATTTATAAAATGCAAAATTTTGAGTTTCTCAGTACAAAATTTTCTAGTGTACGAAAATAATTTTCAAAATCAACGTTGGAAGATATTGTATATTTACAATCACATAAGAGATTGTTATAACAGTTAAAACTAAAGGTAAATATGAATAAGAGTTTATATTGTTTAAGGCCGACAATTTTCTTCTCTAGCAGACATCTGTAAATGTCGACATATCGATGTCTCTCATCAAGGCTTCGACTTTTCACTAAATCGTCAGTCATTATGGTTGTTTCTTGAAGGCCACATTTGGAAAGAAAGAGGGTGATGGTTGACCAACATAACAATAAGTTGCACGAGGAGGGGCTAATCAACAATCCGATGAATCAATGATCCAACCGCATAATCTATTTGTCACAAATTTCTCAACCCACTTTACGATTTGGGAAATGTAGAAAATGTGTGAACACTATGGGATGGTTATTAACGTGTTCATCGCAAAAAGACTCCAAAAAAGGTAAACCTTTTACTTTTATTTTAAAGTAGTTAATGTTGAAACATTGTATCAAGCCTATGCACTATTTGCATAGAAAATTTTTGATTGTATGGCAATGTTGCTCGGTTGGTAACGTTTCATTTTCACAATCATTTTTTTTAAATATTAGGTAAAAACATTATTTCCGTAAAACCAAGTCAAATAAGACCATGAGTATCAAATACAATCTACTCAAAAATCAGAGTATCATAAAATGCAGAATCATGATAATTGCCAATGAGTGTGTACAGTTAAGTCTTCGTCTTTTCGTGATCATCTGAAGTATCTGAAACACATTTAAATCCACAATTGTAAGTATGAAGCTTACTGAGTTTCCAAAAATATCACATACAACACAACATAACAAACATGGCACGCCACTTGGTTAAACACGCTTCGCCAAGCCCTCTCGTCTCCACCAAGCCTCCTTTTATCTCCCATCCATTTCAGCATCACATCACTCACCTCCCTCGATTTTCTTTCCGTTACTTCTAATCTTAAAAAATGTCACCATCTTTGATGTCAAATATCCTATAAGATTCAAAATTGAAGGTTACTGCCTATACCATTACCTATTCTATGTTTCTTGCTAAGCCTTTGGACACTGACTATGCCCTTTATCCAACTCAAAAAAGGATTATGATGCCCTGGTAGAAGCCCTCGAATACAAAGGCATCACAAAACCATCACCTACCATAGCGGTACATCCATGGAGACCCATCAATCTCCAACCCGGTCTCACATCATATGGAATGTCCTTCCTCTCCACGAATGTAACACCCGTAGATTCGGGCTAGTCAATTTACAGACGATAAGCGTCAAAAATGACTTTTTGATAGAGGATTATTTAGAATAAATAATCTTAACTAAGTTGTAGTATCTGTCAGAAGGTTTCCGTACATATAAAGAACATCGAAATCCAAGTTATAACGAAGAAGTCATGACATGTTGAAGTTTCGTGACAAAAACGACACGATACCGGGAATCATAAAAAGTGAGTTTATGATAGAGTACTTTTTAGCCTTAGGGTTCTAAATGAAAGTTTTAGAGTACGTCTCCACCTACACATGGATATACCGAACGTCAAAAACAGAGCTCGTATGCAAAAGTTATGACCTTCCGAAGATGCAGTTGTCTGAGAGCATACCACGTGTCAGAAACCCTAATATGACTGGACTCACGACGTGAGCCTCTTTCTCATGACGTGAGGAGTCAAATCGCCAATTTTCAAGGCTAGAATGTAGATGGCAAGTCTACGGAACAAGCTCATGACGTGAATAATGAATTTTCACAACGTAAGGAGTCAAACGAACATTATTCAAGCCTAGAACGCAGATGGCGAAGCTACGAGGTGATTCAGCCATGGCTCACGACGTGAGCAATGAATTCTCACGATGTGAGAGACCTAAATACTGCCTATAAATAGCAAGTTCAACCTCAGCCAATCTTACACCTAAAACTCTTCTTTCTCTCTCGTTTGCTAAAGTCGTTTCCGCTTCCAGAGCCCGACGATCACAAACCGCTGACCGTTTCTAGTTAGATTCTATCAAAGCACGCTACAAGTGAGTGCATATTACTTTCATCTTACATATAGATATGAAATATTTTATATAGAATTACGTGCTATGTGTGCATATTATCTGAATACTTGTTGTCTATGCTGGATGATCGATTTTATATACGTTTTTAATGATTTAAACTGTATATGTATTTTATATCTACAAATATGTTGGGGTAAACATGGGTAGACAAAATAGTTGGTGTGTGATGAAAAATGAGTTTGAAGATGAGATGAAAAGCAATATAGATCATGAGATGAGGGTGAGAGATGAAAAGTGAGAAAAGCCTTTACCCAAACGTTGGCCCCGTTATCTAGCAGAGTATGGATGACAACCACGGACTATTCTGGATAGTCCAGTGGAGCACTAGCAGGCTCACAACCTATAGGTGTTGTGAACGATGTGTTCACCTGGTGTACTCTAAAAACCCATTGACATGTATTTCAGGTGGATTGACAAAAATTATACTGTCGATAAATGAGCTATGATTTAGCACCCGTTGGATGAACCCTGACAACTATGGATTTAGTGCCTGCTGTATAAACCCTGGTGACAATGTACTTCGTGCCTATTCCTTAGAAAATTTCCTTAGGAATGAGTGGTAGATAATTCTTAGGGTAGATCCTTAAGAAATGAAGAAGATAATGGGGATGGGTAATTGGGTTAATTGTTTAATGATTATACCTAATAATTATATTATTGTGGGTTGAAAACCCTATGTACTCACTAGGTTTCCCAACCTGACCCACTCAACTTATTTGTATCACAAGTATCGATATGAAACTACTTGACACTGAGAGATTAAAAGAGATATAGATCATTAGTGTAAATGCATGTAAGTTATGTTTATGCTTATGTTTCTGTATTGACGACGACATTCCAAATGCTTTAAATGCAGAAAATACATTTATTCGGGAATGCTTTGATAAAGTATTTATCATGTATTTTCTGGGAACAAATTCCGCAATATTTTTATTAAAAGGGTATTCTGATTTTTATAAAGCATAAACAAAATCGGTCTTTTCTGGCTGTGAATTTGAGGATGTCACAACGAACATGGTAGTGTGCTCATTGTCAAAAGTAACACCCGACGCCTTTGTTATACATGATGTATGTATTGCAACCTCCAACTCTAAAGCTACCAATCTAGTAAGCGACCTTGTGGATGTGCTGCTTGATTATGTCTCATCGTTTTTGATGGATTTTAATACAAAATATAAGTTAGTTTTTCATAAAAACCAACAACAATTGCTTTAAAAATAACAAGTTTATTTTTGAGTTTATAACAAAACCAAACCATCTAGGATCCATTTATACATGTTAGAATGATATTAAAAACAAACATATATTGTATTAGAATGACAACCTTTTGGAGCCTTTGCACCCACTTGGTTTTGGGTTGTTGATGAAGATAGAAAAATCAAAGAGTATGATTTTCTCTACAATTATCCACCATTAAGATAAGGCACTTGGAATACTAGTTCCTTCTTGCATTCTTGAGTATCTTAAGCCTTTAAGAATTTAACTCAAATAAGAACTAAATGAGACAACTCAAGGGAGCTTTAAACCACCAAACTAACTTCAAAAGAGAGAAATAGGAGGAGGGAGAAGAAGAAGCTACGATTTCTTGTTTTTTTTAGAGAGAATGTGCAAGACATGAACTACTAGCTCCAAACTCATGCAAAATCCTTCTTTTATACTCACATGCACCTTTATATTAAAATAATATAATAACATAAAACAAATTTAGCCTTTTAAAAGCATGAGAGACAAGGTATGGAAGTTGACAAGCAACCTCCATGCCTTAACAAAAAAAATTCGGCCATGCCATAAGGAAGAGATAAAAAATGTCTAGCTAGTTTATTAACCATGGTATGTTAACTTATTAACTTGATCATAGTTAACCAAAGTATCCAAAACTTTGTACATGACTTATTAAATCATACCATATGATATAATAACTAGTTATACTCTCTTTAAAATTTTATTTTCACAAAACAATAATTGTTCCCTAATTAAATACAAGAATAGATATTATTTATTAATAATCGTATTAATAATAAACATACAAAATGTGTCAAATTGATAAAGGTGTGACCCTATAGGATTATAGATTATTAACAGTATCACTCAATAATGATTTTTGAGCACATATATCCAATAATCTCCTACTTGCACAATATTCATTACAGACTGACATAGGCAGTAGCTGACGTCTAGCAAGAGGCTACTACCCCTAACAACATATGAAGGGATCCATCTTATCAACAACCAATTCCAAGAGCTCTAAGCTACAATTGTTACTAAATGTGTGGTATCAGTTATTCATTTGTCTCAGACATCATGTTGAACATGAGATATGGTCCGCCATCAATCTCATTTAGTGTTCAAATTTTAGTAAGGCCTTAAATGTCTAACTCTCAACGAATAAGAGGAACAAATACCATCTTGACTACATACGCTCATTATTTTAGTTCATGTCATACCCAACAATGGACCTTATGACTACCTTTTACGGAAAAATGTTAAACCATGTCAAAGCACAATAATTCCTACACTTTAAGTCCCAAATATGTATCTCAGGTACAAGAATACAAAGGTAAAACCTTGATCAAAACATCACTCATGACTACGATTCATAAAGTGATTTTGATGCGGGTCAGGTCCAGTACTTATTCTCTTAATCAAGTACCTATGAAGTTGGAAGCAACTCTTGCTATTTTCATCTCCATGAAAACCAACCAATCCACTCATATTAGTCTTACCTCAAAGATGCTCCCACAATTATGAACGTTTATGGACATTTAAAATAACCTAGTTATTCAAGGATTAAAAATACTAATGTAGAATATAACAATTATTTAATGAAAGACTATATCCAATAAATATGGTTCATCCTATACGTACCTCTTGGCTTCTTTCTTGATTTTGTCTTTTTGCGATCGAGTCAAGTGTGACAACCCGATATTTCGAATCAATGTAATGGCCTAAAAAGTAAAGAATTGTAATTTATTTTGATATAATGAAATTAGTGTCAAAAATAAAATGTTCAAAATCCTCTATTAGGTTACCTAAGATGATAGTTATCGCATCAAGGTTTTCATAAATATAAAGAACACTAAAATCTGAGTTATAATGAAGAAGATATGACCAATCGAAAATTCGTATCAAAACCGGTAAAACAAAGTGAAATTTCAATAAAACACTTGTTAGTCTTAGGTATCTAAACGAAATTCGTGGATTAAACTAAACCATGAGCATGCATAAAAACAACGTCAAAATCCGATTTCGTATGAGGAAGTTATGATTTTTCCAAGTTTCGGGATAACGGTAGACAGCTAAAAACTCGAAATAGAGATCGAGGGACTTTTGGCTGAAACAACCTAAATGAGAATCGAAGATCTCAACAATAGTAGCGCAACAGTAAAAAGTCTGACGAAAACGAACACCGGATGAAGAAGTTATGGATTTTTAACGGACTTTTCCTGTCCCGGCCTATTAAAAATATAATATTATAAATAAAGTCAAAATTAGCCGACGGAGTCTGATATGTGCATATTTAGTGTGTATTAAGTATATTTTTTTATTCATATATTAGCTAAATTATGGCATATTATGGACAAAAGGTACTTAAAAGTGTTAAATTATGTTTTGCAGTCCAAAGATGAAGCTCGGAAGCAAAAGGAAGCAGGAGAAGCGGTTAGGAGCTCGAGAATGGAATGAAGAAGAAAAACACTAAAAATGGCATCCACTCATTGAGTCAGATAGCCTACTCGACGAGTCCGGTCGAGGAATCAGAAAGATAATGACTCGGAATTCCAGATAGTTATCGCAATACGGGGAATGTGAGAGGGACTCGACGAGTCACCACTTGACTCGACGAGTCGATTCGCTTATTTAAAGATAACTCCACAGGTCGATTAGAGAGAGTTCTGGGATGATTCAGAAGTGTTTTGCTGCGATTGAGAAGCCAGAAAAACCCTAGAAGTCGATAAAGAAAGCTAGAATTCAATTCTGGGGAGTAATTAAGGCACAATTTCATCATTCTACTTATTCTTTTGTTTTATCAATATGATTAAGCAACTTGACTTTGTTTGTTTGCTGTTATTTACTTTAATTATGAACTAAAACCTTTAGACTTCTGTTTGGGGATACAAAGTTGACAATATGGTTTGATTGATTGGTAGGATTAATTCCAAGTTGGTGAATTTTTGTTATTTTAGCTTGCTAAAGAACCTTGTGTGTGAATAATAATTAATTTTCTGTTAATAGGAAGATAATTGATTAGCATGAACATCTATTGATTATTGACCTCATATGATATGTGACCACTATACTATATGTCTAGGATTAATGAATATGAAACTAGAATTAATAAGAAAATTGAGTAAATTCATGTGCAAGCTTGTAAGATGACCATCAAATAAGAGGTTAATTAAACATAATAAATTAATTAGCTATTGCAAGTCTAACTTAACCCGAATAATTAATCTAGTAAATATAATTAAATTAGACAATTGGCCACTGTTTGAGTTAGTTTATTTGCTAAGGATTAGGGTAGTGAACATGAACCTAATTACTTGAATCGGTAACCAACGAAAGAATTAATCCATTGCACTATTACCTTGAAATCAACCATAGAGTTAACCGAGTTGAACTAAACAAAAGTTCCTTTCCAATTATTGAATCTAGTTAAATCGTTATTTTCTAGTCTTAAATTAGTTATAGTTAGTAAGTTTCTAGTCTTGTAAAACTAGAGAAAAACCCCTACTTCTTAATCAACTTAGATAGAATTAGTTTTTAATTTAATTTGCCGTTCCTTGTGTTCGATACCCTGCTTATTTAGCTATACCACAATTAATAGGTTTACTGCCTTTTGTGTGTTATTTGATAATTAAAGTAGGTTTAAAACTAAGTGAGTTTTACACACATTAAGTTTTTGGCACCGTTGCCGGGGAACGGTTCTAAAATTAGCATTAAAATTCTAATTCAATCAATCCTTTGTGTAAGATTCATCTTACACAAAGTTAATTTCTGTTAAGTTTTTAGGTAAAAAAAAAAAAAAAAAAAAAAAAAAAAAAAAAAAAACCCCTGATTTTACCTTGGACTCGCCGAGTGCATTCGCCCAGACTCGGCGAGTACGACGCTGAATCAGATTTAATTTTTTTGTTCGTTTTACGCGTTTTCTGTTTTGTTTGCAGTTGTTTCATGACCCGAGGATCTGATACGCCTCTGGTTCCCCCTCTTGAAGATCCGGAAACCGCATTAAGAAGGAACAAAGGCAAAACCGTTGGAGAATCCGCTTCTTCAAAGAACTCACCACTCAAAAACCTCAAATCCGTTTTTAGCAAGAAAAGGAGCAGCAAATCAAGAGCATCCAGTGCATCGTTGACAATCGAGGACCCGATTCAAAAAGACACCGAGTACGAGACCGAGGAAGAAAACGAGCCCACATACGAGCACACATCCGAGTTTGAAGACAATTTAGCCACCGCTATGGCTAATATTGACGAAATCCCCATGGGGGAATGGAAGAAGAGGATGCGTGATGACACCGGCCCGGGACTTGTGCAACCCGCAATTCCCGTAATCGCTACTTTTGAGCTAAAGGGCCATATTCTCGCTCAACTTAAGGAGATTCCTTTTCACGGGAGAGATCACGAAGACGCCTATAAGCACTTGGATGAAGTAAATGATGTGGCAGATTACTTCAATGTACCCAATGTGCCCCGCGAGATCCAGCTTCTTCGCATGCTTCCTGTCACATTTAAAGGAGCTGCAAAAGATTGGTTAAAGTCACTCCCTCCCGGATCGGTCACCACATGGGCCAAGATGAAAGAAGAGTTCATAGACCATTTTTGCCCACCTTCCAAGATAGCCAAGCTAAAGAAAGCCATTGCCAACTTCGAGCAACAACCCGGAGAATCTGTTTATGAAGCTTGGGAAAGGTACAAGAGCCTACTTAGAAATTGCCCACACCATGACCTTAATAGCCAACAAGAGGTCTCCATCTTTTATGATGGAGTTAATGTCACCACGAGGCAACTACTCGATTCACAAGGCCCGCTCACCAGAAAGCCACCTCCGGAAATAAAGGAATTAATTGAAGAATTCTCCATGCATTCTAGAGAATACCACAATTCGAGGAATGAAGTGAGTCATGGAGCAGTGAACTCGGTGAACGATAGCATGGCGGCGGTAATAGGTAAACTCGATAGCCTAGACCGAAGAATGACGAAAATGGATCAAACAATCCATGCTATTAGGGTAGGATGCGAAAATTGTGGCGGCCCCCACCTCACCAAGGATTGTGATCGAGACGAAAACGGAAATAAAAAGGCTCAAGTATTTTATTCCAGTGGCGATAGATACGATGAAGATTGGAGGAAACCGAAGAAGGAATGGCTCCCATACGAAGAATATAAAAAGGCTAAGGAGGAGAAATACAAACAGATGGAGAGGGGATTCTATCAAAAGGAAGAGTCGGTGACGGAAAAGAAGGCCAGTTTAGAAGATATGCTCACAAGATTCATAACCGCGTCCGAGAAAAGACACAATGATCATGATGTAGCAATGCAAGAAACCAGAAACATGCTGAGGAATCAGCAAGCATCCATTCTCAACATTGAGAAACAGCTGGGACAGCTTGCACATCAAGTGAATGAAAGAAGACCGGGCCAACTTCCGAGCAACACCGAACCTAATCCAAGAATGGAGAACGTAAGCGTAATAACCTCCAACAGTGAAGGAAAATTTACAGAAGCACTAAGGATCTCCAAGAAGAAGGAAGAAAAGGTAGAAGAATCGGAGCCAGCAAAACCCGACCCGACTCGTTGAGTCACTCCATTGGACTCGACGAGTCCATGCAAAATTGAAACACCTATCAGTTCTTCGAAACCTTATAAGCCTCCGCTGCCATACCCAATCAAAGTCATGCCTGCAAAAAAAGTAGAAGCATACAGAACCTTCATGAATCATGTTAACGCTCTACAAGTTAATGTGCTATTTGTGGAAACAATACTTCAAACACCTAAATACTTCAACTTGCTTAAGGGTCTTTTTGCTGCTAGGAAGGATTTGGCTGAAGTCGCAGAAGTATTGATGAGTGAGCTACCTGAAAAGAAGGGTGATCCAGGAAATATTGTGCTTCCGTGCCAATTTGGTAATAAGGTCTTCACCCGAGCATTAGCTGACTCGGGGGCAAGCATCAATATGATGCCTTTGTCATTCTTTAAGAAGTTGAATTTACCAGAACCAAAACCGGTGAATATGAAGATCCATTTGGCGGACAAGACAATAATTCATCCACAAGGCGTTTGTGAAGATCTCCTTATAAAAGTTGACAAATTTATTTTCCCAGTAGACTTCGTGGTAGTTGATATGGAAGAAGACCCCGAAATTCCAATTATTTTGGGGAGATCCTTCTTGAACACCGCGTGTGATTTAATTGATATATGTGAGTCTACATTGACATTAAGAGTGGGTGATGAGGCTGTGACATTTAAAGCTATTCCAGAAATCAAGCAAGAAGAGGAAAAGATTGAAGAAGTCTCTATGATCCAATTGGATGATGAGATATTAGAAAAAGAGCTTGCACGTTTGCTAAAAGAGGATCCAAGCAAGTTTGTGATACACTCTGAAGAAGAAGGAGATGTTAACAAGGACTTGGATGAATTAGAAAAGCTACTGGAAGGAGCCCACTCAGAAAAAACCCAAGAATTGATGGAATTCGATCCGACTCGCCGAGTCACTTTAATGGACTCGACAAGTCCAGTCGACTTGGGCAAACACTTGGCCGACTTAGATCTGCTTGTTACTAGTTCTTCACATACCTTAGATTTTGATAATATACATGATTCTTTAGAAGAACAAACAGCAGAAGGAGAAAAGGGAAGAAAAGTTCAATACGCCGATGTAGCATGTCTTGATACGGTTCATTTCGAAGATGGGTTAAGCACTGGAACGAACGAAGAGATAAAGGAAAGGAGGGAGGAAGCTGATCACCTATTCACTACTAAACCTAAAGCACGGACCATCATGAAATGTGAAGTAATTAAATTTAAAGAGAAGTAGGTTCAAGAGAAGGTGAAAAAGAAGGGGGTAAAGAAGAAAAAGACGAAAAGGGAAGCCCAAGCAGCTGAGGATGAGGCTGTGAAAAGGAAAAGAGATGCATTGAAAAGGGCTTACAAAAAAAAAGATCCACGCTTACAAGACCAAGTACAAATCACAAAAAATTAGGCGTGCGTTCTCGATGCTCGGAGATGACGAAACGTAGACGGGAAGGAGTCTAGCTAATGACTCCTTAAAAAGAAGCGCTTGGCGGGAGGCAACCCGTTATATAGAGTTTGCTTTCTTTTACTTTTTAGTTTTTTTTATTTATTTTCCCTTTGTTTTTTGAATCTTAATCTTCCAAATCATCGGAAATGTCTGCTTGAGAGTGTGCATAGGCTAAGTGTGGGGTGAAATGATTTACAATAAATAGCAAAATTTTGAAAATTAAGCATTTTTTTTAAGCGACTCGCCGAGTTGACCACTACTCGACGAGTCCATATGGATTTCAGAAAAAAAGCAAGACTTCGCGACCAGACTCGTCGAGTCTGACAACGACTTGACGAGTCGGTATTATTTACAGAAAAAAAAATAATTTCGAAATTACTTTTACATTGGGTAACTAGGGTTTTAACCCTAAGAATCAGTTTTCACAACCATACTCGCCGGGTGCCGTCATTCTCTCTCTCTCTCTCAAGCATTCATCATTCTTCTTCAAGTTTCTTTCAAATTTCTCAAGCCCAATCTCAAAAGGTAACAAATTTCTTCTTGTTTTCTGTTAAGAACATGATTATAAGGCCATCTATGGTAGCAATTGCATGAAAAACCCGTTTTTGAAAAGTACTAAATTTCTAGGATTTTGATTTTTCATGAATTAAGTTGTTTTGAATGCTTATTTTGGCCTTAATACATTAATACTAAGTGCTTAGACAAAACCCTTGACAAAATTTCCAGGTTTTATGGTCTAATCTGCATCGACCCGTCGACTGACTCGTGCAGTTCGCGCGACTCGCCGAGTCGTACCTGGACTCGACGAGTCCAGTCGAGTAACATATAGTAGAATTTTTTTTAATTATATTCTGTGTTTTCTGGGTTTTGTGTATTTGTTTTGCAGAAATCATGTTCAGAAGGGGACAAAGTTCCAGTGGCAACCAAGGGGAGTTTCTATGGCTAAACTTCCCACAAATCGAGTCCGCTTCGACAATGCGGAAATGGAAGAAGAAGCTGGCTGATATTATGAAGAAGGAGGTTTATGTGCCCAACCGGATAGATTGGGAGTGGCTGCAAAATGTTCGATATGAGGAGGAATTAGCTCCTTACCTTTTGAAGGAGTTTCACCATGAAGGCGAAACAATGGTCTGTGACGGGTGGAGCCGGGTCTTCCGTATTCAAGAGCCGGTTTATTTGGAGCTTTGTTTGGAGTTTTTCTCCACGGTATCTTTCACCAGGGGAGTGGATGTTTATCACCCGGCCAACTTTAGTTTTTTCCTTGGGGGCGAGTTTCGTCAATGCTTTGTGGTGGATCTTGCCTGTCGATTAGGGATCTACGATCAGCCCTTGGTTGCAACAAACATCTTTCGGGCCTTTTTGGCACAAACTCATATGGTGTTCCCCGAGGGAGTTACGAGTACGGGCTGGTGGAATACTATTGGTAATAAAGTTTATATCCCAAAGTCTGCTCAAGAAGGGAGCATCCGATCCCCAACACACCGCCTCATACACCGCCTTATTTCATCTACAATCAATCAAAGAAAAGATGATGACAAGGTTTCCAACCTCGACATCTTTTATTTATGGAGCATAATTACACCCGGCGTCTTTTGCAACATTCCTTGGTGTCTAGCTTCATATCTCTCGGAGGGTGCGGTCAAAGATCACAAAACCTCCCAAATTAAGGGTGGGATGTTTGTCACCCGGTTGGCCAACTCATTCGGGTTGATGAACCGTGGTGCATGGAACTTCATGACATTGATCCCTACACCTCCGTTCAATCCCATTGTTTTCCGAAGAGCGAGGATAGTTGAAGATTATGGAGGTGGCCATTATGCCATCCCGAATGATGACCCCGTTGTTGGTCCCGAAGCACCGGGAAGGAGGGTAAGATCAAGAAGAGAGTGGGATGTGGAGGACGAGCCGCCGGTGATTCCGGTTGAGAATGAAGACGTACCAATGGATTGGTACAATGTGGAGATGAGGCGACTACAGGATCAAATGGCGCGGGGGTTGAATTTTAGCAACCAATCTCATATTCGACTTTTTGACCACTTCAATATCCCACATATTGATGGTGGAAATTACCCATTTATTCCGTCTTGGGATGAGGTGATTGGTGCGAGACGAAGTGGTGCCGGAGGAAGTGGAGCCGCCGCGGATGATGATGAGGAAGAAGATTGATTTGTGTTCTAATCAAACAATTTTTATTTTGTTTTTTATTATTATTTGGTGTGTATGACTTGTTCAAGATTTTATTTTGCTTAATGATTGTATGCATTAGTTATTTTTCAGGATTGGATTAGGATTGCTTGCTTAGGAAGCGTTTAGAGTTATAGCGAACGGGTGTTATAACGAGTGAAAGCGAGTCAAGGAAGCGGAACTTTAACGTCAAAGTGTCGAGTCCGGTCCCTAGGGGTATGAGCAATTGAGTCTAAACATGAGGAAGAGTTAGAGAAGTTCTTAGAGGCTGATAGAGTTGCAAAATGCCAAGTTTTTACGTTCAGTGGCCTACTCGTCGAGTGCACTTAACTGACTCGACGAGTCGATTTGTATTTCCACATATTCTGAGATGGCACGCTGGTACTCGACGAGTCCACCATATGACTCGACGAGTCATTCATTTTTTATACCGACGGACTGCTGATTTGATGTTGCTAAGTGTACCACTTGCTCACTTATTCTTCCATTTCCATTCTTGAAGATCTTACACCGATTTCCGCGTATTTGGAGTGACCCACACGACACGAGACACCCAAGGCATGGATGAGATGTTACCATGTCTAAAGTTAATTGAAGTTGGAGCTTAAATGAAAGTGATCAACCTATCCACTGCTATCCCAGGGGAGTTTGTTCCAATTCCCTCTTTAGTTTTTTTTTATGTTTTTATGCATAATATGCAATGAGGGTTGGTTACATAATAGTCAATTTTATAGTCAATTTTAAAAATTTTGCATACCAAAAGTATTATTTATGACTTAATTAGAGAATTTTGGTAAAAAATTAGGATTGCATGTTAGAATTGTGTTGATAATTGCATGAAAACCCAAATGTTTAGTTGAGCCTATATACGTTCTAGTGCATTTGTGGCTTCCTTATTCCAGTGAAATCATGAGACAAAAACACGACCTTGCTCAGCCTGAGGGATGCAATATGTTTAGCAGCCTAAACCTGAAATGTATCCAGGAAAATTTTTATCATTAGCCAATAAAGGTTGAGATTGAGCGCCCCTGCTTAAGCATGTAGGGATTTGAGTGACAAAAGTGAGGTATACATGTAAAAAAAAAAAAGAGAGAATTACAAGAAAATTTGTAAGAATTTTGGAGCAAATGAAGTGAAGATCTAAAGATCAAAATTCCAAGAAATTTAAAAAAGTTGAAGATACCAAAAATAAATCAATACAAGTTGGTGAATTCGAAGAAATTAAAGATCAAATTATCAAGGAAGTGAAGAATTCAAAGAGCTCCATAGTGGTATCGAAAAGTTGTAATTCTAGAATATGTATGCTTAGGTTGCTCAATAAAAATACCTTGAGGGTAAAGAGGTTTTCTGAGGATGGATTCGAAGGGTTACATAAAATGAGCATAGTTCGGGGTGAGTGGGCGAATGTTTATGAGGATTGTGAGTATTTGGAATATGGGGGGTTCTTTAGGAAAATCTTTAGACACAAATGCTATACCACAATTGATCGGTTCACTGCCTTTTGTGTGTTATTTGATAATTAAATAGGTTTAAAACTAAGTGAGTTTTACACACATTAGAGTCTAAATGAGAGTCGTAGAGCATAATCTCGTCTACGCGTGGATATAAATAACGTCGAAAAAGGAGCTCGTATGAGGAAGTTACATATTTTACAAGTTCGGGACACAAAACTCGAGGCTGTCAGACAGCTCACGACGTGAGCCACCCATACACACGACGTGAACCTGTGACTGATGGGTTACAGAGCCTATCAACGAGTTGTCAAGTATACGAGAGGAGGCAGGTCGAGCTCATGACGTGAGCTGTGACAACCGTCAAAATTCAAGTTAGTTCTATATTTGAATAAACTTAGTTACACATATAGGCACTACACATATTAGACTTAGTAACTAGAAGCTAAATTATAACCTAGTATAATCTTGGAAACAGATAGAGACAATGGATAATGTGCTTGGATTTCACATTGGTGTGTGAATTCTACGACTACTTAATTGTAGTGACTATCCATATTCGGGTTACTCTTTGACTCGAACAACATTTCATGAATCATATACAAACATCATGAACTTGACCTAGAAGTAGAAGTGAGTTCGAATTCTCATAGAAACTTAAGTCAAAGTTGAAGACTAGGACTAGTATACTTGATTCCTCAATTTCGCTTGAATCTCGGAATCACTACATACAATGCCAATAAACCGATAAAAATAAATTACAAACATTATTTATAACTATAAAAGAGTTATAATACCATAAGATAATTTGAAGTCTCAAATATTCAATTTATTTTGATATTCAAAGTTTATTAAACTTCAAAACCCTAAAAGCCCTAAAACCTAAATTTTATAAAATTTAACTTCAAGAATTCTATAAAAATAATTATGAAACTTATAATATTATCTTATCATAATAATTATTATGAAATACAATCAATGAAAATAAAGATTTAGTTATTAAAATTTAACCTTGATTTATAATTCAAAAATCAAGAGTTTTATGCATAAAAACTAGGTTAAGGTGCACATTTTATAAAAAGTTGGACATTTTTATAAAAGATTTGAATTTTTATAAAATAAACAAGAGAGAGGGAGCCTCCCCCCTAAAATTCGTCCTCACTCTTCTCATTATCTCTCTTCCCCAAAATTTGAATCATTTCTCACCTCTTCACACTTCACATCCTCATTCTCTCTCTCACTCTTCATCACCATCACATTTTCTCTCTTCCCCTCACTCTAACCACGAAATTTTAAAGAAAAATGGATCCAAGAACACACATTAATATCTAAATATTCTTCATTTGAAGTAATCTTGAAGGTAATCTCGAATTTTCTTTCATTCTACTTCACTTTTCCTTCAAGTTTTGCTATTTTCCTATACTTTCTCCTTATTCTCTTTCTTCATCTTCTTCAAACTTGTTTTCTTTTTGTTAAAATGGTTTTTAGAACATCATGGATGTGTTTTAACACCATTCATGTATGATAAACAAGGTTGCATGTTCATGATCTTAGTGCAAAAATCGATTTTAAGGATTTAAACATCAAACTCAAGTTAAGAGTTTTTGAGAAACAAATTTTTGTTCATAAATGAATGTATACATTTTGATAAGTTTTAATCTTTTGATCTCTGGATACATGACTAAAATATGAGTTTATCATGATTTATTTAAAATATTTCAAAAGATTTGCTCAAGGAAATGATGAAAACTCACTTTTCTAACCAATCATCATGCATGCAATCTGCCAGATTTCTTTATTTGACTTTAAACTGCCATATCTCACTCATTTCTTAACAAAATTTCATGATTCATTTTCTGAAATATAATATTTTGAGTTAACTTTCAAACAAAACTGGTCTCACTGTAAAATATTAAATATCCGATTTTTAGAAATTTTTACAAAATGGTTGCGCAAACAGCTCTTTTTCTGTGATTACCATTTTTGCCTTGCATGATCAATGGCCTTAAACCCAACCATAAATCTGAAGAAAAATACTTTAGAAACTTAACATATCTAGTGAATGATGGCTGAAATTTCGTGGCTTAAAACCTCACTGAATGGGCTACACAAATTCATGAACTTCAGCTACATTTACATCTCATGCACCATTGCATGCAATATTTCTTAACTTGTTTGGATTCATTACCCTCGTTTCCCTTCTGAATAAATTTTGAACATTTTTCCTTTTGAAAGCCTCACATGCATGAGATAATCTTGAAAATTTCAAGAGCTTTTATTATTTCTTTGATTTATTAAAATTATTGCTAAAAGCAAGGGCATAAATCACATAAAATACTTCCAGAGGTCAATAAATCCGAAATAAATTCATGGATGATCCTTATGGTGAATAATGACCCCTCACCAAATTTCATCAATTTTTGTTGCTGTTTGATATGATTTCCGATTTTTCTTTTGTTAGGGTACAATAAATCACAAAACCACTTTAGAAAGTGTGAAAATTGCATCTAACAATCTTTGCATACCTTACATATGATGGGTGACTCAAAAAAATAATTTCAAGATTTTTCATCATGTCTTACTAGTTTTCCCAATTTTTGGTAATTATAATGGTCTAAAAATAGGAAAAATAGTTCTGATTATCCGAAATTCATGAAAATTTACCAGAACATCATATTGTATAGTAAGAGGTTACATAAAAACTTTGAGGGTTTTTCTCCACTGTAAACTATTTTTCTCTTATTTTCTAAAGTTAATTACACTTAAATACACATAAATACCCAAAACCAGATTATACATTATGAAAACCACTTTTGATATTTTTCACAGGTTATTTATACTGTAAATGATGTTACAAATTTTTTTGGTAATTTATTTTAACTGTTTAATATTATTTCTTCAATTAATGATTAATTAAAGGAATAAAACAAGGAAAAATAGAAGTACCCACTGAAAAATATCTTTTATATTTTTTCCAGCCTAGTTATGTATAATAACAGTTAAATAAATAGTTTGGGTAATTTTGGAAACTATTTTCTATTTATTTAAATTTTTATTGGAATAAATGCTCAAAAATCATAAAATATAATTAAACAGCTTGCAAATCCAGTTTTATATTTTTCCCAGCTTAGTAATGTTTAATAACAGTAATATAAAAAGTTTGGGGAATTTTCTTAACTCATTGCTATTTTTTTGAATTTATGGTTATTCAAGAAACTAAAATGGTGAAAAATAGTTAGACAAATCAAAAATTTCAAGAAAATTTATCTTGAGGTCTTTGACTTCAATTAAAACTGAAATGCAAAGTTTGGGATATTTTATAATTAAATCGATTTAGTTTTGAATATTTAATCATTGGAACACCTCTAAAATGTTAAATATTAACATTTCAATAATGGAAATTCTCCACTTAAATTGTTATATAACAATTGATTCTTTGAAACTTAATTTCCACAGAAAAATGTTTGTAACTTATCGATAATAAATTTTGACACAATATTGGCATAATTCTATTGTAGTACCATGTATACTAGTGTTAGATTTCGATTAGAGACTCACTAGCGAATACCATTATTGTAGGAATCGATAGTGATACGAGTGGAGCATAGTCAAGGCACCATTTGCATCATCTCAATGCACATTATGAGTATTCACGTACTCCCCTATTTTTAGATTTTATGTTTTGGGGTGGAAAATCATGTCCTAAACTTTTTATGTTCGTTGTATTTATTTTGACTTGTATGAAACTTGGTTGCTATATTTTGTATGTTTGTGTATGTTACTTTAATTCATGAGGACTGTATCGCGGTTAAGTCCCTGGAATCTCTAGACACAACTCATTAACTCTTTTGAGCCTATGGTTATTATGGATAGCGCTATCAGGAGGTAGACAACTCCTCACTCGCACGATTCGCTTGAGTGCATTTTACCATTTTATACACTATGTTTGCGATACACATAGTAGTCAATAGGGCACGATTCGGTCATTAGGCTTGGGTTGTGAACTCATGAATGGAAACTTGATGCACGTACTATTCTTTATACACATACGAAACTTGTATTCCCATGTTAGAAACGACACTTGTATACTTATTTTAGCAATCAAACTTGAATACTTATTTTAGCAACGAAACTTGTTTCTCATTATAGCAATAAACTTTGTTTCTCATTATAGCAATGAACTTTGCTTCTCATTATAGCAATGAACTCTATTTCTCATTACAACAACGAACTTTTACTACTAGAAACTTATATACATGTTTTAGCAATGAAATTGTTTGCTCCTTGTAGCAACGAAATTAACAGCTCATTTTAGCAATGAAACTTGTTTACTCGTTTGAGTAACGAACTTTATCTTCCCTGAAAATATGAATGTTGCATCTTATTCGGGCAATATGCTTTATTTCTCATGATAACAACGAACTGTGTTTACAAACTTATTTACTCCTAGCAATATACTTTTATTATTGGAAACTTTTATCAAAACTTTGATTTCAACTTATGAACCAATATTATTTTGTTAAACTTGTGAGTACTCACCAACTATTTTTATAGTTTACTTGCCAAAGCTCTGCGTTTAACCTCTGAAGCCATCCCAAAGCCCCAGTCTTCACATCCAAGTCCCGAAGGAAGGTTTTACACTCCCTAGATTCCCGAGAATCCTGAGAAATCCGTTTTCTCCTGTCGAAGTTTTGCTCGGTTTTCATCTCACCGTCTTCACTCTATCAAGTGAGTTCATACCACTACAACTACGTTTTCAAATGCTTTTATACACTTTTAAGGGGGGGGGGGATACAACTAAACACACGATTATCCTCGTGTGAATAACATAAATCTTTTGCTATACTTGTTATAATCAATCATATGTGATTTATAACTATCATACGAAAACATTCTCTTGCAACATATCATGATAACACTTTGTCCATTTTGAAATGAAACATGTTGTTATATAAATATCAAACACTTCATTTATATTTTGAGTATAAATGTTTAATGATGTCATTTTAAATGTTATAATTCGCATACAAAGTCGACACTACACTAGGGTTTACCATACAAACGAAACACACTTTTGGAAAAACCATAATAGGTATAGTTTACAAGGAAATCATGAGATTTACATACTATAAGTACTATATCAAGGAAATACTTTCATATACAAGAACAAATGTACTTTTCATACGTAAATCTATTTGATACTAAGTTTTGTGAGACATTCCACTTCACGTAATTTCAAGTATGCCGTTAAAGTCCTGTATTATATACCATAGTCTCTTGTAGGGAGAGTGTGATACTTGTGTATAAATCTATACGGGATTGACAATCCTGCACCTAAATTGTTAGCTACAGTTAGACCGGTAGGTTTGGGGTGACAAACGTCATAACATTTCAATACCTGAAGAACGTTGTTACAGATAGCCTAAGTTAATAGTATGGTTATAAAACTCACATGGAGTATTAAAAACACAATGATATACGGGGTTATCAAATGTCTTAGTGATTTTATACATACATAAATCTATTATTCTAGGTATGACAACTACTAATGCATAATAGTTTTGGAACTTTTAAACTACCACACACTCATGGAAAAATATTTGATTTTTCAGAAGTAAACTCAGTGATTTATACCAAACTTACAATTTTTTATACATAAACTCTTATGAAATCACCAAATTTATTGTTGACTCTCTTTCAAAACTACTTGTATTTCTTAGGGATTCAGTAATACAGGTAGACTTCAGCTTTTTGAGAAGTGACGCTAAGTCATCAGTTTAAAACTCATTTTGTCATCATATTGTAATTTTTTTGAACAAGTATCATTCAACAATGTAACTTTTAAATTATATATATGATGGTTGCTTTACTTTCTTTACTATGTATTCAATTGTTATGATACTACATGAAGTCATTCTCCCTCAAACGATTTCGCCATTCTGTTTTGGGGGTGTGACATCAAGTCTAGTGGAAATTGATTTGTGACAATATAGTTCACAATATCGGCATACCATGGGACAAATTTTGCTGAAAATAGATTCTCATCAGGAAATGCAACATGAATGGGAGTTGAATCATCGGGGGAGACAATCCTACTAAGATGATTAGCCATAAGGTTTGAATTTCTGCTCTTGTCCTTGATTTCAATATCGAACTCTTGTAAGAGTAAAAACCCATCGAATGAGTCTAGGCTTTGAATCCTTCTTTGCAAGTAGGTATCTAATAGTTGCATGATCAGCATAAACAACCACTTTAGAACCTAACAAATATTGATGGAATTTTTCTAAAGCAAAAACAATAGATAGAAATTCTTTCTCAGTTGTTGAGTAATTGGCTTGTGCACTATCAAGTGTTTATGAGGCATAATAGATGACATGAGGAATTCAGTCTTTTCTTTGCCCTAACACTACACCAACTGCATGATTGCTAGCATCACACATGATTTCAATGGGAAAACTCCAATCCGGTGATTGAAGTATTGGTGCTAAGATTAACAACTCCTTCAACTAATCAAAAACTTGCTTTCATTCCTTGGAAAATTTGAATTCTGCATCTTTTTGTAGGAGCTCACATATGGGACGAGATATCTTGGAAAAATCTTTGATGAATATTCTATAAAAACCTAAATGACCAAGAAACGAGCATACCTCGTGAACACAAGTGGGGTAAGGTAAAGACTTAATGACATCTATTTTTGCTCTGTCTACCTCTAGACCCTTAGAAGATACAATACGACCAAGTATGAGACCTTTTTCAACCATAAAATGACACTTTTCATAATTCAAAAGAAAGTTGGTCTCAATACATCTTTGCAAAATCTTTTTTAAATTACCCAAACATTCGTGAAAAGAATTACCATAAAAAGTGAAATCATCCATAAATACTTCAATGATTTCCTCAACATACTCCAAAAAAAATACTTACCATGCACCTTTGAAAAGTGGCAGGAGCATTGCGAAGTCCAAAATGCATCCGCCTATATGCAAATGTTCCGAAAGGACATGTGAAAGTGGTTTTTTCTTGATCCTCGGGTGCAACGGGTATTTAGTGGAAACCGGAATACCCATCCAAACCATAATAGTGTGTTTTTCCCGCTAACCTTTCCAACATTTAATCAATGAAGGGAAGTGAGAAATGGTCTTTCCGGGTTGAGTAATTTAGTCTTCTATAGTCTATGCAAACTCTCCACCCATTTTGCATACGAGTGGCTAGTTCACCTTGATCATTCTTTATAATGGTAATACTTATCTTCTTTGGTACGACTTGGACCGAGCTTACCCACTTGCTATCTGATATAGGATAGATCATTCTTGCATTCAACAATTTTATAATCTATTTCTTCACAACCTCCATCATTGGAGGGTTTAAACGTCTTGAGCTTCTCGGGAAGGTTTGTAGTCTTCTTCCATAAGGCTCTTGTGCATGCAAAGTGAAGGAATTAGCCCTTTGATATCAGCTATAGTCCACCCAATAGCTTCCTTATACTCCTTCAAAGTGGTGACAAGCTCTTCTTCTACCTTTTTTTGTTAACTTTGTAGAAATGATCATGAGTAAAGTCTTTTTCTCTCTAAGATACGCATACTCAAGATGCTCGGGTAAAGTCTTGAGTTCCAATTCTGTGCCTGCACAATAGAAGGAACAAGTTTCTCATTAGTCATTAATAATTTCAGTTTTGGAACATCAAATCTCATTTTCTTCTTTTGATCCATGCAAGATACAACTTCCATAATCTTTTCATCAATTTTGAATTGCTTGTAAAGTTTTTTCACTCCATCCTTTTGAAGATTCTTATCTAAAATGAGAGTTAACACATCGATATTAGACAAATCAAACCACTCTTTGATTAATGGTTCAATAACATCCACAAAATTCAAAGTTATCACTTGGATATCTCATAACATCATAAATGTTGAAATTTATCACCTCTCCATCAAATTCCATGGACAATGTACCATCATAAACATCAATTTTTGTCCTGGTTGTTTTTAAAAAGGGTCTTCCTAGAAGAATTGAGCTCAAATTTGGCGAGTCATCATCATCCATCTCAAGGACATAAAAATATATTGGGAATACTAAATCATTCACTTGGACTAACACATCTTCTAGCACACCTTTTGGATATACTAAAGATCGGTCAACCAATTGAATGATCACCCCAGTCTTCTTCAATATGCCAATATTTAATGTTTTGAAAATATAATATGGAAAACATTGATAGAAGCTCCAAGGTCTATCATAGCTCATGGAACATGAAGATTACCTAATTTTCACGGAACCGTGAAAACACCCATATCCTTACATTTTTGAGGTAATCTTTTCTGGAACACTGTAGATACATTTACCTACTTTAACAGATTCATTTCCTTTTAATCTTTTTTTAGATGTGCATAATTCCTTAAGGAATTTAGCATACCTAGTGACTTGTTTGATGCCATCAATAAGAGGAATATTTACCTCAACCTTTTTGAACATCTCTATGATCTCATTGTCTTCCCTCTCATTCTTTGACTTGCTTAACCTTGTGGGAAATGGAGGAGGAGTGACTTTTACTTCAATGGGTACTTGATTTGAAGGTAATTTTGACTTCTCTTCTTCTTTCTCTAACTCCATTTCTTCTTGTTATTCAATCATCTTTGGACCATCATATTCTTTTCCATTTCTCAAAGTGACATCACATGCACTATGATTTGTATTCTTTTCGGTTTGTGCGGATAGTTTGCCTTGCGACTCCAATTTACTCATAGAAGTGGCGAGTTGAGTCATTTGTTGCTCCAAAGTCTTAATACTCACCTTGGTCTCATTTTAAAATGATTGAGTACTTATGGGTAAACTCTTAAAATATCTTCCAAAGACATTCTTGATCCACTTGAACTACTTCCTTGTTGTATGTTTTGAGGTTGGAATTGAGATTGATGAGAAGGTTGATTAGGTTGGAAAGTTGGTTTGTTTGTGATGAATTTGATTTTGAAATGGAGGTCTTGGTTGATAAGGTGGTGGCCTTGGCTGAAAATTGGCATTGAGTTGATGCCAATTTGCATTGCTTCTTGGTTGAAAGTTTCTTTGATGTTGACTAGAAAATCCCATAGCTTTAACTAGCTTATATCTTCTTGTAACATCGAGCACATATCAGTGGGGTGTCCAACTTGGGTACAAATACCACAAGGTCTAACTACTGGTGGTTACACACCCTTTTCCTTAGCAAGCATCATCACCACTTTAGTCAACTCATAAAGTCGACTTTTAATTTTTAGGGTAGAAATTTCTTTCACTCCTCTTGGTGCATCATTGTACCATTCTTCTTCTTAAGTTGTATGCTTTGACTCTTCTGCCATGTTCTTGATAAGAGCTTCGATTTCTATTGGAATTTTATCAGCTATTGATCCACCACTTGATTCATTGAGCAATCTTCTATCCCAATATGACATTCCTTTACAAAAATATTGCAACAATTAACACTCTGAAATCCCATGTTTCGGACATCTTGAACACAACTTCTTGAACCATTCCAAATAAGAATGAAAAGCTTCTCTTTTTTGTTGTTTGATACCAATGATTTCCATGCGTAAGGCTGAAGCTCTCATTTCTGGAAAATATTTGTCCAAAAACATCCGTGCTAGCTCATTCGATGTTGTGACTGACCCTGGTGGTAAGTCATATAACCACTCATTGGCTGAATCTTGTAATGCAAAAGGGAATGCCCTTAACTTGATTTGATCTTCAGTAACTTCATGTGGCTTCATCCCCACACAAACAACATGAAGTTCCTTAAGGAATTTATGTGGGTCTTCATTCTCAAGACCATGGAATGAAGGTAACAAATGGATGAGTCTGGATTTGAGTTCAAAGTTTATTGTTGTAGGATAATTAATGCACAAAGGTTGTTGGGCAACATCTTGAGTGACTTACTATCTAAAAGTTTGTTCAGGAGGTGGATTTAGGGGATCTTGGTTTCCTCCATGGTTGTCTCCCATGGTAGGAGTCAGGTAAAAGTTTCAGAGTCAGGTAAATGTGAAGATGGTAGGGTGGATTTTTTGGATGTTGGTGAATATGTGGTTGAAGGATTTGATGAGGAAGCTCTAGATTTTTGTTGTTTCTTTAAAAGTATAGCTTGCTTTCTTCTTTGCTTTGCAAATTTCTCTATCACCAAATCAACTGGTAAAGGTGTACCTATGCGAAGAGATCTTGGCATAAACAATTAGTACTACCATATCCATGGCAACGACGCCAATTTATTTGGTGGTCAAAGCAACATATAATGGGATAAAATAATAATAATAAAATACAAGTCACTGCTACTACTTACACTAAAGATAGTATAGAGTAAGCAGGGTCGGTACATAGGAATAAGAGACTTCTTATTTAGCCATATTCTCACGCATCATACAATCAATGTTAAAATGGGGGGTTATGTTTAAATTCAAATTAAACTTCATAAACAAACAAGATTAATACTAAAATTCAATAAGAGAATTACATTTCCGATTATGATTCCTATACATGTGTTGTGTTGTAAGGTGTAACATGACTGCAATTCATGTTCAATCTAGGTTGGTAATTTAGATATTAATAAGTTGTAATATCCAATTTAACAAAGGTGTTTCATTCAAAATATGTTCTTCAAATAAAACTTCATTTAATTGATTCAATTAAAATAAGCTCTCATCAAATCATTAAATGACATTATGTTCTTACCAATTACCAACAATATCCAACATTCCTCATAAGTTCGGGAATATGAACATCTAATATTTGATTACACTAATTTTGATCTATTTATAACCAATCAAGTGCATGTAACTAATATCAAATCATAAAACATATACAAATTTCACAATTTAATTAACGAGATTGATAAGAACCCAAATTCATTGATCAAGTGAAAAGAGAACCAACCAAAAACATGTTTAAGACCAAATCAAAGATTACTAGATGATAAACATAAATTCAAGTGCAAATTACAATCTAACAATAAACACTTAAGAATCTGGAATCGAAAATGATAGAAAAATTAGCCACACATGGCCAAATCAAACTACAAATTAAACAAGTTTTGATCTTCAATTCAACTTACAAAATGCAAATTAAAGTGTTTCCAAAGTGCTAAGAAGTTGTAGGATCTCCCAAAATCGCCCTCTTGAAGTCCCAAGTCGAAATTCTGTCTAAATGTGCCAGGAACCAAAGATAAATCGGAAGTTACAATATCAAAATCCATCAGATCGCGTTACATGGCCCATGTAACGTATGCATTGCTGTTACACGACCGTGTAATGGCTCCCTTATGCTGAAGTACATGCAAAACACGACTGTGTAATGTATGCTTTGCCAAAGCGTGGGTCGTGTAATGTAGTACAAAATAGCATTTTTTTGATTTTCTTCATTTCTTCAATTTAGCTCCGAAAATTCTAAAACTTCACCGATAGCTTTCCCTTGAACATCCTAAGCATGCTTCAATCTTCAAATTACCCTGAAACATCCAAAAAAATTGGTGAAGTGTAGATAGATCCTCGATAATGTCCCTAAATGTAAAATGAATGAAAATTACACTAAAAATTCAATGCAATGCTATGAATAAACATGAAATTAACCTGTGAAAAGGTGCAATTTATGCTCCTAACAGATCTACAAGTTCTCCCATGTTCAAGACTTGCTGACCACTTCTTTCTCCTTGCTAACACACCAAAAAAAGGTTACTTTGGGCACCTTCAAGCTCAAGAATCACTCTAAAAGGAACTAGGGTTTTAGGGACGTAAATGTCCAATCGACATAAGAGTGCTTAAATAGGGTTCAAGGTCCAAAAATGTGGGTTTCGACTTAAGCTACGTACGCCCTGCGTATGTGTTGCATGTATGTGTCTATGCCACCCTAGTATGCTAGGCGTACGCATATGTACGCCCAGCGTACGTAGGGACCTCCTTTGCAACAATAAATTCATTCCAAGGATTAAAATGTAAATACCTGCATTCCGAATGTCACATTGATTTTTTTTACTTATTCATAGTTTTTTTCGAAAATAAGAACCAAATTGATAGTTTTCCATTTTCTAAAATACATGTAAACTAAAACTAAGGGGTTGCTTGGCAGTATCGAAAATTTTAAGATGTTGAATTTCTAAAAAGGTGTGAATTTATAATATTTGTATTTTGAACAAACACTAATGTAAGGTTTTTTTTAATAGTAAAGACCCTTTTATTCAATAGTAGAGACCCTTTTATTGATCAAGCTCATCATTCTTAGTGTAAGAAAATAAAGTTATTTAACAACATATGATAGAACTCAAAAACATAACCTCCTAGTTGTAACCAATATTACCTAAATCCTAGAAATAAATACTTTAGATAGCAAATTTACTCATATGAGCTTAAACTTGCATTGTCGAATTAAAAGATTACTATAAATAATACTTGTAGCTTGTATATAACTGTTGGATTAGTGTCTAAGTCCATAACTATTTTGGTATGTACTTGACCCGATGGTGCATGGTCTTTTTGGGTTGCCTTCACCAAAGCAACTTGATAGGATGAATTATGGAGAGAAAGGATTAAATATGATTTATTAATATATTATGGGAATAATATATTAAAGGAGAAATCATATTGTATAATTAATATTAGTCAATAATTAATTGGTAATTAGTTTTGTGACTAAAAGAGATTAATTAAACTTAAGGGACTGGAATTGTAATTATAGGATAATTGCAATTTGGGTCATGGATTGCCTTGTATCAAGGGTTGGACGAATTCTATGGGGAATTTCATAAGGAAATCGTCCAAGGGCTTGATTAAAAGGAGTCTATGAGTTGCTTAGGGCTTAAGCATCCAAATTAGGGTTTCCTTGTTAGATAACCCTAAATAGCCCAACTATATAAACACCCCTTAAGGCTCAAAAACGTGGCTAAGCTTCTTGTAAGGGTTAACACACGTTTTTGGCAGCCTCCATCCTCTCTCCTCTTCATCCTCTTGCTTATGGTGTTTGTGAACCATTAGAGGAGTGACACTTGTGACTCTAAGCCTTCCAAAGTCAATTCAAGGAGGAATTGGGATTGTTATTGCTACATAACAATCAAGGTATGATCTTAAACCTAATTACATATTAATATGATTACTTGTATGCTAGAATTAGGGTTTATAGTCTTGGATTCAAAGCATGTACAATAGAGAAACCTAGATCCAAGCATTAGGGTTTGTATGAGCACATAGGATGTCTTATGACCAAAACCCATCACATTCCACATGAAGATGGTATTCCACAATTCGATCGAGGAACAAGATATCATGCTTCACTTCCTCCACCTCCTCCAATTGTTCTCCCTAACCCACAAGATCAAATAATTGAAAGGTTCAACATCACTAAAGCCCTATTGGAAATGAAACATGAAGATGGTAAACCCGTGTGTGCCACATTCTAGGAATGAAATCACACATTGATAGGTTGATAATGTTGGGTGTGTCATTCCCGAATGAGTTGGCCAGGGGCGGATCCAAGGGGATCCCGGGGTAGCCCGGGATACCCCTCAAGATTTTTTCGGTAGTGTAATTTTTGTTTACGTATCCCTAAAAAAAACAAAAATCGATATAATGTATATATACGCATCCCTCCACTTATAAACACAAACAAACAGTTGGTCTGCTAGTTAAGGCGTTGGCTTATTCAAGCAAAGGTCTTGAGTTCTATTCTTGCTTCATACATATTCTTTGTTTATTTTTGTTTTATTTTTCCAGCTATTCTATCCCACATCGCTAAACACATGTAAACTCATCCATTTTTTTCTATTATATAAACCTGTTATGCTCATGCTTTATTTGATATCTACTTTGAGTCCCACATCGATTCAAGTATCAAAATATACTTCAACTTCATATTTATATAACAAGACTTGAGGTTAGCTAAGGATTCGATTAAGATTTGGATTTAAAACCGAAACCGAACCTGGGAAAAAAATTAGGTTACCCTAAAAAAATTTGGGATACCCCTTTACTTTGATCTTGGCTCCGCCACTGGAGTTGGCTGTAAATTGGGTTTTGCAGTCACTTCCTGAATCATATAATGATTTCAAAAGAAAGTATTATATGATGGATCATGACGACAACCTCATTGACCTAACTTACATGCTTATTGCTGCTGAATCAGAAATGATTTGGCGAAGCAATGGAGCGTATTTGTTGGGAAAGTCAACCGACCATGCTTCTAAGGACATTCTAAGAGAAGCGACCTGAGTTTGCTGGCAAGAGAAAGGGCGTTGGATAGAAGTCTGCCCCAAGAGCCTGAAAATTCCAAAGATGGGAGAGTCAAAGAGTATGACTGCGCTTCAGGTAAAATCCACTATCTAACTTCGTTAAGTTCCTATTCATTGATTCAAAATACATGATGTGATAAGATTGCATTCGAATATTTTGTAGGATCGGTGAAAAGAAAGGAATCTTGGTGAAAGAGCAAGATGAATCTAATCACAAGAAATAGATCTTGATCGCATGGACTTGAAGATTAGATTTTGAGCTTAGATAGTTATGATAGAGTTGTTAAAAATTTTCTTTTTGAAATACATAGTTTTCAATGGATTTTGCATTGTAAGGACAAATGTTTTCCGCTGCTTTTATAAATAAAGTAAATTTTGGTTAGACTTATTTATTTGTTTGTTTACTTCCTTGCAATGAAATCGTTATGAAAATTGATGTTTAAATATTTCTACAACAAATGGATATGATTCTTATTTATGGTGTTTATGGAAAAAGTCAAGAATTTACCAAATAGGGAGAGTTTCTCATCGCCCAAATTTCAATTGGACAGAAAATTGGAATCACGCAACTTGGTTGCATGATGAATGAGAAATTTCATATTTGGAAATTAGACTAATTCCTTGACAAAGTGTCAAGTGAAAGGACTAGGAGATCGAGTACACAAAGTTGTGTGTTGATCAAAGTCCACCACAAGAATAGCAAAGATATTCGTCATGATTTACTAAAGGTTTAGTAAATGTGATTATACTTACAAGATTAAGCATAATTCTAAATTGATTGAAAAAGTTTAAATCAATAGCAAAACGAATAAGAAGAATCAAGTAGGCAGAAAGATAAAAGTTTATCCATTCTAAGAAGAAGGGAGAGTAGCTTTTATGCTTTATGATAGGTCTTAATGATTAAGAACCATATCTCAATTGATCCTCTAAGTGAGTCTTAGTACAATTGTATGTTTAAGAAGAGGAATCAAGGATTGAAGAAATGGTTAAATCAAAAAGGTCAATCATACTTCGTTCCAATAACAAATCTTAAAGTTAAGATTGTGACGTCGAGTGAAAAAGTATTAATAAGGTTTATAACATTCATCAAATGTGAAAAGTTGTGATGTTTTGGATAAGACAAAGACCAACTAGGACCAATTTATGAAGTGTTTTGATATAAGCTACACTAACTCTTGAATAATTGTTTGTCAAGAAATGGTTATTGACAAGAGAATCTTATATGTCAAGGAGTCAGTGGGAGTCTTAATGGTCTTAAAAGGTTTCAAGAACAAATCAAATAAACCTTATCATTCATCACTAGCACACGAGTTAAGGTTTACAACCTATCGTGTTGACGTTATTTTGTTTCTGTGCTATTCCAATTGAGTTAATTATGCATGTGAGTTATATGAGTTCTCATTTTGAACGCATAAAAGGCAAGGCACCTTAATCAATGAAAGGTACATTGATAGGAAAGGGTGAGCTACTTAACTACTTGGAAGACATGGTGGGCAGCTGTGCCACCATAAGGCAAGAGATCAAGATTAAGAAAGTTCGATCCATATGAGTTTGAATTTGTTGTAAACTTTGGATAGGAACAAATACACCGTTTAAATCTAAGTGTCATAAGATTTCCTCCTTCATGAAAATAATTATGAGAAAATGCTTTCACTAAGAAAGATTTTAAGAAGATAGTGATTGTAAAATTGCATTCTCGAATTCGATTATGGTTACGGTATCCCTTTCCATAATTTGAATAGTGAGGTTTGTCAATTAGTCTTAAGTGTTTAGACACACATATGAAATATCTAAGGCAAAGGTGTATAAGTTTGAGAAGCCTTGATAAAATATTATCAAAGCACTAAGTATTAGAAACATGAACTTAAGAAATTCAATAAGTATTGTTTTTCTGAAAGTTAAGTTGTTTCTGAATACATGTCAAAGCTAGTGGGAGCATAAGTGTTATGTTTTATAATAATCATCATGATAGTGGGAGCATAAATGTTATGTTTGTATGATTATTAAGGCACTTATTGCAAGTTGGCAATATTCATTATAGAAAACAATAGTCATTCTTTGCAAAGTCGTAAGGATGGAATAGTTGTTTTGCTATAATTAAGGGAGAGAATATTATGCTTCATTTCAAATCTAAAGGCTTAGGTTGAGAAATGTTAATAAATTTAGTCAAAGGTACATAGTGTGTTCTTAAAATTTCGATTATGATTACGACATTCCTCTTCACAATTCGAATTTTGAGAACATAGCAAATAAAACATTATGCATCGTGTCACATACGCTTCGGGTATAGGATCGATTGCAAATGCTTTAATATTTGACCATTCTAAAATTTTCCAAATGTCTAGCGTATTTAGAGGGAAAAGGGATTAGAATCGGTTTTGACTAAAATAATTAAACAACTATCAAAGGACAATCTAAAGTTCGACAAGGATTGGTTGCTTGTGAGTAGTTGGAAGCATGGTATTGGATGGACCATATCGACATTATTATGAATAGAAAAGATTCTATTAAGAATGAGTTGTCATATGGAAAATATGGAAATGTTTCCGTATTGGATGTACCATGTCGACATTATTATGAATAGATACGATTCTATTAAGAATGAGTTGTCATATGGAAAATATGAAAGCGTGTCCATATTGGGAAATTGAATATTGAAAATCTATGTCTAGATTAGAAACTTTTATGCAAAAGGATGTTCAAAGGAATGTACTTTGAATAAGAGACATCATATCTAAGGAATTGTCTTGTAACAATCTCCCATAGAAGATTTTGTAATATCATTGGCAATAGTCTTTGTAACTTTGGTGCAGTGACATTACGAAAGAATCATTGCATAGAATGTTAGAATCTAGCATATTCTATAAGTAGTAAGAATTTGATATTCTTTCACTTATGAAAAAGGATTTGGAGTTGTGAAATGAGAATGATTGGAAATGTGTTCAATTTGATCTATTTCACAAAGTAAGAACCATAGGTAAACATTGTATGCATGCTAGGAGCATGGGACAAGTGTAATAATTCAAGTAAGAAGTTGATTACCCGAAACAACAAATAATGAGTAATCAATATGGTGATAAATAAAAGGTGTTTTATTTATGCTCAAAGGTTTGAGGTCATATGGGATTAGTATTATTCTTGTGTTTCACTTTGCATGTTTTGACTTCCTGAATAATTTAATTGGTTAAGAACAGTCTAATTATTCGAACGGGCCACAGTCGTTCATATGTTGGAAGTAGGTATGAATGAAGATTGTCGTGAATTGGTGTGTGGATTGTCTAAAAGAGTATTAGACATAAGCAAATGTTTGCTGCAACGTTCATGAGTGCTTATGAATATGAATTTGAGCATTGGATTAAACGCACGCTCACTTGGATCACTCCATGAATTGTATCACGAGTGATTGGTGAGACGGTAACATCTTATATTCTTGAAACCGAGATTTGTGAGTTGTATCTTGCAAATCGGTTGCACATTGATAATATGTAAAGACACTAGTAACTTGGTGTTATAAAACATATTGTTGTGTGTGATTTGGTTCGTGAGTGCAAGCAAGCATTGTATCAAAGTTTATCCGTTCCTTTTATTCAAAGTAGAATAAAAGCGATATCTTTGGGCCCCTCGATGATTTAGTGATGACAAACGTAAATGCTTGGCCGGGCTAGTGCTAATTTGATTTGGTCAATTAGTCAGTCGTCATAAATCGGAAATCAAGAAATAGTACAAAGAGAATGATTAGAAATCATATCTCATACGATATCTAGAATGGAGGAATATATGATCCCTTATCTAAGGACACGCGTATCTGATATGACCAGAGTTGACAACGGCTTTGGAAAGCTACGATTGCAGATCAGGATCTGAAATCATACGCATAATAGTTATTAGACTTATCCAAGTGGGATACTGTTGGATTAGTGTCTAAGTCCATAACTATTTTGGTATGTACTTGACCCGATGGTGCATGGTCCTTTTGGGTTGCCTTCACCAAAGCAACTTGATAGGATGAATTATGGAGAGAAATGATTAAATATGATCTATTAATATATTATGGGAATAATATATTAAAGGAGAAATCATATTGTTTAATTAATATTAGTCAATAATTAATTGATAATTAGTTTTGTGACTAAAAGAGATTAATTAAACTTAAGGGACTGGAATTGTAATTATAAGATATTTACAATTTAGGCCATGGATTGCCTTATATTATAAGGTGGACGAATTCTATGGGGGAAACCCATATGAAATCGTCCAAGGCCTTAAGGAAAGGGCTCCATGGGTTGCTTAGGGCTTAAGCATCCAGATTAGGGTTTCCTTGTTAGATAACCCTAATTGCCTCACTATATATAGATCCCTTAAGGACCAAAAACGTGGCTAAGCTTCTTGCTAGGGTTTCACACGAGTTTTGGTAGCCTCCATCCTCTCTCCTCTTCATCCTTTTGCTCTTGGTGTTTGTGAACCATTAGAGGAGTGACATTTGTGACTCTAAGCCTTCTAAAGTCAATACAAGGAGGAATTGAATTGTTATTGCTACATAACAATCAAGGTAGCATCTTAAACCTATTCTTGTGTTAATATGATTACTTGAATGCTAGAATTAGGGTTTATAGTCTTGGATAACTTGCATGTACAATAGAGAAACCTAGATCCAAGCATTAGGGTTTATATGAACACATAGGATGTTCTTATGACCAAAACCCATCAATAACATCATTAAACCAACAAAGTTTGTATACTTTTAGACTTCTGACCCATCAAATAACACAAAAGATCATCCACATATTGTGCAAAAAAAAAAAAAAAAAAAAATAGTTTTTTAGGGTACACAACCAACCACCAGCGTCTGATAATTGAGTTTTAGGGCTCTGATTTCATAAAAATTCTAGAATAATCGATTTTTAGGGCAAAAAAAAGAACAAACATTACCTAGAACCATTCCATAATTATCTGATTCCATAACCATATCAAGGCAGGCAGATGCATACTAGCGAAGGAACAAGGGTGGAGACCGGCATTGTCGAGGGTGGCACTGCCAGGGCTTAGCGTTAGAGGTCGCAACTGGGTGGGGAGAAGATGGAGTCAACAGTGCTATGCGTGGTCGGTGATGGGAAGAGGTAGTTGGAGTTAGTAGGAGGTTGGAGGAGAACAAAGATGATCTACTGAAGCCATGAAGGTGGGGGTGTTTTTGATGGAGGTATGCGTGCACATGAAGGCAAAAAAAGGGAAATCACGTTTTTTTATTTTATTATCTTTTTTTTTTTTATTCAGATAGACATCCAAATCTGAAAGTTTAAAAGGTTTTTAAAAGATTTTAAATTATTAAAACTCTTTTATTAATATGTAACCGAACATTCTTAATTTTACAATTAAGAAGTACCAAAAAAACCTCTAATTCTAGAGCAAATGCATCTATGGTCGATACAAATCTCTATGAGAATTATAGGGGCTTAAAGTGTGAATATCCATAATAGAGGTTCGGTTTTATAACATATTGTGTCGGCTACCCAATCACGTACCTTGAATTCTTGCATTGAAATTTTGAAACCTCGAAGTACCCACGAAGCCGCCATTTTTTGTCTCCCATACAGCTTCACGTGGTTGGAGTCTTCAACGTATTAGATCTACTTCGTGGATGATCAATAACCCTCTCAAATCTCACCACGTGTCCACTCCACAAACTTCGAACACACCCGATCTATATATAGCCATGTAGTTGAACGTATTCTACACACCACAAAAGAAAACAGAGTTTCAAAGCCCTTTTCGTTCTAATCCAAAACAGTAAAACCCCACATTTCCCTCAAATCTTCTTGTAAATCCTGCAAAACCCAAACTTTGATTTGTTAATTGTTAGCTTATCGTTGTTTTTACATTGTTTTTGGTTTTCTTCAACGATTAACATGTGTGATGCACATACTCGCCGGATTTTAACTTCTCCGGCGATTCGTCCATGCGAAAAAGCGTCTCCGGCGACCCTTCTTTCCTCTCTGATTACCCTTTCTGATACCATATGTTCATACAAATCAAAACCCTTTTACTCCAATGCTCGAAATGCGAAGGATTCCCTTCTTCTTGTCGGGAATATCCTCGTATTCCTCGAAGATATCCGACGAGATCAAACGGGTCTGTCAGGCGCGACGATTCTTTCACTCTCGGAGCTCCATTACGTGTTCCAGAAGCTACGGTTCTTGTTGGAAGATTGCACAAAATCTGACGCCCGGATGTGGATGCTAACCCGATCCGAAAAGGTATCCAATCAGTTTCGGGCCATTTTTCGATCCATTACTGTAGTTTTTGACGTGCTGCCGTTAGATTCAATTCATGTTTCAGTTGAACTGAAAGAACTAATGGGTTTGGTAAAGAATCAAGTCTTGAGTTCAAAACTTGGGTTCCGACCCGAAGATCAAAGAGTCTTGGAGCATTTGACATCCATTTTGGACCAGTTGGAGCATCAAATGGTTCCGGATCCGAACAATCTGAAACGGGTTCTTGATTATTTGGGTATTTCGAGCTGGACTGAATGCAACAAAGAAATCAAGTTCTTGGATTCGGAAATTAGGTCGGAAAGATCCACCACCAAGAAATCGGATCTTGGTATCCTCAGTAGTTTGATGGGGCTCATGATTTACAGCCGTTGCACGGTTTTCACCACCGTCGACATAGAGAGATTCACGATTTCCGGCGACACTCACGAAAGCACTTCCAGTCATTTGAATAAATCATTGAACGTTGATGATTTCCGATGTCCGATTTCTCTAGAGATCATGTCAGATCCGGTGACTTTAACAACCGGGCACACATACGATCGATCATCCATTGAGAAATGGTTCCGGTCAGGCAATTTAACCTGCCCAAAAACCGGCGAGAAGGTAAATAGTAGCAATTTGGTTTCAAATTTGTGTATAAGAAGTATCATCAAGCAATATTGTCATGAAAACGGTATTCCGGTGACTGAGTCCATTGATAGCAACCGCAATCGGGACACTACTAATACAGACACCGGCGGCAGTGTGGCGGCAGAGGCGGCCATAAAGATGTCGGTTGAATATTTGATCGATCGCTTAGTGTTTGGCACAAATGAGGTTAAACACAAAGCTACTTACGAGATCCGAATGCTTAGTAAAACAAGCGTTTTTAATCGGGCTTGTTTGGTTGAATCCGGTGTGGTTCCGAGTTTATTGGATTTGCTATGTGTTAAGAACCCTAAGATTCAAGAAAACGCGATTGCGGCGTTATTGAATCTCTCAAAGTACTCAAAAACAAAGAAAGTACTTGTCGAAAACGGAGGGTTAGAACTAATTCTTGAGGTTGCACAAAATGGGTTAAGAATGGAAGCCCGACAACACGCCGCGGGTACTTTGTTTTATCTTGCTTCGGTAGACGAGTATCGGGACATCATCGGGAAAATCCCGAGATCGATTCCAGTTCTAATGGAATTAGTCCGAGAAGGTACGAATCGATGCAAAAAAAACGCACTGGTGGCGATTTTCGGGCTACTGATGTACCCCGAAAATCATTGGAAAGCACTAGCAGCGGGAATAATCCCGCTGCTAGTTGATCTATTAAGATCTCCGTGTCAACACGAAGAACTGTTAATAGATTCTCTTGCCATTTTAGCCACTTTGGCTGAAAAATCCGATGGGACAATGGCGATTTTGAGTTGTGGAGCTCTTCATGTTATCCTTGATGTTGTAGCTTCTACATCATCAAGGGCTGCAAAAGAGCATTGTGTTACATTGTTGCTTGCAATGTGCACAAATGGTGGGGGAGACGTGGTTCATGTTTTAGTATCGAACTCGGCTCTAATGGGACCTTTATATTCCCTCCTCACCGGTGGTTCTCGTGCTAGTAAGAAAGCGAGTTCGTTGATCAGAATTTTACATGAATTCAACGAAAAGAATGCTTCTTCGGGCACTAGACATCCTATTCGCTTCCAAGAACAGTTTGTAGATGTATGGTAGTTTGTACATGTAAATTTCGTGACATTAACTTGGTTTTTTAAAGAGCTAATATCACATATATAGCTTCTGTTATTTTTTGTATGAAGCTATAACGAATATTTCACGATTGTATTTATCATTTTCTTTATGTGAATAGACAAGCACATTTTACCTTGTGTAAGGTGTAATTTTTTTTTTCTGATCTAATAGAGTTAATATCAACATTTTTAATGCAAATAGCCAAGTGGCATATCCAATAATTTTCTTCCGAAGTCATGGAACATATATAGTGGTTATGTAAAAAGTAAAAAGAAAACAGTACGCGTTATATTTGAATCATTGAATGGACATATATACAACAATTCTTACTTTTCATAATACTGTGGCTATGACATTGATATAAATATCAATTTAAATTAAACAACAAATGAACAAATACAGAAAATAATGGAAATGAACTTCATTTGGGCCATTCAAGTTTCGAAGCTACAACCTTAACCTTAATCTTAACCTTATTCACATGAGTTGCTAACCAAATACATGTAGATCCTCTGAAACTACATATATTACTTAATGTATAAATAACGACTTATTAGAGAAAGGCATGGATACAAGACTTTTCTGATTAAATCTATCTTTTTACAATTTTTCCATCACAAATTCTTTCCTTTCATTTTCTAATCGTCTCATATTCTTAAATATCGTTTAGAAATCATTTCCCTGATAACACTTAATGGGAAAAGATAAATAGGGCCTAAGCATATGACCTTTTCAATCTAGACAGTGTCCGAGGAAAATGAAGGTGTAAGTGACCGATCTCGTATTGAAATGTCAAGAGCCTTTTCAACTCCTGTGACCACTTGTTCCATGGATGGCCTTTGTTGCTTCATCCCTATACATGAAACCGCTAGATTGATCATACACTCAAAAGCTTTAAATGAGTAATCCCCATTAAGTTTCGGATCCGCAAACTCCGTCATACTCCCATCCCTTGTTAGCATCTTGGCCTAATCAACATTAAAACTGAAATTTAACCATAATCGTTATAACGAATCTAAAATGTTGGGGAAGAATCTTACCATCTTCCCAAGTGGCATTGGCCTTTGTAAGTCTATGTTGATCACTCGTTGCCCCGAAAGAAGTTGTAAAAGCACTATCCCGAAACTATAAACATCACCAGATGGATTCACACGACTATTCTTTTGATATTCGGGATCCACATAACCAAATGTTCCCCTCACTTCCGAGCTAACATGAGATAGACCCGTATCGATGATTTTGGACAAACCAAAGTCTGCTAACTTCGCTTGAAAGTTGACGTTCAAGAGGATATTTGTTGGCTGAAAATTATTTTTAATATAAAAACATTAGAATTGTTGGATATATACAAAGTCCTTGATTTTCTTTCCAATACAAACTTCAAGGAGAGATGTAAGAATCCAACATATATGCAGATAGATATGATGATGTCAAGTTGATGTGTGAGTCCAACAAGAATCATCATAAGAACCAAAAATCGAAAGCAAAACACTTACCTTTATATCGCGATGAACTATGCATCCTCCAGGATATGTATGAAGAAACCATAGTCCTCGAGCGCAATCAATTGCGATGTGAAGACGTTGGATCCATGTGAGAACTTTATCTTTACTAAATAGCCATTCTGAAAGATTTCCCCAATGACAAAGCTCATAAACGAGAAAACACTCGCCTTCGCCCTCACAATGGTCGAGCAATCTTACGAGGTTTGGATGTCTTACGTGTGACAAACTCGTGATTTCCCGCACAAACGTTTCCATTTCTCCATCGTTCACAATGTGCTTTATTGCAACATTTTGACCATTCGCAAGTACGCCTTTGTACACTTTCCCTTCACAAATGAATGCCCTCTCCAATTAAAAAATTGCAAACTTACAGATAGAAAACTTTTAATGTATTTGATATGCATTGGACTGAAACCAACATCAACAGGACAAAAGTTGCACCAAAAAGTTTTAATTATGTGTGAAAGGACTCGTTTTCTATCTCTTATGCTGAAAAAACGTTAATGACATCCTCATTATCGAAAACAACATTTTATAATATCATGTCACGTGTAACAAAAGCAACCTAAATATTGATGAATCATACAGTAAAATTCTTACCCGCGTTTCCTTCACCGATAAAGTTTGATGCTTTGAGATCATTTGTAGCGGCATAAACATCCCTAACTGTTAACTTCGTGCTTACTTCTTTTGGAAATGGTGACCTTATGACAGACATATCCACTTTGCCCATTGGCAACTTTCCGGCGACTGATCTTCTAAACCAAATCCACAATGCAATGATTATGATCATGATCCCGATCAGACCTCCCACCAGAATTACCACAACTGAAATTTTCAAGAAATTATCCGATGATTAGTGTGAATCTTACACTTGAATACGTGTTCTAGATAACTCACCAGTGGTCCGCTTTTTCTTGTGTTTATGATTATCATCTTCAAGATTCTGGGATTGATCTAATCGAAAACTTATTTGATGCTGGCCAAGACACTGATAAACGGCTTGAACCCATTTGAAATCAGAGATCTTTCGACTCACCATCGAAACAAGCACAGCGAATCTACAAAGTTCAGTCTCTTCCACACTACTGTTCGTAGTCAAACCACCAATCTTTTTCCATCTTTCTAAACAAGAATTGCAGTCGTTTCTTGATTCCAATACCTCACAATCTTGATCTAGACTGGATAAAGAGCTCTCGAGCTTGTTAGCAACATCATTCAGCGTGAAATCCGAGCAGCTTCCGGAACCGGAGGTTAGCTTTTCAACACCGCAGCTCAAAAGATTTCTTCCGTTGCTACCTTCCAACGATGATCGACAAGTTTGTTGTTGTATCAAATTCAAGAAAATCGATCCAGTTTGATTCGTGTGTTTTGATAATGCGGATAGATACTCTTCAAAAGCTGATTCGCAACAATCGGTGCTGAAAAATCCATCCCAATTAGCAGTTTTGCAGTCCGAAGAAAGTTGAACGTCAAGAACACATTCATCTGTGAGGTTTTTAGCTAAAACATGATTGATGAACACGAAAAGGAACAAAATGGGGATCGTTTTTGTACGAGAAAGTGTCATTGAACTAAGATTTTTGTGCAGAAATTCTGGAAACGAAAGTTTTTATGATTTTTGGTAGATTATATGTTCAGTGTTCTTCCAGATTTCGGAGAATAGAAAGAATAGAATAAGAAACTACACCAAACTTACGCTAAATCACAAATACTGTGTTCATTTTTAGTAAGAATTAATATTTTAATGAAAAATCAAAATATTTAATTTACTAAAGCCAATTGCCGGCCCTTCCAATTTGAAGAAGTCTGATTAAGGAATTAACAATTTTTATTTAAAAACTTACGTCTTTATCGTATCTGTGATTACGCTACAAAGTAATTACTATGCATATTTAAATACCGAAAAAAAAATCGAAGTACGATAGAATCAACAATTTTAAATGACTATTTATGCTCAAATTATAAGTAAAATGGTTATAATTATTTGTGGTTCCAAAAAAAAAAAAAGTTACATGCTTTACTTAATTTTTTTGAATAGTTCATAGATGGTATTGGAAATGTGGTTGGTTAGAAGACATCTAGCAATTAATCTTTATCTAGTTGTTTTTTCTCTAGTTGTTTTTTCTAAGCAAAGAGTGAATATGTAAAAGATGAGGGATTTTTAACAATTTGAAAAATTCGTATTTTAATACAAACTATTTGATGAACTATTAATGCTATATTAATTATATTAACCTAATTTTTATGATATTATTGGTATTTACCAATTTTTTTTATGATATTAGTTATATTTAATTTTTTAAATTTAATAGATTTATCCCTATTACACTTAGTGTTCTCTAGTCTCTAATCGACTGACTTAGTACCATCTAACGAATTTTACATCCTCGTGTTATCAAAGTGAATGATAATAACTCATGTGTAAGTGTAAGGAACTGCCGAATACAATTATAAAAAACTCATTCGTTTGTCCTTAAGTAAATGATTATTAGTAAAAAAATTTATAATACTAGTCAACAATAAATAAGTAAAAATACATTATATTAAAATAAATGCTATTAATATTTCTTTATAGGCCTTATAAGTCCACCACTTAAGTCAGACAAGAAAAGGACGTTGATTTTATAAAATAGAAGTATTTACATTAAGATGGTGTGAGTTCGTACTTGTGTCATATAGTGCTACAATATCTTTTTAGCATATAGGACAAATATATAAGAACAAGGGTATACAATGATATTGTTCTCTTCTTCACCCATAAAGCATATTTCGTTTTCACTTCGAAAGTGAACCATAATAATTCGTTAATTTTACGATCCATGGTAATTGTTTGATCTTTTGTATTGTTTCATGTCACGTAGATTGTATTTGTCGTCCTATTGGTAATAATTGAACTACAAAGGTTCTCAAACAAAACCAACTAAAAGAAGAAAAAACAAATCCATGTGGTTTGATTGGATATGCATTTAGAATTTGTAACTCAAGTGTCATGATAGTTTAATTTGTTGTGTTTTTCGTTCTTAAGATTATTTAAATTTGTTGTCAAACCTTGGTAAAAATATAACTTTACCATTGATATTACATTTACTATTAATTTTAATTGTGAGTTAGCCATAAGAGGAAGTATAATATCCGAATATGATAAGTTAGCAAAGTCGAAAGCCTGAATTGATGTTGGACTAAAGCGAGATGTATGCAAATGTAGGGCCATCAAACCCCTCAATATGAATTTGTTGAGGTCCCTTTCCTCTTTTGTAGCATTTTGAATTACCTTACACTACCAGAAACGCGAGTATTAGCAGCGACAGACCAAAAAGGTCATCGCGGTTGCCTCGCTGCAAATGCTCCATATGTCGCCTCCAATACCTGTCTCCCCTAATATCCGTCGTCGCCACTAAAGCCTTGTCTCCACTAATACACGTCCGTCACCACTAAAGGTGTCGCCGCTAATTGTATTTATCATTTTTTTTGTAATATTTAACATTAAAATCAGAAAAAACATTATAACAAGTATAAAAACTGCTACGAAACATTATTTTGCAAAAAAAAGTTCAAAACATTAACCACTTAATAATATATATGACATCCGATCCAAAATATTAAATCCTAACATCCGGTTCAAAATATTCACCCAAACATAATGCAACATATCCAAAATAGTAGTCTAAAATACTAACCCAAACAAAACATTTCATTAATCCTAAAAGTAGCTACTCCTCCTCATCACTCCACTCGTTTCCTTCACTTTATTTCGTGGCGACAACGATTGAAACTACTCTTTCAGTGCCGCACTACATGTCTGGTCTTTTAGCATTGTTTTGCAGCATGTCCAACTACAAAGAAGCAAAATATATTATCAACATATCATAATAATATTCTACTTTACAAATTAAGGTCATGATGATTATATCATCCTTTTTTTTTCCATTATAGCATTGTTCTTTCCAAGTAATTTTTTTTTTCATTTTTCCATTATAACATTGTACTATACTAAACTAACAATTACCAAACTACAAAATACCAACATATCAAATTATAACCAAACTACATCCTACACACATTGCATATACATTATAACATTGTACTTTTTTTTTTTCATTTTTCCATTATAGCATTGTACTATACTAAAGTAACAATTAGCAAACTAAAAAAATATAAACATATCAAACTATAATCAAACTACATCCTACAAACGACATCGTTCGTCTTCCTGCACTTACCGTATCGGTCCTGGCCGTGCTGTCCTCAAGATCACGAATCAAAAACCTTGGGCTTCTTGCCCGACCCCTCCGACACGTGAACCTAAACCGGCTTCCTCTTCCTCACTGACTCCAGATCAATCTTCTACTCATCATGTCCTCTAATTTCTTGTAGCTAGACATGCTTACAAACTCCTGTATCACATCCTTCAACATATCATGCTACCTGGCCTTCTTCATCTCCTCGTCCCATACATATTGCAAAACCAACAAAGCCCTCTCTCGGAACATGGCAATAATCTCTGTCACTTACACAATAGTCTGACGGAGGTCTTGAAACTCTCTTGCTAGCTGTTGGACCTTGATTACTAGTGTAAAAGCCGCTTCGAACCTCATTACAAAGTCGTCCCAAGTCATCGCCTCAACCGCCTCTCTTCCCAAGGCATAGCCTGCCTTCCCCCCACCAATCATGTGCTTTGTCTTTTAGAAGACAGGATACCAGTCTGACCTTTTCCCCTTCAGGACAGAGGCTGGATCGGAAGGCATTTGCCGATATCCGCCAACCACCTTTTGCTAGCAATGGGGCCCTTCTTCTCAAAAAAATTTGGAACCCCATATGCACGAAGCTCTCAAAAAGTAAAAGAGCATGCACCCACCATGGCCACCATCTCAGTATAGAAGGCGCTGAGATGCTCATCCATCAACTCCATAATGCCCTCCTTAATCAAACCAAATATCATAGAAGTCTGCTCCATAATGTTGCAGGTAATCTCAGACAAAATGAACTCTTGCATCAGATCATCCAAGGGCCCGAGTCCAGAGCCCGAACCCGATCCCTCACCAGAACCTAAACCGTCTCGAGTGACCACCATATTGAAAATAAACGATGCAAACCATCAAAAAACACTAGAATAATCTCACACTTAGCGAGTTCCTTAGCATCTTTCTGATTCCCCTTGACTTAAGTACGGATTATGTACTTTCAATAGTACGGGCCCAATACTACCTTCCACGCCTATCCGTACTTTCCTCAAGAGTCGTCCCGACCCCCTAAGTAACACCCATACCTAACATTCTACATTCCTGCTAAATAACGTATCTGCTCAGCTAACTTTCTTCCAAGGTTCTCCTAGGATTCCTTTCCCACCATACTCCGCCATCAGCTGTAGAAGAAACTCCCACTAACACCTACCACTACCTTACGAATATAATTACATGTAACATACCCTAGATAATTATTTGACTGTAAGGTTTCACACAACAATGGGTGGACTCAAACAAGTGCTACACAATAAAGTTAAACCTAGCCTTCTAAAATTATCTAATTTCTGTAACATGTAACCTAGAATATTCGCTTGATAGTTAAATAGTATTAGCAGTGGTTCCTAAAAGCACAAAGCAAGTAGCATTTGAGCATCAAGTTCTAACTAAAGCATTGCCTAATAGACCATCCTAGCATATCATATGTAATCCATACTAGCATGTAGTTCTAGAGGCTCATACATAAGAATACGAAGGCATCTCTCCTAACATAAAATTATGAGCATATCCTTAGCCCTAATCTAGCATGTTATTCATATACTGATTCAAATAAACATGTATGGGTATTTTGGGAACATATACTTGAGTACAGCCGATTGCACGCATAACACCCATTTTTTAAAATTCTTTTTAAAAAATATTTTTCTTTTCACTTAATTCCTCCGTCTAAGTTCTGATACACCCAAAAGTGTGATCGAATCCCTCAAACCAAGGCTCTGATACCAACTTATAACTGTAAGTCCCAATCTAGAGATCCAAATCAGTAATTAATGAATTGCAAGCAATCAAACAGAGTGTAGAAGGAGTAGAATGAGAATAACATCAAGCATGCACACATCTATTATGCACAAATGTCAAGGACACCTTGAAAGACACACATACATACGTCACTAATTCTCACACACTAATACAGTCTATTTATACCACAAGTAGCAGCACACAAGTGTGCAGCCGCACACACATGTATGGCCACACACACCCACTAATATGCTATGACCACCAAAACACACTCTAACATCTCACCAAGACCTATACAATATGGATGCCTAGCCCAAACCACATAATTATGACCTAACAATCTCCCCCTTGGTTTGTGGCTAGCATAAACTCAGGTCTTCCTAATCAGCATCACCAAGGTGTGTATGTCTCGCTTCGTAAACTACAAAAGATCTTTAGCATCAACAAGATGAATAACGAAATTGCTACTTTGAAACTTGATCACTGTAGTGGCATAAGGCTCTTCGACTGTGGTCTTGAACTTGTCACCAAATTCTGCAATAAGCTTGTTCTTCAAGTCAAAGTAGCCTACTGATATGGCACCAAGATTAAGCTGGAGATCGGAGATCTGTTTAGACTTCTGAAATTTCTTTTTCAAGCTTGGAAACTCGAATATCGAGGTTTTAGATCGGAACGTCTTTCTCGATGATCTTCTGTTTAAGAGTAGTGATATCCTCCTTGAGCTCTGAGATAAATGGTTCTGCTCCCAATGAACTTCCTTTACCTATTGATATTCATTTTCCATGAGGTAAAGAATTCGAATCTTGTTGAGCAAGAAACTTGGGAAGCCTCACAGAGGCAGCATCATGCGCAGGTTGTGGAGGAGAAAGACCCCCAGGAGCAGAAGAACTCCCGACTTCAAACGAAGATCTAACATTACTTGATCCTATTAGGGTCGGTTGAGTTGGTTTAGCAGCTATGGAGGTTTGTTGGACTGGTGGTGCTTGTTCTTGGATAAGTGCTCCCTTCCTCAGATCAAGTCGTCTTCATTTCACAGGAGGCTGAGAGGTTTGTGTCAGTATCTGATCACTCATCGATGGCATAGATGTTGGAATAGCACCAATACGGGGAGGAATCCCTGAATCTGTATCCATATCGGTTGAAAGGCGTTGACCATCTGATCAAAAGTTGGAGACATCACTTTGAGAACACCACTAACTCCTTATGTCTTGGTTGCACCACATCATGGATAGTGTTAAAGATAGCATCGAGGTCTTCAATGCTTAACCTTATATCATTATCCGTAGTCCATAAGCTAATCTGTGAGACACTCAACAGATGTGACAACCTGAAATTTCCATTCTGAACAAACCATACCAAGCCAATAGAAGTTAGAACAGTTACAGAGAAATTCCAGACTTTAGGTATAAGTTTGAGTATTTCAGGTTTAACACTTAAGGAGATATCAGGAGAGTGGTTGCATTAGGGTTTTGTGCAACACTGTTATTCCAATACTCTATGATATTAGAGTTCATTTCGGGAATAAAATATTTTCTGCCAAAAATCTCAAGACTATATATAGAAATCTGAACCATATTCATTCAGTTAGTTTCATTTCCAACTAGAGAAAAGCTGAATTCTCTCTCACAGATCTTCGGGTTTTTATCCCAAATCGTGAGTACTTTTATCTAGTTATATTATATAACTTAGATTGTAGTTTATAACATCGAAATCGAATCAAAACCCCAAGATTTGGGAGTTTACCGCCCAAGAACACTTGGAGAGTAAACTCCATTTTAAGGGCCAAAAGTGTGCCCAATGTCCCTCAAAGCCTTGGAACTCAACATAGGGACTACCATTACATGTTTAGACCACCAAAACAATTAGAAACAATGGCTAGATGTGAGTTCTCGGCCAAGGAAGTTCTTGGGCCGTGAACTCCATTTTTAAGTGTCAAAATGCCTCAAAAGCCTTCCTTAAGCCAAGAGACTAAATTGGACATGTACCTAAATGAGTTTAGGACTAGCAAACACACTTAGAACACCAAGAGTAAGGTGTTCATGGCCCAAGAAGTCCTAGGGCAGTGAACTCCATAAAATGGTGCCAAATGGTGCCATAAACTCTTCTAATGCCTTGTACAAGAACCTAGTTTAGTTCCTAGTTAATTTAGGGACTTGAAAACACCATAAACATCCTCCCAAGGGAGATTACGGCCGTAATCTCCAAGAGATATGGTCCCAGGGCCATAAACTCCCCAAAGGAGTTAAAAGGAGGCCTAAACACTTGTTTAAGCCTTGAAGCAATTCACCACTTGAGTTGTATTAATGTTAGGCTTCATTTAGGGACCTTATGGAGAGTTTACGGCCAGGCGTTTACTCCCCTGGGCCGTAAACTCCAACATATATGGTCTTTTTGACCATAAACTTCCATGAGACGTCTTGCACTCCTTTGTTGCGACCCATTAGCCTCCTAGCACTTGACCAAAGTGTTTACCTCGCATTAGAATGTTTATACATGTTTAATTAGTGTTTTAATCACTAATTATTTATATACATATTTCTTCATATGTAATTAGGATCATTGTGTGTGTCTAAAGTCTTCACTTGACACCAAACACTTGTCCAATCCTTCCTTACGATACAGTCCGTTCAATTCCAATCACTTACTACAGGTGAGTTCATACCCCTTAATCAACGTTTTAATTGTTTTTTAATGTTTTATGGGGGGGGGGGGGGGTACAAGTAGAATCATTCTAGTTACTATATCAATCACATATGATTAGTAAGCAGCATTCAAATGATTGGCTACTCATTAGCCGTTTTACCAAACAGTTTACTTCAAATGATTTTCATAAACACTTTATGTGTTTAAAATCCTTATATAATGTACATTTTACTCTGTATGTTTCATTTCAAACTCATTTACAATTGTGTTTCAAACAAATGTTTCTTTATATTAAACTGTTTTATCAAACCCATGCCTTCAAACCGTTTTCTAGGTTGACATCAAGTCAATCTTTTCTTAGATAATAATTATGTTCAAAGGTTTTACAAAACTTACTTTATGCTTTTATATTATAAATGGCATGCTTATATATGTATATTTATATAAGGAATGTTTAAAAGACTTAGGAAGGCTATCCACCCTATTTCCTTTTCGCGCTTGAGATGTGGTCCGGTGGGATATCGGGTACCCGTCCGAAGGTCATTTAAATATTAGTTATATATCATGTGTACATATATAGTCATAAAGGTCCTTCCAGTTCATCCAATGCCCTTGGGTAGCAAGGGTATACATCCATGTTCATACGTACCGGTTTAATTACTAGTAAGCTACCGTATGGGTAGTTTAGGAAGATACTATAACCATTACTAGAACGCGATATCATACAATGAGTCAGTTCATTCATGAGTCAATACTTGCTAGATAGAGAAAGAACACATATTACAGCTAGCACACGCAGAACATTACAGTACATTACTTTACATTTACATTGATACGTTTACATAGAGATCCTGTTATAAGCATGCCTATATATGTATAAATATATAATCAATGTTTAAAGGACTTAGGAAGGCTATCCACCCTCTTTCCTTTTCGCGCTTGAGATGTGGTCTGGTGGGATATTGGGTACCCGTCCGAAGGTCGTTTAAACATTATTTATATATCATGTGTACATATATCGACATAATAGTTCCTTTTAGTCAGTTCAGTACCTTTGGGTAGCAAAGGTATACATTTATATACTTTTACATGATTACGCTTACATGAGTATGTTTACATATATACGTTTACATGAGTGCGGTTACGTATACTTTGATAGGACAGACATCACTAGGTGCTATAGCATAGGACAAGTTCAAGATCTAACTATACCGATGAATCGCAACGCATTGTGATACTTATATCGGGTATACATGATCATAGTAATGTGGATGTTCACGGCATGCATACATGCATGGGCGTGTAAAGGTCTCAAAATCCCTTTGACAGGGGAGCGTTTAGCCTGGGATCTAGCCATCACATTATGCCTTATCCCTCAAATAAGGCAATAGGAGTACAGAGGCAGTCACTTATTACAAATACTACAGTACTTACGAGAGTAACCTAGACTTAAGGTAATTAGTACGGTTGTAGTTCGACACTACACCACAGTACCATTTCATTTTCCCATTACATTCACTTCGTGAACATTCACACGATGCACGGTAATGTAGAAACTATATTTTTGGTTAATGATAGTCGGGTTTGGGAAAATACACACTCTTACAAGAGACACACACAGACACTAGATGCCTTGGTAGAAGGATACGATTAGTAGGAAACATAGGGTTTCCTAGGATCATTCAAAACATTTTCATACTTACAGTTCATATACATTTTCAATACTTACAGTTCATATACAAACAATTTCTTACATATAAATTAAGACACTAAAATAATTATGATCTCATCAGCTTTAAAACAGATACTCTCTTTCAAAATAACTTGTATCCTCAGGTCAACCATAGACAAGTACCGATGCAAGGTTTAGAGAAGATGGAGCTCGTTCAAGACTCATCTTTCATTTTGTTTATACTTTAGTGTCTATTATAATTTTGACAGAACACACTTGTATTAAAATTATATTATTAATGCAATGGATGATGTTTTTGCTTGTTTACTACTTTTCATTGTTGTGATACTGTACATGACGTCCTCCGCCCCAGAACGTTTCCGCCGTTCAATGGTTTTGGGGTGTGACAACAGGCTACACTTTAACTCAGGAGCGTAGATGACGTTCCCAAAACTCAGCACTCCATTTGTAACTATTCCTTTTTGAGTGATCTTCCCTCCATATCCTCCCATTAAGGAAACATAGCCCCCATTAATAGTCTGAATGATGTGCAGTTAGGAGATGTCTCCTATCATGTGCCTGGAACAACCGCTGTCGAGGTATCAAGGTCTGGCGACATTCCTCCGTAGTTGTTCCTGCAGAATGAGCGGGATTATTTAGATTTGGGGACCCAGGTCATTACAAGCCTGGGTCCTAACAACTGATAGGGTTTATGGCCGAACAAGGGATTACAGACATACACGTGATTACGGTTGTACACGGGGATTTTGATCGTACGAGGATCACAACCGTACACGCCAACCGTACAATCTAACCGCACACCCAGCTGTACACTTAATTGCACACACTAGCTGCACACACAACCGCACACACTAGCTACACACTCAACCGTACACACTAGCTGCACACTCAACCGCACACCTTCAAAGACTCAATCGCACACCTTCAAACACTCGACCGCACACCTTCAAAGCTCCAACCGCACACTCAAAAATACTAGATTTTTGAATGAAATCTGATTCCAAACTAGTAAAAATAATGATTAGTAGCAGTTTCTCAGTCAAAAAGTATGAATGCACTTCAAAAACCACAATTCTTTTCAACCGCACACTCTATGATTCTTCAAATTGACACTGAATTGGCTCTGATACCAATTGTATGTCCCAATCTAGAGATCCAAATCAGTGATCAATGAATTGCAAGCAATCAAACAGAGTGCAGAAGGAGTAGAATGAGAATAACATCAAGCATGCACACATCTATTACGCACAAATGTCAAGTACACCTTGAAAGACACACATACATACGTCACTAATTCTGACACACTGACACAATCTATTTATACCACAAGTAGCAGCACACAAGTGTGCAGCCGCACACATGTGTACAGTCGCACACAACGTGTGCGGCCACACACACGTGTATGGAATCACACACCCACTAACATGCTATGACCACCACAACACACTCTAACATCTCACCAAGACCTATACAAGATGGATGCCTAGCCCAAACCACATAATTATGACCTAACAATAACATCCAAAAAATACTAAGTAAAAATTTTGTTTTTAAGTGACCAAAAAAACCATACTTTCATTCATTTTCAAAATCATCAGATTATAAAATAGTATCAATAAATTGATCCAAGTACAAAACCAACCATATATGATAAACACTGATGGATGCGATACAATCACATCGAGTTCTTCCCTTTCGAACCAGAAGTGCCTGAAAAACATTTTAAACATAATCATAAGCACAAAGCTTAGTGAGTTCCCCAAAATACCACATACCACACATATTAGTGGGCCCATCCCTTGTGAATGCTATGATCCAACCATAGTCTGGTAGTCACTTCTAGATTATAGACCATCCATAACCTTCCTTCCATGATCCAACCATTGTCTTCCATGCAAGTCACAAAAACAGACAAGTGCTATGATACAACCACAATCTTTCATAAGAGTGTTGTGATCCAACAACAATCTTTCATGCAAGAGTCACAAAGACCTACAAGCAACCTACATAGTGTAGTGAGAAGACTCACCTCAATCCGTATACAAAAAGCCGTACTCTCAAGCTGCTTCTAAGAATCTCCTCACACTAAACAAATAAAACCATTACCCTAATTAGATATTAAGGTAATTCCGATTATACGAGGCTAAAATCTAAAATAATCCCTTAAATGGGAAAAAGACCATTTTGCCTCTACCGAGTACTAAGCTTCCTCTTAGTTGACTAAAAGTCAACAGGTGAAAGAAAGTCACCGGTTAATGATTACCTCTACATTTCATGGCCATCCTTGGCCATGTCTTGGCCCTTAAACGACAAAACATACATGAGTTCTCCCAATCGCCATGCCGTGGCAACCTAGGGCCACGTTGTGGGCACTGGGTTCAAAAAAATCTTAATGGTTTAAGCTGAATCCTCTGATTCCAAAGGTTCCAAAGGTCAAATTTGGTCATTATTATATTCTATATGGATAAAGTTTCCATCTTTATCCCTTAAGCCTCTCCAAAAGGTCTAGATCCCAAGTCTTAGGTCAAAAAGGCAAAAACATACCATGGGCTCAACCAAGAAGCACTTAATGCCTTAAGTCCATAACCCATTCACTCCAGAAGATCTCATAACACTAAAACCAACTTAAAGGTTGGTGATTTCTAGATATTCATGTCCAATGAATGTCTTGGAATCATATTAGGTCAAAATAAAGTTTATGACCAAAATATTATGCATGGCTCAAACAACCAACCAAACTTCATACCCAACCCATTAATTACTCTAAATAATCCAGAAATTCATAAAGTTGTAACCATTATGAAATCTCACCACCCTAACTAGAAAGATCTAGAAGAAATAGGGACAAAACTCAAGATCTAGCAACCTAGTGACATAAATATGGAGCCTTGAACACTTACAAGGGTCCAAAATTAAGCTAGTAATTGAGATGAGGACTTGCTTATTGATCCTTGGCTTACTCCTTCTTGCTTCTTCCCTCAAAATCTCTGAAAATCACTCAAGAAAGCTTCAAAATGGAGGAATAGGAATTAGGGTTTTCTTCAGAACTTAAGATGGTAGTGGAGGCTGAGGGTGAGCAAACCCTAGCCTCTCATTCCTTTAAATATGCTGCAAAACCCAAAAAATGAGGGTTTGAGACCCTAATGGTGGCCATGTTGTGGCGATTCGAAAGTGATCCGCGACCAAAATTGCATCGCCAGGCCATGGCGACCCTTCCCCACGTCATGGTGACTCCAAAATCAAACTTTTAATTAAAATAAAACATACATCAAAACCGGATGTTACAAAATCCCATTTCTAGAATAACAAAATCCTATAGCTCAAGAATGACCTTTCATGCTTAGCTTAAAGGAGGGAATTTATTGATGGGTATGACTAAATTTAATTTGTGTGAATTTTGCGAATATGATCATCTCCATATTTAAGTTTATTATAAGTATTGTTAAATGCCTTGGAGAATATGACTGGTGTTCTAATGTGACTTAGAGTCTCTTAGCTGGATTAAGTACACTCTTGAAGTCACAAAATATTTTTAGGTGATCCTTGAATGGAAGGACTTAACATAGTTTTTTCAAAGAACTCATTCATCCAATCATATTATATTGTATCTTTTGAAGTAGTAGTGTATTCTAATTTTGCAGTAAACGGTGCAATTGTGTTTTACTTGGAGCTAGTTCCAGTAAAACACATTCTTCATTCATAATGAAGTCACAATCCAATTATAATTCATAATTATCTCTATCTATTTTGAAATCAGCATCTTGTGCAATACTTTGCATAAAGATCTTCTTCTAAACTTATTAACTCATGACCATTCTCTAGTATCTCTTAATTACTTTTAGAATATCCTTATACTCATCTAATGACTTTCCCATGTATCTTATGATATGTTCATAGCATAATCATATACCTAGTCTTGTGCATAATATGACATAAATGATGGATTCATTTGTCAAAGAAAATAGAATATAAATCATTTTATCTAGCTTAAACCTATGTGCTAGGTCATTTTGAGTCAAGCTCAAAATGGTGCCATGTGGCAACGCCAAAAGTCCTCCATAGGAATCTTGAATTTTGATATCTTTCAAGATATTGTCACCATATGGATAAAGATTAAAATCTTTAATATTCATCTTTATCTATCTCCAAAGATTTTACATTCCAAGAATGTACTATCATTCCTAACTTTTTTTTCATTTTAGATTACACTTTTTTAGTTAAGGCGAAAGGGCCTTGCATAGTCGAAATGTAATTTCTCAGGAGTAAGTACATCTTATTCATACATGATTAGGAATATCACTATGCTCCCACTTACTAAACATATATGTAATCTTACATATTTTGTTAATATATCTTCAATTAATAAAACCTTCAGGCTAAGCTATATAGACATCTCCAAATAGGTGGCTATTTAGAAAACCAATTTTCTTGAAATATATTTACATGTCTTATAATCATATTATGTACTTATGGTAAATAATATCCCTATCGATCTAGTCATAGCTATTTGAGAAAATGTTTGATCATAGTCAATAACATGAGTATGAGTGAATACTTTTACAACAAGTTTTGGTTAATGTGTATAGGTCACCTTGTTTGTGTTCTTTCTAAAAGAATCACCTACTTCTTCTAATCTTACTATAGGGAGGAAGATTAATCAAACCTATACTTTGATTATTATACATGGATAACATCTCAACGTTCATGACTTTAAGTCATTCATCAGGTTCAAAGTCTAATATAACATTTTGGTAGTTGATAGGTTTACTAGAAAGTATCAAGATAACTCATCAATGAGTGATTCCATATTTCTCATGTTGTAGATGATTTATACCATATATACGGACAATTTGTGTTTCAAAGTAATTATTATTCATATTCAACAATTTATTATTGAAGCTAGGGATAAATTTTGTTACATCAGGCTATGGTACTTGAGCTACTTCAAGTTCCATGTGCCTCCCACTTGCTTTTTCAGTTAGAAGCTTTCTTTATAACATCTCGACTTAGAAACGAATAAGAAATCTTATTCTTGATGGGTTTGTATAAAAAATAAACTAAATAGCCTTTTAGAATATTCTACAAATATGTATTTAGTAGACTTTAGGTTTAGAAGCTTTGGTCTTAAATAGGCTTCAAATCTCAAAACATTAAGTAAGATAAGGATGAAGCTTTTCCATACTAAAATATGATAAAGTGTTTAATCTACTTCTCAGTCGGTATTTGTATTTGAAATATGAGTGATAGTGATTAAGTCATAATATCAAAAGGATAAAGAAATATAATTTCTACCGATTAGAAAGTAAACCATATATAGTAAGGTTTAGTTCATCCTTTATTATCTCTAAGGCTTTAGATGGTACTACTGATTTATTTCTCAACTTCATGTTTGAAAACTTCAAAATATTTCACATTCATTTTTATCATATAAAATATAATTACAACGACTATATTTATTAAAAAAGTTGATGAGGCATCTTGTACTAAATATAGACATTTATTGGAAGATAAGTCATACATCACTATGTATAGTTCCTTAATAATTAATTTTCTACTAATTAGTGAAATTATAATTATTAATCCTTTATATATAAATAAGATTCACATATATTAAATAAGTTATGTTTATTGCCTTTAAAAATCCATTTCTTGAAGTTGGAATATGCGTATTTTATTTATATAATAAAGATAACAATGTCATAGATATGGTAGATTCAAATCATGATTGAGCCTAAAGTATTTGCTAATAAAACTTTTGTTTAGAAAAATCTTGATATTTACTTTATAATTCTATTAAGAGATCTAGTTCTCAAAATAAAAATTAATCATTACATAATATGAATGTGATTGTTATGAAAAATGATTAAGTAAATAAGCAATCATCTAATCCGTAATAACGTACTTTTTCACTACTAATTTTTAATTTTTGAAACACATTTTAAAATAATACTTTAGCAAAAGTCCATTTTAACATTATAAAAACATCACCAATGTCACGTTATTTCCAAAACAACCTCCATTAAAATAAGAGCTCTCAAAACCAGCACCAAGACAAGTTCTAAAACCAAGTGTAATGAAAACCAAATGACATGTCCAAAATGGTATCATCACTAAAGTATCAATTTGGAAAGTAGCTACCCAAAAGTCTCCAATCTACACAAAGCCATCAATAATTCTACTTTTATCAATGCAAGGGGAGATCAAGCAAAGGAACATGTGTCGGCATAAGCTAAGTGAGTCAACCATAGGTACAGTGTTATAGACGTACATATTATTCTTCATTTGAGTCTTCATAATTAATTACACTACATGTTTCTTCTTTTTAATTATTCATCATTTTTTGTCACTACAATATTTCTTAAAATATTAATCTTCATTTTCATCGTTAATAGTTAATCTCCTCTAATCACATTTGTATGTATTCATCATTTTACTTCTTTATTATGGGTCTATGTAATCGCTACTAACCCGATGATAAGTATCCCATTCACTACTAACATGATGGACTAGACCCAATGGACTAAGTGAGGCACGACTCTCACTCGTAATATTGCCCCCGATTCACTATGGTCGCTACTCTGATGTTTCATATACCTATCATCATGCATATGTCATAATTTCATCATTATGGCATATCATATCACTAACATGCATTGTCCTAATCATCATAGACAAACAATTTCAGAAATCACAACATACGTACATAAATCACAATCAACACAAATGAACTTTCTAGCATGAACCTATCACACCCCTCACACCAAAATACCAAATCAAAATTCTAGCATGTAATACAACCTAAACTCTTAATCACAAAAAGGAATCATCATTCTTAGAAAACATACAATTCAAAACTAGGGTACATGAATGTTACAACAACCTAGGTGCATTCCAACCATTCTAAGATATGCAATTCCCTAACAAAGTACTTAAATTTCCATAAAGAATGACTTACCTCTTGTCCAAGATGTGTCGGTGTGACATCCCCATTTTCACGGCCAGAAAAGACCGATTTTGTTTATGCTTTATAAAAATCAGAGTACTTCTTTTCATAAAAATGTTGCGAAATTTGTTCCCAGAAAAATACAATAAATACGTTATAAAAACATTTTCGGAGAAACGTATTTTATTCATTTTAAAACGTTTGGGATGTCATCGTCAATACAGGAACATAAGCATAAATGGAACTTACATTTATTTACACTAGTAATCTACATCTCTTTAATCTATCAGTGTAAGGTGACTTCATATCAACATCTGTGGTATAAATAAACTGAGTGGGTCACGTTGGGAAACCTGGTGAGTACATAGGGTTTTCAACCCACAATAATATAATTATTATGTTTAAACAATCAAACAATCAACCCAATTACCCATCCCCATTATCTTCTTTAATTTTAAGGATATACCCTAAGAATCAGCTATTCCTCGTTCATTCATTCCTAAGGATCATCCTAAGGAATCAGCACAAAGTCCATCGTTGCCACGGTTTACACAACGGGCACTAAGTCTGCATAGTCGCCAGGGTTTAGGCATCAAGTCTGCATGATCACCAAGGTTTAGGCATCAAGTCTACGTGATCACCAGAGTTTAGGCATCAAGTTTGCATGATCACCAGGGTTTAGAGTACACCGGGTGAACACATCGTTCACAACACCTACAGGTTGCGAGCCTGCTAGTGTTCCACTGGATTGTCTTGAATAGTCCGTGGTTGTCATCCATACTCTGCTGAATCACGGGGCCATTATTTGGGAAAAAGGCTTCTCACATTGTCCACCTCTCACCCCCACCTCGTGGTCTATAACACCTCTCATCTCATCATTCAACTCATATTCCATCTATTATATCTACCCATGTTTACCCCAACATTATCGTAGATATAAGATACATATACAATTTAAAGCATTTAAAACATGTAAAAAAATCGTTCATTTAGCATAGACAACAAGTACTCACATAATATACACACATGGCACGTAATTTATATAAAATACTTCATATCTATGTGTAAGATGAAAGTAACTATGCACTCACCTGAAAGGTGGTGACTCAGCACTCAGACAACGCTTAGATACTTTCAAAACAATTTCCCTTCGATAAAACCTAGTATCAATTCTACTAGGGTTTAGTCTAACGATAACCACGACAAATTAATAGTCTAGCTATTATTATTATTATATAAGCATTAAATAACACTCAATATAACTCATAATAATAGCCCAAACAATTATTTTTAGGACCTAATAACATTCCTATAATTATTTGAAAGCTATATTAAAAGTTGCATAAGCGTAGCTCACTTACATCGGATTTTAGAGAAAACCGGGCTTTGCTCGGAGCAGCGTTTCGAAACCGAGAGACCTTTTTTCTTGGAACTCCGGGAGCCTCGAGGCTTCCTTAGGGTGCTAGGGGTTTTCCTCGGCTTTTAGGGGGTTAGGGTAGGCTAGAGAGATAAACTAGTGAGAGAAAGAAGGTGGAAAGGTGCAAGAATGAGGCTGCCCTCGGTTCCCTTTTATAGGCCTAGAAGCCTCGCTACGCTGGGCGTTCAGAAGCTCTACGCGGGGCATAGCGTCGGATAAGGCGGACAGGCGGTGCTCTTCGGGTGGGGCTACATGTTTACTTCTCGGACCACACAAGACCGAAGTACGCTGGGCGTACCCGGTTCCAGAGGCTGGGCGTAATGTGAAGGCCAGGTGTTTGAATCCGAAGCGAGCATCGTGGTCCGCAAGCGACGGCTGAGATTTGGCCACGTCACCACTCTCCCACAGATTTCGCAATTTCCACTCCCGACTTCTAAAAATCATAACTTTCGTATACGAGCTCTGTTTTTGATGTTATTTATATGCACGTGAAGGCGGGAACATACTCTACAACTTTCGTTTAGACTCCATCAGCTAATTCTGACTCTATTTTAAAATTTATATTATTAACAGGTTGGGACTGGATTGGTTCATTAAATTCTCATAACTCCTTCATCCGACGTCCGTTTTCGCCCATTTTTTCTCATTACGCTACTCTTAACGAGCTATTTGATTCTCGTTTAGGACGTGTTGGCTAAAAACCGCTCGATCTATTATTCGAATTTCGGGTTGTACACTGCTAATCCGAAACTTCAAAAAATCATAACTTCCTCATACGAAGTCAGATTTGGGCGTTACTTTTAGTGATGCTTTTAGTTTAACATATTCTACGAATTTCATTTTGATTGCTAAGACTAAATCTCACTCTATCGTAAATTCGCTATTTACACTTCTTCGTTATAACTCGGATTTCAGCGTTCTTTATATGTACGGAAACCTTGTGACATATACTAAAACTTGGTTGAGATTATCTATTCTTAATAATATTTTGTCGAAAAGTCATTTTCAACCCCTATTGCCTCTAAATTGACCATACCGATTCTGCGGGCGTTACAGTCAGTGTTATGAAGAGAGGAGTAGCACCTTCCAACAAGCACTGAGTACCCTAGACATCATAGAAAGATTTTATTAAAAACATAGCAGAAAATAAAAAAATGGTTTTGCTTAGTTCGAAAGTGCACCACGATGGGTAAAAGGTCACGCCGCATCCCTAGTAACAAGTCGCGAATCAAAATGCCGAGTCTCTCGTTACCTTGTCGTGGTGGCATGTGCGTCGCAGCATGGTGACGTGGTAGTTACAAACGAGTATTTTTATGATCATAATTGTGGACAATAAACAGATCAAGTGTAGACCTTGGGCTTCAATGGAATAGAGTTTAGACTCTATTGGAGGTGTATGATGTTGGGTAAGTGATTTGAACCTTTGATTGTTCGATGGAAGCTAAGGGGTAAAATGGGATAGGTTTTGTTTTGGGCTTCTTGCATGAATTAAGGATTTTTTGCCGAGGTGTTTTTAGTCAAAAATAATTAGATAGGATTGTGGGTCTCTTATTTACCTTTTCGTGCATATAAAGAACGTCGAAATCAGAGTTGAAATGCAGAAGTTGTGGTGGTTAGGTTTGAGTTGGATGGTAAAGTAAGGTGATACGTTGGGCATACTCTAGGTACGTTGGGCGTACTGGGTTCTAAAGCTTTTGGTACGTTAGGCATACGCGATCAGAAACCAAACCCTAAATCGGGGGGTTTGAGCCATATTTAAGCACCTTAACTTCCCTAAACCCTTTCCATTCTCAACCTCCATCCTCCTAAACAATCCTTTGCAAACCCTAACTTTTATTTGAGAGTTTCTTTTAGCTTTTTGAGTGTTTGGTGTTCATCCTTTAAAGAAGGAGTCCATTGGAGAGCATTAGAGGAGCATCAAGCTTTGTGGATCTGGAACTTTCATCTCAGTAGCATCCTTCAGGGCCCCGACACCTCCAAGAAGCAACAGACAGTGGCGGTTAATGCTGTTACCGCACCGGTTCCAGCCGCACCATATGCTCCAACCTCAGCCACTTCAAATGCTTCCAGACCTTATTCCGGTAATCTTCCCAAATGCAACAAGTGCGGTTTCCATCACTATGGAGAATGCAAGGATTTTCAGTGCACCAGTTGCAACCGAAGGGGACACACTACAAAGTACTGCAAGGCTTACCCTCCCCAGAACCAAAATCAGGGAACCAACAACAACAACCATCGCAACAACAACAACACCCATGCCAGCGGCAATAACGCAGGGCCTAGCCACACCTGCTTCGGATGTGGGAAGACTGGACACATCCGCCGAGACTGTCCTAACAACAACAATTTAAGAAATGGAGGAACAGGAAGGATGTTGACCATGGGTCAGGGTGAGGCCATTCAAGACCCCTCTGTTGTTACCGGTACGTTTCCCTTAAACCACGCTTATGCATGCATCTTATTTGACACCGGAGCGGAGCGAAGCTTCGTAAGCAATAAGTTTAAGCATTTATTAAAACAACTGCCCCAAAAGCTAAATGAAACCTATACGGTGGAAATGGCCAATGGGAAAACCGAATCCACTGGGGAAATCTACACCGGATGTACCCTAACTCTTAATCAACACGTCTTTCGAATAGATCTAATGCCAGTGTCAATTAGGAGTTTCGATGTGATCATCGGCATGGACTGGTTAAGCCCCCTGATGTGATTAAACTTTCTTTTAATCTATGAAGATCGATTAGATCTTGAACAAGTAAGTAAACAATGATAATATGAACATAATAAAAGAACAGGACAAGATTGAATCAAACGTGTCGAATGATTAAAACAAAATCCTTAGAAGAGCTTGATTAAGAACATCAACTGTAGAGGACTGGAAGGTTACAAGAACGATCAAAGAAACCTTTTATCGTCTGGAAAAATCGTTATACGCAGATCTCTAAAACCTTTACCTAATATGCATGCAAGCATTAGCTTATATACAAAGCATAAAAAAACTCACGGTTGGACAGGCCCAAACCGGAATACAAAATAGCATAATTAGACGAGCCCAAAAGACGCAATCTATAAAGCCCAACAATCTCCCCCTTTGCGTCAATTTGGAGTGAGACATTTACTAATTTCTTGGGCCAGCAGCCGAAACCGGTACCTTCTTCACGGTACTAAACAGACACTTGGTGATTGAAAGAATGGTCTGTCTAAACCGGATGTACCAGTTAATCATATCTTCAAAATACTTGACATCATCGGCCGAGTTCTCTTTACACCGTTTGACAATGAACAGCACATGCTCCAAACAGGTTGTGGTGTAAAGATGCTTGTCAGCTAAAGCGAAGAGACATTTCTGTCCTTCCGCTCGAGTGAACATAACTGTGTTACGTCTTGGGTCAATCTTGCCCAGCAGCATTTGATTGAGATCACTGGCCGATCTCACAGGAGCAATTTTGGGTTTCTTCTTGAAGAATGTGGCGACCTCCTGATCCATAAGGGCAACCTCCATGATGTAGCAGATTAACATCCTTTTGACATGGTCTAGAATGGGACCATATTCAGCTTCATTGGTCAAAAGGATATTATACAGGACGATCCAATCATGAGGATTTAGATTCGGTAGATCTGCCAGAGAGATAGGATGAGCAGATTTTGCAAATCCCCGAATCAATTTGAACCGAACGTTTATAAAACGTCCTTCAGTATATGGTTTTAGCACCCGAACGTTTACAATCTTTTGGGCGCTCCATGTAAGGAATTGTGGACGAGCAGCCTTTAGATAGAAGTCAATGAGCTCCCTGTCAAGCTCAACGTTCGGGTGAGGGACTTCAAAAATATTAGAGAAGACGTGGAAGATGAACGCCTTTCGAGTCAGCGGCATATCGAACTGCGAATCGACAGTGTTGCTGCAGTCGAACGATATAACCGGCTCGAGCCATAATATGCTGGGTGTTTCAATGGCCTCTTTGATCAAGCGTTCCCTGGTCCAGGCAGGGAAGAGAGTCTTTCGGCTCTCAAGGAGATCGTGGGCTTCTTTTTGTTTGCGTTCGGCTTCGGCAGCCTCACGCGCCACACGACTGGCATCTTCACCAGCATTGGGACTGTTCTTTCATTTTAAAATGTCGGCAATAGTCTCCTTGTCGCCTTCTTCATCTTCGTCCTCAGCTATAATTTTGCCTTTGTTCTTCACACCCGAACCTAAAGATTGATGAGTTGAAGATGGTTCAGTTGTGTGAGTAGCTTTGGAGGAAGAAGGTGGTTTTGAACTTGTCTTCTCATCTCCCCCTTGTTTCGGAATGGACACAAAACTTGGGAGGCCTTCTACTTTGTTGAGAAGATCGATGGCTGGAGAGAGCTTTTCAGCAAGGGATCGCCTCACCGAAAAGTTTAAAATTGGATCATGTGCTTCCAGAATGTTTGAGATAACAGCGTGGACATCCGAAACACATGTCTTGACCACCTCCCGTTCAGAGCGAAGATCTTCCAGTTCTTGTTGGGATTGAGAGAGTTGAGTGGTCTTGACCTCAAGTGTAGTTGTTTTTGAAGCCAGATCGTCCATTAAAGAACGCTCGGTTGTCAGATCTTCTTGTAGCTTGACGAGGCGAGCTTCAATGGAGGCGGTAAAGGCCGAGTTGTCGTCGCTTATGTTTTGACGTAGATTGGCGAACGAAGGCAACTCCGATGAGACAAACGTGACCAATTGTTGGACAATTGGTTCCAAAGATGCCTTTGTGGCATTTGCACTGTCTTGCATGGACTGCAGTAGGACAGAGGCATCAGAAAATAGTTTATCGACTTTTTCGGTCGCTGCTTCACATGCCTGGGTGGATGCCTGAATTGCAGCAGTTGCTGAGGCTGCTGAATCATGTTGAGCCCTGGAGAAGGCATCAACAATCTTCTGAAGTGCAGCTTCAGACAGGGTTGATTGTTGGTTAGACGAGGAGGCGAGAAGTAGATCAATCTTCTCGTTGAGCTGTTTGAGATGTTTCTTAGTTACTGGGGCATCATCCTCCTCGTCACTTTGAACTTGAAACGGACTATAGTAGACCGAATCAAAGATCATGTTTTCTCCCCCGAGATAAGGGTTTTCACCCTCAGATGCATTGCCATGAGATGAAGAGGGTGGAGAGGTTGGGGGTGTTGAGGGTTTAGTAGGAGAAGGTTGAGTTGGTGAAGGTATAGTTTCGGTTGGTGGTTGAGTATGGGTAGTTTCGGTTGGTGGTTGAGTATGGGTAGTTTCGGTTGTGTGGGTTTTGGGTTGAGGAGGTTCGGTTAAATGTGGTGATTCAGTGGTAGTGGTAAAGATTTGTGGAGGGGAAGGAATTGGGGAATTGGGTAGTTCAATCTCTGGGGTAGGGGATCGAGGTGGTGTATTGCCTCGTTGAGGAGATGCATCCCCTTGAGAGTCGTCAGAACCTGAACTCTCACCCTCAGAGTCACTCGAAGAGGAGGGTATAACAAGCTTTCGCTTCGGTTGGGTCTTCCTCTTCTTCGGTGGGGGGGAAGGTGCAGCTTTTGGTTGTTTCCTCTTTTTAGGAGAAGGCCCCTTTGAAGCTTTGGAGGCTTGTTTTCCTTTTTCCGCCTTTTTACCTTTGCTCACCGGTTTATCTGCGTCATGAATAGACCTGAGCATATCCGGGGTCAGATCCCTTGGACCAGACGGTGTTAGCTCCTTGAGCTTCCGAATCAACCTGCTATCCGAAGGGACAACACCATACATGGACTCCGGAATTGAACCAATAAAGGTGAATTTTGATGCATCTGAGATGATGATCTTCTTGGTATGGAAACTACCAACAGAAGACATCGATGCACCTTCAGCAGTGGGAACGTCGAATCTGTCCATGGCCCATTTAGTTATCAGTATCCAGAATCGAGCCAACGAAACTTCAGAGTGTCTGGATGAAGAGGAGAGGCTTTGAATAAGTTGTTGCCATAGAACAAACCCGTAATCCAGGTTGATCCCATTATAAACTCCGTACAGGATGGTGAGGAACAGACGACTTGCACCATCTGAACCGGAACTTCTCTCTAACAGTCCCTTGAAAAGGACTGTAAATAAACCGTTCCATTGAGGTGGCAAGCATGATTTTTTGAATCTTGCAACTGATGTAAGAACCTCTGTGTATCCCATGTTGTAAAACATGTTATACAGATGCCCAATCTGTATCGACTCCGGATGAACTCTGGATGGGTCAGAAGCAAATCCGAGCAACGAGCAGAAACGTGGGCGGGAGACAGAGGTTTTGTGGTCTCCAATCTCGAAAAATACCCGGTCGACAGCCCTGTCATAATATGCAGTCGCGTAGACCTGCGATAGGGCCTCCATTGGCACCGATTCGATCCTGGAAAGTGCTGGTACGAGTTGTGAATACTTTAAGCACTCTATGACCGGCGACATGTAAGGGTCGTATGCCTTTGGGTTAAGATCAATGACCAAGCATTGCTGTGGGCGAATGGGAAGAATCTGGGAGGTAGCATGAACTGAAGAGGAGTCAGCCATTGATGCAGGTGTGAAGAAGATGATGAATAGGAAACTGTATGGGAGTGTTTGAGTTTTTTTGGAAATTTTGAGAGTGGTAAAGAGGTAAAAGGAGGTGGAATGGGCTATTTATAGTTGGTGAGAAGAGAGAGAAAGATCGTTTCAAATCTCGTATGGATGACAGTTGGGACGGGCGATGATCACGTAGGAGAGAGAGTGTCAGATTCCTAGGACCACGCCGCCCAATAAGCGCCGTTTCATAGGGACAAGCCGTTACTGTTTAACCACGCGCATTGAATGCCACAGGACAAAAAAAACTTAGGATTTAAAAGAATGTCCGTTAAAATTACGATCAACCATTTATAGAGAAATGTTGAAAGGCTTCTTTTAATTATGCTAAAAACGACTGGCTTTAAAATAAAATCTCAGAAAGAAAATTAAGAACAAGATCCCAAGGGAAGAAATGTTATGGGTTTGTAACAATTTCATAGGAATCGCATAAAATTGGAGATTTTAATAGGGTATTTTCATCAATTCTTTAGTGAAAACTTGAGCAATTTAATTGTTCACCGTCAATTCATTAGGTGTTGAATTTTGGGTTTCACTTAGTTCGTAGTGACACAATACTAAGATCATAAACGCAGATGTTGCGCAACCATAAACCTCAGTGGTAAGTGCTGAGAGTCTCAAGGGTTACCATGATGGAATGAGTGTAGTGGAGAAGTAATGTAGAGATGGTGTAAGAGAACAAAGTACCTCTACTGCGAAAAGAAAGACCAAGCAGGAAATTCTTAACTCATGTGAGAAAAGAGTGAGGTAGCTCACGATTAGAATAAATGAATTGGCCTTATTGGGAAGACAAGGTTTGTGTAGACCAGGTCATGAAGGCCTTCATTCAAAATCTTATGAGGCTTGAGACACATACAGCAGCATGCTTCTAGGGACATTTAGGAGTTTCAACAAATGTATCCTTATAAACTAACAAAAAAAAATTTGGAATTTTTGAGATAAACCGAACCCGAACCTTCGGTTGGTTTCGGTTGATAAAAGATTTGAAAAACCGAACCCGAACCTTTGGTTGGTTTCGTTTCTAGAAAATTTTGAAAAACCGAACCCGAACCTTCGGTTGGTTTCGGTTCTAGAAAATTTTGAAAAACCGAACCCGAACCTTCGGTTGGTTTCGGTTCTAGAAAATTTTGAAAAACCGAACCCGAACCTTCGGTTGGTTTCGGTTGATAAAAGATTCGAAAAACCGAACCTGAACCTTAGTGCTATGTGTTTGGTTTTGGAGTGTTGCACTAGGTTATGACAGATCCTAATTGCACTTTCAGAGTCACAATATAGTGGGATCTTCTTCATATTGAGTCCATAGTCTCGAAGTTGACTTTGGATCCAAATCACTTGTGAGGTGCATGATGCAGCTGCAATGTATTCCGCTTCGGCAGTGGATAGCGATACGCACGTTTGTTTCTTGGATTGCCAGCTAACTAACTTCCCATCAAGAAATTTACAGCCACCAGTTGTGCTTTTACGGTCGAGTCCACATCCTCCAAGGTCAGCATCAGAATAGGCTTGAACAAAGAAGCCTGAGTTGGAAGGATACCATAGACCTAAGGAGGGGGTTCGCTTGAGGTAGCGTAGGATGTTTTTCACTGCAACCATGTGAGGTTCGCGTGGGTTTGCCTAAAATCGAGCACAGTAACAAACAGAAAACATGATATCAGGTCTGCTGGCGGTTAGATACATTAATGAGCCAATCATTTGGCGATAGAGCGTGATATCAACAGCCGGTTTGTCTAGGGATGGGGTAAGCTTGGTGCCGAATGCCATTGGGATTTTAACTTTTGAGTCTCTCTTCATTCCAAACTTTGCTAGGAGAGTCTTCGTGTAAGCTTCCTGATTAATAAAGATGCCTTCGGGTCCCTGTCTTATGTTTAAACCAAGGAAAAAGTTAATTGGACCCATTGAGCTCATTTCAAACTTAGTCTCCATCAGCTTTCTGAATTCAGCTGTTAAGCTAGGATTCGTGGAGCCAAAGATGATGTCATCGACGTAAATTTGAACTATCATAAGGTGGTTACCTTCCTTTTTGCGAAAGAAGGTTGGGTCAACCGAACCTGGTTTGAATTTAGACATCTTTAACAATTTTGTAAGCATTTCATACCAGGCTCGCGGAGCTTGTTTAAGGCCGTACACAGCTTTATCCAGAATATAGCAATGATTTGGATGCTTTTCGTTCACGAACCCAGGAGGTTGCTCCACGTACACGGTTTCTTCGAGTTCTCCATTTAGAAATGCACATTTGACGTCCATTTGGAAAACCTCAAAGTTCTTATGGGCAGCATAAGCCAGAAATATTCTAACAGATTCTAGCCGAGCTACTGGAGCGAAAGTCTCTTCATAGTCTATCCCTTCCTCCTGACAATAACCCTTTACCACCAGACGAGCCTTGTTCCGTATAACATTACCTTCCTTGTCCATTTTGTTCCTAAATACCCATTTGAGACCAACAACCAAAGCATCTGGAGGAGTTGGAATTAGGCGCCAGACTTTGTTCCTTTCAAATTCATTCAGCTCGTCTTGCATTGCTTGAACCCAATCAGAGTGATCGAGAGCAGTGTTGACTGTCTTTGGTTCAACTTTTGATACGAATGAATTGAACATGCAAAACTCAACCTTTGAAAATAAGGAAGTCTGTTTTGCCTTCAGTTGTGATCGGGTCAGAACCTTTTCAGATACATCCCCAACTACTTGAGAGACGGGATGATCTCTGGTCCATTTGATAAGAGGAGGGTAATTTGGATCAAAGGTTGGGTCTAGTTCAGCATTGATTATTTCGTCTAGCTCAGATTGGCTGTCATAACCAAGTGTCACAATATTATGTTCCACCTCAGTTGATGTACGTTGGAAGACATGAGGATCATGTGGTTCTAGTGGTCCTGAGCTTCCTGGTGTTAAGTCCTCTTCGGTTGAAGTTGTGGAATTTGGCTCCCCCTGGACTTGAGCGCTTGGCTCCCCCTCGACTTGAGCATTGTTGGAAGGAGAGTCGTTAGAGATTGATGCTTCTTCATACATTCACCTTGCAGCGTCTTCGACAATCTGCTCCATGTGATCAACCTTGTTGTCTGCTGCACCTGCTTCGGAAAGAGAAGCGTTTTCTGGTTCGTCAAAGAGCTCCAGAAATGTCTCGAATAGGTTGGCGACCGAGACTGTAATCTTGCCATTCAGAGGAAAGATTTCCCCAGTGATATCTTCTTTAGCCTGTAGCTTCTTGACATAGTTGTCGTCAAAGGTCACATAATACGTCTCTTCAATCTTTCTCGAACGCTTGTTCAGGACCCTGTATGCCTTGGATGTGAGCGAGTAACCCAGAAATATTCCCTCATCGGCTTTGACATCAAACTTGTTGCGGTGTTCTTTAGAGTTGAAGATGAAACACCTTGAGCCGAACACATGAAAAAATTTCACATTTGGCTTCCTGTTGTTCAGTATCTCATATGGAGTGAGTGCGAACCTTTTGTTGAGATATGACCTGTTCTGTGTAAAACAAGCAGCAGAAATAGCGTCAGCCCAAAAATAAAGAGGTAAAGAAGCGAAACTTAGCATTGTTCGGGCAGCTTCACACAAGGATCGGTTTCGTCTTTCGACTATTCCGTTCTGTTGTGGTGTGTAGGGAGCTGATAAATTATGATTGATTCCCTTTTCTGCAAGAAACTCTTCAAACTCCCTATTCTTGAATTCGAGACCATTGTCGCTTCTGATGTTGCGAACAACCTTCTTGAGCTGTACTTCAATTTGCTTGATAAACATTTTCAGCTTTTGAGTCGCTTCAGATTTGAGATTTAGAAAGAACACCCATGTAAATCGTGAAAAATCATCAACGATAACAAGAATATACTTGCTACCACCGATGCTTTCGATAGATGAAGGACCACACAAATCAATATGAATTAATTCGAGTGGTTCAACAATTTTTGTGTTAATTATCGATGGATGACTTTGACGACTTTGCTTTCCCATTTCGCATGCAGCACATAGATGATCCCTGTCGAACTTGAGCAATGGAAGACCCCTTACATGACCTCCAGTAACAAGACGGTTGATATCTTTAAAATTAAGATGAGATAATCTTCGGTGCCACAACCAGCTTTCGTCAGATTGAGCTTTTGACAACAAGCATATAGCTGGATTTCCCTTGATGGGTTTGATGTTTAAGGGAAACATTTCACCCTTTCGCTCTGACTTGAGAATTACTTTATTTGACTTTTTCTCTATGATTTCAGAACCTTCATCATCGAATGAGACTTTGAGACCTGTACCTCCAACAAGCTGAGATACACTAATGAGGTTGTGTTGGAGTCCTTCCACATAAGCCACCTTCCTTATAGAGAAGTCCCCATTGGTTATCATCCCGTATCCCTTTATAGTGTCGGATGAATTGTTTCCAAACTTGACGTTGCCACCATTTGCAAGAGATATGTATTCCCTAAGCTCCTCTTTCCTCCCTGTCATGTGACGTGAGCAGCCACTATCGATGTACCAATCTTCGTCGAACTGCTCGTCACTTATAACCTGCAAAAATTAGACAGATTTAGGAACCCAAATTTTCTTGGGTCCACGTGAGCTTTGCATGGGAACGGGAACAATAAGAGAGACATCAACAAGATAAGTTCTTTTTACAAGAGTTGTTTTATCTTTCCTTTTAATGGTGTAAACCTTTATTTTATTAAGATTAGGCGAATTAGATTTGGACTCTGGTGTGGATTTATTGACCTTCTTCTTCCATTTTTGCTCAACTGATGAATGAGATTTTCGAGAACAAGAGAAATCAGCTTTAGGGAAAGATGGAGACGAATCGGTGGGAGTAGAATTAGAAGAACGAGAGAAGTTCCGGGCTTGAGGCTCTAGGTGACCCTTTTGCTTTTGATTATTGGAGGGAATAACCTTAGCGTTTTGTTCTCTTTTGACTTCAGAACCGAACCTTTGCGTTCGGTTGGAACTGTCTTTGGAACCGAACCTTTGGTTTCGGTTGAAGTCCTTTTCAGAACCGAACTTCTGCCTTCGGTTGATATCTTCTTGTGAACCGAACCTTGGCTTTCGGTTTTTGTGACTTTCAAGCTTTTCTACAGGAATGTTTTCATACTTTAGATTCTTGTCTTGATGAGAGAAATATGCATTCTGGGAACGCCAGAATTGTTTCCTTTCAGAAAGGTTCTTCCTGTATCTATTGTTCCTTTCTATCTTCCTATTCCTCATCTGAGAAGGTTGATGATGAACATTCGCTTTCGTTTTTGGTGACTCCTTGGCCGGTTCCTTTTGAACTGCAGGAGTTTTACTTTAAGCCGAAGGAGCCGAGAGAATGTCTGCTTTTGCCGAGTGATCATTCTTCTGAGGAATATTTTTTGTACCACTGGTGCTCGGCTCATCGAAGTTGTTCGGTTTATTCAAGGGCTCAGGTATGTATCTTCCTTTGCTCTTCCAGGAAGTTCTTTCAGATAAACCAATGGTTTCGTCTGCATTATCAATTGGAGCTTCCCAGAAGTACTCATCACAGCCATCAGCATTGTCTTCGTTTACAATGGCTACAAGTTCAGCTGTTTGATGTTCGGTTACTCCTGTCACCTTGTAAACTTGATTTGGAGTGGTCCTTACCTTTTGATACACAACTGCTTTCTCAACTAATTTTGGGGACTTTTGATGGGACAACCGAGCGAACTCCACTGAATTTTCAGAAATTAGATTCTTGTGATTTTCTGGCTCGGTTTTAATAAATTCTGAGCAGTCAACCGTGTCCTCTACAGAAATTTCACTCATGTTATCGTCCTCGTTAAGCTCAGATGCATTTTCAACGTCAATTTTGTTTTCTGAGCTTACGTTGACGTTTAAAGAGTCAAATTTTTGTATGGTTTCGGTTCTCAGTTTAAGTCTGTCATTTTCATCCAAAAGATTTTTAAGCATGAGCTTGTGGTCATTGGATTTAATGAAGGACTCAATTTTGTCCAGTCCATACATGTAGGTGGGATTAATATCATCAGACGATATCACACTTTCACAATTATAGGCTTCAGCATCGATTTCATCTTCCTTAAACTCTAGGAAGGGCAAAATCATGCGGTGAATCCTTTGGCCTATTTCACAATCCAAGTGAAGCTGAGTAATATTAGAGTACAAACGTATAGCAATTAAACAAAAAACATTTCGTTGTTTTAACAATTTCAAATTGTCTCTTTGCAAATAAATGTTTTCATCTTTAACTTTGACTAATTCTGACTCCTTTAACTCTATCCACATTCTCCGCTCCTCACTCTTCGACGTCGCCCTGCTCAATTGATCAGTTAGGTTAGAATTTGTGACCCGAGTTTGAGTTAAGCTACTATCTAGATGAGATATTCTTGTATTGACGGTTTTTAGTTCTTTCTCATAAAAGGATGATGGTACTTTGCATGAAATAAAAACAGATTGTACCTTCTTTATCAATTCATCGAGCTCATTGAACTGCTGACTGAGCGGTTTGGCTGTAAAGCACATGTCCTCCTTTGCTTTCTGTCCATCAATACCTCCATCGGTGTTGTATCCCCTCATTTGAGATACGTCAGAAACCATGAGGCATTTTCCACCACTGCTTTCTTCCTTAGACAAGTAGGCCTTTCCATGAGTAGGCTGCCTCACTTCCTCGTCTTCTGAGTCGGTAGACCAAACTTCCGTGCTACCGAACGCATCACCTAGAACAGAACCCTGCACAATAAGAGCATTAATAGGCGGGTTAGCAGCAGACTTCTTCTTTCTCAACTCATCCAATCTTTTCTGCAACACGGCTTCCTCATCATTCCCATCATCCTTTTCAGCCATTTTCTTAAGGACACAGTCCTTAGCATAATGATTTTTCCCACCACAATAGAAACAGCTCACTCCAGAGTCGCCATCCGCCTTCGGTTCCTTCTTGTGCTCCTCAGCTTTCGGTTCATTAACCGCCTTTTCAGAGCTGTAACTCCCCTGCCAGTTTCGGTTTTTGTTGCTGGGGAATCTCTTCTTGATGAACCTTTTGGGATTGGACACCATCAAGGCATAATCTTCTGATGTGAGATCATATTCTTCCAAGATGAGGTCTTCATCCTCCATAACAGCTTTACTTTTTGACAAGAGGGCCAACGAACCAAGACCGGAAACGACGTTCTTTTCTTGCACCACGATCTTCTCTTGAGACTTGAGAATTCCCACCAGTTTCGCCAGAGAATATGATTTAAATTGCTCATGGGCTTTAACCGTGGAAACAACTGTTCTCCATTCAGATCTCAGACCATTCAGGAATGTAACCTTCTGTTCGATGAGCTTCCTTTCAATATCGTGTTTAATCATCTTGCTGAGAAGATGATTGAAGCGATCGAACGTCTGGGTCACAGATTCTTCAGCCCCTTGTTTGAATTCTCCAAACTCAGATAGAAGAAGAGTTTGAATAGAATGTTCAAGATCTTCGTCTGTAGAATACAGTTCGCGAAGTCTATCCCAAACATCCTTTGCCGTTGTGCATGAACTAACCAATCTGAATGTATCGGACTGAAGGGCGAACCGGATCAATCTTAATGCCTTGATATTGCATTGGAACTTATCCTTTTCATCTTGAGCAATATCTTTCACGTCCTTTAACAGATCATTGTATTCTTTTTGATTCTTGATGATTCTGGACGTTGCAGAATGAGAAAACGGTCCATTGGTGATGGCTTCCCAAATCAAATACCCATTTTCCTCAGATCCAATAACATAGTCTTCGAAATGATGTGCCCATACTTCATAATCGTGGGTGTATAAGATCGGAATCTTTGTCGTTGAACCAATGCTGTTGGAAATATTAATAACATTTGATTGTGTCGCGTCCATTATGATCGAAAAAACCTGTTCAAAGATCAGACTTGTAATAAAGCAGATTAGGGCAAAGTAATAAATATCGAGATACGTCAATAAAGAGATGACGGCTCAATAAATATTAATGATTGCGGAAAAACCCTAATGGAAATCTTTTTCACAGAAAAGATGTGTATCAATTACACAGCCTCCTGCTCTGATACCAATTGATGTGATTAAACTTTCTTTTAATCTATGAAGATCGATTAGATCTTGAACAAGTAAGTAAACAATGACAATATGAACATAATAAAAGAACAGGACAAGATTGAATCAAACGTGTCGAATGATTAAAACAAAATCCTCAGAAGAGCTCGATTAAGAACATCAACTGTAGAGGACTGGAAGGTTACAAGAACGATCAAAGAAACCTTTTATCGTCTGGAAAAATCGTTATACGCAGATCTCTAAAACCTTTACCTAATATGCATGCAAGCATTAGCTTATATACAAAGCATAAAAAAACTCACGGTTGGACAGGCCCAAACCGGAATACAAAATAGCATAATTAGATGAGCCCAAAAGACGCAATCTATAAAGCCCAACACCCCCACCATGCCGAAATTATGTGCCATGAGAAGGCCGTTCGTCTTCGTCTCCCAAATCACGAAACCCTAGTAATTTACGGAGACAAATCTAGCATGAACCTTCGCCTCGTTTCGTGCATCAAGGCACAGAAATATCTAAGAAGGAACAATCTGGCGTTCCTGGCTCACGTGGTGGATAAAACCAAGGAGGAGATTAACGTTCGAGACATTCCCGTAGCATGTGAATTTCCGGACGTGTTTCCTGAAGATCTCCCGGGAGTACCCCCAGAGAGACAGGTTGAGTTTCGAATCGACCTTATTCCAGGAGCAAATCCTCTCGCTAAATCACCCTACCGGCTGGCTCCTGCCGAGATGCAGGAATTATCCAGCCAACTCAGCGAACTTTTGGACAAGGGATTTATTCGACCTAGTTACTCGCCATGGGGAGCTCCGGTGCTCTTCGTCAAAAAGAAGGACGGATCTTTTAGAATGTGCATCGATTACAGAGAATTAAATAAACTCACAATCAAGAACCGCTACCCACTCCCACGAATCGATGACCTATTTGACCAGCTCCAAGGAGCTAGTTATTTTTCTAAAATAGATCTACGGTCCGGATACCACCAACTCAAAGTCCGGGAAGAGGATATTCCAAAAACCGCTTTCCGAACTCGCTACGGACATTATGAATTTGTCGTAATGCCCTTTGGTCTAACGAATGCCCCTGCCGCATTTATGGACCTAATGAATCGAATTTGCCGACCGTTCCTTGACAACTTTGTCATTGTTTTTATCGATGACATCCTCGTCTATTCTCGAAGCAAGGAAGAGCATGGCCAACATCTTCGACAAGTCTTAGAAATTCTGCGATCAGAAAAACTTTACGCCAAACTCTCTAAGTGTGAGTTCTGGCTGCGAAGTGTGAACTTCCTAGGTCATGTAGTCAGCCAAGATGGAATCCATGTGGATCCCTCTAAGGTCAAAGCTGTAGAAGGATGGGCAATCCCGACAACGCCCACAGAAATTCGTCAATTCTTGGGATTAGCAGGCTAGTATAGGAGATTCATTCAAAACTTCTCTAAGATCGCCAAGCCACTTACCTCGCTTACGCAAAAGGGCGTACCATTCAAATGGACAGACAAACAAGAGATTGTGTTTCGAACCTTGAAACAAGCTCTCTGTAGCGCACCTATACTATCTCTGCCTGAAGGAACGGAAGATTTTGTAGTCTACTGCGACGCGTCAAATCAGGGCTTAGGTTGCGTTCTCATGCAACGTGGGAGAGTGATAGCCTACGCATCCCGCCAACTAAAAACGCATGAAGTAAACTACGCGACCCATGACTTAGAGTTGGGAGTTGTAGTCTTTGCCCTAAAGATTTGGAGGCATTACCTTTACGGTACAAAGTGCACCGTCTTCACGGATCACAAGAGTCTCCAACACATCTTAAACCAAAAGGAGTTGAACATGAGGCAACGAAGATGGGTTGAATTGTTAAACGATTATGAGTGTGAGATTAAGTACCACCCAGGCAAGGCCAACATGGTAGCTGATGCCTTAAGTCGGAAGGAGTACTCTAATCGTTGTACGGAAACTCTCTTGATAACCATTCAATCGCACCTGGCCACTCAAATTGCAGTAGCTCGGTCAGAATCCATGAAGACGGAAAATAGAGCAAGCGAAGCATTGCGCGGAATGGAAAAGAACCTGGAGGCAAAGGAGAATGGAGTATACTATTTCATGAACTGTATTTGGGTCCCTAAATTTGGAGGGTTCAGAGATGTTGTCATGAAGGAAGCCCACAAGACGCGATACTCCATTCATCCCGGTTCCGATAAGATGTATTTGGATATTAAACAACACTATTGGTGGCCTAACATGAAGGCGGAAATCGCGACCTACGTCAGTAAGTGCCTTACGTGCGCCAAAGTAAAGGTGGAATACCAAAAACCCTCAGGATTGTTACAACAACCGGCAATCCCTGAGTGGAAATGGGAAGGGATTTCTATGGATTTCCTGACCAAGCTACCCAAAACATCGGATGGATTAGACACCATATGGGTAATAATCGACCGACTAACGAAATCTGCCCATTTCCTGCCAATTAAAGAATCGTACAAGATGGAGAGATTTACGCGTTTATACATTCGAGAGATCGTGAGACTCCACGGAATACCAACATCTATCATCTCGGATAGGGACAGTAGGTTCACGTCCCGATTTTGGCAATCACTTCATAAGGCGATGGGAACAAACCTCGATATGAGCACCGCTTATCATCCACAAACGGATGGTCAAAGCGAGCGAACCATCCAAACGCTCAAAGATATGCTCCACGCATGCGTGATAGGCTTTGGAAAGTCTTAGGATACCCACCTACCCTTAATCGAGTTCTCATACAACAATAGTTACCATTCGAGCATCAAGGTGGCTCCTTTCGAAGCACTGTACGGGCGTAAATGTAGATCACCGTTATGTTGGGCTGAAGTAGGTGACACTCAGCTAGCAAAAACACACATGTCAGACGAAGCACTAACGGGACCGGAGATCATCCGTGAAACCACGGAAAAGATCGTTCAAATCAGAGCTCGATTCCAAGCATCGCGTGACCGACAAAAGAGCTACGCTGATAAACGCTGAAAGCCCTTAGAATTTCAGGTCGATGATCGAGTACTGTTAAAAGTCTCGCCTTGGAAAGGAGTCATTCGTTTTGGGAAGCGGGGAAAACTAAATCCACGATACATTGGACCTTTCGAAATCGTCGCCCAAATTGGTCCAGTAGCATACAGACTGCAACTACCCGTAGAGCTAAACGGTGTACACCCCGTGTTTCATGTCTCTAACCTAAAGAAGTGCCTATCAGACGAAACCCTTGTCATTCCTCTTGACGAAATCGAAATCAATGAGAATCTCATGTTCGTCGAAGAACCAATCGAAATCATGGACAGGGAGGTGAAGCGTACTAAACAGAGCCGCATCCCGATCGTGAAGGTACAGTGGAACGCAAAGCGTGGGCCAGAATTCACTTGGGAACGCGAAGATCAAATGAAGCGAAAGTACCCTCACCTATTCTAGCATTCTCAAATCTAGCTTTCAAACAGAATTTCGGGACGAAATTCCCTCTAACGGGGGGATGATGTCACAACTGGAAATTTTGTGTCTTGTAAACTATACACTCAAGCTAAAGTGAATCAAAAGCTTAAGAACATGTGTAACACCTATGATTGCGACAACAAAATTTCAATCAAATACACCATACAAGCATTACAAATAGTCAACCAGCAATTGGAAACCCTAGAAGTTCTTATTTAGGTCCAATTTGGACTAGAACTTCCTTATTGGGCCTAATGGACCAATAAACTTCCAATTTGACTATCTTGGGTTTAGAACTCTTAAATGGGCTCTAATTGGACCCACATCTATTTGTTTCAACATTTTGGGCTATATTGGGCCTAGAATGAAATAAATTCAAAATTTTGAACCATGATTAACCTAAACTAGCCCAACAAAGTGTAAGAATCATATTATAATTTTTTTAGGTTAAAACTTACCCAACTTAATATACACATGGGCTTGTGGGCATTAAAGCCCAAATTTTCCCTTTTCCTTCCAAAAATCTCGGCCCAAGGCCCAAACCCAAGGATAAGATGAGAGTTGACTTTGTCTTGCCACTTCATTATTGCCTTTTGGATATCCATGCAACTCATCCCATATCTCCATGCATAGCACTTCAAAGGTCACCTCCTCTCCTCTCTCTTCTTGCTCTCGGCCGAACACAACACACACACACTCACAAAAATCCATTTCATTCTCTCTAAGTCTTGAAGGACATCTCCTTCCTCCTTCTTCAAAAGTTTCGAGAATCAAGAGCTTTTCAAGGAGGTTTTTCCCACAAACACATCATCTAAGGTAAGTTGATGACTAATCCATGATCTAGCTACTTCATTTCATCAAAAATCTCTTCTAATTCTATTCCAACTTGTGATCATGCACCTTAGAAGTCACTAAACTCGAGATCTACCAAGGAGACTTGCTAGGATCGAAATTTTCTTCTTTTCTCTCTTCAAAACCGAAACTACAACTCAAGGTGAGCTTCATACCCCCTATTTTCCGTTTTTATGAGTTTTTTTTTTTTTTTGGGGGGGGGGGGGGGGGGGGGGAATACAAGTGAAAGTGTAGATCTATATGTGTTTTGTATGCTTTGTATGATTTCCATGCTTATATGTGTGCTTTTGTGAGTTATAATGTTGGATTTAGCCATAAAACTCCTCAAAACCGAGATTTACCTTATGTTAAATGATTTTAGCCTCTACTATATTTCTACATACTAAGTGTCTCTAGAAAAATAGCTAAGTGGTTTAGTAATAATTTCTTTGGACTAAAAACACAATTTTTGGACCTAAAATGTGAAAAATACAAAAAATTAAGGGCCCAAATTGACAAATCACGAATTCTGATGGACGAACTGTGTCAAAACAGTTTCAATAAAACAATTTCTGGAAATATACTCATTTAGAGGATTAAAAACATAAATTTCAAGCTTAATGGGCTAAAATGACATTTTCGGCCCAATGAGGCCCATTATGCGAAATTTTCTGTTTTGGAGGGCCAAAACTGTGTTTTTCTGTAAAACAGTGGACTATAAGTGATCCAAGTCCTTTTCAAAGGTTTAAAATGCTTTTTAAATTTAAAAGGGACTAAAGTTGCAAAATTTTACAATTTGGGCCAAAATTGTCAAACTTGCGAAAAAGAAGGGTTATAACCGAGAAAACTGAAATTTCAGGGACTTAAGCTGTTTTCTAGGAAAAATATGCTGGAAAATATTTATTTCAATAATTTTTGGTATTAAAATGTCAAGAAAATTGATTTAAGGACCAAACCGGAAAGTATTTAAATAAAGGGTTGAAAAAGTAAATTTTTACAAACAATGAGGGGCTGAAAACAGAAAATTTTCAAGGCTAATTCAATACATGCAATTTGACCAAATGATGGTACCACAACTATCGACGAAATACAATACATTACAACACCAAAAGTCGTTGTTAAACGAATTGGTTCGGTCTCGAACCAATAAAAATCCGAAACTACTAACACGACGACACTATGACACTACGACATTACGATTCATAACTAATAACGTTTGGGAATTCAATATACATGCGAGTGTGCACAGACATCTACGCACCATCTTTGGGCCCCAAAAGTGTAAAATCTTGTTTGTTGAGCCTAGCTAGCCCAATGACCTGATCTTAAGGCCCGAAGACCTCTATCTTACGAAGTGTTGGGTTTTACCGATCCGACATAACGTAAAAGGACTTTCAATGGCTTGTATACTACTGGTCCCCAAGGGTCCTTTGTTATTGCTAGTAGAGTCTACCTTTTCATGCGAGGCGGGTCTGGGACCCCTCATACCTTTTTATCCCCAACCGGCTAATGGAGTCATCGAGGCCTTCGTGTCCTCGTTCTCTTCGGGTGTGGGACTACACGTAGTCAGGGCGGTTGGATAACGTGATTAGTACGGACGACGCCTACGGGATCGTTAGTATTGCTATAGACTAGTCGTTTGTGTAACGTGTGTTTGTAGCAAATAATCATGCTCAAAATTAATCCAACGTCGCCTGGTACTGATAATTTCACGCGTTGCAATTGTTTCAATGTACATTCATGTAATTCAAAGAATTAGGAAAACATTGGGTTTTCCTAGGGTATTTCAATACATACGGATTCGGAATGCACACAAATTTTAAATGAACAATTTTTACAAGTATAGAAACAAACAAGCATACCTATGGATCTTCACACCTTTTTGACTATACTATTTTCAGAAAATATCGGATTTTCTGGTGGTTTTTCAACACATTACAAACATTGGATTTCAAACATTACTTATGAACTCACCAACATTTCATATGTTGACGTTTTTCAAAATACTTGTATTCTCAGGTAACAGATAAAGTGAAGGATGAATTGTACTCTATGACGTTTTGCTGTGGTTTAATTTAGTATCGAACAGTTATTTTTGAGAATGTAATGTTTTGGAACAATGTAATGGATGTAAACGCTAACAGTTGTATCATTCCAAATGTTGGTGATGTATAATGTTATGTTTCATGTATATTCATTGTGATGGTATTCAATTGAGTCACGACAGCCCCCGGACGTTTCCGCCGTCTGGTTCGGGGTGTGACATAGAGCTAATACGAATGCGAATACGAAAGTACAACTAGGAACAGAATGAGTACGAAAGTATAAACTACGAACATAACGAATAGGAGTACTAATGTAATAATGTGAATACGAATACAAATAGAATTAGGAATAAGAGTAGGAATACGAATACGAATGCGAATACGAATGCGAATACGAATACGGATACAAATAGGAATAGGAATACGAATACGAATACGAATATGAATACGAATGCGAATACGAATACGAATACGAATATGAATACGAATGCGAATACGAATACGAATACGAATAGGATTAGGAATAGGAATACGAATACAAATACGAATGCGAATACGAATTCGAATACGAATGCAAATACGAATACGAATACGAATAGGAATACAAATATAAATATGAATACGAATACAAATATAAAATACGAAGATGAATATGATTAAGAATAGAAATACGAATACGAAAGCACACATCTAGGTACATTCAAGTGTAACATAACTAGGATATCAGAATACCTAGCTAATATGAAAAGTATGATAGATAATCAAACATTACATTGGGATTCAATAACTAAACTTATTTTTAGGAAAATATAGGATTTTCCTGGGATAACAATTGTACATAACCAGATTTGTGTAATAAAACAGTTAATCAAACTTTACATATAAGAAAATATGGAATTTTCTTGGATAACAAACTTTTTTGGAAAACCAAAGGGAACTTGTACATTTTCAGAAAACAAACATCTTATAAACTCACCAGCTTTATGCTGATTTTCAGACTGCTTGTATTCTCAGGTCCATATTAGACAGGTACCCGCAATCTTTTGGAGAAGATGGATCATACAGAAGACTTGCCTCTACTTTTGTTCATATATACATATGTATAACAGTTGTAACACTTTACTTTTGAACAGATGTAAATTCTTATATGTAATGTAATCGTTGTTTACTTTCCTACTAAAAGTAGCCTTCTACCAAGGCATCTAGTATATGTGTGTGTGTCTCCTGTAAAAGTGTGTATTTTCCTAATTCCAACTATCATTAACCAAAAATATAGTTTCTACATTACCGTGCATCGTGTGAATATCACAAAGTAAAATGTAAAGGGAAAATGATTTAGTACTGTAAAGTAGTTTTAAGTAAACTACTGCTATACTAATTACCTTAAGCCGATTGTATATTTTAAGGTAACATGTGATCGGCCTGTATCTTGCTACCGACTCAATAGTAAAGTGATAATGTAAGAAGCCACAAAAATGACGTTTGGCACCCGTAGACTTGCAAGTCCCACAGTAGCGAGCAACAAGATGTAGGATAGTCAATCCAGTATAGATCTATACACAAACTCATACGCTCCCCAATTAAGGAGATTATGATACAAAAACAGTGATGGTAGTTAGTGCCATGCCCTGCTTAATGGCTCACATAACTATGTTTATGTATATATAATGTATATGTAATGTTTATGTGAGCTAGCTGTACTGTGCGTTCTTTCTCTATCTAGCCGGTATGTTTGTTTCTCGTCATAGTGTCTATTGTTTGTTTCTCCTCACTCTGTTTCATGTTTTATTCTCATCATAGTATGTATTGACTCATGTATGAACTAACTCATTGTATGTTTCATTTTTCTAGTAATAGTATCTTCCTAAACTACCCCTATGGTAGCTTACTAGTAAAGTATGAACATGTCTGTATGCCCTTGCTACCCAAGGGCATGGATTTGGATGAAAGAAATAACCTTTTATATCTATATACATATACATAATATATAACTAGGATTCAAACGACCTTCGGACAACTAACCTTGATACCCTAAGACCACATCAAACAAGAACAGGAAGCAGGGTAGACTAGCAGTCCTAAGTCCTTTCAATCCTACTTATATAACTATATTTATACAGATACACAAAATATAAGTTTAAAAGAGTTTAAGTAAAACTATTTGACCATTGAAGGAGTTTGTAAGACAATTTGAGGTAAAACAGTTTGATAAATAGTTTGGAAAGTAAGAAAACCATTTGTTTGGTAGTCATTAATCACATGTGATTGATATAATAACTATAATTGCTCAACTTGTATTCCCCCCCCCCCCCCCCCCATAAAAGCATTTAAAAACATTTCAAAGGTTATTTTAGGGGTATGAACTCACCTGTAGTGAGTGGTTCTGATGACAATGTTGGATCTGTTGCTAAGTATCAAGTGGTGACTTGAGTACACACGCGAATCCTATTTAGCATATATTGGCACATATATGAATAAAATTAGTGTTATGAACAACTAATTAACGAATTGGGACCACCTTAGGGACTAGTAAACACTTCTTTTGAAGTGTTACAACCATAAATGATTGTACGAAGGGTTAAAAGGCTATACAAGAGAGTGTATGGCCAAAATACACACTATATGTGTGTCTGCAACCATGTGTGCGGCCAGGAGTGCTGCCAGCACCTGTGTGCGGCCAGAAGTGTGTGCTACCAGAAAACACGGTGTTCTTGGTGTTCTTGGTGAAAGATGTTACCTTTCCGGATGATACTTGAGAGGATTTTTGAGTCCTAGCTTTGCAAGAGTGTAAGAAATGATCAAAATGACCAAGGATAGTGCTTATAAGAGTGTGTGTGTGGTTGGAGGTGTGTGTGGTTGGCCTGTGTGCATCTGGCTGGCCGCACACACTAGTGTGCGGTCGCACACACCAGTTTTTGGTGTGTTTGGCTCGTTTTTCCAATGCTACAACCAAACTAACCCATCCTCCGACACGTATCTCAGTTATACTAAGCTTTAAGCACTCGGTTAGACCCAAAACTTCATTATAAAATAGCAAAACGAAGCTAACTTGATATAAAAGAAGAATGTAAGCTAGAAATTTCGTGTTGTCACATCATCCCCTCCTTAGAAGGAATTTCATCCCGAAATTAGAATTTAAAAAATTACAAGCAGTTAAGTAAAAAGATGAGGGTATTTCAGTTTCATATGATCATCTCGTTCCCAAGTGAATTCAGGTCCTCGCTTGGCGTTCCAACAAATCTTCACTATTGGGATACGGCGTTGTTTCGTTTGCTTGACCTCTCGGTCCATGATCTCTACTGGTTCTTCCACAAAATTGAGGCTCTCGTTGATCTCGATCTCGTCGAGTGGGATTACAAGAGTCTCGTCGGACAGACACTTTTTCAGGTTCGATACGTGGAAGGTAGAATGTACGTTACTAAGTTCGCTCGGTAAATTGATTTTGTAAGCTACTGGGACGATTCTGGCAAGAATCTTGAAAGGCCCAATGTACCTTGGATTTAGCTTTCCACGCTTTCCAAAGCGTATCAAGCCCTTCCAAGGTGACACCTTCAATAGAATACGGTCGCCCACCTGGAATTCCAACGGTTTTCTACGTTTATCAATGTAGCTTTTCTGTCGGTCTCTGGGGGCTTTCAATCATTCACGGATCTGAATGATCTTATCCGTTGTTTCATGTATGATCTCCGGACCTGTGAGAGTGCTTTCAGGAACTCGTCCTTTAGCTAACTGGGTATCACCCACCTCAGCCCAGCATAGAGGGGATCTGCACTTGCGGCCATAGAGAGCCTCGAAGGGAGCAGCCTTTATGCTTGTGTGATAACTGTTGTTGTAGGAAAATTCGACAAGGGGTAAATGAGTATCCCATGGCTTCCCAAATTCGATCACGCAGGCTCGCAACATATCTTCCAAGGTTTGAATAGTCCTCTCACTTTGTCCGTCTGTTTGCGGATAGTAGGCGGTACTCATGTCCAGCCCAGTTCCTAGGGATTCTGTAGCGACTGCCAAAACCTAGAAGTGAACCTACTATCTCTGTCCGAGATAATGGATATGAGAACACCATGCAGTCGTACTATCTCCCTAATGTAAGTTCTTGTAAGTTTATCCATCTTGTCTGTTTCTTTGATCGGCAGGAAGTGTGCAGACTTGGTCAATCTGTCGACGATGACCCATATGGTATCAAGTCCACCCATTCTCTTGGGCAATTTGGTAATGAAATCCATAATGATCCGCTCCCACTTCCATTCCAGGATCTCTGGCTGTTGTATGAGGCCTGAGGGTTTCTGGTATTCGACCTTGACCTTGGCGTAAGTAAGGCATTTACTTACGAAGGTAGCAATCTCTGCTTTCATGTTAGGCCACCAGTATAACTTTTTAAGATCCAGATACATCTTATCTGAACCTGGGTGGACGGAATAATGAGTTTTGTGCGCCTCGTTCATGACCAAGTCTCTGAAACCTCCTAGTTTCGGGGTCCAGATCCGGTCCATGAAATAATAAGCTTCGCCACCCTTAACCTCCAAGTTCTTATCCATTCCTCTCAGGGATTCACTCGCCACGTTTTCAGGCTTCAAAACGTCGAGTTGGGACTCCTGTATTTGTGTGGATAAGTGTTAATGGATAGTCATAGTCAATGATTTGACCCTACGAGAATATTCCTTCCGACTTAGGGCGTCCGCTACTACATTGGCCTTGCCGGGATGATAACGAATTTTGCATTCGTAGTCACTGAGCAGCTCAACCCACCGTCGTTGTCTCATGTTGAGCTCCTTCTTGTCGAAGATGTGTTGTAAGCTCATGTGGTCTGTAAAGATAGTGCTCTTCGTACCGTACAAGTAGTGTCTCCAGATCTTCAAAGCAAACAAAACTGCTCCTAGTTCAAGATCATGGGTCGTATAGTTGACCTCATGTGTCTTCAGCTGTCTCGAGGCATAGGCGATGACCTTACCTCACTGCATTAAAACACATCTGAATCCTTGATTCGATGCATCGCAATAGACCACGAAGTCTTCTATACCTTCGGGAAGGGATAGTATTGGCGCGGTGCACAAGGCTCGTTTGAGCGTTTGAAACGCTCTTTCCTGCTTCTCTTCCCAGTCAAAGGATATGCCCTTCTGGGTAAGTGTTGTAAGAGGCTTAGCTATGCGGGAGAAGTTCTGAATAAACCTACGATAGTAGCCAGCGAGGCCTAGAAATTGACGAATTTATGTAGGCATCTTCGGTGCTGACCAGCTCTCAATGGCTTTAATTTTGGAAGGCTCCACGTGTATTCCCTCTTTGCTAACCACGTGCCCTAAGAATTCGACTCGTCGAATCCAAAATTCACATTACGAGAACTTTGCGTAGAGCTTCTCCGAACGTAATGTTTCAAGGACTTGTCGCAAATGTTGACCATGCTCCTCCTTACTACGAGAGTAGATAAGTATGTCATCGATGAAGACGGTGAGGAACTTATCTAAGTACGGCTGACACGCCCTATTCATTAAGTCCATGAATATTGCGGGTGCGTTTGTTAATCCGAACGGCATCACTACGAATTCATAGTGTCCATAACGAGTCTGGAAGGCTGTCTTCGGAACATCCTCCCCTAGCACTCGTAGTTGGTGATACCCGGATCTTAAGTCAATTTTTGTAAAGAAGTTCGCCCCTTGAAGTTGATCAAATAATTCATCGATCCGAGGCAACGGATAACGATTTTTGACCGTCAGTTTGTTGAGCTCCCTGTAGTCGATGCACATACGAAATGATCCATCTTTCTTCTTGATGAACAAGACTGGAGCTCCCCATGGTGAGAAGCTTGGTCTTATAAAGCCCTTGCTGAGCAGTTCGTTAAGTTGACCGGACAGTTCTTGCATCTCTGCAGGCGCTAGACGATAGGGTGATTTGGCTACTGGGGTAGCTCCTGGAACTAAGTCGATTCGGAACTCGACTTGATGTTGCGGAGGTAATCCTAGGAGTTCTTATGGAAAGATGTCGGGAAATTTGCGTACCACTGGGATGTTCTGAATGTCCTTCGTTTCCTGGCTCACATCGACCACATGAGTTAGAAATGCACGACATTCCTTTCGCAAGAATTTCCGAGCTTGGATGCTTGAGATGATACGAAGGTTCGTGCCGGGTTTGTCTCCATAAATTACTAAGGTTTCGCCAGACAGAAGATTGAGGAGAAAAGCCTTTTCGTAACACATGATATCGGCACGATGACGACTCAACCAATCCATGCCGATAATGACGTCGAAACTTTTAATTGAGACCAGCATGAGATCGATCGAAAATGAATGGCTATCTAAAGTTAGGGTACACCTTATGAATATGTTGCTAGTGCTTTCTGTCTTTCCATTAGCCATCTCTATAGTAAATGGTTCAATAAGTGCTCGTGATTTTTGCCTAAGTAAATGAGCAAATTTTTGGTTCACGAAACTCCTCTCCGCTCCACTATCAAATAGAATGCATGCATAAGAGTTATCGAGGAGGAACGTACCAGTGACCACTGTGGGGTCGGCAACCGCTTCCTCATGACCTATGGCCAAAACTCTTGTCGATCCACCGGCAAACCCTGCCTTCCGGCAGTTTCTTTTGAGGTGGCCTACCTCGCCACATCCGTAGCAAGTTTGGCCCACTCCAAGCGCCGGGGACTTGGGTGATTGGCCTTGCCGGAGCTTTGCAGAAACGGGCAGTGTGCCCCTTCCTGTTGCAGTTTACACACTGCATTTCCTAACAGGCTCCCACATGGTGGTAGTTACATTTGTTGTAGAGCGGTAGGCTTCCAGAATACTGCTTTAACGGAGTAGCAACAGTGGCAGGTGTTGTCGCCGCATGTACTGCCACGACCTGCCTTTTCTTGGCAGCCTTGTTCTTTTTCTTGTCGTCCCAGAATTTCCGCTTGGACTCAACGGTTCTTGCAGGCTCTAAGATGGCCAGGGTAGTTGTTGTTTTTGTAGCCGGGGTACGAGCCCCATGGTCAACTAGCCGTTGTGCCAATCGCTTGGCACTATCAAATGTAGCTGGATGTGAAGCCAATACATTTCCTTGGTATGGGGGTACCAATCCCATATGTATCTCTCGATCTTCTTTCCTTCTGAAGAAATCATGTTGGGATAGAGGGCCACCAGTTCACAGAACCTGGCGATATAGGCGACTACATTGGAGCCCTTCATGGTTAGGCTCCATAGTTCTTCCTCCAGCTTTTGGATCTCGCCTCTCGGGCAGTATTCCTCTATCATGAGGTCTTTTAAAGATCCCCAGCCCATATAATTTTCCACTATTAATGATAGTGACTTAACATGGCTATTCCACCATGTTAGGGCTTTAGTTTCGAAGGTGCAAGCAACGTACTTCACCTTGCTATCCTCGGAACAAGAGCAGATTTCGAAAACTGATTCGGTTTTCTCGAACCATTGCGAGAGGGCAATGACTCCGCCCATCCCATTGAAGGACAATGGTTTGCAGTTCGTGAAGTCCTTATAGGAGCACTCTCTCGAGCGCACAGGCGCTTCAACTTGAACGGACTAAACAGGGTTTCCTCCTCCAGTGGAACCTGATGAATGGTATTGAGCCATGGTTGTAGCCACAGCTGTAGCTACAGCAGCATTCAAGGCTGTCGTGTCGAACTGAGGAGTAGGTGGTTGAGGAGGTGGTGTTTCGTTATTAGGGTTTCTCCTTGGATTTCTGCGAGGCGGCATCTTTGATCTATAAGTTTATGAAGATGCAAACATTGATAAGAATTTAATGGAAGAATTTGTGAATATGACTCGTGGACTAACTCTACATAGCCCAGCAATACGATTTAATGTAGGTCTAGAACTAATAGATGATGACATTTGGATAATCATTCCCATAAGATTAGGTATCTGTCAATATTACTGGAATTGTAGATGTAACAAGTTTGGGAAAAACGGCCAACATAAAGAGGCCTTACATCAACCATAATAGAAAATTTTGACAGACTTCGACCTAATCAAGACCTATCAAATCTAAGATTTACAAGGATAGGAAATTAGCCTAAAGTTTTTACATAACTAGGTTATATCCAAAAGAAAAGTTAATAAGATCCTATTAGCAACGAGAACCGTTAGAGTGAGTCCTCGAATCCGACAGAAGACGCTCGATGTCCCTTTTACGCCTATCCGATCTTGCCTGCTGAGTTCGAAGTTCCCTGACTTCAGCTCGGGTTTCAGCAAGCTCTCTCTGAAGCATTGCATTGTTGACCTAAGCCCTTTCCTGTGCAGACTCTAGTTGGCGAATGTGTACAGTGTTAACACCAGTGTTGGCATCAATCTCCAAGAGTTGATTGATAGATGATTGCCCCATTATCGTGTTCCAAGACATCCTTCTAACCATGATGGGTAGGACTCTGTCAGCAGAACCCCCATCAGTGAGGTTGTAGAAACTTCTATCTCCATTGTAGGGAATGGGTTGACCCTGTTCATGGCTCCAGGTATTCAAGTTTGTTGCCCACAGAGGTGTGGGTCCATGAAATGCAGGTCTGGGATTGTTATTTGGGGCTTGGCCTACTTGAGGTAGATTGTTGACTTCGGGTTCTGAATCAGAACCATCAGAAAAGCCTACAGCTTCATGATCATCCAAAGGGATCGGGTGATCATCTTCTGGTTCCTCTTCTAGCCATCCTGCATTGTCGTGGTTGGGAAAGTACGGGTCTCCTGGGATATGGAATCCAGCCATTTGATCTATGCGAGAATAGGGATAAGGAAATAAGTAATAGACAAACTAACTAGATAGTTATTAGATGATCTTTATCAGTTACTCCAATACTTTTTTAGTGCATACCAGCTATATATGCTCATGACAGGATAGCCCTTCGAATAAGTGAATCCTAACTTTAAGCCCACAATCAAACAAGAACAGGAAGTAAAGCAAAGATTTACAGATTCTTAGGCTATGACATCCTAGGCAAATATACCCGTAACGTATCCACTAAGCAACTATTGACATACAAATAAAGATCTTTAATTCTCACATACGCGATTATTGTAACACAAAATACTCCTATAGTATTTTAAGTTTAGTGTTCTGTTCTACTGTTCTCGTTGTAGTAGTGTTGGTAAGTTTTTAGACTTGTTGCAACCTCACAACCATACTTAGGCACATGCTAATCACTCCTCAGATAATGTAGTTGATCAGGCTACATCTTCCTAGGGTTGACCATATGTCTCTAAGTCTACTTGTGCAGTCCAACAATCGTAATAATTTTGTGCTGTCCTAGTGACACTGATTTTAGTATGAATGCAAGCACGTATACTTAATTAAATATTTTATTATTTAAAAGTATAAACTCTTTATCAGATTATTTTAATCCCGCTTGTGTTTATAGTTCGCATATCTTTTATGGGTTGATACACTTGATTCACTATAAACAATGCTCTGATACCAATCTGTCACACCCCCAAAACCGGTGAACGACGGAAACGTTCTGGGGTGGAGGACGTCATGTACAGTATCAAAACAATGTAAAGTAGTAAACAAGCAACAACATCATCCATTGCATTAATAATATAAATTCATACAAGCGTGTTCTGTCAAGTTATATAGACACCAAAAATATACATCAAAAATAAAAGAGGAGTCTTGAAAACGCTCCTTCTTCTCAAAATCCGACACCTGGACCTGTCTACTGGTGACTTGAGAATACAAGTTATTTTGAAAGAGTTTATCAGCTTTAGAGTTGGTGAGTTCATAAGTATATTAGTGTCTGAGTTTGTATGAAAGCATTTGTAAGATGTTTTGTAAGGTATATTGTGTATGTTTGTAAAGGTTTTGTGTTTTTTTGATCTACTCTAGAAAACCCTATGTTTCCTACTAAAAGTAGCCTTCTACCAAGGCATCTAGTGTCTGTGTGTGTGTCTCTTGTAAAAGTGTGTATTTTCCCAATTCCAACTATCATTAACCAAAAATATGGTTTCTACATTACCGTGCATCGTGTGAATATCACAAAGTAAAATCTAAAGGGAATATGTTTTAGTACTGTAACGTAGTTTTAAGTAAACTACTGCTATACTAATTACCTTAAGTTGATTATATATTTTAAGCTAACATGTGATGGGCCTGTATCTTGCTACCGACTTAATAGTAAATTGATAATGTAAGAAGCCACAAAAATGACGTTTGGCACCCGTAGACTTGAGAGTCCCACTGTAGCAAGCAGCAAGGTATAGGATAGTCAATCCAGTATAGATCTATACACAAACTCATACGCTCCCCAATTAAGGAGATTATGATACAAAAACAATTATGGCAGTTAGTGCCATGCCCTGCTTAATGGCTCACATAACTATGTTTATGTATATGTAATGTTTATGTGAGTTAGCTGTACCGTGCGTTCTTTCTCTATCTAGCCGGTATGTTTGTTTCTCATAATAGTGTCTATTGTTTGTTTCTCCTCACTCTGTTTCATGTTTGATTCTCATCATAGTATGTATTGACTCATGTATGAACTGACTCATTGTACGTTTCATTTTTCTAGTAATAGTATCTTCCTAAACTACCCCTATGGTAGCTTACTAGTAAAGTATGAACATGTCTGTATGCCCTTGCTACCCAAGGGCATGGATTTGGATGAAAGAAATAACCTTTTATATCTATATACATATACATAATATATAACTAGGATTCAAACGACCTTCGGACAACTAACCTTGATACCCTAAGACCACATCAAACAAGAACAGGAAGTAGGGTAGACTAGCAGTCCTAAGTCCTTTCAATCCTACTTATATAACTATATTTATACAGATACACAGAATATAAGTTTAAAAGAGTTTAAGTAAAAGTATTTGACCATTGAAGGAGTTTGTAAGACAATTTGAGGTAAAACAGTTTGATAAATAGTTTGGAAAGTAAGAAAACCATTTGTTTGGTAGTCATTAATCACATGTGATTGATATAATAACTATAATTGTTCAACTTGTATCCCCCCCCCCCCATAAAAGCATTTAAAAACATTGCAAAGGTTATTTTAGGGGTATGAACTCACCTGTAGTGAGTGGTTCTGATGACAATGTTGGATCTGTTGCTAAGTATCAAGTGGTGACTTGAGTACACACGCGAATCCTATTTAGCATATATTGGCACATATATGAATAAAATTAGTGTTATGAACAACTAATTAATGAATTGGGACCACCTTAGGAACTATTAAACACTTCTTTTGAAGTGTTACAACCATAAATGATTGTACGAAGGGTTAAAAGGCTATACAAGAGAGTGTATGGCCAAAATACACACTATATGTGTGTGTGCAGCCATGTGTGCGGCCAGTTGTGCTGCCAGCACCTGTGTGCGGCCAGAAGTGTGTGCTACTAGAAAACATGGTGTTCTTGGTGTTCTTGGTGTTCTTGGTGAAAGATGTTACCTTTCCAGATGACACTTGAGAGGATTTTTGAGTCCTAGCTTTGCAAGAGTGTAAGAAATGATCAAAATGACCAAAGATAGTGCTTATAGGAGTGTGTGTGTGGTTGGCCTGTGTGCGGCTGGCTGGCTGCACTCACTAGTGTGCGGCCGCACACACCAGTTTTTGGTGTGTTTGGCTCGTTTTTCCAATGCTACAACCAAACTAACCCATCCTCCGACACATATCTCAGTTATACAAAGCTTTAAGCACTCAATTAGACCCAAAACTTCATCATAAAATAGCAAAACGAAGCTAACTTTGATATAAAAGAAGAATGTAAGCTAGAAATTTCGGGTTGTCACATCAAATTTTCAAGAGTAGGACACATCTTACTCTACATTTGATAAGTGTTATAAACTTTCTAAAGATTATGTCACTCAATGGCTCCATCTTGGAGTATGACTCTAAGATTTGATTTTGATGTATGATTTATCTTTTGATTTAACCATTTCAACAACTCATGATTCCTCTCCTTAGCCAAACAAATGAACTAAGGTGTCCTTAGAGGATCAATTGTGATATGGTTCCATAATCACTAAGATAATCATAAAACAAAATACACAAGTACTCTCCCATCTCTTCAAATTGGAGAAACTTTTATCTTTCTGCCTTATTTGATTCGTCTTATGCATTCTGCCATACATTGAAACTTTTCCAATGTTTCAGAATTACACTTAAACTTGTAAGCATAACCATATTTACTAAACTTTAGTAAATAATAACAAATAATCCTATCTACCTTTGTGGTAGACCTGACTAGTGCACAACTTAATGTACCCGATCCTTTAGTCCTTCGCTTGACTAACATGCGAATGTGAACAAGGAATTAGTCTTAATTTACCAAAGATAAAAATTCTCATTCATCGCACAATACAACTTGCATGATTCCAAGTTTCTATCCAATTGAAACTTGGGTGATGAGAATCTTTCCTTATTTGGTAAATTATGACACTACCACTAATGAAAGAATCAAATCCATTTACCCATATTGCTTATCAATGGAAACATATAAGCAACAACCTTTTTCACAAATTCCATTGTAAGGATACTTAAAATAAATAAAATCAAAACCATTTTCTTTTATTTTAAAACTTTGCGGAAAACTTATCCTTACAATCCATATGGAAAACTTTTTGTTATCTATTCCTAAGCAATATATCATAACTCTTAAGTAACAACTCAGAATTCTGATCACCAAACCATGCGATCAAAATCCATCTTCACGATCAGAATCAACATATACTTTCTTTAAGTTTCTTCACTCTTCTTTGATTCTTAAAACATCAACATGTTGTTGGGTTTTGAGCATTCTAACACTTCATAAGTGTACATGCAACCTTAATAACCTTGGATCTGTGTTTGTCTAATTATCATGCAAAGTTGAATTCCAAGGTTATATTCCTATCTAGCATACATGGGGAACAATTTTTAACTTGAATGAAAGATAGAATAACTTACCTTGTTGTTGCTTATGTTCCTTGAAACCTTGTGAGCCTAGCACCCCAAGTGTGATGCCTCAAATGCTTCACAACACACCAAATGCTCTTGGAAGGACTTTTGAGAGAATACACACTTCTTGAAATCGTCCAAGCCCTCTTGTTTCATATGTGTAGCCAATTTTGGTGGAGAATAGGATTCTTATATAGTGTTGACACATCTAGGGTTACACTATGTAAACCCTAATGTGTCATGACTCTTCATTTCCATGACCCATGGGTTTGTAACTCCCATGGAACATCCATGGAGCATACTATGGGTGGAACCCAACTTGATAATCCATGGAGCCTTTTAGCCCACTATACAAGATATGGATGATTTATATAATCAACCCATATATTTAATTAGTTATCTTTTGATCACTTAATTAATTCTAAATTAATTCTTGATCAAACTAATCAAATAATATTATTAATATATTAGAACTTATAATATATTAATAATCTCCAAGTGTTATTTCTCTCATTTAGTCTATCCAATTTCATGGTAACATGCAACCCAAATGGACCATGCCGGGTCGGGTCAAGTACATACCAGAAATAGTTATGGACTTAGACACCTTATCCAACAGTCTCCCACTTGGATAAGTCTAATAACTATTACTGCAAGTATGACTTCAGGAACCGATCGGCAATCGTAGCTCTTTTCAAGGTTTCTCAGAACTGAGAAGATGATGGTACGCCATTTAAGATAAGTGATCATATAATCCTCTGTTATAGATATCAGCCAGACAAATACATGGAACAATGTCTTACTTATTGTCCAACGGTTTGTTTCCCGATTTCCAATTTGTTTGACAAAGAACTTAATTGAACACATCAACTTAGTTCTGACCGGGCCCGGTACATAGGTCAAAACAAAATCATCGAGGGGCCCAGATATCAGCTTCTAATCCAATAAGGAACAAATAAACTTCGACTCATATGTTTGTTCTACCACTCATTGAATTATACACAAAAGCACGTTTTATAACATCGAGTTACCAATGCGTTTTCATACAATCAATGCATAACCAAATTGTAAGTAACAAATCATATCTCTAGGTTTGAAGACTTATATGATATTACCGTCTCACGATCACTCGAGATAGAATTCCATGAAGTGATTCTAGTGAGCGTGGGCTAAATCCAATGCTCAGAACTTATGAGCACTCATGATTGTTGCAGCCTTGTCCAACACCGTAGACCTCTGCAACCAATCATGATAGTCTTGATTCATACCTACTTCCAACATATGACCGACTGTGGAGGTTTGAATAAAATGTTATACCAAACAAAATTATTCTGGAAGTCAAAACATGCAAAAGAAATATAGTAAACGATCGACAAGAGATAGCAACACATTACTCATAAATAAAACACCTTTTATTCATCATCTAATGTCAATTACACTTTACAAATTTCGAGGTTATCTAACTACTAAATCTAATATCATCCTTCAGCCCTATGCTCCGAGCATGCTGGAGATGCTTAACCCGAGTCAGTCCCTTCGTGAGGGGATCTGCTGGGTTCTCATCTGATGATACCCTCTTTTCCACGAGGAGTCCTTCTTCTATTCGATGTCTGATAAAATGGTATTTTCTGTCGATGTGCCTGGATCTCCTGTGATCCCTTGGTTCCTTGGCTAAGGCAACAACACTTTCACTATCACAGAAAATTTCCATTGGCTCTTTGATAGCTGGTACAACTCCAAGGTCTCCGATGAAGTTCTTTAGCCATATAGCCTCCTTTGCTGCCTCGCTCGCTGCAATATACTCTGATTCACAGGTCGAATCAGCCACTGTCTCTTGCTTGGAACTTTTCCAAGAAATTGCTCCTCCGTTTGGGGTAAAGACCCAGCCCAACTGAGAGGGGAAATTATCCCTATCAGTCTTGAAGATAGCATCACTATACCCTACAACTCTCAAGTCATCACTCCCACCGAGGGTAAGGACCCAGTCCTTAGTCCTTCGTAGGTACTTGAGGATATTCTTTACCGCAGTCCAGTGTGCCTTGCCAAGGTTCCCCTAATACCTACTAACCATGCTTAGGGCAAAGGCTACATCAGGTCGAGTACACGTCATAGCATACATGATCGATCCTACAGCCGAAGCATAAGGTATTCGACTCATTTTTGCTATCTCAGCCTCAGTGCTAGGGCTTTGTGTCTTACTCAATCTGGCGTTACTCTGAATGGGTAACTCTCCTTTCACGGCCAGAAAAGACCAATTTTCATTTATGCTTTTAAAATAAATTCAGAGTAAATCCTTTTGATTTGAAAGAGTTGCGGAATTTGTTCCCAAAACAAAACATGATAAAATAATATTTATCAAAGCATTTCATCAAGAGATGCATTTTCATTATATAATTAAAACTCGGGGTGTCATGTTCCGATACAGACCATTAAGCATAAACAATAACAATACAAGTCATTCAACAAATATATATACATATACAGACTTGTAAACAAAACAACTTGATGGTTCGTCCATCTTACGCCCTTGCGCCACTTCCTGTAATACAAATAAAACTGAGTGGGTCAGGCTTGGGAACCTGGTGAGCATATAGGGTTTTCAACCCATAATAAATAAATTATATTTAATTTCACCAACCAATCACTATCCCGATTACCCATTCCCGTTATCCTCACTTTACGTCCCTAAAACAACATCTATCTCAAGGGACCTAATCTAGGATTTTCATCGGGATGGACATTACTGCTAAGGGGTTTCCTCAACAATAGATATCCTAAAGGCAACCATGAGGGGGATAGAGTACACCAGTGAACACATCGTTCACAACACCTACAGGTTATGAACCTGCTAGTGTTCCACGAGACTGTCTAGAAGGAGTCTGTGGTCGTTATCCATACTCCGCTGAATAACTAGGTCAACAACAACAACATCGAGGCCTCTCATCTGTTTATTACACACCAACTATCTACCCATGTTCTACCCAACATATTAGTAGATAAAAATATATATTTATATACATAGTTTAAAACCTGTATATATCATTTTCATTCAATATATATTCCACACAACAGATGAGGCATACCCACATAACACGTATTTCATAGAAAACAAATCAGATCTATGTGATTAAAGAGAGTGAATATACATTCACTTACATAACAACAAAACTATATACATAACACGTATTTCGTATAAAATACTTCATAATTATGCGTTAGAAGAAAGTAACTACACACTCACACGTATAAACGACAATAAACTTAATACCCTCGAACCATACTTGTATTATTATTGCGTTTATGAAAGGTAGTATACACTCACTCGATCAGAAGATGATCGGACAGCACTACGACTTGCAAAAGTAGTAATCCACAGCAGATCTGGAAGATCTCTACGAAAATCGAACTTCTCGCAGGCAGAGCTTCGGCTCGGAAACCGCACTTCTCGGGATCTTCGGGATCTCGGGACTCACTTCGGGACTCGGGAATATTACCGGGACTTCGGGGTACAAACAGCATGCAAAACGAGGCAAAAGACTAGAGAGAAGGATGGAATTTGTAAAGGAACTAAGGCTGCCTTCGGATCCTTTTTATAGAGGCTGGAAGCCCGAGTTACGCGGGGCGTAATTCATGTACGCGGGGCATACGCAACGTCATTGCATGCGTATGTGTTCGAGTGACGTCAGTACATGCGTAGCTGAGGCGGTTCACGAGTACGTTGGGCGTACCCCAACTTACGCGGGGCGTACGCTATTAAGCAAACTTCAAACTTGCGTAACTTTTGCATACGAGCTCCGTTTTCGACGTTCTTTATATCCACGGAAAGGTGAGACTACGCTCTACAATTTTTGTTTAGACTCTGTCGGCTAATTTTGACTTTATTTTTATTATTTATTTTTAATAGGCCGGGACAGAAAATTTCATTATAAATTCATAACTTCTTTGTCCGACGTCCGTTCTCGCCTAACTTTTTATCGCTTTGATACTAACAACGAGATCTTCGATTCTCGTTTAGATCACTAAGGCTAAATATCGCTTTAACGTAAATTTCACTTTTTACGTTATTCAACGTTGCCGGTTCTGTCGCGAAACTTCGACAGGTCATAACTTCCTCGTTATAACTCGGATTTCGGCATTCTTTATATCTTCGGAAACCTTGTTTCAACTACTACAACATTATCTAAAGATATCAAGTTTATTTTACACTTAAATTTTGATGCTTATTTTTATTCTTAATTAATCAAACCACATAATTAAGCAATTAAGCACAAAACACATAATACTCAAATAATACAATCTTATTATTTCAAAACGGGTTACAAAGGTTAACCTAGACCATTACATTGCTAAAAATGGCAAGCCCGGAAACACAGGCGTTACAATTCTCTCCACCTTAGAATGATTCCGTCCCCGGAATCACACATCAACAAACAAATGCGAATAGCGACTCCTCATGTCACTCTCCGTCTCCCAGGTGAGATTTGGCCCATTCGTGTGTTTACATCGGACAAGCACTAACTCGACCATCTTGTGTCGCAACTTCTTAGTCTTTCGGTCAACAATTGCCTCTGGTTCTTCAATCAACCTTTTGTTCTCATCGATTCTCAATTCAGAAATTGGAATTATATCGGGAACTTCTCCCGTGAACTTTCTCAAATAACACACATGAAATGTGTTGTGAATTCCATTCAGTTCTTCGGGTAATTCGAGCTTGTAAGCTTGGTTCCCAATCCTCTGAAGAACTTTAAACGGTCCAATAAACCTTGGACTCAACTTTCCCCTTTTACCAAATCTTATAAGTCCCTTCTACGGCGAGACTTTAAGCAAAACCGAATCCCCAACTTAAAAAGTCACCGGTCTTCGCTTTTTGTCGGCATAGCTCTTTTGATGATCTTGAGCTGCTAACATTCTTTCCCTAATTATTTTCAACTTTTCAGCAGTTTGATGAACCATCTTCGGTCCCATAAACTGCTTTTCCCCAGCCTCAAGCCAACAAGACGGCGTACGACACTTTTGTCCATACAAGGCTTGGTAAGGTGCCATCTTAATGCTCGAGTGAAAACTATTGTTATATGAAAATTCTACCAAAGGTAAATGTTCATCCCAATTACCTAGGAATTCCAAGGTACATGCTCTCAGCATATCTTCAAGTGTTTGTATCATTCTTTCACTCTGATCATCAGTCTGCGGATGGTAAGCTGTACTTAAACATAACTTGGTACCCATTTCCTCTTGTAGACATTTCCAAAACCTTGAGGTGAAACGACTATCACGATCCAACACAATTGTTAGCGGAACACCGTGAAGTCTCACAATTTCCTTCACATAAGAATTCACAAGCTTTTCCATAGACCATTTCTCCCTGGCTGCTATGAAATGCGCACTCTTAGTGAATCGATCAACGACCACCCAAATCATGTCGTGACCATTCTTTGTTCTGGGTAGTTTAGTGACAAAATCCATAGCAATGTCTTCCCACTTACCCATAGGCACAGGTAAAGGTTCTAAACTCCCATACGGTTTCTGATGTTGTGTCTTGACTCTTGCACAAGTCACACACTCGGCCACATACTTTGCAACATCGAGCTTCATCGTCGGCCACCAGTAGAAGGGTTTCAGGTCCCTATACATTTTAGTGCTACCGGGATGAATCGAATACATGGTCTTGTGAGCTTCTTCCATCAGAAGATCTCTAATTCCTCCTGACTTAGGTACCCAAATACTATCTTGGAATACCTTCAGTCCATGACCGTTAGTACCAAACACCAACGTTTTACCCAAACGTTCCTCCTTTCGGTCATTTTTCTCAGAAGCTTCCTCTTGAGCTTTCTTTATACTTTCCACAATGGTCGAGACAACTTCAATTCTCAACGCTTTTGGCCTTTTCCTTTCAAGATTGACTTTCCGACTGAGAGCATCAGCAACAACATTAGCCTTACCGGGGTGGTAAAGTATCTCGCAGTCGTAGTCCTTGAGTAATTCCAACCAGCGTCGTTGCCTCATATTCAATTCCTTCTGATTAAAGAGATATTGGAGACTCTTATGATCAGTGAAAAGTTTGCACTTAGTGCCATAGAGGTAATGCCTCCATATCTTTAGAGCGAAAACTACCGCTGCCAACTCCAAATCATGAGTCGGGTAGTTCTTTTCATGCTCTTTCAGCTGTCGAGACGCATATGCTATCACCTTTTCTCTTTGGGTCAAAACACAACCCAATCCAACCCCAGACGCATCGTTATAAACAGCAAAGTCTTCGACTCCATCGGGTAGAGAAAGTATCGGTGCCTCGCATAGCTTCTTCTTTAGCTTCTCGAATGCTTCTTTATGCTTCTCACTCCAAGCATAAGTAGCTCCTTTGTGGGTCAAAGCTGTCAATGGAGTAGCAATCGAAGAAAAGCCTTGGATAAACCTTCGGTAATATCCGGCTAATCCCAAAAAGCTTCGAATCTCCGTGGGACTTTTCGGTTGTTCCCGCTTCATCACAGCTTCGATCTTCGCTGGATCAACCATTATCCCTTCTTGGTTGACCACGTGACCCAAGAATTGGACTTCACGAATCCAAAAATCACATTTGGAGAACTTAGCATACAGCTTCTCCTTCTTCAAGACTTCTAACACTTCTCGCAAGTGTCTGCCATGCTCCTCCTGGCCTTTCGAGTAAATTAGAATGTCGTCTATGAACACTATCACAGATTTATCAAGGAACGGATTGCAAACCCTATTCATTAAATCCATGAATGCTGCCGGAGCATTGGTTAGTCCAAACGACATAACCAAGAACTCGTAGTGTCCATATCTAGTTCTGAACGCAGTCTTCTCTATATCCTGCTCTCTTACTTTCAGCTGATGATATCCTGACCTAAGATCGATCTTCGAGAAATAACTCGAACCTTGCAATTGATCAAATAGGTCATCAATCCTTGGCAACGGATATCTATTCTTTATTGTTGCCTTATTCAGCTCTCTGTAATCAATGCACATTCTCATACTTCCATCTTTCTTCTTCACGAATAACACCGGAGCTCCCCAGGGCGATGAACTAGGTCTAATGAAACCTTTGTCCAACAACTCCTGAAGTTGCATCATCAGCTCCTTCATCTCCGTCGGTGCTAATCGATAAGGTTCTTTTGCTATTGGCGTGGTTCCTGGTAACAAGTCTATTCTGAACTCTACTTGTCTATCAGGTGGTAATCCAGGAAGATCTTCGGGAAATACTTCCAGATAATCACACACCACTGGAATACTCTGCATCACCTTCTTTTCCTTCTTAGCATCAATCACGAATGCTAAATATGATGTACATCCTTTGGTCAAACATTTTCTGGCTTTCATTAGGGAAATGATTCCAGAATTCACTCGCCATTTGTCCCCATACACCATAAATGATTCCTTCCATGGTGGGTTTACCTTCACTATCTTCTTCTTGCATAATATCTCGGCATCATTGGCACTAAGCCAATCCATTCCCAACACGATGTCGAAACCATTAAGTTCGATAGGCAATAATTCCTCGTGGAACTTATTCCCATTAAGGTCGATTAAGATGTTTTTCATACGATGGCTAACAGGTACAAACTTGCCACTAGCAACTTCGACTAATAAAGCATTATCTAGTCTATTAACAGGCAAGGCTAGTTTTCTACCAAATTCATGCGATATAAAGGAGTAGTTGGCTCCAGAATCAAATAAAATTTGGGCAGGCAATTTGTTTACGAGAAAGGTACCTGAAGCGACATCAGCTTCATCTTTAGCAGCTTCCAGTGTCATCTGGAATGCTCTCGCCTTTGGCTTTGGCGGAATGTTGGGTCTAGCTGCCTCCTTCTTCTTTGGGCAGTCCCTCGACATGTGTCCCTCCTCACCACAACCATAACAAACTTTCTTAGTGAGGGTACATTCATTGGCATAGTGACCTGGCTTTCCACACTTGTAGCATGTGGTCACTACCTCACACTTTCCATGATGCTTCTTCTTACATTTGTCGCACCATTTCGCTTCGCCCCCACTTCCCCTCGAACCAGACTTCGAGAACTTGTTTTTCTTATTGGACCCTGAAGTTCCATCGAACTTCCTCTTTTCGCCAACTTCTACCCTTTCCAGACCCTTCTTTTTCTGCTGGGCCTCCACATTCTTAGCTGCACGTACAACCGTTTTCAGAGTAGTTGCCATCTTGACTGTCGGGCCAAAGTCGCCAGGCAGTCCATTAGCAAACCTCTCAATCTTGGAGAGTTCTGTTGGCACTAGGTACGGAAATAATTTCATTTTCTCAGTAAATGCCATAGCATAGTCGTCTATGCTCATCCTCCCCTTCTTCAAGTTTTGCAACTCATTGTTAAGATCAATCAGATATATCTCTGAACAATATTGCACCCTTAATTGTTCCAAAAACTCTTCCCATGACATTTTCAGGGCTTTCCCTTGTGGCATAGTATCTGCCAACAACTTCCACCAACTTAATACTCCGGTCTTCAGGTGTCTGACTGCAAATACAATCTTTTGTTTGTTGCTACAGTCGCAACTTTCAAATACCATCTCCATTTCGGAGATCCAATCCATTATTTCAATAGGCTTTGGGCTCCCTAAAAGACTTGGCGGTTTGGCGCCCAAGAAATTCTTGTATATTCGCCCATCGTTGTTGTTTCTCCTTTCCGGATTGTTCCTTCGTTCTTCTTGAGTCCCAACTTGACTCAAAATGCGACTATTGTTCCCTTCCTCCGACTGCTTGGGAATCAATTCAGGTTCCTCAATAGGTATGATAGGTTCATCCCTATTGTTATGCAACATTTGTCGCATCTCCTCCCTTTGTTCGGCTAACATAGCCCGAATCATGGCTTGCACTCCAGCCATGGTGATCTGTTCTGGTGCTGCTGCTACAACAGGTATTTGCTCAATCACTGGTGGTTGATTCCTGTTTTCATCCGCGTTTCCAACGCCACTCCTTGTTCTCACCATTTTTGATCTACACACCGAATAAGGTGAAATTTAGATCTTCGATCATGATAGATTTCAAATCATCCTTATCACTCCGAAACGATTACATGCTAGTTCTAATATCGTATACATACGCTTAGAATCCTAAACACATAAACCTTCAGATCCGGTTGGCAACAAACCGTAGATCCAAACAAGTAATATCATATATGGCAACATATAACATTTAGCACATAAAAGCATTTTAGGCAACGTTCCTAAAAGAAACTAGTGCTTGTGTCTAAAATCCAACAGACACACATCTCAAATTCCACTTAGCATTCTAAGTTTAAGTTTAGAAATCCTACAATTTCCTAGTTCGCTTAAACTAATGCTCTGATACCAACTGTGACATCCCCAAAATCACGGCCAGAAAAGACCGATTTTCATTTATGCTTTTTAAATAAATTCAGAGTAAATCCTTTTGATTTGAAAGAGTTTCGGAATTTGTTCCCAAAACAAAACATGATAAAATAATATTTATCAAAGCATTTCATCAAGAGATGCATTTTCATTATATAATTCAAACTAGGGGTGTCATGTTCCGATACAGACCATTAAGCATAAACAATAACATTACAAGTCATTCAACAAATATATACATATACAGACTTGTAAACAAAACAACTTGATGGTTCGTCCATCTTACGCCCTTGCGCCACTTCCTGTAATACAAATAAAACTGAGTAGGTCAGGCTTGGGATCCTTGTGAGCATATAGGGTTTTCAACCCACAATAAATAAATTATATTTAATTTCACCAACCAATCACTATCCCGATTACCCATTCCCGTTATCCTCACTTTACGTCCCTAAAACAACATCTATCTCAAGGGACCTAATCTAGGATTTTCATCAGGACGGACATTACTGCTAAGGGGTTTCCTCAACAATAGATATCCTAAAGGAAACCATGAGGGGGATAGAGTACACCGGTGAACACATCGTTCACAACACCTACAGGTTATGAACCTGCTAGCGTTCCACGAGACTGTCTAGAAGGAGTCTGTGGTCGTTATCCATACTCCGCTGAATAACTAGGTCAACAACAACAACATCGAGGCCTCTCATCTGTTTATTACACACCAACTATCTACCCATGTTCTACCCAACATATTGTTGGGTTTTAGCCATAAGAACTTTCCTATGTGCGCATGCAAAACCCTATTGCTCGGATCTAGGCTTTCTAATAAACATGCTTTTGAATCCAAGACTTCTAATGGCTAATTAGATTAAACAACAACATTAAAACAGATCTAGAATCATACCTTTGAGTTCCTTGTTGATCTTCTTGTCTTGGAGCTTCTAGAGTCACAATTGTCACTCCTCTAATGGCTTACAAACACCAATAGCAAGCAAGATGATTTAGGAGAGAGGAGAGGGGAGGAATTCGGCCAGAGTATCCTTGCTTAAGGTTGTGTGTCGAATTCCCTCACCCATAGGGTCTATTTATACTTGTAGACTCATTAAGGGTTTCACCCTAAACCCTAATTGGATAATCTTCTCTTAAGGCTATCCAAATCCATTCCATAGATAACCCTATGGACGATTTTGAGCTATCCTAAAGCTCCTAGAATCCGTACAAGGTCAACCCTAATGGATTTACAGTCTAAAGCTTAACTATCAAACAATTGACAGTTTATACCCTCTTATTTAATTAATCTCTTTAAGTCACCAAATTAATACCAATTAATTTATGACTTATATTAATCAAATAGCTAAATATTATTTCTTATAATATTTACTCTCTCTTAACAAATCATCCTTCAAGTTGCTATGGTGAAGGCAACCCAAAAGGACCATGCACAACCGAATATAGTTACAGCCTTAGACACTATTCCAACAGTCTCCCACTTGGATAAGTCTAGTAACTATACAAGTATAATACGGTTTGCAATCGTAGCTCTCAAAGACGCTGTCAACTCTGATCTAATCAATCTTGTCCTTTAGATAAGGGATCGTACAGTCCTCTGTTAGATATCATGCTGACAATCCTATGGAATGGTTAGTCTAGCATTTAGATTTCTCGATCTTCGATTTATTTGACATAGAACTTAATCGAACACATCAATTCAGTTCTGACCGGGCCCGACACATAAGTCAAATCAAATCATCGAGTGGCCAAGATATCTCTTCTATCCTCTTAGGATAAAATTTACAGATAAACTTCGACTTATATGCATTTACTTATTCATTAACCAACTATACACAACAATGCGTTTTATAACATCAAGTTACTGATGCGTTTTCGCATTATCAATGCACAATCAATTAACAAATAATAAACCATATATCTAGGTTTTAAGACCATATGATATTATCGTCTCGCGATCACCTTTTATATCGTATTCCATAAGGTGATTCCAGCAAGCGCGGGTTTATTCCAATACTCAAAACCAGTTCATAAGCACTCATGAACGTTGCAGCAACCCTTGCTATGTCTAACACCATTTAGACATTCTACACACCAATTCATGACAATCTTCATTCATATCTACTCCCAACATATGAACGATTGTGGACCATTTGAATAATTCGATTATTCCTAATAACCTCAATTATTCTGGAAGTCAAAACATGCAAAGTGAAACAATAGTTAAACAATTAACATGTGATAGTAACTTTACTTATAAATAAAACTTCTTTATTTATTCATCAAATGTCAATTACATTTATCTATTATACGTTTCTAATACTATCTAATCTATGCTAATATCATCCTTCAGCCCAATACTCCTAGCATGCTGCAAGTGCTTAACCCTACTCAGTCCCTTCGTAAGCGGATCTGCTGGGTTGTCTTCTGATGATATCCTCTTCACTACGAGTTGTCCTTCTTCTACACGATGTCTAATAAAGTGATATTTTCTGTCGATATGTCGAGATCTACCATGATCCCTCGGTTCCTTGGTCAAGGCAACCGCACCTTCGTTATCACATAAAATCTCCATGGGATCCTTTATGGCCGGTACAACTCCAAGATCACCAATGAAGTTCTTTAGCCATATTGCCTCCTTCGACGCTTCGCTCGCTGCGATGTACTCTGATTCGCACGTTGAATCAGCTACGGTTTCCTGCTTGGAACTTTTCCATGTCACTGCTCCTCCATTTAGGGTAAAGACCCAGCCCGACTGCGAACGGTAGTTGTCCCTGTCGGTTTGAAAGCTGGCGTCACTATACCCTCGCACCTTCAAGTCATCACTCCCTCCAAGGACTAAGAACCATTCTTTCATCCTCCGAAGGTACTTAAGGATGTTCTTCACCGCAATCCAATGTTCTTTGCCAGGGTTCCCTTGATATCTGCTAACCATGCTCAAAGCGAAGGCTACATCAGGGCGAGTACAAGTCATAGCGTACATGATTGAGCCAACTGCGGAAGCGTATGGTACTCGGCTCATTTCTGCTATCTCAGCTTCGGTACTCGGACTTTGAGTCTTACTCAACTTGGCATTTCCTTGTATCGGTAGTTCTCCCTTCTTTGAGTTTTCCATACTAAAACGTTTTAGTACCTTCTCGAAGTAAGTATTCTGACTAAGTCCAATTAGTCTCTTACTTCTTTCTCTTACTATCCTTATTCCCAAAATGTAAGAAGCCTCTCCGAGGTCCTTCATAGCGAAGCACTTCCCGAGCCAGGACTTAACCTCCTGCAGAGTCGGGATGTCGTTTCCTATGAGTAATATGTCATCGACATATAGAACGAGGAAGCTTACTACACTCCCACTGGCTTTGACATATACACAAGATTCGTCTTCGCTTCGTACAAATCCAAACTCTTTGACTTTCTCATCGAAGCAAAGATTCCATCTGCGAGACGCTTGCTTAAGTCCATAAATGGACTTCTCAAGCTTACACACTCTATTCGGATGCTTCGGATCCACAAACCCCTCTGGCTGAGCCATGTAAACATCCTCAGCCAACTTTCCGTTAAGGAAAGCGGTCTTGACATCCATTTGCCAAATCTCATAATCATGAAATGCGGCAATCGCTAGCATCACTCTAATAGATTTAATCTTCGCAACTGGTGAGAAGGTCTCATCATAGTCAACTCCGGGAGTTTGAGTAAAGCCCTTCGCAACCAATCACGCTTTGTATGTGTGTACGTTCCCATCCACGTCGGTCTTCTTCTTGAAGATCCACTTGCACCCTACGGTCTTACGTTCGGGCACGTAATCAACCAAATTCCAAACTTGGTTATCGTACATGGATTAGATCTCGCTATCCATCGCCTCTTTCCATTTCGCAGACTCTGGGCCTGCCATGGCTTCCTTATAGCTATTAGGTTCATCAAGATTTACTAGTGTACCATCACTAATATACGTGTCCCCTTCGGTAGTAATATGAAAACCATAAAACTGGGGTTGAACTCTAACTCTATCGGAACGTCTAAGAGGTAAGGATTCGTCAATCGGTTCAACCGGAGTTTCCTCCTCAGGTTGAATACCAGCGGTAGAGGTTCCTTCATCTATCGATTCTTGAATCTCTTCAAGTTCGATTTGCCTCCCACTGTCTCCTTGGCTTATGAGTTCTCGCTCTCGGAAAAATCCTCTCCTCGCAACAAAGATAACATTATCTTTCGGTCTATAGAAGAGATATCCAAAGGAAGTTTGCGGGTAGCCGATGAAAATACATCGCTCACTTCGAGGTTCAAGCTTGTCGTGAGTATCTCGTCTTACGAAAGCCTCGCAACCCCAAACCTTGATATGTGCCAACGAGGGAGCTTTCCCCGTCCACATCTCGTGATGTGTTTTGGCAACCTTCTTGGTAGGGACTCGGTTAAGGATATGGGCGGCAGTCTCTAAGGCATACCCCCAAAAGAAGATAGGTAGTGAAGCACGACTCATCATAGAGCGAACCATATCCAATAAGGTTCGATTACGCCTTTCTGCCACACCATTCAACTGCGGTGTCCTAGGAGGCGTCAATTGCGAAACTATTCCACACTCCTTGAGATAATCGTGGAATTCAAGACTTAGGTACTCTCCTCCTCGATCGGATCGAAGCATCTTGATTTTCCTGCCCAATTGATTCTCCACTTCATTCTTGAACTCTTTGAACTTTTCAAAGGTTTCTGACTTTTGCTTGATTAAATAGATATACCCATATCTACTATAATCATCGGTAAAGGTCACATAGAAGCGGTTCCCATCCTTCGTGGGTGATCTAAAAGGTCCACATACATCGGTATGTATTAGGTCTAATAGTCCCTCACCCCTTTCACAAGTGCTCGTGAAGGGTGACTTAGTCATCTTTCCAAGCAAACAAGACTCGCATGTGTCATCTTCCCTAAGGTCGAATGACTCCAACACTCCATCCTTTTGGAGTTGGGCTATGCGTTTCTTGTTGACATGTCCAAGACGACAATGCCACAAGGATGCTTTATCCATACTAGTGGAAGAATCAATATTCAAAACATCATTTCCTAAGTTATCAACAATCATAACAGTTTCATATATTCCATTACATGGTATAGCTTCAAAGTAAAAGACACCATTTAGATAAGCCAAAATAGAACCATTCTCATTATTAAAAGAAAATCTAAAACCTTGTCTATATAAACCATGAAATGAAATGATGTTTCTAGCCATTTCTGGCGAATAGCAACAATTGTTCAAATCTAAAACTAAACTATTCTTAAGCACTAAAGAATACACTCCAATCTTGGTCACAGGCGACGATCTTCTGTTCCCCATGATTAGATTGATCCTTCCTTGCTCCACATCCCTACTTCTTCTTAGTCCCTGCACATTAGAACAAATGTGATAACCACAACCGGTGTCAAGAACCCAAGAAATAGCATGATTAGAATCGTTAGATTTGATTGCATATATACCTGCGAAAGATGGCTTGATCTTTCCTTCCTTGATGGCTTGCAGGTAGTCCGGGCAGCTTCGCTTCTAATGTCCTATCTTGTGGCAGTGGTGGCACTCTGCCTCCTTCGGGTTAGAGCAGGGCTTAGAGGGATCAACTTTGGTCCCACTAGAAGAGGAACCATCTCGGGCTTTCACCTTTCGATAGTTATTTGAAGAAGCTTTCCTCTTCTTTCCCTTCCCTTGACCAATAGCCAAGACAGGAGCAGCAGACGGATTGAGAGTTGGTGCAACAGACTTGTCCTTGAAATTGCTCTCAGCAACCCTCAAGAGACCTTGGAGTTTACTTAGAGTGACCTCCTCTTTGTTCATGTGGTAGGTCATCCTAAATTGATTATACATTGGAGGCAAAGAGTGAAGCACCATGTCGATCGCCAAGTCTTCGCCGAAGTCAACATTTAACTTGCGAAGGCGGTCGACATACCTTTGCATCTTTTGCAAGTGCACGGTAAGAGATTCTCCATGACCCATCTTAGCGGAAATCATGTTAGTGAAGATCTCGTAACGCTCTTGTCTCGCGTTTTGGTGGTACCTCTCCAACAAGTCTTGATGCATCTCGTATGGATACATGTCCTCGTAGGACTTTTGGAATTCGGAGTTCATGGTGGCGATCATGATGCAATGTACTTTCGTCGCATCTCGCTCATGAGTTTCAAAGGCGGTGATTTCGGCGGGAGTAGCAATTTCGGGGTTGATTTTCTCGAGCTTCTCATCGAGGACATACTCTTTATCCTCATAGCGAGCAATGGTGCGAATGTATCTTATCCATTCGCCAAAGTTCGTTCCATCGAAGGTGACCTTTTGGCAAAGGCTCATCAACGTGAAAGAACTAGCAGCAGCGTTGTTTGCGTTTGACATCTATAGAAAGGACAAAGATAGATTAGAACAAGAATCCCTAATTATCACCCAATAAGAAAAATTAGGGCTAGGATCCAACAATAACATTTACATACTAGAAAAGGGATGCCGTAGTCCAACATGCAAATAAATTGAAGGTAAGTGAATGACGATTCACTAATTCTCCATCACATAACTTAAACTTTTGGTCCTAAGTGTTTTGAGAATTCCTAGGTTCGGATGAGATTCATTGAACTATTCAATGGCATGTTTAAATCTCGATATGCCCCTCTTGTTTGTGACTGGGATGCCGAGGATCACTAAGCGGGTGTGAATTACCATGCAAATTTACATGGTGCCTTCATTGTTACGATCACCTATTCGATGTGCCGGTAAACCACACACGCTCCATCGAACTATGATAAACAATGAATCACCCTTTGCCATCTTCGCTTAGAACCAATTAGTGTGCCGGTAAACCACACACGCTCCACTAACATCTTAGCAAGGTGCAAAGTGTAATTTCATGAGATTGCATCAATTCACTTTTCCTAAAGTAACTAAGATTGGGAAATTTAAAAAAAAAAAGGTTTAGTTACTTCGTATTTCTTATTATACTTTTAATGAGAGGATGAGGTTGCCCTATCCTACCCGTTCGGCTAACGACCCTCCACCAATCAAGCGAGCGGTGGGTGTGAGTGTACACCCATTAAGCGCCATTTTATAGGGCGCAACCTTATACCCACCTTATAGATCGGCTTCGTGAATGAGGCCTACTAACGGTAAGACTAGCATTTAGTTATACATATATATATTATACTATTAATATCATATTAGTATAGGGTTGTATTTTAAACTTTTAAAATCTAGGGATTGAAATTTAAGTTGTCTAAATTAGAACTTTTAATCACAAATATAAATTTCAAAACTATAGGGTAGGTTTTAAACATTTAAAACATGGAGGATCAAATAACAAATAATTTCAATTAACAATTAATATCTTAATTATCTTTATTTGATTTATCTTTGATTTCTTTGAAGATAATTACCAAAAATAATCAAAATAATTAATTAATTATCATATAAGGAAACTAAATATTTAATTAGTTGATAATTACCTTTAACTAGATCAAGATAACACTTATATTTATCAAGAAAACGGATTCATATTGATCTAATTAGTTTATGGAAAGTTTGGATAAGATAAACACAAAGAAATCCCGAATTTGGCCCTTCCTGACGCTTGGACTCGCCGAGTGCACAAAGGGACTCGCCGAGTCAGGTCTACTCGACGAGTCAACCTTGGAACTCGACGAGTCAGTGACTCAAAATCCAAAAATCGAATTTTGCAGGTTTGTTTCAGTTATTCAAGCAACAATTTGTAGAAAACCAATCTAGGCTCTGATACCACTGTTGGGTTTTAGCCATAAGAACTTTCCTATGTGCGCATGCAAAACCCTATTGCTCGGATCTAGGCTTTCTAATAAACATGCTTTTGAATCCAAGACTTCTAATGGCTAATTAGATTAAACAACAACATTAAAACAGATCTAGAATCATACCTTTGAGTTCCTTGTTGATCTTCTTGTCTTGGAGCTTCTAGAGTCACAATTGTCACTCCTCTAATGGCTTACAAACACCAATAGCAAGCAAGATGATTTAGGAGAGAGGAGAGGGGAGGAATTCGGCCAGAGTATCCTTGCTTAAGGTTGTGTGTCGAATTCCCTCACCCATAGGGTCTATTTATACTTGTAGACTCCTTAAGGGTTTCACCCTAAACCCTAATTGGATAATCTTCTCTTAAGGCTATCCAAATCCATTCCATAGATAACCCTATGGACGATTTTGAGCTATCCTAAAGCTCCTAGAATCCGTCCAAGGTCAACCCTAATGGATTTACAGTCTAAAGCTTAACTATCAAACAATTGACAGTTTATACCCTCTTATTTAATTAATCTCTTTAAGTCACCAAATTAATACCAATTAATTTATGACTTATATTAATCAAATAGCTAAATATTATTTCTTATAATATTTACTCTCTCTTAACAAATCATCCTTCAAGTTGCTATGGTGAAGGCAACCCAAAAGGACCATGCACAACCGAATATAGTTACAGCCTTAGACACTATTCCAACACATATTAGTTGATAAAAATATATATTTTTATACATAGTTTAAAACCTGTATATATCATTTTCATTCAATATATATTCCACACAACAGATGAGGCATACCCACATAACACGTATTTCATAGAAAACAAATCAGATCTATGTGATTAAAGAGAGTGAATATACATTCACTTACATAACAACAAAACTATACACATAACACGTATTTCGTATAAAATACTTCATAATTATGCGTTAGAAGAAAGTAACTACACACTCACACGTATAAAAGACAATAAACTTAATACCCTCGAACCATACTTGTATTATTATTGCATTTATGAAAGGTAGTATACACTCACTCGATCAGAAGATGATCGGACAGCACTACGACTTGCAGAAGTAGTAATCCACAGCAGATCTGGAAGATCTCTACGAAAATCGAACTTCTCGCAGGCAGAGCTTCGGCTCGGAAACCGCACTTCTCGGGATCTTCGGGATCTCGGGACTCACTTTGGGACTCGGGAATATTACCGGGACTTCGGGGTACAAACAGCACGCAAAACGAGGCAAAAGACTAGAGAGAAGTATGGAATTTGTAAAGGAACTAAGGCTGCCTTCGGATCCTTTTTATAGAGGCTGGAAGCCCGAGTTACGCGGGGCGTAATTCATGTATGCGGGGCATACACAACTTCATTGCATGCGTATGTGTTCGAGTGACATCAGTGCATGCGTAGCTGAGGCGGTTCACGAATACGTTGGGCGTACCCCAACTTACGCGGGGCGTACGCTATTAAGCAAACTTCAAACTTGCGTAACTTGTGCATACAAGCTCCGTTTTCGACGTTCTTTATATCCACGGAAAGGTGAGACTACGCTCTACAAGTTTCATTTAGACTCCGTCGGCTAATTTTGACTTTATTTTTATTATTTTTTTTTTAATAGGCCGGGACAGAAAATTTCGTTATAAATTCATAACTTCTTCGTCCGACGTCCGTTCTCGCCTAACTTTTTATCGCTTTGATACTAACAACGAGATCTTTGATTCTCGTTTAGATCACTAAGGCTAAAAATCGCTTTAACGTAAATTTCACTTTTTACGTTATTCAGCGTTGCCGGTTCTGTCGCGAAACTTCGACAGGTCATAACTTCCTCGTTATAACTCGGATTTCAGCATTCTTTATATCTTCGGAAACCTTGTTTCAACTACTACAACATTATCTAAAGATATCAAGTTTATTTTACACTTAAATTTTGACGCTTATTTTTATTCTTAATTAATCAAACCACATAATTAAGCAATTAAGCACAAAACACATAATACTCAAATAATACAATCTTATTATTTCAAAACGGGTTACAAAGGTTAACCTAGACCATTATATTGCTAAAAATGGCAAGCCCGAAAACACAGGCGTTACAATACCAAAAAGCTAACTATACTCCCACTAGCCTTGACATACACACAAGAGTCATCTTCACTCTTAGAAAAGCCAAATTCCTTGACCTTTTCATCAAAGCAAAGATTCCATCTGCGAGGAGCTTGCTTTAATCCATAAATGGATTTCTCAAGATTACACACTCTATTAGGGTACTCGTTGCTGACAAAACCTTCTGCCTGACTCATGTAAACATCTTCAGCCAACTTTCCATTAAGGAAAGCAGTTTTGACATCCATTTGCCAAATTTCATAGTCATGAAATGCAGCTATGGCTAACATAACCCTAATAGACTTAATCTTGGCTACTGCAGAAAATGTCTCATCATAATCCACTCCAGGAATTTGAGAGAAGCCCTTTGCAACCAGTCGAGCCTTATAAGTGTGTACATTACCATCCATGTCAGGTTTCTTCTTGAAGATCCATTTGCACCCTACTGTCTTACGACCTGGTACATTCTCAACCAAGTTCCAAACTTGATTGTCATACATGGATTGTATCTCGCTATCCATAGCCTCTTTCCATTTAGCAGACTCGGGGCCTGCCATGGCTTCCTCGTAGCTGTTAGGGTTATCTTGACCTACTAGTGTCCCGTCACTAATAAGTGTCTCACCTTCTGCAGTAATATGGAAACCATAGTAATGCTCAGGTGCACTTATAACTCTCGTGGAACGTCTCAAAGGTACCGATTCGTCAATTGGCTCAACAGGAGTTTCCTCCTCAAGTTGAGGGCTAGTGTTTGAAGTTCCTTCACCACTTGACTCTTGAATTTCTTCAAGATCAATTTGCCTCCCACTGTCTCCTTGGCTTATAAACTCTCTTTCTCGAAAGACTCCTCTTCTTGCTACAAAGACCACATTATCACTAGGTCTGTAGAAGAGGTAACCAAAGGATTAGTGTGGGTAGCCGATGAAAATACACCTCTTGCTTCGAGGTTCGATCTTATCATGAGTCTCACGTCTCATGAAAGCCTCGCAACCCCAAATCTTGATGTGGTCTAGTTTGGGTACTTTACTAGTCCACATCTCGTGAGGAGTTTTGGCAACTTTCTTTGTAGGGACTAGATTAAGGATATGGGCGGCAGTCTCTAAGGCATACCCCCAGAATGAGATTGGTAGCGAAGCTCGACTCATCATGGAACGAACCATGTCTAACAAGGTTCGATTACGCCTCTCAGCCACACCATTCAACTGCGGTGTCCTGGGAGGTGTCAATTGTGAGGCAATCCCACATTCCCTTAGATAGTCAAGGAACTCTGAACTAAGATACTCACCACCTTGATCGGATCGAAGCATCTTAATGTTCCTGCCCAATTGATTCTCAACTTCCTGTTTAAATTCCTTAAACCTTTCGAAAGTCTCTGACTTATGCTTGATTAAGTAGACATATCCATATCTACTGTAATCATCAGTAAAAGTCAAATAATAACGATTAGCATCCCTTGTGACATGTTTGAATGGTCTACACACATCCGTGTGTACAAGGTCCAACAAATCTTCACCCCTCTCACACGAGGCTGTGAAGGGTGACTTTGTCATTTTTCCAAGTAAGCATGATTCGCAACTATCATCTGACTTTAGGTCAAATACTCCAAGACTCCATCCTTTTGGAGCTGGCCTATGCATTTCTTGCTTATATGTTCAAGACGACAATGCCATAATGATGCTTTATCCAAGTTATTATTATTAGGAAAATCAATACACAAAACATTATTTCCTAAGTTATCTACAATAGATACAACTTCATACACACCATCACAAGGTAATGCTTTAAAATAAAGAACATTATTAAAGAAAGAATTAATCGAACCAACTTCATTATCAAATGAAAAGGTGAAACCTTGTTTGTACAATGCATGAAAGGAAATAATGTTTCTTGCCATTTCTGGCGAATAACAACATTTATTCAAATCTAAATTTAACCAACTACTTAGTGATAAAGTATAAAATCCAATCTTGGTGACAGGTGTAACTTTCCTATTCCCCATGATAAAGTTTATTCTTCCTTGCTCCACATTCTCACTTCTTCTTAGTCCCTGCAATTCACAACAAATGTGAATACCATAACCGGTATCAAGGACCCAAGATTTAGAATGGGGTGAGTTATTAGAAATGATAGTGTAAATACCTGCATGGTTGGGTTTAACGTTCCCATCCTTCACATCTTGCTGGTATTTTGGGCAGTTCCGCTTCTAATGTGATTTTTCATGGCAATAGAACCATTCAACCTCTTTTGGGTCAGAAGAAGGAGTGATGAAACCTTTCTTGGTTCCACTTGAAGAAGAGCCATCAAGGGTCTGAGCCTTGGTACCCTTCGAAGAACTTTTTCTCTTCTTCCCTCGACTTTTCCTGATTGCCAAAACCGGAGTGGAGTTTGGAGTAGGAGTGTTAACAACCGACTTCCCCTTAAGACCTGTTTCAGCGGTCTTGAGAAGTCCCTGAAGTTTGCTGAGTGTGACTTCTTCCTTATTCATGTGATCTGTCATGCGGAATTGATCGTAGCACGATGGTAAGGAGCGCAAAATGATATCTATTGCAAGCTCCTCAAGGAAGTTCACATTAAGCTTCAGCAATCGATCCACATACCTTTTCATTTTCTGCATGTGGCTCGTGACGGATTCCCCGTCCTTCATCATGGTTGTTATCATGCAGCAGATGATTTCATACCTCTCTTGTCGTGCACTTTGATGGTATCTTTCCATCAAATCTTGGTGCATTTCATAAGGGTAGAAATCCTCATAGGACTTTTGGAGTTTTGCTGTCATAGTGGCCATCATGATGCATGCCACTTTCGTAGCATCCCTTTCATGTGCCTGAAAATCATCGATCTCCTAGGGAGTTGCAGTGGTCTCATCAATCTCCTTAAGCTCCTTGTCAAGGACATATTCTTTATCCTCGTAGCAGGTAATCATCCTGATGTTTCTGATCCACTCATTGAAGTTGGATCCATCAAAAGTGACTTTCCCACACAAGTTCACAAGGGTAAAGGATCCATTAGGATTAGAGCCAGAAGCAGCATTGTTTGAAGACATCTGAAGGAAGAGGACAAGATTAGTTTAGATATTAAGAGAGTCCTTAATAAAACACCCAAATGTAATATTAAGGCTAGGATCCAATCACAATATATTATAACTTAGAAGAGGTATGCCGTAATCCAAGCTATAACATATTTGAAAGGTAGGTGAATGACGATTCACCAATTTCCACCACGAAAACCGAAATATTAAATATTAGGTTTTTGATTGGCTCTTAGAAATTCCTAGATTCTTTGAGATTCAATGAACTTTTCAAAGGCATGTTTCAATCTCGAGTGTGCCCTCCAAGTTTTGTGACTGGGATACCGAGGATCACAAAACGAGGTGTGAAGTAACCATGCAAATCACTCGGTACCCTTAAAGTTTATCACTCAATCGATGTGCCGATAAACCACACACGCTCCATCGATACTATAATAAACCTTAAGTCACCCTTTACCTACCTTGTTAAGTCCAAGTTAGTGTGCCGGTTAACCACACACGCTCCACCAACGACTTAAACAAAGTGTAAAGTGTAATTTCATGGATTAGCACCTTATTCACATTTTTCCTAAAGTAACTAAGATTGAGAATTTAATAAAAACATTTAGTTACTTTATAATATTCATCATACTTTTAATGAGAATTTGTAAGTCCTTGTCTTACCCGTTCAACTAACGACCCTCCACCAGTCAAGCAAGCGGTGGGTGAGAGTGGACACGCATTAAGTTGCCATTTTATAGGCAACAACCTTATACCCACCTTATAGACCGGCTTCATGAATGAGGCGTACTAGCGGTAAGACGACTTTGTTCTTATACATATATATATATATATATATATATATATATATATATATATATATATATATATATATATATATATATATATATATATATTAAATTATAATAATATAAGTATAAGGGTTGAATTTTAACTTTTAAAATTCTAAGGGTTGGAACTAAAGTTTTAACATGACTTTACTTGTTCCAAAACATGAGGGCAAGTTTTGTAAACTTTCAAAACTTTTCATTTCTTGTAACTTATGAGTTTAATAGAGTAATAAAAATGAAGACTCTTCATTTTTCTAACTCTTGTGTTCTTTTAATGGTTTTAATTCAAGTGACTTTTGGTTTTCCATAACTTGAGGACAAATTATGGACTCCATTAAAACACATTATGATCAAGAATTAATCTACCACATAGGTTACAAATAATTGCTATGATCATCTAAACATCATAAGAACAAGAACATGAATATGAACACTTTCATAAATCAAAATTACACTTAAAACTTTGTAATTTTGATAACTAGTTGTTGTAAATAAATTAGCAAAGACATTACACCATCTAAAACAAGTTTTCAAGTCCCAAAACAGTTTAGGGTAATGTTTCTAGTCCATTTCCAGCAACTAAAGTCGAAAATCTGCACTCTGTCGACCCTACTCGCCGAATGCATGAACCTACTCGACGAGTAGGTTGAAGATACAACTGAACTCGACGAGTCCCCCCATGGACTCGGCGAGTTCAGCAGTCAGACAACAAGTTTTTCGACTTTTTTCAACTTTTTAGCACAAATAACAAACAAACAAGCCTATGCTCTGATACCACTGTTGGGTTTTGAGCATTCTAACACTTCCTAAGTGTACATGCAACCCTAATAACCTTGGATCTATGTTTGTCTAATTATCATGCAAAGTTGAATTCCAAAGTTATATTCCTATCTAGCATACATGGGGAACAATTTTTAACTTGAATGAAAGATAGAATAACTTACCTTGTTGTTGCTTATGTTCCTTGAAACCTTGTGAGCCTAGCACCCCAAGTGTGATGCCTCAAATGCTTCACACAACACCAAATGATCTTGGAAGGACTTTTGAGAGAATACACACTTCTTGAAATCGGCCTAGCCCTCTTGTTTCTATTGGGTCAAAATATGGTTTATACTTTACTTTTCTGGACAATTGTATTTTTTTGTAATATTTATGAATTTATGGTCTAGTTTACGGCTGAGTTTACAGCCGTAAACACCTTACGGCCGTAAACTAATTTACGGCCCATTTGTTTCCGGCCCATGTTCCCCAAGTATAAATAGAGGTGTTAGGGTGATGAGTAGAGATTGATGAACCCCAGAACGTTTACGGCCAGAGAGAAACAGGAGCTTTTATGTGTGTGTGAATCATTTGTATCCGGATCTTCATTCATATCAATACATACAAAGATTCATATTCTTCTTCTTCTTCTTCTTTTCTATTTGATCTGACATCATCCGTTTGATTGGGATTCCACACCATCAAACGGATTTGATTGATACACAGGCAAATTAGGGAGTTACAATTGGTATCAGAGCCAAGTTGTATCAGTCAATTTTGTCAGATTTGGGGCATTATTTGATCTTATTTTCGAAATATTCTTGCGTTTTTGGATAGATCTCACAAAAATAAGGGGGGTTTGTTCTTCGTGTTTATCATAAAAAAAGGTTTTTGATCGAGTTTTGGAGCAAAAAAGGGCAAAAATCAATATTTTTGGTCGTAACCTGTGAGGGGTGGCGGCCAGCAGCTAGGGTTTTCGAGGTTCACGGTCTGGAGTTTGCTGCCCGAAGTTCCCGGTCCGAGCTTGCGGCCTCGGAGCTTACGGCCGGTCCGAGGTTGCGGTCAACAGCGTGTCCGAAGTTTGCGGCCGGAAGGCATCCTCGCAATAGCAGCCTCGCATATAAAAAAATGCGATGCAGAAGCGGTGGTGCTGGGGTTCAAAATCACAACCTCTGGTTCACTAGGCGGAGCTTCTTCCAACTCCTCTAGGGCACGAGTTGATACTTTCCTTCCCCATTTAATTCATAAAGCATCTTTTTCGCAGCAAGTTTCACTATTTTTAAACTTTTAACCTAAAAATTCAATTCCTTTTAATTTTAAATTTCTTTTTCATCCAAAATAATAAAATTAAAATAAAATAATAAATTAATTAATTAATAATTATAACAATAATAATAAAATATTTATAAAAAAAATATTTTTTAACTTTTATTTTTTATTTTTTATTTAAAATTTTGATTTTGATTTTCAGGTTTGACCTTTGATTTTAAACTTTGACTTTTTCGTTTAACTTTTAAATTTAAAATTTAGCTTTTCGGTTTGATTTTCAAGTTTGACTTTTTCAAATTTGACTTTTGAGTTTGACTTTTAAGGTTGATTTTTTAGGTTTATAGTTAAAGGACATTTTTAAATTTAAGTTTGACTTCTAGTTGTGCTTTACAAGGGAATTGAAAAACTTGAAAGAGAGTCATCAGGAGATGTGAAGACAAAATTTCAACATGTTCGATTATATTCTTGGAGAAACCCTGGAAGCTCAGTTGCAGCGATTTACCACACTCATTACTGAGATGAATATAGTTGGGATCTTCTTGTCCAAATTTGAGATAAACAAAAAGTTGTTGAATTCACTTCCAAAATCGTGCTGATGTAATTCAAGAACTTGATGCTTTGAAGTGTAGAGAAACAATGAGTTCTGAAAACATTCCAGTCACTGAAGTTACATGTACTCCAGCTTGTGAAGCCACGATTAAATTGCTTCAGGAACAAATTGATGTATTTAAAAGAGAAGTTGAGGACCTGAGATATGAAGGATATCAACTCAGGAAAGGACAGAAACCCCTGAAGGCTGAATTAGAAGCAAAAACCAAGGACTTTAGGAAGCTTCAGGAAGAGTATAGCAACAAGTGTGAAAATTATGACTATATTAAGAGACAACATGTTGTTGTAACTAAAGAGCTTGACACTTTGAAAATTAAGTGTGGAAAAACAGATGTTAGTTTTAAAAATTATACTGCGTCAAGTCAAACAGTCGAGTCCTTGTTTGAAACCCAATTAATTTTCAAAGATAATCAAAACAAAGGTCTAGGGTATGATAGTGTTCCTCCTCCTTTCAATCATAACTACACATCCATCCCTATGACACAGGAAGAAATTGACAGGGAGGCACATCTTAAATATAGAAAACCAGTTGGATTTGTGTCAGGAGGAGTTATTAATATTGAAGATACTAATGTTTCTACTTCATGTGCAGGTAAAGTAGCAGAAGATGAGAACAAGGAGAGAACTACTGAACAAACAAATGTCTTTTTGAGTTCTGAGTCTGTTGCTTCGAATTCAGTTGCTTCTGATAAACCTGCCGTTGAGAAATACAGGCCTCCAATTCCAACGCAACAGAGTGCCTATCGCAAGTGTGCATGTGGGAACAATAAGAAACAAGGCAAAGATACGCCACCAGGGGCAGGAAGAGATAAATTCACAGTGAAGAAAAAGACTTGTTTTCACTGTGGAACACATGGACACATTGCCAGAAATTGTCCTAATCGTGCATATGTTCCTTACTATGCTCAAGGTCGGCAGAACACGCCAAGTGGGAGATACTTCAAAAGAAATCCTTCCAGTCACGTTCAAACAATGTTGACTGGAACGCGCAGAAGGCAAAGAATCAAACCCACAAGGCCAAGAATTCGAATGTCAAGGGCAAGAAGGGAGTGTCGGCCAAGAAGCCCAATCCAAGAGATGCTCCAGTGAAACAAAGACCGGCTAAATCAAAGTCATCTCGAAGATCGGCTTCAAGTTCCAAAGCAAGTGCCGAGGCACCCATCGGATCGAACAAGAAATGGGTTAAACCCGAATATAGATGGGTACCAAAGGTGAAAACTCCCAAATCTCCTAATGCTTCTAACGTTTCCACATCTTCTGTATGTGATAAGCAGGATATGTCATGGGAGAGAGTATCGTGCGTTGATGACAAAGGTCGACCCAGTTTCAAAATGGACTGGGTTCCAAAGACCAATTGATCCCACTCTGTGTCGGAGCAGCTATGGAGGAATATCATCAGACTTCGGTTTGTTGGTAGTGGTTGTTCCTGGCATTTGATAGGAGACATCTCTCAACTGTACAACACTCAGAACATTATTTGGGAGAATGTGTCCTTTTGCGGGAAAGGAAGAAAGGAAGAAAGGAAGAGATCACAAACGGGGTTAGTGCTTAATGACATGAAGAATTTTCGGATCTGTTCTGAGATTACGCGTGCTGTTCTCAGACCTTCTGGATGCAAACTCAATCAGTGACTTACGGTTTGAGTTTTTCTTCTCTATACTCCTAAGTTTTTCTTAAGCTGATTCGCTTTAAAGACAATTTTTTGTTTTAGGATAGTTTAAATTTTCGCATTTACCTTCGTTTCTCTCCTATGCACAAATTTAGGGGGAGAAATAAAAACAAAACAAAAATTAGAAAATTTTCAAAAATCCAAAAACATTAGAAAATCAGAAAATTAAAAAAATATATGTTGGTTATGAAATGTTCTTGAGGGAGATGTTTTGGGAAGTGATATTATCAAGTGATAACAGGCAACCTGAGTCTGCGTAACGTACCCAAAGTTGAAGGATCTTTGCTGTGACTTGATGCGTCGGTAGGCACAAAAAATTCTAAATGGACTTGACTAGGCAGAGTTGAACTTAGGAAATTTATAGACTTGATAAACTTTGACCTAGTTAGATTCATTCAGCCTGACAATACGATGCTCGGATAGGTTGAGCAAGGAGATATATATGGGAATCTACCCGTCACATTAATTAAACCCGTACTTGGAACCGTGGCTTAACTTTTCCTCGATGTGTGGATTCTGTCCTTAATTCCGGTTGGATGGGGCGACTGGTAAATTCCAATAAATTAGGTCTGTAAATATCATTTTCTTTCTTTCCATCTATTAGTCATATGTTGCACCCTTTGCGTGATTGGAAGAGATCCGACCTGGATTGAAACATATGCAACTCTATTTCTCTGCAAGTTATATATATGAAATTCTTCATATCTGTTAGCCATATGTTGTCTCCTTTGCATGACTTCTAATCCGACCTGGTACACAGCATATGCAACCTTCTTCTTCTCAACCCCTCTGAAGTAATAAGTAATAGAATTCTGAATCTATCCTCTCTCTGAATGGTTGTCTGCTCACCCGGTGTATGGAGTACTCTGGAAGTTCTTGATGGTTGGGGCATATCAGGAAGCGGGAAACACATTCTAGTACACTTAAAATTGAACTCGTACAAATTGTCTATAGATCTCGCTGCTTAAATTAGGTGGACAACAATATCCTTGGTCGTCGTCAGATGAATGGTCCTTAAGATATAGTATCTAAGGAATTAGGATCAGATATAAATTTTAGGATTTTAAGTTCACCCTATCTTGTAACAAATAGTATGTCCTAAATTTGTCATAATTTTTCGTGTTTAAGTGGACCACAATACCAATGATCGACCAGACAAAGATGTGAATATGAAAGGTACCGACAAGTGGATAAAGACTGTCTTAAAACTTTGATCCCAAATTATTCTTAAAGTTAGATATCATTTTATTTTTGTTAAATTTGTTCATAGTTTCTTCTAATTTATATATTAGGGGAGAATTAAAATTTAAAACAAAACAAAACAAAACAAAACAAAAATCAGAAAATTAAAAAAATCTAAAAATAGTGTTATTTATGTTTTATTACTTGTTCAAGAAAATCAAAAATTTTAAAAAATATATATTTTAATTTGTGTGCTAAGTTTTCTTTTAGTTTTGTTTTGTCTTGAAAAGTGATTTCAGGTATAGATAAGACTTATGGAGTTTGTGTTGAAGATTTCTGAGCCAAAGCCTCGTCCGTGAGCATCGAAGAATTCACATTCGAAGGAGCAAGAAATGAAGATTATTCTTTCAACATTCAATCCTTCAACCCCAAAAGAAAGGTCAAGCTGACTTGAAGAATATGTGACGGATTGCATTGAAGCCTCCTCAATCAGTCTGCTGATATCTTAAACCTGCTGAAGTGATCTAGAAGATTTGTTCTCTCTAATGTTCTCTCTGAAGATTCTCAAGCTGAAAGCACTATCTTTCAAGAATCAGTACGTCAAGCCTCCTCACCTAATGTGCGTTCAATGCCAAATTATCGAAAAAACCTCAAGTGCTCAAGATGAAGTCATTCACTAAAGATTCATATGTTCATCCTGATGCTGTGAAGAAATCGAAGGTTAAAGCTGAAGCCAAGCTCCCATTGAAGATTGACAAGAAGAGCTAGCTACCTTTTAGGGGGAGCTTGTTGGGTCATTAAGAAAAGAAAGCTATAAACCAAGGGGGAGATTGTTGGGTCAAAATATGGTTTATACTTTACTTTTCTGGAAAATTGTATTTTTCTGTAATATTTATGAATTTATGGTCTAGTTTACGGCTGAGTTTACGGCCGTAAACACCTTACGGCCGTAAACTAATTTACGGCCCATTTGTTTCCGGCCCATGTTCCCCAAGTATAAATAGAGGTGTTAGGGTGAGGAGTAGAGATTGATGATACCTACAAAGTTTACGGCCAGAGAGAAACAGGAGCTTTTATGTGTGTGTGAATCTTTTGAATCTGGATCTTCATTCATATCAATACATAAAAAGATTCATATTCTTCTTCTTCTTCTTCTCTTCTATTTGATCTGACATCATCCGTTTGATTGGGATTCCACACTATCAAACGGATTTGATTGATACACAGGCAAATTAGAGACTTACAGTTTCATATGTGTAGCCTATTTTAGTGGAGAATAGGATTCTTATATAGTGTTGACACATCTAGGGTTACACCATGTAAACCCTAATGTGTCATGACTCTTCATTTCCATGACCCATGGGTTTGTAACTCCCATGGAGCATCCTATGGGTGGAACCCTACTTGATAATCCATGGAGCCTTTTAGCCCACTATACAAGATATGGATGATTTATATAATCAACCCATATATTTAATTAGTTATCTTTTGATCACTTAATTAATTCTAAATTAATTCTTGATCAAACTAATCAAATAATATTATTAATATATTAGAACTTATAATATATTAATAATCTCCAAGTGTTATTTCTCTCATTTAGTCTATCCAATTGCATGGTGCCATGCAACCCAAATGGACCATGTCGGGTCGGGTCAAGTACATACCATAAATAGTTATGGACTTAGACACCTTATCCAACACATGTGACCCAGTCACATTATCCAATAAGAATCTCAGAATAGAAACTTAATAGAGTTAGACGATGGACTTTACCTGAAGTAGAGTCAAACATCTGACTTTACTATCCTTATGGACTTTTAGGTAAATTAGGCACCTTCGCAACCAATGCCCTTCCTTTGGCAATAGAAACATATGGACTCTTTGGAAACGATACACGGGACTATCACAGACTTAGTCTTTCTCTTTACCATTTTGTCAACCGAGTTGACTACGGCTAATCCCTTTCAATTGGGAAGAGAAAGCTTTTCTATACTTCCAATGTTACCATTGTCAAGATCCATGGAATTTTGGGAAGTTGATCTTCCAATCAAATTTTTCTTTACCAATGCTCCAAATCATTGCTAATTCAGCATCATCAAGCAAATAGGTAAGATCATTAAGGGTCATGTCGTGATCTGTCATCAGGGAGTGACCAAGTCAACAGCCAGCTACCTTGAGGCTTCGACACCCGACTCTCCCGGCTTGTCAATATGTGACTTAATCTCCAAGACCTAAGCACATATAGACTTTGTTTGCCAATAGGGATTAAGTGACTTAGAACTTATCAGGTCTTGAAACTTGTGGGATAGGGAGATTTATTGGAGGATGTGGAGGAAGTGAAGTATGATTTCCAGTCCCAGTAATGCACAACAAAGGGATTGATCTTTCACCTTGGTTGCCATTTGGGATATCATCTTCATTAGGAAGCTTCTTCCTAAAGATTTAGGAAGACCATAGCTGTCTAAACTAGACATCTATAATGGGAGAAATTCAAGTTAGTTGATTTAAAGTCCTTAATATAACACCCAATATGAAATATTAAGGCTATGACCCAATAACCTATTTATAACTGGAAAAGGGATGTCGTAATCCAACTTATAAAATAGTTAAAGGTATGTAAATGATGATTTACCAATTTCCACCATGAAAAATGAAATATAATTAAGTTTTAATTGGATTTGAAACTCCTAGATCTTTTGAGATACATTGAACTTTCAATGGCATGTTTGAATCTCGATTGTGCCCTCACAAGTTTGTGACTGGGATTCCGAGGATCACAAACAAGGTGTGAATAACCATACAAATTGACTTGGTACCCTCAACAATATTACCTAATCGATGTGTCGGTTAACCACACACGCTCCACCGATCTATAATAAAGTCAAGTTACCCTTTTCCACTCTTACTAGTCCATGTTAGTGTGTCGGTTAACCACACACGCTCCACTAACGACTTGGTAAGGTACAAAGTGTAATTTTATGGGCTAGCACCAATTTCACATTTTCCTAAAATAACTAATATTGGGAATTTATAATGTATAGTTACTTTATAATTCATTATACTTTTAATGAGTATTTAAAGTCGTATCCTACCCGTTCGGCTAACGACCCTCCACCGATCAAAGAAGCGGTAGGTGAGAGTGGACACCCATTAAGTCACCATTTTATAGGCAACAACCTTATACCCCCCTTATAGACCGACTTCATGAATGAGGCCTACTAACGGTAAGAATGACATATTCTTATACATATCTATATAATTAAAATTATAATAATAGTATAAGGGTGTATTTTAAACATTTAAAACACTTGGTGGTTTAATCTATTAATTAAACTATACTCTTAATTTAATTAAACTTAAACCACGTCTTTATGGAATTATTAACTCTTTTAATTAAACACTTTAATTAATTTAATGAAGTCCATAAAGTTTGAAAAAAAAAATTAACTTTTAAGAAAAAATTAATTTGGAATTAAAGTGTAAGACTTTTCAAATTCCAAAACTTGAGGGAAAAAATTGAAACTATTCCAAGTCTCTTCAATTTGTAACTTATGAGTTTTAATGGTTCATAAAAATGAAGACTCTTCATTTTATGAAACCTCTTTAGTCCTTTAATTACAATTTAAAGAAGTGACTTTTGGTTATACATAACTTGAGGAAGTTATGGCCACCATCATTGTCATTAAGATCATGAATTAAACACACATGGAGGCTACAAATAATTCATATGATCTTCTAAAAACTCATAAGAACACAAATTCATGTAAAACAATTTCAAGAAATCATATAAACATATATAATACTTAAAAAATAATAAAAGTCATGAAAAATGGGTTAACATAATCATTATCATTTTGAAAAACAGATTTTACAAGTCCAAAACAAATTGAGATAATGATTTTAATCCATTTCCAGCAACAAATCACGAAAAACTGCCTAGCACGCTCCTACTCGTAGAGTGCATGATTCTACTCATTGAGTATGATGAATTTGTTCATGGACTCAGCGAGTCCTCCCCATGAACTCGGCGAGTCCAGTCGTCAGAGAGCAGATTTTCGACTTTTTCAAGCAGTTTGCATCAAGTATACAGAAAACAATCCTAGGCGCTGATACCACTGATGGGTTTTGAGCATTCTAACACTTCCTAAGTGTACATGTAACCCTAATAACCTTGAATCTATGTTTTCTCTATATACATGCAAATTTCTATTTCAAGGTTATTTCCTAACTAGCATGGCATGGGGATTACATGAAACATAAAAGTAGTAGAAATACATACCTTGTTGTTGCTTGGATTCCTTCAAGACTTTGTGAGCCTAGCACCCCAAATGTTGTGCCTCAAATGCTTCACACAACACCACAAAACTTGGAAAGACTAGAGAGAATACTTCTACACTTCAAAATCGGCTATGCCCTCACAAGAATCCTCTAGTTCCCATTTTGCATGCTATAGGGTTTCTTTTATAGTGTGTCATAATTAGGAGTTACAAATGTAAACCCTAATTGTCATGACTCTTCATTTCTCATGACCCATGGGTTTGTAACTCCCATGGACTATCCATGGAGCTCCATATGGTTATCACCAAACCCATAAACCATGGATCATTAATCCACCATAAAAGAATTGATGATTGTCATAATCAACCCTATATATTTAATTAGTCTCACTTTGATCACCAAATTAATACTAGATTAATACTTGATCAATACTAATTAAATAATACTATTATCAATATATTAGAACTTGTAATACGTTAATAATCACAAGTGTACTTTCTCTCATTTTTTCTATCCAAGTATTACAATGCCATGCAACCCAAATGGACCATGCCAGGTCGGGTTAAGTACATACCAAATAAAGTTATGGACTTAGACACTATATCCAACAGAAGACCAGTCTTGGGATCACTCACATCGTTATATTACTTGATAATTGATTCTCCAGTCTTCATTGATGGAAAACCCTTCTTCACTTGATCTTCCAAAAAGAGTTTTAAGTGAGTTGCCTTGGGATCTTGTGAGGGATTTGCAAAAGGAGCATTAGATAACTCTGAAAGATCAACCCTGGTCCAGGAATGGAAGTCATGATAATCTTTATAAAGTTCTATGTTGCCACTCTTCCATCTCACGAGCCACATATTTAACGTGTCGTGAAAGCCACATGAGATAATCCCTAACCTATCACCATATACATCTTTAAAACGTTTTCTCTTCAAGATATGTAACAGTGATTTTAGGTTGATCCCCAGGGGCATCTTGATCCGAGCTCCTCTTAAATAGAAGTTGTCCATTCTCAGCAGATTCGGCCAGTTTGGCACGTTTCAAAGCCACAACATTCGGAGCTTGAACTGGCTCCTTATCAAATCGATCTACAACAAGAGATGATTGAGCAGATGATGAAACAATGGGGTGAGCTTGAATATGCAAATTAATCCTTGACTCATCAGCAGATGTCTTGAACTTGTCACCAAGTTCCTCTTCTATATTTTTCTTCAAATCAAAGTAGCTTGAAAAAAGGAGATTAAAGTGAGTTTCGAGATCAAAAATATGTTTAGTATTTAAGGTCCTGTCCTTTTCAAGATCAGAAACTTGAATCTTCAGCTTGGCATTTTCACTCAAAAGATTAGTAACTTGGATACTGAGCTCAATGTTCTTTTGAGCAAGCACATTTATGTTCTTCTGAAGCTCATCAATGGTTGGATTATCTTCTCCTGAGTGACCTTCTTTAAAAGAAATTCCTTTAGCTATGGGAGAAGGCATCGAGCTTTGTTCCTAAGCCAAATGCATGGCGAGCCTCACAGAGGCAGCATCATGATCTAACCTGGGAGGAGAAAATCCTGAAGGAACTAAAGAACCACCAGCATCATAAGTGGTACTAGGACCTTTATTGATACGTTCTGATGAGACAATGGCAGGAGTGGTTATCGGTGGAGTTGAGAGGCATGAAGTATATCAGAAACAAGAATTCCCTATCTTGAATCACGTTTTCTTCTCTTTAGAGGAGGCTGAGAGATCTGGGTTGTTGCATGATCACTTTAAAGTGGCTCTATTGTAGGAGAAACAATATCAAGGGGAGGAATCCCAGACATCGTCACCATAAGAGTTGTTGTTTCAACCACTTGTTTGGTAGTAGGAGGCGTTGATTCAAGAATATCCTCAGTTTTTCGTATCTTCATTGCCAGATGATCAACATTATTGATATTGTTAAGTAGCGAGTTGAGATTTTCATTCGACAAAAAATATTCATTACTTCCAAAATTCAATGGAATTTCATCCTTATCAAAGCCAGAAATATCAAGATCTTCATACAAATCAGTCTCAGTCACACTCTTTGAAGACCCTTTATTGTAATCACTTTGAACTCGAACTGATGTTAGATCATGTTCCTCAACCACAACTGCATTAGGAACTGTTGTATCTTCTTCTTCTTCATGCTCTGACACCGTGATAACTTCATCTTCTGAAATCACCATCTCTGAAGATGTAGGCTCAGAGGATACTTTATCAGAAGATCCATGTGACTCGGATGCTTCATTCAGCTCAACAAATTTTCCAAACTTCACAAGAGGATATTGATGGGTTTTAGGTAAAACAAATAAACTAGAAAACAATTCCTAAGTTCACATGCAACCTACTTTGGATCTATGTTTTAACTATTAAACATATAACTTTGAATTGCAAAACAAGAACCCTAGAGGAGAGAGGTTATTTTCAAAAATAACAAACTAGGGTTAGGAGTTACATACCTTTCAATTGTTATAGCAAACAATTGAGAATCCTCTTGATCTTGGTCTTGATCTTCTTGGAAGCTTAGCACCACAAATGTAATGCCTCTAATGGAATCACACCCAAGAACTAGCAAGAAGGAAACTAGAGAGAGAGAGAGAGAGAGAGAAAGAGAGAGAGAGAGAGAGAGAGAGAGAGATAGAGAGAGAGAGAGGGTATGAAATTTTCAGCCTAGGGTTTCTTCCAAGGTAGGAGTGGCCGATTTTAGGAGCTGGGAGGCTCCTTATATAGCTGAGGGATCTAGGGTTTAGGGAAAACCCTACTGCTCCTTTGCTTAGGGCCTAAGCAAGCCCAAGGGCCTTATCTAAAACCCCTTGGAAGAAATCCTTAGGGTTTCCCCTATAGATTTCGTCCACCTCCTTCCAAGGAGGTTCTGGAGCCTTCCACTCAACTATTTGATAATTGAAAATTAGTCCCTGCACTTTATAATTAATACTTTTAACCCCAAAATTAATTCTGATTAATTCCTGGCTAACTATTAATTAAACATAATGATTCCTAATTAATATATTAATCTTTTAACATATTAATAAATCATTTATATTGATTTATTAATATTATAATAAATCAATATCTCTCATTTCATAATTTCCTTGTTCGGTTGCTAGGTTTGAGGGCAACCTAAAAGGACTGTGTTGCTATCAATTCAAGTACATACCAATTATAGTTATGGGCTTAGACACCTAATCCAATAGATACAATCCTTGAAAAACGGCCTTTCCCTTGCGATTCTGTTTGATAAGCCCAAGAGTGTGAGAACCTACAGACTTCATGTCTAGGGTTTCTCCCTCCTTGACCATCTCAGAAAATTGAATGTCAATGAACAATTGGATGAACTTAGGATACATCAAGAAAGTATCCTGGGTTATTGCATTGATGTTCACCACAAACTCGTCCAATATAAACTTTGAGAAGTTGAAGTCTATCCATGCAGCAAGTGAAGCAATGGCTCCAGTGTTCCTTAGCAAGATCTCATCAGCACCAGACCTTCTGCCAGAAATGTAGCTCACAAATACATGAGCCAAGAATCTGGTGTAGTGGCAGAAGCTTCTTCACAGTGGGAGGAAAGTTGCCTTCGTAACCCATCTTCTTAAGAACCTTCTGGGCATCTTAAATCCCAATCTCAGTAGGAAAACCAGGTTGATCATCAATCAACAACGCTTCTCTGATGAATTGTTTGGTAATTTCAATCTTGCATCCTTTCACAACTGCATTAATAGTAACTGCTCCATCATTATCCCTTTTCCTCTTGGCGGTCTGCCAGAATTCTCTGATAATGTTCTGATAAACCTTGGGTTTCACAATGCTAGCAGAAACCAAACAGCATTCTCTCAGCCCATGGATCATTGACTTGAACTCTCCATGTGCAATAGGAGGATCTGCTAGTACGATAGTCAAATTGTGCATGTCCGCGAATTTCAAGTTAGCCATTTGATCTGCACTAAAACGAACCAAGTAAGAAAACAAAGATATTAGAACAATTAATGTTTTATGGTTTTCTTATTTAATCAACTTAATTTTTGACCCAAAAATAATTTTGACCAAACTGGAGTTTATGGTCAAATTTGGGTTTACGGCCGTAAACTAATGGCCGTAAGCTCATGGCTGCAAACAGAATTTACGGTCGTAAGCTCTTACCGTAAACGCCGACAACAGTTTTTTTCTTCAATTAAAGCTTCAAAACTCGTCGATTTCATGAAATAAACACATATTCATGGTCGATTTTGGCCTACCTTTGAAATGAACCGAGCAATTTCACAGAAAAACAAAACAAATTTTTTTTTCGAGATGAGAAAGACTGGGAGAGAGTTTACGGCCGGAAAGAAGAAAATGAGGAGTAGAAGGGTTTTCGGTTGTAAACCCTTGCTTATATACCCTGTTAGTTTTAAGTTGTTATCCACACAGTGTAAGGCACAGTCCAAATGCCAAAAAAATTCAAAAATAAAACCTTTTGAGAATTAAAAAAAAATAAAATTAACATAAAAATAAAAATAAAATAAAAATAAAAAAATAATTTCTAAAATTTTAAATTTTAATAATTATAAAAATAAAATAAAATTAAAATTAAAATAAATAAAAATACAATAAGACTAAACTTATCTCAACAAACATTGAATATAATTTTGTAACACAGGGATTAAAGTTGTTAGACAATCTTAATCCACTTGTCGGTACCTTTACCTTCATGTTTATGTCTGGTCGATCGCTGGTATTGTGATTCACTTAAACATAAAAAATTTGTGAAAATTTGGACAAGCTAATAAAGACAAGACATTTTTTATCCTATATTCTTAGATAAATTTTCTAGAGACCATTTAGCTGACGACGACGAGGGATATTGTTGTCCACCTAAATTGAGCAGTGAGATCTACAGACAATCTGTAAATGTTCAATTTTAATTGTACTAGAACATGTTTTCCACTTCCTGATATGTTCCAGTAATCAAGGACTTCCAGAATGCTCCTTACATCGGGTGAGCAGACAATTATTAATAGAGAAGATAGATTTAGAATACATATGCTATACACCCAGGTCGGATGTCTTCCAATCACGCAGAAGGTGAAACATATGACTAACTGAAGTTTTAGAGGGATTTAGAAGAAGAATTATGCATATACCGTGTACCAGGTCGGATTGAAAGTCACGCAGAGGAGACAGTATATGGCTAACATATAGAAAGAATTGCATAGATAGAACATGCATAGAGATAGAGTTGCATATGTTGTAGTCCAGGTCGGATCTCTAAATAACGCAGAGGAGGCAACATATGACTAACTAACAGAAAGAGACAAAATAATCTTCTACAAACCTAACTTATCAGAATTCCCCAGTCACCCCATCAATACCGGAATTAAGGACAAAGTCTGCACATCGAGGAAAAGTTAATCCACAGTTCTAGATACGGGTTCTTTTAATGTGACCAGTAGATTCCCTTTATATATCCCTGCTCAACCTATCCGAGCGTCGTATTGTCAGGCTAAACGAATCTAACTAGTTCAAGATTTGTCAAGTCTTTGAATTCCTTAAGTTCAACTCTGCCTGGTCAAGTCCATTTAGAATCTTTCATGCCTACCAACGCATCGAACACAGAGCGTAGACAATTTAGTTATGATACGTTACGCAGATTCAGATCGCCTGTTATCACTTGATAATATCACTTCCCATCACACTACCTACAAACAAAACTATTAGCAACATATTTTTTTGATTTTATGATTTTCTTTTAATATTTTTGGATTTTTTAAATTTTAAATTTTTGTTTGTTTGTTTGTTTGTTTGTTTTTTTGTTTATTTCTCCCCCTAAATTTGTGCATGGGTGAGAATGAAATCACTAAAATGCACAAATTTAAACTAACCTAACTGAAAACAAGACTTTAATCCTCAAAACATATCATTTTCAAAAATCCCACTAGCACATCGAATCAAGCTTTATTAAAAGGCTTGGTGAATAGATCCGCCACATTATTAGTAGTGGGAACCTGTTCCAGCCGGATGAGCGAACGTTCATAACAGTCTCTGATAAAATAAATTTTGATATCAATGTGCTTGGTTTTGGAATGTTGGATAGGATTTTTAGCAATTTGAATCGCAGCCTCATTATCACAGTAGATGGGGGTTTCTAGATAATTCAGAACGTAATCCAACAGATGATGTTGGATCCAGATAACTTGAGAGCAACAAGCAGATGCAACAACGTATTCCGCTTCTGCTATTGAAGTTGAGACCGTATGTTGTTTCTTGCACTGCCATGACACCAGCCTGTCTCCAAGGAATTGACACCCTCCTGATGTAGATTTCTTGTCAAGCTCACAGCCTCCATAATTACTGTCAACAAAAGCATATAAATCAAATTTGGAATTTTTCGGATACCAAAGTATGAAACTTTAAAGACATGTTGTGTTGGGGGATTGGGAAAGTTTGGTTGTTGTGGTGTGAATTTGACATTTCATTTTGTGTGACCTGTATCAACTTTTTGTGGTTCAACCTTTGACTCAAAACATTGTTGGGACTTTTTCAATGAAAATGATTTGGTTGTTCTTGGAAACAATTTTGAAAAACCATTATTGAAATACCTTGTTTGATTATTATGATGAGATTCCGAATTTGAAAATTTCTTTTCATGAGATGTGTTACTTTGAGTTCGTGGAAAAAACTTAGTTTCATGATTTTTTTATTTTCGAAACAACTGCATGTGAAGTTGATTTAGACAAATGCTTTTTTGACAGTGCGGGATTTTTCTTTTCAGTACTTTTGTTTTGCAAAGCATTTTGTTTCTTTCGAGACTCAACACTTTATCAAAATATTTTCTTTCTTGCTTGTCTCTTAGAAAATCCATTTTCTTTTGAAAACTTGTTAATTTGATCTTTAAATTCGTTTGATTTTATTTTTTGCATTTTGCAATTTGACTTCCATTTGCGTTTCAGCTTCTTTTGAAATTGTTGATTTTTCAACCCATATTCTTTGAGGTTTATGTCTTTGAAAAGTATATGAGTTCTTTGTTAGATTATTTTCAACAACACTTTGATTTGAGAAAAAACATTCTTTTGAAGCTTTCTTATTATCTTCATCTACTAGTTTGTTAAATTCAGGTTTAATGTTTTTAACATTCCCAGTTGGAACAAATACTTGGTTTGGAAAAATGACATCATCTGTGCACTTGAAGTTGGGATACACAACCACATTTGTGTCAAGATAATGAGCCTCTTTTTCTTTCATCACTTTGTCGAAATTTTTTGTTTCACCATACACCTAATCAATAACAATTCTTGATTTTTCACATTCTTTTGAAACATCTTTTGTTGTTTGTGGAGCTTTTGACTTTTCATCATCACTACTGTTAGTTTGACTATCTCTAACACTAACATGATCAAAATTACAAACTATTGAAGGGGAGGCTTGATTAATGTCAGTCTTAGCTAACAAATTATTATATTTTTCTTTGCCTTTACTCAAACATGTGACATTAATGACAGATAATTGAGAATAATCGACATCTTCAATTTCACCGATTTCGCTAAAATTGTCAGAATTATCTTCAATATCAGCGAAATTAGATTGATTGTTAGATTTCGAATTCTCGGTTCTTTTCAAAAGTTGAAATTGTTCGGTTTTGGTTAAGGTGTCATTCACAATCTCAACTAATTCATTAGTATCCAGACATTCATAAATTTTGACAATTCCATATGCATAACGATTATCTGGAACTTTATCAAAATCTGAAATATTCTTTTCACAATCATAAGAAGTTTCATCTACTTTTTCCTTTCAAAAACTAAGAATGGTAGAAGCTGCCTTTGTTGTTCTCTACTAATTTCACAAGAATGATGTAATTTAGTTAATTTTCCATATAGCCTCTTAGCAGTATTACAATAGATGTTTCTCTGTTTGAATAGAATCTTATTATCAGTGCTAAGATTATCCCTATCTACCATAATATTCGTTATCTGCAGCTCTAAACTATCTATCTTAGACTTCTTTGTTTCTAAGATTCTTTGAGTTTCTAGTAAATGAGTACTAGCTTTCTTAGCTTCATTGCTAGCAGAAATAACAAGATTATTCACATAAGTAACAGACGCATCAAACTCGGTTAATACAGAATCATATGCAGATGAAGGAATATTAAAAGACTGAAGTAAAGAACGTACCTTGGTAGTCATTGGTGCAATATCTCCTTACTTTGAAATGAAACACCTGCCTGTCACATTCTCTTCTTTGACTTCCTCATACCTAGCATACATGGCCCCATGGGTTGGATTTCTCATCTCTTCATCATCAGACCCTGATGACCATATCTGATACGTTCCTTCATCTTCATCTTCACCTTTAGCCACAAGTGAAAGATTTTTTGACTTTTTCTTAACTTCTTCTAGATTATTAGAGTAATAGGCCTTATATTTCACTTTGTTCTTCTTTTCTTCTTTCTTTCGTAGCATACAATCATTTGTCATATGATTTGCTCCATGACAATAATGACAATCTATCCTTGAATCACCCTTCAGCTTCTTTTCTTGTTTCGAATCCTCGACTTTTACCTCTTTCTTCTCAAACCTCTTCTCCTCATTAACTTTACTAGAAAAACTTCCCTTCGTTTCTCTAGACTTCATTTTCACACTAAATGGCTTCTTGTAAAACATTTTCACCTTGTTATTGGAGTAAAATGCAACAACTTCATCGTCTGAATTGACAATACGACCTTCTTCTTCACAACCCTTGTTTTCAACAACTTCCTTCTCATTTTCTCTACCACTGACCTTCGAAACAAGAGCCAAAGGACCACCCAAACTGATCCTCGACTCTTCTGCCATTTCATTCACTTTGGTTTCATGAGTTTTTAGCTGGTTGTAAAGATCATTTTAGGTAGAAAAATTGAAGGCATGTTGTGTCTTAATCATCAAGCTTAAATTCCTCCATTCTTTTCTAAGCCCCATTACAAACGTAATAGTGTATTCCATGTTAGTTATTTTGATTCCATACCTTGTGCACTTGTAGATCAACTCGTTCAGACGATCGTAATACATTTCAATTGTTTCTCCATATTTCTGCTTGAATTCTCTTAATTCAATCAGACATTGTTTTACAAAACTGATTTTGGTTTTCTCACTCCCCTGGTACTTTTCTTTCAACGTCTCCAGCTCTCTTTTGAAGTTGTGCAAGAGTGAACATGATTATACACCATAGGAGGAAGAGCACCACGAAGCTCTCTCATGCATTTCTTCTCATTCTTCTTCAACCTTTCACTTTGTTCATCACGCTTGGAGTTAATGATGAGGTACCAATGCTTTCAACAGAGGAAGGTGAAATTACATTATCAGTAATACATTTCCATAGCTCTTCATTTATGCCATTCAAGTAATCCTACTTTCTATCAGCCCACTGATCGTAATATTCTGGAATGAGCATTGAAATCTTCGTAAATGAACCAAGGAGATGTGAATGTGATGTCCTCGTGTTCATGTTGAAATTGTGTCGTATGGATGAATTCTTAGAAAAACTTCAGGAATTTGAGAATTAATGGATGAATTGAACAGAAAAAACAAGAAGAACTGTCACACCCCAAAACCGAAAACGGCGGAAACGTTCTGGGGCGGAGGACGTCATGTAATGTATCACAACAATGTAAAGTAGTAAACAAGCAACAACATCATTCATTGCATTAATAGTATAAGTTTCAAGTACATGTGTGTTCTTTCATAATATACAACAATAAAATTAATAATCAGAAAATAAGACGAGTCTGGACTGCTCCGTCTTCACAAAACCTGGTCGTCGTACCTATCTATTTGCGACCTGATAATACAAGTTATTTTGAAAGAGTAGATCAGCCAAAAAGCTGGTGAATTCATAAGTATTAATGTGTTTTTGATTTGTAAAACTTGTAATGAAAGACTTGATATTGTTCTGAAAGAAAGTTCGTATAAGTGTGGAAATGTTTGTAAGTAATCGAAACCGTTTGGTAAACCCTAGAAATCCCTATGATTCCTATTAGTATAGATGAAATCTTCTACCAAGACCTAGTTGTTTATGAACGTAGTCTTCTACCAAGACCCGACTATTTTGAATGTAGTCTTCTACCAAGACCCGACTGATCGACAATTATTATTAATATAAGAAATTGTATCCTGTGGTACTAGGATACTCAAATACAATTCACCTCATTGGTTATGTGGATGAGTCACAAGATAGTGGTAATAATATAACTAACTTACCTATTATCCCTTTATACTAGGATAACTAACAGTGTTAACTTTAGACATCCGTAGATGTACATTTACCTCTGTTGCTAACAGTTGGGTGTAGGAATAGTTAATCCCTTAAAGTATACTTGTAATGGTATCAACCGAAGACATCCGTGGATGTGCATTTACCTCTATAGCTAATAGAGATTCTAGGACTGGTTAATCCCGTAAAGTATCCTTTGGTACTAGGATATAAAGTCCAAACTATCTCGTCGATGATGTGTTTGTATCACAAGGTAAAGATAGAAAGGAGAACTATATAACAGTATCTAGACATATAATATCTAATAGTAATTTGCCATATAATGTCTATGTAAAAGTATTCATGTATAAGTATTCATGTAAGAGTATTCATGTAAACGTACTCATGTAAGCGTATCTATGTAAGAGTTGATGGGTTTTGGTCATAAGACATCCTATGTGCTCATACAAACCCTAATGCTTGGATCTAGGTTTCTCTATTGTACATGCTTTGAATCCAAGACTATAAACCCTAATTCTAGCATATGGAAATCGATATTAACATATAATTAGGTTTAAGATATTACCTTGATTGTTATGTAGCAATAACAATCCTAATTCCTCCTTGAATTGACTTTGGAAGGCTTAGAGTCACAAGTCTCACTCCTCTAATGGCTTACAAATACCAAGAGCAAATGGAGAAGGTATAAAGAGAGAGGAGAGAGGTAGGAATTCGTCCTTAGGACTTCTTGGGAAGGGATACACGAATTCATGAGCCAAGGGGTGTTTATATAGGTGTAGAGATAGGGTTTCAGTCATTATCCTTATCTAGTTGCTTATCCACAAAGCAACCCATAAGATAATCCTTGAATCCTTATCATAGTCGAATTCTAAGGCATTATCTCCTTAAATTCATTCACCCTATATATAAGATAATCCTTACCTTATTTTATAACTATCACATAATTACAAATCAGCCCCTATAGTTTAATTAATTACACTTGATCACAAAATTAATTCCTGATTAATTATTGACCAATATTAATTAAAAAAAATATGATTTCTCCTTTAATATATTATTCTTATAACATATTAATAAATCATATTATCCTCTCTCTCTATATATTTCTCCAATCAAGTTGCTTTGGTGAAGGCAACCCAAAAGGACCATGCACCATTGGGTCAAGTACATACCAAAATAGTTATGGACTTAGACACTAATCCAACAGTCTCCCACTTGGATAAGTCTAATAACTATTATGCGTATGACCTCAGATCCCGATCTGCAATCGTAGCTTTCCAAAGCCACTGTCAACTCTAATCCTATCAGATACGTGTGTCCTTAGATAAGGGATCATATATTCCTCCATTCTACATATCGTATGAGATATGATTTCTAATCATTCTCTTTGTACTACTTCTCGATTTCTGATTTATGACGACAGACTAACTGAACAAATCAAATTAGCCCTAGCCCAACCGAGCATTTACGTTTGTCATCACTAAACCATCGAGGGGCCTAAAGATATCGCTTTTATCCTTCTTTGGATAAAAGGAACGGATAAACTTTGATACAATGTTCGCTTGAACTCACCCACCGAATTACACACAACAATATGTTTTATAACACCAAGTTACTAGTGCGTTTACATATTATCAATGTGCAACCGATTCGCAAGATACAACACACAAATCTCGGTTTCAAGAATATAAGATGTTATCGTCTCACCAATCACTCGTAATACAATTCATGGAGTGATCCAAGTGAGCGTGGGTTTAATCCAATGCTCAAATCATATTCATAAGCACTCATAAACGTTGCAGCAAACATTTGCTTATGTCTAATGCTCTTTAGACAATCCACACACCAATTCACAACAGTCTTTATTCATACCTACTTCCAACATATGAACGACTGTGGCCCGTTTGAATAATTCGATTATTCTTAATAAACTCAATTATTCTGGAAGTCAAAACATGCAAGGTGAAACACAAGAATAATACTAATCCCATATGGCCTCAAACCTTTGAGTATAAATAAAACACCTTTTATTTATCACCATATCGACTACTCATTATTTGTCGTTTCGAGTAATCAACTTCTTACTTGAATTATTACACTTGTCCCATGCTCATAGCATGCACACAATGTTTACCTATGGTTCTTACTTTTGTGAAATAGACAAATTGAACACATTTCCAATCATTCTCATTTTACAACTCCAAATCCTTTTTTTTCATAAGTGTAAGAATATCAATTCTTGCTACTTATAGAATATGCTAGATTCTAACACTTTATGCAACGATCCTTTCGTAATGTCACTGCACCAAAGTCACAAAGACTATTGCCAATAATATTACAAAGTCTTCTATCGGATATTGTTGCAAGACAATTCCTTAGATATGATGTAGCTCACTCAAAGTACATTCCTTTGAACATCCTTTTGCATAAAAGTTTCTAATCCAGACATAGATTTTCAATATTTACTTCCTAATATGAACACGCTTCCATATTTTCCTCATGACAACTCATTCTTAATAGAATCTTTCCTATTTGTAATGATGTCGATATGGTCCATCCAATATGGAAACATTTCCATATTTTCCAATACTATACTTCCAACTACTCACAAGCGACCAATCCTCGTCGAACTTTGGATTGTCCTTTGATAGTTGTTTAATTATTTTAGTCAAAACCAATTCTAGTCCCTTTTCCCTCTAAATGCGCTAGACATTTGGAAAATCTTAGAATGGTCAAACATTAAAGCATTCTTAATCGATCCTATACCCGAAGTGTAAGGGACACGATGCACAATGTTTTATTTGCTATGTTCTCAAAATTCGAATTGTGAAAAGGAATTTCGTAATCATAATCGAAATTTCAAGAACACACTATGTACCTTTGACTAAATTTATTAACATTTCTCAACCTAAGCCTTTAGATTTGAAATGAAGCATAATATTATCTCCCTTAATTATAACAAAACAACTTTACAACCCTTACGACTTTGCAAGGTATAACTCTTGTTTTTCTATAATTAATATTGCCAACTTGCAATACTTTCCATAATAATCATACAATCATAAATTTTATGCTCCCACTATCATGATGATTACTATAAAACATAACACTTATGCTCCCACTAGCTTCGACATGTATTCATAAACATCTTAACTTTCAGAAAAACAATACCTATTGAATTTCTTAAGTCAATGTTTCTAATACTTAATGCTTTGATAATCTTTTATCAAGGCTTCTTGAACTTGTACACCTTTGCCTTCGATAGTACATATGTGTGTCTAAACAATTAAGACTAATTGCCAAACCTCACAATTCAAATTATGGAAAGGGATACCGTAACCATGATCGAATTCGAGAATGCAATTTTACAATCACTATCTTCTTAAAATCTTTCTTAGTGAAAGAATTTCCTCACAATCATTTTCATGAAGAAGTAAATCTTATGACACTTAAATTTAAACGGTGTATGTCTTTCTATCCATGTGAATTTGTTAAAACCAAAGTTTACGATAATTCAAACTCATATGGACCGAACTTTCTTAATCTTGATTTCTTGCCTTATGGTAGCACAGCTGCCCACCACGTCTTCCAAGTAGTTAAGCAACTCACCTTTTTCCTATCAATGTACCTTTCATTGATCAAGGTGCCTTGCCTTTTATGCGTTCAAAATGAGAACTCATAGAACTCACATGCATAATTAACTCAATTGGAGACGGCACAGAAACAAAATAATGTCAACACGATAGGTTGTAAACCTCAACTCGTGTGCTAGTGATGATCAATAAGGTTTATTTGACTTGTTCTTGAAACCTTTCAAGACCATTAAGGCTCCCACTGACTCCTTGACATATAAGATTCTTTTGTCAATAACCATTTCTTGACAAACAAATATTCAAGAGTTAGTGTAGTTTTTATCAAAACACTTCATAAATTGGTCCTAGTCGGTCTTTGTCTTATTCAAGACATCACAACTTTCCACATTTGATGAATGTTATAAACCTTTAATACTTTTCACTCATTGTCACAATCTTAACTTTAAGACTTGTTATTGGAACGAAGTATGATAGATTTCTTGATTTAACCATTTCTTCAATCCTTGATTCCTCTTCTTAAACATACAATTGTACTAAGACTCACTTAGAGGATCAATTGAGATATGGTTCTTAATCATTAAGATCTATCATAAAGCATAAAAGCTACTCTCCCTTCTTCTTAGAATGGAGAAACTTTTATTTTTCTGCCTACTTGATTCTTCTTACTCGTTCTACTATTGATCTAAACCCTTTAATCAATTCAGAATTACACTCAATCCTGTAAGTATAATCATATTTACTAAACCTTTAGTAAATCATGACGAATATCTTTGTTACTCTTATGGTGAACTTGATCAACACACAACTTTGTGTACTCGATCTCCTAGTCCTTCACTTGACACTTTGTCAATGAATTTGTCTAATTTTCAAATATGAAATTTCTCATTCATCATGCAACCAAGTTGCGTGATTCCAAATTTCAGTCCAATTGAAATTTGGGCGATGAGAAACTCTCCCTATTTGGTAAATTCTCGACATTTCCATAAATAACATAACTAAGAATCATATCCATTCGTTGTAGAAATATGCAAACATCAATTTTCAAAACGATTTCATTGCAAGGAAGTAAACAAATAAATAAATAAATCAAACAAAATTTATTTTATTTATAAAAGCAGCGGAAAAACATTTGTCCTTACAATGCAAAATCTATTAAAAACTATGTAAAAGGAAATTTTCTAACAACTCTATCATAACTATCTAAGCTCAAAATCCAATCTTCAAGTCCATGCGATCGAGATCCATCTCTTGTGATTAGATTCATCTTGCTCTCTTATCAAGCTTCCTTTCTTTTCACCGATCCTACAAAACATTCAAATGCAATCTTATCACATCATGTATTAAGAATCAATGAATAGGAACTTAGCGGATTTAGATAGTGGATTTTACCTGAAGCGTAGTCATACTTTTGACTCTCCCATCTCTTAGATCTCTTAGGTAAATAGGGCAACCTCGTCTCCAATGCCCCTTCTCTTGGCAATAAAAGCAAATTGACTCTTTTGGAACAACACATTGAACTACTTCAGACATCGCCTTTCTCTTATGATCAAACTTTTCGATCATTGCATGTCTTTCATTGCCATTGTCTATATCCATAGAGGTCTTGAAGGTAGATTCGGCAATCAACTTTGCTTCTCTATTGTGCCAAACCATTGCTGATTCAGCAGCAATAAGCATATAGGTGAGATCAATAAGGGTCACGTTGTGGTTCATCATATAGTACTCTCTTACGAACTCACTATACGAGTTAGGAAGTGACTGAAGAACCCAATCAACAGCCATCTCTTCACCGACAATGGATCCCATCATTCTTAACCTATCAATGTGTGACTTCATCCCTAAGACGTGTGCACACACCGACTTTCCTTCTTTATGTTTACTTGCCAAAAGGGCTTGAGTGATATTGAACCTTTCAATTTTACAATCTTGTGGGTTAGGGAGAATAATTGGAGGAGGAGGAGGAGGAAGTGAAGCATGATTTCTTGATCCTCGATCGATACGTGGAATATCATCTTCATGTGGAATGCTTGTTCCACGGGATTTGGGAAGACCATAGTTGTCGAACTTTGACATCTACAAAACGGGAGAAAACAAATTCAAGTTAGTTGATCGATTGAGTCCTTAGTAAATCACCCAAATGAGATACCAAGGCTAGGACCCAACACAATACGCTACAACCTAGAAAAGGGATGCCGTAATCTAGTTGCAGAATATTTGAAGGTAAGTGAATGACGATTCACTAATTTCCACCATGAAAAACGAAAAAGAAATTTAAGTTTTAAATCTATGAAAACTCCTAGATCCTTTGAGATTCATTGAACATTTCAATGGTATGTTTAAATCTCGATATGCCCCTCTTGTTTGTGACTGGGATGCCGAGGATCACAAAACGGGTGTGAAGAACCATGCAAAGTTACATGGTGCCCTCACATGTTACAGTCACCTATTCGATGTGCCGGTAAACCACACACGCTCCACCGAACTATGACAAACATTGAGTCACCCTTTGCTACCTTTACTTAGAACCATTTAGTGTGCCGGTAAACCACACACGCTCCACTAACGTCTTCGCAAGGGCACAAAGTGTAATTTCATAGAATTGCATCAATTCACTTTTTCCTAATTAGATAAGATTGGGAATTTGCAAAAAATTTAGTTACTTTGTATTTCATTATACTTATAATGGAAGGTTTCGTCCTATCCTACCCGTTCGGCTAACGACCCTCTACTAGTCAAGAGTGCGGTGGGTAAGAGTGGATACCCATTCAATCGCCATATTATAGGCAATTTCCTTAAACACCCCTTATAGACCAGCTTCGTGAATGAGGCCTACTAACGCTAAGACTGACTTTTACTCATACATATATATAATGTTAGACTTTTAATGTTATATATAGTATAGGGTGCATTTTACACTTTTAAAATATTAGGTGATCAAATTTAACAATTATACTTTTAATTCAATTAAATTATAAACCTAAACTTTTATGGATTTATTAAATCTCTTTTAATTATACACCTTAATCAATTAATAAAACCATAAGGGAGTGATTTGAACTTTTCAAAACATTACTAGGGTTTTAGAATTTAACATTCCTAATCAACTTTTAAATTCCAAAACTTGAGGGCAAGTTTTGAAACCTTTTTCAAAACATTAGGGTTTTAACTATTTAGATTTCAAAACTTCAAAACTTTTGGGTTCAAATTTAAACTATAAAACCTAAAGGGGAAAATATGAAACTTTTCATAACAACAAGGATCAAATAACAAATAATTTTAAATTAACATTTAATCACATAATTATCCATATTTGATTTATTTAATGATTTCTTGCAAAACAATTTATCAATTTACTCAAAATAATTAATCAATTATCTTATAAGGAAACAATTATCTTATTAATTGATAAATATCTTCATTTAGATCAAAAATATAGTCAAATATATCATATAATCGGATTAATATTGATCTAACATGATAAGGTAACTATCATGTAAAAACAGCAAGAAATCCCGAGATAAGCACTATCTGACGAGTTGACTCGTCGAGTCAAGCCTGGACTCGTCGAGTCACCCTGGACTCGGCGAGTTCAGCTATGGACTCGGCGAGTCCAGCCTCTAGAACACCAAAAATCGAATTTTTTTAGATATAAAATTTCCAGATCTGGTCGGCAACAGACCATAGATCCGATCATATAATGCATATCATAAATCATTTAGCACATAAAAGCATGTTAGGAATTTTCCCTAAATAAGCTAGTGCTTGTGTCTATTCAGGTGTATTACCTAAATTTTATTAAACACACTCCTCACAATCATTGCTTAGCATTCTAAGTTTAAGTCTAGAAATAAATCCATATTCCTAGTTCGCTTAAACTAATGCTCTGATACCAACTGTGACATCCCCAAAACCACGGCCAGAAAAGACCGATTTTGTTTATGCTTTATAAAAATCAGAGTACTTCATTTTATAAAAAGGTTGCAGAATTTGTTCCCAGAAAAACACGATAAATACGTTATTAAAACATTTTCGAAGAAACGTATTTTTATTCATCTTAAAACGTTTGGGATGTCATCGTTAATACAGAAACATAAGCATAAACAGAAATTACAATTATTTACACTAGTGATCTACATCTCTTTAAATCTCTTAGTGTAATGTCACTTCATATCGCCACCTGTGATGTAAATAAACTGAGTGGGTCAGGTTGGGAAACCTGGTGAGTACATAGGGTTTTCAACCCACAATAATATAATTATTATGTTCAATCAAAGAATCAACCCAATTACCCATCCCCGTTATCTTCTTTACTCTTAAGGATTTAACCTAAGAGTCGTCTATCCTGCATTCGTTTATTCCGAAGTCCCTTACTTCCAGGATCATAGGACTGACACTAAATCCATAGCTGCCAATGTTCGTTCGTAAAGCACTAATTCCATAGCTGCTATATCTTACTCATCGGGTACTAAATCCATAGCTACCAGTGCTCAACAGGTACTAAGTCCATAGCTACCAATTCCTACAGGTAATAAATCCATAGCTACCAGTGTCTAACTAATAGGTACTAAGTCCATAGCTACCAACTCCTAACAGGTACTAAATCCATAGCTACCAACATCTGATAGGTACTAAGTCCATAGCTACCGGTGTTTGTCCCATAGGCACTAAGTCTATAGCTGCCAATGTATACTCACGTCATCTTCTATCTCTCATCATTCATCTACCCATCTCATACCCAACATATTCGTATATATAAAATACGTATACAGTTTAAATCCTTTAAAACATGTTTAAAACGTTCATCCAGCATAGACAGCAAGTATTCAGATAATATGCACACATAGCACGTAGTTTATATAAAATACTTCATATCTATGTGTAAGATGAAAGGGACTATGCACTCACAACACGTAAATTATATAATAAATACTTCATATCTATGTGTAAGATGAAAGGGACCATGAACTCACCTGATAGGTGGTGACTCAACACTCAGACAGCGCTTCGATACTCTCAAAACAACCTTCCTTCGATAAAACCTAGTATCAACACCACTAGGGTTTAGTCTACCGATATCCGCGAAAAATTAATAGTCTGACTATTATTATTATTATATAAGCGTTAAATAACACTCAATATAACTCATAATAATAGCCCAAATAATTATTTTAAGGTCCTAATAATGTTACTATAATTAATTAGGAGCTATATTAAAACTAGCGTAGGCGTAGCTCACTTACAGCGGGTTTTTCGCAAAACCGGGCTTCGCTGGAGCAGCGTTTCCCAATCCAAAAGGCTCTTTTCTCGGAGCCGTCGGGCACTCCGGAGCTTCCTCCTCGTGCTAGGGAGTTACCCTAGGCTTTAGGGGGTTAGGGAGGCTTAGAGAGAGTTTAGAGAGAGAAAGAAGGTTTGGAAGGTGTGAGAATGAATGGAACCCGACACCTCTATTTATAGGGGTGCTGACTGGTCTACTCGCCGAGTAGGGGGGACCTAATCACCGAGTTGGTCCATGTGGTGGCCTTCTGGTGGTGCCACGTGTCCAATTCTGGTGGTGCCACGTCACCCCTATCGCGTATCAGCCTTCAAACTTAGAAAAATCATAACTTTCGCATACGAGCTCCGTTTTCGACGTTCTTTATATCCACGCGTAGGTAAAATCATGATCTACAGCTTTCGTTTAGACTCTATCGGCTAATTCTCGACCGATCTCAAATTTAACAGTAGGAGGCGTTTAGATTGTTAAATGACCGTGAAGAATTCATAACTCCTTCATACGGACTCCGTTTTCGTCTGTATTTTTACCGTTGACTTCCTATTAATGAGATCTTCAACTCTCATTTAGGTCACGTAAGCCAAAAACCACTCGAACTAAAATTCGAGTTTCGGGCTGTGCACTGCTAAGCCAAATCTTAGAAAAATCATAACTTCTTCATACAAAGTTAGATTTGGGCGTTCTTTTTATGGATTTTCTTAGTTTAACATATTCTACGACTTTCGTTTAGATCACTAATGCTAAAAAGTCCTCCATCATAAATTCACTATTTACGCTTCCCGGTGCCGTGCCGGTTTTGCCGTAAAACTTCGACGGGCCATAACTTCTTCGTTATAACTCGGATTTCGGCGTTCTTTATATGTACGAAAACCTTGTGACATATTCCACAACTTGGTTAGGATTATTTATTCTAAATAATCTTTTTTTAGAAAAGTCATTTTCGACCCCTATTGCCTCTAAATTGACTAGCCCGGATCTACGGGCATTACATTATCCTCTCTCTATATATATTTCTCCAATCAAGTTGCTTTGGTGAAGGCAACCCAAAAGGACCATGCACCATCGGGTCAAGTACATACCAAAATAGTTATGGACTTAGACACTAATCCAACAAGAGTATCCCTATAAATATATTCATGTAAGAGGAATCTCTGTAAGAGTATCCCTTCATATAGCATGTAGTCTAGACTCATGAATGAACTGACTCTGGTATAATTTCTTGTAATAGGAATAATGTTTTGTATCCCTTAAACTATTCCTATAATAGTTTACTAGAATGTAATTGATGAGTATCCAAGTAGATTTATACACCCTTGCTACCCAAGAGCGTCAGAACAGAATTAACTGATGGAACATTTATGACTATATATGTACACATGATATATAACTAATATTTGAACGACCTTCGAACGGGTACCCGATATCCCACCAGACCACATCCAAATCGAGGAAAAGGAAATAGGGTGGATAGCCTTCCTAAGTCTTTTAAACATTTCTTATATAACTATACATATAGAGGCATGCAATTTATAATATAAAAGCATAAAAGAAGTTTTATAAAACCGTTGAAAAGTCTAATAAAGAATTTGTAACTTGATGTCAGTTTATAAAACGATTTAAAGTATTTTGTTTGATAAGACAGTTTAAGTACACGGAAAACCATTGTTTGAAAACACCTTTGTAACCGAGTTTGAAAGGAAGCTTACATTGTGTAAGATAGTTTGATAAAGAGCTTTAATCATGTAAAAAAAAACGTTTAAGAAAGTCATTTGAAGTAATATGTTTAGTAAAACTGCTAAACTTGTAGTAATCCATTTGTATACAAGTTATAAATCCCATATGATTGATTTATTAACAACAAGTATCCCAAAATATTGATGTTTTTCGTGCCAAAATAATCGTATGTTTGTAGTACCAAAGATGGACACATATACATACCGTATAAGCAGAGGGTTTGATTTATATATATATATATATAACAACACTTTTCATTTCAAAAGTTATGATGTTATCGTGATATATTTTTCATACGAAAGTTTCCCTATAACTGTTATAAATCACATATGATTCCGTTGATAAAAAGCGTATAATGAACTTTGTTATATAACACACGACAATAATCGAGTATTTTACTTGTATTCCCCCCCCCCCCCCCCCTTCCCTTAAAAGCATATAAAAGTATTTATAAAACATTTAAAAGTGTAGTTTATAGGGGTATGAACTCACTTGTAAGATCGAAGGTTGCGGGATGAAAATCGGACAGAATTTCGGCTCGAAAAGTGGATTTCCTCGGGATTCTCGGGAATCTCGGGAGCACAAACGACCTTTGGGACTTGGGCAAAGTGACCGGGGATTCGGGGTAGCACCGGCACGGAAAACGAGGCAAGATCGTAAGAAAAATGAGAGAAATGGTGTGATTTTCCCGGAACCCTCGCATCTCTATTTATAGGGGGCTGAGAGGCCTCGTTACGCGGGGCGTACTCATGCGTCATGCGTGACCGAATCCTCGACTGCCTCGGCTTCGGATAGGACGGGATGGGGTAGTCTCGCATAGGGGCGACGTGGACGAACCGAAGCCTAGGCCTTGAGTACGCGGGGTGTGCGCCTGTACGCGGCGCGTAACTCGGATGGACCCGGTGACTCACCCTTCGGATAATACCGATTTTTGAATTAAATTTATATATTAATTATTTAGCAAACTTCAAAAATTCATATCTCCTTCATACGAACTCCGTTTTCGACGTTCTTTATATCCACGCGAAGGTGAGACTATGATCTACAACTTTCGTTTAGACTCCGTCGGCTAATTTTGAATTTATTTTTAATATTATATTTTTAATATGCCGGGACAGGAAAAGTCTGTTAAAATTTCATAATTCTTTCATCCGCTGTCTGTTTTCGCCAGACTTTTTACCGTTGTAATACCATTTATGAGATCTTCGATTCTCGTTTAGGTCATGTTGGAAAAAATCCACTCGATCTCGATTTCGAGTTTTTAGCTGTCTACTGCTATGTCTGAAACTTCGAAAAATCATAACTTCCTCATATGAAGTCAGATTTGGGCATTCTTTTTAGGTATTCTTACGGTTTTGGGATATCTAAAACTTTCATTTAGATACCTAAGGCTAAAAATTATTGTATTGAAACTTCGCGTTTTACGTCTATCAGTATTGCCGATTTTCGCTGCGAATCTTAGATTGGTCATAACTTCTTCGTTATAACTCGGATTTTAGTGTTCTTTATATGCACAAAAACCTTGATACGATTCCTACCACTTTATTTAACCCAAATAAGATTTTAGGAAAGTTAAATTTTTACCTATATTCGACCGGTGTTACATTTCATTATCTCGAAATATCGGGTTGTCACAAGAACACTCGATTAAACAGCTTAGTTGCAACATCGAATCACTGTAAATCTAAGATGATTTTCAATACCAAAAAGGATGCGGAAGTTTTTGAATCCAAAGAGTGATTCAAAATCCTTTTAACACAAACTGAAAGTCAGATTACAGAAAAATGATTCCTGATCTGATACTAGTTGTAGAAATGAATTAATCGAGTATGAATGTAATCAGAGTAATCAAAGTAATATGAACACGAGGAGTAAATAAGATCTGGTTTATAGCTTCTTTATACTTTCGAATACAAAGAGAATGCTTAGATAGAAAGACCTGGAAAAATTCTATCTAATCCCTTAGTACGACTCCTATTTATAGGAGAATCTAAAAGTATACAAAAAATACAAAGGGCTAAACATTAAGATATCGAAACATAATATGCCTTAGTAAATAGATAAAATGACATTCAAAACTGACATTACTAACTTCGACACATTACAACATATTTGACACTAACATCAATCGCCCTGTGCAACCCATTATTGAAGAACAAAGCTGCCTCTTCCATGTGAACGGTTTGGTACGTCCTCAGCCCCAAAGAAATGTTTCGCAATACCCATACAAGATCGAAGTAGAAGGAGCTCACTCTGCGGGTCAAACAATTGTGGAAGAAGGCACATTAAATTCACAACGTTTTCAGCTCTCTTTATGGCTAATCTGCTAATGAAACTAACATCTCTACTAATATCTCCCCCGAGAAGTTTCACCTCTAATGGCGGCCTCCCGATGCCAACCACGAATAACCCCTTACGCAGTTTCCTACCATCACACGAGGGCCAAAAGAGCTCGGTTTTCTTGATATTCAATTGAAGGCCCAGTTTTGGGTCAATAACCTTAATAATGTTTAATGCTTTGGCCCAATAAGTGTGTCATCATCAAGGTACTATGCATGGAGAAGAAGATTGCAATTGTCTATAATATTATGCAAGAGCAGGTGCAACACAAGGGCAAAGAGAAGTGGTCCCAAGGGTCTCCTTGTTGAACTCCAGTAGTAGACCAAATATGTGTGTCTCTTAGATACAACCTTACGACTTGACCATATTTGAATTCTACCCACAAGGATATAGAAGGTTACCTCAATCTGACCTCATAAAGTAATGCAGATCTGTCAACAAGGTTAAAGACATTGGGGAAGTCCACGATAAGCATGGAAAGAGACCCATCATTGTGGCGCTCACTCAACACCTTGTTGGCGCTATGTAATACGGCTTCAGCGCCACCCGAAACCTCGACCCCAAACTGAAAATCATTGAGATACTTGGTCATTTCTTTATCAACACCTTTCATAGCCAGCTTGGAAACCAAATGTCTTCATATAGTGCCTACTCCAATAGGTTGTATTCCTTTGTCAGGTTTCAAAAACGGTGTAAGAGGAGCAGATACAACAAATTCTGCCAAACTCGAAGGACATCTTCCCCCTAATTATAGATTGACCGCACATGTAATAGAACATTGGAGGTCTTTGGTTATAACTAACCTTCTCCACAAAAAGCATATAAAATAGAGAAAATTCGGCAAATGACCAAAATATTGGGTGCGTTTGAAGAAAATGACCACAAAATGAACATTTCAGAAAATGACCACAGGTTCTGCAGAGGGGGTTCTGCGGAACCATAAACACCTCTGCGGAATGTGAACACCTCTGCGGATCTTTGTTTTTTTCATTTTTTTTATTCGTTTTTTTTTGTTTATTAAAATTTTTTTAATCACATAATGTATTATGTGATTATTATGTAAAAAAAATTGTTTTTGTTTTTTATTTTTCTTATTTTTTTAATCACATAATGTTTGTGAGTTTGTGAGTTTCAATTACTAGTAGAAATTGTTTTTTCATTGTGTTTGTGGATAGTGATTTATAAATACAAAACAGTAAATATACATGGAAAACATACATCAGTAGCAAACGTATTATATAAAACATTTCATTATTTTTAACTTTTTTTTGTCAATTTTTTTACATAATAATCACATAAGGTATTAGTGTATTAAAAAAAATATTAATAAATAAAAATGAATACAAAAAAACGAAAAAACGAAAAAAAAAATCAAAAAAATTCAAAAAACAAAAGTTCCACATAGCTGTAGAGGATCCGCAGAGATTTTAATGAAGTTTATTTTAAAGTATGTTTATTATGAAGGTTGTATGTTTATGTTTTCTAAAGTATCTTTTGTAACCTACTTAAAATATGTTTATTATTTAGAATATCAGTGTGTACAATTTTATAAAAAACATAAAATATTTGTATAATTTTTATTAAACACAAAGCTTTATAAACGGGTAATTAAATAAGAAAAACGAAAACTGAAAAACGAAAAAGAAAATTACATAATAATCACATAATACCTTATGTGATTAAAAAATATATTAATAAACGAAAACAAAAAAAACAGAAAATGAAAAAAAAATAAAAAATAAAATAAAAAAAACAAGATCCGCAGAGGTGTTCACATTCCGCAGAGGTGTTCACATTCCGCAGAACCCCCTCTGTGGAACATGCGACCATTTTCAGAAATCTTCATTTTTGTGATATTTTCTTCAAATTCACCATACATTTTGGTCATTTGCCAAATTTACTCTTTGAATCATTTCATAAATATTAGATGGTATTTGTTATCATTAACCATTTAAATTTTTATAATTTTTTAATCTTAGAATCTTAAATTCCGATTCGAATTTATCTCGCGATCTTAAAAAAAAAAGTCATGCATAACATCTCGACCTTTGATGACATTTCTTATATCTTTTACGTAAATGAATTTGCTATTATATAATTTTATTTATTTTCGTAGCTTATAATATACGATTTTTTATACTAAAGTATTAGCACCACGTTTTTGGCCTCCTTTTTCTCCGGTACAGATGATTTCTTGGAATCTTAGCCAACTACCGGGTTTAGATAATCTACAATAGCTACCCCTCAACTTATGCTCAATTTGCACTTCTGGCTCCAAGGCTATGCTGTTTACACTTATAGACCATACATTTTAGTTTATAGCTTAAATGTTGGTTAACATATTTATTATGATGATGCTTTATGACATTACGCACATGACAATTTAGATCGAAATATTAAAATAATTGTATTTGTTTGAGATATTTTTGGTTCTTTTATTTATTTATATAATTAAAGTACCATATAACTAAATAAGAGTAAAGAAAAACAAGTTTATCATATATTTTTCATTTTTTAAGAACCTTGTTTGTTTTCAATGAAGGAGGTAACTAATTGCTCTTTTGGAACCCTAATGTTGATTACAAATATCTTTCATGAAAAGGATTAACCTAACAGACTGAAATGTTATAAAACATGTAATCTGTAACAAAGATGTAAGATGTACAAAACTAAGACTTTGAACTATATATGTAAATATAATATAATCTTAGGGGCCAAATTTGTAATTTACTACCGATATTAATTCTGTGCACTGCTCAACGCCCCCACTTCCATCTTGTTAAAAATTGAATCTCCGGCGATCATGGGCGGCACAACGACTTCCCCCACAGCGGACGCTACCGCCGTTAACGATTCCGAATCACCAACGCTCCCCCTCCTCTCAGAATCCAACTCCAAAATCCCCGAAGACTCATACCATTTAGCCTACATAATCTACTTCATCCTTGGCACAGGTTACTTGATTCCATGGAACGCATTCATCACAGCCGTCGATTACTTTTCATATCTCTACCCCGACGCCTCCGTCGACCGTGTTTTCGCCGTCGTTTACATGGTTGTAGGCCTCATATCTCTCCTCGTCATCATCTTCTATGCCGACAAATCTCATTCCTTCGTCAGGATTAACGTAGGTCTCGGTCTGTTTGTTGTATCGTTGCTTGTCGTCCCTGTGATGGATGTAACGTATATCAAGGGTCAGGTCGGGGTTTACGGCGGGTTTTACGTATCTGTGGCGGCGGTGGCGTTGGCTGGTCTCGCCGATGCGCTGGTTCAAGGCGGAGTGATTGGAGCTGCCGGTGAAATGCCGGAGAGGTATATGCAAGCTGTCGTTGCTGGAACTGCTGCTTCAGGTAAATTGTCTCGATCTCTTTACAAACCGGATCTAGGTTTTCAATTATATAATCTCTGATTTGGGGATTTTAAGTTTCACCCAATTCGATTTGAGTTCACCACTTCAATCCAGCTATCAAGATAAATTAGCTGATTTAACATTTTGGGAACACCCGATTTCATCACAGGGGTTCTCATATCGATTCTAAGAATCTTCACGAAAGCAGTATACTCACAAGACGCTGAAGGACTAAGAAAAAGCGCAAATCTCTACTTCTTAGTCAGCATAATCGTAATGATCATATGCATCGTATTACATAACATAGCTCACAGACTCCCCGTCATCAAACACTACAACGAGTTAAAAATCCAAGCCGTGAACACCGAAAAAGAAGAGAAAGGAGCCGTCACCGGAGCACGGGAAATCATGGGAGCAGTAAAATGGTACGGAATCGGCGTCATCATCCTCTACGTTGTAACTTTAGCTATATTTCCCGGGTATATTACAGAAGATGTTCATTCCGAAATCCTCAATGATTGGTATCCGATCATTCTTATTGCTGCTTTCAACGTGTGTGACCTAATCGGGAAATGTTTGACTGCCGTTTATGTGGTGGAGAATGCTAAGGTGGCTATCGGTGCTTCATTTGCTCGGCTTTTATTTTTTCCGGTGTACTTGGCTTGTTTACATGGTCCGATGGTTCTTCGGACTGAGATTCCGGTGACTATTGTGACTTGTCTTCTAGGGCTTACGAATGGTTACTTGACTAGCTGTTTGCTGATGGTGGGTCCTAAAACGGTGCCGCTTCAACATGCTGAGACAGCTGGGACTGTGCTTGTGTTGTTCTTGGTTTTGGGTCTGGCTTGTGGTTCGGTGGTTAGTTGGTTTTGGGTCATTTGATTGGTGGGTTTACACTTTGCAACCATTCATTTTGGAATATGTGTAATCGGATTGAAATTGATAAGATATGTAGATACTGTTTCCTTTTGTTCTTCTCATTGGTGTAAATTTGGGACAATTTCTTTAAATGTAACATGTGAAATTAAATGCAAATGCTTTGAACCCTTCCTTGGTTTATGCCTCTTTCATTCATGTTTTAGGTGTCCTTACTTAGTGGTGTAAGTGCGGTTTGAATGGCAGAAAAATAATGATTTTTAAATGATTTTTTTTTTTTTTAATTTGTTTGAATTCATGTGTTTAATTGGATTTAGAGGGGGGAAAGATTTTTAAATAAAATAAAGTGGACAAAATTTCATAAATCGTCTCTCTTTTCTCAAAAAATAGCATTCGGAAAGTGTTACATTGTGATCCTTGTTTTATTTTGATTTTTAGGTGGTATTTATCCATACAGAAAGATTATTTTGCCCATTTAAATATATTTTCTTTTTTTAATCTATTTTTAATATTTAACTAGGGATGAATTCGGTGTTGTGGGTGTTGGAATTTCAGGGGTAGAAGGATATTTCATAGTCTTTTATTAAAAAGCAGGAAATAGCAACAACCCTTCCAATGCTTTACATATATTGTCTTTAAGTTTTCTCATGAATTAGTGAGAATCAAATCAAAAGAAAAAAACAAAAAATAGAAAGAAAAAAAAAACGTGTAAACCAAAGTACATTGCTATTTACTGCATTTACCACTTAAATATGGAAAATGCACCAAATGACAATGTACATTCGTTTTTGGTAGAAAAACAAATGCAATTGAAAAAAAAAAATTATAAATTCAAATTATATTGTTACTTAGTACATTTACCATCTAAATATGAAAAAATCCAACAAATAGCAATGTATTTTTTTTGGTAAAAAAAATGAAATTGCTGTCTACAATAAAAAAGTAAGTTACTGCCCCATATATGATAAAAAATAATAATAATTTGTTAATGGATAAACAATTCATGAAAGTTTAAGATGGTGTCGGGACCTGAATACTTGAGCACAACCAAGTCATAAGCATGAGCAGCTGAATGTTTGTCATCATAAGCTTAAGCAAATTGTAAAATTCATCCACATCAAATCTATCAACAAACAAATAGGCATCAGATATTAATACAAAGATGTTAGACCATTAACCAACATGGTATAAAGATAACTCATGAAAATCTTATGCACCTACGTAAAGAATATTAGTTTTACACGCAAGGAAATATTATAAATGAAAAGGATCTTGTAGTTCACTGAGTCATGCCTGTAGTTCATTGCTATATTCCGTAGGTATTTAACAAAAAATGAATGTGTTTTACTCTAATTAGGTAGTTTTTCAAATAAATAAATTGAAAGTATAATGGTGTGTTTGCGTAGACTTTCATAAAATAAATGAAAATGCAATGATATATCTGAGTAGTTTTAGAAAAAAAAAGTTTAATGTTATGTTTAGGTGGTTTTTAAAAATATTTATGGGAAGTTTTAAAAGAATGAAAGTACGATGCTACATTTGGGTAAAATTCCAAAAACAAATGCAAAGGCAATGCTATCATTAGGAAAATGGATAAGAAAATGGGAATAAAAATCAGTGCATCATGTCACATGAAACTATCTCTTGCTACCAATTGCACAGAAAATGGAGGTTTGAGTGTCACCTAAAATGAAATGGTGAAAATTTATGTAATTATAAAGGGCTCACTATTATATGCATACTCACCCATCCACACCATATGCCTATTTCTTATGATTTCTTTCATAGCCCACCACTGTCCACCGTCATCACCTTCCATCATCACCAAATTCAAAAAAAAAAAAACGAGACTTTATAATCCATTTTTACACACCTATACATTAACTTTTAAACAAAATTACATTTAGACCCATGAATTTCTGAAGAAGATAACCTTAAACCAGGTTCATCATATGAAAACGAAATATAGACATACACAATTAAAAAATAAAACTAACATAATAGAGTTTGATTTCTTACATATACAATAAAAAACAAAACGTTTACAAACATACATAATAGTTGAAACGGAAATCGTAAAACTATATACACAAAGTCGAAAATTTACATTAATCTATATATATATATATATATATATATATATATATATATATATATATATATATATATTAAATCAATACACATAAAGAGAGTGGAGTCAAGATGCACTGAAATGATGGTGGTCTTGTTGGAAACATATATCATGACAAAAGAAAGGGTGATAGAGTATATTAACAACAATGGAGAAGCACATGAAGAACTAGGGCCACCATCCCCGATGACATTTTTTATGAGGTATACCCCCCATTAGTTACAGGTTTTGCCTAAGTTCCCATTACTTCTTGAAGACATATACGGATTACAAGCCTTCTGGCAACAATTTTGGTTACAGATGATGGCAATGAGGAGACAATGGAGGTCATCGATGATGTTAAAAGAAGTAATGGCAGCAAAAGAGGTCCCTGTGGTGGTTTCAGGAGTTCGATTTCGATAGGGGTCCCCATTTTCTCCTTCATGAGAAGCAACGATGGTGGTTCTTCCATTAACCCTTACAAAACCATCGAAAACAAAACCTAGCCACAGTCACCGGATCTAGGGCTCAATATTATATGGTTGCTTCACCGATCTATGCTAGAGAAATAAAGGTAATGAATAGTGTAACGCTCCATTTCTGGTATGTAATTTAAATAAAGTATTTTTCCTTTCTTAAGAGGTACTCGACGAGTCTGTAGCCCAACTCGTTGAGTAGAGGTGGGATTTGCACGCGTCTTTAGTAGGCGACTCGACGAGTCTATATCCCGAACTCGGCGAGTCCGCTAGTCTGGATGAAACCCTAAAATCCGAGGGTTTGCACCCTATTTAAACGTCATTATAGCCTCCCACCCCAGCCTCCAACACCTTTAGAGCATTTCTCTGTAAAACCCTAGTCCCCCTTTGTTGAGCTTGAGTGTTTTGTGATAGCTTGGGAGTTGTAGAAAAGGAGGAATGAAAGAGGATCAATAGAAGAGGAAGGAGATCCAAGAACTAGCTTCCAACTGCTTCATATTCAGGTAATAAAGTTATTACCTTGATTATTCTTCCATTAAACCCTCTTTTATGCTTGTTTATGTCTCTTTTGGAGCCTTATGTGATTCAAAATCGAGATTTGAACTCTCCTTAGGATGGAGACCATAGATCTGGATGTTATTGAGCTCTAGAAACTTAATATAGCTACCTTTATGCAAATATAGCCTTGTTCCAAACCCTAAGTGCTTAGTGTTGGAGGATTTTGGTGTTTTAGCCCCATTCACGTGTGCATGCACGTAAACTTGGAAACTTTACCTGCAAAACCAGCCCTAGAAGCCCAAATCTATGAATTGGATGCACTGAGACCGACTAGAAGCGACTGTATAGTAGTGACATGCAGGAGACTCGGCGAGTCCAAGGCAATCTTCTTGCCTCAAGAGAAGACTCGACGAGTTGTTTATACAACTCGACGAGTCACAGCCTGGATGTGTTCATATGATAAAGGAGGACTCGACGAGTTGTTCATACAACTCGACTAGTCGGATGAAGATAGATTCAACGTTAACCCAGAAGAAGAACTCATAGAGTTGTTGCCAAACTCGACGAGTTGAAGCGAGTAGAAGATTAGAAAAGGTGTTAGGGACTCGGTGAGTTGACGGCCCAACTCGGCGAGTCCAGTCAACTGAAAGTTGACTTTAACCAGGAGGTTAACTTTGATGAGGGGTAAATTAGTCATTTTACCCTTAGAACAGTTATCAGTATATGATTTAGTGTCTATGGAATTTATAGTCGGGAAGTTCCGGAGTAGCAGTCAGCCAGCTTTAGATTTAGCATCTCAGCAGCTAACATTACGAGGTGAGTTTTCCTTTCAGTAGGAACAGGTCTACGGCCACAATGCCGGCCCATTTAGTCAGCTGTAGTTCTGGACTTCGATCCAATGCAGTAGTTCAGTGTGCTTTATGTCTTTGTGGTTTAAGCATGTCTTTGTGTTATGTGTTCCGGACTTCGGTCCGATGCAGAGGGAAAGGCCCTGGTTAGTTCCGGACTTCGGTCCGATGCAGTTTCCGGACTTCGGTCTGATGCAGAGGTCAAGGCCCTGGTTAGTTCCGGACTTCGATCTGATGCAGTTTTTGGACTTCAGTCTGATGTAGAGGATAAGGCCCTGGTTAGTTCTGGACTTCTGTCCGATGCAATTCCGGACTTCGGTCCGATGTTGTGGGCAAGGCCCAGTAGTTGCTTTATATGTTATTGAATGGTATGTGGTAGATTGGGGGAGCTCACTAAGCTTTGTGCTTACAGTTTCAGTTTTTGGTTTCAGGTACTTTCGCAAGTAAAGGGAAGAGCTCGGGATGATGGCATGGCACACACCACCACTTTAGTTTATCCTGGGCGTTTTTATTCGAATGTTTTGATATGTTTTCACATCAGTTGATTTGATACATTCACTTTATACATGTGAGACATGTGAATCGTGGTTTTATTATATGATGATTAACTTCATGGTTTTAGTAATGTTTTAAAACAAAAAAAATTGGGTTGTATTTTTGGGATGTTTCAAGTTGGTATCAGAGACTTGGTTTGAGGGATTCGGGCAGACTATTGGGTGTGTCTGAACTCAAACTAAGGACTTGGTATAAGGTTTTCAAAAGAAAAACATTTTTGAAAGAAACTTTTGAAAAAAGAAACTTAAAAAGAAAAAGAGTTTTTGAAAAAGCAAAGAAAAAGGTGTGCTGCGTGCAATTAGCTGAGCTCAAGTAAGTACTCCCAATTTACCCATACAAGTTTATGTTATGATTATCAATTTCAGTTTCAGTAGAACAGCATGCTAGAATAGGACTAAGGAACTAGGAGGATGCCTTACGTGCCTGCTATGTGTGTTTCAGCTTTATGAGAATTGCATGCTAGTATTGAGTAGACAGTAGTAGGATAGCCTGTTTAGGTTATGCCTGATAGTATGAGTTTAGAATTGTATGCTAGTATAGTTCTTGTTATGAGGATAGATTTGCTTGAGTATTTTCCTTTGTCTGAATGTTGCTTGCTTTGTGCTTTGTGGGACTCGGAGTGATGGGAGTTAACTATTAGGTGGATACGTTAAGTCACATGCAATCAGGGTTGAATAATCTCAGAGTGTTAGATTTGACCCTATTGTGCAACTCTTGTTTGAGTCCTAACCGTCGTATGGATGAGTCACTTACTCGAAGGATTATATGAGCCTCGTTGCATGTGATGGTATCCATGTAGTGGCTAATTAGCATTACAATGAGGCCTTCAGCAGCTGAGGACTGGTTTTGGGAGAGACGAAGATTTCCATAGGGCAATCCTAGGATAAGAGTAGCAGAGATTAGTAGCAATAGAAGTGACTTGGTGGAGTCAAGGCAATTCTTGAGGAAAGTACGGATAGATGTGGAAGGTAGTATGGGCCCGTACTACTGGAAGCAGAGGATCCGTACTTGAATCGAGGAAGGATGAGATGAGACCATGAAACTTGTAGTAGTAGCGATCCCTCGAGATATATCAGTGTCTCTAACATTCGTTATGATGTGTTTTGTCACATCCCAAAACCGAGAACGACGGAAACGTTCTGGGGTAGAGGACGTCATGTATAGTATCACAACACAGTAATAGTAAACAAGTAAACAAACATCATCCATTGCATTAAATATATGATTTTAATACATGTGTGTTCTTTGTAATGTAATAGACACCAAAAATGAATGATCAAAATAAAAGACAAGTCTTGTCTGTGCTCCATCTTCTAAAAAACCTGTCACCGGTACCTGTCTACTGATGACCTAAGAATACAAGTTATTTTGAAAGCATAGATCATCATTTAAGCTGGTGAATTCATAAGTATTTTAGTGTATTTGATTTGTTAAACTGTAAGGAAGAGACTTGTAATGTTTGATGAAAAAGTTTGTATAAGTATGAAAACCCTAGAAAATCCCATATTTCCTACTAGTATAAAATGTAGTCTTCTACCAAGACCCGATAGTTTTGGAGGTTTGCTTCTCCGTATGAATGAAAGTTTTTCCCCATGTACAACTATTATTATCAAAATATAGTATACCTCATCGTTTATGTGAATGTGTCACAAAATAAAAGTAAAAGGGAAAATAATATAATCATTAAAATCGTATCATTTTGTACTAGGATAAACACGACGTGGTAACTCGCCGAACAATACAATCGTAGAAGTCTGTCGATGTACATTTTCCCACTGTAGCTAACAGCCGGGTGTAGAATGGTCAGTCACGTATAGTATATAATAGTATATATTCATATAGTATGTAATAGTATCTCATCATATAGTATGTAATAATATCTCATCATATAGTATGTAATAGTATCTCATCATATAGTATGTAATAGTATCTCTTCATATAGTATGTAATAATATTTCTTCATATAGTATGTAGTACATTTGTATAGACTCATGAATAGACTGACTCTTGTATGCTCCAATTGTACTAGGAATAGTAAGTAGTATCTCCTAAACTATACCTATTATAGTTTACTATTAATGTAGTTTAAAGTGTCCATGTATGTTTATACACTGAAACGACCCAAAAATACGACCCAAAAATTTTTGTTTTTAATATAATCAAAACTGTAATCAGAGTATCAAATAATAAAACCATGCGTGATGTATTCCAAAACATAATAAAATACTGAGCGGAAAACTGTATCATGCTACATCAAATCAAACAACTAAATCAATCCCAGGTTACAGCTGAGACGGTGGTGTGTGCGATGCCGTCATCCTGAGCTCTTCCCTTTGCTTGCGGAAGTACCTGAAACCAAAACTGAAACTGTAAGCACGAAGCTTAGTGAGCTCCCCCAAAATACCACATACCATACATATCAATGTCATATAAACACATATCGGGCCTTGCCCACTGCATCGGGACGAAGCCCGGAAACTGCATCGGACCGAAGTCCGGAACTGTCTGGGACCTTGTCCCCTGTATCGGACCAAGGTCCGGAACTAAATGCATCGGACCGAAGTCCGGAACTGACTGCATCTGACCGAAGTCCGGAACTGACTGCATCGGACCGAAGTCCGGAACGGACTGCATCGGACCGAAGTCCGGAACTGACTGCATCGGACCGAAGTCCGGAACTGACTGCATCGGACCGAAGTCCGGAACTGACTGCATCGGATAGCATATCATAACAACTAGCATGAACACATATACTGCATACTACATCGGGCCGTAGCCCGGAACACATAATACATAACACATAAAACATAGCTCACAATTCCTGTCTGAGCCACGAAGGCATCAAACATACTAACTACTGCATCGGATCAAGTCCGGAAGCTACTGCTAACTGGACGGGCCGACATTGTGGCCTTAGACCCGTCCCTACTGGAAGGAAGCTCACCTTGTAAACTGGCGGCTGAGTGTGTGTCTCTGAAAGCTAACGGCTGCTGCTCCTGAATCTCCTCGGCTACAAGTCCATGAACACACTCAATCAAATACTAAACACTGCACCTGGGGTAAAATGACTCTTTTACCCTTGGTCAAAGTCAACTTACTTTTGGGGCTGACTCGCCGAGTTGGGCCGCCCAACTCGCCGAGTCTCACTCTCACTTCTAACTCATACTCACTGCGACTCGTCGAGTGTGGCATCGACTCGACAAGTACCCTCTTAATCCAAGAACTCAGACAATCTTCATCCGACTCGCCGAGTCGTATGAACAGACTCGACGAGTTGTTCTTGATCCTAAGGAGATTGCCTTGGACTCGCCGAGTTGTATGAACAACTCGTCGAGTCCCTCCATCACTAAGTCTACCCTCAACTCGCTGAGTCCACTCTCTAACTTACTGGGTGCACTCGACACTGCTAAAAACGAAGGAGTCGGGGACTCGCGACCCGACTCGCCGAGTCGCTGCCATGCAGCTAGTTTTTACTCGATTTCTCTTGAATCCAACACATGCAAATGATAGATCTGGGTCCAATAAGCTATTTTACCACGTAAAGTTTCCAACTTTACGTGCACAACCTCATGAATAAGGGAAACAGGGCTAAAAGATGCACAAAATGAGTAGATCCATGGCTAATATGCAATGTAACTCCAAAAAGACAGTAGATCTGGGCTCTACAATTCCCCAACATTCAGATCCAAAGGTATTTCGACTTATTAAGACATTCATGCAAACATAAGGCTTGGAACAAACATCAAATAGCTCTTAGAAGAGCTCTAATGGAAGTTTAAAGCATATAACAAGAAGGGAACTCCGAAAATACCTCAATAAACTCAGATTTGCCCTTGGATCTTAGCACTACAACTCGTTTCCTTGCTTCTTTCTTCTTCTCCTTCTTCACACCTTCACAAAAATGGCACCAAATCACTTATAAGTTCTCAAGGGAGGATTAGGGTTCTCTCACTGTGTTCTCAGGGTGAAAGTGGCGAGAATGAGGCTATAATGTGGTTTAAATAGTGGGCAAACCCGGGGGTTTAGGGTTTCACCCAGACGGACGGACTCGCCGAGTCCGGGATATGGACTCGCCGAGTCCCCGGCTCCCGCGTGCACAAAATACGCGACCCAACTCGGCGAGTCAGGCTAGAACTCGTCGAGTCCCTCTTGAAAACTTAGACAATTAACAATTAATTAACATACCGGGAACGGGTCGTTACAATTCTCCCCCACTTGTCTCAGACTTCGTCCTCGAAGTCTGCTACGGCTGGATCTGCGAATAACTCTGGGTAGTGCATTCTCATCTCTTCCTCAGCCTCCCACGTCCATTCAGATCCCTTCCGGTGCTGCCACTGCACCTTCACTAGCTGAATGACCTTGTTCCTCAAGGTCTTGATCTTCCGATCCAGAATCGCGACCGGCCTCTCAATATAATTCAGGCTGCTATCAACCTGAATATCCTCTAGGGGAACGACTGCTGACTCATCCACCAAACACTTTCTCAACTGCGACACATGGAAAGTGTTGTGGATCTGACTAAGCTCCTCAGGAAGATCTAACCGATAAGCAACCCGACCCACCCGGGCCATAACCCTGAAAGGACCAATAAATCTGGGGCCCAGCTTGCCCCTCTTCCGGAACCTGATGACACCTTTCCAAGGTGAGACTTTCAGAAGAACCATATCTCCCACCTGGAACTCCAAGTCCGAACGCCTCCTGTCAGCGTAGCTCTTCTGCCGACTCTGCGCAGTCTGCAGCCTACTACGGACCTGCTGGATCAACTCAGTCGTCTTGAGCACCACTTTGGTGCTCCCGATGACTCGCTGACCGACCTCGCCCCAGCAAATCGGGGTCCTACACTTCCTACCATACAACATCTCAAAAGGAGGTCGATCAATACTCGCATGGTAACTGTTGTTATACGAGAATTCCGCTAACGGAAGATACATATCCCAACTGCCCCCAAAATCTAGAACACATGCCCTAAGCATGTCCTCAAGAGTCTGAATCGTCCTCTCGCTCTGCCCGTCAGTCTGAGGGTGGAAAGCGGTGCTAAAATGAAGACGAGTACCCATCTCGTCGTGGAACCGCTTCCAGAATCTGGAGGTGAAACGAACATCTCGGTCTGACACCACCGATACCGGCACTCCATGACGTGCCACTATCTCTCGCACATAGATATCGGCTAACTTTTCCGCCGATATACTCTACTCTCCTGGATCGGGATAAAATGGGCACTCTTCGTCAACCGATCCACCACTACCCATATCGAATCCACTCCACGTGCGGTCCTGGGAAGTTTGGTGATAAAATCCATGGTGATATCCTCCCATTTCCACACGGGAATGTCCAACGGCTGCATCTTGCCGTGAGGTCTCTGGTGCTCCGCCTTGACCTTCCGGCAGGTCAAGCATCTCTCAACGTACCAAGCGACGTCCCACTTCATGCAGGGCCACCAATAATCAGGTCGAAGATCTCGATACATCTTCGTCGCCCCTGGGTGGATAGAAAATCGAGACTTATGAGCCTCGTCCATCAATACCTGCCGTACTCCACCCCAGTACGGTACCCACACCCTACCATGAAGCGTCAACAAACCCCGACTATCGTAATCAAACGATGCTACTCGACCCACTATCCTCTCACATTTATGCCTCTCCTCCTTGAGGCCCTCCACCTGAGCCTCCTTGATCCGCTCCAACAGCGGAGTGATCACTGTCATCCTCATGCACAGATCCCTGATAGGAGCCGCCGACACATTGCGGCTTAGGGCGTCGGCCACCACGTTGGCCTTCCCTGGATGATAAAGGATCTCACAATCATAATCCTTTAGTACGTCCAACCACCTCCTCTGCCTCATGTTCAGACTCGGCTGATCCATAAGATACCGCAAACTCTTGTGATCCGTGTATATAGTACAACGGACCCCATACAGGTAATGTCTCCAAATCTTGAGGGCAAACACAACTGCCCCCAGCTCCAAATCGTGGGTAGGATAGTTAGCCTCGTGAGGCTTCAACTGTCTCGAGGCATAAGCTACCACATGGCCTCGCTGCATCAATACTGCTCCCATACCTGTGATTGAAGCATCACAGTAGACTACGAAGTCCTCTACTCCTTCCGGCAAGATAAGGATCGGTGCCTCGCACAATTTCTGTCTGAGAGTCTCGAACGCCGCCTGCTGCTCAGGCCCCCAACGGAATACCACCGACTTCTTGGTTAGTCGGGTGAGTGGCACTGCTATCTTGGAGAAGTCCTGAATAAATCTCCGATAATACCCTGCCAACCTTAGGAAGCTCCGAATCTCAGATGGAGACCTCGGGACCTCCCACTGCATCACGGCCTCAATCTTGGCCGGATCTACCAAAATACCCTTCTGGTTGACGAGATGGCCAAGAAACTGCACCTCGCGCAACCAGAACTCACACTTGGAGAACTTTGCGAAAAGTCTCTCCCTCCTCAAAGTTTCCAACACCTCCCGCAGGTGCTCCTCGTGCTGCCCCTGAGTCTTGGAATATACCAAGATGTCATCTATGAATACTATCACCGACCGATCCAACATCGGTCTGCACACGCGGTTCATGAGATCCATGAATGCGGCTGGGGCATTAGTGAGCCCAAATGGCATCACCACGAACTCATAATGACCATACCGGGTCCTGAAAGCAGTCTTCTGTACATCCTCATCTCTAACCCTCATCTGATGATATCCAGAGCGTAGATCGATCTTGGAGAACCAAGACGCTCCCTGAAGCTGATCAAACAAATCATCTATCCTCGGAAGTGGGTAACGGTTCTTCACCGTTACTTTGTTCAACTCCCGATAGTCAATGCACATCCGATGCGACCCATCCTTCTTCCTCACAAATAAGATCGGTGCTCCCCAAGGCGAACTGCTCGGCCGGATGAAACCCTTGTCTAACAGCTCCTGAAGCTGTGTAGACAACTCCTGCATCTCAGGGGGAGCTAGCCGATATGGTGCTTTGGCTATCGGAGCCGCACCAGGAACTAGATCGATCCTGAACTCAACCTGTCTCTCTGGAGGTATCCTCGGCAAATCCTCGGGAAACACATTCGGGTAATCCCGAACAATAGGAACATCATGAATCGTCGTCCTGCCCTTCTCCCGGGCATCCAAGACGTATGCGATAAAACCGGCGCAACCCTGCTGAACATAACGCCTCGCCCTTGCGGCGGAACAAAAGATCGGACCACGTTGTGGCCTCTCGCCCTGAATCACTAACTCTCCCCCACTGGGAGTGCGAACCCTCACTAGCTGAAGCTCACAATCAATCACCGCCCCATTGGGGCTTAGCCAATCCATGCCCACGATAACTTTATTCCCTCGCAGGGGAATAGGAACCAGGTCCACTGAGAACTGCTCATCGAATAACTGAAGAGAACACCCTCTATGCACTCTGCCGACCCTCACGGTCCTATCATCTGCTATCTCAACCTCTAACGGACAATCCAGCTCCCCTGGAGCTCTGCTAAATTTCTTGCTAAGCGCAAGCGATACAAATGATCGGGTAGCTCCCGAATCGAACAATACCAAAGCAGAAATGCCGTTCACTAAGAACGACCCTAAATAAAGCATATCATCAAGAAATATACAAACGATAACAATAATAATAAAAAGGTGAAGGAAAGATACCTACCCGTCACCACATCAGGAGTCGCTCGCGCCTCCTCTGCTGTCATCTGAAACGCCCGACTCTTCGCTGCTGGTGCATCAGATCGGCCCTGCCGGCCATCTGTAATCCTCAAGGTGGCAGGGGCAGGTGCAACCACCTTCCCTGATGCAGCTAGACTGGGACACTGGGACTTTTTATGTCCCCTCTGATTGCACTGAAAGCAAATCAGGTCTGATGCTGAAACCGCAGTAGCAGGGGCCGTACAATCCCTGCTCATATGCCCAATCCGACCGCACTTGTAGCAGCCGGAACTCCCTGCCTTGCACGCCCCCTCGTGCATCCTCCCACACTTGCCACACCGACCGTGGCTCTGCTGACTCCTGGACCTGTGATCTGAAATCTTGGGCTTTTTGCCCGCACTACCTGAACCCGAAACCGCCTCCGGTTTCCTCTTCCTCTCCATCTCGAGATCAATCTCCCTCTCCCTGGCTCTAGCAATCATGTCGTCCAACGTTTTACAACTGGACCGGCTCACAAACATGCGGATATCACTCCGCAACATCTCATGATAACGGGCCTTCTTCATCTCCTCATCGGCTGCATACTGAGGAACAAGAAGAGCCCTCTCCCTGAACTTGGCGGTGATCTCCGCCACTGACTCGGTAGTCTGAGTAAGATCCTGGAACTCCTTGGCTAGCTGCTGCACCTCAATGACCGGTGCAAACTCCGCCCTGAACCTGGTAGAGAAATCAGTCCAGGTCATAGCATCCAACACCGCATCATCCCCGATGGCGTGTCCGACCTCCTCCCACCAATCCCGTGCCCTGTCCTTCAGTAGACAGGATGCCAATCTGACCTTGTCCCCCTCGGGACACCTGCTAGTGCGGAAGGCGTTGGCCACATCCGCCAACCATCTAGTACTCGCTATGGGGTCCCGCGCCCCATGATAGTCTGGAGCTCCGCACGCCCTGAACTCCCTGAATGTAAGAGTACGCGACCCCATCACGGCCGCCATCTCAGCCCGGAAAGTACTCAGTCTCTCATCCATCATCTCCAAAATACACTCCTTGATTGAATAGAAGATCACAGGAGTCTGCTCCAATATGATGCGGGTAACCTCAGAAGAAAGGAACTCTCTGGTCTGCTCATCCATCTGCCCGACCTCCGGGCCTAATCCCGATCCTGATCCCCCTCCGGCATCTGAGCTGCCGCCTGCTGGTCTCGGGCGCAAAACTACCATTCTGAAACATATCATAACAACATCAGAACATTGAAATATCTCAAGGGATCATGACACTGCTACTAGCTTCCTGGTCTTGTCTTGGCCTTCCTTGATTCGAGTACGGATCCTCTGCTTTCAGTAGTACGGGCCCATACTACCTTCCACATCTATCCGTACTTTCCTCAAGAACTGCCTTGACTCCACCAAGTCACTTCTACTACTGCTGTTCTCTGCTACTCTCATCCTAGGCTTGCCCTAGGAAAATCTCAGGCTCAACACAACTGGTCCTCAGCTGCTGAAGGTTTCCTCATAACGCCAATTAGCCATTACCTAAACACCATCACATGTGATGAGGATCAGATAATCCTTCGAGTAAAAGACCCGTCCCTATAACGGTTGGACTCAAACAAGAGCTGCGCAATAGGGCCAGTTCCAGTACTCTGAGATTATTCAATCCTAGTCACATGTGGTGTGACGTGTTCACCTAATGGCTAACTCCCATCACTCGGAACCCCACTAAGCACAAAGCAAGCAGCATTCGGACACGGAAAACAGACTCAAGCAAACTATTCTCATAACAAGAAACTGCACTAGCATAAGATGCTAAGCCCCTGCTATCAGGCATAACCTAATCAGGCTATCCTACTGCTGTCTACTCAGTACTAGCATGCAATACTCATAAAGCTGTAACACATAAGCAGGCACATAAGGCATTCTCCTAAATCCTTAGTCCTATACTAGCATGCTGTTCTACTAAAACTGAAATTGAACAAATAACTTGTATGGGTAATTTGGGAGTACTTACTTGAGCTCGGCTGACCGCATGCACACACCTCTATCTTGTTTTTAAAAAAAATTCTTCCTTTCTAAGTACTTTCAAAATTCTTTTTATAAAACGTTTTTATTTTAATAAAATCTTTCATTTCCCTTAGTTTGAGTTTAGATACACCCGGAAGTGTATCCGAATCCCTCAAACCAGGGCTCTGATACCAACTTGAAACGACCCAAAAATTTTTGTTTTTAATATAATCAAAACTGTAATCAGAGTATCAAATAATAAAACCATGCGTGATGTATTCCAAAACATAATAAAATACTGAGCGGAAAACTGTATCATGCTACATCAAATCAAACAACTAAATCAATCCCAGGTTACAGCTGAGACGGTGGTGTGTGCGATGCCGTCATTCCGAGCTCTTCCCTTTGCTTGCGGAAGTACCTGAAACCAAAACTGAAACTGTAAGCACGAAGCTTAGTGAGCTCCCCCAAAATACCACATACCATACATATCAATGTCATATAAACACATATCGGGCCTTGCCCACTGCATCGGGACGAAGCCCGGAAACTGCATCGGACCGAAGTCCAGAACTGTCTAGGACCTTGTCCCCTGCATCGGACCAAGGTCCGGAACTAACTGCATCGGACCGAAGTCCGGAACTGACTGCATCGGACCGAAGTCCGGAACTGACTGCATCGGATAGCATATCATAACAACTAGCATGAACACATATACTGCATACTACATCGGGCCGTAGCCCGGAACACATAATACATAACACATAAAACATAGCTCACAATTCCTGTCTGAGCCACGAAGGCATCAAACATACTAACTACTGCATCGGATCAAGTCCGGAAGCTACTGCTAACTGGACGGGCCGGCATTGTGGCCTTAGACCCGTCCCTACTGGAAGGAAGCTCACCTTGTAAATTGGCGGCTGAGTGTGTGTCTCTGAAAGCTAACGGCTGCTGCTCCTGAATCTCCTCGGCTACAAGTCCATGAACACACTTAATCAAATACTAAACACTGCACCTGGGGTAAAATGACTCTTTTACCCTTGGTCAAAGTCAACTTACTTTTGGGGCTGACTCGCCGAGTTGGGCCGCCCAACTCGCCGAGTCTCACTCTCACTTCCAACTCATACTCACTGCGACTCGTCGAGTGTGGCATCGACTCGACGAGTACCCTCTTAATCCAAGAACTCAGACAATCTTCATCCGACTCGCGGAGTCGTATGAACAGACTCGACGAGTTGTTCTTGATCCTAAGGAGATTGCCTTGGACTCACCGAGTTGTATGAACAACTCGTCGAGTCCCTCCATCACTGAGTCTACCCTCAACTCGCTGAGTCCACTCTCTAACTTACTGGGTGCACTCGACACTGCTAAAAACGAAGGAGTCGGGGACTCCCGACCCGACTCGCCGAGTCGCTGCCATGCAGCTAGTTTTTACTCGATTTCTCTTGAATCCAACACATGCAAATGATAGATCTGGGTCCAATAAGCTGTTTTACCACGTAAAGTTTCCAACTTTACGTGCACAACCTCATGAATAAGGGAAACAGGGCTAAAAGATGCACAAAATGAGTAGATCCATGGCTAATATGCAATGTAACTCCAAAAAGACAGTAGATCTGGGCTCTACAACGCCCCAACATTCAGATCCAAAGGTATTTCGACTTATTAAGACATTCATGCAAACATAAGGCTTGGAACAAACATCAAATAGCTCTTAGAAGAGCTCTAATGGAAGTTTAAAGCATATAACAAGAAGGGAACTCCGAAAATACCTCAATAAACTCAGATTTGCCCTTGGATCTTAGCACTACAACTCGTTTCCTTGCTTCTTTCTTCTTCTCCTTCTTCACACCTTCACAAAATGGCACCAAATCACTTATAAGCTCTCAAGGGAGGATTAGGGTTCTCTCACTGTGTTCTCAGGGTGAAAGTGGCGAGAATGAGGCTATAATGTGGTTTAAATAGTGGGCAAACCCGGGGGTTTAGGGTTTCACCCAGACGGACAGACTCGCCGAGTCCGGGATATGGACTCGCCGAGTCCCCGGCTCCCGCGTGCACAAAATACGCGACCCAACTCGGCGAGTCAGGCTAGAACTCGCCGAGTCCCTCTTGAAAACTTAGACAATTAACAATTAATTAACATACCGGGAACGGGTCGTTACATACACTTTTGCTATACAAAGTGTTGGAGCTGAAGTCACAGCCATCTTATCAAATACATACATACATACATACATACATACATATATATATATATATATATATATATATATATATATATATATATATATATACTTACTACATAAGTGTATAGATATGGTTTCTATGAATACATAAGTGGAAAAGAGGTTTTGTAATACATTTAAAAGGTTTGAAACAATAAATAATCATGACTTGATGTCAGTTTATAAAACGATTTAAAAGTAGTTTGTTTGATAAAATGGTTTGAAAGTATAGTAAATCCATATGTTTTATAGTTATTAATCACATGTGATTGATATAATAACTATGATATTCAACTTGTATTCCCCCCCCCCCCCCCCCACCATAAAAGCATTTAAAATCATGAAAAGGCATTTAAAAGGTTGGTTAAGGTGTATGAACTCACCTGTAGTGAGTGGATTGTACAGAAGTGTTGGACAAGGTGCTAGGTGTCAAGTGAAGACTTGAAAACACACAATGATCCTAGTTCAAATATAATTAAACATATATGTATCCAATTAGTCATTTTACAACTAATTAACCAAGTTAAGACACCCTACGACATGGAAACACTTTGATTCAAGTGCTATAGGTACCAAAGGGTTGCATCTAAAGGTTGAATGGCATGACATTGGAGTTTATGGCCCAAGGGCCACTCCTTATGGAGTTTACGGCCCAAGGTCATTTCCCCATGATTTTATGGCTGTAAACTCATGGTACTAAGTGCCATTTGGTGTTTTGAGGTCTTATAAATCAAGATTGAGCATCCGTTGATCAAGTCCAAGCCTTAGGAGCCATTAGGGGCACAATATCACCATATTATAGAGTTTACGGCCTAAGGACCATTTCCTTATGTGTTTACGGCCGTAAAATTTTATGGGAAGATGGTATCTTTGATGTTTAAGGTCCTAAACACTTCAAGGAACGATCAAGACTAGCATCCAAGGCTTAAGAAGGGACTAGGGTTCATTTAACCCTACTTATAAGGTTTTACGGCCCAAGAACATCCCTTGGCCGTAAACACCTTTGATCATGTGTTTCTTGGTGTTTTCTAAGTGTAAACAAGTTCATTCTAAGCACACAATAAGCTAGGGCAGGTGAACTTACAAGATAGAAGCTTGATTGGGTGTTTAAGTTCCAAGAACACTAGTGTGTGTTCTTGGTGTTTTGAAGAACACTTGAAGATCTAAGTGAAAATCAAGAATGAATGGATGAAATGATGTATAACAACTAGATGTTAGGTTATAACAACAAATCAAGTTAAGAAACACTTACATTTTCGGAAGATCAGGATGATACTTCAGAGAGAATGGTAAGTGTTCTTCAGCTTGGAAATTGGGAAGTGAAAGAATGGAGAGTAAACTTGTAACGTCCCAAAAATCCGTACCAAAAATTTTCTTTAAATCATTACCAGGCCATATTCATAAAAAATATCATAAGTCATAACATGAATTCAGAGTATCATTTTCAAAACATATTTTCATTATCAGAGTAAAACATTCCAGGCTGACTAATCAATGGTGTGTGCCATGCGATCACCCCGAGCTCTTCCCTCCGCTACCGGAAGCACCTGAAACCAAAACTGAAAACCGTAAGCACGAAGCTTAGTGAGTTCCCCAACCTACCACATACCCTACATAATCACATACAACACATACTGGGCCACGCCAGCTATTTCGGGCCTCGCCCGCTACCTCGAGCCTCGCCCGCTACAACGGCCCCGCCTGGCTTTGAGCCCCGCTCAGATATAGATCTGTATCACTTAGGCCTCGCCTATCAATGGGCCGCACTCGCTAAAATATAATAGCACATAAACATATCACAACACATAAGCTAAACATATACTAATGGATCCTGTCCTAAGGTCTCGCCTATCTTGGGCTTTGCCCTTGACCTGCTACGGATGAGTTATGGAACCCCGTCCATGCTCCTACTAATAGTGAGATACAGGCGCAACCCACACTCACTCTTTCCCTAACTTGGGCCTCACCGTTGTTCTGCTTCTAATGAGATGTGGAACACCGTCCACACTCTGTTACTGATGAGATACGGGACCTTGCCCACACTCACCTCCCTACCAGGCACATACAAGTATCACACTGACAACAAGTATACTCTATCATGTAAACCATTCCTTAGGCACCCGCCCGCTATCAATGGACCTTGGTCCTAAATATCATACTGGCATACAATACCTAGGGCTAACCCCTGGGTCTTCCTACTCATATCTACATGGGTTGGCATTGTGGTCTTAGACCCATTCACATAAAGGGAAACTCACCTGGTACTGCTGAACTTTCTCATAATCCCTCTGCCCGCTGTCTGACAACTCTCTCTGAACTGCTGCTCCAATAGCTCCCTGGGCTACCAATATCAATATAGCACTTAGTCAAACTGTCCTCCGAAGGTCAACTAAGTCCACTCTGGTTAAAGTCAAAGTCCTAGTCAAAGTCAACCTTCCAGGTCAACCCTACTCGTCGAGTCTGCCTACTGACTCACCAAGTTCATACGCTCAGCATCCTTTCATTCGCGACTCGACTCGCCTAGTCATCCCCTAACTCACCGAGTTTACCGATTTCCGAGTCCTGTCCTGTCCAACTCACTGAGTCCCCACTAAACTCACTGATCCGAGTCTTAACTTGAAGGGTTTGGGGTTTTGCGACTTGACTCGCCGAGTCCAAGAACAGACTCGTCGATTCCAAGGAAATCTTCAACAGACTCGCCGAGTTGTTCATCCAACTCGTTGAGATCATCTCCATCTTCATACTACTCGCTGAGTCCACTCTAAGGACTCACCGAGACTATTCAGTCCTTTAAATATTTAGAGGCTTTTGAGTCATACATGGACTCCAAACTGCGGATCCACTCTTCTAAAGCCTATTCCTCACGTAAAGTGGCAAACTTTACATGTAGCTAAGGAGATCTAGGCTCAAAACATTATAAACTAGGGTTTAAGACAAGGAGGCTTTACAATCAACCCATAGACTGATGATTTATGATTCTCTAGGCCAAGATACACTTAGATCTGAAGTAGCAACTTCAGATCTGGGCTTGTAACTCGAAATGGTTCTTAAACTTGCCCTTAAAGCCCCAAATCTCATGTTAAAGGTTGATCTATATGCAAGAGAGTGAAGGTAGTGACTCATTACCTTCAAATTCTCTAAAAAATTCCACAAACTCTGCATCTACTATCAATCCTTGAATTCCCAATGGTTCCCTTCTACGTTCTTCCTTCAAATCACCCAAAATGGCAAGAAAGCTTGAATATACAACAATGGAGGCTTAGGGTTTCGTATTCTGGATAAGAGAGTCTATAAGGAACCCTAAGGGAGAGAATGAGATGCTTAAATAGTGCACAAAGTTCCGGATTTAGGGTTCCCCTCTTCAAACCGGACTCGCTGAGTCCTTTTTGCCGACTCGCCGAGTCGGTTATTTAATCGATCCCCTGAATCCCGCTCCGATACGTTAAGTTCCTCCCTGGACTCGACGAGTTGACCCTAGTGTGTGTTTGATGTTGTAGGATCCCAGTATTAAGACGTTGGTGTATTCCGAGGCACCACTCGTAGCTACTCGAAACATTGTGAGTATTCACGCACTCCCCTATTTTCAGTTTTTATGTTTTGGGGTGAAAAGCATGTTCCAAAAAACTATTATTTGAATGTTGTATTTAAATTGATTTGTATCAAACATGATTGCTATTTTATTGCTATATCTCTCTATATATGTCTATGCAACACGGAACATGAGAACTTATCGTATTAAGGCCCTTCCCTTATCTCCAACCATTAACTCTTTGAGCCAATGGTCATTATGGATAGCGCTATTAGGAATTGACAACTGCTCACTCACCCTATTGCTGGACTACATGATAACATATTCATCTATGGAACGATAAGTTTAGATCTTGATAGGGCTTCAGTCATAGGTTTCGTTGAGAACTCATTGTTTGCTCATACACATACAAACTCGTTTCTCGTTAGCAATAAACTTGCTATTTATTATGGCAATAAACTTGTTTATCAATTATAGCAATCAACCTTGTTTCTCATTATAGTAATGAACTTTGTTACTCATTAAAGCAATGTACTTGTATTTATGAAAAGCCTTATTCCAAATCTTGATTTTATAAACTTGTGAACTCATCAACTATTTTTCATAGTTGACGCTCGTTTTACATGCTTTTTCAGGAAATAATTAGTAAGTGGATATAAAAATTCATCATCATAGAGCATGCCGCATGTTGTGGAAGTTATTTTATGAAGTTATATTTTGAACAATGTTATTTTGGAAAACTTGTACTTTGTTTCTTTTTAAGCTATGAGTTGTAAACTTTTAAATATTTCTATGGTGATGTATCTTTATCTTTTGCAATGAAACCTTTATCGCTGTTATATCTTACGTTTCCGCTTTAGCGAGGTGTGACAATATAACATTGTGGGATTGAAATTCCTATGTACTCACCATGTTTCCCAACTTGACCCACTCAGTCATTTTGTATCATAGGTATCGATACTAAGATACATTGCACTAAGAGATTAAATGATATGCAAATCACTAGTGTAAATGAATGTAAAGTCTATTTATGCTTATGTTTCTATATTGACGATGACATCCCAATGTTTTAAAATGAATAAAATATATTTCCTCGGAATGCTTTAATAATGTATTTATCATGTCTTTCTGAGAACAAATTCTGCAACATTATTCTTTAAAAATGAATACTCTGATTTTTAAATAAACATAAATAAAATTTTAAAATGACCCTGAATTTGAGGATGTCACCTATGCTTATTTGGTCTAAGTTTTCCTAACTTGTCACATGTGTCACCTTAACTTTAAATGTTATCTAACGCCCAAACTGTATCATAATTAATTTATAAAGTAGTACCAAAGTCTATTTTGGTTATTATGGTGGTTATTACTTTAAATCATTTACTTTCATTTTTTATTCATTTCACTTTATTTTATTTAAAGATTTTTTTTATTTTTTCTTAAAAACCAATCTTCTAATCCCTAAAAACAAGATGTTACAAATATATACCTTGAAGTCTTAGGCCATGTTTGATACTCGTCTGATCGAGTCAAGTCAGACATTTTTGGCTGACTCGGTCGGCTATAGCTGTTTGATAACCATTCTGACTGAGAAATTAAGGTCTGATCCGGTAAGAGAGAAGGAATCGATTAACTGAGAAAGGAAGACAATTATTTCCACTTGTGCCCTTGTGTGTGTGTATCCTTGTACGTGTAGGAAGAATCGATCCAACACCCCTTTTGCATCTCGTTCATAATAGACTCACAGAATTGATCATCCAACACCCCCTTTGCTTTCTTAAAATCAATCACAGAATCGATGGACTGCCTCTCTCCACTTCGGTTCGAATTTAATTGCAGGTATGTTTCCCCTTCTCTTTTGCGTTTATATCTCTAGCAGTAGTAAGAAATTAACCATCTGAAATCACTTCCGTTCATCTTCTCCCAATCAATCAACCATCTGAAATCATATCAGAATCCATATGCTCTTATGTTCTCATTTTTCTTTTGTATCTGCTGGTTGAGTAAGGAAGAAAGAAAAAAGGACATTGATTTTCTCTTGGGGGTAATTTCCTCTCTCTATGCTGCTTTTCTCCTAATCTCTCTAATTTTGCTACAGGAGTGGTGCTATGTACATTTAAAACATTCGATAGGTACACTTGGATTTTTCTTACTACAATAGAAAGTTGTGCTATACTCAATTCTAGATGCTCCCTCTGTTACTATTAAGCCCCTGAGATATATCATTATTTGTAAATGGCAAGGATTTTTTGTTAGTAGTTTAAAGTGGCTACAATTGATGTTTCTTTCACAAGGTTGCTGGTAATTCTCTTGCTTTGGACAATTTTGCCCTTGCACAAGTTTTATCCAGAAAGGCCTTTTGCTCCCCTATTTAGTATAGACTTTGGACAATTTTGCCCTTACACAAGTTCCTTAATTTTAAGCTAAACACTCAAAACCAAAAAGCTTAAATATTCGATTGTCATAATTCTAGATTGTCTGCTGATGTTCCCTTTGTTCAAAACTTGGGGTTCTGTCAAAGCAGATTGTAAGACATCTGGGTGTTATTCTAGATGCTGAACCAAATAAGCAATGCTCTCTCTGTTTGAAAATAAGTTGGATTAGGTTTATGCTTCAGTTTTCACTTCCATAAAAGTTGGGGATGCGAAATTGGAGGAGATTGATATACTTCAGGAAGTGACTAAGCAGATTGAAGGGCATACGATTTGTGCACTTGGTGATGCTGCTGCTTGGCCTGTTCAAGGGCTTATTAGACATTTTAGGCCTGAGATGGAGAGGAGGATCAGGGAGCGTGCTGCTCGGGAGTTGCTCCAAGCAGCTGCTTGAAATCAGGTTTGCAAATTCTTCAAAATACCAATGTACTTTACCTTTCTTTTACTAATTTATGAAATATAAAAAAATCTACCTGATTATGGCGGTACCCTCTTTTTAGATTGGGGGTAACTTTTGTGTTTTTAAGGATACAAAGACATCCTATGGTTATTATTGAACTTCAGTTAGCCATATGCTTTTGGACATGTGTCCAAATGTTAATAAGCCGAGTGCATTGTTGTAATCATACAATGTGAGCTTTTTATAACAACATATAAAATGAATATACATGTAAAATAAATGAACTTTCAAAATTCACAAGATATGGTTGTAATGGAGCTTATGCTTATTTAATGGTTCATAGCTTTTATAGTATTTTGTATGAGTATACATGTAAAATGAATGAACTTTATAACAACATATAATAGAAAAGATGCTATGAAACATTAGGATCATCCAAATTTTAAATCTATATTTTTCATTTGTTGAATGCTAGTGTAACTACCTGCACCTTTGTTTCTTTTGTTGAAGAATCATGCGGTGCATAACTGAATCAATAAATCCAAATTACGTAAATGACCCTTATATTATTTTCCTTTACGCATAAGTATCCAAGTTATAGAATTAGCCTTAGAATCCATCCAAACAACTATTTTCAAAAGGTTTTAGTTCAAGCTTTTAACAAAAGTTTTTTAGAAATTATTAAATTTATTTTACAGCTTATTGTTTTATAATTTCTTTTTATAATGTCTATTATTATTGTTATTGTTATTGTTATTGTTATTGTTATTATTACATTGCCTAGAAACGTGTAGAGCATCAGGGTAAAATGATCATTTTGCACCAGTCAGCACATTCAGTCAGATTTTCAATCAAACAACATGATTTTTTACTCAGTCGGAATTTCTTACTCAGACAGACATTTCTCAGTTAACACTTTCTCAGTAAGCAACTATCAAACGGGGCCTAGTTTCCTTCAATAGTTGCACCACTTGAACCAATTGAGTATGAAATCAATTTCCTAGGGTTTATTACGCAAAACTTACCATTTCTCACACCCTACCTCTCCACATTCAATCTAGTTGGGTAAAAAGGGGGTGAAAATGGAGAAGTAGTGTTCTTATTTGTCGATATTACATAATCAACCATATATTTTTCACATTTTTAACAATAATAATCAAAGCTTTTATTGTGTGGGGCATAAATTTGAAAGTTAGCATCTTAAATCCTTCTCCATCCATAATATGACTTATATGGCCGAAGGTCATTTAAGTGTGTCAACTCCTATGTAAAACACAAGTTTTGCTAATTTGTCACCTTCGACCCCTCATCTCTAAAAATATTCATGCGACACTAAAACTACATTAAAATTTTAAATATCAACTAGTAACGAGATTTATTATCATTATTATTCTTAATGATATAATATCATTTATTTATTTATTTTACTTGAATTTCTTTTATTTCCAAATTAGATTTTTTTTACCAAAGTTCAGAATTTCTAGCCCTAAGTTTACTTTTAGTATGATTTTAAATAACTATACTATTGAAATCAGAAACCGTTACAACTCATAATCTCTTAAAATATATTGTTCTTAATTATTTATCAAATTATAATAGATATCGGGCCCTCATATCATCTTTTGTTCCCCATGTGAGCATAAGTGTGGCAATATCCATTTAACTTAACAAAAATAAAATTTATTTGTTTTACTTTGCATAATAGCTTCGACGTTTGTTGTCATCCAACCGAGGTTATTTCAAATGCGTCACTCCTCCTTTACGACATGCAAATTTCTTTAAATGACAAACATCTGACGTATAACGCATTCCTTGTACTATCATAGTCAAATCCATTTGTTATGCATTTTCTCCGATTAGCTTTCATACTTTAAATGATCCTATGCGTTAAAAGGGTTAGTTTTCATTGTTTACAAAACCAAACAACCCCCTTTAAAGATAAAACTTTAGCATCACCTCATTACTTACATTGAAAAACATCAATTGCTACTTGGATTCAACATAACTTTTTTGATTGACGCAAGCCGGTTTCATCCTTATACAGATCATATTGACTTTATTGACCATCCCTTGAACTAGTTGAGGGTCCATATAACGACTTTCTCCTGCTTTTAACAAGAAAGTCGATATCTAATATTTCCTTCCGTACAATGAGACAATGCTTTATATAATTGTGTGAAGCCGTTTTGGTGCATGAATGATAACTATTGTATATCGAATCTTGAAAATATCATGAGTCGTTATTCGTATAGTTATAAAAACCAAGAACCAAATTACATGTAACTTGGTCGAGTCGAATTTGATTAAATCCATTTTGTTTTATTAGTTCATACCAGTTTTTGTACAACCTTACACAAAAAGTTTGTATATATGTAAAAAGTCTTTGTCTAATTGTTGAAAATTTATGCTGGAAAATGAGCTAAAACATAGTTTTTTTTTTTAAATATCATAACATGGTGCATACAAATTTCATGACACCTTGTGTATCAAATTGTAATATAAATTTAATTTTAACTATAAAATTGCATTTTTACCGAAGGGGTGGTATCGACATATGACCATACAGACGGGAAACCAAGAAATCTCCACTTCGCGATTCTCGAGGAAAACCCAAAACCAGGGCTTTCTTTGCTTTCCATCTTTCGCTTCAACACAAGATTAGAGTCTGTTTTCTACAGCTTTCTTTAACCCTCTTTTCACTTCGGTCCCAGCTTCCTTTCTCTCACATCGTATGCTTTACGTTTCGCCTCTTCTCGCCGGAAAATCTTCTCACTGTCTCCGTTGCTACACCCATTTCATTTCAACCTACAAAGATTCCACTCACTACTTCGATTACACCTCCTTTTGATTCAAAAATCCTTCATAATGCTTCATGGGTTTTTCAAAAATCGAGTTGCATTACTTTTCGCGATTTGGGAAAAGAGTCAAGTTTTTGGTGGGTTTCTTTAATCGACCGTCGTAAAGATTCGAACAACTTCAATGCCTCGTGTAAGAGAGACTTTTGCTCATTTATCTTTATGATTTGACTTGAATTAAATTGTGGGTCCTGGAAAGAAAATCCAAACTTTGATGGAGCATTCTGGTTCGGCTAGTTCATCAGTAGCTGGAACCAGTGGCCGTTCAGTGGCTTTCGAGATTGATCTTAACGAAGCACCCCTTCCCTCTCCCCGAGAAATTGTCGGTGGCGGTGTTTTTGCGGCGGAGCACCGATGCGGTTCTTGTGGCGAACTGGAAGGGGCCATGGTGATATGCGGTGATTGTGGGAGACGATTTCATGTCGAGTGTTTGGGCGTGAGAGAAGAGCAACGGGAATGGAAGTGTTTCGAGTGTTTGATAGAATGCCGCAGTGGGAGGAGGATCTCGTTAACTGCCGGCGGCGGGTGTGGTTCAGGGCTTTTTGACATGAATTCGTCTCCGCCAAAAGAGGCCGACGGCGTCGAGGAGGATTATTTCGTCAATTCAGAGCTAGTATTAGCAGCAAGCTTCCCCAATCCCAAGTATGTTGACAACTTCCTCATCTTTTTTATGCGTAAAATTTTATACTCGAACAAAATACATGATCGAAGATGTTTTGTAGATATATGCTCGCATAATTGATGTCTTTTCATGGGTTTCATGTTGTGAATGATCAATAATTTTGCTGTAAATGGCAGAAAAATGTCCCTTCTGATTTTGCAAGTAATTTAGGGTTTGAAGTATTATTTTGTTACCCCTTTATAAGGTTATTCTAGAACCAAAAATTAAAGAGTAGGATCGAAAGTTTGCAAATTAGCATATTTCTTTTTCAGAACCAATCCTCTTTCAATACCTATTAGACCATCTTTAGGCATTTTAGGGCTAAAAATCTTACTAAATTCCAACTCTATGATATGAGTGAAGGCAAAGCCAATTTGATACCTTGTTTTAAAGAGAAAAGTGAACCCCTTTGGGTTTTCATATGGCAGATTATATGGTATCGATCAATCCTTCATTCTTTCTACTTGTGACATTCACATCACTTAAAGATTACTTACACATATCATTTGGTTTTGTTTTTATTATAGTTCTACATCATTAGATGATTGAAGCTATGTCCATCATTGACCTTTTAGGGCGAGTAAAAAAGATGCAGTTTTTTGTCCTATTGACATCAGTCTTTGTCCTAGATAAACGTGCACCAAACACAATACAACATTTTCTTCTATCAGTCTTTATCCAATGCATGTCAAACACAAGACAACATGTCATGTCTTTATTGTTGACCTTTTAGGGTGAGACAAAACACGACAAATTTGTATTATTGAGTATTGACATCTGTCTTTGTCCTAATCCAATGCAAACCAAACACAGGATTTATCATTCTTACTAAAATTTATGTCTTTTGGATTCTAGAATGCAGGATATGAGGCGTAACCCTTTTTTAGGCTTTACTTTAAGTTCTCAGATGGCTCATCCGGATATGAGACTCATAGCAAGTGGATTTCCTTCTCAAAATCCAGCACGTTTTGCACACATGAATCTTGAAACTGCAACACAAAAAGGCAACTTAGTATATCTTCAAGCACTTAAAGACTACATATCTGAAAAACGAGGTGTTTTAGGAGATGGGTGGCGTGTTAAATTCGAATATTCAGAAAAAAATTACAAAACTTCTGCAGTTTACTTTGCTCCAGATGGAAAACGATTTGATTCAATGTCAGAAGTTGCTCATCACCTTGGTTTGATTCCTGCATATAATTCCTTTGAGAAAGACGAAAAGGGTAGTGGGATTGTTATATTGCAAAAAGGATCACATTCTACAAAAAGAACAAAGAGAGGAAGTAACCTCAAGAAAGATAGTAATGTGGCAAATTGGACACATGGATCACAATCTTTTCTTGTAAGTTTGTTAATATACTCTTGTAATCGTTCAAATTATCAATCTTTATCAATCTTTATCATTTACCCGTTATCTTTTATTGAATCAGGATGGTTTTCCTGTTCAATTTGAAGACCTTTTTGTTATGTCAGTTGGAAAAATCGATCCACACCTTTCATTTCACAATACCTCACAAATCTGGCCCATTGGTTATCAATCTATCTGGCATGATAGATTTACAGGGTCCATTTTCATCCATAATGTTTTAGAAGGTGGAGATTCTGGCCCGATTTTTCGGATACATAGATACCCATGCACTAATCAATCAATTCCATATGCTTCAAAAGTGTTATGCATTACAAAATGTGGGACAACTCATGATGATGATGATACAAACATTCACCTTATGCTCACAGACGATTCTCCTCCACCTCACCTTGATGATGATAAATCTTCATGTTCTTTAAAGATAACTTCAAAACCCGAAAATAATCTTCAAAATGATGTGATTGGTGAGTTTATAGTTGAGGAAAGATCGATAACATCCGCTTGGAAAAAAGCTGTGGAAAGTTTACTAAAAGCATGTCGTGAGGCTTATGGGGGTAAAAACGTCCTAAATTTTTGCTGCAACCATCGAGTTGATGGACAATATCTTGGACCAACATCTGAGTTTGAATCATTAAGGAAGTTTTGTTACTTAGCGGGCCCGGTCAACAGCATCCCGGATAAGATTTTGACCATTGATGAGCTTGAAGCTTGTTTACAAGAGCTGAGAAAATGGTTAGAAGTTGATAGATTTGGTTTAGATGTTGAGTTTGTGCAAGAACTTATAGAACAGCTTCCTGGGGTTAGTTCTTGTTCAAATTATAAATCTTTGAATGCAAGATGTGAAAGCTCAAGCTCACAAACTATTGGAAGTGGGTTCTTTATGGCTTTGAGTAAAAACGGTTTACAACATTCAGCAGTTTCTAATAGTATGAGAAGATCCCACAAAAGACAAAGTCCACCTGGGAATTTGGTTGCCTCAAATCTTCCTCCTCATTTGATTGGTGATGTTATTCAGGTAATAATTAGAATTTTTAGATTATAAAAGTGAGATAAAGTTTGTATCTTTATGTCTAAAGTTCCCATTTTTTGTTTTCTTTTAGGCGTATGAAATCTGTTTAAGGTTTTATGAAGTTTTGGGCTTGGATGCACCAGTCTCCAGACACGTTCTTGAAAACGAGTTGATGAATCCATGGATTGATAATTTAAAGCCAATGAAAAGATCTTTGAATGATCTTCAAAAAGACACGATAATGAAAGCATGTGAAGTCAGCAAACCGGATGATGATGTCAGCGAAGATTCTGATGCAACAGAAGAATGTGAGGAAGAAGGTTATCGAGCAGAAGCAGCTAGCAAATGTACAGGTGTCCAACTGTCAAAGTTCCACATGTCACTACTGAAAGTGTTGATAGAAGACATGTTAGCAAAAGTTAAGGAAATCTTTGATCCGTTTGGTGTTGTGGAATCAAAGTCAAGAAAAGGGAAGAAGAAAGATGCTGAGGTGGCAGGTGGTGGGAAGAAGATAAATCTTGATATGTTTCCAGTGAATGAATTTACATGGCCTGAAGTTGCCCGAAGATTTATTTTGGTGGCATTGTGTATGGATGGAAACCTTGAATCATCAGAGCTTTTGACTCATGAATGTGGAAAAGTGTTTCATTGTTTGAATGGTGATGGTGGCTCACTTTGTGGTTCACTTACTGGAGTGGCTGCAATGGAGGCTGATGCCATGGTAAGATAGATCCACATTTATAGGTGGAAAATGGGTCGACCCGTTTAATATCTTTTCTTGAATTTTATAAATGAATTAGTGTACTAGATGTGATTACAGAAGTTACTATTAAAGTAAGGGTAAAATGCAGAAAAAAGACATGTACTTTCACTATTTTCATCGATTTTAGGTAATTTCAGTATCTTCACCATTTTTTTCATTTTAGCTACTAAACTATTGTATTTTAACCTTTTTTAAAATTGGGTAATTGGGAAAAATGTCATTTTAAATGGTCAAAAACAGTAGAATGGTTTAATCACTATATAAAATAGTTAAGTGGCTAAATCGATAAAATCATGGGTTTCTGTATTTTACCCTTTAAATATCAACCCCCTCTAATTTAGGAGGCTGTAAATGCTGTATTGTATTCTTTGGTTCCCTTTCTATTTTAGCTAAAAAAATGAACTTTATAGATTATGTTATTATTATGCATACTTAGAATCATGAATTGTTATGTTGGTAACTTTTAATATTGAATTTCTGTCACTAGATGTTACCAATCAAGATTTCTTGAAATTTTGTTTTTTTCAGGTTCTTGCAGAAGCTTCCAAGAAATTATTTTCATCAATGAACAATAAAGTTGTGGACTTTATCATAGATCAAAAAGATGATACAGGAGACTCAATCAAAGACACAAACATGATTGATGATGATTCCCCTGAATGGACACAAGCTCTAGAACCTGTAAGAAAACTACCCACAAATGTAGGTGCAAGAATCAGAAGATGCATTCATGAATCTCTAAACAAAAATCCACCCGAATGGGCTAAAGACATTCTAGAACATTCCATAAGCAAAGAAGTCTACAAGGGCAATGCATCAGGACCCACAAAGGTTCTCTTTAGTCTTTATAACTTTTACCTATCTTCTTTACACTCTCAATGTCTAGTTTCGTCTTTTTAACTAACTCAAGTGAAACAGAGGGCAGTTATTTTGGTTCTTGAGAGAATGAGAGTGGAAAACCCTCTACAGAAGCCGATTATTGAGAAGAAAGAGAAGGAAAAAAGTGGTGTGAGGACACTTTCTGATGCTGTTATGAAAAAGTGTCGCATAGTGTTACGTTGTGTTGCTAATACAGATGAAGATAGGATATTTTTTAATCTTTTGGCAAAAACTAATTTGAAGCCAAATGATCCTGATGATACAGGGGTACTTGGGTACCCTGCAATGGTTTCTCGTCCATTGGATTTTAGGACAATTGATCTTAGATTGGCTGCAGGGTTCTATGTTACCTCACATGAATCTTTCATTGAGGATGTTCGTGAGGTATTATATATTATATATTACACTTTTGGATACTTAAAAAAACTAAAAAGAAAAAGAAAAGATTGATTCGCTGAAGTTGTTATCCTCTCATTTGTTATGGTCTTTTTCTTTTTTCTTTCAGGTTTGGCAAAATTTACGAATAGCTTATCGGGATTATCCTGATCACATGGAGTTGATTGAAACACTATCAAAAAAATTTGAAGAATCGTATCAAGAAGAGGTTAGTTAATAACTGAATACTTAATACTTTTAACATTTTCATCTTTGTGGGTTTCTTTTTTCGTTGGATGGAATGGAATGGAATGAACAAGGTAATGGAATCAGTCATTAGTTCATCACATTCCATAATCATGTTTGGTTGGCCTGTAGGATTGGAATGAATTTTTATTTAAATTTTTTATATTATATGAAAGTTCATTATCTAATTTTACCTCTCCTATATACAATTATTTATAATATTTACATTTGTTAATGGGATAATTACGAAAAAAAACGCTATATTTTTACAAAAGTTCGGTTTAACCACCAATTTATGAGTGGGTTTTTACCACAAATGTAAATTAGTTGTTTTTTTAGCAAAAAAAATACAATTCATTGTTGTCGCAATAGAATTTTTATCCAAAAATAGGTGGTTTTTTAAGCACAAATGAAAATTGGGTGGTTAAACTGGAAAAAAGTGACAATATGATCCTTTGTTATATATAATTAATGAACTTTTGTTTACAAAAATAAAAAAATTAAACATGGTACAAAGCTTATTACAACTCAAATAAGATTATAACAAAAAATAATATTGGTTAACTTTTTTCATTCCAACGGAATCAACAATTCTATTCCATCCTCGATTCCATCATACCAAACACTCCTATGGGACCATGGAAAATGGTAAAAACAAGTCAACCTTATATTCCATAACATCTTTGACCAATATATGTATGACATTTGTACAACCTTAGGTACTTAACCTATTCAATCGAATCATGGAAAACGGTAATAGCTTTGACTCATCAAGTGAAGAAGGGAAAAAAGAGTTAAACTCTCTACTCCTTGAAACAACGGAATCCCCAATTCCCCCTGCACCATGGGAGGATGGGGTATGCAAAGTATGTGGGATGGATAAAGATGATGATAGTGTATTACTATGTGATAAATGTGATTCCGAATACCATACGTATTGTTTAGATCCTCCACTTGCAAGAATCCCTGATGGGAATTGGTATTGCCCTTCATGCAAATCAACTCAACCCATGCCACAAGATGAGAGGTGTGGGACCCGCGCACTATGTCGCTTACGTGGCAAGAAGAAACTTCAAAAGGAATTTACTCGGAATCTAATGGAGATTTTGGCTCCATTAGCAGATACAATGGAGTTGATGGAGTATTGGGAATTAGGCATTGAGGAGGTTCTTTTCTTGACTTAATTTATTTATAAGAAATAGCAACTTACTTCGGTTGATTTGTTTTATATCTTTGTGTTACAACATTGTGCTTTAAAAATTCTACCCAATGTTATGAATGTCATGGAAATATAAAGCAATTTTCACTCTTATGATTGGATAGATAATAGATTTTTGAATTTATAATAAGTAATTTTCATGGAAATATAAAGCAATTTTCAATGCTACAATTGGATAGATTTTTCAAAGTGCAATGTCTTAATAAGAAAAAAAATGAAAGCACATTGTAACAGAAACAAACGCGAATAGATTGCTATATATTGAATTTGATGATCATGAAGTATAAAGTTTGTATCTTTTTTTTTTTTTTTTTTTCAATTTTGCAGAGGGTTTTCCTTTTCAAATTTCTATGTGATGAGGTCTTGAACTCGGGAGTTGTCCGAAACCACATCAGTCCCGACTCAGGTGATTCTGAAAAGAAGCTGCGAAAGCTCTACAAAGAATTAAAAAATCAAAACAAAAAAGAGAAAGAGAAAGAAAGTGAAGATACATGTCAAGAAGAGCAGTTATCCGTTTCTAAATCTGGTGATATTCAAAGTCAAATAAAGAATGAAGAAAATGACGAAAACAAACATGTGGGACCCACGAAAACGGGTCAGGGTCAAGAATCGGGTTGTGGGGTTTCTTCTTTACAAGAAAAGATTGCAACTTTGGAGTCAAAAATAGCAAGACCCGTTGTTAGAAGAGATTATTTGGGTCGGGATTTACTTGGAAGACTTTATTGGATCCTTAGCAGCCCTGAACGGGTCGTTGTGTCGGGCCCACCTAGTCGTAGGAATGAAGGTGAAATTACCAAAATGCCCGAAATGTATGATAATGATTCTCTTTGGACTTGCTATGAATCCGATGCGGAAATCCAAGAGCTCATTGGGTGGTTGAGAGACGATGATACAAAAGAGAAAGAACTCAAAGAGACAATCCGTCAGTGGCACATGAATCGAGTAAATGACGTAAACGCCCTTGAAAACCATGTTCAAACTGTCGATGATAATCCCGTGTATGGCACCAAGGCAAGGGCAATGTTGGAAAAGAAGTTTGGTTCTTTATCGAAAAAGAACGGGTGCAAGGGTAAAATGGTCAAGAACGGGAAATTATATAGGTGTGATTGTTTGGAGTTAGCGGGGCCCACCCGACACCATTGTTCTTCCTGTCATTGGACGTTTTTGACTAACGAGGAGCTCGAAGGGCATAATGATGGAAAATGTCAAAATCGTCAAGAATGTGAGGGTCCCACGAAGGGTAAAAAGGTCAAGTTAGTCAAACCGCAGGCTTTGACCAATCATGAAGAATCCGATTTGCCATTTGTTTTTGAAGAAATTCGGGCCAAGTTTTGTACACGAAGTTCTCTTAAAGAAGAAGTCAAAGAAATCGGTCTTATCGGGTCAAACGGGACTCCATCATTTGTATACCCACAAGATAATAATTCCGCTTTATTTTTATTTTCTGAAACGAAAAAATTGGTTAGTTCCCAAAACGGGTCAACAGATATTCTTCTATTGGGTACAAATGAGACACCATCTAAGGTTGAAAGATTGAAACCCAAGGGTACAAGTGGAAAATCATTGTTGAAGAATAGAAGCTCATTGAGAATATGCCAATCTTCTTTGAAGCCGTTAACGGGCCGTGTTGTTGAAATTCTTAGGTGTCTTAAGATTAATTTGTTTGATATGGAAACTGCGCTTCCGGAAGATTCTTTGAGACCTTCAAGAGGAGGCTTGGATCGCTTACGTGCTTGGCGTAGTTTGGTAAAATCTTCACAATCAATCTATGAGGTAAAGTTATTTGTAACAAAAAGATTTTATATAGTGCAAGATTAATTTAATATCTTTGAAATTATGTTATTGAAGTTTAGTATGAGTTTACAACAAAATGATATTAACGTTAGGGGCTGGGTCTGACTTGATCAGATTCAGACTGTTTGATACCACAATTAGAAGCCTTTGATTCAAATAGATTAGAAGCCTTTGATTCAGATTGGTTGATACCACAATTAGAAACCTTTGATTCAGATTGTTTGATACCACAATTAGAAGCCTTTGATTCAGATAAATTAGAAGCCTTTGATTCAGACTGTGTGATACCACAGTTAGAAGCCTTTGATTCAGGCTGTTTGATACCACAATTAGAGGCCTTTGATTAAGATAAATTAGAAGCTTTTGATTCAGACTGTTTGATACCACATATAGAAGCCTTTGATTCAGATAAATTAGGAGCCTTTGATTAAGACTGTTTGATACCAAAATTAGAAGCCTTTGATTCAGACATTTTGATACCACAATTAGAAGCGTTTGATTTGGTCCTATATGTAGCCTTTGATATGCCTCTTACTTGGTCTCATAAAAGATGATGGGGAATCTGACTCAGTTAGGCCTTGACTTAATCAACAACTATCAAAAAACCAAACTTTCACTATTTAGAATCTTCTTATTTATCATATCGTTTGTTCATTTTATTCAATAATCAAAGTTTGCCAAACACTCAAAGACACTGCTAAAGTAATTATCTTTTAACATTTAATGGTCTTTTCAGATGGTGCAAGCAACACTCATGTTAGAGGACATGATTAAAACCGAATACTTGAGAAAAGAATGGTGGTATTGGTCATCCCCTTCAACCGCTGCTAAAATCTCAAATATTTCAGCCCTTGCTTTACGAATATACGCCCTTGATGCAGCCATTTATTACGAAAAACCCCCGACACCCAATCTAGACCCCACAGAACCCCTAACACCCAAGAGTTCCAAATCCGAAAAGAAGACTTCTGAAAAGTCAAATGCTAAAGAATCCTCGGAGAAGTCAACCCCGAAAAACAGTCAAAGTCAAAGGGCCAGCAGCTCACCTGTGACCGAGGGTTCAAGGCCTAAAACCAGATCAAAGAAGAGGATGAGGGATTCTGATAGTTGATCAAATTAGAGTTGCTTTTCTTTTTAGACTATGTAAATGCTAGAAGATGGGCTTCATTCATTGATCATATAGAAGTTGAAATGAAACATGTGTAGTTTTGTGTTGTAAATATTTGTTTGAATGTTGTTGAGTTGGAAAACGACCATGGTGATTTCTTGAGGATTAACATTGTTTTGGAACTATGAATCTTGTTTTGTGTTTGACATGTATTCAACTGAAAAAAAAAAAAAAAAGACGGGTGTTAATGGCATACAATTCTAACTCTTTGTTCTACCCAAAAAAACTAAGATGAGATAGAGACTTGTTCAATAATCAAACAAGAAATGTGAAGGCTTATACAAGTTTAAACACATGGAATGATGTGTGAGCTCATATATCATCTTAAATGGAAGACATTTTTGGAGTATGTGTATGATATGTTTCATGTTTTTGGTATTTTGAATTTGAACATGGAAATTATTATCATTGTATTTTATGGAAGTAGTATATTATGATTGTATGAGGTATATGTTCTAATGAGAGAATCATATATTCTGTGTAAAGTTGACTGTGAAGATGTATGTCATGATGTTGACTACGAAGATGTTAGTGAGAAGGTTTAGAAAAATTAAGGTCTTGAATCACATTCAATCGTTTTATTATTCAAAAATCGTTTGCCATTTTTTAATGTTAAAACTTCCAGATTTCAAGTTCAATTTTATGTATGGGACGATTGTTTGTTGAAGTTATGATTTGTTAGTTTTTTGGGTGTGACAAGTTACACATTAAACTGATTTTTTTTCTTAAACATAGTGTCTAGTAAGTTAAGTGATTAAAAAAAAATACAACGTTTGGTACACAAATTAAGGAAATAGTAAATGTTGGTTTCTAGATGATGTTATTTCTCCAATCATGATTGTTAAATGATCTTAAGATTGTCTGATGCTTTTGAGATCCAATCCCACTCCATGGAAAAAAATTAGGTTTTAAATTTTGAAATATGAAGTTCTCATTACAGAATTACAAAAAATGTCTTGTAGTTTATCGAAAGTCACAAAGTTAATCCTTATTTTTTTTTTTATGTAAATAGTCCTTGTGGTTTGCAAAACTTGCATTGATGACCATTTTTACTAACTCTATTAGTATTGATCCGTTAGAGACGGAATCTATAAGAGCATTTTCATCTTTTCAAGTATAAATGGATTGATTTTGTGACATTTGAAAAAAACGATGACCATTTTTACTAACTCTATTAGTATTAACCCGTTAGAGACGGAATCTATAAGAGCATTTTCATCTTTTCAAATATAAATGGATTGATTTTGTGACATTTGAAAAAAACAATTAAAATTGAAGGAGGAGGCTTGAACTCGTGACCTCCACCCTTTTATATTTGACCAACGACTTAACCAGTTAAACTAAAGAATCACTCAATTTTTATCTTCTAAAACTCATATATATATAATAATAAAATCAATAAAACATAAAAAATAAATAAATTAAAAAAACATTATTTTACATAATTTTTTTTAATAAAACAAAATGTATTTTAGCGTATTATAAAAAAACAAACTTTTACAATCATTTTATATTTATTTTTATGTATTTGTTTTACATAATTTTTTATGTCTTTAAAAAATACGTTTTCGTATAATATGTTATTACGTTGTAAAGAAAGACAAAATCGGCCGAATAAGTTTTTGTTTAGCCCCAATTGGTTTTCTAAAAACCGATTTTCGGTTAAAAAAAGCTTAACAACAATTTTGTTATATGTATTTAAACAATTAATATTTTTTTATGTCACAAGTAGTGTTAATTATTGTTATTTAAAAAAAAATATATGTTTATTTCTTTCCATCATCATTTTAACCATACGATTTAGAACTAGTGATTAAGTTGAAATACATATTTTAAATAAGACATATAATCGAATACGTTTTACTAGTATATGTTTTTTATATACATATAACCGAAAAACGATTTTTAGAAAAAGTATTTTGTTAAAGACATAAAACAACATATTTTATGTAAAATAAATACATAAAAATACATATAAAATTTTTATAATTTTTTTTTTATATAATATGGAAAATACGTTTTTTATTTATTTAAAAAAAATTATGTAAAAAAAATGTTTTTGTAATTTATTTATTGTTTATGTTTTATTATATATATATATATATATATATATATATATATATATATATATATATATATATATATATATATATATATATATATATATATATATATATGAGTTGTAGAAAGTAAAAACCAAGTACACCTTTAACTCAAGTTGTTAAGTCTTTGGACAATTTAGAAGAGTGGAGGTTCGCTAGTTCGAGCCTCCCTTAAAAAAATAATCATATTTGTCAAGGATGTGGTTCATATGGTTTACCAAATGTGTCTCTTTATATTTGAAAAAGACGAGAATACCCTTACAGAATCAGTATACTACCAGAGTTAGTAAAGAAAACTATCAATACAAATTTTCCAAACCACAAGAACCATTTGCATAAAAAAAAATTAATAGAACCTTACTTTTGGCAAACCACATAAACCATTTTTGTTGTTTTATTTTATTGTTATATCTATTTTGTTACTCTTTAAATTGGGTTATTTTTATTTCAATTTTATCTTCAAAATACTCAAATACATAATTAGAACATATCCGATCTTCCATATCATCCGTAGTTTTTTTTTTTTTTTTTTTTTTGCCATACCATTCATTCTACTACATTTATCAAATAAAATATTACTATTTACATATTCACCGATCATCGAACACTTTTTTTTTTTTCTATTGTATCAAAAAAAAATTGTGGGTTAGAAGGTTTCTACTCTCCGGCCAACTTATCGACTCGCCACTCTCATTACAACTTCTTCTCCTAAACTACCGACTGACATCTTGTCACTCGTTAACTCTGTAATCTCTACCTGCAAAACAATCTTTTTTTTATGGCCAATTCCGAATTTGTGTTCCTCTCTTGTGAATCTCGTTAGGGTTAGCTTCTCTGTAAATGCATTGGAAGCTCTAATGGAGACTTTATGATTTTTTTTTTTCTTGTAAAACAGAGAAGAGTTTGAGTGCTTGAGGGATGATTTTTGAATTGGATTTCTGTTTGATTTAGGTTTTATTCCCAAGTTTTTCCATTGAAGACTTATGGTTTTTAATTTTTTATTGTAAAACAGGGAAGGGGTGAGGCCATGATAGAGGGGGAATAGTTTTCAATATATAGCTGATGAATATAAGATGGAAAAAAGTTAAAAATAATCAAGGGTAAATTATACATTTTAAGTCTGATCGGGTTCAAAACCGATACAAAATCAATCTATGAGGATGTTCATGCTACAATCGAAAAAAGTGGACTTATTCAAGAATGCCACATAACCACAGGGAGTGAATTTGTAATTTACTCTATTTTTTAACGAGTTGTTGACGAATGCAATGAGGTATTAGGAACACAAGCATACAACACTGTCATTGACTTCCAATGGCATAAGTTTCTGTTCATTTATGGCTGTAGGAACACAAGAAAAAAAGGGGGACTAATTAAACCACTTATCCTGATCAAGAAAAAAAAGGAAACTAGCGTGTAGGAATATACAATAATACAACTATGTCATTGACTTCCGTTAGTATAAGTTTCTGTTTATTTATGGTTTTATAAATCAACCAATTCCTTCATCATAGCAACCCATCACTTCATCTTCAACCTATCTTTCTATTTCAGTTTTTTTATTCCAAACTTTAAACCACGTTACAGTTGATAATGGGTAATCCAACGGGTTTGGGGCTCCACCTCATTTTGTTATGTGCTTTTTTTGTTGCAACCATTGACACCTGTTCGGGTTTTGGAAATACAAGTGTGGTTTGCTCTGAGAAAGAGCGAGTTGCTCTTCTCAAGTTCAAACACAGTGTTGAAGATCCTTCTGGAATGTTGTCCACATGGGTTGGTGATGACTGTTGCATGTGGGGAGGAATTCACTGTGATACAACCATTGAGAGCCTTCATCTTAGAGGATGTTGGGGATCTCAAGACATGGATGATGGCTGCTACTTAAGTGGTAATGAGGTGAACTCTTCTTTGGAAGAGTTGAGACATCTAAAATACTTGGATTTAAGTGGGAATGATTTTAGATGGAGCCCTATTCCTAAGTTCATTGGATCCATGAAACAACTGACCTACCTCAATCTATCTAATGCTGTTTTTCAAGGTAATATTCCTCATCACGCTGGAAATCTTTCTAATTTAAAGGTTCTTGATCTTAGTTTAAACCGAGGGCTGATGGCAGATGATATGGCATGGACTTCAGGCCTTTCTTCACTTGAGCATCTTGACTTGAGTTTAGTAGATCTTGGTGGAGCACAAAACATGGACATGGTGTTTTACATGGTTCCCTCTTTAAAAGAGTTGAGTTTGTCAGATTGTGGACTTTCCAATGCTGATATTGGTCATTTTCTAAATTCGAGTAGAATACTTCCCAACATCAGACACTTAGATCTTAGTTTAAATTCTTTCCAAGGTCCACTCCCTGGCTTTCTTCAAAACATGTCATCATCCCTAACATTCCTCAATCTTTCATACTTTAATCTTAGTTTGTCATGGAACCTAGCAAACTTTCTAGGCATGATGCCTTCTTTATCACAGCTGCATTTGTCATATTGTGGGCTCGATAAGACACATTTGTCTTCCTCTCGTCTTAATTTCACCACACTTTCTACCATCGAACACTTAGTTCTTAGAGGAAACTCAATTGAAGGCCCATTTCCATCTTTTTTCACAAACATGACTTCCTTAAGAGTCCTTGACCTCTCAGAAAACATGTTGAATTCTTCGGTTCCTATTATGCCTAACCTTCTAGAGCTTTATCTTTCCTCAAACCAGTTCAAGCAGATTGGTGATGTTGGAATCTGGAGACAGTGTCACCTGAGACAATTGCATGCATCAAACAATCATTTTGAAATAGAAACGATCAACTCACCAAAAAACTTATCAGGGTGCTCCCAATATGCTTTGGAATGGTTGGATTTAAGTAGGTGTTCAATTGGTATAATTCCAGAATCATTTGGACGACTGGCGAATTTAAGAGGGATAGATATATCAAGCAGCAAATTGACAGGCCTAATCCCCAAATCTCTAGGAAGATTAAGATTTTTAGAAGTATTAGATCTATCTAATAACCAGTTAAGTGGTCCTATTCCTACATTCCTTGGCAATCTTTCCAAACTTGACCTTTCTAATAATCAATTGAATGGTTCAATTCCAGAATCCTTTGGAAATCTAGCAGCTTTAACATATTTGGATCTACGTTCCAATCAGTTAACGGGCCCTATCCCAACATCAATCGGGCAACTTTCCAAACTCCATTATCTAGATTCGTCTAACAATTTTTTAGGAGGAGTAGTTTCTGAAGCCCATTTTGCTAATCTTTCAATGTTAAAGTACTTGGATGCTTCTTCAAACACCATGTTGACATTCAATGTTTCACGTGAATGGGCACCTCCATTCCAATTAATAACCCTCCGACTCAGTTCTTGCAATATTGTAACTGAATTTCCAAAATGGCTTCGAAATCAAAGGAAACTTGGGTCATTAGAGTTGTCCAATTCTACAATCTCAGGGCCTCTTCCCACATGGTTGCGAAAGATTCCCATCATTCCTTTCTTAGATCTCTCTCACAACAAACTCACCGGACCTTTGGCAAACCTTCCTAATGGGGAAACTTATAGTCCATATGGATTTGTTCCAGTATTATTTCTAAAAAATAACCTGTTCAATGAGTCGATTCCAAGTTCATTGTGCAGAAGGACAGATCTGGAATATCTTGATCTTTCTAGAAATAGGTTGACCGGGGAAATTCCCAAGTGTCTTGAGAATTTGCAAGGATTGTATGCCATGATACTTAGCTCAAATCGGTTGTCTGGTGGCATTCCAAGTTCTGTAGGTCTCAATTCATTGATTCGGTTAAAATTGAATGACAACAACTTTGTTGGTGAACTTCCTAGAGAATTGGGGAACTTACCAGATTTAAATATCTTAGATGTGGGGGATAATAAATTATGTGGAAATGTACCTGAGTGGGTGGGAGAAAAGCTTACAGATTTGATTGTTTTAAGGTTACATAAAAATAACTTCACCGGAAGAATTCCTGAGACTTTGTGCAAAGCTTCAAATCTTCAAATTTTGGATGTTGCACACAACAACTTAGAGGGACATATCCCTCGTTGTCTAGGAGAGTTGAATGCCATGGTTAATAGTAGCGGGTATGGGGCTGGTGACTCTTATGAGCATGATGAGAATGTTGATCAGGTCATGAAAGGTATTGATCTTGAATATTCAAAAACTTGGGATTTGGTTTATAACATGGACCTTTCAAGCAATCAACTTGTTGGAGAAATACCAGTTGAGCTAACTGCCCTTTCCATGTTGGGAGGTCTGAACTTGTCCAATAATCATCTCAATGGGCATATTCCAAACAACATTGGAAACATGATGAAGTTAGAATCTCTTGATTTATCTGGAAACGAATTGGTTGGGGTAATCCCTCAAAGCATGGCAGATTTGACCTTTTTGAGTCATTTGAATTTGTCACACAACAACCTGTCGGGACGAATTCCAACAGGAAGGCAACTGCAGACCCTGATTGATCCATCGATATATGAAGGGAACAAATATTTATGTGGGCCTCCATCGCCTAGGAATTGCTCAAATCCCGGAGAAGACCCAACAACAAAAAGCAAGAAGAAACAAGGAACAACTGATGAGAAGACTGAGTTATCGCTGTTTTACTTGGATATAATTTGTGGTTTTGCAACTGGGTTTTGGGGTGTTATTGGAGTTTTGTTGTTCAAGAAGCAGTGGAGACAAAAGATTTACATGTTTGCTGAGGAAGCCATGGATAAGATATATGTTGCAGTTGCAGTCATGGTCAGAGTTACCAAGATCAAGGGAGGAAGAGAAGCCACATAGAACCTATGGAATGCAAGTAATTTTAAATGATTGTTTTGATTTCTATTATCAGTATTGTGTTTTTTGTACTGCTATTTGTATTTTATTTTTGTAATATGGATGTTGTTTAACAGTGTCAATTTTGAAAATTTTGTTGGATTTTGGAATTTATACAAGGTTAGGTAATTAGATTAGATTGTTTAAAGGAACTGAAATAAAGTTTCTGTATGGTAATATTTTAGGCTTAATGACCTAGAAAGGTAACGAACTTTTGTCTTTGTCCACATTTAGGTAACCATGTTTTTTTCGTTCACATTTGACCATTGAACTTGTTTGACCTGTTCAAAATAGGTAATATGAACAATAATATTTTCCTATTATGAACAGATCAAACAAGTTTATTGGTCAAATGTGTACGAAAAAAACATGGTTACCTAAATACGGACAAAAACCAAAGTTTCTTACCCGTTTTGGTAATACCGGACAAGAACCGTCTTATGGACTGTATGCCTTAGGATCAAGCTCCGACAGCCACTGAACAATTAGGTTAGGCTTGGTCTAACCCAATTTAGTCCCAACTAGTCATGGACTAAGCTGTGTTGCTTGGTCTTTAAAACACATACAACCTATCCCCTTAAGCGTATACAAGCTATCCCCTAATTAGCTGGGCCTAAACTGGGTTAGCCCAAGACTTGACCTTCTTCTCATACATAAGACCGGACAACCCAATTTTATTTCACATCAATGGATCTTATAACTACTTGCACTTAACATAAAAAACTCAATATTAACAAAATAGGTAAGTAACTTTGGTTTTTGTCCATGTTTAGGTAACCATGTTTTTTTCGTACACATTTGACCGTTAACTTATTTGACCTGTTCATAATAGGGTAATATTACCGCTAATTACCGATCATATTACCCTATTTTGAGCAGGTCAAACAAGTTCAATAGTCAAATGTGAACGAAAAAAACATGGTTACCTAAATGTGGACAAAGACCAAAGTTCGTTACCTTTCTAGGTCATTAACCCAACATTTTAACTTGAAATACCTTGATGTTTCATTTTTCGCTTATTTCTACTCTCAAAACAACTAGATGCTGATTTTTGTCGCTTTTCATCTAAATGGCTCCAAGTAAGGATCATACTCATTATCTATTTTTTGGTTGATTTTTTTTGGGGAGGGGGGGGGGGGTCCATCTTAATCTAATTTTCAATCTCTAAAATGAAAAATATGGGTTAATCTTCATAATAGGTCAACAAAATTTCAGCCATCAGATACAAGTGAGACAACATGGAAGGTTGAGAGATTGAAACCCTAGGGTAGAACTGGAAAATTATCATTAATTAAAGAATAAAAACCTAGTGAGAATATGTCGATCTTTTTTGAAGTCATTTACAATTATTTTCTTAAAAAGAATCGTGTTTTAAATTGAAGGGAGTGGTAGCATTTGCTAAAACATTGTCATGTTATATTTTTTTGGACTGGCCATAATATGATGATATGGAGTGGTGATCTATTTAGAAGGTAAGCATTTTTTTCTTAAATTAAATAATTTTTTATTTAACTATTTAAATAAAATAAATTATAAAAAGATACAAGTTGCTAAAACTAGAGTTATAAGAATTTGAAGTTGAAATATTCAAATGATTAAATGGGGACCACCTGTGTTACTCTCCTTCTCTTTCATCTCGCCAAGAGACTAGTGAGTCAATCTTAAAGCAACGGATGTGCTTAGTGCATGGTTAGGGAGCGGTAGAAATGGCGAGCAACTCCCTTAGCCTTAATATCAATTTGTTTGATATGGAAACCAACTTCATGAAGAATGTTAAAGACCTTTAAGGAGAGGCATGATTCACTTACTTCCTACTTTTGTGAAATCTGCATAAGTAATTTATAAGGTAAAATTACTTATGACAAAACAATTTTAAATAGTACGAAACTAACTTTAATATTATCACTACACTTACATCATACCATTATAAAATAATCACCACTCCACATCATTATGACCTTCTTATTTTTTAATTATTTATTCAAAAAATATTTTTTTAATTAATTAAGCGTTTATAGAGAGATAAAAAGAGAAAAAAAACATGATTAGACAAAAAAGGGGTGGCGTATAGACCACATTTCACAATGGATGGTATCATATGAGGATGGTGTGCACACCACCACACACCATCACTTTGCCACTTCATCACCATGCCAAGGGCATGAGAAGTATACCAAGAGGCCTCATAGAGAATAGACCTCCATGTGAACATCATCATGTAACCAATTTTGTTGATTTGTACTTGTCTTTGTGAGTTGCCGCATCATCTTTTTACCAATATATTTGCTTGGGAGATGGTAACCCAAAAATTCGCCAGTTGACTTGAAGCCATTTTTCCTAAATTGTCCAATGGATCGTAATTTCTCCTCTTATAATACTTTTTAAAAGCCAAAAAATGGTTGGTTGACCGTTGACCCTTGAATTTCACTTGTGTAAGTTGAGTGTGAATTTAAGGCTCCCCTTTATTTTGAGTGTGCATTTATGATCGGATTCAAAAGAAACACACACGTTCTTGTTCTAAACTTTCTTACCAGAATTCCAGAATGATGAAAGAGTAGTTATGGTCGCAGTGAGGAAAGGGCAGAATGATAATAACCCTAAGGATAAAAAAAATCTATTTTTGTTCTCATATTGGGTCTCTATCAATAGTTCAAATTTAATTTAATTCATATGTATTTATTAATTTAATTTTGGATTAAAGTTGGTTACAATCTTAAATTTCGATTTATAAAAATAAAACTGAATAAACTTTTGAAGATCAAAGATGAACGAAACATATGGCTTCAAATATACCTCATACGAATATACTTCCATTCAGTACAGAATAAATCTCAAGGGAATGCAGTGCGATCAAGTCTAACCCTTCCTTTTGAAACTAGAGGTACCTGAAAATATTTTAAACATAAACCGTAAGCACATAGTTTAGTGAATTCCCTAAAATACCACATATCATACATACATCGGGCCCCGTCTGGTATAAATTTGTCAGTAACATGTGGTGGGCCCCGCACAACACGTTGATCAGGCCCTACCCAACATCAGACCCCACCCGGTATACATACGAATACATGAAAGAGTCACAAAGACACCTAGCATCCTACATACATATTCTACTAGGCCGACATTGGTGTCTTCGACCCACAAGTACAGTGAGGACACTCACCTCGATCGGTAGCCGGATAATACTCATACCAGAGCTGCTGCTACCAAAAGCTCTTCACACTAAACATATCCAAAACAACTCCAATTAGCAATTAAGGTATTTTGTCCAAAATATCAAGGCTAACCCTTATTTAGGCAAAATAGCATTTTTCCCTTCCAAACCCTTCATAGTTGGTCAAAAGTCAAACTGGTCAAAAAGCCAACGATCAACCACTTGTTGACCTACGTGCTGCGTACTCTAACTCTTCACTGGGCGTAGAGCCTTAATCCAGAAAATTGGGCCTCCAATAGGGGCGTAGCCTGGATTACACACGACATACTGCCTTAGGCTCTAATACTCACATTAAGCACTTATTTCATTAAGACCTTTCACTCAAAGCTCATATTTGGTTCTTAATAGCTCCACAATGGATAAAGCTCAAACTTTATCCATTAGGATGGTCCAAACAACCAAGATCTAGTCTTTAATTCTCAAAGGGACCAAAAATGTATCTTTCTCATCTTAATCCATTAAGTCCACGTATCCAACCTTTAGATCTTAATCATTATGATGTTTAGATGGATACAGTTTCCAACTTTATCCATAACAAGGTCACAAACTTTTTAGATCTAAACTTTACGCACTAAAATGACCAAAAAGTGGCAAATATGACAAATAGCTAGATTTATGAAACCAATGAGCAAGTTAGAAGCTTTTTACTCACAATGTCCCATGAATGATGTAATCTTTCTAGATTTATAATTGAAGTCTTCTTCTATACACTTTGCCACCACCTTGATCTTCAAGATTCACCTTTCCAGTGGAGAAATAAGCTCATAAATGATGCCAAGGCTTAAAAACAAGAGATATGAGGCTAGGGTTTCTCAAGGAATGATATTAGGTAATGGAGGCTGGTAATGAGAGGGTTTACCATAGGTTAGAGCCCTTAAATAGGGATCAAAACCGAAGATTTAGTGTTTTGATCTGCCCAAATTACGCCATGCGTATTTCATTAAACCCCGTTACGTCTTACGTAATCCAAAAATCCCTAATTTTCACTTCAACTTCAAACAACCATAACTTCTTCATTTTAACTCCGTTTTTGGCGTTCATTATATGCACAGAAAGGTATTGAAGAGCCCCACAATCATATCTAATTACCTTTGACTTAAAACATACCGAACTAAAATCCTTAATTCATGAAATATGTCTGAAACATCACTTTTCCATTTTACCCTTTGACTCCAAAATAGAAACCAAGAGCTTGGATCACATAACCAATATTATATACATCCAATAGGGTCTAAAACCTATTAAGTTGAAGCCCAAGACCTTTACTTGATCCATTTTTGTCCATAATCCCGAAATAATAAACTTCTCGAAACAGGATGTTACAACTCTCCCCCACCTAAACTGGATTTTGTCCTCGAAATCTGTCTTGGTTAGGATCTATGAAACAATGCCAACATATTCCATAAGATCCCCCTAACTATTTCGAAATCAATGCCTCTTATAAGAAAACTTTAGAGACCACTCGAAAACCCACAATTGCAAACAAACAACCAATAACTGGATTTTTTTCTCTTCCTAACTGTGTGACCCAACTACCAGAGAAAACTAATCAAACTGGGAACTCTCAAAACTAAAACCACAAACCAACTATGAAAATATACTCCTCGAAACTGGGAGCCCATTAGTCTAAACTTCAGAAACCATACCTTATGACTGATGATCATCCAATCATCGTACCTACCAATAGTTCCCTGACTAGGAACACCACCAAACCATGCATAAAGAATGATCAAAACATCCTAATTGTGACTTTCACCTAATCCTAATTCTAATAATTGTGACCAAAAACCTTAAATACACATTTGACTTCCTGACAAGTCATCACCAACCCACTGCTCCCACGAGTATAATGATGGTCAATCCAAGAATCTTCCGTTGCATCCAAATCCCTCATCAGCTCAGGTGTACCTCCACCTGAGAAAATAGTCAAGACATTTACGATGAACTTCATGACTTGAGATTTTAGAACTGATAACTAACATTAGTAACCAACCTCTTGATAGACAACCCACAAGCAAATGGGATTCATAATGTAAACATTCAAGAAGAAACTTCTGATGCACAATTAATACTCCCAACAAACTTTTACTGTCTGCATGATCCAAACCGGATGGTCACTAAGTCTCCTGACTCCCAACAATGCACTAATGCCCGAACATGCCAATAAGACTAATGATACAAGACCTAAGAGTCTCAATCAAATGACTATCGGGTCCACCTATATGAATCATACAACTACTGGTTCACGATACATCGTGATACCTTCTAACCACTAAAACCATAAGCTCAAGGTACTACTGTTGGATAAGGTGTCTAAGTCCATAACTATATTTAGTATGTACTTGACCTGGCTTGGCATGATCCATTTGGGTTGCATCGATATCTTAATTGTTGGATAGAAAAAATGAGAAAAAGGACACTTACGATTTGTTAATATATTATAAGTTCTAATATATTGATATGAAATCATATTATTTAATTAGTATTGATCAAGAATTAATTTGGAATTAATTTTGTGATAAAAAAGAGACTAATTAAATATATGGGGATTGATTTGTAAATTATTCATTCTTATATAGTGGGCTTATGGTTCATGATTCACTAGATTGGGCTAGGACCCACTGGGTGCTCCATGGATGCTCCATGGAGGTTATAACCCATGGATCATGGGGAAATGAAAAGCCATGCACATTAGGGTTTACATGGTGTAACCCTACATGTGGCACACTATATAAAGAGTTCCATAGCTAGCAAAATCAGCACTAAAGCAAGACAACGAGGGCTAGCCGGTTTTATGATCAAAGTGTTCTTCTATCAAGTTATTCCAAGAGTTGTGGTGTTGTGTAAAATATTTGATGCATCACACTTGAGGTTCTAGGCTCACAAAGTCTTAAGGAATCCAAACAGCTACAAAGGTATGTCATTCTACTAGTTTTTATATTACATGTACCCCATGCCATGCTAGTTAGGATGTAAACCTTGGAAAATTCTTATTTGCATAATATTAGAGAAAAATAGATCCAAGGTTTCTAGGATTTCATGTAAACCATATGAGTGTTAGAATGCACAAAACCCATCAGTGGTATCAAAGACTAGTTTTGTTTTCTTTGTATCTGATGCAAACTGTCACACCCCCAAACCAAGGATGGCGGAAACATCCGGGGGTGGAGGACTTCATGTCTAGTATCATAACAACAATTGCAATAGTGATTAAAGTAAAAACAAACAACATAAATATAATTGAAAGAGTTACATCATTGTATAAGTTTACATGTTTCCAAATCAATTACATTATGTTGACAAAAATGAAATGTTCATCACCTTAACGTCTCATCCTCAAAAGCACTTGGTTACTTGTTTAGTGATTTCCTGATAATACAAGTTGTTTTGAAAAAGTGTCAACACAAAGGTTGGTGAGTTCATAAGAATTTGTATGTAGTAATGAAAACCTTTTCTTGTAAAAGTAGTGTTCGTTCCAGAAAATCCAATATTTTCCTTAATACGTAAAATGTAGTCTTAAAACCCAAGACCAAAATGTATAAGTAACATTCCCTACTTATAGTAAATAATGCAAGTTTAAATCGACATAAACGCGTTTGATTTCACCGAATCCCCCGTAAATCCTATGTTTGTTAATACTTAATGTGGGTTATTATAACCATGCTATGACCTAGATGGCCTGAAACGACGTTCTTCAGGCGTCGAAAATGTTATGACATTTGTCACCCCAGACGTGCCGGTCTAGCTGTTGCATGCAGCTAAGGTGTGGGTTTGTCAGACCCAATATAGATCTATATACAACTATCATGCTCTCCCTCCAGGAGACTCTGGTTACAATACATGACTTGTTTGTAAAGTGAAGCGAATGTCTCACAAAAGTCATTAACGAATTTACGTGTAATGTATTGAAAACCCATTTTGTATAAATGTAACCTTTAGTAATGAGTTCGTTATGTAAATGTATCATAGACTATACCTATTATAGTTTATCGCAACAAGGGTAGTAATAGTGTTCATAAACTACATTTGTCATAGTTTACCAAATGTTTGTGTATAATGGATGTAAACATTCTTTATACCAATCTATCATTTAGCATGCCTAAGGTAGCCAAAAATCCATATGTCTACTTATTTATGTCTAATTACCAAGACAAAATGACATATAATGTAGTAATGTATGATCACATAATGAAATACACCTTGCTCAACAAGTTACAAGGGGGAATGAAATTGATAGCATTTTTCTGTTGTTAACATTTTCTATTACTGTTCTTAGAAAATTTATAGAAAAATTATGAAAGGTCCAAATCAAAATCCGTAAATTCTGAGAGTTTTGAAAATGTGTCTAGTTTGTTCATAAATTTTTTCATGATTTTTAGTAACTTCCAACTTGTGTGAAAAGGGCCATAATCACAGACTGGTCCGAATGTGTTCTTGAAATGATAGGCAGTTTTGTAAAAATCACTATAAATTGTAGAAAAACCGTATGGAGATGTGCAAGTAGTCATTTTAAAGCTAAGAACTTGATCTATTTGCACCTAATACAATTTTGAAAACTAAAATGCTTAGGTCGTCCAAAACAGTCCGTGAATGGAGCCCAAATTTTCTGATGAAAGCTGTTGGAAGAGTTTAGTTGTGTTCTTGCTGTTTTGACTTGTATTCTGTGACAACCCGGTATTTCGAGATAATGTAATGTAACACCAGTCAAATTTAGGTCAAAATTTAACTTTTCTAAAATCTTATTTGGGTTAAATAAAGTGGTAGGAATCGTATCAAGGTTTTTGTACATATAAAGAACACTAAAATCCGGGTTATAACGAACAAGTTATGATCAATTTAAGGTTCGCAGCAAAAACCGGAAACACTAATAGACGTAAAATGTGAAATTTCAATACAATAATTTTTATCCTTAGGTATCTAAGTGAAAGTTGTAGACATCATTAAACCGTAAACGTATGTAAAAAGAGGATATAGCAGTAGACAACTAAAAACTCGAAATAGAGATCGAGAGACTTTTAGCCAAAACAACCTAAATGAGAATTGAAGGTCTCAACAATAGTAGCGTTACGGTAAAAAGTCTGACGAAGACGGACACCGGATGAAGAAGCTATGGATTTTTAACGGACTTTTCCTGTCCCGGCCTCTTAAAAATATAATATTAAAATAAAATCAAAATTAGCAGACGGAGTCTAAACAAGAGTTGTAGAGCATAATCTCACCTATGCGTGGATATAAGGAACGTCGAAAATGGAGCTCGTATGCAAAAGATATGAACTTCTGAAGTTCGAGGCACGAGTTTCGACGTTGAGTCAGACTTGTCTGAGTTCACAACGTGAACACTAAAGTTCACGACGTGAACTGTATGACTGGACATTTTAGAGCCACTTGACAGATGACGCATGCCATGACAATTCGGGACAAACTCACGACGTGAATTGGTAAAACTCATGACGTGAACTTTGATTTTTAGCCTATATATAGAAATTGAAGCCTTCCGAGTTTGGCTGCTCATTTCTATCCTCTCCCCCACTCGCACTCTGTGTTAAGCATCCTGAGACCACCCGAAGCCCCGGTAACACCTCCAACACACGATGCAAGTCCTGAAGTCCCGCGATTTCCGAGAAATCGACTTCTTTCCTTTTTGAAGTTCTGCCTGACGTTCGTCTCACCTTCTTCAATCTATCAAGTGAGTTCATACCCATTAATTTACCTTTGAAATGTTTTTAAATGCTTTATGGGGGGTGGGGGGGGGGGGGGGGGAATACAGGTTGAACCATGTTAGTTATTAGATCAATCACATGTGATTAATAACTAATATACAAATGAATTTACTACACTTTTAGCTGTTTTACCCAACATATTACTTCAAATGACTTTCTCAAACGTTTTTACATGTTAAAACTCTTTATCACACTGTCTTACATACTGTATGTTTCCTTTCAAACTCTGTTACAATTGTGTTTCAAACAAAGGATTTCTTATACTTTAAACTTTTCTTATCAAACAAACTACTTTCAAATCGTTTAATAAACTGACATCAAGTCATCATTTCTTCGTTATTAAACTTTTCAAAGGTATTACAAAACTTCTTTTATACCTTTATATTGTCAAATGCATGCCCATATATGTATAGTTATATAAGTAATGTTTAAAGGACTTAGGACGGCTAGCTCGCTTTATTTCCTTTTCCTCGTTGGGATGTGGCCTTAGGGTGTCGGTTATTCGTCCGAATGTCATCTAAATATTAGTTATATATCATGTATACATATATAGACATAAAAGTTCCACCAGTCAGTTCAGTACCTTTGGGTAGCAAAGGCATACTTTCAGTTATACACGTAGTAATGAAAACCTTTTCTTGTAAGCATTTGTATTTAGTAATAAAAACCTTTTTTTTTTTTTTTTTTTTTTTTTTTTTTTTTTTTTGTAAAAGTAGTGTTCGTTCCAGAAAATCCAGTAGTTTCCTTAATACGTAAAATGTAGTCTTAAAACCCAAGACCAAAATGTATAAGTAACATTCCTTTTATAGTAAATAATGCAAGTTTAAATCGACATAAACTCTTTTGATTTCACTGAATCCTCCGTAAATCTTATGTTTGTTAATACTTAATGTGAGTTATTATAACCATGCTATGACCTAGATGGCCTGAAATGACGTTCTTCAGACGTCGGAATTGTTATGACATTTGTCACCCCAGACCTGCCGGTATAGCTGTTGCATGTAGCTAAGGTGTGGGTTTGTCAGACCCAATATAGATCTATATACAACTATCATGCTCTCCCTCCAGGAGACTCTGGTTACAATACATGACTTGTTTGTAAAGTGAAGCGAATGTCTCACAGAAGTCATTAACGAATTTACGTGTAGTCTAATGAAAACCCCTTTTGTATAAATGTACCCTTTAGTAATGAGTTCGTTATGTAAATGTATCATAGACTGTACCTATTATAGTTTATCGCAACAAGGGTAGTAATAGTGTTCATAAACTACATTTGTCAGAGTTTACCAAATGTTTGTGTATAATGGATGTAAACATTCTTTATAACAATCTATCATTTAGCATGCCTAAGGTAGCCAAAAATCCATATTTCTACTGATGTATGTCTAATTACCAAGACAAATTGACATATAATATAATAATGTATGGTCACATAATGAAATACACCTTTCTCAACAAGTTACAAGGGGGAATGAAATTGATAGCATTTTTCTGTTGTTAACATTTTCTATTACTGTTCTTAGAAAATTTATAAAAACATTATGAAAGGTCCAAATCAAAATCTGTAAATTCTGGGAGTTTTGAAAATGTGTCTAGTTTTTTCATAAATTTTATCATTATTTTTAGTAACGTCCAACTTGTGTGAAAAGGGTCATAATCACAGACTGGTCCGAATGTGTTCTTGAAATGATAGACAGTTTTGTAAAAATCACCATACATTGTAGAAAAATCGTATGGAGATGTGCAAGTAGTAATTTTAAAGCTAAGAACTTGAACTATTTGCACATAATACAGTTTTCAAAACTAAAATTCTTAGGTTGTCCAAAACAGTCCGTGAATGGAGCCTAACTTTTCTGATGAAAGTTGTTGGAAGAGTTTAGTTGTGTTCTTGTTGTTTTGACTTGTATCCTCCCACCCCCACCTCCACCACCACCACCACAAAGCTTAAGAAAAAAAATGAAAAGATAGGGGTATGAACTCACCTTATGAGTTCTTAGAGGATGGATGTTGGAGAAGAGAAGTGTTCAACTCAATAACACTTAGAAGATGCCTTGATGAATCGAGAACCTAACATGAAGGTGACGATGTTTGTGTAAGATTCCAATGATTTTGAGTAGAAGGTGTTGGATTAGTGTCTAAGTCCATAACTATTTTGGTATGTACTTGACCCGATGGTGCATGGTCCTTTTGGGTTGCCTTCACCAAAGCAGCTTGATAGGATGAATTATGGAGAGTAAGGATTAAATATGATTTATTAATGTATTATGAGAATAATATATTAAAGGAGAAATCATATTGTTTAATTAATATTAGTCAATAATTAATTGGTAATTAGTTTGTGACTAAAAGAGATTAATTAAACTTAAGGGACTGGAATTGTAATTATAGGATAATTGCAATTTGGGCCATGGATTGCCTTATATTAAAGGATGGATGAATTCTAATGGGAAACCCATAAGGAAATCATCCATGGGCTTAATTAAAGGAGTCTATGGGTTGCTTAGGGCTTAAGCATCCAAATTAGGGTTTCCTTGTTAGATAACCCTAATAGCCCAACTATATAAAGAACCCTTAAGGCTCAAAAACGTGGCTAATGTTCTTGTAAGGGTTTACACACGTTTTTGGCAGCCTCCAACCTCTCTCCTCTTCATCCTCTTGCTTATGGTGTTTGTGGACCATTAGAGGAGTGACACTTGTGACTCTAAGCATTCCAAAGTCAATTCAAGGAGATTTGGGATTGTTATTGCTACATAACAATCAAGGTATGATCTTAAACCTAATTACAAGTTAATATGATTACTTGCATGCTAGAATTAGGGTTTATAGTCTTGGATTCAAAGCATGTACAATAGAGAAACCTAGATCCAAGCTTTAGGGTTTGTATGAGCACATAGGATGTCTTATGACCAAAACCCATCAGTGGTATCAGAGCCTTGATTGGTTTCTATTGTATTGATGCATATTTGATCGTAATAAGCACTGGAAATCGATTTTCTTGAGTTTTGAAGGTTTGACTAGCCGAGTCACTTGGTGAACTCGCCGAGTCAGCTGAACTCGACGAGTCCAAGCCCAGACTCTACGAGTCAAAGTGTCTGACAGCTCGTTTTCGCGATTTTCTTCCTGTTTTGGTTTTGGATAATTACCATAAACTCGTTTTTGTGATAAAATCCGAATTTTTTCATTATTATGTGATTATCCTTACCTAAATAGAAGATAATTGTCAAAATTTAGATAATCACTTGTTTTATTAGATAAAGTTTGATTATTTGTAATTTAGATTTGAATTATCTTGTGAAATAGTTTCAATTTATCCCTTTAGGTTTTATAGTTTAAATTTGAACCCCAAAAGTTTTGTTGTTTTGAAATTTAAATAGTTAAAACCCTAATGGTTTGAAATGTTTCAAAACTTGCCCTCAAGTTTTGGAATTTAAAGGTTGATTAAAAGGTTAATTAGAAATGTTAAATTCTAAAACTCTTGTATTGTTTTGAAAAAGTTCAAATCACACCCTTATGGTTTTATTAATTAATTAAGGTGTATAATTAAAAGAGATTTAATAAATCCATAAAAGTTTAGGTTAACCTTTTAATTGAATTAAAAGTGTAATTGTTAAAGTTAACCATATAGTATTTTAAAAGTATAAAATACACCCTATACTATATATAACATTAAAGGTATAACATTATATATATGTATGAGTAAAAGTCAGTCTTACCGTTAGTAGGCCTCATTCACGAAGCTAGTCTATAAGGGGTGTTTAAGGAAATTGCCTATAAAATGGCGGTTGAATGGGTATCCACTCTTACCCACCGCACTCTTGACTAGTGGAGGGTCGTTAGCCGAACGGGTAGGATAGGACGAAACCTTCCATTATAAGTATAATGAAATACAAAGTAACTAAATGTTTTTCAAATTCCTAATCTTAGTTACTTAGGCAAAAGTGAATTGATGCAATTCCATGAAATTACACTTTGTGCCCTTGCGAAGACGTTAGTGGAGCGTGTGTGGTTTACCGGCACACTAAATGGTTATAAGCAAAGGTAGCAAAGGGTGACTCAATGTTTGTCATAGTTCGGTGGAGCGTGTGTGGTTTACCGGCACATCGAATAGGTGATTGTAACATGTGAGGGCACCATGTAGTTTGCATGGTTATTCACACCCGCTTTGTGATCTTCGGCATCCCAGTCACAAACTAGAGGGGCATATCGAGATTCAAACATGCCATTGAAATGTTCAATGAATCTCAAAGGATCTAGGAGTTTTCATAGATTTAAAACTTAAATTTCTTTTTTGTTTATCATGGTGGAAACTAGTGAATCGTCATTCACTTACCTTCAAATGTTCTGCAATTTGGGTTACGACATCCCTCTCCCGAGTTGTAGGATATTGTGTTGGGTCCTAGCCTTGGAATTTCATTTGGGTGATTTACCAAGGACTCAATCAATCAACTAACTTGAATTCGTTTTTCTCCCGATGTCAAAGTTCGACAACTATGGTCTTCTCAAATCCCGTGGAACAAGCATTCCACGTGAAGATGATATTCCACGATTCGATCGAGGAACAAGAAATCATGCTTCACTTCCTCCTCCTCCTCCAATTATTCTCCCTAACCCACAAGATTGTAAAATTGAAAGGTTCAATATCACTCAAGCCCTTTTGGCAAGTAAACATAAAGAGGGCAAGTCAGTGTGTGCACACGTCTTAGCGATGAAGTCACACATTGATAGATTAAGAATGATGGGATCCGTTGTCGGTGAAGCGATGGCTGTTGATTGGCTTCTTCAGTCACTTCCTAACTCATATAGTGAGTTCGTAAGAGAGTACTATATGATGAACCGCGACGTGACCCTTATGGATCTCACCTATATGCTTATTGCTGCTGAATCAGCAATGGTTTGGCGCAATAGAAAAGAAAAGTTGATTGGTGAATCTGCTTTCAAGACCTCTATGGATATAGATAATGGCAATGAAAGACATGCAATGATCGAAAAGTTTGATCATAAGAGAAAGGCGATGTCTGAGGTAGTTCCAAAGGAGTCAGTTTGCTTTTATTGCCAAGAGAAGGGGCATTGGAAACGAAGTTGCCCTATTTACCTAAGAGATCTAAAAGATGGGAGAGTCAAAATTATGACTACGCTTTAAGTAAGAATCCACTATCTAACTCCATTAAGTTCCTATTCATTGATTCTTAATACATGATGTGATAAGATTGCATTTGAATGTTTTGAAGGATCGGTGAAAAGAAAGGAAGCTTGATAAGAGAGCAAGATGAATCTAATCACAAGAGATGGATCTCGATCTCATGGACTTGAAGATTGGACTTTGAGCTTAGATAGTTATGATAGAGTTGTTAGAAATTTTCTTTTTACATAGTTTTCAATAGATTTTGCATTGTAAGGACAAATGTTTTTCCGCTGCGTTTATAAAATAAAATTTGTTTGACTTATTTATTTGTTTATTTCCTTGCAATGAAATCGTTATGAAAATTGATGTTTGAATATTTCTACAACGAATGGATATGATTCTTAGTTACGTTATGGAAATGTCAAGAATTTACCAAATAGGGAGAGTTTCTCATCGCCCAAGTTTCAATTGGACAGAAACTTGGAATCATGCAACGTGGATGCACGATGAATGAGAAATTTCGTATTTGGAAATTAGACTAATTCATTGACAAAGTGTCAAGTGAAGGACTAGGAGATCGAGTACACAAAGTTGTGTGTTGATCAAGTTCACCATAAGAGTAAAAAATATATTCGTCATGATTTACTAAAGGTTTGGTAAATATGATTACACTTACAAGATTAAGTGTAATTTTGAATTGATTAAAGGGTTTAGATCAATAGCAAAACGAATAAGAAGAATCAAGTAGGCAGAAAGATAAGAGTTTCTCCATTCTAAGAAGAAGGGAGGGTAGCTTTTATGCTTTATGATAAGTCTTAATGATTATGAACCATATCTCAATTGATCCTCTAATGAGTCTTGGTACAATTGTATGTCCAAGAAGAGGAATCAAAGATCGAAGAAATGGTCAAATCAAGAAGTCAATCATACTTCGTTCCAAAACAAGTCTTAAAGTCAAGATTGTGACATTGAGTGAATAGTATTAAGAAGGTTTATAACATTCATCAATTGTGGAAAGTTGTGATGTCTTGGATAAGACAGAGACCAACTAAGACCAAAATTATGAAGTGTTTTGTTTTGATATAAGCTACACTAACTCTTGAATATTTGTTTATCAAAAAATGTTTTGATAAGAGAATCGTATATGTCAAGGAGTCAGTGGGAGTCTTAATAGTATTGAAAAGTTTCAAAAACAAATCAAATAAGCCTTATCGATCATCACTAGCACACGAGTTGAGGTTTACAACCTATCATGAAGACATTATTTTGTTTCTGTGCCAATCCAATCGAGTTAATTATGCATGTGAGTCCTATGAGTTCTCATTTGAATGCGTAAAAGGCAAGGACCTTGATCAATGAAAGGTGCATTGATAGGAAAAAGGTAAGATGCTTAACTACTTGGAAGACGTGGTGGGCAGCTGTGCTACCATAAGGCAAGAAATCAAGATTAAAGGAAGTTCGATCCATATGAGTTTGAATTTGTCGTAAACTTTGGTTTTAACAAATTCACATGGATAGGAAGACATACACCGTTTAAATCTGAGTGTCATAAGATTTCCTCCTTCATGAAAATGATTGTGAGAAAATGCTTTCACTAAGAAAGATTTTAAAAGATAGTGATTGTAAAATTGCATTCTCGAATTCGATCATGGTTACGGCATCCCTTTCCATAATTTGAATTGTGAGGTTTGGCAATTAGTCTTAATTGTTAAGACACACATATGAACTATCTAAGGAAAAAGTGTATAAGTTCAAGAAGTCTTGATAAAAGATTATCAAAGCACTAAGTATTAAAAACATGGACTTAAGAAATTCAATAGGTATTGTCTTTCTGAAAGTTAAGATGTTTATGAATACATGTCGAAGCTAGTGGGAGCATAAGTGTTATGTTTTATAATAATCATCATGATAGTGGGAGCATAAATGTTATGATTGTATGATTATTAAGGCACGTATTGCATAGTTGGCAATATTAATTATAGAAAACAAGAGTCATACTTTGCAAAGTTGTAAGAGTTGAAAGGTTGTTTTGCTATAATTAAGGGAGAGAATATTATGCTTCATTTCAAATCTAAAGGATTAGGTTGTGGAATGTTAATAAATTTAGTCAAAGGTACATAGTGTGTTCTTAAAATTTCGATTATGATTACGACATTCCTCTTCACAATTCGAATTTTGAGAACATAGCAAATAAAACATTGTGCGTCGTGTCCCATACGCTTCGGGTATAGGATCGATTGCAAATGATTTAATGGTTGACCATTCTAAGATTTTCCAAATGTCTAGTGCATTTAGAGGGAAAAGGGACTAGAATCGGTTTTGACTAAAATAATTAAACAACTATCAAAGGACAATCCAAAGTTCGACGAGGATTGGTTGCTTGTGAGTAGTTGGAAGTATAGTATTGGAAATTATGGAAATGTTTCCATATTGGATGGACAATATCGACATCATTACGAATAGATAAGATTCTATTAAGAAATTAGTTGTCATATGGAAAATATGGAAGCGTGTCCATGTTGGGAAATAAATATTGAAAATCTATGTCTAGATTAGAAACTTTTATGCAAAAGGATGTTCAAAGGAATGTACTTTGAGAGAGAGACATCATATCTAAGGAATTGTCTTGTAACAATCTCCAATAGAGGACTTTGTAATATCATTGGCAATAGTCTTTGTGACTTTGGTGCAGTGACATTACGAAAGGATCGTTGCATAAAGTGTTAGAATCTAGCATATTCTATAAGTAGCGAGAATTTGATATTCTTACACTTATGAAAATGGATTTGGAGTTGTAAAATGAGAAGGATTGGAAACGTGTTCAATTTGTCTATTTCACAAAAGTAAGAACCGTAGGTAAACATTGTGTGCATGCTAGGAGCATGGGACAAGTGTAATAATTCAAGTAAGAAGTTGATTACCCGAAACGACAAATAATGAGTAATCGATATGGTGATAAATAAAACGTGTTTTGTTTATACTCAAAGGTTTGAGGCCATATGGGATTAGTATTATTCTTGTGTTTCACTTTGCATGTTTTGACTTCCAGAATAATTGAGTTTATTAAGAATAATCGAATTATTCAAACGGGCCACAGTCGTTCATATGTTGGAAGTAGATATGAATGAAGACTGTCGTGAATTGGTGTGTGGATTGTCTAAAAGAGTATTAGACATAAGCAAATGTTTGCTGCAACGTTCATGAGTGCTTATGAATATGATTTGAGCATTGGATTAAACCCACGCTCACTTGGATCACTATCTCGAGTGATTAGTGAGACGATAACATCTTATATTCTTGAAACCGAGATGTGTGAGTTGTATCTTGCGAATCGGTTGCACATTGATAATATGTAAACGCACCAGTAACTTGGTGTTATAAAACATATTGTTGTGTGTGATTTGGTTAGTGAGTGCAAGCGAGCATTGTATCAAAGTTTATCCGTTCCTTTTATCCAAAGTAGGATAAAAACGATATCTTTGGGCCCCTCGATGGTTTAGTGATGACATACGTAAATGCTCGGCCGGGCTAGGGCTAATTTGATTTGTTCAATTAGTCTGTCGTCATAAATCGGAAATCGAGAAGTAGTACAAAGAGAATGATTTGAAATCATATCTCATACGATATCTAGAATGGAGGAATATATGATCCCTTATCTAAGGACACGCGTATCTGATAGGATCAGAGTTGACAGCGGCTTTGGAAAGCTACGATTGCAGATCAGGATCTGAAGTCATACGTAGAAAAGTTATTAGACTTATCCAAGTGGGAGACTGTTGGATTAGTGTCTAAGTCCATAACTATTTTGGTATGTACTTGACCCGATGGTGCATGGTCCTTTTGGGTTGCCTTCACCAAAGCAACTTGATAGGATGAATTATGGAGAGTAAGGATTAAATATGATTTATTAATGTATTATGAGAATAATATATTAAAGGAGAAATCATATTGTTTAATTAATATTAGTCAATAATTAATTGGTAATTAGTTTGTGACTAAAAGAGATTAATTAAACTTAAGGGACTGGAATTGTAATTATAGGATAATTGCAATTTGGGCCATGGATTGCCTTATATTAAAGGATGGACGAATTCTAATGGGAAACCCATAAGGAAATCGTCCATGGGCTTAATTAAAGGAGTCTATGGGTTGCTTAGGGCGTAAGCATCCAAATTAGGGTTTCCTTGTTAGATAACCCTAATAGCCCAACTATATAAAGAACCCTTAAGGCTCAAAAAACGTGGCTAATGTTCTTGTAAGGGTTTACACACGTTTTTGGCAGCCTCCAACCTCTCTCCTCTTCATCCTCTTGCTTATGGTGTTTGTGAACCATTAGAGGAGTGACACTTGTGACTCTAAGCATTCCAAAGTCAATTCAAGGAGATTTGGGATTGTTATTGCTACATAACAATCAAGGTATGATCTTAAACCTAATTACAAGTTAATATGATTACTTGCATGCTAGAATTAGGGTTTATAGTCTTGGATTCAAAGCATGTACAATAGAGAAACCTAGATCCAAGCTTTAGGGTTTGTATGAGCACATAGGATGTCTTATGACCAAAACCCATTAGAAGGATGTGTAATAATCATAAGAAGAATGAAGAGTGTAAGAAAGCTTGATGATCAGCCTTGGAAGTCTTGAAATTGAGAGAGAATGGTGAGAGAATTTGGAGTGTGATCCTTGGAGGAAAAATGAGAGAATGAAGGAAGTGTGAGGAGAGAGGGTGGGTTGTCCAGCTCTTAGGTCGTGGGAATGGCTGGGGATTGATGGAAAAGTACAAGGAAGTGATTAGGTATGGTGGGGAGGGGTGTGGGTTGGTCATGGAGTGGGTATGGGAGATAACTTGTGTCACACTCTAAGGGAAATCAACACTTTAACACAATATCTCACCCAATAAATATTGTCCTTGGTTTATGATCCTCTCCCAAAGAATGGTTTAAAATATAATAATATAGGGTCTTATATATAAAAATATAAGTTTCGAATGTTTAAAATCATGAAAATAAATGTCTGAGGCAATTTCCGGAGCAAAAATCACTTGAAAACACTAAAAAGTCCAAAATTGGTAAAAATCCGGAGTGAAAGGGTGAAATCCGGAGTCACCACAAAATTTCCAGAGCTCTACATCGAGTTTCGGAGGGTAGGGGTACATCCTGCGTGTGTTCGAAATGAGTACAAGGGGGGTTCCGGAGGTATTGGGCGGGTTCCGAAGTCATTCCTTACTTCCAGAGTCAGGCGCGCGTTTGAGTTGGTCCGGGCCGAGGATGCAAGGCTATTAGACTTTCGAAGCAATGCGAGGTAAGGTCTTCTAGAGTGATGATCCAAAGATCCGAACATGGTGCATCCGGATAGAAGCCTTCCGGAATCCATTAGAAGATCTAAAGGAAAAGGGTTCCGAAGGTATGCTTTCTCTTGGCTCCAAAGAAGGCATTTCGGACCAAGAGGGTTCCGGATAGGGGTGTAAGTGAGCCGAGCTATTCGTGAGCTACTCGGGATCGATTCGTTAAAAGCTCGACTCGAGATCAAATTAAACGAGCCCGAGCCGAGCTCGAGCCTAGATATGAGGCTCGTTTACTAAACGAGCTCGAGCCGAGCTTCAATTAATGGGGCTCGCGAGCCTAAACGAGCTTAAACGAGCCTCTATATATATATATATATACATATATGCATAAAGGCTCGTTTAGGCTCGATTAGGCTCGCGAGCCCACTAAATTTTTCATGAGCCGAGCTCGAGCTTCATTTTAAGGCTCGAATCGAGCTCGAGCTCAAGCTCGAGCTTCCTCAAATTAAACGAGCCGAGCTCGAGCTTGGTCAGGCTCGGGCTCGGCTCGGCTCGTTTACACCCCTAGTTCCGGACTAAGAGGGTTCCAGACCAAGAGGAGTCCGGACCAAGAGAGTTCCGGACCAAGAGGTTACGGACCAAGAGGGTCCTTTTGGGGTTTCCTCTTCCGATTTTGAGCTATTTTCGAATGAGGAATGTACTTGGGGAGATTTGAGAGAGATTTGAGGTACGTGGAGAGATTTGGGAGAGATTTCACATACTTGGAGAGATTTAGGAGAGGTTTCACATACTTAGAGAGATTTAGGAGATATTTCACATACTTAGAGAGATTTGGGAGAGGTTTCACATACTTAGAGAGATTTGGGAGAGGTTTCACATACTTGAAGAGATTTGGGAGAGGTTTCACATACTTGGAGAGATTTGGGAGAGATTTCACATACTTAGAGAGGTTTGGGAGAGGTTGAGAGAGACTTTGTTTATGACCGTTTTGGGTGTTTAGCTTTGCAACACAAGGTTCGTATACCCCGTTAAGCTTAGTTATGATGGTTTTATGCCCCCGAGGGATATGAAATGACGTTTTATTGAATAGTTTTATCACTTACCCTGATCAGGGTTTGCAATTTCTGAACAAATGAACTTTCCAAGTGATAAGTTTTTATTAAAATAGTGAGTTGCACAATAGTACATAGTGTAAGCCCTAATATGCAAGGGTTAAATGAGTTGACCGGTTTGACCGATTGACTTTGACTTTATCAGAAATTGACGGTTGTCACATCATCCCCCCGTTAAAAGGAATTTCATCCCGAAATTAGCGTTTTGCCTGGGACTTCAAGAATTTGGGAAGATATGTGGGTATTTTCGTTTCATTAGATCCTCGCGTTCCCAAGTGAATTCGGATCCTCGATTAGCATTCCAACGGACATTCACAATGGGAATACGATTTTGCTTTGTTTTTTTGATCTCCCGATCCATGATTTCAACCGGTTCTTCCACGAAGTGGAGATTCTCTTTAGCTTCGATTTACTCAAGTGGTATTACGAGGGTCTCGTCGGATAGGCACTTTTTCAAGTTTGATATGTGGAAGGTAGGGTGTACGTTATTAAGTTCTTGTGGTAGTCGGAGTTTATACGCCACGGGACCAATCCTGCCAAGGATTTCAAACAGCCCGATGTACCTAGGGTTTTGCTTCCCACATTTACCAATGTTGGGGTGCAAAGTTATTCATTCATGACTTTGTAAAATTTTGACTTTTTTAAAACCCACTTGCATGTGGTGCTTTAGCCTTTAGACCTATTTGGTAGTTAGAGTGAGAGAGAGACATGTAAACACCTCTATAAATAGTGGGTTCATACCACTTGTAGAGGTGTGCTTGAGAGATGTAAAAGTGAGTGTGTAAGTGTGTGTTATTTATGTAGTCTAGATCTAGATCTTTTTTGTGTAACACCATATACATTCAATATATCTCTTAAACACCCAAATCACCATGTTCAATTGTGCAAGCTTTAATTCCGCATACCAAACCATGTTCTTATATCACTACAATTGGTATCAGAGCTTGGTTTTCACGATCAACGTGACTTTTGAAGAACGATTCTCGGTTTGGCAATTTTTGTCACAATTTGATCAATTTTGGTGAGTCTCTCTCTATGATCTCTCTTAATTTCATTAAATTCGTGCATTGTGTTTTTCAATTTTTGATCGTTTTGACTCAATTGGATCGAATTTGTTTCAAATCTTTTTGAAGATCCAATTACAATTTCTTTTTATCAAACTTAATTTCTCAAAATCACGTATTCACTGTTCATCATTCAATATCTTTTTCAAAGCCCAATAAAATCATTTGTTTCAGCCCAACGTAAACACAAAAACAATTCTCGATTTCATTATTGAGCACAAATATATGATCTGTTACTGTTCGTGTTTAATTCAAGCCCAATCCATACAATATGTTCTTGTTCATTACTCAATTCAGTAGCCCAAAATCAAATCATGCGATTTTCACTTCACGCATACAAGGGTTGTACATCTATTATTCCAGGCAGATTCATCATTTGCGTTATTGTTCTTGATCGTTTGTTTCATATCGGAAATTTCATCTCCTTCTCGATTGCGTTATTCTTCTTCTTAATTGTTGGAAAACGAGTTTGTATAATTCGTTTTATGATGATATCGGTTTTAGAATCGGAAATCGGTAAATGATTCATTGATTCTGATAAAATTGATGAAGAAATTTAAAATAGTTGGGAAGAACAGTTGTTTGAACAACTTTTTGATTCGAAATCGGACCTCAAAACCATTGATTTAGTGTTTATGTTTCGTTGAGTTTGAAAAGTCAAACTATGAAACACTCAAATCTGACATTCTGGAGCTGATTCAGTGGATTGGAGATTGATTTTACTCAATATAAGTTGGTTTGGGGATATAGATCTTGAAATCAAGTCCAATTTGGAGATTAATTTCGAAATAAGTTGGATTTATGATCTTATTGACGAACGATGGATGGGAACGAACTAAGAATTGATATGCTCGATCAATTATTGTTTGCGAAATCAGTTTGATTTTCGAAGATGATTTGGTTGATTGTGTGAGTTCGCAAGTTTGGAATTAGAAAACGACGTTGATTTTGGGGTTCCTGTAATGAAAAGAATGAAGAACGATTGCTGTGTTGGAGTCGATTGATTGTTCTTGATGACGGAAGCTATGATGTCGATAGGTTCAGATGATTCAGTAACAGAACTCGAATTTGATTTTGGAAATTGAAGGAAGATGCGAATGTGATTAATGGAAATATTCAGTTTGCATTGGTTGAGAAAATTATGTGATTGATATGTGCGAGTTCGCATCCGGGTAGTTCGCATTTTTTGAAGTTCGCATATAAGATTGTGAAATGGTTCGCATTTCTGGATTTGGATGAACAAACTGAATGATGTTGATGGTTTGATTTCGCAAGTTTGGAGTCGATATTGGTATCAGATGATTGAGTTTGGGTTTCCGCATATGAGTGAATATCAAAATCGAGTTCGCATCTATGACTTATGTTTGATGGGTTCGCATTTGTGTGACTGCAATTTGCATTTAGTGTTTAATTCGCATTTGGAGTCAAAATGCGAAGCCATGTCATTCCTGGTTCGCATTTGGTGAGATAAAGATGCGAAAATTGTGCAATTGAAAATGCGAAGGAAACTGAATGAAAATGCGAAGCATTTCCTGTTAATCGTTCAATGAAGAAGAAAACAAATATGTTCGCATTTGGTCCCTGCTCTTTTCAAGAAATAATATAAGTGGTCCAACTTCGCATTTGGGGTAAAAATTTTGAGAAATGGGAATATTTTCGAATCAGGTCCCTGCAGTTTGTGCGAATTTACACATTTTACCCAGTTTCGCAAATGGGAGTGTGTTTCGCATATTTGGCTGTTTTGGGCGCAACGGGTCACTGCAGAATTTTGAAATTGACAATTTCTACCCATTTTTGAGAAATTTTATCAAAGGCGATCCGTGAACGAAGCTAAAAATTCAATATTTTTTTGGATTTTATGGATTGAAGCACAAAGTTTATGCCACATGTTAAGGCGGAGTTTTGACATGAAAAATTCTAAATAAAGCACGTTCTTTTTCCATGGAGTTTTATAATCAAATTTCGATTATAAAAAAGGGGAGAAGTTTTATATGGAAATTCGAACTTGACTTTTTCATATTACGCGGATTTGAAGACCGAAGTGATCTTGGAGTTTTGAAGCTACGAGATGATGCAATTGGAAGTTCGGAAGTGATGTATTCAAAATGGGTTTGGAATTATTGAAGATTTTTGGGGTGTGTTTTTATGCGCAACTTTGGGTGATTATTTGGAGTTTGGAATACTCTTGATCATTCGTTGCTACTCGGATTGTATGGTCTCACATCCTAGAGCCCAAATTGAAGAGTCATGGAAGAATTGAAGATTGAAGTTCGTTTCGACATGTGTCACCTTTGAGGATCGAACCGCGTAGTGCTTGATTTTGGAAGATTTGAAGTGGGTCATTCATTCCTAACTTTGAGGGGGAGAATGTTGGGGTGCAAATTTATTCATTCGTGACTTTGTAAATGTTTGACTTTTGTAAAACCCACTTGCATGTGGTGCTTTAGCCTTTAGACCCATTTGGTAGTTAGAGTGAGAGAGAGACATGTAAACACCTCTATAAATAGTGGGTTCATACCACTTGTAGAGGTGTGCTTGAGAGATGTAAAAGTGAGTGTGTAAGTGTGTGTTATTTATGTAGTCTAGATCTAGATCCTTTTTGTGTAACACCATATACATTCAATATATCTCTTAAACACCCAAATCACCATGTTCAATTGTGCAAGATTTAATTCCGCATACCAAACCATGTTCTTATGTCACTACAACCAAAACGTATCATACCCTTCCAATGGGAAACTTTCAGTAGTACTCGATCACCGACCTGGAATTCCAAGGGTTTATGTCGCTTATCTGCGTAATTCTTTTGTCGATCTCAGGATGCTTTCAGTCTTTCCCGAATTTGAATGATCTTTTCTGTGGTCTCCCTTATGATTTCAGGACCAGTGAGGGTGCTATTAGGGACTTGCCCCCTAGCTAGCTATGTGTCCCCCACTTATGCCCAACAAAGGGGTGATCGGCACTTGCGACCATAACGAGCTTCGAATGGAGCAACTTTGATGCTAGTGTGATAGCTGTTATTGTAGGAGAATTCGATAAGTGGTAAATGGGTATCCCATGCTTTACCAAAATCTATCACACAGGCTCTCAACATGTCTTTTAGCATTTGTATGGTTCGCTTTCTCTGTCCATCGGTTTGTGGGTGATAAGTTGTACTCATGTCCAGCCTAGTTCCCAAGGATTTCTGAAGCGATTTCCAGAATCGTGAGGTAAAACGAATATCCCGATATGAGATAATGGACCTTGGTACCCCATGCAATCTCACGATTTCCTTGATGTACAACTTCGTCAGTTTCTCTATCTTGTCGGTCTCTTTCATTGGTAGAAAGTGTGTTGACTTGGTCAGTCTGTCGACGATTACCCATATGGTATCAAGTCCACCTAATGTCTTAGGCAGCTTGGTTATGAAGTCCATGGTTATCCGTGCCCACTTCCATTCCGGTATATCAAGTTGTTGTAGTAGTCCTGAGGGTTTCTGGTATTCCACCTTGACCTTGGCGCAAGTCAGACACCTGCCCACATAGGTAGCAATCTCAGCTTTCATGTTTGGCCACCAATACAACTTCTTGAGGTCTAGATACATCTTATCCGAACCTGGATGGATGGAATATCGAGTCTTGTATGCTTCGTTCATGACAACATCTCGGAACCCACCAAACTTCGGTGTCCAGATCCGGTTCTTGAGGTAACAAGCTCCATCTTCCTTGACTTCTAGGTTTTTATCCATCCCTCTCAATGCCTCACCTATCATGTTTTCTGGTTTCAAGGCTTCTAGTTGAGCTTCCTTGATCTGTGTGGACAGGTGTGAATGAATCGTCATCGTTAGTGACTTTACTTGGTGACCTGAATATTCCTTTCTGCTTAAGGCGTCACCTACAACATTTGCCTTGCCCGGATGATATAGAACTTCACACTCGTAGTCATTCAGCAGCTCTGCCCATCTTCTTTTCCGCATGTTGAGCTCTTTTTGATTGAGGATATGCTAAAGACTTTTGTGATCGGTGAAGATAGTGCACTTTGTGCCGTAGAGGTAGTGCCTCCAGATCTTTAGGGTGAAAACTACTGCTCCCAGTTCAAGGTCGTGGGTAGTATAATTAACCTCGTGTGTCTTAAGTTTCCTTGACACGTAAGCGATGACCTTCCCTCTCTGCATGAGCACACATCCGAGACCTTGATTTGAAGCATCGCAATATACCACGAAGTCATCGGTTCTTTCTGGAAGAGACAAGACTGGTGCGCTGCATAGGGCTTATTTTAACGTTTGGAAGGCGGCTTCTTGTTTATCTCCCCACTGAAACATCACACCTTTTTGAGTCAAGGTGGTGAGTGGTTTAGCGATCTTGGAGAAGTTTCGGATGAATCTTCGATAGTATCCATCGAGCCCTAAAAATTGTCGGATTTCTGTCTGCATTGTAGGTGTTGACCAGTTTTCGATCGCTTTGATTTTTGAGGGATCCACATGTATCCCTTTCTCGCTAACCACGTGGCCAAGGAATCCCACTTCTCGGAGTCAAAATTCTCACTTTGAAAATTTAGCATAAAGCTTCTCAGTTCTTAGAGTCTCCAATACTAGTCGCAGATGTTGGCTGTGCTCTTCTTTGCTTTGTGAATAGACCAGGATATCATCGATGAATACGATCACGAATTTGTCTAAGAAGGGTCGACACACTCGGTTCATCAGATCCATGATTACCGCAGATGCGTTTGTTAGTCCAAAGGGCATCACCACAAATTCGTAATGGCCGTAGCACGTTCTGAAAGCTGTCTTGGGAATATCATCCTCTTGAACGCGCAGTTGATGGTAACCCGACCTCAAGTCGATTTTTGAAAAGTAGCTTGCTCCTTGAAGTTGGTCGAAGAGGTCATCGATTCGGGGTAGGGGATATCGATTCTTGACAGTAAGCTTGTTTAACTCCCGATTGTCGATGCACATGCGAAAGGATCCATCCTTCTTTTTCACAAATAGGACTGGTGCTCCCTAGGGTGAAAAGCTCGGTCTGATGAACCCCTTGCTTAATTGTTCGTTCAATTGACTAAACAGTTCTTGCATTTTTGCCAGTGCGAGGCGATATGGAGCTTTGGCTACGGGGGTAGCTTTGGGAACCAAGTCGATTCGGAATTTGACTTGTCGTGCGAGTGGTACACACCTGACAGATCTTCTGGGAACACGTCGGGGAAGTTGCGCACTTCTGGAATGTCCTTGATATCCTTCACCCATTGTTTCTTATCTACGACGTGGGCTAAGAAGGCGTGGTATTCCTTTCGGAGGTACTTTTGAGCCTTGAGGCAAGAAATGATTCGTAGATTTGTACTAGGTTTATCGCCGTAGACGAGAAAGGTTTTGCCATTTGGCAGATTAAGGCGGAAGACCCTTTCGTAACATAAAATGTTGGCACAGTTTGAACTTAACCAATCCATACCAATGATGATGTCGAAACTTTTTATTGTGACCGACATTAGATTGATTTTGAACGAATGGTTGTCTAGAGTGAGGGTACACCCCATGTAAATATCATTAGTGCACTCAACCTTTCCGTTTTCCATTTATACGACATATGAATCTTTTGATCACTGGGGATTTTGTTTAAGTAAATGTTTGAATTGGTGGCTCACGAAACTCCTTTCTGCCCCACAATCGAAAAGTACGCATGCATAAGAGTTATTGAGGAGGAATGTACCGATAACCACCGTGGGGTCCTTGACTGCTTCACCATGCCCTAAAGCTAGGACTCTTCCTGCGCCCGCAGTTTCTTTTGAAGTGCCTTGCCTCGCCACAACTGAAATAGGTTTGTCTTGCTCCATTGTTGGCGGCCGGGGCGACTTGAGTGACGGGTTGGGCTGGCACTTTACAGAATCGAGTAGTGTGCCCCATCTTGTTGCAATTATTGCACTGCATTTCTCCACAAGCACCGGTGTGGTGGAAGTTGCATTTGTTGCACTTGGGAAGAGTTCCAACATATTGCTTCCGTGGAGCCGGAGTGGAAGGAGTAGTGGCAGCATGAATGGCAACAATTTGCTGTTTCTTTGTGGGATCGTGTGTCGGTTGCTTCGTTTTATTGTTCCAGAACTTCCTGTTGTTGTTCCCTTCTTTTGCTTGGTCGGTGGTGGCGATTACGGTACCACGGCTGGCCCTGTGATCAATAAGTTGTTGTGCCAATTCCTTGGCACTTTCAAAGGTAGCGGGTTTCGAGGCCAGTACACTATCTTAAATCTGGGATGATAGCCCCCAGAGGTATCGTTCCACCTTTTCTCTTATGGAGTGACCATTGCAAGATAGAGGAGTGCTAGGTTATTGAATCGGGCAGTATAAGTTTCAAGATCTGTTCCCGACATTATGAGGTTCCAGAGTTCTTCTTTGAGTTTTTGCACTTCACCCCTCAGGTAATACTCCTTTAGCATCGACGCTTTCAAGTCTTCCCAGCTTATGGAGTTTAAGATATTACCTTGATTGTTATGTAGCATTCAAGTAAATAAACCCTAATTATAGCATTCAAGTAATCATATTAACATAAGAATGGGTTTAAGATATTACGTTGATTATTATGTAGCAATACCAATCCCAATTCCCCCTTGTATTGACTTTAGAAAGCTTAGAGTCACAAATGTCACTCCTCTAATGGTTCACAAACACCAAGAGCAAGAGGATGAAGAGAAGAGAGGATGGAGGCTCCCCAAAACGTGTTCTAACCCTAGAATAAGTCTTCCCCAAAAATTTGGGTCATAAGGGGTCTTTATATAGTGAGGCTATTAGGGTTATCTAACAAGGAAACGCTAATTTGGATGCTTAAGCCCTAAGCAACCCATAGACTCCTTTAATTAAGGCCTTGGAGTATTTCCTTATGGGCTTCCCCATAGAATTCGTCCACTCCTTAATTTAAGACAATCCATAGCCCAAATTGCAATTATCTTATAATTACAATTCCAGTCCCTTAAGTTTAATTAATCTCTTTTAGTCACAAAACTAATTACCAATTAATTCTTGACTAATATTAATTAAACAATATGATTTCTCCTTTAATATATTATTCTCATAATATATTAATAAATCGTATTTAATCATTTCTCTCCATAATTCATCCTATCAAGTTGATTTGGTGAAGGCAACCCAAAAGGACCATGCACCATCGGGTCAAGTACATACCAAAAAAGTTATGGACTTAGACACTAATCCAACAGTCTCCCACTTGGATAAGTCTAATAACTATTCTGCGTATGACTTCAGATCCTAATCTGCGATCGTAGCTTTCCAAAGCCGCTGTCAACTCTGATCCTATCAGATACGCGTGTCCTTAGATAAGGGATCATATATTCCTCCATTCTAGATATCGTATGAGATATGATTTCTAATCATTCTCTTTGTACTATTTCTTGATTTCCGATTTATGACGACTGACTAATTGAACAAATCAAATTAGCCCTAGCCCGGCCGAGCATTTACATTTGTCATCACTAAATCATCGAGGGGCCCAAAGATATCTCTTTTATCCTTCATTGGATAAAAGGAACGGATAAACTTTGATACAATGCTTGCTTGCACTTACTCACCGAATCACACACAACAATATGTTTTATAACACCAAGTTACTAGTGCGTTTACATATTATCAATGTGCAACCGATTAGCAAGATACAACTCACACATCTCAGTTTCAAGAATATAAGATGTTATCGTCTCACCAATCACTCGTGATACAATTCATGGAGTGATCCAAGTGAGCGTGGGTTTAATCCAATGCTCAAATTCATATTCATAAGCACTCATGAACGTTGCAGCAAACATTTGCTTATGTCTAATACACTTTTAGACAATCTACACACCAATTCACGACAATCTTCATTCATACCTACTTCCAACATATGAACGACTATGGCCCGTTCGAATAATTTGACTATTCTTAATCAATTAAATTATTCAGGAAGTCAAAACATGCAAAGTGAAACACAAGAATAATACTAATCCCATATGGCCTCAAACCTTTGAGTATAAATAAAACTACTTTTATTTATCACCATATCGATTACTTATTATTTTTCGTTTCGGGTAATCAACTTCTTACTTGAATTATTACACTTGTCCCATACTCCTAGCATGCACACAATGTTTACCTATGGTTCTTACTTTGTGAAATAGATCAAATTGAACACATTTCCAATCATTCTCATTTCACAACTCCAAATCCTTTTTCATAAGTGAAAGAATATCAAATTCTTGCTACTTATAGAATATGCTAGATTCTAACATTCTATGCAATGATTCTTTCGTAATGTCACTGCACCAAAGTCACAAAGACTATTGCCAATGATATTACAAAATATTCTATCGGAGATTGTTACAAGACAATTCCTTAGATATGATGTCTCTAACTCAATGTACATTCCTTTGAACTTCCTTTTGCCTAAAAGTTTCTAATCTAGACATAGATTTTCAATATTCAGTTCCCAATATGTACACGCTTCCATATTTTCCATATGACAACTCATTCTTAATAGAATCTTATCTATTCGTAATGATGTCGATATGGTCCATCGAGTATGGAAACATTTCCATAATTTCCATATGACAACTCATTCTTAATAGAATCTTTTCTATTCATAATAATGTCGATATGGTCCATTCAATACCATGCTTCCAACTACTCATAAGCAACCAATCCTCGTCGAACTTTGGATTGTCCTTTGATAGTTGTTTAATTATTTTAGTCAAAACCGATTCTAGTCCCTTTTCCTTCTAAATGCGCTAGACATTATGAAAATTTTAGAATGGTCAAACATTAAAGCATTTGCAATCGATCCTATACCCGAAGCGTATGGGACACGACGCATAATGTTTAGTTGCTATGTTCTCAAAATTCGAATTGTGAAAAGGAATGCCGTAATCATAATCGAAATTATAAGAACACACTATGTTTCTTTGACTAAGTTATTAACATTCCACTACCTAAGCCTTTAGATTTGAAATGAAGCATAATATTCTCTCCCTTAATTATAGCAAAACAACTATTCCATCCTTACAACTTTGCAAAGAATGACTCTTGTTTTCTATAATTAATATTGCCAACTTGCAATACCTTTATTAATAATCATACAATCATAACATTTATGCTCCCACTATCATGATGATTATTATAAAACATAACACTTATGCTCCCACTAGCTTTGACATGTATTCAGAAATAGCTTAACTTTTAGAAAAACAATGGCTATTGAATTTCTTAAGTCCATGTTTCTAATACTTAATGCTTTGATAATCTTTTATCAAGGCCTCTTAAACTCATACACCTTTGCCTTAGATAGCTTATATGTGTGTCTAAACAATTAAGACTAATTGCCAAACCTCACAATTCAAATCATGGAAAGGGATACCGTAACCATAATCGAATTTGAGAATGCAATTTTACAATCACTAACTTCTTAAAATCTTTCTTAGTGAAAGCATTTCCTCACAATCATTTTCATGAAGGAGGAAATCTTATGAAACTTAGATTTAAACAGTGTATGTCTTCCTATCCATGTGAATTTGTTAAAACCAAAGTTTACGACAAATTCAAACTTATATGGATCGAACTTTATTAATCTTGATTTCTTGCCTTATGGTGGCACAACTGCCCACCATGTCTTCCAAGTAATTAAGCAACTCACCCTTTCGTATCAATGTACCTTTCATTGATTAAGGTGCCTTGCCTTTTATGCGTTCAAAATGAGAATTCATAGAGCTCACATGCATAATTAACTCAAGTGGAATAGCACAGAAACAAAATAACGTCAACACGATAGGTTGTAAACCTCAACTCGTGTGCTAGTGATGATCGATAAGGTTTATTTGATTTATTCTTGAAACCTTTCAAGACCATTAAGACTCCCACTGACTCCTTGACATATAAGATTCTCTTGCCAAAAAACATTTCTTGACAACAAAATATTCAAGAGTTAGTGTAGTTTTTATCATAACAATTCATAAAATGGTCCTAGTTGGTCTTTGTCTTATCCAAGACATTACAACTTTCCACATTTGATTATTGTTAAAAAAACTTCTTAATACTTGTCACTTATTGCCACAATCTTAACTTTAAGACTTGTTATTGGAACGAAGTATAATTGACTTTTTGATTTAACCATTTCTTCAATTCTTGATTCAGAATTCATCTTCTTAGATATACAATTGTACTAAGACTCACTTAGAGGATAAATTGAGATATGGTTCTTAATCATTAAGACCTATCATAAAGCATAAACGGTACTCTCCCTTCTTCTTAGAATGGAGAACCTTTTATCTTTCTGCCTACTTGATTCTTCTTATTCGTTCTGCCATTGATTTACACCTTTTTCAATCAATTCAGAGTTACACTTAATCTTATAAGTATAATCATATTTACTAAACTTTTAGTAAATCATGATGAATGTCTTGTTACTATTACGGTGGACTTTGACCATCACACAACTTTGTGTACTCGATCTCCTAGTCCTTCACTTGACACTTTGTCAACAAATTAGTCTAATTTCCAAATATGGAATTTCTCATTCATCATGCAACCAAGTTGCTTGATTCCAAATTTCTGTCCAATTGAAACTTGGGCGATGAGAAACTCTCCCTATTTGGTAAATTCTCGACTTTTTCCATAAACACCATAAATAAGAATCATATCCATTTGTTGTAGAAATATTCAAACATCAATTTTTCATAACGATTTCATTGCAAGGAAGTAAACAAATAAATAAATAATTCAAACCAAAATTTATTTTATTTATAAAATCAGCGGAAAACATTTGTCCTTACAATGCAAAATCCATTGAAAACTATGTATTTCAAAAAGAAAATTTCTAACAACTCTATCATAACTATCTAAGCTCAAAATCTAATCTTCAAGTCCATGCGATCAAGATCCATTTCTTGTGATTAGATTCATCTTGCTCTTTCACCAAGCTTCCTTTCTTTTCACTGATCCTGCAAAAACATTCAAATGCAATCTTATCACATCATGTATTTTGAATCAATGAATAGGAACTTAACGGAGTTAGATAGTGGATTTTACCTGAAGCATAGCCATACTCTTTGACTCTCCCATCTTTGGAATCTTCAGGCTCTTGGAGCAGACTTCTATCCAACGCCCTTTCTTTTGGCAGCAAACGCAGGTCGGTTCTCCTAGAACGTCCTCGGAAGCATGGTCGGTTGACTTTCCCAACAAATACGCTCCATTGCTTCGCCAAATCATTTCTGATTCAACAACAATGAGCATGTAAGTTAGGTCAATGAGGCTGTCGTCATGATCCATCATATAATACTTTCTTTTGAACTCATTATATGACTCAGGAAGTAACTGCAAAACCCAATTCACAGCCAACTCATCGGGAAATGACACACCCAACATAATCAACCTATCGATGTGTGATTTCATTCCTAGAATGTGGGCACACACGGATTTACCATCTTCATGTTTCATTTCCAATAGGGCCTTAGTGATATTAAACCTTTCAATTCTTCGATCTTGTGGGTTAGGGAGAACAATTGGAGGAGGTGGAGGAAGTGAAGCATGATATCTTGTTCCTCGATCGAATCGTGGAATACCATCTTCATGTGGAATGCTTGTTCCACGGGATTAGGGAAGACCATAGTTGTCGAACTTTGACATCTACAAAACGGGAGAAAACGAATTCAAGTTAGTTGATTGATTGAGTCCTTAGTAAATCACCCAAATGAGATACTAAGGCTAGGACCCAACACAATATGCTACAACTTAGAAAAGGGATGCTGTAATCTAGTTGCAGAATATTTGAAGGTAAGTGAATGACGATTCACTAATTTCCACCATGAAAAACAAAAAGAAATTTAAGTTTTAAATCTATGAAAACTCCTAGATCCTTTGAGATTCATTGAACATTTCAATGGCATGTTTAAATCTCGATATGCCCCTCTTGTTTGTGACTGGGATGCTGAGGATCACAAAGCGGGTGTGAATAACCATGCAAACTTACATGGTGCCCTCTCATGTTACAATCACCTATTCGATGTGCCGGTAAACCACACATGCTCCACCGAACTATGACAAACATTGAGTCACTCTTTTCTACCTTTGCTTAGAACCATTTAGTGTGCTGGTAAACCGCACACGCTCCACTAACGTCTTCGCAAGGGCACAAAGTGTAATTTCATGGAATTGCATCAATTCACTTTGCCTAAGTAACTAAGATTGGGAATTTGAAAAACATTTAGTTACTTTGTATTTCATTATACTTATAATGGAAGGTTTCGTCCTATCCTACCCGTTCGGCTAACGACCCTCCACTAGTCAAGAGTGCGGTGGGTAAGAGTGGATACCCATTCAATTGCCATTTTATAGACAATTTCCTTAAACACCCCTCATAGACCAGCTTCGTGAATGAGGCCTACTAACGGTAAGACTGACTTTTACTCATACATATATATAATGTTAGACTTTTAATGTTATGTATATAGTATAGGGTGTATTTTACACTTTTAAAATACTAGGTGGTCAAATTTAACAATTATACTTTTAATTCAATTAAATTGTAAACCTAAACTTTTATGGATTTATTAAACCTCTTTTAATTATTCACCTCAATTAATTAATAAAACCACAAGGGTGTGATTTGAACTTTTCAAAACATTACTAGGGTTTTAGAATTTAACATTCCTAATTAAACCTTTTAATCAACTTTTAAATTCCAAAACTTGAGGGCAAGTTTTGAAACATTTCAAAACATTAGGGTTAGAATTTTAAATATACATCAAAATTAAACTTTTGATCAAAATTTAAATTCCAAAACTTGAGGGCAAGTTTTGAAACCTTTTTCAAAACATGAGGGTTTTAACTATTTAAATTTCAAAACAACAAAACTTTTGAGTTCAAATTTAAACTATAAAACCTAAAGGGGAAAATATGAAACTTTTCATAACAACAAGGATCAAATAATAAATAATCTAAATTAACATTTAATTACATAATTATCCATATTTGATTTATTTAATAATTTCTTGCAAAACAATTTACCAATTTAATCAAAATAATTAATCAATTATCACATAAGGAAATAAATATTTTATTAATTGATAAATATCTTCAATTAGATCAAGAATATATTCATATATATATATATATATATATATATATATATATATATATATATATATATCATAAAATCAGATTTATATTGATCTAAGATAATAAAGGCAAGTATCTCAAAGATAAACAACAAGAAATCCCGAAAATACCTCTATCTGACGCTCCGACTCGCCGAGTCACACTCTGGAACTCCCCGAGTAGGGCTGACTCGCCGAGTCAGGTCGAACAGTGAGGCCAAAACACGATTTTCAGCAACATAAAGCATTAATACAGTAGAAACCAATCTAGGCTCTGATACCACTGATGGGTTTTGGTCATAAGAACATCCTATGTGCTCATACAAACCCTAATGCTTGGATCTAGGTTTCTCTATTGTACATGCAAGTTATCCAAGACTATAAACCCTAATTCTAGCATTCAAGTAATCATATTAACATAGGAATGGGTTTAAGATATTACGTTGATTGTTATGTAGCAATAACAATCCCAATTCCTCCTTGTATTGACTTTAGAAAGCTTAGAGTCACAAATGTCACTTCTTTAATGGTTCACAAACACCAAGAGAAAGAGGATGAAGACGAGAGAGGATGGAGGCTCCCCAAAACGTGTTCTAACCCTAGAAGAAGTCTTCCCCAGAAATTTGGGTCATAAGGGGTCTTTATATAGTGAGGCTATTAGGGTTATCTAACAAAGAAACCGTAATTTATATGCTTAAGCCCTAAGCAACCCATAGACTCCTTTAATTAAGGCCTTGGACGATTTCCTTATGGGCTTCCCTATAGAATTCGTCCACTCCTTAATTTAAGACAATCCATAGCCCAAATTGTAATTATCTTATAATTACAATTCCAGTCCCTTAAGTTTAATTAATCCCCTTTAGCCACAAAACTAATTACCAATTAATTCTTGCTAATATTAATTAAACAATCTGATTTGTCCTTTAATATATTATTCTCATAATATATTAATAAATCATATTTAATCCTTTCTCCCCATAATTCATCCTATCAAGTTGCTTTGGTGAAGGCAACTGTCACACCCCAAAACCGAGAACGGCAGAAACGTTCTGGGGCGGAGGACGTCATGTACAGTATCAAAACAATGAAAAGTAGTAAACAAGCAACAACATTATCCATTGCATTAATAATAGAATTATTATACAAGTGTGTTCTGTCAAATTTTGATAAACACTAAAGCATAAATCAAAATGAAAGATGAATCCTCAACGAGCTCCATCTTCCCTAGTCCTTGCATCGGTACCTGTCTATGATGACCTGAGGATACAAGTAATTTTGAAAGCGAGTATCAGCTTTAAAGCTGGTGAGATCATAAGTATTTTAGTGTCTTAATTTGTATGTAAATACTTGTATGTATTTGAAATGTAAGTATTTGTATGTATACGAATTGTAAGTATTGAAAATGTGAATGAATTGTAAGTATGAAAATGTATATGAATTGTAAGTATGAACAACAACTGTAAACATTTGAAAAACCCTAGAAATCCCTATGATTCCTATAGTAACAAAAGGAGTCTTCTACCAAGACTTAACTATTCTCATGTAGTCTTCTACCAAGACCTAACTGTTCTGAATGTAGTCTTCTACCAAGACCTAACTGTTCTGAATGTAGTCTTCTACCAAGACCTAACTGTTCTGAATGTAGTCTTCTACCAAGACCTAACTGTAATAGTATCACCCTTTGGTACTCGGGCAAATAACAATGTTAACTGAAGACATCCGTAGATGTACATTTACCTCTGTTGCTAACAGCTGGGTATAGGAATAGTCAGTCCCCAAAAGTATACCTGTAATGGTATCAACCGTGGATGTGCTATTACCTCTGTAGCTAACAGAGATTCTAGGAATGGGCAGTCCCGCAATGTATCCTTGGGTACTAGGATATTAATCCCAATCTATCTCATCGATTGTGTGATTGAATCACAAGGTAAAGATAAGAATGAGGATTATATAACAGAATCTATACATATAAAATGTACTAGTAATTCCTGTAAGTGTACTCATGTACATGTGATCATGTAAACATATCTATGTAATAGTATAGTAATGTACTGTAATGTTCCACATGTGCTAGCTGTAAAGTGTGATCTCTCTCTATCTAGCATGTATAGTAATGTACTCATTCTAGTATCGTTGTATATGTTCTTCTCTAGTATAGTTGTATATGTTCTTCTCTAGTATAGTCGTATATGTTCCTCTCTAGTATTGTTGTATATGTTCTCATAGTAGTAAGTATTGACTCATGAATGAACTGACTCATAGTATGATATTGTGTTCTAGTAATATTTCTAGTATCTTCCTAAACTACCCCTATGGTAGTTTACTAGTAATCTAACTGGTATGTATGGACATGGATGTATACCCTTGCTACCCAAGGGTATTGATATTGAACTGGGAGAACCTTTATGACTACATATGTACACATAATATATAACTAATATTTAAACGACCTTCAGACGGGTACCCGATATCCCACCAGACCACATCTCAAGCGCGAAAAGGAAATAGGGTTGATAGCCTTCCTAAGTCTTTTAAACATTACTCATATAAATATACATATATAGGCATGCAATTTATAATATAAAAGCATAAAGTAAGTTTTGTAAAACCTTTGAACATAATTATTATCTTAAGAAAAGATCGACTTGATGTCAATCATTAAAACATTTTGAAGGCATGGGTTTGATAAAACAGTTTAGTATAAAGAAACATTTGTTTGAAACGCAATTGTAAATAAGTTTGAAATGTAATATACAGAGTAAAATGTACAGTGTAATAAAGAGTTTAAAACATATAAAATGTTTATAAAAATCATTTGAAGAAAACTGTTTGGTAAAACAGCTAATGTGTAGTAAATCATTTGAATGTTACATATTAATCACATGTGATTGATATAATAACTAGCGTAATTCTACCTATTAATCACATGTGATTGATATAATAACTAGTATGATTCTACTTGTACCCCCCCACCCATAAAACATTTAAATGTAGTTTAAAACATTATTTAAGGGGTATGAACTCACCTGTGGTAAGTGGATCGGAAAGAAGTGTCGGATAAGTGCTTGGTGTCAAGTGAAGACTCAGACACACACAAAGATCCTAATAACATATAAGGATATATGTATATACTCAATTAGTCTTTAAAAAACTAATAAACAAAGTTAAAACACTCTAAGACATGTTAAACACTTTATACAAGTGTTAAAAGTCTCAAGGGTTGCATCTAAGTGTTGTAGGGAAAGGCTAGTGTGTTTGGGGTTCAAGGGTAACTCTTAAAATGAGTTTACTCCCTAAGGATCAACACCCCTTGAGTTTACGGCCGTAAAATCCTAATCTTTTGACCATTTGGTGATTTGTAGTCTTCTAGGCTATTCCAAGCATTCCTACTTCACGAATTAGCCTTAGGAAGTGTTGTGTGGCATCAAAACTCTCCTAAATGGAGTTTACGGTCTAAGGACCATTTCTCATGAGTTTACTACCTTAAACTCATGAGTTCACTACCTTAAACTCCTAAGTTTATGGTATTTGGGGTTTTCAAGTCCTTAGCTCAATCATGGCACTAGTCTAGGTTAGATTTAGCCATAAGGAACAACTATGGGCCATTTTTGGGACATTTACACCACATTTGAGGTGTTTACGGTTTAAGGACATCCCTAAACTGTAAACACATGAAAATGGAATGTTTTGGTGAATTTTGGGTGATAAACTCATCAAGGATGAATCTAGACAAGTCCTTAAGGCATAATGAAGCATCTAAGCACCTTAACACACCATTTTGGCCCTATACTTGGTATTTACGGTTTTGGGAACTCCCAAAACCGTGAACACCTTTATTTTGGTGTTCTTGGGACTTTTCTTTGGTATTAACATGTATAGCAAGCTTAAAATGACTCTAGGATAGAAGTACTTACATTGGGGAAGCTTGAAATGAACTTTAAGTCCAAAAACACTAGTGTGTGTTCTTGGTGTTTTGGAAAAACTAATCAAAACACATAAATGAATGGATTAAAGGATGTACAATCACTAGATTAAGTGATATACCAACTTGAAAGGCTAGAAACACTTACTAGTTTGAAGATTTGGAATAAAAACTTGGATGATACTTGAGAGAATATTTTTTGAGTTTACTCTTTTGATAAATGGGGAGTAAACCCAAATGGGGAGTAAACTCATGTACAAGCATGAGTTTACAGATTTTTGGATGATTTTTCGACCCGAACATAAAAGTTTGGTCGGGTGTTTCTAATACGCGAAGTGTTTGCGGTTTTCAAAAATCAAAACCCGAGACGACACTTTCTTACCCCCGTTCGCTTAAAAATAATATTAAAATAATCAAACGAACTTTGTATTTCTTAAAAATAAGAAATAATTACATTGACTTATGCTATGAAGTGGTTGACTTTTAGGGTTTGACCGAATTGAAATTTCGGGTTGTCACAGCAAACCAAAAGGACCATGCACCATCGGGTCAAGTACATACCAAAATAGTTATGGACTTAGACACTAATCCAACACCTGGAACATCACGGAATCAAACTGTAGGGGTGGCAGTGGAGGAGCTGGTGCTGCACTACTGGAAGGTCTTGGTCTTTTCCTTGGCGGCATGGTTCTGTCGTAAATTTTTAAGGATGAAAAGTTGGTAAGTTTTCCATTAGTAAGGATGAGTCAGGTGCTATTTGAGCTAATTTATTGGTATTGTATCCAATTTTATTGTATTTGCAAATCGTTTGTGTTATTAAGTTATGAGATCCAGTGCCAAACATCCAATGAAGTAAAATGCATGCCAAATTCATTGATAAACTTTTAGTACATATTGTTTTGGGGAAATTTGACCTCATAGGGGTCCACATTACATCAATGTAAGAGATAATTTTTGGCAGCACAAAAGCCCTTTGAATAGTGTAATCACTTAATCGCAGGGTCAACCTACATACAAAGGAGTAGCACCAACGCATTCTCGTAAACCTACACTACGAAGATGTGTGAGTAGCAATGAATCCTACTTACGGCGATCCTTCCCTGTTGGAGATTGAGATGATGTAGATGCGCCTTGTAGTTTTGCTAACCTCCGTTCCGTTGTGATTATCCTTTCTTCGAGAGCCAAATACCTTTCCCGATACTCCCTTGCTTCTGCTCGAGCAGTGAGAAGGTCTTGAATGATTTGATCTCTATAGTGGGAATCCCGCTCTAGGTCTCTGGTGCGAGCAGTGCTAGACTCTATGATGGCACTCAGTTCCCGGACTTGATCGGTCGACATCCTACCACGATCATCCATGATCACTATCTGTTGAGTCATAACTGGGAGAGCTCTATCGGTTGGTCCTCATTGGCTGAGGTCATAGAAACCTCATTGCCCTCCGTATGGTGATCGTTGTCGTTGACGGCGACCCATCCTTCAATTGTGGTCACCCATCAAGGTACGAGTCCGAAGTAGTCGTATCGGTTGGCAGGAACTCTGGCTATATAAGGAGGATTGATGACTTTTGTTTCCTCTTCACTTTCATCTTCATCCATGTCTACCTCGATGTTTTAGTCTTCTTCTTCTTCCTCTTCTTCTTCTTTCTCTGGATCCTCCTCGGGTTCCTCTTTGGGTTCTTCTTCGAGATCCACTTCGGGATCGTCTTCGGGTTCTTCTTCAATCCAACCGGCATTTCCCAGATTGGGAAAGTATGGGTCTCTTGGTAGATGAAATCCTGCCATGTCGTCTGTACGAGAATGGGGTGTAAGAAGCATGTACGGATAATAATAATATTGTGCTATAGCAACAAACAAATACTCCTATAGTATTTTAAGTGTTTAGATTTGGTTCTTAGAGTGTTATGTATAGGGTGTAGTTAGGTGGTTAGATTTGTTGCCCACTATGACTATCTCCCGGTATGTGTAAGTCACTTCTCGGACATATATAGTTGATCAAGCTATATCCCTCCCAGACTTGATTCACATATACCAAGGCATACTCTTAGTGTACAACTCCTCTTCTTTTACTTTATGTTCTAGTTATGACACCATGCGAGTATGTAATGCATGTATGTATACTTTTAAACAAGAAAACTATTTATTTTCTAAAAGTATTCCAATTGAAATATGTTCAAATTAGAGACTTTTACTCCCAAATGTGTTTATAGTTTGTATATCTTATGTGGTTCGATATACTTAATTCATTATAAACCGTGCTCTGATACCAATCTGTCACACCCCCAAACCAAGGATGGCGAAAACGTTCGGGGGTGGAGGACTTCATTTCTAGTATCATAACAACAATTGCAATAGTGATTAAACTAAACACAACCAACATAAATATAATTGAAAGAGTTATATCATTGTATAAGTTTACATGTTTCCAAATCAATTACATTATGTTGACAAAAATGAAATGTTCGACGCCTTAACGTCCCATCCTTAAAAGCACTTGGTTACCTTTTTAGTGATTTCTTGAGAATACAAGTTGTTTTGAAAAAGTGTCAACACAAAGGTTGGTGAGTCCATAAGAATTTGTATGTAGTAATGAAAACCTTTTCTTTTAAAAGTAGTGTACGTTCCAGAAATCCAATATTTTCCTTAATACGTAAAATGTATTTTTAAAAGCCAAGACCAAAATGTATAAGTAACATTCCTTACTTATAGTAAATAATGCAAGTTTAAATTGACATAAAATCGTTTGATTTCACTGAATCCCCCATAAATCCTATGTTTGTTAATACTTAATGTGGGTTATTATAACCATGCTATGACCTAGATGGCCTGAAACGACGTTCTTCAGGCATCGGAAATGTTATGAAATTTGTCACCCAGACCTGCCGGTCTAGCTGTTGCATGCAACTAAGGTGTGGGTTTGTCAAACTTCCAACTTGTGTGAAAAGGGCCATAATCATAGACTGGTCCGAATGTGTTCTTGAAATGATAGGCAGTTTTGTAAAAATCACCATAAATTGTAGAAAAACCGTATTGAGATGTGCAAGTAGTCATTTTAAAGCTAAGAACTTGATCTATTTGCACCTAATATAGCTTTGAAAACTAAAATGCTTAGGTTGTCCAAAACAGTCCGTGAATGGAGCCCAAATTTTCTGATGAAAGATGTTGGAAGAGTTTAGTTGTGTTCTTGTTGTTTTGACTTGTAAATAGTGACAACCCGGTATTTCGAGATAATGTAATGTAACACCAGTCAAATTTAGTTCATAATTTAACTTTCCTAAAATCTTATTTGGGTTAAATAAAGTGGTAGGAATCGTATCAAGGTTTTTGTACATATAAAGAACACTAAAATCCGGGTTATAACAAACAAGTTATGACCAATCTAAGATTCGCAGCAAAAACCGGCAACACTGATAGACGTAAAACGCGAAGTTTCAATACAATAATTTTTATCCTTAGGTATCTAAGTGAAAGTTATAGACATCATTAAACCGTAAACGTATGTAAAAAGAACGTCCAAATCTGACTTCGTATGAGGAAGTTATGATTTTTCCAAGATCCGGATATAGCAGTAGACAGCTAAAAACTCAAAATAGAGATCGAGAGACTTTTAGCCGAAACAACCTAAATGAGAATCGAAGGTCTCAACAATAGTAGCGTTACGGTAAAAACTCTGACGAAGACGGATACCGGATGAAGAAGCTATGGATTTTTAACGGACTTTTCCTGTCGCGGTCTGTTAAAAATATAATATTAAAAATAAAATCAAAATTAGCAGACAGAGTCTAAGCGAGAGTTTTAGAGCATAATCTCACCTATGCGTGGATATAAAGAACGTCGAAAATGGAGCTCGTATGCGAAAGATATGAATTTATGAAGTTCGAGGCACGAGTTTCGACGTTGAGTCAGACTTGTCTGAGTTCATGACGTGAACACTAAAGTTCACGACGTGAACTGTATGACTGGACATTTCAGAGCCACTTGAGAGATGACGCATGCCATGACGATTCGGGGCAAACTCACGACGTGAATTGGTAAAACTCATAACGTGAACTTCGATTTTTAGCCTATATATAGAAATTGAAGCCTTCCGAGTTTGGCTGCTCATTTCTATCCTCTCCCCCACTCGCACTCTGTTTAAGCATCCTGAGACCACCCCGAAGCCTCGGTAACACCTCCAACACACGATGCAAGTCCTGAAGTCCCGCGATTCCCGAGAAATCGACTTCTTTCCTTTTTGAAGTTCTGCCCGACGTTCGTCTCACCTTCTTCAATCTATTAAGTGAGTTCATACCCCTTAATTAACCTTTGAAATGTTTTTAAATGCTTTATGGGGGGGGGGAGGGGGGGGGGGAATACAGGTTGAACCATGTTAGTTATTAGATCAATCACATGTGATTAATAACTAATATACAAATGGATTTACTACACTTTTAGCTGTTTTACCAAACATATTACTTCAAATGACTTTCTCAAACGTTTTTACATGTTAAAACTCTTTATCAAACTGTCTTACATACTGTATGTTTCCTTTCAAACTCTGTTACAATTGTGTTTCAAACAAAGGATTTCTTATACTTTAAACTTTTCTTATCAAACAAACTACTTTCAAATCGTTTTATAAACTGACATCAAGTCATCATTTCTTTGTTATTAAACTTTTCAAAGGTATTACAAAACTTCTTTTATACCTTTATATTGTCAAATGCATGCCCATATATGTATAGTTATATAAGTAATGTTTAAAGGACTTAGGACGGCTAGCTCGCTTTATTTCCTTTTCCTCGTTGGGATGTGGCCTTAGGGTATCGGTTATTCGTCCGAATGTCATCTAAATATTAGTTATATATCATGTATACATATATAGACATAAAAGTTCCATCAGTCAGTTCAGTACCTTTGGGTAGCAAAGGCATACTTTCAGTTATACACATACATTACTAGTAACTATAATAGGTATAGTTCGGAGATACTACTTACTATTCCAAGTACAAGGAATCACACAAGAGTCAGTTCATTCATGAGTCTATACTAATACAATACATACTATATGAAGAGATACAATTACAGAAATACAATTACAATACACGATAACATAAGAGAACACACAATAAAGAGAAACAGGGAGGAAGATACAATACACGATAACAAAAAAACATAATAAGGTTCTATAGCATGGAACAAGTACAGGATAACTATACAAACGAACCACTAATGCATTGTTTTAAACAAAAGGTGATAGTTATATTGGGTATACATGATCATATAATCGTAATGTGGATGTTCACGGTTTGCAATCATTGCAGGGGTCGCGTTTGGTTCCCAGAATCTCTTGATAGGGGAGCATTTAGTATGGGATCTAGCCATCACATTATACTTTAATACTAAATTAAGGCAATTAGTACAATAGTATTCACTTAATACAATACTACAATACTACTTTAGTTTACCCCTTTACATTTATTTGGTGATTACTTCACTTAAACATTAATGTACAAACTATATTTTGACAATGATAGTTACACTTGGGAAAATTACACACTTGTACAAGGAACAAATATACAAAACAGTCGAGTCTTGGTAGAAGACTAATTTCAAAACAGTCGGGTCTTGGTAGAAGACTACCTTTTATACTAGTAGGAAATATGGGATTTTCTAGGGTTTTCAAACGTTTACAATTACTTACAAACATTCTCATACTTATACAAACTTTTCTTCAAACATTTACAAGTCTTTCTTTACAGTTTTACAAATCGAAGAGACATTAATACTTATGAATTCACCAGCTTTATTGCTGATACTCGCTTTCAAAAAGACTTGTATTCTCAGGTCACAAATAGACTGGTACGACGACCAGGTTTTCTGAAGACGGAGCAGTCAAGACTCGTCTTTTATTTTGAACATTCATTACATTGTTTTATACTATGAAAGAACACACATGTATTTAAAATTATACTATTAATGCAATGGATGATGTTGTTGCTTGTTTACTACTTTGCATTGTTGTGATACATTACATAACGTCCTCCGCCCCAGAACGTTTCCGCCTTTCTCGGTTTTGGGGTGTGACATATTCCCCCCCACAACGCTTAAGAAAACGTGAAAAGATAGGGGTATGAAATCACCTTATGTGTTCTTAGATGATGGATGTTGGAGAAGAGAAGTGTTCAACTCAAGAACACTTAGAAGATGCCTTGATGAATCGAGAACCTAACATGAAGGTGACAATGTTTGTGTAAGATTTCTATGATTTTGAGTAGAAGGATGTGTAATAATCATAAGAAGAATGAATTATATTTACCAAGAGTGTAAGAAAGCTTGATGATCAGCCTTGGAAGTCTCAAAATTGAGAGAGAATGGTGAGAGAATTTGGAGTGTGATCCTTGGAGGAAAAATGAGAGAATGAAGGAAGTGTGAGGAGAGAGGGTGGGTTGTCCAGCTCTTAGGTCGTGGGAATGGTTGGGGATTTATGGAAAAGTAAAAGGAAGTGACTAGGTATGGTGGGGAGGGGTGTGGGTTGGTCATGGAGTGGGTATGGGAGATAGCTTGTGTCACACTCTAAGGGAAATCAACACTTTAACACAATATCTCACCCAATAAATATTGTCCTTGCTTTACGATCCTTTCCCAAAATATGGTTTAAAATATGATAATATAGGGTCTTATATATAAAATTATAAGTTTGGAGTGTTTAAAATCATGAAAATAAATGTCTGAGGCAATTTCTGGAGCAACAATCACTTGAAAACACTAAAAAGTCCGAAATTGGTAAAAATCCAAAGTGAAAGGATGAAATCCGGAGTCACCACAAAATTTCCGAAGCTCTACATCGAATTCCGGAGGGAAGAGGTACATCCTGCGAGGGTCCGAAGCGAGTATAAGGGGGGTTTCAGAGGTACTGGGCGGGTTCCGAAGTCATTCCTTACTTCCGGAGTCAGGCGCGCACTTGAGTTGGTCCGGGACGAGGATGCAAGGCTACTAGACTTCCAAAGCAATGCGAGGTAAGGTCTTCCAGAGTGATGATCTGAAGATCCGAACATGGTGCAACCAAAGCAAAGCCTTCCAGAATCCATTAGAAGATCTGAAGCAAAAGGGTTCCGAATGTATGCTTTCTCTTGGTTCCTAAGAAGGCATTCCAGACCAAGAGGGTTCCAGACTAAGAGGGTTCCAGACCAAGAGGAGTCTGGACCAAGAGAGTTCCGGACTAAGAGGTTCCGGACCAAGAGGGTCCTTTTGGGGTTTCCTCTTCTGGTTTTGAGTTGTTTTCGAATGAGGAAGGTACTTGGGGAGATTTGAGAGAGATTTGAGGTATATGGAGAGATTTGGGAGAGATTTCACATACTTGGAGAGATTTGGGAAAGGTTTCACATAATTAGAGAGATTTGGGAGAGATTTCACATACTTAGAGAGATTTAGGAGAGGTTTCACATACTTAGAGAGATTTGGGAGACATTTCACATACTTGAAGAGATTTGGGAGAGGTTTCACATACTTTGAGAGATTTCACATACTTAGAGAGGTTTGGGAGAGGTTGAAGGAGACTTTGTTTATGACCTTTTTGGGTGTTTAGCTTTGCAACACAAGGTTCGTATACCCCATTAAGCTTAGTTATGATGGTTTTATGCCCCCGAGGGATATGAAATGACGTTTTATCGAATAGTTTCATCACTTACCCTGATTAGGGTTTGAAATTTCTGAACAAATGAACTTTCCAAGTGATAACTTCTTATTAAAATAGTGATTTGCATAATAGTACATAGTGTAAGCCCCATTATTCAAGTGTAACATCCCGAATTTTAGGAGTACGACTTAAGAGTTTAAAGTGTAATTTCGAATAAGGGACTCGATGAGTAGGTACGCTTACTCACCGAGTCGGAGCGGGTTTGGGTCGTGAATAAAGTGACCAACTCACCGAGTCGGAAGCTAGACTCGATGAGTTGGTGGTGGGATGAGAATATCCCTAATCTTAGGGTTTTCACCCTATTTAAAGGACTTAATGTCCTCCCCTCAACTCCCTTAGCCCCCTTTGAGATCCAGTAAACCCTAGCTCGTGTGTATAAGGCCATTGGAGGGAGATTGAAGCTTTAAGAGGTGTTCTAGTGGAAGAAACTTGAAGATCAAAAGGGTTTGTATCAAGAAAGTAGTGTAGATCTAGAATCTACTGTAGTGTTGGGCACATCTTAGAGGTAATGTGTGACAACCTAATATTTCAACTCTTTGTAATGGCCTAATAGGTCAACTATTGTAACCAATTTTGAGTTAATCAAAATAAACGTTGGTAATAAAATGTCCAAAAAGTTTCTATTTAACTACCTACTATGTTTTATATCATTAAACCGGAATCGTGCGTAAAAAGAATGCCCAAACCCGACTTCGTATATTGAAGTTAAGATTTTTCCAAATTCGATTTAGCAACAGTCAACTAAAAACTTGAAGCAGAGATCGAGCGACTTTTGGCCGGAATGACCTAAACGAGAATCGAAGGTCTCGACGATGGTTGTTCAGTGGTAAAAAGTCTGGCAAAAACCGATGTCAGATAAAGAAGTTATGAATTTTTAAAGAAATTCCTTAATCATGTCCTTTTAATAAATAAATAATAAAAATAAATTCGGAATTTGCCGACGGAATCTAAACGAAAGTTGTAGATCGTAGTCTCACCTTCGCGGGGATATAAAGAACGTCAAAAACGGAGTTCGTATGAAGGAGATATGAATTTTTGAAGTTTGATAAATAATTTATATATAATTTTTATTGAAAACTTCGGTATTATCCAAAGTCTGAGTCATGCACGTATGCCCCGCGTACACGAGTACGCCCAGCGTACTCGAGGCCACGACCTCGGATCGTCCACATCGCCCCTATGCGAGTCTACCCCCCATCCCATCCGAAGTCCGAGGCAGTTGAGGACTCGGTCATGCGTGACATACGAGCGTACGCCCCGCGTACGGAGGCGGTTCCAGCCTCCTATAAATAGGATGCGAGGGTTCCCGGAAAAATTGCTCATTCTATCTCACTTTTCTTGCGTTTTGCCTCGTTTTCTGTGCTCGCACTACCCCGAAGCCCTGATCATTTTACTCAAGTCCCGAAGGTCGATTTTACTCCCGAGATTCCCGAGGATCCTGAGAAAAATCCGTTTCCGGAGACGAAACTCTGCCCGGTTTTCCATCTCGCTATCTTCAAACTATCAAGTGAGTTCATACCCCTAATCAATGTTTTAAATGATTTTAAATGCTTTAAAAGGGGGGATACAAGTAGAAACAAACAGGTTATTAAATCATTGATATGTATTTTATAACTGTGCTTGTCATTTAACAGATTTCACATACTACAAAATGCGATGCATGAAATGGTTTTAAATCTTAAAAACACATTGTTATCAAAGGTTTTACCTTTGAAATGTATATTAAAATGACCTCAGGTTATGGTTAATCATTGTTCAAGACACATAAGATGCCTTACAAAACCATTTTTACATTCTTGAACTAAACTATGCATATACACTTATATTATTATATACATATTGATGTTATAGTTTGCATCTTTCATTTAGTTTCCCACACCCTTGAGTAGTAAGAGTGTGTAAACCTACATGATCAACTATTTAGATTACAGTAAATTATCATAGGGATAATTGGAAGATAACAAAACATTATTCCTATTACAAGGAATCATACAAGAGTCAGTTCATTCATGAGTCTTTACTAGTACCATACCTGATACATGAGTACCTTTACATATGTTTACCTGATACATGAACAGATTACCTGAGTACCTTTACGTTGATACCTTTACCTATGTATACTTATTTGAATATTTGTATCTCGAATTGCGAGGATAATTTATTAGTACCTTCTGTGTAAATTATCCTGCATATCCCCAGTACCTCGGGATATCTAGAATAGGACTCTATCCCTAGTACCTCGGGATATATGGACGAGACTAACCATTCCGGAACCCATCTGTTAGCAACAGTGGGTAATGAACATCTACGGATGCCTACGGTTATTACTTATACTACGAGTACCTTTACAGGGACTAACCCTTCCTTCCCCCTGCTGCTGCTATAGAGGACAATTGGACAATCTTCGGATGTTCATTAGGTTATATAGGTCGTGTTAACCCTAGTACCTCAGGATAATAGTTACATATGCTGTGTTAGTCCTAGTACCCAGTGACGACACTTACAGTAGTACATTTTCCTGTTTACTTTATTTTGTGATGCTTTCACATAAACGATGAGTTAGGCTAAGTACTTTAGTACTAAACAATTAGAGGAAAACTATCATTTTACAAACAAAACATTCGGGTCTTGGTAGAAGACTACATCTCAAACTGATAGGAAATAAGGGATTTTCTAGGGTTTTTCATACTTACATTAACATTTTCAATTAGCGATCCACAAGGCCTTCATAACAGCTTTTCACAAACAAGGCAATGACACTTATATACTTATGAATTCACCAGCTTTAAAGCTGATACTCGCTTTCAAATTAACTTGTATTCTCAGGTCATCAATAGAGAGGGACGGAGGCTAGGTTTTGATAAGATGGAACAGACAAATCTCGTCTTTTATTTCGATTGTATATTTTTGGTGTCTTACTACAATGAAAGAACACACATGTATTAAAACTTTACTTATAATGTAATGGATGATGTTGTTGCTTGTTTATTATATTACACTGTTGAGATACTGTACATGACGTCCTCCGCCCCAGAACGATTCCGCTGTTCTCGGTTTTGGGGTGTGACAGATTGGTATCAGAGCATTGTTTATAGTGAATATAGTATATCAACCCATAAAAGATATACTAACTATAATTACATGGGATTAAAACACTCTGTCTAAGAGATATACTTTTAAATAATAAAATATTTAACAAAGTATACGTGCCTGCATACATACTAAAACTAGTGTCACAATGACAAGAACAAAAGTATTACGATTGTTGAATATCACAAGTAGGCCTGGGGATATATGGTCAGTCTTGGGAATGGCATAGCCTGATCAACTATGCTGGTCCAAGGAGTGATTAGCATATGCCCAAGAATGGTTGTGATGTGGCAACAAGTCTAAAAACTTACCAACACAACCATAAAGAAATACTGTAGGGGTATTTGGTCTTACTGTATAAATCTTAAGCCTGTTAGGTCTTGATCTAGTCATAATTCTGTCAAAATTTTCCATCTTAGTTGATGTAAGGCCTACTTCTAGGCCATTTTTCCCAAACTTGTCACACCTGTATTTCCAGTACTATTGACAGATATCTAATCTTATGGAAATTATTATCCAAATGCTATCATTGTCAGTTAGTCATTCTATTCATTCTGTGGTTGGAGTATGGAGAGTTAGTCCATGAGACACATTCATAAATCATTTATTCTTATCCATGTCTTCATCTTTTAAACGTGCAGTTAAAGATGCCGCCACGTAGAAGTACAAGGCGTAATCCAATCAACGAAACACCGATACCACCACCGCCTATACCTGTTCAACCACCTAATCCTTTTGATGCCAGCATGTTCCAGGCAGCTTTCACAGCAGCAGTTGCAGCTGCTGTGTCAGCAATCAACGCTCCTGTCCCTAGTGGATCGGGAAAATGTGCACTCCCCTCGAACCACGGCGAAAGCCATGGACACCCTCGGGAATGCACTTACAAGGATTTCACGAATTCCAAACCCTGCAGCTTCAATGGAACTGGGGGTGTTATGGTGTTAAGATAGTGGATCGAGAAGATGGAATCTGTCTTCGAGATCTGCGGATGCCAAGAAGGCAACAAGGTCAAATTCGCAGCTTGTACCTTCTCTGACAGACCATTAACATGGTGGAACAGCCATGTTAAGTATCTGACTCTGGTGGTGGCGTATTCCATCAACTGGGAAAAGTTGAAAGACATGCTGATGAAGGAGTACTGCCCTCGAGGCGAAGTACAAAAACTCGAGCATGAGTTTTGGGGTCTGCAAATGGTAGGATCTGACATCACGACCTACACTAATAGGTTCTGTGATCTGGCAAACTTATGCCCTGATATGGTTGCTCTCGAGAGCAAGAAGATCGAAAGGTATATCTAGGGACTATCACCCCAGATCCAGTCAAGTGTACTACTTTCCAGGCCTATCACTTTTGATAGTGCCAAGGAACTAGCACAATCTCTCATCGATCACCGAAAGCCTCAGAACCCAACAATCCTTACACCCATGCCACAAAAGTCCAACCCCGACTACAACTAGAAGGGGTGGAATAAGAGGAAAAGAGGGGATTCGCAAGGATCCCCCAATAAACAACTTGTGGCGATCAATGCTGCCACAGTGACTCCTGTTGTCCCTGCGAACCCCTTACCAGCAAAAACTTATGCTGGAACCCTTCCGAAGTGTACCAAGTGCAACTTCCACCACCACGGACCTTGCAAGGAGATGTTCTGCTCTAACTGCAACAGGAAGGGGCACACCGCCCATTACTGCAAGGCTCCAACAGCTCAAGCCGCCCAGGTCCCTAATGCCGGTATGGGCCAAGCCTGCTACGGTTGTGGCGTAGTGGGCCATTACAAGAGGAACTGCCCTAAAATGGGGATGGCTGGTGGAGTAGGAAGAGTTATGGCCCTAGGCCATGAGGAAGCAGTAGCTGATCCTACGATAGTTACTGGTACGTTCCTCCTAGATAACTCATATGCTTGCATACTTTTCGATAGTGGAGCCGAGAAAACTTTTGTGAGTCACAAATTTGCACTCCTGCTTAAACAAAAACCATGTGCATTAGATAGTCCATTCACGGTAGAAATGGCTAACGGGAAAACAGAGAGTACAAACTGCATATACGTAGGTTGTACCTTAGCTTTAGATGGACATACTTTCAAGATAAATCTCATGCCAGTCCCAATTAAATGTTTCGACATTATCATCGGTATGGATTGGTTGAGTCTTCTTCGCGCCGACATCTTGTGCTTTGAAAAAGCAGTTCGTCTTAACCTTCCTAACAACAAAACCTTAATTATCTACGACAACAAACCTAGTACGAGCCTTCGTATCATTTCGTGCATTCAAGCCCAGAAGTGCTTGCGAAAGGAACATCATGCATTCCTAGCACACGTCGTCGATACCAGTCAAGAACTGAAGGACATCAAGAAAATCCTAGAAGTATGCGACTTTCCCGACATATTCCCAGAAGAACTTCCCGGTTTACCACTACAACGCCAAGTCGAGTTCAGAATCGACTTAGTGCCAGGAGCTACCCCAGTAGCCAAATCTCCTTATCGTTTGGCACCGGCAGAGATGCAGGAACTTTCCAGTCAACTTAACGAACTTCTCAAGAAGGGATTCATTCGACCAAGCTTCTCACCATGGGGAGCACCGGTCTTGTTCGTCAAGAAGAAAGATGGATCGTTTCGCATGTGCATCGACTATAGAGAACTCAACAAACTTACCATTAAAAATCATCATCCCTTGCCCCGCATTGACGATTTATTTGATCAACTTCAAGGAGCCAACTACTTGTCGAAGATAGATCTGCGATCCGGATATCACCAACTACGAGTGTTAGAGGAGGATGTTCCCAAGACAGCCTTCCGAACTCGTTATGGGCATTACGAGTTTGTAGTGATGCCATTCGGATTAACTAACGCGCCCACAGTATTCATGGATCTGATGAATACGGTGTGTCATCCTTACTTGCATCAGTTCGTCATCGTCTTCATTGATGACATACTCATCTACTCTCGAAGTAAGGAGGAACATAGTCAATATCTCCATAAAATCTTAGAGACATTGCGATCAGAGAAGCTCTACGTGAAGTTCTCAAAGTGCGAATTCTGGATTCGGCGAGTCGAATTTTTAGGCCATGTAGTTAGTGAAGAAGGTATACATGTGGACCCCTCCAAGATCAAAGCCATCGAGAACTGGTCAGCACAAAAGACACCTACCGAAATTCGTCAATTTCTAGGTCTCGCTGGCTACTATCGCAGGTTCATTCAGAACTTCTCCAGCATAGCAAAACCTCTTACAACCCTGACCCAGAAAGGCGTGGCCTTTGACTGGGAAGAGAAACAGGAAAGAGCGTTCCAAACGCTCAAACGAGCCTTGTGCACCTCCCCGATACTATCCCTCCCCGAAGGGATAGAAGACTTCATTGTCTATTGTGATGCATCCAATCAAGGGCTCGGATGTGTTCTGATGCAGCGAGGTAAAGTCATCGCCTATGCCTCGAGACAGCTGAAGACACATGAGGTTAACTACACAACCCACGATCTTGAACTAGGAGCAGTTGTGTTTGCTCTAAAAATCTGGCGACATTACCTATATGGTACAAAAAGCACGATCTTTACGGACCATAAGGGTCTACAACACATTTTCGACCAGAAAGAGCTCAACATGAGACAACGACGGTGGGTCGAGCTACTCAGCGATTACAAATGTGAAATTCGTTATCATCCGGGTAAAGCCAATGTAGTAGCCGACGCCCTGAGTCGGAAAGAATATACTAGTCGTAGAGTCAAATCCTTGACTCTAACTATCCATTCACACTTGTCCACGCAAATTAAGGAGGCTCAGCTCGACGCTTTGAAACCTGAAAATGTGGCTGGTGAATCCCTTAGAGGGATGGATAAGAACTTAGAAGCCAAGGGTGGCGGAGCCTTATTCCTAATGGATCGGATCTGGACACCGAAACACGGTGACTTCAGAGACTTGGTCATGACAGAAGCTCACAACACTCGTTATTCCGTCCACCCAGGTTCAGATAAGATGTATCTGGATCTTAAAAAGTTATACTGGTGGCCTAACATGAAAGCAGATATTGCTACCTTCGTGAGTAAATGCCTTACTTGCGCAAAGGTCAAGGTCGAATACCAGAAACCCTCCGGTCTTCTACAACAACCGGAGATACCAGAATGGAAGTGGGAACGGATCACTATGGATTTCATAACCAAGTTGCCCAAGACGATGGGTGGACTTGATTCCATATGGGTCATCATCGATAGACTGACCAAGTCTGCACACTTCCTACCGATCAAAGAAACAGACAAGATGGAGAAACTTACCCGAACTTACATTAGGGAGATTGTAAGGCTACACGGTGTTCCTTTATCTATCATCTAAGACTGAGATAGTAGATTCACTTCGAGATTCTGGCAGTCATTACAAAATTCCCTAGGAACTAGGCTGGACATGAGTACAGCCTACCATCCACAGACCGACGGGAAAAGTGAGAGAACTATCCAAACCTTAGAAGATATGTTGCGTGCATGTGTGATTGACTTTGGAAAAGCTTGGGATACCCATTTACCTCTTGTCGAGTTTTCCTACAACAACAGTTATCACACGAGCATAAAGGCAGCTCCATTCGAGGCCCTCTATGGCCGAAAGTGCAGATCCCCTCTGTTCTGGGCTGAGGTGGGCGATACCCAGTTAGCTAAAGGAAGAGTTCCTGAAAGCACTCTCACCGGTCCGGAAATCATACGAGAAACAACAGAGAAGATTGTTCAGATTCGTGAACGATTGAAAGCCTCTAGGGACCGACAGAAAAGCTACGCTGACCAAAGGAGGAAACCTTTGGAATTCCAGGTAGGAGACCACGTTTTATTAAAGGTCTCACCGTGGAAGGGTTAAATACGCTTTGGAAAGCGGGGGAAACTAAATCCAAGATACATAGGGCCTTTCGAGATTCTTGCCAGAATCGGCCCTGCGGCTTACAAGCTTAACCTACCGCGTGAACTTAGTAACATACATCCAACCTTCCACGTCTCAAACTTGAAAAAGTGTCTGTCCGATGAGACTCTTGTTATTCCACTCGACGAAATCGAGATCAACGAGAGCCTCAACATTGTGGAAGAACCAGTAGAAATCATGGACCGAGAGGTCAAACAAAAAAAAAAAACAAAGTCGCATACCCATCGTGAAAGTTCGCTGGAACGCCAAGCGGGGACCTGAATTCACATGGGAACGCGAAGACCAGATAAAACAAAAGTACCCTCATCTCTTTCATGTTCACTAGTGTCTTTACTACTTTAAATTTCGGGACGAAATTCCCTCTAACGGGGGGATGATGTGACAACCCGATATTTCAACTCTTTGTAATGGCCTAATAGGTCAAGTATTGTAACCAATTTTGAATAAATCAAAATAAACGTTGGTAATAAAATGTCCAAAAAGTTACTATTTAACTACCTACTATGTTTTATATCATTAAACCAGAATCGTGCGTAAAAAGAATGCCCAAACCCGACTTCGTATATTGAAGTTAAGATTTTTCCAAATAGGTTTAGCAACAGTCAACTGAAAACTCGAAGCAGAGATCGAGCGACTTTTGGCCGGAATGACCTAAACGAGAATCGAAGGTCTCGACGATGGTTGTTCAGCGGTAAAAAGTCTGGCAAAACCCGACGTCAGATAAAGAAGTTATGAATTTTTAAAGAAATTCCTTAATCACATCATTTTAAAAAAATAAATAATAAAAATAAATTCTGAATTTGCCGACGGAATCTAAACGAAAGTTGTAGATCGTAGTCTCACCTTCGCGGGGATATAAAGAACGTCAAAAACGGAGTTCGTATGAGGGAGATATGAATTTTTGAAGTTTGATAAATAATTTATATATAATTTTTATTGAAAACTTCGGTATTATCCGAAGTCTGAGTCACGCACGTACGCCCCGCGTACACGAGTACGCCCAGCGTACTTGAGGCCACGGCCTCGGATCGTCCACGTCGCCCCTATGCGAGCCTACCCCCCGTCCCATCCGAAGTGCGAGGCAGTCGAGGACTCGATCATGCGTGACGTACGCGTATGCCCCACGTACGAGTGTACGCCCCGCGTACGGAGGCGGTTCCAACCTCCTATAAATAGGATGCGAGGGTTCCCGGAAAAATTGCTCATTCTATCTCACTTTTCTTGCGTTTTGCCTCGTTTTCCGTGCTCGCACTACCCCGAAGCCCTGATCATTTTACTCAAGTCCCGAAGGTCGATTTTACTCCCGAGATTCCCAAGGATCCTGAGAAAAATCCGTTTCCGGAGACGAAACTCTGCCCGGTTTTCCATCTCGCTATCTTCAAACTTTCAAGTGAGTTCATACCCCTAATCAATGTTTTAAATGATTTTAAATGCTTTAAAAGGGGGGATACAAGTAGAAACAAACAGGTTATTAAATCATTGATATGTATTTTATAACTATGCTTGTCATTTAACAGATTTCACATACTACAAAATGCGATGCATGAAATGGTTTTAAATCTTAAAAACACATTGTTATCAAAAGTTTTACCTTTGAAATGTATATTAAAATGACCTCAGGTTATGGTTAATCATTGTTCAAGACACATAAGATGCCTTACAAAACCATTTTTACATTCTTGAACTAAACTATGCATATACACTTATATTATTATATACGTATTGATGTTATAGTTTGCATCTTTCATTTAGTTTCCCACACCCTTGAGTAGTAAGAGTGTGTAAACCTACATGATCAACTATTTAGATTACAGTAAATTATCATAGGGATAATTGGAAGATAACAAAACATTATTCCTATTACAAGGAATCATACAAGAGTCAGTTCATTCATGAGTCTTTACTAGTACCTTACCTGATACATGAGTACCTTTACATATGTTTACCTGATACATGAACACATTACCTGAGTACCTTTACATTGATACCTTTACCTATGTATACTTATTTGAATATTTGTATCTCGAATTGCGAGGATAATTTATTAGTACCTTCTGTGTAAATTATCCTGCATATCCCCAGTACCTCGGGATATCTAGAATAGGACTCTATCCCTAGTACCTCGGGATATATGGATGGGACTAACCATTCCGGAACCCATCTGTTAGCAACAGTGGGTAATGAACATCTACGGATGCCTACGGTTATTACTTATACTAGGAGTACCTTTACAGGGACTAACCCTTCCTTCCCCCTGCTACTGCTATAGAGGACAATTGGACAATCTTCGGATGTTCATTAGGTTATATAGGTCGTGTTAACCCTAGTACCTCGGGATAACAGTTACATATGTTGTGTTAGTCCTATTACCCAGTGACAACACTTACAGTAGTACATTTTCCTGTTTACTTTATTTTGTGATGCTTTCACATAAACGATGAGTTAGACTAAGTACTTTAGTACTAAACAATTAGAGGAAAACTATCATTTTACAAACAAAACATTCGGGTCTTGGTAGAAGACTACATCTCAAACTGATAGGAAATAAGGGATTTTCTAGGGTTTTTCATACTTACATTAACATTTTCAATTAGCGATCCACAAGACCTTCATAACAGCTTTTCACAAACAAGGCAATGACACTTATATACTTATGAATTCACCAGCTTTAAAGCTGATACTCGCTTTTAAATTAACTTGTATTCTCAGGTCATCAGTAGAGAGGTACGGAGGCCAGGTTTTGAGAAGACGGAATAGACAAATCTCGTCTTTTATTTCGATTGTATATTTTTGGTGTCTTACTACAATGAAAGAACACACATGTATTACAACTTTACTTATAATGTAATGGATGATGTTGTTTCTTGTTTATTATATTACACTGTTGAGATACTGTACATGACGTCCACCGCTCCAGAACGATTCCGCCGTTCTCGGTTTTGGGGTGTGACATAAAGAGCTGTTACCTTTCCTTTGTTTCTCCTAGATTTATTCTTAAATGAGATTTAGGGCCATTTTGGTATGATTGGGATCCACTTTGGGTTTGGAGTCCAGATCCGAGGTTGCTACTCAGATCTAGACTTGTATTGGTCCAGAAAATCATAGAGCATCAGTTATTGAATTATGGGTGAAGCCCTTTTGTCCAAAACCCAAGCCCTAGTGTGTTTTGGGCCTATATCTCCTTGGTTTCACATAAAGTTTGCAACTTTATGTGAGGGTTAGATTGTAGAAGAGTGGATCTATGGATTGGAGCCCCTGCATGGCTCGAAAATCCACTGTATGGGTTAAGAACTGGAGAGACTCGGCGAGTCACATGGGTATACTCGACGAGTTGTATGAACATAAGAATGGACTCGACGAGTTGGAAGAACAACTCGGCGAGTCAGTTGAAGATTGCCTTGGACTCGATGAGTCTGTTCTTGGACTCGGCGAGTCTGGTTGCAAAAGTCAACCCCTTTTGGTTAAAGCTTTTGATTAGTGAGTCGGTTGGCGACTCAGTGAGTTGGTCAGGATGGAATTCCGAGATCATTGGACTCGACGAGTCTTGGAGCAACTCGGCGAGTTGAGTCGTGTTATGGGAGTTTCTGCATATAGGGACTCGACGAGTCGACGGGTTGACTCGGTGAGTAGAATCAACCACGAAGGTTGACTTTGACTGAGGACCTTGACTTTGACCAAGAGTTGACCAGTTTGACTTCCAAGGGTATTTTGGTATTTATGGAATTGGTTCTTTATTAGTGTTCTGTGGCGAAGTTCGTGTTGGTGGTCGGAGCAGCTCGGCCTTATCTCTTCAGTTAGCAATTGCAGGTGAGTTATCCTCACTATATCAATAGGGTCTAAGGCACCAAGGCCGTCCCTTTTAGTTGTTATCATGGTTACAGTATGCCACATGTGGTTATGATATGTTAGATCGGTATCTGGATAGACAATATGTTTTCATGCTCTTATGATCCGTTAGGATTGGTATGTTAGTGAGTAGGTTAGGTCAGTGTTTTGGTTATGAGAGATTACTATGATCGATGTTCCGTGAGATTGTTATATCTGATATCTGTACGTGTACTGTTTGATATGCTTATTGATCTGTTTAGATCAGCATCCTGGTAATTAGGACAATATTATGTAAAGTGACCTGGTTTCGGTCGGTATCCTGGTATATAGGATGATGCTATGTTAGTGGCCGGTTAGGTCGGTATCCTGATTAGGATGTTGCTATGCTTTATGATCTGTTAGATCGATTTTTTTGTATATGGATTGTTATGTGATTACCTGTTATATGTGTACATGGTTATTTGCTTGATGTTTGGGTTGAGGCAGTCCTACTTTGTGTTGAAGGCCAACATACCCAACGAGCGGTCCAGATAGATTTTAGGCCCGTATGGCAGTCCAGTCATACCAAAGGCTTGGGATAGATCCAGGTGGATTGAAGGCTCGGTGCGGGAGGACCAATCACACTGTAGACTCGATGTACTTGGCTAGACTCGGAGGGTGGACTAGGTGGACTGAAGGCCCGGTGTGGGGGGACCAGTCACACAGTAGACCCGATGTGCATGGTTGTTCTATTTGCGATATGTTATGAGTATGTTTGTAAGTGTTTGGTATTTTGGGGGTAACTCACTAAGCTTTCGGGCTTACAGTTCGGTGTTTTGTTTCAGGTACTTCAGGAGATCGTGGTAAGGCGAAGGCGTGATTGTACCGCTCCTCATGTTTTACGATTTATGTGTTATGGTTCTGGGGAAAGACTCTGATGTTTAAACTATTTTGAAAACAAATGTATGAACTTAATGGTTTTTGAATGAATTAAAATGTTTTAATTTGGCTCGAATTTTATGGCCGTTACAGCAAGGGTTAAATGAGTTAACCGGTTTGACCGGTTGACTTTGACTTGATCGGAAATTGACGGTTGTCACACAAACTGCTTGAAAAAAGTTGAGAATTCTGCAATCTAGACGGTGAACTCGCCGAGTCTATGAAAAAATGCATCCTACTCGTCGAGTAGGTTCTTGCACTCGACGAGTAGGAGCCCCGGTGTGCATAATTTCGAGTTTTGCTGCTGGAAATGGACTAGAAACATTACCCTATACTGTTTTGGATTTATAAAACCTGTTTTTGATGGTGTAATGTCTATCCTAATTCATTTTCAATGGTTATTATAAAAGATTTCAAGTTTTTATATGTGTTTATATGATTCTTGAAATTGTTTAGATGAATGTTCATACTTATGAGTTTTAGAAGATCATATGAATTACTTGCAAATTGTTTGTTAGTGGAATTATTGATCTAAATGTCATTGATGGAGTCCATAATTTGTCCTCAAGTTATGGATTACTAAAAGTCACTTTTTTAAAAGTCATTAAAGAACCATAGGTTACATAAAATGAAGAGTTTTCATTTTAATAAACCATTAAACTCATAAGTTATGAATATGAACGGTTTTGAATAGTTTCATACTTTCCCTCCAGTTTTGGAATTTTTAAAGTCACTTTAGAAAACTTTAATTCCATACCCTAGAGTTTTAAAAGTTAAAATTCAACCCTTATTTTTTATAATATTATAAGTTAATTATATATATATATATATATATATATATATATATATATATATATATATATATATATATATATATATAGTTGGAATAGTGTATAAGGCTATAACTATATTCGGTGGTGCATGGTCCTTTTGGGTTGCCTTCACCATAGCAACTTGAAGGATGATTTATTAAGAGAGAGTAAATATTATAAGGAATAATATTTGGCTATTTGATTAATATAAGTCATAAATTAATTGGTATTAATTTGGTGACTTAAAGAGATTAATTAAATAAGAGGGTATAAACTGTCAATTGTTTGATAGTTAGACTTTAGACTATAAATCCATTAGGATACACCTTGGACGGATTCTAAGAGCTTTAGATAAGCTAAAATCATCCATAGGGTTATCTATGGAATGGATTTGGATAGCCTTAAGAGAAGATTATCCAATTAGGGTTTAGGGTGAAACCCTTAAGGAGTCTAAAGGTATAAATAGGCCCTTGGGATGGGGAATTCGGGTACAACCTTGTAGAACCTGAAGAAAGGAACCTCTGGTCGAATTCCATTCCCTCTCCACTCTCCTAAATCATCTTGCTTGCTATTGGTGTTTGTAAGCCATTAGAGGAGTGACAATTGTGACTTTAGAAGCTCCAAGACAACAAGATCAACAAGGAACTCAAAGGTATGATTCTAGATCTGTTTTAATATTGTTGTTTAACCTAATTAGCCATTAGAAGTCTTGGATTCAAAAGCATGTTTAGTAGAAAGCCTAGATCCAAGCAATAGGGTTTTGCATGCGCACATAGGAAAGTTCTTATGGCTAAAACCCAACAGTGGTATCAGAGCCTAGATTGGTTTTCTTTAAATTGTTGCTTGAATAACTGAAACAAACCTACAAAATTCGAATTTTTGGGTTTTGAGTCACTGACTCGTCGAGTTCCAAGGTGGACTCGTCCAGTAGGCCTGACTCGGCGAGTCCCCTTGTGCACTCGGCGAGTCCAGGCGTCAGGAATGGCCAGATTCGGGATTTCTTTGTGTTTATCTTATCCAAACTTTCCATAAACTAATTAGATCAATATAAATCTGATTTTTTGATAAATATAAGTGTTATCTTGATCTAGTTAAAGGTAATTATCAACTAATTAAATATTTAATTTCCTTATATGATAATTAATTAATTATTTTGATTATTTTGGTAATTATCTTCAAAGAAATCAAAGATAAATCAAATAAAGATAATTAAAATATTAATTGTTAATTGAAATTATTTGTTATTTGATCCTCCATGTTTTAAATGTTTAAAACCTACCCTAAGGTTTTGAAATTTATATTTGTGATTAAAAGTTTTAATTTAGACAACTTAAATTTCAATCCCTAAATTTTAAAAGGTTTAAAATACAGCCCTATACTTATATGATATTACTAGAATAATATATATATGTATAACTAAATGCTAGTCTTACCGCTAGTAGGCCTCATTCACGAAGCCGATCTATAAGGTGGGTATAAGGTTGCGGCCTATAAAATGGCGCTTAATGGGTGTACACTCACACCCACCGCTTGCTTGATTGGTGGAGGGTCGTTAGCCGAACGGGTAGGATAGGGCAACCTCATCCTCGCATTAAAAGTATAACAAGAAATACGAAGTAACTAAACTTTTTAAAATTTCCCAATCTTAGTTACTTTAGGAAAAGTGAATTGGTGCAATCTCATGAAATTACACTTTGCACCTTGCTAAGATGTTAGTGGAGCGTGTGTGGTTTACCGGCACACTAATTGGTTCTAAGTGAAGGTGGCAAAGGGTGATTCATTGTTCATCATAGTTCGATGGAGCGTGTGTGGTTTACCGGCACATCGAATAGTTGATCGTTACAATGAAGGCACCATGAGAATTTGCATGGTAATTCACACCCGCTTTGTGATCCTCGGCATCCCAGTCACAAACAAGAGGGACATATCGAGATTTAAACATGCCATTGAATAGTTCAATGAATCTCATCCGAACCTAGGAATTCTCGAAAACACTTAGGACTAATAGTTTAAGTTTTGTGATGGAGAATTAGTGAATCGTCATTCACTTACCTTCAATTTATTTGCATGATAGATTACGGCATCCCTTTTCTAGTATGTAAATGTTATTGTTGGATCCTAGCCCTAATTTTTCTTATTGGGTGATAATTAGGGATTCTTATTCTAATCAATCTTTGTCCTTTCTATAGATGTCAAACGCAAACAACGCTGCTGCTAGTTCTTTCACGTTGATGAGCCTTTGCCAAAAGGTCACCTTCGATGGAACGAACTTTGGCGAATGGATAAGATACATTCGCACCATTGCTCGCTTGAGGATAAAGAGTATGTCCTCGATGAGAAGCTCGAGAAAATCAACCCGAAGTTGCTACTCCCGCCGAAATCACCGCCTTTGAAACTCATGAGCGAGATGCAACGAAGGTACATTGCATCATGATCGCCACCATGAACTCCGAATTCCAAAAGTCCTACGAGGACATGTATCCATACGAAATGCATCAAGACTTGTTGGAGAGGTACCACCAAAACGCGAGACAAGAGCGTTACGAGATCTTCACTAACATGATTTCCGCCAAGATGGGTCATGGAGAATCTCTTACCGTGCACTTGCAAAAGATGCAAAGGTATGTCGACCGCCTTCGCAAGTTAAATGTTGACTTCGGCGAAGACTTGGCGATCGACATGGTGCTTCACTCTTTGCCTCCGATGTATAATCAATTTAGGATGACCTACCACATGAACAAAGAGGAGGTCACTCTAAGTAAACTCCAAGGTCTCTTGAGGGTTGCTGAGAGCAATTTCAAGGACAAGTCTGTTGCACCAACTCCCAATCCATCCGCTGCTCCTGTCTTGGCTATTGGTCAAGGGAAGGGAAAGAAGAGGAAAGCTTCTTCAAATAACTATCGAAAGGTGAAAGCCCGAGATGGTTCCTCTTCTAGTGGGACCAAATTTGATCCCTCTAAGCCCTGCTCTAACCCGAAGGAGGAAGAGTGCCACCACTACCACAAGATAGGACATTGGAAGAGAAGCTGCCCGGATTACCTGCAAGCCATCAAGGAAGGAAAGATCAAGCCATCTTTCGCAGGTATATATGCAATCAAATCTAACGATTCTAATCATGCTATTTCTTGGGTTCTTGACACCGGTTGTGGTTATCACATTTGTTCTAATGTGCAGGGACTAAGAAGAAGTAGGGATGTGGAGCAAGGAAGGATCAATCTAATCATGGGGAACAGAAGATCGTCGCCTGTGACCAAGATTGGAGTGTATTCTTTAGTGCTTAAGAATAGTTTAGTTTTAGATTTGAACAATTGTTGCTATTCGCCAGAAATGGCTAGAAACATCATTTCATTTCATGGTTTATATAGACAAGGATTTAGATTTTCTTTTAATAATGAGAATGGTTCTATTTTGGCTTATCTAAATGGTGTCTTTTACTTTGAAGCTATACCATGTAATGGAATATATGAAACTGTTATGATTGTTGATAACTTAGGAAATGATGTTTTGAATATTGATTCTTCCACTAGTATGGATAAAGCATCCTTGTGGCATTGTCGTCTTGGACATGTCAACAAGAAACGCATAGCCCAACTCCAAAAGGATGGAGTGTTGGAGTCATTCGACCTTAGGGAAGATGACACATGCGAGTCTTGTTTACTTGGAAAGATGACTAAGTCACCCTTCACGAGTACTTGTGAAAGGGGTGAGGGACTATTGGACCTAATACATACCGATGTATGTGGACCTTTTAGATCAACCACGAAGGATGGGAACCGCTTCTATGTGACTTTTACCAATGACTATAGTAGATATGGGTATATCTACTTAATCAAGCAAAAGTCAGAAACGTTTGAAAAGTTCAAAGAGTTCAAGAATCAAGTGGAGAATCAATTGGGCAGGAAAATCAAGATGCTTCGATCCGATCGAGGAGGAGAGTACCTAAGTCTTGAATTCCACGATTATCTCAAGGAGTGTGGAATAGTTTCGCAATTGATGCCTCCTAGGACACCGCAGTTGAATGGTGTGGCAGAAAGTCGTAATCGAACCTTATTGGATATGGTTCGCTCTATGATGAGTCGTGCTTCACTACCTATCTTCTTTTGGGGGTATGCCTTAGAGACTGCCGCCCATATCCTTAACCGAGTCCCTACTAAGAAGGTTTCCAAAACACCTCACGAGATGTGGACGGGGAAAGCTCCCTCGTTGGCACATATCAAGGTTTGGGGTTGCGAGGCTTTCGTAAGACGAGATACTCACGACAAGCTTGAACCTCGAAGTGAGCGATGTATTTTCATCGGCTACCCGCAAACTTCCTTTGGATATCTCTTCTATAGACCGAAAGATAATGTTATCTTTGTTGCGAGGAGAGGAGTTTTCCGAGAGCGAGAACTCATAAACCAAGGAGACAGTGGGAGGCAAATCGAACTTGAAGAGATTCAAGAATCGATAGATGAAGGAACCTCTACCGCTGGCATTCAACCCGAGGAGGAAACTCCGGTTGAACCGATTGACGAATCCTTACCTCTTAGACGTTCCGATAGAGTTAGAGTTCATCCCCAGTTTTATGGTTTTCATATTACTACGGAAGGGGACACGTATATTAGTGATGGTACACTAGTAAATCTTGATGAACCTAATAGCTATAAGGAAGCCATGGCAGGCCCGGAGTCTGCGAAATGGAAAGAGGCGATGGATAGCGAGATCCAATCCATGTACGATAACCAAGTTTGGAATTTGGTTGATTACGTGCCCGAACGTAAGACCGTAGGGTGCAAGTGGATCTTCAAGAAGAAGACCGACGTGGATGGGAACGTACACACATATAAGGCGCGATTGGTTGCGAAGGGCTTTACTCAAACTCCCGGAGTTGACTATGATGAGACCTTCTCACCATTTGCGAAGATTAAATCTATTAGAGTGATGCTAGCAATTGCCGCATTTCATGATTATGAGATTTGGCAAATGGATGTCAAGACCGCTTTCCTTAACGGAAAGTTGGCTGAGGATGTTTACATGGCTCAGCCAGAGGGGTTTGTGGATCCGAAGCATCCGAATAGAGTGTGTAAGCTTGAGAAGTCCATTTATGGACTTAAGCAAGCGTCTCGCAAATGGAATCTTTGCTTCGATGAGAAAGTCAAAGAGTTTGGATTTGTACGAAGCGAAGACGAATCTTGTGTATATGTCAAAGCCAGTGGGAGTATAGTAAGCTTCCTCGTTCTATATGTCGATGACATATTACTCATAGGAAACGACATCCCGACTCTGCAGGAGGTTAAGTCCTGACTCGGGAAGTGCTTCGCTATGAAGGACCTCGGAGAGGCTTCTTACATTTTGGGAATAAGGATAGTAAGAGAAAGAAGTAAGAGACTAATTGGACTTAGTCAGAATACTTACTTGGAGAAGGTACTAAAACATTTTAGTATGGAAAACTCAAAGAAGGGAGAACTACCGATACAAGGAAATGCCAAGTTGAGTAAGACTCAAAGTCCGAGTACCGAAGCTGAGATAGCAGAAATGAGCCGAGTACCATACGCTTCCGCAGTTGGCTCAATCATGTACGCTATGACTTGTACTCGCCCTGATGTAGCCTTCGCTTTGAGCATGGTTAGCAGATATCAAGGGAACCCTGGCAAAGCACATTGGATTGCAGTGAAGAACATCCTTAAGTATCTTCGGAGGACGAAAGAATGGTTCTTAGTCCTTGGAGGGAGTGATGACTTAAAGGTGCGAGGGTATAGTGACGCCAGCTTTCAGACTGACAGGGACAACTACCGTTCGCAGTCGGGCTGGGTCTTTACCCTAAATGGAGGAGCAGTAACATGGAAAAGTTCCAAGCAGGAAACCGTAGCTGATTCAACGTGCGAATCAGAGTACATCGCAGCGAGCGAAGCGTCGAAGGAGGCAATATGGCTTAAGAACTTCATCGGTGATCTTGGAGTTGTGCCGGCCATAAAGGAGCCCATGGAGATTTTCTGTGATAACGAAGGTGCGGTTGCCTTGACCAAGGAACCGAGGGATCATGGTAGATCTCGACATATCGACAGAAAATATCACTTCATTAGACATCGCGTAGAAGAAGGACAACTCGTAGTGAAGAGGATATCATCAGAAGATAACCCAGCAGATCCGCTTACGAAGGGACTGAGTAGGGTTAAGCACTTGCAGCATGCTAGGAGTATTGGGCTGAAGGATGATATTAGTATAGATTAGATAGTATTAGAAACGTATAATAGATAAATGTAATTAACATTTGATGATTAAATAAAGGAGTTTTATTTATGAGTAAAGTTACTGTCACATGTTAGTTGTTTAACTATTGTTTCACTTTGCATGTTTTGACTTCCAGAATAATTGAGTTTATTAGGAATAATCGAATTATTCAAATGGTCCACAATCGTTCATATGTTGGGAGTAGATATGAATGAAGATTGTCATGAATTGGTGTGTAGAATGTCTAAATGGTGTTAGACATGGCAAGGGTTGCTGCAACGTTCATGAGTGCTTATGAACTGGTTTTGAGCATTGGAATAAACCCGCGCTTGCTGGAATCACTTTATGGAATACGATATAAAAGGTGATCGCAAGACGATAATATCATATGGTCTTAAAACCTAGATATATGGTTTATTATTTGTTAATTGATTGTGCATTGATAATGCAAAAACGCATCAGTAACTTCATGTTATAAAACGCATTGTTGTGTATAGTTGGTTAACGAATAAGTAAATGCATATAAGTCGAAGTTTATCTATAAATTTTATCCTAAGAGGATAGAAGAGATATCTTGGCCGCTCGATGATTTGATTTGACTTATGTGTCGGGCCCGGTCAGAACTGAATTGATGTGTTCGATTAAGTTCTATGTCAAATAAATCGAAGATCGAGAAATCTAAATGCTAGACTAACCATTCCATAGGATTGTCAGCATGATATCTAACAGAGGACTGTACGATCCCTTATCTAAAGGACAAGATTGATTAGATCAGAGTTGACAGCGTCTTTGAGAGCTACGATTGCAAACCGTATTGTACTTGTATAGTTACTAGACTTATCCAAGTGGGAGACTGTTGGAATAGTGTCTAAGGCTATAACTATATTTGGTGGTGCATGGTCCTTTTGGGTTGCCTTCACCATAGCAACTTGAAGGATGATTTATTAAGAGAGAGTAAATATTATAAGGAATAATATTTGGCTATTTGATTAATATAAGTCATAAATTAATTGGTATTAATTTGGTGACTTAAAGAGATTAATTAAATAAGAGGGTATAAACTGTCAATTGTTTGATAGTTAGACTTTAGACTATAAATCCATTAGGATACACCTTGGACGGATTCTAAGAGCTTTAGATAAGCTAAAATCGTCCATAGGGTTATCTATGGAATGGATTTGGATAGCCTTAAGAGAAGATTGTCCAATTAGGGTTTAGGGTGAAACCCTTAAGGAGTCTAAAGGTATAAATAGGCCCTTGGGATGGGGAATTCGGGTACAACCTTGTAGAACCTGAAGAAAGGAACCTCTGGTCGAATTCCATTCCCTCTCCACTCTCCTAAATCATCTTGCTTGCTATTGGTGTTTGTAAGCCATTAGAGGAGTGACAATTGTGACTCTAGAAGCTCCAAGACAAAAAGATCAACAAGGAACTCAAAGGTATGATTCTAGATCTGTTTTAATATTGTTGTTTAACCTAATTAGCCATTAGAAGTCTTGGATTCAAAAGCATGTTTAGTAGAAAACCTAGATCCAAGCAATAGGGTTTTGCATGCGCACATAGGAAAGTTCTTATGGCTAAAACCCAACATATATATATATATATATATATATATATATATATATATATATATATATATATATATATACACTAGCCGTTTACCTGCGCCAAGCGACGGGTGTGACAATGGTGGTTGAATGCTGAAAGATGAATTAAACCCTAGAAATGGAAACGTCAGTGATATATATCCAAGATTTGTGAACAGAAATTGCAAGATTTGCGGAAATACGGAGATAAGGAATGAACCGGGTCAAATAGCCTAAGAATAGGGGATAATAGATTTTACCTTTTCAACTGTTGACCATATGTACTCTACTCTTTTTGTAATGCACAAATTGATTGTACAAATGCATTGTATGTTTGTACGACTTAAAATTCAGCATTTGACCAAAAATGCTTTATAAGGTAATTAAGATATATATATATATATATATATATATATATATATATATATATATATATATATATATATATATATATATATATATATAGCACCTGGTTCCAGGTATGTAAATTTATCTAAGTATTTGCAATTTTAGCCGTGGACTCGGCGAGTTGTAGGCCCGACTCGCCGAGTAGAGACAGGATATGGAACATGTTTAAGTTGGCGACTCTGCGAGTCCATATCCTGGACTCGGCGAGTCCCCGTTGTCTGGTAAAACCCTAATTCCAAGGGTTTGCACCCTATTTAAACCAACCTTATGCGCCCCAAGCTCGCCCCCTTCACCCCAGAGCTCCCTATATCGTCCAACCCTTGTTCCTTGTGAGATTGAAGTGCTTTGGTGTGTTTTCTTGAAGATTTTGAGAGAAAAGGAGAGTAGATCAAGAAGAGAAGAAGGAGGCCAGACATCTTGGTGTTATTTCAGTGATTTCCTTGAGGTATAACTCAGTCTCCTTCTGTTTTCATGCTTATATTCCTTTGTAGCTCCATCAAAGTCCTTCTTGAACCATTTCCAAGCTTGTTTTCGAGTTAGGGTTTGTAATAAGTTGATTAACCCTTAGATCTAGGCATGATTGAGCTCCAAGAGCTCAGAATTACTGCCTTTATGGAGTCATATTGCATGAAAGCCCCAGATCTACTCTTTTAGTGCATTTTGAGTCCTAACACCTTCATTGGTGTTTATTTACACGTAAAGTTGGAAAATTTATGTGTTAATCAATCCCTAAGAACATAGATCTATGTATGGTATGAGCTGGTTTCAAGCAAAATCGATTATATAGTATTTGCATGAGAAAGACTCGGCGAGTCGAGTCGCGAGTCCCCGAGTTTTCCCCCTTTTCGTGTTGCTGGGTGGAGTAGTGAGTCATGGGATGTGACTCAGTGGGTCGGAAGCCAGACTCACTGATGAAGGAACTTGGCGAGTCAATGCCCTGACTTGGCGAGTTCAAGGCAATATTCTTGCCTCAAGAACATACTCGGCGAGTTGTTCATACAACTCGGCGAGTCTCAGCATAGAATGTTCTTCGGATGAAGATGAACTCGATGAGTCGTTCATACAACTCGACGAGTAGGATGAAGGACTATTGGACATCAGTTTAGAAGGAAAACTCGTCGAGTCAATGCCTAACTCGACAAGTAGAGACGGGATTATGGTCAATCGAATGGATAGGGACTCGACGAGTTGGTGAGCCAACTTGGCGTGTCGGGTTAACTAGAAGTTGACTCTGACTTTGAATCTTGGTTTGGTTAGGGGTAAATGGTCATTTTATCCTGAGGTCGGTTAGCAGTATTTGACTGAGTGTTTGGTGGGAATTGCAGCCGGAGGATTTCCGGAGCAGCAGCAGCTACTACGAGGTGAGTTACCTTCCAGTAGCGGTGGGTCTAAGGCAACAATGATGACCCACCAGTAGGAGACGTATGATAGATGATTGTCTTTGTGATATCATCTAGGTTTGCTACTACCTAATATGTTATATGCTAGCATGATATGTTGTATGTGATAGTAGTAGAGTTCGGTTGTTAGGACCGAAGGGTAGTCAGACACCCCAGATACGTCTGACAAGATGTGATGATATGTTTGCATGCTGGCTTGTTATGTTATATGCGATAGAGGTAGTAGGAGGGGACCAGTCCCCGAGTTCTGTTGATAGGACCGAAGGGTAGTTCAGGCACCCCAGATATGTCTGATAATATGTTATGTTATGATATATGTGATAGTAGCAGTAGGGGGTGAAATAGTCCCTAAGGATCAGTTGTTAGGGCCGATGGGTAGTCAGCACCCCATAATGGCTTGACATGGGTAGTCAGCACCCCAGAACGGCTTGACACGGGTAGGTCGGCACCCCATAATGGTCATACCGGGTAAGTCGGGCACCCCAGAATTGCCTGACAGTATGTATGATATGTGATTGTATGGTATGTGGTATGATGGGGGAACTCACTAAGCTTCGTGCTTACAATTTTCAGTTTTGGTTTCAGGTACCTCTTCTTCGAAGGGGAAGGAGCTGGTGCGGTAGCGGCACATCACACACACGCTTTGTATTCCGCACTATGAGATCTTCCTTGGGATTTGTACTCTGACATTGTTATGGTTTTATAAACTGGTTTCTAGACACGCACATCTTTTATGAAATGATATGATCGGTGCATGTTTTATTTCTAATGTTTTGCTAAGTATGTGTTTTAAAAATGAAATTTTTGGCTCGTATTTTTGGGATGTTACAAGTTGGTATTAGAGCCTTGGTTTGAGGGATTCGGACACACCTTCGGGGGTGTCTGAACTCAAATCAAGGGATTAAAAGATTTTGAAAAAGAAGAATGTTTTCTAAAAGGTTAAGTAAAGAGTTTTAAGAAGGAACAAAGTGTGTGATGTGCGCGACCAGCCAAGTTCAAGTAAGTATTCCCCAATGTACCCATACAAATTTATATATGTTTATCAGTTCCAGTAGAACAGCATGCTAAAATAGGACTAAGGATGTAGGAGTGATGGCTTATGTGCCTGCTTTATGTGCTTCAGTATATGAAAACTGCATGCTAGGATTGAGTAGACAGCAGTAGGATAGCCTGTTTAGGTTATGCCTGATAGCATGAACTTAGCATTGTATGGTAGTACAGTTTCCCATTATGAGGATGGAATTGCTTGAGTAGTCTCCTATGTCTGAATGTTGCTTGCTTTGTGCTTTGTGGCACTCTAAGTGATGGGAGTTAGCCATTAGGTGAATGCATCACGTCACATGCGAACAGGGTTGAATAATCTCAGAGTGCTAGACTTGGCCCTATTGCGCAGCTCGTGTCTGATCTAACCATTGTAGGGACGAGTCTTTTACTTGAAGGATTATTTTAGCCTCGCCGCATGTGATGGTATTCAGGTGATCGCAAATTGGCATCACAAGGAGGCTTTCAGCAGCTGAGGACTGGATCGGGTATAGTCAGAGGATTCCCTAGGGCAAGCCTAGGATGGGAGTAGCAGAAATTATTAGCAGTAATAGTAACTTGGTGGAGTCAAGGCAGTACTTGAGGAAAGTACGGATAGATGTGGAAGGTAGTATGGGCCCGTACTACTGGAAGCAGAGGATCCGTACTCGAATCAAGGAAAGCTGAGATGAGACCAGGAAACTTGTGGTAGTAGTGATTCCTCGAGATATATATCAGTGTTCCTGATGTTTATTATGTTGTGTTTCAGAATGGTGGTATTGCGCCCTAGACCAGCAGTTGGCAGTTCAGGAGAGGGATCAGGTTCCGAGCCGGTGGATGAGGGTAGGGCTGTAAACAAACCAAATGAACACGAACAAGGTCGTGTTCATGTTCATTCGTTTAAGTTAGCCGAACAACAAACAAACACGAATGGATAAACGAACGAGATTTTTTTGTTCATGTTCGTTCTTTTAACAAATTACTTTGTTCATGTTCGTTTATTTATGTTCGTGAACATGCTAAACGAATATAAACGAACAAACATAAACGAACAAAGATAAAAAAACACAATTGAACATATATGAACGTAAACGAACATAAAATATAGCAATATAATAAAAAATAATTGAATATAGATGAATATAAATAAACTTAAACGAACGAATATAAACGAACGTAAACAAACATAATAAACGAATGTTCACAAACATAAATGAACGAACGAGACCATTGTTCATGTTCGTTCATTTAACTAAACGAACGATAATTTTTGTTCATGTTTGTTCATTTATTAAATAAACGAACATAAACGAACTTCCCGCTGAACAGTTGACGAACGGTTCGCCGAACATTCAATTCGTTTACAGCCCTAGATGAAGGGCTACACGATTTCATCGCGTCAGAGATCACCAGGGGCATCCTTGAGTCGACCCCCATTATCTTCGGGTCGATCAAGGAAGGGATAGTGGAGTTGATGGAGGATCGACTCCGAGCATTCAGGAGCGACATGGCATCTGGCCAGTCGGGATCTTGCACACTATCCTTTAAGGACTTCAGGGGCAGTGGTGCGTCGGATTTTCACTAGGCGAAGGACCCCATAGCTGTCAGGCAATGGATTGTAGACATTGAGTCTGCACAGATGATTAGCTTCTGCCGTGAGGGGTCGAAGGTGAGGTTTGCAGCAGGGTGTTTACGAGATCGAGCTAGGGATTGGTGGGAGTCCGTGGGTGACTCATTGGGAGCCTCGGCTGTCGAGGCTATGACCTGGCCGAACTTTGCGACCAGGTTCAGGGCAAAGTTTGTGCCGACTGTCGAGCTTCAGCAGCTGGCCAGGGAGTTCTTGGATATGAGGCAGACGACGGAGAATGTGGCGGAGATCACCGCCAAGTTCCGGGAGAGGGCATTGTTGGTGCCCCAATATGCAGGTAATGAGGACATGAGGAGGACCCGCTACCATGACATGCTCCGAGCTGATATTCGAGAGCATATCAGTTTTTCAGCTTGCCCTACCTTGGACTCTATGATTGCCAGGGCGAGGGAGATAGAGAGATAGATCTGGAGCACATCCGGAAGAGGAAGACAGAGGAGGGACAAGTAGGAGGGGATTCGAGGAAGAAGCCCAAGGGACCAAATGGTAGGCCGAAAGGCCAGTCAGGACCGAGCCGCTGCAAGAAATGTGGCATGCCTCATGAGGGGGCATGTAGGCTGGGATCGTCGAGCTGCTATAAGTGCGGCAAGACGAGGCATTTCAGCAGGGATTGTACCACCCCTGCACCTGTGATACAGACGTCTGAGTTGTTGTGTTTCCACTGCAACCAGAGGGGCCACAAGAAGGCCAATTGCCCCCATTTGATATCATCATCGCCGGTTAAGGCGCCAGCTCCAGCTACCTTGCGGATTACAGATGGCCAGTAGGGCAAGGCTGAGGCTCCAATGGTGAGGATTTGGGCGTTTCAGCTGACTACCGAGGAGGCACGCGTCGCACCCGATGTGGTGACGGGTATGATTCTTTCCCTCTATTTTACTTTTATGATGTTATTATATTGATATGTTCTCTGTGTATATGCGTTAGGATCGTTCCATGTGAACGGTATCCCTGTTCAGGTGTTATTTGACTCGGGTGCCACCCGATCATTTGTTTCCCTTGCGCTTAGCAAGAGGTTTACTAAGTCTTCGGGCATGTTAGATTTCCCTTTAGAGGTAGAGATTGCCGATGATCAATCGTGCGAGCATTAGCAGTATTAAGGGATTGTGTTCTAAGGTTATTTGAGGAGCGCTATTTTGTGGATTTGGTCCCCATCCCATTGTGGGGGGAACAAGGTAATTATAGGCATGGATTGGTTGAGCCCTAATGGGGGCGGTGATAGATTGCGCACAACAGCTAGTACGGATCAGGACCCCAAGTGGGGGAAAGTTGGTGATCCACGGCGAGAGGCCACAACGTGGACCCACAATATGTTCAGCAGCGAGAGCTAGGCGCTACCTTCAGCAGGGTTGCGCGGGATATGTCGCATACATGATGGATACCCAGGAGACGGGTAAGACGACGGTGAGCGAGGTTCCAGTGGTGCGAGACTACGCTGATGTGTTCCCGGAGGAGCTTCCTGGAATACCTTCGGAGCGTCAGGTAGAGTTCAGGATCGACCTAGTTCCTGGTGCGGTTCCGATAGCCACGGCACCCTATCAGTTGGATCCTCCCGAGATGCGGGAGTTGTCTATGCAGATGCAGGAGCTGCTAGACAAGGGATTTATTCGACCGAGTAGTTCACCCTGGGGAGCCCCGATCCTGTTTGTAAAGAAGAAGGACAGGTCGCATCGGATGTGTATAGATTACCGGGAGTTGAATAAGGTAACGGTGAAGAACCGTTACCCACTCCCGAGGATTGATGACTTCTTTGATCAGTTACTGGGAGCATCTTGGTTCTCCAAGATCGATTTGCGTTCAGGTTATCATCAGATGAGGGTCAGAGAGGATGATGTACAGAAGACCTCGTTTCGAACGCGCTATGGCCATTATGAGTTCGTGGTGATGCCGTTTGGGCTCACTAATGCTCCTGCCGCAATCATGGACCTCGTGAACCGCGTATGTAGACCGATGCTAGATCGGTATGTGATAGTTTTCAATGATGACATCTTGGTTTATTCCAAGACGCAGGAGAAGCACGAGGAGCATCTGAGAGAGGTTTTGGAGACCTTGAGGAAGGAGAGCTTGTATGCCAAGTTCTTCAAATGTGAGTTTTGGTTACGCGAGGTGCAATTTCTTGGGCACCTTGTAAACCAAAACGGGATTTCAGTAGACCCGGCCAAGGTGGAGGCCGTGATGAGATGGGAGGTTCCGAAGTCTCCATCAGATATTCGGAGTTTCCTACGATTAGCAGGCTACTATCGGAGATTCATTAAGGATTTCTCCAAGATAGTTGTACCCCTGACACGGTTGACTAGGAAAGTCGTGGTCTTTTAATGGGGGCCTGAGCAGCAGGCATCGTTTGAGATTCTGAGGCGGGGATTGTTCGAGGCGCCAATCTTAGCCCTGCCCGAGGGCGTAGAGGATTTTGTGGTTTATTGTGATGCGTCTACCTCAGGTTTAGGCGTTGTATTGATGTAGAGAGGGCATGTCATCGCCTACGCTTCGAGGCAGCTGAAGCCTCACAAGATGAACTACCCGACACATGATTTAGAGTTGGGGGCGGTGGTCTTCGCCCTCAAGATCTGGCGACATTACCTCTATGGAGTTCGGTGTACCATTTACACGGACCACAAGAGTTTGAGGTACCTCATGGATCAGCCAAATCTGAACATGAAACAACGTCGGTGGTTGGACATGGTAAAGGATTATGATTGTGAAATCCTTTATCACCCGGGGAAGGCCAATGTGGTGGCCGATGCGCTTAGCCGTAAGGCGGCACCGATCAGGGATGTGTGTATGAGGATGACGGTGGTGACTCCACTGTTAGAGTAGATTCGGGAAGCTGAGCAGGAGGCTATGAAGGAGGAGCATCGGAAGAGCGAGCGAATAGTGGGTCAAGTCACCTCTTTCGCTTATGATAGCCAAGGATTATTGACACTACACTGTAGTGTGTGGGTGCTGTGACAACCCAAAATTTCCATTCGGTCAAACCCTAAAAGTCAACCCCTTCGTATCGTAAGTCAATGTCATTATTTCTTATTTTTAAGAAATATAAAGTTCGTTTGATTATTTTAATATTATTTTTAAACGAACGGGTGTAAGAAAGTGTCGTCTCGGGTTTTGATTTTTGAAAAACCGCAAACACTTCGCGTATTAGAAACACCCGAACAAACTTTTATGTTTGGGTCGAAAAATCATCCAAAAATCCGTAAACTCATGCTTATACATGAGTTTACTCCCCATTTGTGTTTACTCCCCAATTATTAAAAGAGTAAACTCCAAAAATATTCTCTCAAGTATCATCCAAGATTTAATTCCAAATCTTCAATCTTGTAAGTGTTTTAACCCTTTCAAGTTAGTAAAACACTTAATCTAGTGTTTGTGCATCTATTCATCCATTCATTTCCGGTTTTTGTTTAGATTTTCCAAAACACCAAGAACACCAAGAACACACACTAAGTGTTCTTGGCGTTTTAGCTCAATTCAAGCTTCCTTATGTAAGTACTTCTATCCTAGAGTCATTTAAAGCTAGCTATGCATGTTTATACCAAGGAAATTTGTCAAGAACACAAATGTATGAGTGTTCACGGTCCAAGAATGTTCTTGGGCCGTAAACACCCTAAAATGCACCAAAATGTGCATAAGTCCCAAATCTAAGCCCTAGTTGATGTATAGAACATCCTTGACATGTTTAAATCCTTCCTTCTTGTGTTTAAGCCTTGAAAAAGCACCAAAACCCCCAATTTTATGTGTTTGCGGTTTAGGGATGTTCCAAAACCGTAAACACCCCCAAAAAGTGGGTAAATGTCCATTTAAAGTCCCATAGTTGGTTCTTATGGCTAAATCTAACCTAGACTAGTGCCATCATTGAACTAAGGACTTGAAAACCCCAAATACCATAAACTTAGGAGTTTAAGGTAGTAAACTCATGAGTTTAAGGTAGTAAACTCATGAGAAATGGTCCTTAGACCGTAAACTCCATTTAGGAGTGTTTTGATGCCACACAACACTTCCTAAGGCTAATTCGTGAAGTAGGAATGCTTGGAATAGCCTAGAAGACTTCAAATCACCAAATGGTCAAAAGATTTGGAGTTTACGGCCATAAACTCAAGAGTTTATGACCATAAACTCAAGGTGTGTTGATCCTTAGGGAGTAAACTCATTTTAAGAGTTACCCTTGAACCCCAAACACACTAGCCTTTCCCTACAACAATTAGATGCAACCCTTGAGACTTTTAACACTTGTATAAAGTGTTTAACATATCTTAGAGTGTTTTCACTTTGTTTATTAGTTGTTTAAAGACTAATTGAGTATATACATATATCCTTATATGTTATTAGGATCTTTGTGCGTGTCTAAGTCTTCACTTGACACCAAGCACTTATCCGACACTTCCTTCCGATCCACTTATCACAGGTGAGTTCATACCCCATAACTAATGTTTTAAATGTTTTTAAATATTTTATGGGGGGGGGGGATACAAGTAGAATCATGCTAATTATTGTATCAATCACATGTGATTAATAATTAGAATTATGCTAGTTATTATATCAATCACATGTGATTAATATGCAACATTCAAATGATTCACTTCACTTTAACCATTCTTACCAAACAGGTTCCTCAAAAGATTTTATTAAATGTTTTATATGTTTAAAAATCCTTATTAAACGGTTCATTACACACTGTATGATCCTATTTCAAACCATTTTACTCCGATCAGTTTTACTCCAAGCTGTTATCAAAACGTTTTACTTCAAACTGTCTTACTTCAAATTGTTTTTACTTCAAATTGTTTTATAGATTGACATCAAGTCGATCTTTTCTTAAGATAATAATTATGTTCAAAGGTTTTACAAAACTTACTTTATGCTTTTACATTATAAATTGCATGCCTATATATGTATAGTTATATGAGAAATGTTTAAAAGACTTAGGAAGGCTATCAACCTTATTTCCTTTTCGCGCTTGAGATGTGGTCTGGTGGGATATCGGGTATCCGTCCGAAGGTCGTTTAAATATTAGTTATATATCATATGTACATATATAGTCATAAAGGCCCTTCCTGTTCATCCAATGCCATTGGGTAGCAAGGGTATACATCCATGTTCATACGTACCAATTATATTACTAGTAAGCTACCATATGAGTAGTTTAGGAAGATACTAGAACTATTACTAGAACACAATACTATACAATGAGTCAGTTCATTCATGGGTCATAATTTCTAGAACATTACAGTACATTACTATACTTGCTAGATAGAGAGCACGTACACTACAGCTATAACATTACAGTACATTACTATACTTACTAGATAGAGAGCACGTACACTATAGCTAGAACATTACAGTACATTACTATACTTGCTAGATAGAGAGCACGTACACTACAGCTATAACATTACAATACATTACTATACTTACTAGATAGAGAGCACGTACACTACAGCTAGAACATTACAGTATATTACTTTACTTGCTAGATAGAGAGCACATACACTACAACTAGAACATTACAGTACCTTACCATACTATTACATAGATATGGTCACATGATCACATGTACATGAGTACACTTACAGGAATTACTAGTACATTTTATATGTATAGATTCTGTTATATAATCCTCATTCTTATCTTTACCTTGTGATTCAATCACATAATCGACGAGATAGATTGGATTTAATATCCTAGTACCCAAGGATACGTTGCGGGACTGACCATTCCTAAAATCTCTGTTAGCTACAAAGGTAAAAGCACATCCACGGATGTCAACGGTTGATACCATTACATGTATACTTTTGGGGACTGACTATTCCTATACCCAGCTGTTAGCAACAGAGGTAAATGTACATCTACGGATGTCTTCAGTTAACATTGTTAGTTGCCCTTGTTCCAAAGGGTAATACTAATGCAGCCTGGTCTTGGTAGAAGACTACATTCATAACAGTTAGGTCTTGGTAGAAGACTACATTCAGAACAGTTAGGTCTTGGTAGAAGACTACATTCAGAACAGTTAGGTCTTGGTAGAAGACTACATTCAGAACAGTTAGGTCTTGGTAGAAGACTACATTCGGAATAGTTAGGTCTTGATAGAAGACTACATTGAGAACAGTTAAGTCATGGTAGAAGACTCCTTTTATTACTAATAGGAATCATAGGGATTTCTAGGGTTTTTCAAACGTTTACAGTTGTTTTACATACCTCTTCATACTTACAGTTCATATACAAATTCTTACATACAAATACTTACGTACAAATTAAGACACTAAATACTTATGATCTCACCAGCTTTAAAGCTGATACTCGTTTTCAAAATTACTTGTATCCTCAGGTCATTATAGACAGGTACCAATGCAAGGAGAAAGGAAGATGGAGCTCGTTCAAGACTCATCATTCATTTTGATTTATGCTTTAGTGTTTATCAGAATTTGACAGAACACTTGTATAATAATTATATTATTAATTCAATGGATGATGTTGTTGCTTGTTTACTACTTTTCATTGTTGTGATACTGTACATGACGTCCTCCGCCCCAGAACGTTTCCGCCGTTCTCGGTTTTGGGGTGTGACAGGTGCCGTATCACGGATGCGTGTGCCAGATCTTGATGGAGGAGGCGCACAAATCCTGATTCTCCATTCATCCAAGGGCGACGAAGATGTATAGGGATCTTCGTCTAGACTATTGGTGGCCCTGCATGAAGCGGGATGTGGCTTGGTACGTCGAGCGATGCTTGACCTGTAGGAAGGTCAAGGATGAGCATCAGATACCGCACGACAAGATGTAGCCGTTGGATATCCCGTTGTCGAAATGGGAACATATTACGATGGATTTTATCACAAAGCTTCCCAGGAGTGCGCGTGGAGTAGATTGGATTTGGGTCATCGTGGATCGATTGACCAAGAGCGCCCATTTTATTCCGATCCAGGAGAGCATCTCGGCCGAAAAGTTGGCCGATATCTATTTCAGGGCGATAGTGGCGCGACATAGGGTACCGGTGTCAGTAATATTAGACAGAGATGTGCGTTTCATTTCCAGGTTTTGGAAGAAGTTTCATGATGAGTTGGACACTCGTCTGCATTTTAGCACCGCCTTTCACCCGCAGACGGATGGTCAGAGCGAGCGGACCATCCAGACTTTGGAGGATACGTTACGGGCGTGCGTGCTAGACTTCGGTGGTAGTTGGGATACCTATCTTCCCTTGGCCGAGTTCCCGTACAACAATAGCTACCACGCGAGTATCGACCGCCCTCCTTTCGATATGTTGTACAGACGGAGGTGCAGGACCCCGATATGTTGGGGTGAAGTTGGCCAGAGGTTCATGGGGAGCACAGAGGCAGTGCTCAAGACGACCGAGAGAATCCAGCAGGTTCGAAGTAGGCTTCAGACTACGCAGAGTCAGCAGAAAAGTTACGCCGACAAGCGCCGATCAGACCTATAGTTCCAGGTTGGGGATATGGTACTCCTGAAAGTGTCGCCTTGGAAGGGCGTCATTTGATTTAGGAAGCAGGGCAAGTTGGGCCAAAGATACATTGGTCCGTTTAGGGTTGTAGCCCAGGTGGGTAAGGTGGCATACTGGCTGGATCTGCCAGCCGAACTCAGCCAGATCCACAGCACCTTCCATGTCTCCCAGCTGCGGAAGTGCCTAGTGGATGATTCTGCGGTGGTGCCGTTAGAGGATATATAGGTTGATGACAGACTAAATTACATTGAGCGTCCAGTCGCAATCCTGGACCAGAAGTTGAAGGATCTGAGGAACAAGATGGTTGAATTAGTGAAGGTGCAATGGCGGCACCGAAAGGGTTCAGAGTGGACTTGGGAGCCGGAGGAAGAAATGATGGAGCATTTGTTGGGTTATGAGCATTCTAACACTCCTAAGTGTACATGCAACCCTAAATACCTTGGATCTATGTTTTCTCTATTATACATGCAAATATGAACACCCAAGGTATTATCCTAATCTAGCATACAATATTATAAATATAACAAGATAGAATACATACCTCTTGATGGTGCTTGTCTTCATGAAGCTTGAGTGCCTAGTGCCCCAAGTGTGACACCTCAAATGGTTCACACAACACCATAAGCACTTGGAATAACTTAGAGAGAAATTAGAACACTTCATGAAATCGTCTAGCCCTCATACATACACACATAGTCATAGTAACGATTTCTTGAGCCATGGGTTTCTTTTATATGGTGGCTATTAGGGTTACACCATGTAACTCATGACTTTACCCATTCCTTATGCTCCATGGATTTTTAACCTCCATGGAGTATCCATGGGTCACCCCATGGACTTAGTCCAACATAAGGAATCTTGGATCACAAGCCCACATATATAAGAATGAATGATTTACATAATCAACCCATATATTTAATTAGTCTCCTTTTGATCACTTAATTAATTCCAAATTAATTCTTGATCAATACTAATTAAATAACCTTATTAATATATTAGAACTTATAATATATTAACAAACCTTAAGTGTTATTTCTCTCATTATAGTCTATCCAAGTGCATGATGCCATCCAACCCAAATGGACCATGCCGGGTCGGGTCAAGTCTTACCAATTATAGTTATGGACTTAGACATTAATCCAACAGCATTACCCCGAGCTGTTTCAGGATCGAGCAGCAGACTTCGAGGACGAAGAATAAAATAAGTGGGGGAGATTTGTAGCACCTGGTTCCTGGTACGTAAATTTTATCTAAGTATTTGCAATTTTAGCCTTGGACTCGGCGAGTTGTAGGCCCGACTCGCCGAGTAGAGACGGGATATGGAACACGTTTAAGTTGGCGACTCGGCGAGTCCATATCCTGGACTCGGTGAGTCCCTGCTGTCTGGTAAAACCCTAATTCCAAGGGTTTGCACCATATTTAAACCAACCTTATGCGCCCCAAGCTCGCTCCCTTCACCCTCAGAGCTCCCTATATCATCCAACCCTTGTTCCTTGTGAGATTGAAGTGCTTTGGTGTGTTTTCTTGAAGATTTTGAGAGAAAAGGAGAGTAGATCAAGAAGAGAAGAAGGAGGCCAGACATCTTGGTGTTATTTCAGTGATTTCCTTGAGGTATAACTCAGTTTCCCTCTGTTTTCATGCTTATATTCCTTTGTAGCTCCATTAAAGTCCTTCTTGAGCCATTTCCAAGCTTTTTTTCTAGTTAGGGTTTGTAATAAGTTGATTAACCCTTAGATCTAGGCATGATTGAGCTCCAGGAGCTCAGATCTACTGCCTTTATGGAGCCATATTGCATGAAAGCCCCATATCTACTCTTTTAGTGCATTTTAAGTCCTAAAACCTTCATTGGTGTTTATTTACATGTAAAGTTGGAAACTTTACATGTTAATCAAGCCCTAAGAACCCAAATCTATGTATGGCATGAGCCGGTTTCAAGCAAAATCGAGTATATAGTATTTGCATGAGAAAGACTCGGCGATTCGTTTATCGGACTCGGTGAGTCGAGTCGCGAGTCCCCAAGTTTTCCCCCTTTTCATGTTGCTAGGTGGAGTAGTGAGTCATGGGATGTGACTCAGTGGGTCGGAAGCCAGACTCACTGATGAAGGAACTCGTCGAGTCAATGCCCTGACTTGGCGAGTTCAAGGCAATCTTCTTGCCTCAAGAACATACTCGGCGACTTGTTCATACAACTCGGCGAGTCTCAACATAGAATGTTCTTCGGATGAAGATGAACTCGACGAGTTGTTCATACAACTCAGCGAGTAGGATGAAGGACTATTGGACATCCGTTTACAAGGAAAACTCGTCGAGTCAATGCCTAACTCGACGAGTAGAGACGAGATTATGGTCAATCGAATGGAAAGGGACTCGACGAGTTGGCGAGCCAACTCGGCGAGTCGGGTCAACTGGAAGTTGACTTTGACTTTGACTCTTTGTTTGGTTAGGGGTAAATGGTCATTTTACCCTGAGGTCGGTTAGCAGTATTTGACTGAGTGTTTGGTGGGAATTGCAGCCGGAGGATTTCCGGAGCAGCAGCAGCAGACAGACCGTTCCCACGCAGATCAGGAGCTACTACGAGGTGAGTTACCTTCCAGTAGCGGTGGGTCTAAGCCCACAATGTCGGCCTACTAGTAGGAGACGTATGATAGATGATTGTCTTTGTGATATCATCTAGGTTTGCTACTACCTGATATGTTATATGCTAGCATGATATGTTGTATGTGATAGTAGTAGATTTCGGTTGTTAGGACCGAAGAGTATTCAGACACCCCAGATATGTCTAACAGTATGTGATGATATGTTTGAATGCTGGCTTGTTATGTTATATGCGATATAGGTAGTAGGAGGGGACCAGTCCCCGAGTTCGGTCGATAGGACCGAAGGGTAGTTCAGGCACCCCAGATATGTCTGATAATATGTTATGTTATGATATATGTGATAGTAGCAATAGGGTTGAAATAGTCCCCGAGGATCGGTTGTTAGGGCCGATGGGTAGTTAGCACCCCAGAATGGCTTGATATAGGTAGTCAGCACCCCATAACGGCTTGACACGGGTAGGTCGGCACCCCAGAATGGCCATACTGGGTAAGTCGGGCACCCCAGAATTGCCCGGCAGTATGTATGATATGTGATTATATTCTGCACTATGAGATCTTACCGGGGATTCGTACTCTGACATTGTTATGTTTTTATAAACTGGTTTCCAGACACGCACATCTTTTATGAAATGATATGAGCGGTGAATGTTTTATTTCTAATGTTTTGCTAAGTATGTGTTTTAAAAATGAAAATTTTGGCTCGTATTTTTGGGACGTTACAGTATAAGAGCAAGTTAGTTTACTATTAGTAGGCCTCATTCACGAAGTTGGTCTATAAGGGGGGTATAAGGTTGTTTCTTATAAAATGACAGCTTAATGCGTGTCCAATCTCACCCAACACTTCCTTGACTGGTGGAGGGTCGTTAGCCGAACGAGTAGGAAAAGGACTATAATCGTCATTAAAAGTATAATGAAAAACATAAAGTAACTAAACCTTTTATAAATTCCCATTCTTAGTTACTTTAGGAAAATGTGAAATTGGTGCTAACCCATGAAATTACACTTTGTTCCTTACCAAGTCGTTGGTGGAGCGTGTGTGGGTAACCGGCACATTAATATGGACTGGTAAGAGTGACAAAGGGTGACTTTATATTTATCATAGATCGGTGGAGCGCGTGTGGGTAACCGACACATTGATTAGGTGATAAACATTAAGGGTACCAAGTAAATTTGCATGGTTATTCACACATTTGGTTTTGTATTCATTTGGTCACTTAATTTTTTTTTTAAGGTTTAAAAGGTTATCAAACTTTTGACTTTGTACTCATTTACTCACTTACCTTTTGGTTTGGTCACTTAAATTTTAGATTTGTGCTCAATTAGTTACCTAACTTTTAAAACTATGTTCATTTAGTCACTAAACTCTTGAAAAAAAATTAAAAGTTTAGTGATTAAATGAGCACAATTTTAATAGTTAGGTGACTAAATGTGACCAAACCAAAAGTTAAGTGACTAAATGAGCACAATTTTGATAGTTAGGTGACTAAATGTGACAAAACCAAACGTTAAGTGACTAAATGAGCACAAAGCCAAAAATTTGATGATTTTTTAAAACTTAAAAAGAATTAAGTGATTAAATGAGCACAAAACCAAAAATCAAGTGACAAAAAATAATCTAAACCCAATTTTATAAGTTACAATTTAGGTTCCTCAATATATTTTAAACTTATGTTTTTGTCACGTACATTAATTTTTTTTATTGCTTTCGTTTTAGTGTTTCTAATTTATTTAACTATTATAATCTTTTACGGTATTTATTGTGGTATTAACTACACATTTATAGGTTTTTACTATAAGCATCATTTAATATGTTTGTACAATTAATCGTTATTGATTTACATTATCCTGTATTCCTAATTTATATAGGCGTTATAATTTTAATGGTATTTATTATGGTTTTAACTTACATATTTTATACATTCTTAATTTTTGTAGTGTTGCACTAAGCACTCATCCGTATATAATTGTTTGGATCGAAACTTTATTTTAATAATTTTGTTGTCCATTTAATATGGTATAATTATCATCATTTTATATGTAGACAATTGACATTTTAAAATCATATTTTAATATCTTATATACAAACTAGAAATTGCTCCCCCCATTTCACGGTGGATGACAGGCAGGAATCCACTTATATTCGCTTTGCGGTAGGCGTAATCTATAAATTTTCTATTAGCGAGGAACCAATTTTAAGTTTTTTTAAACATATGGACCATTTATGGTAAAATAACTTGAACAAGGGCATTTTCTGTAAATTCTAAAGACAATTTTATAATTTATTTTCTATAAATGAACCAAGCTCTAATATACAAAAATCTTGTGGCCAATATTTAAAACTTAAAGAGTATATTATTTAACCATACCAACCATTTCTATAAAAAAAAAAACACAGAGACCTTTTTTGTACAATTATAGGGACAACTTTTGTAATCTATTTTCTATACAATGATCAAATCTACTAACATACATAAATATTGTGGCCAAAGTCTAATACCCAAACATAAAAAAAATGGACATGGATCAAACCTACATATAAAACTAATATGACAAAAATATGGATTATAGAAAAATCTAAAAGCCAAAACTATTATAACAAAAATCTAAAAAATCAAAATATTATAATAAAAATCTAAAAAATAAAAGTATTAATATACTAATTAAATCACAAAAAACTTATGAACAGTACCTAACTCGGGCTACTGTTCATCAGGTTTACTTCCTCAACCATGGTCACCCGTCTCATATATAATTCGGTTTAAATATTGTGTCCTTACCCCACACCTCTCATCTTCTCGATTGTTACCGAAACCACTTCTCATTAGGAATCGATCCGGTTCCTAATGTTGTTGCGACATACGTAGTTTGGCCGGTGGTTTCTCTATCTCCGTTCATATTTTTATTGATTGTGGTGTAGGGATTTAATTTCTTTCCCGTTTGTGAAGGTAAATAAGAGAAGATGGATGGTGCGTTCGTTTACCGATTTCTTCTGATTTCGTTACTTTCAAATTATGATCCACTTTTTTGTGTTTTAAATTTGGAGTTTCTTCTTCCAGGTTTATCAATCGGGGTTCTTTCGCTTTGATAATGAAGTCAACAACTATGCAGCCATCTGCTTTTCACCTACATCGACTGTCGGCTTCAACTTTCGTCGGTCGTTATCGGTCAATAAGCCCTAAAATCCGTCGGTCGTCATCGAATGATGCACCCCATTTTCAGTTCTCACTCTCCGCTTTCATCCACCTCAACCCACCACCGACAAAACACCGATTTCATGCTTCACCAGAAATCAATTTCTTCTTCTTCCAACTTAAGCGTTCTACAATCCGGTTGCTACTGTGTTTTAGATATGTTTATTCACCAAAATCAATTAACTGTAACGATTGAATTATCTTTCATTTTAAATGCACGACGATTGACATTTGCAAGCTTCAATAAGGGGTATTAATGGTACCCATGTTTGATTTCTTTTGAATAGATGGTGTAAGATATTTAGTAAACCTTTGCCTTTTTGTGCTCTTATTGTTTGTAGATAGAAAATATTTTAAAACTATCTAGAACTACTGGAACATGTTATTGATTAAACATCGTATGATTTTGATTACCATGTTTATATTATGATTTAATTATTAATAATATCAGAGTTTGGTGGAATATTCTGACCAATTCCTGAGCACCCTTTGCGCATAACTTCAATTTCCCTTCATGGTGGTACTCTTTTACTAAGATTCGTCATGCTTCATTTACATTTTTTTATTTTTTATTTTTGTCTACAGATTGTTAACCATCTCAATATATATATATATATATATATATATATATATATATATATATATATATATATATATATAGATATATATATATATATATATATATATATATATATATATATATATATATGTATATATGTAACGACGTAAATTTTCAAATCAATTTTTCATTTTTGTAAACATCAAAAACATCGATTAATATTTCAAATTCAAACGTAACAATATTGTCACAACCAAATACATCCCAAAGATCATAAAAATAGTTTTCTTCCGACAATGTGTACGATCACGCCGGCGCATTCCCACGGTCCTCGCTAGTACCTAAAACACATAACACAACAACTGTAAGCATAAATGCTTAGTGAGTTCCCCAAAATACAACCTACGCACATACGCCTTTCCAGGCCCTGACCTTCTGGTCCATGTATCTCAGGGGACTTCCGTCCCGACTAGGTAAACCTTTCGGTCCTACCCACGTCAACCTTAAGGTCCACATCACAACGCCTTCCGGCCCGTAACATATTCACCTTCCGGCCCATATCAAGCATATCATACATGGCACATATAACGAATAACTTATCACACATAATACATATATCTCATATCATATTCGACCTTCCGGTCACACAATCAAACCCTTCCGGGTACAGTATAGTGAGAAAACTCACCTCGTGGAAAGTCTAAGATCTCGCATCCTTGCTATCACCGAATCCAAACGACGGCTTTACCTTACCTAAACATAGAAATATCATTTAATACACAAAGACTTCTACCACTAAAACTTTACCCCTTATCAACATTCCTCAGAGGGTAAAAGACCATTTTACCCTTCCTTGACCTAAAGTCCTCATGTTGACCAAAACCCTAAAAGTCAACAAAGTCAACCCTGAGAGTACGCGGGGCGTACATCGCCAACCCCCCTGGATCGGGTCTCCACCCAGTACGCTGCGCATACTGGAAGTTATGCCCAGCGTAACAACCAGAATCAGCCACTCTCCATTTCTGGTCTTAATCGGTTAAGCCATTACTACAACTTCCAGATCCGAGTCTTTTAGTGTGTCTAAACCCATAAAGTCGAGACCTTTAAGCCTTGGCATGGCTGTAAAGGCTCCAACATCACATAACAACATTCTTTTCCAACTCAAGGACCTAGATCTCATGCATGGTGCAATACCCACGTCCAAGATGTCATTTTTATGAGTCTACAACTCCAATAGATCAGAAATATGAAGTATCTAAGCTTATGGAGGCCATTTGCACAAAAAGTCTCCACCTTTGGGACTTAAACCCTAGAAAATGATACCTTAAGCATATAACATGAACCAAGTGACAAGATCCAAACTTTTTACCTGATAATGAAGCTTTAACCCTTGCAAAGCTCAGATCTACACTTGAGCACCACTTCTAGCCTCACCAATAAGCTCTTCTTCTCCTTTGCAACCTTGGAATGGCACCAACAAGCTTAGAATACACACACAAAGGCTTAAGGACGATGGCACACACTATTTAGGGTTTCACTCTGAGGGATGGTGGCTGAGAAGTCCAGCCACACATTCCTTTTATAGCCCCTCCAAAGGAAATTAGGGGTTGGATCTGAATAAGTTACGCCGGGCGTAACCTTGGGTACGCCCCACGTACCTGAGGGGGAACGCGTCCAAATGAGGCGCGCGAGTACGCGCAGCGTACACCTTGTACGCCCAACGTACTCGCCTACCATGAAAACCCTAAATTAACAACTTAATCCAAAATAGAAGAATACCTGGATGCGGGCTGTTACAATTCTCCCCCACTAGAACCAGACTTCACCCCCGAAGTCTCATACTAAAAACAACTCTGGATACTGATCCCACATCTCATACTCAGACTCCCATGTCAGCTTGGACTCCTTCCGATGTTGCCACTGCACTTGTACCAGGGGTACTTCCTTGTTCCTCAGAACCTTAACTTTCTGATCCCTGATTTCTACTGGTCTCTCCACATAGTTCAGGCCTGCATCCACCTGAATATCATCTAATGGCACCAATGCCGACTCGTCGGTAATACATTTCCTCAACTGCGAAACATGAAAGGTATCATGGATCTTGATGAGATTTGTAATCGAGTTTGAATCAGATTCAAGTATGAATTCAGGAAGAGTAATAACGATGAATACGAGAGTAAATAGAATATTGGTTTAGCTCGTATTATGCTTTTGAGTTTACAGATTACAATGAATAAACTGTAAAGACTGAGTGAAATGTTATTTCTAATCACTTAGTACAGACCCCTATTTATAGGATAACAAAAGCATAACAATACTAAGGACTAGACATTAAGACTACTCTTTATAATGCCTTAGTACAAATAACATTACATCCGAAGACTCCTTACGAAGACAAAATATACTTCGTAACAATCTAACTGACTCTTCAACTATTACAACATTTAAGCCCTAACAATCTCCCCCTTTGGAATCAAGGTCGAAGTCTTCAAGTCGTTAGTGATTGAACGACATACATCAGCACTCTTCGGATCTCCATGTACCAAGAGATAACTTTCTTTATCTCTTTCTTATCTCCTTCTGAGTTCTTCTTGCAGTGGTTCATACGAACAATTAAGTTCGTATATTGTGAGTTGGTGTATCTCTCCACTTCACAAGTATGAAATAAGAACCGCTTAGCTCTTCCAGCTTTGTCTTTTCCTACAAAAACGATCCCCAATGGCTTTAAACAAATTTCTCCATCTTCGTATTTGTTCAACTCATTCTGCTTCTTCGATGGTGCCATTGGTGCAGTAATGTCGATGCCTTTGACAATTGCGAGTTCGACATCAGTCTGAGCTAAGCACTCAAAATAATTCTCTAAAAATATCTTAATGTGCTTGCACCCAAGGCTAAAAACATCTGGTTCTGTGTCTTGGAGAAAAGAAAATGATTTGTCTTTGAGCATCAAGGCAATGTTGATTAGATCATATGTGGTCATCAAAGGAAAGTCTGCCACTGTGAATTCTTGTAACTTCCCACTTGCTCTTGCTACAGTGTACTTCAAATTTTCAAACTTCCCTTCGAATATGACATCCCTTTTTATAGATATCACCTTCTTAATTTTCTCCGAAAACCATACTTCCTCTTGAGCCTTCGCCAATACTGCATTAAACCTTATCTTCATCTTCTTTCCCTCTTTGGTTTCCATTGATTTTGTTTCAGCCTTGAACTGTGGCATAAGGAACATCATTTCATTGACTGGAAAGTCAAGTTGACCAAAGTCTGTGTCCGTAACCACATAGCTCTTTTTCGGAACCTTTTCGAATGAGTACATATAATCAAACATCACTCTAGACTCGATGGTTTCATAGTTATAAACTTTTGTTGGATCACCCTTATCAACATTCGAACCATCCAGAGCTCTTTGTCTCATTATGCTCTGTACATGCCTCATTCTTTCCACCTCAGCTGCCACCTCAGCTTTCTTCTCTGCGTTAGTCTTCTCAATCAAAACTCCTTTTCCCTTGTCTTTGACGCTTGACAAAACCATTTTTTCGGATGAAGAAACATCAGCTTGCTTCCCACTCACAACACCTTTCGAACTTGGTTTTGGAAGTGGAATTGTTGTGATCACAGTCGAAGTGATTGGACCTGCTGAAATAACACTTGGTTTTGTCACCACCTTCGAAGGATAAAGTTTTCCAACTACCTTCGCATCTTCAGTTGTCTTCATTTGTTCCCCAGCCTTCGATTGATCAATCTTTTCTCCCCCTTGCACCCCTGTGAAAGCAGGTGGGGGCATCTGTAACATTCGGCAGAAGGCTGGAAATGCGAAGAAGTGGAGCTAAGTTTTGTGTGTAGGATGGCTTCGAAGTGAGAAATTTTTTGAGAAAGAAATTCTTGATAAATGATTGGAGAGACAGACTTTGAAGACAAGTCTTGGAGTTCTTTCAACAACCTGACCAACTCTCCAAAATTTTGTTCTTCTTTGGCAGAAAGAGTGGTCAGTTGAGGATTCATCTGCTCAAACAATTTTACACATTTTGCAACAGCGTCACAAATAATGTCAATCTTCTGATTTGCTGACGCATAATCTTGTTGAACAGTCTGAACCTCCTTCATCATATCTTCACGAAGTTCTCGGATCTGCAAGTTAACATCTTCACGTACCTTCTTAACTTCTTATACGAAGAGCACATGCGCTCCTTCGTAACAATCTTTAGATCCTTTAATTCCGTCACAAAATCAGATCTCAGAGAATTGATTCGATTCTCTGTAGAAATATCATTCATATCAACCTTCTCAAGAACTCGACTCTCCGAATCCCTAATCAACCCTGATGCCTTTGAAATCACCCTTCCTTCCATCACCTTCATTAATGAATCAACTTCCATGCTTGTAACTCCACCACTGCCCACATCTGCTTGGGATTGCAAGATAAAATTCAATTTCGAATTCAAAATCTTAAACTGCTTCATGGTCATCAGCATGTGGTCATGGAAATCTTCTTCGTCTTGATAAAAATGAAGAGCTTCGAACGTTCCTCCAAAGCCTTCGTTATCAGTTTCAACATCAGCAGCCACGGTTTCATCAATAGGTGAGGATGGATGGGGTGGATCAGTTGATTGAGTTGAGAATATGGTGGTGAATGGTTGATCCATAATAAATTGAAATGTAGGAGAATCAGTTGTGGATGTAACCTGGGGTAGTGAACTTATTTCAAGAGACTTCGAAACAGCAGCCTTCGATAGACCAATAGGCGGACTGGTCTTCGCTTCTTCTTGAAGTTTAATCTCTGGTGTCTCAGGAACTTGCTCGACTTCTTCAAGTCTTTGATTCTTCTTCAAAAATTTTACAAGATCTCCAACCCTTTGTTTCTTAGATGATGGAGACACCAGAGCTGGAATTTCCCGAACTGTGACCCCTTGATGTGTGACTTGTGTTTTCTTCACCAGCTGATACTTTCTCTTTATTTTGATACGTCGAAAAACACCCATCTTCGAAGGAATCGTTTCTGTCGATGGAGACACTTCGATTATTGGTGTATCAACCACTGAGGTTAAAATTGGAGATACCTCTTCGACAGTATCAGCTATAACCACTGGAATTTTCTTCTTCTTTTCTGCCTTCACCACTTTTTCCGAAGACCCACCATCTGTCTTCTTAGATTTCTTAGGCTTTTTCTTCTCTTCTTCATGTAACACCCCTGTAACGACAGTAGTGTTAATGGATTGCAAATATGACACCAAAACTTCATTCATCGAATCCACCTTCTTGAGCATCGCATTCGGAATGCGAGCTATTGATGTAAAGATAGCCGGATCATCATTTACCTCCTTCGGACTACCATACATGTGAAACACCGCCTTTTCTTCGAACTCCGGAACTTCGATTTTCTCCTTGTGGTAAACATATTGTATTATCAGACTCCAATAACGAGCACAAGAAATCCCCTGCTTGACACTCGTCTTTGAAATGCTAGTTAAGAACTATGTCCACAATTGTTCAGAGTAATCCACTTGCAGATCATAATAGAATCCAGCAACCATTGCATATACCTCCATCCTTCCTTTATCAAGACCCACGGTTCTTCCAGTAAGACATCGAAGGAAAATGCCAAATAAAAAATTCCATACCGTAGGTAATCCAGACTTCTTGAAGTCACTGATACGCGTCAAAAGAGGTTGATGGCCCATCTCGTTGAACATGAATACTACTTGAGAAGAAGAAACTTCATCATAAGGACCAGAATTTGGAATCCCTAAAATTTTGCAAAACAAATGCTTGGACACCCTAATATGCGTATCATTCACCATAGTGAATTCCACACAACCTATCTCCTTGTTGTATGATGCAGTGGAACCCGCCTTTGATAACCAAGACATTGGAACAGCAAAAGAACCGAACATTGCTTTAGACAGAACTGAATTCTATAGAGCAACCACCAGTATTTGGAGTTCCTCCGGATATTTTGACAAATCAGATTCCACTTGGTAGTTTGAACCCTGGATTTTCAGAATCGGAACGCTAACAACTTCGTTTGTGGTTGGTGATGATGTAATCGCCATTGTTGAAGATAAGAACAGAGAATGTTTGAAGAAGATGATTGTTTGAAGAGATGAGTTGCAGAGAGAATTTTGTATGACAGAGAATGTTTGATCGCATAAAGTATTATTGACTCCTGAGTTCCCCTTTTATATGTAACCCTAGAATTTTAAATTTGAAGCTGCATTAAATGCTTTCTGACATGGCACCTTGAAATACGGACTTTACTCATCAAAAAGTAACAAACGTAACTGTCAACACACCTTATACGCTTATTGTATACCATACGTCACCAAGAGACAAGACTGTTTGATATTCCCCAAGAGAATTGTAACCGTCGGATTCCTTCGGAATAGAGGTCAGGCTCTTTCACTTTTGAGGTTTAAAAAGCGAAGTCATATGCCAGAGTTTCGAAATCATCAGTTTAAGTTGGTTTTACTCAAACCTCAAGGATTTCGTGTGTGCTGTGTTCCAAAAAAAATTTAGATGATAAACAAATGAATTTTTTTTTTTTTGAAAACTTGTGATGTCAAAAATTTATTTTGACACAAAAACAGTTTAATCCCGGGCAAAGATTTCTTCGAAAATTATCAAGAGAGATAATTAACAGCTTGCTTGGTTTCCCGTGAATTACAATCGATAACTTGTAGAGAAGTTTCGAAGGGTTTCTTTTATAAGTCAAATGGGTGGCTTCGAAAATTTCGTTACATTTCAACCTTAACATAAGGTGATAAATTGTAAGCAAAATTAGTTGTATGACCAGTGTAGTCAGTGACAACTTGGTTTCGAATGATATGTAAAGTAACAAGGCTTTTCAAAATATACTCACACAGAAATCATATTCAAGAAAAAATATTATGCTGGATCTTATTGGGAACAAACATCGTAGGTTTCAAATGCTTGATGAAGATCACTCAAAAAGATTGAATATGATTTTAAGTATAAAAGGTACTGAAACAAAGGTTTCGTAAGTTCTAGAACATAGTTCCCCGTCAATTCCTTAATTTGTTGGTTTTTAGGGTTTCACTTCCATCACAGACTCATGATGTTCGATCATAAACACAGAGTATTTGTATGTCTAGATTGCATTTGGTTTGATCAACAATCTCTTGGACATACGTCATTGTGTGTGAATGGTGTAAAGAAGTTTAGGATGAAGTTTTCGAATCAAATGTACCTCAGTTGTAGATGGACCAAACAGACAACTCTTAACTCATTTGAGAAGAGTAAGGTAGCTCTATTGACTTATGCAAATACAAGCCTTGTTGGGAAGAAATTTTCATGAGATAATTTCATCAATGCTTTCATTTCTCACACATAGAGTCATATGAGGCATGAGGCAACATGCATCAGCATGCTTCTAGGGACATCCTAACTAATCCAAAGTGTATTGAAATCATACCTTCCCATAGAAGACACACACATGAATCCGTCGCATTTAAAGCTTGAAAAAACTCACAATACACATGTTAAAACCGAAGAGAACAAAAAAAATATTTTTGGTATTTTTGAATTTTTCAAAAAAAAAATAATAACAAACCAAAATAAAATCTTTTTGGATTTTGAATTTTTCAACAAAACAAAATATTTTTGATTTTTCAGGTTTTTCGAAAGAAAAAAATAAACAAATTAAAATTCTAACCTTAGTTGAAATGTGTACGAATGCGAAGAAGTGAATTAGAAAGATCTTCAAATCATACGAACACGAAGCATTCGAACCGTTGACTTGAACAGTAATCTCTGATTATGTACTTCAACAAGGAATAAATCTTCCGAATGCGAAGCATTCGAAGCGTTGACCATGAACAGTAACCTTTGAACACTTAACTCTTTGTAAGCAATTTGTCCTTCAGTTCACCAAAACATTCGAATCCATCAACCTTCACTTTTATCACATGTAAGTGAATTTCCATCAACCATACCCAATCCTTCCAATATACGAAGAAAAGATTTTTCATCCAATGCCTTTGTGAAAATATCTGCCAATTGTTTCGTTGTTTTCACAAAATGAACTTCAATATTTCCTTCTTTGACATGATCTTTGATGAAATGATATCTGAGAGCAATGTGCTTAGTCTTCGAATGCTGCACAGGATTATGACAAATTCTTATTGCACTTTGTGAATCACAATATAAAGGAATCTTTTTCATATTAATAGCATAATCACGTAATTGACTTTGAATCCAAATTATTTTTGATGTACACGCAGCTGCAACAACATATTCAGCTTCAGCTGTAGATATCGAAACACATGTTTGCTTCTTCGATTGCCAACTGACCAATTTTCCATCTAGTAATTAACACCCACCAGTTGTGCTTTTGCGATCAAGACTGCATCCTCCAAGATCCGCATCCGAATAAGCTTGTACAAAGAACCCTGTTTTCGAAGGATACCACAAACCTAACGAAGTAGTGCCTTTTAAATATCGAAACATATTCTTCACCGCTGTTAAATGTGGTTCACGTGGATTTGATTGATACCTTGCACAATTAACACAAAACATAATATCAGTTCGACTTGCAGTTAAATACAATAAAGACACAATCATGCTTCGATACAGAGTGAGATCAACAACAGATTTATCTAACGAAGGAGTTCGCTTTATGCCCGTTGTTATTGGTACTCGTAACTTTGTGCTATTCGTCATGCCAAACTTTTCTAACAAAGTCTTCGTATATTTCTCCTGATTAATGAAGATGCCTTCCCTGTTTTGACGAATATTCAAACCCAAAAAGTTATTAATTTTTCCCATCATACTCATTTCGAATTTGCTTTTCATCAAGTCTTCGAATTCTTTGGATAAAGCTGGGTTAGCAGAGCCAAAAATTATATCATCAACATAAATTTGAACAAGCATCAGGTGATTCCCAATTTTCTTTCGAAATAAAGTGGTATCAACTGATCCTTGTTTAAATTTAGATTGTTTCAAAAATGATGTTAAAGTTGCATACCATGCTCTTGGTGCTTGTTTTAACCCATACACGGCTTTATCTAAAATATAAACATGATCAGGATGTTCGGTATTTATAAAACCTGGTGGTTGTTCAACATATACCATTTCTTCGAGTTCGCCGTTTAGGAATGCACATTTTACATCCATTCGATAAACGTCGAAATCTGTATGAGCTGCATAAGCCAGAAAAAATACGAACAGCCTCGAGTCTTGCGACAGGGGCAAATGTTTCTTCGTAATCAATTCCTTGTTGAGAATATCCTTTAACAACAAGTCTAGCCTTATTTCGAATAATGTTTTAATCTTTGTCAGTTTTGTTTTTATAAATCCATTTGAGTCCAACAATTGACCCATCAACAGGTTTTGGAATTAATCTCCAAACCTTGTTTCTTTCGAATTCAGACAATTCAGCTTGCATAGCAACAACCCAATCAGAGTGTTCCATTGTAACCTTAACTGTCTTTGGTTCGATTTTGGAAATAAAAACATTAAACATGCATAACTCTTGATGAGTATTCAATACCTCATTTCGTGCATGAAGTTGAGCCCTTGTCATTACTCCTGCTTGTGGATCACCAAGAATTTGTTCTTTTGGATGATTTCTTGTCCATTAATCCAATGGTGGATAATTAGGATCAAAATCCAAAGGTGCATCTTCGAACATAGCATCTGTTTCTGATCCATTTATGGAACATGCATCCTCAGCATCATCGAAATGTTCTTCTTCAAGAATGGGATCCTTCTCAAGTATTGGCTCCTCTTCGTGTATTGGCTCTGCTTCGATATTTATCTCCTCTTCGATAATTGGCTCTTCTTCGATAATTGGCTCCCCCTCATCATTAACATTGGTTGACATTTTATCACTTTCGCAAGAATGCTCCCCCTCAACAAAACTGTTCAAATCCAAGTGCTCCCCCTCCACTGGACCACTAGTTACTTCATTTGTGTTTAGATTCGAAACCGAAATTGAATCATTGTCATGCTTCGAATTTTCTGATTGTTGATTATCCGGTGCATTATTCTCTGCTTCAATTGCTTGATCTGAAATACCAAAAATCGATTCATAATTATCATCATCCATTTTAACTGAATCATTATCATTCGACGAATTTTGCAAAATAGGATGATTTCCAAATTGATGATTAGACTTTTTAATGTAATGATCATCAAATGTCAAATTAAAAGTTTCTTCCACTTTCCGAGTTCGCTTATTTAACACTCTATAAGCAACAGAATTGTGTGAACATCCCAAGAAAATTCCTTCATCAGCTTTTGTTTGAAACTTCGAAAGATTATCCTTAAGATTCATTATGAAACACCTGCATCCAAAAACATGGAAAAATTTGACATTAGGTTTTCGATTATTGATGATTTCATAAGGAGTAACATTAAACCGTCTATGAATGAATGATCGATTCTGAGTAAAGCAAGCAGTCGAAACGGCTTCGGCCCAAAGATATTGAGGTAAATTCGAATATGCCAACATTGTTCTTGCAGCTTCACATAATGATCGATTTCTTCTCTCAACTACACCATTTTGTTGTGGTGTATATGGAGATGAAAAATTATGCGAAATTCCTTTCTCCACTAGAAATGAATCAAAAACACGATTTTTGAATTCAGTTCCATGATCACTTTTAATTTTTCGAACTGACTTCTTCAACGAAATTTCCATTTTCTTGATAAAATCAATCATCATTTGTGGAACTTCGGATTTTAACCTGAGAAAATAAACCCACGTAAATCTTGAAAAATCATCCATAATAACTAGAATGTACCTTTTCTTGTTAAGAGTAGCAACTGTCGAAGGACCACATAAATCAATATGCAAGAGTTCGAGGGGTTCAACAATCTTCGAATCTATTGTGATTGGATGACCTTGTTTGTGTTGTTTTCCTACTTCGCATGCCGCACACAAACTGTCATTATCATATTTAAGAATGGGTAAACCTCTTACCAGATGTTGTACAACAAGTTTGTTGATGTTTCGAAAATTGAGATGTGATAACCTCCTGTGCCATAACCAGCTTGTATCAGCAGTAGCCTTCAAAAGTAAACACACAACAGGTTTGCCAACAATTGGAACTATATCCAATGTAAACATATCACCTTTTCGTTTTGACTTGAGTAAAACTTCTTTTGTCTCAACATTCGGAATGACACTTCCTTCTTCATTAAAAAGAACTTGATTGCCAGTGCCCACAACAAGTTGTGAAACACTTATCAAATTGTGTTGTAAACCTTCAACAAATGCAACTCGATTGACAGTGAAAGTGTCATTCGTTATCTTTCCATAACCCTTAACTTTGCATTTGTGATTATTGCCAAACTTAACCACTCCTCCATTTTCTAAGCTTCGAAAATCATGCAAGTTTTCCTTCTTCCCAGTCATATGATGTGAGCAACCACTATTGATATACCACTTGTTATCATATTGCTCGTCACAAACTACCTGCGATTATTGAAAAAATTTTGGTACCCAAGACTTGTTGGGTCCATTCATATTAGGTTTGTTTTTCAATTGCAAAGTACAACCATTAACCCAATCACAAACTTTTGTTTTGAAACTGTCAATAAATTTAACATTTTCATTCGAAGGGCCAGATATATGAGTTTTTATTGTTTTCAAATTTTCACTATTTATACCCTTCGCATTTTGAGTTTGTGATGTTTCACTTTTCACTTTCGTGACCGGCTGCAAAATTTTAACTGAAATGTTTGATTCTTTGGATGACGAACTACCATTCGTTGAAGGATTTACATACATTTCATATGCCTCATGTATCTGTTCTTTCAAAAACTTACTTGATTGATACATTTTTCCCTTTCCTTCCAACCAATGATCAATATTTCTTTTAGTAGTTATACCTTTCGCATTTGAGATTTTGTCAGCTTGCTTCTTCGGAAGATTATAACATTTTGCTGAATTTGGAACATAATCCACTTTTGGTTTCGATAGATAAGACTCATGATAAGAAGTATTCATTTGTGATTTTGAAATCTGTTTTTCAACTTTTTTCTGAAAACTTTTTCTTGGAAGTGTTGTTTTTGTTCGATTTGAAACGTTTGTTTTAATATTTGAAAATGAAGCATTTTTCTTTTCAAAAATTTGAGTCTTGGATCTTCCTCTAAAAACTTTTCCTTCTTTTGAAAAATTTATTGATGTCATATTTAATGACTCAATAGTTTGCCAAAAAATTGTTTTTCTTCCTTGACGTTTTGAAATATTATTTTCCTTTGAAAATTTTTCAACTTGAGCTTTAAACTCTTTTGAATTCAATTTTATTGCTTTGTTGACTGCTTTAACCTCTGTTTTAACACCTTCTTGCTTCGTGAACACATTTGCAGTTGTGTTAACTATCTTCTTATCAACTTTCGACTTTTCAACCCATATTCTTTTTGGTTTTTGATGTTGAAATATATATGAATTCTTTGTGAGATTGTTTTCAATTGTGTTTTGATTCGAAAAGAAACCTTCATTTGAAGTTTGCTTATTGTCTTCCTCAACCAACTTTTTGAATTCAGGCTTTATATTTTCAACATTGTCTGTTGTTACGAAGACTTGGTTTGGAAACACAATATCATCAGTGCATTTAAAGATTGGATAAACAACAGTATTCGATTCAAGATAATGAGCACTTTTTTCACTAAGAATTTTCTCAAATTCTTGTGTATCCAAATAAACTTGATCAACAACCACTCGAGGAATTTCAATTTCTTTCGAACTTTGAATTGACTTCGAATTTGTGTTTTCTTCCTCATTATCACTATCATTGGTTTGACTATCATGTATTTCCACAAACTCCATATCACAAACTTTCGAAGTTGAGGGTTCATCAGTGTCAATTTTTATGAATAAATCTTCACATTTTTCTTTCTCTTTAAAAGAATTTGCTACATTTATGACAGACAATTGAGAACAATCTACATCCTCTAAATCACTAATTTCACTAATATTATCAGAATTATCTTCAATATCAGCAAAATTAGTTTGACAATTAGATGTAGAATTCTCAGTCTTTTTCAAAATTCGAAGTTGTTCTGATTTAGTTAAGGTCTCATTTACAATTTTTACTAAATCATTAGCATCAAGATAATCTTCGACTTTAGCAATTCCATATCTATACCCATCATCTGGAACTTTGTTAAAATCAGAAATTTCTTTTTCACAATCATATGAAACCCTATCTACCTTAGTTCTATCATATGCTAAAAATGGTAGCAATTTTCTGTGTTGTTCCTTACTTATCTCACTCGAATGATGTAATTCAGTTAATTTTCCATACAATCTTTTCGTAGAATTACAGAAAATATTTCTCTGTGCTAACAACAAGTTTATTTCCTTTGCTAAACTCTCCCTATCCTCCATAATATTCGACACTTGCAATTCTAAATAATCAACCCTAGTGACTTTTGATTCTAACTTCTTTCTTGTCTCTAGTAATTGATCATTTAACTTTTTAGCTTCATTGCTAGCAGACACGACAATTGAATCAAAGTAAATAACAGTTTCATCAAAAGATACTAACTCAGAATTATATGCAGAAACTGGAATATTAAAGGATTCAAGAAGTTTACGTACCTTGGTAGTCATGGGCGACCTGTCGGTAGACTTCGATACGAAGCACTGCCCACGTACTTCGTAAGTCTCTTCTTCATCTGAATCTTTTTCAACTTTTGCGTACATGGCCCCGTGTGTTGGATTCTTCATTTCTTCATCGTCTGAACCCGAGGACCATATTTGATATGTGCCATCCGATTCAGTTTCTCCATGAGCCACCAACGACAAATTCTTTGCCTTCGACTTTACTTCCTCCATTTTCTCAGTGTAATACGCTTCATCCTTTTTTTTTTCTTTTCCTCCTTCTTTCTCAACAAGCAATCTACTGCCAAGTGATTTGCACCATAGCAATAATGGCAATTAATCCCTGTATCACCTTTCAACATCTTCTTCATTTTCTCCATTTCACTCTTCGACTCCGTCTTCACTTCTTTCTTCTTTTCATCCACTCTATTTTTGTTCTCAAAACTACCCTTCGAATCTGATGACTTGTTCTTTGGATTAAAAGGTTTCTTAAAAAATTTCTTTACTCGATTGTTTGAGTAAAATGCAACAGCCTCATCATCAGAATTCATCATGAAACCTTCTTCTTCATCAGAATTCGATTTTTCATTCTCTCTTTCTGAAACCTTCGAAACGAGTGCCAATGGTCCACCAAGACTTGCTATCGCTTCCTCAGCTATTTCATTAACCTGATTTTCATGAGATTTCAATTGATTGTACAAGTCATTCAAAGTCGAAGTATCAAAACTCTGTTGGTTTTTCACCATCATACTCGCACTCCTCCACTCCTTTCGAAGTCCCATTAAAAATATCAAGTTTTACTCCATTGATGACCTTGTAATACCATAACGATTACAACGATAGATTAACTCGTTGAACCGATCATAGTATACTTCAATGGATTCAGATTCTTTCTGTTTGAAATCTTTGAGTTCCACCAGGCATTGTTTCACAGATGTGATCTTCATCTTTTCACTTCCTTGAAATTTGTCTTTGAGATTGTTCCAGATTTCTTTAGTTGTTGTGCATCTTCTGACATAATTGTACACAACAAGAGGCAAGGCACCTCTTAATTCCCTCATGCATTTCTTCTCCAGTTGTTTTAAACGATTGGATTGATTGTCAACTTCCGAACTGCTTGAAGACACACCGATTGGCTGAACTGTTGCAGGTTGATTGATTTCTCCTGAAATGCACTTCCATAATTCTTCATCCAATCCATTCAAGTAATCTTGCATACGATCTTCCCACTGATCGTAATATTCTGGAATAAGCGTCGGAATTTTTGTGGATGAACCAAGCAAATGAGAAAATGATGTCATGGAATTCAGATTGAATGACGCCATTGTTGTACGGACAAAAACTTCAAGATGATACGAAAACTTTGAGAATTTTGAAATCAAATTGTATAGTTCAAATCAGAATCACACAACGAACACTCGATTCACAAATATGTTCGCAGAATCAAATCCTAGATTTAGATCAAGAATAATTTTTCACACTAAAAAAGAACGGAAACTTTTTGAATCAAACAGTAGATTCAAAAATCTTTTTGAACGTATGAAAATCAGATCACAGAAAGGATTCCTGCTCTGATACCAATTGATGAGATTTGTAATCGAGTTTGAATCAGATTCAAGTATGAATTCAGGAAGAGTAATAACGATGAATACGAGAGTAAATAGAATATTTGTTCAGCTTGTATTATGCTTTTGAGTTTACAGATTACAATGAATAAAATGTAAAGACTTAGTGAAATGTTATTTCTAATCACTTAGTACAGACCCCTATTTATAGGAGAACAAAAGCATAACAATACTAAGGACTGGACATTAAGACTACTCTTTATAATGCCTTAGTACAAATAACATTACATCCGAAGAGTCCTTCTTACGAAGACAAAATATACTTCGTAACAATCTAACTGACTCTTCGACTATTACAACATTTAAGCCCTAACAGATCTGCCCCAACTCAGCAGGTAGATCCAACCAGTAGGCTACCCGGCCTACCCTAGCAATTACCCTGAAGGAGAGACCTTGACCCTCTTGCCCCTCTTCCTGAATCGTATCACTCCTTTCCAAGGAAAGACCTTTAGGAGCACAAGGTCACCAACATGAAACTCGAGCTCGGACCACCTCCTGTCCGCATAACTCTTCTAGCGACTCTGCGCGGTCAACAACCTCTGCCTGACCTGTTGAATCTGCTTGATCGTCTAGAGTACAATCTCCGTGCTACCCATCACCCGCTGCCCCACCTCTCCTCAGCAGATGGGGGTGCAACACCTCCGCCCATACAACAGCTCAAAGGGTGGCATACTAATGCTCGAATGATGGTTGTTGTTATACGAAAACTCTGCTAAAGGTAGATAGGTGTCCCAGCTCCCTCCAAAATCCAAAACACATGCTCGGAGCATATCCTCAAGCGTCTGAATCGTTCGCTCGCTCTGTCCGTCCGTCTGCGGGTGGTATGCGGTACTGAAATGCAGTCTCGTACCCAACTCCTCATGAACTTCTTCCAAAACCTGGAAGTAAAACGCACATCGCGATCTGAAACAATCGACATCGGAACCCCATGCCGTGATACCACCTCCCTCACGTATAATTCCGCCAACTTTTCTGTAGAAGAGCTTTCGCTGATGGCTAGAAAATGAGCGCTCTTCTTCAATCTATCCACGATCACCCAAATCGCATCGACTCCCCTTGCAGTTCACGGCAATTTCGTGATAAAATCCATGGTAATCTGTTCCCACTTCCATTCGGGAATCTCTAGCGGCTGCAATTTACCGTGCGGATGCTGGTGCTCGGCCTTAACCTGCCAACAAGTCAGGCATCTCTCAACAAACCATGCAACATCCCTTTTCATACAGGGCCACCAATACTCCTTCCTTAGATCCAAATACATTTTTGTAGCCCCCGGATGAATCGAGAATTTCGATCGATGCGCTTCCTCCATCAAAATAGTTCGCGTACCGCCCACAAACGGTACCCAAATCCGACCCTGAAAAGTCATAAGCCCTCGACCATCCGCAACGAATCCTGATACCTGGCCTACAACTCGCTCCCTCTTCTGATTTTCTGGTTTCGCAGCCTCAGCCTGAGCTCCTTGAATGGTATCCAAAATCAGGGTCATCACTGTCAACCTCATACAAATATCTCGGATCGGGGCGCTTTCCGCCCTCCATCTCAACGCATCGGCTACCACATTAGCCTTACCCGGGTGGTACAGGATCTCACAATCGTAATCCTTCACCACATCCAACCATCTCCTCTGTCGCATATTCAGATTTGGCTGATCCATCAAGTACTTCAGACTCTTGTGGTCCGTGTAAATGGTACACCGAACCCCATAAAGATAATGCCGCCAGATCTTGAGGGCAAACACCACAGCCCCCAATTCCAGGTCGTGGGTGGGATTTCTCGACTCATGAGGCTTCAACTGCCTCGAAGCATACGCTATCACATGTCCCCTCTGCATAAGCACCGCCCCTAAACCCGATATAGATGCATCACAGTACACCACAAAATCCTCCATCCCTTCCGGGAGTGCAAGCACCGGAGCCTCGCACAATTTCTGATGAAGGGTCTCGAATGAGGACTGCTGCTCCGGTCCCCACGAAAATGCAACACCCTTCCGGGTCATCCTAGTAAGTGACATGACGATCTTGAAGAAATCCTTGATAAACCTTCGATAATATCCAGCCAATCCCAGAAAACTCCTGATCTCAGTGGGCGATCTCGGCACCTCCCACCTCAACACCGCCTCAATCTTGGCCGGGTCGACCAATATCCCTTTCTGGTTAACAAGATGCTCGAGGAACTGGACCTCTCGTAACCAGAAATCACACTTAGAGAATTTGGCATACAACCTCTCCGATCTCAATACCCCAAGAATTTCCCTCAAATGCACCTCATGCTGCTCCCTAGACCTCGAATATACCAAAATATCATCAATGAATACAATCACCGACCGATCCAACATCGGCCTGTTGATGTGTGTAAAACCAACTTAGTTTTAAACCTACTTTAATTATCAAATAACACACAAAAGGCAGTGAACCTATCAATTGTGGTATAGCTAAATAAGCAGGGTATCGAACACAGGGAACGACAAATTAAATTAAAAACTAATTCTATCTAAGTTAATTAAGAAATAGGGGTTTTTCTCTAGTTTTACAAGACTAGAAACTTACTAACTATAACTAATTTAAGACTAGGAAATAACGACTTAACTAGATTCAATAATTGGAAAGGAACTTCTGTTTAGTTCAACTTGGTTAACTCTATGGTTGATTTTAAGGTAATAGTGCAATGGATTAATTCTTTCGTTGGTTACCGATTCAAGTGATTAGGTTCATGTTCACTACCCTAATCCTTAGCAAATAAACTAACTCAAACAGTGGCCAATTGTTTAATTTAATTATATTTACTAGATTAATTATTCGGGTTAAGTTAGACTTGCAATAGCTAATTAATTTATTATTTTTAATTAACCTCTTGTTTGATGGTCATCTTACAAGCTTGCACATGAATTTACTCAATTCTCTTATTAATTCTAGTTTCATATTCATTAATCCTAGACATATAGTATAGTGGTCACATATCATATGAGGTTAATAATCAATAGATGTTCATGGTAATCAATTATCTTCCTGTTAACAGAAAATTAATTATTATTCACACACAAGGTTCTTTAGCAAGCTAAAATAACAAAAATTCACCAACTTGGAATTAATCCTACCAATCAATCAAACCATATTGTCAACTTTGTATCCCCAAACAGAAGTCTAAAGGTTTTAGTTCATAATTAAAGTAAATAACAGCAAACAAACAAAGTCAAGTTGCTTAATCATAATGATAAAACAAAAGAATAAGTGGAATGATGAAATTGTGCCTTAATTACTCCCCGGAATTGAATTCTAGCTTTCTTCGTCGACTTCTAGGGTTTTTCTGGCTTCTTAATCGCAGCAAAACACTTCTGAAACGTCTCAGAACTCTCCCTAATCGATCTGTGGAGTTATCTTTAAATAAGCGAATCGACTCGTCGAGTCTCTCTCACATTCCCCGTATTGCGATAACTATCTAGAATTCTGAGTCATTATCTTTCTGATTCTTCGACCGGACTCGTTGAGTAGGCTATCTGACTCGACGAGTAGGTGCCATTTTTAGTGTTTTTCTTCTTCATTCTAATCTCGAGCTCCTAACCGCTTCTCCTGCTTCCTTTTGCTTCCGAGCTTCATCTTTGGACTGAAAAACATAATTTAACACTTTTAAGTACCTTTTGTCCATAATATGCGATAATTTAGCTAATATATGAATAAAAAACTATACTTAATACACACTAAATATGCACATGTCACCTGCACACCCGGTTCATAAGATCCATGAACGCAGCCGGGGCAATGGTGAGCCCAAAAGGCATCACCACAAACTCATAATGTCCATAACGAGTTCTGAATGCAGTCTTCTGAATATCTTCATCCCGAACTCTCATCTGATGATAACCCGACCTCAAGTCTATCTTGGAGAACCAAGATGCCCCCTGCAACTAATCGAACAGATCGTCGATCCTAGGTAACGGATACCGGTTCTTAACCGTCAACTTGTTCAACTCCCGGTAATCGATACACATCCGGTGTGAACCATCCTTTTTCTTGACGAACAAAATCGGCGCTCCCCAAGGTGAGCTACTCGGTTGAATAAACCCCTTCCCCAACAACTCTTGAAGCTGCAAGGATAACTCATGCATTTCCGGTGGAGCGAGACGATAAGGTGCCTTGGCGATGGGCGCCGGTCCCGGAACCAAATCGATACGGAACTCCACTTGCCTTTCCGGAGGCACACCTGGTAACTCTTCGGGGAACACATCTGAAAACTCGCATACAACAGGAACGTCATCAACCGAATTGGGCCTCCTCGCGGCCACTCGAGTATCCATCACGTAGGCTATGAATCCATTGCAGCCTTGCTGCAAACTCTGCCTTGCCCTGGCAACCGAAGAAAACGCCGACCCACACCAGGTCCCCTCGCCATACACCATAAGCACTCCCCTACTAGGGTCTCAAATAGTCACCAGCTGTCTCTCGCAGTCAATGACTGCCCCGAACTTACTCAACCAGTCCATGCCCATGATGACACAGACATCCCCCATCGCTATAGGAACCAAGTTTATAGGGAATTTGACCCCAAAAATCTCGAGCACACATCCTCGAATCACGTCAGTGGCGTATACCGCTTTCTCATCCGCTATAGAAACTCACAGGGGTCGAATCATCACCTCCCGATCAATACCGATGTGCTGGCTAAAAGCCAACGATACAAAAGACCGACTCGCACACGAGTCAAATAATACCAAAGCAGGTACATAATTCACAAGAAAAGTACCTACGCATATCATAATATAAGCACAATACCTTATCATAAAAGTAAATACCCGAAAGAATACATACCAGCTACGACATCAGGCGCCGCGCAGACCTCCTCTGTTGTCCACTGGAAAGCTCTTCCACGAGCCTTTGAAGCCTCGGCCTTCACTGGCCGAGTCTCGGTAACCCTGGCAGCAGGCGTAGAACCCTGGCGAAGCTGGGGGCACTCGGCCTTCCGGTGGCCGGTCTGGTTGCAATGAAAGCAAACCATAAATCCCTTGGGGAAATCCCTAGCAATGTGCCTCTCCTTGCCACACTTGTAGCAAGCACCCGATTGACATGCCCCCTCGTGACCCTTGCCACACTTTCCGCAAGTGCGGCCCTTCTGACCTCCCGATCTCGAATCAGCGGACTTGGTCCGCTTAGCTGCCGGCTGAGACTAAGCCGGCCGCCGATCCACCCGTTGAGACTCGGCCTCCTCCCTGGCCTGTTGGATAAGGTGTCTAAGTCCATAACTTATTTGGTATATACTTGACCCGACCGGCATGGTCCATTTGGGTTGCATCTCATCCAAACTATTATGGATAATTTTATGAGAGTTATACACATATGTTTATTAATATATTATGGGTTATAATATATTAATATGAAATTACGTTATTTAATTAGTTTTAGTCTTAAATTAATTATGAATTAATTTAGAGATTAAAAGGAATACTAATTAAATTATGGGCTATTTGTTTTATATAGTGTGGGCTAATACTCATTTGTTAATGGGCTAGGCTTATGTGGAAGTCCATGGATGATCCATGGAGCTTTTAACCCATGGATCCTTGGAAAAGGAAAAGACATGGGTTATTAGGGTTTCACCCTAACCATGCATACTATATAAGCATGCTTATGGAGCATGAAATGGAGCCTAAGAGAAAACTAGTGAACTAGTGTGTGTGTGCATGTGTGTGGCCGATTTTATACAAGGTGTATTCTCTCTCAAAGTTTTCCAAGAGTTTGTGGTGTTTGTGATTCCATTTGAGGCATTCACACTATTGGTGCTTGGCCCTCAAACTCCTTAGAACCCAACTCACCAAAAGGTATGTAATCTCTTCTAACTCTTTTATGTTGAAATGTTCCCCATGCCATGTTAGATAGGTTATAAACCTTGGAAAATTATTATTTTGCATGTATTTAGACAAACATAGATCCAAGGTTTATTAGGGTTGCATGCATACTTAGGAAGTGTTAGATTGCTCAAAACCCAACAGTGGTATCAGAGACTAGGCTTGCTTGTTTGATACTTGATGCAAAATAGTGAAAAAAGTCGAAATCGTTGCTGTCAGCATGGTGGACTCGCCGAGTCCATTGGGGGGACTCGACGAGTCCAAGGCAAACTTCAACCTACTCGACGAGTCAGTTCATGCACTCAACGAGTAGGATCGAAAGAGTGCAGATTCTCGACTTTTGCTACTGGAAATGGACTAGAAACATTACCCTAAATTGTTTTGGTGTTATAAAACTTATTTTAGTTGGTGTAATGGTTGTTCTAATCCATTTGCAATAGCATATATCAAAATTCCATGATTTTATGTGTTCATATAATTCTTGAATTTTTGATGATCATGTTCATGTTCTTATGAATTTAGAAAATGATAGGAATTATTTGCTGAATTGTTTAGAATTAATTCTTGATCATTTATGTGTTTTAATGGGATTCATAATTTGTCCTCAAGTTATGGATTACCAAAGGTCACTTTTATTTAACACACACTTAAAACACATAAGTTACATGAAAATGAAGAGTCTTCATTTTTATGAACCTTTAATTCATAAGTTATGAAATGAAGAGTTTTGCAAAGTTACAAAACTTGCCCTCAAGTTTTGGAATTTGTAAAGTTTCACACACTTTAATAAACTTTAATTCCAAACCTTAGAGTTTTAATAGTTAAAATTCAACCCTTATACTATTTATAACATTCATGGTTAATTATTATATATATATATAAGAATAAGTCGTTTTACCGTTAGTAGGCCTCATTCACGAAGCCGGTCTATAAGGTGGGTATAAGGTTGTTGCCTATAAAATGGCGACTTAATGGGTGTATACTCTCACCCACCGCTCGCTTGATCGGTGGAGGGTCGTTAGCCGAACGGGTAGAACAATGACTTTAAATCCTCATTAAAAGTATAATGAATATTATAAAATAACTAAGCCTTTTAATTCCCAATCTTAGTTATTTTAGGAAAATGTGAACATGGTGCTAATCCATGGAATTCACACTTTGTACCTTACCAAGTCGTTGGTGGAGCGTGTGTGGTTAACCGGCACACTAACTAGGACTAGTAAGGATCACGAAGGGTGACTTAATGTTTGTCATAGATCAATGGAGCGTGTGTGGTTAACCGGCACATTGATTAGGTGATAATATTAAGAGTACCAAGTGAATTAGCATGGTTATTCACACCTTGTTTTGTGATCCTCGGCATCCCAGTCACAAAACTTGAAGGGCACAATCGAGATTGAAACATGCCATTGAAAAGTTCAATGAATCTTAAAAGAATCTAGGAATTTCAAATCCAATTAAACCTAATAAATCATTTCGTTTTCATGGTGGAAATTGGTGAATCGTCATTCACCTACCTTTCAAATATATTATTACTTAGATTACGGCATCCCTCTTCTAAGTGTAATATATTGTGATTGGATCCTAGCCTTAATATTACATTTGGGTGTCTTATTAAGGATCCTACAAATATCTAATCTAAACTTACTCTCTTGTTTCAGATGTCTTCCAACACTAATGCTTCAGGCTCTAACCCAACTGGTTCTTTCTCTCTCATGAATCTTTGTGGGAGGGTCATCTTTGATGGTTCCAACTTCATGGATTGGATTAGGAACATCAGGATGGTTACTCGTTACGAGGACAAGGAATATGTCCTCGATAAGGAGTTAAAAGAACTTGATGAGTCAACTGCTACTCCTGAGGAGATCGCTGAATTCAGGACTCATGAGAGAGATGCTACTAAGGTGACATGTTTCATGATGGCCACGATGACAGCCGAGCTCCAAAAGTCGTATGAAGATTTCTACCCTTTTGAGATGCACCAAGACCTGATGGATAGGTACCATCAGAGTGCTCGTCAGGAGCGGTATGAAATAATCTCCTCCATAATAACTACCCGCATGAAGGAAGGTGAATCCGTCACGGGCCACATGCAAAAGATGCAAAGGTATGTGGACCGTTTGCTGAAGCTGAATGTTAACATTCCCGAGGAGTTGGCAATTGACATCATTTTGCACTCCTTGCCTTCTTGTTATGATCATTTTCGAATGACATATCATATGAACAAGGAGGAAGTTACCCTCAGCAAGCTTCAAGGACTCTTGAAGACCGCGGAATCCGGTCTTAAAAGTAAAGCGGTTGTTACCTCTACTACTCCTACTCCAACATCTACCCCTGTTTTAGCTATTGGGCAAGGCAAAGGGAAGAAGAGGAAGCACCCTTCGAAGGGTACCAAGGGAAAGTCTCTTGAAGGCTCCTCATCAAAGACCAAGAACGGTTCTGCCACTGCTTCTGCCATTCCCAAGGATGCTGAATGCTTTTATTGCCATGAAAAGGCACACTGGAAGCGAAATTGCCCTAAGTACTTGCAGGATCTAAAGGATGGGAAAGTGAAACCCACCTATGCAGGTATTTACACTATATTGTCTAATTACTCAACATACTCTAACTCTTGGGTGCTTGATACAGGATGTGGTATTCACATATGTTCTGATTTGCAGGGCCTAAGAAGAAGTGAGGATGTGGAGCACGGAAAGATAAACTTAATCATGGGGAATAGGAAGGCTTCACCTATTTCCAAGATTGGAGTTTATACTTTGTTGCTTAATAATGGGTTAGAATTAGATTTGAATAAATGTGTGTACTCATCTGAAATGGCGAGGAATATTATTTCTTTTCATGCTTTGTACAAACAAGGTTTTACCTTTTCGTTTGATAATGAATGTGGTGGTATTAATGCTTTCTATAAAAATGTGTTTTATTTTAAAGCGTTACCTTGTGATGGTGTGTATGAAACTGTGTCGATTGTAGACAACTTAGGAAATAATGTGTTGTATATTGATTCTTCTACTAGCCTAGATAAAGCATCATTGTGGCATTGTCGTCTTGGACATGTAAACAAGAAACGCATAGGCCAACTCCAAAAGAGTGGAGTCTTGGAATCATTTGACCTTAAATCGGATGATAGTTGTGAATCTTGTCTACTTGGAAAAATGACAAAATCACCCTTCACTGGAACTTGTGAGAGGGGTGAGGGTTTGTTGGACCTAATACATACTGATGTATGTGGGCCATTCAAAACCGCCACAAGGGATGCTAATCGGTATTATGTGACTTTTATTGATGATTTCAGTAGATATGGGTATGTCTACTTAATCAAACATAAGTCCGAAACCTTTGAAAGGTTTAAGGAATTCAAACAGGAAGTAGAAAATCAATTGGGCAGGAACATTAAGATGCTTCGATCCGATCGAGGTGGTGAGTATCTTAGTACCGAGTTCCTTGACTATCTTAAGGAGTGTGGGATTGTCTCACAATTGAATCCTCCCAGAACACCACAGCTGAATGGTGTAGCTGAGAGGCGTAATCGGACTTTATTGGACATGGTTCGCTCTATGATGAGTCGAGTTTCGTTACCAATCTCTTTTTGGGGGTATGCCTTAGAGACTGCCGCCCATATCCTTAATCTAGTCCCTACAAAGAAGGTTACCAAAACACCTCAAGAGATGTGGACTGGGAAGGTTCCCAATTTGGACCACATCAAAATTTGGGGTTGCAAAGCTTTCGTGAGGCGTGAAACTCATGATAAGCTTGAACCCCGAAGTGAAAGGTGTATTTTCATAGGCTATCCACAGAAATCCTTCGGTTACCTCTTCTACAGACCCAGTGAGAATGTGGTCTTTGTAGCACGAAGAGGGATCTTTCGCGAGAAAGAATTTATAAGCCAAGGAGACAATGGGAGGCAGATTGATCTTGAAGAAATTCAAGAATCAATTGGTGAAGGAACCTCAGACACTAGCAATCAACCTGAGGAGGAAACTCCTGTTGATCCAGCTGACGAGTCTGAACCTCCGAGGCGTTCCACACGAGTTAGGAACACACCTTCATTTTATTATGGCTTTCATATTACTACGGAAGGTGATACGTTTATTAGTGATAGTACACTGGTAAATTTGGATGAACCCAGCAGTGTTAAGGAAGCCATGGCAGGCCCGGAGTCTGCTAAATGGAAGGAGGCTATGGACAGCAAGATACAGTCCATGTATGACAATCAAGTTTGGAACTTGGTTGACCATGTAGCAGGACGTAAAACAGTCGGGTGCAAATGGATCTTCAAGAAGAAGACAGACATGGAAGGAAAAGTGCATACTTATAAGGCTCGACTGGTTGCGAAGGGTTTTACTCAAACTCAAGGTATTGATTATGATGAAACCTTTTCGCCGGTAGCAAAGATTAAGTCTATTAGGGTTATGTTAGCCATTGCAGCATTTCATGATTATGAAATATGGCAAATGGATGTCAAAACCGCTTTCCTCAACGGAAAGTTGGCTGAGGATGTGTACATGAAACAGCCAGAGGGTTTTGTCAATGCAGAGTACCCTAATAGAGTATGCAAGCTTGAGAAATCCATTTATGGATTAAAACAAGCATCTCGTAGCTGGAATCTTTGTTTTGATGAGAAGGTAAAAGAGTTTGGCTTCTCGAGAAGCGAAGATGAGTCTTGCGTGTATGTCAGAGCTAGTGGGAGTATAGTTAGCTTCTTGGTACTGTATGTGGATGACATACTACTCATAGGAAATGACATCCCAACCTTGCAGGAGGTTAAGTCCTGGCTTGGGAAGTGCTTTGCTATGAAGGACCTAGGGGAGGCTACCTATATCCTAGGGATAAGGATATTAAGAGAAAGGAGTAGAAGACTAATTGGACTTAGTCAGAGTATCTACTTGGATAAGGTGTTGAAAAGGTTCAACATGGAGAATTCCAAGAAAGGAGATTTACCGATCCAAAGCAATACCAAACTGAGTAAGACTCAGAGTCCGAGTACAGAGTCAGAGATAGCTGAGATGAGCCAATTACCATAAGCTTCCGCAGTTGGCTCGATCATGTATGCCATGACTTGTACCCGTCCTGATGTGGCATTTGCTTTGAGCATGGTCAGCAGGTTTCAGGGGAACCCTGGCAAGGCTCATTGGACCGCGGTAAAGAACATTCTCAAGTACCTACGGAGGACTAAGGATTGGATCCTTACCCTTGGTGGCTGTGATGACTTGAAAGTATTAGGGTATAGTGATGCTGGTTTTCAGACTGATAGGGATAATTTCCGCTCTCAGTCGGGCTGGATCTTTACCTTAAATGGAGGGGCAATTTCTTGGAAGAGTTCCAAGCAGGAGACGGTGGCTGATTCGACTTGTGAATCAGAGTATATAGCAGCGAGTGAAGCAGCGAAGGAGGCCATATGGCTAAAGAACTTCATCGGAGACCTTGGAGTTGTACCAGCTATTAAGGAACCTATAGAGATTTTCTGTGACAACAATAGTGCAGTTACCTTAGCCAAGGAATCAAGAGATCATGGCAGATCCCGACACATTGACAGAAAATATCACTTCATAAGACACAAGATTGAAGAAGGACTCCTTGTGACAAGGAGGATATCGTCAGATGAGAATCCTGCAGATCCCCTTACGAAGGGAATGACGAGGGTTAAGCATTTTCAGCATGCGAGACGCATCGGGCTGAGGGACGATATTAGTTTTACAGATTAGATAGTTTTCCTGAAACTTGTAAAATGTAATCGACGTTTGATGATGAATAAAATTTGTGATTTATTTATGAGTAAAGTGTTACTATCATTGTCAATTATTTACTATTGTTTCAGTTTTGCATGTTTTGACTTCAAGAATAATTAATTTATTCAAACCTCCACAATCGATCATACGTCGGAAGTAGGTATGAATCAAGATTGTCATGAATTGGGTTTGTAGATTCCTTAAAGGTGTTTAGACATGGCAATGGTTGCTGCAACATTCATGAGTACTCATAAGTTATGAGTATTGGTATAAACCCATGCTCACTTGTATCACTTCATGGAATTTATCTCGAGTGATCGTGAGACGATAACATCATATAAATCTTTAAACCTAGAGATATGAGTTGTTACCTATGAGTTGGTTGTGCATTGATTGCACGTAAACGCATCAGTAACTTGATGTTATAAAACGTGCCTTTGTGTACAATTCAATAAGTAGTTGAACAAGCATATCAGTCGAAGTTTATCTGTTCCTTCTAGAAATAGAAGCGATATCTGGGCCCCTCGATGATTTTGTGTTGACCCATGTACCAGGCCTGGTCAGAACTAAACCGATGTGTTCAGTGAAGTTCTTCGTCAAACAAATCGGAAAATCGAGAAACAACTGCTAGACAATAAGCAAGATATAGTTCCATGTGTTTGTCCGGCTGATATCATGAGAACAGAGGATTATGTGATCACTTATCTAAAATGGCACTTCATAGTTCGACAGCGTCTTCATTGTTCGAGGGAGTTTTCGAGAGCTATGATTGCTGGTTGGTTCCTGAAGTTATAGGCAAATATAGTTATTAGACTTATCCAAGTGGGAGTCTGTTGGATAAGGTGTCTAAGTCCATAACTTATTTGGTATATACTTGACCCGACCGGCATGGTCCATTTGGGTTGCATCTCATCCAAACTATTATGGATAATTTTATAAGAGTTATACACATATGTTTATTAATATATTATGGGTTATAATATATTAATATGAAATTACGTTATTTAATTAGTTTTAGTCTTAAATTAATTATGAATTAATTTAGAGATTAAAAGGAATACTAATTAAATTATGGGCTATTTGTTTTATATAGTGTGGGCTAATACTCATTTGTTAATGGGCTAGGCTTATGTGGAAGTCCATGGATGATCCATGGAGCTTTTAACCCATGGATCCTTGGAAAAGGAAAAGACATAGGTTATTAGGGTTTCACCCTAACCATGCATACTATATAAGCATGCTTATGGAGCATGAAATGGAGCCTAAGAGAAAACTAGTGAACTTGTGTGTGTGTGTGTGCATGTGTGTGGCCGATTTTATACAAGGTGTATTCTCTCTCAAAGTTTTCCAAGAGTTTGTGGTGTTTGTGATTCCATTTGAGGCATTCACACTATTGGTGCTTGGCCCTCAAACTCCTTAGAACCCAACTCACCAAAAGGTATGTAATCTCTTCTAACTCTTTTATGTTGAAATGTTCCCCATGCCATGTTAGATAGGTTATAAACCTTGGAAAATTATTATTTTGCATGTATTTAGACAAACATAGATCCAAGGTTTATTAGGGTTGCATGCACACTTAGGAAGTGTTAGATTGCTCAAAACCCAACATGGCCTAGGTCTCCAACTCGGTCTCACGCTTCCTGGCATTCGCCTGAAGCTCAGCAAAAGTCTGGTATGACGAGTTCGATACGAACTCCCGGATATCCCTCCTTAGCACACCCAAATACCGGCTCATTCGAGCCTGCTCCGTCAACACCTGCTCAGGGCAAAAGATCGCCCTCTCATGAAACTTCCTCGTGATCACCGTGACATAATCATTACCCTGCTTGAGGGTCAAGAACTCCTGAACCAACCGTTCCCTCTCCATCGGGGGAACGTACTCGTCTTTGAACATAGTAGTAAACCTCTCCCAAGTCACAGCTGAAACCTCCGCCAGAGTGAAGTTCGCCGTCACGAACTTCCACCAATCCTTTGCTCCCAGGCGGAGCTGGTTCAAGGCGAACCGTACCCTCAGATGCTCCGGACATGAACAAGTGTAGAAGCATCCCTCGATATCAGCAATCCATCTCATCGCAGCGATCGGATCCTGCGTCCCGTCAAACTCAGGTGGCTTCGTGTTGCTGAACTCCCGGAACAACAACAAGTCACCTCCCTGTGGTCTGGCAGCGGCCACAACTGCGGTAGCTGCAGTGGCTGCGGCCTCAGTCACCGCGGCATACCGCTCATCAAAAGTCTCCATCAGTGTGGTCTTAATAGACCCAAACATCTCCGGAATCTCAGCCCGGATAGCTGCAGCCACCTCCTCATGAATCATCTGACGAAGCTCCTCGTCATTCACACTGCTAGTACCAGGTCTGTGGCGTGGTCCAACCATGATGCCTCTGAAATACAACATAGAAATATCAGAGACTCTATCGAGCATAATCGCACTCGATAACGCAACCCTACTCAGTCTCCGATACCCAGGGATTCTTACTTGGGTTGCCCACTGACCCGGTGTCTTCAGTAGTATGGGCCCAATACTACCAACTACACCGCATCAACATTCACCCCAAGTCCTCCTCCCCAAACCCCAGATCATGAGTACTTTATTCTTGCCATGCACTAGCTACCCACTCGCTCTCAAAGCACCTCATAGAAGCAGATTTCCCTAGACTAAGGCATCACAAATCAGGCCACTCTAGTCCTAATATGAATACCTAGTCTACTAGCATGCGTATCATATCATTTCATATCTCATAACACATATTGTAAGAGTATTTTGGGTATTTTACCGTTCGGGCGCTGGCTGACCGTACACACTTCTTCTTCCTTGGTTGTTTCAAAATCACTTATCAAATTTTTATTGATTTTATTAATTAAAAATTTCTCAAATCCCCGGTTTGAGTTCAGTTACGCCCGAAGGTGTATCCGAATCCCTCAAACCAAGGCTCTGATACCAACTTGTAACGACGTAATTTTCAAACCAATTTTTCATTTTTGTAAACATCAAAAACATCGATTAATATTTCAAATTCAAACGTAACAATATTGTCACAACCAAATACATCCCAAAGATCATAAAAATAGTTTTCTCCCGACAATGTGTACTATCACGCCGGCGCCTACGGTCCTCGCTAGTACTTGAAACACATAACACAACAACTGTAAGCATAAATGCTTAGTGAGTTCCCCAAAATACAACCTACGCACATATGCCTTTCCAGGCCCTGACCTTCCGGTCCATGTGTCTCAGGGGACTTCCATCCCGACTAGGTAAACCTTCCGGCCCTACCCACGTCAACCTTACGGTCTACATCACAACGCCTTCCGGCCCGTAACATATTCGCCTTCCGGCTCATAACATAATGCCTTCCGGCCCATATCAAGCATATCATACATGGCACATATAACGAATAACTTATCACACATAATACATATATCTCATATCATATTCGACCTTCCGGTCACACAGTCAAACCCTTCCGGGTACAGTATAGTGAGAAAACTCACCTCGTGGAAAGTCTAAGATCTCGCGTCCTTGCTATCACCGAATCCAAATGACGGCTTTACCTCGCCTAAACATAAAAATATCATTTAATACACAAAGACTTCCACCACTAAAACTTTACCCCTTATCAACATTCCTCAAAGGGTAAAAGACCATTTTACCCTTCCTTGACCTAAAGTCCTCATGTTGACCAAAACCCTAAAAGTCAACAAAGTCAACTCTGAGAGTACGCGGGGCGTATTGCTAGATGTACGCGGGGCGTACTGCTAGATGTACGCGGGGCGTACATCGCCAACCCCCCTGGATCGGGGTCTCCACCCAGTACGCTGCGCATACTGGAAGTTATGCCCAGCGTAACAACCAGAATCAGCCACTCTCCATTTCTGGTCTTAATCGGTTAAGCCATTACTACAACTTCTAGATCCGAGTCTTTTAGTGTGTCTAAACCCATAAAGTCGAGACCTTTAAGCCTTGGCATGGCTGTAAAGGCTCCAACATCACATAACAACATTCTTTTCCAACTCAAGGACCTAGATCTCATGCATGGTGCAATACCCACGTCCAAGATGTCATTTTTATGAGTCTACAACTCCAATAGATCATAAATATGAAGTATCTAAGCTTATGGAGGCCATTTGCACAAAAAGTCTCCACCTTTGGGACTTAAACCCTAGAAAATGATACCTTAAGCATATAACATGAACCAAGTGACAAGATCCAAACTTTTTACCTGATAATGAAGCTTTAACCCTTGCAAAGCTCAGATCTACACTTGAGCACCACTTCTAGCCTCACCAATAAACTCTTCTTCTCCTTTGCAACCTTGGAATGGCACCAACAAGCTTAGAATACACACACAAAGGCTTAAGGACGATGGCACACACTATTTAGGGTTTCACTCTGAGGGATGGTGGCTGAGAAGTTCAGCCACACATTCCTTTTATAGCCCCTCCAAAGGAAATTAGGGTTTGGATCTGAATAAGTTACGCCGGGCGTAACCTTGGGTACGCCCTGCGTACCTGAGGGGGAACGCGTCCAAATGAGGCGCGCGAGTACGCGCAACGTAGACCTTGTACGCCCAAGGGAACGCGTCCAAATGAGGCGCGCGAGTACGCGCAACGTACTCGCCTACCATGAAAACCCTAAATTAACAACTTAATCCAAAATAGAAGAATACCTGGATTCGGGTTGTTACAATATATATATATATATATATATATATATATATATATATATATATGTATATATATATGTATGTATGTATCATACCCTTCTCAGTTTAACTAGCAAGTTTATAATAAGGTTGACAAAGAACTTGCTATCAAAATAGTAACTTTGTCTTGAATCCTCCTTAACCATAAAATATAAAGTCGTTAAAAATCGATAATGGTCATGTGACTTTTTGGTTTTTCAATAGTTGAGAAATTGTTATCTTCTCAAAAATGTAGTAGGGATTCTAAATATTTCTTTGATTTAAAGGAAGATTGTCGAAATTTTTCATGGGTTCTGTTTTTATATAGCTTTTTGATGGCTTATTTAGATAATTTTGTAGGACAAAAAGATGTCAGGTATGTATTTGAAGTAATTTTTTTACTGCTAGATGATCCATTTTGTTGATATTTTGCAGGAGATTTTGCTGGAAACATGGAAATAGACTTCACTTTGAGTCTAATCTTTTCTCTACGGAAATAGACTTCACTTTGAGCCTGTAACACAGTAAGATTAAGTTCTCTATGTGTGTGTTTATGGTCTTTGCATTGGTTTTTTTAATCTTCAGTTTGCACATTAGGAAATTTAAATGTTATCAGGTCATGTAATTGTAAAGTTACTGCCTTATTACCCACAGTCGCTATAGTATGGGGAAGTTTTGGAGTTGTATGGACAATTTTACCCATGGGTCTTGAGTAAGGTTGAGGATGCTTATTAGAGGTTTAATGACATGTGTAGGTCCAGTAGGGATGCCATAGGGAGAATGGGTGGCTTTACCCTTGGCAACCGTATGGGTTAAATATTTTTCCTTGTGCTTATACTGTTGACTGTAGTTTAAAATTTCTTATTGATTGCTGCATAATGGAGATTCCTTGTGCTTATTTTCTCCCGTTTTTTATTGTTATCGGATTTCACTTAAAAAGTGGGTTTGTAGAAGCATGGTCTTGAAACAAAAAGTAAGTAAATATATTTACTTTGTAAAGGGTGACGTTGATAAAGATGGTCAGTTGCTATTTCTGTTTACTTTAGAAAATTGGGTAGTGATGATCATCATAAAGAGGCTTCTGAGTTTTTTTTGATAAAAACATAATTGGTTACATTGAGGAAGATCCCAGAGAAACTTTAGTTGATGAATCTGAAACTCACAATGAGGAGATCATTGCTGCAATTACTCTAAGGTTTGCATTTGTTCCATTTTTTGTTTTTGTTTATTCAAGACATTTTTGCGACATTTTATTCAATTAATTTGATAATTTGATGGTTTTAGGCTGGAAAAATTAGTTACGAGGAGTTTGAAGTAATGATGAAAGCAGGAACTAATGGGAGGAAAGCATTTAAAAATTCAATAAGTTTGGTTACCATAAAGAGAGAAAAGCTTATTGGATAAGAAAGATGAGCAAGGACAAACACATAACATATACTCCATTAACACCATGAAATCTTTTCAGTTCAATGTTTTCATATGCTTTTTTGTGTGGGATTCTAATATAAATTATTGAATTACCACTCTTGAACAAGATATTAGAAACCCATCTGTAGGTAATTTTATTGGGTCACTACAAACACCATTCCAACCCATGCAAAGCATGACACCTAGTGCCGGTCCAAACATATATGGGCCCAGGGCGAAAAGAAAAAAATGGCCCTTAAAGACAAATATCATAAAAATTAAAAAAAAAATATCATTCATTCTTCACTATAAACGCTAAATTGTTTATCTTTTTTGCTAGTTTGAGTTTGAACTAACTTTAGGTCCTAAAAATCATTTAGGTATCAATTTATATATATATATATATATATATATATATATATATATATATATATATATATATATATATATATATATATATATATGCACAACATAACCCAAAAATTTTGGACCCCTTGAAGACGTGGGCCCTGGGCGGTCGCCCGGATTGCCCACCGTCTGGACCGACCCTGGCACCTACACTAGTTATAACCAAAATCTAAACTCAATATATTGTTAATAGGCTAGAATGCTACATGTTGGCAAAGAAGTTTCCATGACAATACCCTACCGGTTCCCTCTAAATGATAAAAAAGAAGCCAAGTGTCGACTGTCGAGGAAGGAAAAACAGGCGAAGTCCCTTCCTAGTCCTAACAGATCTCACACGGCGATTTTGGCTTCGTTTCCCAATCGACTCCACCACCTTCTACAAACCTCACCGATCGACTCCGACCTTCTTCTTTGATTAAGGTATGTCTAATATCTTTCGTTGACTTCTGAAAACCTAACACATTCCCCCTCCCCCTCGCTACTTCGGGAAAATAACACTCCGGCCTAATTCTCTTTTTAACCGTGGTTAAAGCTAACACATCCCTCTTTCTGGGAAACCTAAATCTGTGACAACATTGATTGAATTTCTTTTTAAATTGTTACCTTCTAATTAATATAGTTCAATACTTCTGTTATAGCATTCTTAGTTCTAACTGACAGCCACAACAACATATTACCATTATCATACAATTTCCACACTGTAGATCACAAGTCACATACTTGAATGCCATAAAGTTCAAAGATTTGTTTGAGCAATCATCGTATCATAAACCATCCGTTAGGACCATAAGTTAACATCAATTTACCATTATTAAATATCTCCTTCATTCATGACAAACCCTAGCTTTATCCCCAATTCAAGAACATATTCCGTTGATTGGTGCTTATAGATGGAGATTAAAGCTTGTTAATCCAAGCTCATAGCCTTTGGAAATGGTTTATTGTGCCCTAAAATTTCATAAATTTCACATTAGTAGTCCAAATGACTCGACTTAAAGTAAGAATCTCCAAGAGAAGATAGAATCACTGTCTATAGTTAAATATCTTTTCAGATAAAAAGGGATAAGAAATATGAACCACAACCAGCAATCAAACGATGATGAAACTGCACTCACAGATTTTCTTGCCTCTTTAACAGACTACACCCCAACTGTAAGATTTCATTCTAGTTTCTCTTTTACACTTATTAACAATTAACAAATCAACCTTTTATCAAGATAGTCTTATATTATATGTTCTTTTTTTAACAGATTCCTGATGAACTGGTGGAACATTACTTAGCCAAAAGTGGGTTTCAATGTCCCGATGCTCGATTGTATGTATCTGAACTGGTATCATCTCTTATGTTTCTATCTACCCACATATTACTTTCTGATTTTTAGCTATTTTCATATGTTTTCTTGAAAGATGTGATTAAAAATTGTACAAAACACTCGGGATTGTGTTTACAGAATCAGGTTGGTTGCTGTTGCCACTCAGAAGTTTGTTTCAGAGATTGCTACTGAAGCTCTTCAGTAAGGTTTCTAAAACGTGATTCTGTTACTTATAGTTATTCCAATATCTTTTTTGTTTTGTAAATTCTGCTTAAAAGTATTTTATAAATATTTTATTTTTTAATCTTATTGTAGGCAATGCAAGGCAAGACCAGCACTGATTGTCAGGGACAAAAAAGATAAGCAGCAAAAGGTATCTACTGAACTGATTCACATTTTGAAATTGTCATTTTTGGATCTTTTTTGTATATTCACACACTTAAAAGGTGTGTAGAACTATGAGCAATTGTTGTAGAGTTATCATGAGTTTTCTTTGTGACAGGATAAGCATCTAATTATGAACATGGATGACCTGTCCAAGGCTCTTCAAGAGGTAATAACTAATGTTTTTATTTATTAGTAATTAAATTTATGGAATGCAATAAATCATCCCATTATTTTGGTTATTCCATTCCATATCTGATACTAATGCAACATAATTGTTGTTGGGATTGCAATTTTTGAAGTATGGTATAAATGCAAAGCATCAGGAGTATTTTGCAGATAGCTCTTCAGCTGGAATGGAATCAGCTCAAAGAGATGAATGATTAGAGCATATTCTTATAAACATCATTCCATAGGTTAATTTTACCTTTTATATATATTAGACTATTCGTCTTTCTACCAACTCTTTAAACTGTATGATCTAACTGTTTATGCTCTATAATTCTGATAAGCTGTGAGTTCACCTTCTTGTTCCAGAAATCTAGTAAGGATATAACACCAAAGAGATCGCATAGATAAAGAAAATAACAGATGGAAACTTCATTGATAAAATCCATCTTTAGATAAGAGATGGGCTCTCCAAAATGCCAAAGCAATACTAAGTTTTTCCACACCCAATTCAGACTCAGACAAGGAACTTAAATAGCATAGAAAAGGACAAAAATAATAAAAAAGCCTGCAGCTCCAGCCACCACATAGTGTTGCTCCCATTACTAATGTTTCCCCACAAAAAAAGAGCTGCAAACGCCAAAATTACCATCCTACCCCTGGGTGTCTTGAATTGGTTGCTTGATGACATTAACCCCACATTACCCCAAATTGTGTCCAAACTGTCAGATTTGGGAAGAGCTACAAAATCCATGCGAATTTCATCCCAAGCCTGCCTCGGAAGAGATAATGCTTGAAGCAAACTAGCAAGGGATGTGTTTTGAGTGTTACTTTGTTGGCTTATAACACATCTCTTGATGTATTCAGCTATAACAACATTCATTCCCACCCAAAATAATTCAGCGGACACCCTCTCATATGTTTTCTTTTCCCCCGAGTGCCCTCGATAGATGAGTCATGGAAGGTAGATACTATCTCCGGAATTAAAGCAGAAGCAACATGTATGACCAATGTGCCCTTGAACAACAAATTTCCCTAAAGAACTACAAAATCCTTGTGTGACCAACATTAGCCTCTAGGTCTTTTTTGACCCTTTAGATATTATCTTCGGACCGTTGTTGGGCTGGATTATGCCTGCTGATAACATCTCTTGTATCATTTTCTCGATTTCATTATTTTGGAAGTGGTCTCACATTACGGTCTCACACTGATGGGTGTGGTGCCTTCCTTCAAGTTTAAATGGTGCTCTAACTGTCGTGGCGAGTGGTATACCAACTTGTTCTCGAAGTAATCCCTTGAATTGGTTAATAGTTCTTTCTAAGAAAGCAGGGATTTCCTTAGGTTTCTTCGTTTTTGCTTTAGTGTCGTATAATTCGATTAGTATTCCCTTCTCTTCCCTCTTAAGTTTCCGAGCCATTGCACTTAAGGAGGTCAAAGTTTTGCCCAAGGATCAATCACCGTTAAGGCAAACCTGCTTACCAGCCATCTCAAACTTCATTATTTGCTCCTTCCAGTTGCTTTGTGTGGTTCGTGAAGTCTCGAGCCATTTCATTCCACGTATAACATCAAAACTCCCTAGTTGTAGTGACGAAAATCCTTCCACTATGTCGATCTCTTCTAACCAGAGAATAATACTTTGGCAAATTCCTCGACCTTCTTCGCTATCACTTGTCCCCATCCTTACACCATAAGGTTCTAACTGGAATTCCCAATGATTGCACCAAATTTAGGGCTATGGAATTGTGAGTCGCCTCCGGGTTAACCAACACTACTACCTGTTGGTCAAGAATCCTTCCTTTTAACTTAATAGTTTTTAGAAAAGTCAACCCCAATGCAGAATTGAGCGAAACCTCGACCATTTCATTCACTTCAGTTGTCTCTATCGGCATAGCTTTGTCATCTTCTTCATCGTTTTCCTTCACCATGTAACGCCCAAGTCGACAGGTATAAACCTTAACCACTATTTCAATTAATCAAGGACTAGACTTGAGTACGCTGGGCGTATACAAGGTACGCACGACGTACTCCTTTGCATGCACGCATTAGGGATGACCCCTACGTACTTTGGGAGTACCCATGTGTACGCAGGGTGTACTCAAGCCAGAGGCAAACCCTAAATTGTAGAGTTTGCAACTTATTTAAGCTTATTAAGTCCTTCAAGTTCATCACCTTATTAGCCTCCTTTGCCTATTGAGTCATCTGGAAACCTTAATCCGTTTTCCTTAAAGTTTGAGCTTGTGTGTGTGTTTTGGGTGTGTGTGGTGCTTAGAGAAGAAGAAGAGCTATGAAGAAGCATTGGATCAGAAACAGCTTGTAGATCCCGTTGTTTCTTATCATTTCTAGCTTATTGTAGGTAAAAAGTTTCTACCTTGATGACTCCATGTGTTGGTTTGTAGGTTAGGGCTTATTTCATCATAAAATGGTCCTTTAAGGTATTCTTGAGAGTATGAGCTACTCCAGAAGTGTGACAACCCGTAATTTCTATCTTGTACAAACCATGCACTTCAATCAAAGTCAGACTTGTTCCTGTAAACTTTTAGCACTGTTTGGAGTCTGTTTGAGCATTTTGAGCTTAGTACACCAAAGGAATGAGTGAAAGGAAGTGTCAATTGAAGTTATAAACTAGCAAGCAAGCTATAAATCCTCAAAAGAGGAGTTTACGGCCATGAACTATGAGTTTACGCCCGTAAACTCATGGTGGGCGTAAACTCCATGCTATATATATATATATATATATATATATATATATATATATATATATATATATATATATATATATATATATATATATATATGGTCCTTAGTCATTTTTCAATCACTTTTCACATTTCAAGCCTAGAAATCGGAATTCTCTCCCAAGGATCATAAGATTTTGCTTCCAATCTTCAAAAATGTAAGTGATTCCTTCCCTTTGTGAGTTAACACATCACTTCTTCTTGATTCACTCTTGAATTCATCCACAAATTTCATCTTTTGGTAGATCTTAAAGATCATCAAGAACATCAAGAACACTTAAGTGTTTTTGAACCTTAAATGCCCGTACAAGCTTCTAATACGTAAGTACACTACCTTTAGCTTGTTATATACTAGAATCACTTGTTAAACACCTTGAAAACATCAAGAAATCAAGAACAAAAGGGTGTTTAAGGCCAAGGCAATCTCCCTTGGCCGTAAACCCTAATTTAGGGTGCAATGTTGCCACAACTCCTTCCTAAGCTTTGGAACTAAGTATAGAACACTTCCAAGAAGACTATAGGACCTTAACACACAAAATGGTCCAAAATACCATGAGTTTATGGCCGTAAACTCATTGGGCCGTAAACCCATGGGCCGTAAACTCATGGGGGTCTTACCATTGGGCTGTAAACTCCTATGTGAGGCCTTACAACCCCTAGATGCAACCCTTTGAAACATTATAGTTATTATATCAATCACATGTGATTGATAACTATCAAACATATGGATTTACTATACTTTTAACTGTGTTATCAAACAAACTACTTCAAAATGTTTATCAAACTCTCTTACAATACTAAACTCTTTACCAAACTTGTTTTTATATGCCAAACCTTTTCTTTAAACTCTTTCAAACTTATATATTGTCAAAACCATGTCTAATGCATATATAGTTATATAAGTAAGGTTTGAAGGATTTAGGACTGACAACTCACTTTATTTCATGGTCCTTGTTTGGTTGTGCACTTAGAGTATTCTGTTGTTTGTCCGAGTGTCGTTTGATCCTTAGGTATATATTTAGTATATATGTATAGACATAAAAGCTTTTAATTCAGTTCAACACACTCAGTCATACAAACAACGCTACTAGTAAACTATTATAGGTATAGTTTAGAAAGTCATTACTCACTATTTCTAGTATAATGAAATATACAAAGAGTCCGCTCATACATGAGTCAATACTTCTATAAAGAGAAACAAATAGAGAATATTATAACGAGAAACAATACATACTATACACTATACAATAGAACATACTATGAAGAGAAACTAAAGGAACGTACACGATACTATACATGAGAATATACTATACAAACATTAGAATACGATAACTTAAATGTGACATACTATTTTGGATACAACAAGACATTGTTGTGTCATATTGTAATCAGAGTCTCCTGGAGGAAGAGCGGGCATTGTGTGTATAGATCTATACGGGACAGACACTCCCACACCCCGACTGTTAGCTACAGTCCTAGCCGGTAAGGCCAAGGGATGACAAAATATCACCTTACTATTTTATGACACCGAAAGGTCGTCAGGTATTCAGCCGTCAATCAGTATGGCTACAACCAGTTCACATCTAAACCTTTAATTAACCGACAAAGAATTAAAGGCAATAAGACTCCCCGAGGGGTATAACACATTTAATACTACCTGGAGTCTTTATTTTATCAACTATAGTCAGTAGTGTCACTGCTAAGATAAAACATGGTTTTCCCTATTGCATTTACTTTGTGATCTTCTCACATAAACAATAATGTAAACTATATTTTGATAATGATAGCTATAATTGGGAAAAACCCATACATTTACAAAAGAACAAACAAACAAATAGTCAAGTCTTGGTCGAAGGCTACATTTCAGTAGATAATATAGGATTTTCTAGGAAGTGCAAACATTTACAAACAATTACAAACACTTACATTACACAGTTACAAACATTTTTATACAAATAATGACACTAAAATTCTTATGAACTCACCAACTTTAAAGTTGATAAACTCTTTTAAAATAACATGTATTCTCAGGTTATCAGTAGATAGGTACCGATGCCAGCTTTTGAGAAGATGGAGCACATTCAAGACTCATCTTTTATTTTGATTCATATTTTTGGTATCTTTTAAACTATACAGAACACACTTGTATAAAATTATAATTAATGCAATGGATAACATGTGATTTATATGTGAATAACATGTGATTTACATGTGAATAACATGTGATTTAGATTTGAATTACATGTAACTCATATGTGAATTACATGTGATTTAAATGTGAATCACATGTAATTCATATGTGATTCACTTGTGATGAAGCATAACCAAACACAAATCTTCGTTGTAGCTGCTGGAGAAATCTCGGTGGTAAAATACATTCGTAAGAAAGACATAATCGATTCAGATATGCCGACAATAAATTCTGGATCGTTGATGAAACTAGTGTATAATCATTAGTTTTAACTGATTAGAAAGCTCTGGAACATCAGGATATTCTCTTTACCTTTTCATATGACTTCAAATGATGAATATGGCTTTAAAATCCCTAAACATATAGTTGGTAATGGCTGTTACAGAATATATCAGATCTGTTAATCCGCGGGATGGTGTCGATTCGTCGATATCTGCAAATGATTTAGAAATTAGGTATCGTGAACTAGAAGTCACAGTAAATCAAAACCTATGAAAATCTTGATTATCAATGTGAGATGATGAATTTATGATATCATTAAAAGCATAACAAGCACTTTCGATTCAGCTAAGCGAGATCAGAACATAAAAGATCGAATCTTATGAGAAATAAACAAACCTTAAAAATAGAGCAAGGATCGACAATCGAAGCTTATGGCAGAGATGCAAATCGAGAATCAAAGACGAGACGAAGATTTATCACCGGTGAGGATGAGAGAATGTGAGGAGGAGATGGAGGATTTAGCGTCGATTTTCTCAAGGCTGAATAGCGGGAAGAAAAAGAGAGATCTCTGGCGGAGCTGCTATCGGAAGGGGAATGAGTGACATGAGTATCTAGATCCGACGAAGCTTCAATCGTCTCCGGAGAAGAAGGAGGAGCAGGCGTCGTTGCTGGAGAGGGAAAGGAGGTGGCGACAGGTATAGATGGTGATGATAAATTAGTAGTTTTGATTTTAGGAATTCAGAAAATCTATATACCTAATCTACCCCTACTATTTTTGCTAAAAAACCACATATACCATTGAAGTTATGTTTATTTACCATATTGCCATCTTTGATCTTGACCCTTCAGTTTTTTGAATTAGTGGTCCACTTTTAGTTCTCGGGTTCTCGGGAAACTATAGGTTCTCAAATGATCATTCCCCTCTCTCTCTCTCTCTCTCTCTCTATATATATATATATATATATATATATATATATATATATATATATATATATATATATATTTGCAATTTCGGTCCTCACTTGAGTGTTTTATAACGATTTTGATACGTGGACCATCAACTTTAATAACACATCTGTTACATTTTAAAAAGTGAACATTTTGCCCTTGGTATTTTTGAATTTGTTATTAAATCTTCTTTAATGTCTTACCAACACCACCACTGCCTTCATTTCAGAATGGTTTGGTTTAATTAATCACATAAAGAATCTGGATGCTGAAGATAGGTTTGTTTAAAGGGTTAAAGCCACCCTCCTCGATATGCTTTAGAAGCATTCAAAGAATTCTTGGTTCATCCATTTTGAATACTTTAACAAATATAATTTTTTTACCATTTTGATCATATGGCATTATGCTACTTTTAACCATTTGCGTCCAAAATGAAATGGCAAACTTGTCATTGCAAAAAATCTAACAGATTTTCTGTTAAAGTTGACGACTCACGGACCATACCATTATGAGACCCTCTAATAAGGATTGGAATTGCAAAAAGATTTTGTTTTGGATCTTATCCCAAAAATACACCCAAACAAAGGGACCAAAAATCTGTCTAATTTATCATCACATTTTTTAAACCAAACAACACGTTATGCTTTTGGAAGAACAGAGTCACAGTGAAATGAATAAAGTAATTCAATGAGCATGACAATAAGATAGATCATTATCATTCCACTATCATGTTTGGTTGGTTTATACTTTATACTTTATAGGATTGAAATGCTATAGCCGAGTACATTTTTCAAAACATAATGATCTCTTGATATAAATAGGTACATTTTTTGAACTACAATGAATTAATATGAAAAAATATGGAAAATACAATGCTGTGGTTGACCAAATTGAGTAATGGTAAGATGCTAGAATACACATAAATGAAAATACGTTGTTATTTCTTGCATTTAGCCCTAGTTACATGTATGTTGGCTTAATAAAGAGCTCTTCTATATTCATAATCCCTTGGGTTATGATGCTTTCTTTTGTTTTTTTTTTTTGTCCCCCACCCCTTTAATGGTTATAGGTTTAAGTTATTTATATAATGTTTCATGACTAGTCTTGCTCTTTGCATTATTTATGTTGTTTCTTTAGGCCATTTTTAGTGCATCAATCAGAGAGAGATGTATTCGACACACACACTTTCCAAGTCGGCCAATAAAGCTTCTCGTGATTTGTGTAATTCAAGTGGATAAGACACTATGCCTTAACGTTGAACGAAATATTAAATACTTATAAAACATATAAATGGATTATGTTTTATATATTAAGGATATACAGTCCGAGCCCATTAAACAACATCAACAACAGCCTATGAGCAATCTGAAGATCCGATCCAAGGAGCTGATACAACACGTTTATAATTCCCTTTGTATATTCAAATGTATAGTCAATTAGATTCTATATTTGTGCCTAAATAATCGCTTTCTTCTAGTTGTATAATCTGTTGTAAAGAGCCTATATAAGGCATATCCATTAATGAACAAATTAATTCATTCGATCATAAAATTATTTCTCTATATGGTATCAGAGCTCCAATAGCTCCTCTAAGTTTTCTTTCCGATCCTATTCCAATGATTTTTCCATGGCGATCATTGATGTTAACACTCATACACACTTTCCAATCAAGCTCATTTCAAATAATTTTCCGGTTTGGAGAAAACAAGTAATTGCAACCCTAATAGGGTTAGGCTTAGACGGCTATGTCACAGGCTCAATCGAAGCCCCATCAAAGGTTCTATCAACCGACGCAACAAAAGAAAACCCGGAGTACAAACCCTGGTTTCGTCAGGATCAGATTATCCTTGGTGCCTTGCTTGGAAGCTGCTCAGAAACAATTCAATCCATTGTCTCCTCCGCACACACATCCTATCAAGCCTTCAAACATCTTACTGAAAGTTATGCTAGTGTTTCCCGCTCAAGAATTATCTCACTGAAGTCTCGGCTAGCCAATAACCCTAAAGGTACAAGATCTATCACTGAATTCCTCCATGATATGAAAAACATAGATGATGACTTAGCCCTAGCTCAAAGTACAGTCGATGAAGAGGACTTAGTGGTCCATATACTAAGCCAATTAGGAGAAGACTACAACAATATCACAGCTGCCCTCAAATTTCGTGATACTGCTATTACCTATCCAGACCTATTTGAAAAATTACTTGACCATGAGCGTACCCTAAAAGACACTTCTGCCTTCCCTGTTATCGCAACTGTCAACAATACACAGAAGTTTACAAATCGCTACTCCAACAAATCCAACAATGATAATCGCTACTCACAGCGATTCAACAACAATCAAAATCAAACCACATGGGCTTGTTTCTCTCGTCCATCCAATCAATACAGTGGTGGTAATTCTTACTAAAAAGGTAATTGAAATTCAAGCTATTGTCAATATTGCAATATCCCATGTCATGAAACCAAAGACTGCAGGAAGCTAGCCCGTTTTCTCAAGGAAAACAACATCATTATTTCCAATTTAGCAAGTCCATTCGTGAATACCACTACTGCTGGACCAACTTCCTCAACCCCACCTTGGATGTTTGACACTGGCGCTTCACATCATGTAGCCTCCACACCTGCATCGTTTCACACCATCTCAGAATACGGAGGTCCCGATGAGATTGTGTTAGGCAATGGTAAAAGTCTTTCTATTTCTCATATTGGTCAATCTGCTCTTCCTACTACTTCTAAACCTCTAAACTTGCATGATATTTTATATGCTCCAAAACTCCGCAATAATCTTATTCTTGTTGCTAATTTGTGCAAATCTAACAATGTTTCTGTGGAATTCTTTCCACACTTCTTCCTTGTTAAGGATCTTCGAACGGGCATCATACTCACGCGGGGAGTGAACATTCATGATGTCTATTATATAGCTATCCAGTCACTTCGTAGTCTTCCAAGAGTCAACTCCACCACATTCAAGTCAATCAATAAGCTCCTTGCATTGTGTTTGCCCTCAAGATTTGGAGGCATTACCTTTATGGGGTCCGTTGTACTATTTATACGGATCACAAGAGTTTGATGTATCTTATGGATCAGCCGAGTCTGAACATGAGGCAAAGGAGGTGGTTGGACGTGCTGAAGGATTATGATTGTGAGATCCTTTATCATCCAGGGAAGGCCAACGTGGTGGCTGACGCCCTAAGCCGCAAAGTGTCAGCGGCCCCTATCAGAGATCTGTGTATGAGGATGACAGTGATCACTCCGTTGTTGGAGCGGATCAAGGAGGCTCAGATGGAGGGTCTCAAGGAGGAGAGGCAGAAGTGTAAGAGGATAGTGGGCCGAGTAGCTTCGTTTGATTATGACAGTCGGGGTTTGCTGACGCTTCACGGGAGGGTGTGGGTACCGCACTGGGGTGGAGTACGGCAGGTATTGATGGACGAGGCTCATAAGTCTCGATTTTCTATCCACCCAGGGGCGACGAAAATGTATCGAGATCTTCGACCGGATTATTGGTGGCCCTGCATGAAGCGGGACGTCGTTTGGTATGTTGAGAGATGCTTGACCTGCTGGAAGGTCAAGACGGAGCACCAGAGACCTCACGGCAAGATGCAGCCGTTAGACATTCCCGTGTGGAAGTGGGAGGACATCACCATGGATTTTGTCACCAAGCTCCCCAGGACCGCACGTGGAGTGGATTCGATATGGGTAGTAGTGGATCGGTTGACGAAGAGTGCCCATTTTATTCCGATCCAGGAGAGTATATCGGCGGAAAAGTTAGCCGATATCTATGTGCGAGAGATTGTGGCACGCCATGGAGTGCCGGTATCGGTGGTGTCAGACCGAGATGTCCGTTTCACATCCAGATTCTGGAAGCGGTTCCACGACGAGATGGGTACTCGTCTCCATTTCAGCACCGCTTGCCACCCTCAGACTGACGGGCAGAGCGAGAGGACGATTCAGACTCTTGAGGACATGCTTAGGGCATGTGTTCTAGATTTTGGTGGTAGTTGGGATACGTATCTTCCGTTAGCGGAATTCTCGTATAACAACAGTTATCATGCGAGCATTGATCGACCTCCTTTTGAGATGCTGTATGGGAGGAAGTGTAGGACCCCGATTTGTTGGGCGAGGTCGGTCAGCGAGTCATCGGGAGCACAGAAGTGGTGCTCAAGATGACTAAGTTGATCCAGCAGGTCCGTAGTAGGCTGCAGACTGAACAGAGTCGGCAGAAGAGCTACACCGACAGGAGGCGTTCGGACTTGGAGTTCCAGGTGGGAGATATGGTCCTTCTGAAGGATTCACCTTGGAAGGGTGTCATCAGGTTCCGGAAGAGGGGCAAATTGGGCCCCAGATTTATTGGTCCTTTCAGGATTTTGGCCCGGGTGGGTCGGGTTGCTTATCGGTTAGATCTTCCCGAGGAGCTTAGTCAGATCCACAACACCTTCCATGTGTCTCAGTTGAGGAAGTGTTTGGCGGATGAGTCAGCAGTCGTTCCCCTAGAGGATATTCAGGTTGATAGCAGCCTGAATTATATTGAGAGGCCGGTTGCGATTCTGGACCGGGAAGACCAAGACCTTGAGGAACAAGGTAATTCAGTTAGTGAAGGTACAGTGGCAGCACTGGAAGGGGTCTGAGTGGACGTGGGAGGCTGAGGAGGAAATGAGAGCACACTACCCAGAGATATTTGCAGATTCAGCCGTAGCAGACTTCGAGGACGAAGTCTGAGATAAGTGGGGGAGAATTGTAACGACCCGTTTCCGGTATGTTAATTCCTTGGTAATTGTTTTGAAGTTTTGCAAGAGGGACTCGGCGAGTTCATAGCCTGACTTGCCGAGTAGGGTCGGGATTTCGAGCACGTGTTAGCTGGAGACTCGGCGAGTCCATATTCCGGACTCGGCGAGTCTGTCCGTCTGGGAGAAACCCTAAATCCCCGGGTTGCCCACTATTTACGCCACCTTATGGCCCTCATTCTCGCCTCCTTCACCCTGAGAAGCTGTGAGAAAACCCTAATTTCGTTCTTGAGTGTTGTGAGTGATTTTTTTATGCATTTGTGAAGGCTTGAAGAAGGAGAAGAAGAAAGGAGCAAGGAGAAGGAGTGTAGAGCAGAGATTCAAGGGAAAGCAAGAGCTCTTTGAGGTATTCTTCTGATTTCTTTCCCTTTTTATGCTTAAAAACCCTTTTTAGATCTAGTTGATGCCTTTCTCAAGCCTTATGTTGATATGGAAGCCTTATTATGTCGAGATATCTTTAGATCTATGTATTTAGGATTTGTAGAGCCCAGATCTATTGCCTTTTTGGAGCTATTTTGCATATTAACCCTAGATCTACCCCTTTTATGCATCTTTTAGCCTTTATTCCCTTGTTCTTGTGTTTGTGCACGTAAAGTTGGGAACTTTACGTGGTAAACCAGCTTATTGGACTCAGATCTATCATTTGTATGTTTTGGATTCGAGCAGAATCGAGTATAGAATAATTGCATGGCGGTGACTCGGTGAGTCGGAAGAACGACTCGGCGAGTCGAGTCGCGAGTCCCCGATTTCTTCCTTTTGAGCGGTGTCTGTCGAGTGGGACCAGTGAGTAGTGGGGTGGACTCAGCGAGTTGAGGGTAGACTCAGTAATGGAAGGACTCGGCGAGTTGTTCATACAACTCGGCGAGTCCACGACAATCTTCTTAAGCTCAAGAGCAACTCGTCGAGTTGTTCATATGACTCGGCGAGTCGGATGAAGATTGTCTGAGTTCTTGGATCGAGAGGGTACTCGTCGAGTCGATGCCATACTCGACGAGTAGCAGCGAGTAGGGTTGAGGTGTGAGAGTAGAGACTCGGCGAGTTGGCGGCCCAACTCGGCGAGTCAGGTCAAATGAGAGTTGACTTTGACCAAGGGTAAAAGAGTCATTTTACCCAAGTGCAGTGTTTAATATTTGATTGAGTGTGTTTATGGACTTGTAGCCGGGTAGATACCGGAGCAGCAGCAGCTAGATTCCAGAGTCATACACTCAGCAGCCAGTTTACGAGGTGAGTTTCCTTCCAGTAGGAACGGGTCTAAGGCCACAATGCCGGCCCGTTTAGTAGCAGTAGTTTCCGGACTTTGGTCCGATGCAGTTGTTAGTTTGTTTGATGCCTTTGTGGCTCAGACAGGATTTATGTGTTAAGTGTTATGGGCTACGGCCTGACGTAGTATGCAGTATATGAGTTTATGATCATGTGTGTCATGCTATTTGAAATATGTTTTTGCTATGCTATGCTATGCCCAGTCAGTTCCGGACTTCGGTCCGATGCAGTGAGTTCCGGACATCAGTCCGATGCAGTTAGTCCCAGACTTCGGTCCGATGCAGGGGACAAGGTCCCAGTCAGTTCCGGACTTCGGTCCGATGCAGTTAGTTCCGGACTTTGGTCCGATGCAGGGGACAAGGTCCCAGTCAGTTCCGGACTTCGGTCCGATGCAGCTAGTTCTAGACTTCGGTCTGATGCAGTGGGCAAGGCCCAGTATGTGCTTATTTATATATTGTATGGTATGTGGTAGCTTGGGGGAGCTCACTAAGCTTCGTGCTTACAGTTTCAGTTTTGGTTTCAGGTACTTCCGCAAGCAAAGGGAAGAGCTCGGGGTGATAGCATCGCACACACCACAGCTTTAGCTTTTATCCTGGGAATTGATTTAGTTTGTTTTGATTTGACATAGTATGATACAGTTTTCTGCACAGTGTTTTTATTATGTTTGGGATACATCACGTATGGTTTTATGATATGACACTCAGATTATGGTTTTGGTTATATTGAAAAACGAAATTTTTGGGTCGTTTCAAGTTGGTATCAGAGCCCTGGTTTGAGGGATTCGGATACACTTCCGGGTGTATCTGAACTCAAACTAAGGGGAAATAAAAAGATTTTTATTTTTAAAAGAAAACGTCTTCTAAAAAGAATTTTGAAAGCACTTAGAAAGAAAGAAATTTTTAACGAGATAGAGGTGTGTGCATGCGATCAGCCGAGCTCAAGTAAGTACTCCCAAATTACCCATACAAGTTATTTGTTCAGTTTCAGTTTCAGTAGAACAGCATGCTAGTATAGGACTAAGGATCTAGGAGAATGCCTTATGTGCCTGCTTTATGTGTTACAGCTTTATGAGTATTGCATGCTAGCATGGAGTAGACAGCAGTAGGATAGCCTGTTTAGGTTATGCCTGATAGTATGAGCTTAGCATCCTATGCTAGTACAGTTTCTTGTTATGAGAATAGTTTTGCCTGAGTCTGTTTCCCTTATCTGAATGCTGCTTGCTTCGTGCTTTGTGGGGTTCTGAGTGATGGGAGTTAGGCATTAGGTGAACACGTCACACCACATGTGATCAGGGTTGAATAATCCCAGAGTGCTGGAACTGGCCCCATTGCGCAGCTCTTGTTTGAGTCCAACCGTTATAGGGACGGGTCTTTTACTTGAAAGATTATCTGATCCTCATCACATGTGATGGTGTTTAGGTGGTGGCTAATTGGCATTATAAGGAAACCTTCAGCAGCTGAGGACCAGTTGTGTTGAGCCTGAGGTTTCCCTAGGGCAAGCCTAGGATGAGAGTAGCAGAGAGCAGCAGTAGTAGAAGTGACTTGGTGGAGTCAAGGCAATTCTTGAGGAAAGTACGGATAGATGTGGAAGGTAGTATGGGCCCGTACTACTGAAAACAGAGGATCCGTACTCGAATCAAGGAAGGACAAGACAAGACCAGAAAGCTAGTAGTAGTATCATGATCCCTTGAGATATTTCAGTGTTCTGATGTTGTTATGATATGTTTCAGAATGGTAGTTTTGCGTTCGAGACCAGCAGTCGGCAGCTCAGATGCCGGAGGGGGATCAGGATCAGGATCAGGCCCGGAGGTCGGGCAGATGGATGAGCAGACCAGATAGTTCCTTTCTTCTGAGGTTACCCGCATCATACTGGAGCAGACTCCTGTGATCTTCGGTTCGATCAAGGAGGGTATTTTAGAGCTGATGGATGAGAGATTGGGTATTTTCCGTGCCGAGATGGCGGCCATGATGGGGTCGCGCACACTTACGTTCAGGGAGTTCAGGGCATGCGGAGCTCCAGACTATCATGGGGCACGAGACCCCATAGCGAGTACCAGATGGTTGGCGGATGTGGCCAACGCTTTGCGCACTAGCAGGTGTCCCGAGGGGGACAAAGTCAGATTGGCGTCCTGTCTTCTGAAGGACAGGGCACGGGATTGGTGGGAGGAGGTCGGACATGCCATCGGGGATGATGCAGCATTGGACGCCATGACCTGGACTGATTTCTCTACCAGGTTCAGGGCGGAGTTTGCATCGGTCATTGAGGTGCAGTAGTTAGCTAGGGAGTTTCAGGACCTTACCCAGACTATAGAGACAGTGGCGGAAATCACCGCCAAGTTCAGGGAGAGGGCTCTTCTTGTTCCTCAGTATGCAGCCGATGAGGAGATAAAGAAGGCTCGTTATCATGAGATGTTGCGGAGTGATAATCCGCATGTTCGTGAGCCGGTCCAGTTGTAAAACGCTGGATGACATGATTGCTAGAGCTCGGGAGAGGGAGATTGATCTCGAGATGGAGAAGAAGAGGAAACCGGAGGCGGTTTCGGGTTCAGGCAGTTTGGGCAAAAAGCCCAAGGTTTCAGATCACAGGTCTAGGAGTCAGCAGATCCACGGTCGATGTGGCAAATGTGGGAGATTGCACGAGGGGGCGTGCAAGGCAGGGAGTTCCAGCTGCTACAAGTGCGGTCGGATTGGGCATTTGAGTAGGGATTGTACGGCCCCTGCTCCTGCCGTTGCAGCATCAGATCTGATATGCTTTCAGTGCAATAAGAGGGGGCATAAAAAGTCCCAGTGTCCAAGCTTAGCCGCAGCAGGGAAGGTGGCTGCACCTGCCCCTGCCACCTTAAGGATTACAGATGGCCGGCAGGGCCGAGCTGATGCGCCAGTGGCGAAGAGTAGGGCGTTTCAGATGACAGCAGAGGAGGCGCGAGCGACTCCTGATGTGGTGACGGGTATGTATCTTCCCTTCATCTCTGATTTACTATTTATTATCGTTTGAGTATTACTTATGTGGGTATGTTTTATTTAGGGTTGTTCTCTGTGAACGACATTTCTGCTTTGGTATTGTTCGATTCGGGGGCTACCCGATCATTCGTGTCGCTTGCGCTTAGCAAGAGATTTAGTAGAGCTCCTGGGGAGCTGGATTATCCATTAGAGGTTGAGATAGCAGATGATAGGATCGTGAGGGTCGGCAGGGTGCATAAAGGGTGTTCCCTTCAGATATTTGATGAGCAGTTTTCAGTGGATCTGGTACCTATTCCCCTACGTGGTAATAAGGTTATTGTGGGCATGGATGGGCTAAGCCCCAATGGGGTGGTGATTGATTGTGAGCTTCAGCTAGTGAGGGTTCGCACTCCCAATGGGGGAGAGTTAGTAATTCAGGGTGAGAGGCCGCAACGAGGACTGATCTTTTGTTCCGCCGCAAGGGCGAGGCGCTATGTTCAGCAGGGTTGCGCAGGTTTTGTAGCTTACGTCTTGGATGCCCGGGAGAAGGGCAAGACGACAGTTGATGATGTTCTTATTGTTCGAGACTACCCGGATGTGTTTCCCGAGGATTTGCCGGGGATACCTCCTGAGAGACAGGTTAAGTTCAGGATCGACCTAATTCCTGGTGCGGCTCCGATAGCCAAAACACCGTATCGACTAGCTCCCCCTGAGATGCAGGAGTTGTCTACACAGCTGCAGGAGCTGTTAGACAAGGGTTTCATTCGGCCGAGCAGTTCGCCTTGGGGAGCGCCGATCCTGTTTGTGAGGAAGAAGGATGGGTCGCATCGTATGTGCATTGATTATCGAGAGTTGAATAAGGTAACGATGAAGAACCGTTACCCACTTCCGAGGATAGATGATTTGTTTGATCAGCTTCAGGGAGCGTCTTGGTTCTCCAAGATCGATCTACGCTCCGGTTATCATCAGATGCGGGTTAGAGATGAGGATGTACAGAAGACTGCTTTCAGGACCCGGTATGGTCATTATGAGTTCGTGGTGATGCCATTTGGGCTCACCAATGCCCCAGCCGCGTTCATGGATCTCATGAACCGCGTGTGCAGGCCGATGCTGGATCGGTCAGTGATAGTATTCATAGATGATATCTTGGTATATTCCAAGACACAGGGGCAGCACGAGGAGCACCTGTGGGAGGTGCTGAAGGCTTTGAGGAGGGAGAGACTTTTCGCAAAGTTCTCCAAGTTTGAGTTCTGGTTGCGCGAGGTGCAGTTTCTTGGTCATCTCGTCAACCAGAAGAGTATTTTGGTAGATCCGGCCAAGATAGAGGCCGTGATGCAGTGGGAGGTCCTGAAGTCTCCATCTGAGATTCGGAGCTTCCTAGGGTTGACAGGGTATTATCGGAGATTTATTCAGGACTTCTCCAAGATAGCAGTGCCGCTCACTTGACTAACCAAAAAGTCGGTGGTATTTCGTTGGGGGCCTGAGCAGCAGGCGGCGTTCGAGACTCTCAGACAGAAATTGTGCGAGGCTCCGATCCTTACCTTCCCAGAGGGAGTAGAGGACTTCGTAGTCTATTGTGATGCTTCGATCACAGGTATGGGGGCAGTATTGATGCAGCGAGGCCATGTGGTGGCTTATGCCTCGAGACAGTTGAAGCCTCACGAGGCTAATTATCCTACCCACGATTTGGAGCTGGGGGCAGTTGTGTTTGCCCTCAAGATTTGGAGGCATTACCTTTATGGGGTCCATTGTATTATTTACACGGAACACAAGAGTTTGCGGTATCTTATGGATCAGCCGAGTCTGAACATGAGGCAGAGGAGGTGGTTGGACGTGCTGAAGGATTATGATTGTGAGATCCTTTATCATCCAGGGAAGGCCAACGTGGTGGCCGGCGCCCTAAGCCGCAAAGTGTCGGCGACCCTTATCAGAGATCTGTGTATGAGGATGACAGTGATCATTCCATTGTTGGAGCGGATCAAGGAGGCTCAGATGGAGGGTCTCAAGGAGGAGAGGCAGAAGTGTAAGAGGATAGTGGGTCGAGTAGCTTCGTTTGATTATGACAGTCGGGGTTTGCTGACGCTTCACGGGAGGGTGTGGGTACCGTACTGGGGTGGAGTACGGCAAGTATTGATGGACGAGGCTCATAAGTCTCGATTTTCTATCCACCCAGGGGCGACGGAAATGTATCGAGATCTTCGACCGGATTATTGGTGGCCCTGCATGAAGCGGGACGTCGCTTGGTATGTTGAGAGATGCTTGACCTGCCGGAAGGTCAAGGCGGAGCACCAGAGACCTCACGGCAAGATGCAGCCGTTAGACATTCCCGTGTGGAAGTGGGAGGACATCACCATGGATTTTGTCACCAAGCTCCCCAGGACCGCACGTGGAGTGGATTCGATATGGGTAGTAGTGGATCGGTTGACGAAGAGTGCCCATTTTATTCCGATCCAGGAGAGTATATCGGCGGAAAAGTTAGCCGATATCTATGTGCGAGAGATTGTGGCACGCCATGGAGTGCCGGTATCGGTGGTGTCAGACCGAGATGTCCGTTTCACATCCAGATTCTGGAAGCGGTTCCATGACGAGATGGGTACTCGTCTCCATTTCAGCACCGCTTTCCACCCTCAGACTGACGGGCAGAGCGAGAGGACGATTCAGACTCTTGAGGACATGCTTAGGGCATGTGTTCTAGATTTTGGTGGTAGTTGGGATACGTATCTTCCGTTAGCGGAATTCTCGTATAACAACAGTTATCATGCGAGCATTGATCGACCTCCTTTTGAGATGTTGTATGGGAGGAAGTGTAGGACCCCGATTTGTTGGGCGAGGTCGGTCAGCAAGTCATCGGGAGCACAGAAGTGGTGCTCAAGATGACTAAGTTGATCCAGCAGGTCCGTAGTAGGCTGCAGACTGAACAGAGTCTGCAGAAGAGCTACACCGACAGGAGGCGTTCGGACTTGGAGTTCCAGGTGGGAGATATGGTCCTTCTGAAGGATTCACCTTGGAAGGGTGTCATCAGGTTCCGGAAGAGGGGCAAATTGGGCCCCAGATTTATTGGTCCTTTCAGGATTTTGGCCCGGGTGGGTCGGGTTGCTTATCGGTTAGATCTTCCTGAGGAGCTTAGTCAGATCCACAACACCTTCCATGTGTCTCAGTTGAGGAAGTGTTTGGTGGATGAGTCAGCAGTCGTTCCCCTAGAGGATATTCAGGTTGATAGCAGCCTGAATTATATTGAGAGGCCGGTTGCGATTCTGGACCGGGAAGACCAAGACCTTGAGGAACAAGGTAATTCAGTTAGTGAAGGTACAGTGGCAGCACTGGAAGGGGTCTGAGTGGACGTGGGAGGCTGAGGAGGAAATGAGAGCACACTACCCAGAGATATTTGCAGATTCAGCCGTAGCAGACTTCGAGGACGAAGTCTGAGATGTGACATCCCCAAAATCACGGCCAGAAAAGACCGATTTTGTTTATGCTTTATAAAAATCAGAGTACTTCATTTTATAAAAAGGTTGCAGAATTTGTTCCCAGAAACACACAATAAATACGTTATTAAAACATTTTCGAAGAAACATATTTTTATTCATCTTAAAACGTTTGGGATGTCATCGTTAATACATAAACATAAGCATAAACAGAACTTACATTTATTTACACTAGTGATCTACATCTCTATAAATCTCTCAGTGTAAAGTGACTTCATATCAACACCTGTGATATACATAAACTGAGTGGGTCAGGTTGGGAAACCTGGTGAGTACATAGGGTTTTCAACCCACAATAATATAAATGTTATGTTTAATCATCAAACAATTAACCCCATTACCCATCCCCGTTATCTTCTTTACTCTTAAGGATTTAACCTAAGAGTCGTCTATCCTGCATTTGTTTATTCCGAAGTCCCTTACTTCCAGGGTTATAGGACTGGCACTAAATCCATAGCTGACAATGTTCGTTCATAAAGCACTAATTCCATAGCTGCTGTAGTCTATTCATCGGGTACTAAATCCATAGCTACCAGTCTTTATCTAATAGGTACTAAGTCCATAGCTACCAATGTTCAACAGGTACTAAATCCATAGCTACCAACGTCTAACAGGTACTAAGTCCATAGCTACCGGTGTTTGTCCCATAGGCACTAAGTCTATAGCTGCCAATGTATACTCACATCATCTTCTATCTCTCATCATTTATCTACCCATCATCATACCCAACATATTCGTATATATAAAATACGTATACAGTTTAAATCCTTTAAAACATGTATAAAACGTTCATCCCGCATAGACAGCAAGTATTCAGATAATATGCACACATAGCACGTAGTTTATATAAAATACTTCATATCTATGTGTAAGATGAAAGGGACTATGCACTCACCTGATTAGGTGGTGATTCCGAACTCAGACAGCACTTCGTTATCTCAAAACAATTTTCCTCGACAAAACCTAGTATCAATACCACTAGGGTTTAGTTTTTAACGTTAACCACGACTAATTAATAGTCTAGCTATTATTACTATTATATAAGCGTTAAATAACACTCAATATAACTCATAATAATAGCCCAAATAATTATTTTAAGGTCCTACTAATGTTACTATAATTAAATAAAATCTATATTAAATATAGTATAGGCGTAGCTCACTTACAACGAGTTTTTATTAAAAACCGGGCTTCGCTGGAGCAGCGTTTCCAAGCCGAAAGCTTTTCTTCTCGGAGCCGTCGGGCGCTCCGGGGGTTTCTACTCGTGCTAGGGAGGTTCCGTAGACTTGGGAGGGGTTTAGGGAGGCTAGAGAGAAGTTAGAGAAAGAAAGAGAGGCTTATGGTGTGAAGAAAATATGAGGAGTTCACCCTTGTATTTATAGGAGTTTTATAGTAAAGTAGCCTCTAAGCTTCGTCCGTAACTTTTGCACACGAGCTCCGTTTTTGTCTGTCTTTTTACCGTTGAGATCCTATTAATGAGATCTTCAACTTTCGTTTAGACCTCGTTAGCTAATTCTCATTGTATCTCAGATTTACAAAACTGTATCGAATTCGCCGCGCTCGAAAAGTAAGGACTAAGCTTCATCCATAACTTTCGCATACGAGTTCCGTTTTTGTCTGTCTTTTTACCGTTGAGTTCCTATTAATGAGATCTTCAACTCTCATTTAGACCTCGTTGACTAATTCTCATTCTATCTCGGATTTACAAAACTGTATCGAATTCGCCGCGCTCGAAAAGTAGGGACTAAGCTTCGTCCATATCTTTCGCATACGAGCTCTATTATTGACGTTCTTTATATCTACGCGTTGGTATTTATGAGTGCTACAACATTCATTTAGATCCCGTCGGCTAAAAATCGACCGATCTAAAATTCAGATTTCGGGCTGTGCACTGCTATGCTAAATCTTAGAAAAAATCATAACTTCCTCATACGAAGTCAGATTTGGGCGTTCTTTTTATCGATGTTCTTAGTTTAACATATTCTACGACTTTCATTTAGAGCGCTAAGGCTAAATCTCGCTCTATCGTAAATTCACTTTTTACGCTTCCCGGTGCCGTGTCGGTTTTGCCGTAAAACTTCGACGGGCCATAACTTCTTCGTTATAACTCAGATTTCGGCGTTCTTTATATGTACAGAAACCTTGTGAAATATACTATAACTTGGTTAAAATTATTTATTCTAAATAATCTTTTGCCGAAAATTCGTTTTCGACCCATATTGCCTCTAAATTGACTAGCCCGGATCTACGGGCGTTACATGAGATAAGTGGGGGAGAATTGTAACGACCCGTTTCCGGTATGTTAATTCCTTGGTAATTGTTTTGAAGTTTTGCAAGAGGGACTCGGCGAGTTCATAGCCTGACTCGCCGAGTAGGGTCGGGATTTCGAGCACGTGTTAGCTGGAGACTCGGCGAGTCCATATTCCGGACTCGGCGAGTCTGTCCGTCTGGGAGAAACCCTAAATCCCCGGGTTGCCCACTATTTAAGCCACCTTATGGCCCTCATTCTCTCCTCCTTCACCCTGAGAAGCTGTGAGAAAACCCTAATTTCGTTCTTGAGTGTTGTGAGTGATTTTTTTTATGCATTTGTGAAGGCTTGAAGAAGGAGAAGAAGAAAGGAGCAAGGAGAAGGAGTGTAGAGCAGAGATTCAAGGGAAAGCAAGAGCTCTTTGAGGTATTCTTCTGATTTCTTTCCCTTTTTATGCTTAAAAACCCTTTTTAGATCTAGTTGATGCCTTTCTCAAGCCTTATGTTGATATGGAAGCCTTATTATGCCGAGATATCTTTAGATCTGTGTATTTAGGATTTGTAGAGCCCAGATCTATTGCCTTTTTGGAGCTATTTTGCATATTAACCCTAGATCTACCCCTTTTATGCATCTTTTAGCCTTTATTCCCTTGTTCTTGTGTTTGTGCACGTAAAGTTGGGAACTTTACGTGGTAAACCAGCTTATTGGACTTAGATCTATCATTTGTATGTTTTGGATTCGAGCAGAATCGAGTATAGAATAATTGCATGGCGGTGACTCGGTGAGTCGGAAGAACGACTCGGCGAGTCGAGTCGCGAGTCCCCGATTTCTTCCTTTTGAGCGGTGTCTGTCGAGTGGGACCAGTGAGTAGTGGGGTGGACTCAGCGAGTTGAGGGTAGACTCAGTAATGGAAGGACTCGGCGAGTTGTTCATACAACTCGGCGAGTCTAAGGCAATCTTCTTAAGCTCAAGAGCAACTTGTCGAGTTGTTCATATGACTCGGCGAGTCGGATGAAGATTGTCTGAGTTCTTGGATCGAGAGGGTACTCGTCGAGTCGATGCCATACTCGACGAGTAGCAGCGAGTAGGGTTGAGGTGTGAGAGTAGAGACTCGGCGAGTTGGCGGCCCAACTCGGCGAGTCAGGTCAAATGAGAGTTGACTTTGACCAAGGGTAAAAGAGTCATTTTACCCAAGTGCAGTGTTTAATATTTGATTGAGTGTGTTTATGGACTTGTAGCCGGGTAGATACCGGAGCAGCAGCAGCTAGATTCCAGAGTCATACACTCAGCAACCAGTTTACGAGGTGAGTTTCCTTCCAGTAGGAACGGGTCTAAGGCCACAATGTCGGCCCGTTTAGTAGCAGTAGTTTCCGGACTTTGGTCCGATGCAGTTGTTAGTTTGTTTGATGCCTTCGTGGCTCAGACAGGATTTATGTGTTAAGTGTTATGGGCTACGGCCTGACGTAGTATGCAGTATATGAGTTTATGATCATTTGTGTCATGCTATTTGAAATATGTTTTTGCTATGCTATGCTATGCCCAGTCAGTTCCGGACTTCGGTCCGATGCAGTGAGTTCCGGACATCGGTCCGATGCAGTTAGTCCCAGACTTCGGTCCGATGCAGGGGACAAGGTCCCAGTCAGTTCCGGACTTCGGTCCGATGCAGTTAGTTCCGGACTTTGGTCCGATGCAGGGGACAAGGTCCCAGTCAGTTCCGGACTTCGGTCCGATGCAGCTAGTTCCAGACTTCGGTCTGATGCAGTGGGCAAGGCCCAGTATGTGCTTATTTATATATTGTATGGTATGTGGTAGCTTGGGGGAGCTCACAAAGCTTCGTGCTTACAGTTTCAGTTTTGGTTTCAGGTACTTCCGCAAGCAAAGGGAAGAGCTCGGGGTGATAGCATCGCACACACCACAGCTTTAGCTTTTATCCTGGGAATTGATTTAGTTTGTTTTGATTTGACATAGTATGATATAGTTTTCCGCACAGTGTTTTTATTATGTTTGGGATACATCACGTATGGTTTTATGATATGACACTCAGATTATGGTTTTGGTTATATTGAAAAACAAAATTTTTGGGTCGTTTAACACCATCACATACAGCCCCAACCACCTCTACCCCTGCCTCGGCTATCTCATCACCACTTTTCCCACCACCAGCAACTAGAACCCTTCTAGATATTGAACCAACAGCTGCATCTCCTAAGATAATTCCACCCACTGCCCCATCCCAACAGCCCCCACCTTCACCCATACACACCGCACCTTAGTCTCCTACACAGCAACCAACCACCTGCTCATCAAATATTGATCCGCCTATTGTATCTGTCACACCTTACCAACAATGAAACCAAAAACGGAACTCAAAATACTTCGACAACAACCTCATAAATACTACCACCCTACATCCAATACCTACAACCCTCGAACCTACTACCCATAATCAAGCTTCCAAAGACCCGAAATGGAGATCTGCAATGGACTCCGAGTTTAATGAACTCATTCAAAACAATACTTGGGAACTAGTTCCTGCCTCCACTCACACACCCATAGGCTGCAAATGGGTTTTTCGAATAAAACGCAATCCGGATGGCTCCATCTCTAAATATAAAGCCCGCTCGTAGCCAAAGGTTTCTTACAACAATATGGCAAGGATTAGTTTGATACCTTCAGTCAGATCACTAAACCTGTTACTCTACGCACTTTTTTATCCATTGCTCTTTCCAACAATTGGCCGTTAAGACAATTAGATGTTAACAATGCATTTCTTCATGGTACACTTCATGAAGAAGTATTCATGACACAAGCACCTGGCAACACTGATCCCAAATACCTTACTCATATTTGCAAACTCAAGAAATCCATCTATGGCTTAAAACAAGCCCCACGGGCTTGGTACATCGAACCTACCACCTTAATTCGGTTTGGGTTCGAAAAATCGTTAGCTGATGTGTCACTGTTCATTTACCAAAATAAATCAATCACTTGCTACTTCATGGTCTACGTAGATGATATAGTACTCACCGGTAACCATTCCCACTTTCTCGATCACTTTATCACTTCTCTAAGTGCAAAGTTCTCTCTAAAAGATCTTGGTGCATTACATCACTTCCTTGGTGTCGAAGTTATTCCTACACCCACTGGTTTGTTTCTCTCTTAACACCGACACATACAAGACATCCTTACTTAGTTTCACATGGAAGGTGCTAAGGAAGTCACCACTCCCCTTAGTGCCACTGAACCTTTATCCATCACCGATCAGTCCCCCACCGTAGATGCTACTTCGTATCGTAAACTTGTAGGTTCACTTCAATATCTTGCATTCACATGTCCTGATATCTCCTTTGCTATCAATAAACTTTCCAAGTTCATGCATAATCCCCATCAAACTCATTGGCAAGAACTCAAGCGTCTTCTGCGTTATCTTAAAGGCATCATTCACCACGGTCTTGTTCTCAGTCGAAACTCGTCTCTCACTCTTGCGTTATCTTGAAGGCACCATTCACTACAGTCTTGTTCTCAGTCGAAACTCGTCTCTCACTCTCTCGGTATTTTCTGATTCTGATTGGGGAGGTGTTCACAGTGCAGGTAGATCAACAACTGCTTACTTACTTTATTTGGGTACTAACATTGTCTCATGGAAGTCAACAAAACAAAAATCAGTTTCTCGCTCATCAACGGAGACCGAGTACAAAGCTCTTTCCAATGCTATTGTCGAACTCATATGGTTAAAGAATTTACTACAAGAACTGGGTATCACACCTACAACTACTCCTACATTATTTTGCGACAACACTGGTGCTACTTATTTGTGTGGAAACCCTGTTTATCACTACAGAATGAAACACATTGCTTTGGATTACCATTTTGTTAGGGAACAAATCTCTTCCGGTCTTCTCAAGGTTTTTCATGTCAACTCTCAAGATCAACTAGCGGATATGTTAACTAAGCCACTCGCTCGTGCTCCATTCCTCCGAAACAGATCCAAGATTGGAATCTCCGATGGATCCTCTATCTTGCGGGGGCGTATTAAGGATATACAGTCCGAGCCCATTAAACAACATCAATAGCAGCCCAATACATCAGTCTATGAGCAATCTGAAGATCCGATCCAAGGAGCTGATACAACACATTTATAATTCCCTTTGTATATTCAAATGTATAGTCAATTAGATTCTATATTTGTGCCTACGGAATCGCTCTCTTCCAGTTGTATAATCTGTTGTAAATAGCCTATATAAGGCATATCCATTAATGAACAAATTAATTCATTCGATCATACAATTATTTCTCTATATTATAAACATATAATACCAAATATTAAATTTGAAGTTACAGAAGTTATCCTCTAGTGATCTTGACACGTCAACTTGTTAGTCATTTACAAAATATTATACATTATCTTTGATTTCTAGGGAATATAAATGCTTTTTTGTTGAATACTAAGTCATATTCAATTCATATTCTGTAAATAAAATTTGGCCAGATTCAATTGCTTTGTAATGGGGAATAGACAGGCCACACAAGAATAAAATTTTGTCATTGACTTCCAAGTCTTCCATGGCAAGAAGCTGATATTCCTTTATGGATTTATATATCAACCTGGTCCTCCATCATAGGAACCCATCACTTCATCTTAACAATCCATCCTTCTACTCCAGCTCTTCCTTTCCAATCTCTAAATTAACTAACCGAATTAGGGTTGATAATGGGGAATCAAAGGGGTTTGGGGCTCCATCTCAATTTTGTATGTGCTTTTCTATTTGCAGGAGCCACGTATACTCCTTGTTTGGGTGATCAAAATACCAGTGTTACTGTTTGCTCTGAGCAAGAGCGACTTGCTCTTCTCAAGTTCAAAAACAGTGTTGAAGATGGTTCTGGAATGTTGTCATCATGGGTTGGCAATGACTGCTTCCTGTGGGAAGGAATCCACTGTAATGGTGTCACTGGAAAGGTAGAAAGCCTTCATCTCAGAGGAGATTTTGATGTTTGGCGTCAAGGCTACAAATACTTAGTTGGTAATGAGATGAAGTCTTCTTTGGCAGAGTTGTGGAATCTCAAACACTTGGACTTGAGTGGGAATTATTTCCAAGGAAGTCAGATCCTTAAGTTCATTGGATCCTTGAAACAACTGGCCTACCTCAATCTCTCTCATGCTTATTTTGAAGGTATTATTCCTCCGCACATTGGAAATCTTTCTGATTTAAAGGTTCTTGATCTCAGTTCAAATGGAGGTCTGAAGGTAGATGACATGGCATGGACCTCTGGCCTTTTGTCACTTGAGCATCTCGACTTGAGCGAAGTAGATCTTGGGGGAGCACGAAACAGGGACATGGTGTTTTACATGATTCCTTCCTTGAGAAAATTAAGTTTGTGGAGATGTGGACTTTCTAATGCTGATTTTGGTCCTTTTCTTAATTCCAGTAGAATACTTCCCAACATCAAACACCTTGATCTTGTCGGCAATTCTTTCCAAGGTCCACTCCCTAGCATTCTTCAAAACATGTCATCATCCCTAACATTTCTAGATCTTTCAGGATTCAATCTTAGTTTGGCATGGAACTTTGCAAACCTGCTAAGCATGATACCTTCTTTAGCAGAGCTGCATTTGTCAGCTTGTGGGCTCCATAAGACGCATCTATCTTCCCCTCGTCACAATTTCAGCACACTTTCTAACATCCAATACCTGGATCTAAGTGGAAATTTAATTCATGGCACATTTCCGTCTGTCTTCACAAACATGAGTTCCCTGAGAGCCCTTGACCTCTCAGGAAACATGCTGAATTCATTGGTTCCTATTATGCCTAACCTTTTAGATCTTTCCCTTTCCTATAACCAGTTAACCGGTCGCATTCCTACGTTCCTTGGGAATCTTTCCAAACTTGACCTTTCAGGTAATCAGTTAAATGGCTCAATTCCAGAATCTGTTGGAAATCTAGCAGGTTTAACATATTTGGATCTAAGCTCCAATCAGTTAAAAGGCCCCATTCCAGCATCTCTAGGAAGACTTATTTCATTACAATCAGTTTCGTTGGGTTCAAATTTCTTGAATGATACCATTCCAGTTTCAATTAGGCTACTTTCCAAACTCCAGCATCTAGATATTTCTAACAATTCTTTAGAAGGAGTAGTTTTTGAAGCCCATTTTGCTAACCTTTCAATGTTGAAGCATTTGTATGCTTCTCTTAACACCAAGCTGACATTTAATGTTTCAAGTGACTGGATACCTCCATTCCAATGGGAAAATTTTCAACTCCATTCTTGCAATATCACAAATGGATTTCCACAGTGGCTTCGAAATCAAAGAAAACTTTGGATGTTAGTGTTATCCAATGCTAGAATGTCAGGACCTCTGCCTGGATGGTTGCGGAAGATGCCCATCATTCCTCACTTAGATCTCTCTCACAACCAACTTAGCGGACCTTTGAAAAACCTTCCTAATGTGGCAACTTATGGTCGGTATCGATTTGGTCCTTCATTGTTTCTGGAAAATAATTTTTTCAGTGAGTCGATTCCAAGTTCATTGTGTAGAAGGAGAGATTTGGTATATCTTGATCTTTCCAAAAACAGGTTAACAGGTAAAATTCCTACGTGTTTTGTGGATCTGCAACAGTTGTATACCTTGATACTTAGCTCAAATTGGTTGTCTGGTGTCGTCCCAAGTTCTGTAGCTCTTAATTCATTACATCAGTTAAAATTGAACGACAACAACTTTGTTGGCGAGCTTCCTCGAGAATTAGCGAATTTACTATATTTAAGTATCTTAGATTTGGGTGATAATAGATTGTCTGGAAATATACCCGAATGGGTCGCAGAGAACCTCGCAAATTTGGTAGTTTTGAGGTTACACAAAAATAACTTCACCGGAAGAATTCCGCAATCATTACGCAAAGCTTCACATCTTCGAATTCTGGATGTTGCAGACAACAACTTAAAGGGAACCATCCCTCCTTGTCTTGGAGAATTGGATGCCATGGGTAATGATCACGATTATGGATACTTTCCAGGTAGCTTCTTGGACGATGACGAAAATGTTGAGCAGGTCATGAAAGGTGTTAGTCTTGAATACACAACAACTTGGGATTTGGTTTATAATATGGACCTTTCAAGCAATAAAACTGCACTTATCAAGTTGGTGGGTCTCAACTTGTCTAATAATCATCTCAGCCGCTATATTCCAGACTCCATCGGAAACATGACGGAGTTAGAATCTCTTGATTTATCTGGAAACGAGTTAAATGGGATGATCCCTCCGAGCATGGCAAATTTGACCTTTTTGAGCCGTTTGAAATTGTCACACAACAACTTGTATGGACGAATTCCAACAGGAAGGCAACTGCAGACACTTACAGATCCATCGATATATGAAGGGAACAAAGATCTCTGTGGACCTCCATTGCCTAACAATTGCTCAAAACCTGGAGAAGTCCCAACAAGAAGCAAGAAGAAACAAGGAGCATCTGATGAGAAGACTGAGGTATGGCTGTTTTACGTGGACATAATTTGTGGTTTTGCAACAGGGTTTTGGGGAGTTATTGGACTTTTGTTGTTCAAGAAGCAGTGGAGATGGATCCCTTTCATGTTTGCTGAGGAAACCATGGACAAGATATATGTTGCAATCGTGGTAAGAGTTAACAAGATCACGAGAGGAAGAGAAGCCGTGCAGGTCCTTTGGAATCAATCGTAGCTTTGCTTTGTAATACCGATAGTCGATAGATATTTCACTTAATTTGGATTTTGTTTTTTATAAAATACCCTGCCCTTTCACTCTGGACCTCTTATGCTCTCACAAAAGGTCAACAACCTGCTGATGCATTTGTGGCTTTTCATGTTCATGGCTATTTCTTGGATGAACACACACACACACACACACACACACACACATATATATATATATATATATATATATATATATATATATATATATATATATATATATTGGTTCTGCTGCTTTGTTTGTCGTATTTTATCTTTCTATTTCAGTTTTTTTTCAGGCTTCAAATCATAGTTGATTTAAATAACATAATTGTAAGGGATATCACTGAATTCACCAAAAATGAGGGCTGTTTGGAGTTTAGACAGTAAATGACCACCTTTTACACATTTATCACAAATTGACCAGTGACCACTTATTTCACAAAAAAAAAAAAAAATTTAAATTACTTTTACAACCATTTTTCGTATAATATGATAATTTTGCACAATGTATTTTATGAAATCTATTTTCATATTTTACAAGTTTACCTATTTCTTGCATTATAGATAGGCAAAATAGACGTGCACTATTTCAACACTAATTGGGCGACAAATTAACATCATTATGCACTATTTCAAGACAAAAGAAGCTCTCCAAGACTTGTTTTCAAGGATTGACTTTCTAATGAATCAATTTTTGCAAACCCGAAAACCATACTTACTAATTTTTATTTTAAGGTGCACTTATACATTAATAAGTTATGTCCTTAGGTGATATGGTCATGAGTTTTTTATACCTTTTTCAGTAGGCAGTGTCTCTTGTCTAAGGAGCAGTGCCTGTCCTTTTATACCATGAAAACGATACCATTATGTACAATATTTTTGCTTTCAGTTAGCTCCTGCAGTGATGATTCTTTATTGCTATAAGTTTCTTCGTGCACAAGCATTCCATTCTTTAAATATTTAATATATACCCCAAAGGCAATTTTTTTTCTTTCTAGAATATTTCATCTCAAATTCCTTCTTTAGTCATGTATTCAACTGCTCTAGAAAGCTATTTGGGAGTTCTAATTGTATTCAAATAATCAAAATATATGGAAATCATAACAAAATTGGAACCAAATACTTCTATAAAAATGCATGGCCAGATAGAACAACTTGTATATCCGTACTTCAACAAATATTCACCAAGGCGATTGCACCCCATTTGACGTTGTTTTGATCCATATAAAGATATTTCTTGATTTGATCAAATCGTGCTCTCGGATTGGGTCTTACATCATACATGTTTCTATTATTAGTTAAACTACCATGAAATTAAATGCAACAAAAGGGTACGACTGTCATTTCATCTAATAAAGTTGATGATAATTAATATTTTCTTAATCTGTTTGCTTTTTGTCCGTGGACCATATTTTTGAGATAGAAAGAGTATAATCTTATCCATTTCCAACTACATGGTTCAAAATTGTCACGTCTAAGTTCTAACACAACCGTAATGAATTTGACACAACAACTTTGTTATTTATTGATCATTTACAAAAATATTATGAATTATCTTTGATTTCTCGAGAATATAAATGCTTGTTTGTTGAATATTGTGTCATATTAAATTCATATTTTGTAAAAAGCTTTGGCCATATACAATTGCCAATGCAACGGGGAATAGACTTGGTCATAAACCACTTATTTTGGTCAAGATAAGACAATTAGCCAATGACCACACCCAATAATACAAGTCTTTCATTGACTTCATTCATTCCAAATTCTGTCTAATTCAAGTGGATATGATGCTTTGCCTTAACCTTGTATTTTAAGAAACAATGTTTTATATCTGAGTGTCCAATTAAAGTAATAATAAAAAAATAGACCAAATGCTGTATGCAATATTAAGGTGTCAAAAAAATAATGACAAAACATATACGTGAACTGTGAGGTCTACTATGAAACTAAATAGAACTCTTAATTATGTACTAACCTGTGATCAAATTGACTGGTAACCTTGAACAATAAGAAAATTTCAATGTAAAGTAATTATCCTCTATCGGGCTTGATATATCAACTTTGTTAATCATTTACAAAAATATTCTAATTTGTCATTGATCTATCGAGTATAAAATGTTTGTTTGTCAATTACTGTGTTTAATTCCGTTTAATTTTATAAGATTTGTGGCCAGATATAATCACTTATTTTGATCAAAAGAACAACAAATTAGCTATAGGACCACACACGACAATATAATTCTGTCATTGACTTTTAACTCTTGCATGGCTTTTAAAATCAACCAGTTCCTTCATTGTAGCAACTCATCACTTCATCTTTCTACTTCCAATTCAGTTTTCCAATCTCTAAATTGCTTTACTGTTGCTAATGGGGAATCGGAAAGGTTTGGGGCTCCATCTCATTTTCGTATGTGGTTTTCTGTTTGCTGGAGCCACATATACTTGCTTGGGTGATGGAAATACCAGTCTCACTGTTTGCTCTGAGAAAGAGAGACTCGCTCTTCTCAAGTTCAAAGACAGTGTTGAAGATCCTTCTAGAATGTTGTCATCATGGATTGGCAATGACTGCTGCCTGTGGGAAGGAATCCAGTGTGACACTGTCACTGGAGATGTCGTAAGCCTTCATCTCATGGGAAATGATGAAGGCTACTTAGTTGGTTATGAGGTGATGTCTTCTTTGGCAGAGTTGAGACATCTGAAATCCTTGGATTTGAGTGGGAATGATTTTCAAGGAAGCCGCATCCCAAAGTTCATTGGGTCCTTGAAACAGCTGACCCACCTTAATCTTTCTCAAGCTGGTTTTCAAGGTATTATTCCTCCTCACATTGGAAACCTTTCTAATCTAAAGGTTCTTGATCTCAGTTTAGGCAAACGCACGTGGGGGCTAAGGGTTGATGATATGGCATGGACTTCTGGCCTTTCATCGCTTGAGCATCTTGACTTGAGTCCGGTATATCTTGGCGAAGCACAAAACAGGGACATGCTGTTTTACATGATTCCTTCCTTAAAAGTGTTAAATTTGTGGGGATGTAGACTTTTCGATTCTGATCTTGGTCCTTTTCGTAATTTGAGTAGAATACTTCCCAACATCAAACACCTGGATCTTGGCTTCAATTCTTTCAATAGGCCACTCCCTGGATTTCTTCAAAACATGTCATCAACCTTAACATTCCTGGATCTTTCTAACTTTAATCTTAGTCGGACATGGAACTTTGCTACCTTGCTAAGCAAGATTCCTTCTTTATCAGAGTTGCATTTGTCATCTTGTGGGCTTGATAAAACGCATTTATCTTCCCCTAGTTATAATTTCAGCACACTTTCTAACATCCGACACCTGGTTCTCAGCCAAAATTCGATAGAAGGCCCATTTCCATCTGTTTTCACAAATATGAGTTCCCTGAGAGTCCTTGTCCTCTCAGGAAACATGTTGAATTCATCACTTCCTATTATACCTAACCTTATAGATCTTGATCTTTCCTTTAACCAGTTAACCGGTCCCATTCCTACACACCTTGGCAATCTCTCCAAACTTGACCTTTCTTCCAATCACTTGAATGGTTCAATTCCAGAATCCATTGGAAATCTAGCAACTTTAACATATTTGGATCTAAGTTCCAATTGGTTAACTGGTCCCATCCCAACATCTCTAGGAAGACATATATCTTTACAATTCATTCGGGTGTCTTCAAATTTGTTAAATGGGACTATTCCAGTTTCAATTGGGCAACTTGCCAAACTTCAATATCTTGATTTCTCTAACAACTCTTTAGAAGGAGTAGTTTCTGAAGCCCATTTTGCCAACCTTTCAATGTTGACGTACTTGGATACTTCTTCTAACACCAAGTTGAGATACAATATTTCACGTGACTGGATACCTCCATTCCAATTGGTATCACTTCTACTTCGTTCTTGCAATATCACAAATAGATTTCCGCATTGGCTTCGAAATCAGAGGAACCTTCATGTGTTGGATTTGTCTAATACTACAATTTCAGGACATCTGCCAACATGGTTGCGGAAGATGCCCATCATTGGTTACCTAGATCTCTCCCACAACAAACTCAACGGACCTTTGATAAACCTTCCTAATGGAGAAACTTATGGTCGGAACTATAAATTTCCGATATTATTTCTGGAAAATAACTTTTTCAACGAGTCAATTCCAACGTCATTGTGCAGAAGGACGGATCTCGAATATCTCGATCTTTCCAGAAATAGGTTAATCGGTCAGGTTCCCAAGTGTCTTGAGAATCTGCAACATTTGCGTACCATGATACTTAGCTCAAATCAGCTGTCAGGTGTAATTCCAAGTTTTATGGCTCCTAATTCTTTAGAGCGGTTAAAACTGAATGATAACAAATTTATTGGTGAACTTCCTCGAGAATTGGGTAATCTACGAGTTTTAAGTATCTTAGATCTGGGTAATAATAAATTGTCTGGAAACATACCAGAATGGTTCGGAGCAACACTTTCATATATGAGAGTTTTGAGGTTACACAAGAACAACTTCACCGGAAGAATTCCCGAGTATTTGTGTAAAGGTTCAAATCTTCAAATTTTGGATGTTGCACACAACAACTTAAAGGGACATATTCCTCGATGTCTAGGAGAGTTGAATGCCATGGTTAATGATGGCGGATATAGGTACTCTGCTCCTCCCTCTTTCGACTCTGATGAGAATGTTGATCAGGTCATGAAAGGTGTTGATCTTGAATATACAACAACTTGGGATATGGTTTTTAACATGGACCTTTCGAGCAATCAACTTGTTGGAGAAATACCTGTCGAGCTAACTGCACTTTCCTTGTTGGTGGGTCTCAATTTGTCAAATAATCATCTCAGTGGGGGTATTCCAGACACCATAGGAAACATGTCAGAGTTAAATTCTCTTGATTTATCTGGAAACGAGTTGACTGGTGTGATCCCTCCGAGCATGGCAGATTTGACTTTTTTGAGCCATTTGAATTTGTCTCACAACAACTTGTCAGGACGAATTCCAACAGGAAGGCAACTGCAGACCCTGATTGATCCATCGATATATGAAGGGAACAAAGATCTATGTGGGCCTCCACTGCCTAATAATTGCTCAAATCCAGGAGAACACCCAACAACAAGCAAGAAGAAAAACAAAGCAGCTGAGGAGCAGATCAATGTATTGTTGTTATATACGAACATAATTTGTGGTTTTGTAACAGGGTTTTGGGGGGTTATTGGAGTTCTGTTGTTGAAGAAACAGTGGTCAAAGAAACTTTTCAAGTTTGCTGAGGATATGATGGAAAATATATACGTTGTAGTCATGGTAAGAGTTGCCAAGATCAAGAGAGGAAGAGATGCCGCATAGATCCTTGGGAATCAATGGTTGCTTTGGTTTCTAATATTGATATTTTGCTTTTTATATATACTAGTATTTGGATTTTGTGTTTGTAATATGGATGTTGTTTAAAGGTGTCAGTTTTGAAAATATTTGTTGGATTTGTTATTTTATACAAGATCAAGTAGCCGGTTTTATTTGATTACTATTGAAATGAATTCCAAAACCTATGATTGGCTGGATTTTGACATGAAATGCACTGCTATGTAACTCTCGACCTGCTTCTGCTCTCACAAATACTTGCTGCTGCATTTGTCTCTTTTAATTAGCATGGCGTCAAGTTAGGATTTAGGTAGTGGCTTTTTTTTTTTTTGCTGCTGTATTTGTTGCTTTTCATCTATCAAATACCGTTTTTTTGGAGCTTAAATTCATAGTACATTTCAATGCCATAATTATAAGGAAGATCAATGAAGTGATCAAAATCAGAGGTGTTTGGACACCAACTTACCATCTATTACACGTTTATTAAAAAATGACCACATATTTTGCAAAACAAGTGATTGTCAAATTACTTTTACGAAAATATTCTGCACATTAACTTTTTGGGTAAATGTTACTGTAACCCAACGAACATTCAGATTTTGGTTTAAATGGTCCCTTGTGATATTTTTTTGCATTATAAGGGAACGAATTCAACTCTTATCGGTTATTTTGGTCAAGTCACCTGTAATAATAGGTTACTGATGTCAAAAAGAGTACCACATAGAAAATAATATGTTGATTTGTAATTATATATCTCTATATCGGTCCTAGTCAACAAATATTGGTCCCCACCACCTTCTTCCCTTATTTCCTTCTTCAGATCGTCTCATTCCCTCCTTTCCATCCTGGTTTTCTTTCTAACATAAATGAAAGCATTTTTTTTTATCTTGGGTATGAAATTGAAGATGAAGGTATCCCTGTCAAAATTAAACCCAAATCAAACCTCACCATTACTTCAGAAAAATAAAAACATCATAGGTTTGAAACCTATGACCGCCCTGTTTACCGAACCCTATATATTGTTGCTTTGGTTACCGTCAACGATGATGCCTCCTTTTTTCGTTGCTCTGCTTCATCTCTACTTTAGCCACCAGCCGGTGAAAGTCCTCCCCTCCCCTCCACTCACTAGTTGACCCTTCCCACTACCCAAATCAGATCAAGATTGGGAGAGATCAGGGGATGAAGATCATGTGTTTATGGCTGGACGATGAAATTAAGCCTAAATCAAACCCCCACCATTAAAAATTGAACCCAGATGAAATTAAGCCAAAATCAAACCCAACGTCCTGAATGTTCAAGAAAGAAGAAGTAGAGCTTTACGAGCATATGATGGATAGTCCTTACAAGCAGTTTTTGGATCAGCCTTAGGAGCTTCAAGGCCTCCTCAAATTTCCTCTCTAACAACAGTTTTTTGATCAAATTCTTGTAAGTCGCCTGCCATGGTTTCACCCCACCTGTCTTGTCTCAGTTATTTCAACAAGCACCTGGTGTGCTTCAATAGCCTTGTTTTGACTCAATAACCCATGTACCAAAACATCCAAAAGATCTGCATCAGCCTTGCAACCTTTCTCGATCATGTTGGCGAAAATGATTAGAGCTTTGTCAACTTCATTGGCTGAACAGTGTCCCTTGATTAGAATCGTCCATGTCTTGATGTCAGGATTGCAACCATTGGCTTGCATTTCATCGAGCACCTTGGCTGCATCTTCTAGTCTTCTGGCTTTGCATATACCAAAGATTAATTGGCTGTAGGTTATGTTATTGGGTTTGTATCCTGCATCTTTCATGGCTGTCATCATCTTCTTGGCTTCATCAAATTGAGCTACACTTGTTAATGATCTATGAATACCATCATAAACGCTTGTTGAAAGAGAGTTTCCCGTGGCTTCAAATTTATTTACTACCCGAAAAACAAGATCCAAATTTGGTGAAATGTTGCCTGCAATGGTTTTTAGAAGAACACTACAATGTTGAATTGAGGGCTTGTAAGGACTATCCATCATATGCTTGTAAAAAATCTGGTTGAGGACGCTCGACATCACAATCATGGGAGGTTAACGAAACGTTGGAGTCTATTCACGTTTTTGGCAGGGTCTCTTGACCTAGATCTGATTCATAGAGGTTGCAATATAGAGAAATTCATCGATCCCATAGAGGGTCATTGTGACGTCTCAAATATTTAGACATGTGGCAAGTGAAGTGGCCTACTTGTCTAATGGTACATGATGAAAAAGAAGGGGTTCAACGGGTGATCCTTTCACATTTTTGATAATGGCATTTTAAATTCTGAAAACATGAATTCGTTCCCTTATAATGCAAAAAAATATCACAAGGGACCATTTAAACCAAAATCTGAAAGTTTGGTGGGTTACAGTGACATTTTCCCTAACTTTTTAGTGATTTTTTTTTAAAATTTTATAAATATGCAAATTTTTTGCAAAAATAGACTGCGAATTTTTAGTCCGGCTATTCATAGGACTGTTTTGCAAATCCCTTTTTGCGATATAAATGTGTAACTTTTTTTTTTTAGTATTTTAGTGATTAGCATAATTCGAAGCATATTAAATCTAGTATTCCACTATTTAAACTTTTCTTATTTTAGTATTCAGAATTTCCCAAACATTTAGACACCTTTAATGTGGTTATCTTAAGATTTGTTGGGGTTTAATAAGATGATGCAAGCAACGATCATATATATTAGAGGACGTGATTAAAACAAAGTACTTAAGTATTAGAGGACGTAATTAAAACAAAGTACTTAAGATCTCAAATATTTGAGACACAGCCGCGTGGCTAAAATCTCAAATATTTCAGCCCTTGCTCTACGAATATATGCCCTTGATGCAACCATTTATTACGAAAAACCCCCAAAATTCGGACCCCAGAGAACCAATGACACCCAAGATCTAGTTCCAGGTTTGAAAATAAGACTTCTGAAAAGTCAGAACATCAACCCGAAGCATAGTCAAAGGTCAAGCAGCTCACATGTGACAGAGGGTTCAAGACCAAGAACGAGATAAAAGAAGAGGAAGAAAAACTCTGATGGTCGAAAAAAAGTAGTTAAAATTTGCAGCTTCTATTCTTTGTAGACTTGTAAATGCTAGAAAGATAGCTTTGATTCATTGATGCACATAGTGATCGAACAAAAGTTGAAACTGGACAGGTGTAGTATTGTGTTTTAAATATTTGTATGCTTTGTGTTGAACGTGGAAACGTACTACATTGCTTTGGTGCCATTGTGAAAGTTTTGGGAAAAGAGGCCCACACCCCGGCCAAATAGAACCAGGGTGATTTCTAGAGGCTTACATTGGTTTGGAACTATGATGTTGTACTGCGTCCAACATGTATGAGAATGGGTCTGAGTCTCTGAGATTGATGCTAATAAAACCATATTGTTAGTTTTTGTCCCATGGGAAAGTATGGAATAAAGGTGGGACAAAGACTCGTTCTTGAACTCGAGTAACTGTAGGTCAACAAACCAACAAGAAATGTTTTCAAAATAGTAGCAAACTTCCCCATGAGACTCCCTTTAACAATAGCAAAAATACGATTTCCCGGGGATTATCAAACAAACAAATAGAGGATAAATTTCATACTAATGTAAACAGAAGCGAGGAAACATAGATATGAAAAATTACTATCTCATGATCCATTAAAACTATATCAATGTTGTTTAATTACCACATATTTACGTATGTATGCTGGTATCATAACCGAACAAAACGTCCCTTGAACCTTCAGCCGTCCGTATATGTGTTAACCTGACTCAACAAATGATATTACAAACTCATAACAATTACAACAATGGAGATTTAGTAAGACACAACACCCACCAGTTACATAGCGAATTAATGACACAATTAAATAACCAAAAACTCCAACCATAACCCCTTACAGTACATGAAGATCAAAAGTTGCCATTACAACTACACATATTATTCACCATCACATCCAAAGCTAAACCATAACTGCAACCAACCAAAGAGTCACATATAATTGAATGATACGTTGCAAAACCAAGACAACCTATACCCGATTATTCCTAGATCAAGCTCATTCATGCACTCAACATGACATAGAAGTTCTCTCTCACTACAAGAAATATACCCTTTAGCGGCGACACTATTACCGGCGACTTTAGATATTGTCGCCGCTAAAAACCAATGTCGCCGGTAATTAGGCCTGTCAAATCGGGCCATCGTATCGTGTTTTTGTCTGACACGACACGACAATGTTTTTTGTAACACGAACACGCCATGACACGATGTCGTGTTTTTTTTCACTAACACGAAAACGAACCAATTAAAAAACGACAACACGACACGACACGACAAAGATAATATTACCTAACTATTATTTTATTTAATTCATATTTAATCATATATAACACGATAAAAACAACAAACACGAAAACACGACAAATACATGCTCAATCGTGTCAATTTCGTGTGGATTTGTAAACACGAACACGACACGACATCGTGTTTTTTAAACTTGACACGAAAACAAATTCGAATTTTGATTTCGTCCCGATTTCGTTTCGTGTCGTGTATTTTTGTCGTGTCGTGTCATAAATTGACACCCCTACCGGGTTGCCACCCGAATCTGCGCTTTCCCCCTCTGTTACATCTGAACCATTCGATGAGATATCCAATCCAACGGGTGGGGTGTCTTATCCTGTCTAACCTAATACCGACAACATATATGTCGCTGTTAAAGGTTAAAAAAAATCGCCGCTAATAGTTCACTAAAAATGACGCGGTACCCTTCCCTCCAGTTTGTCGCCGCTATTAGTGATTGTCGCCGGTAAAGGGTTCCCTGTCGCCACTAAAGGAGTCGCCGCTATTGCCTCTCGCAGATAAAAAAAAGTGCACGCAGAAACCCTCCATTCTTCTTCTTCTTTCTGTTTGCTCCCAGTTTCCTTTCGCCATTTCACATTATTCACCGTTTTTCTCTTCAATTTGCTTGTTCCAAGCAAATTTCTCTCCACATTGTTCCAAGCAAATTTCTCTAGGTGTGGTTAAAGCTTTTGGGACCAATTTCTAATTCCATTTCTTGAAGAAAGGCAACTTGATTTAGTAATTTCATTTTTAATTTGTATGCTAATTTCGATTTGTAGCTTCATTTAGTGATTGAATGGTAATAAATTGTTCATATTCTTGTTTTTGGTGGTGTTGTTTTGGATTAGAAGTAAGTTGTTCAATTTCTTGTTTGTGGTGATTGAATGACAATTAGTTGTATAACTTTCACTTGTAGTTTAGCCTTTACGGACATTTGATGATTATTAAAAGCTGAATTTGATGAGTAAATTGCAATAAATTGTTCAATTTCAGTGATTTTGGTGGTGTTATTTAGTTTTTTCGGTGAGGGTACTTTCGGATGAAGACTAGTTTTTCTGGCTACATATCCGTTGATTTCCGCCACTACAGGTTCTATTATTTCATTTTTTTTTGTGAATTTTGTATTTATATGTGAAATTATGTGAAAATTGTCATATATGAAAATTAGATAGTATATTTCGTATTTGTTTGAATATATGCCAATGTAAGTGTGTTTGATGTATATGTGGTATATTAGTATTTGGTAGAAATTATATGTATTTGTTATAAGTAGGATGTTATTGTGTGTATGTGAATGTATGTATGTTTGTTGTAAATGTGGTATATGATTGTGAAACTTTTGTATTTGGTATAAATAGGATCTAATTATGTATATATGTGAAATTATGTATATTTGGTTTAAGTAGAATGTTATTTTGTGTGTATGTGTATGTATTTGTATTTGGTGTATATGTGGTATATGTATGTAAAAGTATGTGAATTTCATCCTCTTATGTATTATGTAAAACTATGTGGTTTTGGTATAAGTAGGATGCTATAATTGAAAAAAAATAAAAATAAATTATTGTTATAATTAAAAAAAAACACAAAATAAAAAATTATAAAATTGTTTAAAAACTTATATACAAAAACTAGACAGTTTATAGTTTTTACCCAAACTAACTCCAAATTAATTAACCAATAAGTTATATAGTTAACTTATAATCTTCAAATTAATTTATAAGGTTATATTTTTGTAACCAATAATAATTGGTTACCATAAAAATAGGTTAAAGGTTGCTATAATTGAAAAAAAAAATTATTGTTATAATTGGAAAAAAAACACTAAAAGATTAAAGAGTTTATTTATTTATGTCTTAAAGAGTTTTTAGATTGTTTTATATAAGATATAAATTTATTATTGATTTTTATAAGATATAATTTATTGTGGTTTGACATCACTAATAAGCACTTTTAAATGGTTGTATAAAAAAGATTAAAACCATTTATTAACTTGAATGATATATTTTTGATAGGTTGAATCATCTTTTTTTTATTTGAAATTGTTTATATTTTACATTTCTACGCTTAATCATCATCTCCTATCATTAATGCTCCTCGTTATTGGCTTATGTTAATCCCACATGCTATTAGATACTATGATGAATTATTGATTTAAATCTATAATTTGTGTTGAAATTTCACGTGATAGGATTTTTTTTCATCATCTCAATTTGTTAGCAAAGAACATGTTAAAATAATTTGTTAGCAAAGAATCTATTAGCACATATTAAACAAAGAACCTGATAGAAATAACAAGAAGATATTGAATTAATTTGTACTGGATTGTGAAGGCAATATAAATTATTGAGGTTTGGGTTCTTTTGCCCTTCTAAACCACTTAAAGCATTTAGAATTATCTTATACCTAGTGTCTACCATTATCTTTTTCTGTTAGCATATGATGAAAAACTAAGCGCATCTTCGCGCGTTGCGCGAGAATAGAATTATATAGTTATAATAATAATTTTTACCAAATTATTATTTAATATTTCTACTTTGAAACAAAATGTTAGTAGTAAAGCAAACATTTAGTTAACATATTGGTTTTATTAAACATTATACTTTAATTTTTAAGTCATTGTGATATATACAATTATCTGATAATTTTATAAACCATTTAAAATATTGTAAATTATATATCAAATGAATGATAAAATAACGGCTAACAAAACGTATGAATAAAAATATAAACTGCAACTTTTAGTAACATAAAAATAGAAAAACATCTATTATAACATTTGTATTAATATATATATATATATATATATATATATATATATATATATATACACACACACACACACACACAACAAATAATAAAAAAATATGAAAAATAAATACTATAACTTTTAATAATATAAAAACACTAAAACATTTATTATAACATTTATAATAACTCTTCATATTTAAATCACAAATCTTTTCAAATACATTAATGTTTTAATGAGCAAAACTTTACAACCTTATAAAAGAAAGGAAAATAAAAAGGTATTAATGATTACTAATTAATAATAATAAGTTAAAAACTCTTAAGTTGTAACTAATAAATATACATAAATTAGAAAACTTTTGAGTTGTAGTGTGAGTTTCAAATGAATATGGTACTTCCAAATGTGTATTTATTATTATTATTATTATTATTATTATTATTATTATTATTATTATTATTATTATTATATTCGTCTAAATAATTGATTTTGATGTATCATTTTAATCCCTTCAATTATTAATTTAAAGATATTTAATAATAAATTTATAACATACATAAGTGCATATACATGTCAAACACACACACACACACACACATATATATATATATATATATATATATATATATATATATATATACACGTAAATGTCATATGTAAATCTTCTGGTACTAATATGGATAAATTACTTTCATAAGAGGAACATATCATGATAAGTCTATCATAATTATATATCAAATGTTAAAAATTATGTTATGTTTTAAATATTGTCTTTTAAATATGTTGTGTAGGATAACCAAACAAAAAAATAATAGAAAATAAACATAATTAAAATAGAAAAACTACAATCAAATAAATAAGAGTATTGGGTGGTTGAATATATAAATAAAGATGTTACATAAAATACATTTAAATCAAAAGAAAAAACTAACATTCGTCAACTTTGCTTAAACAAAAAAACCCTATATCCGTTTTATGAATTTTTCCATTCAACCATAGAAACTTCATGACAATTCTTCACTAACTTGCAATCAAAATATTTTTCTTGAAAAAGAAGAATCAGAAAAATATTCCAAGCAAGACATTGATGTTTGGAGAGTCACAATCAAGAATGTGTAATACACACAAATCACATATAAAGATTAAATGAGAAACTGAATATAAAGAAAAGATAGAAAAGCTTCATTTGTTTTGGTTGAAAGAAAAAATCATATTATAATTACCATCGATGTGACATAACCCATTTTTTTCAAATAATCATATTTGGATCGTGAATGCTTCACCTATATGAAAACTTTTGAATCACAATATCTTCAACCAAATAACGACTTTTTGTAAGAAAAATGTACTAATATAACTACATATATAATAAGAGAATACAAAAAAATTAATGGAAATTTATAAATATTATAAATGGTTTTATTTAACGAATATAAAAAGTTATGTAGGTTTCAAATCAATATGGTTTGAGAAAACAAAATATCTCTAAACATATGATTTTGAATGATATGGTTTGAGAAAACAAAATATCTCTAAATATATGATTTTGATTGGTCTTATTTGTATTACTTGAAAAAAATATAACACGGATCAAATTATAAGTAAAAAATGATACATTCATCCACAACCTTGACTTGTAGAGCTCTTTTAGGGGACTCCATCACTGTAAATACATTATAAATGAATTGTGCCTATTGAAAAAATTTTCTTTTCATTTTCTTATGACATCCTTCTTACATGTAAGATTTTATATAACACAAAAGATTGCATTTTTATAATAAACTTTTCACTAAATGCTAATTAAACATAATAGAAGTTATAAAACTTTTGAGTGTTAAATCATAATTAAGAAAACTTTTGAGTTGCATTAGTTAAAAAAAGAGGATTTCAAATGAATGTGGTTTGAGAAAGTTAAAAAATGGGGTTTCAAATGCATGAGATTCAAGAAAAAATACTAGCTTTATAAGTATGTATGATTTTCCATTACTATTATAAAGTATATACCTATTTGAGTTATTAAATATATATATATATATATATATATATATATATATATATATATATATATATATATTTTTCATGCTATTGTATAAATGCTAAAAATATTATTATAAATAATGATAAATAAACTATTATGCATATAAAGGGCAACGATGTCAATATTTTTATTTATTTATTTATTTATTTTTATCAAATTAAATCTATAAACTAGTTTGTTAAATATTTAGACACGGCATATATATATATATATATATATATATATATATATATATATATATATATATATATATATATATATATATATATATATATATATATATATATATATATATATATATATATATATAGGGTTAAGTTCATGTGAGACGGTCTAATTTTGTGAGACCGTGAAACGAATTTTTCTATTTTTTTTAAATTTTTTTTAGTTAATTCAAGTTCCGAAAATAATATTTAAAAAAAGAATTTTTGGATTTTTCCATTTATTTTGCATTTTAAAATTATTTTTTAGAATATATCAGTGTGATATTCTATTAGAATATTTCACGTATTTTTCAAAAAAATGGAATTTATTTTTATTTTTTTTAGTTAATTCAAGTTCCGAAAATAATATTTAAAAAAAGAATTTTTAAAATTTTCTGTTTATTCTGCACTTTAAAATTATTTTTTAGAATATGTCAGTGTAATATTTTATTATAATATTTCACTTATTTTAAAAAAAAAAACGGATTTTTTTAAAATTTTTTTAGTTAATTCAAGTTTCGAAAATAATATTACTTTTTTTTTTTTTTTATTTTTCCATTTATTTTGCATTTTAAAATTATTTTTAGATTTGGTCTCACGGTCTCATAAAATTAGAATTGTTTCAAATAAAACTGAACATATATATATATATATATATATATATATATATATATATATATATATATATATATATATATATATATATATATTAAAAAAATATAAAAACTAAATATTAGATTATTGTTGTTCCTTTTTGGCGATTCTAATAAACCAAAACAAATTGAAGAAAAAAGACGAATAGAGAGACGCAAAAGAAACGAGACAAACAGAAAGACCCAGCAACAGTGAAGTCTATGAATGCCAAAGAAAGCGGGCATATTGAAAGTTTTCTTCATGGGTCGTCGGTCGAAGTTCAGATATTGATCAGATCAAAACTCATTACGCAGACGACGACGACGACTAGGTGAGAGTGGAAGGGCAATTAGGTCAAAACCCACCTCGGACGATAAACTTCACTAAAACACTTTTCAAATTCCAAAATGCGGTCAATCTTTTTAATAGTAGCGGCACTGGGAATCGCTATTTTCTTCACGTCGCTATTAACTGCACGTACAACCGCAAACATTCCAATGTATCCACTGTACGCTTTCAACAGAAGAAAAGCTCTCGAAGACTTGTTTACAAGGAACGACTTTCTGTGTTAAGCTGCAGTTTTACATTAGTAAGTTATATCTTTATGAGAACGTATTATAAAAAATAAAGTCATGAGCTTTCTAGACCTTTTTCAGTAGGCAGCGTATCTTGTCTAAGGAGCTGTATCTAGACAGTTATATATGGTGTTTGATTATTTTTATAATGACTTAATGGCTTAAGCAAAAAAACCTAGCGTAATGCATGTTTAAAGGCACCAATCAATTACCTATTTGCATGGATTCTTTTTTACTCCCAACTCCGCTCATGCTAATACATGTACTTTGATACACATACATTAGATGTAGATAAATGTGGTACTCTAAGAACAGCAAATTTACAAAGAATAATATATCAAGTTGTGTATGATCAGCGAGATACTTTAATGGTCCAACAACACTTAATTAATTCTGGTACATATACATTGATACACATACAAATACATATGATATTTCCCATCTTAGCATCTTTTGTATATAACCTTCTTGGTGCTCAAGTATTCCATTCGTTAATATTCAATTTATAACAAAGACAAAGTTTCCTCCTTCCAGAATCTTTCATCTTAAATTCCTTCAGGTATTCAACTGCCTTAGAAAGCTCTTTACAGATACCAAGTATATTCAAATCATCAAGATATACGTGAATCATAATAAACTCAGATACATGTCTATTCATAAAAATGCATGGCCAGATCATATAAGAACTTTTATAGTCTTCCTTCAACAAATATTTACCAAATCAATTGTACCCCACGTGCTGTATTTATTTTCATGAAGTAACTTAATTTACTTAATTCGTATTTTGTTAAAACTTGTGATAAGGTACACTTACATCTACCATGGGGAATAGACTTGACCAAAAGCCATTTAATCAAGTGAAAACGAAAAATAGTTTAGAAGCAGAAAGAATACTAGTTGGTGGATACAAACTGTTGACTAAGTTCCGAGTCTTCCCTGTCAATAAGTAAATATGCCATAGGGAAAAGATTTAGCCAACAGAATACAAGTTAGTGGATACAAAGTCTCCATTAATTAATTTCCAAGTCTTCCATGACAATAAGTGAATTCCATTATAACTGTGAGTCAAAGCCTAAATTATTTCATATCATCAAGTATCGGTTTTGACAAAAGAATCCAATTTATATTTTCATGCATGTAATTAAATTATCGTAATTATCAACAAAGATGTAGCCTCTTATACGCATTAAATGACAACCTTACAGACATGATCTCCAGCATGCAACAATAGTTTTATTTGAATTTAATAAATGTAAATATGATTTGGAATACCTTTGAGCATTTTTTTTGTTAAAAATCAATAGATGAATCAGCAATTTAATCTGTCTATTGTATTAGGTGTGAATGTTGGTAAAAGCTAGCTTTATGAAGAGCTTGATGCCAGCTTCAAGTAGGCAAAAAAATCATTTTAATTGGAAGGGTACTTTCTTGAAAATTTGCAAGATATATTAAATTAGCTAATTAGTGGGATTTGATAAATTCTTCGTTTTGTTTAATATTTGACTTGATTGTTGGTAATGCACAAATCTAACTCGCTATCTGGTATCCGAAGTATAATATAAGAGGGTGTTTGGCTTAGCTTTTTAGAAGCCAAAAGTCCTTTTAGGAAAAGATAGAAAACAAAAGATGTTTGACAAATGCATTTTAGAAGCTACTTTTGGATTTGGATACAAGTAAAAATGAACTTTTTGGAAAAATCAGGAAAACCTGACTTTTTGTAACTTTTCCAAAAAGAACTTTTGCTCCCTGAAAAGCCAAGTCAAACACCCTCTAAGTTTGTCAATATTAATCTTTTATTGACTTCCAAGTCTTCCAATATTATTGATTTCTATTCATACTTTTAATAAGTGTCTTGATGTCTTGATCACCACTTAATTTCTTCAAACCAAACAACACATTATGCGCATGGAAGAACGGATTCACAATAATCAAACAAAGTAATTCAATTTCATGACCACAAGTTAAAAAAAAAAGTTGAACGCATATTGATTCATTATTTCAAGGCTTCTTGTAATTTGATATTATTGATAATAATATAGTTCGATCTGTTTGATCCGCTTGACCCATCTGCAGCTTGGGGCCATTTCACTTATTCTCCAAGTATCTGGATTGAAATTTTCAGGTGTAACAACTAACAAGACTGTAATGCATTTCACAGACTGTTATTTCTAAAAAGATAATACCAAATATTGAATTTAAAGCTACAGAAATTATCGTCTATATATCCGGCTTGACACATACAGTAAATAATAAATTATCTTCTTTCTCTAAAAAAGGTGAATGCTTGTATGTTGAATACCGTGTTTTATTTTATAAAAGAGTTGATCAAATACAATTGGGTATGTAATGGGGAGAAGCCTTGTGCATAAACCACTTATTTTGATCAAGAGAAAAAGAAAATAGTCAGTCATTGAATAATTGACTTCGAAGTCTTACATGGTATAATGAGTTTCTGTTTATTTATGGCTCTATAAAACAACTAGTTTCTTCCTCATAGCAACCCATCGCTTCATCTTAACAATCCATCTTCTTACTTGATTTTTTTTCCCAATATCTATCTAGACTGCCTTAGGGTTGATAATGGGGAATCGGAGGGGTTTGGGGCTCGGTTTCATTTTTGTATTAGCTTTTTTGTTTTCCACCACATTTACCTGTTTGGGTGATGGAAATGCCAGTGTGATTTGCTCTGAGAAAGAGAGACTTGCTCTTCTCAAGTTCAAAGAAAGTGTTGAAGATGCTTGTGGAATGTTGTCATCATGGGTTGGCAATGACTGTTGTCTGTGGGAAGGAATCCACTGTGATAAAACTGTTGAGGGCCTTGATGTCAGAGGATATAGTGGCTGCTTCCTAGATAGTAATGAGGTGAACCCGTCTTTGGCAGAGTTGAGCCATCTTAAACACTTGGACTTGAGTGCGAATAATTTTCATAAAAGCCGCATTCCAAAATTCATTGGGTCCTTGAAACAGCTGAGCTACCTCAATCTCTCATATGCTGATTTTCAAGGTATTATTCCTCCCCACATTGGTAATCTTTCTAATTTAAAGGTTCTTGATATCAGTTCATACGAAGATGGACTGATGGCAGATGATATGGCATGGACTTCTGGCCTTTCATCACTTGAGCATCTTGAATTGAATTCAGTATATCTTGGTGGAGCACAAAACACAGACATGTTGTTTTACATGATTCCTTCGTTAAAAGTGTTAAGTTTGTCATGGTGTAGTCTTTCCAATGCTGATTTTGGTCCTCTTCTTAATTCAAGTAGAATACTACCCCACATCATACGCCTGGATCTTGGCTTCAATTATTTTGAAGGTCCACTCCCTGTTTTTTTTCAAAACATGTCTTCCCTATCATTTCTAGATCTTTCATCCTCTAATCTTAGTTTGGCATGGAACTTAGCAAACATGCTAAGCATGATACCTTCTTTATCTGAGCTACATTTGTCAGGTTGTGGGCTTGATAACATTCATCTATCTTCCCCTCATCTTAATTTCAGCAGACTTTCTAACATCCAGCACCTGGTTCTTAGCGAAAATTTAATTGAAGGTGCATTTCCATCTGTTCTCATGAACATGAGTTCCATAAGAGTACTTGACCTCTCGACAAACATGTTGAGTTCATTGGCTCCTCTTATGCCTAAACTTCTTGATCTTGATCTTTCCTATAACCAGTTAATCGGTCCCATTCCTACATTCCACATGAATCTTTCCAAACTCGACCTTTCTTTTAATCAACTGAAGGGTCCATTTCCAGAATCCATTGGAAATCTCACAGCTTTAACATATTTGAATCTAGATTCTAATCGGTTAACGGGCCCCATCCCAACATCTCTAGGGAGACTGGTTTCATTACAATCAGTCCGTGTATCGTCAAATTTGTTAAATGGGAGTATTCCTGTTTCAATTGGGCAACTTTCAAAACTCCAATATTTAGATTTCTCTAACAATTCTCTAGAAGGAGTAGTTTCTGAAGCCCATTTTGCCAACCTTTCAATGTTGAAGTACTTGGATGCTTCTTCTAACACCAAGTTGACATTCAATGTTTCATGTGACTGGATGCCTCCATTCCAATTGGTAGTTCTTGATCTCAGTTCTTGCAATATTGTAAACGGTTTTCCTGAATGGCTTCGAAATCAAAGGAAACTTGGGTGGGTAGCATTGTCCAAAGCTTCAATTTCTGGACAGCTGCCGACATGGTTGCGGAAGATGCCCATCATTCCTCGCTTAGATCTCTCTCACAACAAACTCAATGGGCCTTTGATGAACCTCCCTAATGGGGAAACTTATGGTCGGTTTATAATTTTACCGGTATTACTTTTGGAAAATAACCTTTTCAGTGGGAATATTCCAAGGTCATTATGCAGAAGGACAGATCTGGAATATCTTGACCTTTCCAGAAATAGGTTAACAGGTGGAATTCCCAATTGTCTTGAGAACTTGCAAAAGCTGTATACAATGATACTTAGCTCAAATCGATTGTCTGGTGTCATTCCAAGTAGCATAGCTCTTAATTCGTTATATTGGTTAAAACTGAATGACAATTACTTTGTTGGTGAGCTTCCTCGAGAATTGGGGAATCTACACAATCTAAGTATCTTAGATGTGGGTGACAATAAGTTGTCTGGAAATATACCGGAGTGGATAGGAGTGAAACTTACATCTTTGGTAGTTTTGAGGTTGCATAAAAATAACTTCACTGGAAGAATTCCGGAGTCTTTGTGCAAAGCTGCAAATCTTCAAACTTTGGATGTTGCACACAACAACTTAAAGGGACCCATCCCTCATTGTTTAGGAGAGTTGAGTGCCATGATTAATAATAGTGGATCTGGGGAAGTTGGTTACTATCTTGGTAATGATGGGATTGTTGAAGAGGTCATGAAAGGTGTTGATCTCAAATATACAACAACCTGGCATATGGTTTTTGACATGGACCTTTCAAGTAATCAACTTGTTGGAGAAATACCGGTGGAGATAACTGCACTTTCCATGTTAGTGGCTCTTAATTTGTCTAATAATCATCTCAGAGGGAATATTCCACACACCATAGGAGACATGGTGAAGTTATTTTCTCTCGACTTATCTGGAAACGAGTTGAGTGGGGGGATCCCTCCAAGCATAGCAGCTTTGACCTTTTTGAGCCATTTGAATTTGTCACACAACCACCTATCAGGACGAATTCCAACGGGAAATCAATTGCAGACCCTCACTGATCCATCAGTATATGAAGGGAACAAAGATCTCTGTGGATCTCCATTGCCTAAGAATTGCCCAAATCACAAAGATCCAACACCAACAACAACAATCAAGAAGAAACATGAAGCAGTTGTTGAGCAGATTAAGGTATGGTTGTTTTATGTGGATGTAATTTGTGGTTTTGCAACAGGGTTTTGGGGTGTTATTGGGGTTCTGTTGTTCAAGAAACAGTGGAGACAAAAGCTTTTCATGTTTGCTGAGGAAACCATGGACAAGATATATGTTGCAGTCGTTGTAAGAGTTGTGAAGATTACCAGAGGAAGAGAAGTCGCATAGATACTCTGGAATTAATGATTGTGTTGCTTTCTAATATCTACTGTACTTTTTTATACTATTATTTGGATTTTCTATTTGTAATATGAATGTTGTTTAAGAGTGACACTTTTGAAATTCTTGTTAGATTTGGTATTTATACAAGATCTCAAGTAGTTAGATGAGATTGTTTGAATGAATTCAAAAATATCCATGAGTAGTTCTTGGTTTTCAACATTATTTGATTAGAAGTTCTTTGATTAGATATAGATAACTAATGCGAGATGGTTTAGGACTACAAATCTAACTGTGGGTCCTGGTAAAAAAAGATACAGCTTCACGAGAAGTCTATTTACGATCTTCTTGAACTAGAAGGTAGCATATATATATATATATATATATATATATATATATATATATATATATATATATATATATATATATATATATATATATATATATATATTAAAGTCCCTTTTTATAAATGTAATATTGTGTTGCTGATTTTTCTGTTAATCAGATGATTTTAAGTAGGGAAATCCTGGAGAATCGCAATGTACTTTACAGATAATAAAAATGTACTTTATTTTTTACCTATGTACTTGCATTTTGTTATCAGTACGGACACGGCATTCTAGTTTATTTGTTACATATCGCCATTATTGGTAAAGAAAAGTTAATATGTTGCTATTATGAGTAAACACTTGTTTCTACGCCGCTATTATGTGTAAAACAAATGTAAGCTCAAGTGTGTTGTTGTTATGAGTTACATATTGCAATTATCGGTAAAGAAAATCTCTAAGTGCCTGCTATTATGGGTAAAGAAATATAAATTTATTTATATTAATTTATGAGTAGAGGATAAAGCAGGTTGCCTATATCTGTACAAAGAGTAAAGTATGTTGCTACTTCCTACAATTTGCCTCTCAACTAATATGATTTCATGTTCCATTTTAGGGGAATATAATGCAATTATCATATGCCTAGTTGCGAGATCCACTTTCCTCCTAGAGCTCTCACAGGCAACCTTCCATAAGGATTTGCAGAGGTGTCACTACCCACTTCCATCCACCTGAAAATATTAGGTATCTGATAAAACAATTTAGCACAAATGTGCAGCACTAAATCAGATCAAGTTTATAATAAAAATGTTAGGTTTACTTGTCCTCCAGAATACAAGATACTTATTTACACATGGGAGTGGAAATCTTGCAACTACTAACAAAAAAGTGTCAGTGGATGAAAGCTTCAAAAGCTTTGGTAGATCTTTTAACAAGTATATCCTAGTGTAACAGAATGGAAAACTTATAATGGAGACCAAAGTTAATCATGAAATGACCGTAGTTTCTCTTTTCAGTCTAATGTTGAACATTGAGTTTAAACATTCTATAGAACACTAAGTTTATACAAACTTCGAAAAGCAAGCTTAGATACAAAATTACAATGCTCTTTGGTTATGCATTACCCACTTGTACTTTGATCTTAGTCACTAACTGCTAGGTCATATGATCAACGTATATGTTTATTACAATATGTCTTTTGTGTATATTAAAGTTCTTAAGGTTGTATTTCTTATGTAAAATCTTGAAATCTACATGCTAGCATCTTCTCTAATCTATCCATTTGGACATCTGTGATGAGTAGAAATATGTTCACATGATGCCTTTATTTATTATATTTGTATATAATTAGTTACTCATATTATTATTATTATATGAAGTACACAATATTTTCAATAATTGTTAGGTTTAAATATTATTTTGGATTAAAGTTTAAATACAACAAATTTGTTAATAAGAAGTTTAGAAACTATCCTATGTACACGTTTTGGAATTTACTATACCACATTAATTTAAAGAAGACAAGTTTATTTTCATATGGGTTAATTTTATGGTTGTTAGATGCTTTACCCTTATCTCTTGATGGCGTATATTTTCTTAAAGTGCAAGTTATTTTGTGAGCTAACTGCAAGAAACAACCACATACTTCCATTTTGTTATGTATTATAGCACGCTACCTTCATTTCTTTATATTACAAAATTATGCTTTCAATCTCTTTTTTATTCAGAAATTGTACTTTAAAATATCTATCAAATCATAGCATTGTACTTTCAATTTCCTTCTTATTAAGAGCATCGCACTCCAAAAAGTCTGCCTAGTTAGAAATTGTACAATCGGTTGAAACGGTTTTCATAGTTATGTAGATAAAAACATACGTAACTAGATATGATTTTCTAAATAACAAACATGTGGGTAGAAACAAATGTAACATCAACATTACAAGACTATCTAACTGCAAGAAAAAAAAAACATATTCGACTCTAAACATTCAAGTTATTGCCGATCGTTTTCAATATATTTTGTAAAAATAAGTTTTAAAGATAATTGCATAAAAGACACTATGTTTTTATTCTTTTAGTTATTGACACTATTTTTTTTGTTCAAAATTGAATACTACATTTTGGGTATCTGGTTACTAGGCGACACTGAAAAATGCTAAAAAAGTAAAAACTAAAGTAATTGTTGATTGCCAAGTTAGATTGACACTTGTTAATCATGCTATATATTTGGATGGATTAATTGGTCATGACATCTAGTGGTGTAATCGAGTCGAGTATTGCCAAGCTCGAAACTTGAGTCGACTAAATAACCCGAGCTCGAGCTCGACTCAAGCCTTAATTTCAAACTTGAATTCGAGCTTGATAAAGTAATCGACACTTTCGAGCTCGATTCAACTCAATTAACTACTAAGACAACAAAATTACATTAATTTACAACATTTATGTGATTAAGCTCGTAAGCTCCACTCGACTTGGCTCTATAATATGTAATTATGAATAAAACAAAGGGTAAATGTGTAAAAATAATAATGCTCGATTAAGCTCATGTGCTTCACGAGCCGAGTATACCCTCAAGATTTGCTCAATAGTGTACTCAAGTAGCTCAAGCTTTACTTGACATGAACTTATTCGATTTTGAGTATTTTTCAAGTTGGCCTCAAGTATCTCACGAGTTGGTTTGAAATACAAACTTTTTCATACATAATGTTCTCGAGTTTTTTAAGATGAAAACTCACCAATTTCTTTTCCAAGCTTCAATCTTCCCAACAATCGAGTCTCTCACGATTTAGAGTTTTTCTGGAGCACTCAGGGAAGATAGAGGCTGAAATGAAGGCATATCATTCTTTAAATAGGGTGCAAACCCTAGGAATTAGGGTTTCTCATTCCAGCATAGACTCGTCGAGTCCAGCCTCTGACTCGGCGAGTCCGATCACTTTACATGTGCCCAACACATGCTTAGACTCGACGATTTGCAACTCCTACTCGCCGAGTTCCTCTTTTCCAAACTTACACTTTACCCCCTGAAATCTTGATTCTGACTTGGGATGTTACACATCATCTATGAGTTCTTTGAAGTTACAAAAAAATCTTATTTTCAAACTATTCCTATGATCTGGAGGATCCTTTTTTGGATCAATTGGATGAACTAGTCTAAAAACATTGACATGACGCTACCTAAATTGGCCAATGTTTATTATCCTCTAACTTTTGGATCTTCTCATTTCCTGCTCAAATTCAAAACAAACAAATCACATTTAACTTTGAAAACAAAAAGATGGTGTCTGGAAAGAAATTTTTTTCTTTTTGAAACACAACTCAATGCAACGATGATCCCTAACCAATAAAATAAGTTAAAAAGGATAGGTATTTATTTAATTATGATAAGGATCTTGAAATTCAAACTTATTTTGTTTGTTTTGACACAACTTTCAAGTACTAGGATGTTGTTCAAGCAGCTGATGATACTAAGGTTAAGATTGAAAGCATTCTTGCTTTTCCTGAGCCTGGAAGATCATGAATGTTTAAGCATTTTAGCTTCCAAGAAGGTTCTTCCGCAACTACTCTAATGCCTACTGGTAAGGATCCTTCTATTTAATTTTTTCAATTCTGGGATCTTGAACCCGTGAGGGTTCTTTGCAATTTTCCGGATCTAAGGCTACACATTTAAGTGCAGGCTTCTCCCCCTCTGAACTTGATGAGGCCATTTCTAGTGGTCAACTCTTGGCAAGAAGGAGAATACATCCTCATAGAGCATGCCTTAGATATCAAGGAGGTGATTGTTGAGGTTAAGAGTAGCGCCAATGAAGCCATTAGGGAAACGAATATTAAGTTAGCGAAGGATGTGGTGAACACAGGATCTCGGAATTTGACTCATTGGCATGAAGATCTGTCCAAGTTAACTGGCAGGCACGTTAATGTCATTCAAGATCCTGTAGAGAAGAAGAAAAGAAGGGAGTAGGAGAAGAAGGAAACAGAGGATACCTCGATTGGGGGTGATCAAAGCTTCAGTTAGGTTTGATTAATTTTTAAAACAGTTTTAATTTTGTGATATATAGAACAATATTTTCTTTTGTTGGGTTGGAGGGCAACCCCTTAAAATTTGATGCTTTGCTTTTTCTATTTTCTTGCATGGTTGCTTTGGTTGTAGAAATAGGATAATAAATTTTTCAATAGCTTTCCAGATAATTAAGTGCCTAATAAGTTTAGAGTTTATACAAACTATTAGGATCTTAATAAATTGAATTAAATAAACATCTGATTGGGATCCTGTAATATCGTTGATCTTTAAAATTTATTTAAAAAATATTGAAAGTTTTTGCATAAATTTTTCAAAGAAAAAGAAATGTAAATGACAATCTTAGGTGTAATGATAGATAGAACCTAATGTCAGCCAAAACTCCAATTGATCTTTTGGTCGTCTCTCTAAACATTACTTTGGATAGGTTTTATCATCTTGAAGAGAGTTCTTCCAATTATGTTTTTGGGAGATGATCCCAACCCTAGAATTTACTAGGAACAGTCCAAACTCAAGTAATATTAGGAAATATCCCATATAGTAATTCACTAGGGAACATCTAAACTTAGAGTTTTACTGGGAAAAATCCAAATTAAGAAATATTGGGGAAGATGCCTTCTTTAGATAATAACTTCTGACACTTGGTTTCAGATTTTCTTCCATGTAAAGGGTAGTGGCCTAATAATCAATTGTCATGATGCTTAGGGACTTAGGGAGAGAGAATTTGGCCGTTTTCGAATGTGGGTTTTATGGTTTAAGCGATCCAAGTGCTCGATGGTGTCTTTGGAGCCCCGATGTATAATCATACTTTGATAACTCGGTCTTTTATGGATTTTAGGTTTTGTTCAGGAGCGTTTAAGGCTTGGGTGTGTTATTAGAAGTTTAGGGCTTCTCACCACATTTCCCTCGATATAAGGTTTGTTGGAAACGAACCTAAGATGAGGTAGTTAATGTATCTTGAATATGTTGGCAGAAATAGCCTTATTGACAAAGGCTTGTGTTTCAGTCCAATGCGTGCTTGTCACAAGGCACATACCTGGGTGAGTACACCCAATGTAATGATCAGATTTTCCAAACCCTAATTCTAGGTTTAAGCACTATTTAAACATCTTTATGAGCTCAAGGCTCTTTCTTTTCACAGCCTCCATTGCCTTCTAGCCTCATTAAGGAAACCATAATCTCTTTTTTAGTGTTTGAGAGATCTAAGTGTGGTTTTTGGTATGTTCTTGCTCATTTTCAAGAAAAGGGTGCTTGGTGCTAGCTTGTGGTTCAAAGGCGGACGTTTAGATCTAGACCTTTGGCTTTATTTCAAGTTCATTCAAGGTATAAAGTTCTAATATTGACTTCTTATTATGCAAGTACGAGTTTAGGGCAAGATTAAGGGTTTTTATGGTGTATTTTAGTTCCCCTTGTGAGTTTGAGCCACTCCAGGAACTTAGAGTGATAGATCTTGCCTCTTCTTATGTTGTTAGTCCATAAAAATGCTTGTTTCATGTTTAGAAATGGTCCATGCATGTTTTAGATGCATTATGTTGTGTCTTAATGGATTAAGTTGGTTGTTGGGTCCAATTGAGTAATGTAAATGCATAAAGGTGCCTACTTTATGCCTTAAGAGCTTAGTTGGAAGGTCTTATGAGTTCTGAGGTTTTTATGCAAGGACATAATGGATTAAGTTGTATTTTGGATTTTGGAAAGGTTTTGGTTATGTGACGCGTAACTAATTGTACGCTAAGCGTACAAAGATATGGTCGCGATCTTCATTCCTCGAGTACACCCAATGGATGAGCATATGCCTCGCGCTCGGTGTAGAGTTAGGCTTAGTGTGATTTTGCGCTTCGCACCTTTGGGCTACTTTATTGAACTTGTTGTTTTGGGCCATTAGGCCATTTGAGATTTATTATTGTACTAAGATAATTTTTGGGCTTGAAGATAAGGCCCACATGGAGTTGGGCAAAATTTTGCAAATTAGGCCATCAGTGGGCCTTTATTGATCTTGTAGTTTTGAGCCTTTTTGGTTTTGGGCTTGGGCCTCAGTTTTGGTTCTTATTGGGTCAGGGGTAAGATGGTCATTTAACCCCATGTATGGATTATGGATAATAGTTTGGAACCCAATTGCTAATTGGTTGTTATTTTAGTATTGATAGCTCGAGAAGTCGTCAGGGAAACAACTAGGAATTTCTTTCAATGAGCTCATGCATTCAAGCTGAGTCTCCTCACTATTATATGGGACGAAGGCACCAATGTCAACATATTTAGTTGATGTATTGTAGGAATACCTAGGGGTAACCCTTGACATTTTGTATGAAAGACCATGAGACGGCTCCTGGAAAACTGTATGCAAGACCAAAATCTGAACTCCTGCAGTTAATTGGTTACGTAGTGTAGATTGTATGATAGTTGTATTTGTGATGCTTACATGAAAGACCCGGAGGTGGCTCCTAGGACTTGTTTGTAAGACCTAGGGTTTTGGCCCCCAGCCTATCAAGGAAGACCACAAGGCGGCTCGCGGCATAACAACAAGACTATGGTTGGCATATAGCACTTATATTGATTGATTGGATATGTTTGACATTTATGGTTCATATAATATGTATGGTATGTGGTACTTAGGGAATCACGCTAAGATTTGTGCTTACAGTTGGTGGTTCATGGTTTCAGGTACTTCTGGTTCGAAATGGGATGGACAGGCTTAATCACAGAGCACACACAATATGTTTTTCCGCAACATATGATTTTGGGAGTTACTCTGAGAATTTATTTTTTAATTTGGAATACCTTAATATTTGGATAAATGTAATCGGATGTTTTAATTCATATATTGAAAATGAATTTTTTACCGTTGATTTTCAGGATGTTACAAGTTAGTATCAGATCCTTGGTTTGAGAGATTCTGGTATACTCTTGGGTGTGCCTAGACTCAAACTAAGGGTTTGGTGTGATGCGTGCAATCGGTCGAGCTCAAGTAAGTGCTTCCTAGAATACCAATACATGTTTATTATCATATATTCTATGACTATGATAATTACATGCTATATTAAGGCTAAGGATCCGCGCAGTATTATATGATAGGAGAGATTCCTTTCTATGCCCGATTGTATGAGCTTTAGAATTGCATTCTAGTATGGATTCCAGATGAGTGGATAAATTCTTGCTTAGTGTATGTTGGTTAGATTTTTTCTGTGTCTGAATGTTTCTTGCTTAGTGCTTTGTGGGACTCTTAGTGATGTGAATTGACTGCTAAGTGAATATGCTAAGTCGCATGTAGCACAAGGTTAAATAATCTTAGAGGGATTGATTTGATCCTATTGCACAACTCTTGCTTGAGTCCAACCATTCTAGGGTTGAGTCTTTAACTCCAAGGATTATCTTATCTATGTTGCATGTGACTATATTCATGAGGAAGCTAGTTGACATTAGTGGGAGTCCTTCAGCAGCTAAGTGTTAGGTAAGGACAGGCACCTAGGAGAGCCTATGATATGCTTCATTGGGTTTAGTGGTGCGATCTAGTGAGTTTTGGTGCATTGGTTTGAGGAAGTGACTTAGAGGATTCGAGGGGATTTTTAAGGAAAGTATGGATAGGTGTGGAAGGTAATATTCTGCCCGCACTACTGAAAGTACATGATACATACTCAAATCGATCATAGTCTTGGAGAATCTAAGAAGCTTATGGGAGGAGTATTCTTGGGAAAATTCTGAACTATGGTATGGTGTAGTTCGTTTTGGAGATGAGCACTCAGGGAGGTGATTCTGGTTCTAGTTCGGGTTCCTGCTTAGGTGCAGGTGATGAGTCGATCAGCAAGCAGATGTGGGAGTGCATCTCATCGGAGATTTCTCGTAGTATTCGGAGATCTTGGGTGAGCGCTTGGGCATGTTCCGTGCTGAGATTATGGATATTGTTGGAGATCGCACTCTTTATTTCCCGAAGTTTCGTGCTTATGAAGCTCCTGCATTCCATGGGAAGAGGGACCCCATTGTCAGTAGGAGGTGGTTAGTGGATATGCCTAACGCGTTCAGTGTCACACCCCCGAACCAGACAGCGGAAACATCCGGGGGCTTGTGCGTAACTTCATCTTGTAATATCATCACAATGTATATAATTGAAACAAGACAACACTATCATCATACATATCAATATGTGAGAGTCTTGGAGAATCTATGAAGCTTATGGGAGGAGTATTCTTGGGCAAGTTCTGAACTATGGCATGGTGTAGTTCGATTTGGAGATGAGCACTCAGGGAGGTGATTCTGGTTCTAGTTCGGGTTCCTGCTTAGATGCAGGTGCTGAGCCGATCAGCAACCAGATGTGGGAGTGCAACTCATCGGAGATTTCTCATAGTATTCAGAGATCTTGGGTGAGCGCTTGGGCATGTTCCGTGTTGAGATTATGGCTATCGTTGGAGCTCGCACTCTTTATTTCCCGAAGTTTCGTGTTTGTGGAGCTCCTGCGTTCCAAGGGATGAGGGACCCCACTGTCAGTAGGAGGTGGTTAGTGGATATGCCTAACACGTTCAGTGTCACACCCCCGAACCAGACGGCGGAAACATCCGGGGGCTTGTGCATAACTTCATCTTGTAATATCATCACAATGTGTATAATTGAAACAAGACCACACTATCATGATACGTATCAATATACAACCAACATTGTTTATATCAAGTATAATTTCATAAGTTACATGCCAAAAAGAATGTTCAATGTATGATAATAACAAAAATAAAATAAATTCCATATTCCCTGCTGACCTTTCCGCTTAACGATTCCCTGAGAATACAAATCATTTTGAAAACGTCAACATATCTAATGTTGGTGAGTTCATAAGCATGTTTGAATGAAATACTTTGTATTGTTCGCAAAACACAAGAAAATCCAATATTTTCTGTTTAAAAAGTTAATTTGAAAGTGATTTATCAAATCAAGTATTAATGCATGTGTGATTTCCATTTTTGGAAATGTATATAAAAATGCAGCCCATAAAATTATGTATTTTTTGGCGTAAGTAAAAGTAATGTATAAATGTATTCAGCCCAGAAAATCTAATATTTTCTGCTTTTAAGAGTATTGTAATCATGAATTTCCAAAACCGAGTGTCGATGAATGAATGCTTTTAGTTTCGTCAAAATTTGTATAAGTATACCGAAATCTATGTTGGAGTTAATCTCTAAGTGAGCTGTTACAACCATGCTTGATAATGACTAGTTTGCCTGTCTTCGCGTTTTTAGGTTCCGGTTTGATTAAGGTAAGGTTTGTCGCCCTAGAGTGGGCTACTCTAGCTGTAGCGAACAACTAAGGTGTAGGGGTGTCACCCCCGTATAGATCTATACACAAACTCTCGCTCTCCCTCCACGAGACTCTGGTTATGACTACAGGCTACGATTATACACTCAAAGGTGTCAACTGACAAGTCTCACTAGATCCTTAACTTGTTTACGAGTACTATATCACACCATGTACAAGGTTTACGTATATGTTTTAAGTTTTCAAATCCAAAGGATGTAAGTGATTGTATGAAGTCTAATAGATATGTAAGGGACAATTTAAGGCCCACTAAACATATGATTTTTAATCCAAGCCCAATTAGCATATGGGTGGACCACGAAGGCCCAATAAACATGTAAAAGGGTAATTCAGGCCCAATAGGCATGTAAATGCACCACTATGGCCCAATAAACATATGATCCATAGCTCAGGCCCAAGTTAACATATAAATGGACCACAAAGGCCCAATAAACATGTCATGGAAATATTAGGCCCAATATACACTTAAATGGACCCCTAAGGCTCATTAACCATGTAACGAGAGTATTAGGCCCAATAACATGTTATCAGTGTATTCCGTCCATTTGTCGTTATTTCATTTTTCTTGTTGCACACAAAACAGTCTAATTTATGTAATAGAGACATTTTTTGCCCATTAGACTGAAATTATACATTTTTAGTCACCTTTTTGGAAAATTTGACACTCTAAATCCATTAAGACTTAAAAGTTTTCATTATATTGGATTAATTCTTAATAAAATGATATTTGCAGCCCATTTTTATTAGAAACTTCATTTTGCGGCTCATATGTATATAAATTGACGTTTTTGGCCCAAATATGAGTATATTGATATTTTTGGCCCATTATTATAAGAATTTACATTTTCAGCCCATTTTTATAAGTATGACAACTTTGGCCCAATCTTTAGCCAAGAAAAGAGACAAAAGAGAGGTAGAGAAGAAAATTGGTTAATGCATGGAAGATTAAGGTGCAAGTATTTAGATACATGGGAGGTAATTAGCATGGAGATCCTATGGGTAAAGATGAGGTGTCACCTCCTATTTCCATGAAATTTTCTCTCTTTACGTTACTGTTGTTGTTGTTGTTAGGCCAAAAGAGAGGGAAAAGAGAAGAAAAGGAGATGTAGTTTGGGCCTTTCATCCTTGATTTTGATATTATGAGGCCCAAATGGATGGTTCTTGGCCTATTGGTCCCTGATATGGGTTGACTACCCAATGAAATAAAAGGAATGGAGTTTATGGCTCATTAGGGCTAACTAAATCATTTAAGGCCGATCATGGCCCCTTAGAGGTAAAAGTGATTCATTCTAGGCCCAAATGGCCCAAAATGCTATAGTTTCATTAATGTGGGTCCATTGTGGTGCCAAATACGGTTCCTAGGCCGAAAGTAGTTAAATTGGAAGTTTATTGGTCCATTAGGTGCTATAGAAGAATCCTAGTCTATAATAATCTTGAACCGGGATTTTTAGGGTTTTCAACCCATAGTTGAACATATGAGAGGTATTGTATTAGATTTTGACCTTCATTCAAGAGTTTAGATTCAAATGGATGATTTCATGCTTAGCATATAGCATGATATTCACTTAGAGTACAAGTTTTACAATAGATGATGTTTACATGAGAATAGAATTTCATAGCAAAAATGCTAGTTGTGACATCATCCCCTCGTTATAGGGAATTTCTTCCCGAAATTTTTTCGAAAGGTAGGATCATGAATGAGAGAATAGGTGAGGGTAATTCTGCTTCATCTGGTCTTCGCGTTCCTATGTGAATTCGGGTCCACGCTTAGCGTTCCATCGAACCTTCACAATCGGGATGCGGCTCTGCTTTGTATGCTTCACTTCCCTATCTATTATCTTGACTGTTCTTTGACGAACAGGAGATTATTGTTTATTTCCATCTCTTCCAAAGGGATGACAAGAGTTTCATCTGATAAGAACTTTTTCAGATTTGAGATGTGCAACATGGGGTGTACATTGCTGAGCTCGGCAGGTAGTCGCAGCTTATAAGCCACTAGGCCAATTCGAGCAAGAATTTTGAATGGTCCAATATATCACAGGTTTAGTTTCCCCAGTTTCCCAATACAGATCATCCCTTTCCAGGGAGAGACCTTCAATGGTGCTCGATCTCCGACCTGGAAATTCTAGATGCTTTCACTATTTGTTAGCATAACTCTTCTGTCGGTCTCGTGATGCTTGAAGTCGGGCTCTGATTTGGATTATCTTTTCTATCGTTTCGCAAATGATTTCTGGCCCTGTGAGAGTGCTGGTTGGTGATTTCCCTTTTGCTAGTTAGGTGTCTCCCACCTCAGTCCAACATAGAGGCAATCTGCATTTGCAACCATATAATGCCTCAAAAGGAGTAACCTTGATACTCGTATGATAACTATTGTTGTATGAGAATTCAACCAAAGGCAAAATAAGTATACCGCGACTTGTCGAAGTCAAGAACACAGGTTCAGAGCACGTCTTAGAGGGTTTGGTTGGTTTATTCGCTTTGGCCACCGGTTTGAGGGTGGTAAGCAGTGCTCATGTCTCGTTGTGTTCCTATTGCCTTCTGTAGCGATTGCCAAAATCGTGAAGTAAATATACTATCCCGATCTGAGATTATAGACATTGGCACTCTATGGTGTCTCACGATCTCTTTTTATATAGATCCATGTTAATCTTTCCATCTTGTACGATTCTTTTATTGGCAGGAAATGAGTAGATTTGGTTAACCTATCAACGATCACCTAGATAGTGCCCAATCCAACCCTTGTAATAATAAGCTTCATCTTGTTGACTGCGAGGGTTTTATCCAATCCACAGAATGCTTCCATCGCAATATTCTTTGGTTTCGATGCCTCCCAAACCGGTCATAAGTGTTTACAATGTTTGTTATTCTTTCGTGAGTAGACGAGTATGTTACCGATGAAAATAATGAAAAGTTTGACTAGGAATGGTTGGGAAAGCTCTGTTCGTTGGGCCCATGAATACCGTGGGGGAATTCGTTAGACCAAAGGGCATCACAATGAATTTGAAGTGGCCGTATCGAGTTTGGAAAGCAGTTTTTGGAATGTCCTCTTCTCAGACTCGGAGTTGATGATAACCGGATCTTAGATCTATTTTTGAAGAAGTAACTAGCTCCTTGAAGCTGGTCAAATAGGTCATCAATTCGATGGAGTGGGTATCGGTTTTTGATGGTGAGCTTATTCAATTCCCAAAAATCGATGCACATTCTGAAGGACCCATTTTCTTGATGAACAAGACTGGAGCTCCCATAGGGTGAGGAGCTTGGTCTGATGAATCCTTTGCACAACAATTCTCTTAATTGACTGGATAACTCCTGAATTTCGGTGGGAGCAAACCTGTACGGTGAATTGACAATTGATACGGCTCCTGGTATGAGGTCGATTCGAAATCCAACCTATCTTTTTTGGGGGTATTCCTAGAAGTTCTTCAGGAAATACATCTGGAAAATCACATGCCACTGGGATGTCTTAAATGTTGATTTCTTCTTTGGCTTTGTCTACAACAGGAGCGAGGAACACATATTCTTCTTGTGCAGGCACTTCTATGTTTTTATTCACGAGATGAGACGAAGATTGGCGCCAGGTTTATCACCATAGATTACGGGGTTTCGTGATTGGGGAGATGAAGGCGAATGGCTTTTTCACGATACATAATTCTAGCATGGTAGGGGCTTAACAAAACCATGCCTATAATCACGTCAAAAGATCCTAGTATTTGTTGGCATCAAGTCGATTTGGAATGAATGATTATTTAATGTGCGAGTGCACCCTATGTATATACATCTTTTGTGGTTTTGGATTTTCCCTCATTATCGGGAGGGTAGGCATTAGTGTAGTGTCTTTCACCTAAATTTACGCATTCCTAGTCGTTAGCGAGTGCTCAAGGATTTTTTGTTATGGTTGAAAGAGTGTTTATTCAGTTGAGATAACAATTTGGTGATTCCTAATTGATTTGGTAAAAGTTTAATGTTTAATTATCGTTGTTTGAGGACGTACCAAAAATCTAGGTGGAATTCCTCTTTGTTTTCTTCACGTCCAATTGCTGAATTCCTCCTGTTTCTCTGTCATTACTCTTTGTTGGGCAATTCCTCCAGAAATTCCCTAACTCACCGCAACTGTGGCATACGTGCTTCATCCAGATACCAAGTTTGGGGTGGTGTGCTGGACAAGAATTTTGATTTAACTGGATGCGTGTCTCTTCTTGTTGCATTTATAGCAATACCGTTCACGACATACTCCATGATGATGGAAACTGCACTTGTTGCATTTTGAAAGGATTCCAGCATATGGTCTTGCTGGTATTGATGTAGTATAAGTGTCATGGTCGTATGGATAGCAACAACATGTTGTTTCTTTGAGGACCCTTGAGTTGACTACCCCTTTCTCTTATTCCCAGACTCTCGCTTCCGGTTCTTAAGTTTGGGGTTTGAAGTACCTTGATAAGCTGTCACTCGTTGGTTTCTGTGGTTGTTACTTCGGTTGGAGCCGTCGACACTATTTCCACCTCTGTTGATGTTGTTTACATTGAGTTGTGCCATAGAAGCGGTTACTACAGCTGTTACAGCAGCTTGGAATGTAGCAGAGTTCATTTGTAGGATTGGTGTCGCACAGTTGTGCTTGTTATATCTGGAGGGTGACATTTTCTGGTGCATGAGGACAAGCAGGATCGTAAGTAACGATGGTCATTTCTGGTTGTACTCTATGAATCTCGTGTTTTGTCGTATGGTCTACATCTGTATGATATAGTCATGGTGGTAAGTAGTAATAGATTTTGTATGAATGCTAAGTTTATCCATAGTGTACATAGATTATTTTGGTTTGTGAGATCCTTAAATATTCAGCGGTTCGATGGTTTGTTTGTGCATATAAGTGAATCCATATTAAAACACATAGCATTTGCATTAGTAATAACCATTTTAATACAGAAAAATTTGCCAAAAAGGCATACAATACATAGGAAAATGTATGATCCGACAACATGACGACCTTATGAGTAGTCTAATCACTTAAACATAAGGTCGATAGTACGTAGAGTAGTACACATAGATGAAACACGATACTAGTAGGAGATACGGCTGGTCCTACATAATGTATTACTTATAATAGTAAACAGAAGAGCAAATTCCATCAGTAGTGATGACGATGACACTTAATTATCGAGTTGATGTATCAGAAGTTCAGCCAGTTCATTCAACTCTTGGGTGGTTACCTCTTCCCTTCACTCGGATCGAACGGCCCTAGCTTTGGCTGCAAAGAGTTGACGCTTGAGATTGGTTATTTCATCCTCAAGAGAGCGTATATTGTCTGTGTCACTCTCCTGAATCGTGTGTGGATTTTATAGGGCTTCCAATAGGTGGGGTTCATTAGGTGTCTCCTTAACGTCCTTTCCTTTATCTAACTCCTAGTCAGATTCACCATATTCGTAATCAGTTACCACATACTCTTCTGGTCTCCCATCTGGGTTTTCTTCTGGATCCTCTTCCAGATCCGCCTCAATCTCCCCAAAGGCTACTAGAGCTTGATAGTAAGGGTCGTTGTCACACCCCAAAACCAAGAACGGTGGAAACGTTCTGGGGCGGAGGACGTCATGTAAGTATCACAACACAGTAAATGTAAATAAGCAAACAACATCATCCATTGCATTAAATATATAATTTTAATACAAGCGTGTTCTGTACAGTATAGACACCAAAAATAATGTATATCAAAATAATAAGATGAGTCTTGAATGCGCTCCATCTTCTCAAAAGCTGGCCTCGGTACCTGTCTACTGATGACCTGAGAATACAAGTTATTTTGAAAGAGTTTATCAGCATTAAGCTGGTGAGTTCATAAGTATTTTAGTGTCGGTATTTGTCATCCAAAAATGTTTGAATATGTATCAAGTATAAGTTTGTAAAATGTATGTAAAGGTTTGCAATTGTTTGTAAAAGTTTGAATCTCTCAGAAAAACCTATATTTTCTATTAAAGTAGCCTTCTACCAAGGCTTAACTGTTTTGTATGCTCGTTTGATGTAAAAGTGTGTAATTTCCCAAGTGTAACTATCATTTAACAAAATATAGTTTGTACATTATCGTTTAAGTGAGGTTATCACTAAAATATGTAATGGGTAAGTCATTGTAGTACTGTAGCCTTGTGTTATAAGAACTACTGTTGTACTAATTACCTTAAACCAGATTTGTATTAAGGCATTATGTGATAAATTGCACCATGCTATCGACTAGTAACAACAACATAATGAATGGTCGTAATAACGGAATGACGTTTGGCACCCGCAGACCTGCAGGTCCGGCTGTAGCTAGCAGCAAGGTGTAGGATTGTTAATCAAGTATAGATCTATACGCAAACTCACGCTCTCCCTCCAAGAGAATTCTGGCTACAACTCGAGCCATGATATTTAAGTCATGCTCCGATTTAAATCACAATAATTAAAGTATTCATGTATATGAAATGTTTCTCGTTCTAGTATAGTTGTATATGTATCGTTTTTAGTATCGTTTTATATGTATTGTTTCTAGTATAGTTGTATATGTATTGTTTCTAGTCTAGCTGTATATGTATTGGTTCTAGCATCGTTGTATATGTATTGTTTCTAGCATCATTGTATATGTATTGTTTCTAGTATCATTGTATATGTATTGTTTCTAGTATAGATGTATATGTATTGTATTACCCCGATGGTAACTATCTATCGATGTATTGGTAAATATGAATATGGAAGTACTTTTTATGTCTATACATGTATATATGATATACAACTAATATGGGAACGACCCTCAGATGGTCACCCGAAATCCTACCAGACCACATCTCAGTGCGCGAAAAGGAAATAGGGCGGATGGCCTTCCTAAGCCCTTTAAACATTACTTATATATATATATATATATATATATATATATATATATATATATATATATATATACATATATGGGCATGCAATTTATAAGAAGTAAAACAAAGTTTAATAAAAGCATTTGATAAGTAAAAAGAGTTTGTAAAACATTTGAAGTGAAACAGTTTGATAAACAGTTGAACAGTGATAAAATCATTGGTTTTCTAGTTATTAATCACATGTGACTTGTATTCCCCCCCCCCCCCCCCCCCCCAATAAAGTATTTAAAACAGTTAAAAGTATTTCAAAGGTTGATTAAAGGGGTATGAACTCACTTGTGGTGAGTAGATTGGATTGATGTATCGGGTACCGTGCTAGGTGGCAAACGGAGACTTGTTCACACGTTCGAGCCTAGTTATCATATAATGAGCATATATATATAACTAATTAGCCAAATAATAACTTAACAAAGTAAGTTAAGACACTTAGGAACATGTATACACTTTATATAAGTGTTATAGGTCCTAATGGTTGCATCTAAGTTGATACGAGACAAGGCAAAAGGGGTTTAAAGCACAAATGGCCTTGTATATGAGTTCACCACCCAACAAACCCCACCCTTTGGAGTTTACGGCCATGAACCCATGAGTTTATGGCCGTGAACTCCTCACATGGTGGTTTTGAGTGTTTTGAGGTGTTATCTTGATCCTAGAATAAGCCTAGCCTTGTTGGAATAATCTTTGAAGTAGTTTAAGGCCTTGGAATGCTCCTTTGGGGAGTTTACGGCCAAAGGACCATATCCCCTAGAGTTTACGGCCGTAAAATCCTATGGGGTGTTGGTTTTAATTCATTTGAGGCACTTGCACATGTAGGATAGCTTCCATGTTTTTATCTAAGGCTAAAGGGGACAAGAGGCACACATTTGTGCCTTCACTTGGAGTTTACGGCCCAAGATATGTTCCTTGGCCGTAAACTCCCTTTAAGGAGTGATTTTGATGTCTTTTGTTCCCCATTCAAGTCCCATGTGTTCAAGGGTAATTGTCTTAAAGCCTTAGGGTGTTTAGGGCATCTTTAACACTTGTAAAAGGGGTTTACAGCCCAAGAGAGTTCCTTGGCCGTAAAATCCTAAAACCTTATGGTTTTGAAGTGTTTTGGTGTCAAAAATAAGCACAAGTATTAGAGGGTAAAGTCCTTAAGCTTTAGGAGGTGATTTAGGGCATTTATGACCCTTAAAAAGGGGTTTACGGCCCAAGAGAGTTCCTTGGCCGTAAACTCCTATAACTTGTGTCTCTTGAATGATTTCTAGCCTCTAATGATCATACACTAAGTCCTTAACTAGTGACTTAACAAGAAAATGGGACTAGGTAGCCTTTAGGCTTCGTTTTGGAGTTTACTCCCTAAGAACGTTCTTGGGCGGTAAACTCTCGGATCTTGCAGTTTAGACATGTAATTGATGTTATAAAGCATATAACAAGTATTGAAACACATTTAGGAAAGTAGACTCACAATCCGGGATGAAAACCCGAAGACCCGTCAGAGAGAAATGGCTTTTCTCTAGTTGGAATTGTGAATAATGAATTAATTAAATTCAGAAATCTATTAATAGTCCAGAAATATTTTGACAGAAAATATTTTTATTCCAGAAGTCGGACTATAACATTATGAAACTTACAATGTTCAAGTTTCACAATTACAGGAGCATCCACTCTCCTGATATATCCAGAAACGTAAACCCTAATGTACACAAACTTGTTCGGACAAGTCTGAAAATTACTGAAATTGGACTAGCTTCTATTGAATAGATAATGTTCGTACAAATGGAAATTTCGGGTTGTCACAGTCGTCTTGCTGCATTTCTGCGATATCGCCTATGTGCATGGGGTGTGTAACGATAGTATTCTTAAAATACTCCTACAACATTTATTTTGCTTAAGTTTGGTTCCTTTAACCTTTTTGGGAAGGTAGATGGTAAGTTTTTGGTTCATTGATCATCACAATTACTCCTAAACATATGTTGGTCGTATCCTGAAGGAATGTAGTTGATCAGGCTACATTCATCCGTATTACGATTACACGGTGCCCACATTTAATCGCAACGTCAAATTTCTCCAAAGACTTTTATTTTTTAGTATTATGCTGTTATTCTAAAACGTGCACATAGGTAAGATTTTTATTTATTTATTTTTGTTCAGAGTTATTTAGTCCCAATTGTGTTTTACATTTGCATATCATGTATGATTAGATATGCCAGTTCACTATAAACAATGCTCTGATACCAATCTGTCACACCCCTGAACCAGACCGCGGAAACGTCCGGGGGTTGTGCGTGACTTCATCTTGTAATATCATCACAATGTATATAATTGAAACAAGACAACACCATCATCATACATATCAAAATACATCCAGCATTGTTTACATCAAGTATAATTTCATAAGTTACATGCCAAAAAGAAAGTTCAATGTATGACAATAACAAAAATACAATAAATTCCACATTCCCTGCTCACCTTTCTGCTTAACGATCACCTGAGAATACAAGTTATTTTGAAAAAGTCAACATATCTAATGTTTGTGAGTTCATAAGCATGTTTGATTGAAAGACTTTGTATTGTTCATAAAGCACCAGAAAATCCGATATTTTCTGTTTAAAAAAATTAGTTTGAAAGTGATTTATCAAATCAAGTATTAATGCAAGTGTGTTTTTCGTTTTTGGAAATGTATATGAAATGCAGCCCATAAAATTCTGTATTTTCTGACGTAAGTAAAAGTAATGTATAAATGTATTCTTCCCAGAAAATCCGATATATACTGCTTTTAAGAGTATTGTAGTCGTGAATTCCCAAAACAGAGTCTCAATGCATCTATGCTTACCGAAATCTTTGATGGAGTTAATCTCTAAGTGAGCCGTTACAACCATGCTTGATAATTACTAGTTCGCCTGTCTTTGCGTTTTCAGGCGCCAGTTTGATTAAGGTAAAGTTTATCGCCCTAGACTGGGCTACTTTAGCTTTAGCGAACAACTATGGCGTAGGGGTGTCACCCCCGTATAGATCTATACACAAACTCTCGCTCTCCCTCCAGGAGACTCTGGTTATAACTACAGGCTACGATCATACACTCAAAGGTGTCAACCCGACAAGTCTCACTAGATCCTTAACTTGTTTACGAGTAGTGTATGACACCATGTACACGGTTTACGTATATGTTTTAAGTTTTCAAATCGAAAGTATGTAAGTGATTGTATGAAGTCCAATAGATATGTAAGGGACAATTTAAGGCTCACAAAACACATGATTTTTAATGCAAGCCCAATTAGCATATGGATGGACCACGAAGGCCCAATAAGCATGTAAAATGGTAATTCAGGCCCAATAGGCATGTAAATGAACCATTATGGCCCAATAAACATGTAATCCATAGCTCAGGCCCAAGTTAATATATATATGGACCACAAAGGCCCAATAAAAATGTCATGGAAATATTAGGCCCAATATACACTTAAATGGATCCCTAAGGCTCATTAACCATGTAACGAGAGTATTAGTCCCAATAATATGTTATCGGTGTATTCCGTCCATTTGCCGTTATTTCGTTTTTGTTTTTGCACACAAAAAGGTCAAATTTATGTAATAGAGACATTTTTGGCCCATTAGACTGAAATTACACAATTTTAGTCACCTTTTTGGAAAATTTAACACCCTCAATCCCTTTAGACTTAAAACATTTCATTTTATGGGCTTAATTCTTAATAAAATGACATTTGCGGCCCATTTTTATTAGAAACTTCATTTTCGGCCCATATATATATATATATATATATATATATATATATATATATATATAAATTGACATTTTTAGACCAAATATGAATATATTGATATTTTTGGCCCATTATTATAAGAATTTACATTTTTAGCCCATTTTTTATAAGTATAACAACTTCGGCCCAATCTTTATTAAAATAACATTTTTAACCCATTTTTAAAAAGAATGGCATTTTCGGCCCATAAATCCAAAGATTTACATTTGAAGCTCAAAATTTGTATTAAGTGACAATTTACTCCATAAAAATCAAGGTTTTTATGCATTAAGCCCAAGAAACCGTAATGGCCTATAATATGGACCATTATGCGAAAATTTCACTTTTGGCCCTTTTGAAATCATGAATATCATTAAGACCCATTTTGAAATAAAATGACTCTTTTAGTCCTTCTAAAAACCGAAAATAACTTGAAAACCTCAACTTTTTGCCTATTTGTCAAAAATGGTCCTTTTTCAAGATTTTGTTTAGTTTCTTATGAACCCTCCCATGAATAATGCATTTATCTATATAGTAAGTTGTATGAGGTGTTTTAGTTTGTAAATAACACTACCTTTGGTTAGAAATTTTTGAGAACTTTAGAGTTTTAACACATAATCACATCTTAACTCAAGAAATACACACATAACATGCATAACACTTAGATTTATCACATATCAACTTGTATTCTCCCCCAAAATCATATAAAATCGAAATTAAAGGGGGGTATGAACTCACTTGAGGTTTGGATTCAATTTTGATGAAGATTTGAGTGGAGATGAGGTGGTTTTCGGCCTTAAGTGCTTCCTTGGAAGAAGTTTTCAAACTTAGTTAATTCTAGGAACATGAGATGAAGCTATTGTAAGAAGGAGTTCTTAGCATTAAAATGGAAGGTAGCAACTTGTATGAGATGATGACTTACCAAGAGGTTGAAACCTTGATGTACACTCTTGAAATCACCCACCAAGTCATGAAATTTTGAGGAGAATAAGGGATTTCTTCAGAGAATTTTTGGAGAGTTTGAAAGTGGAAATGTGTGTGCGTGTGTGTTTCAGCCGAGAGTAAAGAGAAAAGAGAGGTAGAGATGAAAATTGGTTAACGCATGGAGTATTAAGGTGTAAGTGTTTAGATACATGGGAGGTAATTAACATGGAGATCCTATGGGTAAAGATGAGGTGTCACCTCCTATTTCCATGAAATGTTCTCTCTTTTGTTGTTGTTGTTGTTGTTGGTCTAAGAGAGAGGGAAAATAGAAGAAAAGGAGAAGTAGTTTGGGCCTTTCATGCTTGATTTCGATATTATGATGCCTAAATGGATGATTCTCGGCCCATTGGGACCTTATAAGGGTTCACGGTCCAGTGAAATAAAAGGAATGGAGTTATGGCTCATTAGGGCTATTAAATCATTTAAGGCCCATCATGGTGCATTAGAGGTAATAATGATTCATTTTAGGCCTAACTGGCCTAAAATGCTATAGTTTCATGAATGTGGGTCCAAATAGGGATCCTAGGCCCAAAGTAGTTAAATTGGAAGTTTATTGGTGCATTACGCCCTATAGGAGAATCCTAGTCCGTAATGATCTTGAACAAGGATTTTTAGGGTTTTCAACCTATAGTTGAACATATGAGAGGTATTGTATTAGGTTTTGACCTCATTCAAGATTTTGGATTCAAATGGATGATTTCATGTTTAGCATATAACATGATATTCACTTAGAGTACAAGTTTTACAATAGATGATGTTTCATGAGAATAGAATTTCATGGCAAGAATGCTAGTTGTGACATTCAGGACGAGTTTCTTCCTCGAGGAGGCAAAGGTCAGATATGCTTCTTGCCTATTGAAGGACACGGAACATGATTGTTGGGAAGAGGTTGGTAGTGAGTTGGGTGATATTGTTGTTGATGCTATGTTATGGGAAGACTTCTCGACCAGGTTCTAAGATGAGTTCGCACTGACGGTGCAGTAGTTGGCGCGAGAGTTTCTAGACCTCGCCAAAGTACTAAGATCACTGCGATGTTCTGGGAGGGGCCTTTATTGGTACCACATTATGCAACATATGAGGAAATGAAGAAGGTGAGGTATCATGATATGCTTCGAGATGATATCATGGAGTTTGTGAGTATTCCACGGTGCGAGACCCTGAATGATATGATTTCTAGAGCCCAAGAGCGGGAGTTCTATTTGGAGCACCTCAGGAAGAGGAGGCTAGATCAGGTGCATATAGTGAAGGGTCCCGAGAAGGGACCTAAGACTTCTGATCGTCATTTGGGAGGCCAGCAGGGCCGGAGTCAGTGCAACACGTATGGGAAACTGCATGATGGAGGATGTCGTTCCAGGGGTTTAGGCTACTATAATTATGGCATGGTTGGTCATGTCAGAAGGGATTATCCTCAGGGGGCAAGACTGTTATGTTGTCACTATGATAAAGTGGGCCACAAGAGGGCCTACTACTCGATGTTGAGGGGAGGAGCAGTAAGTGCGCCTACTCCGACTACTTTGAGGATCACCAATGGACGAGTGGGTAAGGCAATATCCCCAATGAAGAGGAGTCGGGCTTTGCAGTGTCAGGCAGGGGAGGTTAGGACTGCAGGAGGCGATGTTGCAGGTATGTATCTTTTGCTTTCTTTTCAGTTTTATCTATATGTTATTATTTGGACTCTTACATCTGTATAGGTAAGCATATCTATGGTTTATTTCTTTGCTTATGTTTGGGTTATATCTTCAAGAAATGTTATATTTCATTTGCATGCCAGGAATCATTAGTGTTTTAGTGAAGGGTTGTTTCTCTTATAGCAAGTTTGGAGTGTTCGGTGTTATATTGGTTTGTAATCGAGATCCGTTCAGGGGCATTGTTTGGAAGGTTTATGGTAAGGATTCAGTGGGTTAGTTATCCAGTATCGCTAAGATTCAATGGTTTTAGCAATTATGCTTGGATTGGCTTTTGGGGGTGTCGAGGGCAGTGGTTTGTTGCTCAAGTTTGGTTGGAACATCCATCCTTTGGACTTCAAGATTTGAGTGTGATTTAATTTTAAGCATCTGGGGTTATTACTGTTGTTGGGATTCTAGAAGTGTTCAGCCGGTCCTCATGTGAAGAAACAACTTCTAATATCAACACGGGTGCTCTATGATCACCACATTCATACTCCCCTCTCCACCCATGTGGCCTATTTCCCAATCTCAATACATGTAGTCAGTGCTTCCGAACATGCTGGAAAAACCATATCTGTCTTCACGTGTTGCATTTACTTATTGAACATCGGTCAACGAAGATTTCCACAAATAAATATCACTAAATAATTCAACGACACAATTTTCCAATCTATAAAAACATTTCCTTGCATCAACCAAATTGATGCAGTACATTTCTGCAATGGAGTGAATCTTAGCCTACCTTTGACATCATATTTTAATTGAAAGAAACAATGCCTAAAGATATATTTAATAGGTATATATATGTATTTGTTTTGTAAATATATATATATATATATATATATATATATATATATATACACACACACACACACATACAAAATGAGTACATATTTATACCTATTAAAGACACACACACACATATTATATATATATATATATATATATATATATATATATATATATATATATATATATATATAATAGGTATAAATATGAAAGAAATGATACATGTTCTACAAGGCATTACTATCGGTAGAAACAAGTTCCTACTCAAATGAAATATTCGTTGAAAGCATATGAGTTGTATACATTTTCAATTACAAAGTAATCATGATATACATGTTTATGTACAACCGCACGATTTTTGTTTTTATCCGCACAGTTCATGTTCATAGAGCGGTTTTATTTTCTTCTTGTAGTTCATTAATATAACACTCGTACATTATGCATATCATAATCTTCGCAAGATGATTCAAATATAATCATAGGTTAATAAAAATATGTTGGAAATTTTTTTAATATATAGCTAATTGTATAAAGATAGAAAAATGATAGTAGTGTGTAAAAAATGAATAGAGTTTTAGTTATAAAGAGGAAAAATGAGGTTTTTTTTTTTCTTTTTTTGTAATATTACTATTGGGATAATGACTTAAAAAACCAATGAAGTTTACAAATCGTTCAAAATACCCCAATTATCTTTTGATCGTTCAAGAAATAACAACCAAGTACGACATCGTACAAGAAACACCAACAAAGATTGTCTATTGTTCAAATAACACCGGGTGGTAACCGGTTCTTGTAGGTGAAGTAGGAGTTCGATTAAAAATTGACGAGTTGGCAAAACAATTGATGACATGGACGTGGGTGACATGGCATCTTTATTTAAAATGGGATTAGGGCTAAAATGAGGAAGACCACTTTTTCTTCTCCTGCGTTTCTTCTAGTGGTTCATCTTCTTCTTCTTTTGGTTCTTTTGGTCTGTGATGGCTTCAAGCTCAAGCTCCAATATTTGGAAGAAAAATAAGGTTTTTGAGGATTCTTACCCTTGTGGTTGTGGGTTCCCCTCGCGTATTTTCAAGTCTCACAGCTTGTTTTTTTAAAGGTTTTCTGGTAGAAAGCAAAGGCCACACAGCTTCCTTTTACAGTTTAATGAACAACACAACAGATGTTTATGCGACTGGTTAACCATTAACCAAAACAGATGTCCCCACTGATAAAATAATTGCAGGGAAAAAAATGGTCCAATTTTACACAGTTTTAAGAACAGGTTTAATAGCAGGGGCAAAAGGGTCTATTTTTACATAGTTTGAATTACAGGGGCAAAATGGATCGTGAATAAGATGTTTTTTTTACCTTATCAATAGCTTCTTCATCTCTGAGCTCCCTCAACCCATCCACGAGGGACCGATTTTTAGAACAGTAATACACATCCATGTTACATATGTCTAGATAGGTCTTGAAGACCTTGAAATCCATGTTACATATGTCTAGATTTGTAACAGATACTTTCTTATGATGGAAGTAAACGAAGGGATTATAACAAAATACAGCTTGGTGGTAGACATCAATGGTGAGGGAGTCAACATCTGTTGACATGCTTGTTGCACTCGTCGATTTCCCTTTGTGTAGAAATCGATTTTACCTCCTGTGAGTGAAAACCCTAGATCGCCAGGTAATTTAGTGAGGGTGGGTGTTTTTAATTCCACGTAATCAACAAAACAAAGCCATGTCATCTTTTATTTTGATTGACTTCCATTTCCCGGTTAACAAAAGGTTTTAACCCACAGCTGTCGGTTCCTCTTAACTACAAGTGAACAACCCGGTAACTTAATTTGGTTTTTTAAACAAAACGATAATTTTATTGGTATTTTTTGAACGATAGAAAGATAATTGGGATATTTTAATCCAGTCATCTCCACCATTTCCTTCTCTCCCTTCGGCATTGCTAAGCGTTCCAATCTGGACGAACACAACAAGGCATGTCTCTATGATGATATTCCTGTGACGAGCACGACGTTTAGGGAGGCCACCTCAGCCTCCTCCACGTCGTTTACATATTGGATGATCAACTAAAAATATTGGATCGCCAGTTGTTGTTGCAAGTAGTCATAGAAGAAGTCATCTTCTATCATACGCAGTTTTTGGATTATTGCAATTTGCAAGGCCAGTAGTTTAAAACTTTATTTAAGAATACAAGTACCAAAGTTTTCAAATAAAAATACCATATTGCATTTGAAACTTTTATTCAAGAATACAAGTATAACGACTTAAAAATTCTCTCACCGTTTCACTGGGATAGCCATGAGTGGTATAGTTTTTTGCAAAGTGATCCCAAACTTTTCCCCCATATCAATATCTTGTGGTCTTGTGTACCCTACAACCTTCCAATCAAACTTGTGAATCAAAGATGACAACATTACATGTAACATTCTATTCGCAAGATTTAATCCCGGACAAATCCTCCTCCCTGTACCAAATGGAATGAGCTCGAAATTATGGCCTTTGTAGTCGATCTCGACGTCCAAAAACCTCTCTGGCCTAAACACTTGTGGGTCTAACCAGATGTTTGGGTCTTGACCCATTGCCCAAATGTTACACAAGATTTGTGCATTTTTAGGCACCATATAACCTTTGATTTCAATATCGTTTATGGCTTGGTGAGGGATAAGAAAGGGCCCCGGTGGATGCAATCTAAGAGTTTCTTTTATCACAGCTTGTAGGTAAGTGAGTTGAGAGATGTCAGATTCTTGTATGCTCCTTTTGTTGTTTTGCATGTGTTTCATGACCTCAAATCGTGCTATTTCCATTTTCTCTGGGTTACGAATGAGCTCGGACATTACCCATTCCAATGTAATGGATGTTGTGTCAGTTCCCGCGATAAACAATGCCTATAATATAATTTATGAAACAGTTATTTATAGGAGACAATTTCCGGAAGTTTTTAGTATGCATGAGGGAATCAGGACAATCTTTACGGACAACTTTTCGAAGACCTACATGGACGAATTTTGTCATCTCTAAAAATACATTTTCTTGTAGTAATGATGGAATCATGCAATGGATTTTCATTCTAGTGGAATGGAAAAAAAACATTTCTGATAATAGATGGAGTGGATCATTCTTTTTCATTCCACCACGGAATTAATGACTCATTACCTTCCTTATTCCATCACATTGTCCATTTGATAATTCATCATTTAAGGAGTTACTTACTAGAAATAGATGTCTGATATCATTTAGACTAAATTCTGATTCATCGTTCTGGTTCAGGTTGAGGAGCAAGTCTAAAACATCCTTCTTTGTGGTTGAATCGCCATTATGTGAAGATGAAGTCGATCTACTTTGCAACCTTTCATTGATGACCTTATCAAAAATACTTAGTAACTTGTTAGCATAAACAGTTCCCTCTCGTCTTAACCCTTGTAGATCCAATGATTTAAGTATCGGAAAAAAGTCAGGTAGATTCGGCTTTCCGCCAAGTTTCATCAAACCGCATACCGCGTCCTTGAATTCTTGTGATGACATGGAATCGTATTGAGCAAAATCCCTAGAAAACATGAAGTTGGAGAGAATGTTAAGAGTCGTGGTAAATGCAGCTGCACCTATATTCACAACCTCTTCATTTGTACAACATCGATTGACATGGTTGAGAAATTCCTGAACCTAAAATATATGAGCCGAGGTTAAATGGAGATGATACATTTATTCCGGATACGCATCACATTAGTTTCTCTTAATAATAATAAGCAACTTTCATAACAAATAAACAGCAATAATATAAATACTAAAAACTAAATATAGTCTTGCAATTATCAATATAGAGTTAAGCACTTCAAATAAAGTCGACCCAAGCTTAGGTTAATTTGAATCTTAAATGCTTCAACATACGGTGTCCTATTGTTCCTTGAAAAATATATGTACTAAACTACTAATATTACTACTTCTATTCTATAACACTGAAAAAATGAATTTATATTATAGTCTAACTGATTTCTTGTTACAAAATAAAAAATTATCTCTATATCTGTAAAGAATTCTTGAGAATGAGACATCTTTGTCTCTTTCACAACTGCTAATGACATAGGGGAAGGCTCTTTGGCAGTTTGAAACAATTACTTTGGATAAGTAAATACACGATCAGCTCTTATATCATTTGTTAGGATCACTACTAGCCTAACCCATGCTCAACGTAGAAGAACAATAAAGTTTCATTTTCTAAAAGGAATTTGTGTAGAAGAACAATAAAGTTTCATTTTCTAAAAGGAATTTGTAATAAAAGGATTACTCATTGTCTTATATGTTACCATCTAGTTTTTTCTCAATACTTAATAAAGTCTTCATATATACTATGATTATATGTGCATTTGAATAAGTTACAAACCATGAATAGTTTTAATTTTAAGTTTTAACCAAACGAGAATACTACATACATTCAAAACACATCGTGCTCTCATACCTTCTCCTGCCTGAGGAGTTCACTTGCATCTAGCTGTTGCACAGAGAACATATATTCCTTAGTTATTTTTCTTAACTTTCTCCATTGATCTCCGGCTGGCAGCCACACCATTGAAAATTTATGGTGGTCAGCTGCTCGGACAGTGTCAGGAACCGATCGGCTAGAGAATGAGATATCATGTGTGTGAAAGAATTCTTTGGCGATTTCAGGTGATGAAAGGACTATGGTTGTCTTGCTTCCAAGCTTAAGTGACATCAAAGGACCATATTGTTTAGAGAGTATGGCGAGGGAGCGGTGGGGGTTGTTGCCGACTTTTAAGAGGTTTCCGATGATTGGAAAAGGATATGGTCCCGGTGGAAGCCGTGAGTGGCGTCGTCGGATATTGGTGAAGGTATATATGAATGCGAAAAGACAAGATAGCAAGAGAAAGAGAAAGAAGGTTTGATCCTCCATTTGCTTTTGTCGAATTCAGTTAATCTTAACTTTTTTTAGATTCGTGTAGCTTAGTAGCTACCTCGTTGATGTATCTATATAACAAATACAATATTACCTAGTCAAGTGGTGCCATGAATGATCTGTTCATTAGCTAATAAAAAAATAAGAAAAAATTCAAAAAGAATTAAGTTTCTTTTAGTGACTGTTTGCACGATGGCTAAGCCGTGTGGAAGTATTTGTACCAATCACATCCGACATGAGATTTTGTTGGCGGCAAATACCGCCCTGTATTGGTGGCAAAGGTTGGCGTCGAAAATGGCAAAATATTGTTGCCAAAGGCTTAAAAGAGCCGAAAATGGCTTTAAAGAAATAAATTTTAAAAATCTTTAATTTTAAAAAGCTAAAGTTGCATTTAGTTGTGGAAAAATGGGTTGTTTTCCGGAAAATTTTTCAAGAAAAATAAGAATTTTGAAAACGCGCTTAGTTGATCTATTTTTCTAAATTTTTCACGGAAAATGAAAATTTTCTGTTTTCTAAATTTACAAAGAGGTTGGAAATATTTGGAAAACTGATAATCATTGTTTTCCATATTTTTTTAATTTCAAAATTTTTCTAAAATATAAACACACACTCACTCCCACCCCATCCACCTCTACCTACCCCACCTTAACACCCTACCCACACACACATACATACCCACCACCACACACACCCATCCGCACACACACACACACACACACACCAACCCACAAACACACACACAAACATACATACCCACACACACACCCACAAACACACACACATACATACCCACCCACACACCCACCCACAAACACACACACACATACATACCCACACCCCCTCAAACACACCCACATACACACACACACAAACTCACACCTATCTACACCCTCATAGACACACACACCCACACACACACAAACCCACACTTACCCCCACAAACACACACATACACACACTCGCACCCCCACTCACTCACCACCACCACCACAATTACCGACCTACCATCACCATCACCACCACCACAACCACTAACCCGTCACTAGCACCACTACCACCGCTGCCGCTGCCATCACCACCACTAACACAATTGCCGCCGCCGACCCGCTACCGTCACCGCCCTCACCCACACCCTACCACCGCTACCATTTTCTAAAAATGAAAACCGATAGAAAAAATACACATCCAAACACGTTTTTTAATTTTCTAAAACTGAAATGAAAAATGTATAAGTTTAACTAAACGCGTTTTCAAAAATTTTCAATGGAAAATGAAAACGGAAAATGAAAATCGAAAAGGGAAAACAAAAAACGGAAAATGAAAATTGTTTTTCCGTAACTAAACGCAACCTAAGAGTGCGTTTTGTTGCGGAAAGATGGGCGGTTTTCCGGAAAAAATTTCCAAGAAAAATGAAAATTTTGAAAACGTGTTTGGTTCGTCTATTTTTCTAAATTTTTCACAGAAAATGAAAATTTTCCGCTTTCTAAAATTACAAAGAAGTTGAAATTTTTTAGAAAACTGATAATCATTGTTTTCCACATTTTTCTAATTTCAAAATTTTTCTAAAATATAAACATACACCCACTCTTACCCTATCCACCTCTAGCTACCCCCACCTTAACACCCCCACCTATACACACATACATACTCACCCACACACACCCACCCACCCGCACACACACACACACCAACCCACAAACACACACACATACATAGACACACAGACACACCCACCCACAGACACACAAACATACATACCGACCAACACACCCACAAACACACATACACATACACATACATACCCACTCACACACACATACACCAACCCACAAACACACATACATATCCACACACACACCCACACACAAACATACTCACATACATACCCATCCAGACCCCCACAAACACACACCCACACACACACCCACACCTACCCCCACTCCCGCCCTCACAAACACACACCCACACACACAAACCCACACCTACCCCCATAAATACACATACGTACACATCTAAACAAGTTTTCTAATTTTCTAAAACTGAAAATGAAAAATGAATAAGTTTAACTAAACGCGTTTTCTAAATTTTTCAATGAAAAATAAAAACGGAAAACGAAAATCGAAAAAGGAAAACAAAAAGCGGAAAATGAAAATTATTTTTCCGTAACTAAACGAAACCTAACCGTTTTTAACAATTATATTTGTTGGAACTATGAATTCTGACATGTCCACGAGAATAAGGAAAATTTTGCATTCATTATATATACATGCAATACGTAGAACATGTAAGTATATCAAAAGAAAAAAGTGTCTCCTCTCCTCAAAAGTGCCATAGAACACCGTACACTACAATGCCATAAGAAAGGTGTTACATAAAAATAACATACTATCACCGCTTTTGCAAAGATTTGACAGAACAAATATGGAGAATTAATCATAGCGATATCAACATGAAACACGTAGGCAGCCGATGCTCAAGTTTTTTCAGATTGAAGCATTTGTTTTAGTAATTTTTAATTTCTTGTATTTTGATAATTTTAATTTCATGTTATGGTTTTTAATGTAATTTATGTTTTTTAATTTTAATGTTATGATCGTTATAATTTAGATGTTATATTTTTTATTTTTAGTGTAATGAATTTTTGGTTTTTAAAAAATAAAATAGCAACTGTTTGGAGGCACCAAACCACTCTGAGTTTGCGTCTATATGACACCAATTAAAGGCCAATTAAGACATCTCACGCTTTACTCTTAGCTAATAGTTTCTTCTCGCCATAAAGGCAAATTAAGGCAAATTCAAGCTTCAATTGGAACAGATTATACCTAACAAACACTATTTATATAGATGATACCAAAAATTCAAACTTAAATTGATACTGATGATACCTAACAACTAATCATATATCCTATGGACTAACAACCCCTTGTATTGTATGTTGAAGGTCATCACTAGCCCAATAGAATCATGTTATTGTCTAGAAGAAGTTAGCATGTTCTAGAATGATCTGGAAGATTCTAGAACATTATGGAATACTATGGAGGAGTGTTGAAGATGCTGGAAGATTCTAGAATACTCTAGAATGAGATGGAAGACCCTGGAAGGCTATGGAACAATCTAGAACACTATGGAAGACACAAGAATGTCTATACTTATCTAGGACATTATAGAACATTCTAGAAACATATAAAAGCTTGTAATAGATATAGAATATGGTAGATAGTTCTAGAATAGCCATGAATGTATGTAGATCTAGAAACTTCCTATAAGGAGGTGGAAACACCTATAAATAGGTGTGGATCTCATTTGCTCCAAACAATCCAACATCCAAACCATCCAAGAAAGCAAAGTGTGTAGTAGTCTCACAAAGTGTAAGTTCTCCTTAAGTGTCTTAATAAAAGTCTTGTTGTTTCCCATATAAAAGAGTCGTGTTCAACAATCTGGTATCAGAGCAAGGTTTCTTGATAGTGAGAACGAGTGATTCTCATTGTATCGTGAGTAGTTTGTGACTCTGCAAGTTTAGTATCAAAACTAGCTTCTTTGGTATTACCGAGGTACTGCCAACACGATGGGTGATCTCCAAGTCATCGGAGGAATCAAGAAACTCAACAACAACAACTACAAAACGTGGGAAACATGTATGAAGTCCTACTTACAAGGACAAGATCTATGGGAGGTCGTTGGTGGAAGCGAAACTACGCCACCAGAGGAAGACGTTAATGGTGCTTTACGCAAATGGAAAATCAAAGCAAGCAAAGCAATGTTTGCCTTGAAGACCACAATTGAAGAAGAGATGTTGGAGCATATTCGGGATGAGAACACCCCGAAAGAAGCTTGGGACACGTTTGTGACGCTTTTCTCAAAGAAGAATGATACGAGACTACAACTTTTGGAGAACGAGCTATTATCAATCTCACAACGTGACATGACGATTGCTCAATATTTCCACAAGGTCAAGTCGATATGTCGGGAGATTACTGAACTAGATCCACAATCCATCATTGCAGAAGCTCGAATGAAAAGGATCATCATCCATGGACTCAGGCCAGAATATAGAAGCTTCATTACTGCTGTACAAGGATGGCCCGTTCAACCATCACTTGTAGAGTTTGAGAATTTGCTGGCCAGCCAAGAAGCTATGGCTAAGCAAATGGGAGGCATCACGCTGAAGAGTGAAGAAGAAGCACTCTACACAAGTAAAAGTTGGAGGAATTTCAAGCCACCTTCTAAAGAAGGATACAAAAATGCTGACAAAGGGAAGAGTCAGCAAGGAACCTCACAACCATGGAGATCTCAAAAGACCGACATTAAGAGTTCTCGGGGGAGGAGGTTCGAAGGCAACTGCAACAACTGTGGAAAGTGGGGCCACATGTCCAAGGATTGTTGGTCAAAGAAAAAGTCTGTGGAAAGCAATGTAGTAACTTCCAAAAAGGAAGTAGAGGATGAATGGGATGCTGAGGCATTATGTGCTATAGAAGAGAATAAGATTAAAAGAGGAAGGCTAATGTTCGTGGATGCCAGGGTAAATGGAGGATACACCAAGGCTTTAGTAGATACAGGTGCATCCCATAATTTCCTTGCTAAAGATGAAGCTAAAATGTTGGGCATCAAATACATCAAAAATCCAGGCCGGTTGAAAGTCATCAACTCTTTATCCAAGCCTATCATTGGTGTTGCATATGGAGTACCTCTTAAGATAGCAGAATGGGAAGGCACCATAGACTTGATAGTGGTGCATATGGATGACTATCATATGGTATTGGGAATGGATTTTTTAGAAAATGTACGACCCTGGTCATTTGAGAGAGACGATACCATGCGTATCACCAAGGGTTCAATAATTCACATTGTACCCTTGAAGAGAAATATGATTGGATCCCAAATGCTATCAACTATGCAACTCGACAAAGGTCTCAAGAAGAGTGAGACAGAGTTTATGACAACCTTGAAGGAGGAAGTTATTCCCTTGAAGATGGACATTCCAAAGGAGGATAAGAACATGACATCACCAGAGTTGCATAAAAAGTCGCATCTTAGACGAAAAATGGAACATGTGATGGAGAAACTTGATAAGGCGAAAAAGAAGAAAAACACATTAATTCGTAAGAGAAAAGTAGAATATCTCAACCGGGCAACCTCTAAAAGAGATGAGCAGATCAATAAGGGATTACATCATAACATGTTAATATTACGGAAATTTTCCAAATCTTGTAAAAGGGACAACCCACATGCTTACAAGTTTACCAAAGGGAGGCGTAAGAAACTATACAAGAGAGTTCAACGGGGTCAGGAACAATATTATGGTACGACAAGAGGCAACCACGAATGTCGTCGTCAACTACGGAAACAATATACGGAGCAACGGCTGCAGCAGCTGAGGAAAAACAAAGCATGTGGAAGAGAAAAAGTTCTCAAGGAAGAAGTCAATATGAAACATATCAAGACTAATGACTAAGTAGCAAATGGAGTTCATAAAGGGTTAAGTACTGACAAATATGAGGGCTTTAATTATCAACTCAACATGGTACAACGAATAGGGGCTAGTGCTGAGGGGGAGTGTTGAAGGTCATCACTAGCCCAATAGAATCATGTTATTGTCTAGAAGAAGTTAGCATGTTCTAGAATGATCTGGAAGATTCTAGAACATTATGGAATACTATGGAGGAGTGTTGAAGATGCTGGAAGATTCTAGAATACTCTAGAATGAGATGGAAGACCCTGGAAGGCTATGGAACAATCTAGAACACTATGGAAGACACAAGAATGTCTATACTTATCTAGGACATTATAGAACATTCTAGAAACATATAAAAGCTTGTAATAGATATAGAATATGGTAGATAGTTCTAGAATAGCCATGAATGTATGTAGATCTAGAAACTTCCTATAAGGAGGTGGAAACACCTATAAATAGGTGTGGATCTCATTTGCTCCAAACAATCCAACATCCAAACCATCCAAGAAAGCATCCAAGAAAGCAAAGTGTGTAGTAGTCTCACAAAGTGTAAGTTCTCCTTAAGTGTCTTAATAAAAGTCTTGTTGTTTCCCATATAAAAGAGTCGTGTTCAACATTGTAACTTGTAAATCTAGCATTGTTCAGTTTTAATAAAGTGTAGTTGTTTAAAAAAAATCATATATCCTCGACAACAATTTAAAATATAGAAAAAAATCAATATAATTTCCATCTACAAATTGAAAATCAACTTGAAAAATTTATTACATCTCCAACTACAAATAGAAAATCAATAGATTTTCCAAAATAAAATAAATTATTACATCTCCCACAACAGGTTGAAAATTTTATTACATCTCCAACTACAAATAGAAAATCCAGATTTTCCAAAACAAGAGAAAATGGAAAATCATATAACGTTATAATTATTCAACTTGTGCCATGGTTTAGTGGGTTCATAGTGTTATCCGCATTTTCTTTTGTTTAAAAACCACACAATATTTGCAATTTTTGGTTACACTTTTGTATTGTTTCATGCCAAAGTCTGCAGTGAACACCTCAAAAAAAAATCTACTTTCGTCAAAAAATTTAAATGATCAGGCAAATATCAAAAAATAATACTCTAATTATAAAGATATTATCATATACAAATAAATAAATGTATTTGTAGACACAATGAACCCCTTAAATACATATCCTATCAGCGGCGATTCCAACATTATTTTTGTTAGGAGCACTTTTTTGATTTTTTTTTTCAAAAACAAAAAGGGTTTTAAAATAAAGTTTAAAACAATTAGAGTATTTATAATCATAAAAATTTCCTACTCCTAAGATCATCTCCAACCCACTTTCATTTTTCCTCCTAAAAATAGAATAAAAAATAAGATAAATAGTAACTCTACTTCATTTTTTACCCTATTTTTACCCTCAAAAAGTATATTCCATTCTTTTAACTTATATAAATTTTCAAAGGCACCCTTCTACTAATTTGGTTTTAACAAATATATAGTCTATATTTTTTTTAATGATAATAATATTAAATAAATAATACCATATTTATAATACACAATTATAAGCTTTTGTAAAATACGTAATTGTGTTTTAAAAATTTAATGTGTTTAAATTTTAATATGAATCTGAAAAACAAAAAGAAAATTTATATCTATAATTAATTAATATAATTTAATATATAACACAATATTATAAATATTAAATATTGCATTTAAATAATAATTAGTAATTAAAAAAACTAGAAATATATAAATATATAAAACGAGGGACTAAAACCGATAACTCAAAGTTCATCCCCCTTTTGGGGGAAATGAATAGTATAACACCATATTTGGTGTTATACTATTCATTTCCTCCAAAATAGGGGAAGAAATGGCGTAGGGTTGGAGAGGAATGAGAGAAGAAATGGAGGAAATTATGGAAAATGGGAGTGGGTTGGAGATGCTCTAAAGCTTTGCGTCCGTCACTCGACTGTATCTTAGGATAAATATAATAAAGTTGAGTGAATGTTTGTGATTAATCTGATAACTAAATTTTTTTGAGAAGTTGTCATTAATCCTGAGACTGACATTATTGGATCATTACATAATATGAATGAATATGCTGAGTCTAGGGGAGATATTTTTGCTGGTAGACAACTTAGAATCATAAGATTAATAACTTGACTGATCAAATCAATTTAGGAATCAGTGAACAACAAACCAATATTCATTGCAAATGATATAAATCATCAATTCAACTATTATGGATTGAATACAAATACGATTAGCTTCATATTATGTTATCTATACAGTAGATAACCATAGTTGTTATTTGATTATTTGTTTTCTAGTTTATTTGAATTACATTTATAATAAATCTCTTTACATGCTTTCTTTTAAGATTGATTAATAGGATGGTATTTATATGTTATATGTTAGTAAACTTCAGTTCTCCATGTGTTTAATATCATTACTTACCTAAGTTATGTTGTCATTGATCCAGTTCATTGGATGTTGTAAATAGTCCGTTTAGCTTGTTAGGTATTATAAATGTAAACTAGATTTCTATTTTCAAACCTATATTTTTTATTTCATAAGTTTTTAGCGCCATTATCAAATGGAATGGTTTTCAAGTTATCTGAAGTTTATAGATTATCCTTTACACATCAATTTTGGCGTCGTCATCGGGAATAGATTTCAACAAATATTGTTGTATCTAATTGTTGATCAATCGATCATTTTTAAAAAATAAAATTATTTTTATTTGATTTTGAAATGTTAATTTTCTTTGATAACGGTTTCCATTTTTGAAAAAGTGTTTTGTTGTGCAAGAACAAAAAAGACTAAGTGAGGGCTTATAACCGAAGGAATCTGGTTCAAGATTATGTGAAGCTTTTAGGCATATATTCACGCCGTGATTATGATCACGATGCGATTAAATCGTTTAATCATTTATAGCAACATGAATTTTTTATCGCGCCACGATTTTAATATAATTTATACTCTTTTCTTGATTTTACTTTTTGTGTGGAGTTGACTATTGCAAACTACTATGGATTTCTTGACTTACTTAGTCTACCAATTTGGTGAATTGTCCAACTCGATACACGAAGCAACGTATTGTGAGGCGTTTTTGGTTTAGCAGAAGATTGGATTCTTGCTACTCTTGAGTAATTTGGTCACATTATTTTGCTTTCTAGTTAATGGTATAATTGTTTGAGTGTGGAAGATACCCCTTAGGGTTTGCATTATATTTTCATCAGTGTATAGTACATGGTACAAAAGAATATACAGAAAGGATACCTACCATATAGAAATATATAAAACCTACACTAATATATATTAATTCAATAGACACATTAACACTCCCCCTTTATTTAACTTGAGGGTTCCCTGATGCTTAAGTTATCCTAAAAATCTAAAATTAGTTATGTATGTAGTCCTTTGGTGAAGATATCGATGAACTGATGAGCTAAAGGAACATGTAACATGCAAAATTGACCAATGGCAATGTGTTCCCTGACAAAATGCAAATATATTTCCAAATGTTTCGTTCTTTAGTATTAAATTGGGTTAGAAGTTAAGTACATGTCACTCACCTTATCATAAAAAACAATCGTAGAGTGGGTCAAAGGACAAGAAAGTTGAACAAGGAAATTTTGGAGCGAAGAAGTTTCATCGACTACATTGGCTACGACACTACACCGTGAGACTGTGTGTTGAAGTTTGGAAGACCATGAAAAAGATTATCATCAAGACAAAATGGAGAACCAGATGTAATGTTTTGGTCAAAAATCGATCAAGTGCGATTGGACCAAGTTATATGAGAGGATATGGTGTTAGTACAATGTAAGTATAGAATAATTATCAATGTGAGACAAGTGAGTTAAAAGGAAAGCCCTTCATCCTTTGTAGGATCTCTGAGATAAAACCTTGGGAGGCGATAATGATCACCTGGCTTGTTGTGTTTAATTGATTTCAATCCAAGATTATAGAGATAATGAAGATAAAAAGATTACAAGTGTAATGGTAGAGCTAATTGCATGTTGTGTGATAAATACATTTGTTATTTATAGTCAAATGCAAGTAACATGTATATTGATAATTCCGGGATCCTTCAAAATCAGCATGTGAACAGTTTTTGACTTGGTGTTCTGGGTCTTTTTCCTGGTTGCGACAACTCTCTGTTAAGAATGAATCTCATGTTGAATAATTACGCACATGTGAGAAATAGTAAGTGTTTTAGTCAAAACATGACTATGTGGAAATCAACAAAATTGTATGAGAGACTATAGTGTTGTTAGTGAAATGATTAATGAAATTTCAACAAGATTACACAAGTGGTTTACAAGGAAAGCCCTTGATCCTTGCTAGGATCACCGACATAAAACCTTGGGAGGTGATAATGATCACCTGTCTTGATGATTTTATTGATTGAAATGAATGATTACAGAGAAAAGATAGTGAGTACGAGTACAAGTGCTAGTATACTGCAAAAAATTGTGTTGTGTGATGAATACATGTCATATATATAGTCTAAAGTTAATAACAACAATTCCGAAAATTTTGGGATCCTCCAAGATCAATTTATAGTCGTTGCATGACTTGGTCTTCCATGTCTTTTGCATGGTTGTGGATATTCGTTGAGACTTTGAGTAGTTAATTTTATACATATGAGAAAGGCAAAAGAATATATAGCTGTTATAAATAAATAAACAAATATTAGTTAGGATCCTAGAGTATATTCTAGATCTTGAGGTTCACGTATCGTGGGCCTTTGAGGATCCTTAGACTTGAGGATCTCAATGTAGTTCCAAGATCCTAGCCCTAACAATTGCCCCCAAGTTATTCCTAAAAATAAGTGAGTTATTTATGAGAATATTGAAGAGATAACTTAAAGAAAATAAATGAAAAGAGAGATAAAGGTAAGTTTCGAATTTAATCCTCAACGGCTAGGATAATTCAAATTTTGACGGGCGAATTACTAGTCGTTATAAGGAGTAAAATCAAACCCTTCAATATAAACAGAGATGATTAGCTTCACAATTTTCTTTACTTTTCCTTGTTATCTTTTGTCACACCCTCTGGACTAGACGGCGGAAACGTCCGAGGGTTGTTGTGACTCAATTGAATACCATCACAATGAATATACATGAAACATAACATCATTCATCACTAAGCATTGAATTAATACAACTGGTAGCGTTTACATTTAGTTCATTGTTTCATAACATTACATTCCCAAAAAGTAGATTGTTCGATACTAGTTAAACAAACAACAAGACATCACTGGGTACATTTTTCCTTCGATTTACCTGTTACCTGAGAATACAAGTATTTTGAAAAACGTCAACATATGAAATGTTGTTGAGTTCATAAATAATGTTTGAAACATAATGTTTTGTATTATTTTGAAAAACCACCAGAAAATCCGATATTTTCTGAAAAGATTATTGTAAGTAAGAAAAAGTGTGAAGATCCGTAAGTATGCTTGTTTATTTCTATAGGTGTGAAAAATTGTTATACTTGGTATGCATCACGTAGGTGTAAGTGTTGAAATCCCTAGGAAAACCCGATGTTTTCCTAAAACTTGAAATTACGCGTTTTATGTTTGGTTATATCGTTGCGACGTGTGTATTTGATAATTTCAGGTGACATTGGATTAATTAAGGGTGGTGAGTTGTTGTAATCACGCATCAATGAAAATGGCTAGCTTACGACTATACAAACGAACCCTTAGGCATCGTCTGTACTACTCACCTAATCCAACCACCCTGACTTCCCATAGCCCCACCACTTAAGAAGAAAGGAGGGTGTGAAGCCCTCTTTAATTCCATGAGTCGTTCAAGGCTACCGTGAATGCGAAAGACCCTTGGTCCGACTCGCATTTGACTTCTCGACTTTACTAACTGTGCCAAAGGACCCTTGGGGCCCAACAACACAAAAGCTATCGAAAGTCCTTTTACATTGTATTAGGTTGTATAAGACCCAATAACATGTAAGCGTGTTTCCTTCGGGCCTAAAGATCATGTCATTGGGCTAGCTAGGCCCAACAAGCACGATTTGAAACTTTCGGGCCCAAAGATGGTGTATCGACGTCTGGTGAATTCTCACGTGTGTATTGACTTCTGGTGAATTTCCGCGTGTGTATTGAAGTATCGTCGTGTATTTATTTTTGATTCGTTGTTGATTCGAGACCGAATCAATTCATTTGTAACAATTTTTGGTATTGAAGGTGTATTATACTTCGTCGGTAGTCGTGGTGCTAGTATTTTTATCATAAAGGATTTATTGTTTAAAACTATAGAATTATTCTTTTTGAAGCTCCTTCTTGGATAAATTTACACTTTTAACCCTTTATATAAATTTTTTTCCATTTTAGTCCTTAAACCATTTTTCTTGACACTTTAGTATCAAAACTTGTTGAAAAGATATTTTTCAGCTCTGATTTACTTGAAAAACAGTTTTAATCCCTCAAAATGGAGTTTTTCTCGGTTGAAACCTCTATTCTCGCAATTTTTACAATTTTGACCCAAAATGGAAATTTTTTACATCTTTGGTCCCTTCTAAAATTGAAAAGCATTTTTAACCCTTGAAATGGACTTGGTACACTAGTAGTCTCCTGTTTTACAGAAAAGTGCAGTTTCAGCCCCTCTAATTTGAAAATCTCGCCATTTGGGCTTTATTGGGCCGAAAAGTTCATTTTTGGCCCATTATGTTTAAAAAATCACATTTTAATCCTTCAAAAGGGTAAATTTCCAGGAAATACATTTTTGAAACTGTTTTGACTCATCTCATCCCTTAGAATTTGTATTTTGACATTTTGGGCCCTTTAGTTTTATATTTTTAGCATTTTGATTCCAAAAATGGGTTTTAAGGCCAAAGATGTTCATATTAACCAACTTGGTTATTTTTCTAGAAATGATTTGTGTATAATAATATAATTTATACTTATTTCATACAACTTAATGTAGATCTCGATTTTAAGGTTTTTTTGACTAGATCCAACACCACAATCACATAAGAACATATATATATATATATATATATATATATATATATATATATATATATATATATATATATATAAACATTGAAATCACACAAAACATACATATACTCATAGATCTACACATTTGCTTGTATTCTCCCCCCACAAAATTTGTAAAAAACGAAAAATAGGGGGTATGAAGCTCACCTTGAGTTGTGGTTTTGACTTGAAGAAGAAAAAGGGAGAAAGTGAGGTGATTTTCGGCCCTAGCAACACCTTGATGAAGATCTCGAATTTGAGGTGATTTTAAGATGCAAGATCATGATTTCTTATGAGTTAAGAAGAGATTTTTGTATAGAACAAGGAGTCTAGAGTGTGGATTCAAGCATCAACTTACCTAGATGATGATTTTTGTGAAGAATCCTCCTTGCAAAGCCCTTGAAGCTCGAAATTTTTGAAGGGAAAGTGAAGGGATTTGTGGTGTGTTCTTGAGAGAATGAATGTGTTCTTGGATTTGGCTGAGAGAAGAAAGAGAGGGGAGAAGAGAGAGAGGTTTGACAAGATACTTGCATGGAAGTATGAGTGTTGCATGGAGATCCTTGGTGCAAAAGTGAGGTGGCACCCAACAAAGTCAACCCTTCCTCTTTGTGGGCTTGGGCTGAGAATGGAGAGGGGAAAGAGGAGATTTTTGGGCTTTTTTCCCCTAAGCTCATATTATAGTTTGGTTGAATGATTGTTGGCCCAAAAAAATATAAATGTGATTTTATGCTTTATTAGGTTAGATTAGGTTAATCATGGTCCAAAATGATTCATAATATTACTCTATTTCATTCTAGGCCCAATATGGCCTGAAAATATTGAATTAAATGAAAATGGGTCCAATTAGAGCCCATTTAAGAGTTCTAAACCCAAGATGGTCAAATTGGAAGCTTATTGGTCCATTGGGCCCAATAAGGAAGTCCTAGTCCAAAAGTGGACTTAAACAAGAACTTCTAGGGTTTCCAATTACCTATTGACTACTTGAAATGCTTGCATGGTGTATTTGAGTGAATTTTTGTTGTCATAAAGCAAGCATCATACATTCTCTTAAGTTTTTGATTCAAAATTTTACTTAAGTGTTGTAGTTACAAGGCACAAAATTTCTAGTTGTGACATCATCCCCCCCGTTAGAGGGAATTTCATCCCAAAATTCTGTTTGAAAGCTAGATTTGAGAATGCTAGAATAGGTAAGGGTACTTTTGGTTCATTTGATCTTCGCGTTCCCACGTGAATTCTGGCCCACGCTTCGCGTTCCACCATACTTTCACGATCGAGATGCGACTTTGCTTAGTACGCTTCACCTCCCTGTCCATGATTTCAACTAGTTCTTCAACGAACAGGCGATTCTCGTTGATTTCAATCTCGTTAAGGGGAATGATGAGTGTTTCATCCGATAGACACTTCTTTAGATTAGAGACATGGAACACGGGGTGTACACTGTTTAGCTCTGCGGGTAGTTGCAGTTTATACGCCACTGGACCTATTCGGGCGACGATCTCGAAAGGTCCAATGTATCGTGGGTTCAGTTTTCGCCGTTTTCCGAAACGAATGAATCCCTTCCAAGGTGAGACTCTTAACAGTACTCGATCCCTGACCTGAAACTCTAAGGGCTTTTGTTGTTTTTCGGCGTAGCTCTTTTGTCGGTCGCGCGATGCTTGTAATCGAGCTCTGATTTGAACTATCTTTTCCGTGGTTTCACGAATGATCTCCAGTCCCGTCAGCGCCTTGTCCGATGTGAGTGCTTTTGTTAGCTGGGTGTCGCCCACCTCAACCCATCATAACGGTGATCTACACTTACGCCCGTACAGTGCTTCGAAAGGAGCGACCTTGATGCTCGAATGGTAACTGTTGTTTTATGAGAATTCGACTAAAGGTAAGTGGGTATCCCAAGACTTCCCAAAGTCTATCACACATGCGCGAAGCATGTCTTTGAGCGTTTGAATGGTTCGTTCGCTTTGACCATCCGTTTGTGGGTGGTAAGCGGTGCTCATGTCGAGATGGGTTCCAAGTGCTTTCTGGAGTGATTGCCAAAAACGTGAAGTGAACCTACTGTCTCTATCCGAGATAATTGACACTGGTACTCCGTGGAGTCTCACGATTTCTCGAATGTATAATCGCGTCAGTTTCTCCATCTTGTAGGATTCTTTTATTGGCAGAAAATGAGCGGATTTCGTCAGTCGGTCGACTATTACCCATATGGTGTCTAATCCGTACGATGTCTTGGGCAGCTTGGTCACAAAATCCATAGAAATCCCTTCCCATTTCCACTCGGGAATCAGCGGTTGCTGTAATAACCCCGAGGGATTCTGGGACTCCACCTTTACCTTGGCACAAGTAAGGCACTTACCGACATAAGTGGCAATCTCTGCCTTCATGTTAGGCCACCAATAGTATTGTTTAACATCCAAATACATCTTGTCCGAGCCGGGATGGATGGAGTATCGCGTCTTGTGAGCTTCCTTCATGACTACCTCCCTAAATCCTCCGAGTTTAGGGAACCAAATACGGTTCATGAAATAGTATACTCCGTCCTCTTTTACCTCTAGATTCTTCTCCATTCCGCATAATGCTTCGCTTGCTCTGTTTTCCGTCTTCATGGCCTCTGACTGGGCTACCCCAATCTGAGTGGTTAAGTGGGATTGGATGGTTATTGAGAGAGTTTTCGCATGACGATTAGAGTACTCCTTCCGGCTCAATGCGTCAGCTACCACGTTGGCCTTGCTCGGGTGGTACTTGATTTCACACTCGTAATCGTTTAATAATTCGAACCATCTTCGTTGCCTCATATTTAGCTCTTTTTGATTCAAGATATGCTGGAGACTTTTGTGGTCTGTGAAGATGGTGCACTTCGTACCATAAAGGTAATGCCTCCAAATCTTCAGAGCAAAGACCACTGCTCCCAATTCCAGATCATGGGTTGTATAATTCACGTCGTGCGTCTTTAGTTGGAGGGATGCGTAAGCTATCACTCTTCCACACTGCATGAGAACGCAACCTAAACCCTGATTTGACGTGTCACAGTAGACCACGAAATCTTCCATTCCCTCTGGTAGAGATAGTACCGGGGCACTACAGAGAGCTTGTTTCAGGGTTCGGAATGCAACTTCTTGTTTTTCCGTCCATTTGAATGGTATGCCCTTTTGTGTAAGTGAGGTAAGTGGCTTGGCGATCTTGGAGAAGTCTTAAATGAATCTCCTATAGTAGCCTGCTAGACATAAGAATTGGCGGATTTCCGTGGGTGTTGTCGGGACTGCCCATCCTTCAATAGCTTTGACCTTAGAGGGATCCACATGAATTCCATCTTGGCTAACAACATGACCTAGGAAGTTCACACTACGGAGCCAGAACTCACACTTAGAGAGTTTTGCGTACAGCTTTTCCGATCGTAGAGTTTCTAGAATTTGTCGGAGATGTTGACCATGCTCTTCCTTGCTTTGGGAATAGACTAGAATGCCATTAATGAATACAATGACAAAGTTGTCGAGGAATGGTCGATAGATTCGGTTCATCAGATCCATAAATGCGGCAGAGGGATTTGTTAGCCCAAAGGGCAGTATGACAAATTCATAATGTCCGTAACGAGTTCGGAAAGCGGTTTTAGGAATATCCTCTTCCCGGACTTTGAGTTGATGTTATCCGGACCGTAGATCTATCTTAGACAAGTAACTAGCTCCTTGGAGCTAGTCAAATAGATCGTCGATTCGTGGGAGTGGATAGCGATTTTTGACAGTGAGTTTATTTAACTCTCTGTAATCAATGCACATCCTAAAAGATCTGTCCTTCTTTTTGACAAACAGGACCGGAGCTCCCCATGGAAAGTAACTAGGTCGGATGAATCCCTTGTCCAGGAGTTTGCTGAGTTGACTGGACAATTCCTGCATTTCAGCAGGAGCTAGCCGGTAGGGCGATTTAGCGGGGTTGCTCCTGGAACGAGGTCAATTCGGAACTCAACTCGTCTCTCTGGGGGTACTCCAGGAAGATCTTCAGGAAATACGTCTGGAAATTCACGTGCTACTGGAATATCTTGAATGTTAGTCTCTTCCTTGGTTTTATCCACTATGTGAACGAGGAATGTCAAATCTTTCTTTCGTAGATGCTTTTGTGCCTGGATGCACGAAATGAGGCAAAGGTTCGTGCTAGGTTTATCTCCGTAAATGACTAGGGTGTCGTGATTAGGAAGGCAAAGACGAACGGCCTTCTCGTGACACATAATCTCTACATGGTAGAGGTTTAACCAGTCCATGCCAATAATCACATCGAAACTCCTAATGGACACATGCATTAATTCTATTCGAAAGACATGTTGGTTCAGGGTTAGGGTACATCCGATGTATATTTCCCCCGTGGATTCGGTTTTCGTATTGGCCATTTCCACCATAAAGGTTTCATTGAGCTTATGGGGTCGTTGTTCTAGATAGTGTTTAAACTTATTGCTCACAAAGCTTCGCTCCACTCCGGTATCAAATAGGATGCATGCATAAGTGTGGTTTTGGGGAAACGTACCGGTAACAACAGCGGGATCCTGAATTGCTTCCCCCTGAACCATGGCCAACACCCTTCTCGTTCCTCCATTTCTGGGATTGTTGTTGTTAGGGAAATCGCGACGAAAATGCCCAGTCCTTCCGCACCCATAGCAGGTGTGGCTAGGACTGGCGTTGTTACCGCCGGTGTTGATGTTGTTGTTGTTTTTGCGGTTGTTGTTGTTGTTGTTGATGTTTCCTTGTTGTTGGTTCTGAGGAGGGTAAGTCCTGCAGTACCTTGCCGTGTGCCCCTCCCGATCGCAACTGGTGCACTGCAACTCCTTGCATTCTCCATTATGATGGAAACCGCACTTGTTGCACTTGGGAAGATTACCGAAATAAGGTCTAGGAGCATTTGGAGCAGGTGAGGCTGGAGCATGTGGTGTAGCTGGAACTTGCATAGCAGCAGCATTAACTGCTAGTGTCTGCTGCTTCTTGGAAGTCTCGGAACCTTGACGCCCCTTCCTTTTGTTGTTCTTCCCTTTCTTGCCATCACTTTCCTTTTTGGCCTCAGTCTCCACTGGCTTCTCACCCTTCTTGTTGTTGTGGTCATACAGCTTCTTCGCCAATCTTTTAGCACTTTCGAAAGTTTCGGGATTTGCAGCTATCACGTTTCCTTGGATCGGAGAGGTTAGTCCCCAGATGAATCGCTCAATCTTCTTTCCTTCTGAGGTGGTCATGCCCGGACATAACATAGATAGTTCACTAAATCTTGATATGTAGGCATCGATATCAGCACTCCATATAGTGAGGTTCCACAGTTCTTTCTCCATTTTCTGAATCTCACCACGAGGGCAGTATTCAGCCATCAGCATTTCTTTAATTTCTATCCACAGCATGGAGTTGGCTACAAGGAGTGTCATGGCTTCCACGTGTCCGTTCCACCAAGTGAGCGCTTGGTTAACAAAAGTGCAGGCTACGAACTTCACCTTCATCTGCTCAGGACAATCTCATATCTCGAATACCGATTCCACCTTCTCGATCCATCGCTTCATGGTGATCACTCCTCCAGTACCGTTAAAGGTTCGTGGTTTGGCGTTTGTGAAGTCCTTGTAAGTACACGTTTTGGTGGGTCCTTGATTCATTCCGTTGTTCGAACTCCCGAACCCTTGCCCGTTGCCTCCCCCGTTGTTCCCTTGGTGAATTTGTGCCATAGTTGCGGTGACCGCAGCAGATATGGCCACCTGGAATGCAGTGGAGTCAGCTTCGGGTGGGGTTGGTCCAGGGTTTCCGCGAGTAGGTTGGTGAGGCATCTTTCTGTCATGAAACGGAAAGATGTTGAGTGTTTGTGGAATCTGTGAGGTTGTGATCCTACTGACTAGGTGCATGGTACGAATTTAAGTACTTCTACAAATTAGCATACAATCATGAATTCGCAACACATAGCAATTTGCAATATCATAACAAAACATGTAAAAATTTACTAATATCATCCGCATTTGATACATGAAAATTTTGCTCGTAAGAGCATACATGAGTGACACTAGTTCGATAGCCTAACGACTCTATGAGTAGTGTAGTCACTTAAACATAGAGTCGGGGTACATAGCATAGATCCTAATAGTCTAGTAAGATAAGCCTATCCGTAACACTCCGTGGTGCGTCCTACATAGTGGCGGGGTCATATGCCGAAATGTTGAGCCAGTAACTGAGCCATCTCCGTCATGTCTCTAATAACCTCATCCCTATCATGCTCAGCTCGCACTGCACGTGTCTCCATGGCGTACAATTGTTGTCACAGGGCGGCGATCTCAGCTTCGGGAGATCGGTTCTCCCTTGGGAGGTTCATTAGTGGGGCGGGGTGGTCTGGTTGCTCCTCGTCCACAAATGATGTGGCGTGATCCTTATCTAGGTCTTGTCCTTCCTCGATGTCATCGTCGGTCTCCCCGAACTCGTAGTCGGTGTGTATGTATTCGTCAGGTCCGAGGTCATGTGCTTCCTCTGGATTCCCTTCTGGTTCATCTTCAACCATCCCGTGAGTCACTAGGACTTGATGAAACTGGATACCTGGCTGCTCTCCCTCCATGAAGACTGGGGGAAGGTATAAACTATCGTTACTCCTATGACTCTACAACTATGATATAGACTAAATAGACATTCTTCTCTTTTGGTGATAAAGGGGTATACATTTAGGTTCCCTAGCTATCACGATCTCCTTAGGACATGTGGTAGTGATACCTTGGAGGGAATGTAGTTGATCAGGCTACACCTGCTCCTTGATACAACTAAAAACAGTCCTGGATCAATCAAGATACTAGCATTATCTTATTTGATTCGGTGTTAGGTTCTCGTTCCTAATACAAGCAAGGGTGTTTTATTGTTATGTTTACTCATTTTGTTGAGAGTTGGGTTAGTCCTTCTTTTGGTTTATAGTTGCATATCAATGTGTGGTTAGATATGCTAGTTCACTATAAATAGAGCTCTAATACCAACCAGTCACACCCTCTGGACCAGACGGCGGAAACGTCCGAGGGCTGTCGTGACTCATTTGAATACCATCACAATGAATATACATGAAACATAACATCATTCATCACCAAGCATTGAATTAATACAACTGGTAGCGTTTACATTTAGTTCATTGTTTCATAACATTACATTCCCAAAAAGTAGATTGTTTGATACTAGTTAAACAAACAACAAGACATCATTGGGTACATTTTTCCTTCGATTTACCTGTTACCTGAGAATACAAGTATTTTGAAAAACATCGATATATGAAATGTTGGTGAGTTCATCAATAATGTTTGAAACATAATGTTTTGTATTATTTTGAAAAACCACCAGAAAATCCGATATTTTCTGAAAAGATTATTGTAAGTAAGAAAAAGTGTGAAGATCCGTAAGTATGCTTGTTTATTTCTATAAGTGTGAAAAATTGTTATACTTGGTATGCATCACGTAGGTGTAAGTGTTGAAATCCCTAGGAAAACCCGATGTTTTCCTAATACTTTACATTACGCATTTTATATTTGGTTATACCATTGCGACGTGTGTATTTGATAATTACAGGTGACATTGGATTAATTAAGGGTGGTGAGTTGTTGTAATCACGCATCAATTGTAACACCGTAAATTTCAAGGCAAAATTTTTATTTAAAATAATCATTTTACTATTAAAACACTTGTTTAAATCTCATTCATAATTGAATTACAAAACATAGTTTCATTTTCACTTGAATAGAAAATCAGGATCCTCCAAAATATGACTCTTTCTCTGGTGTGTACAATCGAGCCGGTGCCGCCCCGTGTTACTGAAAGAACCTGAAAACCACATAACACAAAACACTGTAATCACGAAGCTTAGTGAGTTCCCCAATATACAACTTACGCATATACGCCTTTCCAGGCCCTGACCTTCCGGTCCACAACACAACGCCTTCCGGCCCATAACATAATCGCCTTCCGGCCCATAACGTATTGCCTTCCGGCCCATAACATATTGCCTTCCGGCCCATAACATATCGCCTTCCGGCCCATAAACATACACTGCACATAATACATTTAACTTACCACATATAGCACATATATCACATATCATATCCGACCTTCCGGTCACCTAACATATTGCCTTCCGGCCCACAACATGTTGCCTTCCGGCTCATATAAACATACATAACATGCATAGCAATTATCTTACCACATATAGCACGTATATCACATATCATATCCGACCTTCCGGTCACACAGTCAAACCCTTCCGGGTACAGTATAGTGAGAAGACTCACCTCGCAGATACTGAAAGTTAGCAACTCCTAAAATCCCTCGTACATGATCCGCCGAGCTACAAACTCCCTATAACATCATATATCTCTTATTAACAATTTTATCTTCCAAGTTAACTGACCCTACGGAATCACACATAGGTCAACTCTGGTCAACGGTCCACGGTCAACTCGACCGGACTCGGCGAGTACACTGGCGACTCGGCGAGTCTAGTCGTCCTCCAATCTTCTAAGGTTTCCCTTCTACTCGTCGAGTATCCTCCTTGACCCGATGGGTTACTCCTGGAAGAATCGCGGGGCTACCCCGACTCCACTCGCCGAGTCTGAGGAACAGCTCGACGAGTCCCAGTTATTCTTCAAGCTACTCGCCGAGTCTGCTCATCTGACTCGGCGAGTCCATGCCATGCAGCCGCTCCAATTGCTTCCTAAGGTCAGAACTGCTCCGACCATTCATAGGTCTGGCCTTCCTAGACTGGTCCATTACTTAAGGTCCTCATTTCGGTGCTCATGCTACACCCCAAGACTTATAATTCACATGTTGACCTAAGGCATAAGGATTTCAATCCAAAACCTTCACCAATTCCCGAAATGCATAGACATGGGATATTCTGGACCTCCAAGGGTCCTAATACAGGGTTACAATCGTTTGGGGAACAAGGGTAACATTCAATCTATCCACAAAGAGGGTTCCATAAACCCTAATCCTCTAAATACATCACCATAGCAGAGTATACTCGAATTCTTACCTGGATAATGTACTCTCTGTGTCCCCAATCCTCAGAATGTGACTCCCTTGCTGTTCCTTTAGCCAATCCCTTCTCTTCCTTGCACAACAACTCATTCAAAATCACCAATGGCCTTTAGCCTTGCTCCAGATGCACACAATTGGTTTAGGGTTCCTCCCAGAAGGCTAAAACGAACAATGACGGCCAATAAGTCCCCTTTATACGTCCCAAACCTAAACAGCTAGGGTTTTCGCTAAACAGTGCAGACTCGCCGAGTCCCTATCTGGACTCGTCGAGTCCAGTCGCGAACCCGCGACCAGGTCTGCGATCCTACTCGGCGAGTCTGGCTCCAACTCGCCAAGTCCCCCCTTAAAACACCCCAAAAATATAATTTTAACAATATTTGAGATTCCGGGCTGTTACAATTCTCCCCTACTAGAATCAGACTTCGCCCTCAAAGTCTTACTCTGAAAATAGTTCCGGATGCTGCTCCCGCATCTCACGTTCCGGCTCCCAAGTCATTTCCGATCCCTTCCGGGATTGCCACTGAACCAACACCAGAGGTACCTCCTTGTTCCTCAGAACCTTGATTTCCGATCCCTGATGGCCACTGGTCTCTCGGCATAATTCAGGCTCGCATCCACCTAAATGTTCTCTAGTGGAACCACTTCCGACTCATCGGCTATACACTTCTTCAATTTCGACACATGAAAATGTCGTGGATCTATCTCAATTCCGTTGGCAGCTCCAAACGGTAGGCCACCCGTCCTACCCTCGCAATCTCACGAAAAGGCCCAATATACCGGGGCCCCAACTTGCCCCGCTTCCTGAATCGAATCACTCCTTTCCAAGGAGAGACCTTCAGGAATACGAAGTCGCCGACCTGAAACTCAAGCTCGTACCGGCGCCTGTCTGCATAACTTTTCTATCGGCTCTAGGCGATAAATAACCTCTGTTTAACCTGCTGAATCTGCTCTGTCGACTGAAGCACGATCTCTGTACTGCCCATCACTCCCTGTAACCGAGAATTACCCAAGATGCAACTCTGCTCTAAATCTCAACGATCACTCCGCCCATAAGGGTTAGGAAACCATGAATCACCGGATCCCCGATCCAAAGCCCACTTTATCCATTTCGGAACGACTGAGAGACCCATTCTCACTCTCAGAGCAACTCTCACGAGTTCTCCTCTTGCAATCGCATACACATGCTGCACTAGCCCCAACATACCTTTCTCTTCCCTTGCCTAGGGAAATTCGCTTGACGACCTTGCCACTACTCCATGTATCGCCATGCTCTGGATCTGCTCGCAAGGACTCTCGGGTCCATTCGTTACCTCTCCTCAGCAAATGAGGGTCTGACACCACCTCCTATGCAACAGCTCAAAGGGCGGCATACCAATGCACTAATGATGGTTGTTGTTATGGAACAACTCAACCAAGGATAAATACGTGCCACAGCTTCCTCCGAAATCTAATACACATGCCCGAAGCATGTCTTCGAGCGTCTGGATCGCTCCCTCTCTCTAAAGTGTCCTCAGACATCATCATGATAAACTCTAGCTCGTCTCTCATATCCCTCTTCGAGACTGAGCACCAGGTCAGCTTCTGGCTCCACAGCTGAGCCCCCCCCCCAAAGGTCACCCATATCATGATCCAAATATCCCACTAACTTCCTCCCCGTGACCACTATCCCGGCCTAGTGACACGCAGGTCACGAAATCCTCTTTTCCTCATGCGAGAAAAATACAATCCAACCGAGGATCATCTCAACTCAAATCTCTGGTTTCTGCTGCGCATATTCCTTGCGTATCTCCACGCATCTCCTGGCAGAGACGGAGACCCCCGTCTCGCCCCCAACTCAACATCCAAGCTCCAAAGACTCAATACCAGGGCTACTCAAACCCAACTCTTCCACATCATACACTGCTCGAAAACATTCCAACATCGAAATTCTCTTGCCATCTAGTGAGTACTGCAACTCCACGCAGTATCACAACACCCTCTGAGTAGGGAGTACTACGGCTCGAATATCTATCACAGACTCTGGAGGCAATCAACATAACAAATGCCCATCTTTGCGAAAATCCACTCTCTCAAATAATCTCCCTGGATGCCCATACTCGAAGGGCTCCCACTAGATCCACAGATACTTGATATGCCACACATCGATTCAATTCAGGATTCCCTAGTAACTCCGAAATAAAGATATCATACCCGGATATCTCAGAATACCCCAACAGAACACCACAAGATCCTGCCACAACCACTGATCTCCTGCCCCAAGCATCATATAGACACAATAATACATTTCCTCTGAACCCCATAATTAGATCTACATTTTTCCCACATTACAACTTCGGTGCCTATAATTTCTCGATTGGAATACGAGAAAACGCTGATGCTACGAAATATACTGATAATTCTCCGAAACCCCTTTTTCCCTACGCTCAAAATCCAAACAAGGATACGCATACCGACCCCGGGAGTTGGCTGCCCAATCATTCTCTATCTACTTGCAACAACACCAATCACCTGTCATGGATACATTCGTCCTCCTCCTCAAGTACTTCCCGCATTAACTCACTCTGACCCCTTTCCTCGATCTCCGACATCTCTGGTCTCATGATTTCTCACAGCATATCTCTATACTCCACTTATAACTACTCTTGACAAATCTTTGCTTTCTTACATACTGCACCCGGTTCTCCCCCACTTAGGGTTCGAACCATCACCAATTAGCACACAACCAACCCACGACTATTTTTCACCAGCGAAATCGCACCTGCCCCTGGAAAGTGCTACGCAACGCCCGATAATTCCCCCTTAAGGAAATCATTCAACCCCCTATACTCTGAACCTCTGATGAACTCCTCAAGAACTCCTCATCACGACTGTTTCTAATCGTTCCAAATCTCATACCAATCTATCACTAAGCATCTCAACTGCTCAATAACATCCCTGGCTCATAGACTGCACCGCAAAATCATCATTCCTCTTACCTCAACTCATCAACCAATGTTCCAACACCGGAATTGTCCCAAGGACAGGGACCCACTCCCAACATAGACGAAAACTCTCTGCACTGCAAAACTCAACTGAACTCCCCACTGCTACCACTATAACACAACCTACTATTCTCAATTAGGTGTGGTGTGGTCCTCGACTAACTCAGTCCCAACTGACTGTCTGCTCCCGATAAGTCACTGCCTCGCGGCACCCATGCTACCTGATACTCTGGGGAAATCATCACCTATAACGACCTGTAGGGTGTACCCCCAAACCCAAAACTGAAACATCAGGCCTCTCGTGTCTTGCACACGAACATAAATAGCACCACCCACCTAGAAGATGACCTCTCCTCTAATGACTGATTGCTCAACTCAGACTGAAATTTTCCTCTCCCTTTAACTCCTTACCAAAATACTCTGATAAGCACTCGCCTTTCCTCTCGAGGGATGCCTCTCCATACTCAATCATGGTCTACAGGCCTAAAACCCATAGCGTCCGATCTCTACCTCATCGATCATGACCGGATAATAAGATAATCACAAGCATCATTCACTACGAACCATGGTACTCATCCCATGACATCCCTTCTCAATCTGCTCCGGTGTATGGTACCCGAACCATAGCATCACTCCTCAATCTGCTCCGATGTATGGTACTCAAACCATAGCATCACTTCTCAATCTGCTCCGATGTATGGTACTCGAACCATAACATCACTCCTCAATCTGTTCCGATGTATGGTACTCGAACCATAACATCACTCCTCAATCCGTTCCTTAGGACCTCTAGAATGCTCCCTATATCAAGTATGGATCCTCTGCTTTCAGTAGTACGGGCCCATACTACCTGCCACATCTACCCAAACTTTCCACACGGACCATCCCAGAGCTCCTAAGTAGCTGCTCCACCTGCTCTTTCACCAATCCCATCGCACGTTCTCGCTCCCCAGCGAAATCCTCTACTCTACCAGCGCACTCATCTGGATAGGGTTAGTCCCTAGGCTCTTCCGTCGTCCTCCCACTTCTTTGCTATCAGCTGCTGAAGAGCTCCTAATGATGCCATCCATCTACCTCCTGAATATCGTCATATTCACTTGGTACCTGACTCCCATCATCGAGAGTTCCACAAAGCACAAAGCAAGCAGCATTCGAGCATCGAAGGATACATAGGACTCCCTCCCTGTGATAACTCCAACTTCTCAGCTCATCCTCGAAAGTACCACCGAACTCTGTAACTCTACCCCTCATGGGTTCTAACTGGATACTCTCACTCAGCACATACTCAAAACATAACACATATAACAACGAGTCCTAGGCTAAGGCATCACAAATCAGGCCACTCTAGTCCTAACATATGAAATACCTAGCCTGTCTCTAGCATGCAATAATATCTCATAAAGTGCATCATACATATCTCATAACACAAAAATAAGGGTATTTTGGGAAATCACCGTTCCGGCTCTGGCTGATTGTACACACTGCTCTTTCTTGCTTTCCCTTTGAACTCTTATTCAGTTTTAGAAAACTATTTATTTGAAAACTTTTTCTTACTTCCTCAGTTTGAGTCCAGATTTACCCGAAGGCGCATCCGAATCCCTCAAACCAAGGCTCTGATACCAATTTGTAACACTTGTTTAAATTTCAAGGCAAAATTTTTATTTAAAATAATCATTTTACTATTAAAACACTTGTTTAAATCTCATTCATAATTGAATTACAAAACATAGTTTCATTTTCACTTGAATAGAAAACCAGGATCCTCCAAAATATGACTCTTTCTCTGGTGTGTACAATCGAGCCGGTGCCGCCCCGTGTTACTGAAAGAACCTGAAAACCACATAACACAAAACACTGTAAGCACGAAGCTTAGTGAGTTCCCCAATATACAACTTACGCATATACGCCTTTCCAGGCCCTAACCTTCTGGTCCACAACACAACGCCTTCCGGCCCATAACATAATCGCCTTCCGGCCCATAACGTATTGCCTTCCGGCCCATAACATATTGCCTTCCGACCCATAACATATCGCCTTCCGGCCCATAAACATACACAACACATAATACATTTAACTTACCACATATAGCACATATATCACATATCATATCCGACCTTCCGGTCACCTAACATATTGCCTTCCGGCCCACAACATGTTGCCTTCCGGCTCATATAAACATACATAACACGCATAGCAATTATCTTACCACATATAGCACGTATATCACATATCATATCCGACCTTCCGGTCACACAGTCAAACCCTTCCGGGTACAGTATAGTGAGAAGACTCCCTTCGCGGATACTGAAAGTTAGCAACTCCTGAAATCCCTCGTTCATGATCCGCCGAGCTACAAACTCCCTATAACATCATATATCTCTTATTAACACTTTTATCTTCCAAGTTAACTGACCCTACGGAATCACACATAGGTCAACTCTGGTCAACGGTCCACGGTCAACTCGACCGGACTCGGCGAGTACACTAGCGACTCGGCGAGTCTAGTCGTCCTCCAATCTTCTAAGGTTTCCCTTCTACTCGTCGAGTATCATCCTTGACCCGACGAGTTAATCCTGGAAGAATCGCGGGGACACCTCAACTCCACTTGCTGAGTCTGAGGAACAGCTCGATGAGTCCTAGTTATTCTTCAAGCTACTCGCCGAGTCTGCTCATCTGACTCGGCGAGTCCATGCCATGCAGCCGCTCCAACTGCTTCCTAAGGTCAGAACTGCTCCGACCATTCATAGGTCTGGCCTTCCTAGACTGGTCCATTACGTAAGGTCCTCATTTCGGTGCTCATGCTACACCCCAAGACTTATAATTCACATGTTGACCTAAGGCATAAGGATTTCAATCCAAAACCTTCACCAATTCCCGAAATGCACAGACATGGGATATTCTGGACCTCCAAGGGTCCTAATACAGGGTTACAATCGTTTGGGGAACAAGGGTAACATTCAATCTATCCACAAAGAGGGTTCGATAAACCCTAATCCTCTAAATACATCACCATAGCAGAGTATACTCGAATTCTTACCTGGATAATGTACTCTCTGTGTCCCCAATCCTCAGAATGTGACTCCCTTGCTGTTCCTTTAGCCAATCCCTTCTCTTCCTTGCACAACAACTCCTTCAAAATCACCAATGGCCTTTAGCCTTGCTCCAGATGCACACAATCGGTTTAGGGTTCCTCCCAGAAGGCTAAAACGAAGAATGACGGCCAATAAGTCCCCTTTATACATCCCAAACCTAAACGGCTAGGGTTTTCGCTAAACAGCGCAGACTCGCCGAGTCCCTATCTGGACTCGTCGAGTCCAGTCGCGAACCCGCGACCAGGTCTGCGATCCTACTCGGCGAGTCTGGCTCCAACTCGCCGAGTCCCCCCTTAAAACACCCCAAAAATATAATTTTAACAATACTTGAGATTCCGGGCTGTTACATCAATGAAAATGGCTAGCTTACGACTATACAAACGAACCCTTAGGCGTCGTCTATACTACTCACCTAATCCAACCACCCTGACTTCCCATAGCCCCACCACCTAAGAAGAAAGGAGGGTGCTAAGCCCTTTTTTATTCCATGAGTCGTTCAAGGCTACCGTGAATGCGAAAGGCCCTTGGTCCAACTCGCATTTGACTTCTCGACTTTACTAGCTGTGTCAAATGACCCTTGGGGACCAATAGTACAAAAGCTATCAAAAGTCCTTTTACATTGTATTAGGTCGTATAAGACCCAATAACATGTAAGCGCGTTTCCTTCGGGCCTAAAGATCATGTCATTGGGCTAGCTAGGCCCAACAAGCACGATTTGAAACTTTCGGGCCCAAAGATGGTGTATCGACATCTGGTGAATTCTCACGTGTGTATTGACTTCTGGTGAATTCTCACGTGTGTATTGACTTCTGGTGAATTTCCGCGTGTGTATTGAAGTATCGTCGTGTATTGATTTTTGATTCGTTGTTGATTCGAGACCGAATCAATTCGTTTGTAACGATTTTTGGTATTGAAGGTGTATTATACTTCGTCGGTAGTCGTGGTGGTAGTATTTTTATCTTAAAGGATTTATTGTTTAAAACTATAAAATTATTCTTTTTGAAGCTCCTACTTGGATAAATTTACACTTTTAACCCTTTATATAATTTTTTTTTTCCATTTTAGTCCTTAAACCATTTTTCTTGACACTTTAGTATCAAAACTTGTTGAAAAGATATTTTTCAGCTCCGATTTACATGAAAAACAGTTTTAGTCCCTCAAAATGGAGTTTTTCTCGGTTGAAACCTCTATTCTCGCAATTTTTACAATTTTGACCCAAAATGGAAATTTTTTACATCTTTGGTCCCTTCTAAATTTGAAAAGCATTTTTAACCCTTGAAATGGACTTGGTACACTAGTAGTCCCCTGTTTTACAGAAAAGTGCAGTTTCAGCCCCTCTAATTTGAAAATCTCGCCATTTGGGCTTTATTGGGCCGAAAAGTTCATTTTTGGCCCATTATGTTTAAAAATTCACATTTTAATCCTTCCAAAGGGTAAATTTCCAGGAAATACATTTTGGAAACTGTTTTGACTCATCTCATCCCTCGGAATTTGTATTTTGACATTTTGGGCCCTTTAGTTTTATATTTTTAGCATTTTGAGTCGAAAAATGGGTTTTAAGCCCAAAGATGTTCATATTAACCAAGTTGGTTATTTTTCTAGAAATGATTTGTGTGTAATAATATAATTTATACTTATTATATACAACTTAATGTAGATCTCAGTTTTAAGGTCTTTTTGACTAGATCCAACACCACAATCACATAAGAACATATATATAAACATAGAAATCACACAAAGCATACATATACTCATAGATCTACACATTTGCTTGTATCCCCCCCCCCCACAAAACTTGTAAAAACCTAAAAATAAGGGGTATGAAGCTCACCTTGAGTTTTGGTTTTGACTTGAAGAAGCAAAAGGGAGAAAGTGAGGTGATTTTCGGCCCTAGCAACACCTTGGTGAAGATCTCGAATTTGAGGTGATTCTAAGATGCAAGATCATGATTTCTTATGAGTTAAGAAGAGATTGTTGTATAGAACAAGAATTATAGAGTGTGGATTCAAGCATCAACTTACCTAGATGATGATTTTTGTGAAGAATCCTCCTTGCAAATCCCTTGAAGCTCGAAATTTTTGAAGGGAATGTGAAGGGATTTGTGGTGTGTTCTTAAGAGAATGAAGAATGAAATGTGGGTGTGTGTGTGTGTGTTCTTGGATTCGGCCGAGAGAAGAAAGAGAGGGGGGAAGAGAGAGGTTTGACAAGATACTTGCATGGAAATATGAGTTTTGCATGGAGATCCTTGGTGCAAAAGTGAGGTGGCACCCAACAAAGTCAACCCTTCCTCTTTGTGGGCTTGGGCCGAGAATGGAGAGGGGAAAGAGGAGATTTTTGGGAATTTTCCCCCTAAGCCCATATTATAGTTAGATTGAATGATTGTTGGCCCAAAAAAATATAAATGTGATTTTATGCTTTATTAGGTTAGATTTGGTTAATCATGGTCCAAAATGGTTCATAATATTATTCTATTGAATTAAATGAAAATGGATAGGAAAATGGCCATTTCTCGCAAAAAAATCCTAACTCTTCCCGAATACAACTTCATCGACCAAAAAATCCTTTCCTATGAGGAGATGTGTTTCTTTGGTGATGATGAAATTATGTCTTTGAGACTCAATGGAGTCTTTCCACCTGAAGTCGTTTTTAGGCCATTTAATCCTATCATCCAACCACACTTTGTTTCTACACCTATATATATATATTTCCCTGAGTACCCCTTCTTTTTAGGTTTGAAATACCATTTTCCTGTAATTGTCTCTGATTTCTTTAAAGTGACTGGGATTGCAAACATTTAGGTCACGCCTATCATTTGGAGGATCCTATATTGGATTCACCAAGTGAATAAGTCAAAAGAGCTTGATATAGGTCTTTCTGAACTGGCATGTATGTATGATCACACGACCTTTGGGAATTCTCGCTTCCTTCTCAAAGTCAAAACCCACAGTGTAACGCCGGTAGATCATGGCTAGTCAATTTAGAGGTAATAGGGGTCGAAAATAACTTTTCGACAAAAGATTATTTAGAATAAATAATATTAACCAAGTTGTAGAATATGTCACAAGGTTTCCGTATATATAAAGAGCGTCGAAATCGGAGTTATAACGAAGAAGTTATGACCCGTCGAAGTTTCGCGACGAAACCGGCACGACACCGGGAAGCGTAAATAGTGATTTTACGATGGAGGACTTTTTAGCCTTAATGATCTAAATGAAAGTCATATAATATGGTAAACCGAGACATCCCATCAAAAGGATGCCCAAATCTGACTTCATATGAAGAAGTTATGATTTTTCTAAGATTCGGCTTAGTAGTTCACGACCCGAAACTCGAATTTTAGTTCGAGCGGTTTTTGGCTTACGTGAATTAAATGAGAGTTGAAGATCTCATTAATAGGAACTTAACAGTAAAAAGACAGATGAAAATAGAGTCCGTATGAAGGAGTTACGAATTCTTCGCGATCATTTAAAAGTCTAAACGCCTCGTACTGTTAAATTTAAGATCCCTCGATAATTAGCCGACGGAGTCAAAATGAAAGTTGTAGATATTATATTTACCTACCCGTGGATATAAAGAACATAAAAAATGGAGTTTTATGTGAAAGTTACGGATTTTAGAAGTCGGAAGTGTGCTGTGCGAAAATGGATGATGTGGCACAATCTTGGCCATTGCTTTCTCCCCAAGTCTTGCCACTAGATGGTGACATGTGGCACCAAGTTCAACCATTTTCACCCGATAAATAGAACCTCTCCCACCCTTATTTTCTTCACACCTTTCTCATTCTTTCTTCTCTTTACTCTCTCTCTCTAGAACCTCTGTCTAGCCACGAAAAGCCTAGGGAACCTCCATAGCACGAGGCGGAAGCCCCTAAGTGATCGACGGCTCCGAGAAAAAGAGCTTTTCCGCACGGGAATGCTACTCCAAGCAAAGCCTGGTTTTCTATAAAACCCGCTGTAAGTGAGCTACGCCTACGCTATTTTTAATATAGTTTTTATTTAATTATATTAACGTTATTAAGAACATGTAATAAGTAATTGGGCTATTATTATGGGTTATATAAGTATTATTTAACGGTTATATAATAGTAATAATAGATATACTATTAATTAGTCTCGGTGAATAATAGACTAAACTCTAGTGGTAATAATACTAGGTTTCGTCGAAGGAAATTATTTTTTTTCAAGAAGTGAAGCGTTGTCTGAGTTCAGAATCACCACCTTTTCAAGTGAGTGCATAGTTACTTTCATCTTACACATAGATATGAAATATTTTATATAAACTACGTGCTATGTGTGCATATTATCTGTATACTTGCTGTCTATGTTGCATGAACGTTTTTATACATGTTTTTTGGTTATTTAAACTGTATACGTATTTTATATACATGAATATGTTGGGTATGATACGGGTAGATGAATGATGAGAGATAAAAGATGATGTGAGTAAACATTGGTAGCTATAGACTTAGTGCCTAACTAATAATCATCGGCAGCTATGGACTTAGTGCCGATTGGACAAACACCGGTAGCTATGGATTTAGTACATGTTAAGGAATTGGTAGCTATGGACTTAGTACCTATTAGATAAACACTGGTAACTATGGATTTAGTACCCGATGAATAGACTATCTAAGCTATGGAATTAGTGCTTTATGAACGAACATTGGTAGCTATGGATTTAGTGCCAGTCCTATAACCCTGGAAGTAAGGGACTTCGGAATAAACAAGTGCAGAATAGATGACTCTTAGGATAAATCCTTAAGAGTAAAGAAGATAATGGGGATGGGTAATTGGGTTGATTGTTTGATTGTTTAAACATAATAATTATATTATTGTGGGTTAAAAACCCTATGTACTCACCAGGTTTCCCAACCTGACCCACTCAGTTTATTTATATCACAGGTGTTGATATGAAGTCACATTACACTAAGAGATTAAAGAGATGTAGATCACTAGTGTAAATAAATGTAACTTTTGTTTATGGTTATGTTCCTGTATTGACGATGACATCCCAAACGTTTTAAAATGAATAAAATACGTTTCTTTGAAAATGTTTTAATAACGTATTTATCATGTTTTTCTAGGAACGAATTCCGCAACATTTTTATTAGAAGAAGAACTCTGATTTTTATAAAGCATAAACAAAATCGGTCTAATCTGGCCGTGAAAATGGGGATGTCACAGTTGGTATCAGAGCATTAGTTTAAGCGAACTAGGAATATGGATTTATTTCTAGACTTAAACTTAGAATGTTAAGCGATGATTGTGAGGTGTGAGCACTAGCTTAATTTAGGAATAATGCCTAAATTGCTTTTATGTGCTAAATGATTTGTTATGCTATAGTTTGATCGGAGCTATGGTCTGTTGCCTACCGGATTTGGAAACCTTATGTGTTTAGGATTCTAAACGTATGAATACGATATTAGAACTAGCATATAAACGTTTCGGAGTGATAAGGATGATTTAAACATCAATACTAAATAAAGATCTAGATTCACCTTATTCGGTGTATAGATCAAGATGAGAAGGACCCGTATTGGAAACGTAAACGCAAATGGAAATAGGAACCAACCCCCTCAACCTCGAGTGGTTCAGCAAATACCTGTTGTAGAAGAAGTTGCACCTGAGCCATTCACCATGGCTGGAGTTCAAGCCATGATTCGGGCTATGCTAGCTGAACAAAGGGAAGAAATGAGACATATGTTCGACGAAAATAGGGACGAATCTACCAAACATGTTGAGCCGACCGAGCCAATTCCCGAAAAATCTAAGGAAGGGAACTACAGCCGCCAAGCGAATCAAGTGGGGACTCAAGGCGAATGTAGGGAAGGCCCGGAGGGTAGAAACGACAAGGATGGGCGAATGTACAAGAATTTCCTGGGTACGAAACCACCAAGTCTCTCAGGAATCCCGAAGCCGGTTGAGATTATGGATTGGATCTCCGAGATGGAGATGGTGTTTGAGAGCTGCGACTGTAATGAGAAACAAAAAACCATCTTCGCCGTAAGACAACTAAAAACTGGAGTCTTGAGCTGGTGGAAGCTATTGGCAGATATGATGCCACGAGGAGAAGCCTTAAGGATGTCATGGGAAGAGTTCTTGGAACAGTTGAAAATGCAGTACTGCTCGGAGATAGATCTGATAGACCTAAACAATGAGTTTCAGAACCTGAAGAAAGGGAAGATGAGTGTTGATGAGTATGCCACTGCATTCACCGAGAGGATGAAGCTATTCCCCTACTTGGTGCCTACTGAACTCTCCAAGATTGATAGGTTTGCTAACGGATTACCCACAGACTTTGGCCCAATTGTCAAAATGGCAACTACCTTGAAAACAGCTGTTAGGGCAACTAAGAACGTAGAGGCCCAGATAAGAGAAAAGGGTCTAGAAAAAGATAAGGTAGGAGAGAAGAGGAAGTTTGAAGGACCTTTAAGGTCCAACAAGGAAACCAAATTCTCAAAGCTTGGAGGAGGAAATAGAGGTGAAGCGAGATGGTGTGATAAATGCAAGAAGAAGCATTGTGGGAAGTGCAACGAAGAAGTGACTTGTTACAAGTGTGGAAGGACTGGTCACTATTCCAAGGATTGCACACATAATGATAAAGTATGCTACGGATGTGGAGGCAAAGGGCACATGTCCAGAGACTGCCAGAGGAAAAATAAAGCAGCAAGACCAGAAACGCCACCAAGGCCAAGGACATTCCACATGATCCTCGACGAAGCAAAAAACAAACGCGAGAAACCAAGGATAAGGAATCTATACCCGATGATCGGGTTACGAGGTAGCCTAATAGATAAAACCACATGATGTAGCCTCTTAGAGGAATAGTCTAGGGTGAACTTGAACACCTTTGTAATAGTTTCAAGAAATAATAAAGCCCTTGTTTTGTTATGTGATGTGTTAAACTGTTATGTGATTTTTCCTGTATGGTGACTTGGAAAACTGTGAGACAATACTTGGGACGAGTATGAGTAGGTGTGAAAGGTAGTAGATGCATATACTATCGGAAGCACATGACTCACGCTTGGATCAGGGAAAGTCACAAGGTTACCAAGAAGCCAATAATTGAGTCTGTTTTATTCAAGCATGTAGTTACCATTGTTTCTGTAATGACTAAGAAGATTGTTGTTATTCTGACCTTAGTGGTCATATCAAATTGAGTCCGAATACGATGAGTATGTTACGTGGTTCAGAGAACCAAGTTCGATGTAGCATCTAACTTAAACCAAAAGATTGAAATGAAAGCTAAGCCAGGGTGTTCAGTAGAAGTATCACGATGATTGTTAAAGAAGTTGGTAGCTAGAAATGCTACATATTAAAATCTGATTGTATCACATTAGAACATGAAGGAAGGTATACTTTGTTTTGGAGATTGACTCTAAGAGACCTAAGTATAAAGCGTTGCAACATACGATGATAGGTCATTAGAATATGAAATATAGATCCATAGTAGTAATAAAAGAACTTATCTCAAGTTCGTATCCAGTAGGGATCGAGATTGTGACTTGAAGATCATAATTTGGAGTCTAGCCTGAGGTAGAGAGCAGGTGCACGATCGAGTACTGCTTACAGTCAATGAGTCTAAGAGATAGACTTGAACGAATATAGAAGTTACAATTATTACGAAGGATGAAGAGATGACATATGGAGTCATTATACAAGCCTTGTTTCGTTGATGATTCCGGGACGTAATCATCCTAAGGGGGAGATAATTGTAACGCTCGTAGATCCGGGCTAGTCAATTTAGAGGTGGTAGGGGTCGAAAATGACTTTTCAACAAAATATTATTTAGAATAAATAATCTTAACCAAGTTGTAGAATATTTCACAAGGTTTCCGTACATATAAAGAGCGTCGAAATCGGAGTTATAAGGAAGAAGTTATGACCCGTCGAAGTTTCGCGACGGAACCGGCACTACACCGAGAAGCGTAAATAGTGATTTTACGATGGAGGACTTTTTAGCCTTAGTGATCTAAACGAAAGTCGTATAATATGTTAAACCGAGAAAATCCATAAAAAGAACGCCCAAATCTGACTTGGTATGAAGAAGTTATGATTTTTCTAAGATTCGGCTTAGTAGTGCATGGCCCGAAACTCGAATTTTAGTTCGAGCGGTTTTTGGCTTACATGAATTAAATGAGAGCTGAAGATCTCATTAATAGGAATTTAACAGTAAACAAAAAAAAGAAAACAGAGTCCGTATGAAGGAGTTACGAATTCTTCGCGATCATTTAACAGTCTAAAAGCATCGTACTGTTAAATTTAAGATCGGTCGAGAATTAGCCGACGGAGTCAAAATGAAAGTTGTAGATATTATTTTTACCTACGCGTGGATATAAAGCACGTCAGAAACGGAGTTCGTATGTGAAAGTTACGGAATTTAGAAGTCGGAAGTGTGCTGTGTGAAAATGGATGATGTGGCACAATCTTGGCCATTGCTTTCTCCCCAAGTCTTGCCACTAGATGGTGACATGTGGCACCAAGTTCAGCCATTTTCACCCTATAAATAGAACCTCTCCCACCCTCATTTTCTTCACACCTTTCTCATTCTTTCTTCTCTTTACTCTCTCTCTCTCTCTAGAACCTCTGTCTAGCCCTGAAAAGCCTAGGAAACCTGCCTAGCACGAGGCGGAAGCCCCTAAGTGATCGACGGCTCCGAGAAGAAGAGCTTTTCCTCATAGGAATGCTGCTCCAAGCAAAGCCTGGTTTTCTATAAAACCCGCTGTAAGTGAGCTACGCCTATGCTATTTTTAATATAGTTTTTATTTAATTATATTAACGTTATTAAGAACATATAATAAGTAATTGAACTATTATTATGGGTTATATAAGTATTATTTAATGGTTATATAATAATAATAATAGCTATACTATTAATTAGTCTCGGTGAATAATCGACTAAACTCTAGTGGTAATAATACTAGGTTTCGTCGAAGGAAATTATGTTTTTTGAAAAAGTGAAGTGTTATCTGAGTTCGCAATCACCACCTTTTCAAGTGAGTGCATAGTTACTTTCATCTTACACATGGATATGAAGTATTTTATATAAACTACGTGCTATGTGTGCATATTATCTGTATACTTGTTGTCTATGTTGGATGAACGTTTTTATACATGTTTTAAATGATTTAAACTGTATACGTGTTTTATATACACGAATATGTTGGGTATGATACGGGTAGATGAATGATGAGAGATAAAAGATGATGTGAGTAAACATTGGTAGCTATAGACTTAGTGCCTAACTAATAATCATCGGCAGCTATGGACTTAGTGCCGATTGGACAAACACCGGTAGCTATGGATTTAGTACCTGTTAAGGAATTGGTAGCTATGGACTTAGTACCTATTAGATAAACACTGGTTGCTATGGATATAGTACCCGATGAATAGACTATAGCAGCTATGGAATTAGTGCTTTATGAACGAACATTGGAAGCTATGGATTTAGTGCCAGTCCTATAACCCTGGAAGTAAGGGACTTCGGAATAAGCGAGTGCCGGATGGATGACTCTTAGGATAAATCCTTAAGAGTAAAGAAGATAATGGGGATGTGTAATTGGGTTGATTGTTTGATTGTTTTAACATAATAATTATATTATTTTGGGTTGAAAACCCTATGTACTCACAAGGTTTCCCAACCTGACCCACTCAGTTTATTTATATCACAGGTGTTGATATGAAGTCACATTACACTGAGAGATTAAAGAGATGTAGATCACTATTGTAAATAAATGTAAGTTCTGTTTATGCTTATGTTCATGTATTGACGATGACATCCCAAACGTTTTAAGATGAATAAAATACGTTTCTTTGAAAATGTTTTTAATAACGTATTTATCGTGTTTTTCTAGGAACAAATTCCGCAACATTTTTATTAACAGAAAAACTCTGATTTTTATAAAGCATAAACAAAATCGTTATTTTCTGGCCGTGAAAATGGGGATGTCATACACAGATCCTCAATTGTCCTAAAACAAAACACAAGAACAGAGCGTGGAAAGAAAAATACCATTTTGTGAGATGTGTCACTGTTTTTGGTGGGGATCTCCTGTCGGATAATTAGGTTAAGAAGGGTAGGATTCTTTTATACTAATATAAGGTTCCATGAATTGAATTCTTCTTATTTTTTTTTTGCTTTTTTCCAGTTTTCAAATTTGAAGAGCTCATCCCTATTGCTGAGGATTCTGAACAGAAGATTGAGAAGTTCGTAGCCGTACCTGAAGCCGAGAGATCCTTTCGATTTGAATAGGCCACATTTCAAGAAAGTTCTACTACTGACCTCATGTCAACATGTAAGGATCCCTGATCTTTTTTCATGATGAAGGATCATAACATTTTTCTGTTATATGTAGGATCCTAGATCACTCGCTCTAGTGCTCACTTCAAACTTGTTGATCTTCACACAACCATGTTTAATGATCAACTAACGATGAAGAAGGAGATGAGCTCGTCTTCTCTTCCTCCTAAAATATCGGTTATTGACTTGGTAGTGAAGACTTCGAGACCCTGAAAAGGAAAACAATTGAGTATGTAGGTCTATCCTTGGAGAACCTCAGTGTTGAGGATGCACTCAAGACTTGTTTTATATTTTTACATAACTTTTTGCTAAACCGCTATGTCTTTGTTTTAGATCTCTGATCATGTTTCCCCTGATCTAATATCCGATCGGAGAGGGCAGAACAAGCCCTTCACAGACAGGAAACGATGTGGAAAGTAACTAACTGTTGAGGAGAGTTGAGCTGCTAAGCAAGGAGAAGGATGAAAAATAGGAGGAGCACTTTCTTGAGATGGAGGAGGTGATCGTTGATGCAATGTTCAGAGCTGCGGTGGCTGTTTGGGAGGCCAAGATCCATCTTTTTGGAGGATCTTGAGAATATAGGTTCCTGGGACGTGCGTGAGACACTGGCCAAGTGGAGTTGCAAGCCTGTTGCTGCCACTCAGGATCCTATAATGTAGCTTACCGAAGGAGGTGAGAAGAAGGACACAGTGAATAATGACCAAAGTAAAGTCTAGGTTTGCAAATATTAGTTTAAATAATTTTCTATTTATTGAGGATGTAAAACGATTAATATTTTGGTGGGTTGGTGTGCAACCCCATTTGAATGCAATAACTATGCTTCCTTTACATATTTTTATTTTGATCATCTTGCATAATTGTTATAATACTAGGATCCTGAAGAACTTAGTTCCTAGAAACAATCCTAACGAGAAAAATCTCTTAGTAAATTATAAGTAGCCCTTTTAAACTCTAAGACTTAAGTTCTGGAAACCAAATAATAACTGTTCAGGATCCTAAAAGTTTAGCATCCTCAGATTTTATCTAGAGTTTTTGAAAATAAGGACAAGTGAAACTTGGCGTTCTTAGGAAAAGTTTGAAGTCATGAATCCCTTGTCTTCGTATGACCTTGATGCTTGAAAGGATCTTTGCTTTAGAAGCTTGTTGGGACGATCTCCATTCGTCAAATTTCAAGAAATACCCTTAGTGTTTAGCTTAAGTAAAGTCTTTGTATCATAATGGTATTAATCTTAATCATTTTCTAGGGAACATCCCATCTTCAACTCATGTTATGAATTTATTACAAGCTTTAAGGAAAAACTCCCAAATTATCATCCTTAACGAATTAATGGGGAAAATACCAAAACATATGATAAAAGTTTTATGCATTTTCCTAGAGAGGATACTAATCATGTAAATGTTATAAATTTTAGGATTTTTCTGGGGAAGATCCCAACTTAAGATAACATGTAAATGTATAAGCCTTGGGAATTTTCTGGGGAAGATCCCAACTTAAGATAACATGTAAATGTTATAAACCTTTAGTTTATACTGCAGGATCTTCACTTATGTTCAGAAATAATAGCGTTGCCAAGTCAATGAGGCATGAAATGATCCCCTTATTCAGATCTCCTTTGTTAGATATCGTGCGTCCAAGCGAGGTGTATAAACCTTAACTATGTGAAAGAGGTAATTAACTCTTTAAACCCTAGAAGGGATTAGGTACCCTTATTCATTAAAAAGATGATCAATATCTATTCTTAGGAAATTCGTATTGTGAATTATCGGATGTTTTTAGTCACAGATTCCTTGTGTGCTTGCTCTCCTTTGGATATCAAGATCTCTAAATAGGCACCTGCAAAAATCCTTGGAGGTTAGGATACTTAAGTGTCATGATCCTTGGAATTTAGGATCCTTAAGCATATGGATCTTTAAATGTTAGGATCCTTAAATGTTAGGATCCTTAAATGTAAGGATCGATAGATGTCACAATCCTTAGATGTTAGGATCTTTGAGGTTAGAATCCTGGAGCGTTGGGATCCTTTAGTCATTGCATGTAGTAAATGTTAGCTCAGGGTGGGCATTAGCCTAGCTAACGCCCCTATGATGCTTAAGTTAGTAACAATATTTGAAGAAAATAAATAATGAAAAATGAAGGACAACATGCATACCTCAAGTGCATTGGGAGACGATCATTTTTACTTACATGAAACAGGTTTTGAAATGCACAACATTCTAGGATATTGGCAGAATATTTCCATCTAGGGTGGTTAAACAATACGCCCCCTTTCCTGCTTCAACATCTATGAGATATGCTCCTTCCCATTTGTTATTTTAGAATGTTTTTCTTAGTACCAAATCTCCTACTTGAAATCTTCAGACTCTTATGTTTTTATTGTATGCCTTGGTGATCCTCTATTGATGAGCAGTGATACATATATTGGCAAGATCTCTAAGTTCATCTATAGTGTCTAGATCCTGGGCTAGGATCCTGCTATTGTCCTCTTGGTTTTGGAGTAAATATCTTAGTATGGGGATCACCACTTCAATGGGGAGCATCGCTTCCATGCCAAACACTAACGATTATAGGGTTTGGCCCATAGCTACCTTGGAAATGGTTCTACCTACCTATAATACGAAAGGAAGTTCTTCTAACCATCTTCCTTTCTTTTCATCCATCATTTTCTTCAAGTTGTTTACTATGATTTTATTACTTGATTTTTCTTGGCCGTTGGCTTGAGGGTGCACAAGAGTAGACATCACCATTTTGATTCCCCAACTTGTGCAAAAGTCCCTCATTCTTTTGCTAATGAATTGGGATCCGTTGTCGCATATAATCTCAGTGTGGATCCTGAGCCTATTCAAGATGTTATGTTTTATGATGGAGAGTACCTATTTGTCTCTTACTTGTACGTAGGCTTTAGCTTCTATCCACTTTGGGAAATAGTCAATCACCACTAGCATGAAGAATTTTCTCCAAGGGCTATTGGCAGCTTTCCTACTATCCATTCCCCATTTCATAACTCGACAAGAGGAAATGATAAAATGTAGAGGTTCTGCTGGTTGGTGCAGGATGTTGCTAAGTCTTTGACAAGCATCGCATTTCTGGGCATGAAGGAAGGAATCTTTCTTCATGGTTGGCCAGTAGTATCCTATCCTTAATACTTTTGAACACAAGGACCTGCCCCCAATATGGTTTCAGCAATCTCCTTCGTGAATATCTTTAAGGAACTCTACAACTTCATGATCTTCTAGACACCCCATGTATTTTCCTGCTACAGATTACATGTACAACTTACCTTGGATTATAACAAAACTTGAGATCATTAATTTGAATTCTCTTTCATTTTTTTCTTCCTTGGGGACCATGCCATTTTTGACGTATTCCATGATGGGTTGAATCTAGGATGGTGAGGTTGTAGAAGGATCCTGAATGTTAGGATCCTGATGTCGGATCGTTGAGTTGGCATTTTCGACTGCGGCGATGTTGGTAGTCTCTTTGTGATCATTGGGATCTTTCAGTCCCTTGTTGGGATCCTCGATTGTTACGATCAATATGTGGGTTATAGGGATCTATATTTCCGGCAGGATCCTTAAGGAAGATCCTAGATTGGCTAAAGCATCTGCATCATCAATGTCTTATCTAGGAATCTGGTTTGTGCTAAATGTTTTGAATTCTAAGGCTAGGTATTTTTTTGGATTTGGAGATATAGAGCTAGCTTTTTCCCTTTCACTACATATGATCCATTAAAATGGTTGGTTAGTATTAAAGAATCGACAAATACTTGAAGTTCCTTGATTTGAAGAGCACTGGCTAATTGTAGTCCCATGATTTCCCATGTTTTCCTCTTCTAGAAGTTGCTTGACTTCTATGTCAACTTCGGCTCTAAGGTCATCACTAAAGTTAGCCACAAAATCTGCTAATGTTTGGGACTTTATGGAGGATCTTGGTTCATATTTATGTCATACGTGCTTAACTTTAAAGAGCATTTCACCATTCTTCCTGGAATTTATGGTTTTCTCATAACATTCTTAATTGGATAGTCAGTTGTTACAATTATAGGGTGTGTTTCAAAATATTCTCTTAATTTAGTATAAGTTGTTACCAATGCAAGTAGAAGTTTTTCAAGGTGAGAATACCTGGTCTTAGGACCCAGAAGAATTTTACTAACGTAGTATATAGGATGTTCGTTCCCATCGAGATCCTTCGCTAGTACAACGCTTATTGCATTTGAGGATACTGAGCAGTAAAGAAAGAGAGATTCCTCATCTAGTTGTTTTACCAATAGGGGTGGTGACCTTAAAGATTTTTCAAGCTTTTGGAGAGCATCTTCATGTTCTTGGGTCCACTCAAATCACATGTTCTTCTTCAATATATCGTGGAAAGGTTTACATCTTTCTGAGGATCTTGAGATGAACCTGTTTAGGGCTGCCACTCTTCCTGTTTATCTCTGAATATCCTTTATCCAGGATGGTGATTTCAAATCAAGGATAGCCTTGACTTGTTTCAGGCTTGCATCGATTCCTCTTTTGGTCACCTTGTATCCCAATAACTTACTCGATCTCATATCAATGTGACACTTGGAGGGATTCCACTTCATTTTATATTGGTCTTGGATGTCGAAGGCTTCTTCGAGATCCTTGAGGTGATCATCTGATTTTTGGATTTGACCTCCATGTCATCGATGTAGACCTCCATCATGTCCCCCAATTTCTCCTTGAACATCTTATTCACCAACATCTCGTATGTTGCTCCAACATTTTTAAGACGAAATGGCATGGCAGTGTTACAATAGATACATGTTGGAGTTATGAATGTTAAGTCTTCTTGGTCAGAGAGTTCCATCTAGATTTATTGGAATCCTACAGATGCATCCATAATGGTCAGTAATTTGTGGCCTGATGTTGCGTCTATCATGGAGTCGTTGTGTGGTAAAGGGAAATGATCCTTAGGAGAGGCCTTGTTGAGATTCATATAGCCCACACATACTCTCCATCTCCTATGCTTCTTTTGTACAATGACCACATTATCTAGCAATCTTGGGATCTTCACCTCCTTGATCATGCCATTTTTTAGAAGTTTTTCTACTTCTTCTTGTATAACCTGGTTTCTTTCGAGTGAAAATTTCCTTTGTTTTTGGTGTATCGGCCTGAAAGATGGATCTATGTTAAGTTTATGGGTTATTATGCGTTTATCGATACCCATCATGTCCTTATGTTTCCATGTAAATGTCTTGCATCTGGCCTTGAGGAACCTTAGGAGATCATGTTCGACTTCTTTAGCCATTGAGGATCTTATGAGAACTTTGGCCTCAAGATCCTCAAGATTCAGGGGCACTTTTTTGTATCATGTTCTCTCGTCGCTAACACGTCTTGTGCCCCCTGCCTTAATTTCTATGCTTGTCCTGATATTTTTGAGGATTTCATAGAAGTTTTGTAGCATTCCTTGGATTCTTGTTCATCTCCTATGATCTTCACTATCCCCCATGGGTTGCTCCTCTTTTGGAATCGACATCTTTACACATTGATGATATGTTAATGGAACGACCTTCATTTCGTGGATCCATGGTCTACCTAGTATGATATTATAAGAGGATAATTTATCAATGACACAAAAATGTTGTACAAAATTTACCCCCTCTATGTAGATTGGTAGCTTTATTTTGCCGATGGTATGCTTGGTTTCACCACCGAATCTGATTAGCACTGAGGAACTTGAAATTATCTCAGACTCTAGGATGTTAATTATTTTTAGTGCATCCAGGAGTATGATATTAACTGACGATCCTCCATTAACAAGGATTATTTTGACGAAGTGGTTGGCAATGTAGAGAGTAATCACTAGTCCGTCATGGTGAGGATCATGGATGTTCTACCTATCCCCTACATCAAAGGTGATCTCCTTTTTGTTGGTGATCGTTGTATTCTTCCATGGTCCCTCTTCCTTCTTTGGTTTGGATACATTGGTGTGCCTTTTTGCTGCAAAGTAAGAGGTACCAAAAATGTCATATCCTCCAGGGATCACACTGATTACGTTTACATCAGCTGGAGGGTATCTTGATCTTTTGAGGATGCTTTGAGGATCCAGGTCTTTTTCTTTGGGTTTCTCCTTTCTTCTTCCCAGGATTTCCGTGAGGTATCCTTTTCTCAGGAGATAGTTGATTTCCTTTGTGAGAGCTATGAAATCTTTTGTGATGTGACCAAAGTCTTCATGATATACATACTATTTGGACTTGTCTTTCCAGGAAGTGGATTTGTCTCCTTTTCTTGTCCATATTGCTTTATCTCTAAGATACTACATGGAAACTATTATACCTGAAATATACACAGATGAACAATAGTTAGTAATCTCGTGGAAATCTTCTTCTTCTCCCTCATCTTCAAGGGCATTAACCCTGTGATGTTTGGGTTTGATATAAGGTTTTAATTTATAGGATCTTTGGGTCGAGTAATCGGACTTACTATTAGGGTGTTCGTAAGAGATTTGTGGGTTGCTCCTCTTTTGGATCTCCTTGTCTTCTTCGAGCCTGATGAATCTCAATGCCCTACTCTTGACTTCGTCCATCCTTTTGCATGGGGTCATTACGAGATCTTCATAGAAGGGAGAATCCTTCTTTAAGTACATTTTGAAAGCTTCGACTCTAGTCACCATGTGGATGTTGGTGATGCTTAGAGCTTCCCTGCCAAACTTGTTCACAAAAGTCCTAAGGGATTCCTTAAGATCCTGAACTACTCTATATAGATCATTAGTTATCTTTTCGAACATTCTGCAACAATAAAATTGATTATTAAATAAATTAGTCAAGTAAGAAAATGATGTGATTGAATAACGAAGAATGTTAAGGAGCCATTTTAGAGCAGATCATGTGAGGGTAGAACCAAAGCCCTTGCACATGAAGGCTTCTTTCAAGTAAGTGGGGATGGGAAGAATTTACATCCTCTCCTTGTATTGCACTACTTGGTCCTCAGGATCCGTGGTTCCGTCATAGTGCTTCATGGTGGGGGTCTGGAAGCGTTTTGGTACTTCAGTATCAACTATCGCTGGAACGAATCTAGAGATCATGTGACTTATTGTAAGATCCATAAAAATCATGCCAAATTTAAACTTTTTAACACATTTCAAAACCAATAATTATTACAAAACGTTTTTTCAAAATTGTATAGTGTCAGAGTATCCCATAATCAAAACATAAAACATAAGGAGGTGGACGATCACACCTTCGCCTTCCTACGATCATCAGAAGTACCAAAAACAAAATCAACAACTGTAAGCCCAAAGCTTCATGAGTTCCCAAAAAATAATAACAACATACTATCATAATCATATCATATAAACAAATCGCATGCATAATGAGCCATCAGCTTGATTGGACCTCCTCGCAAGACTTCACTCTATTTGGACCACTCTCTGAGCCTTCGCCATGTCAAGATCACCTCTCATGGCCTTCAGCCTATCCAGACCACTCGTCGTGCCTTTGGTCTGACTACTATGCCCTCCCGGGTGTCACACCCCCAAACTGAGATGGCGGAAACATTCGAGGGCAGAAGTCATCATGTTCAGTATCACAACAAATGTAGAATAGTAAAACAAGCCACAACATCCATTGCATTAATATTAAAGTGTTTACATTGTATTCAAATCACATATGATTGACTGCAAAAGTAAATAGCAAAACAAGACATGAAGCTATTATGCTCTATCTTCTAGAACTCTATGCGTGTACGTGTCTACTAGCTTCCTGAGAATACAAGTAAATTTAAAATTGTATCAACATTTAATTTGGTGCGTTCATAAGTATTTTGTTTTAGAAAGCATGGTCTTTGTTCCTCGAAAACCTTAGTATGCTCCTCTAGAAAATCCAATATTTTCTAATGTAATCTAATGTAAGAAAATGTGACCCTTAAGTTCCTTCTACAATGACCTTGTAGAGAAAAATTATATACAATATAGATCGAACAGACAATCGATTGTGTGGGTCTGCCCTAAGCCCACAACCAAACAAGGAACAAGAAATGAGGCGGAATCCACACATTCCACTGTTTGTCAGATTTACATTGTATGTAACCAAGGCGTATACACTATGTAATTATAGAGTTAACAATGTTGGTCCTTTTTGAGTGACATCTACATTGTACATAGAAAGTAATGTAATATGGTAGTATGTGTATGCAATCCTTTGTGTGTGTATGTTCTTATTTTAACGTTCCATCCGAAAAGTATGCTTTTGTACTTGAATATAGTATGATGTACTTGTATGTTATGACCAGACCCATACTTGTTTCTGATGGGTTTTGGTTATAAGATATCCTATGTGCTCATACAAACCCTAATGATTGGATCTAGGTTTCTCTATTGTATATACAAGTTATCCAAGACTATAAACCCTAATTCTAGCATTCAAGTAATCATATTAACATATAATTAGGTTTAAGATATTACCTTGATTGTTATGTAGCAATAACAACCCCAAATCTCCTTGTATTGACTTTGGAAGGCTTAGAGTCACAAGTGTCACTCCTCTAATGGTTTACAAACACCATATGCAAGAGGATGAAGAGGAGAGAGGTTGGAAGCTGCCCAAAAACGTGTGAAACCCTAGAAAGATCATTAGCCACGTTTTTTACCCTTAAGGGGTCTTTATATGGTTGGGTTATTAGGGTTATCTAACAAGGAAACCCTAATTTGGATGCTTAAGCCCTAAGCAATCCATGGAGCCCTTTATTTAAGCCTTGGACGCTTTCATATGGACTTCCCCCATAGAATTCGTCCACCTTATAATATAAGGCAATCCATGGCCGAATTACAATTATCTTATAATTACAATTCCAGTCCCTTAACTTTAATTAATCTCTTGTAGTCACAAAATTAATTACCAATTAATTATTGACTAATATTAATTAAACAATATGATTTCTCTTGTAACATATTATCCCCATAATATATTAATAATTCATATTTAATCCTTTCTCTCCATAATTCATCCTATCAAGTTGCTTTGGTGAAGGCAACCCAAAAGGACCATGCACCCTCGGGTCAAGTACATACCAAAATAGTTATGGACTTAGACACTAATCCAACAGTCTCCCACTTGGATAAGTCTAATAACTAGGGATGAGCGTAGGCGGGTACCCACCTCATTTGGCGAGAACCGGAACCGGAACCGGAACCAGTGGTTCCTAGAAAGCTAGAACCGGAACCAGAACTGGTATAGGTAGTTCTTCAATTTTTGGAACCAGTCCCGGAACCGGCGGTTCCGGTTCCGGGAGCGGGTAACCCGGTTACATCAACTTTATTAAAAAATTTCAATAAAACTATAATTTATTTCGGTCGGAATCGAATAAATTCGGAACAAAAACGGACAAAATCGGATCAATATTTTTTAAATCGGTCAAAATAGCGCACACTTATATTCATACTAGATACCAATATATATATATATATATATATATATATATATATATATATATATATATATATATATATATACATATACCGGTTCCGGCGGGTACCCAGCGGGTAGCGGTTCCTAAAAAATGAGAACCGGAACCCGAACCACTTAAGGCGGTTCCGTAACTTTAGGAACCGGAACCGGAACCGCTTAAGGCGGTTCCAGTTTCAGAACCGGCATTTCCAAGGCGGTTCCGGTTCCGAAAGCAGGTACTCTGTTCCGATGCTCATCCCTACTAATAACTATTATGCGTATGAATTCAGATCCTGATCTGCAATCGTAGCTTTCCAAAGCCGTTGTCAACTCTGATCCTATCAGATACACGTGTCCTTAGATAAGGGATCATATATTCCTCCATTCTAGATATCGTATGAGATATGATTTCTAATCATTCTCTTTGTACTATTTCTTGATTCCCGATTTATAACGACTGACTAATTGAACAAATCAAATTAGCCTAACCCGGCCGAGCATTTACGTTTGTCATCACTAAATCATCGAGGGGCCCAAAGATATCACTTTTATCCTTCTTTGGATAAAAGGAACGGATAAACTTTGATACAATGCTTGCTTGCACTCACTAACCAAATCACACACAACAATATGTTTTATAATACCAAGTTACTAGTGCGTTTTCATATTATCAATATGTAACCGATTAGCAAGATACAACTCACATATCTCGGTTTCAAGAATATAAGATGTTATCGTCTCAGCAATCACTCGTGATACAATTCATGGAGTGATCCAAGTGAGTGTGGGTTTAATCCAATGCTCAAATTCATATTCATAAGCACTGATGAACGTTGCAGCAAACATTTTCTTATGTCTAATATTCTTTTAGACAATCCACACACCAATTCACGACAATCTTCATTCATATCTACTTCCAACATATGAACGACTGTGGCCCGTTCGAATAATTCGATTATTCTTAATAACCTCAATTATTCTGGAAGTCAAAACATGTAAAGTGAAACACAAGAATAATACTAATCCCATATGGCCTCAAACCTTTGAGTATAAATAAAACACCTTTTATTTATCACCATATCGATTACTCATTATTTGTCGTTTCAGGTAATCAACTTCTTACTTGAATTATTACTACACTTGTCCAATGCTCTAAGCATGCACACAATGTTTACCTATGGTTCTTACTTTGTTAAATAGATCACATTGAACACATTTCCAATCATTCTCATTTCATAACTCCAAATCCTTTTTCATAAGTGTAAGAATATCAAATTCTTGTTACTTATAAAATATGCTAGATTCTAACATTCTATGAAAAGATCCTTTCGTAATGTCACTGCACCAAAGTCACAAAGACTATTATCAATGATATTACAAGGTCCTCTATCGGAGATTGTTAAAAGAAAATTCCTTAGATACGATGTGTCTCACTCAAAGTACATTCCTTTGAACAACCTTTTGCATAAAGGTTTCTAATCTAGTCATAGATTTTTCAATATTCAATTTCCCAATATAGACACGTTTCCATATTTTCCATATGACAACTTATTCTTAATAGAATCTTATCTATTCATAATAATGTCGATATGGTCCATCCAATACCATGCTTCCAACTACTCACAAGCAACCAATCCTCGCCGAACTTTGGATTGTCCTTTGATAGTTGTTTCATTATTTTAGTTAAAAATGATTCTAGTCCCTTTTCCCTCTAAATGCGCTAGACATTTGGAAATTTTAGAATGGTCAAATATTAAAGCATTTGCAATCGATCCTATACCCGAAGCGTATGGGACACGACGCATAATGTTTTATTTGCTATGTTCTCAAAATTCGAATTGTGAAAAGGAATGTCGTAATCATAATCAAAATTTTAAGAACACACTATGTACCTTTGAATAAATTTATCAACATTTCTCAACCTAAGCCTTTAGATTTGAAATGTAGCATAATATTCTCTCCCTTAATTATAGCAAAACAACTATTCCATCCTTACAACTTTGCAACGAATGATTCTTGTTTTCTATAATTAATATTGCCAACTTGCAATACTTGCCTTAATAATCATACAATCATAACATTTATGCTCCCACTATCATGATGATTATTATAAAACATAACACTTATGCTCCCACTACCTTTGACATGTATTCATAAACATCTTAACTTTCAGAAAAACAATATCTATTGAATTTCTTAAGTCAATGTTTCTAATACTTAATGCTTTTGATAATCTTTTATCAAGGCTTCTCGAACTTATACACCTTTGCCTTAGATAGTTTATATGTGTGTCTAAACAATTAAGACTAATTGCCAAACCTCACAATTCAAATCATGGAAAGGGATACCGTAACCATAATCGAATTCGAGAATGCAATTTTACAATCACTATCTTCTTAAAATCTTTCTTAGTGAAAGCATTTTCTCACAAGCATTTTCATGAAGGAGGAAATATTATGATACTTAGATTTAAATGGTGTATTTGTTCCTATCCATGTGAATTTCTTAAAACCAAAGTTTACGACAAATTCAAACTCATACGGACCGAACTTTCTTAATCTTGATTTCTTGCCTTATGGTAGCACAGCTGCCCACCACGTCTTCCAAGTAGTTAAGCATCTCACCTTTTCCTATCAATGTACCTTTCATTGATTAAGGTGCTTTGCCTTTTATGCGCTCAAAATGAGAACTCATAGAACTCCCATGCATAATTAACTCAATTGGAACCAGCACAGAAACAAAATAATGTCAACACGATAGGTTGTAAACCTCAACTCGTGTGCTAGTGATGATAGATAATGTTTATTTGATTTTTTCTTGAAACCTTTCAAGACCATTAAAACTCCCACTGACTCCTTGACATATAAGATTCTCTTGTCAATAACCATTTCTTGACAAAACAAATATTCAAGAGTTAGTGTAGCTATTATCAAAACACTTCATAAATTGGTCCTAGTTGGTCTTTGTCTTATCCAAGCCATCACAACTTTCCATATTTGATGAATGTTATAAACCTTCTTAATACTTTTCACTCATTGTCACAATCTTAACTTTAAGACTTGTTATTGGAACGAAGTATGATTGACTTCTTGATTTAACCATTTATTCAATTCTTGATTCCTCTACTTAGACATGCAATTGTACTAAGACTCACTTAGAGGATCAATTAAGATATGGTTCTTAATCATAAAGACCTATCATAAAGCATAAAAGGTACTCTCACTTCTTCTTAGAATGGAGAAACTTTTATCTTTCCGCCTACTTGATTCTTCTTATTCGTTTTGCTATTGATTTAAACCTTTTTAATCAATTTCGAATTACACTTAATCTTATAAGTATAATCATATTTACTAAACCTTTAGTAAATCATGACGAATATCTTTGTTACTCTTATGGTGGACTTGATCAACACGCAACTTGTGTACTCGATCTCCTAGTCCTTCACTTGACACTTTGTTAATGAATTAGTCTAATTTCTAAATATGAAATTTCTCATTCATCATGCAACCAAGTTGCGTGATTCCAAATTTCTATCCAATTGAAATTTGGGCGATGAGAAACTCTCCTTATTTGGTAAATTCTTGACATTTCCTTAAATAACATAAACAAGAATCATATCCATTCGTTGTAGAAATATGCAAACATCAATTTTCATCACGATTTCATTGCAAGGAAATAAACAAATAAATAAATAAGTCAAACAAAAATTTATTTTATTTATAAAAGCAGCGGAAAACATTTTTCCTTACAATGCAAAATCCATTGAAAACTATGTAGTCAAATATTCCTAACAATTCTATCATAAATAGATAAGCTCAAAATCTAATCTTCAAGTCCATGTGATCGAGATCCATTTCTTTGTGATTAGACTCATCTTTCTCTTTCATCAAGTTTCCTTTCTTTTCACCGATCCTACAAAAACATTCAAATGCAATCTTATCATATCATGTATTTTGAATCAATGAATAGGAACTTAACGAAGTTAGATAGTGGATTTTTTTTCTGAAGTGCAATCATACTCTTTGACTCTCCCATCTTTGGAATTTTTCAGGCTCTTGGGGCAGACTTCTATCCAACGCCCTTTCTCTTGGTAGCAAACGCAGGTCGCTTCTCTTAGAACATCCTCGGAAGCATGGTCAGTTGACTTTTCAAACAAATACGCTCCATTGCTTCGCTAAATCATTTATGATTCAGCAGCAATGAGCATGTAAGTTAGGTCAATGAGGTTGTCGTCATGATCCATCATATAATACTTTCTTTTGAACTCATTATATGATTCAGGAAGTGACTGCAAAACCCAATTTACAGCGAACTCATTTGGGAATGACACACCCATCATTATCAACCTATCAATGTGTGATTTCATTCCTAGAACCTGGGCACACATGGGCTTACCATCTTCATGTTTCATTTCCAATAGGGCCTTAGTGATATTGAACCTTTCAATTCTTCGATCTTGTGGGTTAGGGAGAACAATTGGATGAGGAGGAAGTGAAGCATGATTTCTTGTTCCTTGATCGAATCGTGGAATATCATCTTCATGTGGAATGCTTGTTCCATAGGATTTGGGAAGACCATAGTTGTCGAACTTTGACATCCACAAAACGGGAGAAACAAATTCAAGTTAGTTGATTGATTGATTGAGTCCCTAGTAAATCACCCAAATGAGATACTAAGGCTAGGACCCAACACAATATGCTACAACCTAGAAAAGGGATGCCGTAATCTAGTTGCAGAATATTTGAAGGTAAGTGAATGACGATTCACTAATTTCCACCATAAAAAACGAAAAATAAATTTAAGTTTTAAATCTATGAAAACTCCTAGATCCTTTGAGATTCATTGACCATTTCAATGGCATGTTTAAATCTCGATATACCCCTCTTGTTTGTGACTGGGATGCCGAGGATCACAAAGCGGGTGTGAATAACCATGCAAACTTACATGGTGCCCTCACATGTTATAGTCACCTATTCGATGTGCCGGTAAACCACACACGCTCCACTGAACTATGACAAACATTGAGTCACCCTTTGCCACCTTTTCTTAGAACCATTTAGTGTGCCGGTAAGCCACACATGCTCCACTAACGTCTTCGCAAGGGCACAAAGTGTAATTTCATGGAATTGCATCAATTCACTTTGCCTAAGTAACTAAGATTGGGAATTTGTAAAAACATTTAGTTACTTTTGTATTTCATTATACTTATAATGGAAGGTTTCGTCCTATCCTACCCGTTCGGCTAACGACCCTCCACTAGTCAAGAGTGCGGTGGGTAAGAGTGGATACCCATTCAATCGCCATATTATAGGCAATTTCCTTAAACACCCCTCATACATATATATAATGTTAGACTTTTAATGTTATATATAGTATAGGGTGTATTTTACACTTTTAAAATACTATGTGGTTAACATTAACAATTATACTTTTAATTCAATTAAATTGCAAACCTAAACTTTTCTGGATTTATTAAACTTCCTTTAATTATACACCTTAATTAATTAATAAAACCATAAGGGTGTAAATTGAACTTTTCAAAACATTACTAGGGTTTTAGAATTTAACATTCCTAATTAAACTTTTAATCAACTTTTAAATTCCAAAACTTGAGGGCAAGTTTTGAAACATTTCAAAACATTAGGGTTTAGAATTTAAATATACATCACAATTAAACTATTAATCAAAATTTAAATTCCAAAACTTGAGGGCAAGTTTTGAAACCTTTTTCAAAACATTAGGGTTTCAACTATTTATATTTCAAAACAAAAAAAACTTTTGGGTTCAAATTTAAACTATAAAACCTAAGGGGCAAAATATGAAACTTTTCATAACAACAAGGATCAAATAACAAATAATTCAAATTAACATTTAATCACATAATTATCCATATTTGATTTATTTAATGATTTCTTGCAAAACAATTTATCAATTTACTCAAAATAATTAATCAATTATCACATAAGGAAACAATTATCTTATTAATTGATAAATATCTTCAATTAGATCAAAATTATAGTCAAATATATCATATAAAATCGGATAAATATTGATCTAACATGATAAGGTAACAATCCATAAGCAAAAATAGCAAGAAAACCCAAGATTCCCTCTTTCTGACGAGCCGACTCGGCGAGTCCAGCCTCCAGAAACCCAAAAAACGATTTTTCCAGTTACACAATGCATCAATACAATTAAAAACCAAGCTAGGCTCTGATACCACTGATGGGTTTTGGTCACAAGACATCCTATGTGCTCATACAAACCCTAATGCTTGGATCTAGGTTTCTCTATTGTACATGCAAGTTATCCAAGACTATAAACCGTAATTCTAGCATTCAAGTAATCATATTAACATATAATTAGGTTTAAGATATTACCTTGATTGTTATGTAGCAATAACAATCCCAAATCTCCTTGTATTCACGTTGGAAGGCTTAGAGTCACAAGTGTCACTCCTCTAATGGTTCACAAACACCATAAGCAAGAGGATGAAGAGGAGAGAGGTTGGAAGCTGCCCAAAAATGTGTGAAACCCTAGAAAGATCATTAGCCACGTTTTTAAGCCTTAAGGGGTCTTTATATAGTTGGGTTATTAGGGTTATCTAACAAGGAAACCCTAATTTGGATGCTAAAGCCCTAAGCAACCCATGGAGCCCTTTCTTTAAGCCTTGGACAATTTCATATGGGCTTCCCCCATAGAATTCGTCCACCTTATAATATAAGGCAATCCATGGCCCAGTTGCAATTATCTTATAGTTACAATTCCAGTCCCTTAACTTTAATTAATCTCTTTTAGTCACAAAATTAATTACCAATTAATTATTGACTAATATTAATTAAACAATATGATTTCTCTGGTAATATATTATCCCTATAATATATTAATAATTTATACATAATCCTTTCTCTCCATAATTCATCCTATCAAGTTGCTTTGGTGAAGGCAACCCAAAATGACCATGCACCATCGGGTCAAGTACATACCAAAATAGTTATGGACTTAGACACTAATCCAACAGTTTCCCCTTATGATTAATTAGTGTATACGGATTATATATATATATATATATATATATATATATATATATATATATATATATATATATATATATATATATATATATATATATATATATATATCAAATAGATAGTAGACTGTGTGAATTTGATCTAAGCCCCCAACCAAACAAGGAACTGGAAGTGAAGTGGAAATCACACTTTATAGGTCTATGACAACCCAAGTTTCCCCGTTACATTTCCCCATTACCGTTAACGGAATATTCCACTGTTCAAAAGTTCCGTTAATGAGAAGTCGTCAAGTTTAATAAACATTTCAATTGTATATGTTTATATGCCGTTAAGTCGTGATAAAAGGAAATAAAAAATACATAACACATATTTCCATTTAATTGGAAATGTTAAGTTTTATTATTACGACCAATAAATCGGGTGCGACCAAAAGCCCCGTTTAACGGTAGTATCGGGTAGAATTCCACTGTGTCCCGACTCAAAACCCTATGTAAGGGTGAGTGGAGTCCATTGGAGACTTTTTACAATCTCTCTCTATACTCTCTCTCTAGACTCGTTTTAGCCCCGAATCCGCAACCAAACGCTTCCAAATTGTAAGTCCGCTTACCCTAGCTTATTCTAAACATATTGATGTGTGTTTATAACCCAAAAATCGGACTTAGAAGCTATGGAAAAGGAGTTTATGGCCTAAGAACCTCCTTAGGCCGTAAACTCCCGAATCAAGGCCAAAATGACCCAAACTTGACCCTAATGGCTTGGAAATAAATTGAGGTATTAGCCTAGGAGTGTTTAAACACTAAAATGCATGGATTTAGGACTCAAAGAAGAGTTTATGGCCCAAGCATATGCTTAGGCCATAAACTCCCCAAGTCATGGTCCCAAATGCACTCCAAACTCATCCAAGGGCTTCATACATAATTTAGGAACTTATCCTCTTGTGTTTAGACCCTTGAAACACTCCAAAATGAATTATAAAAGGGAGTTTACGGCCAGACAAGGGTCAAGGCCGTAAACACCCTTAACCATGCCCAAAATGTTGGTTTTGTCTCCCAAATGGCCTTAGACTATTTCCATAAAATGCTAGGATGGATTTAAAGGCTTAAACACAAGGAAATGAGGCATGAATTGGAGTTTACGGTCCAAGCATTTATCTAGGCCGTAAACTCCCTAAAACCCACTCAAATGATGGGTTTAATCCTCCAATATAACATCATACTTCATTGGGAATCACTAGAAAGGCATTAGGGGCTTTAAACTTCCCAAAACTCTAAGGATTACAGTTTACGGCCGTAAACCCCTTTAGGAGTGGTTCCTTGGCCATAAACTCATGGTTCATGCCCTTAGAGGCCTCAAACCCACTCATGCCTTTTGGGAAAAGTGCTTAGAATAAATCAATGAGCAAGCTAGAAGCATAAAACACCCAAGAACATGACCTTGGGAGTTTACGGCCGTAAACTCCCTTGTGTTAGGCCGTAAACTCCAAAATGTTCTATGTTAATGCTTTAAACCCATTCACACACTTGATATTTGAGTTAAGCAAAGTTCCACAACTGATAGGAGACCCGTAGCACCCTTAAACGCTACCCGGGACCCCAAACACTTAACCAAAAGTGCTTTCCGATCCTTTGAGCGCGTAGATTTGTGTAATTAGCATTAAATATACTAATTGTATGTGAACATATGTTATCATATGTTAAATAGGTCATTGAGTGTGTTCGAGTCCTTACGTGGCACCGAATGCCCAAACAGCACTCTCGTCGGACCTACTTACACTAGGTGAGTTCATACCCCTGAATGAACCTTTTAAATGCCTTTAAATGTTTTTTTTTGGGGGGGGGGGGGAATACAAGTTAAACATGCCAGTTATCATGTCAATCGCATTTGATTGATAACCCGCATGCACAAGATTTTACCACTTTACACTGTTTTATCGAGTGGGACACTAAAATGATTTTTTTTACCTGTTTCATAACTTTTACTTATACTAATTTATTCAAATTCATTCTAAATTGGTTTATGAAAGATCCTCAAAGGTTTTAAACGTATTTTACCAAGGAATACAATTTTTGATTTTCTCTGTACATAAAGGCTTTTCATTAAAGATTTCCCTTTTTGACGTACACTTTTAATTATTAAATACTGCTGCTTCACTTGTACTTATTTTATACTCTGACTCGGTAACACTTTCACTTATACCTATAGTCTCTTATACTTGATGACTCTTATACTTATTCATGCTCTTACTTAGTGATACGATTTCTTCTTCACTTATACTTGATAACGACTCTACTTCACTTATACTTGATACGCTTTTGCTTCACTTATTATCGCCTCTACTTCATGATATGCTTATACTTGTTTGACACTTCTACTTCACTTGCGACCGCTCCTACTTCACTCGTTAAACACTCCTACTTTACAAGAATCACTTATACTTGATACACTTATACTTTACGATTATGTTATTCCACACTATATGAATTCATACCACAATGATATGTCTTCAATAATTACACACTCAGCCGTAGTTAGATGTACATCTGTGCTTATATAGATACATATAAGTAACGATTGAAAGACTTAGGAAGGCTCATCCGCCCTATTTCCTTTTCTTCGTTGAGATGTGGTCTGGTGGGATCGGGTGGCCGTCCGAAAGTTGTTTGGTTCATTAGTTATATATTATGCATATGAGTATGGACATACAAGAAATTCTCTAGTCAAGTCAGTTGAGAATCTCTACCTCTATTCTACACTAACTTTAGAAACACACTACCCACTGTTTGGAAGCCTCTATCTCTAATACGTCACTTGCATCAGAAATCCACTCCCTTCTAGAAACACACTATCCTCTATTTGGGATGAATCTTCGGGACGCGGCCTTCTCCGTCGTCTAGTTGGTAACCAGAGTCTCCTGTAGGGAGAGCGGGCATTGTGTGTATAGGCCTATACGGGATTGACAACCCCGCACCCTGACTGCTAGCTACAGTCCACGGCCTACCAAGCCAAGGGGTGACAAATGTCACATTTTATAGATGCTTGTAGGGCGTCTAGAACTCTAGTCAGTATGGTTACGAGTCTCCTGGGTTGCCTTATAATTCATGGCTTTAAGGTAACGGTATTTCGTCAGTAATTTACACTGTATGCTGATGTCACCTTTTTCAGAGTCACACTGTTTTGACCTTACAAGATGTATCTTTCATTTGATACTGTCTGGGGTCTGTACCCATTGTATTCACAGAATCCATTGTATTCACGGTATTCACCGTGTTCACCGTTCTAGACATTGCTAGACGTATCTTTCATTAGATATTGCCTGCGGTCTGTACTCACTGTTTAGACTCTACTAGTTGTACCCTTCATTTGGTACCTGCTGGGGTCTGTGTCTCCACTTGTTAGACTGAACCAGGCGTATCGTAAGTTTGATACTTTCCTGGAGTCTATGGTCCTTTGCGTTAGTCAGCAGTCCTCACTGCTGAGGCATATGATATTCCCTGATGTCGTTGCTTTCCTCAATAATCAAATTCAGTATTTTGATAATGATAGCAATTTACGGAAAACTACTTTTACCCTACATCACTGACCAGTCTTGGTAGAAGGTTGCTTTTATTAAAGAAAATATAGGATTTTCTGGAAAGGACTCTAATACACTGAAATCTCTTAAACTATTACCTTCTTAAGTTATTTGAATGAAATGTCACTAAATGCTTATGAACTCACCAGCATTTGTAAAAATGCTGATACTCGCTTTTCAAATAACTTGTATTCTCAGGTTAGCATTAGACATGTACATCCCCAGAGCTGTTGATGAAGATAGCTTTGTACCACACTGTATTTATTCTATCACTTGTATTACTTTAAATCTTTGTAATGTAACCTTGTAAAAGTATTACAATTAATGCAATGTTTTGTTGTACTCTAATTACTATAATGCATGTGTTGTGATACTTGACATGATGTCATCCACCCCAGAACGTTTCCGCCGTTCCGGTTTTGGGGTGTGACAGATTGGTATCAGAGCATTGTTTATAGTGAGCTAAGTATATCAATTCATAAAAGATATACAGCCTATAAATGCAATGGGATAAAACACTCTGAACAATAAATTATACTTTAAAATATAACCATATTTTACCCAAGTATAATAAGATCCAGAATCTAAACACTCGAACACAAGTATCACAAGAAGAACAAGAATAAAAGTCTTCGGATGTTGAGCACTACAGTCAAATCTGGGCAGTTATGTAATCGTACGCTGGAATACATGTAACCTGATCAACTACCTTTATTCGAGATGCGATGAACGTGTGCTCGGGAGTGATTGTGGTGTGCAACAGGGCTGAAACTTACCAACTAGGATTGTTAGAGCCAAACATAAAGTTAAAATACTATAGGAGTATTTTAGAACGCTAAAAGATTCACACTAAACCCATAATCATAATTCAAAGACGAGAACCAAACAAGAATTTAAAATACCATAGGGGTATTTAGGATACATAGATAACCTGGTGTGAGAACTAAAAGATCCTTATTGACATACCTACAACTACGGAGGGTATACTTCCAGGGTTATATATAATAAGGATCCCATAGGCTAAGAATGTGTTGTTTTGCTCTATTTCCTTTTCCTCGTTGGGATGTGGTCCTAGAGTAGTATCACGTATTCGAAGGCCTATCGGATCTAAGCTATATATGATTTGTATACCCTATGTAATCATAGCAGGACTCGATATGGATCATCCAGCGAAATGTTAATAATCTGATAGGATTCTTTAGACATTTCCATTCTCGCACGAACCCTGTAGAAAACCCTACCCACTTTAGTGCATAACAGAAGAGTTGATTCCGACCCCGAAGAAGTTCATTTAGAAGATTTCCTGTTCAGAAATAAATGAACTGGGTCGAGACTATTGAATGCACCAAGTGCCCATATTCTTTTAGGGACAGCGGTGGGGAATTCGCCTAAACTTCTGAGATTCCCAGTCATCCATCATGAAGTGATGACACCCATAGTTGGAATTAGAAGAAAGGCGGAGTAGAAATTTAATATGTCCATATGAGAAGAGAACCCTAGGAAACTACCCGAAGGAAACCAACGCCGATTTTAGTCAAAGATACGAGGCAGACCGAGGGAGGCAGTACGTGGAACCCGAAAATTGTCTTTTCCTCGTGTTCGTCACGCTAATACAGCCATAAAATAATACAATTTAGTGAGTTAGTGGTTATACTGCTCACGCTATGTGTAAGGTAAATCGCCTTGTGCCCGTTGCCAGTAGTACGCTTAAAGCGAATCCCCACACCTCTGTGAGGTTGTTTAGCCATAAGCTCTCATGAGCCTCTCTTTCCGCAGCTTCGTTCCGAACTGTTCTCAAATCTCTCTATGTCGGAGAGTGAAACCTTCCTCAATATAAAGGTAACTTAGTAGGAACGACCCGCATCTTATGGCCTTTTTCTGATATTCATACACCCATTTCGATTACCAAGACTACATCATAGGGATGTAGGTCGACGTTCAAACAACCAATACTTGAGGCACGGGAAAAATTTATGCCTAATGCGATTGGGACAGAAACGTCGAGGGTTAACCATCGTTTCTCATTACCTTGTATTCCTTTCCGTGTAGGAAAACCATGCCACCGAAGAAATGTAACCAATCCACAAGCGAGAAACCTACTCTCTTATTCGATGAAGCTACATTCCAAGCCACAGTTTCAGCAGCCGTAGCAGCTGTCATGGTTCACCTAAATGCTAACAACGCCAATGTTAGCAAGGTGCCCGTCGGAAATTCCAATCCTAACAATGGACAACATCAACCCACACTTCCATACTCAGTTACCCAAGAACCTCAACTGAACCCACTAAAGAGAAAACTCAAGATTGGGGAGGGAAGTACCTCGGCTCAAGGACCTTCCGAAGGGCAAACAAGATGAGGCAGTTTGTACCCCTGTCGACCCTTCCCTCCCGACTCCAAGAAGATCGTATCTAGGAGACCTCTCCCACTTCAGCAAGTGCAGCTACCATCATCATGGTGCCTGCCGGGAACTCTATTGTGCTAGGTGCCACATGAAGGGGCATACTGCTCGTGTATGCAGAACTCCGGTGGAACGTATTGCATCAATCGCCAATGCGGCGGCCACACAGGTTTTCCGCCTATGTGGTGAGTTTGGACACTTCAAGAAGGACTGCCCAACCGAAGAGAAAGACAAAGACACAGAAGAAACTTGACACTACTGCTTAGGGAGAAGCAGCAAGGAACTCATTAGATTTTGGTACCTCTCTCGACGTCGGATAGCTGAACTAAGAACAACAAAAGACTAATTCAAATGAAAATTCTTTCCAGTAAGGCGAATCGTCACAGCACTGTTATAAAATTTAAAATTTATTAGGTAAAACTATAGTGGCTAAACATATACGTTACGGCCATGTATATTTAAGATGGATAGACCTAGAGTGAGCGAATGCCGCCTCATCTCCTGTTCCTCGTTTGGTTGTGGATTTAGGGCGGCGTCGCTCAGTCGACAGTCCTCCCCACCTTAAATGTACATGACTAGTATATAGGAGGCAATTATAGAAATGCCTTGTGAGAACCCATTCATGAAAAGAAACTCTATTCGGAAACACTTAGAACTCTCTATAGTTCCGCGTTGACTCTATCGGTCCAAGTATCCGCGGTAGGGATACGTAGGACGAAACCCGAGACGCCTCGAACTGGTGTGCCTGTTCGGCACATGACTCTATCGATCTTCACTTTATATCATGTCGGAGTGTGCCAACTTCGACGACTCTATTGATCATGGTCTGATTTCGTGCAACCGTGTGTAAATCCTTAAGTGCTGTGTAAAAAGAACTTTCTCCATAGCCATATCGGTAAATAAAGGTTCTTCCAAACGTGAACCTAACACAAATAAACCAACCTAATATGATCCATAAAATCGTCCCTCTTATCTCAAACCTTTCGAAGTGCCCAAAGGATGGTACCATACACTATTGACCGACCCCTCGTAGTCAGATGAACACCGAAGTGAAACAGTCTACAAGATACTCTAGAAGACGACAACCGACCGAAGCAGACTCCGTACATTTCCCCCGAGAGACCCTTCGCACCTCGCACATTAGGTTCGTGAACCTAGAGAACAGAACTCATGAGACTGATCACTATAAATAGGTATATGCAGAAAGGTTGTATATAATCAAGATCAAAAAGATTTAAGGTGTGTGTTTCCTCCCTATTCCCTGTTACTCGTTGGGTTGTGGGTTTGGGGTGGAGTCGCACAGCTGAATGTCCTCCTGACCTCAATCGTATACTACTCGCATACACCCGATATTTGTGGTTAGACTAAGCATGAGCTCTACCACGGACCTCTTCGCAAAACACTTTCACCCTATTTCATAAAATAGTAACCCGAGTCAAAAAAATCACTACGGGCTGAACTCTTAAGAGTTCCGAGTGAGAAGATTCTATACTCACTAGATTCGACCTAGACCATGAAAACCTAGAACCTTCGGATGAGTAGTTGTAGTATATGCCCGCACTACTCAGGCACTTCGTCCACCTCGTTATAGACAAGTAGTGCCTATCATCCTCCACCCTATTGCATGGAGGAAATCGTCGTCGCCCTGTAGATGATGAAATACATTCCCCAAAGTGACCACTAGGATACTGAGAACCACAGGATAATCTTCGCAGCCAAGAATATTTGGTCAAGTGTGAAAGTAGCTGCGTTAAATCTCATGACCCGGATCCCGAAGAGATCATAAGCTTGACACCAGCCCTGGTGTTAGTCGAAGGGTTATGCAGGAACATACACCTTCCACGCTAGGATAAATCACAGTCTTAGAGATTCATTGGACTATTAGGTGTTCCACGAATACTATCTCACGCAGAGATAATAGAACTACCTCCTGAGATAGTCCAACACTCGTTAGGTGAAACCCTATCTCCTAGACCCTCAGGGTTTCCGTATCTCAAGCTTCATTAGTGCAGGTTCATTTTGCACAAGCGCAAGATAGACGCTCTATAGCAAACCAATAACCATAGTCACGCAACCCAATCGGCAAACTAGAAAGTCTCTATCAGCCAGTTGAAAGAAAACATGAAACCGAAAACCACCTGAGCTTCCTAAGGACCAACCTGAAGGACTACACTACCAATGCAAGAGAGAACGTTAGGAACTTCGGAATGGTGATCACGCCAATGATGGTCTTGCCATAGAAGTACACTATGTTCTTAGTACTGAAAAGCTCTACTCATTTCCAAGAGCTTAGGACCATCCGAGAATCCTCATAGAGACATGGTCCGACCCTTTTCAGGCCACTACTACTTTCGGAGATACCACAAGGTTCACCTTCGATCGATCCACTTCTTAGACTTGATACGTGAGTTCCCGACAACACTCTTCGTACCTCACTCATATTGATAGAATCCATCGAGAACCCTAACCTTGTAGATACACCAGTTGGAACCCACTAGCTACATGAGACGGAATCCGCATCCCGTACGCGAGGGTCTGTTGTAATGACAAACACAGACCAGAGATCACTTGGAATGTGAGGACAACCACATAGGAAGTACTCTCTTACCTCTACTTGGCCATTCATACCTACTTCCTTGCCTAGATCTGAATTTCGGGACGAAATTCCCTCTAACGGGGGAATGATGTGACAACCCAAGTTGCCCCGTTACATTTCCCCATTACCGTTAACGGAATATTCCACTGTTCAAAAGTTCCGTTAATGAGAAGTCGTCAAGTTTAATAAACATTTCAATTGTATATGTTTATATGCTGTTAAGTCGTGATTAAAGGAAATAAAAAATACATAACACATATTTCCATTTAATTGGAAATGTTAAGTTTTATTATTACGACCAATAAATCGGGTGCGACCAAAAGCCCTGTTTAACGGCAGTATCGGGTAGAATTCCACTATGTCCCGACTCAAAACCCTATGTAAGGGTGAGTGGAGTCCACTGGAGACTTTTTACACACTCTCTCTATACTCTCTCTCTAGACTCGTTTTAGCCTCGAATCCGCAACCAAAAGCTTCCAAATTGTAAGTCCGCTTACCCTAGCTTATTCTAAACATATTGATGTGTGTTTATAACCCAAAAATCGGACTTAGAAGCTATGGAAAAGGAGTTTACGGCCTAAGAACCTCCTTAGGCCGTAAACACCCGAATCAAGGCCAAAATGACCCAAACTTGACCCTAATGGCTTGGAAATAAATTGAGGTATTAGCCTAGGAGTGTTTAAACACTAAAATGCATGGATTTAGGACTCAAAGAAGAGTTTATAGCCCAAGCATATGCTTAGGCCGTAAACTCCCTAAGTCATGGTGCCAAATGCACTCCAAACTCATCCTAGGGCTTCATACATAATTTAGGAACTTATCCTCTTGAGTTTAGACCCTTGAAACACTCCAAAATGAATTATAAAAGGGAGTTTACGGCCAGACAAGGGTCAAGGCCGTAAACACCCTTAACCATGCCCAAAACGTTGGTTTTGTCTCCCAAATGGCCTTAGACTATTTCCATAAAATGCTAGGATGGATTTAAAGGCTTAAACACAAGGAAATGAGGCATGAATTGGAGTTTACGGCCCAAGCATTTATCTAGGTCGTAAACTCCCCAAAACCCACTCAAATGATGGTTTTAATCCTCCAATATAACATCATACTTCATTGGTAATCACTAGAAAGGCATTAGGGGCTTTAAACTTCCCAAAACTCTAAGGATTAGAGTTTATGGCCGTAAACCCCTTTAGGAGTGGTTCCTTGGCCATAAACTCATGGTTCATGCCCTTAGAGGCCTCAAACCCACTCATGCCTTTTGGGAAAAGTGCTTAGAATAAATCAATGAGCAAGCTAGAAGCATAAAACACCCAAGAACATGACCTTGGGAGTTTACGGCCGTAAACTCCCTTGTGTTAGGCCGTAAACTCCAAAATGGTCTATGTTAATGCTTTAAACCCATTCACACACTTGATATTTGAGTTTAGCAAAGTTCCACAACTGATAGGAGACTCGTAGCACCCTTAAACGCTACCCGGGACCCCAAACACTTAACCAAAAGTGCTTTCCGATCCTTTGAGCGCGTATATTTGTGTAATTAGCATTAAATATACTAATTGTATGTGAACATATGTTATCATATGTTAAATAGGTCATTGAGTGTGTTCGAGTCCTTACGTGGCACCGAACGCCCAAACAACACTCTCGTCGGACCTACTTACACCAGGTGAGTTCATACCCCTGAATGAACCTTTTAAATGCCTTTAAATGTTTTATAGGGGGGGAATAGAAGTTAAACATGACAGTTATCATGTCAATCGCATATGATTGATAACCCGCATGCACAAGATTTTACCACTTTACACTGTTTTATCGAGTGGGACACTAAAATGATTTTTTTTTACCTGTTTCATAACTTTTACTTATACTAATTTATTCAAATTCATTCTAAATTGGTTTATGAAAGATCCTCTAAGGTTTTAAACGTATTTTACCAAGGAATACAATTTGTGATTTTCTCTGTACATAAAGGCTTTTCATTAAATATTTCCCTTTTTGACGTATACTTTTACTTATTAAATACTGTTGCTTCACTTATACTTATTTTATACTCTGACTCGGTAACACTTTCACTTATACCTATAGTCGCTTATACTTGATGACGCTTATACTTATTAACGCTCTGACTTAGTGATACGATTTCTTCTTCACTTATACTTGATAACGACTCTACTTCACTTATACTTGATACGCTTTTGCTTCACTTATTATCGCCTCTACTTCGTGATACGCTTATACTTGTTCGACACTTCTACTTCACTTGCGACCGCTCCTACTTCACTCGTTAAACACTCCTACTTTACAAGAATCACTTATACTTGATACACTTATACTTTACGATTTGTTATTCCACACTGTATGAATTCACACCACAATGATATGTTTTCAATTATTACACACTCAGCCATAGTTAGATGTGCGTTTGTGCTTATATAGATACATATAAGTAACGATTGAAACACTTAGGAAGGCTCATCCGCCCTATTTTCTTTTCTTCGTTGAGATGTGGTCTGGTGGGATTGGGTGGCCGTCCGAAAGTTGTTTGGTTCATTAGTTATATACTATGTATATGAGTATGGACATATAAGAAATTCTCTAGTCAAGTCAGTTGAGAATCTCTACCTCTATTCTACACTTACTTTAGAAACACACTACCCACTGTTTGGAAGTCTCTATCTCTAATACATCACTTGCATCAGAAATCCACTCCCTTCTAGAAACACATTATCCTCTATTTGGGATGCATCTTCGGGATGCGGCTTTCTCCGTCGTCTGGTTGGTAGCCAGAGTCTACTGTAGGGAGAGCGGACATTATGTGTATAGGCCTATACGGGATTGACAACCCCGCACCCTGACTACTAGCTACAGTCCACGGCCTACCAAGCCAACGGGTGACAAATGTCACATTATATAGATGCTTGTAGGGCGTCTAGAACTCTAGTCAGTATGTTTACGAGTCTCCTGGGTTGCCTTATAATTTATGGCTTTAAGGTAACGATATTTCGTCAGCAATTTACAATGTATGCTGATGTCACCTTTTTCAGAGTCACACTGTTTTGACCTTACAAGATGTATCTTTCATTTGATACTGTCTGGGGTCTGTACCCATTGTATTCACATAATCCATTGTATTCACGGTATTCACCGTGTTCACCGTTCTAGACATTTCTAGACGTATCTTTCATTAGATTTTGCCTGCGGTCTGTATTCACTGTTTAGACTCTACTAGTTGTACCCTTCATCTAGTACCTGTTGGGGGTCTGTGTCTCCACTTGTTAGACTGAACCAGGTGTATCATAAGTTTGATACTTTCCTGGAGTCTATGGTCCTTTGCCTTAGTCAGCAGTCCTCACTGCTGAGGCATATGATATTCCCTGATGTCGTTGCTTTCCTCAGTAATCAAATTCAGTATCTTGATAATGATAGCAATTTAGGGAAAACTACTTTTACCCTACATCACTGACCTGTCTTGGTAGAAGGCTGCTTTTATTAAAGAAAATATAGGATTTTCTGGAAAGGACTTTAATACACTAAAATCTCTTAAACTATTACCTTCTTAAGTTATTTGAATGAAATGTCACTAAATGCTTATGAACTCACCAGCATTTGTAAAAATGCTGATACTCTCTTTTCAAATAACTTGTATTCTCAGGTTAGCATTAGACAGGTACATCCCCGGAGCTATTGATGAAGATAGCTTTGTACCACGCTGTATTTATTCTATCACTTGTATTACTTTAAATCGTTGTAATGTAACCTTGTAAAACTATTACTGTTAATGCAATGTTTTGTTGTACTCTGATTACTATAATGCATGTGTTGTGATACTTGACATCACGTCATCCACCCCAGAACGTTTCTGCCGTTCTAGTTTTGGGGTGTGACAAGGTCCTTTCTACGATGTATGTTCATGTGACTAGTTCATATAAATGTTCCACGATCCACCAGTTGTACTGTAAAGTATTGGATTGTAGTTTTGTTGTTTTATAAAACTATTTAAAGTTTTTTATGTATTCATACACTAATCGTATTGTTAATACCAAATTGTGAGTTATTATAACCTTGCTAATGACCAGGATAGCCTGATATGACGTTCTTTAGGCGTCATAACTGTTATGACATTTGTCACTCGTAGACGTACCGGTCCCAACCATAGCTAACAACCAAGGTGCGGGATTTTCAGTCCCGTATAGATCTATACACAAACTCACGCTCTCGCTCTTGTAGACTCCGGTTATTAAACCAGGGCTTTTTTTGTCACTTGGATAAGTACTAGAAGGTAACTCTCACAAAGCTATATTTATAGTTACGTGTAGAATAAAGAAAATCCATTTTATAATGATATATTGTATATATTATCCTTTTCGTAGTTGAAAACTGTAGTATGCAGCATTTAAGGGTGTAATGTGGTTTCACTTGTTCTAGGTTAGGGTTTAGGATTTGTTAGGGGTAAAATTTCGAGTTGTGAGATCATCCCCCGTTAGATAGAATTTCGTCCCGAAATTAGTATTCTGGTTGGGACATCGGGGGTTGGGGAAAGATGTATGTACTTCTGTTCCATTTGATCTCCTCGTTCTCTAGTGAATTCATATCCTCTCTTGGGGTCGGTAGGGAGTGTATAAGTTCAGCATACTTGCCTATGTTTGTCCTGAAGTTCATAATAGGATTCATACTTGATCCATCTATCATTACCTCAGGTATACAAGTTGTATATAATTAGGATTAATAAGATGGTTGGATGTGCGACTCTGCCTCAGGTCCACAACCAAGCAAGGAACATGAAATAAGGCGGAAACACACATTCTAAATCCGTAAAATCATAATTATATACTACTATCGTGTATACACTTAGTAGTGATAGGCTAACTATATTCGTCCTTAGCCTCAGTGCTTGAACTTGACCTGTTGCACGAGTGGTATTCCCGAAAGGACTGCTGGGTATACATCAGAAAGGTTTCTGAGGGAACAGTACTCCTCGCATGAGTACTTCAGGGGTTTAGAATACGAGAGACTATTCTATGGTCTATGACATGTTTGTCGTTATGAGTGACAAGGGTTTCGTTAGTCGATCGGTTAAGGCAATGAGTTTTCGCAACACATGAACTTGGTATGGTGAGCACCATGCTAATCAACATCGAATAATGACGTCGAAACTCCTAATAGAAACAAGTGTTAAGTCGATTCGAATGAAACGTTTTTTATAGAGATAGTGTATCCAGTGAGTACTCGATAGTGCATTCACTGTATCGTTTCTAGTGCCTTTATTTTTCTACTTGTTATAACCATTGCAACATATCGTACCGTAATAAGCGAGTACTAGCAGTAAAAGTATTCTGATAATTAGTGATGATACTTTATATTATGATCCATATCAGGTCCCTCTATGATCGCTTGGTGTATACAAGTCATGCATAAGACGGTCAACTGAGTGAATCTGCCCTAAATCCACAACCAGACAAGGAACAGTAAATGGAGCGGAATCACTCACTTTAAGCCTGCAAAATCTGAGTTATGGACAACCCTGATGTACACACTAAGCTATCATAGCTCATCTGCACGGATCCTTACTTCTTATATGAATGTTGTGATTTGTTCGGACGAGTGAGTAATTTATAACTTCTTTTTAATTGCCCCAATTTTTAATACACATTTAATCTTAATTTTTTTTTATTTAGAACACGTAACGTTGTTCACAGGTGGTTCTAGGGAAGTTTCTTATGCGGTGACCAATAGTATTTGTCCATCTCCGCCAGAATTCTTCGTTATTAGGCAATCCCTCTTATAGTGTCCCGTCTCACGACACCCATAACAGGCCTGACATAATCCAACTCCGGGGACCTAAGAGATTGGTTGTGTTGGTGCCCTACAAAAACGGGCAGTGTGCCCCTTTCTACGAAAATTAATGCATTGCATCTCCCGGCAAGCTCCGGTATGGTGGCAGTTACACTTACTACAGTTTGGGAGAGTTCCAACATATCGGCTGACAGACGCTGGAGTGGTAGGTGTTGTGGCAACGTGTACATCAGCTATTTGTTTCTCTTTGAGGGGGTTCGTGTGTTGTTAGTCCCTTCCTCTTGTTCCTCAACATTCGTTTATGGTCTCCTCCATTTTTTGGCTCAAGAGTGGGGGTCATCATGCCTTGGCAGACTCCATGGTCGATGAGTCGCTGGACCAAGCGTTTTGCGCTATTGAAGCTAGTTGTGTTAGAAGCCAGTACATTCCCGTGAATCTAGGGAGATAAACCCCAGATGTAACGCTTTATGTTTTTACTCTTCGAGGTAACCATCCCGGGGCACAGTGTTTCTAGGTCGCTAAACTTGTCGGTGTTGGCTACTATGTCTGAGCCCGCCATGGTAAGGTTCCACAACTCATGCTCTAACTTTTGTATTTTGCCTCTTGGGTAGTACTCTTCCATTATCATCTCTTTTAGGTTCTCCCAGCCTATTGAGTTAGCCACTAGTAGGGTCAGTGATTTAATAGGCCATTCCACCATGTTAGGGCTCTATTAGTGAAGGTGTAGGCAACAAACTTCACTTTTCTCCTTTCTGGGCATGTGCAGATTTCAAAAACTGATTTTGCTTTCTCGAACCATTGCATTAGAGCAATAACTCCCACTTCTCCATTAAAGGATTTGGGTTAGCAGTTCATGAAGTTTTTGTACGAACACTCCCGTAGGTGTCTGTGGGTAACTCCGGGGTTAGTTAGGTGGGTATCACTACCAGATCCACTGGTACCACTTCTGTGGATTTGAGTTATAGCGGCTGTCATTGCAGCTGTTATTACTACATGGAAAACAGCAGGATCGTGTTGTGGCAGTGAAGGCAGTGGTGGATTTTCTGTTGTGTTATTGACTATGTGCCTTATAGTTCTACCGCGAGACATATTTTTGCTAAGATGTTTACAAGATGAAATGGTGATAATTATATAGTAGTGGCTATAAGTCAGGTGTTGATTAAACTAAGCTATCCTAGTTCTGACTGAATCAGGTTCTGACTTTCATAGTGTTCTGAAAATAATTCATAATGGAAGTCTATGCAAAATAAACTAATGAATTAGTAGTGACTACCCTCGAATGAATTTCTGTGAATTAAATAACTGTTACAAGTTGTTACGAAAGATGAAATAAACCTAACACATAGTGTGAGCAGTGTACTCACTAACTCACTAGGTTATATTAGTTTATTAGTTATTAGTGTGATGTATAATATGTTTGGTCTCTTTGCATGTATCGTGAGTGGATTCCTCTATTATCTGTTCTTCCTATGATTGCTCTAGTTCTAGCCGTAAAGATCTACTGTCTTTGGACACCCATATGGTGTTCTGGTTCTCCGTAGATGTGTAGAATCTTCACTTCTTCATGATTTGTGTTTCGTCACTGATCTCCATTACTTCATGATGGAGAGTATGTCTTCAAATGTCCAAGCAGACTTCACATGTCTGCTCCTGAGAAGGGTAAGGTTTATTAGTGATCACTCCAATGCCTTTCTCTTCGGCTGATCCCTTTTCGGAATCCTCCACATGAACCTTTTCTTATTCCTCCTTGAATCCTCTGCTGACTGCTATGATGAAGTGGCTACATCTATCTAGGTTTGTCGTGCGAGAATGGGAGTGTCTAAAGATTCTATGAGGTTAAGTAAAACATTATGGGGTGATCCTTACTGGGTCCTTCTATAATCACATACTGTATACAAGTTATATATATTTTAAGATTAAATAGACCTTCGAATAAGTGACCCTACTCTAAAACCACAACCAAACAAGGAACATGAAGTAGAGCGTAGATCACCAATTACAAGTCTAAAAAATCTCAATTATATAACCCTGTGAGTATACACTCCGAAATTATAGACCTATCAGTAAGGGTCTTTTAATTTTCACATAAGTTATTTATAGTGCCTAAAGTAATCCTATGGTATTTTAATGGTATGAAATTGGTATGTTTTAAACTTGTTGTTATCTTATAGTATCATAACATACTCCAATAGTATTTTAACTTTATGTTTTGTTCTGGAGATCTTCTGTATATAGAGTTAGGTAAGTTTTAAGCATGTTGCAACACTACATCACTCCCAAACACACGTTGTTCGTCTCTCAAATAAATATAGTTGATCAGGCTATATTTTACCAAGATATGATTACATAATTGTATAGGTTTGACTATAGTTCCCAACATTTAAATACTTCTATTCTTGTTCTTCTTGTGATACTTGTTATGGTATGTATATATGCCCTTATGTATACTTATATCTTTAAAATATAACTCTTTGTCAGAGTGTTTTAATCCCATTGCATTTATAGTTGTATATCTTCTATGGGTTGATATACTTAGTTCACTATAAACAATGCTCATGATATCAATCTGTCACACCCCTACACCGAGATGGTGGAAACATTCAGGGGCGAAGGACGTCATCTTCAGTATTACAATAAATGTAGAATAGTAATACAAGCAACAACATCCATTGCATTAATATTAAAGTGTTTACATTGTATTCAAATCACATATGATTGACTCCAAAAGTAAATAGTAAAACAAGACATGAAGCTATTATGCTCTGTCTTGTAGAACTCTGTGCGTGTACCTATCTACTAGCTTCCTGTGAATACAAGTTATTTTGAAAGTGTATCAACACTTAAGTTGTTGAGTTCATAAGTATTTTGTTTTATAAAGTATGTTCTTTGTTCCTCAAAAACCTTAGTATGCTCCTCTAGAAAATCCAATATTTTCTGATGTAATTTATTGTGTAAAAATTTGACCCTTAAGTTCCTTCTACAATCACCTAGTAGATACAAATTATATACAATACAGATTGAATAGAAAATTGATTGTGTGGTTATGCCTTAAGCCCACAACCAAATAAGGAACAGAAAATGAGGCAGAATGCACACATTCTATTGTTTGTCAGATCTACATTGTATGTAATCCTGGCGTATACACTAGGTAATTGTAACGCCCGCAGATCCGGGCTAGTCAATTTAGAGGCAATAAGGGTCAAAAATGACTTTTCGACAAAAGATTATTTAGAATGAATAGTCTTAACCAAGTTTTAGAATATGTCACAAGGTTTCCGTACATATAAAGAACGCCGAAATCCGAGTTATAACGAAGAAGTTATGGCCCGCCGAAGTTTTACGGCAAAACCGGCATGGCACCGGAAGACGTAAATAGTGAATTTACGATAGAAGACTTTTTAGCTTTAGCAATATAAACAAAAGTCGTAGAATATGTTAAACTAATAGCGTCGATAAAAAGAACGCCCAAATCTGACTTCGTATGAGGAAGTTACGATTTTTCTAAGATTCGGCTTAGCAGTGTACAGCCCGAAACTCGAATTTTAGTTCGAGCGGTTTTTGGGTTACGTGAAATAAATGAGAGTTGAAGATCTCATTAATAGGAACTCAACGGTAAAAAGACAGACGAAAACGGAGTCCGTATGAAGGAGTTACGAATTCTTCGCGGTCATTTAACTGTCTAAACGCCTCGTACTGTTAAATTTAAGATCGGTCGAGTATTAGCCAATGGAGTCAAAATGAAAGTTGTAGATATTATTTTTACCTACGCGTGGATATAAAGAACGTCAAAAACGGAGGTCGTATGTGAAAGTTACGGATTTTAGAAGTCGGAAGTGTGTTGTGCGAAAATGGGTGATGTGGCACAATCTTGGCCATTGCTTTCTCCCCAAGTCTTGCCACTAGATGGTGACATGTGGCACCAAGTTCAGCCATTTTCACCCTATAAATACCACCTCTCCCACCCTCATTTTCTTCACACCTTTCCCATTCTTTCTTCTCTTTACTCTCTATCTAGAACCTCTCTCTAGCCCCGAAATCCCCCGAAAAGCCTAGGGAACCTCCCTAGCACGAGGCGGAAGCCCCGGAGTGCTCGACGTCTCCGAGAAGAATAACTTTTTGGCTCGGAAACGCTGCTCCAAGCAAAGCCTGGTTTTCTATAAAACCCGCTGTAAGTGAGCTACGCCTACGCTATTTTTAATATAGTTTTTATTTAATTATATTAACGTTATTAAGAACATATAATAAATACTTGGGCTATTATTATGGGTTATATAAGTATTTTTTTAACGCTTATATAATAGTAATAATAGCTAAACTATTAATTAGTCTCGGCGAATAATAGACTAAAATCTATTGGTGATAATACTAGGTTTCGTCGAAGGAAATTATTTTAAAGTAAACGAAGCGCTGTCCGAGTACCGAGTCACCACCTTCTCAGGTGAGTGCATAGTCCCTTTCATGAACATGATTTTAATACAAGTGTTGATTGAAGTATTAATTATATGTTTATGTGCGAGTTAATTGATGTTGCTTGAAATTCGTGTTAAAGAACATACCTGATTATATTTGATAATTTAGGATAAAGAGTAGACCTAAATTAAATATGAGGAATATTGGGTAGTATATTCTTACAAGTAGAAGTGAGTTAAACTCAGAGAATAGAAGTTAGTATATGTCACTTATCCGGGAGTATGGATTAGACATAGTCATTGTCCCTAGTCCGAGAATATGGATTAGGCATAATCATTCGTCGTTAATCCGAGAGTATGGATTAGCTATTGTCCCTAGTCCGGGAGTATGGATTAGGCATAATCATTCATCTTTAATCCGAGAGTATGGATTAGTCATTCGTCCCTAGTCCGAGAGTATGGATTTGGTAAATTCGTTCATTTCTGATCTGAGAGTATGGAGTAGGTAAAACGACTAATCTTAGGTCCGAGAGTATGGATAGCCTTGTTGCGAGGATCGACGGGGTGGGATAAGAGTTGTTTATATATATGTATGGTGAAATTGTATATTTTGTGAATTTTAAACTATATATATGGTATAAAATTGTGGGATTGAAATCCCTATGTGCTCACCAGGTTTCCCAACCTGACCCACTCAGTTTATTTATATCACAGGTGTTGATATGAAGTGACATTACACTTAGAGATTTAAAGAGATGTAGACCACTAGTGTGAATAATTGTAAGTTCTGTTTTTGCTTATGTTCCTGTATTAACGATGACATCCCAAACGTTTTAAAATGAAAAAAATACGTTTCTTCGAAAATGTTTTAATAACGTATTTACCATGTTGTTCTGGGAACAAATTCCGCAACCTTTTTATAAAATGAAGTACTCTGATTTTTATAAAGCATAAACAAAATCGGTCTTTTCTGGCCGTGATTTTAGGGATGTCACAGTTGGTATCAGAGCATTAGTTTAAGCGAACTAGGAATATGGATTTATTTCTAGACTTAAACTTAGAATGCTAAGCTATGATTGTGAGGTGTGAGCACTAGCTTATTTTAGGAATTATGCCTAAAATGCTTTTATGTGCTAAATACTTGTGCCTGATATGTTGTTAGTTGTTCGGATTTATGGTCTGTTGCCGACCGGATCTGGAAACCTTATGTGTTTAGGATTCTAAACGTACGACTACGATATTAGAACTAGCATATAAACGTTTCGGAGTGATAAGGATGATTTAATCGTCAATCCTAAGTAAAGATCTAGATTCACCTTATTCGGTGTATAGATCAAGATGGCAAGAACCCGTAGCGGAAACGTAAATGCAAATGGGAACAGAAACCAACCCCCAGTGATTGAGCAAATACCGGTGATTGAAGCCGCCGCTGAGCCAGTCACAATGGCCGGAGTGCAAGCGATGATCCAAGCGATGTTGGATCGTCAAATGAAGGAAACTAGACATTTGCTCCAGCAAAATCGTGAGGAAGCCACTATTCAGATCGAACAGCCCGAGTTGAACGAAGGGCAGACTGAGGAAGGAAACTACAGTGGGACTGTTGGTCAAGTCAACCCACCAATAGTTCGACAAAACAACCAAGATGACGAGGTCGAGAGGAATGGATGCAAGTACAAGGATTTTCTGATTTGCAAGCCATCGACTTTCACTGGAAAGGAGGATCCGATCGGGGTCATGGATTGGATCTCGGAGATGGAGTTAGCCTTCATGACATGCAGTTGTAGAGGGAAGCTACAGATCACATTTGCAGTGCGTCAGTTTCGAGGAGGCGCTGTACGTTGGTGGAATACCTTAGGGAAGACTCTGAGCCCTAATGAGCCTCTGCAACTGACATGGGTAGAATTTCTGGTGCAATTCAAACGAAAGTACTGCTCAGCTCAAAACCTGCTTGAGCTAGAGAACCAGTTTCTAACCCTGAAGAAGGGAAGCATGTCAATCGATGAATACACCAACAACTTCACAGAGAAGATGGAGTTCGCCTTGCGTCTTGTTCCGGATGAGCTGACGAAAATCAACAAGTACGCAAAAGGACTTCCATGGGAGTACGCGGTGCTAGTGCGTCAAGCACCTACTCTAAAGGCAGCTATCTGGGCTGCCAAGTTTGTCGAAGATATGATCAAGGGAAGAGCCTCCAGCAAGATGGAGGTTAGCGAGAAGAGAAAGTTTGAAGGATCTTCAAGGTGCAGCGAGAAGAGAAAATTCTCGAAGTTTGAAGAAGGAACGCAATGGTGTGACAAGTGTAGAAAGAAGCACATCGGGAAATGCTCTAAATATACGACATGCTTTAAATGTGGGAAGACTGGTCATTACGCCAGTGAATGCACAACTAAGAGAGAAGTCTGCTTTAAGTGAGGAGAAGAAGGACACTTCAAACAAGACTGCCCAAAGAGAGAAGGGGCTACAAAGCCAAATGTGCCACCAAAGCTAAAGGCGAGAGCATTTCAAATGATCCTTGACGAAGCAGATGACAATGCAAGGATTCAAGAGTGAAGGCTTGACATCTGAGGATCGAGTTATGGAGTAATCGTGTAGATAGTACCTCACGATGTAGCCCGTTAGAGGCATAGTCTAGGGTGAACTTGAACACCTATGTAACAGTTTCAAGAAATAATATAAAACCTTTGTTTTGTTATCTGATATGTTAAGTTGTTGTATGGTTTTCTTGTATGGTGACTTGGAAAAACTGCGGGACAATACTTGGGACGAGTATGAGTAGGTGTGAATGTTAGTAGAGGCCTATACTACCGGAAGCACAGGACTCACACTTGGATCAGGGAAAGTCACAAGGTTACCAAGAAGCCAGTAATTGATTTCGTTTTATTCAAGTATGCCGTTACCATTGTTTCGGTAATGACTAAGAAGATTGTTGTTATCCCGACCCTAGTGGTCATATCACCTTGAGTCCGACTACGATGACTAGGTTACGTGGTTCAGAGAACCAAGTTTGATATAGCGTCCGACTTAAACCAAACGATTAAAAATCAAAGTGATCAATAGAAGTATCGCGCTCGTTGGTAGCTAGAAATGCTACATGTTAAAGTATGATTATATCACATTAGAACATGAAGGAAGGCTTAGTCTGTTTTAGAATTTAAGAGACCTGAGTCTAAACGTACATCACATGATGATAGGTCATAATTTGGAGTCTAACATGAGGTAGAGAGCAGGTGCACGATCAAGTACTCCTTACAATCAATAAGTCTAAGAGATAGACTTGAAGGAATAAAGAAGTTATAATTATTACCTAGGATGAAGAGATGACGTATGGAGTCATTATACGATCCTTGATTCGTTGATGATTCCGGGACGTAATCATCCTAAGGGGGAGATAATTGTAACGCCCGTAGATCCGGGCTAGTCAATTTAGAGGCAATAGGGGTCAAAAATGACTTTTCGACAAAAGATTATTTAGAATGAATAGTCTTAACCAAGTTTTATAATATGTCACAAGGTTTCCGTACATATAAAGAACGCCGAAATCCGAGTTATAACGAAGAAGTTATGGCCCGCCGAAGTTTTACGGCAAAACCGACACGGCACCGGAAGACGTAAATAGTGAATTTACGATAGAAGACTTTTTAGCCTTAGCAATCTAAACAAAAGTCGTAGAATATGTTAAACTAAGAGCATCGATAAAAAGAACGCCCAAATCTGACTGCGTATGAGGAACTAATGATTTTTCTAAGATTCGGCTTAGCAGTGTACAGCCGGAAACTCGAATTTTAGTTCGAGCGGTTTTTGGGTTACGTGAAATAAATGAGAGTTGAAGATCTCATTAATAGGAACTCAACGGTAAAAAGACAGACGAAAACGGAGTCCGTATGAAGGAGTTACGAATTCTTCGCGGTCATTTAACAGTCTAAACGCCTCGTACTGTTAAATTTAAGATCGGTCGAAAACTAGCCGATGGAGTCAAAATGAAAGTTGTAGATATTGTTTTTACCTACGCGTGGATATAAAGAATGTCAAAAACAGAGGTCGTATGTGAAAGTTACGGATTTTAGAAGTCGTAAGTGTGTTGTGCGAAAATGGGTGATGTGGCACAATCTTGGCCATTGCTTTCTCCCCAAGTCTTGCCACTAGATGGTGACATGTGGCACCAAGTTCAGCCATTTTCACCCTATAAATACCACCTCTCCCACCCTCATTTTCTTCACACCTTTCCCATTCTTTCTTCTCTTTACTCTCTCTCTAGAACCTCTCTCTAGCCCCGAAATCCCCCGAAAAGCCTAGGGAACCTCCCTAGCACGAGGCGGAAGCCCCGGAGTGCTCGAAGGCTCCGAGAAGAAGAGCTTTTCAGCTCGGAAACGCTGCTCCAAGCAAAGCCTGGTTTTCTATAAAACCCGCTGTAAGTGAGCTACGCCTACGCTATTTCTCATATAGTTTTTACTTAATTATATTAACGTTATTAAGAACATATAATAAATACTTGGGCTATTATTATGGGTTATATAAGTATTTTTTTAACGCTTATATAATAGTAATAATAGCTAAACTATTAATTAGTCTCGGCGAATAATAGACTAAAATCTATTGGTGATAATACTAGGTTTCGTCGAAGGAAATTATCTTAAAGTAAACGAAGCGCTGTCCGAGTACCGAGTCACCACCTTCTCAGGTGAGTGCATAGTCCCTTTCATGAACATGATTTTAATACAAGTATTGATTGAAGTATTAATTATATGTTTATGTGCGAGTTAATTGATGTTGCCTGAAATTCGTGTTAAAGAACATACCTGATTATATTTGATAATTTAGGATAAAGAGTAGACCTAAATTAAATATGAGGAATATTGGGTAGTATATTCTTACGAGTACAAGTGAGTTAAACTCAGAGAATAGAAGTTAGTATATGTCACTTATCCGGGAGTATGGATTAGACATATTCATTGTCCCTAGTCCGAGAATATGGATTAGGCATAATCATTCGTCGTTAATCCGAGAGTATGGATTAGCTATTGTCCCTAGTCTGAGAGTATGGATTAGGCATAATCATTCATCTTTAATCCGAGAGTATGGATTAATCATTTGTCCCTAGTCCGAGAGTATGGATTTGGTAAATTCGTTCATTTCTGATCCGAGAGTATGGAGTAGGTAAAACGACTAATCTTAGGTCCGAGAGTATGGATAGCCTCGTTGCGAGGATCGACGGGGTGTGAATTTTAAACTATATATATGGTATAAAATTGTGGGATTGAAATCCCTATGTGCTCACCAGGTTTCCCAACCTGACCCACTCAGTTTATTTATATCACAGGTGTTGATATGAAGTGACATTACACTTAGAGATTTAAAGAGATGTAGACCACTAGTGTGAATAATTGTAAGTTCTGTTTTTGCTTATGTTCCTGTATTAACGATGACATCCCAAACGTTTTAAAATGAAAAAAATACGTTTCTTCGAAAATGTTTTAATAACGTATTTACCATGTTTTTCTGGGAACAAATTCCGCAACCTTTTTATAAAATGAAGTACTCTGATTTTTATAAAGGATAAACAAAATCGGTCTTTTCTGGCTGTGATTTTAGGGATGTCACAGTAATTACAGAGTTAACAATGTTGTTCCTTTCTGAGTGACATGTACATTGTACTTAGAAAGTAATGTAATAATAATGTATGTGTATGCAATCCTTTTGTGTATGTATGTACTTACTTTAGCATTCCATCCAAAAAGTATGATTTTGTACGAGAATATAGTAAGTTCTACTTGTATGTTATGACCTGACCCATACATGTTTCCCCATATGATTACTTAGTGTATACGGATTATATATATATATATATATATATATATATATATATATATATATATATATATATATATATATATATATATAACCAAGAACGAATAGATAGTAGATTGTGTGAATCTGCTATAAGTCCATAGCCAAACAAGGAAGAGGAAGTGAAGCAGAAAGCACACATTATATTGCATATCAGATCCTATTAATATATAACCCTTATGTATAATCCAAGGAATCATAGAGTTAGCATTATAAATGCTCCAGAATCCACCAGCTATATTGTAAAGTATTGGACTGTAGTTTTGTTATTGTATAAAACTATTTAAAGTTGTTTATGTATTCATACACTAATCGTATTGTTAATACCAAACTGTGAGTTATTATAACCATACCAACGACCAGGATGGCCTGCTACGACGTTCTTCAGGAGTCAGAACTATTATGACATTTGTCAATCGTAGACGTGCCAGTCCTAAATGTAGCTAACAACCAAGGTGTGGGATTTTTGGTTTCGTATAGATCTATACCTAAACGCACGCTCTCCCTTTAGTAGACTCTGGTTATAAAACCAGGGATTTTCAGTCCCGTATAGATCTATACACAAACTCACGCTCTCCCTCTAGTAGACTCCGGTTATTAAACCAGGGCTTTTGTTGTCACTTGGATAAGTACTAGAAGGTAACTCTCACAAAGCTATATTTATGGTTACGTGTAGAATAAAGAAAATCCATTTTATAATGATATATTGTATATATTATCATTTTCATTTTTGAAAACTTCAGTATGCAAGTTCCCTAAACTATACATATTATAGTTTATATGTATGTTCCGTACGTAATAAAAACTTAGCAATTTAACAGCTTGTATAACATAATGAAATACATTGAGGAAAAATACCTTTTTGGTCGACATGTTACAAAAGGGTTTAAAGCTTTATTTAAGTAAGTTTCATACTTATACATATATAAAATATATATAATTAAGATAAATCAGACAGTTAAACAAGTGATTCTAACCCTAGTCCACAACCAGACAAGGAGTAGGAGTTAAGGTGGAAACACCAGTCATATGCCTGTTAGACCTTAATTATATATATATATATATATATATATATATATATATATATATATATATATATATATATATATATATATAACATGTATTTTGGAAAAATAAAAGTATATAAAAAATTTAGTAGTTTGAAAAATTCTTTTAAAATGGTTTAATCAGTTGAAATAGATTGACTTGTTTTAAAACTATTTGAAATCATTTGAATGTTAATACAATATTTCCTTGTGTTTTTACTTGTATTTTCCCCCTAAAAACATTGAAAAATAGTGAAAGCGTAGGGGTATGAACTCACCTCGAATGTGTGTGCTTGATCGGACTCGAAGTGATTGCGAAAGATCCATAAGTTAGAATACATAATTGTAGTCATATCCTAGCAATAATTATACATGATATCACATTTAAATTAATAAAATAAAAGTGTTAGAAAACACTAAAGTATTTAAGAAATACTTAAAATAGACTTCGAAATTAATTGGAATAAGATCTAGGTGTTTTCGGTGAGCAAATATGGGTTTTCGGTCAAGGCTTGAAGACTTGAAGATTGTTCTTGGTGTTGTTGGTGTTTTCTATGAATCTTCAAAGGTTTTTGGGTAAAGTGGATGATAGTTGAGATGAAATGAGGTGTTCTCGGATGATACTTGAGAGGAAAATGAGTGAGTATTTTGTTAGAAATGAGAGAAATGAACTTAGAGTTTGGTTATATCATTATAAATAAGGAGTGTGTTCGTCCTTAATGGGATTCTAAATGGGTGAATTCGGTCCTTTATGACTGAATTTAACTAGAATTCGGTCCAAATGTGTGATACTAATATATGAAATCCGTTTCAAGTAAAAAAGGAATGAGAATTAGGTTTCAAGTCAACATACTCAATGAATTCGGTTTCTAGTCAATTAAGAAAGACGCAATTCGGTTTTGTCTTGGGAATTAATTCCCAAAACCGAAAACTACATTTTATAGTGTTTATTTAAGTTTTAAACCTTAGAATTTTGTCATAAGTTGCATTGTACTACCCTAAATTAACGTAGGTTTCAATCCATGATTAGTTACTAGCTTATAAACAAGCCCTAAAGGCTATGGAGGACACAAAGCAATTAGGGGTGTGTTGTGGTTTCACTTGTTGTAGGTTAGGGTTTAGGATTTGTTGGGAGTAAAAATTTGAGTTGACCCTGCAACTCATCAAGTCCCTTCAGTCCATTTCTCATATAGATGTTTTTAAGCTACACCAAAGCTCCAAATTGTAGATCTAACTTCCTAAGGCATAGATTCCACATAAAGTTGCAAACTTTAGGTGCATAGAAGGCATTAAAGGATTAGAACACCCAAAACCAATTCTAGAATGAGGTTTAGAGCATCGTGAGAGGTTAATATGATATAAAGTTGATAGCTTTATGAATTTGGGTCCTAGAGGAGCCCATATATGAAGTTACAACTTTAGATCATATCCAATACCCAAAATAACTCCATAAGAACCTAGAAATAGCCCTAAAATTATGCATGGAGAGATCTAGCTCAAGAGAAGGCACAGTAACGACTTGTTACCTTCCACATAATGCCAAGATGAAGTAAAAGTCAGATCCAAAAGCTTCTATTTGTTCCAATCTCCTTAGACTTCAAGTCCTCTCTACAAATACACCATCCAAGCTTTTAACACACTAAATGGAATAAAATCTCTATTAGGGTTTTCTGAACTCAAGGGGATGGTAAGGGAGGTTGGTGAAGGCTAATGACCCTTTAAAAAGGGTGTAGAACCCTAGAAATTTGGGTTTCATTTTCCAACTCGTACTCGTTGAGTCAGGGTTCCCCGACTCGTCAAGTAGGTCCAATAATCCACATGGGCTAACCCGTCTCTACACGACGAGTTGCGGCAACCAACTCTTCGAGTAGGTCCACAAACATGTATATAAGGCTTTAAAACTGATACATGGGAGTCAGGGTGTTACAATTCTCCCCCACTTGATCTAGACTTCTTCCTCAAAGTCTGCTATAACGAACAAATCTGGATAGTGCTCCCGCATCTCTGCGTCCGGATCCCACGTCTACTTGGATCCCCTCCTATGCTCCCATTGTACCTTTACCAGAGGTACTTCCTTGTTCTGTAGAACCTTTAGCTTCCTATCAAGTATGGCCACCGGCCTCTCCACGTAATTCAGAAGCTCATCAACCTGAATATCATCTAGCAACACTACCACCTCTTCATCCTGTAAACACTTTTGCAATTGCAAAACGTCAAAAGTGCTGTGAATCTGACTGAGCTCCTCCAGGAGGTCCAATCTATATGCCACCTTGCCAACTATGACAAAATGGCCCTAAGTATCATGGTCCTAATTTCCCTCTCTTCTTGAAGCGAATCACACCATTCGAGAGGGAGACACTCAGGAGTACCATATCATCCACCTAGAACTCCAGCACAGATCGACGTCTGTCAGCGTAACTCTTCTACCGGCTCTGAGCAGTCTATAGCTGCTATCTGATCTGATAAATCCTCTAGGTAGTCTGCAGAACTACTTCTGTCTGTCCCATCACCTTGTGACCGATCTCACCCCAATAGACTGTGGTGTGACATCTCCGTACATACAACAACTCATTGGGTGGAGCAACAATACTAGAATGAAAGATGTTGTAGGAGAACTGTGCAAGGGGTAGGTCGGAGTCCCAACTCCCACCGAAGTCGATAACGCAGGCTCTTAACATATCCTCGAGAGTATGTATGGTCCCCTCACTTTGGCCATCTGTTTGCAGTTGATAGGTTGTACCGAAGTACAGCCACGTTACCAATTGCTCATGGAATTTATACCAGAAATGGGAGGTGAACCGAACATCACGGTTTGAGACAATAGAGACTAACACCCCATAGTGAGCAACGATCTCTCGGATAGACAAGTCAGCCACCTTCTCGGCTAATGAACTCTCCAGTATAGCTAAAAAGTGTGCGCTTTAGGTCAATCGGTCCACGTTGACCCAAATAGTGTCATAGCCCTTTGCCTTCGTCAAGCACTTGGTACTAAAATCCATCATGATCTGCTCCCATTTCCACATGGGAATCTCCAGAGGCTGCAGCTGGCCATGCAGCCTGTGATGCTCGGCCTTGACCATCCGGCAGATCAAGAACCTCTCAGTATATCATGAAATCTACCTCTTCATAAATAGCTACCAGTAGCTCAAATGCAAATCCCGTTAGATCTCAGTGGCCCCCAAGTGAATTGACAAAAGAGACTTATGAGCCTCCTCCATAATAATCTGCCTCACCTCACCAGACATCTGAACGCAGACCCGACCATAATGGGTCAATAATCCACGACTATCCTGCACAAATCGAGTGTTCTCATCCCTAATCTTCTCAAGCTTTAAATTCTCCTGATGCATACCCCTAGCCTGAGCATCCCTGATCAAGCTATACATGTTACTAGAGTAGAAGATCCAACTGACTTGAGGCTCAGAGCATCCGCAACCATGTTCGCTTTACCTGGGTGGTAAAGGATCTCACAGTAGTGGTCCTTGACTACATGTATCCACCTGCACTGTCTCATGTTTGAGTTCGGATGATCCATGATGTGTCTCAAACTCTTGTGGTTCCTGTATATGATACAACAGACCCCATAGAGGTAATGTATCTAAATCTTGAGAGCGAATACCACCGCTCACAACTCCAAATCATGAGTACGGTATCTCGTCTCATGCAGCATCAACTTCGTGAGGCGTAGGCTATCACCCATCCTCTCTGCATGAGGACCGCTCCTAATCCCGTGATGGATGCATCACAAAACACTACAAATTCCTCAACCCCCTCTGGGAGAGTCAAGACTGGAGCCTCGAAAAGTTGTGACTGATACCCTTGGAAACCAAGAAACTGACTGGAAGCTTGATTTGGAGCTCTATTTCCTTGATGAAATTGATCATGATATGAGATGTAGTAGATTTGATTCTCAAGTAGAACAACCAAGTAAAGCGAGTGAATTCATCAACTATAACCAAAATGGATTTCATGTGATGATGACGGACTACGGTAGATGGGCTGTAGAGATCATTATGAAGAAGCTCTAAAGGTTCGACAGTTGAAGAGTCAATAATCAAAGGTTTGTTTTCCACACTCACAAGCTGGGCACAATGTATCGTTACTATACTTTAAAATTGGAAGACCACATACAAGTTCTTCAGTGCCCAGGTTGTTAATGTATCTGAAGTTGAGATAAGCTAGCTTACGGTACAACAACCAACTGACATCGGATACTGCTTATGAAATAAAACACAATTGTGGTTTGCCAAAGATCAATGAGACATCAAAAGGATACAATGTCCCTTCTTATTTGGATTTGATCAAGTAGGTCGTTCTATCACTTGTCATTATGTAGAAATATTTACTATCAAATTCAACTTGATGACCAGGTTATCATAGTTGACCTACACTGATCAAGTTATGTTTGAGGCCCTCTACGAAAGCGAATTTTTGAATTGAGAAACTTCTCATGGTTAGAACACCGCACCCCCTGATGATTCCATTTGCATTATTTCTAAACGTGACGTGTCCACCAATACAGATTGGCCTGAAATTGCGAAGGTATTCTGACCTTTCGGTCATGTACAAGGAGCAGCCACTATCAATTAACCCCTCATCCTTTTGTCCCTGCTTGCACATTGCCTAAAAATTAAAGGGTTAGTTTCAGCACCCAAACAAGTTTGGGGCCCGGGGACACATGAGAGACTTTCTTAGTGGATGCATACATATTGGTTTTAGGAACAGGTTGCATGTCAGTTGTTATACCTAGTCCTAGGTGTTTCACAAATTTTTGAATATTACGAGGTTGGATTGAAGTCATCAACTATAACCAGAATGTATTTCTTGTGATGAAAACTTACTATGGCAGATGGACCACAGAGATCAATATGAAGAAGCTCTAAAGGTTCGACAATTGAAGAGGCGATAATCAGAGGTTTTTTTTCCACACTTATAAGCTAGGCACAACGTATCATTACAGTAATTTAAAATTGGAAGATCACATACATGTTCTTTAGTGACCAGTTGTAGATGTATCTGAAGTTGAGATGAGCTATGTAACATTCATAAATTTTACTCCAAATTTAAACTTTTTCAATCGTACATAAAATCAAACAAAGTTTGTTTACAAAAATGTTTTCAAATCCAAATACATGAGAGTATCCCAAAATCATAACATAAGGATGAGGAGCGGTACGGTCATGCCTTCGCCTTTCCATGATCTCCTGAAGTACCTGAAACAATAAACTGAAAACTGTAAGCCCGAGGGCTTAGTGAGTTACCCCCAAAATACCAATACCACACTGACAATACCGTATCAGTAATAATCAATCAATCAACATGCATACTGGGCCATCGGCTTGACTGGACCCCCTACTGGGCCTACAGTCTGTTTGAATCTATCCCGAGCCTTCAGCATCACTTGTCCGCCACGTGGGCCTACTGTCTCCCCGGACCGATCATAGGGTATGTTGGCCTTCAGCACAAAGCAGGACCGCCTCAACCTAACCAACGAGAAAATAACCATGTGCGCATAAGTATCATATACTGACATATACAAACATAAAACATATCTATCTAACTAATCATCAATCATAGAATTCGCCTGTAACTAGAGTACCGACCTAGCAGGTCACTTACATACCAATCCCTACGGATCATAAGAGCAAATAACCATGTGCGCATAACTATCATATACTGACATATACAAACATCCAACATATCTATCTAACTAATCATCAATCATAGAATTCTCCTGTAACTAGAGTACCTGTTGGATAAGGTGTCTAAGTCCATAACTTATTTGGTATATACTTGACCCGACCGGCGTGGTCCATTTGGGTTGCATCTCATCCAAACTATTATGGATAATTTTATGAGAGTTATACACATATATTTATTAATAAATTATGAGTTATAATATATTAATATGAAGTTACGTTATTTAATTAGTTTTAGTCTTAAATTAATTATGAATTAATTTAGAGATTAAAAGGAAGACTAATTAGATTATAGGCTATTTGTTTTATATAGTGTGGGCTAATACTCATTTGTTAATGGGCTAGGCTTATGTGGAAGTCCATGGATGATCCATGGAGCTTTTAACCCATGGATCCTTGGAAAGGAAAAGACATGGGTTATTAGGGTTTCACCCTAACCATGCACACTATATAAGCATGCTTATGGAGCATGAAATGGAGCCTAAGAGGAAACTAGTGAACTAGTGTGTGTGTGTGTGCTTGTGTGTGGCCGATTTTATACAAGTGTGTATAATCTCTCAAAGTTTTCCAAGAGTTTGTGGTGTTTTGTGATTCCATTTGAGGCATTCACACTATTGGTGCTTGGCCCTCAAACTCCTTAGAACCAAACTCACCAAAAGGTATGTAATCTCTTCTAACTCTTTTATGTTGAAATGTTCCCCATGCCATGTTAGATAGGTTATAAACCTTGGAAAATTTATTATTTTTCATGTATTTAGACAAACATAGATCCAAGGTTTATTAGGGTTGCATGCACACTTAGGAAGTGTTAGATTGCTCAAAACCCAACAGTGGTATCAGAGCCTAGGCTTTCTTGTTTGATACTTGATGCAAAATAGTGAAAAAAGTCGAAATCGTTGCTGTCTGCGTGGTGGACTCGCCGAGTCCATTGGGGGGACTTGACGAGTCCAAGGCAAACTTCAACCTACTCGACGAGTAAGTTCATGCACTCGACGAGTAGGATCGAAAGAGTGCAGTTTTTCGACTTTTGCTGCTGGAAATGAACTAGGAACATTACCCTAAACTGTTTTGGTGTTATAAAACTTATTTTAGTTGGTGTAATCATTGTTCTATTCCATTTTCAATACCATATATCAAAATTCCATGATTTTATGTGTTCATATAATTCTTGAATTTTTGATGATCATGTTGATGTTCTTATGATTTTAGAAAATGATAGGAATTATTTGCTGAATTGTTTAGGATTAATTCTTGATCATTTATGTGTTTTAATGGAGTCCATAATTTGTCCTCAAGTTATGGATTTCCAAAGGTCACTCTTATTTAACACACACTTAAAACACATAAGTTACATGAAAATGAAGAGTCTTCATTTTTATGAACCTTTAATTCATAAGTTATGAAATGAAGAGTTTTGCAAAGTTACAAAACATGCCTTCAAGTTTTGGAATTTGTAAAGTTTCACATACTTTAATAAACTTTAATTCCAACCCTTAGAGTTTTAATAGTTAAAATTCAACCCTTATACTATTTATAACATTAATGGTTAATTATTATATATATATGTATAAGAATAAGTCGTTTTACCGTTAGTAGGCCTCATTCACGAAGCCGGTCTATAAGGTGGGTATAAGGTTGTTGCCTATAAAATGGCGACTTAATGGGTGTATACTCTCACCCACCGCTTGCTTGATCGGTGGAGGGTCGTTAGCCGAACGGGTAGAACAATGACTTTAAATCCTCATTAAAAGTATAATGAATATTATAAAGTAACTAAACTCTTTTAATTCCCAATCTTAGTTATTTTAGGAAAAATGTGAACACGGTGCTAGTCCATGGAATTCACACTTTGTACCTTACCAAGTCGTTGATGGAGCGTGTATGGTTAACCGACACACTAACTAGGACTAGTAAGGATCACGAAGGGTGACTTAATGTTTGTCATAGATCAATGGAGCGTGTGTGGTTAACCGACACATTGATTAGGTGATAATATTAAGGGTACCAAGTGAATTAGCATGGTTATTCACACCTTGTTTTGTGATCCTCGGCATCCCAGTCACAAAACTTGAAAGGCACAATCGAGATTGAAACATGCCATTGAAAAGTTCAATGAACCTCAAAAGAATCTAGGAATTTCAAATCCAATTAAACCTAATAAATCATTTCGTTTTCATGGTGGAAATTGGTGAATCGTCATTCACCTACCTTTCAAATATATTATTACTTAGATTACGGCATCCCTCTTCTAAGTGTAATATATTGTGATTGGATCCTAGCCTTAATATTACATTTGGGTGTCTTATTAAGGATCCTAAATATCTAATCTAAACTTACTATCTTCTTTCAGATGTCTTCCAACACTAATGCATCAGGCTCTAACCCAACTGGTTCTTTCTCTCTCATGAATCTTTGTGGGAGGGTCATCTTTGATGGTTCCAACTTCATGGATTGGATTAGGAACATCATGATGGTTACTCGTTATGAGGACAAGGAATATGTCCTCGATAAGGAGTTAAAAGAACTTGATGAATCTACTGCTACTCCTGAGGAGATCGCTGAATTCAGGACTCATGAGAGAGATGCTACTAAGGTGGCATGTATCATGATGGCCACGATGACAGCCGAGCTCCAAAAGTCATATGAAGATTTCTACCCTTTTGAGATGCACCAAGACCTGATGGAAAGGTACCATCAAAGTGCTCTTCAGGAGCTGTATGAAATAATCTCCTCCATAATAAATACTCGCATGAAGGACGGTGAATCCGTCACGGGCCACATGCAAAAGATGCAAAGGTATGTGGACCGTTTGCTGCAGCTGAATGTTAACATCCCTGAGGAGTTGGCAATTGACATCATTTTGTACTCCTTGCCTTCTTATTATGATCATTTTCGAATGACATATCATATGAACAAGGAGGAAGTTACCCTTAGCAAGCTTCAAGGACTCTTGAAGACCGCGGAATCCGGTCTTAAGGGTAAGGCAGTTGTTACCTCTACTACTCCTACTCCAACATCTACCCCTATTTTGGCTATTGGGCAAGGCAAAGGGAAAAAGAGGAAGCACCCTTCGAAGGGTACCAAGGGAAAGTCTCTTGAAGGCTCCTCATCAAAGACCAAGAGCGGTTCTATCACTCCTTCTGCCATTCCCAAGGATGCTGAATGCTTTTATTGCCATGAAAAGACACACTGGAAGCAAAACTACCCTAAGTACTTGCAGGATCTAAAGGATGGGAAAGTGAAACCCACCCATGCAGGTATTTACACTATATTGTCTAATTACTCAACATATTCTAACTCTTGGGTGCTTGATACAGGATGTGGTATTCACATATGTTCTGATTTGCAGGGCCTAAGAAGAAGTGAGGATGTGGAGCACGGGAAGATAAACTTAATCTGGGGAATAGGAAGGCTTCACCTGTTTCCAAGATTGGAGTTTATACTTTGTTTCTTAATAATGGGTTAAAATTAGATTTGAATAAATGTGTGTACTCGTCTGAAATGACGAGGAATATTATTTCTTTTCATGCTTTGTACAAACAAGGTTTTACCTTTTCGTTTGATAATGAATGTGGTGGTATTAATGCTTTCTTTAATAATGTGTTTTATTTTAAAGCATTACCTTGTGATGGTGTGTATGAAACTGTGTCGATTGTAGACAACTTAGGAAATAACATGTTGTATATTGATTCTTCTACTAGCCTGGATAAAACATCATTGTGGCATTGTCGTCTTGGACATGTAAACAAGAAACGCATAGGCCAACTCCAAAAGAGTGGAGTCTTGGAATCATTTGACCTTAAATCGGATGATAATTGTGAATCTTGTCTACTTGGAAAGATGACAAAATCACCCTTCACTGGAACTTGTGAGAGGGGTGAGGGTTTGTTGGACCTAATACATACTGATGTATGTGGGCCATTCAAAACTGCCACAAGGGATGCTAATCGGTATTATGCGACTTTTATTGATGATTTTAGTAGATATGGGTATGTCTACTTAATCAAACACAAGTCAGAAACCTTTAAAAGGTTTAAGGAATTCAAAGAAGAAGTAGAAAATCAATTGGGCAGGAACATTAAGATGCTTCGATCCGATCGAGGTGGTGAGTATCTTAGCACCGAGTTCCTTGACTATCTTAAGGAGTGTGGGATTGTCTCACAATTGACTCCTCCCAGGACACCACAGCTGAATGGTGTAGCTGAGAGGCGTAATCGAACTTTGTTGGACATGGTTCGCTCTATGATGAGTTGAGTTTCGTTACCAATCTCTTTTTGGGGGTATGCCTTAGAGACTTCCGCCCATATCCTTAATCTAGTCCCTACAAAGAAGGTTACCAAAACACCTCATGAGATGTGGACTCGGAAGGTTCCCAATTTGGACCACATCAAAATTTGGGGTTGCGAAGCTTTCGTGAGGCGTGAAACTCATGATAAGCTTGAACCCCAAAGTGAAAGGTGTATTTTCATCGGCTACCCACAGAAATCCTTCGGTTACCTGTTGTACAGACCCAGTGAGAATGTGGTCTTTGTAGCACGAAGAGGGATCCTTCGCGAGAAAGAATTTATAAGCCAAGGAGACAGTGGGAGGCAGATTGATCTTGAAGAAATTCAAGAATCAATTGGTGAACGAACCTCAGACACTAGCAATCAACCTGAGGAGGAAACTCCTGTTGATCCAGCTGACGAGTCTGTACCTCCAAGGCGTTCTACACGGGTTAGGAACACACCTTCATTTTATTATGGTTTTCATATTACTACAGAAGGTGATACATTTATCAGTGATAGTACATTGGTAAATTTGGATGAACCTAGCAGTGTTAAGGAACCATGGTAGGCCCGGAGTCTGCTAAATGGAAGGAGGCTATGGAAAGCGAGATACAGTCCATGTATGACAATCAAGTTTGGAACTTGGTTGACAATGTAGCAGGCCGTAAAATAGTCGGGTGCAAATGAATCTTCAAGAAGAAGACAGACAAGGAAGGAAAAGTGCATACTTATAAGGCTCGACTGGTTGCGAAGGGTTTTACTCAAACTCAAGGTATTGATTATGATGAAACCTTCTCGCCGGTAGCAAAGATTAAGTCTATTAGGGTTATGTTAGGCATTGCAACATTTCATGATTACGAAATATGGCAAATGGATGTCAAAACCGCTTTCCTTAACGGAAAGTTGGCTGATGATGTGTACATGAATCAGCCAGAGGGTTTTGTAAGTGCAGAGTACCCCAATAGAGTATGCAAGCTTGAGAAATCCATTTATGGATTAAAACAAGCATCTCGTAGCTGGAATCTTTGTTTTGATGAGAAGGTAAAAGAGTTTGGCTTCTCGATAAGCGAATATGAGTCTTGCGTGTATGTCAGAGCTAGTGGGAGTATAGTTAGGTTCTTGGTACTGTATGTGGATGACATACTACTCATAGGAAATGACATCCCAACCTTGCAGGTGGTTAATGTTGGATTAATGTCTAAGTCCATAACTATAATTGGTAAGACTTGACCCGACCCGGCATGGTCCATTTGGGTTGCATGGCATCATGCACTTGGATAGACTATAATGAGAAGAAATAAGACACTTACGGTTATTAATATATTATAAGTTCTAGTATATTAATAATAAGAATAATGAGATTATTTAATTAGTATTGATCAAGAATTAATCTAGAATTAATTAAGTGATCAAAAGAAGACTAATTAAATATATGGGTTGATTGTGTAAATCATTCATTCTTATATATGTGGGCTTGTGATCCAAGATTCCTTATGTTGGACTAAGTCCATGGGGTGACCCATGGATACTCCATGGAGGTTAAAACCCATGGAGCATAAGGAATGGGTAAAGTCATGAGTTACATGGTGTAACCCTAATAGCCACCATATAAAAGAAACCCATGGCTCAAGAAATCGTGACTATGACTAACACTATGTGTATGTATGAGGGCTACACGATTTCATGAAGTGTTCTTATTTCTCTCTAAGTTATTCCAAGTGCTTATGGTGTTGTGTGAACCATTTGAGGTGTCACACTTGGGGCACTAAGCACTCAAGCTTCATGAAGACAAGCACCATTGAAGAGGTATGTATTCTATCTTGTTATATTGATATTTTGTATGCTAGTTTAGGATAATACCTTGGATGTTCATATTTGCATGTATAATAGAGAAAACATAGATCCAAGGTATTTAGGGTTGCATGTACACTTAGGAGTGTTAGAATGCTCAAAACCCAACAGTGGTATCAGAGCCTAGGCTTGTTTTCTTGTTATACCTGCAATAGAAGCTGAAAAAACGAATTTGTTGCTATCTGATCATCAGACTCGGCGAGTCCATAAAGGGACTCGGCGAGTCCATGCCTAAAAAGTGATCAAATCGATCCAACTCGCCGAGTTGGTTCATGCACTCGACGAGTTGGACCCCAGACAGCATATTTTCGAGTTTTTTGGCTAGAAATGGACTAGGAACATTACCCTAAGTTGTTTTTGAACTTATAAACTTGTTTTTTAATGTGGTAATGTTCATGCTAATCCATTTTCAAAGATAATTGTCAATAGATTCATGTTTTGTATTAGTTTAAAGGTTAGACTAATTACATGAAAAAGTTTGATTTGAATTGTCTTGATCTTATGAGTTGCTTAGATTAATAGAAAAGTTGAGTGAAAAAGTTGTTTTCAATCCAAATTAATCTAAGAGTTGAGTATAAAATGTGTTTGTGTAACTTATCCTTAAGTTACATGAAGAGTCACATTAAAGACTCATAAAACTCATAAAGTTGGCGAAGGTTACAAAAAAGATGAAGAGTCTTGTCCTTAAGTTATGGAGGTTCAAGAGTCACTTCATTAATAAATAAATAAATAAAATATGTAACCTTAATTAATTCCATAAGTTATAAAATAAAGAAAAGATTAATTCTTTATTAGTTTAAAGTCTTCCATAATTTGTCCACAAGTTATGGAACTTGAAGAGTTTTTGGATTAAAACTACTTTAAATACATAAGTTATGGAATTAATTAGTTTTGAATAGTTTCAAAAACTTGCCCTCAAGTTTTGGAATTTGTAAAGTTTTCTCTTATGAATACTTTAATTCCAAGTTAGCCCTTAGAATTTTAAAAGTTAAAATTCAACCCTTATACTTTATAATATTATAAGTTAATAATATTTATATGTATAAGAGTAAAGTCGGTCTTACCGCTAGTACGCCTCATTCACGAAGCCGGTCTATAAGGTGGGTATAAGGTTGTTGCCTATAAAATGGCAACTTAATGGGTGTTCACTCTCACCCACCGCTCGCTTGACTGGTGGAGGGTCGTTAGCCGAACGGGTTTGACATGACTATACTTCTCCCTTCATTAAAAGTATTAATGATAAATACTAAGTAACTAAACTCTTAATAATTCCCAATCTTAGTTACTTAGGAAAATGTGAATAAGGTGCTAATCCATGAAATTACACTTTGCACTTTGTTTAAGTCGGTTAGTGGAGCGTGTGTGGTTAACCGGCACACTAACTCGTATTTAACAAGGTAGGCAAAGGGTAACTTAATGTTTATCATAGTATCGATGGAGCGTGTGTGGTTAACCGGCACATCGATTGAGGGGTAAACACTTAAGGGTACCAAGTAATTTGCATGGTTACTTCACACCTTGTTTTGTGATCCTCGGCATCCCAGTCACAAAACTTGAAGGGCACACTCGAGATTGAAACATGCCATTGAACAGTTCAATGAATCTAAAAAGATCTAGGAGTTTCAAAAACCAATTAAAACCTAATAATACATTTCGTTTATCTTGGTGGAAATTGGTGAATCGTCATTCACCTACCTTCAAATTGTTTTATAGCTTGGATTACGGCATACCTCTTCCAAGTTATAAAATAATTTGTTGGGTCCTAGCCTTAATATTTCATATTGGGTGTCATATTAAGGACTCAAAGATCAACTATCTTGAATATCTCCCATAACATGTCTGAATTAGACATTTATGATCTTCCCAAATCTCTTGAAACAAGCTTTCCTAATGAAGATGATGTCCCATGGATATCATACTTCTCTCTCCTCCTCCAATTATTCTCCCTACCCCACAAGTTCTTTAAAATTTTAAAGTCACTCGAGTCCTATTGGCAAGGCAAGGTCTTGGTGTGGTCACATCTTGGAGATGTAGTCACATATTGACAAGCCGGGAGAGTTGGGTGTCAAAGTCTTGAGAAAGTTGGTAGTTCAATCACTTTCTAAGTCACATAGTGAGTTCCTTTGGGACACCTATGAAATAGACTATGACAAGACCCTTAATGATCTTATCTAAGATCAACTTCCTGAAACTTTATGGACATTGACAATAGTGACACAGGAAATCCAGAAAAAGCATTCTCTTCCCAATGGAAAGGGATCGGCCATAGTCAACTCGGTTGAACAAATGGTAAAGAGAAAAAACTAAGTCTGTGATAGTCCCGTGTACCATTATCAAAGGGTCCATATGTTTATATTGCCAAAGAAAGGGTCATTAGTTGCGAAGCTGCCTAATTTACCTAAGGATGTTAAAGTCAATAAGATTGACTCTACTTCAGGTAAAGTCCACTACTCTAACTCTGTTAAGTTTCTATTCTGAGATTCTTGATGCATGATGTGACTGGGTCACATGGTGATGTTTTAAGAATCAAAGAAAAGTGAAGAAACTTAAAGAAAGAATATGCTGAATCTGATCGCATAGATGGATTTCTATCGCGTAGTTTGAAAAATCGGATTCTTGAGCTAATTCTTAGGAGTTATAAGATATTGCTAAGGAATAGATAACAACAAGTTTTTCATATGGGTTGTAAGGATAAGTTTTTCCGCATTGTTTTAAAATAAAAGAAAGTTTTTTAATTTATTTATTTTAAAATATCCTTACAATGGCATTTGAGGAAAAATTGTTGCTTATATGATTCCATTAATAGCAAAAGTGGAAATATGAAATTGATTCTTTCATTTGTGGTAATGTCTAAATTTACCAAATAAGGAAAGATTCTCATCATCCAAAGTCTCAATTGGACCGAGACTTGGAATCATGCAAGTTGTATAGCATGATGAATGAGAACTTTCAAGTATTGGAAAAATTAAGACTAATTACTTGTTCACATGGATGTGTGAGTCAAGTAATGGACTAAGGGATTGAGTACATAGTCATGTGCACTGATTAAGTCCACCACAAAATATATAAGGCTATTCGTCATAGTTTACTAAAGCTCAGTAAATATGATTATACTTACAAGCTTAAGTGTAACTCTGAGACATTGGAAAAGGTTCCAATGTAAGGCAGAGCGAATAAGAAGAATCAAATTAGGCAGAAGGATAAAAGTTTCTCAAATCTGAAAAGATGGGAGAGTACTTTAGTATCAGTTTTGTGATCATCTTAATGATTAAGAAACCATATCAAAATTAGTTCTCTAAGGAAGTCTTAGTTCATTCTTATGACTAAGAAGAAGGGATCTTGAATTGTTGAAATGGTTAAATCAAGAAGATGAGTCATACTTCGTTCCAATACAAGTCTTGGAGTCATACTCCAAGATTGTAATTTGAGTGACATGTCTTAAAGAAGGTTTAAAACACTTATCAAATATAAGAGTAAAAGTTTTCTACTCTTGTACATTTGAAATTGGTAAGTTGTGATGTTTTGGATAAAACAAAGACCAACTGAGGCCAATTGTATGAAGTGTTTGTCTTGATTAGAATCCACACTATCTCTTGAATATCTGACAAGAGAGTCTTATATGTCAAGAGGACAGTGGGAGTCTTAAAGGTCTTGAAAGTCTCAAGAACTAATCAAGAATGAAACCTAAAGTTCTTCACTAGCACACGACTTAAGGTTTATAACCTATCGTGTTGACATATTCTGTGCCCATTCTAGTTAAAGTTGGCTTTGCATATGAGTTCTTAGAGTTCTCAATGTGTTGCACAACAACTTGGAAGCAATGGTAGGCCCTTGAGCTGCCAGGTGGCAAGAAATTAAGATTGAGTTCAATCCATATGGTTTTGGATTTGTCATTATCCTTGTCTTGTGATTATGGTTGTGACAAATTCATATGGGTAGGAACTCATACACCATTAAATCTAAGTGTCATAAGGTTTCTCTCCGATTCATGAAAATGATGGTGAGGAAACACTTCCACTAAGTAGATTTTAGCTAGATAGCAATTGTGATCTCAAAGTCGTTAGTGGAGCGTGTGTGGTTTACCGGCACACTAACTTGGACTTGTGAGAAATGGAAAAGGTCAAAACGATCAAGACTATGATTACGGCATCCCTTTTCATAGTTCTTAAAATTGTTTTGACACACCCATGAGCTATCTAAGGGAAGGTGTATGTTTTTTGATAAAGTTTTATCAAAACAATCTAGTATCAGAAATCTGAACTTCGGTAAGAAAGTCAATAAAGTATTGATTTCTAGAAGTCCAGTGATTTCTGAGTACATGTCAAAGCTAGTGGGAGCATAAGTGTTATGCTAATAATCATCATGTTAGTGGGAGCATGTTAATTACGATAAGTATTGCAAGCTAGCAATGTTAATTATAGAAAACAAAAGGTTTCAATTGGGAAAAAGTTGTTTTGCTATAATTAAGGGAGAGGAAATTATACTTCATCTCAAATCTATAAGCTTAGATCGTGAGGTTTTAATCATTTAGTCAAGGATATATATGAATTTCATGTTGGAATGGCTCAACATAAGGAAATTCTGTATATGGATCCATTATTTGCGTTCTTAAATTCGATTATGATTACGACATCCCTTTTCATAATCTGAATTATGAGAACTTGGCAAATTGAAATGGAAATGTTATAGCAAAAGACTGGTTTAGTCTTTATGTGAGACATCATGAATCGTGTCCCATATGCTTCGGATATAGGATCGATTACATGTGCTATATTCATCCTTTCTAAAATTTTCCAAATACCTAGGGCGTTAAGAATGGAAAAGGTTTAGAACTGGATATGACTAAAAAGGATTAAACAATTGTCGAGGACAATCTAAGGTTTACCAAAGATTGGTTTCTCAAGGACAATTGGAAGTATAGTGATAATTCTGGAAGGACCATATTGACATAATCTGTAAGGAGGCAACTCTTGTTCAGAAGTGATAGTCGAAATGGAATCTGGAAATGTTTCAAAGTTAGAATTTTCAATCTGTGTAAGATTAAGGAAACTTAATGCAAGAAAGATGGTTCCAAGGACTTGATCTCCTTTGGAATGCTCTGTAATGATTGTTGTTAAGTCTTTCTGACTTTGTGCATAATCATTACAAGAGGATCGATGCATATAAGTTTAGAATCTAACAGATTTCAGTAAATGACATGAATTTGGAATTCTTGCATTTGCAGTAAGGATTTGGGAGTGTGAAAAGAGAATCATTGAAGATTATGTTCAATTGATCTAGTTCACAAAGTAAAGATCATAGACAAACATAGTATGCATACTTGGTGTATGGCATGACTATTGTTTAGAAAACATAGTGTACATGCTTGGAGCATGGGACAACTATTGTTTTAAATTCAAGAATAATGTTGATAGCTGAAACAATATACAATAAATAATGTGTAATCATATGGTGATAAATAAAAGGTGTTTTATTTATATTCATAAGTTCTGAGACCATATTGGATTCAATTATTATTGTGTTTCACTTTGCATGTTTTGACTTCCCGAATAAACTAGGTTATTCTTCCGGAATGACTAAGTTATTCAAACCATCCACAGTCGGTCATATGTTGGAAGTAGATATGAATTAAGACTGTCATGAGTTGGCTTGTAGAGGTCTAAGTTGTTGGACAAATGGCTACAACACTCATGAGTGCTCATAAGTTCTGAGTATTGGATTCAACCCGCGCTCATTGGAATCACTTCATGGATTTTATCACGAGTGATCATGAGACGATAATATCTTATATTCTTCAAACCTAGAGATATGAGTTATTACTATGAGTTGGTTGTACATTGATTGCACGAAACTGCATTTGGTAACTCGGTGCTATAAAACGTGTCTTTGTGTATGATTCAAAAAGTAGTAGAACAAGCCATATGAGTCGAAGTTTATCCATTCCTTTTACCTTCGGGATAAAAGCGATATCTGTGGGCCCCTCGATGATTTGATGATGACAAATGGAAGTGCTCGGCCGGGCCAGGACTGATTTGATTTGTTCAATTAGTCAGTCGTCATAAATCGGAAATCGGGAAACAACTAATGGACAGAGAGAATGATTATAATCCATGTCTCAGTCCATATGATATCTAGAATGGAGGAATATATGATCCCTTATCTAATGGACAAGTCGTTGACAAAGATCAGAGTTCATCTACAAGGTCAGAGTTCGACAGAAGCTTTTGAGAGCTACGATTGCTAGTTGGTTCTTGAAGTCATACGCAATAATAGTTTTAGACTTATCCAAGTGGGAGACTGTTGGATTAATGTCTAAGTCCATAACTATAATTGGTAAGACTTGACCCGACCCGGCATGGTCCATTTGGGTTGCATGGCATCATGCACTTGGATAGACTATAATGAGAAGAAATAAGACACTTACGGTTATTAATATATTATAAGTTCTAGTATATTAATAATAAGAATAATGAGATTATTTAATTAGTATTGATCAAGAATTAATCTAGAATTAATTAAGTGATCAAAAGAAGACTAATTAAATATATGGGTTGATTGTGTAAATCATTCATTCTTATATATGTGGGCTTGTGATCCAAGATTCCTTATGTTGGACTAAGTCCATGGGGTGACCCATGGATACTCCATGGAGGTTAAAACCCATGGAGCATAAGGAATGGGTAAAGTCATGAGTTACATGGTGTAACCCTAATAGCCACCATATAAAAGAAACCCATGGCTCAAGAAATCGTGACTATGACTAACACTATGTGTATGTATGAGGGCTACACGATTTCATGAAGTGTTCTTATTTCTCTCTAAGTTATTCCAAGTGCTTATGGTGTTGTGTGAACCATTTGAGGTGTCACACTTGGGGCACTAAGCACTCAAGCTTCATGAAGACAAGCACCATTGAAGAGGTATGTATTCTATCTTGTTATATTGATATTTTGTATGCTAGTTTAGGATAATACCTTGGATGTTCATATTTGCATGTATAATAGAGAAAACATAGATCCAAGGTATTTAGGGTTGCATGTACACTTAGGAGTGTTAGAATGCTCAAAACCCAACAGTTAAGTCCTGGCTTGGGAAGTGCTTTGCTATGAAGGACCTAGGGGAGGCTACCTATATCCTAGGAATAAGGATATTAAGAGAAAGGAGTAGAAGACTAATTGGACTTAGTCAGAGTATCTACTTGGATAAGGTGTTGAAAAGGTTCAACATGTAGAATTCCAAGAAAGGAGATTTACCGATCCAAAGCAATACCAAACTGAGTAAGACTCAGAGTCCGAGTACAGAGGCAGAGATAGCTGAGATGAGCCAATTACCGTATGCTTCCGCAGTTGGCTCGATCATGTATGCTATGACTTGTACCCGTCCTGATGTGGCATTTGCTTTGAGCATGGTTAGCAGGTATCAAGGGAACCCTGACAAGGCTCATTGGACAGCGGTAAAGAACATTCTCAAGTACCTGCGGAGGACTAAGGATTGGATCCTTACCCTTGGTGGCGGTGATGACTTGAGAGTATTAGGGTATAGTGATGCTAGTTTTCAGACTGATAGGGATAATTTCCGCTCTCAGTCAGGCTGAATCTTTACCTTAAATGGAGGGGCAATTTCTTCGAAGAGTTCCAAACAGGAGACGGTGGCTGATTCGACTTGTGAATCAGAGTATATAGCAGCAAGTGAAGCAGCGAAGGAGGCGATATGGCTAAAGAACTTCATCGGAGACCTTGGAGTTGTACCAGCTATTAACGAACCTATGGAGATTTTCTGTGACAACAATAGTGCGGTTACCTTAGCCAAGGAACCAAGAGATCATGGCAGATCTCGACACATTGACAGAAAATATCACTTTATAAGACACAAGATTGAAGAAGGACTCCTTGTGACAAGGAGGATATCATCGGATGAGAATCCTGCAAATCCCCTTATGAAGGGACTGACGAGGGTTAAGCATTTTCAGCATGCGAGACGCATCGGGCTGAGGGACGATATTAGTTTTACAGATTAGATAGTTTTTCTGAAACTTGTAAAATGTAATCGACGTTTGATGATGAATAAAATTTGTGATTTATTTATGAGTAAAGTGTTACTATCATTGTCAATTATTTACTATTGTTTCAGTTTTGCATGTTTTGACTTCCAGAATAATTAATTTATTCAAACCTCCACAATCGATCATACGTCGGAAGTAGGTATGAATCAAGATTGTCATGAATTGGCTTTGTAGATGCCTTAAAGGTGTTTAGACATGGCAATGGTTGCTGCAACATTCATGAGTACTCATAAGTTATGAGTATTGGTATAAACCCACGCTCACTTGTATCACTTCATGGAGTTTATCTCGAGTGATCGTGAGACGATAATATCATATAAATCTTCAAACCTAGAGATATGAGTTGTTACCTATAAGTTGGTTGTGCATTGATTGCACGTAAACGCATCAGTAACTTGATGTTATAAAACATGCCTTTGTGTACAATTCAATAAGTAGTAGAACAAGCATATCAGTCGAAGTTTATCTGTTCCTTCTAGAAATAGAAGCGATATCTGGGCCCCTCGATGATTTTGTGTTGACCCATGTACCAGGCCTGGTCAGAACTAAACCGATGTGTTCAGTGAAGTTCTTCGTCAAACAAATTGGAAAATCAAGAAACAACTACTAGACGATAAGCAAGACATAGTTCCATGTGTTTTTCCGACTGATATCATGAGAACAGAAGATTATGTGATCACTTATCTAAAATGGCGCTTCATAGTTCAACAGAGTCTTCATAGTTCGAGGGAGTTTTCGAGAGCTACGATTGCTGGTTGGTTCCTGAAGTTATAGGCAAATACAGTTATTAGACTTATCCAAGTGGGAGTCTATTGGATAAGGTGTCTAAGTCCATAACTTATTTGGTATATACTTGACCCGACCGGCATGGTCCATTTGGGTTGCATCTCATTCAAACTATTATGAATAATTTTATGAGAGTTATACACATATATTTATTAATATATTATGAGTTATAATATATTAATATGAAGTTACGTTATTTAATTAGTTTTAGTCTTAAATTAATTATGAATTAATTTAGAGATTAAAAGGAAGACTGATTAGATTATGGGCTATTTGTTTTATATAGTGTGGGCTAATACTCATTTGTTAATGGGCTAGGCTTATGTGGAAGTCCATGGATGATCCATGGAGCTTTTAACCCATGGATCCTTAGTAAGGAAAAGACATGGGTTATTAGGGTTTCACCCTAACCATGCACACTATATAAGCATGCTTATGGAGCATGAAATGGAGCCTAAGAGGAAACTAGTGAACTAGTGTGTGTGTGTGCTTATGTGTGGCCGATTTTATACAAGTGTGTATACTCTCTCAAAGTTTTCGAAGAGTTTGTGGTGTTTTGTGATTCCATTTGAGGCATTGACACTATTGCTGCTTGGCCCTCAAACTCCTTAGAACCAAACTCACTAAAAGGTATGTAATCTCTTCTAACTCTTTTATGTTGAAATGTTCCCCATGCCATGTTAGATAGGTTATAAACCTTGGAAAATTTATTATTTTGCATGTATTTAGACAAACATAGATCCAAGGTTTATTAGGGTTGCATGCACACTTAGGAAGTGTTAGATTGCTCAAAACCCAACAGTACCGACCTAGCAGGTCACTTACATACCAATCCCTACGGATCATAAGAGCATAACATACTGTCTACCCTGATCCCGATCTAACAGATCATAACCACATGTAGCATACCATAAAAATAACCACTAAAGGGCCAACCTTGGTGTCATTGACCCTATTGATATAGTCAAGATAAGTAACCTTGAAAATGTCGACTCGGAAGTTACACTCTAACCCTCGGATCACCCGACACCAGCTCCACCACCTAAGATCATAGTATAATATATACTCATAAGTCGTTAACCTTATAAGGTACCCCATAACCCACTAGTCAACCCCTGGTGGAAGTCAAAGCCCTCAGTCAAGGTCAACAGTCCATGTTGACCCCAACTTGCCAAGTACCCTCGGCTACTCGCCGAGTTCTTTGAAGTACAATCCAACTCGCCGAGTCAACGGGGTGACTTGCGAGTTCCTTTGATTCTCGTTCAAACTTTAAGGCCACCCATCAAGTACCCTCCTTACAACTCGACGGATACACACTCATACATATCCAAGAGAAGACTCATCCGACTCGCCGAGTTGTTCTTTAACACGTCGAGTCTTATGGCGATCTTCATCGGACTCGCCGAGTTGTTCATCCAACTTGTCGAGTTCACGACCATCTTCATGTGACTCGCTGAGTCAACTTTGCGACTCACCGAGTCCATTCAGTCCTTTTTCCATACAGACTTATTTTGAGCCATGCAACGGCTCCAAATCACAGATCCAAGCTTCTAGGGCGTGCTTATCACGTAAAGTTGCAAACTTTACGTGCATGCATGGTTATAAAGGTTCTAAATTCCAAATATAATTTCTTAATGGGGCTTCATGCCCAAGAGGGACCTCAATCACAACCAAAACTGTGACTTTATGTTTCTAAAATCCAAGGAGGGTCCAGATTTGAAGTTACAACTTCAGATCTAGCCCATAGCTCATCATACCAACTTGATAGTGCATAAAAAGCCCTAGAAACTCAACAAAAGGGAAAAAGGGAAGTAAGGATGGAACTTTGATACCTCCTAAGGATGCTAGCTGAGGTAAATCCTGCTTCCCATGCCTTCCTTGCTTCTATTCCTTTGCACTCCTAGCTTTCTTCCTCCAAAATTCTCTTTCTAAGCTTCAAACACCACACAAAGGTACTCACACATGAATAAGGACTCTCAGGACTCTCTAGATATGTAAAGAAACCCAAGGGAGGCTGAGGTACCTTTAAATAGGGGTGAAAACCCCGAGATTTATGGTTTCCTATGCCTCCTCCTACTCACCGAGTCCCAATATCGACTCGTCGAGTAGGTCACTTAACACGCGATCTCATCCAGCTGCTACTTGACGAGTAGGTCAACCAACTCGTCAAGTAGAGCTTAACCCAATAAATCTTATCTAAGCAATACCTGAGAATCGGGGCATTACAACTCTCTCTCACTTGAACTAGACTTCGCCCTCGAAGTCCGCTAAAATAAACAATGATGGGTAATGCTCGCGCATCTCCGCCTCCGGCTCCTATGTCCACTCGGATCCCTTCCGATGTTCCCACTGTACCTTTACTAAAGGTATTTTGTTGTTCTGCATAATCTTCTTCTTCCTCTCCAAAATAGCCAAATGCCTTTGCACATAGTGATGGGTTTTGAGCAAAACATCAATCCTATGGTGTACATGCAAACCCTAATAGCTTTTGGATATACTTTGTCTAATGAACATGCAATTGAATATCCAAAGCTATAAACCCTAGATCTAGCATACAATTAACCATATTAACATAAAATAGGGTTTAGATCTGAATTTTGATTGTTATATAGCAATAACAATCTAATCCTTGGCTTCAGAAAGCTTAGTGCCTCAAGTGCTGCACCCCTAATGGAGTCACAAACACCACTAAGCAACTTGGATGAAGAGGAGAAGAGAGGAGGTAGCCCAAAACTTCTAGAAACCCTAATCCAAGAGTTCACCACGTTTTTGGTGCATAGAGGGCCTTTTTATACATGTAGGCTATTAGGGTTTACAACTAGGAAACCCTAATCTAGTTGCTTAAGCCCTAAGCAGCTTGTGGACCCCTTTAACATATCCCTTGAATGAATTTTTTATGGGCTTCCCATAGAATTCATCCAACCTATATTATTTAAGTAATCCATAGCCCAATTGCAATTATCTTAAAATTACAATTCTAGTCCCTATGTTTAATTAATCTTTTGTAACCACAATATTAATTCTTAATTAATTCTTGACTAATATTAATTAAAAAAAAATATGATTTCTCCTTTAATATATTATTCTCATAATATTTTAATAAATCATAATTAATCCTTTCTCTTCTTAATTCATCCTACATATTGCTATGGTGAAGGCAACCCAAAAGGACCATGCTAATAATCGGGTCAAGCACATACCAAAATAGTTAAGAACTTAGACACTAATCCAATAGTCTCCCACTTGGATAAGTCTAATAAATATTTTGTATAACTTCAAAACCTGATCAACAATCGTAGCTTTCAAAAGCCGCTATCAACTTTGATCTTATCAGATGCGCGTGTCCTTTAGATAAGGGATCATATATTCCTCCATTCTCAAGATATCGTATAGACACAAGACATGAATTTCAATCATTCTCTTTATATTGTTTCCCGACTTCCAATTTATGAGGACTGACAACAGACTACAATTGAACACATCAACTTAGTCCCGACTTAGCCAAGCGCTTAGGTGTCATCACTAAATCATCGAGGGGCCCACATATATCGCTTTTATCCTACTTTGGGTAAAAGGAATGGATAAACTTTGACTCAAATGCACGCTTGTACTCACTCATCAAATTACACACAACAATAAGTTTTATAACACCAAGTTACTAATGCGTTTACTTATCATCAATGTGCAACCGACCAACAAATAACAACTCACACGTCTCGGTTTCAAGAATATACAATATTATCGACTCACAATCACTCGTGATGAAATCCATGAAGTGATTCTTGTGAGTGTGGGTTTAATCCAATACTCTAATCCTATTAAAGCACTCATGAACTATGCAAAAAACTTGTGCTTTGTCTAAACTCTTTAGACTATCTACAGACTCTTCATGACAATCTTCCTTCATACCTACTTCCAACCTATGACCGACTGTGGAAGTTCGGATAACCCAATTATTCTGGAAGTCAAAACATGCAAACTGAAACACAACAATAATACTTAATCCTATATGGCCCCAAACTTGTGGGAGTAAATAAAACATTGTCATTTAAACACCATATTGATTACTCATTATTAATCGTTTACTGTTTCAAAAAATCAACTTATTACTCAAATTACAACAATAGTTGTCCCATGCACAAAGCATGCACACTATGTTTCCTATGGTCCTTACTTTGTGAAATATATCAATTGAAAAACTTTTCCAATGATGCTCATTTCACAATTCCCAATCCTTATCATTAGTGTTAGAACACAAGGTTCTTGCCACTACTAGAATATGCTAGATTCTAAGATTTTATGCAACGATCCTTTTGCAAAGTCATAGCACAAAAGTCACCAAGACTTGGCGAATGAAATTACAAAGTACTCTATCAGAAATTGTTACAAGACAATTCCATAGACGTGAAGTCTCACATTCAAAGTACATTCCTTTGAACATCCTTCTTGCATAAAATTTTCTAAGCTAGATATAGAATCTCAATATACAACTCCTAATATGGAAACATTTTCAAATTTTTTATATGACAACTCATTCTTAACAAAATCTTATCTATTCATAATAATGTCGATATAGTCCATCCAATACTATACTTCCAACTACTCACAAGCGACCAATCCTTAGCGAACTTTGGATACTCATTGGATAGTTGTTTAATTATTTTAGTCAGAACCGATTCTAGTTCTTTTTCCCTCTTAATGCGCTAGACATTTGGAAAATTTTAGAATGGTGAAATATTATAGCATTTCCAATCGATCCTATACCCGAAGCATATGGGACACGATGCATAATGTCTTACATAAATATATGATAGTTTATCAATCTTCTGCCATAATATTTTATGTGTCACGTTCTCCCAATTTGAACTATGAAGAGGGATGCTGTAATCATAATCGAAATTTGAGAACACAATATGTATCCTTTGACTGTATTTAATAAAATTTCTCAATCTAAGCTTTAGATTTAGAACGAAGTATAATATTCTCTCCCTTAATTATAGCACAACAACTTTTCAACCTATGAAACTTTGCAGATTGAATCTTTGTTTTTATATAATTAATATTGCTAACATCCAATACTTGCCATAATAATCATACAAGCATAACACTTATGCTCCCACTAGCTTTGACATGTATTCAGAAAAACAGCTGAACTTCAAGAAAACAATGCTTATTGAATTTCTGAAGTTCATATTTCTAATACCAGATGCTTCAATAAGCCTTTATTTAAGATTCTTAAACTTATACACCTTTTCCTTAGATAGCTCATATGTGTGTATAAACAATTCAAAACTTATATCAATTAGTCGTAAGTGTTAGGCTAATTGCCAAATCTCACAATTCGAACTATGGAAAGGGATGTCGTAACCATAATCGAATTAGAGAATACAATTTTCACAAGTGTTATCTTCTTAAAATATCTCTTAGTGAAAGCATTTCTTGATAGACATTTTCATGAAGGAGGAAATCTTATGACACTTAGATTTTTATGGTGTATGAGTTCCTATCCATGTGAATTTTCCAAAACCATAGTTTGCGACGAATCCAATCTCATATGGACTAAACGTTCATAATCTTGATTTCTTTCCTTATGGTAACACGAGTGCCCACCATTTCTTCCAAGTAGTTTAGCAACTTATCCATACCTATCAATTTACTTTCCATCGACCAAGGTGCTTTGTCTTTATGCATTCACATGCATAATTAACTCAATTGGAATGGCACAGTAACAAAATAATGTCAACACGATAGTTTGTAAGCCTCAAGTCGTGTGCTAGTGATGATAAGCTTTTTCTTGATTTGTTCTTGAAACATTTTCAAGATCATTAAAACTCCCACTGTCCTCTTGACATATATGATTCTCTTGTCAGGAAACTTTCCTAGACAAACAAATATTCAAGATTTAGTGTAGTTCTTAACAAGACAAAACACTTCACATAATTGGTCCTAGTTGGTCTTTGTCTTATCCAAGACATCACAACTTACCAATTTCAAATGTACAAGAATAAGAAACTTTCTTATTCTACATTTGATAAGTGTTACAAACCTACTTAAGAGTTTTCACTCAAGTCACAATCTTGACTCTAAGACTTGATATTGGAATGAAGTATGATTGACTTCTTGATTTAACTATTTCTACAATTCTCGATTCCTCTTCTTAGGCATGCAATTGAACTAAGATTATCTTAGAGGATCAATTGAGACATGGTTCTTAATCATTAAGACCTATCACAAAACAGAATAAAAGGTACTCTCCCTTCTTAGAACAAAGAAACTTTTATCTTTCTGTCTTCTTGATTCTTCTTATTCGTTCTGCCATTCATTGAAACTTTTCCAATCAACTCATCATTAAACTTATTCTTGTAAGTACAATCATATTTACTAAACTTTTAGTAAATCATGACAAATATCTTTATCACTCTTGTAGTGGACTTGATCAACGTACAACCTAGTGTACTCGATCTCTTAGTCCTTTACTGACTCTTTGTCAATGAATTAGTCTTGAATTTCCAATCATAAAGTTTCTCATTCATCACACAACGAAGTTGTATGATTCCAAGTTTTTGTCTAATTGAAACTTGGGCAATGAGAAACTCTCCATATTTGGTCAATTCTTGACATTTCCACAAAGAACATAATTAATAATAAAATCCATTATTGCTAATAGTAGAAACATTCAAACACCAATTTTTCATACATGCCATTGTAAGGATGAATAAATAAGACAAAATTAAAATTTATTTTATTGCGGAAAAAATTTATCCTTACAATGCAATTCAATTGAAAACCTATGTTATTACATATTTCTTAGCAGTATATTTTAACTCCAAGTAGTAGCTCAAGAATCCAATCTTCAAGCACTGCGATCGAAATCTATTTCTTCACGATTAGATTCAACTCACTTCTTCCCTTAAGCTTCCTCTCTTTTCTTTGATCCTACAAAACATCAAAATGTAATCTTATCACATAATGTATTAAGAATCTAGAATAGGAACTTAAAAGAGTTAGATAATGGCTTTACCTAAAGTAAAGCCATACGTCTTGACTCTCCAATCTCTTAGATCTATCAGGTAAACATGGCAGCTTCGTCTCCAATGACCCTTCTCTTGGAAATAAAACCAAGTGGACTTCCTTGGCACTTTACATGGGATAATCTCATGCTCATTCCTTTTTGTACTTTCAATGTTGCTAGTGTCCAATGAAGTATAGGAGTTTTATCAACCAATCAGGTTTGCTTGACCATTGAGCCAAATCATCGTTGATTCAGTAGCAATAAGCAAATAGGTCAAATCAATGAGGGTCACGTCGTATACCATCATATAGTACTCTCGTACGAACTCACTATACGAATTAGGAAGTCATTGAAGAACCTCGTCAACAGCCAACATCTCTGAGATATCAACACCTAACATCCTTAACCTATCAATGTGTGACTTCATCTCTAAGACGTGTGCACACACAGGTTTCCCATCTTCGTGTTTACTTGCCAAAAGGGCTTGAGTGAGCTTGAACTTTTCAAGCCTTTGAACATGAGTCTCATTTCCTTGATCGTATCTCGGAACGTCATCTTCATTTGGAAAGCTTGTTCCAAAGGATTTGGGAAGACCATTGTAAGATTCAAACATCTACAAAATGGGAGAAAATTCAAGTCAAGTTGATTGAGTCCTTAATAAAACACCCAAATGAGTTATTAAGACTAGGATCCAACATAATATTCTACAACCTAGAAGAGGGATGCCGTAATCTAGTTGCAGAATATTTGAAGGTATGTAAATGACGATTTACCAATTTCCACCATGAAAAACGAAAAGGAAGTTTAAGTTTTAAAAAATTGAAACTTCTAGATCTTTTGAGATTCATTGAACTTTTCAATGGCATGCTTAAATCTCGATTATGCCCTTCTATTTGTGACTGGGATGCCGAGGATTACAAATAAGGTGTGAATAACCATACGAATCACGTGGTGCACTCAATGCTACAATCACCTAATCAAATGTGTTGGTTAGCCACACACGCTCCATTGATCTATGACAAACATCAAGTCACCCTTCGCTACCAATGTCATCCCCAAATTAGTGTGCCCGTTAACCACACACACTCCACTGACGTTTGACAAGGGTACGAAGTGCAATTCCATGGATTATCATACAATTTCACATTTTTCCTAAAGTAACTATGATTTGGGAATTTGTAAAAGCATTTAGTTACTTTGTACTTCATTATACTTATAATGGAAGGTTTCTATCCTATCCTACCCATTCGGCTAACAACCCTCCACTAGTCAAGAGTGTGGTGGGTAAGAGTGGATACCCATTCAATCACCATTTTATAGGCAATTTCCTTAAACACCCCTTATAGACCAACTTCGTGAATGAGGCCTACTAACGGTAAGACTGACTTTTACACACACACACACACACACACACACACACACATATATATATATATATATATATATATATATATATATATATATATAATATTAGACTTTTAATGTTACATATATATAGTATAGGGTGTGTTTTACCCTTTTAAAATAACAGGTGGTCTAATTTAATAAATTATACTTTTAATTTAATTAAATGTAAACAAAAACTTTATGTTTTATTAAATCTCGTTTAATTATACACTTTAATTAATTAATAAAAAACATAAGGGTGTAATTTGAACTTTTCAAAGTACTACGGTTTTAGAATTTAACATTACAAAATTAAACTTTTAATTAAATTTTAAAATCCAAAACTTGAGGGCAAGTTTTGAATATTTCAAAACATTATGGTTCAACTATTTAAATTTCAAAACTAAAACTATTAAGCTCAAATTTAAACTATGAAACCTAAAGGGTTAATTTGAAACTTTTCCAAACTTTATTAAGAACATTCTAGATCACAAAATTCAAATAAGGCAATGATCTAATTTTGACCTAGTCTAATTTCTTGCAAGATAATTCACCAAATAATTCAAATAATTAAAATTTTATCATATAAGGATATAATTATTTAATTAATATGAAGTTATCTTTTATTTTGGAAAGGATAATCATCCAATATCATAAAAATATGATTTATATCAATAAAAAACATTTTGGTAACTATCTCACAAACAAAGGAGAACAAAATCCCGAAATTACCTCTTTCTGACCAGCTGATTCGTCGAGTCAAGCATGGACTCATCGAGTTCACCATGGACTCGGCGAGTCCAGCCCCCAGAAACCCTAATTTTCGATTTAAAGCATGAATAATCAACTATAGCATCAAATACATCAAACAAACAACCCTACTCTCTGATACCACTAATGTGTTTTGAGCAAAACATCAATCCTATGGTGTACATGCAAACCCTAATAGCTTTTGGATTTAGTTTGTCTAATGAACATGCAATTGAATATCCAAAACTATAAACCCTAGATCTAGCATACAATTAATAATATTAACATAAAATAGAGTTTAGATCTAACCTTTGATTGTTATATAGCAATAAGAATCTAATCCTTGGCTTCAGAAAGCTTAGTGCCTCAATTTGGATGAAGAGGAAAAGAGTGGAGGCTACCCAAAACGTCTAGAAACCCTAATCCAAGACTTCACCACGTTTTTGGTGCATAGAGGGCCTTTTTATACATGTAGGATATTAGGGTTTACAACTGGGAAATCCTAATCTGGCTACTTATGCCCTAAGCAGCCCATGGACTCCTTTAACATATCCTTTGGACGAATTCTTTATGGGCTTCCCAGAGAATTCGCCCAACCTATATTATTTAGGTAATCCATAGCCCAATTGCAATTATTTTATAATTACAAATCCATTCCCCTAAGTTTAATTAATCTCTTTTAACTACAAAATAATTCTTAATTAATTCTTGACTAATATTAATTAAACAATATGATTTCTCCTTTAATATATTATTCTCATAATATATTAATAAATCATAATTAATCCTTTCTCTCCTTAATTCATCCTACATATTGCTATGGTGAAGGCAACCCAAAAGGACCGTGCTCATAATCGGGTAAAGTACATACCAAAATAGTTATGGACTTAGACAGTAATCAAACACATAGTTCAGGCACTCATCGACCTGAATATCATCCAACGATACCACTGTCTCCTGGTCCATAATGCATTTTCGCAATTGCCAAACATGAAATGTGCTATGGATCCGGCTAAGCTCCTCCGGAAGCTCTAGCCTATAAGCCACCGTGCTAACCCTGGCAATAATCCTGAACGGCCCAATGTAACAGGGACCCAATTTTCCCCTCTTCTTGAAGCGGATCACACCCTTCCTGGGTGAGACCTTCAGGAGAACCATGTCACCCACCTGAAATTCCATCTCAGATCGGCGTCGGTTAGCATAACTTTTCTGCCAGCTCTGAGCGATCTGCAGTCACTGTCTAATCTGCTGTATCATCTCGGTAGTTTGCAGAACTACTTCTATCCGCCCCATTACCATGTACCCAACCTCACCCAACAAATTGGGGTCCTACACTTCCGCCTATATAACAGCTCGAAAGGCGGGGCGCCAATACTGGAATGATAGTTGTTGCTGTAGGCGAATTCAGCAAGCGGTAGGTGGGAATCCCAACTCCCACCGAAATCTATGACGCACGTCCTCAACATGGCCTCGAGGGTTTGAAAGGTCCGCTCACTCTGTTCATCAGTCTGCAGATGGAACGCTGTGATAAAATGTTGTTTTGTACCCAGTTCCTCATGGAACTTGTAACAGCCCGGAATTTCAGGTATTTCTTTAAATTATTTTTGGGGCACATTTAGGAGGGGACTCGGCGAGTTGGTGCATGACTCGCCGAGTAGGGCCATGGTCTTGGTCGCAGTCGCAGATGCGAGACTGGACTCGGCGAGTCCAATAGGGACTCGGCGAGTCGACGCTGTTCAGCTGAACCCTAGCCGTTTCGATTCTGAATAGTTTATATTGATCTTATGGCCGTCATGTCGCTTCTTTTGGCCGATTGAAGATACCTTGGGAGTTTGTGGGCATCTGGAGCAAGAGGGAGGGCTAGAGGAAGCTTGAAAGATTGTTAGACAAGGAGAGGCAAGTTGGTGGTCAAAGGAAGTCAAAGGATTCGAGTACTGGAGGTTGGGGACACAAGGAACACGTTTCCAGGTAATCTTCGGATCGTAATCTGTAGCTTTTACGTTGTATGCGAATTTAGGGTTTAGGAAACCCATTTAAGGGATTGTTAGATTGTAGTGTTGTTATAAGTGTTTAAAAACCCCTGTATTAGTATATGTGAAAGTCCAGGAAGCCCCATATCTATATATTTCGAAATCATGCGAAACACAGGAGGCAGCGGATTGACTGCATGGCGAGGACTCGCCGAGTTCAATGATCAGACTCGGCGAGTAGCTTGAAGATTCACCAGGACTCGCCGAGTTGTTCTTCAGACTCGGCGAGTAGCTTAAAGATTCACTAGAACTCGCCGAGTTGTTCTTCAGACTCGGCGAGTAGCTTGAAGATCTACTAGGACTCGCCGAGTCGTTCTTCAGACTCGGCGAGTGGGGTTAGGGTGTCCATACTCGCCGAGTTGCCCTTTGCACTCGACGAGTCCGGTCAAGAATGACCGTTGACCTGTATGTAACTTAGTAGGGTCAGTTGTCTTGTTTGATAAGATCATTAATAAAGGTATGTGGTATTATAGGGAACCTGCGGATTAGCGGATCGAGTGCGAGTAGCTCGAAGGATTTATAGCTTGCATATTACGAGGTGAGTCTTCTCACTATACTTCACCCGGAAGGGTTTGACTGTGAGACCGGAAGGTCGTATGTGTTATATTTATGCTATGTCTAGAGAGGTAGATGCTTTATATGTGATGTATGCTTATATGTGATGTATGCTTATACGGGCCGGAAGGTGAGACTTTATGTGACAGAAAGAACGGTATGATGTATGACTTATGTGTTATGTGCGTTATGTTACATGTGTTATGTTTTATACTATTATGGGCCGGAAGGCAAAATACTATGGGCCGGAAGGCAAACTAATACGGGCCGGAAGGCGATATGTTATGGGCCGGAAGGCGATTATATTACGGGCCGGAAGGCAATGTTATGTGGACCGAAAGGTCCGGGCCGGAAGGCGTATGTGGGTAAGTCGTATACTGGGGAGCTCACTAAGCATTTATGCTTACTAGTTGTGTTTATGTTTTTCAGGTACTAGCGATGACCGTGGGAAGGCGCCGGCGTGACACGTACACACTGCCACTGTTGAAGATCCTGGAGATCTTTTATTTATACTTTTGAAATAAACTTGGAATAAACCCTTTTGTCGAATAATGATGTTTTGTTTTAAATGAAAAAATTTATTTGAAAATTTGAGCTGTTACAATTGGTATCAGAGCCTTGGTTTGAGGGATTCGGGTGTACTTTTGGGTGCAACTGAACTCAGACCGGGGATTTGAGGAAAAACTTGTTTTTAATAATAAGGACACAACATTTTATAAATGGTAAGGCGGTAAAACAAGGATGGAACAGTGTGTACGAGCAGCCAGCGTCCGAACGGTAAAGATCCTCAGAATACCTTACGATGTTATGTTATGCACTGAATTATGAATGGTTATGCATGCTAGAAGACTAGGTATACATGATAGGACTAGAATTGCCTGTTTTGTGATGCCTTAGTCTAGGGAGATTGCTTATATGAGATAATTGGTAGCGTGCAAGTAGATAGTGCATACTAGAGGTAGAGTACTCATTATTCGGGATCTGGGGAGGAAGATTTGGGACGAATACTGATACGGTGTGGTCGGTAGTATTGGGCCCGTACTACCGAAGGCACCGGATCAGTGGAAGACTCAAGTAAGAATCCCTGGAGATCGGAGACTGGGTAGGGCGCGTATCGAGTACAATTGTACTTGGTGGAGTCTCTGATGATTTTATGTTGTATTTCAGAGACATCATGGTCATCACACGCAATGGGGCGAGTTCGAGCGGTGCGAGTGATGAGGAGATTCGTCAGATTATTCAGGAAGAGGTAGCTGCGGCGGTCCGGGCTGAGATCCCGGAAATGTTTGGGTCTATTAAGACCACGTTAATGGAGGAGTTTGAGGAGCGGTACGCCGCACTTACTGAAGCTGCAGTTGCTGCCGCTACCGCAGCTGTGGCTGCTGCCAGGCCGCAAGGGGGTGATTCATTACTATTCAGGGAATTCAGCAACACGAAACCCCCTGAATTTGATGGGACGCAGGATCCGATTGCAGCTATGAGGTGGATCGCCGACATCGAGGGGTGTTTCTATACTTGCTCATGCCCGGAGCACTTGAGGGTACGGTTCGCCTTGAACCAGCTCCGTCTGGGAGCGAAGGATTGGTGGAAGTTCGTGACGGCGAACTTCACTTAGGCAGAGATTTCGGCGGTGACATGGGAGAGGTTTACGGAGATGTTCAGGGACGAGTACGTTCCCCCGGTCGAGAGGGAGCGATTGATTCAGGAGTTCTTGACCCTTAAGCAGGGTACTGATTCCGTGGCAGTGATCACACGGAAGTTTCATGAGAGGGCAATGTTCTGCCCCGAGCTGGTATCTACGGAGCAGTCGCGGATGAGCCGCTATTTGGGTGTTTTGAAGAGAGAGATCAGGGAGTTTGTGTCAAACTCCACCTATCGTACTTTCACTGAGCTTCAGGCGAACGCCAGGAAGCGCGAGATCGAGTTGGAGACTCAAGCGAGGGAGGAGGCTGAGTCTCGACAGGTGGATCGACGGCCGGCCCAGTCTCAGCCGGCAGCCAAGCGGACTAAGTTCGCTGATTCGAGGATGGGAGGTTCGAAGGGTCGCACTTGCGCGAAGTGCGGCAAGAGTCACGAGGGGACGTGTCGAGCTGGTGGTTGCTACAAGTGTGGCAAGGAGGGACATATTGCCAGGGATTGCCCTAAGGGGTTTATGGTTTGCTTTCACTGCAACCAGACAGGCCATCGGAAGGCCGAGTGTCCGCAACTTCGTCAGGGAGCTACACCTACTACCCGGACTACCGAGACCCGACCGGCGAAGGTCGAGGCCCCGAGGGCTTGCGGGAGAGCCTTTCAGCTGACTGCGGAGGAGGTCCGCGCTGCGCCCGATGTTGTGGCAGGTATGTTATCATTCACGTATTTAATTAAAGGTCGAAATGTTATGCTTATGTTAATGTATGTGTAGGTACTTTCCTTGTGAACTCTATTCCTGCTCTAGTATTATTTGATTCGGGTGCGAGTAGATCGTTTGTATCGTTAGCTTTTAGTCAGCACATCGGCATTAGCCGTGAGCCGTTAAGTCGGCCTTTGAGCGTTTCTATTGCGGCTGAGAGGGTGATTTGTGCTACGGAGGTTCTTAGGGGATGTGTGCTAGAGATCTTCGGGGTTGCGTTTCCGATTGACCTCATTCCTATTGCGATGGGTGATGTCTGTGTCATCGTAGGCATGGACTGGTTGAGCCGATTCAGCGCTGTCATCGACTGCGAGCGTCAGCTGGTGACTATACGAGACCCTAGTGGGGGAGTTCTTACGGTATACGGCGAGGGTACCCGTTCGAGATCAACTTTTTGTTCGGCCGCTAGGGCGAGGCAATGCCTACAGCGGGGATGTAACGGTTTTGTGTCGTATGTGATGGATACGCGGGAGAGTTCCGAGAGACCGAAGACATTGAAGGAGGTTCCAGTGGTGCACGAGTTTCCAGATGTTTTTCCCGAGGATTTGCCGGGAATACCTCCTGCGAGGCAAGTGGAGTTTGGTATCGATCTAGTTCCAGGGGTTGCGCCTATTGCGAAGGTGCCTTATCGTCTTGTACCTCCAGAGATGCAAGAATTGTCCTCGCAACTTCAAGAGTTGTTGGGGAAGCGGTTTATTCGGCCGAGTAGCTCGCCGTGGGGAGCACCGATTCTGTTCGTCAAGAAGAAGGATGGTTCACACCGGATGTGTATCGATTACCGGGAGCTGAACAAGGTGACAGTTAAGAACCGCTATCCGTTACCGAGGATCGATGATCTATTTGATCAGTTGCAAGGGGCATCTTGGTTTTCCAAGATTGACTTGAGATCAGGGTACCATCAGGTAAGAGTGCGGGATGAGGACGTCCAGAAGACAGCCTTTAGGACGCGGTATGGGCATTACGAGTTCATGGTGATGCCTTTTGGGCTCACCAATGCCCCGGCAGTGTTCATGGATCTCATGAACAGGGTATGTAGGCCGATGCTGGATCGGTCTGTGATTGTATTCATCGACGACATTCTGGTGTATTCGCGGTCTAGGGAGCAGCATGAGGGACATTTGAGGGAGGTCCTTGAGGTACTGAGGTCGGAGAAACTATATGCAAAGTTCTCCAAATGCGACTTCTGGTTACGGGAGGTTCAATTTCTGGGGCACGTTGTAAATCAGGCGGGGATATTGGTCGATCCGGCCAAGGTGGAAGCGGTGATGAGTTGGCAGGCACCGAAGTCACCTTCGGAGATCAGGAGTTTCCTTGGGTTGGCGGGGTACTATCGAAGGTTCATTAGGGACTTCTCCAAGATCGCGGTGCCACTTACTAAATTGACCCGAAAGGGTGTTACGTTCTCATGGGGACCCGAACAGCAGACTTCCTTCGAGACACTTCGTCAAAGACTGTGCGAAGCACCAGTATTAGCTCTTCCGGAAGGGATGGAGGACTTTGTCGTGTATTGTGACGCATCGATTTCAGGACTGGGTGCAGTGTTGATGCAGAGGGGCCATGTGATAGCCTATGCATCGAGGCAGCTGAAGCCTCACGAAGCGAGATATCCCACGCATGACTTAGAGTTGGGGGCAGTAGTGTTCGCCCTCAAAATTTGGTGTCACTACCTGTACGGGGTTCGTTGTACCATATACACGGACCATAAGAGTTTGAAGTATTTGATGGATCAACCCAACTTAAACATGCGTCAGAGGAGATGGTTAGACGTGGTTAAGGATTATGACTGTGAGATCATATACCACCCAGGCAAGGCTAATGTGGTAGCTGATGCATTGAGTCGTAGGGCGGAAAGTACTCCATTGCGGGACGTATGTTTGAGATTGACGGTGATGACTCCGGTATTAGATGCTATTCGTGGGGCACAGGCCGAGGTTGTGAAGTCTGGGATGCAGAAACAGGAGCGGGTCGTCGGGTTGATTTCAGAGTTCGTTACGGATGGGCGCGGACTTCTGACATTTCAGGGTCGGATCTGGGTGCCATTCGTGGGTGGTACGCGTGTTACTTTGATGGAGGAGGCACACAGATCGAAATTCTCGATCCATCCCGGTGCTACGAAAATGTATCTGGATTTGAAAAAGGAGTACTGGTGGCCTTGCATGAAGAGAGACGTTGCCTGGTTCGTTGAGAGGTGTTTGACCTGTCGTAAGGTTAAGGCCGAGCACCAGAGACCGCACGGTAAGTTGCAACCCTTGGAGATTCCTGAGTGGAAGTGGGATCAGATCACGATGGATTTCATCACCAAATTGCCGAAAACTGCCAGGGGAGTCGATGCGATTTGGGTGATTGTGGATAGGCTAACAAAGAGTGCACACTTCCTTGCCATTAGCGAAAGTTCATCAGCAGAGAAGTTGGCAGAGTTATACGTGAGAGAGATAGTATCTCGGCATGGAGTGCCGACCTCGATTGTTTCGGACCGCGATGTACGTTTCACTTCCAGGTTCTGGAAGAAATTCCATGAGGAGTTGGGTACTAAACTGCATTTTAGTACCGCATACCATCCCCAGACCGACGGTCAGAGCGAGCGGACGATCCAGACATTGGAAGACATGCTTAGAGCATGTGTGTTAGACTTCGGGGGTAGCTGGGATGCGCATCTGCCGCTGGCTGAGTTTTCCTACAACAACAACCATCATTCGAGCATTGGTATGCCACCTTTTGAGTTGTTGTATGGTAGGAGGTGTCGGACTCCCATTTGCTGGGGAGAAGTGGGACAGAGAGTGATGGGCAGTACAGAGATTGTACTTCAGACGACCGAACAGATTCAGCGAGTGAGGCAGAGGTTATTGACCGCCCAGAGCCGACAGAAGAGTTATGCGGACAGACGCCGGTCCGAGCTTGAATTCCAGGTCGGCGACTTCGTTCTCCTAAAGGTTTCTCCTTGGAAAGGGGTAATTCGGTTCAGAAAGAGGGGCAAATTGGGGCCCCGGTTTATAGGTCCATTTCGGGTAATTGCAAGGGTAGGTCGGGTAGCTTATCGGTTGGAGTTGCCAGTGGAGCTGAGTCAGATTCACAATACCTTCCACGTATCACAGTTGAGGAAGTGTATAGCCGATGAGGCAGCAGTGGTTCCGTTAGAAGATATTCAGGTGGATGCGAGCCTGAATTACGCCGAGAGACCAGTAGCTATCAGGGATCGGAAGATCAAGGTTCTACGGAACAAGGAGATACCTCTGGTGTTGGTTCAGTGGCAACATCGGAAAGGATCGGAGATGACTTGGGAGCCGGAAAGAGAATTGCGGGAGCAACATCCGGAGTTATTCGTAGAATGAGACTTCGAGGGCAAAGTCTAGTTCTAGTGGGGGAGAGTTGTAACAGCCCGGAATTTCAGGTATTTCTTTAAATTATTTTTGGGGCACATTTAGGAGGGGACTCGGTGAGTTGGTGCATGACACGCCGAGTAGGGCCATGGTCTTGGTCGCAGTCGCAGATGCGCGACTGGACTCGGCGAGTCCAATAGGGACTCGGCGAGTCGACGTTGTTCAGCTGAACCCTAGCCGTTTCGATTCTGAATCGTTTATATTGATCTTATGGCCGTCATGTCGCTTCTTTTGGCCGATTGAAGATACCTTGGGAGTTTGTGGGCATCTGGAGCAAGAGGGAGGGCTAGAGGAAGCTTGAAAGATTGTTAGACAAGGAGAGGCAAGTTGGTGGTCAAAGGAAGTCAAAGGATTCGAGTACTGGAGGTTGGGGACACAGGGAACACGTTTCCAGGTAATCTTCGGATCATAATCTGTAGCTTTTACGTTGTATGCGAATTTAGGGTTTAGGAAACCCATTTAAGGGATTGTTAGATTGTAGTGTTGTTATAAGTGTTTAAAAACCCCTGTATTAGTATATGTGAAAGTCCAGGAAGCCCCATATCTATATATTTCGAAATCATGCGAAACACAGGAGGCAGCGGATTGACTGCATGGCGAGGACTCGCCGAGTTCAATGATCAGACTCGGCGAGTAGCTTGAAGATTCACCAGGACTCGCCGAGTTGTTCTTCAGACTCGGCGAGTAGCTTAAAGATTCACTAGAACTCGCCGAGTTGTTCTTCAGACTCGGCGAGTAGCTTGAAGATCTACTAGGACTCGCCGAGTCGTTCTTCAGACTCGGCGAGTGGGGTCAGGGTGTCCATACTCGCCGAGTTTCCCTTTGCACTCGACGAGTCCGGTCAAGAATGACCGTTGACCTGTATGTAACTTAGTAGGGTCAGTTGTCTTGTTTGATAAGATCATTAATAAAGGTATGTGGTATTATAGGGAACCTGCGGATTAGCGGATCGAGTGCGAGTAGCTCGAAGGATTTATAGCTTGCATATTACGAGGTGAGTCTTCTCACTATACTTCACCCGGAAGGGTTTGACTGTGAGACCGGAAGGTCGTATGTGTTATATTTATGCTATGTCTAGAGAGGTAGATGCTTTATATGTGATGTATGCTTATATGTGATGTATGCTTATACAGGCCAGAAGGCGAGACTTTATGTGACAGAAAGAACGGTATGATGTATGACTTATGTGTTATGTGCGTTATGTTACATGTGTTATGTTTTATACTATTATGGGCCGGAAGGCAAAATACTATGGGCCGGAAGGCAAACTAATACGGGCCGGAAGGCGATATGTTATGGGCCGGAAGGCGATTATATTACGGGCCGGAAGGCAATGTTATGTGGACCGAAAGGTCCGGGCCGGAAGGCGTATGTGGGTAAGTCGTATACTGGGGAGCTCACTAAGCATTTATGCTTACTAGTTGTGTTTATGTTTTTCAGGTACTAGTGATGACAGTGGGAAGGCGCCGGCGTGTCACGTACACACTGCCACTGTTGAAGATCCTAGAGATCTTTTATTTATACTTTTGAAATAAACTTGGAATAAACCCTTTTGTCGAATAATGATGTTTTGTTTTAAATGAAAAAATTTATTTGAAAATTTGAGCTGTTACAGAACTTCTGCTAAAAACAGGAAGTAAACCTGACATCTCGATCAGAAACGATAGAAGCTGGAACCCCATGGTGAGAGACAATCTCTCTGACGTACAGGTCGGCCAACTTCTCTGCCGACGAACTCTCCCGTGTTGCTAGGAAATTGGCACTCTTGGACAATCGATCCACGATGACCCATATAGTATCGAACCCCCTTGTCGTCTTCGGCAACTTTATGATGAAATCCATCGCGATTTGTTCCCATTTCCACATGGGAATCTCCAGAGGCTGCAGCTTACCATGCTGCCTCTAGTGCTCGGCCTTGACCATCCTACAAGTCAAACACCTCTCGAAAAACCAAGCGATATCTCTCTTCATGAGCGGCCACCAATAACTCGAACTCAAATCACGGTACATCTTGGTGGCTCCTGGGTGAATCGAAAAACAAGACTTATGAGCCTCTTCCATCACTGTCTGTCGGACCCCTCCAGACAACGGAACCCAAACCCGACCGTAACGGTTCAACAACTCGTGGCTATCCTAAACAAACCGGGAGCTTTCGCTCTTAATCCTCTTAATATTCCAGTTCTTTGGTCTCATACCCTCAATCTGAGCATCCCTGACCAAAACCACCAGCGGGGAATCCACCGCTATCGTCATACACCTGGCTGGGGTCAAGGACCCAGCTCACTTGTGGCTCAGAGCATCCGCAACCACGCTCACTTTACCTAGATGGTAAAGGATCTCACAATCATAGTCCTTGACCACATCCAGCCACCTGCGTTGCCTCACTTTTAGGTTCGGCTGATCCATGATATGTCTCAAACTCTTGTGATCCGTGTATATAGTACAACGGACCCCGTACGGATAGTGCCTCCAAATCTTGAGAGCGAAAACCACTGCTCCTAACTCAATATTGTGTGTAGGGTATCTCGTCTCATGTGGCTTCAACTGCCGCGATGCGTAGGCTATCACTCGTCCCCTCTGCATGAGGACTGCCCCCAAGCCTGTGATGGACGCATCACAAAATACCAAAAAATCCTCAACTCACTCGGGGAGTGTCAACATCGGTGCCTCGCATAAACATCACCAAAGGGTCTCAAATGCCCTCTGCTGCTCAGGGCCCCACTGGAAATCAAATCCCCTTCCTCGTTAGATGAGCGAGGGGTATGCCAATCTTTGCGAAATCACGAATGAATCTCCGATAATACCCTGCTAAACCTAAGAAACTCCTAATGTCCGAGGGAGATTTCATAATCTCCCACTGCATTACCGCCTCCACCTTGGCCGGATCGACCAAAATCCCCTCCTGGTTAACGAGATGTTCGAGGAACTGGAACTCTCATAACCAAAACTCGCATTTCGAGAACTTGGCATACAACCTTTCTCACCTCAGAACCTCTAGCAGCTCCTTAAGATGCTCATCATGCTGCTCTCGACTCATGGAATACACCAAGATATCATCTATGAACACAATGATCGAGCGATCAAGTATCGGTCTGCAGACTCAGTTCATTAGATCCATGAACACCGCTAGCGCGTTGGTGAGCCCAAACGGTATCACCATGAACTCGTAATGACCATAACGATTCTGAAGCGCGGTCTTCTCCACGTCTTCCTCCAGCACCCTAACCTGGTGATATCCTGATCTCAGATCAATCTTGTAAAACCAAGATGCACCCTGCAGGTGATTGAAAAGATCATCTATCCTCGGGAGTGGGTAACGGTTCTTCACCGTTAACTTGTTCAGCTCCCAATACTCAATGCACAACCTATGCGAACCATCCTTCTTCTTGATGAAAAGGATCGGTGCTACCCAGGGTGAACTACTCAAACGAATAAACTGCTTACCCAGCAACTCCTGCAACTGAGATGATAGCTCTTACATCTCAGGTAGTGCCAATCGGTACGATGCCTTAGCGATAGGGGATGCACCCGGCACTAGATCAATCCTGAACTCAACCTGCCTCTGCAGAGGCACTCCATGTAACTCCATCGGATCTTGGGGACCTTCATATACCACATGACCTTCTGATAATACAACCAGATCATCAAAGAGATCAAATGTTTCAGGTGCAGGCTTAAGAAGAGCCATCAGAATTGTGGCTTCCATTTGATGAAAAAAATTCTTTATGCATTGCACAATTTGATACGTTGTTGAGCTATCTAGTCCAGTTGATAAGATAAAAAGTAATCAGCAAACAAATATCAACACCCGGAATCAATGATTCAAGAATTCATCTTTCAAACCTTTTGGAGGGTGATTAAAACGATGATTTGGTATAGGATGTTTAGTCCGCAAGTGAAATCCCGTAGCTAAAGAAGTCCTATACAGCAATTTACATAATATATGTATCCAATTACCTAATATAATCATAGGAGTGATTTGAAACTCAACTAATTTTTAAGTATAACTTACAAATTGGTGTGTTACAAGCTAAAATGGATGCTGAATGGTGTTCACGACCCAAACGCATGAAGAGTTCATCGCCCTAGAGTCATTCACGGCCCTAAGTTCTTGAAGAAAGATGAACACTTGATGATCCTAAGCCTGTTTCGAAGAAGATTCAAAGGTTTTCAGGTTCTTGTTCTTCGTGTTCTTTACGTATTCTTCGTGAAGAGTATTAGATCTTATGAAGAATTAGTGATTTAACACTTAAATAAGATGAGAATGGATGATCATAGCATATTCTTAAGGAGAGAGGTTTTTTTAGCATGTTTTAGGTTGATGATACTTGCGAGAAAACGACTTAGAATGGTGTTTGACTGTGCAAAAAGTGAAGAAAAATTAGTTGAGAAGTTTACATATGCGAGGGTTCACGGCCATGAACCTCGTATACGGTCCGAAGTCGGCTAAGGCCAAGAAGTGATTACGGCCGAGAACGAGATTCAATGCGATAAGGTTCTATTCCCAAGGAGAAGCAATAAGATCTGAATGATTGGGGACCGAGGCCTGATCACAGTCGAATGCATTCACAGTTCGCGCATTCGCAACCCTCGTTTGAGGCCAGAGGGTTTGTTGTCCTTAGTTCACAGTGCGAGATCTTGGTCCGAAGGGAAAGATAGAAGGAGGAATGTGCTAAACTTCTCGGTTTTTAAGCATTTCACTTCTAATTTCAAACACAATTATTCTAAGTATTTTTAACAAACATAGGTTATTATTTTAACCTTAATAAAAACTCAAAATAATAAAGAATGCTTTAGTTGACCCAAGTTTGACTTTGGTTGAGTAGTGTCACATTATCCCCTTGTTAGAGAGAATTTCATTCTGAAATTAGGACTAAAACATTACAGAAAGACTCGGGAAAAAGATGTGGATAGTTTTGTTACATTTGATCCTCCCACTCCCAAGTGAATTCAGGTCCCCGTTTTGCATTCCAGTGAACCTTCACTATTGGGATATGGCTTTGTTTTGTTTTCTTAACTTCCCTGTCTATAATCTTAAAGGGTTCTTCCATAAAGTTGAGGCTATCATTTAACTCAATTTCTTCGACTAGGATTATTAGAGTCTCATCGAATATGCACTTTTTCAAGTTAGAGATGTGGAAGGTAGGATAAATTTTACTTAGTTCTTGAGGTAGTCGGAGTTTGTAAGCTACATGATTGAATGGTCCTATGTACCGTGGATTCAGTTTGTCACGCTTTACAAAGTGTACCATGCCTTTCCAGGGAGAGACCTTCAACAACACGCGATCATCAACCTGGAACTCCAAAGGTTTTCTCCTCTTGCCAGCGTAGCTTTTCTGTCTATCTCTGGATGCCTTAAGTCGCTCCCGAATTTGTACAATTTTCTTCGTAGTTTCTCGAATGATTTCCGGACCAGTGATAGTATGTCTGGAACTTGACCTCTAGCTAGTTGTGTATCACCTACTTCAGCCCAACACAGAGGTGATCTGCACTTGCGGTCGTAGAGGGCTTTGAATGGAGCAGCCTTTATGCTAGTGTGATAACTGTTATTGTAAGAGAACTCGACAAGCAGTAAATGAGTATCCAGTTTCTTTCCAAAGTCTACAAACTATGAAAGGAAATAATATTTCTCGCCATATCCGACATGTAACATCAATTATTCAATTCTAAATTTAACCCACTGGTAAGCAATAAAGAACAAACTCCAATCTTGGTGACGGGCGACACTTTCCTATTTCCCATGATTAAGATTATATTCCCATGCTCCACATATCTACTTCCATTTAGTCCCAACAAATAAGAACACATGTGAAATCCACAACCTGTAGCAAGTGCCCAAGAATTACCATCTGATGAGTTATTAGAAAGAATAGTGTAAATACCTATGAAGGTGGGCTTTATCTTCCAATCCTTAATGTCATGCAAGTATTTAGGCAGCTTCTTTTCCAGTTCCCTTTATCATGACAATAGAAGCAATCTACTTCTTTCAGATTGATAGAGGGTTTAGCAGGACCACCTTTGGTTCCACTAAAAGAGGATCCATCAAGGGACTTTCCCTTGTAGCTCTTGGAAGGAGCCTTCCTCTTCTTTCCCTTCCCATGTCCAGTTATCAGAACAGGGGCAGTAGCAGTTGTATAAGTGGATACAACCGACGTGCCTTTCAAGTTGCTTTCTGTAGTTCTTAGAAGGCCTTGAAGCTTGCTAAGAGTGACCTCCTCCTTGTTCATATGATAGGTCATACGAAATTCATCATAACCACAATGCAAAGAGTGTAAAATGATATCTATGGCCAACTCTTCATCAAAATTGACATTCAAATTCAGCAAGCGGTCCACATATCTCTACATCTTTTGCAAGTGAGCCATGATGGACTCTCCATCCTTCATCTTAGTTGTGATCATGAAGGCAATGATCTTATACCTCTCCTGCCGAGAATTTGATCGTACCTTTCCATCAAATATTAGTGCGTGTCGAAGGGCCAAAAATCCTCATAGGACTTTTGAAGCTCAGTAGTCACGGTGCAATCATAATGCATGACACCTTTGTCATGTCCCTCTCATAAACCCTGTATTCCTCGATTTGCTCAGGAGTAGCAATTTGTTCATCAATACCATTCATCTCCTTCGTAGTGAAGGGTCATACGAATGTTTTGAATCCAATCGTTAAAGTTTGACTCATCGAAGATAGTTCTCCCAACCAAGTTCATGAGGGAGAATTAGCTAGAAGGGTTGGAGCTTGAAGCATTGTTTTGGATAGACATCTAAAAAGAATAAAGTTTAGATTAGATGAGAATCATTAATATAACACGCAAATAAAATATTAAGGCTAGGACCCAACACAATATTCTACAATTGGAAGAGGGGTGTCGTAATCCAATTGTAAATATTTTAAGGTAGGTAAATGATGATTTACCAAATTCCACCATAAAAAATGAAATAGATTATTAAGCTTTAAATGAATTAAAATTCCTAGATTCTTTAATATTCATTGAAATTTTCAATGGCATGTTTAAATCTCGATTATGCCCTTCAATTTTGTGACTAGGATACCAAGGATCACAAACAAGGTGTGAATAACCATGCAAGTTGCTTGGTACTCTAGATGTCACTTGTCACCTAATCAATGTGTCGGTTAACCATACATGCTCCGTTGATCTATGACAAACATCAAGCTACCATTTTCCACCCTTGATAGTCCCAAATTAGTGTGCTGCTTATCCTCACGTGCTCGAGTAACGAATGGGCAAGGTGCAAAGTGCAATTTCATGGAATAGCACCATTTTCAAATTTTTCCTACAGTAACTAAGATTGGGAATTTATTAAAGTTTAGTTACTTTATAATTTCATTATACTTATCAATAAGGATTAATGTCGTACCGTACTTGTTCGGCTAACGACCCTCCTCTAGTCAACGAAGTGGTGGCTGAGAGTGGACACCCATTAAACCACCATTTTATAGACAATAATCTTATACCCCCCTATAGATCGGCTTCGTGAATGAGGCCTACTAGCGGTAAGACTGACTTGTCTTATACATACATACATATATATATATATATATATATATAAGTATTAACTTTTAATGCTATAATAGTATAAGGGTTGAATTTTAACTTTTAAAACTCTAGGGTTTGGAATTAAATATTTCATTAGTGAGACTTTACAAATTCCAAAACTTGAGGACAAGTTATGGAACTCATTAAAACATTTTGATCAATTTCAACAAATAAATTCTCATAGAATTCATGATTGATCTAACTAAACTCATAAAGCAAGATAATATCAAATCAATAATTTACAAGTATCTTCGTTTATTAGATAAACCAAAAATTATCTTAAAATTTTGACAATTATCTTTTGATTGGATGAGTATAATCACTACCAATAGATTTAATGATACAAAACAGTTTGTGGTAATGATCCTAATCCAATCTAGGCCAAAAAAATCCAAAAATCTGCCATCTAACATTGCAACTCGTCGAGCCAGGCTTTGGACTCATCAAGTTCATCATGAACTCATCGAGTTCATCTATGTAATCAGTGAGTTCAGTCTGGCAGAAAGCTTTTTTCAGTTTGCTTCAACTTTGAACAACGAACAATGCAACAATATAACTGAAAACTACCCTAATCTCTGATACCACTGTTGTGTTTTGAAAACTATAAAACCCCTATGGTGCACATGCAACCCTAGATGCTTTGGATTTAAGTTTTCTCTATTATACATGAACTATTATTTCTATAGCATGAATCCTAATCTAGCATACATAACTTTCAGATATATTACATAAAACCAAAGTATATGAATATCTCTTAGTGTAACTTACAGTTCTTGGCCATCAAAAGCATTAGCACCTCAAATGGGATGCCTCTAAGGTATCACAAACACCTAGCACAAAAGGAGGCTTATGAGAAGTGTCTAGGAAGCTCAAAATCGGTTATGTCTCTTCTTGGAAATGCTTGTTGCTGATTTTGGTGACTATGGGGATCCTTTTATTGGGTGGGAAAGTCTAGGGTTACATCCATGCAAACCCAAATTCACATGACTCTTCATATCTCTTAGGTTACATGGGTTAAACCTTTATCGCCTATCACATATGTTTATCCCACCCTAACCAACCATGGATCATTAGCCCAACTATAAGTGTTGTTGATTTACATAATCGGTCCCCGTATATTTAATCAGTCTCTTTTGATCACTAAATTAATTCTTGATCATTACTAATTAAATTATATGGTTTCTTAATTAATATATTATACTTATAATATATTAATAAACCACAAATAACCTCTTCTTAAAAAATCCATCCTATCAAATTGTTTTGGTGAAGGAAACGAGAAAGGACTATGCTAAAATCCGGTCAAGTACATACCAATTATTGTAATGGGCTTAGACAACTAATCTAACATATATTGCCCCTACCCCCACTGCTCAGACATCAGACCTGATTTGCTTTGACTACAATCAGAAGGGCCATAAAAAGGCTAACTGCCCGAGATTGACATCGGGAGCGCCAGTGGCGGTGCCAACTCCAACAACCCTGTGGATCATAGATGGTCGATATGGCAATTCAGATGCTACAATGGTGAGAATGTGAGCCTTCCCGTTAACCGCCGCCGAGTTGTGTGCCACACCGGATGTGGTGACAGGTATGTTTTCTTCTCCCTAAATTTTATTTAATATCAGTTATGATATTTATGTTTTAAGTGTTTAGTCTGGGATCATTCCACGTAAACGGTATGCCAGTATATGTGTTATTTTACTCAGGGCTACCGGCTCATTCGTATCTCTTACGCTCAACAAGAGGTTTGTTGAGACTTCACGCTTATTAGATTGTACTTTAGAGGTCGAGATTGCTGACGATTAATCTGTTTGGACATCTGAGGTTACAGAGATTGCGTTTTGATGATGTATGAGGAGCATTACCTCGAGGATTTGGTTCCCATTATGTTGCATGGGAACAAGGTCATCATAGGCATGGATTGGTAGAGCCCTAATGGGGCGGTGATCGAATGCGACCAACAGTTGGTTCACGTTAGGACCCGAAGTGGGGGATAGTGGTGACATAGGGTAAGAGGACTCAATCTGGGCCAGCTTTATGTTCAGCAGCGAGGGCTAGGCGTTACCTTCAACAGGGTTGCGCACTTTATGTCGCTTACGTCAAGGATAACCGGGAGGCGGGTAAGGTAACCGTGAGTGATGTGCTAGTTGTGACGGAGTATCTCGATATGTTCCTGTAGGATTTTCCTGTGATACCCCTAGAGAGGTAGGTGGAGTTCAGGAATGACCTAGTCCCGGGTGTGGCTCCAATAGCCAAGGCACCATATCGGTTGGATCCTCCTGAGATGTAGGAGTTGTCTACATAGTTGCATGAGCTATTAGAGAAGCGATTTATCAGGCCAAGAAGTTCACCTTAGGGAGCTCTGGTCATGTTTTTAAAGAAGGATGGGTTACATCAGATGTGTATAGGCTACCGGGAGCTGAACAAACTAACGATGAAGAATTGTTACCCACTTCTGAGGATTGATGATCTATTTGACTAGCTTCAGGGGGGCATCTTGGTTTTCTAAGATAGATTTGTGTTTAGGCTATCACCAGTTGCGAGACAAAGACTAGGATGTATAGAAGACTGCTTTCTAGACATCCTATGGCCATTATGAGTTCGTGGTAATGCCCTTTGGGCTCATCAATTCCCTTTCCATGTTAATGGACCTCATGAACCGTCTTTATTGATGACATGTTGGTTTACTCCAAGATGTAGGAGCAGCATGAGTAGCACTTGCGGGAGGTGTTGGATACCCTGAGGATGGAGAGCTTGTACACCAAGTTCTCCAAATACGAGTTCTTGTTGTGCAAGGTGCAGTTTCTAGGCACATTATCAACCAAAACGGTATTTTGGTTGACCCGACCAAAGTGGAGGTTATAATGAGATGGGAGGTTTCAAAGTCTCCATCTGAGAATCGGAGTTTCCTTAGGCTAACAAGCTATTATCGAAGATTCATTTAGGATTTCTCGAAGATACCATTACCCCTATCATGGCTAACGAAGAAGGCCATTGTGTTTCGTTGGGGGCCTGAGTAACAGGCAGTGTTCGAGACTTTGAGGCGGAGGTTGTGCGCGGTGCCGATCTTAGCCCTGCAAGAGGGCATTGAGTATTTTGTAGTATACTATGATGCATCCATCTTGAGTTTGGGCACAGTACTGATGCAGAGGGGGCACGTCATTTCCTATGCCTCAAGGCAGCTGAAGCCTCATGAGGCCAACTACCCAACGCACAACTTGGAGTTATGGGAGGTTGTTTTCACCGTCAAGATATTGCGGTGTTACCTTTATGGGGTTCGTTGTACCATTTACACAGATCACAAGACCTTGAGGTACCCCATTGATCAACTGAATTTGAACATGAGGAAGTGTCAGTGGTTAGATGTGGTAAAGGATTACGACTACTAGATCCTTTATCACCTGGGGAAGGCCAATGTTGTGGCCGATGCACTTCGGCATAAGACATTCGCGGTCCCGATTAGAGACATATGTCAGAGGATGACAATAGTGACTCTGCTTTTGGAGAAAATCCGGGAGGCCCAGCAAGAGGCTGTGAAAGAGGAACATCAGGAGAGTGAGCATATTGAGAGTCAGAATTCCTACTTCGAGTATGATAGACGCGGGCTTTTCACACTCCATCGTAGGCCGTGGGTTCCATACGCAGGTGAGGTGCACCAGATCCTGATGGATGAAGCACATAAGTCCAAATTTTCCATCCACCCTGGGGCGACGAAGATGTATAGGGATCTTCTTCCTGATTACTGGTAGCCCTGTATGAAGCAGGATGTAGCCTAGTACGTTGAGAGGTGCTTGACCTGCAGGAAGGTCAAGGCCGAACACCAAAGACCTCACAGCAATACGCAATCGTTAGATTTCATCACGAAGCTTCCCAAGATCACGTGGGGAGTGGAATTGATTTGGGTCATCATGGATCGGTTGACCAAGAGTGCACATTTCATTCCAATCCAGGTAGTATTTCGGCCAAGAAGCTGGCTGACATCTACATCAGAGAGGTAGTAGCTCGACACCGAGTGCCAGTTTCTGTGATTTCGAACAGAGATGTACGGTTCACTTCAAGATTCTCAAAAAAGTTTCACGACGATTTGGGTACTCGTCTGCACTTTAGCATGGCTTTTCACCTGCAAATAGAAGATGTCGGTGGTAGCTAGGATACCTTCCCTTGGCAGAGTTTTCCTACAATAATAGTTACCACATCAGCATCGATCGTTCTCCCTTAGAGATGCTATATGAAAGGAAGTGTAGGACCCCGATATGTTGGGGTGAGGTCAGAGAAAGGGTTATGGGGAGTACTAAGGTGGTGCTCAAGACGACAGAGAAGATCCAGTAGGTCAGGAGCAGGCTTCAGACTGCACAGAGTCAACAGAAAAGTTATGCCGACAAGCGCCGCTCAGACATGGATTTTCAGGTAGGAGATATGCTTCTCCTGAAGGTGTCACCTTGGAAAGGTGTCATCCAGTTCAGGAAGCAGGGCAAGTTGGGCCCTAGATACATTGGTCCGTTTAGGGTATTGGTCTGGGTGATCCCGGTTGCATCTCTACTGGATCTGCAAGTCGAGCTTAGTCAGATCCACAACACCTTTCATGTCTCTCGGCTGCGGAAGTGCTTGGTTGATGACTCTGCAATAGTGCCTTTAGAGGATATTTAGGTAGATGACAGCTTAAGCTACATCAAGCAACTGATATCCATCCTCGACAAGAAGACAAAGTACCTAAGGAATAAGAGGGTAGCGTTAGTGAAGGTGTAATTACAGCACCACAATGTCTCGTAATGGACTTGGGAGTCGGAGGATGAGATGAGGGAGCACTACCCAGAACTATTTCCAGGCGCAACAGATTTCGAGGACGAAGTATAAAATAAACGGGGGAGATTTGTAACACGCAGTTCCTGTTGAAGAAGAGGATTCTTGAAGAAAGAGAAAGGGCCTAAAGGAAAAGAGTAGATCCAGAAGCTAAGATCCATTTTTGGTTGAATAGAGGTAAAAAGCTCTTAACTTGTCCATTGTGTGCTTAGATCTCTTCATCTCCACTTTTGTTTAGTTTTTGGTTCAAGTAGCATGGTCCTTGGGAAACGGAGATCCCAAGTGAGTATATCCTCAAATCTAGAATCATGGAGGGCTTTCATGGAATAAAAGTGAAAACTTTATGGCTATTGAAGCCCCATGCAAGCTTTAAGGTGTGATTTTTTCCTTTTAAGCCCCAAGAGGCCATGCATGGAGGGAAAGTCAAAGACTTTACGTGTTCATATGGTATCTGGGGTCTAGATCTCAATTTTCATGTGTTAGTTTGGAGTATTATGGATTTTAGACCAAGATCTAAGCCTTAGGGGACTAAGGTTTGAGCTAACCCCATTAGGAAGGACTATTAACGGGTAAAGTTGGAAACTTTACCCTTAAAAGGGCATTACTAGTATGTAGATGAAGTATGGAGCTTGGATCTGAAGGATAAGAATTAATCTATTAATATGGCTCAACAGAATGAAGAACTCGTAAACTCCATAGGGGAACTCAACGAGTTGGATTGAAATATCCCGAGTCTGAAAAGGACAAAACTCGACAAGTTCAAGGAGGAACTCGGCGAGTTGACTGGAGACGTCCCGATTCCATGGATAGGAGGAACTCGTTGAGTTGTGAAAGAACTCGATGAGTTGGATCGTGATTTTAGGATTCACGGTTCACGGAACTCGAAGAGTTGATGGACCAACTCGGTGAGTTGAGTCAACCCAAGAGGTTAACATTGACCAGAAGGTGGACTTTCACCAGAGTTTTTAACCTTTGACTTTGACTTTGACTTTGACTTTGACCCAAGTTGACCCGTAAGTGGTTATGAGTACAGAAGGATAATTAAAGGAAATGTTTATGTGTAAGAGTCTGAGAGGGGTTGATTTTAGAGCAGGAGGTTTTGCAGCTATTCCCAGTTATCATGGTGAGTTACCTTCCAGTAGGAATGGGTCTAAGGCACCAATGTTGGCATACTAGTATTTGATTATGGTTGAGATGATTATCTTTGTGATAATTGTCTGGTATGGCACTATATGTTATGCTTTATGTGCTAGTATGTTATGTTACTATGCGACAGTGATAGGAAGGGTAGGACAGACCCTGTTACCGGTTGAAAGGACCGAAGGGGTAGGCTAGCACCTATATATGCTAGGCTATATCTGAATTATGTTTATTCTCTAGGATATTATGTGGTGGTGGTGGTTGGGGTGAAATAGTCCCCGGTTACCGGTTCAAACAGACCGAAAGGGTAGGCCAGCACCCAGATATGCTAGGTAGTTACCGATTGAAAGAGACCAGAAGGGGTAGATTAGTACCCATGTATGCCAGGTAGTACCGGTTGAAAGAGACCGAAGGGGTAGGCAAGGATACAGATATGCTAGGCAGTATGTTATTATATGGTATTTGGTATGATGGGGGAACTCACTAAGCTTTGTCCTTACGGTTTTTAGTTTTGGTTTCAGATACTTCCTCTTCTAAGGGAAAGGAGATGACATGACTGCAGCACACCAGGATTTCCGCATATGAGATCTTTAGGATTCACACTCTGAGATTGTTTTATTGTGCCATGTTTTGACTATTGATACATTGGCTTTTATCATCAGTGATACTATTATTGTTTTTATACAAATGGTTTTATAATTGTTTAATTTAAATGGAAAATTTTGGATCATATTTTTAGGATGTTACATGTGTGCCTACGAAAAATGGCGATGACAAATAGTTATTTTTAGGCGAATAGTTTTCTTAAGAGAAAATAATTATTAAATTTTATTATTAGTAATTAAGTAATAAAAATAATGCTTTTAAATAAAATATTTATATATATTGACCATATATTTATATTGTTTGATTATATTAATAACTATGTCTAATTTAAGAAATATAAATTGATTTATATACATGAATTCAATGTTTTAAATTTGTCTTTTTGCTACAATGAATTTTTTAATAACCTTTATTAATTACCGTCTTCAAGTTTTTTGCAAGTTTTAATAATTTATTTTTTCATAACTGTTTTGTCTAAAAAGCTTTGTAACTTATACCTCTTAAAATTTAAAACATGACCAATATGTTATATATATATATATATATATATATATATATATATATATATATATATATATATAGAAAGAGAGAGAGAGAGAAAGAGAAGTAGGATACGGTAGAAACTCAAGAAATGGTAGGAACCCCAAAAACTTTTTTGGCATTAAGATTGAAAAAATAAATGACCAAAATTTGATTTTATTTATCATCAAAATCTCGTGAGATAATGTGGCATTTTCATAATTAGTTGCGAGATTTTGATAATTTACAGGGAAGATTAATTATTTTGAGGATATAAATGACAAAAGCAAGAAGAGTAAAAGAAAAGGAAAATTCATCAATGCAGCTTCTTTAGGAGTTGACACATGCCTCTAGCCTCAACATTACAAGTGTCCAATCCTTATTAATTGGTGGGTTTTTTTCCACCCGTTTAGTTTTTTGGTCATAACTTTTTTCTCTTTGAAAAAAAAATTAAAAAAACCAAAATTATTAAAATTTAATTCTTTACAAAATGAGCAAAAATAATGAAAATTTGAAAAAGAAACTATTGTTTTTAATTTATAAAATAACCCAGAAAAAAAATTCTCGAAAATTATAAAAATTTAAGGAATACTTCTACTTAGTATTCTAGTGACTTTATAAAAATAATTTTTTACAAAAATAAGATGTTTTACATACCAAACTTGATTTTAAAAGATTAAAAGTTTTTTCAAAAAAGTGTTGAACACAATATGATGCAAATAGAGTTTATTGAAAGTATCTTATGATTCAAAAATATTCTGATTCACTATGTTTATAATCATCAACTTGTTATGATCTAAAACTATTTTGATTCAAATATTTAATGATCCTTAATTATTGTATTTTTAATGATTCAAAAATTATAATGATCTAAATGTTGTATTCAACAAAAACTTTATTTAATTAAATATATTATTATCCAAAAATATATGATGCACGATATCGTAACGATTCAAAATACTATGATTCAAAATTTTATGATCAAAAAATAATATGGTTAAAAAAACTATGATTGGAAAATAATATGATCCTTAATATTCTTCTTATATAAATTTTTATAATTGTTAAACATTAAAAAACTCAAACCGATATTTTGTTTAAAAACTCAAAAAAACCAAAGTCAAAAAAGAAAAAACCTTGCTATCTTCTAGAATGTAGTAAAAAAAAAGTTTCATTGACGTTCGTCACACATGATTATTCTCTGGAGCCTGTATTACGTTCATTGCATGTGCACCCATGTAAATGCGTCACAACCAAGTAAATGGGTTTGATGTTTATGTCATTGAGGTAATGATCAGTGGATAATAGTCATCATGGTTTCTGCCAGTGGGTTCCTATATATATATATATATATATATATATATATATATATATATATATATATATATATATATATATATATATATATATATATATATATATATGTGGTTTGATTTCGGTGACTACTCAAAAAATGGTGACTACTGCGAGGATAATTCTCTACCACACTTTCGTCAAAAGCACAAACGTCAAACCCAAATACTTGGTCGTGGTGCGCTGGCATTTAACTCATGTCGATGGTAACTAATACGGACTTGATGATTTAATCACGTGCGACGAACGTCCATGGAACATCATTTAAGTAGGTTTTATTATTTATTTTCTTTTATGTTTATTTTTTTTATTTTGTTTTTAGTTTAAAAAAATTAAAATAATGGATAAATGTTCGGTTTTGTTTTTATTTACTTTCTTTTTTTATATAATATTTTTCTTTTTCATTTTTTTTATGTTTTATATATTTACTTTTTTTATTTGTTATTTATTTTTTTTTAAATAAATATTTGTTTGACTTTTTAATGCTTAAAAATTATAAAACTTTACGTAAAAAAAGTATTAAGGATCATAATATTTTCTCTTCGTACTTTTTGATAATCATATTATTTTTGGATTATAAAATTTTGAATCAAATTATTTTGAATTATAGTATTTTGAATCAAATCATTTTTAAATCATATGATTTTGGATCAATAATATTCTTAATTAATTAAAACTTTGGTTCAAAAAAAATTATAGATCATTTTATATTTTGAATCATTTAGTTTTGAATCATAAAAGATATAATTAAGAATTATAAAATATTTGAGTCTAAATTGTAACACCCAAAGTCTGGAAGGCCAAGAAATGAAAGGAAACCCTAAGTTTAGGGGGTGACTCGTCGAGTCCAAGGAGGAACCCGGCGAGTCCGAGCGGGATCCAGGTTCAGGAGTTAGTTACCGACTCGGCGAGTCGGCTAAGGGGACTCGGCGAGTCTTGTCTGAACGAAGAAAACCCTAATCTCGGGAGTTGTACCCTATTTAAAAGGTGTTATGTCCCTCCCTCAGCCTCCATATTATCCTAGAGAACCTGTAAACCCTAGATTTCGTATGAGCTTCCATCATTTGAGAGAAATAGCTTTGGAGGAAGGAAACTTTGGAAAGGAACTTGAAGATCAAGAAGGTTGCTTCAAAGGGGGAGGTGTAGATCCGGGATCTACTTCAGTTTGTGTTCATCTTGGAGGTAATAAGCTGCTATCTTCCCTCCTATGCATCTGGATCTACTTTTGTTATGAGATTTGGGGGGTTTTATGGTTGTTTGAGACCCAATTCGAGTTTGGGGCCTAGATATGTCGTTGCCACTTCCGATCTAGTGTTGGGATGGTCTAATATGTCATTAAGCATCAGAAGATGAGTAGTTGGTGAAGCCTTTTTGTCCCTAAACCTAGCCCTAGAGTGTTTTGAGCCTAGATCTCTTTAGTTATACGTAAAGTTTGCAACTTTACGTGAGGATTGAGCTTTGGGAGTATGGATCTATGAGTTGGAGCCCCTGCATGGCTCGAAAAGCCACTGTATGGATTAAGAACTTGAGTGACTCGGCAAGTCACATGGGTGGACTCGGCGAGTTGGATGAAGTTGAGCAGGAATTCGGCAAGTTGGAAGAACAACTCGGCGAGTCTATTGAAGATTGCCTTGGACTCGGCGAGTCTGTTCTTGGACTCGGCGAGTCAAGTCGCGAAACCCCAAACCCTTTCAAGTTAAGACTCGGATCAGTGAGTTGAGTGGGGACTCAGTGAGTTGGACAGGTCAGGATAAGGAAATCGGTGAACTCGGCGAGTCAGGGGCTGACTCGGCGAGTAAGGCTGACCTGGAAGGTTGACCTTGACTAGGACTTTGTCATTGACCATAGTTGACTTAGTTGACTTTCGGGGGATAGTTAGACTAAGTGATGAATTGATATTGGTAGCACGGGGAGCTAGTGGAGCAGGAGTTCAGCAAGTGCAGGTGAGTTTCCCTTTGTGTGAATGGATCTAAGGCCACAATGCCGGCCCATGTAGATACGAGTAGGAAGACCCGGAGGTTAGCCCTAGGCACAGTATCCTAGTATGATATTCACGACTAGGTCCAATGATAGTGGGCGGTTGTGTGACATCCCCATTTTCACGGCCAGAAAAGACCGATTTTGTTTATGCTTTATAAAAATCAGAGTACTTCTTTTCATAAATATGTTGTGGAATTTGTTCCCAGAAAAAAAAAACATGATAAATACGTTATCAAAATATTTTCGAAGAAACGTATTTTATTTATTTTAAAACGTTTGGGATGTCATTGTCAATATAGAAACATAAGCATAAACAGAACTTACTAGTGATCTACATCTCTTTAATCTCTCAGTGTAATGTGACTTCATAACAACACCTGTGACATAAATAAACTAAGTGGGTCAGGTTGGGAAACCTGGTGAGTACATTGGGTTTTCAACCCACAATAATATAATTATTATGTTTAAACAATTAAGCAATCAACCCAGTTACCCATCCCCATAATCTTCTTTATTCCTAAGGATCTGCCCTAAGAATAAACTATTTCTCATTCACTCATTCCTAAGGATCATCCTAAGGAATCGACACAAAGTCCATCGTTGCCACGGTTTAGACAATGGGCACTAAGTCTGCATAGTCTCCAGGGTTTAGGCATCAAGTCTGCATGATCACCAAGGTTTTGGTATCAAGTCTGCATGATCACCAGAGTTTAGGCATGAAGTCTGCATGATCACCAGAGTTTAGGCATCAATTCTGCATGATCACCAGGGTTTAGGCATCAAGTATGCATGATGACCTAAGTTTAGAGTACACCGAGTGAACACATCGCTCACAACACCTACTGGTTGCGAGACTGCTAGTGTTCCACTGGACTGTCTATAATAGTTCGTGGTTGTCATCCATACTCTACTGAATAACGGGGCCATCGTTTGGGAAAAGGCTTCTCACATCGTCCACCTCTCACCCTCACCTCGTGGTCTATAACACCTCTCAACGCATCATCATCCAACCCATATTCCATCTATTACATCTACCCATGTTTTACCCCAACATGATCGTAGATATAAAATACATATACAGTTTAAATCATTTGAAACATGTAGAAAATCGTTCATCCAGCATAGACAGCAAGTATTCAGATAATATGCACATATAGCACGTAATTTATATAAAATACTTCATATCTATGTGTAAGATGAAAGGGACCATGAACTCACTTGAAAATGTGGTGATTCTGAACTCCGACATCGCTTCGCTTCTTAAAAAAAATAATTTCTTTCGACGAAACCTAATATTATTACAAGTCGAGTTTAGTCTATTATTCGTCGAGACTAATTAATAGTCAAACTATTATTACAATTATATAAGCGTTAAATAACACTCAATATAACTCATAATAATATCCCAAATAATTATTTTAAGGTCCTAACAATGTTACTATAATTAAATAAAAGCTATATTAAATATAGTATAGGCGTAGCTCACTTACAACGAGTTTTTATTAAAAACCGGGCTTCGCTGGAGCAGCGTTTCCGAGCCGAAAGCTTTTCTTCTCGGAGCCTTCCGGCGCTCCGGGGCTTTCTTCTCATGCTAGGGAGGTTCCCTAGACTTGGGAGGGGTTTAGGGAGGTTAGAGAGAAGTTAAAGAGAGAAAGAAATGCTTATGGTGTGAAGAAATAATAAAGGGTTCACCCTTTATTTATAGGGATTTTATAGTAAAGTAGCCGCTAAGTTTCGTCCATATCTTCTGCGTACGAGCTCCGGTTTCCAAGTTCTTTATATCCACACGTTGGTATTTACGAGTACTACAACTTTCATTTAGACCTCGTCGGCTAATTCTCCTTCTATCTCAGATTTACAAAAATTATATCGTATTTATCGCGCTCGAAGAGAAGCGACTAAGCTTCGTCCATATCTTTTGCATACGAGCTGTATTTCTGACTTTATTTATGTCCACGCGTTGGTATTTACAACTACTATAACTTTGATTCAGACCCCGTTGGCTAATTCTCATTCTATCTCGGGTTTATAAAACTGTATCGAATTTATCGCGGTCGAAGAGTAGCGACCAAGCTTCGTCCATAACTATCGCATACGAGCTCCGTTTTTTACTGTCTTTTTATCATTTAACTCCTATTAAAGATATCTTCATTTCTCCTTTAGATTATTTTGGCTGAAAATCGACCGATCTAAAATTCGAATTTTCGAGCTGTGCACTACTATGATAAATCTTAGAAAAATCATAACTTACTCATACAAAGTCAGATTTGGGTGTTATTTTTATGGACGCTCTCGGTTTAACAAATTCTACGAATTTCATTTAAACTGCTAAGGCTAAAAGTTGCTCTATTGCAAATTCAATATTTATACTTCCCGGTGTCATGCTGGTTCCATCGCGAAACTTCGACGGGTCATAACTTCTTCGTTATAACTCGGATTACTCCGTTCTTTAGATGTACGGAAACTTTATAACATATAATACAACTTGGTTAAGATTATTCATTATAAATAATCTTTTGGGTGTTATTTTTATGGACGCTCTCGGTTTAACGAATTCTATGAATTTCATTTAAACTGCTAAGGCTAAAAGTTGCTCTATTGCAAATTCAATATTTACACTTCCCGATGTCGTGCTGGTTCCGTCGCGAAACTTCGACGGGTCATAACTTCTTCGTTATAACTCGGATTACATCATTCTTTAGATGTACGGAAACTTTATAACATATAATACAACTTCGTTAAGATTATTCATTATAAATAATCTTTTGTCGAAAAGTCATTTTCGACCCCTATTATCTCTAAATTGACTAGCCCGGATCTACAGGCGTTACAACTATCTCCCCTTTAGGATGATTACGTCCCGGAATCATCAAAGAAATTATGGCTCACATGATGACTCCATACGTTATCTCTTCATCCTAAGTAATAACCGTAACTTTGATGTTTCTTCGAACGAGTATCTAACTCTAAGACTTCCTAACTGCAGGCGGTGCCTGATCTTGGACCCGCTCTCTATCTCATGTTAAGCTTTCAGTCAAGATCTTCCTGTCACGATCTCGATCTTTATTGGAGACTCCTTCTTTAACAAACTTGAGATAAGCTTCTTCCTTCGATTATCATAGTAGACCGATGGGTCATGTTCTAATGACCTCTCATCGTATGATGCATTGCTTGGACTCAGGTCTTTTAGAGTCAAATTCCAGAACAGACTCTACCTTCCTTCATGTTCTAATCACATCTTAAAAGGTAGCATTTCTAGCTACAAGCAACCGTTGCGATACCTCTACCGATCACTTCGATTATCTTTCACTTCAATCTTCTAGCTTAAGTCATATACTACATCGGACTTGGTTCTCTGAACCATGTAACATACTCGTCTTAGTCGGACTCAATTTCCTATGACCACTAGGGTCGGAATAACAATCATCTTTTTAGTCATTACCGAAACGATGGTAACAACATACTTGAATAAAACAAAATCAATTACTAGTTTCTTGGTAACCTTGTGACTTTCCCTGATCCAAGTGTGAGTCCCGTGCTTCCGGTAGTATATGCATCTACTACCTTTCACACCTACTCATACTTGTCCAAGTATTGTCTCGCAGTCCCCAAGTTACCATACAAGAAAATCACATAACAGTTTAATACACCAGATAAGAAAACGAATGTTTTATTATTTCTTGAAACTATTACATAGGTGTTCAAGTTCACCCTAGACTATGCCTCTAATAGGCTACATCATACGATACTATGGCTACTGCATAACTTGATCTTTGGATACGAAGTCCTCATCCTTGATTCCTCGCATGGTTTTTCGTCGAGGATCATGTGAAATGCTCTTGGCCTTGGTGGTGTCTTTGGCCTTGCTGCCTTGTTTTTCTTTGGGCAGTCTCTAGAAATATTCCCTTCTTTGTTACATCCATAGCACACCTTCTTGTTGGATGCACACTTGCTAGCATAATGCCATGTCTTTCCACATTTGTAGCAAGTCACCTCCTCGCCACATTTCCCGAAGTGCTTCTTTTTACAGTTATAACACTACTTTGTTTCACCTCCTCCTACTTCTTCAGTCTTTGTGAATTTCCTTTCTTTGTTGGATTTTAAAGATCCTTCATGCCTCCTTTTCTCGCCAACTTCATCTCTCTCCAGACTCTTTTCCCTAATCTGGGTCTCAACATTCCTGGCTGCCCAGATGGCTCCTTTCAAAGTGGTTGCTTGCTCGACCATTGGTCCAAAGTCTGCTAGTAATCCATGGGAAAACGTGTTGACCTTGGAGAGCTCAGTTGGAACTAGGTAAGGAACAACCTTCATTTTCTCTGTAAAACTTGCAGCATACTCAATGACACTCATCCTTCCCTTCTTTAGATTCTAAAACTCATTGTTGATCCCTAGAAGATCTTGCTCAGAGCAGTAATGCATCTTTAACTACACCAGAAAATCTTCCCATGACATCTTGCTCACTTCTCCTTTGGGCATTGAATCGGCTAGTAGCTTCCACCAGCTTAGTACTCTAGATTTCAATAGAGGAACCGTGAGAGCAATCTTCTTCCTGTTGCTACACTCGCAACTCTCAAACATCATCTCCATCTAAGAGATCCAGTTCATGACTTCCACCGGTGTCAGGCTTCCAGATAGACTCGGTGGTTTGGATGCCATGAAATCCTTGTATTTGCATCCACGTCCATCATTTCCTCCATCCTGGTGGTTTTGCCTAACTATTGATGGGTTGGTTTGACCAACAGTCGCACTGTAGTTTCCCCCCTCAGTCTGCCCTTCGTTCAACTCGGGCAATTCGACCTGTATGGTCGCTTCCTCTCGATTTTGCTGGAGCAAACATCTAGTTTCCTCCATTTGGCGATCCAACATCGCCTGGATCATCGCTTGCACTCCAGCCATCGTTATTAGCTCAGCAGTGGCCACCACAACCGGTATTTGCTCAATCACTGGGGGTTGATCTCGGTTCCCATTTGCATTCACGTTTCGCTACGGGTCCTTTCCATCTTGATCTATACACCGAATAAGGTGAATCTAGATCTTTATTTAGGATTGACGTTTAAATCATCGTTATCACTCCGAAACGTTTACATGCTAGTTCTAATATCATTGTCGTACGTTTAGAATCCTAAACACATAAGGTTTCCAGATCCGGTCGGCAACAGACCATTGATCCGATTACATAACAGCATATATGGCACAAAGCATTTAGCAAATAAAAGAATTTTAGGCATAATTCCTAAAATAAGCTAGTGCTCACACCTCACAATCGTCGTTTAGCATTCTAAGTTAAATCTAGAAATAAATCCATATTCCTAGTTCTCTTAAACTAATGCTCTGATACCAACTGTGACATTCACATTTTCACGGCCAGAAAAGACCTATTTTGTTTATGCTTTATAAAAATCAGAGTACTTCTTTTCAAAAAAAATGTTGTGGAATTTGTTCCTAGAAAAAAACATGATAAATACGTTATCAAAATATTTTCGAAGAAACGTATTTTATTTATTTTAAAACGTTTGGGATGTCATCGTCAATAAAAAAACATAAGCATAAACAGAACTTACTAGTGATCTACATCTCTTTAATCTCTCAGTGTAATGTGACTTCATGACAACACCTGTGACATACGAGTGGGTTAGCTTAGGAAACCTGGTGAGTACATAGGGTTTTCAATGCACAATAATATAATTATTATGCTTAAACAATTAAGCAATCAACCCAATTACCCATCCCCATTATCTTCTTTATTCTTAAGGATCTGCCCTAAGAATCAGCTATTTCTCGTTCACTCATTCCTAAGGCTCATCCTAAGGAATCGACACAAAGTCCATCGTTTCCACGGTTTACACAATGGGCACTAAGTCTGAATAGTCTATAGGGTTTAGGCATCAAGTCTGCATGATCACCAAGCTTTTGGTATCAAGTCTGCATGATCACCAGGGTTTAGGCATCAAGTCTGCATGATCACCAGGGTTTAGGCATCAAGTTTGCATGATCACCTAGGTTTAGAGTACACCAGGTGACCATATCGTTCACAACACCTACAGGTTGCGAGCCTGCTAGTGTTCCACTAGACAGTCTACAATAGTCCGTGGTTGTCATCCATACTCTGCTGAATGACGGGGCCATCGTTTGGGAAAAGGCTTCTCACATCGTCCACCTCTCACCTTCACCTCGTGTTCTATAACACTTCTCAACGCATCATCCAACTCATATTCCATCTATTACATATACCCATGTTTTACCCCAACATTATCATAGATATAAAATACATATACAGTTTAAATCATTTAAAACATGTATAAAATCATTCATCCAGCATAGACAGAAAGTATTCAGATAATATGCACATATAGCACGTAATTGATATAAAATACTTCATATCTATGTGTAAGATGAAAGGGGCCATGCACTCACTTAAAAATGTGGTGATTCCGAACTCAGACAGCGCTTCGCTTCTTAAAAAAAATAATTTCCTTCGACGAAACCTAATATTATTACAAGTCGAGTTTAGTCTATTATTCGCTGAGACTAATTAATAGTCTAGCTATTATTACTATTATATAAGCGTTAGATAACACTCAATATAACTCATAATAGTAGCCCAAATAATTATTTTAAGGTCCTAAAAATGTTACTATATATACATATATATATATATATATATATATATATATATATATATATACATATATATATATATAAAAGCTATATTAAATATACTATAGACGTAGCTCACTTACAACGGGTTTTTATTAAAAACCGAGCTTCGCTGGAGCAATGTTTCCGAGCCGAACGCTTTTCTTCTCGGAGCCGTCGGGCGCTCCAGGGCTTTTTTTCTCATGCTAGGGAGGTTTCCTAGACTTGGGAGGGGTTTAGGGAGGTTAGAGAGAAGTTAGAGAGAGAAAGAAATGCTTATGGTGTGAAGAAATAATGAACGGTTCACCCTTTATTTATAGGGATTTTATACTAAAGTAGCCGCTAAGTTTCGTCCGTATCTTCCGCGTACGAGCTCCGTTTTCTACGTTCTTTATATCCAAGCGTTGGTATTTACGAGGACTACATCTTTCATTTAGACCTCGTCGGCGAATTCTCCTTCTATCTCAGATTTACAAAAACTGTATCGTATTTATCGCGCTCGAAGAGTAGCGACTAAGCTTCGTCCATATCTTTTGCATACGAGCTCTATTTCTGACTTTATTTATATCCACGCATTGGTATTTATGAGTACTACAACTTTGATTCAGACCCCGTTGGCTAATTCTCATTCTATCTCGGGTTTATAAAATTGTATCGAATTTATCGCGCTCGAAGAGTAGCGACTAAGCTTCGTCCATAACTTTCGCATACGAGCTACGTTTTTTACTGTCTTTTTATCGTTTAACTCCTATTAACGATATATTCATTTCTCGTTTAGATTGTTTTGGCTGAAAATCGACCGATCTAAAATTCGAATTTTCGGGTTGTGCACTACTATGCTAAATCTTAGAAAAATCATAACTTACTCATACGAAGTCAGATTTGGGTGTTCTTTTTATGGACGCTCTTGGTTTAACGAATTCTACGAATTTTGTGTAAATTGCTAAGGCTAAAAGTCGCTCTATCGTATATTCAATATTTACACTTCCTGGTGCCGTGCCGGTTCCGTCGCGAAACTTCGACGGGTCATAACTTCTTCATTATAACACGGATTTTGGCGTTCTTTATATGTATGGAAACTTTGTAACATATACTACAACTTGGTTAAGATTATTCATTCTAAATAATCTTTTATCGAAAATCATTTTCGACCCCTATTATCTCTAAATTGAATAGCTCGGATCTACGGGCGTTACAGGTTGCCCAAGGAACGGTTTATATGATAGTTTATACTCGTTGTCTGTGTGATACATGTATGTGCCTGGTAGGGAGGTGAGTTTGGGCGAGGTCGCGTATCTCACCAATAGTAAAGTGTGGATGGTGTTCCACATCTCATTAGCAGCAGAACAGGGGCGAGGCCCAAGTTAAGGAAAGAGTGAGTGTAGGCTAGGCTCGTATCGCACTGTCAGTAAGGGTGTGGATGGGGTTCCATGACTCATCAGTAGCAGGACAAGGGCGAGGCCCAAGATAGGCGAGACCGCAGGACAGGATTTGTGAGTTTATGTTAGCTTATGTGTTGTTATATGCTTATGTGCTATTATATGTTAGCGGGCGGGGCCCAGTGACAGGCGAGGCCTAAGTTAAATAGATCTGTATCTGAGCGGGGCTCGAAGCTAGGCGGGGCCTGGAGTGGTGGAGCCGTTGTAGCTGGCGAGGCCCGAAGCAGGGGGCGAGGCCCAGGATAGCGCGCATGGCCCAGTATGTAGAGTATGTGGTTATGCATGGTATGTGGTAGGGTGGGGAACTCACTAAGCTTCGTGCTTACGGTTTTCAGTTTTGGTTTCACGTACTTCCGGTAGCGGAGGGAACAGCTCGGGGTGATCGCATGGCACACACCATAGATTAGACAGCTCGGGAATGTTTTACTCTGATAACGAACATGTACCTTGGAAATTAATACTCTGTTTATGTTTTGGATTGATGATTTTGCTTTAAGTAATGTTTTATTAAAAAAAAATTTAGTCTTGAAATTTGGGTTGTTACAAGTTGGTATCAGAGCCTTGGTTTGAGGGATTCGGACATGCTCTCGGGTGTATCTGAACTCAAACTGAGAAATTAGCATAAAGGTTTTCAAAATGAAAATACAGATTGTAAAAAAGGAAGTTTTGAGAAAGAAAATAGTTTTAGAAAAGCAAAAAGAATTCAAAAGGAAAAGAATTTTGATAAGAGAAAAGGGTGTGGTGCATGCAATCAGCCGAGCTCAAGTAAGTACCCCAAAATACCCATACAAGTTTATGTTAGGATTATCAGTTAATAGAACAGCATGCTAGATTAGGTCTAAGGATCTATGGAGGATGCCTTATGTGCTTTGAGTTGCATGATAGTGCTGACTAGATAGTAGTAGGATAGCCTGTTTAGGTTATGCCTGAGATTATTAGTTTGTGTTGCATGCTAGTACAGATTCTTGGTATGACATTATGATTGCTTGAGTATGATATAGTTAGATTTTTCCCCTTGTCTGAATGTTGCTTGCTTTATGCATTGTGGGATTCCGAGTGATGGGATTTAGTCATTAGGTGAATGCATCACATCACATGTGATCAGGGTTGAATAAATTCAGAGTGTCGGATTTGACCCTATTGCGCAACTCTCGTTTGAGTCCAACCGTTGTAGGGACGAGTCTTTTACTTGAAGAATTATCTGAGCCTCGTCACATGTGATGGTATCTAGGTAATGGCTAATTGGCATCACAAGGAGTCCTTCAGCAGCTGAGGACTGGTTTGGTTTGAGTCAGAGGTTTCCCTAGGGAAAGCCTAGGATGAGGTAGTGTTGGGAGCAGTAGTAGTAGAAAAGGGACTTGGTGGAGTTGAGGTAACTCTTGAGGAAAGTACGGATAGATGTGGAAGGTAGTATGGGCCCATACTACTGAAAGCAGAGGATCCGTACTCGATTCAAGAGGGGACGAGGCAAAACCAGGGAACTAGTAGAGGGTGTAAGAAGTCCCTCAGCAGCGGTGTGAATTGATCAGTAATGTGTTATGTTTTCAGCATGGTGACGTTGCGAGAGAGACCAGTGGGCGGATCAGGCGCCGGAGAGGGATCAGGCTCGGGTTTAGGAGCCGAGCAGCTCGAGGAGCGAATAAGGGAGTTGATATCAGTTGAGGTTACGCACAACATAAGCTGCATACTAGACCAGACTCCTGTGATCTTTGGCACGGTCAAGGAGGGTATATTGGAGATTTTGGATGAGAGGCTGGGAGCCTTCCGTACCGAGATGATGGATTTGATGGGAGCACGTACTTTGACATTTCGAGAGTTCAGGCCTTGCGGGGCACCAGATTATCATGGGGCTAGGGACCCCATCGCTAGCAGCAGATGGTTGGCTGATGTTGCCAACGCATTCCGTACGAGCCGGTGTCCCGAGGGGGACAAGGTCAGACTCACTTCCTGTCTTTTGAAGGACAGAGCGAGGGATTGGTGGGAAGAGATTGGTCATGCTTTGGGTGATGATGCCGTGTTGCACGCGATGACATGGGGTGATTTTTCAGCCAGGTTCAGGGAGGAGTTTTCGCCAATTATTGAGGTGCAGCAGCTGGCACGGCAGTTTTAGGATTTGATGCAGACTACTGAGACTGTGGCGGAGATCACCGCCAAGTTCAGGGAGAGGGCCCTTCTTGTTCCACAGTATGTCGCGGATGAGGAGATGAAGAAGGCCCTATACCATGAGATGTTGAGGGATGACATCAGGCAGTTTGTGAGCAAGTCCAGCTGCAAAACGTTGGAGGATATGATCGCGCGAGCTAGAGAAAGGGAGATTGATTTGGATTAGATCCGGAAGAGGAAGTCGGATGAGATTCAGGCAGTTTTGGGTTCGGGCAAAAGGCCCAAGGGATCGGATTCGAGATCGAGGGATTATCAGGACCGTAGTCAGTGCGGGAAGTGTGGCAGGGAGCACGGGGACGCGTGCAGGAGTGGTAGCGGTGGTGAGTCTGGCTGTTTCAAGTGTGGTCGGACTGGTCATTTTAGCAGCGATTGTACCGCTACCACCACACAGGGATCCGATTTGATATGTTTTCACTGCAACTAGCGGGGCCACAAGAAGGCCAAGTACCCCAGTTTGGTATTAGCAGGACGGGTGATGGCATGTATGCGACTTCTATTTTCAGTTCTTTTATTTGTGCATGATTATATTGTTATGGTTCTGCATCATTATCGGTATGAGTATTTTACTTTGTGTGGCTTGATTGTGATCGAGTTATATGCCATCTGTATACCTTGGATATTGAATAGTAGTTAAGGGATGGGCTCTATTGGAGAAGGATGCTTAGGATGCAGTAACTGTAGCATGCCTAGGAGGGACTTGGTATGTCTCGCTAGTTCGGATCTGTATAGTTTTAGAAATGGACTACTTAGATCCCTAGCTATGGTAAGCTTGGGGTTCCTCAGTAGATTGATTATAGATTGGCAGCAGGCATTGGGTTTTCTTTTCGAGCATTGAGTAGCGAGGTGTAAGCAGGATCGAAGTGGGGGAGAATCCTCCGAGTGTTAAAGGGTAAAAGCACGCAGGTCCAGAATGAGTACGGATCTCTGAGAAGGAAAAGAAGTAGTACAGCGTTCAATGGTTAGTACGTGGTTGGGAATCCCGGTTAAAGCATGGTAGAGCGGCGGGAGAGCCGCAGCTTCCTCCAGCAGCGGTTAGTGGTGGAAGGTGATGTAAGACTGCAGATAAGCCGTAGCATTCCATAGTAACTTCGTGAGCAGAGTTGGGGTGAGGCCCTTATCTCCTCGTGATCAGAGAGGGATTAGTAATGGATAGTGGATGAGAATAGTAGGGGGTTTCTTGTATCGCCATAGTGAGGTGAGACCTTGGGAGAGGCCGCTCCAGGGCATAGTTGGGTGAGACCCATGGGCGAGGCTCGTATGAGAGTAGCAGTATAGGTGAGACCTGAGAGAATGGTTGCTCAGTAGTATGGTTGGGTGAGACCCGTGGGCGAGGTAGCGGAGGGAAGAGCTCGGGGTGATCACATGGCACACACCATAGATTAGACAGCCTGGGAATGTTTTACTCTGATAACAAACATGTGCCTTGGAAATTAATACTCTGTTTATTTTTTGGATTGGTGATTTTGCTTTAAGTAATGTTTTATTAAAAGAAATTTGTAGTCTTGAAATTTGGGTCGTTACATAAATATTTTGAGATCTTAACAAATGAATCATAAAAGATATAATTAAAGATTATAAAATTATTTAATTTTGAACCAAAGTTTTTTTTTTAAATCATAAATATTTTGAAGCATATTATGTTCAACATTTTTTTTTTTCTAAAAACTAATATTTCTTAAAATTAAAAGTAAATACTTCAAAAACTTATTTTGGGTTTCTTTATAATTTTTTTTCATTCAAATTTTCGTGATTGTGCTCATTTTGTAAAGAATTAAATTTTAAGAACTTTGATTTTTTTCATATTTTTTTCCAAAAAAAAGAATTATAGCAAAAAATATGAAGTGGATGGAAAAACAAAAATGCAAACATCAATTTGTTTTTCCTTGTTTAACTCAACCAAAATAAAAAGTTGAGTAAATTAAATTTTCAATCATATGTTTAGCTAATGTTTACGGTTTTGGTCATTATAGCCTTATAGAATAAGATTGTAATTTTGATCATTATTTCACCATTTTATAACATTTTTGGTCCCTGTGTAGCTATTAAATATATGATAATGACAATTTTACCCATGTCTTCCTCATCTCTTCATTTCCTCATTCAAGAAGCATAATTAAACTCTAAAAATGTCATCGTCTCTTTCTTCAACTAACCTTAATCAAGTTCTAACTGAACTTATAAATGAAATCTAAGGGGATGGGTGTAAGTATGAGAGTATAAGTGTAAGTATGAGTGTATGGTGTAATAAGGGTATGGGTGGGCGTTTGTAGGGATTCGGGTAGGGGTATGATCGGTGTGGGTGTAGGGGTGAGATTAGATGTTGGGATTATGTTAGGGGTAGTTTGGATAGGGTGTGTGGATTATCGTAGGGTGGGTTTAGATTCGGTGAGGTGTAGTTCTATGTAGATGTGGAGGATAAGGGTGCATATAGAGATAGGGGTTTGGTGTAGGTTGGATGTGGTGTAGTTCTAGGTAGATGTGGAGGATAAGGGATTTGGTATAAGTGTGTGTATGGGGGTGGGGGTACGTAGGTGTATATGGAGATAGGGGTAGGCAAGGGTGTGGGGGGAAGGGTAGGGTGGGATAAGGGTGAGGATAGGTGTGAACTTTGGTGTAGTGGTATAGCGGGTGGGTGGTACGAGTGTGGGTGGTGGTTTGAATATCAGTGTTGGTGTTGGTGTGTGTGTGGGACTATGATTTATATTTTAGAGAATTTAGAAAAATGAAAACTTTTGAAAAAAATAACAGATTTCCAATTTACATACAATTTGGAAAACCAAATTTTTTTTTTTTTTTTTTTGTAAATTTTTTGAAAAAGGAAAACTCATCTCCGGTTTTGGAAAACATCTCCAAGAAAACTGAAAATTTGCTTTGCACAACCCTAGGTGTTACAGATTCTGTAGAGTGTTGATTGGTCGTAAAGATTTATTTTATTTTATTATATTTTTATTTTGGGATTTTCTAATATGTGCCCTAAGGGCACATATAAGAAGTATTAATTAATCATAATTATTAGCATAATTTAATGTTAAATACGTTAACTATAAGAAATATTACCATAATTAAATGTAAAATTCATTAATAATTTCTATAATTAATGAATTTCACATTTAATTATGTTAGTATTTTTCATAATTAATACTTTTTATACGTGCCCTTAGGGCACATATTAGATAAATCTCTTTTATTTTTTTGTTATTATCAGCTGGATCAAGGGCGTGTACAAATGTTTAATACTCTACAAAGTGTTTGTCAAATTCTGATTAATTAAGGAAGTGAATGATGAAATAAGAGGATTTTAAATAGTGAGAGACTAGCTTTAATATTTTAAAAATAATCACTAAAAGAACCAAAATGTTGCACATTCACTATGCAAAAAAATGATTTAAGAATGGTTCCCACTTCCCACAGCAATTTTTCTTATCTATTTTCCAAAAAATATTACTTACATGTGGAAAAAAAAAGTCGCAAATTAACAAAACTGCTGTGCAAAATTCTCATATTTATGGAAATAATGATCATAAAAGTAATTTTATAAAATCACGTTTTCACGAAATAGGTGGTCAGTTTGTGATAAATATGTAAAAGCTGGTCATTTGGTGTCCAAAAACCTCCCATTTTGGTCAGTTAAGTGATATAACCCTTAAAATTATGTTATTGAAATATACAAGGAATTTAAGCTCCTAAAGAACTGAAGTAGAAAGATGCAAAGCAACAGAACCATAAAAGGTTCAACCAGAAAATAGATAATGAGTGGATTACCTGATTCTTACTTGGAGTTGGGGCCATGTTGATGGAAAAAGTGACAAAAATCAGCAGCAAGTTGTTGTGAGAGCAAAAGCATGTTGAGAGTCAATGAGCATGGTATTTCGTGTTGAAATCTTGCCACGTGTTGATTCTTTTGAAATCCAATGGAACTCAATCCCATAGTAATCTAATCTAACCACTCGATCTTGTATATATAAATACCAAATCCAACAAATGTTTCGAAACTTTAAATAACATGCATATTACAAATATAAAATCCAAACAGTAGTACAAAAAAACACAGTGGTGGTATTAGAAAACAAAATAAACATTGAAAAGTCCTTGCATTCCACAAAATCTACACGGCTTCTCTTCCTATGTTGACCTTGTTAACTCTCACCACGACTGCAACATATTTCTTTTCCATGGTTTCCTTAGCAAACATGAAAACCTTCTGTCTCCATTATCTCTTCAACAACAAAACCCCAATAACACCCCAGAAACCTATTGCAAAACCACAAATTATGTCAACATAAAACAGCCATACCTTGGTCTTCTCATCAGCTGCTCCATGTTTCTTCTTTCTTGTTGTTATTGGACCTTTTCCTGGATTTGTGCAACTGTTAGGCAATGCAGGTCCACATAGATATTGTTTCCCTTCATATATGGATGGATCTTGTTAATATTGTCATATGATTATGATAAAAGAGGGATTACAAGAGTCTCCAAAGAAAAGCATAAAGACTACAAAGAATAAAGCGGATATAAATATTAGCTAGACAGAAACCCTAATGGGCTAAAGACTAAAGCGGGCTAATAATATATAGAGTAACATCCCCCCTGAAACTCAGAGTGCCGCAACAATTAGCATTGAGAGTTTGTCACATAAGAACCGAAATCGAGAAGCCGATAAAGCCTTCGTAAAAATATCCGCAAGTTGCAATGTTGATGAAACAAATGGAAGCGAAATGGTCCCGAGCTGTAGGTGATGATGGGTAAAGTGACAATCAATCTCAATGTGCTTTGTCCGCTCATGAAAAACAAAATTCTTTGCAATTTATATCATACTTTTGTTGTCACAATGCAAGGGAGTAGATGAGGAAATGTAAACTGCCATATTCACAAGCAGCCACCGTAACCAGATAATCTCACATGTAGTTATAGCCATAGCACGATATTCAGCCTCTGTAGAACATCTAGAGACAACATCTTGTTTCTTGATCTTCCATGAAATGAGAGACTCTCCAAGAAATACACAAAATCCAGTGTTGGACTTACGATCATGACGATCACCATCCCAATCAGCATCACTATAGACACGTAACTCAAGAGAAGATGTCGAAGGAAACAAGAGAGTTTGAAACTGAGTGCCACAAAGATATCTCAGAATACGAAGAACAGCTCCCGAATGAACAGAGGTAGGAGCAGTAACAAACTGACTGACAACATGAATAACATGAGCAATATCTGGATGAGTAACTGTGAGATAAACCAAACATCCAACAATAGTGCGATAAAGATTCGGATCGGACAAAGGAATACCATCAGTAGGAGAATATCGTACATTGGTTTCAAGAGGAGTATCAACAGTCCGATTGTCAGAGAGGCCCGCCTGTGTAAACAAGTCATATATATATTTAGTCTGAGAAAGAAGGTACCCTTTCTTAGACTGAGCAACCTCAATACCCAAGAAATAACGCAGCAAGCCCAAATCCTTCATAGAAAATCGATGAGCGAGATCACGCTTCAAAGACTCAATACCACCATGTTTATCACCTGTAATAATCATGTCATCCACATATAAGGACAGAAGAATCCGTCCCGCACTCAAGCATCTAACAAACAGAGTAGAATCATGATTACTCTGGACAAATCCAAGAGAGGTAATCACAGTAGAGAATTTCTCAAACCAAGCACGAGGGGCTTGCTTAAGCCCATACAAAGCTTTGCAAAGCCGACAAACTTCACCCGGCAGGTGTTGAATACCAGGGGGAGGAGTCATATAAACCTCTTCATGGAGGTCACCATTCAAAAAGGCATTCTTGACATCCATTTGAAAGATCTTCCACTATCGGACGGATGCAACTGCAATCATAGTACGAACTGTCGTCATCTTTGCCACAGGGGAAAATGTCTCCTTCTAGTAAAAACCATACTGTTGGGAATACCCTTTTGCTACAAGTCTAGCCTTGTACCGTTCAAAAGAACCATCAACTTTAGTCTTTATCTTGTACACCTAACGACAGCCTATCGTATGTTTCCCAGGAGGAAGAGAAACCAAATCCCATGTATGAGTCTGATGGAGAGCAGTGAGTTCTTTAGCCATAACATTCTGCCAAAGAGGATCTAAAACAACTTCTTTATATGATTCAGGTTCAGACAAATGATGAAAGGAACAGGTGGAGACGAGGCACCCTCTGAAGAGATGGGTGTGTCATGAGATGAGGAATCATGTGACATAGATGAATCTCGAGCCTCTATATCTTCCTCAAAAGGATCAATATGCAAAAGATCGGACTGTGTTACATTGTGGGCTGTAACAGGGATTGAGTAGAAAGGAATATGTTCCAAAAAAGTAACATGCCGGGAAACATATAACTTCTTACTCACAGGATCATAGCAACGGTATCCCTTCTATCCAATACCATACCCCAAAAATACACAAATAGTAGATTTCGACCCCAACTTGTTCCTTTCAACATGAGGACGAAGAACAAAACAACTACATCCAAAAACTCGTAAGGAAGAGTAATCTGGTAGATGACCATACAACTTCTCAAAAGGAGACATTCCTGAGTTCAATGAAGTAGGGATACGATTAATCACATACACACCAGTTAGGATTGCTTCTCCCTAAAAGGCACTAGGGACCTGTGCAGACAGAAGCAATAAGTGGGCAGTCTCAACAATATGACGGTGTTTTCGTTCTGCAACACCATTTTCATGAGGTGTGTCAGTACACGAAAATAGGTGTATGGTACCATCAGAAGCAAGTAAATGAGTGAAATCATTAGAGGTATATTCACCCCCTAAGACTTAATCACAGCCGAATGTCGATTTTTAACAAGAGCTCTAAAATTGTTGTAAATATCAAAGAAATTAGATATGCGTTTCATAAGATAAACCCATGTATATCGAGTATAATCATCTATAAAAGATACATAATAGGTTGACCCACCCGTTGTGGATGTTGGTGCAGGACCCCACACATCAGAATGAATAATGTCAAAAGGAGCAGTAGAACAAGACATACTTTTATTGAAGGGTAAAGCAGAGAATTTTGCCACTTTACAGCCACTACAATCAGAAATATCACAAGAGTTTAAATGACCCAAAACACCTCTGGATGCTAAAAAATTCAAACGTGATACAGACACATGTCCCAAACAAGAATGCCAAAGATAAAACTCAGACTACAAAGGACTCAAACGAAAAGAAGATAAATCAATGCTGGAAGCAGCAACAACAGATACTTTGAGGACCTCTAAGACATATAGTTCTCCCACCCTACAGCCGATCCCAATCACCTTCTGGGTGTGTTGATCCTGTATAACACAGACTGAATCAAAAAAGAACACCCAGTGACCAGACGTACATAACTGAATGACTGAGGCAAGATTCAAAGTAAGTTTGGGAATGTAATAAACATCAGGAAGAGTGATATGAGAAACAGAGACAGACCCAACACCCTCAACTAGCAAACTTAACAGAAATAGATGACACTTGCGACAAAGAAGCAAATGATGACAAATGAGGAGTCATATGATGAGTTGCACCAGAATCTAAAATCCACAAAGATGAGGGAATACCTGATGTATCAGATGCAGAAGGCCCAGAATAAGTCATAGATGCAGACATGGCAGTGCGATTAGAGGCCAAATATTATCTGAAACTCTCAAACACTTTGGGATCCAATGCAGATGGTGGCATGTTTCCAACATATTCTGTGTCAACTGGTGGCACAGCAGCAGCCGCAAACTGCGGAGGATGAGAGGTCCATGGAGGAGTACCATAGGAATGTGGCTGAAACTTTTGTTGACCAGACCTATTTTGTTGCCCTGACTGAGGTTGACCAGATTTATCCTTGTTGACTAACAATGGACACTGAGCTTTCCAATGATTTTTCTATTTGGAGAATGCACACTCATCATGAGCAACCCTTGAACTTTGTCGAGACTGGTTGGAGGAAACAACAAGCACAACAGGAGCGGGAGTAGGAATAGAGGTTGTTTTAAAACCTTTATCCGCATGAGACTTGATACGGTTCTCTTCTGCAATTAACTCATGGACAACAAAATCCACTGAGGGGAGAGGAGAGTGATGAAGAATGGTTCCACATAGGCCTTCAAAATCAGAACGCAAGGCCATCAAGAACTAGACCAAGCGTTGTTCCTCCCTCCTAGCAATGTAAGGCTTGAAATCTTTTAAATTTTTAGATTCAGTAAGAGCCAATTGATCCCACAGATCTGACATAGCAACATAGAAATCTTGAATACTCTGGTCATTCTATTGAAGGGCACGAATATCATGTTCCAACTGATATTGTTTAGCAAAGTTGGACTGAGTATACAGTCTCTCCAAGTGATTCCAAACTTCTTTTGTTGTGTCATATTTAGCCAACTGCATACCAATAGATTGAGTAACAGAGTTATTCATCCAAGTAATGACCTTGGAGTTATCAGTCTCCCATACATCAAGCAACAAATCATAATTATCAGTTTGAGGCACTGAGGGTTTTGCTTTTTTTTCCAGTGACATAGCCCCACATATTCTTCCCACGAAGGAAGTTCTTCATAACGTAACTCCAATACGTATAATTCTTTCCATCCAAACGAGTACTGATTGACTGAAGGGAATCATCCTTTCCGGCCATGTTGACAATGAATAAATAACCACAATGACAGTATAAGAATATGAGAATAAGGAGTAACAAACCAGCGGAAGCAATCAATCGGATAACGAATGAACAGCAATGACGAATCAAAAGCACCAACAAATCAACAATAGCAACGAATCAACAGCAGTAACGAATCAACAGCAGCAACAAATCAATAATAGCAACGAATCATCAGCGGAAGCAATCGACCTGCGCCACTGATGACTGCTACAAAGACTTCTAACAATGTATCGAACCTCCGCTCTGATACCATGTTAATATTGTCATATGATTATGATAAAAGAGGGATTACAAGAGTCTCCAAAGAAAAGCATAAAGACTACAAAGAATAAAGCGGATATAAATACTAGCTAGACAGAAACCCTAATGGGCTAAAGACTAAAGGGCCCATAAACAAGCGGGCTAATAATATATAGATTAACAGATCTGTATGGGTCTGTAGTTGCCTTCCTATTGGAATTCGTCCGGACAAGTTATGTGACAAATTCAAACGGCTCAAAAGAGTCAAATCTGCCATGCTCGGAGGGTTCGCCCCAGTGAACTCGTTTCCAGATAAATCAAGAGATTCTAACTTCATCAAGCTACCAATGGTGTCTGGAATATAGCCAGCAAGATGACTATTAGACAAATTAAGACCCACGAACATGGAAAGTGCAGTTAGCTCAACCGGTATTTCTCCAACAAGTTGATTGCTTGAAAGGTCCATGTTATAAACCATATACCATGTTCCTTTATATTCAAGATCAACACCTTTCAAGACCTGTTGTACATTCTCATCATTTTTAAAAGATGGATGTTCAAAGGGCCGAAACCGCTAACCATGGCATTCAATTTTCCAAGACATTGAGGGATGCGTCCCAATAAGTTGTTGTGGGCAACATCCAAAATTCGAAGATTTGAAGCTTTGTAAAATGATTGAGGAACTCTTCCAGGGAAGTTGCTTTTGTTCAACCTCAAAACTACCAAATATGTAAGTTCTTTCCTGGACCATTCGGGTAGATTTCCAGACAATCTATTATCACCCACAATTAAGATACATAAATATCGTAAATTCCGCAACTCTCGAAGAAGCTCACCAACAAAGTTGTTGTCATTTAATTTTAATCGATGCAATAAATTAAGAGCTATAGAGCTTGGAATGACACCAGACAACCGATTTGAGCTAAGTATCATAGTAAACAACCCATGCAGATTCTCAAGACACTTGGGAATTTTACTGGTTAACCTATTTTTGGAAAGATCAAGAAATACCAAATCTCTCCATCTGCACAATGAACTTGTAATCGGCTCATTGAAAAAGTTATTTTCCATAAACAATGAAGGAGCATCTACATACCCACCATAAGTTGCCCCATTAGGAAGGTTCATTAAAGGTCCGATGAGTTTGTTATTAGAGAGATCTAAGTAAATAATGATGGGCATCTTCCGCAACCATGTGGGAAGAGGTCCTGAGATTGTAGCATTGGACAACACTAATTGCTCAACTTTCCTTTGATTTTGATGCCACAATGGGAATCCATTTGCAACATTGAAAGAACTGAGGTCAAGAACTACCAATTAGAATGCAGGTATCCAGTCACAAGAAACATTGAATATCAACTTTGTGTTAAAAGAAGCATATGTGTTCTTCAACATCGAAAGGTTAGCAAAATGGGCTTTAGAAACTACTCCTTCTAAAGAACTGTTAGAGAAATCTAAAGTCTGGAATTTAGCAAGTTGCCCGATTGAAACAGGAATACTCCCATTTAACAAATTCGAATACAGCCAAACTGATTGTAATGAGACAAGTTTTCCTAGTGACAAAATTACCACATTTAGTAAAATCTTCTACAATAAACTTTACCATTATAATAAATCAAATAATAAAAATCTTTGAAATGTTGAATCAATATGAGTTTAACTTATTTTATCTTATTGTCATCTCATTATGTTACTTTGTTCATTTCATCGTGAAACCATTCTTCCAAAAGCACAATGTGTTGGTTAATTTGAAGAAGTAGTGGTCAAGACATCAATGAATTTATAAAACAGTAAGCAAAAAGCAACCTTTGAAGACTTGGAAGTCAATGGAAGACTATAATTTATTTTGAGACTTTGAATTTATAAAAGAATAAGTAGAATGGAACCTTTGATGACTTGGAGGTCAACGGAAGACTTGGAACTTATTTTAAGACTTTGAATTTATAACATAGAAATAACCTTTGAAGGCTTCAAAGTCAATGGAGGACTTGGAAGTTATTTTAACTTTGAATCTATAAAATAATAAGTAGAAAATAACCTTTGAAGACTTGGAAGTCAATGGAAGACTCAAAACTTATTTTAAGACTTTGAATTTATCATATATTTTGTTTTCTTATAGTTTAAAGTCTTTTTCTTTTGATACAAAGCAGAAATAGCTTTCTAAGTAAGATGTATACATGTGTTAAATGTTGTGGATATTGCAAACTCATCATTTTTGGAAAATTACAGGGGGTTATATGAAAAGTATTAGGTTGATTCTAATATTTATTTATGTAATTTGGGTTATTTGTGATGTCGTTTTGAAGAAGAGGACTGCAATGCATAATTGGTAATAATGTAGTCGGGTTTACATGCGGGTTAAAGGCTCCGTTTACTGGAAGTATATAATATAGAGTTGGAGTGTTTTCTGTTCATTTAGCCAGTAGATATTTTTCGGATCATTTGTTTTCTGTCTCTCGTTGTTGTGAAGGATTAGGGTTTGTATAGTCTTATTAGTTCTTCTGTTGTTCTTAATCTTTATAGATTAGGTTGTGTGTGATCGTTGTCAGAGTAGATTAGGGTTTATGTAGTGAGGTTTCTTTTGTAAGTATTTGAAAACCATCTGTCTATTTATCCTAAATTGATATAATAGATGATGATATTGGGAAAGTTTATTTCTATGTTTTTTCACATCGTATAAGAGCTTTAGGGCTTCGATTTTTGTTCTGATGTTCGCCTGTTGTTTGACGTCCATCTACGTGAGAAGATCCTGTTAATCCGAGTTCTTTTGTGATCTTGCAGGTTTGTCTTCGAGTGGAGATCCTTGAGTGACCATCATCGTCAAGTAGAGATCCTTGATTGACGAATCAAATCTTCGTTGTTCTTCAATCGATTAATCATGTTCATTTTAATAACTCTTGTTAATAGATTTCATCACCGCTAACTCTTAAAGGGATTGGAGTAAGAGGAGTCGATCCGTTTTGGTTCTTCAGCTTATAGCTTTTTGAGTGTTTCTTGTTCCCTTCTATCCTTGTTCTAGTTGTGGATGGGGTAGATTCTGGTTGTCTTGAGTACACCAGTTATTGTTATTTTCTAGTTATTTAATCTATGTGATTGTTTCTTGACTCTATAGCTCTTGTTTTGGGCCCCAACATACTGTGGTGACCATCTGGACACTTAAGGATCACAGTAGTCTATGTTTGTTTTTTTATTGTTGTGTTATTTCTACTTGGGTAATTCTATGTGAGTACTATGACTGACTTTACATGCTCTCTTAAGTCTGGTAGTGGTTCTAAAGTTGATCCTGTGAACTACGATGATCCTTTGTATATACATCCATCTAATAATACTTTTACTACAATTGTGAGTTTCGAATTAACTTGGACTTATAGTTTTCGTGTATGGCGTAGCTCTATGATATGAAGTCCTAAGGCTAGAAATAAATTAGGGTTTGAAGAAGGGACTATAAATAAGGACTCTATTAATGAACTTAAAACTTTAAAATAGGAACGTGCTAATGTCGTAGTATGTTCTTGGATCCTTGGATCTTTGTCAGAGTCAATTTATTTTGGACATGCATACTCTGAGTTTGTTGTAGATATATGGAATGAGCTTTTTGAAACCTATAACAAGGCTAATGGATTTGTTATTTTTAAAATACATCAACGCATTAATTCAATTAAACACGATGGGTCTTCTCTATCTGAATACTTTAATAAACTTGATACTCTTTGGAAAGAATTTGATGGTCTTATTAATCTTGTTTAATGTACTTTTGAAGCTGCTACTAGATATAATGATCATTCAAAAATCATGAAACTGATGTAGTTTTTAAGTGGTCTTGATGATTCTTTTAATCAAGTAAACTCTTATATTCTTCTGATGGATCCTCTTCCAAATGTTAAAATTGCTTTCTCTATTGTTTCTAGAAAGGAATCTCATCAGAAGAATGGGGTTTTCTCATATGTCTCTAGTATGTCTGAAACTCAATCCTCTGCATTTAAAAGTAGGTTTAATGATAAAAGAGGTCAAGGTTCTAATTCTAGTAGGGGAAGAAATCAGAACATACAATGTAAGAACTGTGGTCTTAATTCCACCTTATTGACAGGTGTTATAAATTGATTGGTTATCCAAAAGAATTTAAACCTAGGAATGAATTTAACAGTGATAATCAAAGAAATCATAATAAATCTTTTTATGTTAATTCCTCTTCCGTTCCTTCTAGTAGTACTTCTTCTGCTGGTGCTAATTCTAGTGTCTCTGGGAGTGGTGGAACTTATTGACTTACAAGTGAGGAGTATAATAAACTCTTGACTCTTATTAATGAAAAGTCCTCTGCTTTTGAGGATCCTCCTGCCAATGCTAATATAGCATGTATTCCTCTTTTTAGGTTTTACAACTCTACTACTAATCATCAAAAGTGGATTATTGACTCGTGTGCTAATCCACATATGACTTCATCTGAGTGACTTCTACAAAATATTGTTGATGTTTCTAAACTAATTTTTCTTCTTAATCATCCAATTGATTCTTCTGCTAAGATAAAACTGGAAACTTGCAGTTTTCTGAAAAACTAACAATTTTTGATGTCTTTCTTGTTCCTAACTTTAATGTAAACCTTCTTTCTATTCACAAGCTGTGCAAAGATAAAAATTCTGAAGTTGTTTTTAATGAGCATTGTAGTAAAATTCAGGAATTACAATCAAAGAAGGTTTTGGAGAATGGTAGAGAGTCTAGGGGATTGTATTATCCGATGCCTTTCCCTCAGGTAGTAGTTCTTGTAATTTTGTAAAATGTGGTGTTTCTGAAGTTACATGGAATAGTAGGTTGGGTCATCCTGTTGAAAAAGCTTTAAATTCTTTAAAAGATAAACTTAACTTTGATAATTCTTCTATTCCTCCTTGTGATGTTTATCACAAGGCTAAGCAAACTTGTGATTCCTTCCCTCTTAGTGTTCATAGTTCGTCCAAACTTGGAGAGTTTATTCATTTAGATGTGTGGGGTCCTTATAAAGTGTCTACTAGAGAAGACTATATGTTTTTCTTGACTGTTGTGATTGATTTCACAAGGGCTGCTTGGGTTTATCTTTTGAAAAGTAAAGATGAAGTTTATGTTTGTTTTACTTTATTTTTCAATATTTTGTTGAATCAGTTTGATTCTAAAATTAAAATAGATCATTCTGATAATGGGACTAAATTTTTAAATCATAAGATGGAATCTTTTTTTGAACTTAATGGTGTTATTCATCAAACTTCTTGTGTTTACGCACCATAGCAAAATGGGGTGGTGGAAAGGAAAGACATACATATTCTTAATGTTGCTAGATCTTTACTTTTTCAGTTTGCTCTTCTATAAAGTATTGGGGGAGGCTATTCTAACTTCAGTTTTTTCGATAAAAAAAATGTCCACCTCTATTCTGAAAGGTCAATCTCCTTATGAACTTGTTTTTAAGAAAATACTTGTTTTTGCTTAAGAGTTTTTAGTAGCCTATGTTTTGCTACGAAACTTAATAATCATGATAAGTTTTCTGAACGTGCTTAAAATGTGTTTTGTTATGTTATTCTTCAGAGAAAAAGGGTTATAAGCTATTAAGTATTGATACAGATTCTATTTTTTTTTTCAGGAATGTGAAGTTCTATGAATCAGTTTTTCCTTTTAAATTGAAATCAACAACTATTGATAATCAATTTAATTTTATCAATTCACTAGTCCTTTTTTCCTATGATGATCAAAATAGTTCTGAATATATGAATGATTTAATTGATCTAAATGACTTGAGTGTTAACCATCAGATGGATGTTTCTAATGCAACTTGAAATCTGGGTGAAACTTTTTTTGATACTACTATGAATAATAATAACCAGACTACCGAGGCATCTGAACCTTCATCTGATAGGACTATGCCAAATCCTTCAGATCTTACCGTGGAAAGTAGTCATTTTTAGAGTCACTGCCTTCTCTAGGACAATCAATAGGGGCATCTAGGTCTAGAAGAGAGTCTCAAATGCTTGTGAAATTCAATGATGATATTGTTGAAGGGAGGCATAGATATGGTATTAAACATACAAGTATTGAAAATAAGTGTTTCTGTTCCAATCTAAATAAAACAATTGAACCAAAATGTTTTGAAGAAGCCTTTGTAGACCCAAATTGGGTTAAGGCAATGAATAATGAAATGGAAGCATTATATTGTTTGTAATCATACTTGGGATGTTGTAGATCTTCCTAAAAAAAGAAAACTAGTAGGATGTAAGTGGGTTTATAGAATCAAGTATAAACCCAATGGAAAAGTAGAAAGATATAATGCCCGTCTTGTAGCCAAAGGCTATAATCAAAGAGAACGGGTTGACTATCAGAAAACTTTTTCTCCTGTAGCAAAGATTGTTACCATTCGTATAGTTATTTATTTATCTATAAACAAATCTTAGACTTTATATCAACTAAATAGTAATAATACATTCCTTTAGGGAGATTTAACTAAGGGTGTGTATATGAACCTACATCAAGGGTACCATTCTAAAGGTGATACTAGAGTGCGTAAATTGATTAATTCATTGTCTGGTTCAAAGTAGACTCCTAGAAAATGGAATGAAAATTTTTGTTTTCAATTATTTAGTTATTGTTTTTCTCAAAGTATAAATTATTATTCTTTATTTGTTAAAAAGGGTAATAATTTAGTTATTGTTCTGTTAGTCTATATGGATGATATTATTCTAACAGAAAATAATGAAATTGAACTTTAGACTGTAAAATATTTTTTAAATTCTAAGTTTTTAATAAAGGATTTGGGAAAATTAAGCTACTTTCTTTAAATTGAAGTTTTAAGTACAAGTGAAGGTGTGTGTTTGAATCAAATGAAATACTCTCTTGAACTTTTTCATGAGTTTGGAATGCTAAGTTGTAAGCCTGTTTCAATTCTTTTAGATGCAAATTTTGTTCCAAAAAGAAGTTGTGTTGATAATGATCCTTTACATGAGAATGTTACTGAATTTCAGAAATTAATTAGAAAACTTATATATCCAACTATTACAAGACCAGATATATCATATTGTGTTCAAATTCTCAATCAGTTTATGCATAAATCTCATAAGTCATATCTAAATATAGAATTTAGATTGCTTAGATATTTGAATGGAAATCCTAGAAAAGGTATTTCTATAGTTAAGTCAAAAAATTTTGACTTAATAAGTTATGTAGATGATGACCGGACAAAATGTCTTAATTCTAGAAAGTCAGTTACTGGATATTTAGTTTATTTTGGAAATTCATTAATTTCTTGGAAAAGTAAAAAACAAGCAACTTTATCTAGATCTTCAATAGAGTATGAATATAGGGCTTTGGGTTTGTTGCTTTTGAAATTATTTGGATTTTAAAAATATTGTTTGATTTGGGTATAAAAAATTTGATACCTATAAAAGTATTTTGTGACAATGAGTCTGCTATTAAGCTTGCATTAAATCTTGTTTTTCATGAAAAAACAAAGCATTTTGAAATTGATTTACGTTTTGTTATAGAAAAGATAGCAGATGGTGTTTTAAAAGTTGAAATAATAAATTCTTCTAAACAAAGGGCTCATATTTTAACAAAGTTTTTAAGTATTTCACACCATAATTTTTTGTTAAGTGAAATTGGTTTGATTAATCCTTTTAATAAAAGTTGATGTTCTTCCTTAGATGTCAAAGTTTGAGGATGGGTGTTAAATATTGTGGATATTGCAAACTTTTCTTTTCAGGAATATTGCAGGGGGTTATATGAAAAGTATTAGGTTGATTATGATATTTATTTGTGTAATCTAGGTTAGGTGTGACATTGTTTTTACGTTGAGGATTGCAGTGCATAATTGGTAATAACGTAGTCAGGGTTACACGTGGGTTAAAGGCTCTGTTTACCCAAAATATATATTTTGGAGCTACAATGTTATCTGTTCATTTAGCCAGTAGATATTTTGCGAATCATTTGTTTTCCCTGTCTCCTGTTGTTGTGAAGAATTAGGGTTTCTATACTCTTATTAGTTCTTTATTTGTTCTTAATCTTTATAGAATAGGTTGTTTGTGATCGTTGTAAGAGTAGATTAGGGTTTATGTAGTGAGGTTTCTTTTGTAAGTATTTGAAAACCATCTGTCTATTTGTCTTGATTGATATAATAGATGATGATGTTGGGAAAATCTATTTCTATGTTTTTTCACAACCTAACTGAAGAAGGAATTTGAGATGAATGATTTTGGAAGGATGAAACGTTGTCTTGGGATATAGATTTAATATTGTTCAAAAGAAAATTGAAAAAACACATTTTATAAAGCAACAACATTTAAAGGTACTAATCTTTAAACAAGGCTCCAATTCACGATAATATGTAGTTGGCAAAATCTCCTCATCAAGTGAGACATTCAATATAGTCAACAAGTCTCCTAAAAGACATTTAATATATTCAACAAGTCTCTGCATTCGGATTATACCAACAATTACAGATATCATCGCATCCAATTTGGGAGAGGTCATTTCACTTTCTTTATAACCATGATAAGCAAACAAGCCTTTTCATTACTATTTGTTACCAAGTTCATTCCACTAGATATCTAACTTAGGACTTAGGACTTAGGACTTAGGGATTGCTCCTTCTTTTTCTTATCAACTCATGTATGGCTATAATTGTTGAATACATATTAATGTGTATCTAGATTAAGTGGTGTATACATAAAGTTTGTTTCTTTTTCTGGATTAATCAAACCGTCAAAATGAGACTACATTACTATTTTACCCTTACATTCTGACAAACAATTTTCACAAAATATTCATTAACATTTACAGTATTCATCAGATCTAGAGAAGAGTCCGGAGGAAAAAAGAAGGGCAAATAGGTAAATGGTTGGTGCCTTTATACATTAAGTTAGGTTTTTTTTTTCTTAAGCCATTATACCATTCTTTTTGGATCAAGTCAAAAGAAACAACCATATATAACTGTCGTATTGTAGGTGTTTAACCCCTTAAGCTCGTTAAGTGAAAAAGAAACAGCTCTTTGGACAGGAGACGATGCCTACTGAAAACTGTATAGAGAACTCATGACCTTATCTTATACATTCTCATAAGGAGATAAATCACTGATGTACGAGTGCAACTTGACACATAAACCAATAACTAGAGTTTTGGGGCTACCAAAAACCGAAACATTGGAATTTTGTGAGGGTGGAAACAAGTTTTGGAGAGATCTGTCTTCTCTTGAAAAATTGCATAATGATGTTTGTGTCTTAACCTGTGTTAAATAGTTGGGTGTACTTAAAAAATACGTCTGGATTCTAGAACTTTTGAATGCTACAAAGATGTTAAGACTCTGGTGGAAAACGTTTTTAGCATTAAGTTCTCATTACTTCATGAGAACTTAATAATTTGTATGTGTTTAATTCGTAAGAAGCTTACTGCATTATACACTCCTAACCGGTGTTAAAATGACAAAATCATGATGACTGCAAGTAATCTCCCAAATTCTTTTTGGTAAAAGCAATGAAGGTTTTTGTCAATTTATGTTTAAAACCTTTAGATCTGAATTTATATGATATGCTATATTACCTCAATTTAGATATTGTTGTGGAGCAGGAGATTGAAGTCGACTTTATTCATGATGACATGGATCAGGTAGAACCTAATCTTATACTTGTGACTTGGTTCATGTAGAACATTGATTCATAGGAAAAGTTTTCCCTTTCTATTTTATGACATGTTATATTCCATGATTTTATACAAATTTCTCAAAAATTATGTGAAATTATAGTATCATCTAATTATTAATAAATTTATAGTGGCTTGAGCAACGAAAAAAGTTGGCACTCTTGATCTTGCTACTAGAGATGCAAACGGGGGCGGATATTGGCGGAGACTACAATACCCGTCCCCATACCCGACCTCTAATATACATACCATCCCCACCCGCCCAACCAAATCCCCGACGGGTTCGGGGAAAAAAATCTGTTGGATATGGGGAATCCGTTGGATATCCATTTTGTAAGAAAAAACCATTTTTTGTAAATCTAAAAAATATAAAAAAAGACAATAAACAATAATCATAACAATTAAAATGCTCAAATGTTCAAACTTCATTTCTCATGGATGACAAAGTTTAAATAATGACATTTTCATTTTTGTTAGGAAAATAAAATAAAACAACTTCAAATTCCACTATTAGTCTCGTATATTTCTTGCTCAAAAAATAATGCTTGATCTACATAGCCATCAAATCTTTATAAACTTGGATCCACAGATTGTACCTATCATGCAAGTGCATGGTTCATTTCTTGATCTTATCTATGGTTGTGTTGTTAGTTGATCTTCACCACCACTGCAAAAATATATTAAAATTAAGTACCTAGAGTTACATAGAATAATTATTACAAATAATGAAATTTATTTACAAATAATGGAATATGCATGCATTTTCTTATTTTACATAGCTACAAAAAAAAAAAAAAAAAAAAAAAAAAAAAAAAAAAAAAAAAAAGTAACAACAGAAGATACTGATTACAAAAGTAAATGGAAGAAACAATTAAAATCAAGCTAACATAAATGTTGTTTTATTATTTTAAACAACTTTAAACCACAATAATGGATCGATTGAAATGATACGAGTTGTTAGCAAACAGCAACCAATAAAATCCAAGTTTTAATATCCAGCTGTTTTCTTAGATTATAAAACAGTAAGCAAATAACTTTATAGATTATAATAAATCGACTATTGGAATGAACGAGTTTAGTTTAAAAAAAAAAAAAAAGATAATTGCAGAGAGAAAGTACATAAAATTGATCATAGAAAACATATTTAGAAAAAACATTATTCAAAATTGGTTCAAACAAATTGCAAATATGATTGTAGAAAATCGATCACATGAAATCAATTAATGGTCATGCCCTATCGTGATGGTTTGGAGAAGGAGAAATGGAAAAGTGGACTAGAGTGTGAAATCGAAATGCAATGCAGAAGGTTAAATGTTGTCTTTATATGCAATCTCTCACAAGTCACATACTCACCAATTACTAAGAGGCATAGGACGTTTAAATTATCCATGTCTTGTGATCTGAAAGCTACTAATAGCCATTAATGAAAATTAAAACTGATTTTGAATATATATATATATATATATATATATATATATATATATATATATATATATATATATATATATATATATATATATATATATATATATATATCGGGTTTTATATGGAGCAGATAGTATTATGTCTGCCCCCACCCCGTACCCGCTTTAGGTAAAATATTTGATTCCCATCCCCAATCCGTTACCCATTAAGGTGGGGAATCCCCAATCTGTTCGGGTCGGGACCCCGTAGGTTCCGGGGAATCCCCAATCCATTTGAATCCCTACTTGCTATACCTCACCCTGCTCGTTTACAACATAATAATAAACTTCATCTTCTATACATTTTAAAGGTATTATTGCATTACGGTTTGATGTAGGAAATAACGATAAACTTTCATTAATTTGTTTATTATGGCAACCTAGTTTCCTATTTTGGTATGTAGTTTTGGCTTTAATGGGAAAAGCCTTTTTATCTATGAGCATTGTGCATTATAAAGTATACCCTAATCGTTCCAAATTTATCCAAATAAAAAGCAATACATTTAAAAACATGAAGCCTATTTCTTGAGTCATGTTAAAAATCTGTATTAACTTTACTCATGGGTCGTGCTAAGCACGACACAAGAAACTTCACTGGTATGTATGTATGTATGTATGTATGTATGTATGTATGTATGTATGTATGTATGTATGTATGTATATATATTAAAAAAAGAATATGTAGGCACAGGGCAGCTCATCAGATTACATGAAATGTTTTCTTTTTCTAATTTTCTGCAACGTAAGTGCAAATAAAGAAACATTTTAGGCACTTGTATTGCTGCAACAAATGCTCTGTGGTCAATGTACATTGATCAAAATAAGATATTAGTTGATACAATACAATACAACCACTTAGGTAAGTACCAAAGCATGTACTATAAAGCATGGGAAATAACTGAGTTTTGAAGCATTTTCTCCCTCACACAGGTAATAATGGATTTTTTTATATAAAAACATAATAGTGTAAATGAATTTACAGGGCCCAATTTCTGCGTATTGTAAACAGATAGAACAAACTCACGAAACCAATGAAAATTAGGTCAAACAGAAAAAGTAATGGAATGTTGAACACGACGCTTTATGTGGGAAACAACAAAAATTTTAGTAAGACACTTAAGAAGAACTTACAATTTGAGAGACTAGTACACTTTGCTTTTCTTGAGGCTCTTCTTGGATACTTGGATGTTGGGATTGTTTGGAGCAAATGAGCTCCACACCTATTTATAGGTGTTTCCACGTCCTTATAGGAAGTTTCTAGATCAGCATACATTCATGACTATTCTCGAACTATCTACCGTATTCTATATCTATTACAAGCTTTTATATATTTCTAGAATGTTCTATAATGTCCTAGATAAGTGTAGATATTCTTGTGTCTTCCATAGTGTTCTAGAATGTTCCATAACCTTCTAGAGTCTTCCATGTCATTCTAGAGTATTCTAGACTCTTCCAGTATATTCTTGAGTCTTCCATAGTCTTCCATAATGTTCTAGAATCTTCTAGAGCATTCTAGAACAAGCTAAAGTCTTCTAGATAATATTTGTTCTATTGGGCTAGTGATGATCTTAACACTCACCCTCAGCACTAGCCCGTATTCTTCATACCATGTTTAGCTGATAATTAAAGCCCTCATATATTTCTGTACTTAACCCTTTGTGAACTCCATCTACTACTTGGTTATTAGTCTTGATATGTCTCATATTGACATCTTCCTTGAGAACTTTTCGTCTTCCACATGCTTTGTTTTGCATCGGTTGTTGTAGAGGTTGCTTCGTATATTGTTTCTGTAGTTGCCAATGACATTCATGGCTTCCTTTTGTTGAGCCGTGATATCATTCCTGACCTTGTTGAGCTTACTTGTATAGTTTCTTATTCCTCCATTTGGCAAACTTATAAGCATGTGGGTTGTCCTTTTTGTAAGCCTTGGAAAATTCCTGTAATATTAACATGTAATGACGTGACTCCTTATTGATCTTTTGATGTCGTTTAGATGTTGCTCGGTTGAGAGATTCTACTTTTCTCTTACGAATTAATGTGTTTTTCTTCTTTTTCACCTTATCTAGTTTCTCCATCACATGTTCCATTTTTTGTCTATGATGCGACTTTTTATGCAACACTAGTGACGTCCTGTTCTTATTCTCCTTTGGAATGTCCATCTTCGAGGGAATAACTTCCTCCTTCAAGGTTGTCATAAACTTTGTCTCACTCTTCTTGAGACCTTTGTCGAGGTGCATAGTTGATAGGATTCACGATCCAACCCTATTTCTCTTCAAGGGTACAATGAGAATTATTGAACCCTTAGTGATACGCATGGTATCATCTCTCTCAAATGACCACGGTTATATGTTGTCTAGGAAATCCATTCCTAATACCATACGATAGTCATCCATATACACCACTGTCAAGTCTATGGTGCCTTCCCATTCTGCAATCTTAAGAGGTACTTCAAATGCAACACCAATAATATGCTTGGATAAAGAGTTGATGACTTTCAACCGGCCTGGATTTTTGGTGTATTTGATGCCTAGCTTCGTAGCGTCATCTTCAACAAGGAAATTATGAGATGCATCTGTATCTACCAATTCCTTGGTGTATCCTCCATTTATCGTGGCATCCACGAACATTAGTCTTCCTCTTTTAGTCTTATTATCTTCTACAGCAAATAGTGTCTGATCATCCCATTCATCCTCTACTTCTTTTTTGGAAGTTACTACATTGCTTTCCACATATTTATTCTTTGACCAAAATTCTTGGACATGTAGCCCAACTTTCCACAATTGTTGCAGTTGCCTTCGAACCTCCTCCCCCAAAAACTCTTATTATCGGTCTTTTGAGATCTCCATGGTTATGAGGTTCCTTAATGACTCTTCCCTTTGTCAGCATTTTTGTATCCTTCTTTAGAATATGGCTTGAAATTCCTCAAACTATTGCTTGTGTAAAGTCCTTCCTATTCACTCATTAGTGTGACGCCTCCCATTTGCTTAGCCATAGCTTCTTGGCTGGCCAACAAATTTTCAAACTCTACACGTGATGGTTGAACAGACCATCCTTGTACAACAGTATTAAAGCTTCTATATTTCAGCCTTAGTCCATTGATGATGATCCTCTTCATTCGAGCTTCTGCAATGACAGATTGCGGATCTAGTTCAGTAATCTTGTGACTTGACCTTGTGGAAATATTGAGCAATCATCATGTTACATTGTGAGATTGATAATAGCTCAATGTCCAAAAGTTGTAGTCTCGTATCATTCTTCTTTGAGAAAAGCATCACAAACGTGTCCCAAGCTTCTTTCAGTGTGTTCTCATCCCGATTATTCTCGAACATCTCTTCTTCAATTGTGGTCTTCAAGGCAAACATTGATTTGCATGCTTTGATTTTCCATTTACTCAAAGTGCCATTAACATCTTCCTCTGGTGACATAGTTTCGCTTCTGCCAACGGCCTCCCATAGATCTTGTCCTTGTAAGTAGGACTCCATACATGTTTCCCACATTTTTGTAGTTGTTGTTGTTGAGTTTCCTAATTTCTCTGACAACTTGGAGATCACCCATCATGTTGGCAGTACCTCGGTAATACCAAACAAGTTAGTTTCAACAACAAACTTGCAGAATCACAGACTACTCACGATACAAAGAGAATCAATCATTCTTACTATCAAGAAACCTTTCTGTGATACTATATTGTTGAACACGATGCTTTATGTGGTAAACAACAACAGTTTTATTAAGACACTTAAGAAAAACTTACAATTTGAGAGACTACTACACTTTACCTTTTTTGAGGCTCTTCTTGGATACTTGGATGTTGGGATTGTTTAGAGAAAATGAGCTCCACACCTATTTATAGAAGAACTTACAATTTGAAAGACTACTACACTTTGTCTTTTTTGAGGCTCTTCTTGGATACTTGGATGTTGGGATTGTTTAGAGAAAATGAGATCCACACCTATTTATAGGTGTCTCCACCTCCTTATAGGAAGTTTCTAGATCTACATACATTCATGACTATTCTCGAACTATTTATCGTATTCTATATCTATTACAAGCTTTTATATGTTTCTAGAATGCTCTATAATGTCCTAGATAAGTGTAGACATTCTTGTGTCTTCCATAGTGTTCTAGAATGTTCCATAACCTTCCAGGGTCTTCCATGTCATTCTAGAGTATTCTAGACTCTTCCAGTATATTCTTGAGTCTTCCATAGTCTTCCATAATGTTCTAGAATCTTCTAGAGCATTCTACAACAAGCTAAATAGCCTTTAAGAATGGTTCCCACAACAAATTTGTCGTTTATTTTTATTTAAATAGGTATGTTTGTTATATATGAAAAAATAAATCTCTTATTTATGGAAATAATGGTCATAAAAGTATGTTCACAAAATAAACATTGATAGGTACTTGCATTCTAGAGGATCTATGAGGCTTGTCTTCCTCTCTTGATCTTGTTAACTCTTATCAGGACTGCAACATAAATATTGTCCATGGTTTTCTCAGCAAACATGAAAAGCTTCTGTCTACACTGCTTCTTGAACAACAAGACCCAAATAACACCCCAAAACCCTATTGCAAATCCACAAATTGTGTACACATAAAACAACCATACCTTCATCTTCTCATTAGCTGCTCTGTATTTCTTCTTGCTTCTTATTGTTGGTGTTGGACCTTCTCCTAACTTTGAGGAATTGTTGGTCAATGGAGGTCCATAGGGATCTCTATTCCCTTTATATATTGATGGATCAATCAGGGTCTGCAGTTACCTTCCTATTGGAATTCTTCCGGACAGGTTGTTGTGTGATAAATTCAAATAGCTCAAAAAGGTCAAATCTGTCATACTCCGAGGGATCATCCCAGTCAACTTGTTTCGAGATAAATTGAGAGATTCTAACTTCATCATGTTTCCATTTTTGTGTGGAATACCCCCACTGAGATGATTGTTAGACAAGTTGAGACCCACCAACTTGATCAGTGTAGTTAGCTCGACCAGTGTTTTTCCAACAAGTTTATTGCTTGAAAGGTCCATGTTATAAACCATATTTCGAGTTTCTTTATATTCACAATCAACTAATGGGTTTTGTACATAAGAACTTTCCTATGTGCGCATACAAACCCTAATGCTTGGATCTAGGTTTCTCTAATTAAACATGCATTGAATCCAAGACTCCTAATAGCTAATTAGGTATAAGAACAACACAAAATCATAGTTAGAAGCATACCTTGAAACACTTGTTTGATCTTCTTGTTCTTGGAGCTTTAGAGTCACAATTGTCACTCCTCTAATGGCTTACAAACACCAACTAGCAAAGAGAATGATTTGAGAGAGAGGAGAGAGGAGGAAATCGGCCAGGGTATCCTTGCTGTAGAGGAGGTGCCGATTTCCTATCCCAATGGGTTTATTTATACTTGTAAGGCTCCTAGGATTTCACCCTTAAACCCTAATTGGATAACTTAGACTCTAAGGAATCCCAATCCTTTCCATAGATAAGCCATGGATGATTTTATGGCTATCCTTAGCCCTAGAAATCGTCCACCCTCTATCATAAAAGGATTTACAGCCCAAAGTGTAACTATCAAACAATTGACAGTTTATACCCTCTTATTTAATTAATCTCTTTAAGTCACCAAATTAATACTAATTAATCTATGACTTATATTAATCAAATAACAATAATATTATTCATTATATTATTCTCATAATATATTAATAATATCTAATCTCTCATAGTAAATCATCCTACCAAGTTGCTATGGTGAAGGCAACCGAAAAGGACCATGCACAATCGGGTCAAATACTTGCCTAATATAGTTGCAGCCTTAGACACTATTCCAACAGTCTCCCACTTGGATAAGTCTAGTAACTATATGCACAGGTTCAATCTGATTTGCAATCGTAGCTCTCAAAGACGCTGTCAATCTCTGATCTAATCAATCTTTTCTTTCAGATGAGGGATCGTACAGTCCTCTGTTAGATATCATGCTGACAATTCTATGGAATGATTAGTCTAGCATTTGGTTTCTCGATCTCCGATTTATTTGACATAGAACTTAATCGAACACATCAATTTAGTTCTCACCGGGCCCGGCACATAAGTCAAATCAAATCATCGAGCGGCCAATATATCACCTTTTCCTTCTTAGGATAAAAGTTACAGATAAACTTCGACTTATATGCATTTACTTATTCATTAACCAACTATACACAACAATGTGTTTTATAACATCGAGTTACCAATGCGTTTTCGCATTATTAATGCACAATCAATTAGCAAATAATAAACCATATATCTAGGTTTTATGACTATATGATATTATCGTCTTGCGATCACCCTTTTATCACATTCCATAAGGTGATTCCAGCAAGCGCGGGTTTGTTCCAATGCTCAAAACTAGTTCATAAGCACTCATGAACGTTGCAACAATCTCTTGCTATGTCTAAAACCATTTAGACACTCTACACACCTATTCATGACAATCTTCATTCATATCTACTTCCGACATATGAACGATTCTAGTCAATTTGAACAATTCGATTATTCTTAATACACTCAATTATTCTGGACGTCAAAACATGCAAAGTGAAACAATAGTTAAACAATTAACATAAAACAGTAACATTACTTATAAATAAAACTCCTTTATTTAATCATCAAATGTTAATTACATTTATCTATTATACGTTTCTAATACTATCTAATCTATGCTAATATCATCCTTCAGCCCAATACTCCTAGCATGCTGCAAATGCTTAACCCTACTCAGTCCCTTCGTAAGCGGATCTGCTAGATTATCTTATGATAATATCCTCTTCACTATGAGTTGTCCTTCTTTTACATGATGTCTAATAAAGTGATATTTTCTATCGATATGTCGTGATCTACCATGATCTCTTGGTTCCTTGGTCAAGGCAACCGCTCCTTTATTATCACAGAAAATCTCCATTGGCTCCTTTATGGCAGGTACAACTCCAAGATCACCAATGAAGTTCTTTAGCCATATTGCCTCCTTCGACGCTTCGCTCGCTGCAATGTACTCTGATTCGCACGTTGAATCAGCTACGGTTTCCTGCTTGGAACTTTTCAAAGTTACTGCTCCTCCATTCAGGGTAAAGACCCAGCCCGACTACGAATGGTAGTTGTCCCTGTCGGTCTGAAAGCTGGCGTCACTATACCCTCACACCTTCAAGTCATCACTCCCTCCAAGGACTAAGAACCATTCCTTTGTCCTCCGAAGGTACTTAAGGATATTCTTCACCGCAATCCAATGGGCTCTGCTAGGGTTCCCTTGATATCTACTAACCATGCTCAAAGCAAAGGCTACATCAGGGCGAGTACAAGTCATAGCGTACATGATTGAGCCAACTACCGAAGCGTATGGAACTCAGCTCATTTCAGCTATCTCGGCTTTGGTACTCGGACTTTGAGTCTTACTCAACTTGGCATTGCTTTATATCGGTAATTCTCCCTTCTTCGAGTTTTCCATACTAAAACGTTTTAATACCTTCTCTAAGTAAGTGTTCTGACTAAGTCCTATTAGTCTCTTACTTCTCTCTTTAACTATCCTTATTCCCAAAATATAGGAAGCCTCTCCGAGGTCCTTCATAGCGAAGCACTTCCCGAGCCAGGACTTAACCTCCTGCAGAGTCGGGACGTCGTTTCCTATGAGTAATATGTCATCGACATATAGAACGAGGAAGCTTACTACACTCCTACTAGCTTTGACATATACACACGATTCATTTTCGCTTTGTACAAATCCAAACTCTTTGACTTTCTCATCGAAGCAAATATTCCATGTGCGAGACGCTTGCTTTAGTCCATAAATGGACTTCTCAAGCTTACACACTCTATTCGAATGCTTCGGATCCACAAACCCCTCTGGTTGAGCCATGTAAACATCCTCAGCCAACTTTCCATTAAGGAAAGTGGTCTTGACATCCATTTGCCAAATCTCATAATCATGAAATGCGGCAATAGCTAGCATCACTCTAATAGACTTTATCTTCGCAACTGGTGAGAAGGTCTCTTCATAGTCAACTCCAGGAGTTTGAGTAAAGCCCTTCGCAACCAATCGCACTTTAAACGTGTGTACCTTTCCATCCACGTCGGTCTTCTTCTTGAAGATCCATTTGCACCCAACGGTCTTACGTCCAGGCACATTATCAACCAAATTCCAAACTTGGTTATCATACATGGATTGGATCTCGCTATCCATTGCCTCTTTCCATTTCGCAGATTCTGGGCCTGCCATGGCTTCCTTATAGCTATTAGGTTCATCAAGATTTATTAGTGTACTATCACTAATATACGTGTCACCTTCGGTAGTAATATGAAAACCATACAACTGGGGTTGAACTCTAACTCTTTCGGAACGTATAAGAGGTAATGACACGTCAATTGGTTCAACCGGAGTTTCCTCCTCGGGTTGAGTGCCAGCGGTAGAGGTTCCTTCACCTATCGACTCTTGAATCTCTTCAAGATCGATTTGCCTCCCATTGTCTCCTTGGCTTATGAGTTCTCGCTCTCGGAAAACTCCTCTGCTCGCAACAAAGACAACATTTTCCTTTGGTCTATAGAAGAGATATCCAAAGGATTTCTGCAGGTAGTCGATGAAAATACATTGCTCACTACGAGGTTCGAGCTTGTCGTGAGTATCTCATCTTTCGAAAGCCTCGCAACCCCAAACCTTGATATGTGCTAATGAAGGAGATTTCCCCATCCACATCTCGTGAGGCGTTTTGGCAACCTTCTTAGTAGGGACTCAGTTAAGGATATGGGCGGCAGTCTCTAAGGCATACCCCCAAAAAGAGATAGATAACGAAGCACGACTCATCATAGAGCGAACCATGTCCAACAAGGTTCGATTACGCCTTTCTACCACACCATTCAATTGCGGTGTCCTAGGTGGCGTCAATTGTGAAACTATTCCACACTCCTTGAGATAATCATGGAATTCAAGACTTAGGTACTCTCCTCCTTGATCGGATCGAAGCATCTTGATCTTCCTGCCCAATTGATTCTCCACTTCATTTTTGAACTCTTTGAATTTTTCAAAAGTTTCTAACTTTTGCTTGATTAAGTAGATATACCCATACCTACTATAGTCAACGGTAAAAGTCACATAGAAGCGGTTTCCATCCTTCGTGGTTGATCTAAATGGTCCACACACATCGGTATGTATGAGGTCCAATAGACCCTCACCCCTTTCGCACGTACCAGCGAAGGGTGACTTAGTCATCTTTCCAAGTAAACAAGACTCGCATATGTCATCTTCCCTAAGGTCGAATGACTCCAACACTCCATCCTTTTGGAGTTGGGCTCTGCATTTCTTGTTGACGTATCCAAGACGACTATGCCATAAGGATGCCTTATCCATACTATTGGAAGAATCCATGCATAAAACATCATTTCCTAAGTTATCAACAATCATAACAGTTTCATAAATTCCATTACATGGTATAGCTTCAAAGTAAAAGACACCATTCAAATAAGCTAAAATAGAACCATTTTCATTATTAAAAGAAAATCTAAAACCTTGTCTAAACAAACCATGAAATGAAATGATGTTTCTAGCCATTTCTGGTGAATAGCAACAATTGTTCAAATCTAAAGATAAACTATTCCTAAGCACTAAAGAATACACTCCAATCTTGGTCACAGGCGACGATCTTCTGTTCCCCATGACTAGATTTATTCTTCCATGCTCCACGTCTCTACTTCTTCTTAGTCCCTGCACATTAGAACAAATGTGGTAACCACAACCGGTCTCAAGAACCCAAGAAGTATCATGAGATGAATCGTTAGATTTAATTGTATATATACCTGTGAAAGATGGCTTGATCTTTCCTTCCTTGATGGCTTGCAGGTACTCCGGGCAGCTTCTCTTCCAATGTCCTATCTTGTGGCAGTGGTGGCACTCTGCCTCCTTCGGGTTAGGGCATGGCTTAGCAGGATCAACTTTGGTCCCACTAGAAGAGGCACCATCTCGGGATTTCAACTTGCGATATTTCTTTGACGAAGCCTTCCTCTTCTTTCCATTCCCTTGTCCAATTGCCAAGACAGGAGTGGCGGGCGGATTGGGAGTTGGTGCAACAGACTTCTCCTTGAAGTTGCTCTCAAAGAACCTCAAGAGACCTTGGAGTTTGCTTAGGGTGACCTCTTCTTTGTTCATGTGATAGGTCATCCTAAATTGATTGTAGCTTGGAGGCAAAGAGTGAAGCACCATGTCGATCGCCAAGTCTTCCCCAAAGTCAACGTTTAACTTCCGAAGGCGGTCGACATACCTTTTCATCATTTGCAGGTGCACGGTAAGAGACTCTCCATGACCCATCTTAGCGGAAATGATGTTAGTGAAAATCTCATAACGCTCTTGTCTCGCGTTTTGATGGTATTTCTCCAATAAGTCTTGGTGCATTTCGTACGAATACATGTCCTCGTAGGACTTTTGGAATTCGGGGTTCATAGTCGCGATCATGATGCAATGTACTTTCGTTGCATCACGCTCGTGAGTTTCGAAAGCGGTCATTTCGGTGGGAGTAGCGATTTCAGGGTTAATTTTCTCGAGCTTCTCATCGAGGACATACTCCTTATCCTCATAGCGAGCAATCGTGCGAATGTATCTTATCCATTCGCTAAAGTTCGTTCCATCAAAGGTGACCTTTTGATAAAGGCTCATCAAAGTGAATGAACTTGCAGTAGCGTTGTTAGCGTTCAACATCTACAATAGAAAGGACAAAGATTGATTAGAATGTGAATCCCTAATTATCACCCAATAAGAAAAATTAGGGCTAGGATCCAACAACAATATTTACACATTAGAAAAGGGATGTCGTAATCTAACATACAAACAATTTGAAGGTAAGTGAATAACGATTCACTAATTCTCCACTACGAAAAACATAACTTTAAGTCCTAAATGTATTGAGAATTCATAGGTTCAGATGAGATTCATTGAAACTTTTCAATGGCATGTTTAAATCTCGATATGCCCCTCTTGTTTGTGACTGGGATACCGAGGATCATAAAGCGGGTGTGAATTACCATGCAAATTCACATGGTGCTTTCATTATAACGATCACCTATTCGATGTGCCGGTAAACCACACACGCTCCATCGAACTATGATAAACAATGAATCACCCTTTGCCACCTTCGCTTAGAACCAATTAGTGTGCCGGTAAACCACACACGCTCCACTAACTTCTTAGCAAGGTGCAAAGTGTAATTTCATGGGATTGCATCAATTCACTTTTCCTAAAGTAACTAAGATTGGGAAATTTTAAGAAAACATGTTGTTACTTTGTATTTCTTATTATACTTTTAATGAGAGGATGAGGTTGCCCTATCCTACACGTTCGGCTAACGACCCTCCACCGATGAAGCAAGCGGTGGGTGTGAGTGTACACCCATTAAGCGCCATTTTATAGGCCGCAACCTTATACCCACCTTATAGACCGACTTCGTGAATGAGGCCTACTAACAGTAAGACTAGCATTTAAGTTATACATATATATACATTAATCTTGTAATATTATATTAGTATAGGGTTGTATTTTAAACTTGTAAAATTCTAGGGTTTGAAATTTAAATTGTCTAAATTAAACTTTTAATCACAAAACATAAATTTCAAAACTTGAGGGCAAGTTTTAAACATTTAAAACATAAATGATCAAATAACAAATAATTCAAATCAACAATTAATCACATAATTATCCATATTTTATTTCTTGAAAAACAATTTACCAATTTAATCAAAATAATTAATAATTATCATATAAGGAAATTAAATATTTTATTAATTGATAAATATCTTCAATTAGATCAAAAGTATAGTCATATATATCATAAATTCGGATTAGGGTTGATCTAATATGATTAAGGTAAGTTTCCATAAGATAAATATGAAAAAATCCCGGTTTTGGCTCTTCCTGACGCTCGGACTCGCCGAGTACCCAAACTGGACTCGCCGAGTCTGGCCAACTCGGCGAGTCCACTATAGGACTCGCCGAGTCCATGACTCAGAAACACAAAATTCGAATTTTGCAGTTACCATTCAAACAATTAAGCATCAATTTAATAGAAACCAATCTCGGCTCTGATACCACTGATGAGTTTTGTACATAAGAACTTTCCTATGTGCGCATACAAACCCTAATGCTTGGATCTAGGTTTCTCTAATTAAACATGCATTGAATCCAAGACTCCTAATAGCTAATTAGGTATAAGAACAACACAAAATCAGAGTTAGAAGCATGCCTTGAAACACTTGTTTGATCTTCTTGTTCTTGGAGCTTTAGAGTCACAATTATCACTCCTCTAATAGCTTACAAACACCAACTAGCAAAGAGAATGATTTGAGAGAGAGGAGAGAGGAGAAAATCGGCTAGGGTATCCTTGCTGTAGAGGAGGTTCCGATTTCCTATCCCAAGGGGTTTATTTATACTTGTAAGGCTCCTAGGGTTTCACCCTTAAACCCTAATTGGATAACTTAGACTCTAAGGAATCCCAATCCTTTCCATAGATAAGCCATGGATGATTTTATGGCTATCCTTAGCCCTAGAAATCGTCCACCCTCTATCATAAAAGGATTTACAGCCCAAAGTGTAACTATCAAACAATTGACAGTTTATACCCTCATATTTAATTAATCTCTTTAAGTCACCAAATTAATACTAATTAATCTATGACTTATATTAATCAAATAACAATAATATTATTCATTATATTATACTCATGATATATTAATAATATCTAATCTCTCATAGTAAATCATCCTACCAAGTTGCTATGGTGAAGGCAACCCAAAAGGACCATGCACAATCGGGTCAAATACTTGTCTAATATAGTTGCAGCCTTAGACACTATTCCAACATCAACACCTTTCATGGCCTGATCCACATTATCATCATTGTCCAAAGAGGCATCTACGCTACAATGATCCTATAATTATGATCATTAGCCATGGTATTCAATTCTCCAAGATAAGGAGGGATGGTTCCCTTTAAGTTGTTGTGTGCAACATCCAAAATTAGAAGTTATGAAGCTTTGCATAGTGATTGTGGAATTCTTCCGGTGAAGTGATATTTTTGAAACCTAAAAACTTATAAATATGTAAGGTTCTCTCCAACCCATTCGTCTATATTCCTATACAATGTATTATCCCCCATGTCTAAAACAATTAAATATCATAAATTCCCCAATTCTTGAGGAAGTTCAGCAACAAAGTTGTCTTCAATTTTAACTGATGTAGTGAATTAAGAGCTAATGAACATGGTATGATACCAGACAATCAATTTGAGCTAAGTATCATAGTATGCAACTCTTGCAGATTCACAAAACACTTGGGAATTTACCGGTTAACCTATTTTTGGAAAGATCAAGAAATAACAAATATTTCCTTCTGCACATTGAACTTGGAATCGACTCACTGAAAAAATTATTTTCCATAAATAATGAAAGTGGAAATCGATACGAAATATGTAACGCCCGTGTTTCTGGGCTTGCCATTTTTATCAATGTAATAGTCTAGGTTAACCTTTGTAACCCCAATTTGAAATAATAAGAATGTATTATTTGAGTATTATGTGTTTTGTGCTTAATTGCTTAATTATGTGACATGATTAATTAAGAATAAAATGAGCGTCAAAATTTAAGTGTAAAATAAACTTGATATCTTTGGATAATGTTGTAGTAGTTGAAATGAGGTTTCCGAATATATAAAGAATGCCGAAATCCGAGTTATAACGAAGAAGTTATGACCTGTCGAAGTTTCGCGACAGAACCGGCAACGCTGAACGACATAAAAAGTGAAATTTACGTTAGAGCAATATTTATCCTTATTAATCTAAATGAAAGTCGTAGAGTTCGTTAAACCGAGAGCGTGCATAAAAACAACGCCCAAATCGGACTTCGTATGAGGAAGTTATGATTTTTCGAAGTTTCGATGTGGCAGTATGCAGCCCGAATACTCGATTTGAGATCGATCGGTTTTTAGCCGAAACAATCTAAATGAGAATTGAAGATCTCGTTGTTAGTAGCGAAACGATGAAAAGTCAGGCGAGAACGGACGTCGCACGAAGAAGTTATGAATTTATAAAGAAATTTTACTGTCCCGGCCTCCTAAAAATAAATAATAAAAATAAAAGTCAAAATTAGCCGACGGAGTCTAAATGAAAGTTGTAGGGTATGGTCTGACCTACGCGTGGATATAAAGAATGTCGAAAACGGAGCTCGCATGCGATCGACGCATACTCGAGTGCCACCGATCGACGCATGCAGTGACATCAAAGTACGCCCAGCGTAACCAATTTACACCCAGCGTAAATTGAGATTACTCCCATCGTAATCCCAGACCCGTATCTTATAAATAGAAACCAAGATTAGCCATTTTCTCTTGTTCAAACTCTTTCCTCTCTAGTTTTGCCTCGATTTGCGTGCCATTTGTACCCTGAAGCCCCGGTAATATTCCCGAGCCCCGAAGTAAGATCCGAAGCCCCGAGGATCCCGAAGAGCGTTATTCCCGAGCCGAAGCGCTGCCCGCGAGGAGCCGGTTTTTGTGAAGATCTTCTAGATATACGGCGAAACACCTCGTCTGCAAGCCGTAGTGCTGCCCGATCATCTTCTGATCATGTGAGTGTGTAGTTATTTTCATTCCAACGCAATATTATGAAGTATTTTATATAAAATACATGTTATGTGTATATATTTTGTTGTTATACGTGTGAGTGTATATTCACTCTCTTCTATCTTACAGATGTGATTTATTCTCTATGAAATATGTGTTATGTGTGTATGCCTCATCTGTTATGTGGAATATGTGTCGATTAAAGCATGCTATACAGGTTTTTAAACAATGTATAAAAATGTATATTTTTATCTACTAATATGTTGGGTAGAACATGGGTAGATAATTGGTGTGTAATAAACAGATGAGAGGCCTCGGTGTTATTGGTGTTATTCTAGTCATTCAACAGAGTATGGATGACGACCACGGACTATTCTAGACTGTCCCGTGGAACACTAGCAGGCTCATTACCTGTAGGTGTTGTGAACGACGTGTTCACTGTTGTACTCTATCCCCCACATGGTTGCCTTTAGGACACTTATTGTTGAGGAAGCCCCTCTGCAGTAATGTCCGTCCCGATGAAAATCCTGAATTAGGTTCCTTATAATAGATGTTATTTTTAGGGACGTAAACTGAGGATAACGGGAATGGGTAATCGGGTTTATTGTTGATTGTTGAATTAAATATAATTATTTATTGTGGGTTGAAAACCCTACATGCTCACCAGGCTCCCAAGCCTGACCCACTCAGTTTAATTGTATTACAGGAAGTGGCGCAAGGGCATAAAATGGACGAATCATCAAGTTTTTTTTTGTTTACAAGTCTGTATATGTATATATTTGTTGAATGACTTGTAATGCTATCGTTTATGCTTTACGATCTGTATCGGAACATGACATCCCGACTTTTGATTATGAAATGAAATCATATTTCTTTATGAAATGTTTTGATAAATATCTATTTTATCATGTTTTGTTTTTGGGAACAAATTTCGCATCTCTTTTAAAATTAAAAGGATTTACTCTGAAATTATTTTAAAAAGCATAAGTGAAATCGGTTTTTTCTGGCCGTGACTTTGGGGATGTCACAAAATATACCAAACATAAGTTGCCACCCCATTAGGAAGGTTTTTCAAAGGTACGCTGAGATTGTTGTGAGATAGATCTAAGTTAGGAATGATCCGCATTTTCTACAACCATGTGGGCAGATGTCCCAAAACTGTAGCATTAGATAACACTAACCTCCTAAGTGTCCTTTGACTTCGAAGCCACTGTGGAAATACATTTGAAATATTACAAAAATTAAGCTCAAGAGATACCAATTGGAATAGAGGTACCCAGCCAGGTGAAAGACTAAAAGTCAACTTGGTGTTAGAAGAAGTATCCAGGACTTCAACATTGAAAAGTTGGCAAAATGAGCTTCAGAAACTACTCCTTCTAAAGAATTGTTAGAAATATCCAGATGCCGGAGTTTGTAAAGTATCCCAGTTGAAACTGGAATAGTATCATTCAAGAAATTTGAACGTATGGAAACTGTTTGTAATGAAACAATTCTACCTAGATATGTTGGGATGGGGCCCATTAATTGGTTGAAGCTTACATCTAAGTATGTTAGAGCTACTGGATTTCCAAAAGATTCTAGAAACCATTCAATTGATTCCAAGAAAGGTCAATTTTAGGAAGATTCCGAAGGAACATGGGACCGGTTAACTAGTTATAGGAAATAGCAAGATCTAGAAGGTTGGGCATAACAGGAACCAATGAATTCAACATGTTTTCTGAGAGGTCGAGGACTCTCAGGGAACTCATGTTTGTGAAGACAGATGGAAATGTGCCATGAATTAAATTTCCACTTAGATCCAGGTGTTGGATCTTAGAATGTGTGGTGAAATTAAGACGAGGGGAAGATAGATGAGTCTTTTCGAGCCTACAATCTGATAAATGTAGCACTGATAAAGAAGGCATCATGCCTAGAAAGTTTGCAAAGTTACATGACAAACTAAGATTAAATTCAGAAAAGTCCAGGAATGTTAGGGAAGATGACATGTATTAAAGAAAGCCGAGGAGTGGACCATGGAAATGATTGTGACCAAGATCAAGGTGTTTGATGTTGGGAAGTATTCTACTCGAATTAACAAAAGGACCAAGATAAGCATTGGAGAGTCCACAACCTTTCAAACTTAACTCTTTCAATGAATAAAGCATGTAAAACAACATGTCCATGTTTTCTTCTCCACTAAGATGTACTAAACTCAAGTCGAGATGCTCAAGTAAAAAAAGTCCAGAAGTCCATGCCATATCATCTACCATCAGCCCATATCTATCTGAACTGAGATAAAGAAGTTTTAAATTAGAAAGATTTCCAATGTAAGGAGGAATGATACCTTTAAAACCAGCATAGGACAGATCGAGGTAGGTCAGCTATTTCAAGGATCCAATGAACTAAGGGATATGGATCCAATGTGGGAAAAAATGTTATTATTAGGTTTAAAAATATATATTTACGAAATATATGCACTACCATCACCCTGTAGTTCAGCACCTCCTCTTGTCGGCCCACCGACGTTGCTCCAAATCTCTTCGCCAATGCACCTACTTACGTCGGTATGGGAGTTTGGGCTTAATCGCATCTCATCGCTATTTGGAGGTAATTGAATCGCATTGCATATCTGTGTCACACCCCCGAACCAGACGGCGGAAACGTCCGGGGGCTGTTGTGACTCAATTGAATACCATCACAATGAATATACATGAAACATAACATCATACATCACCAAGCATTGGAATAATACAACTGGTAGCGTTTACATTTAGTACATTGTTCCCTAACATTACATGCCCAAAAAGTAGATTGTTCGGTACTAATTTAACAAGCAGCAAAACGTCACTGAGTACACTTATCCCTTCGACTTATCTGTTACCTGAGAATACAAGTATTTTGAAAAACGTCAACATATGAAATGTTGGTGAGTTCATAAGTAATGTTTGAAATCCAATGTTTGTATCGTTTCGAAAACCACCAGAAAATCCGATATTTTCTGAAAATAGTATGGTAAAAAAAAATGTGAAGATCCGTAAGTATGCTTGTTTGTTTTCTATATATGTAAGCGTACGAGTTGTAAAATTCGGCATGAAATTCGTAAGTGTATTAGTTGAAAACCCTAGGAAAACCCGACGTTTTCCTATCACTTTGCTTTACTTAGTTTGTGTACTGTTATTTCGTTGCGTTAGAGGTATTCGTTGAGCTCCGGAGGCATTGAGTATACAGTGGGTGGTGAATTGTTGTGACGTCCGTTGATGAAAACGTCCAGTCGACAACCTTACAAGTGATCCCTTAGGCGTCACTCGCAGTTATTCACACAACTCAATCCTCCCGGACTTGTGTAGTCCCACGACCAGAGGGAAGGAGAGAAGGTGCGAAACCCTAGGTATTTCCCCGCATCGTTCAAGACCATTGCAATTGCGAAGGGCCCGAAGCCCAACCCGCAATCGTGAGTTACCGACTTTACTAGCAGCACTGAAGGACCCTTGGGGACCAGTAGCATGTTTTCCATTGAAAGTCCTTTTACGTTATGTCGGATCGGTAAAACCCAACACTTCGTAAGAGAGAGGTCTTCGGGCCTTAAGATCAGGTCATTGGGCTAGCTAGGCTCAACAAACAAGATTTTACACTTTTGGGGCCCAAAGATGGTGCGTAGATGTCTGTGCACACTCGCATGTATAGTGACTTCCCAATCGTTATCGTAATGTCGTAATGTCATAGTGTCGTCGTGTTAGTAATTTCGGATTTTTATTGGTTCGAGACCGAACCAATTCGTTTGATAACGATTTTGGTGTTGAGGGTGTATTGTATATCGCCGATAGTCGAGGTACTAGTATTTCATCGTGTCGGGTTCGTGTTTGTTATTGTTTTGTTTGTTTTGGCATTGATTATTTACATGATTGAAATCTAAAACCCACTTTTTGTAAAATGATGCTCTTGGCCCAATAAGTCAAAAATATAGGATTAAGGCCCAATTTTTATAAGAATAACACTTTGGTCTCCATTTTGTTCAAAACTTGTTTTGATAACTATTTTGTAGTGAAAACAACATTTTGAAATCCCTTATTGTCAAAAATAACATTCTTTACTTGAGTTATGTGAAAACGCATATTTTCTGGTTTTTGAACTTTTTCGACCTAGTTGTTTGAAAATTTGTAGAAAAATCATCGTAAGTCGAAAATTGGATCCGTAAACTATCAAAGTTTAGAATTTTTGTCTATTTTGTTCCAAAATTTTCTCATAATTTTTGATGGCTTCTAACAAGTGTGAAATTGTTCATCTTCACAGGTTGGTCCGAAATTATTTCAAATATGATAGGCAGGTTTGTAAAATTCGCCAAAAATTGTAGAAAAATCGTATGAAAACGTGCGAGTAGTCATTTTAAAGGTATAAACCTGATCTTTATCCATGTAAAACAGTTTTGAAAACTACTTCCATTTGGATGGTCAAAACAGTCCGAGATTGGACCAAATCTTTCCTGTCAAGGGCTGTTTTGTGAGTTTAGCTTATAGATCTTTGAATACAACACTCATTTTTGCTATTTCAAGTGTACAAATCCCAGATCTAAAAGTTTAAATGCATTATATGTGATAAAACATACTTTTCTCATGATTCATATGGAGATCCTAGTGATACACTTCAAGTTTCTTAACATCTTTTTAGATTAGTGAAGGAATCAACACATAATCACCAAATGTTTCAAGAAAACACACATAGTCAAGCATAAATACATAGATCTACACATATGACTTGTAATCTCCCCCCAAAAACAAGTGAAAACAGAAATCAAGGGGGTATGAACTCACCTTGGGGTTTGGTTTGGTTTTGGTGAGAAGATGGAAGGAGAATTCGGCATAGCTTGCTTTTTGAGAGGAGTTTTCGAATTCAAGAAGGATCTAAGAGTCATGATCCACGAAAATGCATGAGTTAAGAGAATATTTTTGCAGAAATCAAGAGGCTAGACCATGGATCTAAGCATAAACTTACCAAGGATGATGATTTTGGTGAAGAATCCTCTTGAAAACACCCTAGATCTTCGAAATTTTGGATGGAAGGAAAGGAGGGTGTTCTTGATGGTTGAGAGAGTTTTCTTGAAAGATTTTTGAGAGAATGAGGTGGTGAGAAGATGTGTTGGCCGAAAATAAGAAGAGAGGGGGAGAGAGGATGTGATGGTTACCTAGATGTATGAGGTTTGGATATTACTTAATGGTTAATTTGCATTGAAGTCCACCATGCAAATGTGATGTGTCCATTGCTCATTAATTCCCTTCTTTCTTCATTGGGCCAAAATGGAGTAATCAATGAGGAGTTTGGGCCTTATCTTGGTCCTTACTCGAAATTATGAAGCACAAAAAAAAATTCGGCCCATTGGGGCAAATGAAATCTTTTATGGCCCAATAAGGTTCATTAGAGATAAGATGAATTATTTTAGGCCCACATGGACCAAAATGCTAAGGTTTTATGAATGTGGTCTATTTAGAGCCCAATTAGGGTTTCTAGGCCCAAGATAGTCAACTTGAAGGTTTATTGGTCCATTAGGCCCAATAAGAGAATCCTAGGCCATAGTAACTTGAAATGGGATATCTAGGGTTTCCAACCCTTATTTGAACATATGAGATGTATTTGAATAGGAATGGAGCATAGTATTCACTTAGAGTACAAGTTAGCACACTAGGTGAATGATTGCATGAGAGTAGAATCTCCTAGCAAAAATGCTAGTTGTGTGGGCTAAGGGGTCCTTTATATACTTGTGTGGGCTGCTAGGGTTTCAGTCAAAACCCTAATGGACAGCTTAAACTCTAAGCAGCCCATGGAACCTTCTGGACAAGGCTATGGACGAAAATATGATGGGCTTCCATCATAATTTCGTTCACCCCTTATTCCTTTAGCATTCCTTAGCCCAATAACTCAATTATCCAATAATTGCAGTCCAGTCCCCTATATTTAATTAATCTCTTTTGGTCACAAAATTAATTCTTAATTAATTATTGACTAATATTAATTAAACAATATGATTTCCCCTTTAATATATTATTCTCATAATATATTAATAAATCATATTTAAACCTTTCTCTCCTTAAATCATCCTGCATATTGCTATGGTGAAGGCAACCCAAAAGGACCATGCTCATAATCGGGTCAAGTATATACCAAAATAGTTATGGACTTAGACACTAATCCAACATAGCTATGTTCCCATAGCCCTCGAAAGTGACTGTGAAAGTCTTGAAGTAATCCCGTTATCTCGATTCGAGATAGTAGATACCGATATCTCATGGAGTCTCACGATCTCCTTGATATAGATGCATGTAAACCTTTCTGTCTTGTTTGATTTTAGTATTAGCAGGAAATAGGCAGCTTGGGTTAACCTATCGACAATCACCCAGTTAACGCCCAATTTAACTTGCGTACCTATAAGCTTCGTCTTTCAACTTCGAGAGTTTTATCCATCCATGCAGTGCCTTTTTCGCGATATTCTCCGACTTTGATGTTTTCAAGGCTGGTCGTAGATGTTGACAGTGTTTCGTTCTTGCTTCGTGGGCCGACGAGTATGTTATTGATGAGAATAATGAAAAGGCTAACTAGGAATGGTTAGGAAAACTTGGTTTGTAGGGTCCATGAATAGTGTGGGAGCATTCGTTATACCGAAGGTTATCACAATGAATTTGAAATGGCCACGACGAGTTCGGAAGGCAGTTTTTGAAATGTCGCCTTCTCGGACTCGAAGTTGATGATAACCGATGCTTAGATCTATTTTTAAAGAAGTAACGAGCTCCTTGGAGCTGGCCAAATAGATCGTCAGTCCGTGGAAGTAGGTATCGATTTTTAATAAGGAGATTATTCGATTTCCTAAAATCGATGTACCTTCGGAAGGATCTGTCTTCTTGAGAAACAAGACCGGAGCTCTCTAGGATGAGAAGCTTGGCCTAATGAATCGTTTGCGCAACAATTCTACTCAGTTGACAAGATAACTTGTGAATTTTTGGCGGGAGTCAACCTATAGGGTGAATTGGCAATTGATGTGGTTCCCGATATGAGGTTGATTCGAAATTCGACCTGTCTCTCTGGGATATTCCTGAAAGTTCCTCGGGAAACACATTTGGAAAAATCACATGCTACTGGAATACCTTGTATGTCTACCTCTTCTTCGGTCTTGTCCACAACATGAGTGAGGAGAACGTAGTTCTTCTGGTGCAGGCACTTATGCGCCTTGATGCACGAGATAGGAAGAGGATTGGCGCTAGGTTTATATCCATGGATTATTAGAGTTTTCGTGATTAGGAAGGTGAAGGAAAACGGCCTTCTCGCGACACATAGTATTGGCACGGTGGGGGCTTAACCCAACCACGACGATTATCACATTAAAACTCCTAATCTTTACTAGCATGAAATCTATTTGTCATGAATGGTTGTTTAGTGTTAAGGTGTACTCCACATAAGTACCCTAGGTTAAGTCGGTTTTTCCCCGTTGGCCATGTCCATTGAAAGGGCTTAGCTTAGCTTTCGGGATGTTGTGTTAGTAAGTGTTTGAATATGTTACTAATCGAAACTTCGCTCGGGTTTACCATTAAATAAGAGGTAAGCGAAAGAGTTGTCAAGTGGGAACATACCAATAACAACCGTTGGGTCGTGGACTGCTTCGCCTTGAACCCAGGTCAGGACCATTTCTGATCCTTCTGCACCTTGATTGTTATCCTTGGGGAGACCACGCCTGAGGTGACCGGTTCCTCCATACCCATAGCAGGTGTGGATGGTCTCATCATTGGTGTTGTTGTTAGGGTTGCTGCGAGTGTTGTCATTTCCATTTGGCTGACGATTCTGGCATGGATACGTTCTACAGAATTTAGCGGTGTGATTCTTTCGGTTGCATTGTCACAATGCATCTCCCGGTAGGCTTCATTATGATGGAATTTGCACTGGTTGCATTTTGGAAGGATTCCAACATATGGTCTCCCGGTTGTTGGTGTAATAGGGGTCATGGTCTCATGAACAGCAACAACATGTTGCTTCCTTGAGAACCCTTGAGTGGGATGTCCCTTCCTCCTACTTCCAGACCTCAGCTTCCTGCTCTTAAGCTTGGGGTTTGAAGTTCCTTGATAGGTTGTCACTTGTCGGTTTCCATGTTCGTTCCTTTGGCTGGAGTTGTCAATGCTATTCCTGCCTCCATTGGGGTTGTCTGCATTGATTTGTGCCATAGCAGCGGTTACTTCCGCCGTTACAGCAGCTTGAAATGTAGCAGGGTCCATCTGCAGGAGTGGTGTCTCACGAGTGTGATTGTTATTCTTGCGAGATGGCATTTTCCTGCTGCTCGTTGATAATCTAGATTGTAAGTAATGATCGTCATTCTTGGTTGTACTCTATAATACTTTGCATCTTGTTGTATAGTTCTTACTGCTTCCATCAACATCCCCATGATGTATTTACGGTAGTAGGTAATCACAGATTTGGCACGATCGTCACATCTATCCTTAGAGTATATAGGGTGTTTTGGTTTTGAGATCCTTATGTCTCTAGTGGTCTCGAGGGTTTGCTTGTGCGTATAATTGAGTCTTTGTAGTAATATGAAATCAATATAGAACATAATTGTTTCAGGGGTAAGTACCATCTCAGTACACGAAAGAGAGTCATGTCAGATAGTAGGGGGGAACTAGAAAAGGCTAATCCTAATCATGGCGGGAAGCGTCTGGTAGTGATGCTGATGAAGTGGGTGCACCTCGGAGACGAGCTGCTTGTTGCCCGATACCTCGTAGGCGTACTTCTCACACTAACCGTCTCACTCAGGAATCTCCGCTCACTTCCAATGTTTGCCTCTCATCTCTCAATAGCAAATCGCAGTTGTTCCGTTCGATTTGGGGTGTCCTGAGCTTGGTTATCAATACCTCGGGTGTGTCGGACCAAGACTGGGAGGGCCTGGTCAACGGGTCCTTTATGGCCGATGGTCGGAGAGACCTCGGTTCCTGCCCTAGTGTGGTCGTATCCCCTACTGGTGACTCTATTTCCAAATTTCGTATGACCAAGGGGGGCATGGAGCCACTGGGGCCCCCATGATAAGTCGGTACTCTGGCTTTTCATGGATGGTTAATGACATCAGATTATGCATCCGAGTCATCATCATCTCTGCCCTTGGGCTCCTCCTCCTCGAGGTCCACTTATTGACTTGGCGGGTTCGCCGGCGAGTTCTACTTCGTGTTCCTCTTGCGGTTCTTCCTCTGGATCGAGCCACCCTACTATATCTTGACTAGGGAGATAGGGTTTCCTGACTAATGATACTTGTCTATAGCGTATTGCACAAAGGACTATGAATACTAGAATCAAATAGCATACCAATTACTCCTATAATCCTACAACTATTGCATAGATTTAGTTGGGGTTCCCTTCTTGGAGATTAAGGGGTATGATTTTAGACTCCCTAGCTATCACGATCACTTCAAGACATGTGATGGTTGTACCTTGGAGGGAATGTAGTTGATCAGGCTACATCCGCTCCTTGATACAACTAAGAACAGTCCTGGATCAACCGAGATACTAGCATTATCTTGTTTGGTTCGGTGTTAGGTTCTCGTTCCTAATACAAGCAAGGGTGTTTTATTGTTATGTTTTACTTGTTTTGTTCAGAGTTATGTTAGTCCCTCTTTTGGTTTATAGTTGCATATCAATGTATGGTTAGATATGCTAGTTCACTATAAACAGAGCTTTGATACCAACCTGTCACACCCCCGAACCAGACGGCGGAAACGTCCGGGGGCTGTTGTGACTCAATTGAATACCATCACAATGAATATACAAGAAACATAACATCATACATCACCAAGCATTAGAATAATACAACTGGTAGCGTTTACATTTAGTACATTGTTCCCTAACATTACATGCCCAAAAAGTAGATTGTTCGGTACTAATTTAACAAGCAGCAAAACGTCACTGAGTACACTTATCCCTTCGACTTATCTGTTACCTGAGAATACAAGTATTTTGAAAAACGTCAACATATGAAATGTTGGTGAGTTCATAAGTAATGTTTGAAATCCAATGTTTGTATCGTTTCGAAAACCACCAGAAAATCCGATATTTTCTGAAAATAGTATGGTAAAAAAAATGTGAAGATCCGTAAGTATGCTTGTTTGTTTTCTATAGATGTAAGCGTACGAGTTGTAAAATTCGGCATGAAATTCGTAAGTGTATTAGTTGAAAACCCTAGGAAAACCCGACGTTTTCCTATCACTTTGCTTTACTTAGTTTGTGTACTATTATTTCGTTGCGTTAGAGGTATTCGTTGAGCTCCGGAGGCATTGAGTATACAGTGGGTGGTGAATTGTTGTGACGTCCGTTGATGAAAACGTCCAGTCGACAACCTTACAAGTGATCCCTTAGGCGTCACTCGCAGTTATTCACACAACTCAATCCTCCCGGACTTGTGTAGTCCCACGACCAGAGGGAAGGAGAGAAGGTGCGAAACCCTCGGTATTTCCCCGCGTCGTTCAAGACCATTGCAATTGCGAAGGGCCCGAAGCCCAACCCGCAATCGTGAGTTACCGACTTTACTAGCAGCACTGAAGGACCCTTGGGGACCAGCAGCATGTTTGCCATTGAAAGTCCTTTTACGTTATGTCGGATCGGTAAAACCCAACACTTCGTAAGAGAGAGGTCTTCGGGCCTTAAGATCAGGTCATTGGGCTAGCTAGGCTCAACAAACAAGATTTTACACTTTTGGGGCCCAAAGATGGTGCGTAGATGTCTGTGCACACTCGCATGTATAGTGACTTCCCAATCGTTATCGTAATGTCGTAATGTCATAGTGTCGTCGTGTTAGTAATTTCGGATTTTTATTGGTTCGAGACCAAACCAATTCGTTTGATAACGATTTTGGTGTTGAGGGTGTATTGTATATCGCCGATAGTTGAGGTACTAGTATTTCATCGTGTCGGGTTCGTGTTTGTTATTGTTTTGTTTGTTTTGGCATTGATTATTTACATGATTGAAATCTAAAACCCACTTTTTGTAAAATGATGCTCTTGGCCCAATAAGTCAAAAATTTAGGATTAAGGCCCAATTTTTATAAGAATAACACTTTGGTCTCCATTTTGTTCAAAACTTGTTTTGATAACTATTTTGTAGTGAAAACAACATTTTGAAATCCCTTATTGTCAAAAATAACATTCTTTACTTGAGTTATGTGAAAACGCATATTTTCTGGTTTTTAAACTTTTTCGACCTAGTTGTTTGAAAATTTGTAGAAAAATCATCGTAAGTCGAAAATTGGATCCGTAAACTATCAAAGTTTAGAAATTTTGTCTATTTTGTTCCAAAATTTTCTCATAATTTTTGATGGCTTCTAACAAGTGTGAAATTGTTCATCTTCACAGGTTGGTCCGAAATTATTTCAAATATGATAGGCAGTTTTGTAAAATTCGCCAAAAATTGTAGAAAATTCGTATGAAAACGTGCGAGTAGTCATTTTAAAGGTATAAACCTGAACTTTATCCATGTAAAACAGTTTTGAAAAATACTTCCATTTGGATGGTCAAAACAGTCCGAGATTGGACCAAATCTTTCCTGTCAAGGGCTGTTTTGTGAGTTTAGCTTATAGATCTTTGAATACAACACTCATTTTTGCTATTTCAAGTGTACAAATCCCAGATCTAAAGTTTAAATGCATTATATGTGATAAAACATACTTTTCGCATGATTCATATGGAGATCCTAGTGATACACTTCAAGTTTCTTAACATCTTTTTAGATTAGTGAAGGAATCAACACATAATCACCAAATGTTTCAAGAAAACACACATAGTCAAGCATAAATACATAGATCTACACATATGACTTGTATTCTCCCCCCAAAAACAAGTGAAAACAGAAATCAAGGGGGTATGAACTCACCTTGGGGTTTGGTTTGGTTTTGGTGAGAAGATGGAAGGAGAATTCGGCATAGCTTGCTTTTTGAGAGGAGTTTTCGAATTCAAGAAGGATCTAAGAGTCATGATCCACGAAAATGCATGAGTTAAGAGAATATTTTTGAAGAAATCAAGAGGCTAGACCATGGATCTAAGCATAAACTTACCAAGGATGATGATTTTGGTGAAGAATCCTCTTGAAAACACCCTAGATCTTCGAAATTTTGGATGGAAGGAAAGGAGGGTGTTCTTGATGGTTGAGAGAGTTTTCTTGAAAGATTTTTGAGAGAATGAGGTGGTGAGAAGATGTGTTGGCTGAAAATAAGAAGAGAGGGGGAGAGAGGATGTGATGGTTACCTAGATGTATGAGGTTTGGATATTATTTAATGGTTAATTTGCATTGAAGTCCACCATGCAAATGTGATGTGTCCATTGCTCATTAATTCCCTTCTTTCTTCATTGGGCCAAAATGGAGTAATCATGGAGGAGTTTGGGCCTTATCTTGGTCCTTACTCGAAATTATGAAGCACAAAAAAAAATTCGGCCCATTGGGGCAAATGAAATCTTTTATGGCCCAATAAGGCTCATTAGAGATAAGATGAATTATTTTAGGCCCACATGGCCCAAAATGCTAAGGTTTTATGAATGTGGTCTATTTAGAGCCCAATTAGGGTTTCTAGGCCCAAGATAGTCAACTTGAAGGTTTATTGGTCCATTAGGCCCAATAAGAGAATCCTAGGCCATAGTAAACTTGAAATGGGATATCTAGGGTTTCCAACCCTTATTTGAACATATGAGATGTATTTGAATAGGAATGGAGCATAGTATTCACTTAGAGTACAAGTTATCACACTAGGTGAATGATTGCATGAGAGTAGAATCTCCTAGCAAAAATGCTAGTTGTGACATCTGTTTCGACCTAATTGCATCACATCACATTGCCTTTTGGGCCTAATCAAATATATATGTATTCACACTGATACGTAAACCATAGTCATATCTCCATTCGTCTTTCCTTCTCCGTTCATCACATCTTCCATATCTGGTCATTGTGTTTCTGGTATCCCCCCTCTCTATCTATCTATCCCCCTCCTAATTTTATGTATTCCTTTGATTCCTATTTTTTAGGTTTAATTGACTGTGAATCTCTATGATTTGTTTTTTGACAGTGAGTTTATTTGTTCTATGTTAGCTTCTCTTGTAATTTATTCTTCAATTAGATATGGATATCTAGTGTAAATGCTTCCCAGTTCATTATGATCTTAAAATTTTCACTAATTTTGACTTCACCTACAGTATCCCAGATCAGCAAAGCAAATAAAGATTTATTCATTTTCTTTAGGATTTTGCAAACAAAATCAGTTAGACATGCTCTGATGGACAATCACTTTTGTTTAGCAACAGATGAACAGACTATATGCATTTGCAATTCTGTATAAATCCACTCAAGTATTATTCCTATTTATAGGTACCTAAATAGTTCCTTAAGCTCTCAGACTTGTTATATATCCTATTAGGAATGTGATCTATGTAGGTCACATAGAAAAGCTCAAACTATTATGATTTGGGTGACAAAAATTCCCAGTTTTGGTATAAATGAAAATCATATTCTATTGCAAAATATCATTTAATTGGATACATTACTTGTGTATCTATTTCTAAACATTGTAAACTAAACTGTTTCTGGATATCTCTTTTGGTGGTTGTTGTTGTCCTAACTCTGTTTGTTATATTATTTTTGTGAACCGATGCTTTTATAGATTATGCTATTAACATCTTATTATTCTGAAAACTCTTGTTTCCTCTCAGTTTAGACCAATATAACTTGAAATTATCTAGAGTGATGCCTTTTCTCAACTTTAGATTAACTTATTCCTTAATTTAACAACCCCACCGGAGTTTTATATACCACTTTCATTATACATTTATGCTATTTTCAGGATTTTTTTCTTTTACCATAGCATATGGAAAAGTCTTGGATGAATATAGTTCACAGGAGAAAGGACCCAAGATGTGAGATGGGTGTGAATGACTTCCTTAATTTTGCATACCGTGATAGAAAAGTGTAGTCAAAGTTCATGTCCTTGCAAAATATGCAATAATTTAAACATCATAACTGAATAACTTTATTTCACATTTGATGCAAATGAGAATTGTTTTTAGTTATGTTATGTGGATATATCATGGTAAATCATATGATGTTTCAGATGATGATATATCAATTAATGAAGTTGATGGGGCTAGTGATTACGTAAATGATGATGACCTTGATGAGATGTTAAATATCATATGTTAAAGTAAGTGGGGTGATAATTGGCAAACTAGTGGTGATTCTTCATGTGCCTTAGACAAGTATTTAGAAGCCCTCCGAAGATTAATGGATGAATCGTACCAAAAACTTTATAAAGGATATCAAATGAAGACCATGGTTTGAACCCATCAGATTTTTTCGTAACTATATAGTTTTTTGATTCTTGATATGACGAAGAAACATTAAGATTAGCAAATATGTTTTTCTATTTTCCAGGTTTAAAATCTTTAATGTTCATCGTTGCACTCGATTATGTTTCTTTTGGAAGCTATGATATTCTTTCATATTGAAATGAAGACCAAGAGTTTAACCTGTAAGCATCTGCCATTTATATTATTTTTTATTTGAATCTATTTTTCCTTTGATTTCACATGTTTGAGTTTCTATTTTTTTTTTTTTTTTTGCTTAGGAGATGCTGAAGTAAAATAGATAAGGTCAACCCTTGGAAGGTAAAAGTATTTTATGTTTGATTTAATTTTATGAATTTGTTTATTCCTATTAATTGGAGAAATTGTACAGGAAAAACCAAGAAATTTCTTTTTCAGAAAACTCACAAGAAAGTAAAGGACATTCCAAGAGTGGGAAATTTAACCAAGTAGAATGTTGTTGGCTAGAAACTCAACAAGAAAGAAAAGGATATGCCAAGAGATTTTTGAAGTTTAAGAAGGTAATAATTATGAAATTTACTACAAATGTACTTATGGGGACATCATTAAAGTACAGCAAAAACTATACATTCTATGTACTTACAATATAAAAAAGGAAAGAGGCAATAAATAGCAACACACATTTGTTTATTTGTGTGTTATAGCATCTAGCTTTCGTTTCTTTTTCTATAAAAAAATTTTACATTCAAACTTTTAAAAAGTACATTGTTGAACAAGACAAGTTATTCCACCTACTGTCCCACCTACTGGTAAAAAATCCATAGTTATGATGTTGTAATATTATAACAATAACAAGATATTAAATATGTGACTTTATGAGTCTTCATTTTTAGGTTTACTGTAACAAACCAAATTTTACAAAAGAATTTCATTTTAGAATAATCAAACACAATGCCAACATTAAGAAAATCCAGTTATAATTGTTTCAAAACATAAGTCAAATAGAACTTTTATTCCAAACTTCAGAGTGTCACATGAAAACGCCTGAGAGAGTGCATGACGTGCCATCAAGCTTTGCCCTTGCCCTTGGGCTCCAATTTACCTGAAACAAATCCCATAGCATACCCCAACACACAAGTCACATAACACATATCATAACAGCTGTAAAAGCTTCCTCTACCACATATCACATATCATCTTAGCTATAAAGTTATCTCTACCATTATGCATAAAGGCTATCTCTACCGTTAGCTATAAACGTTATCTATACCATTAGCCATAAAAGCTATCTCTACCATTAGCTATAAAAGCTATCTCTACCATTAACCATAAAGGCTATCTCTACCATTAACTATAACGCTATCTCTATCATAGCCATAAAGGACATCTCTACCGCATATTACAACATAATCATGCCACACACCTCTACAAAATGATTATACCAACTATCATAAAATGGGTTGGCCTTGGTGCCTTAGACCCAATGGTATGGTGAGGAGACTCACCTTTTGTCTGACGAATCTGAAAGTTGCTCTCCTAAAAGTATGTAACCTCCGGTGTTGAATAATAATATTAACTCATGTTAGGACATCACATAATCAAGGGAAACCGAAACCCCAAGTCCTTCCATAAAATCCCAAATATCCTTTCTTTGTTAATGGGCCCAAGTCCATGTCTAAAAATCGTTAATGGGCCTTTTGGACCAATAAGGCCCTACCGTAACATCAATGGCCCAAAACAGATAAAACAACCCACTATTCTTGAAATGCAACAAGGTCTAATAACCAAATGAAGCCCAACAGTTCAAAGGCCAAAAACATATCCAAGCCCATCTGTGGTGCACTCTTAAAGCTCAAAATGTACTCTAAAATGGTATTAGGGTTTCCAGAGACGTTTGAAGCTGAAAGGGGCTGATGAGGGTGAGGCTCAATGAGTTAAGGGTGTTTATATAGGTCACAAGTCTGAAAATTTAGGGTTTGGACATCCGACATATACACCCAGCGTATGCCCTTTCGTGATCCTCCTTGCCAAGTACACTAAGCGTACTCATAAGTACGCCCAGCGTACTTAAGGAATACTTATGATGTAATTGAAATACTTCAAGGGCTACAAGTTTATACCTGATTTGGAGTGTTACAACTCTCCCCCACTTGAACTAGACTTCGTCCTCAAAGTCCATAGTTGTGAATAAATCGGGATAATGTTCCCGCATCTCCTACTCCGGCTCCCATGTCCATTCGGAGCCTTTTCAGTCCTGCCATTGCACCTTCACCGGCTTCGCCTACTTGTTCCGAAGACCCTTCGTCTTCCTGTCTAAGAAAGCAATTTGCCTCTCGATGTAGTTTAGGCTCCCATCCACCTGAATATTGTCCAACGAAACAACTGCCGACTCGTCAGTGACACGATTCCGAAGCTGAGACACATGGAAGGTGTTGTGAATTTGGCTAAGGTCCTCCAACAGATCCAAGCGATATGCTACCTTGCCCATCTGAGTCGTGATCCTGAATGGGCCTATGAACCTAGGACCCAACGTGCCCCTCTTCCAAAACCTGATAATCCACTTCCAGGGCGACACCTTCAGCAATACAAAATCCCCTACATGAAACTCATGATCCGATCGCCGTTGGTCAGCATAACTTTTATTGTGGCTCTGTGCAACCCGCAACCGGTCGTGCACCTATTGAATTAGCTCGGTAGTCTTGACCACTACATTCGTGCTCCCCATGACCCAGTGCCCAACCTCGTCCCAACAAACCAGGGTCCTGCACCTCTGTCCATATAACATCTCGAATGGAGCTCGGTCGATACTGGCATGATAACTGTTATTGTATGAAAACTCTGCCAGTGGGAGGTATGTGTCCTAACTACCTCCAAAATCCAACACACATGCTCGAAGCATGTCCTCCAGTGTCTTGATCATCCTCTCGCTCTGGCCGTCAGTCGGGGGTGGTACGTCGTGCTAAAATGTAGCTGAGTGCCTAGTTCCTCATGGAACTTCTTCCAGAACCTGGATGTAAACCGTACATCCCGATTAGAGACTACCTATATTGGCACACCATGCCTAGCCACCACATCTCGTACATAAATATCCACTAACTTTTCCACGGATATACTCTCTGAAATCGGAATGAAGTTGGCACTCTTCGTCAGTCTGTCCACGATCACCCATATAACATCCACACCTCTCGTCGTCCTAGGTAACTTCATGATGAAGTCCAAAGTGATCTCTTCCCATTTCCACATGGGAATGGGTAGTGGTTGTACTCTACCATGAGGCCGCTAATGCTCAGTCTTGACATTCCTGTAGGTCAAGAACAGCTCTACGAACCAGGCGATCTCCCGCTTCATGCAGGGCCACCAATAACTCGGTCTCAAATCCCTATACATTTTCGTAGCTCCTGGATGTATAGAGAACTTGGACTTGTGCACCTCCTCTAATATCCTTTTCCTCACTCCTCCAGTCACTGGTACCCACACCCGGCCGCATTGTTGATGGGTTTTAGGTAAAACAAATGAACTAGAAAACAATTCCTAAGTTCACATGCAACCTACTTTGGATCTATGTTTTAACTATTGAACATACAACTTTGAATTGCAAAATAAGAACCCTAGAGCAGGAGTCTATTTTCGAAAATAGTAAACTAGGTTTTAGGAGTTACATACCTTTCAATTGTTATAGCAAACAATTGATAATTCCCTTGATCTTGATCTTGATCTTCTTGGAAGCTTAGCACCACAAGTGTAATACCTCTAATGGAATCACACCCAAAAACTAGCAAGAAGGAAACTAGAAGGAGAGAGGATGCAATTTCAACCAGGGTTTCTTTCAAAGAAATCAGTGACCTCAAATGTGAGCCAGGAGGCTCCTTAAACAGTTGAAGGATCTAGGGTTTAGGGGAAACCCTAGTTATCCTTTGCTTAGGGCCTAAGCAAAACCCAAGGGCCTTATCTTGGACCCCTTGGACGAATTCTCTAGGGTTTCCCCTAGGGTTTTCCTCCACCTCCTTCCAAGGGGGTTCTGGATCCTCCCATTCAACTATCAGTTAATTGCAAACTAGTCCCTGCACTTTATAATTAATTCTTTTAACCCCAAAATTAATTCTAATTAATTCCTGGCTAACAATTAATTAAACATAATGATTTCTTATTAATATATTAATATTTTAACATATTAATAAATTCATTTATATTAATTTATTAATCTTATAATAAATTAATATCTCTCCTTTTATAATTTCCTTGTCCGGTTGCTAGGTTTGAGGGCAACCCAAAAGGATTGTGCTGTTATCAATTCAAGTACATACCAATTATAGTTATGGGCTTAGACACCTAATCCAACAGTCTCCCACTTGGATAAGTCTATAACTATAATTGCTAGTATGCCTTCTAAATTTGACCAGCAAATTGTAGCTTCCGAAAAGCTACTGCCGAACTCTGACCCAGTCAGTTACGAGTCCTAAGGTAAGTGATCATATAATCCTTCGTTCTGCTGGATATCCCTGGACAAAAGACATGGAATATAATCAACCTATTTGTCCAAAATCTATGTTTCCCGATTCCTGATTTGTGATGATGTACGACTTCTAATTGAACACATCAATTTAGTCCTGGCTGGGCCTAACACATAAGTCAACACCACATCATCGAGGGGCCCACATATATTGCTTTTCCAGTTAGGGCAAAAGGAACGAATAAACGTTGACTCATATGCTTGTATCTTTTACTCATCAAATTATACATGACAATACGTTTTATAACACCAAGTTATTGATGCGTTTTTGTATCACCAATGCATGACCGACTTGCCAATTACAACTCATATATCTTTGTTTCAAGATTATAAGATATTATCATCTCAGTATTACTCATTATGAATTCCATGAAGTGATACTCTGAGCGAGGGTTTATCCAATACTCAAATCTCAATTTCTGAGTACTCACGAACGTTGCAGCAAATCTATTGCCATGTCTATCTTTAGACAATCTACAATCCTGTTCATGATAGTCTTGATTCACTACTTACTTCCAAAAGTACGAGCGACTGTAGAGTTTGAATAATCTTATTATTCGGGAAGTAAAACATGCAAAAATGAACACAATAATAAACAATTGGTAGAAACCAATCTTATAAATAATACTTTATTATTTAATCACCAAAAGTCAATTACATTTACTTTGTTATAAGTTTCAGAACAAAACTAATCTAACTGCTAATACTAATATCATCTTTCAGTCCCATGCTCCGAGCATGTTGAATATGCTTAGCCCTACTCAGACCCTTTGTGAGGGGATCTGCTAGGTTATCTTCAGATGACACCCTCTTCACTATAAGATGGCCTTCTTCTACTCTATGTCTGATGAAATGGTACTTTCTGTCGATATGTCTGGTTTTACCATGATCTCTCGGTTCCTTTATCAAGGAAACCGCTCCATTATCGCAGAACAGTTCCATAGTCTCCTAGATGGTTGGAACAACTCCGAGATCCCCGATGAAGTTCCTCAATCAAGCTGCTTTTTTCGACGCTTCACTCGCTGCTATGTACTCTGATTCACAAGTAGAGTCAGCCACCATATCTTGCTTGGAACTCTTCCAAATAACTGTTCCTCCATTCAGTAAAAATACCCAGCCTGACTGAGAACGGGAGTTATCTCTATCCGTCTGAAAGCTGGAATCACTGTAACCATCTACTCTCAAAGTATCATTGCCACCAAGCACAAGGACCCAGTCCTTTGTCCTTTGTAAATACTTGAGTATGTTTTTAACCACTATCCAATGAGATCTACCTGGGTTTCCCTGATAGCGACTGACCATGCTCAAAGCAAATGCCACATCAGGGTAAGTACATGTCATAGTGTACATGATAGATCCGACAACGGAAGCATAAGGTACATGACTCATGTCATCTATTTCCTCATCTGTACTCAGGCATTGAGTCTTACTCAATTTGGTATTCCTTTGGATAGGTAGCTCTCCCTTCTTGGAATTTTCCATACTAAACCTCTTAAGTACCTTATCCAAGTATGTGCTCTGACTAATTCCAATTACTCTCTTCTTTGTATCTCTCAATATTCTAATCCCAAGAATATAGGCAGCATCTCCAAGGTCTTTCATGGAAAAACACTTTCCAAGCCAAGACTTAACTTCATTCAAGGTTGGAACGTCGTTACCAATGAGTAATATGTCATCGACATATAAAACCAGAAAAGTTACTATACTCCCACTAGCCTTGATATACACACAAAACTCATCTTCACTTCTAGAGAAACCAAACTCTTTGACTTTCTCATGGAAGCAAAGATTCCAGCTGCGAGACGCTTGTTTCAATCCATAAATGGATTTCTCAAGCTTGCACACTCTATTGGGAAGGTTTGCATCAACAAAACCCTCTGGCTGACTCATATAAACATCCTCAGCCAACTTCCCGTTACAGAAAGCAGTCTTGACATCCATTTGCCAGATTTCATAATCATGAAAGGCAGCTATGGCGAGCAATGTCCTGATAGATTTAATATTGGCTACTGGCGAGAAAGTTTCATCATAGTCAACCCCTGGGGTTTGTGTGAAACCTTTCGCAACCAGTCTAGCCTTGAATGTGTGTACATTCCCATCCATGTATGTATTCTTCTTGAAGATCCATTTGCAACCAACTGTCTTACGACCTGGTGCATTATCAACCAAATTCCAAACTTGGTTGTCATACATGGACTTTATCTCGTTGTCCATTGCCTCTTTCCACTTAAAAGCCTTTGGGCCTGACATTGCTTCCATATAAGAGACTGGTTCATCTAAATTCACCAGTGTCCTATCACTGATGAATGTGTCACCGTCTGAAGTAATATGAAAACCATACAACTCAGGTGGCACACTCACCCTAGTGGATCTTCGAAGAGGTAAGGATTTATCAACTGGTTCAACAAGAAATGTTTCCTATGGTTGAGTGCTAGTGTCATCTAAGGTTCCTTCATTGGTTGACTCTTGAATCTCTTCAAGGTTAATGGTACTCCCACCGTCCTCTTTGAATATGAGCTCTCTTTCTAGAAAGACTCCTCTTCGAGCTACAAACACCATGTTCTCACTAGGTCTGTAGAACAAATATCCAAAAGGCTGCTTTGGGTAACCAATGAAAACACATTTCTCACTTCTAGCGTCTAGCTTGTCGTGAGTCTCTTGTCTTACAAAAGCTTCACAACCCCAGACTTTAATATGTGCCAACGAGGGAACTTTCCCCGTCCATATCTCGTGAGGTGTTTTGTCAACCTTATTTATAGAGACAAGATTGAGGATGTGGGCGGCTGTCTCTAAGGCATACCCCCATAAGTGAATAGGAAGCGAAGCACGACTTATCATAGAACGAACCATGTCTAACAAGGTTCGATTACGCCTCTCAGCTACACCATTTAACCGTGGTTTCCTAGGAGGAGTCAAGTGTGAGACTATCCCACATTCTTTTAGATAGTTGTTGAACTCGATACTAAGGTACTCCCCGCCTTTATCGGATCTAAGTATCTTTATCTTTCTGCCCAATTGATTTTCAACCTCATGCTTAAAATCTTTGAACTTTTCAAAGGTTTCTGACTTATGTTTGATCAAGTAGATATAAACATATCTGTTATAATCGTCAGTGAAAGTCACATAGAATGGATTAACATCCCTTGTGGTTGATCTAAAGGGCCCACACACATCTATGTGTATGAGATCCAACAGACCTTCACCTCTTTCACAAGACCCTGTGAATGGTGATTTTGTCATCTTTCCCAAAAGACAAGATTCACACATATCATCTGATTTTAGGTCAAATAATTTCAATACTCCATCCTTTTGGAGTTGGGCTATGCGTTTCTTGTTAATGTGTCCAATACGACAATGCCACGAGCATGCCTTGTCTACACTATTAGACAAGTCAATATTAAGTACACTATTTCCTAAGCTATCAACACAAGTCACTGTTTCATACACACCATCACAAGGTAAAGATTCAAACATAAAAACACCATTCTTATAAACAGAAATTGAACCATTCAAATCATTAAAAGAATATTTAAAACGTTGTTTGAACAATGCATGAAATGAAATAATGTTTCTCGTCATCTCAGACGAATAGCAACAATTTATTAAATCTAATCTAACATCATTACTAAGAAAAAGTTGATAAACTCCGATCTTGGTTACTGGTGAAGACTTTCTGTTTCCCATGATCAAGTTTATCCTCCCTTGCTCTATCCCCTCACTTTCCTTTAGCCCCTGCAAATCAGAACATATATGAAAACCACATCCTGTATCAAAGACCCATGAACGAGAAGATAATGAGTTATTAGCAAAAATAGTGTAAATACCTGCCGAAGATGGCTTCACTTTTCCATCCTTGATATCTTGCAGATATTGTGAGCAAGATCTCTTCCAATACCCCTTTTGATTGCAGTAAAAGCAAACGGCCTCTTTTGGATCAGAAACATTGGTAGTGGAACCATTGGGCTTAGCCTTTGGGCCATTACTAGATGACACGGCTTGAGCCTTGCTCTTCCAGTTTTGCTTGGGAGGACCTTTCCTCTTTTTCCCCTTTCCCTGTCCAATAGCCAAGACAGGGGCACTTGCAGGTGTGGAGGGTATACTTTTACCCTTCATCCTTGCTTCAGCAGTCTGCAACAAGTTGTGCAATTGGGCCAATGTCTGCTCAATGTTGTTCAAATGGTAAGTTAAGATAAACTGACCATAACAATCAGGCAATGAGTTCAAGACCATGTCAATGGCCAATTCCTCATCAAAGTGAATGTTGAGCAGTCTGCAACAAGTTGTGCAATTGGGCCAATGTCTGCTCAGTGTTTTTCAAATGGTAAGTTAAGATAAACTTACCATAACAATCAGGCAATGAGTTCAAGACCATGTCAACGGCCAATTCCTCATCAAAGTGAATGTTGAGCTTGACCAAACGCTCTATGTAGCGTTGCATTCTTTGCACATGAGATACAACCGACTACCCCTCTTTCATCTTGCAAGCCATGAGTGACTTGACTACTTCAAACTTTTCTTGACGAGCTAGCTTATGGTAGTTTTTCATAAGGTCCTTGTTCATCTCAAAAGGCCAGTAGTCCTCATAGTACCTCTGCAGTTCTGGGGACATGGTTGCGACCATGATGCATGCCACTTTAGTAGCATCATCATAGTGCTTCTTGTAGGCAACATACTCTTTGGGAGTGGCTTTGGACTCATCAAGTTCTTTGAGCTCCTTTTCAAGGACATACTCTTTGTCCTCGAATCTAAGTGCCATCTTGATGTTACGCATCCAATCATTATATTTTGAGCCATCCATAACGACTTTAGAGCAAATGTTGAGTAAAGAGAAGTTGTGGCTGGAGGATGAAGAAGCAGAAGTGTTTCCAGGAGTACACATCTTAAAAGAAAGATAGTTTTAGTTAGATTTCAAGACACCTGAATATAATAACCCAAATATATCATATCAAGGTTAGGACCTAACTATGACGATTTACAACTTAGAAAAGGGATGCCGAGATCCAAGTTCAAATCTCATAAAGGTAGGTGAATGAAGATTCACCAATTCCACCATTTGACAAAATAAACTAAGTGAAATTCCTAATTCTTTTGAGATACATTAAAACTATTTAATGGCATGTTTTAATCTTGGATTATGCTCTACTATTTGTAACTGTGATACCAAGGATCACAAATTAGATGTGAATAACCATGCAAACGTTCTTGGTAACCTTATTGACTTTATCATTAACTATTGATGTGCCAGTAAACCACACATGCTCCATCAAAATGATAATTATAAGATACCCATTACTACTCTTTATTAGTGCCTTTTAGTGTGCTGGTTAACCACACACGCTCCACTAACGACCAATAAAGCATAATGTGCAATTTCATGGATTAGCATACTTTTCACATTTTTCCTAAAGTAACTAGAGTTGGGATTTTGAAAAATAATGTTCTAGTACTTTCATTAATAGCATTATACTTTTAATGAGAAGTAGTTGTCCTATCAAATCCGTTCTGCTAACGACCCTCTACTAATCAAGGAAGCGGTGGGTGAGAGTGGACACCCATTCAACTACCATTTTATAGGCAATTTCCTTATACCCCCCCTTATAGACTAGCTTAGTGAATGAGACATACTAGCGATTTGACTGACCATATTCTTATACATATATAATATTAAACTTTTAATTATAATATATATATATATATATATATATATATATATATATATATATATATATATATATATATATAAAAGGTGTGTTTTAAAACATTTTAAAACTCCAAGGGTTTATATAAATTTCGAAATTTAAACTATTAAATTTTAAATTTAAATAAACCAATTAACTAGATTTAATATTTATCTATTAATTAACTTTTAATTAATTTATTAAATCTTGTAACGATTATCTAATCAAATTAATCAATTAATTTAATCCTAATCCTTATCCCTCTAAATTTCAAAAATTAGGGTAAAGGATAATTATCCAATTAATCTAATCAAGTAACAATTATCCAAAACAAGAAACCTAAAATATCTAGCATATTTCGAAATTTACAAGGGAAGAGGCTAGGGTTTTCAAAACCCTAACCCTAATTCCGATTAAGGTTCTTTGGAGGCTAGGATTTTCGAAACCCTAATTTGCAATTCAACAATTATAGCAATTCAATTTAAAACAAAACAATGGCTCTGCTACCACTGATGGGTTTTAGGTAAAACAAATAAACTAGAAAACAATTCCTAAGTTCACATGCAACCTACTTTGGATTATGTTTTAACTATTGAACATACAACTTTGAATTGCAAAATAAGAACCCTAGAGGAGGAGGCTATTTTCGAAAATAGTAAACTAGGGTTTAGGAGTTACATACCTTTCAATTGTTATAGCAAATAATTGATAATTCCCTTGATCTTGATCTTGATCTTCTTGGAAGCTTAGCATCACAAGTGTAATGCCTCTAATGGAATCACACCCAAAAACTAGCAAGAAGGAAACTAGAAGGAGAGAGGATGGAGAGAGTATGAAATTTCAGCCAGGGTTTCTTCCAAAGAAATCAGTGACCTAAAATGTGAGCCAGGAGGCTCCTAAAATAGTTGAAAGATCTAGGGTTTAGGGGAAACCCTAGTTATCCTTTGCTTAGCGGCTAAGCAAAACCCAAGGGCCTTATCTTGGATCCTTTGGACGAATTCTCTAGGGTTTTCCCTAGGGTTTTCGTCCACCTCCTTCCAAGGGGGTTGTGGATCCTTCCATTCAATTATCAGTTAATTGCAAACTAGTCCCTACACTTTATAATTAATTCTTTTATCCCCAAAATTAATTCTAATTAATTTTTGGCTAACAATTAATTAAACATAATTATTTCTTATTAATATATTAATCTTTTAACATATTGATAAATTCATTTATATTAATTTATTAATCTTATAATAAATTAATATCTCTCCTTTCATAATTTCCTTGTCCGGTTGCTAGGTTTGAGGCCAACCCAAAAGGACTGTGCTGCTATCAATTCAAGTACATACCAATTATAGTTATGGGCTTAGACACCTAATCCAACAATTGTGTCAAAAGGCCACAACTATCCTTAACAAACAAAGGATACTTGCCCCGAATTTTCTTTATCTTCCAATTCTTTTTCTTCAACCCATCGACCTGGGCCTCTTTGATTATATTCAACAAAGGAGAAATCATTGTCATCCTCCTACAGATGTTCCCAATCGGGGACCCCGCCGTCTTGCGGCCAAACGCATAGGCCACTACGTTTTCCTTCCTTGGATGGTATATGATCTCACAATCATAATCCTTCAACACATCCAGCCACCTCCTTTGTCGCATGTTAAGGTTCTGCTGATCCATCAAGTACTTTAAACTCTTGTGATCGGTATAAATGGTGAACCGCACTCCATACAAGTAGTGCCTCCAAATCTTGAGGGAAAACACAACTACACCCAGTTCCAAGTCATGAGTTGGGTAATTCGCGTCATGAGGCTTCGACTGCCTCGAGGCGTAAGCTAGCACGTGCCCCCTCTGCATCAGTACCACACCTAACCCTGAGATCGATGCCTCATAGTAACCACCAAATCATCTAACTCCTTGGGTAGTACTAGGATTGGAGCCTTGCATAACCTCCATCTCAGGGTCTCAAAAGCTATCTACTAATCCGTGCCCCACTGAAAGGTCACATTCTTCGTGGTCAAGCATGTCAATGGCACAACAATCTTGGAGAATTCCTAGATAAATCTCCGGTAATAGCCCGTTAAACCCAAGAAGCTACGGATCTCTAATGAATTTTTCGGTACTTCCCACCGCACCACCGCCTCAACCTTGGCTGGATCAACCGAAATACCCTCCTAATTGATGATATGACCCAAAAATTGTACTTCTCGTAGGCAGAAATCACACTTAGAGAACTTTGCATAAAACTTCTTTGCTCTCAGAGTCTCCAGTACCTCCCTCAAATGCTGCTAATGTTGCTCCTTGGTCTTAGAATGGATCAGGATATCATCAATAAAAACAATCACCGACCGATCCATCATCGGTCTACATACTATGTTTATGAGATCCATGAACGTTCCAAGGGCATTGGTGAGTCCAAACGGCATCACCACAAACTCATAATACCCATACCAAGTCCTGAAACTTGTCTTCGGTATATCCTCATCCCGGATCCTCATTTGATGGTACCCCGACCTAAGATCAATCTTGGAAAACCAAAACACACCATACAGCTGATTGAACAAATCATCGATCCTCGACAACGGATAACGGTTCTTCACTGTTAGTTTGCTCAGCTCTCGGTAGTCAATGCATATCGTGTGTGATCCATCCTTCTTTTTATAAAACATGATCGGTGATCCCCACGGGGAACTGCTCGGACGTATGAACCATCGGTATAGCAACTCCACTCTATTAGATTCATAATTTCTTTTAACTAATTCTTTTTTTTTAAATTTCTTTTTTTGTTTAAATTATTTTTTATTTGATTATTATATTTTAATAAATAAATTTTTTTAATATATAATTTTTATATATTAATACATATTACTTTATTTGATTATTAATTTTTTTAAATTTTTTTATTTGCTTATTGTATATTAATAAATATTATTTTAAATATATAATATTTGTATATTAATAAAAATCATTTTATTGGATTACTAATTTTTTTAGTACTTTTTGAATTATATACATTAATAAATTCTTTTTAATTTTGGATCTTTTTTTTTTAATTTAATCAATTATTATACATTAAATTTTTAATTAATTTAGTTTTATTAGATTAATTCCTTTTTATTTATTTTTTTTAATTGTTTTTAATTTCATTTAACTCTTTTCTTAATTATTTTAACTAAAAAATCACACCCACCCCACCTATCCTCATTTATTTTAAATATTTCGAAGATAACATATTGTGGACAACACCACCATCCTCACATGTTCATCAATGGTGCAGTTGTCCAAAATATGTCTCAAAACTTGGTCCGACAAAAAAGAATTAATCCAACAAAAATGAAATTAAAAAAATTAACTAATTTAAATTAATAATTATTAATATATATATATATATATATATATATATATATATATATATATTGTATATTAAAAATAATATTTATTAATATATAATAATCCAATAAAAAAGAAATTAAAAAAAGAATTCACTAAAAGAAATAATATATAATGATTCAATAAAATAAAAAAGAAGAGATGTGTATATTGTTTAAAACACAAAATTCACAACTTAATATTATAATTTCACTATTTAATACACAAAATTATACATTAAAAGTCATATTCTCAACTTAAATTTTATATTTATATCTTTATATATATAGGCTAGTCCTTCCTTTAAAGTTTATTTATAAAAATATTCACAATTTAAATTTTACATTTTATTCAAAATTAGATAAAGTTATATATATATATATATATATATATATATATATATATATATATATATATATATATATATATATATATATATATATATAATTCACAGTATAATACAATTACAATCAAGTCATAGCTTAATATAATTATCACAACTTAATGCAGTCAATTTACAACTTAATACCGTCAATACGTTCAATTCACAGTTAAAACACATATTCACAATTAATTAATCCAACGATACATACACCATTCATAGTTAAATACAAAACATATTAAACATTCTTTCCAATCATTTTAACGAACACCTTGTGAATTGTATAAAAGTCATATAAAAGTCAAATTTCAAGATGACATTTTCATATGTTTCATCATCATCACATTTTGGGAGGGATTTGCCAGTAATATGACCATGCACCTTAGCTCCTTTGCACATGTCTACGAAGATACGCTTCCACAGTTTCTATTTGGACTCATCAACCGATAGTTTAAAGCTAAACTAGTTGTGGACATTGGTTAGTGCGAAGACAAGTTGTGTTGCACTGGGGGAGGTAGTGCATGGAGCTCGATGTTGGTACAGTGGACATGAGAAATAAAGGAAATCAGGAAAATAAATCTAACAAGAATAGTAAATAATGAACATAAAGCTAAACCAAAGGAAGAAAATTTTTAAATGTACAAGTAGTTTAACTCAATAAACATCAGCAGAAATTGGGTAGTGAACCTGCAAGAGATTTGCGATCAGTGGAGATTGCTTGGAGGATGCTGTGATCGAGATGGCACAGGAGGCAGGAAGTAACAGAGTAAAAAAAAAAAAAACCTCAGGCAATGGCTTTGATCGACAAGGACAGATGAGAAAGAACTTGAGGCAGCGCCGAAAAAAATTGGAGAAATACATCTGGTACTTGTGCAATCGATTCAAAAAGCAAACACAGGAAGACTCGATACCATGTTTAATGATGTGAAAAACCCATCAATTAGGGTTATGTGAATAGAATGAATATATAGAGTACATATTACACAAAGGGACTGTATACTACGTAAAAAGTATAAAAAGAGAAATAACTAAACAATATATTTAACAATAAGAACTGAAGTAGAAAGATGCAAAGCTTGAAACGCAGCAGCAGAACCACAAAAGGTTCAACCAGAAAATAGATAATGACTGCATTACCTGATTCTTACTTGGAGCCATTTAGATGAAAAGTGACAAAAATCAGCTGCAAGTTGTGGTGAGAGCAGAAGCAAGTTAGAGAGTGAAAGAGTGCATGGTATTTCATGTTGAAATCCTGCTACACACGGATTCTTTTGAAATCCTAAGGAACTCGATTCCCTAGTAGTCTAATGTAACTACTTGATCTTGTATATATACATACCAAATCCAACAAATGTTCCAACAGTGACACAATTAAACATCCATATTACAAATATAAAATCCAAACAGTAGTATAAAAAAACACAGTAGTGGTATTAGAAAGCAAAATAAACACTGAAAAGTCCTTGCATAGTATACTATGCGGTTTCTCTTCTTCTTTTGATCTTGTTAACTTTTACCACAACTGCAACATATATCTTGTCCATGCTTTCCTCTGCAAACATGAAAACCTTGTGTCTCCATTGCCTCTTCAACAACAAAACCCCAATAACACCCCAGAAACCTGTTGCAAAACCACAAATTATGTCCACGTAAAACAGCCATACCTTGGTTTTCTCATCAGCTGCTTCATCTTTCTTCTCGCTAGTGGATGTTATTGTTGTTGGGTCTTCTCCTGGATTTATGCAATTCTTTGGCAATGGAGGTCCACACAGATCTTTGTTCCCTTCATATATCGATGAATCAGTGAGAGTCTGCAGTTGGCTTCCTGTTGGAATTCGTCCCGACAAGTTGTTGTGTGACAAATTCAAATGACTCAAAAAAGTCAAATCTGCCATGCTCGGAGGGATCACACCAGTCAACTCGTTTCCAGATAAATCAAGAGAATTTAACTCTGACATGTTTCCTATGGTGTCTGGAATACGCCCACTGAGATGATTATTAGACAAATTGAGGCCCACCAACATTGAAAGTGCAGTTAGCTCGACCGGTATTTCTCCAACAAGTCTGTTGCTTGAAAGGTCCATATTATAAACCATATACCAAGTTCTTGTATATTCAATATCAACACCTTTCATGACCTGCTGTACATTCTCATCACTGTTGAAAGAGGGATGTTCAAAGGGCCGATACCTTCTACCACTAACCATGGCAATCAATTCTCCAAGACAAGGAGGGATGGTTCCCTTTAAGTTGTTGTCTGCAACATCCAAAATTCTAAGATTTGAAGCTTTGCAAAATGACTGAGGAATTCTTCCGGTGAAGTTGTTTTTGTGCAACCTCAAAACCGCCAAATATCTAAGTTCTTTCCTGACCCATTCGGGTAGATTTCCAGACAATCTATTATTACCCACATCTAAGATACATAAATATCGTAGATTCCTCAATTCTCGAGGAAGCTCACCAACAAAGTTGTTGTCATTCAATTTCAACCGACGCAATAAATTAAGAGCTACAGAGCTTGGAATGACACCAGACAGCCGATTCGAGCTAAGTATCATGGTAAACAACCCACGCAGATTTTCAAGACACTTGGGAATTTTACCAGTTAACCTATTTTCGGAAAGATCAAGAAATACTAAATCTGTCCTTCTGCACAATGAACTTGGAATCGACTCATTGAAAAAGTTGTTTTCCAGAAATAACGAATGGAGCATCTACATACCCACCATAAGTTTCCCCACTGGGAAGGTTTGTTAAAGGTCCGATCAGTTGATTATGAGAGAGATCGAAGTGAAGTATGATGGGCATCCTCCGCAACCATCTGGGCAGAGGTCCTAAGATTGAAGCATTAGACAACACTAACTTATAAAGTTTCCTTTGATTTTGAAGCCGCTGCGGGAATCCATTTGCAATATTGCAAGAACTGAGGTCAAGAGATACCAACTGGAATGGAGGGATCCAGTCACGTGAAACATTGAATGTCAACTTGGTGTTATAAGAATCATCCAAAAACCTCAACATTGAAAGGTTAGCAAAATGGGCTTCAGAAACTACTCCTTCTAAAGAATTGTTAGATAAATCTAAAGTTTGGAGTTTAGCAATTCGGCCGATTGAAACTGGAATAGTTCCATTTAATAAATTCGAATTCAGACTAACTAATTGTAATGAAACAAGTTTTCCTAGAGATGTTGGGATTGGGCCTGTTAACCAATTGACGCTTAGATCCAAATGTGTTAAAGCAGCTAGATTTCCAACGAATTCTGGAATTGAACCATTCAATTGATTAAAAGAAAGATCAAGTTTGGAAAGATTCCCAAGGAATGTAGGAATAGGACCGGTTAACCAGTTATGGGAAATATAAAGACCTACAAGATTAGGTATAACAGGAACCGGTGAACTCAGCATGTTATGTGAGAAGTGAAGGATTCTTAGGGAACTCATGTTTTTTAAAACAGATGGAAATGTGCCTTCAATTGAATTTTTGCTGAGATCAAGGCGTTGGATGTTGGAAAGTGTACTGACATTAACATGAGTGGAAGATAGATGCGTCTTATCGAGCCACAATCTGACAAACGCAGCTCTGCTAAAGAAGGTATCATGCTTAGCAGGTTTGCAAAGTTCCATGCCAAACTGACATTAAAAGATGAAAGATCCAGAAATGTTAGGGATGACATGTTTTGAAAAAATCCAGGGAGTGGACCTCCGAAAGAATTGAAGCCAAGATCCAAGTGTTTGATGTTGGAACGTATTCGACTAGAATTAAGAGAAGGACGAAGATCAGCGTTGGAAAGTCCACAATGTGACAAACTTAACTCTTTTAAAGAAGGAATCATGTAAAACAACATGCCCCTGTTTTGTGCTCCACCAAGATCTACCAAACTCAAATCGAGATGCTTAAGTAACGAAAGGCCAAAAGTCCATTCCATATCATCTGCCATCAGCTTTTCATTCCAACTGAGATCAAGAAGCTTTAAATTAGAAAGATTTCCAATGTGAGGAGGAATAATACCTTCAAAACCAGCATGCGACAGATTGAGGTAGCTCAGTTGTTTGAAGGATCTGATGAACTTTGGGATCCGACTTCCTTGAAAATCATTCCCACTCAAGTCCAAGTATTTGAGATGCCTCAAATCTTCCAAAGAAGAGTCCACCTCATTACTAACTAAGTAGTTGTTGTAGCCTTCAACCCAATCATAGTAATCTCCTCTGAGATGAAGGCTTTCTACCTTCCCAGTGATACCATCACAGTGGATTCCTTCCCACATGCAGCAGTCAATGCCAACCCATGATGACAACATTCCAGAGAGATCTTCAACGCTGTCTTTGAACTTGAGAAGAGCAAGTCTCTCTTTCTCAGAGCAAATAGTGAAACTGGTATTTCCATCACCCAAACAAGTAGAAGTATATGTGGCTCCTGCAAACAGAAAACCACATACGAAAATGAGATGGAGCCCCAAACCCCTCATATTCCCCATTATCAAAACCCTAACTAAGTTAATTTAGAGATTCGACGAAAAATTGAAGTGGAAAGATGGATGTTTAAGATGAAGTGACAAGTTGTTAAGCTGAAGAAAGTAGTCGATTTATAAAGCCATAATTGAAGACTTTAAGGTAAAGGAGAGACTTGTATTCTTGTGTATATTTGACAAATAAGCATTTACAAGTTGAAACGTCAATGAAGTCAACTATCAAACAGAATGAAAAACCGATCAAAGCCCACTAACGAGCAGATTTCAAAAATAATAGCTATAAATTTCTTTCAAATTATTTGAATAAATTACCTTTCCAATTAAATTGGATTTTGGCCTTCTAGAAGCTTAGCATCAAGCCTCTAATATTCCGGAGCTGCTGCCTTTTAACAATGTTCACACCTGATACAATAGACAGATTAAATTTGTTTATCAGTCTATAATATATCAGACTTAGGAAAGACTTTAACCAAAAAGAATGCTCAAAGGCATTCCTTTAAACGCTTTTGATATTTTCAAACACATTTGAGATAGGTATTGATTTTAGGTTCCAAATTAAATTTAAATTTATTAGATTTGATAAAACTATTGCTGCATGCTAGAAGCTCATGTCTTTAAGGTTGTTATGCATTTTAGTTGCAAAACGTGCGATCTTTAATGTGTATAAGATGCAACTTCTGTGTTGACATTTAAAGAAAGTTGATTACGTGAAAATATAAACTGTACTTTTCTGTTAAAAATGACATTTGATACCATGAAACATTTTAGAGTTATACTCACATATATAATGATATTTACTTAGTATTCTTTTGGGCATAGATTATTTGTCTTTTCTATTGATCAATATAAGTGATTTTTTGGGCACATCATTACCCAAGGAAGACGTAAGTGTATTTTTTGTTTTCTTTTTTATCTGCATCAAACCTTGTGAACCGTTTTAATAAAAATAATGTCTTACTTGTGTAAATAATTTTGTAATAAGTACCAGTCAATCATTTATTAACTAAAATAAGAAATTCATCCATATTTGTATAGATATAAACTTTTTATTGTAACCCACTATTGAACCGATAAGAAAAATAAAATTACAAACATGGATTTGTTTCTTCTTGTTAATGGAAATAATAATTTGATGGAAGGAAATGATAAGAGACAAAATTATCACATTTACTAAAATTTTCGACGACAAATTTTTACCATTATAGTAAATCAAATGATAAGAAGCTTTGAAATGATGAATCAGTATGAGTTCAACTTATTTTTATCTTATTGTCATCCCATTATATCACTTTGTTTATTTCATCGTGAAACCATTCTTCCAAAAGCATAATGTGTTGGTTGATTTGAAAAGTGGTCCCTGAGACGTCAACTTTAATAGAAAATATGTTAGAATTATTACAATGACAATTTTGCCCTTTCATTTTGGATGTAAATGGTTAAAACTACCATAATGCCATAGGATCAAAATGGCAAAAAATCAAAATTATCAAGATATTTGAATTGGATGAACCAAGAATTCTTTGAATGCTTATGAAGCATATCCAGAAGGTTGGCTTTAACCCTATAAACAAACCCATCTTCAGTGTCCAAACCTTTTCTCTATGTGATTAATTAAACCAAAATCAGTCTAAAATGACAATTTTTCCCTTTCATATTTTTTTGATAACCTGTAATTACATTCCTTGTTTTAAGTCAGGGAAGATGAAGGTAGTAGTGGTGGTGGTAAGATACTAAAGAACATTTAATAACAAATTTGAAAATATTAAGTACGGGCAAATTGGTCATTTTTTAAAACTTTAACAGATGTACTGTTAAAGTTGATAGTAGAGGGACCAAAAGCGTTATAAAACACTCCAAATAAGGATCAGAATTGCAAAAAGATTTCTTTTTGGACATGATCCAAAAAAAACATCTAAACACAATGACAAAAAAATGTACTTTAGTCATAAAACAATAAAAACAAAGAGTCCTTGGAAGACTTTGTAACGTCAATGGAAATTTATGTCCACAATTTAATTATATGTTCTTTATTAGTCCCCACACCACATGTAAGTGTCTTATGTCTCAAGGTTGATGTGACCAACTCAATAGAAGAAAAGTTCTATAGCTTTAAGTCCAAACATTCATATTGTATATTAATTACATTTAAATAAAACTATTTTTGCATGCTAGAACTCATGTCTTTAAGGTTTTCATACATTTAGTTGCAACAAGAACGATCTTTAATGTGTATAAGATGCAACATCCATGCTGTCTTACACAGATAGTGGATTACATGAAAATATAAACTGTATTTTTCTGTCAAAAATGACAATTGATATCATGAAACCTTTTAGGTTTGCACTCACATCTATAATGGCACTAACTCATTGACATGGAAGATTTGGAAATCAATGGATAATATTTATCCACACACTTGTATTCTTTTGGGCATAGGCTATTTGAATTTTTCTATTGATCAATATAAGTGGTTTTTAGCTAAATCCATTCCCCATGGCAAACGTAAATGTATTTGTTAATTGTTATTTACATGGAAGACTTGGAAGTCAATGGACAGTTTGTATCCACAAACTAGTAATGTTTCTGATAGTAGGCTATTTTTTGTGTTCTCTTAAAACAAAATAAATGGTTTTTGGCAAACTCTATTCCTCATGGCATTTACATTCTTTAATTTTATGTTCTTTTTGTCACCTAAGTTACTTCTTCATCAAATGGCATGAATAAATGAATTGATTTGGGTCATTCTTTATTTTGTAATAAGTTCCCTTAAATTGGTTATTAACTAAAATCAAATTTTCAGCTATATTTGTAAATACCTTTTGATAAAACCAACTATTGAACCGATATGAAAATAAAAATGCAAACATTGATTTATCTTTTCTTGTTTAAGTCAATGGAAATAATAAATCAAAGGAATTGATAACATTTAATAATATGTTTTATAGTAAACATGCATGATTTTCAAGAAAATCAAATTAAAAGAAGCTTTGAAATGTTGAATCAATATTTGTTCAACTTACCGAACGTTGATTTTTATTAAATGTCAAACTTGCTATTTATTAATTTTATTTTAATATGCCTGAATAAATCATTCTGATCCTATAGGCTATAATCAATCACACATGACAATATGACATGATAGCATTGTATTTCTGGTCTTATTTTCAAACTCATTGAATTACTTTTTCAATTATTGTGAGTTCATTCTTCCAAAATCATAACGTTTTATTTGGTTTTAAGAAACTGATGACCAAGACATCAATTCATTTACACAACAACAAATAGAAAGTAACCTTGGAAGAATTTGGAGTCAATAAAAAAAATTAATATCCCTAAACTTATATTCCTTTAAATGGTCTCCACAGGATATGTAAATTTCTTAGGCCTCAAATTTCCATTCAAAGACTTTGATTCCCACACAAAACTATAAACCTGATTTTGACGTTTACAGGATTAAAAAATTAACTTGCAGAAAAAGTAATTTTTTATTTTTCGACTTCAATAAGATTGATGCTTCCAGCCCAACAAAATATGGGTTCTATAATTTAAAGTCAAGATTTTCATATTGTATTTTTGGCTTTATGCACAACATTATTGTACATTTATTTATGTGTTTGACCACAAGGACCGGAAAATTTAACACACGCACACAGTTTAATAATTTCGTTTTTGTTTTCAATTCCTTCATTTGTAATCATCCAAAAACATAATCAAAAATACAAAAATTAATGATTTTTTTATTTATGAAGATTCCTAATAATCAAATTAATTACATACAACTAAAAAAGAAAACAATTCCTAAAGTATCTCACTTTTTGTCGTTTTTTTACACATCCACACTCTCCCTCTCTCTCTCTCACATTGTTTTGTATTTTTTTTAATTGAGTGGGTTCAAAAAGATAGGGTTTCGTGTGTTGTGCGTTCGGAAAGATGAAGAAAAATAAAAGAGGAAAAGTGATGTGGCAGTGGGTTTAGTGGGTTGGGAGGGAATGACTCTCGCCTCCCTAATAGATCTCATCTCCAGCAAATTTTGAATCCACAGACTCTGCTATTCCTCAGTTCCGTCCAGATCTAGAATTAATCATCTTCCGTCATCAATCTTGCATCTCCGTCGGATTTTTTTTCCACCGCCTCCATGTCTCGATAACTCCATCTAGATCGGGAATTGTTACACCGTTCATTCATTGATAAACTCTCTTTGTCTATTCTCTCCATTGGTGGCCAATGCTATATGAGGAAAATGTGAACAATCGAATTTGACAAAAGTGGAATCAGATGGATCAAAATTGCAGAACATAAGCTTAAAAATGAAGAAGTGACGCTTACAGAAATATCTTATTAATCATGTAAGTATGTTTGGTTAATACCTTTACCTGAATAATGTTTAATTTTTCAATATGTAATGATAACACTCTTCTTTAAGCTATAAATCACCATTATTAATGACAATTGTAGATATGATTTTACCATTTTTAAAACTCACGGTTATGTTGCATGTGTTAATATTTATACCTGTAATGTTTTGTGACTAGGTTAAAGTTCAAATATGATAAAATTTAATTACTCAGTGAGTTTTATTCAAGTTTTGTTATTCACCATTGTTTTAAGTTGATATTACTATATAAGTTAGTTTATAATGTGTATAAGTTTGTTTATTGTGTTTTCTCAAATTAAACATAAATCTCCTATGTTTATGTGTTCATGATTTTAGTGTTAAACTGGGATGCCTAGGCAGTGAGACCAATTTAACTAAAAATCGGGTTTTAAATAAAAAGAATTCTTATATGTGGAAATTATTCAACTTTTATTGTTGAATTACAATTCATTTTGAAAAATTTCATTCCTTCCAAAACCATTATAGAAGTGAAGCACCTCTGGTATGTAATCCTTTTATAATTACTACTAGAAAACTTGATCAATAGCTACGGCACAATCCGTAGCTATTCCGTAGCAATAAGCGGATAGCTACGGAATTGTTACGGAAAAATGGTTGTAGCATAATGGCCCGTGGCTAAATTATAGCTACGGATTAGCTACGGAACCGCTACTAAATAGCTACGGAAAATTCCGTAGCTACCATAGCTACAGAATAGGTACGGAAAAAAATAGCTACGGAGCTAAATAGCTACGGACCTAAATAGCTACGGAATAGCTACGGATGCACATAGCTATGGAATAGCTACGGACCTAAATAGTTACGGAAATCCGTAGCTATTCCGTAGCTAGCTTCATTTTTATTTAAAAAAAAAATAATTTAAAATCTTCCAATTTTTTTGTCAAATACCACATTCAATTCAGATTTATCCCAAAAACCATATAAAATACATCAAAAACATCCCAAATACCAAGTTTGACACATTTTATTCCATTGTCCAAAATACCATACAAAAGTAAGCACAAACAAACAATATCAAGTGTTTACAAATTCAATTGTTCCAAAATACTTATCAATTGTCCTAAGGTGGATTATCGAGGGGAGCATCGGGTTGATTTCCATACATATTCAGCATCCACATAACCATTTCCATTTGTTCTTTCATTTGTTGTTGTTGTTCCATGGTAGAAACTTCTGCACACAACCTATCAACCCAAAAAAATTATAACACAATTCAATACTTAAACAATAATAGCAATGTACTTTAGTTTATTAGAACAATGCATTTTTTTATAATACTTATAGCGATATACATAACTTTTAATCTCCAACCTTCATTTGCCTTTTGTTTCGATAATGATGAATTGTAACCACCTACAACACAAGACACAATTCACTTGAAGTTTTTAATTTATTTAAGAGAATGTTAAGATATACCTCTGTCTTTGATTCATAGAATGCTTGCTGCATGCTTTAATATATGTTATATAAACCTGCCAAATATATAATAAAATTGCTTGGTAGATTGTAAAAAACAATAAACTATTGTAAAAAATAATGAACCATTGTATACTCACCTTCAAAATAAAAGAACATTAGTTTAGCACGAAGAAGCAGCTGCAAAAACTCACGGGCTAAAGGAAGCACCTGCCAAAATAACAACCTACTTTTGTATCATCCTTTCCTGTCTAAGAACATATTGGGCAAAGTGCCTCTTCAACTTTGTAAATATACATATACCACAAGTCTTTCATATATGTAAATATACATATAGAACAATAAATTCATCACAATTTGGTGAAAAGTATAGTAATTACATTGTTAAAACTGTGAAACGAATACTTGATCCTGAAGGTGCACAATACTTTATGAATGATATTAATATCTATAAGTTGGTGAAACTATAGATAATCATGTATAGTAGAGGTGTAAAAAAACGAAGCGAAAAAAACGACGTTTGGTGCCCGAAAAGTAGAAAATAAAAAAAATTTGTAGCTAATCCGTAGCTAAATAGCTACGGAGTAGCTACGGATTTTTCTTATTTTTTATTTTTCGGGCATTAAACATCGTTTTTTTTCTTTTTTTTTTCCCACCTCTATTATACATAATTATCTTTATTTTCAACAACTTATAGTTATTAATAGTGTTCATAAAGTCGTTTGCACCTTCGAGATCCTTTACTCATTTAAGGGTTTAATATTGTATCCGTAGCTATTCCATAGCCATTATGTAGCTAATTAGCTACAGAATAGCTACGGGTTAACATCCGTAAGTATTCCGTAGCTATACCGTAGCTAATTAGCTACAGAATAACTACGGGCTAGTATCCGTAGTTATTCCGTAGCTAATTAGCTACGGGATAACTACGGAATAACATCCGTAGTTATTCCGTAGCTATTATGTTAGTAAATTAGGGCGTCCCATTCTGTAGCTAATCCGTAGTCATTCCGTAGCTAATTAGCTACGAAAATTTTCCGTAGCTATTATCCGTAGGAAAACACCCTTTTTCTAGTAGTGTAATTTGGGTTGTTGTTGCATTATTTTTGAAATCAACGATGTAATACCAATGCGATACAAACTCACTGGACATTTACTTTTGGAATCTCTTTTCGAAGCATTACAATTTTATTTTATTTTTTTCATATTTATTGACAGCTTTTCTTTAGATTTTTGTATGGGGATCAAGCTTGTTTTTTTTGGTAATGAGATTCATTTGGATATAAAGCATTCCAAGATGGGTACAGTTGCCATGGCTAGTGTAGGAGAAAATCTAAGTACTTTCAACATTGTATTTTCTATCTTTGGTTTGGTAGAATAAAAAAACACTCAATTTGTCTCTCTATTTACCAATTAGTCTATTTGACCTTATGGAAAAAAAAACATTAGTTGTAGACATATATATAAACTATAAATTGCTTTAAATAGGTATTTATATATATGATTCGCATGTCATTCACATATGAATCACATTTGATTCGCAAGAAAATCACATGTGATTTACATGTAAATTCCATATGATTCACATGTAAATTACATATAATTCACATATGAATCATATGTGATTCGCATATTAATCATATTTGATTCACATGTAAATTACATGTGATTCACATATAAATCATATGTGATTCATATTAAAATTAAATGTAATTAACATATAATGTCATATGTAAATGTGATTCATATCTTAATCACATGTAAATCACTTGTGATTTATATGTGACTCACATGTAATTCATATATTAATCACATGTAATTTACATGTAAATCACAAGTGAATCACATATCAATTACATGTGATTCACATATAAATCACAAGTGAATCACATATGAATTACGTTTATATGCACACATGCATTTTGTGTAAGTGTTCTTTGTTAATTGTTTTTTAAAAATTCTTGTGAATTTCATATTTAAATCTTAAAAGATACAATCACATGTGAATATCATATTATATAATCACATGTGCATGTTACATGATATATACATGTGTATTTTTGTGCGTGTTCTTGCATTAATCAATTTTTTTTTAATTTTATTGTAGATTTTGAAGAATTTTTGGAAAATATTGAAGAGGTGAAAAGTGATAAATTGAAGAAAATATATGGAAATCTTGATATGAAGAAATGATAACACTGTGAATCTTTGTAGTTTTTTTTATATTTTATTTTGTATCGAATAAGATACTTTTATTATGTTTATAGAGTGATTAATAAAAATGAGATTTTTTTTATAATTTACTTACGAATATTATAGTATAAGAAATATGCATATATGCTTTTGAAAACATATGTTTGCACCTAAAACGTTGATTTTTTTGTTAAAATAATGCAGTTCTTAAAAATTTTGGATTTATTTACAAAACTCTCAGTTTTTTTTTTTTTTTTGAAAAAAAATGTTGTTTTTCTAAAGAAAAAAATGATGTTTTTTTGAAGAAAAAAATGCATTATTCTTTTTTAAAAAAAATTGCAGTTTTTTGAAAAATTTGCAGTTTTTTTTAAATAATTTTAATTTTTTTTTTCAAAAATTTATGTTTTCTATAAAAAATTAAAAAAATCTGCACTAAAAAAACAAAAAATACTATTTTTTAAAAATATGAAAATTTGATTTATGATGGAAATTTTTAGACATTTATATTAATATGTTAAATAACACAAAAAAAACTTAACATTAAATGAGATTGGTAAGATGACGATTATATCCTTAATAAATTAATTTTGATCCAATGCTCCATTTTTAGTTCTCGGATTCTCGGGAAACTATGGGTTCTCAACCGATATCATATATATATATATATATATATATATATATATATATATATATATATATATATATATATATATATAACATAATTTATTTGTTCTGCGGACTTGGAAATATATCTATAACGATTTTCTATGGTAGAGAATAAAAAATTATTTATTCAACAATCATAAATTCATAGTGGCCTCAAATCCAACGAACACCCGAAAACATACAATTTTTTTTGGAAAGGGAACATCCCTAACGAGGGTTTCCGGGCCAGCTTTCGCGCACCGACTAATCCCCCACTGCAAACATGAGGCTTTGCCTCATGCCCTGGAGTCACTGCAGGCGAACCTCCATGGCCACAATGGCTTAGTAGTGCCAGGATTTGAACATGGGTCAATAGGTTATCCACCATATCTTCCACATGCCTTACCAAGTATTTGTAAGTCTATTGTATGTGCATCAATGTATTTGTATGTGTATCAAAATATATGTAATTTGTCCACTAACAGATCCTACAAACATGCATCACTGATAACCTTCTCAAGTGGAAAAAAGAAAAATGCATTTTATAAAGGAAGAACATTGAGGGGTACTAACCTTTAGGCTCCAATTCACCCTAATTTGTAGTTGCAAAAGTCTTCTCATCCAATGAGACAATTAATAAGATCAATAAGTCTCCTGAAAGAGAAAAACAATCCACATAAATGATTAATAACACCAGGTGTCCACTACACAAAACACAACAAGTTGCCAGCAATTACAAATATCATTGCATCCAATTTGGGAGAGAACAATTCACTTTCTTGATGATTGATAAATGCTTTTTCAATACTATCAGATACCAAGTACAAGTTTAGGAACATTAGAAATCATATTATGTACATAATGATCTAGTATATGTGCAACTGTGCATATAGAACCAAAGAATCAACACTGCAAAAGGTAACTAGAAATAACAATGTGGTCCTTATTAATAGATCAAATGGTTGGATGAGAAATGATGTATGTCTAGATAATGTCTAGTATACATAAAAAAAAATTCTTTTCTAAACCAATTAAACCGTCTGAATGAGACTAGATGACCATTCTACCCTTACATTCCAACAAACAATTTTCACTATATTATCAATTTTAGCATGAGAGAGTTGGGAGGAAAAAGAAAGCAAATGAGTAATTGATTGGTGCCCTAACACATTAAGCTAGTATTTTTTTATTTTATTTATTTATTTATTTTTGCGTTTTTAGATAAGTGATTAACCCCTTAAACTCATTAGTCATTAGGTGAAAAAGAAACAGCTCCATAGACAAGATGCACTGCCTGCTGAAAAAGGTATAGATAACTTAATGTATGAATGTGACTCAACATAGATAGTAATAAGTATAGTTTTATGGCTTCCAAAACTTGATTCGTTGGAATTTTTTTAGGGTTGAGTTTATGGGAAACAAAGTAGAAAGTCTTTCTTAGCTAACACTATATGAAGCCTGGAAAAGGAGAAAGACACAAGTCAGTCAAATAAAAGTTTTCGGATAATTATTTATGCTACAACTATCTCTTCACACAAAAAGATTGATCAAAAGTTCAAAAAAATGTACTTTTATTCGCAATTCTACTTCTCCAAAAGCATACAGTTGAAATGGCATGTGTATGTTAATGTTCCTATTCAGTTAGGAAAATCCGAAACACTTAAACAACACACTTAGAGGAATGGATACACTACCTAACGGACACTAGGACAGATATCACATTTCCATTCAACAAAGTTTTAAAGTTATTGGAACTGTTGACTTTGGGATTTGGCAGACAAAAGTATCATATTTTAGATTACACTACAAAAAAAATGCCAATTAGTGACCAAAACAAAATGGTCACTAACAATAGAATGAGTCGTCACTAAATGATTTAGTGACCAAAATTCTGGTCGTCACTTTTCGTCACTATAGGTCCGTCACAAAACCGATTTAGTGACCAAATATAAATACAATCACTAAACAGTGACTAAAATATAGTTGTCACTAAATCTATGACGACCGGCTTTGTCACTAAATGTTGTCACTAATCATTGAAGTCGTCACTATTTTATCTACTCAGTGACCAATAAAAGTCGTCATTGTTTTGCTGGATTAGTTTTATCCGATTAGCGACCATAGAAAGTGGTCAGTAGCTTACTTAATTAGTGACTATTAGAGGTCGTCATTGATTTATCCTATTAGACAAAAAAATGGGTCAATAATTAAAAGTTTCTTGAAATATTAAATGTCATTTCGTATATGCAATATAACAATATCCAATTAGACAAAAAAAAAAAAAAAAAAAAAAACAATGTTATAAATTTTTACAATACAACAAGAATAACTACATAAATCTTCACATTTATAATATGAAAATTAAATATCATTTTTAGAAAACAAAATCCATACATTTTATCCAATATTTCAAAAAACAAACATATAAAGATCAATGTGGATTAAAAGTAAATTCAATTGATCAATGTAATTGAGATAAACAAGAAAACTCACTCATCATAAACTTCATTTTCTTATTTTGCTACTCTCGATATTTGATATGCTCATCTTGAAATTGTAGTTGTTCTTCTTTAATTACACAAATTTCCTCCTTTAAGGCTTTTGATTTTTCCTTTTCCAACTCCAGTTCCATTTGTAACTTTTCTGTGCCTAAAACTTATTTTGTCGAAACAGAACGCCTTTTTATATATCCTGAAATACGATGTAGTTTTTTCATACAAATTTCAGCCGGGAAACAAGAAGAAGAAGCTTCCTTATTTAGCAATTCCACCTGCATAACAAAACAATTTAGATTAAAAGTAAAACAAAATTATTCATAAGTATGTCAAAATATAAAAAATAGCCAAATTTCTCCAGCCTTCTCATTGATCATTTGATTTTTCTTTTTCGAAATATGTCCAATCTTGTAACGTTCAATCAATGATACTTCTTCTCCATAAGTTTGTAACAAGCAATGGAAGATTTAAATTTTAAAGAAGTTGCTTACCATGTCAACAATCCTTACAATCGAAACTGTGCCAACCGTAAGTGGAACTTGATTAAATGATTTTTTCTTCTTGTTTCTAATGCTAACTTTCTGCAACAATTAAAGAAGTGAAAAGGATTATAACATGCAAAGTGTAAAGACACATGTAGATTTTTGTAATTATGCGAAGTAAAAACATAGGAACCAAAAAAACACATGGACCAATTTTATAATTCTGCAAATTGAATACACAGGGACCAATTATGTAATTATGCAAAGTAAAAAGTTAATGACCATTTATGTCATTTTACCATTTCTTGATATAATTTGGCAAAGAAGTAAAAACCTGAAATTCTTCACTTGTTGAATTTTCCTACATAAAGGTTCATTTAAGAGAACACATACTGTCAGGAAATAGCAATGTACTCTCATTTATTTGTTTATTATAACATGATTGTATAGTTTTGAAGAAACTTTGTGGAGTACATTGTCTTTTATGAAAGTACAATGCTATAATAAAAAGAAATGAAAGTACAATGTTATAACAGAACGAAATGAAAGTATATTGTTTCTTTAAAGAAACTTTTGCATGAAGCATAATAAATATTAAAATAGAGAGTTGATAACATCATATCGTGCATTTAGTGATAATATCATACTTCAACAAATCTGATTGGTTTTTCCAAGTGGTTCCATCAAATTTTGCATGATCTCTCACTATTTTCTGATCCATCAGATGTCTAGTTAAGCACTCCATACCAAAAAAGACCATAAAGAGTACATAAAAGACATTATATTCTTAAATAGCAATGTACTTTTCTGAAATTAATTTTTTTTCAAATTTAAATGGTACTTTCTAGAATTCAAAATCACTGATACCATTATACGTTGATATAAGTTGATTGATTACTTCATCACGAAGGTTAGGTGCCTTATTTTGACCTCCCATATCTTTATTTACATGTCCAATATCCTTTGTAAACCTAAAAATATAGACTTGTTAGGTTACATACTAATTTCACTAAAAACAAAACTCGCACCCTAATACAAACATTAATATAATACATAAAGTTAATATAAGCTGATTGTTCTGGTGTTAATGAAATGAGTTGTTAAAGTACAATGCTTAATAAGACAGTTCAATCATGTAAAAGAATGAACAATTTTAAATCTTATGGTTGAATATATTTGTGTGCTATAGCCTATAACTTTATAACATCCTACTTTCTTTTTTTCTATTACAACATTGTACTTTCAATTGTTTCTTATTAAAGCATCGTAGTTTGATTCTTTAAAAATATAAACCCAATAATACCAATGTTAACCAAATACAAAGCAAACTTTTATTAGAAGAAATGAGAGTATGATGCTATAATAAACAAAGTAAAAAAAAGTACATTGCTATTTCTTGCATGTTAAAGAAACTAAACTTTATCAATGGTTTAATGTTTTACTAGAGCTAAATTTAATAGCAGATTAAAACATGGTTAAATAAAGAAGTTTATCCAAAACAACATTTTACATGGAATGTAGGAATAAAATTACCATTTTACCCTGAAGAGTTACATTTAATTTAATTTTCCATTTTATATGGAAAATTATACGAGAGAAGTTGGGTAAATTTGTTACCTATTTTGATTGAGTCTGTTGTCGGTAAGCGGCACAGCTTGTCTTGTTCACGTTCAAACTAATACAAATGGTCTTCCGGATAATGTTTTAGGAGTCATTTCCAACCTAACTGCATAGGATTAAAAATGAAATATTTTTTCTCAACAAAAAGGGTGGAACAACTTATAGCCAAATTAAAAGTTTATACATTGGTCTTAAAGCGGATAATGAAGTTGGTTTGTGGGGCTGGAAAGGATCTCCAGGTTATTGTTCTTGAACATTTACAAGTAAGAATAAGATTGAGATTGTTTAAAGTTTGTTACACTGCAATTTTTATTTTATTCCATGATTAATTATAAAGAATAGTTCATTCCATTCCATCATATAAAATATAACATACTTACATTTTCACTAGAGACAATCTTCTTTCGACTGATGCAACTCTGAAGATGCTACAAAAACAAATACATAAAAAAAGTAGTGAATAGATGTGTTTAATCATACATCATCAAGGTATGAAGAAAGAAGATAAAGAAATGAAATCAAACTAAGTATCAAATAAATACATACTTATATTGTAGATAAATTGCATTAATAAGAAAAAGGAAGTACATTGTCGTTATTCTAATCTTGAAAACAGCATAAAGGCTGAACCTTTATTCTGAACTAGAAAAACAGCAAAAAGGCTGAACTTTTATTCTGATCTTGAAAAACAACATAAAGGTTGAACTTTTATTTTGAGCCCTTTATTCTTTTGCTACCATTTAATTTTTGCCTTCCATTGCACCTGTTTAAGTAATTGTCAAATCTATGAGATTATATATATATATATATATATATATATATATATGTGTGTGTGTGTGTGTGTGTGTGTGTGTGTGTGTGTGTGTGCAAAACAAACATAATTGATATGATTATTTGTACAAAATTCCTGAAAATCGTTTAGATTTCTCAGATTATGAAGTGTCTTGATTTGTTTAGTCTTATGGCTTGGATTTCTTAGGAACCAAAGTTTTGATTATGAAAAAAAACGGTCAAAGTTAATAGAAGGATAGAAATCAGATGCTTTAGTTTATGAGATTTATCCCAAAATCAAGAACAATGGACTGCTGAAATCAAACTCCAAACCAAACCACAGATTGTTTATTTATTCCAATTAAAAACAAAGAAAAACAACAAACCCTAAGGCCAAAAGGAGTGTATAATTGACAACACATGCTAAACATTTTATAATCTAGTATAATTGGTAACACATCCTGACATGTTTCCATGACATAAATAGAAATCATCGCCTCCAATAACGACCTAAATGTGAACTTTAATACATAGTCGCATAAACAAATAATATAATAATATTTTAGACATATTTTGTATAGTTCCAACCAAATTTTTTATAGTTCAACCAAATAATGTCACAAGTCGTTTGAACTGCAATGTCAAGTAATTTTACAGAAAAAGTGATCATACCTTTTACAGCTAATGTACCCTTGTATGTTTGGAACCACGAGGTCACGTTTTGGACTCTCTAGCTCAAGTATAACCTACATATTAGAGGGACGAAATTGTAAACTAAAATAATAGAAGGGTTGTATTGTAAATATTTTATAATATTTTATTCTAGGATCCGGGAAAAAACCACTTAGATTTAACCATTCCTTTTTGCGATCAATGTGAACGAGAGGATGTGGCCGGGATACTGGCAACAACAGGGCTGAAGGAGGAGGTAGGAACATTGAGAAGTGGGATTGACAAGAAGAGATTGATAGATGTGAGGCAAGATTTATACGCTTCTAAGATCTGTAGTTATGCTCAAGGAATGAATCTTTTAAGGGGAAAAAGTAGTGAAAAGAACTGGAACTTGAATTTTGGAGAATTAGCTAGAATTTGGAAAGGAGAGTGTATTATCAGAGCTATGTTCTTAGACAGAATCAAGAAAGCATACCAGCGGAACCCTAATCTTGCAAGCTTGCTGGTGGACCCTGATTTTGCAAAGGAGATGGTGTAGAAGTAGGCAGCATGGCGGAGGGTGTTGGAGCTGGCAATATCCGCCGGAATCAGTACACCTGGCATGTGTGCCAGCTTGACATATTGTGACTCGTATAGGCGTGCTAGGCTTCCTGCAAATCTTGTTCAAGCTCAAAGGGACTTGTTTGGAGCTCATACTTATGAAAGGATTGATCTGAAGGAGCTTTTCACACTGAATGGAGAAAGCTTGCGAGGAGAAATGATCTGTTTGTTCAAGATCATATACTTTATTTCATTGAAGCATTTGCCCATTTCTAACAAATATCATCATCTATCTATCTATATATATATATATATATATATATATATATATATATATATATATATATATATATAGTTAGTGACCATTGTTTTATGGTCATTAATTGTTTTTTTCTTGTAATTCATCAATGACCACTATTGAGTAGTCACTAATTGTTTTTCTACATTTAAAGAATCGACAGGTAATTTTAAATAAGAGTTATTAGTGACCATTATTTTTGGTCACTAAACCTCCAATACAATGATCATTTTTTTGTCACTAAACTTCTAACATGTTGATGATTGTTCTTAGTCACTATATAGTTAACTTAGTGACCATTATTTTTAGTCACTAAATAGTTGCTATCATATGAAACAAAAGTAGTTTAATTTTTTCGCGTTTTAGTAACTGAGTTAGTGACCACCACATATAATTCATCATTAAATTTGTAGGATTACCAAAATTCAATGACCACTTAATTTCCAGTGACTAAAAGATACTTTCAGTGACCAAATTTTAAGTCGTCACTAAAAATTAGTCACTAATAAGGACTTTTCGTGTAGTGTTATTTTCCTCCACTGAAAGTAATTGGGGTGGTTATACGGATGTTCAAAGGAGCACTTTGGGTGACTTTTATGTTTTGTTAGTGGTTGGTTTATGTCAAATTTGTAGTCTTTGTTTCCAATATAGTAGTAGTATGTTGCTTTTAGGATTTTGTTTTGGTTTTTTTATTTTGCTATTAATTGTATCTATTCATGGCTTTCTTACTAGTGAACTGAATTGGCAAAGTCTTAGCATCTCTATGTTTTCCCTCTGTTCATTGTTTAAATTTTACATTTACAACAATAATTAGTAGGTAAAATCATGTGGGTTTTAGCAACTATGGGATAATAAGTCTTTTGAAAATATTATGTGGGCACAAGGTAGCTCATCAGATTACAAAAAATATATTATTTTTTCCAGTTTTTTGCAATCCAAGATCAAATAGAGCGACATTTCATGTACTTATATTGTTGCAACAAGATATACTCTGTGGTCGATGTACACTGATCAAAATAAGAGATTAGTTGATATAGTGCGATACAACCACCAATGTAAGTACCAAAGGGTAGTCTACTGTGAAGCAAGGGAATTAACCGAGTATCGAAGAATTTCCTCCCTTACTCGGTTAATAATAGATTTTGCACACAAAACATAAAAGCATATATGCATCATTTTCGGCAAAGCTAAATTTATATCTTTATTGTTTACAAGGCCCAATTTGTGCAATTTGTATACAAATATAGCGAGTTCATGAAACCAAGGAAAATTAGGTCAAATGGAAGGAGGAAAGGGAAACTTACCTAGTGAACTATGATGACTCATAATCGAGAAGGAGAGAGATGAATCGGCAATGGAGTTTCATATCCACACCTCGCTGGTGGTAACGATGGATAGGGTGGAAGCGACGGCCGACGGGAAGAGTCCAATTCTTGGCAAGCATGATATATCAGTTTCATTTTTTCTTTTTTCTTTTTTCGTGCCATTACGGGATGTTTGGATTAGAGGTAAAGTGGGTCCAAACCTGGACCGATACACCTGGGCCCGGAAAACCCAGGAACCGGTTAACAAGATTTTGTAGGATCGGAAACGGGACCGATATATAGGCACCGGTTCTGGGTAAGGTATCGGGTAAAGTGGGTCTAGAATCGGAAAACCCGGAAATATCAAAGTGGGTTGGATGGAACGGGGTAAAGTGGGTTTAGAACTGGAAAACTCGGGAAAACCAGAATTTTTTGGTAATTATTTTGTGATTGAACTTTACAAATTTTCAACTTTGATATCCTAACTTCGGAGGACTATAGGTCAATGAATATTAAAACAAAAATGACACAATTATATTCTAAAATCATGTAAAAACTTTAAACTACATGTGTCAAAAAACCTCATGATAATTCGACTTTAAACGAATTAGATATGCACATTTTAAAATTCAACAGAATACAAAAACAAAGCTGAAAAAAAAATAGCAGCTTTCATATCCCGACTTTGGGAGACTACAAATAAAATAATATGAGTCCAAAAATTACAAAATTATAGTGTAAAATCATGTACAAACTCTGTACTACACTTTGGAAAAAACCGCATGCTATTCCGACATTAAACAAATTAGATATGCATGTTTCAAACTATCACAAAATACAAAGATAGTTGAAAAACATAAAATTTCAAACTTTGATATCCCAATTTTGAGAGACTATAAGTAAAAGAATATAAACCCAAAAATGAAAAATTGTAGTCTAAAATCATGTACAAACTGTAAACTACACTCTGGTAAAAACATCATGTTAATCCGACTTGAAATGAATGAGATATGCATGTTTTAAAACTGTCACAAAATATAAAAAAGTTGAATAACATAAAACTTTCAGCTTTGATATCTCGACTTTGAGAGACTGTAAGTCAATCAATATAAATCCAAATGTAACACCGTAAATTTCCAAAACAATTTTTCGCATTTATATAAACATAATTCATTTGTAAATCATAAAAACATCATTGTTTGAAACCCAACGTATAACATATAATAATAACCCAAGATCTCGTATCATAAAAATCTCGTGTGTGTATTGATCAAGTCGGCGTCTTCCCGCGATCCTCACTAGTACTTGAAACACATAACACAAAACATTGTAAGCACAAAGCTTAGTGAGTTCCCCAAAATGCCACATATTGTTGGGTTTTGAGCATTCTAACACTCCTAAGTGTACATGCAACCCTAAATACCTTGGATCTATGTTTTCTCTAGTATACATGCAAATAAGAATATCCAAGGTATTATCCTAATCTATCATACAAAACATGAATATAACTGTTGGGTTTTGGTCATAAGACATCCTATGTGCTCATACAAACCCTAATGCTTGGATCTAGGTTTCTCTATTGTACATGCTTTTAATCCAAGACTATAAACCCTAATTCTAGCATACATATAATCATATTAACATGAGAATAAGTTTATAGTGTTACCTTGATTGTTATGTAGCAATAACAATCCCAAATCTCATTGTATTGACTTTGGAAGGCTTAGAGTCACAAGTGTCACTCCTCTAATGGCTCACAAACACCATAAGCAAGTGGAGAAGGTATAAGGAGAGAAGTGAGAGGTTAGAATTCGTATCTAGGACCTCTTGGGAAGGGATATACGAATTCATGGCCCTAGGGGTGTTTATATAGGTGTAGAGATAGGGTTTCAGTCATTATCCTTATCTAGTTGATTATCCATTAAGCAACCAATAAGATAATCCTTGAATCCTTATCATACTCGAATTCTAAGGGATTTACACCTCAAATTCGTTCACCATATATATAAGATAATCCTTACCTTATTTTGTAACTATCACATAATTACAATTCAGCCCCTCTAGTTTAATTAATTACATTTGATCACAAAACTAATTCTTAATTAATTATTGACCAATATTAATTAAACAAATATGATTTCTCCTTTAATATATTATTCTTATAACATATTAATAAATCATATTATCCTCTCTCTCTCTTTATTCATTTCTCCAATCAAGTTGCTTTGGTGAAGGCAACCCAAAAGGACCATGCACCATCGGGTCAAGTACATACCAAAATAGTTATGGACTTAGACACTAATCCAACAGTCTCCCACTTGGATAAGTCTAACAACTATTCTGCGTATGACTTCAGATCCTGATCTGCAATCGTAGCTTTCCAAAGCCGCTGTCAACTCTGATCATATCAGATACGTGTGTCCTTAGATAAGGGATCATATATATTCCTCCATTCTAGATATCGTATGAGATATGATTTCTAATCATTCTCTTTGTACTATATCTCGATTTCTGATTTATGACGACAGACTAATTGAACAAATCAAATTAGCCCTAGCCCGGCCGAGCATTTACGTATGTCATCACTAAACCATCGAGGGGCCCAAAGATATCGCTTTTATCCTACCTTGGATAAAAGGAACGGATAAACTTTGATACAATGCTTGCTTGCACTCACTCACCGAATTACACACAACAATATGTTTTATAACACCAAGTTACTAGTGCGTTTACATATTATCAATGTGCAACCGATTCACAAGATACAACTCACACATCTCGGTTTCAAGAATATAAGATGTTATCGTCTCACCAATCACTCGTAATACAATTCATGGAGTGATCCAAGTGAGCGTGGGTTTAATCTAATGCTCAAATCATATTCATAAGCACTCATGAACGTTGCAGCAAACATTTGCTTATGTCTAATACTCTTTTAGACAATCCACACACCAATTCACGACAGTCTTCATTCATATCTACTTCCAACATATGAACGACTGTGGCCCGTTTGAATAATTCGATTATTCTTAATAAACTCAATTATTCTGGAAGTCAAAACATGCAAGGTGAAACACAAGAATAATACTAATCCCATATGGCCTCAAACCTTTGAGTATAAACAAACACGTTTTATTTATCACCATATCGATTACTCATTATTTGTCGTTTCGGGTAATCAACTTCGCATTTGAATTCCAACACTTGTCCCATGCTCCTAGCATGCACACAATGTTTACCTATGGTTCTTACTTTTGCGAAATAGACAAATTGAACACATTTCCAATCATTCTCATTTTACAACACCAAATCCATTTTGTTAAGTGTAAGAATGTCAAATTCTTGTTACTTATAGAATACACTAGATTCTAACACTTTATGGAACGATCCTTTTGTAATGTCACTGCACCAAAGTCTCAAAGACTATTGCCAATGATATTACAAATTCCTCTATCGGAAATTGTTACAAGACAATTCCTTAGATATGATGTCTCTCACTCAAAGTACATTCCTTTGAACATCCTTTCGCATAAAGTTTCTAATCTAGACATAGATTTTACTTCCCAACATGGACACACTTCCATATTTTCTATATGACAACTCATTCTTAATAGAATCTTATCTATTCGTAATGATGTCGATATCGTCCATCCAATATGGAAACACTTCCATAATTTCCAATACTATACTTCCAACTACTCGCAAGCGACCAATCCTCGTCGAACTTTGGATTGTCCTTTGATAGTTGTTTAATTATTTTAGTCAAAACCAATTCTAGTCCCTTTTCCCTCTAAATGCACTATACATTTGGAAAATTTTAGAATGGTCAAACATTAAAGCATTCGCAATCGATCCTATACCCGAAGCGTATGGGACACGACGCATAATGTTTTATTTGCTATGTTCTCAAAACTCGAATTGCGAAGAGGAATGCCGTAATCACAATCGAAATTTTAAGAACACACTATGTACCTTTGACTAAATTTATTAACATTCCACAACCTAATCCTTTAGATTTGAAATGAAGCATAATATTCTCTCCCTTAATTATAGCAAAACAACCTTTCAACTCTTACAACTTTGCAAAGTATGATTCTTGTTTTCTACAATTAATATTGCCAACTATGCAATACGTGCCTTAATAATCATACAATCATAACATTTATGCTCCCACTATCATGATGATTATTATAAAAACATAACACTTATGCTCCCACTAGCTTCGACATGTATTCATAAACATCTTAACTTTCAGAAAAACAATACTTATTGAATTTCTTAAGTTCATGTTTCTAATACTTAGTGCTTTGATAATCTTTTATCAAGGCTTCTTGAACTTATACACTTTTGCCTTAGATAGTTCATATGTGTGTCTTAACAATTAAGACTAATTGCCAAACCTCACAATTCAAATTATGGAAAGGGATGCCGTAACCATGATCGAATTTGAGAATGCAATTTTACAATCACTATCTTTTAAAATCTTTCTTAGTGAAAGCATTTTCTCACAATCATTTTCATGAAGGAGGAAATCTTATGACACTTAGATTTAAACGGTGTATGTGTTCCTATCCATGCGAATTTGTTAAAACCAAAGTTTACGACAAATTCAAACTCATATGGATCGAACTTTCTTAATCTTGATTTCTTGCCTTATGGTAGCACAGCTGCCCACCACGTCTTCCAAGTAGTTAAGCATCTTACCTTTTTCCTATCAATGTACCTTTCATTGATTAAGGTCCTTGCCTTTTACGCATTCAAATGAGAACTCATAGGACTCACATGCATAATTAACTCGATTGGATTGGCACAGAAACAAAATAATGTCTTTACGATAGGTTGTAAACCTCAACTCGTGTGCTAGTGATGATCGATAAGGTTTATTTGATTTGTTCTTGAAACTTTTCGAGACCATTAAGACTCCCACTGACTCCTTGACATATAAGATTCTTTTGTCAATAAACATTTCTTGACAAACAAATTTTCAAGAGTTAGTGTAGCTTGTATCAAAACACTTCATAAATTGGTCATAGTTGGTCTTTGTCTTATCCAAGACATCACAACTTTCCACATTTGATGAATGTTATAAACCTTTAATACTTTTTACTCATTGTCACAATCTTAACTTTAAGACTTGTTATTGGAACAAAGTATGATTGTCTTCTTGATTTGACCATTTCATCAATCTTTGATTCCTCTTCTTGGACATACAATTGTACCAAGACTCACTTAGAGGATCAATTGAGATATGGTTCTTAATCATTAAGACCTATCATAAAGCATAAAAGCCACTCTCCCTTCTTCTTAGAATGGAGAAACTCTTATCTTTCTGCCTATTTGATTCTTCTTATTCGTTTTGCTATTGATCTAAACCCTTTAATCAATTCAAAATTACACTTAATCTTGTAAGTATAATCATATTTACTAAACCTTTAGTAAATGATGACGAATATCTTTGTTACTCTTATGGTGAACTTGATCAACACACAACTTTGTGTACTCGATCTCCTAGTCCTTCACTTGACACTTTGTCAACGAATTAGTCTAATTATCAAATATGAAATTTCTCATTCATCATGCAACCGAGTTGCATGATTCCAAGTTTCTGTCCAATTGAAACTTGGGCGATGAGAAACTCTCCCTATTTGGTAAATTCTTGACTTTCCATAACACAATAAGAAACAAATCCATTATTGCTAATAATTTTAACATCAATTTTTTCATACATGCCATTGTAAGGATAAATAAAATTTAAAATCAAAATTTATTTTATTGCGGAAAAATTTGTCCTTCACAATGCAACTCATTGAAAAACTTATGCGAATACATCTTTCTTAGCAATCTAATTCTAACTCTAAGTAGTAGCTCAAGAATCTAATCTTCGAGAAACGCAATCGAAATCCATTCCTTCACGGTTAGATTCTGCTCACTTCTTCCCTTAAGCTTCTTTTCTTTTCTTTGATCCTTCTAAACATCAATTGTAATCTTATCACATTATGTATTCAGAACCTAGAATGAAGCTTAAAAGAGTTAGTCAATGGATTTTACCTAAATTAGAGCCATACGTTTCGACTCTCCCATCTCTTAGATCTCTTAGGTAAATAGGGCAGCTTCGTCTCCAATGCCCCTTCTCTTGGCAATAAAAGCAAATTGACTCTTTTTGGAACAACACATGGAACTATTTCAGACATCGCCTTTCTCTTATGATCAAACTTTTTGATCATTGCATGTCTTTCATTGCCATTGTCTATATCCACAGAGGTCTCGAAGGCAGATTCACCAATCAACTTTGCTTTTCTATTGCGCCAAACCATTGCTGATTCAGCAGCAATAAGCATATAGGTGAGATCTATAAGGGTCACGTCGCGGTTCATCATATAGTACTCTCTTACGAACTCACTATACGAGTTAGGAAGTGATTGAAGAACCCAATCAACAGCCATCTCTTCACCGACAATGGATCCTATCATTCTTAGTCTATCAATGTGCGACTTCATCCCTAGGACGTGTGCACACACCGACTTTCCTTCTTTATGTTTACTTGCCAAAAGGGCTTGAGTGATCTTGAACTTTTCAAGCCTTTGAACTTGTGGGTTAGGGAGAATAATTGGAGGAGGAGGAGGAAGTGAAGCATGATTTCTTGTTCCTTGATCGAATCGTGGAATATCATCTTCATGTGGAATGCTTGTTCCACGGAATTTGCGAAGACCATAGTTGTCGAACTTTGACATCGGGAGAAAAACGAATTCAAGTTAGTTGATTGATTGAGTCCTTGGTAAATCACCCAAATGAAATTCCAAGGCTAGGACCCAACACAATATCCTACAACTCGGGAGAAGGATGCCGTAACCCAAATCGCAGAACATTTGAAGGTAAGTGAATGACGATTCACTAGTTTTCACCATGAGAAACGAAAAAGAAATTTAAGTTTTAAATCTATGAAAACTCCTAGATCCTTTGAGATTCATTGAACATTTCAATGGCATGTTTAAATCTCGATATGCCCCTCTTGTTTGTGACTGGGATGCCGAGGATCACAAAGCGGGTGTGAATAACCATGCAAACTACATGGTGCCCTCACATGTTACAATCAACTATTCGATGTGCTGGTAAACCACACACGCTCCACCGAACTATGACAAACATTGAGTCACCTTCGCTACCTTTGCTTAGAACCATTTAGTGTGCCGGTAAACCACACACGCTCCACTAACGTCTTCGCAAGGGCACAAAGTGTAATTTCATGGAATTGCATCAATTCACTTTTGCTTAAGTAACTAAGATTGGGAATTTGCGAAATATTTAGTTACTCTGTATTTCATTATACTTATAATGGAAGGTTTCGTCCTATCCTACCCGTTCGGCTAACGACCCTCCACTAGTCAAGAGTGCGGTGGGTAATAGTGGATACCCATTCAATCGCCATTTTATAGGCAATTTCCTTAAACACCCCTTATAGACCAGTTTCGTGAATGAGGCCTACTAACGGTAAGACTGACTTTTACTCATACATATATATAATGTTAGACCTTTAATGTTATATATATAGTATAGGGTGTATTTTATACTTTTAAAATACTATATGGTTAACTTTAACAATTACACTTTTAATTCAATTAAATGGTTAACCTAAACTTTTATGGATTTATTAAACCTCCTTTAATTATACTCCTTAATTAATTAATAAAACCATAAGGGTGTGATTTGAACTTTTCAAAACATTACTAGAGTTTTAGAATTTAACATTTCTAATTAACCTTTTAATCAACCTTTAAATTCCAAAACTTGAGGGCAAGTTTTGAAACATTTCAAAACATTAGGGTTTTAACTATTTAAATTTCAAAACAACAAAACTTTTGGGGTTCAAATTTAAACTATAAAACCTAAAGGGATAAATTGAAACTATTTCACAAGATAATTCAAATCTAAATTACAAATAATCAAACTTTATCTAATAAAACAAGTGATTATCTAAATTTTGACAATTATCTTCTATTTTGGTAAGGATAATCACATAATAATGAAAAAATTCGGATTTTATCACAAAAGCAAGTTTATGGTAATTATCCAAAACCAAAACAGGAAGAAAATCGCGAATCTGAGCTGTCAGACCCTTTGACTCGTCGAGTCTGGACCTGGACTCGTCGAGTACATCTAACTCGGCGAGTTCACCAAGTGACTCGGCGAGTCAAACATTCAGAAACTCAAAAAATCGATTTTCAGTGCTTATTTCGATCAAATATGCATCAATACAATTGAAACCAATCTAGGCTCTGATACCACTGTTGGGTTTTGGTCATAAGACATCCTATGTGCTCATACAAACCCTAATGCTTGGATCTAGGTTTCTCTATTGTACATGCTTTGAATCCAAGACTATAAACCCTAATTCTAGCATACATATAATCATATTAACATGAGAATAAGTTTATAGTGTTACCTTGATTGTTATGTAGCAATAACAATCCCAAATCTCCTTGTATTGACTTTGGAAGGCTTAGAGTCACAAGTGTCACTCCTCTAATGGCTCACAAACACCATAAGCAAGTGGAGAAGGTATAAGGAGAGAAGTGAGAGGTTAGAATTCGTATCTAGGACCTCTTGGGAAGGGATATACGAATTCATGGCCCTAGGGGTGTTTATATAGGTGTAGAGATAGGGTTTCAGTCATTATCCTTATCTAGTTGATTATCCATTAAGCAACCAATAAGATAATCCTTGAATCCTTATCATACTCGAATTCTAAGGGATTTACACCTCAAATTCGTTCACCATATATATAAGATAATCCTTACCTTATTTTGTAACTATCACATAATTACAATTCAGCCCCTCTAGTTTAATTAATTACATTTGATCACAAAACTAATTCTTAATTAATTATTGACCAATATTAATTAAACAAATATGATTTCTCCTTTAATATATTATTCTTATAACATATTAATAAATCATATTATCCTTTCTCTCTTTATTCATTTCTCCAATCAAGTTGCTTTGGTGAAGGCAACCCAAAAGGACCATGCACCATCGGGTCAAGTACATACCAAAATAGTTATGGACTTAGACACTAATCCAACAATAACAAGATAGAATACATACCTCTTTGATGTAGAAAGTCTTCATGAAGCTTGAGTGCCTAGCCCCAATAGTGTGGAAGCCTCAAATGGAATCACAGTTATCAAAACACTTAGAATAACTTGAGAGAGTTCTACACTTCATGAAATCGGCTAGCCCTCTCTAGAATAATCCTAGTGGCCGATTTTTGTCAAGAATAAGATCTTTATATAGTGTTGCAATTAGGGTAAATCCTTAATTGTCATGGCTTTTCATTTCCATGGATCCATGGGTTCAAATACACCATGGAGCATCCATGGACCATCCTATGGGTTTTGGCCCAACTTGATTATCCATGGAGCATTAGCCCACTATATAAGTATGGATGATTTACACAATCAACCCATATATTTAATTAGTCTTCTTTTTGATCACTTAATTAATCCTAGATTAATTCTTGATCAATACTAATTAAACAATCTTATTATTCTTATTATTAATATACTAGAACTTATAATATATTAATAACCATAAGTGTCTTATTTCTCTCATTATAGTCTATCCAAGTGCATGAAGGTTTGCAACCCAAATGGACCATGCCGGGTCGGGTCAAGTCTTACCAATTATAGTTATGGACTTAAACATTAATCCAACAGTCTCCCACTTGGATAAGTCTAAAACTATTATTGCGTATGACTTCAGGAACCAACTGGCAATCGTAGCTCTCAAAAGCTTCTGTCGAACTCTGACCTTGTAGATGAACTCTGATCTTGTCAATGACTTGTCCATTAGATAAGGGATCATATAATCCTCTGTTCTCATGATATCAGCCGGACAAATACATGGAACAACGTCGTACTTATTGTCCAGCAGTTTGTTTCCCGATTTTCGATTTGTTTGACAAAGAACTTAATCGAACACATCAATTCAGTCCTGACCGGCCGGTACATAGATCACAACAAAATCATCGAGGGCCCAGATATCGCTTCTATTTCTAGAAGGAACAGATAAACTTCGACTCATATGCTTGTTCTACTACTTGTTGAATTGTACACAAAGGCACGTTTTATAACATCAAGTTACTGATGCGTTTACGTGCAATCAATGCACAACCAACTCATAGGTAACAACTCATATCTCTAGGTTTGAAGATTTATATGATATTACCGTCTCACGATCACTCGAGATAAATTCCATGAAGTGATACAAGTGAGCGTGGGTTTATTCCAATACTCATAACTTATGAGCACTCATGAATGTTGTAGCACCATTGCCATGACTAAACCCATTTAGCCATCTACAAACCCGATTCATGACAGTCTTGATTCATACCTACTTCCAACATATGAACGACTGTGGAGTGTTTAAATAACTTAGTCATCCGGAAAGAATAACCTAGCTATTTTGGAAGTCAAAACATGCAAAGTGAAACACAATAATAATCGAATCTAATATGGTCTCAGAACCCTTTTGAATATAAATAAAACCACTTTTTATTTATCACCATATTGATTACACATTATTCAATGTTTCAAATAATCAACTTAAGACTTGAATAAAAAACAACAGTCGTCCCATGCTCCTAGCATGTACACTTTGTTTTTCTAAACAATAGTTATGCCATACCCCAAGTATGCACACTATGTTTGTCTATGATCCTTACATTGTGATGTAGATCAATTGAACATGATTCCAATGATACTCATTTCACAATCCCAAATCCTTATTGTAAATGCAAGAATTCCAAATTCATGTCATTTACTGAAATCTGTTAGATTCTAAAGTTATATGCATTGATCCTCTTGTAATGATTATGCACGAAGTCAGAAAGACTTGACAACAACCATTACAGAGCATTCCAAAGGAGATCAGCTCCTTGGGAACATCCTTCTTGCATTAAGTTTCCTAATCTTACATAGATTTAATAACTTCCACCTATGGAGACATTTCCATAGTCCCATTTGACTATCACTTCCGAACAAGAGTTACCTCTTTTCAGAAAATGTCAATATGGTCCTACCAAAATTAACACTAGACTTCCAAATGTCCCTGAGCAACCAATATTTGGTGAACCTCAGGTTGTCCTCGACAATTGCTTAATCACTTTAGTCATATCCAGTTCTAGACTTTTCCCTTCTAAATGCCTTAAGCATTTGGAAAATTTAGAAAGGATAAATATTATAGCACGTGAAATCGATCCTATATCCGAAGCATATGGGACACGATTCATGATGTTTGACATAAAGACATGATACTAGACCAGTCTTTTGCTACAATATTTTTCATTTGCCATGTTTTCAAAATTTAACTATGAAGAGGGATGCCGTAATCATAATCGAATTTTGAAAACACAATATATATAGAATTTTCTTAAGTCGAACCATTCAGACATAAAATTCTTATATATATTCTTGACTAAAGATGATTAAAATCTCAATCTAAGCTTTAGAATTGAAATGAAGTATAATTTCCTCTCCCTTAATTATAGCAAAACAACTTTTCAACCCCTGCAACTTCACGGATTGAAAGTTTGTTTTCTATAATTAACATTGCTAGCTTGCAATACTAATCATAATAATCATGCTCCCACTAACATGATGATTATCAGCATTACACTTATGCTCCCACTAGCTCTGACATATTTTCAAAAATCTACTGGACTTCTGAAATTTAGATTCATACACCTTTCCGTAGATAGCTCAGCTGTGTGTCTAAGCAATTTCAAGAACTATGAAAAGGGATGCTGTAATCATAGTCTCAATTGCTTAGGCATTTGCCATTTCTCACAAGTCCATGTTAGCGTGCCGGTTAATCACACGCGCTCCACTAACGACTTTTGAAAATGCAAATAACACAATTGCTATCTACGTAAAATCTACTTAGTGAAAGCGTTTCCTCACCATCATTTTCATGAATCGGAGAGAAACCTTATGACACTTAGATTTTATAGTGTATGAGTTCCTATCCATGCGAATTTGTCAAAACCATAATCACAAGATAAGGTTAGTGACAAATTCAGCCTTACATGGATTAAACTTATTCAATCTTAGTTTCTTGTCACCTTGGTAGCACAAGGCCCACCAATGCTTCCGAGTTGAACTCTGATAAATCACATGCAAATCCAACTTATTTGAAGTAAGTACAGAAATAAGAATTATGTCAACACGATAGGTTGCAAACCTTAAGTCGTGTGCTAGTGATAAATTACAGGTTTCACTCTTGATTAAATCTTGAAACTCTTTCAGGATCTTTAAGGCTCCCACTGTCCTCTTGACATATAAGTTTTTCCTAGTCAAGAACCATTCCTTGACAAAACAAATATTCAAGGGATAGTGCGGATTCTTATCAAGACTAACACTTCACACAATTGGTCTTAGTTGGTCTTTGTCTCATCCAAGACATCACAACTTACCAATCTCAAATGTACAAGAGTAGAAACATTTCACACTACATTTGATAAGTGTTTTAAACCTTACTTTATGTCACTCAATGTTACAATCTTGGAGTATGACTCTAAGAATTGTTTTGGAACGAAGTATGACTCATCTTCTTGATCTTAACCAATCCAACAATTCATGATTTCTCTTCTTAGCCATAACAATGCACTAAGACATCCTTAGAGTATGAATTTGTGATATGGTTTGTAAATCATTAAGATGATCATAAAACTGATACTAAAGTACTCTCCCATCTTTTCAGATTTGAGAAACTTTTATCCTTCTGCCTAATTTCATTCTTCTCATTTGTTTTGTCATACATTGGAACCTTTTCAATGTTACAGAATTATACTTAACCTTATAAGTATAATCATATTTACTAATCTTTAGTAACTCATGACAAATCAATCTTTGTGGTGGACCTTGACCAGCGCACATCCAGTGTACCTAATTCCTTAGTCCTTCAAATGACTCACATATACATGTGATCAAAGAATTAGTCTTAATTTTTCAAAGATGAAAATTCTCATTCATTATGCAATACAACTTGTATGATTCCAAGTTTCTGTCCAATTGAAACTTGGGTGATGAAAAACTTTCTTCATTTGGTAAATTCAGACACTACCACAAATTAAAGAATCGAATCCACTTTCCAATATTGCTATTACTGGAAACATATAAGCAACAATTTTCCACAGATGCCATTGTAAGGATATTTTTAAAATAAATAAAATTAAAACCTTTTTTTCTTTTATTTTAAAACTTTGCGGAAAAACTTATCCTTACAATCCACATGAAAAACTTGTTGTTATCTATTCATAAGCAATATATTATAACTCTTAAGCAACAGCTCAAAATTCTGATTACCGAACCATGCGATCGAAACCCATCTTCGCAATCAAAATCAGCATATACTTCTTTAAGCTTCCTATCTTTTCTTTTGATTCTTAAAAAAAAAACATCAACATGTGACCCATTCACATTATGTAATAGGAATCTCCAAATAGGAACTTAATAGAGTTAGTCAGTGGACTTTAACTGAAGTAGAGTCAAACCTCTTGACTTCATCAACCTTATGACCTTTCAGGTGAATAGGGCAGCTTCGCAACCAATGCCCCTTCCTTTGGCAACAAAACACATGTAGACCCTTTGATAATGGCACATGAGACTATCTCAGACTTAGCCTTTCTCTTTACCATTTGGTCAACCGAGTTGACTATGGCCGATCCCTTTCCATTGGGAAGAGAAATTCTTTTCTAGATATCCAATGCTACCATTGCCAATGTCCATTTAAGGTTTGGGAAGTTGATCTTCAAACAAAATTTGCTTTACTATTGTTCCAAATCATTGCTGATTCCACAGCACAAAGCAAACAGATAAGATCATTAAGGCTCGTGTCATAGTCTGTCTCATAGTAGTCCCAAAGTGACCCGCTATGTTACTAAGAAAGTGATTGAACATCCAACTTTCACGAGACTTTGACACCCAACTCTCTTGTCAATATGTGACTACATCTCCAAGATGTGACCACACCAAGACCTTAACTTGCCAATAGGGCTTGAGTGACTTTAAACTTTTCAAGAACTTGTAGGTGAGGGAGAATAATTGGAGGAGATAGAGGAAGTGAAGCATGATGTTGAGGAACATCATCTTCAAGAGATTTGGGATGATCATAAATGTCTAAACCAGACATGTTTTGGGAGATATTCAAGATAGTTGATTTAAAGTCCTTAATATGACGCCCAATATGAAATAATAAGGCTAGGACCCAACACAATATTTTATAATTTGGAAGAGGGATGCCGTAATCCAAGCTATAAAATATTTGAAGGTAGGTGAATGACAATTCACCAATTTCCACCAAGATAAACGAAATGATTTATTAGGTTTTAATTGGATTTGAAATTCCTAGATCTTTTGAGATTCATTGAACTTTTCAATGGCATGTTTCAATCTCGAGTGTGCCCTCTCAAATTTTGTGACTGGGATGCCGAGGATCACAAAACAAGGTGTGAATAACCATACCAATTCACTTGGTATCCTTAATATTATCACCTAATCAATGTGCTGGTTAACCACACACGCTCCATTGATCTATGACAAACATTAAGTCACCCTTCGTGGTCTTTACTAGTCCAAGTTAGTGTGCCGGTTAACCACACACGCTCCACCAACGACTTGGTAAGGTACAAAGTGTGAATTCCATGGGCTAGCACCAAATTCACATTTTTCCTAAAGTAACTAAGATTGGGAATTATTAAGATTTTAGTTACTTAGTATTTATCATTAATACTTTTAATGAAGGGAGAATTTAAAGTCATTGTCCTACCCGTTCGGCTAACGACCCTCCACCAGTCAAGCAAGCGGTGGGTGAGAGTATACACCCATTAAGTCGCCATTTTATAGGCAACAACCTTATACCCACCTTATAGACCGGCTTCGTGAATGAGGCCTACTAACGGTAAAACGACTTGTTCTTATACATATATATAATAATTAACCATTAATGTTATAAATAGTATAAGTGTTGAATTTTAACTCATTTAAAAATCTAAGGGCTAACTTGGAATTAAAGTATTCATAAGAGAAAACTTTTCAAATTCCAAAACTTGAGGGCAAGTTTTGAAACTATTCAAAACTAATTAATTCCATAACTTATGTGTTTAAAGTAGTTTTAGTCCAAAAAACTCTTCAAGTTCCATAACTTATGGAAGACTTTAAACTAATAAGAGAATTGACTTTTCTTTATTTTTTTATAACTTATGGAATTAATTAAGGTTACACTTTATTTATTTATTTATTTATTAATGAAGTGACTCTTGAATTTCCATAACTTGAGGACAAGTTATGGAGTCATAAAAAAAATATTCAATGACACAAGACTCTTCATTTTGTAACCATTACCAACTTTTATGAGTTTTATGAGTCTTTAATGTGACTCTTCATGTAACTTGAGGACAAGTTACACAAACACATTTTATACTCAACTCTTAGATTAAAATGGATTGAAAACAACTATTTCAATTAACTTTTCTATTAATCTAAGCAACTCATAAGAACAAGATAATTCATATCAAACTTCTTCATGTAATTAGTCTAAACCTTAAACTAATACAAAACATGAATCTATTGACAATTATCTTTGAAAATGGATTAGCATGAACATTACCACATTAAAAAACAAGTTTATAAGTTCAAAAACAACTTAGGGTAATGTTCCTAGTCCATTTCTAGCCAAAAACCTCGAAAATATGCTGTCTGGGGTCCAACTCGTCGAGTGCATGAACAAAACTCGGCGAGTTGGATGCATTTTGCCTTGGACTCGTCGAGTCCCTTCATGGACTCGGCGAGTCTGCTGGGCTGACAGCATCAAAACTCGATTTTTCAGCTCCATTTGCAAGTATAACAAGAAAACAAGCCTAGGCTCTGATACCACTGTTGGGTTTTGAGCATTCTAACACTCCTAAGTGTACATGCAACCCTAAATACCTTGGATCTATGTTTTCTCTAGTATACATGCAAATAAGAATATCCAAGGTATTATCCTAATCTATCATACAAAACATGAATATAACAAGATAGAATACATACCTCTTTGATGTAGAAAGTCTTCATGAAGCTTGAGTGCCTAGCCCCAATAGTGTGGAAGCCTCAAATGGAATCACAGTTATCAAAACACTTAGAATAACTTGAGAGAGTTCTACACTTCATGAAATCGGCTAGCCCTCTCTAGAATAATCCTAGTGGCCGATTTTTGTCAAGAATAAGATCTTTATATAGTTTTGCAATTAGGGTAAATCCTTAATTGTCATGGCTTTTCATTTCCATGGATCCATGGGTTCAAATACACCATGGAGCATCCATGGACCATCCTATGGGTTTTGGCCCAACTTGATTATCCATGGAGCATTAGCCCACTATATAAGTATGGATGATTTACACAATCAACCCATATATTTAATTAGTCTTCTTTTTGATCACTTAATTAATCCTAGATTAATTCTTGATCAATACTAATTAAACAATCTTATTATTCTTATTATTAATATACTAGAACTTATAATATATTAATAACCATAAGTGTCTTATTTCTCTCATTATAGTCTATCCAAGTGCATGAAGGTTTGCAACCCAAATGGACCATGCCGGGTCGGGTCAAGTCTTACCAATTATAGTTATGGACTTAGACATTAATCCAACACATATAATACATATTAGCCACTCGAGGCTATAACTCTATGGGTCCGTGCACATACACTCTGTGAACCCTCAGTTTCGAACTCTGCAAGCATGCACAGCATAAATCACCTAGAAGAATGCAGTACAACAAACAATATATATAAAGCACTATATCACATAACTCTATTTACCTACTCAAGGTAAAGTATAGTGAGAAGACTCACCTTACTTTTCTCGGTAACTCGTAAATCCCTGAAATCACTAGTGCTCGATCTCCCGAGCTATAGTCCTCCTATAACACAATACATCTCTAATTAACACTTTCCCAACTAAGGTTGACTAACTCTATCAAGTATACACTGGTCACCTCTGGTCAATGGTGAATGGTCAACCCCAACTCACCGAGTCTGGCATGGACTCGCCGAGTCCCTACGAGGACCCCACTTCCTCTGAGTCCCTTCCGACTCACCGAGTCCCTCACCCAACTCGGTTACACAACCCCTGGTTCTAAATCTATGAACAACTCGCACCAACTCGTCGAGTCTGCCAAAGGACTCGGCGAGTGCATTCCATGCACAACCCCAAACGACCTTCTGAGGTCAGCTCTGTTCCACTAACTCGTAGATCCAATCCTTCCAAGCTTATTTATCACGTAAAGTTCATGTCTTAGCGCTCATATCGCACCTAATGACTCATAAATGTTGTTTTGACCTCAAACACAAAGATCCCAAACCACAACCTCCATGGATTCATGAAAATCTTGGACAAAGGGACACTCTGGACCTCCAAGGGTCCAGATCCAGAACCTAGCTCTCTTAAGGGATCAAATGGGCACTAGATCTAGCCACAAAAGGGCTCAATAAACCCTAAATCAACATGAACATCATCTCAATAGAAAAGGGTTCGAAAATGGTACCTCAAATGTGATGTTCTGGACCTCAAATCTTCAGGAAGTTGTTCCTCTTGCTTCCTCTTGGCTAAAACTTCCTTTGCCTTGCTAAACAACACCTCCAAGGTTGATAATGGCTCCTTCTCTCACTCCACACACTCAAATGCTCTAGGGTTTCGCTCTAGGAGCTGGTGAGCACAAATGACAGCCATAAGGCCCTTTAAATAGGCCCCAAACCCGAGAAATTAGGGTTTCATTAAACAGCGCTGACTCGCCGAGTCCACCAATGTGACTCGTCGAGTCCGATCATTAATCCGGATGAGAAATCGCGTCTCTACTCGGCGATTCTACGCACCAACTCGCCGAGTTCCTCTTTAAAACTCAAAATAAAAAGAATAAATATAATACCTGAAATTCCGAATGTTACAATTCTCCCCCACTTGAATTCGACTTCGCCCTCGAAGTCTCATCCCTGAAATAGCTCCGGATGTTGCACACACATCTCACGCTCCGGTTCCCAATTAAGCTTCGATCCTTTCTGATGTTGCCACTGGACCTACACCAGAGGCACCTCCTTGTTCCTCAGAACCTTGATCTTCCGATCCAAAATCCCAACTAGTCTCTCCGCGTAGTTCAGGCTCGAATCCACCTGAATGTCCTCTAACGGCACTACCCCCGACTCGTTGGCTATACACTTCCTCAACTGAGATACATGGAAAGTATTATGAATCCGCTCCAATCCCGCAGGTAGCTCTAAGTGATACGCTACCTTGCCCACCCTCACGATTACTTTGAATGGCCCGATATACCGGGGCCCTATCTTGCCCCTCTTCCTGAATCGAATCACTCCTTTCCAACGAGATACCTTCAGGAGAACATAGTCACCGACCTGGAACTCAAGCTCGGATCGTCGTCTATCCGCATAACTCTTCTGGCGGCTCTAAGCGGTCAACAATCTCTGTCTGACCCGCTGTATCTGCTCTGTCGTCTGCAACACAATCTTTGTACTCCCCATCACACGCTTCCCTACTTCTCCCCAGCAAATGGGGGTCTAACACCTCCTCCCATATAACTGCTCAAAGGGCGGCATACCAATACTCGAATGATGGTTGTTGTTGTAGGAAAACTCCGCTAAGGGCAAATACGTGTCCCAGCTTCCGTCGAAGTCTAGCACACATGCTCGAAGCATGTCCTCGAGCGTCTGAATCGTCTGCTCACTTTGTCCGTCGGTCTGCGGATGGTATGCGGTACTAAAATGCAACCTCGTACCCAACTCCTCATGGAACTTCTTCCAAAATCTGGAAGTGAAACGCACATCTCGATCCGAAACAATCGAGATTGGCACCCCATGTCGTGATACCACCTCTCTCACGTACAATTATGCCAACCTCTCAGTAGAAGAGTTCTCACTGATGGCAAGGAAGTGAGCGCTCTTCGTCAACCTGTCCACAATCACCCAAATTGCATCGACACCCTTAGTTGTCCTCGGCAACTTGGTGATAAAATCTATGGTGATCTGTTCCCACTTCCATTCGGGAACCTCCAACGGCTGCAACTCACCGTGTGGTCTCTGGTGGTCGGCCTTAACCCTACGGCAGGTTAAGCACCTCTCAACAAACCACGCAACATCTCTCTTCATACAGGGCCACCAATACTCTCTCCTCAAGTCTAAATACATCTTAGTTGCCCCAGGATGGATCGGGAATTTCGACCGATGAGCCTCTTCCATCAAAATGGTACGCGTCCCTCCCACAAACGGAACCCATATACGCCCATGAAATGTCATAAGCCCCCAACCATCGGTAACGAACTCCGATACCACCCTAACAACTCGCTCTCTCTTCTGGTTCTCCGATCTCACGGCCTCAGCCTGTGCTCCACGAATGGTATCCAACACCGGAGCCATCACGGTCAATCGCAAACATACATCTCACAATGGGGTGCTCTCTGCCCTGCGACTTAGTGCATCGGCTACGACATTAGCCTTGCCCGGATGGTACATGATCTCACAATCATAATCCTTGACCACATACAACCACCTCCTATGCCACATATTTAGGTTAGGCTGATCCATCAAATACTTCATGCTCTTATGGTCTGTGAATATCGTATACCGAACCCCGTACAGATAATGACGCCAAATTTTAAGGGCGAACACCACTGTCCCCAACTCTAGATCATGGGTGGGATACCTCTTCTTGTGAGGCTTCAGCTACCTTGATGCGTATGCTATCACATGCCGTCTCTGCATCAGCACCGCTCCCAACCCCAAGATCGACGCGTCACAGTATACCAGAAAGTCCTCCATTCCCTCCGGAAGGGCTAACACCGGGGCTTCACATAACTTTTGGCGAAGCATCTCAAAGGAGGCCTACTGCTCGGGGCCCCATGAAAAAGCGACACCCTTCCGAGTCAACTTGGTGAGTGGCACTGCAATCTTAGAGAAATCCCTGATAAATCTCCGATAATAACCTGCCAATCCTAAGAAAATCCTGATTTCGGAGGGTGACCTCAGCACCTCCCAACCCATCACTGCCTCAACTTTGGCCGGCTCGACCAATATCCCTTTCTGGTTAACGAGATGCCCTAGTAACTGGACCTCTCGCAACCAGAAATCACACTTGGAGAATTTGGCATAAAGCCTCTCCGATCTCAGAACTCCGAGGATCTCCCTCAAATGCTCCTCATGCTGCTCTCTAGATCTCGAGTATACCAAAATGTCATCGATGAACACAATCACCGACTGATCCAACATCGGCCTGCACACTCGATTAATGAGATCCGTGAACACTGTCAGTGCATTGGTGAGCCCGAAAGGCATCACCACAAACTCGTAATGCCCATAACGCGTCCTGAACACTGTCTTCTGGATGTCCTCATCTCGCACCCTTACTTGATAATATCCAGACCTCAAATCGATCTTGGAGAACCAAGATGCTCCCTGTAACTGATCGAACAAATCATCGATCCTCAGCAACGGGTAACGGTTCTTGACCGTCAGCTTGTTCAACTCCCGGTAATCAATGCACATCCGGTGTGAACCATCCTTCTTCTTGACAAAGAGGATAGGTGCTCCCCACGACGAGCTGCTCCGCCGAATAAATCCCTTTCCCAGCAGCTCCTGAAGCTGCGAGGATAACTCTTGCATCTCTGGAGGTGCAAGGCGATAAGGCACCTTGGCGATAGGCACGGCCCCGGGAACCAAACCGATATTGAACTCTACTTGCCTCACGGGAGGCACACCTAGCAACTCCTCTGGAAATACATTCGGGAACTCACACACTATCGGAACCTCCTCAACTGACCTCGGCCTCTCTGAATCAACCCACGTATCCATTACGTATGCCACAAATCCCTTACAGCCCTGCTGTAGACACTGCCTCGCTCTAGCGGCCGAACAAAACGCTGACCCAGAACGTGTACCCTTGCCTTACACCGTAAGAACTCCCCCGCTAGGGTCTCGTATAGTCACCAGCTGTCGCTCGCAATCAATAACTGCTCCAAATCTGCTCAACCAATCCATGTCTACAATGACACAGACGTCCCCCATCACAATCGGGACCAAATCTATAGGAAACTCTACACCGAAAATTTCGAGTACACATCCTCGAATCACCTCCGTGGCATATACTGCTCTCTCGTCGACGATGGAAACTCTCAAAGGTCGACTCAACGCCTCTCGACTAATGCTGATGTGTCAACTGAAAGCCAACGATACAAAAGATCGACTCGCACCCGAGCCAAATAACACCAAAGTAGGTACAGAATTCACAAGAAAAGTACCTACGTATATCATAATATAAGCATAAAATCTTAAACATTAAGTAGTTACATGAAAGAATACATACCAGCCACGTCGGGTGCTGCGCGGACCTCCTCCGCGATCAACTGGAAGGCTCTCCCTCGTGCTTTCAGCGCCTCAGCCTTCACTGGCTGACTCTCGGTAGCTCTGATGGTGGCAGGGGAAGATCCCTGAGGTGCTCCCTGAGCTGATCCCTGCAACTGCGGACACTCTGCCTTCCGGTGTTCGGTCTGATTACAGTGGAAACACACTGCAAACCCCTTGGGGCAGTCCTTGGCCATATGCCCCTCCTTGCCACACTTGTAGAAAGATCCAGCTCTACAAACTCCATCATGACCCTTTCCACACTTCCCACAAGTGCGGCCCTTCTGGCTCGCTGCTCTGGGATCAACGGGCTTGGCCCGCTTGACTGCCGGCTAAGACTGTGCCGGTCGCTGATCTCTCCCCTGAGACTCCGCCTCCTCCCTCGCCTGAGTCTCTAGCTCGATCTCCCTCTTCCGTGCATTTGCTTGAAGCTCGGCAAATGTACGGTACGAGGAGTTCGCCAAGAAATCCCGAATATCCCTCCGCAAAATACTCAAATAACGGCTCATACGTGCCTGCTCAAATGACATGTGCTTAGGGAAGAACATCACCCTCTCATGAAACATCCTGGTGATAACCGTAACGGACTCTGTACCCTGCTTGAGGGTCAAAAACTCCTATGCCAACCGATCCCTTTCCACCGGAGGAACGTACTCATCATGAAACATGGTGGTGAACCTCTCCCAGCTCACCGCAGCAAGCTCTACTAGAGAATAGTGTGCTGTTGTGAACTTCCACCAGTCCTTCGCCCCCAGGCGAAGCTGGTTCAGCGCAAATCGAACCGTCAAGTGCTCCGGGCACGAGCATGTGTAGAAGCAACCCTCAATATCAGACACCCATCTCATCGCCGCAATCGGATCCTGCATCCTATCAAACTCTGGTGGCTTCGTGTTGCTGAACTCTCGGGACAGCAACGCATCACCACCCTGCGGCCTCGCAGTAGCAACACCTGCAGTGGCCGCTGCAACAACAGCCTCAGAAATAGTAGCATAACACTCGTCAAAAGTCTCAATCAACGTGGTCTTAATAGACCCAAACATCTCTGGTATCTCTGCCCTGATGGCCGCAGCCACTTCCTCATGGATGATCCGGCGGATCCCCTCATCGCTAGCCCCACTGCTCTCTGGCATAAGATGTGTCCTCACCATAATCTTCCTCTGAAATACAACATACGATATATTAGAAATTCACTCGAGTATACTCGCACTCGATAACTCATCCCTCCTTGATCCCTGGCATCCCAAAGATTCTTACTTGGACTGTACACCGACCCGGTGTTTTCAGTAGTACGGGCCCAATACTACTGTCCGCACCGTATCAGTATACACCCCAAGTCCTCCTTTTCGGATCCCAAATCCCAAGTACTCTACTATGTATAATCCACTCTCTAACAAATCTCTCATAAGCTCCTCGCTGCTACCTATTCACTCTCAAGCATCTCATAGCAGCTCACCTCTCCCTAGGCTAAGGCATCACAAATCAGGGTACTCTAGTCCTAATAGGAATACCTAGCCCACTCTAGCAAGAGAATACATCATATCAATCTCATAAACATATAACATAAGGGTATTTTGGGAAATCACCGTTCGGGCGCTGACTGATCGTACACACGTTTCTGCTCTGTGTTTCTCTAAAAATCTTTTACTACTTTTAGAAACTTTGGTTCTCTTTTGAAAATATTTTCCAAATCCTCAGTTTGAGTTCAAATACTCCCGAAGGTGTACCCGAATCCCTCAAACCAAGGCTCTGATACCAACTTGTAACACCATAAATTTCCAAAACAATTTTTCGCATTTATAAAAACATAATTCATTTGTAAATCATAAAAAAAATCATTGATTGAAACCCAACGTATAACATATAACAATATCCCAAGATCTCGTATCATAAAAATCTCGTGTGTGTACTGATCAAGCCGGCGCCTTCCCACGATCCTCACTAGTACCTGAAACACATAACACAAAACACTGTAAGCACAAAGCTTAGCGAGTTCCCCAAAATACCACATATAACACATATTAGCCACTCGAGGCTATAACTCTATGGGTCCGTGCACCCAAACTCTGTGAACCCTCAGGTTCTAACTCTGCAAGCATGCACAGCATAAATCACATAGAAGAATGCAGTACAACAAACAATATATATAAAGCACTGTATCACATAACTCTATTTACCTACTTAAGGTAAAGTATAAAAAGAAGACTCACCTCGCGTTTCTCGGTAACTCGTAAATCCTTGAAATCACTAGTGCTCGATCTCCCGAGCTATAGTCCTCCTATAACACAATACATCTCTAATTAACACTTTCCCAACTAAGCTTGACTAACTCTATCAAGTCTACACTGGTCACCTCTGGTCAATGGTCAATGGTCAACCCCAACTTGCCGAGTCTAGCGTGGACTCGCCGAGTCCCTACGAGGACCCCACTTCCTCTGAGTCCCTTCCGACTCACCGAGTCACTCACCCAACTCGGTTACTCAACCCCTGGTCCTAAATCTATGAACAACCCGCACCAACTCGTCGAGTCTGCCAAAGGACTCGGCGAGTGCATTCCATGCACAACCCCAAACGACCTTCTGAGGTGAGATTTGTTCCACTAACTCATAGATCCAGTCCTTCCAAGCTTATTTATCACGTAAAGTTCATGTCTTAGCGCTCATATCGCACCTAATGACTCATAAATGTTGTTTTGACCTCAAACACAAAGATCCCAAACCACAACCTCCATGGATTCATAAAAAGCTTGGACAAAGGGACACTCTGGACCTCCAAGGGTCCAGATCCAGAACCTAGCTCGCTTAAGGGACCAAATGGGCACTAGATCTAGCCACAAAAGGGCTCAATAAACCCTAAATCAACATGAACATCATCTCAACAGAAAAGGGTTCGAAAATGGTACCTCAAATGTGATGTTCTGGACCTCAAATCTTCAGGAAGTTGTTCCTCTTGCTTCCTCTTGGCTAAAACTTCCTTTCCCTTGCTAAACAACACCTCTATGGTTGATAATGGCTCCTTCTCTCACTCCACACGCTCAAATGCACTAGGGTTTCGCTATGCGGGCTGGTGAGTACAAATGACGACCATAAGGCCCTTTAAATAGGCCCCAAACCCGAGAAATTAGGGTTTCATTAAACAGCGCTGACTCGTCGAGTCCACCAATGTGACTCGTCGAGTCCGGTCATTAATCCGGATGACAAATCGCGTCTCTACTCGGCGAGTCTACGCACCAACTTGTCGAGTTCACCTTCAAAACTCAAAATAAAAAGAATAAATATAATACCTGAAATTCCGGATGTTACACCAAAAATGACAAAATTATAGTCTAAAACCATGAACATAATATAAACTACACCCTAGAAAAAACCTCATGCCAATCCGACTTCAAACGAATGAGATATGCATGTTTTAAACATTTCATAGAAACTGGTTTCGGCATCTAAAACCGGTTGCGGTTCTTAAACCCGGTTTACCCGAACCCGAAGGACCCGAAACTCGGATTACCGGGAGCCCGGATAGAACCATTTTTTAAACCCAGGACCCGTATCGATTTTACATATTACGGTTCTAACGGTTCCGGTTTCGGTTCGATTCCAGTTTCGGCCCGATTTTCCGGTTCTAAATCTCATCCCTAGTTTGGATTTTATACGTTTTTGAAAAAATAATAAATAAATAAAAAGTTAAAAACAAATTCAAAATTAATTTTGAGTAAATTACGCGAATCATCCCTGGTCCAAGTGCCAAATTGCACGTTCAGTACCTATTTTTGAAAATTAACTCGAACCGTCTCTCATGTATTTAAATACTACACGCTCAGTCCCCGATCAAAACCCCACTCGTTGCAGACCCAGTCCCCGATCAAAACTTTTCTCCTCTCACAAAAACCCTAGTTTTGCGTCAAGAGTGAACATGAGTGAGTGGCGAATACGACCACAGATGAATGAAATCGATTTGGAAGCAAGTTACAGTATAGAATGCCAACCATTTTATGCTCTGTTCTTAATCATTTTGTCTCTGATTTTGAAAATATTTCTTTTTCTTGTATAGGTGGGAATCCAACTGTTTTTAGTATACGCTTGCACTATGGAAAAGAGTTTACCAAATTTCCTGGGATAAAATACATGAAGGGACAACACAATTTTGTGGACTTGATCGACAGTGATTTGTTCTCTGTTTGCAATATTGATGATATGATGGAGGAGTTGGGATATGTTGAAGAAGGTAAGCTTATGTATTATCACTTTAAACAACCGTCAGGGGATTTAGATTTTGGGTTGTTTGCATTGGGTAGTGATCAAGATGTCAACCACTTAAGGTCCTACACTGCTTAACACAAGCTTATAGAAGTGTATATAGAATTTTGGCGTACCAACTTGCATACATATTCTATATCACCTAACCGTTCAAAACTCAGGATTGAAGAGATTTTTCAACCCCCCTTCTTGTTCTAGAAGGTTGTGTCTCAAATGGATTGACACAACCACAGTTGAACCCCATGTTTTAGAACCAAGCATGCAAAACGCTACAATGGAACCTAACATGGAATCCCCTAGTCATATTGATGTTGTACATGTTTCAACCCCCAGAGAAGAATCCATATTGAAGTTGAATCTGTGAAAGAACCAAACATGGAACCCCCTATTATGGAATGCTTTAGTGAACCCCTAGATGGATCTAGTGATAGTGAGGGTAGTGGAGATTCAAGTGATAGTGATGATAGTGATTTCATTGTGGATGAGGATAACTTGTTGGATGATCCTGAGGTGGATATGCATGATTTATACCGCAACATTGATGATAATTTGGAGTAGGTTGGTGATGCCCCTATTACAATAGAGAATGTAGTAATGTTTGATGAGGAGATGGAGGTGATCAACACTGATGTTCTGTAATCCGAGTCATTATCTGATGAAGGGCAAATGAGTAAAAGAAGAAATAAAATCCGGTCTGCTGAAAGGGCATAGATAAATGATGCAGCTGAAGTGAGTGACCCTTTCTACATACTGCAAAGATTCTCAAGTTCTTAGGAAGAAAAAGACATAATTTACTTGCATGCAATAAAGACAATAATAGAATTGGATATTGTCAAGAATGATAAAAATAGGGATAGGGTAGTATATTAAGGAGCAATACCAGATATGGGGATACTTGAGACTTTTGGGAAAGGTGGACCAAGTAAAACTAGTGGGAAAGGTGGGGCCAAGTCAAAGGAACATAAATGGTGGACCCAGTCAAACGGGCGAAAAAGGAGGACCAATTAAAAATAAAAGTGCAGTGAAAGTAGATGAAAGCAATAAGTGCCCTTGGAAACTTTTAGTAAGTAAGTGCAAAAGGATGATGATTGGACGTTGAAAACGTATGAAAAGGAGCATAAATGTCTCCAAACAAGAAAAATCAAATCTTGTAATTACAAGTTTCTTTCTAAACAAATTCTTGAGCAGTTGGAGTCTAACCCAGAAATACCAATTAGGGCTTTAAAGGAGAAACTAGAGAGGAAATACCAAATTCAGATGTTGGACATGAAAGTGTTTAGGGAAAAAGCAAAAGCCCTAGAAACTAGTAGGGGTGATTTTGGGGGTCAATATTCTATATTGAGGGACTATCTACTCGAGGATCAAAGTCGAAACCCAAACACAACAGTCAAGCTTCAAGTGGATAATTCTTCTAACCCTTCATCAGATACTAGGATTTTTAGACATATATATATATATATATATATATATATATATATATATATATATATATATATATATATGTCTTGGTCCACTAAAACAAGGATTTGCAGTAGGGAAAAGGGACTTTCTTGGACTGGATGGTGCATTCATAAACAGTCCCTACCCTGGTATGATTCTAATTGCAGTGGTAAGTAATTTTATACATAGATTAACTAATTAATCTTACATATGAATTATAGATGTTGACCCAATTTGTTCTTACTATTATAGGGATTAGATGGAAACAACTGCACTTACCTAGTGGCATATGGTGTTGTAGATTCTGAGAACTATAACTCATGGCCATAGTTTCTAAGAAATCTAGGTGATGATTTGGATTTGACTACCAATTCAAACTTCACATTTATAACTGATAGGCAGAAGGTAATAGTATACACAGTGTAACTACTTAACCTTTATATTATTTGTACTAATTATATAAAATTGATTGTGTCTATGTTGTAGGATGTTTTTCCTGCAATTGCAAAATTGTTTCCATGTGCAGAAAATAGATTTTTCCTTCGACATATCCATGAGAATATGAAGTGGAAGTGGATGGGCAAGGAGTTTAAAGATTGTCTTTGGAAATGTGCAACAACATCAACTGTACAACAATTCAATCTTACAATGGAGGAACTGAAGAAATTGACCAATGATGCATATGAATGGCTTAAATCCATTCCACCCTAACAATTGTCCAGGTCTCACTTCAAAGGTTAGCTAAACTGTAACGCCCGTAGATCAGGGCTAGTCAATTTAGAGACGATAGGCGTCAAAAAATGAATTTTTGATGAAAGATTATTTAGAATGAATAATCTTAACTACGTTATATTATATGTTACAAGGTTTCCGTGCATATAAAGAACGCCGAAATCCGAATTATAACGAAGAAGTTATGACATGTCGAAGTTTCGCAACAGAACCGACACGACGCAGAATGACGTAAAACGTGAATTTACGTTAGAGTGATATTTAGCCTTAGCAATCTAAATGAAAGTCGTAGAATTCATTAAACCATGAGAGTGCATAAAAAGAATGTCCAAATCTTACTTCATATGAGGAGTTATGATTTTTCTAAGTTTTGACTTAACGGTATGCAGCCCGAATACTCGATTTGAGATCGAGCGGTTTTTAGCTGAAACAATCTAAATGAGAATCGAATATCTCGTTAATTGTAGTGAAACGATAAAAAGATAGGCGAAAACGGACGTCGGATGAAGAAGTTATGAATTTATAACGGAGTTTTCCTGTCCCGGCCTACTAAAAATAAATAATAAAAATAAATTCAAAATTAGCCGACGGAGTCTAAACGAATGTTGTAGAGCGTAGTCTCACCTACGCGGACATATAAATAACGTCCAAAACGGAGTTCGTATGAGAAAAATAAGAATTTTTGAAGTTTATTAATTATTTTCGATATTTAATTTAAATATAAATTCGATATTATCCGGAGGAGGGGGGAGGGGGGAGTCAGCGTTCTTATCCCCATTACGCCCAACGTAACTTAGAATTACGCTCAGCGTAATTCGTGTTCCAGCCCCCTATAAAAGGGTGTCGAGGGCAACCGACTTCTTTGCACATTTCTTCCCTTCTCGCGTTTTTGCATCGTTTTTCGTGCAAGAAATATCCCGAATGGATGAATTATATAAGTTTATTTGAGATGATTGTGGAATGGATGAATTATATAAGTTTTAACGAGTTAAACTATATATGTATTTTGTATTTAAAAACTAGGTGTGAGACCCATGTATTACATGAGTTTAATTAAAAACAAATAAATATAAAATTTTTTAACAATTTGAACATTTTGAATTTATAAGAAAAATGAGAAAAATTTTGAATTATTAAAATTAACGATACTTTAATGTATTGAATACATTACATATATAAACCCTTTCTAATAAATACTTTACATATATATTACTTTACACATTAAATGTGGAATTTTAATTTAATAAAATAAAAAATATAATAAAATGACAAGTGGAAAATAAAAAATTTAAAAATTCTTGAAAATGCCATGTGTCCAAATGAATAAGAAGAAGACATGTGGCAAAAAAAAACCTTTATTTATTACAGTAGATATGTTGGGTAGAACATAAGTAGATGAGATTGTTGGTAGGTGATAAAATATGGGTTGGACCATGAGATAAAAGAATAAAGAGATAAACTGGTTTTAGATCTGGATGTATGGATCAGATCAGGAGGTTAATTTTATATCCGGGAGTACGGATTATATATTTTTGAATTACGTGTTCATTCGATAAGGTCTATTTTGTTCTGTTTATGCTTTTGGTCTGTATTGAACATGACATCCCAAGATTTTGTTGTATAATGAAAATACATTTCTTTAAAGAAATGCTTTGATAATTTTTATCATATTTTGTTTTGGGAACAAATTCCGCAACTGTTTTCTTTAAAAGATTACGCTGATTTTATAAAACAAAGCATAAACAAATTAGACTTTTATGGCCGTAAAATTGGGGATGTCACAGTTGGTATCAGAGCATTAGTTTAAGCGAACTAGGAAATTGTAGGAAATTTCTAGACTTAAACTTAGAATGCTAAGTAATGATTGTGAGGAGTGTGTCTAAAATATGTTAGGTAGTACACCTAAATTGACACAAGCACTAGTTTATTTTAGGAATGATGCCTAAAATGCTTTTATGTGCTAAATGTTTTGTGTGATAGCTATATTGATGCTACTATTTTTTCAGCTATGGTCTATTGCCGATCGGATCTGGAGACCTTATGTGTTTAGGATTCTAAGCGTACGACTACGATATTAGAACTAGCATGTAAACGTTTCGGGGTGATAAGGAGATTTATACGTTTATCGTAATTAAAGCTTTCTTATCATAAATTCTCGCTTGGTACATCGAATGTCTGGTTGGGTGTACGAAAGGTCACGGTGAAGACACATAGGGAATTGAGTAAATGGAAGAAATGAAAAGGCTTATGATAGTGAATGACACCTATCGGAAGATATAGTAGGAGTGGTATCTTGCCTTTAGAAAGTCTTATAAAATAACACTACGTTTAGAGGAGTACCGTATGTCTGAGGTACACCTTCGATTGGCAGGATGATGGAACGATTGATGAAATTCTTGAAGTTGTTTCATCGTCTGATATTTTCATAACCAATCGAGTTGAAGTAGAGTTGATGATTGAAGATTGAGAAATGAAGAAGTCCTAGTAGAGTCTAGGGAAATTGTTTATGATTATTTGGACACATTCGTCAGTGTTAAATTGTTTTGTGATTTTCTTGTATGGTGACTTGGTCGACTGCGGGACAATACTTGGGACGAGTATGAGTAGGTGTGAAGTTAGTAGATGCATATACTACCGGAAGCACAGGACTCGCACTTGGATCATGGAAAGTCACAAGGTTACCAAGAAGCTGGTGATTGATTCCATTTTATTCTGGTATGTCATCACCATTGTTTCGGTAATGACTAGTAAGATGGTTCTTGCTCCGAACCTAGTGGTCCTATTTAAATTTGAGTTCGACTACGAGGAGTATGTTACCTGGTCTAGAGGACCAAGTTAGATGTAATATCTGAGTTAAGTTAGAAGGTTGAAGTTAATGCGATTGATAGTGACACGCTCGTTGTTAAAAGAAGTTTGCAGGTAGAAACGCTACATGCTGAAATGTGATTATATCACATTAGAATATGAAGAAAGGTATATTCCATCCTAGAATTTAACTTCATTAAAGACCGAGTCTAAGCGTCGCATCGTGCGATGAGAGGTCAATAGAGCACGACCCATCGATTTGTTACAATAGATAAATGAAAGTAATTATCCTGAGAAGAAGAAGGAGTCCACAATAAGGACTTATTTGGTAACTTGAAGGTTACGATTGAAAGTACAACATAGTACGATAAGCAGATGCAAGATTGGGCATCTTCTGCGATCAAGAAAACCATAGAGTTAAATACTCTTTCGAGGAAACATAGAAGTTACGGTTATTACCTAGGATGAATAAATAACGCGTGGAATCATTAGGCAAGTCCTATTTTGTTGATGATTCTGGGACGTAATCATCCTAAGGGGGAGATAATTGTAACGCTCGTAGACCCGGCTAGTCAATTTAGAGATGATAGGCGTCAAAAAATGAATTTTTGATGAAAGATTATTTAGAATGAATAATCTTAACTAAGTTATAGTATATGTTACAAGGTTTCCGTGCATATAAAGAACGCCGAAATCCGAGTTATAACGAAGAAGTTATGACATGTCGAAGTTTCGCAACAGAACCGACACGACGCAGAATGACGTAAAACGTGAATTTACGTTAGAGTGATATTTAGCCTTAGCAATCTAAATGAAAGTCGTAGAATTCATTAAACCATGAGAGTGCATAAAAAGAATGTCCAAATCTTACTTCATATGAGGAAGTTATGATTTTTCTAAGTTTTGAGTTAACGGTATGCAGCCCGAATACTCGATTTGAGATCGAGCGGTTTTTAGCTGAAACAATCTAAATGAGAATCGAATATCTCGTTAATTGTAGTGAAACGATAAAAAGATAGGCGAAAACGGACGTCGGATGAAGAAGTTATGAATTTATAACGGAGTTTTCCTGTCCCGGCCTACTAAAAATAAATAATAAAAATAAATTCAAAATTAGCCGACGGAGTCTAAACGAAAGTTGTAGAGCGTAGTGTCACCTACGCGGGGATATAAATAACGTCGAAACCGGAGTTCGTATGAGAAAGATATGAAGTTTTGAAGTTTATTAAATATTTTCGATATTTAATTTAAATATAAATTCGATATTATCCGGAAGGGGGGGGGGGGGGGGGGGGGAGTCAGCGTTCTTATCCCCATTACGTCCAACGTAACTTAGAATTATGCCCAGCGTAATTCGTCTTCCAGCCCCCTATAAAAGGGTGTCGACGGCAACCGACTTCTTTGCTCATTTCTTCCTTTCTTCTCGCGTTTTTGCATCATTTTTCGTGCAAGAAATATCCCGAAGCCCCGGTATCATTCTTGAGACCCGAAGCAAGTCTCGAAGCCCCGAAGATCCCGAGAAATGTGATTCCCGAGCAGAAGCTCTGCCCGCGAGGAGCCCGGTTTTTGTGAAGATTTTCCAGATCTACCGAAGAATACTACTTCTACAAGCTGTAGTGCTGTCGGATCATCTTCTAATCAAGTGAGTGTGTGGTCACTTTCTTCTAACACATAAGTATTAAGTATTTGCTATGAAATACATGCTATATGTATAATATATTGTTGTTTATTTGAGATGATTGTGGAATGGATGAATTATATAAGTTTTAATGAGTTAAACTATATATGTATTTTGTATTTAAAAATATGTTGGGTAGAACATGAGTAGATGAGGTTGTTGGTAGGTGATAAAATTGATGGGTTTTTGGTCATAAGACATCCAATGTGCTCATACAAACCCTAATGCTTGGATCTAGGTTTCTCTATTGTACATGCTTTGAATCCAAGACTATAAACCCTAATTCTAGCATTCAAATAATCATATTAACATATGAATGGGTTTAAGAACATACCTTGATTGTTATATAGCAATAACAATCCTAAATCTCCTTGTATTGACTTTGGAAAGCTTAGAGTCACAAGTGTCACTCCTCTAATGGCTTACAAACACCAAGAGCAAATGTAGAAGGTATAAAGAGAGAGGAGAGAGGTTAGAATTTGTCCTTAGGACTTCTTGGGAACAAGTACACGGATTCTAAGGCCTTAGGGTCTTTATATAGGTGTAGAGATAGAGTTTCAGTCATTATCCTTATCTAGTTGCTTATCCACAAAGCAACCATAAGATAAGCCTTGAAAACCCTTATCCTTTATCCTTTGGACGATTTCAAGGATCCTTAGCTCCTTGAATTCGTTCAACCCATATTTAGGGTAACCATTACCATATTTTGTAACTATCACATAATTACAATCAGCCCCTCTAGTTTAATTAATTACACTTGATCACAAAATTAATTCCTAATTAATTATTGACAAATATTAATTAAGCAAATATGATTTCTCCTTTAATATATTATTCTTATAACATATTAATAAATCATAATAACCTCTCTCTCTCTTTATTTATTTCTCCAATCAAGTTGCTTTGGTGAAGGCAACCCAAAAGGACCATGCACCATCGGGTCAAGTACATACCAAAATAGTTATGGACTTAGACACTAATCCAACAGTCTCCCACTTGGATAAGTCTAATAACTATTCTGCGTATGACTTCAGATCCTGATCTGCAATCGTAGCTTTCCAAAGCCGCTGTCAACTCTGATCCTATCAGATACGCGTGTCCTTAGATAAGGGATCATATATTCCTCCATTCTAGATATCGTATGAGATATGATTTCAAATCATTCTCTTTGTACTACTTCTCGATTTCCGATTTATGACGACAGACTAATTGAACAAATCAAATTAGCCCTACCCCGGCCTAGCATTTACGTTTGTCATCACTAAACCATCGAGGGGCCCAAAGATATCGCTTTTATCCTACTTTGAATAAAAGGAACGGATAAACTTTGATACAATGCTTGCTTGCACTCACTCACCGAATCACACACAACAATATGTTTTATAACACCAAGTTACTAGTGCGCTTTCATATTATCAATGTGTAACCGATTAGCAAGATACAACTCACACATCTCGGTTTCAAGAATATAAGATGTTATCGTCTCACCAATCACTCGTGATACAATCCATGGAGTGATCCAAGTGAGCGTGGGTTTGATCCAATGCTCAAATCATATTCATAAGCACTCATGAATGTTGCAGCAAACATTTGCTTATGTCTAATACTCTTTTAGACAATCCACGCGCCAATTCACGACAGTCTTCATTCATATCTACTTCCAACATATGAACGACTGTGGCCCGTTTGAATAATTCTATTATTCTAAATAAACTCAATTATTCTGGAAGTCAAAACATGCAAAGTGAAACACAAGAATAATACTAATCCCATATGGCCTCAACCCTTTGAGCATAAATAAAACACCTTTTATTTATCACCATATCGATTACTCATTATTTGTCGTTTCGGGTAATCAACTTCTTACTTGAATTATTACACTTGTCCCATGCTCCTAGCATGCACACAATGTTTACCTATGGTTCTTACTTTGTGAAATAGATCACATTGGACACATTTCCAATCATTCTCATTTCACAACTCCAAATCCGTTTTTCATAAGTTTAAGAATATCAAATTCTTGCCACTTATAGAATATGCTAGTTTCTAACATCTTATGCAATGATTATTTCATAATGTCACTGCACCAAAGTCACAAAGACTATTGCCAATGATTTTACAAAGTCCTCTAACGGAGATTGTTACAAGACAATTCCTTAGATATGATGTCTCTCACTCAAAGTACATTCTTTGAACATCCTTTTGCATAAAAGTTTCTAATCTAGACATAGATTTTCAATATTTACTTCCTAATATGAACACGCTTCGATATTTTCCTCATGACAACTCATTCTTAATAGAATATTTTCTATTTGTAATGATGTCGATATGGTCCATCCAATATGGAAACATTTCCATATTTTTTCAATACTATACTTCCAACTACTAACAAGCGACCAATCCTCGTCGAACTTTGGATTGTCCTTTGATAGTTGTTTAATTATTTTAGTCAAAACCAATTCTAGTCCCTTTTCCCTCTAAATGCGGTAGACCTTTGGAAAATTTTAGAATGGTCAAACATTAAAGCATTTGCAATCGATCCTATACCCGAAACGTATGGGACACGTATGGGACACGACACATAATGTTTTATTTGCTATGTTCTCAAAATTCGAATTGTGAAGAGGAATGCCGTAATCATAATCTAAATTTTAAGAACACACTATGTACCTTTGACTAAATTTATCAACATTTCTCAACCTAATCCTTTAGATTTGAAGTGAAGCATAATATTCTCTCCCTTAATTATAGCAAAACAACTTTACAACCCTTACGACTTTGCAAGGTATAACTCTTGTTTTTCTTTAATTAATATTGCCAACTTGCAATACTTTCTATAATAATCATACAATCATAACTTTTATGCTCCCACTATCATGATGATTACTATAAAACATAACACTTATGCTCCCACTAGCTTCGACATGTATTCATAAACATCTTAACTTTCAGAAAGACAATATCTATTGAATTTCTTAAGTCCATGTTTCTAATACTTAGTGCTTTGATAATCTTTTATCAAGGCTTCTTGAACTTATACACCTTTTCCTTTAGATATTTCATATGTGTGTCTCAACAATTAAGACTAATTGCCAAACCTCACAATTCAAATTATGGAAAGGGATACCGTAACCATGATCGAATTCGAGAATGCAATTTTACAATCACTATCTTCTTAAAATCTTTCTTAGTGAAAGCATTTCCTCACAATCATTTTCATGAAGGAGGAAATCTTATGACACTTAGATTTAAATGGTGTATTTGTTCCTATCCATGTGAATTTGTTAAAACCAAAGTTTACGACAAATTCAAAATCATATCGACCGAGCCTTTTTTAATCTTGATTTCTTGCCTTATGGTAGCACAGCTGCCCACCACGTCTTCCAAGTAGTTAAGCATCTCACCCTTTTCCTATCAATGTACCTTTCATTGATCAAGGTGCTTTGCCTTTTATGCATTCAAAATGAGTACTCATAGGACTCACATGCATAATTAACTCAATTGGAACAGCACAGAATCAAAATATCGTCAACATGATAGGTTGTAAAACTCAACTCGTGTGCTAGTGATGATCGATAAGGTTTATTTGATTTGTTCTTGAAACTTTTCAAGACCATTAAGACTCCCACTGACTCCTTGACATATAAGATTCTCTTGTCAATAAACATTTGTTGACAACCAAATATTCAAGAGTTAGTGTAGCTTTTATCAAAACACTTCATAAATTGGTCCAAGTTGGTCTTTGTCTTTTTCAAGACATCACAAATTTCCACATTTTATGAATGTTATAAACCTTTAATACTTTTAACTCATTGCCACAATCTTAACTTTAAGACTTGTTGTTGGAACGAAGTATGATAGACTTCTTGATTTAACCATTTCTTCAATCCTTGATTCCTCTTCTTAAACATACAATTGTACTAAGACTTACTTAGAGGATCAATTGAGACATGGTTCTTAATCATTAAGACCCATTATAAAGCATAAAAGCTACTCTCCCTTCTTCTTAGAATGGAGAAACTTTTATCTTTCAGCCTACTTGATTCTTCTTGTTCGTTCTACTATTGATCTAAACCCTTTAATCAATTCAGAATTACACTTAATCTTGTAAGTGTAATCATATTTACTAAGCCTTTAGTAAATCATGACAAATATCCTTGTTACTCTTTTGATCAACACACAACTTTGTGTACTCGATCTCCTAGTCCTTCACTTGACACTTTGTCAACGAATTTGTCTAATTTCCAAATATGAAATTTCTCATTCACCATGCAACCAAGTTGCATGATTCCAAATTTCAGTCCAATTGAAACTTTGGGCGATGAGAAACTCTCCCTATTTGGTAAATTCTCGACATTTCCATAAATAACATAACTAAGAATCATATCCATTCGTTGTAGAAATTTGCAAACATCAATTTTCATAACGATTTCATTGCAAGGAAGTAAACAAATAAATAAATAAGTCAAACAAAGTTTATCTTATTTATAAAAGCAGCAGAAAAACATTTGTCCTTACAATGCAAAATCTATTGAAAACTATGTAAAAGGAAATTTTCTAACAACTCTATCATAACTATCTAAACTCAAAATCCAATCTTCAAGTCCATGCGATCAAGATCCATCTCTTGTGATTAGATTCATCTTGCTCTCTTATCAAGCTTCCTTTCTTTTCACCGATCCTTCAAAACATTCAAATGCAATCTTATCACATCAAGTATAAAGAATCAATGAATAGGAACTTAACGGAGTTAGATAGTGGATTTTACCTGAAGCGTGGTCATACTTTTGACTCTCCCATCTCTTAGATCTCTTAGGTAAATAGGGTAGCTTCGTCTCCAATGCCCCTTATCTTGGCAATAAAAGCAAATTGACTCTTTTGGAATAACACATGGAACTACTTCAGACATTGTCTTTCTCTTGTGATCAAGCTTTTCGATCATTGCATGTCTTTCATTGCCATTGTCTATATCCATAGAGGTCTTGAAGGCAGATTCACCAATCAACTTTACTTTTCTATTGCGCCAAACCATTGCTGATTCAGCAGCAATAAGCATATAGGTGAGATCAATAAGGGTCACGTCGTGGTTCATCATATAGTACTCTCTTACGAACTCACTATACGAGTTAGGAAGTGACTGAAGAACCCAATCAAGAGTCATCTCTTCACCGACAACGGATCCCATCATTCTTAACCTATCAATGTGTGACTTCATCCTTAAGACGTGTGCACACACCGACTTTCCTTCCTTATGTTTACTTGCCAAAAGGGCTTGCGTGATATTGAACCTTTCAATTTTACAATCTTGTGGGTTAGGGAGAATAATTGGAGGAGGAGGAGGAAGTGAAGCATGATTTCTTATTCCTCGATCGAATCGTGGAATATCATCTTCATGTGGAATGCTTGTTCCACGGGATTTGGGAAGACCATAGTTGTCAAACTTTGACATTTACAAAACGGGAGAAAACAAATTCAAGTTAGTTGATCGATTGAGTCCTTAGTAAATCACCCAAATGAGATACTAAGGCTAGAAGCCAACACAATACGCTACAACCTAGAAAAGGGATGCCGTAATCTAGTTGCAAAATATTTGAAGGTAAGTGAATGACGATTCACTAATTTCCACCATGAAAAACGAAAAATAAATTTAAGTTTTAAATCTATGAAAACTTCTAGATTCTTTGAGATTCATTGAACTTTCAATGGCATGTTTAAATCTCGATATGCCCCTCTTGTTTTGTGACTGGGATGCTGAGGATCACAAAGCGGGTGTGAATAACCATGCAAACTTACACGGTGCCCTCACATGTTACAGTCACCTATTCGATGTGCCGGTAAACCACACACGCTCCACCGAACTATGATAAACATTGAGTCACCCTTTGCTACCTTTGCTTAGAACCATTTAGTGTGCCGGTAAACCACACACGCTCCACTAACGTCTTCGCAAGGGCATAAAGTGTAATTTCATGGAATTGCATCAATTCGCTTTTGCCTAAGTAACTAAGATTGGGAATTTGAAAAACATTTAGTTACTTTGTATTTCATTATACTTATAATGGAAGGTTTTGTAATATCCTACCCATTCGGCTAACGACCTTCCACTAGTCAAGAGTGCGGTGGGTAAGAGTGGATACCCATTCAATCGCCATTTTATAGGCAATTTCCTTAAACACCCCTTATAGACCAGCTTCGTGAATGAGGCCTACTAACGGTAAGACTGACTTTTAGTCATACATATATATAATGTTAGACTTTTAATGTTACATATATAGTATAGGGTGCATTTCATACTTTTAAAATACTATGTGGTTAACTTTAACAATTACACTTTTAATTCAATTAAATGGTTAACCTAAACTTTTATGGATTTATTAAATCTCTTTTAATTATACTCCTTAATTAATTAATAAAACCATAAGGGTGTATTTGAACTTTTCAAAACTATGGTTTTAGAATTTAACATTCCTAATCAACTTTTAAATTCCAAAACTTGAGGGCAAGTTTTGAAACATTTCAAAACAATTTAGTTTTAATCTATCTTAAAATTTCGAATTTATGACATTTAAATTTAAAATTTTAAATATTAAAAATCTTGATTTAATAATTATCTTAAATTAGACTATTAATTTAATTATTAAATCATAAGGGATTATCTAAATAATGAGGATAATTACCATTTATACATTTAAGTTATCCTAATCCCTTAAATATCTATATAGATTTCGAAAATATGGATGGATAATGCAAGATCTTGAATTACCATATATAACAATTAGAGGATAATTACAAGATATGGGATAATCCAAATCCCTAAAAATTAGGATCTTATCTTGGGGAGGAGGCAAATTTCGAAAAACAAGGGATTATAACAAACCCTAGATTTCGAAATTTAAGGGTTTAAGGAAAGGATTTGAAGATCTTATTCAAACTCTTGCAAATTAGGGTTTGCAAACCCTAATCTCGAAAAACCCTAGCCTCTTAGGGTTTATTGGCAATAAACCCTAATATATCAAGTTCATACAATTGAAACCAAACCAATTGTTCTGATACCACTGATGGGTTTTTGGTCATAAGACATCCTATGTGCTCATACAAACCCTAATGCTTGGATCTAGGTTTCTCTATTGTACATGCTTTGAATCCAAGACTATAAACCCTAATTCTAGCATTCAAATAATCATATTAACATATGAATGGGTTTAAGAACATACCTTGATTGTTATATAGCAATAACAATCCTAAATCTCCTTGTATTGACTTTGGAAAGCTTAGAGTCACAAGTGTCACTTCTCTAATGGCTTACAAACACCAAGAGCAAATGGAGAAGGTATAAAGAGATAGGAGAGAGGTTAGAATTCGTCCTTAGGACTTCTTGGGAACAAGTACACGAATTCTAAGGCCTTAGGGTCTTTATATAGGTGTAGAGATAGGGTTTCAGTCATTATCCTTATCTAGTTGCTTATCCACAAAGCAACCATAAGATAAGCCTTGAAAACTCTTATCCTTTATCCTTTGCACGATTTCAAGGATCCTTATCTCCTTGAATTCGTTCAACCCATATTTAGGATAAACATTACCATATTTTGTAACTATCACATAATTACAATTCAGCCCCTCTAGTGTATTTAATTACACTTGATCACAAAATTAATTCCTAATTAATTATTGACCAATATTAATTAAGCAAATATGATTTCTCCTTTAATATATTATTCTTATAACATATTAATAAATTATAATAACCTCTCTCTCTTTATTTATTTCTCCAATCAAGTTGCTTTGGTGAAGGCAACCCAAAAGGACCATGCACCATCGGGTCAAGTACATACCAAAATAGTTATGGACCTAGACACTAATCCAACAAAAATATGGATTGGACCATGAGATAAAAGAATAAAGAGATAAACTTGTTTTAGATCTGGATGTATGGATCAGATCAGGAGGTTAATTTTATATCCGGGAGTACGGATTATATATTTTTGAATTACGTGTTCATTCGATAAGGTCTATTTTGTTCTGTTTATGCTTTTGGTTTGTATTGAACATGACATCCCAAGATTTTGTTATATAATGAAAATACATTTCTTTAAAGAAATGCTTTGGTAATTTTTATCATATTTTGTTTTGGGAACAAATTCCGCAATTGTTTTCTTTAAAAGATTACGCTGATTTTATAAAACAAAGCATAAACAAATCAGACTTTTATGGCCGTGAAAATGGGGATGTCACAGTTGGTATCAGAGCATTAGTTTAAGCGAACTAGGAAATTGTAGAAAATTTCTAGACTTAAACTTAGAATGCTAAGTAATGATTGTGAGGAGTGTGTCTAAAATATGTTAGGTAGTACACCTAAATTGACACAAGCACAAGTTTATTTTAGGAATGATGCCTAAAATGCTTTTATGTGCTAAATGTTTTGTGTGATAGCTATATTGATGCTATTATTTTTTCGGCTATGGTCTGTTGCCGATCGGATCTGGAGACCTTATGTGTTTAGGATTCTAAGCGTACGACTACAATATTAGAACTAGCATGTAAACATTTCGGGGTGATAAGGAGATTTATACGTTTATCGTAATTAAAGCTTTCTTATCATAAATTCTCGCTTGGTACATCGAACGTCTGCTTGGGTGTACGAAAGGTCACGGTGAAGACACATAGGGAATTAAGTAAATGGAAGAAATGAAAAGGCTTTTGATAGTGAATGACACCTATCGGAAGATATAGTAGGAGTGGTATCTTGCCTTTAGAAAGTCTTATAAAATAACACTACGTTTAGAGGAGTACGGTACGTCTGAGGTACACCTTCGATTGGCAGGATGATGGAACGATTGATGAAATTCTTGAAGTTGTTTTATCGTCTGATATTTTCATCACCAATCGAGTTGAAGTAGAGTTGATGATTGAAGATTGAGCAATGAAGAAGTCCTAGTAGAGTCTAGGGAAATTGTTTATGATTATTTGGACACATTCGTAAGTGTTAAATTGTTTTGTGATTTTCTTGTATGGTGACTTGGTCGACTACGGGACAATACTTGGGACGAGTGTGAGTAGGTGTGAAAGGTAGTAGATGCATATACTACCGGAAGCACAGGACTCGCACTTGGATCATGGAAAGTCACAAGGTTACCAAGAAGCTGGTGATTGATTCCATTTTATTCTGGTATGTCATTACCATTGTTTCGATAATGACTAGTAAGATGGTTCTTGTTCCGATCCTAGTGGTCCTATTTAAATTTGAGTTCGACTATGAGGAGTATGTTACGTGGTCTAGAGGACCAAGTTAGATGTAACATCTGACTTAAGTTAGAAGGTTGAAGTTAATGCGATTGATAGTGTCGCGCTCGTTGTTAAAAGAAGTTTGCAGGTAGAAACGCTACATGCTGAAATGTGATTATATCACATTAGAATATGAAGAAAGGTATATTCCATCCTAGAATTTAACTTCATTAAAGACCGAGTCAAAGCGTCGCATCGTGCGATGAGAGGTCAATAGAGCACGACCCATCGATTTGTTACAATAGATAAATGAAAGTAATTATCCTGAGAAGAAGGAGTCCACAATAAGGACTTATTTGGTAACCTGAAGGTTACGATTGAAAGTACAACATTGTACGATAAGCAGATGCAAGATTGGGCATCGTCTGCGATCAAGAAAGCCATAGAGTTAAATACTCTTTCGAGGAAACATAGAAGTTACGGTTATTACCTAGGATTAATAAATAACGTGTGGAATCATTATGCAAGTCCTATTTCGTTGATGATTCTGGGATGTAATCATCCTAAGGGGGGGGGGGGATAATTGTAACGCCCGTAGACCCGGCTAGTCAATTTAGAGACGATAGGCGTCAAAAAATGAATTTTTGATGAAAGATTATTTAGAATGAATAATCTTAACTAAGTTATAGTATATGTTACAAGGTTTCCGTGCATATAAAGAACGCCAAAATCCGAGTTATAACGAAGAAGTTATGACATGTCGAAGTTTCGCGACAGAACCGACACGACGCAGAATGAAGTAAAAAGTGAATTTACGTTAGAGTGATATTTAGCCTTAGCAATCTAAACGAAAGTCGTAGATTTCGTTAAACCATGAGCGTGCATAAAAAGAATGTCCAAATCTGACTTCATATAAGGAAGTTATGATTTTTCTAAGCTTTGACTTAGCGGTATGCAGCCCGAATACTCGATTTGAGATCGAGCAGTTTTTAGCTGAAACAATCTAAATGAGAATCAAAGATCTCATTAATTGTAGTGAAACGATAAAAAGATAGGCGAAAACGGACGTCGGATGAAGAAGTTATGAATTTATAACGGAGTTTTTCTGTCCCGGCCTACTAAAAATAAATAATAAAAATAAATTCAAAATTAGCCGACGGAGTCTAAACGAAAGTTGTAGAGCGTAGTCTCACCTACGCGTAGATATAAAGAACGTCGAAAACGGAGTTCGTATGAGAAAGATATGAAGTTTTGAAGTTTATTAAATATTTTCGATATCTAATTTAAATATAAATTCGATATTATCCGGAAGAGGGAGGGGGGGGGGGGGGGGAGAGTCAGCGTTCTTATCCCCATTACGCCCAACGTAAATTAGAATTACGCCCAGCGTAATTCGTGTTCCAGCCCCATATAAAAGGGTGTCGAGGGCAACCGACTTCTTTGCTCATTTCTTCCCTTTTTCTCGCGTTTTTGCATCGTTTTTCGTGCAAGAAATATCCCGAAGCCCCGGTATCACTCCTGAGACCCGAAGCAAGTATCGAAGCCCCGAAGATCCCGAGAAATGTGATTCCCGAGCCGAAGCTCTGCCCGTGAGGAGCCCGGTTTTTGTGAAGATCTTCCAGATCTACCGAAGAATACTACTTCTACAAGCCATAGTGGTGTCCAATCATCTTCTAATCAAGTGAGTGTGTGGTCACTTTCTTCTAACACATAAATATTAAGTATTTGCTATGAAATACGTGCTATATGTATAATATATTGTTGTTTATTTGAGATGATTGTGGAATGGATGAATTATATAAGTTTTAATGAGTTAAATTGTATATGTATTTTGTATTTAAAAATATGTTGGGTAGAACATGAGTAGATGAGGTTGTTGGTGGGTGATAAAATATGGGTTGGACCATGAGATAAAAGAATAAAGAGATAAACTTGTTTTAGATCTGGATGTATGGATCAGATCAGGAGGTTAATTTTAGATCCGGGAGTACGGATTATGTATTTTTGAATTACGTGTTCATTCGATAAGGTCTATTTTGTTCTGTTTATGCTTTTGGTCTGTATTGAACATGACATCCCGACATTTTGTTATATAATGAAAATACATTTCTTTAAAGAAATGCTTTGATAATTTTTATCATATTTTGTTTTGGGAACAAATTCCGCAACTGTTTTCTTAAAAAGATTACCCTAATTTTATAAAATAAAGCATAAACAAATCGGACTTTTCTGGCCGTGAAAATGGGGATGTCACAGTTGGTATCAGAGCATTAGTTTAAGCGAACTAGGAAATTGTAGGAAATTTGTAGACTTAAACTTAGAATGCTAAGTAATGATTGTGAGGAGTGTGTCTAAAATATGTTAGGTAGTACATCTAAATTGACACAAGCACTAGTTCATGGGAACCAATCTTACAAGCTAGAACTACTAGAAGAACTAGATGTTATTCATAACACTTTTCACGTGTGTTATTTGAGAAAGTTCATGGGAGAAGTTCCCGACATAATTCCAATTTCTAAATTATGGTTGGATGAAACCAAGAGGTTAATTGAAGAACCTGAGGCAATTATTGATCGTAAGACTAAGAAGTTGCGACACAAGATGGTCGATTTAGTTCTTGTGCAATGGAAAAATCTGAATGGGCCAAGTCTCACCTGGGAAACGGTGAGTGACATGATGAGTCGCTATCCACATTTGTTTGTTGATGTATGATTCCGGGGATGGAATCTTTATAAGGGGAGAGAATATTAACGCCTGTGTATTTAGGCTAAGCATTAAAGACGATGTAATAGTCTAGGTCAACTATTGTAATGTGTTTTGAAGTAATAAGAATGAATTATGTGAATTTATGTGCCTTATACTTAATTATTATGACATAACAAATTAAGGATAAAAATAAGCATCGAAAGTAAAATGTTAGATATAGCTTATATCTATGAAGAAAGTTATAGTGGTTGAAACAAGGATTCCGAAGATACAAAGAATACCGAAATTTGAGTTATAACGAAGAAGTTATGACTTGTCGAAGTTTTGCGACAAAACCGGCACAATGCTATGTGACGTAATTTTAGCCTTAGCGATCTAAATGAAAGTCGTAGTATACGTTAAACCGAGAGTGTGCATAAAAAGAATGTCCAAATCTGACTTCGTATGAAGAAGTTATGAATTTTATATGATTCGGTATGACAATATGCAACCCGGAATTCGAATTATAGATCGAGCAATTTTAGCTAACACAACCTAAACGAGAATCAAAGATCTCGTCGATAGTAGTTTAACGGTAAAAAGATAGACAAAAACGGACGTCGGATGAAGAAGTTATGAATTTTTTAACGGACTTTTCCTGTCCCGTCCTGTTAAAAATATAACTTTGAAAATAAATTCAAAATTAGCCAACAGAATCTAAAGGAAAGTTGTAGAGCATAGTGTCACCTACACGTAGATATCAAGAATGCCAAAAACGGAGCTCGTATGCAAAATATAAGAATTTTTGAAGTTCCGGGCACAAACTTCGAGGCTGGTCCGAAGGAGTACGCCCAGTGTATGAGATTATGCTCAATGTACTTTGCACGTACTCAATCCAGAGTCAGCGACGTCGACCCTTCCTTAGCATGTAGACACGTATCACGCTCTGTTGACACGTCTGAGACCCGGTAATTGAGCAGACGCCATGCTTCGTACGCCCAACGTAGAGCTGCATAAGGTAGTATGTCGCGTGTACCAAAAACTTACGCCCAGCGTACTATGAGGCTTCAGCCTCCTATAAATACAATGCAAGGCTGCCTTGAAATTTTTTATAAATATTTCTTTTTTTCACTTACAACTTTCTTTTAAGCCACACTAAAACCCCCTAAGCCTAGGGTACCATCCTAGCATCGTAAGAAAGCCCGGGAGAGCCCGAAGTCTCCAAGTAAAAGAGTTTTTCGAGCCGAAACTCTGCCCTTGTGAAGCCCAATTTTTAAGAAAACATCTCGGTTTTATTAAGTATTTTTAAACGGAGTGTTCACCAGGTATTTTGATTTAAGTATTCACCAGTTGTAATCTAAATATCCTAGTAGATGCGCCTAAAGGATAATATTGACAGTTGTGCCTAATAGATACAATATAATCCTGGTAACTGCGCCTAAAGGATAATATTGGAAGCTGAGTCTAATAGAGAACGTCATAATCCTGGCAGTTGCGCCTAATAGATAATATTGGCAGCTATGCCTAATAGATGATAATATTGGTAGCCACGCCTAAAAGATAACATTGGCAGTTGCGCCTAATAAATGATATTGGCAACTGCGCCTGGTTGAGAACGACACAATCCTTGCAGCTGCGCCTGAAGGATAATAAGTGCAGTTGTACCTAATAGAGAATATCATAATTCTGGCAGTTGTGCCTAAATAATAATATTGGCAGCTATGCCTAATAGATAATATTAGTAGCTGTTCTTAGTAGAGAACGTTGATAGCTATGATATTGGTAACGATGGACTTTGTGCCTATTTCTTATGACAATCCTTTGGAATGAATGAGGGAATTATAGAGGATTCTTAGGGTGGAACCTTAAGAAACTACAGAAGTATCCCTTAAGCAGTGTTGTTAGCCCGATGATGATCCTTAAGCTAGGTCCCTTTTATTAAATGTTTAGGGGACATAAAGTGAGGATAACGGGAACAGGTAATCAGGGTTATTCTTGATTGATAAAATTAATAAATTTATTGTTGATTGATGAAATTAGTAAATTTATTGTTGGTTTGTGAAAATTAATAAATTTATTTATTGTGGGTTGAAAACCCTGTATGCTCACCAGCTCCCAAGCATGACACACTCAATTTTCTATATTACAGGTAGTGGAACATGAGCATAGTTAGACAATGACAAGAGATTTTGAATTATAGGCCAGTAGATGTAAATAACTGTTGTAAGGCATATATTGTATTGTTTGTGCTTTTGGTCTATATCGATGTGGACATCCCGAGTTTTGTAATGAAAGGAAAAATACGTTTCTTTAAGAAATGTTTTGATAAATTTTTATCATATTTTGTTTTGGGGACAAATTCTGCAACACCTTTTGAAAGATTACTCTGATTTTATTTTAAAACCATAAATGAAATCGGACTTTTCGGGCTGTGAATTTGGGGATGTCACATAATGGAAGGTAGTGGCATCAACAATGGTTTCTTGAAGCTAATACGCTTCATTTCTGTTTGTCTTATGCTACAAGGTGGTATGTAGTTCCAAAACTTTGCAATGGTTTAGTGCTCAATATTTGAGTTTTAACGGTTCCGAAGACTTCATCAAGTCCCATAAGGAACTCATAGACACACTCATTTTCCCTTGTTTCAACGAATCTTTTTCCCAAATCACATGATCATTTTCCACAAGTGTACCTTGGAATCGGTGAGATTGTGCGGATCACATCCCATATGGATCTCAACATAGTCAAGTAAGTTGATATGGAGGCATTATCTTGTCTAATCATCGTCAGTGCTAGTTTAAGTTCATAAACTCGAGGCACACTTTCCTTTCCAAAATGTTTTTCAAGATCTTCCTAAACTTCTTGGGATGTATTAGCGTATTTAACATTGTTTCATATCTCCTTCTCCATTGTAGCCGTCATCCATCCCGTATTATGGTATTACATCGTTCCCATGCCCTGAATTCCAAGCCATCCCCTGTCGGTTTGACAAGAGTTCCATTAGAGAAACTCGATTATTCTTGGCTAAAAGAAAATTCTTCATCTCCCTTTCCCCATCGACATAGGTGTCATCGTTTAGGATTTCATTGACATGAATTTGTCGAAGATAATCGGTAGGATGAATGTACAAGGGTGATCTGAGGTATGACGATGGATTTTTACTTGAAGAACTATTGCTCGATGTTTCTCTTGTCATGATGGATTGGCAGGAGAGGTGTCTTGATATGATACCATGAAAAAAATGGATATAGGGTTGAATGAAATCTTTATTTTCTTATTAATTAAAAATCAAACCCATGTAGAGTATATATACAAGACGTGAAAGAGTTCTAAATCTAAAAAAAATAGGAAACTGGAAACAAACTATTTGAAAACAAGATAACTATTAACATGGATGTGTAGAAATCAAATTAGCCGTCAAGAGTTGGATTAGCTAGCTGTCACTGAATAAATCTGATTCCCTTTAGGTATTGGGCTATGAGACTAAATGTGTGATAGGATGATGGCAAAAGCCTACAAGTTCGATGGGATGACAACGAGAGCCTACAAGCCCGATGGGATGATGGTGGAACGATATTAGACCACAAGCCTACATTTATCCTAAAATTACATTTTTAACACAAGAAAAAACTAATTTTAAGCCGTAGACTAAAAAAATAATAAGGACCTTTTAAAACACAACCTGAAAGAGTTTGTAGATCTATGAGGGTGTTTGAGATTTTTAGGCAAATGTACTTACTGACTTATGATAGTGATAAAGTGAGTTTTGTTTTTAAAAAAAAAAGTGTTTAGATTAATTTCTATGGTAGGATAAGTCAATAAATTAAGTTTTAAAAGTGTTTGTTTTAGTTTATAAATGCTTTTAGGAAATTTTGTCTTTTACAATCTCAAAAGTTATAAGAAGTTTTGAAAATTTGAAAATCCTAACTTATTGAATTTTTTTTTGAAGGATTGATTATAAGTTATTTTAAAAGTCTTTTTCGTATGTTAAACTTTTTTAAGCTACTGATTAAAAAAGTTAATAAATATTTTAAAATAGAATTCCAAACACAAAAAAGGGTTAAAATAGAAAAACCTATGTAGCGGTGGTGCCGATCTTCAATTTCAACCTTCCTCATCACTCGCGTTCCTAAATCCTACCCATCTTCACCACATGCGAGTTGATCACATGTAAAAGGCGAAGCCTTCATTGCTGATATATCTATCTTCTTCTCGATTTTTGAGTCATCGTTGTTCACTTGGTAAGTATTATTTTTTTCTGTGTGACCTAGTTGTTATTGGTTTCATGAACTTTCTCGATTAGTTTATTACAAATTTCTAAAACACATGCTACAAAACACACAAATTAGGATCAGGAGACACTTTGGTACTTACATAGGCGGTTGTATTGTACTTGATCAACTAATCAGTGTACATCGACCACGTAGTATTTGTTGATTGTTGTTGCAAGAATACAAGTACATGAAATGTCTCTTTACCACTTAAAATCATCAAACGCACAATGTGGGTTAGTCATTGGAGTTGTGAAGGATTAACGTTAGGTATACACAATACTCTAGAAACTTCTATAACTCTATTCTTTTCCATTTAGTTGAACATACTTGATCAATGTATTTGTCAAATTTCTTCAAATCAAAATGATGATATTCATGTCTTCATCTTTGATAGAATAATGAGTTGCCCTATGCCCACATAGTCTTTTCATAATACTTATTATCCCATAATGTCTAAAACCCACATGATTTTGCCTATTAATTACTGTTTACCTACCATCTTGGAAATGTAGACAACAAAGTTGACATAAACCAACCACTAAAAAACATAATAGTAATCCAAAGTACTCTTTTGATCATCCAAACAACAACCCCCATTACTGTAGATGAAACCAAATGACCTAAAATCTTATTCATTTGTCAACCAAATTTTAAAGTCAACAATTCTAATAACACAGCGAAGAATTCTCTTTACACTCATCCGGATATATGCATCTTCTTCTTGCTAACCATTTAAAAAGGTTGATTCAACATCAAACTGCTGGACATGCCATTTCAATTGTATGCTTTTAAAGACGTAGAGTTTCCCATAAAAGTATGTTTCCTTAACTTTTGATCAAGCTTTTTGCGAGAAGACGTAATTAAAACATAATATATATATATATATATATATATATATATATATATATATATATATATATATATATATAAACATTTAGATGATGATTTGTAGCTTTCTACCAAAATAATAATAATTAAGTTCTCATGAGGTAAAGGTACCACCTTCAGGGGAATTATGAAGTAAAATATTATTCCTATTTTTTTTCTACCAGAGCCTTATGTTAAGCTACGCTTATATGTTAGTAGTTTATCTCTTTATGAGATCATAAGATGAGGTTAGAGTTCTCTATACCTTTTTTAGTAGGTATTGAGTCTTATCTAAGGAACTGTTTTTTGCAACTTAATGAGCTTAAGGGGTTTAGCACTTAATCAATCATTCATATATGACTATATCTTTTTGACTTAATTTAAATAGAATAACTTAATGGGTTAAGCAAAAAAACGTTGCATAATGTCTTAAGGCAACAATAATTTTCATGTTTTCACTTTTTTCTCCCTCTAACTCCTCTCATGTTAAAATTGATGACTATTGTGAAAATTGTATGTTAGAGTGTAAGGGTGAAATGGTCATTCAGTATCATTCGGATGATTTATTTGATTTAGAAAAGAAACATACTTTACGTATATAAAACTTTATCCAGATAGACACCATTATCTATTCAACGACTTTACCCATACAAGACTTGATAAGAAAAACAAGAACATCTCCTAAGTTAGATATTAGTACCATATTTTTGCTTCCAATTAACTTTTACATCGATGATTCTTTCTTTCTATATGCATAGCTGCACATGTGCTTCGAGTTAACCATTGGAGTGATGGTTTGGTTTTGCATTTCTTCTTCCATTTTGATTTGAACATGTTCATGAAAGTAGAGACCATATATCTAGTAAATTGGACATGGTATTTGATAGTAAATAAAAGGCTTGTTTATAAAGAAAGTGAAAATTTCCTCTTCCAAATTGGATGCAATGCTTTTTGTAATTATTGGCAACTTGTTGAGTTTGGTGTATTGGAAGCATGTATGCAGGTTGCTTTTGTGTTTCAGGAGACTTGACGAACTGGAAGCATCTTGTAAAGGTTAGTACCCCTAAATTAAATGTTTGCTTCTTATAGATGTGGTACTTTGAGAACAACTGTGTATCATTAGAGAGATACTTTAATGCTCCAATGGCAATGAAATGTGGTAGTGGTACATATACAAATAAGCGCTTGTGTGCTCAATGAATGTGCCTTTTTCCCTTTTTCTATATAAAATCATATTTGCATATTTTCTTTATAAGTTTCTTCATGCACAAGGATTCCATTTAAATATATATCCCTACAAAAAGTTTCCTCCTTCTAGAATATTTCATCTAAAATTCCTTCTTCAGTCCAGTATTCTACTTACATAGAAAGCTCTTGAGGAGTTCTAAATCTTATGATTTGGGCCGGAAAGATCAACCTACTTAAAAGTCAAATAAAAAAAAAGTTCTTTTTTTGTTCCTCTAGTTAGGTGTTGTTTGTTTTTTTTTTTATGAGATAAAATGTTTGCAGACTGCAGACCTTTGTAGTAAAAGAGATGGATCAAACATCTGCAATCTGAAAGAATAAAACTGTTTTTTAACATCAACAGATTGCTAGAATAAACTATAATTTAATTATATTGATTTAAAAAAAAACTTTAAAAAAAGTTGTTTAATAGTTTTATGACTTTATTATAGATAATTAACAAGCATAGATCAACTTTTATTTATTATTGTATAAAAAGTGAAAATAAAATAATACGAATTAACGTATATATTTGTTAAAAACCAACGAACTTTGATCGGAAAATTATACCTAAACATTGTAATTAGGGATAAAATAATTTAACACATAAAATCGATTGAAATAAACTTTGGTTTTCAAATGAAAATTTTCATTTTACATTTTTAATTAAATCAATTAAGAAATGGTCATAAAATTTTTCTTAGGAAATGAATAATACTGCATTAAATAATGTTTCATAAAGTTTGATACAAAAAATATAAGACACTTTAAGAATTTTTTCGTATCTATATAAATAACTCCAACGACAATTATTGTATTTAAATTTTTATTTATAAATTTGTCACAAATGTCATGATTGTGTCGTCTCTTTAAGTATTGCAATTTTTTTTTTTTTTTGCAAAGTGTTTATTATAGATAAAATTAGAATAAATCTAAGTAAAAAAGAAAGATTTATATGTTTTTTTAGCTAGAAGATGTGTAACGATGTTTGAAGAATGTGGTATGCGCCATGAAGAGGACGTGCATAGCTTTTTAGATGTGCAGTTTAGAAAAAAAAAAAAAAAAAAAAAAAAAAAAAAAAAAAAAAAAAAAAAATCTGCGAAACCTAATGTTTTCGCCGCACAGACACGCAGACAGAAAAGGCTAAGTAGATTTGCTGACAAAAAACAAATAACAACTTACTTTTGTTTTGTTAACCTTTAAACGTCAAAATCAAGTTTATAGTTTTGTGTTGACTTTAAAATCTTTGAATGAAAAGTTCACGTTAAAATCTTTGAATGAAAAGTTGAGGCTAAGATATTTACTTGTTCTGTTGGGACTAAAGGAATATAGACATTTACTTCCAAATCCTCCACTTTCTTCTAATCAATTATTACGTTATGAAATTAGATAGGCAATCATTGAAAGGGAACTTACCCTAGACAAGATTGACTGCATATATTGTTACCTAACAGTGAGCTTGAATGATCTTTTGTAAGCATTGGATTACACCTAGGGAAAGTATTGATGCGTTTGAGTCGCTTGCCCCACCTGACCCTTCACTTTTAGCCAATGCTTTAGATCTTTTGAGAAAAAAATCTAACCCATTTCCATGTACATGGGTCAAAATTGTCACGTCTAACACGACAATAATGTATTTGAACCTTTTGGCAGTCTACATTTCTAAAACTAAATATAATGAAATTTTGAATTTAAAGTTACAGAAATGATCTACATCAGAATTTATATATATTATCTTTGATATCTCAAGAATATAAATGCTTGTTTATCGAATATTGTGTTTTATTCAATTCATATTTTTTAAGATGTGTGGTGAAGTACGATTTTTTATGCAATCAGGAATAGACTTGACCATAAATCATTTATTTTGATTTCCAAGTCTTCCAAGGTCACTTTCTATTTATACTTTTAATAAATGCATTGATGTCTTGAATTTGATCACCCTTTCTTCAAACCAAACGACACGTTATGCTCTTAGACGAATGTAGTAACATTGATCAAACAAAGTAATTCAGTGAGCATCACAATAGAGCATATTATTAACTGTGATAATTTTATTTCTATATTTAATTTTATTTTTCATATTGGTCCCATAGTGGGTTTTATAAGAACTTTATATTATCTTATTCTAAGGGAACTTATTACAAAAATAAAATATTAATTTTTTGATAAAATGGCTTACAAGGTTTAATGCATCTAAATAAAATTTTCACAATTTTCAACCTAGTTGACATACTAAACGCATTATATATAAATTAAGAATGACTCAAATCCTGGCACCACTCATCCCTTGTGGCCATGGAGGTTCGCCTGCAGTGACTCCAGGGCATGAGGCAAAGCTTTATGTTTGCAGCGGGGGATTAGTCGGTGCACGAAAGCTGGCCCGGAAACCCTCGTTAGGGAAGTTCCCTTTCAAAAAAAAAAAAAATGACTCAAATCAACTCATAGTCTCATACGTGGGTTGGAATTGTCACCTCTAAAACATACAATATAATATAGTTTCATGAAAAAGTAATCTAGATGATCCGCATGAAGATTAATTTGTCAAATTTGTTTTATTCATATTTTTTTAGCGACCTGTTGTCCTACGTGTACACTTAATTCTTCCATGAGATTAGACTTGACCAAAAACTACATGTGTCGATCAATAGAAAAAAAGGTAGCCCATGACCAAAAGAATACAAGGTAGTCGATATAAAGTGCCCATCGATTTTCAAATACCGTTATATCTGTGAGTATAAGTCTAAAAGGTTTCATGAGATATCAAGTGATTTTTGACAGAAAAGTACATTTATATTTTCATGCAAAACAACTTTCGGTAATTGTCAACACAAATGTTGCAGCTTATACACATTAAAGATTGCGTGTATTGCAACTAAGATGTATAACAACCTTAAAGACATGATTCCTAGCATGCAATGCGCAGCAATAGTTCTATTTAAATTTTATAATTGTAAATTTGGTTTAGAGCCTGAAATCAATACCTGACCCAAATACGTTTTTGAAAATATCATAAATGTTTATTGGAATGCCTTAGACCATTCCTTTTTGCTTAAAATCTTTTCTAAGTCTGGTATATTTTATATAAGATGGATCAAACAATTTAATTTGTCTATTGTAGGAGGTGGGAATATTATTAAAAGCTAGCTCCCAAATATGAAGGACTTGGTCCTAGCTTCTAGAATATAAGTTTGTGAATATTAATTAATCTTCCATTGATTTCCAAGTCTTCCAAGGTTGCTTTCTATTTAATGTTTCAAACCAAACAACACGTTATGCACTTGGAAAAATGGAGCCACAATCACAATAATTCTTGCCCTGTATTTTTACTTTTCGTTTTTTTCTTGACCCCACCCCTTTCTATTCAAGTTTTTCTATATATTGTTTCATGATTACATGCTTTCCAAGTCGGCGACATGGACCATTTCTGCATTTCACCTTTTGTTTTTCTTTATATAGTTATGCCTTGCTCTTTGCATTTATCCCAAATTACATGCTTTTCAAGTCGGCCAACAAGGCTTTTTTGTGATATCCTCCAAACCTTTTTACGAGTCAGAAATTCTCCGTAATTTAAGTGGTTAAGATGCTTTGCTTGAACCTTGTAATTTAAGAAACACTGTATATACGAGAGTTTAATAAAATAATAAAATAAAACAAAGAGTGAAGAAATAAATTAGTTAATTGGTCCTGTGGTTTACAAAAATACGTAGTTTTAGTCCAGAAGTTTCATTTGTAGCTATTATAACCTGAAATGTGGTTGTTGCAGTTATGGTCCTTGGTCGATGTGAAATGATGTTTATACCCTTTCTAGTTGGGGTCCATCCCTTTTTTTGTTATTTAAAATCAATTAAAAAAATATAAAAGAAATTAGAAAGTTTATCGTTGACTTCAAAGCAAACCATAGCCATAAGTTGCTGTTCATTTATGACTTTATAAATCAACTACTTTCTTCATCATAACAACCATCTTGATTAACAAACCATTTTTCTACTTTTTTTTCCCAATCTCTACTACAAATTAGGGTTTATAATGGGGAATCATAGGGGTTTGAGGCTCCATCTCAGTTCTGTATGTGCTTTTCTATTTGCAGGAGCCACATATACTTCTACTTGTTTTGGTGATGGAAATACCAGTTTCACTATTTGCTCTGAGAAAGAGAGACTTGCTCTTCTCAAGTTCAAATACAGTGTTGAAGATCCTTTTGGAATGTTGTCATCATGGGTTGGCAATGACTGTTGCAGGTGGGCAAGAATCCAGTGTGACACTATCACTGGAAATGTGGAAAGCCTTTATCTTAGAAGAGATGAAGCCTACTTGTATGGTAATGAGGTGAAGTCTTCTTTGGCAGAGTTGAGGCATCTCAAACACTTGGACTTGAGTTGGAATGATTTTCAAGGAAGTCGGATCCCTGAGTTTATTGGATCCTTGAAACAGCTGACCTACCTCAATCTCTCTCATGCTGGATTTGATGGTATTATTCCTCCCCACATTGGAAATCTTTCTAATTTAAAGGTTCTTGATCTCAGTTCAAACTATAAGCTGATGGCTGATGATATGGCTTGGACTTCTGGACTTTCCTCACTTGAGCATCTCGTCTTGAGTTCGGTAGATCTTGGAAGAGCACAAAACACGGGAATGGTGTTTTACATGATTCCTTTGTTGAAAGAGTTAAGTTTGTCAGATTGTGGACTTTCCAATGCTAATGTTGGTCCTTTTCTTAATTCTAGTAGAATACTTCCCAACATAAAACACCTTGATCTTGGCTTTAATTCTTTCCAAGGTCCACTCCCCGGCTTTTTCCAAAACATGTCATCCCTAAAATTCCTCGATCTTTCTGAATTTAATCTTAGTTTGTCCTGGAACTTTGCAAACCTGCTAAACTTGATCCCTTCTTTATCAGAGCTGCATTTGTCACGTTGTGGACTCGGTAAAGAACATCTTTCTTCCCTTCGTCTCAATTCCAGTACACTTTCTAACATCCAACACCTGGTTCTTAGCGAAAATTTAATTGAAGGAACATTTCCATATGTTTTCACAAACATGAGTTCCTTAGGAGTCCTTGACCTCTCACGAAACATGCTGAAATCATTTGTTCCTATTATGCCTAACCTTCTAGATCTCGATCTTTCTCATAACCAGTTTAAGCAGATTGAGGATCTTGGAATCTGGAGACAGTGTCACCTAAAACAATTGCATGCATCAGGTAATGATTTTCAAATTGAAATGATTGACTCACCAAAAAACTTATCAGAATGCTCCCAATATGCTTTGGAATGGTTGGATTTAAGTTTATCTCCAAATGGAACAATTCCAGAACCACTTGGAAGACTAGCTAATTTAAGAGGGATAGATCTATCAAGCAGCAGGTTGATAGGCCCAATCCCTGAGTCTGTAGGAAGATTAAGATATTTACAAGTGTTAGATCTATCTGAAAACCAGCTAAGTGGTCCCATTCCTACATTCCTTGGGAATCTTTCCATACTTGACCTTTCTTTTAATCAGTTGAACAGTTCAATTCCAGAATCCTTTGGAAACCTCGCAGCTTTATCATATTTGGATCTAAGTTTCAATCAGTTAACGGGCCCCATCCCTGCATCTCTAGGAAGACTTGTTTCATTACGAGCAATTTTGTTGGGTTCAAATTTCTTGAATGGGACTATTCCAGTTTCATTTGGGCAACTTTCTAAACTCCGTTCTCTAAATTTATATAACAATTCTTTAGAAGGAGTAGTTTCTGAAGCCCATTTTGCTAACCTTTCAATGTTGGAAGCCTTGGATGCTTCTTTTAACCCCAAGTTGACGTTTAATGTTTCATGTGACTGGATACCTCCATTCCAATTGGCAGATCTTAGACTCAGTTCTTGCGCTATTGGAACTGAATTTCCGCAGTGGCTTCGAAGTCAAAGGAATCTTGATGCGTTGGACTTGTCCAATGCTACAATTTCGGGACCTCTACCCAGATGGTTGCGGAAGATACCCATCATTCGCTACTTAGATCTCTCTCACAACAAACTCAGTGGGCCTTTGACAAACCTTCCTAATGGGGAAACATATCGTCGGTATGGTTATGTACCGTTATTATTACTCGAAAACAACTTTTTCAATGAATCGATTCCAAGGTCAATATGCAGAAGGACAAATTTGAAATTTCTTGATCTTTCCAGAAATAGGTTAACCGGTAAAGTTCCAAAGTGTCTTGAGAATCTGCATATGTTGCTTACCATGATACTTGGCTCAAATCAGTTGTCTGGTGACATTCCAAGTTTTGTAGGTCTTAATTCGTTACAAACATTAAAACTGAATGACAACAACTTTGTTGGTGAACCTCCTCGAGCATTAGGGAATTTACAATATTTAGGTATCCTAGACGTGGGGGATAATAAATTGTCTGGAAATGTACCGGAATGGATCGGAGAACAGCTTACATATTTGATAGTTTTGAGGTTACATAGAAATAACTTCACTGGAAATATTCCAGAGTCTTTGTGCAAAGCTGTAAATCTTCACATTTTGGATGTTGCACACAACTACTTACAAGGAACCATCCCTAGTTGTTTAAGAGAGTTGATTGCCATGGTTAATAGCAATTTTGGGGTGATTGATGACTCTCCGGCTTATGAGATGGAAGTTGATGACTATGAGGAGTATGTTGATCAGGTCGTGAAAGGTGTTGATCTTGAATATACAAAAACTTGGAGAATGGTTTATAACATGGACCTTTCAAGCAATCAACTTGTTGGAGAAATACCTGTTGAGTTAACTGCACTTTCCAATTTGGTGGGTCTCAATTTGTCTAATAATCATCTCAGTGGGCTTATTCCAAACAACATTGGTAGCATGATGAAGTTAGAATCTCTTGATTTATCCGGAAACGAGCTGACTGGAGGAATCCCTCCAAGCATGGCAGCTCTAACCTTTTTGAGCCGTTTGAATTTGTCACATAACAACTTGTCAGGACGAATTCCAACAGGAAGGCAACTGCAGACCTTGATTGATCCATCAATATATGAAGGGAACAAAGATCTGTGTGGACCTCCATTTCCTAACAAGTGCTCAAATCCAAGAGAAGACCCAACAACAACAACCACAAGAAAGAAGAAACACAAAACAGCTGATGAGAAGAGCAAGGTATGGTTGTTTTACATGGACATAACGAGTGGATTTGCAACAGGGTTTTGGGGTGTTATTGGACTTCTGTTGCTCAAGAAGCATTGGAGACAGAAGCTTTTCATTTTTTCTGAGGAAATGATGGACAAGATATATGTTGCAGTAATGGTAAGAGTTGCCAAGATCAAGAGATGAAGAAAAGCCAAATAGACCCTCTGAAGTCAATTGTTATTTTGCTTTCTGATACCACTATTGTGCTTTTTGATACTACTGTTTGGATTTTATATTTGTAATATGGATGTTATTTAAAGGTGTCAATTTTTGAAGTTTTTGTTGGATTTGGTATGTATGCATGGTCAGGTAGTTAGATTAGATTAATATGGAATTGAATTCCTTTGGATCTAAAAAAATCCATGAGTGGTGTGACTTCTACTTGAAATGTGTTGCTCTTTCACTCCAGACATGATTCTTCTCTTACAACAAGCTGCTAATTTTTTATGCTTTTCATGTAAATGGCTCCAAGTCAGAATTAAGTAATCGCATCATTATCTTTTTCTTGGTTGAACTTTGTGTGGCTCTGCTTGATCCTCTTGATCATTTTACTAAAGCATTACTATTATATAGGGATTTAAGATCTAACTTGGACGAGAGATTAAATATAAATGCAAGATGGAGACAACCAGGAAGTCGATCTTAAAGATGCTTAGCATTATCACACCATAACCTTTATTGGTTGAACAAAATCAAGGAAACATATCTATTTTAACTAATAACAATTCAATGGTCGTCATACATTTGACTTGAATTGAAGTATAAGATTTACGTCTATTTACACTACTAGAAACAGAGGCATCTGTTGTTTGTTAAAGATCATCACTAGCCCAATAAAACAAATATTATTTAGAAGACTTTAGCTTGTTCTAGAATGCTCTAGAAGATTCTAGAACATTATGGAAGACTATGGAAGACTCTAGAATATACCGGAAGAGTCTAGAATACTCTAGAACGACATGGAAGACCCTGGAAGGATATGGATCATTCTAGAAGACACTGGAGCAACCTAGACCTCTCCAGAACATGGTAGAACGTTCTAGAAACATATGGAAGCATGTAGAGTATGTTAGATAGTTCTAGAGTTATCTAGTATGTAGTAAGTGTATGCTAGTATCTAGAACCTTCCTAAGAGGCCTATAAATAGGTATGGAGCTCATTTGCTCCAAACCATCCAAGAAAGCCTCAAAGAAAGCAAAGTGTGTAGTAGTCTCACAAAGTGTAAGTTCTCCTTAAGTGTCTTAATAAAAGTCTTGTTGTTTCCCATATAAAAGAGTCGTGTTCAACAATCTGGTATCAAAGCAAGGTTTCTTGATAGTGAGAACGAGTGATTCTCGTTGTATCGTGAGTAGTTTGTGACTCTGCAAGTTTAGTATCAAAACTAGCTTGTTTGGTATTACCGAGGTACTGCCAACACGATGGGTGATCTCCAAGTCATCGGAGGAATCAAGAAACTCAACAACAACAACTACAAAACGTGGGAAACATGTATGAAGTCCTACTTACAAGGACAAGATCTATGGGAGGTCGTTGGTGGAAGCGAAACTACGCCACCAGAGGAAGACGTTAATGGTGCTTTACGCAAATGGAAAATCAAAGCAGGCAAAGCAATGTTTGCCTTGAAGACCACAATTGAAGAAGAGATGTTGGAGCATATTCGGGATGAGAACACCCCGAAAGAAGCTTGGGACACGTTTGTGACGCTTTTCTCAAAGAAGAATGATACAAGACTACAACTTTTGGAGAACGAGCTATTATCAATCTCACAACGTGACATGACGATTGCTCAATATTTCCACAAGGTCAAGTCGATATGTCGGGAGATTACTTAACTAGATCCACAATCCGTCATTGCAGAAGCTTGAATGAAGAGAATCATTATCCATGGACTGAGGCCGGAATATAGAAGCTTTGTTACTGTTGTACAAGGATGGCCCGCTCAACCATCACTTGTAGAGTTTGAGAATTTGTTGGCCAGCCAAGAAGCTATGGCTAAGCAAATGGGAGGCATCACGCTGAAGAGTGAAGAAGAAGCACTCTACACAAGTAAAAGTCGGAGGAATTTCAAGCCACCTTCTAAAGAAGGATACAAAAATGCTGACAAAGGGAAGAGTCAGCAAGGAACCTCACAACCATGGAGATCTCAAAAGACCGACAATAAGAGTTCTCGGGGGAGGAGGTTCGAAGGCAACTGCAACAACTGTGGAAAGTGGGGCCACATGTCCAAGGATTGTTAGTCAAAGAAAAAGTCTGTGGAAAGCAATGTAGTAACTTCCAAAAAGGAAATAGAGGATGAATGGGATGCTGAGGCATTATGTGTCATTGAAGAAAACGAGTTGGCACTCAAGACAATGATGGGAGAGCGTATCAACTATGAAAATGACTGGATCATTGATTCAGGATGCTCCAATCACATGACTGGCGATCAGAAACTACAAGACATGAAGGAGTACAAAGGGAGTCGCATGGTACTTACAGCCAACAATGCACGACTTCTAATTGCTCAGATTGGAAAAACGACGATCATGCCTGGTAATAAATCTGACATGGTGTCACTACATAATGTGTATCACGTGCCAGGTATGAAGAAGAACTTGTTGCCGGTATCGCAACTAAGATCGTCAGGCAACTACGTCTTGTTTGGCCCACAAGATGTGAAGGTCTATCGAGATCTTAAAATATCAGAAACGCCAACAATGGAAGGACGAAGAGTGGAGTCCGTTTATGTGCTCTCCGCAGAGTCTGCCTATGTAGATAAGACTCGTAAGAATGAGACAACAGATCTATGGCATGTACGGCTGGGACATGTTGGTTATCACAAGTTGAAGGTAATAATGGAGAAATCCATGCTCAATGGCTTACCTCAACTTGAAGTTAAAACAGATGTTGTTTGTGCTGGATGTCAGTATGGTAAAGCTCATCAATTACCATACAAGGAGTCAAATTTTAGAGCAAAGAAGCCACTAGAGTTAATTCACTCAGATGTGTTCGGTCCAGTCAAGCAGACATCAGTTAGCGGGATGCGGTACATGGTGACGTTCATTGATGATTATTCGAGATATGTGTGGGTTTTCTTCATGAAAGAAAAATCCGAAACATTCTCAAAGTTTCTAGAATTCAATACAACGGTCGAAGGAGAAGTGAGAAAGAAGATTCGGTGTCTACGCTCAGACAATGGAGGAGAATACACCTCGGAAGAATTCAATCGCTATCTGAAAGAATGTGGTATACGTCATCAATTCACATGTGCCAACACACCTCAACAAAATGGTGTAGCTGAGAGAAAGAATCGACATCTTGCAGAAATTTGTCGAAGCATGCTACACGCGAAGAATGTTCCAGGAAGATTTTGGGCTGAAGCAATGCGAACCGCTGCCCATGTGATCAATAAACTTCCCCAACCAAGGTTAGTTTTCATCTCACCATTTGAGACACTATGGAACATGAAACCTACTGTTAGCTACTTCCGAGTATTTGGCTGCGTTTGCTACGTATTTGTGCCTAGTCATTTACGTAGCAAGTTTGACAAGAAAGCAGTCAGGTGTATATTTGTTGGATACGACAATCAAAGAAAAGGGTGGAGATGTTGTGATCCAACAAGTGGAAGATGCTACACTTCAAGAGATGTAGTGTTCGATGAAGCATCTTCATGGTGGTCCTCAGAGAAGAAAGTACTACCAGACTCAGAAAATATTGAAGAAGTTTTAAAACAAAAGATGGGGGAGCAAACTGCACATATTTGTTCAAGTGTTGATACACCTGAAGATCCGAGCGACATTGATGTCATTGAGCAAGAAGTAACTCAAACAAGTGATGCCGGTGAAAGGGAGTCGCCGCCAACTTCGAAGGACGGAAAGAATCCGAAAGCCTAATCCCAAGTATGCTAATGCGGCCATTTTAGAAGACGGTGTTAAAGAGCCGGAGACATATGAAGAAGCAGTTAAGAATAAAGCTTGGCAGAAGGCAATGGAAGAAGAAGTTACAGCCTTAAAGCAAAATCAAACGTGGGAACTAGTACCAAGACCAAGAGATATAAAACCGATTTCCTGCAAGTGGGTTTATAAATTAAAACGACGCACAGATGGATCAATTGAAAGATACAAGGCTCGTTTGGTGGCTCGAGGGTTCTCACAAAAATATGGACTGGACTATGATGAAACATTTAGTCCAGTGGCGAAGATAACTACTGTACGGGTGCTGCTAGCTCTTGCGGCTAGTAAAGACTGGAAATTATGGTAGATGGATGTGAAGAATGCTTTCTTGCATGGAGAATTAGATCGGGAGATCTACATGAACCAACCAAAGGGATTTGAGGATGCAGTTAATCCCACTCATGTGTGCAAGCTGAGAAAAGCTCTTTACGGATTGAAGCAGGCACCAAGAGCCTGGTATGGTAAGATTGTTGAATTTCTTACCCGAAGTGGTTATTCAGTTGCACATGCAGACTCAAGCCTATTCATCAAAGAAAAAGAAGGGAAGTTGGCAATTGTGTTGGTTTATGTGTATGACTTGATCATCACGGGGGATGACGAAAGAGAAATCCATCAAACAAGAGAAAATCTATCAGTGCGATTCCAAATGAAAGAACTGGGGGAGCTTAAACACTTCTTGGGGTTAGAAGTTGATCGTACACAGGAAGGGTTGCTCCTCTGCCAACAAAAGTATACAAGAGATATACTTCAAAAGTTTGGCATGTTGGAGTGTAAGCCAATATCAACACCAATAGAGCAAAATTCCAAGATATGTGCTCATGAAGGAAAAGAGTTGGATGATGGAACGATGTATCGACAACTAGTAAGTAGTCTTATCTACCTAACTTTATCTCGGCCTGACATTGCTTATGCAGTTGGAGTTATGAGTCGATACATGCAAAGTCCGAAGAAACCTCATTTGGATGCTGCCCGACGGATCTTGAGATATGTCAAAGGTACAATTGACTATGGTCTCTTGTATAAAAGAGGAGAAGACTGCAAGTTGGTTGGATATTGTGATGCTGACTATGCAGGAGACCATGATACCCGAAGATCAACCACTGGGTATGTGTTCAAGCTTGGGTCGGGACCAATATCATGGTGTAGTAAAAGACAACCAACATTATCATTGTCAACCACGGAAGCGGAGTACAAAGCAGCGGCCGTAGCAGCTCAAGAAAGTACATGGTTGGTACTCCTAATGGAGGACTTACATCAAAAAGTTGACTATGCAGTACCACTTCACTGTGACAACCAATCTGCAATTCGGATGGCAGAAAATCCAGTATTTCATGCTAGAACAAAGCATGTGGAAGTGCATTATCACTTTATCAGAGAAAAAGTCTTGATGGAAGAAATTGAGATGCGGCAGATCAAGACCGATGACCAAATAGCAGACTTGTTCACCAAAGGGCTGAGTACTGGAAAATGTGAAGGTTTTCGTTGTCAGCTTAACATGGTACGAAGAATGAGGGCTAGTGTTGAGGGGGAGTGTTAAAGATCATCACTAGCCCAATAAAACAAATATTATTTAGAAGACTTTAGCTTGTTCTAGAATGCTCTAGAAGATTCTAGAACATTATGGAAGACTATGGAAAACTCTGGAATATACCGGAAGAGTCTAGAATACTCTAGAACGACATGGAAGACCCTGGAAGGATATGGATCATTCTAGAAGACACTGGAGCAACCTAGACCTCTCCAGAACATGGTAGAACGTTCTAGAAACATATGGAAGCATGTAGAGTATGTTAGATAGTTCTAGAGTAATCTAGTATGTAGTAAGTGTATGCTAGCATCTAGAACCTTCCTAAGAGGCCTATAAATAGGTATGGAGCTCATTTGCTCCAAACCATCCAAGAAAGCAAAGTGTGTAGTAGTCTCACAAAGTGTAAGTTCTCCTTAAGTGTCTTAATAAAAGTCTTGTTGTTTCCCATATAAAAGAGTCGTGTTCAACATTGTTAATGACATTTGCGATGTATCAGATAGACAACTGCCATTCAAAGAGAGAGGTGTGCAAAAATCGAAAATTCTAACAGGTTTTTTTCTCTGAAATAATGCCAGAAGACTCTGTTGCTAAACGCATGTCATAATCCTTTGTTGAACATCGGTTGAAAACCTGTAGCTGAATCATCGTTAAGATAAAGGTATTAATTATTCCGTAGGTACAATGCCTTATTATGATCTTTCTTGAAGTACATGTAGTAGGACAAAATGAATGTAAAATGCTATAATAAAAATCATGATTTTAATATGAAAATTAAATATAATCCTATATTTTGTTCCTAATCAGCTTCTTACTCATTTAAAATAATAACATGTGAAATCTACTTATTCTTTCTCTAAATTTTCTTTTTTAATTTTGATGAGGATGGGTAGAAATAAAAGCAAAGAGGATATTTGATTTCTCTTTTAATATGTATATTCTATCTCTAGCTATTGTGTACTAGTCTTCTTCTAATAGATGCTAGCTTCCATGTGTTAGAAGGGTTTTAATTAATAGCTTTTACGTTCTCTAGACTAGTTGTAAGACCCATGTATTATATGGGTTAATTTAAAAAAAAATTAATTATAAAAGTCAAAATATTTGAGAACTTTGAATTAAAAAGAAAATAAGAAAAATAATGAATTATTATAATAAAAATGTTTTTATCATAAAATTTATACAAATAATTTAAATAAATAAAAGAAACTAATGAGCATTAATTTTGAAAATTTTGAAATTAAAAGTTAAGTTTATTAATGAAAATGATATTTATTTATTACTACACTAAGTGTAAACCCCGTATACTACACAGGTTGATTAAACAAAATATTAAATATTAAAATGAAAAATATTAAGTATTTTTTAAATAAAAGTTTGAAATAAGGAATGAAGAAACCTATTAATTATAATTACTATAACATTTATTACATTTATTACATACATAAATATATAAATATTATGTGGCTTTTTAATTTAAAATTTGAAAAAACCAAGAAATTGACATATAGATAAAATGATAAATGTCAAAACTCATGAGATATTGACACGTGGCAAAATGAATTTTCATTTATTATAGTTGATTTATTGCAATTATTACATTAAAATATTATATGAAATTTAATAAAACATAAAACTTATAAAATGACATGTGGAAAATAAATTAATTCAAAATAACCCAAAATGATATTTAACAAATTGAAAGAGAATATGACAAGTGGGAAAAAAAACTCTTCATTTATTAGAAAGGATTAGATGCAAACATATAATCAAAAATTGACTTCACTACTAGAAACAGGGGTTTTAGAGACGAACGAATCCGTCGCTATTCCGTCGCTAAAAGACTTTTGCGACGGATCAACGACAAACATACTCCATAGCCAATTAGAGTGTGGCTAATGACTTAACGACAGATTTAACAACGGATTAGTTTTGTCTTGCGATGACCTTAGCGACGGAATATCCGTCGCAAATTCGTCACTTACTACATTTAGTCAATGACATTGTTCCGTCGCTGATCCCTCGCAAAACTCTATCTCTGTATTTTTAAATTCCATCGTTGATCCCTCGCAAATTAAAGATTTGATTTTTTTTTCTTTTTGTAGCTAATCCCTCGCAGATATGTAATATCAACTCTTTTTTTTTTTTTTTTTTTTTTTTTTTTTTTTTTGGTATTTTGAATCTAAAAACAATAAATACCAAAAACATAAAATACTTATACAACTCCAAACCAAACTTTAACATTTAAATACCAAAAACATCAAATAAATATACAATCCAAAACCAAACTTTAATATTAAAATACCGAAGTTAAGTATTGAATGATATTTGATTTCAACCTATAATTTATGATAATTCTAAATTTCCTCACATATTTTGCATTTCCGTATGTCTTCTCCATTGCTTCATATCTTGCATCAGAAAGAAGGATCATAATGGAATTGGATTCCGATTCCTGTTAAATCCCATTGAATAAGCCGAACCAAGTACTACTTAATTTTTCCTGCAATGGAATGGAATTAAATTCCGATTCCGACCAAATAGTAATTGGTAATACATGTTGGTGAAAGAAAACACCGTGTTTAGGAACTGGTGTTCTGAAATTGTCTTCTCTTTTGGGATTTGATTCTTTGAACATTTGTGTTGACCACAACAAAATTAAGTGTACATTTAAAAATGGATGTAAGATTTTTTAATTAGCAAGGAAATTACAGAACTACCATTCTTTATCAGAACAACTGCACATATTATTTAAAGTTTATATTCATTAAAGATTATTTCATAAAACAACACAAGTACCTGGCATCGATCATTTCGAGGAGATGGTTATAATATTTTATGCTCAAAACCTACATATAAATAGAGTTATTAACTAGTCAACTCAACGATCTTTTACAAAAATTGGAGTTCTCTTTTATGTCAAAAAAAATGGGAAAGAACTTACATGAACATTGGGCGTAGACTTTGGATAAAAGAAAGATTTAACTGTGTTGGGAACCATGGATCCTATACAAAATTTATTAAAACTAAGGTCAGAAATTGACAAATTTTATTAAAATTAAGAAAAGCTACAACCTACCCTACCTTACCTGACGGATGCAATACAAATCATTCCCCTCAACCCTGTCAAATAAGCCAATATAGTTTGTGTTTTGATCTATAAAAAATTACAAAGCATTAGCAAATTCAAACATAAACTTAATGGGTAAAGAAAGTAACAGAGTATGTGATATTTCTCCTATCAAGAACATGAATAAAGCACTCATCCATGGATGAATCATCTGATGGAAGATCTTCTCAATGAATAAGAGACCATGAGAATACAAAGCATAGTGTAAAATGTTGTTAAACTTACCCACATTCTTTGTTCCTGCTTTAATCTTGAGTCACATATCAGTTTTTATATATAAAAAAAAAAAGACAGAAAAGCACTTGCATTTGTAACGGAAATATGTTAAGCTTCAAATCAAAAGGAAAAAACACATGAATTGGTCAATTGAAATATAAAGTTTTAGAGAAGGCTTGCCTCATCCATAACACTCTCAGCTTTGACAAAAAAAAAAAAAAAAAAAAAAAAAAAAAAAAAAAAAAAAAAAAAAAACTCGGATAATCGATGACAAATTGGCTTCTGTAAACTCCACAAATTTAAACCAATCAATTGTAAAATCCGAACATAAAATCAGATATATTTATGTTATTAGAAATTAAGTACCTCAGGATAGTTTTTTTCCATAGATGTTCTGGAGGCATTGGATAAGTTCACTAGCATTTTTGTTCATGTTTTTTAATCCCTGATCAATAAACCAAGTAAAAAATACAGAGTGTTTAGAAATGTTGCATTTTGAAGAGGTAAATCAGCCCACAAATGTTTTGTCTCCTCAGTATCAAACTACCTTTGCCTATATTGGTATCCATAATTAACCATGTTGTTATTTATTTCCTAAAAAAACAATAACCACAACAAGGGAAGGGTCTTAGTGGCTTACAGTGTTAACGCGTACCTTTTTATTCATAATGAGAGTGAGTATAGTTTAGTGGGTTTTGTTAACATGTGCCATTATAACTCATGTACACTTGCATTACAAATAGTGATTAGTTAAGAGTGTTGATGATATAAAAGAAATGACAAGATAATTAACTAAACCTCTACCTAGTGTCATATTGACAACAATTGGTGTGGCGAATGGTGAATGGTTATCAAACCTTTGAGACAACATCCTGCATGAATGAAACAACATGCAAGGCGACATTCATTTAGGAAACAATATTCAACAATAATTACAATCTTTAAATTAAAGAAAGAGGGTGCCCAGATGTGTGTTATTATAGTAGTTATTGTGAGCTAAATGAAAATCAAAATCGGTCAAGGTGCTTAAAGTTTGGGGTAATGATGTAATTTACATTTATCTAAATAATTCATTACCGGCCACACCTTCTAATAAACCATTGCCAACTTTATTGTCTTGAGCAGGGCCGGTCCTGAGGATTCAAATGCCCAGGACGAATTGGGAAAAAAGGGCTCTTTGGGCCTTAACATGTAATGAATGAATGATCCATTGTCACCAAGGATGGAACATAACCATTAAAACTAAAGAGACTGAGATAAAAGAAAGCGAATACATATTATTTTTCAAAAGCTAATTTATATTTTTATTTAGTATGATGTTATTAGAAATGGAAAACAAAATCATATTTTACAACTATTCTATTTTATCCATGTTAGCATTTTTATTCAATTTGTCTTTCGCAATTGAAATAACAAATGTTTAAAGTACATTCATCCTCTAGTCAAACTAAAACAAAATTGACAATCTTAAAATTAACAAATGATCCATAATTCAGAAGGAACACATAGTCAAGTTAATGTCGGTTTATTGTTAATTTATTGTTGTTTAAAAGGAAAAAAGGAATCCAAAAAAAAAACCTTTTAATTCCAATATACTAATAGAACTGGAAAAGAAAAGCTGACAAAAGAAAAAGCTTTTAGCTTTTTACCTTATACGCTTTTAGCTTTCTACTCTACTATGACATAGCATTGAATAGGCAAAGAGTTTTTCATATATCAATGACAAATAATAAAAAGACATTCAAATAGAGAGGTAAGAGCAAAACGAGATATGTTAGATAGAGGGAGAGTAATGCACATACAATGAGAGCTCGAGGCAGCAAGATCTCCGAATCTGAGATGGGCGAGATGCGTATTCAATCAAAGTAACACACTGGGGCTACAGGGGAGAAGGTTTACGGCATTGATCGAAGCCATCTTTAAGGCGACGACAAGAACTAGAGTACCATGGTTAGGGTCTTTAGTTTTTACATTTTAGATTTGTTTTCTCTATTATTTGTGATTTTTGTAAAAGTTTAGATAATCTAAAATTTGTGGGCTTTCTGAATCCGATGTGTTTAAATGCTGATTATGATTTGTAAAGTTTTGATTTTTAGATTTCGACTACTAATTTTTTTTTATAGATTTTATCGGGTTCTTTTTTCTAGATTTTATTACTCTTAAGTTTTAATAGTTTATTCTCAAAATCTCGAAGTGTATCATATATTTGTTTTTTTGGGCCCCTAAAGAAGTCGGGCCCTGTGCAAATGTCCCTTTTGCCCCCCTTTAAAACCTGACCTGGTCTTGAGCATCATTTGAGAATGCTTTTGTAAATTACTTATATATGCCTACAAGAACCATAAATATTCATAATACAAATTACATATAAAAGAATTATATATATATATATATATATATATATATATATATATATATATATATATATATATATATAATATATATTCATCAGTCATCATTTGCTTTCATGTTTCCCTTTTTTTTTTTATCAAATTAGAAAGTAAAAAAGTTTGACATAGATAATGGCTTATTATATTTATACCTTCTTGCAAAAGTATTCTATTTGCACATACACATGTTTGTCCACTGTTACGGAATTTGGTTGCCAACTGAAAAATACAAAATCAATAAGCAATTAGCAAACAACATTTAACACTAATTTAACTAAATCACAACCACTCTAATTCGTTATTTGAGAAAGACGATGTGGTAAAAAAGTCATATAACAATATGTCCTACAAAACATGAAAGAGTTGAGTGCATCATAATGTTTGGCTTTTGTGGTTGTACAAATCATTTTCATTTTAAGATTTAAAAACAAATAAAAGATTAATTAGTATTTTACCTGAAATTGTAGTTCTTTAGACTCCATGATTGTTAGAACAAGGGCATTCTTTCCAACAAGGTTGACAACCTTCTCTTTAAGATATTCATCTCGAACTAAAGCGACTTGCTCAACACCAAATCCAATGAACCAACTTCATTGCTTCCAAATATTGTTTTAAATAACTACTACAAATAGGCATCACAATGTCCATTTTAAAGCACTTGTTCCTGTGTTTGTCATGTGTTTCTAACTCAATAGCTATATTTTTGACCTAAAAGTGAAACATGAATCCTACAAAGAAAATAGGAATAGAGAAGACAAGAGTATTGGAACAAAATTACATATCACGAATAGGTCGAGACATTCTGCAATTCATGATTGCTGATGTTTTGAATTTGAGCCCCTTACTTAATGCATACACCTGGTACCAATTTCATTTCAGATCAAATCTAGAAACAAAATCTATATGCTAATTTATATAATCTAGACAACAGAAATTGGAGTCAACATGATAATCAATATGAAAACCCTACGAATAAACAAAATTAAGGAGTTAAGGAAGGTAGAGCGTAGAAAAGCGAATGGTGATATGAACTGTAAACAAAAGAAAAGTAAAAGAGCTACATGAAAATGCAACTTACACACTACTAGAAGCTAAAATTGGAAGCTGACGACAACTAATTTAGATTTGCTCGAGTTTATGATCTGAAGCAGCAAAGGATGAACGAACAGATTGAACGGCATTGGCAGGGAAACGACGAGTCTTTAAGAATAATTCAGTCTTCAAAGAGGGGCGATGCAAGTGGATGGCAGTGGGGTGATTTCTTGGGCGGAGGAGGTATTTGAGTCGACAGAAGGTCAATTAGGGATTTGGAAGGAAATCGTTTAGGGTTTTGGGAAGAAATTGGAAGGAATTAGAAGAAAACGAGGGAACGAAAAAGAAAAGCGGGAATGAAAATAAAACGGGGGAAGGAAAAAATAAAGAAAAGTGGATGGTGAAGAAAGGAAGCGTCTGATCTTCTACGAGCGATTGGCGAGGGCCAAGAAAAAAAGGCCTGTGATTTTTAAAAATACATCGTTGTTCCCTCGCTAAAAGGTTTTAACTTGTGGCAGATTAGCGAATAATTGTTTTTGTCAATAAAATCTAACCATTCCGTCGTTGATCCCTCTGTGATACCTCTCAGAACTTCTCTATAAGTATTTTGGTGGATATGTTTATGTGTTCGGTCGTTGATCTCTCAACAAGCCGTCACTAATTAGCTACAGAATAAATCCGTAGCTGATTCCGTCGCTGATGGTAAGATTTCTAGTAGTGCTTGTTTACTCATCCATAAGTCAAAATTGTCCAATATGTGGCTTATTGGGCCTCATCAGCTTATTTACGTCATCTAGCTAAAGGCACACAAATGGGGAAAATGAGAACACATATAAGTAATCGATAAAAATGCAGACAAACTATAAAGTGAAGAGCGGGCATTTGAATTTAGAGGAGAACTCGCTGACATGAGAAAAGCTAAATCCATCAAGATATAAGTTAAGACTTAAGAGTAACTTGTTGAAATTGAGGCACTTGACGTGAAAAGAAGTTCCACTTTATCAAAATGCAATTGTTAGGGAAAATGAAAACAGATGTATCATTTCACAAACATACACCTAGTTTACGAGTTTTAGTAAAGGAAAGAAACGAAGGGGAAGGAAAATATGGAGGGAAAAGGAAGGGAGTGAAACAAAGGAAATTGTATGTTGGTGTTCCTGATTTCAGAAAGAAACGAAACAAAGATTAAGAAAATACATGCCTTTAAGCCTACGTCCTTTCAAATCCTTCCAATTTAGGAGTAAAACTAGAAAGGAGATCATTCGTCCACTTCCATTCTCTTCTCTAATTCCTTCCATAAATAATCCCGGGAACAATACAATTTTTTTTCCGGTTCACTTCTCTTCCTTTCTCTACTCTTCTTAAGTTTGATTCGGGAACAAGGTGTTAGCTTTTAAGCTTTCAGCAACTAAAATACAACGGAGGGAAATCTCATGAGCTTATTGGACAAAGGATGCTTGAAATAGAACAAAAATATATTATCGATTACCTAAATCTATAGGCAATATGGCTAGATAATCTATTAAAAGAATATGGGCCTCCTATTAGAAGTCAACAAGTGTGCCCAATGGTTGTTTCTGCAAATGTTTTAAAAATCAGTCTGAATCACGTTCGAACGAAGGGATGATGAGAGTGGTTCAACAATGACCGGTTTTATGTCAATATCTAGACCGGATCGAGCATGATTTTATCCTAAAAAACTCGGATTGAACAGCTTGTCGAAGTGTCGAACCGAGAACTGGTCACCGATTCAACTGAAAATCGGTTTTAAAACATTGCTTCCTTCCCTGTGTTTTTGGGAGAACGTCTTAACTTTTGACTTGATCCATGCATTGACAATAATGATCTTGTGCATGTTGCCAATTGAAATCCTTATTCTATATAATGGTGCACATAATCAGATGCAAACTCCGATCCGTATTGGTTTCAATTCGGGTCAGATTTTTGGCTCACTGTTTAGCTTGGTTTTATCAAAATTGAAATAGATCGTAAACGATTTCGGGGACAACATGTATGCTACTTATATTATTAGAGTAGAACCGAATTGGAAATAACGCTATATTTTTGTTTTTTATTAATACCAAAAACTTATTTCCAACAGTTATTTAACTCCAACAAAAATATATATTTTTATTATATTTAATTATAAACTAGTAAAAAAGCCGGCTTTCGCCCTAAGTTGTTTTTATCTTTTTAATTTTTTAGTATTTTGTTATAACCAAAGTGCAATGCTTGATAACGGAAGAACTTTTGAATCATATAATACTTTTAATACCAATGAATTTTAGAATAGTAAACACTTATGCTTTTAAAAAAATTATGAAAGTAAAATATGGCATTGTTGTAACAATCCAAAAAGACAACCATAAACCATCATTGTTTACAAAAAATCATTAATTCAAAAGTATTATTCAAAATCAAAGTTTTCCTAAGACACAATAACACAAAATAGGAAGATGTGCACGATCACGCCTTCGTTTTCCTGCGTTCATCAGAAGTACTTGAAACAATAACCTGAAGTTGTAAGCCAAAGCTTAGTGAGTTTCCTAAAAGTACCATCACACAACATATAAAATACATAGATTATCATGTTCAGTTCACAACTTCCTGGTTAGATTACCCTGACCCACAACCTCCCGATTGGATTGCCCTGCATAGCACATATTGGGTCCACAACCTCCCAATTGGATTACCCTGGCCCACAACCTCCTGGTTGGAATGCCTCGATCTGTTGACTGATAGTACAAAGCAGTAGTCTTAACCCACATAACATGTCGACATAAAATAGATAATATACATATTCAAAAGACAAATAATTATACATCCAATAATTACAGATAGTCCTATAGATCTACCAATCTAGCGCATATCAACAACTATTAAATATTCATACAGATCTATCGCATACTCCACATATCATCAATTAGTATCTAACACGATATTAATCCATTGGGCCGACCTTGCTGCCTTCGACCTACAAGTACAGTGAGGAAAACTCACCTCTTAGTCTGAACACACGCTGAATAAGTCTATGCTCTGTAAACCTGCTTTACTTGATACCTATTATTCAAAATATTGCCCAACTTAAATTAATACCAAATTACCCAAAGTACCTTTTGGTTAAAATTGGTCAACTCCACAAACCAGCCAAGTTAATCCATTAAATCGACTTAGCCTCGTACGTGGGGCGTACTTAGACGTACGCGATTTGTACTCAATCGCTGACCAAAATACGGGGACTTGACCGCATGTGTGCGGCTTACCATTTGGTATGCCCAGCGTACGCAGTTGGATGCTTTTCTAACTCATTTAGTGCTTAATATTTAAGCCCTTACATGTAAGTTACAGATCCAAGTTGAAACACCCCAAATATACGGTCCAAAATTTTCGTTTTTAAAACATTAATAAAACCATAACTCATAAATTATTATAAATAAAATCATAAACCGTGTGTCTCAAAACATCACATCGAATGTTGTATCAAATCATATGACAAAATATCAGAGTCTAAAACGTCCCAGGCTGAACTATGGTGTGTGCGCTGCAATCATCCCGAGCCCTTCCCTTTACTAGTAGAAGTACTTGAAAACAAAACTGTAAATCGTAAGCACGAAGCTTAGTGAGTCCCCCCAAGCTACCATATACTATACACATAATCACATACTGGGCCTAGCCCAGTGCATCGGGACCCGCCCGACATCAGACGAATCTGACATCAGGCACCGCCTGGCATCGGACCGAGGTCCGGGATAACTTGGTCCTAGCGCCCACATTGGGCCCTGCCCGACATCAGATCGAAGTCCGGTATACATATCATATCAACAAGCATAACATATACATAAACATAAGCATAACATGAAAGATAACATTCCTCACGCTTCCCCCAACATCGGACCAAAGTCCGGAACACATACATATGCAAGAATCACGAAGACATCAATCATACTAACTTCTTTGGGCTTGCCCCAACATCAGACCGAAGTCGGGAACATAAAATCTACATCGGGCTAAACCCAGCACATACAATCACACATAAACGGGTCAGCCTTGGTGCCTTAGACCCGTTCCTATAGGAGAAGACTCACCTCTCAAACTGAATGTTGATCTCATGCGTGAGGAATCTCTTTTGGTTGCTCCTACAACTCCCCGACCAACTCTATACAATAATACTTTGTCAAAATCTTATAATCTTCTTAGGGTAAAATGACCATTTTACCCCTTTGGTCCTAGTTGTTCCATCTTTAAGGTCCAAGACCATAATACAAAAGGCCCTACACTAGGTAGGCTTCCTAAGCCTACTAGTGGCCCACTAATGGCCTAATTTGCTAAATTGAGCCCACTCCCTCTAATGGGCCTTACCCTTAGCCCAAACATATTCTTAGCCCAAATTATCTGACTTTTGATGGCCCACTAAGGCCAAATGACCCAAAGTCCAAAGTATGGGCCAAACCGAGGCCCAAAACATGCTAAGCCCATATCTATTGAGTACGCGGGGCGTACTCCTATGTACACTAAGCGTACTGGCTAAATGACATGTACGATGCGTGTACTTGCATGTACGTCCAACGTACTTCTCTGTTAAGTCACTTTTCCAATTAAGTGCATAATACTCTAATCCAAAGGCTATAATCATAGATCCAAGTCCTCTTCAATGTCTTGATCCATAAAGTCGATCACTTAGTGGCTTGCAACCAACCAAATGAGCCAACATAGAATAATGCAACTAACTCCATGAAAATGGCTAGATCTCATGCATGGTTATATAAAGGCCTTAAAGGTTGAAACTTTACTACTATAGGAATGCTTTAAGCTCCAAGGGTGGCAACCCTAAGTTCAAAAACGAAGTTGCATTATAAAGATCCATCCTTTGGACCTAAAAAGGTCCAAAGCTCCATAATCCTAGATCTAAGCTTCTAAGAGGAAAGTTGGGGGCTTTATACCTCCTTTGAGTGCCAAAAGATGAAATAGTCCCAGATCCTTGAGCTCAAGATGCTTAAGTTCTTCTTCTTTAACTCCTCTTCTCTTCTTCCAAGCATTTCTTCATCAAAATAAGCTCAAAAGGTCAAATACACACAACAATGGAGTATGAGGGTGTATTAGGGTTCTCTGAGGGTGAGGGACTAGTAAGGAGGCTAGGGTTTGAGCCATAATGGGGTATTTATATGGCTAAAAGCCTAAAAATTAAGGTTTTTAGTTGCTCACGTACGTTGCACGTACTCCTTGGTACGCTGTGCGCACGTGCATGCGCTCCCTGCATCCTAGGCGCCTCTACGCCCTACATATGCTAGGTTACGCCCGACGTACGACTTATAGGCAGCCCAACTACTTGGCCCATTTTGCTATGGTCCACTCCAAATATCCACTTGTCCCATTATTAGACCAATAACAAATATTAACTACTTAAATTAAATAATACCTCAAGAGACGGCTATTACAATTCTCCCCCACTTGTCTTAGACTTCATCGTCGAAGTCTACTGTGTCCGAAAACAACTCTGGGTAGTGCTCCCTCATATCCTCCTCGGGCTCCCAAGTCCACTCCGAGCCCTTACGATGTTGCCACTGCACCTTCACTAGCTCGACCCTCTTATTCCTCAATTCCTTCATCTTGCGATCTAAAATCACCACTGGTCTCTTAATGTAGTTCAGGATGTCATCAACTTGAATATCCTCAAGGGGTACCACTACTGAATAATCCAATAATCACTTCCGCAACTGAGAAACATGGAAAGTGTTGTGAATCTGGCTGAGCTCAGCGGGAAGGTCCAATCGATACGCTACCATGCCCACCCGGGCAATGACTCTGAAAGGGCCAATAAACCTGGGGCCTAGCTTGCCCCGCTTCCTAAACCTGATAACACCCTTCTAGGGTTACACCTTCAGGAGGACCATATTGCCCACCTGAAACTCTAAGTTTGAACGCCTCCTGTCGGCGTAGCTATTCTACCGATATGCTCTCTTGGATCGGGATAAAATGAGCGCTCTTGATCAACCGATCCATGATGAACCATATCGAATCTACTCCACATGCGGTCCTGGGAAGCTTGGTAATAAAATCCATGGTGATATCCTACCATTTCCACACGAGAATGTGTAGCGGCTACATCTTACCATGCAGTCTCTGGTTCTCAGCCTTGACCTTCCTACAGGTCAAGCACCTCTCTACATACCATGCTACATCCCACTTCATGCAGGGCCACCAGTAATCAGGGCAAAGATCTCGGTACATCTTTGTCTCCCCGGGATGGATGGAGAGCCCCGACTTATGGGTCTCATTCATCAGAACCTGTCGTACTCCGCCCCAGTATGGAACCCAAACCCTCCCATGAAGGGTCAACAACCCTCGACTGTCATAATCAAATGAGGCCACTCAAACCACAATCCTCTCACACTTCTGGCACTCTTCCTTCAGACCCTCAACCTGCGCCTCTCTAATCTACTCTAACAGTGGAGTGATCACCGTCATCCACAAGCATAAATCTCTAATCGGAGTCGCTACCGCCTTGTGGCTCAGAGTGTCAGCCACCATATTGGCATTTCCTGGGTGCTAAAGGATCTCACAATTATAATCATTTACCACATCTAACCACCGATGCTGCCTCATGTTCAGATTTGGCTGATCTATTTGGTACCTCAAACTCTTGTGGTCTGTGTAAATGGTACAACAGACCCCATAAAGGTAGTTTCGCCAAATCTGGAGGGAGAAAACCACAACCCCCAGCTCTAAATCGTGTGTCGGATAGTTAGCCTTGTGGGGCTTTAACTATCTCGAGGCGTAAGCTATCACATGACCCCGCTGCATCAACATTGCTCCCATGCCTGTGATCGAAGCATTTCAATAGACTACGAAGTCTTCTACACCCTCTGGAAGAGTGAGAATTGGTGCCTCGCACAACCACTGCCTGAGCGTCTCAAAGGATGGTTATTGTTCAGTTCCAAGCGAAAAACCACCGACTTCTTGATCAGTTGGGTTAACGAAACTGCAATCTTGGAGACCTAGGAATCTCCCACTGCATCATGTCCTCTCTCTTGGCCAGATCGACCAGAATACCCTTTTGGTTGACGAGATGCCCAAGGAACTGCAGCTCGTGCAACCAGAACTCACACTTGGAGAACTTTGCAAAAACTATCTCCCTCCTCAGTGTCTCCAACACCTCTCTCAGGTGCTCATCATGCTGCTCATGAGTCTTAGAGTAAACCAAGATATCGTCAATGAAAACTATTACATACTGATCCAGCATCGGTCTTCACACATGGTTCATGAGGTCCATGAACACGGCTGGCACATTGGTGAGCTCAAACAACATCACCACAGACTCATAATGACCATAGTGAGTCCTAAAAGTTGTATTATGTACATCATCGTCCCTGACTTGCATTCGTTCATACCCTGACCGTAAATCAATCTTGGAGAACCAAGATGCTCCCAGAAGCTGGTCAAAAAATCATCTATCCTTGGAAGTTGGTAACTGTTCTTCACCGTTACCTTGTTCGACTCCCGGTAGTCTATGCACGTGCGATGTGACCCATCCTTCTTCTTCATAAATAGGATCGGGGCTCCCCATGGTGAACTGCTCGGCTTAATAAAACCCTTGTCCAGCAGCTATTGCAGCTGCGTAGACAACTCCTGCATCTCGGGAAGAGCGAACCGATATGGTGCCTTGGCTACCGGAGTCGCACTAGGTACTAGGTCAATCCGAAACTCAACCTGTCTCTCTGGAGTTATCCTAGGTAAATCCTCCGTAAATACATCTGGGTACTCTTGCACTACCGGTACATCATCAACTATCTCCTTACCCTTATCTCGAGTATCCATGATATATGCAATGTACCCTGTGCAACCTTGCTGAAGGCGCCTCACTCTCGCTGTTGAACATAAAATCAGTTTGCATTGTGGCCTCTCGCCTAGGATCACTAACCCTCCCCCACTAGGAGTGTGAACCCTCACTAACTGCTGCTCGCAGCCGATCACTGCCCCATTAGGGCTCAACCACTCCATACCGACTATAACCTTATTCCCTTGTAGGGGAATAGGGACCAAATCCAATGAAAACTGCTCATCAAATAACCATAGCATACATCCTCTATGAACCCTCATGACCCTGACAGTCCTGTCATCTGCTATCTCGATATCAAGTAGGAAATCCAGCTCCCCCGAAGCTCTACTATATCGCTTTCTAAGTGCGAGCAACATAAAAGATCGGGTGGAAACCTAATCAAATAGTACCAAAGTTGATATTCCGTTAACTAAGAAGGATGCTATAATAAAACACATAAACATAAGTAACAGACAATATAAAAAAAGAGTTAAGTGAAAGATACATACCCGTCACCACGTCAGGCGCTGCTCGTGGCTCCTCAGCTGTCAAATGAAAGGCTCTGATCTTGGCCATCGGCGCCTCAATGTTGCAGGAGCGGGTGCTGCCACCTGTCGTGCTGCTGCTAAACTCGGACACTAGGACTGATTGTGTCCCCTCTAATTACTCTGAAAGCAAATCAGATTTGATGATGTGCTGGTGGTGGTAGTAGTTGTATAATCCCTGCTCACATGCCTAGTTCAGCCGCATTTGTGTCAATATCAAACGCTTTTTCCTCGTTGTAACTCTAGTACGAAGATGATGAAGAGGTATTAAGGAATACTTGGTATAGGTTTTGACTTAATATTATTACTAGTGTATATCTAGCTACTAACCTTACATCTAAAGTCAATAGCTACCAAGGAATACCCATTCTCAGTACTAAGTGCATTGCTACTAGAGTGGCTAGTGATATAACCTAAGTGGTTAACCTAGCACTTGATAAGGGATAAGAATATTTCTAAATAAAGGCATTGTGGTAAAAGTGCACTTAGTTTCTAAGTGCACCGAGAGGAATGCCTATAATATGCAATGCCCGTACGCACACCGAAAACTTTTGTTTTTCAAAAGTTCAAGTTGAAAATATTTGAACATAATTCTACTATAACCGTTTCCAGCCTCGCATTAACTTTCCTTAGTTAAGCATAGCTGGCCAAACTATACTTAATCAATAATGTGACTCGAATTAGTTATACTAGTAGTATGTTCAGTATTTTAAAAATGTTTTGAAATTTTTTGGCTATTGTTGTGGTTCTCCAAAGGAAAACCGGTATTCTCTATAACATTCGACTCTGATACAATTTATGTCACACCCTGCTAAAGCGGAAACACAGGGCATGACAGTACAAAGGGTTTCATAGAAAAAGTTAAAAGACAACACCAACCATAGTATTAAAAAGCATTACAAATTTTCAATGGGTTTGAACAATTTTTTTTAAAGGAAATTACAATGTAAATTGAAATACAACACATGCGAATGCTCCTAAAAGTGAAGTGTCCCTAAGTGCCACTTACTCGATGATACCTGAAAAAGCATGTAAAACGAGCGTCAATTATAAAAATAGTTGGTGAGTACTCACAAGTTTATAACATAATATAGTTTAAAATTCATGATAATCTAAATATTGATAATAGTTTCCATAAACAAATGTTCATTGCTAAAATAAGTAAATAAGTTTTCATGAATAGAAGTTCGTTGCTAAAGCGAGTAATAATTTTTCCATAATTAGAAATATATTGCAAAAATAAGTAATAAATTTGCATAAACAAAGTTCGCTGTCATCATGAGAGGTAAAGTATGTTGCCCAAATGAGATGCAATGTTCATATTCTCATGGGAAATAAAGTATTTTACTAAAATGAGTAAACAAGTTTCATTAATGAGCAATCGACTTCGTTGCTACAAGGAGCAAACAAGTTTGTTACTATAAGGAGCAACCAATTTCGTTGCTAAAACAAGTAAATAAGTATGTAGTAACAAAAGTTCGTTGTTATAATGAGATACAAAGGTTATTGCTATAATAAGTAACGAGTTTGTTTGTGTATGAGCAAACAATGAGTTCCTAACCAAGCCTATGACGGATGCCCTATCAAGATCTATGCTTATCGTTCCATAGATTATATGGTATCATGCACTCAAGCAATCGGGCGAGTGAGGAGTTGTGAATTCCTAATAGTGATATCCACAATGACCATTGGCTCGAAGAGTTAATGGTTGCATTAAAGTGTAAAGGGAAGGGACTTAAGATGATAAGGTCTCATGTTTCGTGTTACATAGACATACATAGAGAAATATAGAAAAATATAGTAATCAAGTTTGATTCAAATTAATTTAAATACAACGAACAATAAATAGTTTTTCGAACATGATTTTCCACCCCAAAAAATAAAAATCGAAAATAGGAGAATGCGTGAATATTCACAATATGCAAAATATAGCAACCAAGTTTATACGAGTCAAATAAATACAACGAACATAAATAGTTTAGGACATGCTTTTCCACCCCAAAACATAAAAACCAAAAATAGGGGAGTCCTGAATACTCACAATATGCAAAATATAGCAACCAAGTTTATACGAGTCAAATAAATACAACGAACATAAATAGTTTAGGACATGCTTTTCCACCCCCAAAACATTTAAAAACCGAAAATAGGGGGAGTCGTGAATACTCACAATACTTTGAGATGATGCAGATGATATCTTGAACTACATTCCACTTGTACCACTATCGATTCCTACATGACGTTACACACTAATGAGTCTCTAATAGAAAGTTAATACTAGTATACTTGATACTACAATAGAATTATGCAAATATTGTGTCAAAATTTTGATATTGTTAAGTTTCAAACATTTTTCTGAAATGGTGAACTTTTATAACTCATGTAATTAAGATAATTTTGGATAATATTTTCTAGATTTTTGTAATGTTAATTGAGGGTATTTCAATACATTTAAAGGTGTTTTAAACTCCTAAAATCTTAAAATATTATCAAACAGTTTTCCAAAAAAATCTCAAACTTTGAATTTTCATTCTAAATACAGTAGAGGTCTTCCAAAAAATTTCCCTTTAATTGTTGATGTGATTAACTATTTTTCCCAATTTTTAAGCCTTCATAAAAATATAAATTCGTTAAAAATAGTATCTAGATGATAAGAATTCCTAAACTTTTTATAATGCTACCATTGAACATAATTAAGCTGGAAAAAATATAAAAATGAGTTTCTAGACAGTTTAACCTGATTTTATGATTTTTGTGCATTTATTCCAACAAAAATGGAGATAAATAGAAAATTGTTTTCAAATTTGCCCAAATTTTTCTTAACATTGTTATTATACACATAGAAACTGTGAAAAGTAAAATATATATTTTCATTTAGTTGTGCTATTTTTCTTTGTTTTACTCTCTTAAATAATCATTAATTGGTGACAAATTATCAAACAGTTAAACTAAATTACCAAAGTTTTTACAAACTTCATTTACATTGTACATAATCTGGTAAAAAATACAAATGGTGATTTTTATATATTGTAATCCGATTTTATGGATTTAAGTGTATTTAATCTTAGAAAATAGTAGAAAATAGCGTATTGAATCGAAAAATGATCCAAATTTGTATTTATAGTTCTAATATATTATAAGGTCTTCTGGTAAATTCTCATGAATTTTGGATGAGTGTAGCTATTTTTCATCAATTTGATCCCTTAAATATTCATTAAATCAGGAAAAATACGAAATCATCTTGGAAAAATCTGGGAAAATTGTCATGGAGTTCTTATGATGTCTAGAAGATGTGCAAATTATGCAATATTGTTTTGGACATTTATAATTATATTTTACTATTTATTTTGCTTCAACAAAAATAAATTCAAAATCAATAGAAAATAGCCACATAAATACATGAAGCTTCATGAAAAGTCTTTAATCAGTGTATATGTGATATACGAAATTTACTAGAATTTATTGACCATCAAAAGTGTTTTATACGAATTATTGCACTATATTATTGAAAAAATAACAATAATTCGAGAAAACTGATTTATTTTCTGAATAAATCCAAATCATCTTGTTTTGTTGTCTAAATTCTATGAAAAATCGGATTTAATCATAAAAGAAGTTTTAGATATTTATTTGGGAATAATCCTTTATGAACCTATTTGAAAGCTTTTAACAACAAACTTTGATGATCAAGCCTCTAAGCATGAAGATCATCACATGCATGTTGGTTTTTGGGTGAAATACTACCACCATCATCATAAAAATCATGGTTATGAACATATTATTCAGAATCCATCCATAGAATGGTGTAGAAGTAGAAAAATGTGCATGAAATGGTGAAATTGTGAGTGGAAATGAAGGGATAATGTTTGGTTTTTTTATTACCTTAAGAAAACACTTGAAGAAGATGAATTTTGCTTTCTTGAGACTCATTTTTCTGGAAAAATTATGTGGTTCATAGAGAGGGGAAGAGAGGAAATGTGTGGTGGAGTGTGTGAGAGAGAAATGAGAGAGATGAGGGAAGAGTGTAGATTTATATAAAGTGATTTCTTGTTTTGGGAATCCAATGTTTGAGATATGAGAGAGGGTGGATGAATTTTGAGGGTATAATGCCCTCCATCTCTTTTCCTTTTATAAAAAAAAAATCAATTCTTTTATAAATATATGAGGCTATTTATAAAACATACAACCTAATCAAGTTTTTTATTCATGAAACCTTGATTTTTGACTTATAAATTAAGGGTAAATGTTAATAACTTAATTTTTATTTTCCTTGATGATATTTTCCTGAATTTAATTATTTTAAAGTGATATTATAAGTTTCATACCAAATTTTATGGAGTTTTAGGTGTTAAAGTTTGTAAATATGAGTGTTTTGGGCTTTTAGGGTTTTTCAGATTTTGCTAAACTTTAGATATCAAGATAGATTGAATTTTGGAGGCATGAAATTATTTTTGAGTCTTATAACTCTTTTATAGTCATAAATAATGTTTGTAATTCCTTTTTGTCAGTTTATTGGCATTTATATGTAGTGGTTCCGAGATTCAAGTGAAATGGAGGAACCAAGTATACTAGTCACAGTTTTCAACTTTGACTCAAGTTCCAACGAGACTCGGACCTAATTTCTACGACTGGGTCAAGTGCATGATGTGTTATATGATTCATGAAAGGTGTTCGAGTCAAAGAATGACCCGAATATAGGTATTCACTACAGTTAAGTAGCTGTAGAATTCACATATCAATGTGAAATCTAAGTATACTATCCATTGTTTCTAATTGTTTCCAAGTTTCTAATAGGTTATAACATAGCTTCTAGTTACTAAGTGCAGTATATGTTGTGTCTATAAGTGTAACTAAGTTTAGTAAAATCTAGAACCAACTCGAATTTTGACGGTTGTCACAGGTAATAACTCATATGTGTTTGACGAGATATCTGCCATTGAGAGGTGCAAGTGTATTGGGGGACAAATTTTGCACATAAAAACATAAAAGCGTATATGCATCATTTTCATCAACGCTAAGTCTATATCTTTAGGGGTTGGCTAAAAAGACACCCCACTTTACCATATAGACACCCTAATTAATTTTTAAAATATTTTTATTGGTTCAAATTGCATTGTTTTCTGAAAAAACTGATTATAAGTAGTTGATATAGGTTGACTTATTATAATAGTGATAATAGGGTGTCTAAGGGGTGTCTTGTTAGCAACACCTTATTTTTATGTCCAATTTGTGAGTTTTGTTAGCAAATAGAGCAATTTCATGAAACCAATAGGAATTAGGTCGAGCAGAAAAAAAAAGAATGGGAAGCTTACAATGAACGATGACTCACGAATCGAGAAGAGAGAGCTGAATCGGCAGCTAAGGCTTCGGCTTTTCCATGTCCTCACCTCGATGATTGACGAGGAAGGTATGACTTAAACCGGACATAAAAAAGAAAAAAAAAAGAATGGATCATTGATAAAATTGGTCCGAAAGTTTTGGCATTGTCAACATTAGTATACAACATCAACAACAGGTCCACATTTGATGTAATTCACATGTATTTATTAATTTAATTGTGGATTATAGTTGGTTATGTTTATTTATTTTGATTTAAAAAAATGATGGAAGTTTTAAAATTAAAATATGAACTCAGGAACTTTGGGAGAAGTTGAATATGAGGTGTAAAACAGGCATTTTACTAATTTTTGACAGTTTTTTGTTTTTTAGCTACGTTTGAGCCAGTGACCAAATATGCAATAACAAGGAATTGCTTTAGGGACCACTAGCGTAACAAATGAAACATCAACCAAAACCATAATTTCTAATATACCACAGGGACAAAAGTTATAATTTTCTATGTTAAAATTAAGTTCTATGCCAACTATGAGTGCGTGTCACTATTAGAGGTGGGATTAATTTGATCCTAGTTTTCGTCGGTTGGGCTGAAGGGTAATTTAGTAAATTTTACTTACTTTGCAGGCTTTATTAGAGGTGGGACAAAGTTAGTGATGATAGCACATTGATCTGTTATGCTGATATTCATTTTTGTCTTTTTCTTTAGTAGTATTATTTATAGTTGTTAGAAAGTAGATAAAAGTATGCAAATATTTTGTTGATCACCACTTTCTTCAAACTATACAAGAAAATTATGCTTTTGGAATAATGGAGTCATGCAAATTGAACAAAGTAATTTAATGAGCATGACTAACATATATTTCCTTTGATTTAAACAAAAAATTTTATTTTTCATATAGGTCCAATAGTGGGTTTTATAAAAAACTTAAACTTAAAATACCTCTTAATTGCAAAATTAAGAGGCAATGTCTTAAAATTTCAGATTCAGAGCGTTTGTTTGCGTATTATATTTTACATATTAAACTTAAAAATACCTCTTATTTTTTAAGATGTTAAACCAATTCTGAAAAAAAAAAAAAAAAAAAACACGCGTGCTTTCTATTTGCCCTAATCGACCGATCGACCGCCTCCTTTCTTTCCTTCCCGCATCATTTGCTCCCATCGCATCTTCTCCCACAGGCAACGCCAGCCTCCGCCACTGCCGACTGCAGCTTGTTTTCTTTCTTCCGCCGACTGCAAAAGGTTCGTTTCTTCCTTCTGTTTCTTCCTTTTTTTTCCCTCGAATTCAATGGTCTTGTTTGTTCCTTCTTTCCCTTCAAAATTGAAAATCAAAAATCGAATTTATTATGCTATAATTTTCTAATTTGTTAAACCAAAATTAATAGTTGATGTTTTGCTAGATTTTGATGTTATATGCTCCATTATGATGTTATATGCTCGATAGTGATGTTATATGTTCCAATATGAATGTGTTCAATGGATATGATCAAATATTGATGCTGAATTTTGATGTTGAATGGATATGATCAAATGTTATATGCTGAATTTTGGTGTTATTTTGATGTTTTGTCTAATGTTTTTATGATTATTATGCTGAAATTTTGTTGCTGAATTCTTAATGTGCCTTTATATTGCTTAAATTGTTGTTGAAGAATGTGTATTTGCAATGCTTAACTTGTTGTTAAAACATACATTTTTTTGTTGAATTGATCAAAGAAATGGGAGAAAGGAATGATAGGATTAGTTGGAAGGTTGAAGGTGTAGAGAAAGCATTTCTAGAAGCTTGTTTACGTGAAGTTACAATTAATGGACGGGAAGGAAGTAGTTTGAAAGCACTATTTTGGAGGAATGTTGCTGAAACATTAAAAATTGAACATAACTTTATTGTCAACCAAAAACAAATGAAGAACCGCTATGACTACCTAAAGTCAAAGTTTGGTGCTTTTTTGAAATTAAAAAACAAAACCGGCAATGTATATAATTCAACAACCAACACCTTCAATGTTTCCAAAGAAGAATGGGACTAGAATCGAAGGTATTTAGTTTAGTTATAAAAATTATATCATTTTTAAATAAGAAAATATTTGTTCCAAACGGTCAAACAAACATGTGGATTCTTTGAGACGCACACCACTACCGTACCCCGACCTTTGCACACAGTTGTTTGAAGGCGCGATTGCGATAGGTATTCATAGTTGGGGGCCAACATCTACCCTTCCCCATCCTACTCAAGAGTCAAGCCAGTATAGTTTGCATGACTTTGATGACATTGATTGCACTCAACAAGAAACTGTAGGTCTCAGTGACGAGTCATCCGCTCAATCAAAAAAACAAAAGACTACAGATACGGCAAAGAGTCAAAATAAAAGTAAAGATAAGGGTAAAGATGCATCCCATTCAAGATTGCTTGAAATCGGGGAAGATATTGCCACAGTTGCTAAAATATTTGTGGAAAAGCATTCTTCTTCAAATTTGGATGCGTGTATGGAAAAATTGGAGAAGTTAGGATGGGGAATATTTGATCCAAGATACACTACTGTTGTTGCTCTTTTTGGTGAAGGTGCGGATAAGAGGCACGTATGGTTAACCATTGATCCAACTATTTGTAAGAATTGGGTCAAGACTGTTGGAGCACATTATGGAATGTTTCTTTAAGTAGTTTTTTTTGAATGTTTTGATGGTTTTTTTTTGGATAACTAGATGCTTGGTTTGAACTAGATGGTTTTTTTGGATTACTTGATGTTTGGTTGGAACTAGATGGTTTTTTGGATTACTTGATGTTTGGTTTGAACTAGATGATTTCTTTTGGATTACTTGATGTTTGGTTTGAACTAGATGGTTTTTTTGGATTACTTGATGTTTGGTTTGAACTAGATGGTTTTTTTGGATTACTTGATGTTTTAGATTACTTGATGTTTTGGATTACTTTATGTTGTATGTTGTTAATATAATTGTTATGTATTTTCAAAATAACAGATTGCTTATGGATTCGGATGAAGAAATTGCATTTTTCATGTTACTATGTTGCTATTGGTTGAATCTAGCATCCACCAGAATTGGAAGGGCAATTGATAATGATTTGGAAATGAGCGGTCATCAATATACACAAGAATTGTTACATGGAACTTCTACACAATGTCATGAGCTGATGCGTCTTTCACGTGAAGCATATGTACTTTTATGCAATCGTTTTAGACCAAACAATTGGTTGCAAAGTAGTAGGCATATAAGCGTTGAAGAAAAGATGATTATGTTCTTGACAACTATATCACATAATAAACGGTTCAGGATTATCAAACGAAGGTTTCAACACTTCACAGAAACAGTTCATAGATGCTTTCATGAGATGTTAAATGCAATGATGATTTTTGCATAAGAAGTTATAGTGCCAACAAATTCTAATGCAACCGTGAAATCCTCAGGGAGGCATCGTAAGCTAAAAGAAATCTTTCCTGGAGCAATAGGTGTGTTAGATGGAACTCTTGTACATGAAATCGTGTCTACTGATCAACAAACTCGCTATATGGGAAGAAGAAAAGGTGAATGCTTTCAAAATGTTCTAGGAATTTGTGATTTTGATATGATATTCACATTCGTATTGGCCGGTTGGGAGGGTATAACACATGATTCGCGAGTTTTGAAAGAAGTTGCATGTAACCCGGCTTCAAGCTTTTCGTTCCCTCCTCCAGGTTCTTAATTCTTTTTAAACTTATTCTAAAATACAATATTAAATTTCTATATATAATACTTCATTCACTCATGTGTATAGATAAATATTACCTTTGCGATGCTGCATACACCAACACTCGTGGATTTATGACTCCTTACCGCAACATGAGGTATTGGTTAGCTGATTATCAACGACGACGTGCGTTAACTAAGGAAGAAAAATTCAATCATGTGCATACGCAACTCAGAAATGTTATTGAACGTGCTTACGGTGTTTTGAAGGCAAGATTCCCAATCCTAAAGTGAATGACTCCTTTTTCTTTTTTAGTGCAAAGAGATATAGTCTTTGCTTGTTTTGCAGTCCACAATTTCATAAGAAATGTGACATTCATGATGAGTTATTTATGACGTTTGAGGATAACAATGATCATGCACAAGGGGGAGTGAATGATGGAGAAAAGGTACACGATATGGAATGAGGTTCACGAGGAAATGAAGACATGAATAATTTGCGTGACCAGATTGCGAATCAATTGGGGTGAAATTAAATTTGTAGGATTTTATTTGGATTTTAGTATGATTTTGTGGATTTAAAAATATTTATGTTTGATTTGGATTTGAGTTTAATTTTGATTTATGCTACATTTGGATTTTATATGGTGTTTATATTTTTTTAATACATATTTAAGAAATTTATTAGGTTATTTTCTAAATAAAAAATAAAACAGAAGGCTAAAATGGTAATTTTAATAATTCAAAACAACAATTCAAAGGTCCCAACCTAACAGCATGTTAAACATTCAGCTCTTAAAATTTCAAACCCTTTTAGAAATTCAAACCTCTTAAAAATTTAGATCTTAAAAATTCAGATCCTGCCAAACAGCCCCTAATTATCTTAATTTAGTTAGTATATAATTTAAGGGAACTTATACAAAAGTAAAGTATTTTTTAAATAAAAATTGTTCGTAAGGTTTAATGCATTAAATCAATTTTTAAGAACTTTGAACTTGGTAGACTTATTAGCCCCATTAAAAATAAAGAATGACCAAATCGATCCATTTAATTGTATTTTGTATTTTTGTTAAAGAGTTGTTTTCAAACACATGTAGGTCTCATATAGGGAATGAATTGGTCATTAGCCACTTATTTGATAAAAAGAAAATGAAAATTGCATAGAACCATGAAGAATATTAATTTGTGGATTAATCTTCTGTTGACTTCCGAGTCTTCGGAGGTTGCTTTCTATTTATTGTTTTATAAATGCTTTGATGTCTTGATCTCCATTATATTCAAACAAACCCACACTTTAGGCTCTTGGAAGGGGTGTTATTCGGGTCGGAAGCGGACCGAACCGATCCGGACCTGAATAACCTGAAAATCGAATAAGGGTATATGTATGAACCGAAAATCGGACCGATTAACCAATACGGGTTCGGTTCGGTTATTACTCGAGTAACCCGGGTAACATGTACAAGATAATCAAAGACCTAATATAACTGAAAAGAACCGAATAAACCATATTATGATTCTATAACTTGAATAACCCGAATAACATTTACAATATGATTATAAACATTGTATTTTTTTTATGACTTTTGTAGCTTATAATGCCATAACAAATCTTTTAAAGAAACAAATTTGTTAATTAAAAATTATGCAAAGTATACATAATTGTTTTAAAGGTGCAAAAAAAGTTAGAATTTGTATAGTAAGAATGTAAACACAATTAATTATTTTTGAGATATAAGAACGTAAATACAAACAACAAAATCTTGAGATATAGTTACAAAAACAACATACTAAACACTAAACATTAAACACTCAAGAACAAATCTTAGACCTTTTTTTTTTTTATAAAATTAGATCATAAAATTCTATTTTTCTAACTCTTAAAGTTCAAATGATGTTGGTGTAAATTCTGAAAATCGGAGCTTGAAATGTAAAATTCTGAAGGTGGAAGGGTAAATTCGGCGAAAGTCGGTCATTTTGGGGTTGTTTGTTTGTTTGCTTGCTTTTTTTTTTTTTTTTTTTTTTTTGTAAAAAAACCTCTTTTGACCACTTATTGTTGCGCGACGCAGCACACGCGTAACACCTTCCATCCCGCAACAATTTATTTATTTAAGTCTTTTGGCCAAAAAAACCTTTGCGCGTGTAAGGGCGACATCACTTGACTCATCTCTTCAAGCCTTTCCAAACCTAAATCTAAAAAAAAAAAAAAATTGAACATCTCCCCTAAAAAAACGCCGCACCCTCGTTTTTTCTACCTTCGACGACTGCTTCTCTCTGATCGCAACCTCCATCGTCACAGCTTCTTTCCCGGACGCAGCCTCCTCCCCCGCACAACCTCCTCCTTATCACTGTCTCCTCTCCGTCTTTTGAAATCACTCCAGTTCTTTTGAAATCAATCCTTCAATGTATATTTTTTTCAAGTGTTACTAATTTGCTTAAGATTTTTACTTTAATTTATTTTTTGAAAGATATTAATGAGAATTGTTAATCAGTGAAACACTTAGTCACCAAGAGTGTAAGTAAATCTAACAAAGTTTTTCCATGATGTGTCTTTATCAAGAACAATTCATAATAAGGAGAAACGACTTAGGAAAATGGAAGAATTTTATATTTTTTAACAATGTATTTATCTTTAGATGGCTTGTAAAAAAAGTCTTTGAGTTGGGTTTTACATATAAAATATAGTTGAATATTGAAACTATGACGACCAGAGAAGGGAGACGAGGAATGCATGTCATGGCTTCTAGTTCGACTTCGATTAGATAAGGGTTACTAGCGACTAACGAGGGAAAATAATTAGGATTGATTTAGGGTTACTAGTGACTAACGAGGGAAAACAATCAGGATTAAAATTAATTGACTTTCAATTCCGGAGCGAGTATTTAGAACCAAATAAGCTCTTATTTGGGTCACCCGGGCCGAATAACCCGAGAACTAAATAAGCATAATATAGATACCCGAAAACCGAATCGAAATTGTTTATTTGGGCCTAACTTGGTTTGGGTTTTGGTACAGTTTGGGTTTCAGGCCAAATTATCATCCCTACTTGAAAGAATGGTATCACAATGAAATGAACAAAGTAACATAATTAGATTACAATTAGATAAATAAGTTGAACTTATATTGATTCATCATTTCAAGGCTTCTTATAATATGATTTTAATCACAATGATAAAAGTTTATAGTAAAACATTTTAATAAGTGTGATAGTTTCTTATATATCTATTGAATTTTTATTTTCATTAAGTTTAAACAAGAAAAAACAAATGAATTTTTGTATTTTTATTTTTCCTATTGTTTCGACAGTGGGTTACTATATAAGTGGTTTGGAATTGTCACCTTCAAAATATACTATATTTACTTTCATGAAGAAGTAACTTAGATGACCAAATGTGGATAAAAAGAAAAGGAAAATACACTTGCATCTCCCACGGGGAATGACGTGATCAATAACCACTTATTTTGATCAAGAGAAAAAGACAAATATGCAGGTGCCTATGACCCACAGAACATAAATTTGTGGATAAAATTATATGTTGACTTCCCAGTCTTGTATGGCATTAAGTAAATACCATTACAAGTGTGAGTATAGACCCAACAAGTGTTCATGATATTAAATATCATTTTGGATAGAAATGACAGTTAATTTTTATGTAATCAACTTTCTTTAAATGTCAAACAAATGTTGCATCTTGTACACATCAAAGATCACACTTGTTGCAACGAAAATGTATAGCAACCTTAAAAAAACATGATGCCATGCATGCAACAATAGTTTTACTTAAATTTACTTGATGCAAATTTGGTTTAGAACCTGAAATCAATACCTGGGTGTTTGACAATATCATTAACTATTTACTGGAATGGCTTTGACCATTGTTGGGGGTATGAAGTCTTGTCCAACATGGAGCACGCGACAAAGGAATGGACCATCTGAGAAGGGAATGGATCTCCTGACAAGTTCATCATCCATTGTTGCCCTTGGTTCTTCTGTAATCAACAGAAGACCCAAGGTAAAGCCTCTGAAAAAAACAAAAGTTCACTTTATTAATTGTGTTAGTATCGATAAGCTAGACATGGAATTGTTTGAACAATTTTCAAAGAGTTTGGGTTGTGATACTATGGGGTACTGGTATTACATGTCTACTTGAGAGCATCTTGGTTTGTCCATGACTGCAGTTATGGACAAGAATGATTTGGCTAATTTCAAATCAATGGTCAAGGCACACAACTTTCGTGACATTAAACAACTATACCTCGACCACAAGCCAAAAAAGTGCCAATCAATTTTCCCGACTATTTGATGAACTCACCATCAAAGAGAATTGAGAAGCTTCTTCATTTGTTGATTATAGAAGAGCCAAGGGCAACAATGGATGATGGACTTGCCTACATCAACCATATGATTAACATGACGATTCCCAGAGAAAAGATTGAAGATGTAATAGACATGGAGAAGGAGAATGTGATAGCATGGCAAATGTTAGTGTAGGCAACTTTTATATGTTATAGTTAAGTCAGGTTTGTGTTTGTTAAAATATGATACATATGATATCTATTGTGGATGTAATACAACATCCAATTTTATAGTGTTTTGAAACTCTTTTTTGAATAAAGTAATACAACAGTAATGTACTTTGACTATCATGCAAATTGGCAATATTTTGTAATGGCATTGTACTTTGAAGTTTATCATTTTCTATTTGTCTCTTTTTGTAATTCTATTACTTTAAGAACAAATAAAAAACGTCTTTATATGTTAAGACCTGGAACTTAAAGGTTAAAAGAAAGATATTATGTTAGTAAGATGACTATGTTATTTCACCATTTTTAATCTTTTGTGGTCTTGATCTGTTATGGGACCACTCCTTTGAACTGTCAATAGCATTTATATCTTCCATGTTATGTTTTTATTCATTATGTTAATTGTCAATATAAAACTTAAAAAATGTAACTAAACATATTGAGATTGAGATAAAGTAGGGGTGTATTTGTCATAATTGTATCTTTAATAATCTATACGTTATTGTGGTGTTAGGGACATGACAAACAAGGTGAGTTCCAAGAAAAATAGGATATCCTTCATGGGTGTGATGTAATGGTGGTTTTTGGTGATGATTGGCCAATATTCAACCCGAATTGATTTTCATTTGAATTGGTTACTAGAGTTATTTGAATATTTGTTTTGGGTCCAAGGGTAGTTTGGTATTTTCTGGTTTTTTGATTTTCATTTTAATTGGTGTAGTTACTAGAGTTATTTGATTCTGTTTATAGTCCAAGGGCAGTTTGGTTTTTTTTCGGGTTATTTGAATTTCATTTGAGTTTTTTTTTTTAATTAATAGAGTTATTTGATTATCTATTTTGGGTCCAAGGATAGTTTGGTCTTTTTTGGTTATTTGATTTTCATTTGAATTGGTGTAGTTACTAGACTTATTTGATTTTCTGTTTTGAGTCCAAGGGTAGTTTGGGTTTTTGAGTTATTTAAGTTTCATAACATATCTAAACAGATTAAAAGTGAGTTGAAGAAAAGGTATTTTTTGTCATTTGTTTTTATTTCCAAATTTGATGTTCTAATAAATGAGTTTGAAGAAATGTATACGTATTTTGACTTATTGTTTGTATTTTTGCATCATATTAGATTGAAAATACATTTAAAGCAATGAGTTCAGGGTATTCAAAGATACATGCATGTGTCAACAACTATACACTATATAGGAATGAATATGCAGACACGACAGTGTGTCCTAGTTGTGGTAAATCAAGATGGAAGGTGGATGAAGAAAAAAAATAAAGTTTACGAGAATATTCCTGCAAAAGTCTTGTGGTACTTTCCAGTTATTCTACGAATGAAACGACTATTTTATTCAAAGACTACTGCAAAAGATTTAACATGTCACGCAACCGATAGAAATGTAGATATCGACATTTTACGTCACCTAACAGATTCACCACTATGGGCTGCCATAGATGAGAATTTTTCTAACTTTTCTAGCGAACCAATAAATTTGCGACTAGGCATTTCGGGCTGATAGGGTTGATGTGAATAGAGGAAATAGGAATCATAAAGTATGACCTATTTTAACTGTAATTTACAACCTTCCACCATGGTTGTGTATAAAGAGAAAGTATTTCATGCTTTCGTTATTGATATCAAGAACACTACGAAACGATATTGATGTGTTCCTAGCACCTTTGGTTGATGATCTACATATATTATTTGATATTAGAGTTGAAACATATGATGCATATACACAAGAAAAGGTTTAATTTACATGCAGTTGTGTTATGAACGATTAATGATTACTCTGCTCTTGGTACATTATGTGGGTGTCTTTACAGTAGGTTCAAAGTTTGTGTTGTGTGTGGCAAACAAACACACTTTATTAGACTCCTTGAATCAAATAAGCAAAGTTATGACGGTCACAGGCGATATCTACCATACGAGCACCCGTTCAGAAGACAAAACAAGGTGTTCAATGGAAAACAAGAGTTATCACCATCTTCAATACCTATGACTTGTGAGGAAATATATAACAAGGTCAAATTTATAATTAATAAATGCGAAAAAGTATCTAAGGGCAATGAATCAGAATTCCAACAAGCTTCCAACAAGCTTCTATCGGAAGAGGTGGGAAGATAACAAAAAAGAGAAAATCAATGCAAGTGGGTGCTTTAGATGTTAGCTGGTATACCAAAAGATATGTATAGACGGCTTAGGTACTGGCAACACAATTTGATTCTATAATGTTTAGATTTTATGTACATTACAAAGAATGTGAGAGAGAGTCTAGTTGGAGCAATGTTGAACGTTCCTAGGAAGACGAACGATGGTTACAAAGGTTGATTGGATTTGGTGTATTATGGGTAAATCCAAAGTTGCATCCTAAGGCCTTCTGGTATGCCAACGACAAAGAGGCTTGTGGTCTACATGGCCACAAGCATTGTTCGTGCCCACCATCTCGGCCTACCGTGGTTGGGCATTTTTGTGGTGGTTTGTGGTGCGGAAGACGAACGAGAACACCCAATCAGGGCTTCTTCTTCTCTCAGCTCTTCTTCTTCTTCTTCTTCTTCTCCTTCTCCATTTCTCTCTCTCTCTCTCTCTCTCTCTCTCTCTCTCTCTCTCTCTTTGTTCTTCTGTTCGTGGTCGTGGAGGGTACTCCATGGCTTTGTGGTGGGTGGTGGTAATCGATCTGGAAACTCTCCACGACCGTTGTCGTGGAGAGTATAGCAGATGGCCTTAGAAAGACGGGAACAACACCACAATCCCCCAGCAGGTTGCATATTGACAAAAGAAAAAAATGTGGTGTTTAAAATAAAAATACGAAAAAATATAATATTTTATTTGTTTGCTATATAAAGTAAAAGCTAAAAACTAAAAAAATTACCAAGTTGGGTTGATGATTGTTAATCCTATCGTGACACTATAATATCATGTTCTATAGTTTTTTAAGGACGAAATATTTTATTTTAAGTAGAGAACGAAAGAAAAAGACAACAAAATATCTTCTCAAGTTTCATTCAAAATGAAAAGAAAACGAAAAAAGGAAAATAACTTTTTTTCCTTTTATTTTATTTTAAGTAGAGACCAAAAGAAAAAGACAATGAAATATCTTCTCAAGTTTCATTCAAAATGAAAAGAAAACAAAAAAAAAAGAAAATAATCTTTTTTCCTTGAAATATTTCCTTATAAGTAGTAAAATAAAAAACAAATAAATAAAAATCTTCTTTTTATTTGTTTGACTTTACTTTTGTTTACTTTGGAGAAGAGATCCATCTCCCAAAAAACTCACCTGCTCTCTTGATCTCTACATTGTCTGACGCTCTTCCGTCTCTGATCTCACCGAATCTCGCCACTGGCCGATGTTCCGTGCCAGTGATCTTGCTGTCACCGTCTCTCTCGCTGTATTTCTCTCCTACTCTCACTCTCCCCGGTTTTCAACAATCAATTGACAAAACAAAGACATATCTGGGGACACCCAAAAAAAAAAAAACTACAGAATTCTTCTTACCAATGTCACCAAAACAACCTAATATTCTCCCTAAAATCTATCTTTACTGAATTAAACTCATAAACCAATGTCAATTGAAGTATTTTTTACCACAACAAGCAAATATTTTGAGCAGGGAAACCCTAGAAAATGAACCGACAAATTGATGTTAAACCTCTGCAACACTCTGTTTTTTCTGAAATAGATTTAAGTCTTGACCAAAAGAACTCAAGGTTATGTAGGTATTTCCTTTTTAAAGCTTCACTAAGATTATGCAATGTATACAGAGCTAAATTTTCATATGTTATGTTGTTAGGGTTCATTTTCAATTTGTGGTTAAGTTAAAATGTTTTGTAACTAGTAATTATTTCTGTAAGGGTTTAAGTTAGAGTTTGTTGAAGACCAATATGCTTAAGTTAAAATGTTTTTTTTTTCTTTGTGCTTTTGATCTAGTTAATTGGAATTTATCCTTCTCTAATTTTTTTTTTTCTTCTTTAACAGGTTCACCTGCTACCACTGCTCCCAACGCTATGGAGAATCTCCCAGGTGAAGTTTTATCAGACATATTCATATGGTTATTGGCCAAACAACTTGCTCAAATGAGATGGTCTGTAAATCTTGGAATGCTCTCTTGTATGAATCATCCTTTATAAAATCTCACCTCCATCATTCTACCCATAACAACTTGATCTATTCATAAGACGCCACTCTTGTTCACCTGATATCAAACTCACTCGTTTTTACAAACTTCCGGTTAATACCCAATTTGAAAGCAGTAGTTACACTGTCATCGGATCTGTGAATGGCTTAATATGCTTTTACTACAAATCATACAATGATGATTATCTCATTCATATTTGGAACCCTTCTGTGTCCGCTGTGTTAACTCTCCCCCCATCTTCAGCGTCCACCCCTATATCAAAAAAAATCTATTTAAGATTTGGATTTGATCCCAAAACCGATGATTACAAAGTTGTTAAGTTTACAAGCCTTTTCCAACCATCCAACGAGGTAGCGAAAGGTGAGGTTTATAGCATGAGAAAGAGTTCCTGGGAGTTGATAAGTCAAAGGCTTCCGCCGTATGTCATTTCCAATCAAAACAAAGTTGATGTAGATGACATTGACAGCTATCTTCATTGGCTTTCTTATATTGATAAGGAGATGAACGCATGTATAATAGTCCCATTTGATTTGGGTGCAGAGACATTTTGTGAGATCCCTCTTCCAGATTCTACACTAGATAACACTCGTTGGTATAATGTTGTAGGAGTTTTGTTTGGAAAACTTTGTGTGATGTCAAGAGGCAAAGGTGGTAAATGTGAGGTGTGGGTGATGGAGGAGTATAGGGTAGCAGCATCATGGGTGAAACGCCATGTCTTTTCTCATTTGAGTGGTGGTATAATCCCATATGGAATCACATTACACAATGAGTTTCTTCTTATAGTTGATGGTGGTTTTTGTTTGTATGATCCAATTTCAGCCAAAAATAAAACCTTTGAGATTAAGGGTAGAATACACATTACTAAAGTTGTGGAGTATATTGACAGTCTTGTTTGGGTAGCACCTGCCGAGCATGCGCTGTCAAAAGGGCATCTCTCGGTTTCTAATTGGAAAATGTATCGGTTATTAAAAGGACTACAAAAGGCAACAAAGGGCATCTCTCAATTTTTATTTTGCAAAGGCATCAATTGTTAAAAGGGGTACAAAAGGCGACACATGAGCTTTACTACTATGTGTATATATATATATATATATATATATATATATATATTGTTATTAGTAACTAGTCTGCATTGCTGTGTTGGTGACTGGATTGTCATCTTTGGTTCCATACATTTCCAAAATTTCTATTGTCTGTTTCTGTTATGTAACAAGGATATTTTCCACCAATACATTTTCCCTTAACTTAGTAGTTGGTCAAAACCAGTAATTTTCAAATATAATTTTTGGTTTTTCTATCTTATGACTTGAAGTGTTTTGTGGGTTTTATGGTTTGATGCCATGGTTAATCCAACTATAGCTTGGGCTGGTTGCCTGAGAAATCTGGTTGTAAGCTATGGTTACAAGAAAAAAAGTGGGTGGATCTGTAGATTCGATATTTCGAGATTTTAATGCATTAGGTCGTATAATATGTTGAAATGTTGAACGTTTTATGATGAGCTTGTTTCAAATAAGGGAAGTAGAATAAAGGATAAATTAATGCATAATGTCTATGAGACCCCTTATACCCTTCTCTTGAATGGTGAAAGAAATTATAGAGGCGAGAGTGGACAAAGGAGTATGGGGTTGCTGAATTATTCCATTTGGATTTGCATTACACAATAAGTTTATGTTTGAAACATATAAAAGTCTGTCTAGCTTTGTATGATCCAGTTGCAAAAGTTAAATTATTCAACTTTTTCAGCATCTGTCGTGTATGGTGACAGTTTTGTTTAGGTTGCACCCACTAAGAATGTATCAGCTTTTTTAGCATCCATTGGAAAGTGAATGTTCAAAAGGAGCAAACGATATTATAATTGCACATTTGTTACTATGCTAACATGAATTGAGGATTAAGCTCTTAGTTTCTAAATCACACACAGTGTTTGCTGCCTTTCTTACTCTGTTTGACTACGAAACCAGGCCTGTTTTTGTATTTGATTTGATTGTTAATTTATGTGAGTTTTTGGTTGATTTTGATTTTTTTTAGAATTGTCTTTCTTTTTGTTTGTTCATCTGTTAGATATGAGGTATTCTAAGAAGGGTAAAAACAGATGAATTTCTTTTTTCTTTCATGAAAGGATGATTTCACCAAACTAATCAGGAACAATATTTATAGCTGATGTGGAGTGTCTCAGAGTTTTCTTATTAAACCACAACCTAACATCTTCTTAACTACTGCAGAGCTTTAAGTTAAAGAGTTACGGCTGAACGAAGAACTAAAATGTGAGGACGCAAAAGTCTCACATTTAAAAAAAAAATTTAGCACAAATGTGCAGCTCTAAATAAGATCAAATTTATAGAAAAATGAAAGTAAATTACAGTAATAGTCCATGTGGTTTAAAAAACATTCCAAGTTCGATCTTTTTTTGAAATATTCCCTATATCGTCCCTAAATTTGCATTTTGTTATAATTCATAAATACTTTCTTTAACTATGGTCTTTCACTTTGTTTAACCCTAAGAGCAAGGAAGAATTTGTTCCACCTCTCAAATCCCAGTTTTAATGTCCCTGCTGAAGTCTTCATAGTCTGTACAAGATCAGCATCTACCGATACCCCACCTTCAGCAATTTCTTTCACTTTTCACTACAATCATCACATACACCTCCTGCATTAATAAGAAAAATATTGAAAATACATCTAGTTTGTTAATTATTTATAAAAATATTATAAATTAGCTTTGATTTCATGAGAATATAAATGCTTGTTTGTCATATTCAATTCACATTCTGTAAAATGCTGTGTCCACATGATACTAAGGAATACAATTCTGTAATTGACTTGGGCATAAACCAGTTATTTTGATCAAGAGAAAAAACAAAAATAGCCTAGGACCACAAAAGAATACAATTCTGTCATGGACTTCCAAGTCTTCCATGGCTTTATAAATCAACCAGTTCCTTCAACATAGCAACCATCACTACTTCTTAACAACTCATCTTCCAACTTTACTTTGTTTTTCCCAGTCTCTAAACTGTGTTAGGGTTGACAATGGGGAATGCGAGGGGTTTGGGGCACCTTCTGATTTTTTTATGTGCGTTCTTGTTTGCAGGAGGTACATATACTTGTTTGGGTGATGGAAATACGAGTGTCATTTGCTCTGAGCAAGAGCGACTTGCTCTTCTCAAGTTTAAAGACAGTGTCAGAGATCCTTCTGGAATGTTGTCATCATGGGTGGGCAATGACTGTTGCATGTGGAAAGGAATTTACTGTGAGGAAACTGTCCAAAGCCTTCATCTTGGAGGCTGCTTCTTAAGTGGTAATGCAGTGAACTCTTCTTTGGTAGAGTTGAGGCATCTCAAACACTTGGAATTGAGTGGGAATGTTTTTGAAGGAAGTCAGATCCCAAAGTTCATTGGATCCTTGAAGCAGCTGACCTACCTTAACCTCTCTGGTTTTGAAGGTATTATTCCTCCTCACATTGGCAATCTTTCTAATTTAAAGGTTCTTGATATCAGTCGGAATGAAGGAAGGCTGATGGCAGATGACATGGCATGGGCTTCTGGCCTATCGTCACTTGAGCATCTCGACTTGAGTTCAGTAGATCTTCACGGAGCACAAAACATTGACACGCTGTTTTACATGCTTCCTTTGTTAAAAGAGTTAAGTTTGTCTGATTGTGGACTCTCAGATGCTGACCTTGGTCTTTTTGTTAATTCGAGTAGAATACTTCCCAACATCAGACACTTGGATCTTGGTCACAATCATTTCCAAGGTCCACTCCCTGGTTTTCTTCAAAACATGTCATCCCTAACATTCCTTGATCTTTCATACTTTGATCTTAGTTTGGCATGGAATTTTGCAAACTTGCTAAGCATGATCCCTTCTCTATCTGAGCTTCATTTGTCAGGTTGCAGGCTCGATAAGACTCAACTTTCTTCCCCTCATCTTAATCTCAGTACACTTTCCAACATTCGACACCTGGTTCTCAGTGAAAACTCAATTGAAGGTGTATTCCCATCTGTTTTCACAAACATGACTTCCCTAAGAGTCCTTGACCTCTCAAGAAACATGTTGAATTCATCGGTTCCTATTATTCCTAACCTTCTAGATCTTGATCTTTCCGTTAACCGGTTTAAGCAGATTGGGGATGTTGGAATATGGAAACAGTGTCACGTGAATCGATTGCATGCATCAGATAATTATTTTGAAATAGAAATGAACGACTCTCCAAAAAATGATTCAGAATGCTCCCAATATGCCTTGGAATGGTTGGATTTGCGCAGGTGTTCAATTGGTAGTATTCCAGAACAACTTGGAAGACTGACCAATTTAAGATGGATAGATCTATCTCTCAGCAAATTGACAGGCCCAATTCCCGAATCTCTTGGAAAATTAAGATCTTTAGAAGTATTAGATCTATCTCTTAACCAGTTAACTGGTCCCCTTCCTGTCCTCCTCGGGAATATTTCCGAACTTGACCTTTCTTTTAATCAATTGAATGGTTCAATTCCAGAATCCTTTGGAAATCTGGCAGCTTTAACGTATATGGATCTAAGTTCCAATCAGTTAACGGGCCCCATCCCAGCATCTCTAGGAAGACTTGTCTCATTACATTCAGTTTCAGTGTCTTCAAATTTGTTAAATGGGACTATTCCGATTTCAATTGGGCAACTTGGTAAACTTCATTCTCTAGATTTCTCTAATAATTCTTTAGAAGGAATAGTTTCTGAAGCTCATTTTAACCTTTCAATGTTGAAGTACTTGGATACTTCTTCTAACACCAAGCTGACATTCAATGTTTCACACAAGTGGATACCTCCATTTCAACTGTTGTTTCTTCGACTTAGTTCTTGCAACATCGCGAATGGATTTCCACATTGGCTTCGAAGTCAAAGGAACCTTTATGAGTTGGCATTGTCCAATGCTTCGATTTCTGGGCTGCTGCCCAGATGGTTGCGGACGATGCCCGTTATTCCTTCCTTAGATCTCTCTCACAACAAACTCAACGGACCTTTGACAAACCTTCCTTATGGGTATGTTCCATCATTATCTCTGGAATGTAACATTTTCAATGATTCAATTCTAAGGAAAAGTTTGGATTTTCTTGATGTTTCTAGAAATAGGTTAACCGGTAAAATTCCCAAGTGTCTTGAGAGTTTGCAAAGGTTGTATAATATACTTGGCTCAAATAATCAGGTGGCTGGTGTCATACCAAGTTTTAAAGCTCTTAATTTATTTCGTCGGTTAAAATTGAATGACAATAACTTTGTTGGTGAACTTCCTCGAGAATTGGGGAATTTACGAGGCTTGAGGATATTAGATTTGGGTGGTAATAAATTGTCTGGCAACATACCAGAATTGGTCATAGAAGATCTTAAAAGTTTGGTAGTTTTGAGGTTACACAAAAATAACTTCACTGGAAGAATTCCCCGGTCATTGTGCAAAGCTTCAAATCTACAAATTTTGGATGTCGCAAATAACAACTTAAAGGGACACATCCCTCGTTGTCTAGGAGAGCTGAATGCCATGGTTAATAATAGTGGATTTCAGCAGATTGCTGGCTCTGTCAACGATTATGAGAATGTGGATCAGGTCATGAAGGGTGTTGATCTTGAGTACACAAGAACTTGGGATATGGTGTATAACATGGACCTTTCAAGCAATCAACTTGTTGGAGAAATACCTGTTGAGCTAACTACACTTTTCATGTTGGTGGGTCTCAATTTATCGCATAATCATCTCAGTGGGTTCATTCCAGACAACATTGGAAACATGTCAGCATTAAATTCTCTTGATTTATCTGGAAATGAGTTGATTGGGTTGATCCCTCCAAGCATGGCAGCTTTGACCTTTTTGAGCTATTTGAATTTGTCACACAACCACCTGTCCGGACTAATTCCAACGGGAAATCAATTGCAGACCTTGACTGATCCATCAGTATATGAAGGTAACAAAGATCTATGTGGACCTCCATTGCCTAAGACTTGCCCAAATTACAAAGATTTAACAACAACCAAGAAGAATTTAGAAGCAGGTGATGAGAAGACCAATGTATGGTTGTTTTATGTGGACATAATTTGTGGATTTACAGTAGGGTTTTGGGGTGTAATTGGAGTTTTTCTGTTCAAGAAGCAGTGGAGACAAAAGCTTTTCATGTTTGCTGAGGAAACCATGGAAAAAATATATGCTGTAGTCGTGGTAAGAGTTAACAAGATCAGGAGAGGAAGAGAAGCCACGTAGGTCCTTTGGAATCAATGGTAGCTTTGCTTTGTAATGCCGGTAGATATTGTGCTTAATTTGGATTTTGTTTGTATAGTATCTATGTTGTTCACTTGTTAGAAGGCGTCCATTGTGAAATATTTGGGTAAATTTGGTATTCATACAAGATCAAGTAGTTAGATAATTAGATTGCTATGGAATTGAATTTCTTTAAAACTAGAAAAAAAAAATCAATGAGAATCACACCGTGTGTTATTGATTACTAGAAACGATTACATACGAACTCTATATAAAGAGTTTAATATTTACATTTGAATACCATATACTTATTATAAATGTAACTACATAGTCTAACATTCCCCCACAGGTTGAGGGCGGGGAACAACCTGCAACTTGGATCGTAAAAACTAAAATCTCTGAGTAGATAAAGGCTTTGTAAAGACATCTGCGATCTACGATCTGATCATTTGTAGATATGAACTTGACATGTAGTTGACCTCTTGCTACTTCTTTACGAACAAAGTGGAAATCTACTTCGACATGTTTAGTATGAGCATGGAACACATGATTGATTGATAGATATGTGGCTCCTATATTGTCACACCAAAGAGTAGGAGGAGATGGAATCGATATGCCAAGTTCACACAAGAGGGATTTTAACCAAATTAGTTCCGCAACGGTATCAACAAGGGCTTTGTACTCAGATTCAGTTGAAAACCTTGAAACTGTCTTTTGTTTACGAGCCTTTTGTTTACAAGCAATACAGGAGGCAAGATTAGATCCCAAATATATGGAAAATCCCCCTGTGGATCGTTTGTCTATACCAGACAACCAGCCCAATCAGAGTCAAAGTAAGCCTGAACCGGTGAGGATGCAGAATCTTGCCAAAGAGCATTTGTAAATGCCTATAGTTGTTTACCGGATTGATGAGGAATCAAGAGACCGAGATAGGTTGTGCCTTTTAAGTAACACAAAATACGTTCAACAGTAGCCCAATGATTTTCTGTTGGTGCATGCATGAACTAACAAACTCGGTTCACAGCAAAAGCAATATTCGGGCGTGATAAAGTAGCATACTGCAAAGCACCAACAGTTTGGCATACATTGTTGGATCCGAAAGAGGTGGGCTATCATCAATATGTAAGAGTTTAGAGGAACTCATTGGAGAGCATGCTGGTTTGCAATCACAGAGCCCAGACCGCTGAAGTATCTCGAGGACATATTTTTGTTGAGATACCACAATATTCTTCTTGTCAGGAACAACCTCAATTTGCAAAAAATAGTGAAGAATGAAAAGGGAAGGATCGATTTTGGATCCTGAAAAACCAAGTTGAGTTAGGGTCGTGGATAGGGCCGGCCCAAGCCCAGGGCGAGTCGGGCCATGGCCCAGGGCAACAATTTTTGTGGGGGGCAGCGAGTTAATTGGACCTAACGTTATGTATATTGTTATATTGGGCCTCATTTTATGTGGTTCCATAATCTCACTGTAAAGAGAATGAGGAAACACGATTCATGACTCATAGGTGTCAAAATTAAATTATTCTACTAGAATAAATAAATGCACACCTAATTAGTGCATCAAACGACGAGATGGGAGAAGATGAGGAGACGGGCATGCAAATTGCTATTATTTTCTCATAATTGTTCTTTTAAATTTCTCCTAAATCCTAATTCATTATCCCAATCTGATTCGTGTTCTTTGTTCACCGGTTCTCCTAAATCTTAATTCCTAAGTGCTAAAGTTCTTGAAGAGACTCTTGTTTCTCATATATTTTCGTTCGTGCTTTGTTGTAAGCCCTAATTCAATATTCTCACTACTAGAAAAACAGCCTTTTACGACGCTCATTGCGCGTCGTAAAAGGCTCAGACAACGCGCAAATGCGCGTCAAGGAAGGCCATGTCATAAAGAGAGACGACACGCTTTTGCGCGTCGTCTATAGACGACGCGCATTTACGACGCTCATTTACGACGCGCGTTTACGACACGCAATGCGTATCCAGGAAGCCCTGTCATAACGGAAGATGACACGCATTCGCGTGTCGTTACCTTACGACGCGCGTGTTAATGACACGCAATGCGTATCAAGAAAACACCTGTTAAGAAAGGCCATGTCATAAATGAAGATGACATACATTTTTGCGTATCATAATTTTAAATGTTTAAAAAAATATATTATTTATAGATTTACTTATTTTCAAATTAAATTTGTATTTAATGTTTCATAATAGAAAATAAAATATGGTATACAAAAAATAGAATCCATTGCATAAATTTAATGTCATACTAAAAATAGAATCCATTGTATAAATTTAATGTCATACAAAAAATAGAATCTATAGAAAAAACCAATTAGTCCAACTATAGGCAAATTTCTAGCTTTTAATGCAGTTCCACTTGGTTGATATTCAATTCCATCAACTACCCCTAGCCATAGCAAGCACAGAATCACAGTTGCTAATGTTACAACTCCAAAAGCTGCTCAATAAAACCTCTGGAATTAGTCCTTTTATCTTAGCCAAGGGTATAAAAAGAAAATTACTGAAGGATATAGAAATTAGAACCTGAAATATAAGAGAGTAAACTGAGGTTTCTCAGCCAAACTGTGGAAGCAATCCCTTCTCAGATCTTTAAATGCATCCTAATAGAATACAATGAAGTTACTATTCTAAGATTGCATCATTTACCTTAATCTATGACATTATTAATGTGAAAGAAAAACATTTTTGTTATAAAGAAAAGTCAAAAAGATTTTTTTTGTTGATAAATAACAGTCTATAGGAATCAAAGAGCATACTACACAGAAGGGTGTTGGTTCCTTTTATTGAACACCATGGGATTCACCACTTGTGCCCCAGTAGTGCAACCTATTTTCACATTGGGAGTGAAACCAGGAAAAAATATGTAATCTTCTTATTTGTGACTGTTTTAGGGTTCTAAATCACAGATCTTTAGTTTACAGTCAGAATTAGCAAGAATGTTTTTTTGTTTTAAATCTCAATGAAACACATTTGCTGCACACATGACAAACAATCAAACACAAAAGTATGCATATCTGATGCATATATTTGCACATTCATACAAGTATTTGTAGGTATCAGTCACAATACCACAAGAAAATATATCTTATCAAAAGTATGCCCAATTGATGACATATCAACCATACAAAATTTATCAATTCTAAGGAATTTGAACGTAAATCAGATGAGAAGAAAAAACCTGGAAGAGATTGTTGAGAGAGTATAAGAGGCAAAATTGTAAATTCTGTTTTTCATGAGGCTGTGCAATTGAGCTTTTATCTTCATATAAAGTACAAAAAAAAAGTTAAAAAGATGTTATTTAGTGTGTCAAAGAAACTTGCATGTTGTAGTGTATTACCTTCCTCTTTGCAAATAGTTTCAGTAATTCAACACTTGTCATAACTGAAAGATCTTTGTCCTCTCCAACCTAGAGCCAGAAGAAAAAAATATATAAATATACAAATATAATTTTATCGTGTTTCAAAACACAATTAAATGAATTTATGTAATAATAATAATAATAATAATAATAATAATAATAATAATAATAATAATAATAATAATAATAATAAGAAAGATCAACCACCTCATATAAGTGTGCTAACCGAAGAAGAATTTTTCCATCTTCCAGCTCCTTAATTAAGAAAATAAAGTTTTTTCTCAAGCTTTGTAGGCTATTTTCAAAGATTCTAATGAAGAAGGAGGGCATTTACGTCTTTTTACATGGTTTACCGGGAGTGTTAACAATGCTACGTTATCAGGGAGACTGTAGGAGGAATCCATTCCTGAAAATGTGGACACCTGGAAATTTGTCCCTGTTTTTTCGTCCTGTAAACTATAATAAAATTAATTGATAAGTAACATTTTTTATGGATTTTTAAAGAAACATTTAACACAAAAAATATTCAATCACCTGCTCAGTGAACGCCAAAAGAAGTGGAGAGTATATTTCTTGACCATAGGATCGGCGCCACTTGGCACCCTCTCCAATTTGACTTATAGAAAATACTTACAGTTAATCCTCTACAATCGTTACCAACGCAAACTGTTTCATTAAGCGCCTCTGCAACACCTTTTCCATCATCATAAAGCAATCTCCTAAAAAAGAGATTATTCGTGTTTATATATATTATGGCTGATTTAATTTTTTTGATTGTTGATTTTGATGAAAATGCGAATGGAAAGAATAGACATACCTATGAAGCATTAACTCCAATTTCCCATCAACAATGCTGGATCCACCTACGGATCTATCTACTAAAAACGAGAGCTCACTAGTTTCGTCTTTTAGGTAAATTCCAAGATTGACCTTTAGAAATAACACAAGTTTGTGAAACGTTTCTTTAAAATTTTTCCATTAATGGAGCATTGAATATGAATAGCAAAGGGCATGTTGATTCAAAATGACAGTTATCTTGATAATGGATATTGAAAAAAGAAAACATACAGGATAATAATTTCCAGCAATAGGTTGATTCACTTCAAGATTCCAATCCTCTCTATAGTCTCGAATCTGCCACAAAAAAATATAATTTTGATCACATTTTCTTTAAATACCTACTTAGATGTTTAATGGGAGTAATACCCTTTGAAGAAAATCTCTCCCATTAGAATCTATGTAAAATGTTTTATTGCTCTTCATGGTGGTTGTGATCTGAGTTACAATTTCTTTCCCAACTCCATCATCAAAAGGTTTGGGGCCCACCTGAAAAACTTGAGATTATCAGTAATGAACAACAAATAGACAAGTAAAGAAAATGAACTTACTGTAAATTCCACTTCAGCATGCTCCTTATTCTTGAACACTCTAGTGATCTGGACAGAAGGGTAAAATGGTCATTTCAGACAGTTCAATTAGTCCAACAAGGAAAAAAATGAGTTCATATAGCACTACTTTATCCATTACCTGGTAAATACATGGATTTATTTTCTGATGTACTTCATCATATATTGGCCCATTCAAGACCTTTATGGGAGTCTGTAATTTCAATGAAGAATATTAAAATTTAAATCTGGCTATAAAGTATAAACTATAAGACATATAGATATATCAGAAGAAATTATATAATATATACCTGCTCCTGTGTATCAATAGAATATGTACCATTTGGACGAAAAATATATGCTCCAGATGCCTAAATTAAACAAGTTAGGAGCTCAATTGTTAATATAAAAAACTTGTACCAATAACTGTATTTACAAAATAAAAAAATAAAAATAATAAATGAGATAAGGAAAATAAAGTTACCTGCTCTCCTGTAGTTCCATCAAATCCAGCATAAAAGTTGTATGATTGCTTCACAGAGGCAGTGATCTTTCATAAACCAAAATAACACAGGTTAGTGCACATTAAAAGAATAAATAACAATACTAATAATAATACATAACTTAACTTACTATATTTTATATAACATCAAAAAATAGGTTCATTTTTGCTAATTTGGGTGATAAACTATTTTATTTTCCAATTAGGTCATTAGCAAAAATAAGATAGTTGGTTGCTATATTATACAAAAAAAATGAAAGGTAAATATACATACAGAGCTTCGACTGTTAACATATTGAGAAACATTTCCTTCACTTCCAGAATAGATTAACTTCAAATTTCCTGTTCCTACTTCTATCCCATCTTTTCCTGTTTTAGTATGCTTGTAAAATGCTTCATTTACAGAATTCCATGCTGCAAAAAATAAATTATATCACTAGATAAATTCTATTCAAAATTCGAAAATCAATGTATATTATGTAAAATATTGTTAATTTTATTTTTACCTGGCTTTTTTGTGCTTGAAACGACGTATGTGGTAAATCCCAGAGGTGGAACAGATGCTGTAAATGCAAGTTAATACTTGGAAATTGAGCTTGGTGATTTGCCTGTATATGTAGTGGTGTAGTAGTTTCTAAGGGTAATAGCGTCATTTACTATGGGGAGAAGTTGATACTCTACTTCTTTTCCATTCAAGTCATGCACAGCAATATTCTCGCTCACAACCTGTTAGATATTCACATATAATATGCATAATATATTATTATTGTTATTATTCTCCCAAAAAAGTGATTAAGATGCAACCAAAAGTTCAAAACCTAAAATGATACTCACTGGAAGTCTTATAACATCAGATCTCTTCCACCCTCGGGAATTGTAGACAACAACCACCTACAATATAAAAATCAATATTCCATATTTCCATTTCACATTTATGTAGATATATAGAATATAATAGTTTTTGTTGACTTTCATGAAGAAGATAAAAATATAAAGCATCTCATTACCAATTTTTTGCCAGATGATAGATTCGTTTCAGTTGGAGAGCAATAGCTTATGACAATGATCTTGTAGTTGGCTTTATCTTTGGGGACACCCCACTCTCTGTAAGGTAAATGTCTTCCGTCATTAAGTTGGATTCGAGGTGAAGTAATAGGAGGTCCACCAGGTGATCCACAAACCCTAGGAGGTGGTGGTTTGATTCGTGTATAAATCCATCCTAGAAAAACACCGACCACAGCAATTGCTACCTTTGCAATCATTGCTACATAGAAGAAGAAGAAGAAGAAAACACTGTAAGAACATGTAAGTATGGGATTGAGCTATTCCAAGAAATTTAATTTGGCTATGTTGAATATATTTGATTTTCTGATAGAATTCTAAGTTTTACAGAGGGATGTGGGTTCTGTAACTACAAACATGTTTTTGAACTTTTGATTCCTCTTTCTTATAATTTTTGGAAACTCGTATCAACAACTAATTGCAGATCGGGTTTACAGAAAGGATTAAAATACCTGGAAAAAAGTACAGAGCATGAGAAGGAAACAACCAAGAACGCTTGCTTTCCAACGCCATCATCTTCTTGTGTTGTCACATAATGCTATTAGGGTTTCATCTGCAATTTATTCTTAAACAACTTCTACTTCCTTAAATTTATTCAAATCAAAGTTATTAGGTGTGGGCTATGAGGCAAGAAGAGGCGGTGAGGGGCGGAGATGGTGGAGATGGGTGAGGGGCGGAGATGAACGAGGGGATATGTGAGATAACTGATGGAAACAAGGTAGAAGAGAAGCTCATGAGTAGTTGTAGTAGGTGGAATAATGTAGAGGGGAAGCAGATTCGGGACACAGTCGCCGGTACTGATGAGTCTCAATGGTCGGCGATTAGAGGTGAGCCTGCAGTTGCCAACGAGGTGAGGTGAGAGAGAGCAAGGTAAGGAGACGCTAATCAAGTTGTCGATTACAAAGTGATCGTGTGGAAGGAGTGGTGTGTAGAATCTACATATGAAGGCACTGAAGAAGGCCGATGGCTGAGGAAGACGATGAAAAAGATGCAACGTTGGTGGAGGGTCAACAATGGAAGAGGTTCGACGACCAGGAAAGAGCTCAAAGTGGTGGTCGGAGTGTGAGGGGAGTAGTTAGCGGTCGATGTGGGGAGCCAGGGATGGGAAAGAAGGATCACCGATTAGGGTAAAGAGGGAAGCGAAAGCGGGTTTTTCTAATTTTGGGGTTTTTCTAATTTTGGGGTTTTTCTTTTTCCCGCTTGTAACTAAAGAGCGCGTTTCATTAAAAATTATAAAGCGGCATGTTTAGATGACGCGCACATTTAATAATAAGTGCCCTCCGTGTTTTTTTTTTTTTTTTTTTTTTTCTAACACTAGTTTTACGGCACGCCAAAATATGCGTCTTAAATTCTTAAAATTTCTAGAAAGCTGACATAATTTTTAGGTCACATGGTTTTGTGTATTATAAATCACATCGTGTCATAAATTGCGCGTCGTTAAAGGTCTGTTTTCTAGTAGTGTCTATAGTTTCGTTTGTATTATTGGACATACTTTCTAGTTTCCTTCTACTATTTTTTTCTTGTTTATTTTTGTATTTTAAATATATATCGACGGTTTTACTTGAGAATTTGTATAGCTTTGATTTCAGGGAAGTTTCTCTTTCATTAGTAGTTGAAATGTTGAAAAATCAAGTTTTTTTCCAAGTTGTGTATGTATCTATAGTCTAATTTTTTGTGTGAATATTATAAACTATGATTTTCTTAACAGAAAGAGACAATTGAGGATTCTGTTGAATGTAGAGTTAGTTTACTAGTTTAATTTCTTATCAGACTTTACCTTTTGGTTGTGTTCGGATCCGATATTTATGTTTATGACTTTAACTTTTTGACGATTTCCATGTGTTCGATGAAAGTACTAAGTGAAATGTATGGTAAAGTTCGTGGAGTAAAGTGGTTACCCATGGGCCTCAATGCTCTTTATCATATTTATAAAAACAATTTATTTTAATAGTAAAGAATTGAAAAATATATGTTTGTGAAAAAGAAGCAGATTGTTTTGAGAAAAAGATTTGGGGTACAAAAAGATTTGGGGTAGGCCCTCTACATGAACTATATCAAGTTAAGATATGCAAGTCAATATTTGTTTTTCATTGATTTTTCCATTAACTTATTACCTAAAGGTATTCGTAAAGTTTGCAGAAAATTTGATGTAGATTTGTTTCTAGTCGTTGTAAACTTATTGAATATAAGCTAACTTGTTTCGTTGACTTATCTTTATTTCCGAGTGTTAAGTTCTTGAAAGATCTGACTTAAATATATTTTTATTACTAGTACATGTAGTGTGGGAAAACTACAATAATCAAAGTTATTCTTAAACTACAATTATAAGTGGCTTAATTTGTATGCTTGTAGTATGCATGACATCAATCTAAAAGTTTCACAATCAAGGAACAATGGCGACTTTAGTTATTTCTTTTCTTTTCTTTTGTTTATTATTATAGTTCATTTTGTCACATTTTTGCAACATATAATGGTAATAGACAAACATACATATGGGCATTATTAACATTGGTCGCCCGAGGCAACGAAACCCAACGGACCGGCCCTGGTCGTGGACAACCAGTTAAACCATGCTCGTGGAGCTTGTTTGAGCCCATAGAGAGATTTCTGAAGAACACAAACAGGATTCAGTTTGGTTGAGTCAATGAAGCCAAGAGGCTATCTCATGTAGATAGTTTCTTATGCTTATTACATACATTGTTTTGCTCATCAATTGCAATTGGCTCTAGTTACAATGTCTAAAGATGTGACCGAGGTACATAACTTCTTCGAAACTTTAAACTTTATAGTTAATGTCATAAGTTCTTCTTCCAAGCCTAATGATCAATTGCAAGATGCTCAAATTGCTGAAATTTCTCATTTAATTGAGGTTGATGAGATTGAGAGTGGAAAAGGAAAAAAGATCAAATACGAACACTACAAAGGCCTAAAGATTCTAGGTGGAGTTCTCATTTCAAATCAATATGTATTTTGATGAGAGTTTTTGGTCCATCTTGTGTAGTGTTGACTGACATTGCTACAAAAGGTTCTACTTCTTCTCAAAAAGGTGATGCAATATTTGCATTTAAACATGCAATGTCATTTGATTTTGTCATTTATTTGCATATTATGAAAGATATAATGGGGATAACTAACAATCTTTGCCAATCTTTACAACAAAAATCTATAGATATTATTAATGCATTGGCCTTGGTTTCCACAACAAAAATATTGCTTCGAAAACTAAGAGATGAAGGTTGGCAATCACTTTTAGATCAAGTGGTTTGTTTTTGTAAAAGAAGTGACATTTTGGTCCCTGATATGAATGAAACTTACAAATATGTAATTTGGACACGGCGTGATAAATACAATATCATTGCAGAGCATCACTACCGAGTTGATTTGTTTATTGTTGCTATTGACAATCAGTTGCAAGAGTTGAATTCTAGATTTAATGAGTCTGTAACAAAGCTTCTCCGTCTTAGTGTTGCACTAGATCCAAAAAGTCCTTGAATGTTGAAGATATGTGTAAATTGGCAACAATTTATTATCCTTCGAACTTTACAGAGCACGAAATTCATTTGTTGAAACTTGAGTTACGACATTATGAGTTAGATATGCACAGTCACCCATAATTGAAAAAAAAAATCTACACTTTCTGAGTTGTGTAGGGGTCTACATGAAACTGGAAAGGCAAGTACTTATCCTTTCTTTGACAGATTGATTCGCATTATATTGACGCTTCCCGTTTCTACTACGACATCTGAAAGAGCATTCTCATCAATGAAAATCGTGAAAACGCAACTTCGGAATACCATGAATGATGATTTTCTTAGAAGTTGTCTGATTATTAACATTGAGAGAGAGATTACTGATACATTTTCCACAGATAAACTTATAGATGATTTTTCTTCTATAAAGCAAAGACGGGCACAACTTAAAGTGAGAAAGGTACTATTTCTTATACTTTTACAAATTTTTATTTTTTAATTGTATTCTTCTCAATTGAAGATAATATCATATGTATCTATGTTCTAAGTGGTTCTTTTAATAATAACAGGTTAATGTATGTGAATCGGTGCTTATGATCATTTGAAAACTTTTAAAGATTGGTTCTTGCAAAGATTGATATAGTTCCTATTTAGACGATTTTTTTCTTTGTCAGTATCTCTTTCAATTCTATAGACTCGATTATGTTATTCGAATATTTATTTTTTAAATTTTTATGTAAGCCCTCCTTATCTTTAAATCTTTAAATCTTGGCTCCACCCATGCTTAAGTAGTATGAAACATTTATGTTGATTGCTTTTGTGTTTTAGTATTTTTTGATCTTACTAAATGTTTCACGGTCTCAATTGGTGAGAGGATCCTGCCAACTACATGTTTGGCTAATTGGAGCCTCCTCCATGGAAGTGTCGCCTAATGGTTAGTACCCCTAAATGTGTTCCTTAATAAACTGTGTTTTTTTGCCATTTTTCATTTAAACAATGTTATCGTTGATATTAAACATGTTTGTAGGATCTGTTGGCCGACAAATTACTTACACTATGGTATACATACAATAGACAAAGATGATGTGATACTTTGAGAACAACACTAAAAAGAATGATATATGAGGTTGTGATTCACTAAAATTTATCAAGTGATGTTTCAACCACTCGTTTGCTCATTAAATGTGCCTTGTCTATATAAAATCAGCTTAGCATATTTTATATGTAAGATTCTTTGTGCACAAGGCTTCCAATTTTTTTAAACGTTTAACCTGTATTCCAAGACAAAAAAAATTCCCTTCCAGAATCTTTCATCTCAAATTCCTTCATAATTCAGGTATTAAACTTCTTTAGAAGCTCGTTAGGAGTTCCAGTTGTATTCAAATCATCAAAATATATGGTAATTATAACAAATTCGGAATCAAATCTTTTTATAAAAATGCATGGCCAGATAGAACAACTTGTATAGCCTTACATGAACGAATATTCAACACGGTGATTGCATCCCAATTGACGTTGTTTTGATATATATATATATATATATATATATATATATATATATATATATATATATATATATATATATATATATATATATATATATATATATATATATATATATATATATATATATATATATATATATATATATATAGGGTGAGTTTCAATAGAGAACCATAATTAACCAAAGAACCAAGGAATCAGTCTTTTACTTTTAAAACTTATTTTTTATTAAAAAAAAACTAAAAAAAAAACTAAAAATACAGAAATTCATTACTTTTTATCCCTTTTCCAATGATATAAAATTCGATTTTTTTTACGTCAAATTCACAATGTGAATCTTTGAAAATTCACAACGTGAATCCGGATTCACACGGTGAATTCAAAAAATATTTTTCACATTCACAATATTAATATATGAATTTAGATATTTTTATATTTTTTTTCGATAAAGAATAAGCTCTAAAATTGAAAAAAAGATTTAGTTATTTGAAGAACCAATAATTATGGTTCTCTATTGAACTTTTCCATATATATATATATATATATATGAGAAAATTGAATATACCCTTAAGAGTATATAAACTTAGGTACCCAAACACACCATAATACGTCGTTTTGTTTGATATATTTATTATAATGTTATTAAACTTTAACCTCTAACTTGATTTACTTTCAAGGTTTTCGAAATTTCACTATTACCTTCCTCTTACATCAAATTTTTTTGCCGACCACCTAATAGACTATATATATTGTAGTTGAAAATGAAAATTATATAAGAGAAAAATAAATATGTAATTTATAAAAATTATGGAAGTAAATCAAATTAGAAGTTAAATTATAAGAATAGTGGACAATTAAAATGTATTATATGACACAAAACAACGCGTTATGGTGAATTTGGGTACCTAAGCTTATATACCCTTAAAGGTATATTCACTTTTCCATATATATATATATATATATATATATATATATATATATATATATATATATATATATATATATATATATATATATATATATATATATATATATATATATATATATATATATATGGGAGCGTTCAATCGAGAGCATTTCTTATTGCGAAAACATTTGAGAACAAATTTGGACCACATAATTTTTTTAATTAAAACTGTAACATAATATTCATAAAAATCAATCAATTGTTACAAACAATTAAAAAACTCACTAACCAAAACCACTCAACACCTATCACCACTACCTACCACCCACCACCACCAACCATCACACCCACCACCATACACCAACACTCATCACTACCGACCATCACCACCCACCTCCACCACTGCCTGCTACCACCACCCCTACTCATCAACCACCAAAACCACCACCCGCCACAACCATCTCCACCTACCTCCACCACCCCTACCTACCTCAATCACCTATCACAGCTACTCGCTGCCGACACCACCCACCACAACCACCACCTATCACCACCCACCAAAACCATCACCCGCTATGACTAACACCCGCCACCACAGTCACCACCCACCACCATCACCACCTGCTAACACCATCCACACCCATCACCCAACAAAATCACTACCCGCCACCTATCACCACCCACCACCACTACCCATCATCATCCTATGTCACTACCACCTCCACCGAGCACCCACCAAAACCACCACCCGCCACCACCATCACCACCCACCACCTAACCACCACCTACCACCACCTCCACGACCCATCACCACCACCTTCCTACCATCATGCACCACCACCACCCACCTCCACCATCATTACACCTACCTCTACCACCCATTACCACCTTCCCCACCCACCTCAATCACCGATCACTACCACCCACCACCACCTACCACATATCACCATCACCACCATTCGTCACCACCACCCACCGAAACTAGCACTCGTCACCACCATCACCACCCACCACTAATCACCACCACCATCATCATCACCGAACAGCACCACCCATCATCACTGACCACCACCACCCGCCACAACTAAAGTTTGGTCATCAGATTCCTAATTCATATCGTCAACTGCTTGTGGATGTTGTATGTACTGTAGTTTACTAAAAAGATGATTATACCTTTTATTAAAACAAAAAGTAACTAAAGATATTTCTTTGTATCGGGTGATGTTCATAAAGATGGGTACTTGAACTATGGAGAATTCGTTCCTACTTCTGTTCACTTAAAGAGGCTTTTGAGTTTTTTTGACAAAAACAAAAGTGATTACACAGAGGAAGAAAAGCTTAGGGAAGCTTTAGTTTATGAAATTGAAACTGACAATGAAGATATCATTGTTGTAATTATTCTAGATGTTCATACACACAAGGTTTGTATTTGTTCAATTTTTATTTTTGTTTATTCAACACATTTTTGTGTGACTTTATTCATTTAATTTGATAATTTGATGGTTTTAGGATGGACATATTAGCTATGAAGAATTTGAAGCAATGATGAAAGTAGAAACTGATTGGAGGAAAGCCTCTAGACACTATTCAAGAGAGAGATACAATAATCTTAACTTGAAATTTTTCAAAGATGGTTTCTTGAATGTAGACTATGAGGAACATAGAAACCTAATTTTCTTGCTTCAGTTCACGCTTTTAGCTGTCGAGTTTTCAGTTTCCTCCCTAAAAATTCCTACGCAACTCAAACTGAAACATAAAAATTTGGTCTTTAACAGGAAACTGACGATCAATAGGTTTGAGGTTATCCTCTTTTTTTTTCTTCTTTCCCATGTTTGTGTATTGATATAAAAAAAAATTAATTGCTCGTGAGTATTAGTTTCATCTTTCTTTGATTTTGTTTTCAATTTTTCATTAGTATGAATTTCTGTTTTTCATATTTCTTTTTAATTGCTTTGGAGTACAGTGGTTATGTGTATCATTATATGTAGTTGTAATTTCTCATAAACCTATTTGTTAGAGAAACACATAGTTAAATCTTTGTTCAATAGAACCTTAATGTGTTTGTTTTATATACATTGAAACCCTATGATGTTTAGTACCATCCTATCTTTTGCTTATTAACCATCACTACATTTCTATCTGTCGGTTTAAAAAAAAACTTTTTGCATTTTCCTATGTACAGAACTAATGTTGTAAAAAACGTTCGACATCAGATAGTGGGTAGACTATGGTTAAATGATTAATCAGCTAGGCGGGGATTAATCAGAGGATTAAGTGCAGACCTTAAATTGTTGATTCGTTAAATTTTAAAAAATCAAATATGACTAATATTATAACAAAGTTCATAAATATCATTAATATTATAGCAAAATAAGTTATATGATTAATACAACACTAATCATTTTTCAAATAGTTTCTATTTAGATAGAACTTCTTCAAAATGTTAAAAATTTCATCGTTTGTTACTACTTCGCTCATCTTATAGGCAATGATTAATCGTTAGGTGCATTTTAGTTGGTCAGGTAGCGCCTAGAGACTAATCGAAGATTAATCGAGATTTTTACAATCGTGACTAAAACCAACAGTACCATGGTGATCTTCATATACAAAAATATAAAAATTCTAATAATATTTAGTCTTTTTGAACATTGAGATTTAGATCATAAAAAAATAAAACCCCTACTCTCAAATCATGAGCTCCTTTTCTAGTTGAATTTAATTACAACTTGACTTTTACTCCATAATAGGGCGGTTCACTATTTGGATAAAACCGAATTATTCAATTGGACTATTTGGTTCGGATATTCGGATTTTTTTATTGGTTTTCAACAAAACCGAATTATTATTTTGGATTTTGGATTGGTTTTGGTTTATAAAATAAGAACCGAATAGTCCAAAAAAACCGAATAACAATTTGTTATGTATTTATTTTCAATATATCTATAATTATTTATTAATCTTATAATTTTTTTTTAAATAAATTCAAAAAGTTTTACCTAATAAAAAACTTAGTATGTACTTTCTCCAAAAAAATTATCTATTAAATAATAAACTATAATATACATTCTTAGTGGTTGTTTATAAATTTTAAATTAGAGGTAAATAATTTGTTTTTGCTTTTTCTGTAAAATTAGATCATATAATAATTCTATGTCCTTTTAGAATGTTATAGTTTTTGAAAACTGAATTATAAAAACCGATCCAACCGAATTGTAAATGGATCGGATTTGAATTTAGTTTAGACTATTCAGATTCATATTTTGAAAACCGAAATCAATTTCGATTTACTTAATTGAATCGGACCCAACGAACACCCCTACTCCATAATATATATATATATATATATATATATATATATATATATATATATATATATATATATATATATATATATATATATGTTATATAATTACTCATAAATCAAGATACAAAATGAGTTTCCTGTAAATAGTGGTTATAATCTTTTTTTGAATGGCAAATACAAATAGAGAAGGCATGAACATTATTATTTTCTGAAACGGTATCTAGGTTGAACATGATCCACATAAATAATTCGTTCGAGACCTAATCGACATGTTATAACTAGGCCAAACTATGTCAAGCTTTAGGTCGGACATAGTCTGCATAAATAATTACATACAATATCTTAAGTTACTTTTGACCGGATTGATTAGTACGATAGATGTTATTTTGGTAACATTATATTACTAATTAACCAACTAAAGTATATGAATCCATAAACTAAATGATTCAATCAAATAAAAATTTACGTTAAACAATATTTAAACTTAAGAAACTAACAAAACTAACTTGGTTGATGTTCAAATATATACCAAATCTAATGGTTAATTAAAAATAAGTCATACCAAAATAATTTCCACCAACTATTCATAACCAATCCATTAACAGGCTTAGCAATAACGAAAAGTTTAACTTAATAAAAAAATTATGCAACACAATATTAAGCAATATAGATTAAAAAAGTGATAAAGCTAATTAATGATTCCGAATATCAAATGCTTGCACCAATACAACCAACCCACATAGCTCTAGTATAGTTTAACCCAAACAGTCCAAATTTAATGTGTAATACTATTATAAGTGCACAAGGTGCAAGTTTCTTCCACACATACAACAAAATCAATTACCAAAAAATGACCTTTAATTAATATTCTTGCAATAAACCTGAATTATTTTTAATTAAGCTATACATGTTTTGATTTTTTTTTTTCTTTTGAAGCAGCAAATCTAATCTGATCATAAATTACTTTTTAATTTGATCTATGTCCACTGCAGGATTTGAACCCGCAACCTCAAGGAATGAGAACAACACCGGCCGGAACACCAAATACCTATGGATTAGAAGCCTTTGATCTATAGAGGTTTTGATGTGATATGGTTAAGAAAGCCTTAAAACGTATAAACAAATACAATCATAGCAATTTGTAATGAACTTACTAAAATGATAAAGAGTCTAAACCAAAACTATTTCTTCAAAACTCAAATCCAAAAAATACATATAGTATGTAACAATTCTCTTAGGGAGGAGGGAGTCGTTACTCCCAACTCATTCAATCCGCTGCCACATCAGTTTTTTTATTTTCTCTCTCTTATATATTTCTCAATCCATAACATATGGAAACCATTCTCAACCCACTCAACTCACTTTTCATATCATTTTTTATTTAATTAAATTAGAAAATATAAATTAAAATAAAACATAACATTTTTTTCATTTTTTTTGCTAATTTAAAATAAATAAAAATTCTAAAATAATATTAGAAATAACATTTAATATTCTTTTTTATTAAATTAAATCAGAAAATATAAATTAAAATAAAACATAACATTTATTTGATTTTTTTTGCTAATATAAAACAAAAAAAAAAATCTAAAATAATACTAAAAGTAACATTTAATTAAAAAATCATACTACAAATAAAAAATACACGATAACTAAAAAAAATACACTTAAAAAAAACAACATAATTTAAATCCTAAAACAACAATTAAAATTAACTAGTTATTATCTAGAGTGAGAATGTAGACATGTTCAATATGATCGGTAAGATCAGATCAAAGTTGGTGGTGGGTTTCAGCATTGCGCAATTCGTGTATTATTTCTTGATCATTAACTTCGTTGGTGGCGGGGTTGCGTTGATACAGAGGAGATATCACAATACCCTCATCTTTAAATATCATATTGTGTAGTATAATACAAGCATACATTATATTTTTTCTTTTCTTCACCGTTATAGCCCGTACATGCATTTTTAATATGTTCCAACGTCCTTTAAGGACCCCAAAAGCACGTTCTACGTCCTTTCTTGCTGATTCTTGTGTCGCCTTGAATCGTATCTTGTTTCGTTATTAGATATGGATATGTCTTCACAAATACAACCCATGATGGATATATTCAATCTGCAAGATAGTAAGAATGCGGGTAGTGTTCATCATTCAAATAAAAGGAACAATCAGGTCTTGTTCCATGATATTTCTCATCAAACAGTGGTGATTGATAGAGGACGTTTAAATCATTGTTTGAACCGGCTATACCATAGAATGCATGTCAAAACCATAAATCTTATGACGTCACTGCTTCTAGTACCATTGATGGATATTGATGGTCACCCTTCATGTATTGACTATCAATCCCGTTGGACAATTTCTCCAATTCCAATGTGTGCAATCAATGCTACCAAGCACTCCAGGAAATCCATGTCTAGCTTCATGTGCTTCATACAAAAGTTGAATGTCAGTGGATGTTGGACGGCGTAAATATTTAGCTTTATACATTTGGACAACACCATAGCAAAAGTTTTCAAGAGCTTCATGAGAAGTGCTAACATATTCAGATACTCATCTAATGAGTCTGGGTTATAACTCTTCGATAATTGACGTATTGATGATGTGCATTTTTGTAGCGCACTGAAACTTCTTTGAGTTGTTGCATACCATGTTGTTTGAAAATAAGGATAATTCATCTCCAGGTCACCAACAAGTCTCATTAACAAACCTTTGCTTCTACGGAACCTTTTTCGGAATTGTGCATGACCATAGGTTGAATCATCCGCAAAATAATGTCGGATCAACAATCGTTTAGCCTCTAAACGATCTATGTGGATTGTGTTTCTCATTTGAATGTTGCTTGAACTAGCATGAATTTGAAGAAGAAGTTGTGCAATACGAGACAATACATGTAACAAATTATTGTTGATAAGCATATCATCAGATGATGAACTATCATCGTTAACTTCCATTACTATTTTTCGAGCATTTGGATTCATTTTGAAAAAAGAGAAAAGATAGAGAGAAAATAAAACAAACAAACATATATATATATATATATATATATATATATATATATATATATATATATATATATAATGAAACAAAGGATACATATAGAGAATCTTAATAAAAAAGAAAAGAAAAATAAATATAAAAATAAAAAACATAATAATCAAGAGAAAGATTCTCCAGTTAAATGATGTTGACATTTTGACATTCACGGGTTCTCAAAGTCCCAACCATATTTAGTTACAATTTTTCGTTTTCTTTCAAGCACCGTGCGTAAAATACCTCCAGTCAAGTGATCATGCGGTCGGAGAAAATACTTCATATCTTGGTTCTCTATCTCCTGATCCAAAAATTGATCTTTCCGTTCTTCACTAGCTTTGAGAACGCGTAATTTTTGCTCCCGGTACCATTGTCTCTGTTCCGCCTCTGTCTCGGTTGCAGTCTTGATGCCCAACAATTTGTTCGACGAGATCAAACATTTCATTTTCTGTTGATGATACCGATGCCGCTTTCTTTCTTTTTCTTTTTCTTTGAGGCAGTGAGTTTTCAACACTAAACGACTGTTGTTGTTGGGGGGAGAATCCAAGAGGATACTGTGGATCAGATGATGTTGTGTAGGAGTTGGATGAAGATGTTTTGGTTCGTTTTGAAGAAGAAGGCGGGGAGTCTTCACCAACTTTTTTTAACAAATGCCCATTTCGCGTTGTCTTTCAACCACTCCCAAGCTTGCTGATGAGAAAAAGCTTTCGGATTAATAGTCATCCAATACTCTCTTAGTGAAGATTATACAACATCAGCCTTAGATCTCCCGCAAGCCACAATGCTCATCTTACGGTTATAGATGCAATTGAAAGCGTTACATTTCTTTTGGAGGACTTTCCATTTTGAGTTGGTCTCGTGACAGATCCGAACCTCCCAATTGAATATTAAAATGCTTCTATGAATGAATTTAATGTGAAATACTTTTCAGAATAAAGAGATTCCTTGTAGCCATTTACTTTAATGTGAAATACTTTGTGCATAAAGTTAACCCATAATTTCCAACTATATTAACGGGTTCACCAACCCAATAATACAATGAAACCACCTCAACCCAATTTGAAGGAATTGTTTCCCGATGGTACCCCGAAACCACAACGACTCCGTCTTCCCTTATGTGGTTTGATTCTTGAGGCTTTCAATTCCTATGAGATTTGTCTTGCACATAAAATTTTCTATGAAATACATAATATTTTTTCTTAATTTAAATGTCATTTAAGGCCTATTATAATTAATTAATCAAGCATCATAAATTGATTAGTCTATCCAAATTAACAGCTATCCACGTGGCCTCAAAATTTTGTGGGCATGTGTATCCCTATATCCTTTATGTACAAGGAAAATTTCACATAACCAAGGTAGAGAGGTGGGATTATCATACATTATTTTATCTAAAAGAAAAAAGGAAAATTATTAAGATCAGCTGAATCTATATACTGTGGAGGTGATTGCTGACAAAAGAATTGTTTGTATATATACATTGTTTAGTTGAAATTAAATCAAAGTCACTGTTTCAAAACTTCTTAAATTGATAATGATCAAAATTTATTTTAAAACATTTTTTGATTTAATAAACATATTTTTGCTGTTTACATAAAAAAAAAAAAAAAAAAAAAAAAAAAAACATTTTTTGATGTAATAATTTCATTTTTATCATTTTTTTCTGTAGAGATCTTGTTTCCATGGCTTATACAAGAAAAAACAAATCGATGTTAAAAAAAAAAAATAATAATAAAAATAAATAAATAAATAAATAAATAAATAAATAAAAAACTTTATGCACAAAGCAGATATATAACTTATTTTAGTTGGAAATTAAGGGTTAACAGGTTTTATTTAGAAAATAACAAAATAATTAAAAAAATAAAAAAAATCTTTGTACAATCTTTTGTTTGGTACAAACGCTAACCACCCAAACTGAGATAAACCGAGGTCGCAATACCGACGGCGTAAACTCCGATCACCGTCCCAACCACCTGCATCCCTGACCGCGTCGCAACCCCAATTCCGACAATCCCAGCAACACCGACAGGCACCTTCAGTAGAATAGCCTTCCCGGCGTTGGAAACGATGGCGTCTGAGTACAAATCCATAGCGAACTCCTTGAACTCTACTTCCCCGAGCGTGACAATTTCATCTCCGTCACCATCCTCCGGGATGGCTTTTTGAATCGCTTTGTCGATTTGGGAACGGGTGGGAGGCGAAGTTACCCATTTATCGATCAAAGGGAGGTGCAGATCTGAAAGGGTTTGGTAGAGACTGTCGGAAGCTGAAACGAGTTGGTAGCGGGGGATGCCCGGGAAAGCTTGTTGGGCGAGAGAGAGAAACTGTTGGTAGACTGTTTCGCACGCTGAGCTGAATTCCGGTGAATCTCGTAGTTTTCCGGCGACCCGTTTTGATGAAGATAACCCCATATTCCTTTTAACAAAATCCGTTTTGAATTTAAAATAGAACTCCTCAAGAACTACAGACGAACAAAACTAAACAATATAATCACAAGATTTCAGAGAATTAGAGAAGATTTGTGTATCACACACAAATGATCGAAAAAACAAATGAGCTATCTACTAGCTCTGCTTTGAACTTTATATTTACCGGGTTGAACCATTTTGTCCCCCGGGTTGGAATACCTATAAACGATGCGCAGTCCACAAGAAGAAAACGTTGACACTTTCAGTCCTTCATATGAAAATTCTCTTCAGCATTAGTCCTGATAGCTTCTTTACTCTTTAGCCCGGTAATGCCTCATTCTTTAGCACGTTACATATATATCTGCAACATGTTAGACAAATACAGTTAAATGAAAATAAAACAATTAACATATTTAACCAATAAACAAAGTTGAGATTGCTAATTAGTTATGCGCTTATATTCTCCAATAAGATGTAAGTTGTTGGATCTTATACACATAAAGATTGTGCTCGTTGCAACTAAAAATAATAACAACCTTAAAGACATGAGTTCTAGCATGCAAAGAGAATTGGAATGTGTAATTTCTTGAATAATTTCAAGATATATTATAGCTATAATGTTATAGATGTATACATTAGAGGGTTTTGATAAATTCTTCACTTAAAGCTCTTATTTTTTGTTGAGTACTAGTTCGAGTAAGTCTTGAATGAGACCCCCGAAAGCTTGACGCAATATTAGACAAGATAATATTAGTACAGGGACTAGATTGTAACTACAAATAAACGAATTTTTGTTCTACGTCTCCTCCGAGCGATATATCCCCGTCTAATTCTGGTCATTGAATAAATGAAACTTTCATGAATAACTAGTAGATTTCCTTTCTTTCAGTTATTCTTTTGCTCCTTTCCTAGTATATTAATAATAAAACGGATTTTTCCAATGTATAAACTAAAAATTCCAACGGCTTTGGCTAATATAACCTTCCCAACCACGATTTTTTCTTTCTTATAGGCGTTTCGCCTCGAAATATGAAATTGTACTAGACTAGGTATTAAAAATAAATAAATAAAAATAGCAATGATAAAGAAATAGTGGATTCCATCGTTTCTATGGTTACTTCTTAAACGGTGAGGTATTCTCTATACACCGGAGCCTTTACTTCATTTAATCAATGTTATTGCAAAAGTGATGTAAGCTGTAAAATGTGGAAAATGTATATGTAAAAGTGATGTAAACTGTAAGTTCTGTTTTGAAAAGTTCGTTTGTTCCTCTAGAAAATCTTATATTTCCTACTTTAATGGAAGTTAAGTAAAATGACACTATAAGCCTTTCTATGCGTACTAAGTGGGTACAAGTTATATAAACCTAGAGCAAAATAAACAATCGATTGTGCGCATCTATCCTAAACTCACAACCCAACGGGGAACCGCAAGTAAGGCAGATAGCACACATTCCATTGGTTATTATATCGTTGTCATATATAACCTTGGTGTATTCACTTGTTACTCATGGAGTTATTTGTAATGATTCCTTTATATCTAATGGAGAGTTCTTTTAAGAAAACCTATATTTCTTATAGTAAAACATTGACTACGGTGATTACTTTTATAATAACTTTGTTTATACTGCTATATATAATTTGATATCGGGTAGATATTTAATTGGGGGAATTTGCCCTAAGCCCACATCCAATGGGAACAGGACGTCGGGGGAAAACACACATTTAACTATCTATTGGATATTAGTCTTATATATACACATGGTGTATAAACTAAGGTGTTATAGAGTTAACTCACTTAAAGTCTTTAAAACTGTGCTGCTTAATAAAATGGATTAAGCCCTTAATTGGGAAATCGCTAGTTTTGTATATCAAAAGTACTGACTTTGAAAAGTAAGTTTTGTACTAGAATAACTGTGCATTGACTCTGTGTCCTATGACCTGATCCATACCTGGTACCCTTATGATGACTTAATGTATACTAAGTATAAATATATATAGATTTGGGTAGATAATAGATTGGGTGACCTCGGTGCAAGCCCACATCCAACGGGAACATGACTTACAGCGAAGCGCACACATCCTATTAGCTGTCGGGATCTACTTAGCATATATGTATCCTATAGTGTATACATTAAGGAATCATAAAGTTAGCATCATGATCCTAACCTTAAATCGTAGCCTTCTACAAAGGCATCTTCTATTCTGTGTTAAACCTGACTGTTCCTTTGTCAAATGTAAATTATATTCTCCCTAGTTTATAACTATCTTGACTAGAAAATAGATCAAATTTCAAGTGGTATTGTCACTTTATGAAAGTAATGGGAAAAGTAAGTACATAGATGTCGTTTATAATGACATGCGGATGTACTAATAACCTAAAAATATATTTGTCTTATTACGGTCATAATGTGAAAGCTAGAACCCCTACTAAACGCTCTCAATGAAAGGAGATTAAGGGAACCCAACGCGACCCAAGCAAATCCATGCAAGCCGTGTAATCCACATTAAAGTTATATGATCATGTATACCCAATATAACTATCACTACTGTAGAAGTGATTCATTGGTATAATTAGATCATGTCTGTTTGTTCTCATGCTATAGCAACTTAATTTGTTATGTTCTGTTTTGGTAATGTTTGATTCTCTTCACTGTTCGTTTTGTTCTAGTAATGTTTGATTCTCTTCACTGTTCGTTCTATTCTGGTATTGTTTGATTCTCTTCACTGTTCGTTCTGTTCTGGTATTATTTCTTTGTGTGCTTCATTGTACTAGAAGTAATGGATAGCATTCTCCCAAACTATACCTATAATAGTTTACTAATGCTCTACTTGGACTATTACTGAAAAGACTCGTTTCTCTACTAAGTTATGCTTTTACTTTAAAAACGGAGTTTTGTATAACTATCAAGTAACATAACTTTAAACGAGTTTTGAAATGTTTTGACAACGTAATTAACATAAGTAACATTTTGAAAGATGTTTAATAACAAACATTTACACAATTATCATTGTGTTCAACCTGTATTACCCCCTTTAAAACATTTATAATAGTTAAAAGATTCACTATGGGGTATGAACTCACCTGATGTGGGTGATTCAAACGGGTATGAGTGTAAGGATGAGAAGTTCCACGAATGAAGTCCCGAGACACAATAAGTCCTAAATGACATATAAGGACACATATTGACATGAATATAGTGTTTATAAACAACTATATGAAAGAAAACACCTTCCGGGACTAGGAAAGACCTTGACCAAGTGTTATAATCACATGTGATTCAACATAGGAAGGTATAAAGGCACTCACATGAGTTTACTACCATGATTTCACGGCCCAAGGGAGTTTACGGCCGTAAACTCATGGTTACTCATGGGTTAGTGCAAGTTTGAAGGCTAGGAGGTGATTTAGGGACATTAGCTCTATCCTAGGATGAGAAATACCACCTTCTATGGAGTTTTTGAGGAGTTCACGGCCCAAATGAGTTTACTACCATAAACTCATGGTCATTTATGTTAATGAGGGTCCTAAAGTTCATAAAGAAGCATCCTAAATTCAAGCCTAAGCCTTAGGAAGTGTTTGTGGCATCAAAACACCCCTAACTTGAGTTTTCGACCCTTGGACCATTTTGGCTTGTGTTTGCGGCTGTAATCACCTATGGGTGATGGTATTTTGATTGCTTTGAGTCCTAAACACATCATGGTAAAGTGCTAGACTAGTCTCTTGGCTTAAGGAAGGCATTTAGGGCACTTTGGCACCATAAAATGGAGTTCACGGCCCAAGAGCATCCTTGGCTGTGAACTCACTTTTAACCCTTGAATCTTAATGTTTTTGAGGCCTAGACATGTCAAGGGTTGTTCCATGTTTGGTTTCCAAGGTTTAGGGGGACATTAGGCACACTTTGGCCCTAGATTTAGTGTTCACGATCCAAGAAGATCTTGGGCCGTGAACACTATTTCCTTGGTGTTTTGGCCTGATTTTTCATGTTATTAAGGCATATAACACACTTATATACACTCTAGGTTGAAGTACTCACAATTAGGGGTGATCGGAGTGAAGGTCCTTGAGAGAGAAATCGGTTTTTCTCTAGTTGGAAATGTCACAAATGAATTTAAAATGGCTAAGTTTTCCTTATATAGTCTCGGGGTTTTTTGGTCCAAATACCATTTTTGGATTGTAAATTCCAACTCTTGAAGTTTTGGACACTTATTGTTACGTAATAAACCCTAGGGTATGCTCTCTCCTGATATCTCTTGAAGCACTAACTTTAAAACACTTAAACTTACTCCAGCAAGCTTGAAAGTTAGTAGAAACAGTTTTGACTTCTATTGAAGTGGATTGTTGTACAGAATGGAAAGTTTTGGGTTGTCACATTTTAAACCATAAACTGCCTTATCTAGAATATAACAATAATCAGGATGATCTTTATTGACAAAACATGGGGGTTGTTCCACATATACTGTTTCTTCGAGCTCTCCATTTAAAAATGCACACTTCACATCCATTTGGTATACATCAAAATCTTTGTGAGCTGCATAAGCCAGAAATATACGAACAGCCTCGAGTCTTGCGACATGGGTGAAAGTTTCTTCATAGTCTATTCCCTCTTGTTGCGAGTAACCTTTTACAACAAGTTTGGCTTTGTTTCGAATAATGTTTCCATTTTTTCGGTTTTATTTTTGAAAATCCATTTTAACCGGACAATCGAAATATTTTCAGTTTTAGGAATTAATCTCCAAACCTTATTTCGTTCAAACTCAGCCAATTCAGATTGCATTGAAACAACCAAATCAGATTGTTCCATTGCATCCTTAATTGTCTTTGGTTCGATTTTCGAAATGAACATTGAACATGCAAAATTTTTGATGAGTATTTAATACCTCATTCTTTGCACGAAGTTGAGCTCTTGTTAAAACTCCATCTTGTGGATTCCCAAGTACTTGTTCTTTCGGATGATCTTTGTCCATTTTTTGGGTGGTGGATAAGCTGGATCAAAATCCAAATGTGCATCTTCGTATAAATATTCATTTTCTGATCCTGCAACAGAAAGATTATCATTAATTTCGTGAAATTCATCATTTAGACCAAGACTTATTGTATCACTGTTATTTAGATTCTGTTGCTCCCCCTCAACTTGATGCTCCCCCTAACATCATCATTCATTCTCCCATTCTCCCCCTCGAAATAATGCTCCCCCTCAATTTGTGTATTCGTTTCCAAGTGTTCCCCCTCCACTTGATTATTTAGCATACTTTCGCCAATTTTTGGACAATTCGATGTTGAAAAAGTGTCACCAAGAATTTGGGTAAGATTCGATCCCTCAATGTTATTCGAAGAGTCTGATTGATTATTATCATCCGCATGAACTTCAGCATCTATTGCCTTGTCAGGAACACCAAAAGTTAAATCATAATCAAAATCAGATGAAGTTATAATTTCAGTTTCATCATTTGATTCATTAATAATTGGCTTTTGTTCGAAGAGTTTGTCAACTTTTTTAACATAATAATCATCAAAAGTAAGATTGAATGTTTCTTTGAATTTTCGCGTTCGTTTATTTAACACTTGATATGCAACCGAATTGTGAGAATATCCCAAAAATACTCCTTCGTCAGCCTTAGCTTGAAACTGTTGGGTTATGAGCATTCTAACACTCCTAAGTGTACATGCAACCCTAAATAGCTTGGATCTATGTTTTCTCTATTATACATGCAAATATGAACATCCAAGGTATTATCCTAATCTAGCATACAAAACTATCAACATAACAAGATAGAATACATACCTCTTTGATGTAGAATGTCTTCATGAAGCTTGAGTTCCTAGTGCCCCAAGTGTGACACCTCAAATGGTTCACACAACACCAAATACACTTGGAATAACTTGAGAGAATTCTACACTTCATGAAATCGGCTAGCCCTTTCTTAGTCTCTTACTAGTGGCCGATTTTCCTCAAGAATAAGATGCTTATATAGTTATACAATTAGGGTAAACCCTAATTGTCATGACTTTCCATTTCCTTGGATCCATGGGTTCAAATACACCATGGAGCATCCATGGAGCATCATATGGGTTTTGGCCCAACTAGATAATCCATGGAGCATTAGCCCACTATACAAGTATGGATGATTTACACAATCAACCCATATATTTAATTAGTCTTCTTTTGATCACTTAATTAATCCTAGATTAATTCTTGATCAATACTAATTAAATAATCTCATTATTCTTATTATTAATATACTAGAACTTATAATATATTAATAATCGTAAGTGTCTTATTTCTCTCATTATAGTCTATCTAAGTGCATGATGCCATGCAACCCAAATGGACCATGCCGGGTCGGGTCAAGTCTTACCAATTATAGTTATGGACTTAGACATTAATCCAACAGTCTCCCACTTGGATAAGTCTAAAACTATTATTGCGTATGACTTCAGGAACCAACTAGCAATCGTAGCTCTCAAAAGCTTCTGTTGAACTCTGACCTTGTAGATGAACTCTGATCTTGTCAATGACTTGTCCATTAGATAAGGGATCATATATTCCTCCATTCTAGATATCATATGGACTGAGACATGGATTATAATCATTCTCTCTGTCCATTAGTTGTTTCCCGATTTCCGATTTATGATGACTGACTAATTGAACAAATCAAATCAGTCTTGGCCCGACCGAGCACTTCCATTTGTCATCATCAAATCATCGAGGGGCCCAAAGATATCGCTTTTATCCCGAAGGTAAAAGGAATGGATAAACTTTGACTCATATGGCTTGTTCTACTACTTGTTGAATCATACACAAAGACACGTTTTATAGCACCGAGTTACCAAATGCGGTTTCGTGCAATCAATGTACAACCAACTCATAGTAACAACTCATATCTCTAGGTTTGAAGAATATAAGATATTATCGTCTCATGATCACTCGTGATAAAATCCATGAAGTGATTCCAATGAGCGCGGGTTAAATCCAATACTCAGAACTTATGAGCACTCATGAGTGTTGTAGCCATTTGTCCAATACCTTAGACCTCTACAAGCCAACCCATGACATTCTTAATTCATATATACTTCCAACATATGACCGACTGTGGATGGTTTGAATAACTTAGTCATTCTAGAAGAATGACCTAGCTTATTCGGGAAGTCAAAACATGCAAAGTGAAACACAATAATAATTGAATCCAATATGGTATCGAAACCTATGAACATAAATAAAACTCCTTTTTATTTATTACCATATGATTACACATTATTCATTGTATAGTGTTTCAGCTATCAACTTTATTCTTGAATTTAAAACAATAGTTGTCCCATGCTCCAAGCATGTACACTATGTTTTCTAAACACTAGTCATGCCATACACCAAGTATGCATACTATGTTTGTCTATGATCTTTACTTTGTGAACTAGATCCATTGAGCATAACTTCAATGATTCTCTTTTCACACTCCCAAATCCTTACTGTAAATACAAGAATTCCAAATTCATGTCATTTACTTAAATCTGTTAGATTCTAAACTTATATGCATTGATCCTCTTGTAATGATTATGCACAAATTCATAAAGACTTGACAACAATCATTACAGAGCATTCCAAAGGAGATCAGCTCCTTAGAAACATCCTTCTTGCATTAAGTTTCCTAATCTTAAACAGATTGAAAATTCTAACTTTGAAACATTTCCAGATTCCATTTTGACTATCACTTCTGAACAAGAGTTGCCTCCTTACAGATTATGTCAATATGGTTCTTCCAGAATTATCACTATACTTCCAACTGTCCTTGAGCAACCAATCTTTGGTAAACCTTTGATTGTCCTCGACAATTGTTTAATTCTTTTAGTCATATCCAGTTCTAAACCTTTTCTCTTCTTAATGCCCCAGGCATTTGGAAAATTTTTAGAAAGGATGAATATAGCACATGTAATCGATCCTATATCCGAAGCATATGGGACACAATTCATGATGTCTCACATAAAGACTAAACCAGTCTTTTGCCATAATATTTCCATTTCAATTTGCCAAGTTCTCATAATTCTGATTATGAAAAGGGATGCCGTAATCATAATCGAATTTTAGAACGCAAATAATGGACCCATATACAGAATTTCCTTATGTTGAGCCATTCCAACATGAAATTCATATATATATATATATCCTTGACTAAATGATTAAAACCTCACGATCTAAGCTTATAGATTTGAGATGAAGTATAATTTCCTCTCCCTTAATTATAGCAAAAAAACCTTTTTCCCAATTGAAACCTTTTGTTTTTCTATAATTAACATTGCTAACTTGCAATACTTATCATAATTATCATGCTCCCACTAACATGATGATTATTAGCATAACACTTATGCTCCCACTAGCTTTGACATGTACTCAGAAATCAGCTGGACTTCTAGAAATCAATGCTTTATTGACTTTCTTACCAAAGTTCAGATTTTTGATACTAGATTGTTTTTATAGAACTTTATCAAAATCATACACCTTCCCTTAGATAGCACACTTGTGTGTCTAAACAATTATGAAGAGGGATGCCGTAATCATAATGGTTAGACCTTTTTGCCACTTCTCACAAGTCCATGTTAGTGTGCCGGTAAACCACACACGCTCCACTAACGACTTTGAGAATGCAAACATCACAATTGCTATCTAGCTAAAATCTACTTAGTGAAAGTGTTTCCTCACCATCATTTTCATGAATCGGAGAGAAACCTTATGACACTTAGATTTATATGGTGTATGAGTTCCTACCCATATGAATTTGTCAAAACCATAATCACAAGACAAGGATAATGACAAATCCAAAACCATATGGATTGAACTCAATCTTAATTTCTTGCCACCTGGCAGCTCAAGGGCCTGCCATTGCTTCCAAGTTGTTGTGCAATCAATTAATAACTCTAAGAAATCATATGCAAAACCAAGTTTAACTGGAATGGGCACAGAATGTGTCAACACGATAGGTTATAAACCTCAAGTTGTGTGCTAGTGAGGAACTTCAGGTTTCATTCTTGATTAGTTCTTGAGACTTTCAAGACCTTTAAGACTCCCACTGTCCTCTTGACCTATAAGACTCCCTTGTCAAACATCCAAGAGATAGTGTGGATTCTAATCAAGACAAACACTTCACACAATTGGCCGAAGTTGGTCTTTGTTTTATCCAAAACATCACAACTTACCAATTTCATATGTACAAGAGTAGAAAACTTTTACTCTTACATTTGACAAGTGTTTTAAACCTTCCTTAAGACATGTCACTCAAGTTACAATCTTGGAGTATGACTCTAAGACTTGTACTGGAACGAAGTATGACTCATCTTCTTGATTTAACCATTTCAACAATTCAAGATCCCTTCTTCTTAGTCATAAGAATGAACTAAGACTTCCTTAGAGAACTAATTTTGATATGGTTTCTTAATCATTAAGATGATCACAAAACTGATACTAAAGTACTCTCCCATCTTTTCAGATTTGAGAAACTTTTATCCTTCTACCTAATTTGATTCTTCTTATTCGCTCTGCCTTACATTGGAACCTTTTCCAATGTCTCAGAGTTACACTTAAGCTTGTAAGTATAATCATATTTACTGAGCTTTAGTAAACTATGACGAATAGTCTTATCAATCTTTTGTGGTGGACTTAATCAGTGCACATGACTATGTACTCGATCCCTTAGTCCATTACTTGACTCACACATCCATGTGAACAAGTAATTAGTCTTAATTTTTCCAATACTTGAAAGTTCTCATTCATCATGCTATACAACTTGCATGATTCCAAGTCCCGGTCCAATTGAGACTTGGGTGACGAGAATCTTTCCTTATTTGGTAAATTTAGACATTACCACAAATGAAAGAGTCAATTTCGTATTTCCACTCTTGTTATTAATGGAATTATATAAGCAACAATTTTTCCTCAAATGCCATTGTAAGGATATTTTAAAATAACTAAAATCAAAAATTTTCTTTTATTTTAAAACTATGCGGAAAAACTTATCCTTACAATCCACATGAAAACCTTGTTGTTATCTATTCCTAAGCAACATCTCATAACTCCTAAGAATTAGCTCAAGAATCCGATTTTCAAACTGCGCAATAGAAATCCATCTATGCGATCAGATTCAGCATATTATTTCTTTAAGTTCCTTCACTTTTCTTTGATTCTTAAAACATTAACATGTGACCTAGTCACATCATGTAATAAGAATTTCAGAATAGAAACTTAGCAGAGTTAGATAGTGGACTTTACCTGAAGTAGAGTCAAACTTATTGACTTTAACATCCTTAGGTAAACTTGGCAGCTTCGTAACTAATGACCCTTCCTTTGGCAATATAAACATATGGACTCTTTGATAATGGTACACGGGACTATTACAGACTTAGCCTTTTCTCTTTACCATTTGGTCAACCTAGTTGACTATGGTCAATCCCTTTCTTTGGGAAGAGAATGTTTTTTCTGTATTTCCTGTGTCACTATTATCAATGTCCATCAAGTTTCAGGAAGTTGATCTTAGCAAATAGATAAGATCATTAAGGATCTTGTCATAGTCTGTTTCATAGGTGTTCCAAAAGAACTCACTATGTGACTTAGAAAGTAGTTAAACCTACAACTTTCTCAAGACTTTGACACCCTTCTCTCCCGGCTTTTCAATATGTGACTACATCTCCAAGATGTGATCACACCTAGACCTTCCCTTGCCAATAGGGCTTGAGTGACCTTAAACTTTTCAAGAACTTGTGGGTTAGGGAGAATAATTGGAGGAGGAGAAAGAAGTATGATTTCCATTGGAATATCATCTTCATTTAGGAAAGCTAGTTTCAGGAGATTTGGGAAGATCATAAATGTCTAAACCAGACATGTTTTGGGAGGTATTCAAGATATTTGATCTTAAAGTCCTTAATATGACACCCAATATGAAATATTAAGGCTAGGACCCAACAAACTATTTTATAACTTAGAAGAGGTATGCCGTAATCCAAGCTATAAAACAATTTGAAGGTAGGTGAATGACGATTCACCAATTTCCACCAAGATAAACGAAATGTATTATTAGGTTTTAATTGGATTTGAAACTCCTAGATCTTTTGAGATTCATTGAACTGTTCAATGGCATGTTTCAATCTCGAGTGTGCCCTTCAGGTTTTGTGACTGGGATGCCGAGGATCACAAAACAAGGTGTGAAGTAACCATGCAAATTACTTGGTACCCTTAAGTGTTTATCCCTCAATAGATGTGCCGGTTAACCACACACGCTCCATCGATACTATGATAAACATTAAGTTACCCTTTGCCTACCTTGTTAAATACGAGTTAGTGTGCCGGTTAACCACACACGCTCCACTAACCGACTTAAACAAAGTGCAAAGTGTAATTTCATGGATTAGCACCTTATTCACATTTTCCTAAGTAACTAAGATTGGGTATTTATAAAAGGTTTAGTTACTTAGTATTTATCATTAATACTTTTAATGAAGGGAGAATTATAGTCCTGTCAAACCCGTTCGGCTAACGACCCTCCACCGGTCAAGCAAGCGGTGGGTGAGAGTAGACACCCATTAAGTTGCCATTTTATAGGCAACAACCTTATACCCACCTTATAGACCGGCTTCGTGAATGAGGCGTACTAGCGGTAAGATCGACTTTACTCTTATACATACATATATATTCATATATATATATATATATATATATATATATATATATATATATATATATATATATATATATATATATATATATATTATTAACTTATAATATTATAAAGTATAAGGGTTGAATTTTAACTTTTAAAATTCTAAGGGCTAACTTGGAATTAAAGTATTCATAAGAGAAAACTTTACAAATTCCAAAACTTGAGGGCAAGTTTTGAAACTATTCAAAACTAATTAATTCCATAACTTATGTGTTTAAAGTAGTTTTAATCCAAAAACTCTTCAAGTTCCATAACTTAAGGACAAGTTATGGAAGACTTTAAACTAATAAAAAAATTAACTTTTCTTTATTTTATAACTTATGGATTTAATTATGGTTACATATTTTATTTACTTATTTATTAATGAAGTGACTCTTGAACCTCCATAACTTAAGGACAAGACTCTTCATCTTTTGTAACCATTGCCAACTTTTATGAGTTTTATGAAACTTAAATGTGACTTTTCATATAACTTGAGGACAAGTTACAAAAACACATTTTAGAATCAACTCTTAGATTAATTTGGATTGAAAACAACTATTTCATTCAACTTTTCTATTAATCTAAGCAACTCATAAGAACAAGATAATTCAAATCAAACTTTTTCATGTAATTAGTCTAACCTTTAAACTAATACAAAACATGAATCTATTGACAATTATCTTTGAAAATGGATTAGCATGAACATTACCACATTAAAAAACAAGTTTATAAGTTCAAAAACAACTTAGGGTAATGTTCCTAGTCCATTTCTAGCCAAAAACCTCGAAAATATGCTGTCTGGGGTCCAACTCGTCGAGTGTACGAACACAACTCGACGAGTTGGATGCATTTTGCCTTGGACTCGTCGAGTCCCTTCATGGACTCGGCGAGTCTGCTGGGCTGACAGCATCAAAACTCGATTTTTCAGCTCCATTTGCAAGTATAACAAGAAAACAAGCCTAGGCTCTGATACCACTGTTGGGTTATGAGCATTCTAACACTCCTAAGTGTACATGCAACCCTAAATAGCTTGGATCTATGTTTTCTCTATTATACATGCAAATATGAACATCCAAGGTATTATCCTAATCTAGCATACAAAACTATCAACATAACAAGATAGAATACATACCTCTTTGATGTAGAATGTCTTCATGAAGCTTGAGTGCCTAGTGCCCCAAGTGTGACACCTCAAATGGTTCACACAACACCAAATACACTTGGAATAACTTGAGAGAATTCTACACTTCATGAAATCGGCTAGCCCTTTCTTAGTCTCTTACTAGTGGCCGATTTTCCTCAAGAATAAGATGCTTATATAGTTATACAATTAGGGTAAACCCTAATTGTCATGAATTTCCATTTCCTTGGATCCATGGGTTCAAATACACCATGGAGCATCCATGGAGCATCATATGGGTTTTGGCCCAACTAGATAATCCATGGAGAATTAGCCCACTATACAAGTATGGATGATTTACACAATCAACCCATATATTTAATTAGTCTTCTTTTGATCACTTAATTAATCCTAGATTAATTCTTGATCAATACTAATTAAATAATCTCATTATTCTTATTATTAATATACTAGAACTTATAATATATTAATAATCATAAGTGTCTTATTTCTCTCATTATAGTCTATCCAAGTGCATGATGCCATGCAACCCAAATGGACCATGCCGGGTCGGGTCAAGTCTTACCAATTATAGTTATGGAATTAGACATTAATCCAACATAAACTTCAAAAGATTATCCTTGAGATTCATGATAAAGCACTTACAACCAAACACATGGAAAAATTTAACATTTGGTTTTCGATTATTGATTATTTCATATGGAGTGATATTGAAACGTCGATGAATAAATGAACAATTCTGAGTAAAACACGCTGTAGATACTGCTTCAGCCCAAAAATATTGAGGAAGATTCGCATATGTCAACATTGTTCTTGCTGCTTCACAAAGTGATCTATTCCTCCGTTAAACGACACCATTTTGTTGTGGTGTATATGGTGACGAAAAATTATGCGAAATCCCTTTTTCAATTAAGAACGAATTCAAGACTTTGTTCTTAAACTCAGACCCATTATCACTCTTGATCTTTGGAACACTCTTTTTCAGACTTTTTTCAATTTGCTTGATAAATTTGATCATCGTCTGAGCGACTTCAGATTTTAACCTGAGAAAATAAACCCACTTAAATCGTGAAAAATCATCAACAATAACCAAAATATTGTTGGAATAGTGTCTAAGGCTATAACTATATCCGGTTGTGCATGGTCCTTTTGGGTTGCCTTCACCATAGCAACTTGATGGATGATTTGTTAAAAGAGAGTAAATATTATAAGGAATAATATATGGTTATTTGATTAATATAAGTCATAAATTAATTGGTATTAATTTGGTGACTTAAAGAGATTAATTAAATAAGAGGGTATAAACTGTCAATTGTTTGATAGTTAAACTTTAGACTATAAATCCTTATCCTAGATAGGATGGACGATTTCTAGGGCTTGGATAAGCCAAAATCGTCCATAGGGTTATCAAGGAAAGGATATGGATCAACTTAAAGTCTAAGTTATCCAATTAGGGTTAAAGCTGTAATCCTTAATGAGTCTACAAGTATAAATAGACCCTAGGGGTGAGGGAATTCGACACACAACCTAAAGCAAAGAACCTTTGGCCGAATTCCTCCCCTCTCCTCTCTCCTAAATCATCTTGCTTGCTATTGGTGTTTGTAAGCCATTAGAGGAGTGACATTTGTGACTCTAGAAGCTCCAAGACAACAAGATCAACAAGGAACTCAAAGGTATGATTCTAGATCTGTTTCATCATTGTTATTTAATCTAATTAGCTATTAGAAGTCTTGGATTCAAAGCATGTTTAATTAGAAAGCCTAGATCCGAGCAATAGGGTTTTGCATGCACACATAGGAAAGTTCTTATGGCTAAAACCCATCAGTGGTATCAGAGCCTAGCTTGGTTTTCTTTAAATTGTTGCTTGATTAACTGAAACAAACCTGCAAAATTCAATTTTTGGGTTTATGAGTCACTGACTCGGCGAGTTCCTGTAACGACCCGTTCCCGGTATGTTGATTTATTGGTAATTGTAGTGAGTTTTTCAAGAGGGACTCGGCGAGTTCTAGCCTGACTCGCCGAGTAGGGTCGCGTCTGAGGGCACGCGTGAGCCGGGGACTCGGTGAGTCCATATCCCTGACTCGGCGAGTCCATCTGTCTGGGTGAAACCCTAAATTCCCCGGGTTGCCCACTATTTATACCACCTTATAGCCCCCATTCTTGCCTCCCTCACCCTGAGAACACAGTGAGAGAACCCTAATCCTCCCTTGAAGAGCTTATATGTGTTTTGGTGCCATTTTGTGAAGGTGTGAAGAAGGAGAAGAAGGAAGAAGCAAGGAGAAGTGTTGTAGTGCAAAGATCCAAGGCCAAATCAGAGTTAATTGAGGTATTTTCGGAGTTCCATCTTGTTATATGCTTTAAACTTCCATTAGAGCTCTCCTAAGAGCTAGTTGATGCTTGTTCCAAGCCTTATGTTTGCATGAACGTCTTATTAAGTCGAAATAGCTATGGATCTGAATGTTGGGGTGTTGTAGAGCCCAGATCTACTGTCTTTTTGGAGTTATATTGCATGATAACCATAGATCTACCCATTTTATGCATCCTTTAGCCTTATTTCCCTTATTCATGAGGTTGTACACGTAAAGTTGGAAACTTTACGTGGTAAATCAGCTTATTGGACTCAGATCTATCAATTGTATGCATTGGATTCAAACAAAATCAAGTAAAAATCAGTTGCATGGCGGCAACTCGGCGAGTCGGAAGAATGACTCGACGAGTTGGGTCGCGAGTCCCGAGTTCTTCAGTTTTATCAGTGTCGAGTGGACGAGGTGAGTTAGGGAGTGGACTCAGCGAGTTGAGGGTGAACTTAGTGATGGGGAGGACTCGACGAGTTGTTCATCAACTCGGCGAGTCCAAGGCAATCTTCTTGGAATCAAGAACAACTCGTCGAGTCTGTTCATACAACTCGGCGAGTCGGATGAAGATTGTCTGAGTTCTTGGATCAAGAGGGTACTCGTCGAGTCGATGCCAGACTCGACGAGTAGCAGTGAGTAAAAGTGAAAAGTGAGAGTAGGACTCGGCGAGTTGGGTGGCCCAACTCGGCGAGTCAGCCCAAAGGAGAGTTGACTTTGACCAAGGGTAAAAGAGTCATTTTACCCCAAGCGCAGTGTTTAGTATTTGATTAAGTGTGTTTATGGACTTGTAGCCGAGGAGATTCAGGAGCAGCTGCCGTTAGCTTTCCGAGCCACACACTCAGCAGCCAGCTTACGAGGTGAGTTTCCTTCCAGTAGGAACGGGTCTAAGGCCACAATGCCGGCCCGTTCAGTTAGCAGTAGTTTCCGGATTTAGGTCTGATGCAGTAGTTAGTATGTTCGATCCCTTCGTGGTTCGAACATGATTTGTGTGCTATGTTATATGTGTTAAGTATTATGTGTTCCGGGCCACGGCCCGATGTAGCATGTCGTATATGTGTTATGCTAGTTGATGTGTTATGCTATGCCATGTTCAGTCAGTCAGTTCCCGACTTCGTTCCGATGCAGTTAGTTCCGGACTTCGGTCCGATGCAGGGGACAAGGTCCCAGTCAGTTCCGGACTTCGGTCCGATGCAGTTAGTTCCGGACTTCGTTCCGATGCAGGGGACAAGGTCCCAGTCAGTTTCGGACTTTGGTCCGATGCAGTTAGTTCCGGACTTCGGTCCGATGCAGGGGACAAGGTCCCAGTCAGTTCCGGACTTCGGTCCGATGCAGTTTCCGGGCTTCGGCCCGATGCAGTGGGCAAGGCCCAATATGTGTTTATATGTTATTGTATGGTATGTGGTAGTTTGGGGGAGCTCACTAAGCTTCGTGCTTACAGTTTCAGTTTTGGTTTCAGGTACTTCCGCAAGCAAAGGGAAGAGCTCGGGGTGACAGCATCGCACACACCACAGCATAGCTTTTATCCTGGGGATGTCTTTTGATGTTTCAGATTGATGTAGTATGCTACAGTTTTCCGCACAATATTTTATTATGTTTTGGGGATACATCGCGTATGTTTTATGTTATGATACTTATATTATGGTTATGATTATATTGAAAAATGAAAATTTTTGGGTCGTGTTTTTGGGTCGTTTCAGTTCCAAGGTGGACTCGGCGAGTAGGCCTGACTCGGCGAGTCCCCTTGTGACTCGGCGAGTCTAGGCGTTAGGAATGGCCAGATTCGGGATTTTTTCATAATTATCTTATGGAAACTTACCTTAATCATATTAGATCAATCTAAATTCGATTTTTTTTTTATAAATATGACTATTATCTTGATCTAATTAAAGATATTTATCATCTAATAAAATATTTAATTTCCTTATATGATAATGATTAATTATTTTGATAATTATCTTGAAAGAAATCTTAGATAAATCAAATAAAGATAATTAGGATATTAATTGTTAATTGGAATTATTTGTTATTTGATCCTCCATGTTTGAAATGTTTAAAACCTACCCTAAAGTTTTGAAATTTATATTTGTGATTAAAAGTTTTAATTTAGACAACTTAAATTTCAAACCCTAGATTTTAAAAGGTTTTAAAATACAACCCTATACTAATATGATATTACTAGAATAATATATATATATATGTATAACTAAATGCTAGTCTTACCGTTAGTAGGCCTCATTCACGAAGCCGATCTATAAGGTGGGTATAAGGTTGCGGCCTATAAAATGGCGCTTAATGGGTGTACACTCACACCCACCGCTTGCTTGATTGGTGGAGGGTCGTTAGCCAAACGGGTAGGATAGGGCAACCTCATCTTCTCATTAAAAGTATAATAAGAAATACAAAGTAACTACACGTTTTTAAAAAATTTCCCAATCTTAGTTACTTTAGGAAAAGTGAATTGATGCAATCCCATGAAATTACACTTTGCACCTTGCTAAGAAGTTAGTGGAGCGTGTGTGGTTTACCGGCACACTAATTGGTTCTAAGCGAAGGTGGCAAAGGGTGATTCATTGTTTATCATAGTTCGATGGAGCGTGTGTGGTTTACCGGCACATCGAATAGGTGATCGTTACAATGAAGGCACCATGTGAATTTGCATGGTAATTCACACCCGCTTTGTGATCCTCGGCATCCCAGTCACAAACAAGAGGGGCATATCGAGATTTAAACATGCCATTGAATAGTTCAATGAATCTCATCCGAATCTAGGAATTCTCAAAAACACTTAGGACTAATAGTTTAAGTTTTGTAATGGAGAATTAGTGAATCGTCATTCACTTACCTTCAATTTATTTGCATATTAGATTACGGCATCCCTTTTCTAGTATGTAAATGTTATTGTTGGATCCTAGCCCTAATTTTTCTTATTGGGTGATAATTAGGGATTCTTGTTCTAATCTATCTTTGTCCTTTCTATAGATGTCAAACGCAAACAACGCTGCTGCTAGTTCTTTCACGGTTATGAGCCTTTGCCAAAAGGTCACCTTCGATGGAACGAACTTTAGCGAATGGATAAGATACATTCGCACCATTGCTCGCTATGAGGATAAAGAGTATGTCCTCAACGAGAAGCTCGAGAAAATCAACCCCGAAGTTGCTACTCCCGCCGAAATCACCGCCTTTGAAACTCATGAGCGAGATGCAACGAAAGTACATTGCATCATGATCGCCACCATGAACTCCGAATTCCAAAAGTCCTACGAGGACATGTATCCATACGAGATGCATCAAGACTTGTTGGAGAGGTACCACCAAAACGCGAGATAAGAGCGTTACGAGATTTTCACTAACATGATCTCCGCTAAGATGGGTCATGGAGAATCTCTTATCGTGCACCTGCAAAAGATGCAAAGGTATGTCGACCGCCTTCGCAAGTTAAATGTTGACTTCGGCGAAGACTTGGCGATCGACATGGTGCTTCACTCTTTGCCTCCGATGTACAACCAATTTAGGATGACCTACCACATGAACAAAGAGGAGGTCACCCTAAGCAAACTCCAAGGTCTCTTGAGGGTTGCTGAGAGCAACTTCAAGGACAAGTCTGTTGCACCAACTCCCAATCCATCCGCTGCTCCTGTCTTGGCTATTGGTCAAGGGAAGGGAAAGAAGAGGAAAGCTTCATCGAATAACTATCGAAAGGTGAAAGCCCGAGATGGTTCCTCTTCTAGTGGGACCAAAGTTGATCCCTCTAAGCCATATTCCAACCCAAGGGAGGCAGAGTGTCACCACTGCCACAAGATAGGACATTGGAAGAGAAGCTGCTCGGATTACCTGCAAGCCATCAAGGAAGGAAAGATCAAGCCATCTTTCGCAGGTATATACACAATCAAATCTAACGATTCTAACCATGCTATTTCTTGGGTTCTTGATACCGGTTGCGGTTATCACATTTGTTCTAATGTGCAGGGACTAAAAAGAAGTAGGGATGTGGAGCAAGGAAGGATAAATCTAATCATGGGGAACAGAAGATCGTCGCCTGTGACCAAGATTGGAGTGTATTCTTTAGTGCTTAGGAATAGTTTAGTTTTAGATTTGAACAATTGTTGCTATTCGCCAGAAATGGCTAGAAACATCATTTCATTTCATGGTTTATATAGACAAGGATTTAGATTTTCTTTTAATAATGAGAATGGTTCTATTTTGGCTTATCTAAATGGTGTCTTTTACTTTGAAGCTATACCATGTAATGGAATATATGAAACTGTTATGATTGTTGATAACTTAGGAAATGATGTTTTGAATATTGATTCTTCCACTAGTATGGATAAAGCATCCTTGTGGCATTGTCGTCTTGGACATGTCAACAAGAAACGCATAGCCCAACTCCAAAAGGATGGAGTGTTGGAGTCATTCGACCTTAGGGAAGATGACACATGTGAGTCTTGTTTACTTGGAAAGATGACTAAGTCACCCTTCACGAGTACTTGTGAAAGGGGTGAGGGGCTATTGGACCTAATACATACCGATGTATGTGGACCCTTTAGATCAACCACGAAGGATGGGAACCGCTTCTATGTGACTTTTATCGATGACTATAGTAGATATGGGTATATCTACTTAATCAAGCAAAAGTCAGAAACTTTTGAAAAGTTCAAAGAGTTCAAGAATGAAGTGGAGAATCAATTGGGCAGGAAAATCAAGATGCTTCGATCCGATCGAGGAGGAGAGTACCTAAGTCTTGAATTCCACGATTATCTCAAGGAGTGTGGAATAGTTTCGCAATTGACACCTCCTAGGACACCGCAGTTGAATGGTGTGGCAGAAAGGCGTAATCGAACCTTATTGGATATGGTTCGCTCTATGATGAGTCGTGCTTCACTACCTATCTTCTTTTGGGGGTATGCCTTAGAGACTGCCACCCATATCCTTAACCGATTCCCAACTAAGAAGGTTGCTAAAACACCTCACGAGATGTGGACAGGGAAAGCTCCCTCGTTGGCACATATCAAGGTTTGGGGTTGCGAGGCTTTCGTAAGACGAGATACTCACGACAAGCTTGAACCTCGAAGTGAGCGATGTATTTTCATCGGCTACCCGCAAACTTCCTTTGGATATCTCTTCTATAGACCGAAAGACAATGTTGTTTTTGTTGCGAGGAGAGGAGTTTTCTGAGAGCGAGAACTCATAAGCCAAGGAGACAGTAGGAGGCAAATCGAACTTGAAGAGATTCAAGAGTCGATAGATGAAGGAACCTCTACCGCTGGCATTCAACCCGAGGAGGAAACTCCGGTTGAACCGATTGACGAATCCTTACCTCTTAGACGTTCCGATAGAGTTAGAGTTCATCCCCAGTTTTATGGTTTTCATATTACTACCGAAGGGGACACGTATATTAGTGATGGTACACTAGTAAATCTTGATGAACCTAATAACTATAAGGAAGCCATGGCAGGCCCGGAGTCTGCGAAATGGAAAGAGGCAATGGATAGCGAGATCCAATCCATGTACGATAACCAAGTTTGGAATTTGGTTGATTATGTGCCCGAACGTAAGACCGTAGGGTGCAAGTGGATCTTCAAGAAGAAGACCGATGTGGATAGGAACGTACACACATATAAAGCGCGATTGGTCGCGAAGGGCTTTACTCAAACTCCCGAAGTTGACTATGATGAGACCTTCTCACCAGTTGCGAAGATTAAATCTATTAGAGTGATGCTAGCAATTGCCGCATTTCATGATTATGAGATTTGGCAAATGGATGTCAAGACCGCTTTCCTTAACGGAAAGTTGGCTGAGGATGTTTAAATGGCTCAGCCAGAGGGGTTTGTGGATCCGAAGCATCCGAATAGAGTGTGTAAGCTTGAGAAGTCCATTTATGGACTTAAGCAAGCATCTCGCAGATGGAATCTTTGCTTCGATGAGAAAGTCAAAGAGTTTGGATTTGTACGAAGCGAAGACGAATCTTGTGTATATGTCAAAGCCAGTGGGAGTATAGTAAGCTTCCTCGTTCTATATGTCGATGACATATTACTCATAGGGAACGACATCCCGACTCTGCAGGAGGTTAAGTCCTGGCTCGGGAAGTGCTTCGCTATGAAGGACCTCGGAGAGGCTTCTTACGTTTTGGGAATAAGGATAGTAAGAGAAAGAAGTAAGAGACTAATTGGACTTAGTCAGAATACTTACTTAGAGAAGGTACTAAAACGTTTTAGTATGGAAAACTCAAAGAAGGGAGAATTACCGATACAAGGAAATGCCAAGTTGAGTAAGACTCAAAGCCCGAGTACCGAAGCTGAGATAGCAGAAATGAGCCGAGTACCATACGCTTCCGCAGTTGGCTCAATCATGTACGCTATGACTTGTACTCGCCCTGATGTAGCCTTCGCTTTGAGCATGGTTAGTAGATATCAAGGGAACCCTGGCAAAGCACATTGGATTGCGGTGAAGAACATCCTTAAGTACCTTCGGAGGACGAAAGAATGGTTCTTAGTCCTTGGAGGGAGTGATGACTTGAAGGTGCAAGGGTATAGTGACGCCAGCTTTCATACCGACAAGGACAACTACCGTTCGCAGTCGGGCTGGGTCTTTACCCTAAATGGAGGAGGAGTGACTTGGAAGAGTTCCAAGCAAGAAACCGTAGCTGATTCAACGTGCGAATCAGAGTACATTGCAGCGAGCGAAGCGTCGAAGGAGTTAATATGGCTAAAGAACTTCATTGGTGATCTTGGAGTTGTACCGGCCATAAAGGAGCCCATGGAGATTTTCTGTGATAACGAAGGTGCGGTTGCCTTGACCAAGGAACCGAGGGATCATGGTAGATCTCGACATATCGACAGAAAATATCACTTCATTAGACATCGTGTAGAAGAAGGACAATTCGTAGTGAAGAGGATATCATCAGAAGATAACCCAGCAGATCCGCTTACGAAGGGACTGAGTAGGGTTAAGCACTTGCAGCATGCTAGGAGTATTGGGCTGAAGGATGATATTAGTATAGATTAAGTATTAGAAACGTATAATAGATAAATGTAATTAACATTTGATGATTAAATAAAGGACTTTTATTTATGAGTAAAGTTACTGTCACATGTTAGTTGTTTAACTATTGTTTCACTTTGCATGTTTTGACTTCCAGAATAATTGAGTTTATTAGGAATAATCGAATTATTCAAATGGTCCACAATCGTTCATATGTTGGGAGTAGATATGAATGAATATTGTCATAAATTGGTGTGTAGAATGTCTAAATGGTGTTAGACATAGCAAGGGTTGCTGCAACGTTCATGAGTGCTTATGAACTGGTTTTGAGCATTGGAATAAACCCGCGCTTGCTGGAATCACCTTATGGAATACGATATAAAAGGTGATCGCAAGACGATAATATCATATAGTCTTAAAACCTAGATATATGGTTTATTATTTGTTAATTGATTGTGCATTGATAATGCGAAAACGCATCAGTAACTTGATGTTATAAAACGCTTTGTTGTGTATTGTTGGTTAATGAATAAGTAAATGCATATAAGTCGAAGTTTATCTGTAAATTTTATCCTAAGAGGGTAGAAGAGATATCTTGGCCACTCGATGATTTGATTTGACTTATGTGCCGGGCCCGATCAGAACTGAATTGATGTGTTTGATTAAGTTCTATGTCGAATAAATCGGAGATCGAGAAATTTAAATGCATGACTAACCATTCCATAGGATTGTCAGCATGATATCTAACAGAGGACTGTACGATCCCTTATCTAAAGGACAAGATTGATTAGATCAGAGTTGACAGCGTCTTTGAGAGCTACGATTGCAAACCGAATTGTACTTGTATAGTTACTAGACTTATCCAAGTGGGAGACTGTTGGAATAGTGTCTAAGGCTATAACTATATCTGGTTGTGCATGGTCCTTTTGGGTTGCATTCACCATAGCAACTTGATGGATGATTTGTTAAAAGAGAGTAAATATTATAAGGAATAATATATGGTTATTTGATTAATATAAGTCATAAATTAATTGGTATTAATTTGGTGACTTAAAGAGATTAATTAAATAAGAGGGTATAAACTGTCAATTGTTTGATAGTTAAACTTTAGACTATAAATCCTTATCCTAGATAGGATGGACGATTTCTAGGGCTTGGATAAGCCAAAATCGTCCATAGGGTTATCAAGGAAAGGATATGGATCAACTTAAAGTCTAAGTTATCCAATTAGGGTTAAAGCTGTAATCCTTAATGAGTCTACAAGTATAAATAGACCCTATGGGTGAGGGAATTCGACACACAACCTAAAGCAAGGAACCTTTGGCCGAATTCCTCCCCTCTCCTCTCTCCTAAATCATCTTGCTTGCTATTGGTGTTTGTAAGCCATTAGAGGAGTGACATTTGTGACTCTAGAAGATCCAAGACAACAAGATCAACAAGGAACTCAAAGGTATGATTCTAGATCTGTTTCATCATTGTTATTTAATCTAATTAGCTATTAGAAGTCTTGGATTCAAAGCATGTTTAATTAGAAAGCCTAGATCCGAGCAATAGGGTTTTGCATGCGCACATAGGAAAGTTCTTATGGCTAAAACCCATCAAATATACCATTTCTTGTTGAGAGTTTCAACAGTTGATGGTCCACAAAGATCTATATGAAGAAGTTCCAACGGTTCCACGATTTTCGAATCTATCACTATTGGATGTCCTTTTCGATGTTGTTTCCCTTGTTCGCAAGCTGCACATAAAGTATCATTATCAAATTTTAAAACTGGTAAGCCTCGAACAAGATCTTCAGTTACGAACTTATTTAAATTCCGAAATTTTAAATGAGATAACCGACGATGCCATAACCAGCTAACATCATATTTAGCTTTCGAAAGTAAACAAATTGAAGGTTTCCCAACAATCGGTTTAATATCAAGAGTAAACATATCGCCATGTCGTTTTGATTTCAGCAACACTTATTTTGTTTATATCATCAAAATAATACTGCCTTCTTCGTTAAACACAACTTGATTGCCAGTGCCCACAACTAGTTGCGAAACGCTTATCAAATTATGTTTAAGGCCTTCGACATACACAACCTGATTCACTGTGAATTGGCCATTTGTTACTTTTTCGTAACCTTTGACTTGACATTTGTGATTGTTGCCAAACTTCACAACTCCTTCATTATCCACGCTTCGATAATCCCGCAAATTCTCCTTTTGTCCAGTCATGTGACGTGAGCAACCACTATCAATATACCATTTCTCATCATATTGCTCGTCACATAATACCTGCAATTATTGAAAGAAGTTAGGTACCCAAGGTTGTTTGGGTCCTTAGAAATTAGTTTTAAGAACAGAATGAAATGTAGTACTCTTAACCCAATCACAAATTTTAGTTTTGAAATTATCGATTAAGTCCACATCACTTGGTAAAGGACTCGAACATAAGTTTTCGTCAGTTTATGATTGTTAGTGACATCATCCTTTGTCATCTTAGATTTTGATTCGACATTTGTTGCTTTCACAACCACTTTCCACTTCTTTATTGAGACATTCAAATAATTTGACGATGAGCTTCCAGTTGATGAGGTATTCACATACTTCTCATAAGCATCTTTAATATGTTGTTGAGAATAATTCCTAGACTGATACATGTGACCCTTTCCTTCAAGCCAATGATCAATGTTTTCGCTTGAGATAACCCTTTTGTGTATGAAACTTTTAAAGGTTGTTTCATCGAAGGATTTGGAAAGTTCGGCTTTTGTGGAACAAAATCAACATTTGAATTAGGACGAAATTTCTGATCATAACTTCCATCAAATTTGTTTGTAATAGTTGATTTCGGAATATATCATTGTTGAAAAAAAAATTCTTTTGATTTGAAAAATGATTTTGAACATTTTGATTTTGAAATTTCTTTGAAAAATGATGAGCCTTTGTCGAAAATGATGTTTTCGGATCTTTTGAGCCCTTGTGTTGAGTGAAAATTTTCCTTTTGTCTGAATAAGATGAAAACATAGTCTTATTTTTAACAAATTGAGTTTTTGGCATTTTAGATGTTTTCATTTTCAAATCATTTTGTGTCTTTCGTACTCAATGGTTTGCCAAAAAATTTCTTTCGTGCTTTCCTTTTTGGAATTTTATTATCTTTCGAAAATTTGTCAACTTGTTCTTTGAATTCTTTTGAATTTAATTTGACAAAATTTTCATTTTCCTCAACTTTTTGTTTTAAAAACTCGTTAACAACTTTTGATTTCTCTACCCATTTTCGTTGAGGTTTTTGTCTTTGGAAAACATACGAGTTATTTGTTAGATTATTTTCGACAGTGCTTTGGTTGAAAAAGAATCCTTCGTCAATCGTTTTCTTGTTGTCTTCTTGAATTAATTTCTTGAACTCAGGTTTGACATTCTCAATGTTTCCGGTAGTAACAAACACTTGATTTAGAAATATTACATCATCAGTGCACTTGAAATTCGGATAAACCACAGTGTTGGTTTCCAAATAATGAACACCTTTTTCAGACAACACTTTTCAGAATTTTTCAGTGTCTCCATACACTTGGTCAACAACTTTTCATGGAATTTCATTTTCTTCATCATTTTCATTGTCACTGTCATATGTTTGACTATCTCGTACATAAACCAAATCAGGATCACAAACTTTCGAAGTTGAAGGTTTGTCAGTGTCAATCTCAACTTTCGAATCCTTAGTAATTTCTTTTCCTTTAGATTTTGATGTGACACTAATAACAGATAACTGTGAACAATTAACATCCTCAAACTCACTGATTTCACTAATATTATCAGAAATATCTTCAATATCAGCAAAATTAGTTTGTAAGTCAGATGTTGAATTCTCAGTCTTTTTCAAAATTTTAAATTGTTCAGATTTGGTCAAGGTTTCGTTAACAATATCAACTAATTCATTCGAATCAAGACATTCATCTTTTTTATGATGCCATATGCATATCTATCGTCTGGACTTTTGTCAAATTTAGCAATTGTTTTTTCACAGTCATAAGAAATGTTATCAACCTTCTCTCTCTCAAAAGATAGAAAAGGTAATAACTTTTTATGTTGTTCTTTGCTAATATCACTAGAATGATGCAAGGCTGTAAGTTTTCCATAGAGTCTTTTTGCAGAATTACAGTATATATTTCTTTGTGCTAATAAGAGTTTTACATCGCTCAAAAGAGAGTCTCCACACATGATGTTTGTGATTTGTAATTCTAAACATTCTATCTTAGTTATTTTCGAATCAAGCTTCTTTTGTGTCTCTAAACATTGTAAGCTCAGTTTCTTAGCTTTGTTACTAGCAGACACAACAACTGAATCGAAATAAGCAACAGTGTTATCAAAAGCAACAATTTCAGAGTTATATGCATTTAAAGGAATATTGAAAGATTCAAGAATAGAACGTACCTTCGTAGTCATTGGAGACTTGTCAGCTGATTTGGATACGAAGCATCTTCATATGACCTCTTCATCATAATCATCTTCATATTTTTCATACAAAGATCCATGGGTCAGATTATGCATTTCATCATCATCTGATCCCGAAGACCAGATCTGATACACACCTTCTTCCTCCTGTTCTCCTTTAGCAACCAACGACATAACTTTTTCCTTTGCTCTAACTTCCTCCAGATTCTCCGAATAATATGCCTCATCCTTTACCTTGTTCTTCTTCTCCTCTTTCTTACAAAGCATACAATCATTCGTAAGATGATTGGCCCCATTACAATAGTGACAATCTATTCCAGAATCTCCTTTCAATTTCTTCTCTTTTGTTTCCTAAACAACTTTCACTTATTTATTTTCTATCTTCTTCTTCTCCTCTCCACCAGCTTTGTTCAGAAAATTTCCTCTTCCTTCACTCTGCCTCGACTTCGAATTAGATGGTTTCTTAAAGAACTTTTTGACTTTGTTGTTCGAGTAGAATGCAATTGCTTCATCATCTGAATTCAATAAAAGTCCTTCTTCAGCATCCGAATCACCACTTTCAACATTTTCTTTTTCGGTAACTTTCAAGACAAGAGCCAAAGGACCAACTATAGTAAGCTTCGACTCCTCAGCCATCTCATTAACCTAACTTTTGTGAGTTTTGAGTTGATTATAAAAATCATTCAATGAAGATGTATCAAAACTTTGCTGATTTTTAACCATCATACTTACGCTTCTCCACTCTTTTCTGAGTCCCATTACAAACGTAACATTGAATTCCATTACAGGCCGAGTGATACCATATCGATTGCATCGATATATCAGCTCGTTGAAGTGATCATAGTAGAACTCGTTTGTCTCATTCTCCTTCTGTCAAAATTCCTTCAGCTCCACCAAACATTGCTTCACTGAGTTATTTTTGTCTTTTCTCTTCCTTGATACTTTTCCTTAAGAGTGTTCCATATCTCCTTCGCACTTTTACAACCATGAACATAGGTGTAAACTACTGGTGGCAATGCAACTCTTAGCTCCCTCAGACATCGTTTCTAATTTTTCTTCATTCTGTCAGCACATTCATCAACAACAACAGTTGAATTCGACGAACCAATGTTTTTAACATTTGCAGGAGGTTGTGTTGTTCCAAAGATGCAAATCCATAATTGTTCATCTAGACCGTTTAGATAATCCTCCATTCTATCAGCCCATTGATCGTAATATTCTAGAATCAGCATCGGAAATTTTGTAGAAGATCCTAAGAGATGCGAAAAAGAAGTCATCGTGTTCATATTAAAATTCACCTTTGTTGTACGGATTTGAATTTTTCAGAAAGTTTGAAGAAATTTGAATTTAACTGAATGAATTGTATAGAAATTCAAGAACAAACACTCGATTAAGCAGATTCAATGCAGAATCAAATCAAAACTTATGATCCTTGATGATTTTCTGAATCTAATTGTGTGGAAATTTTTGAATCAAATTTCACGATTCAAATACAACAGATTCAACAGAAAATCAGATCGCAGTTATGAATCCTGCTCTGATAATAATTGATGAATTGTTAACCAAGTAAATGCGAATCAAATCAGAGTGAAAACGATATGAAAGAACACGAGATGTAAATATGATCTTGTTTCAGCTCTATTATACTTTTACAGTTTTATAGATAGTACAAAGACAAGTTCCTGTCAAGACTTCTTATCTAACTCTAAGTAAAGTTCCTATTTATATGAAATATGAAAGTATACAAAAAATACTAAGACATGACATTTAAGCTTCGAACAAATAAGACGCCTTAGTAAATACATAGCAAAGTACACAAAGGGTATAGTCTTTGAATCATTAAAAAATATCTTCGACCCTAACAATGGGGTGTAGCTGTCGGTATGTCCTTCGGGCACAACTGCTAGGGTTATCTCGTTTATTGACAATATCGTTTTCGAGAGTCCACTCGCAATACATGTCAATGGGTTTTTAGAGTACACCGGTGAACACATCGTTCACAACACCTACAGGTTGCGAGCCTGCTAGTGTTCTAATGGACTATCTAGAATAGTCTGTGGTTGTCATCTATACTATGCTAGATGACTGGGCCATCATTTGGGAACAAGGCTTCTCACATCGTCAACCTCTCACCCTTGCCTCATGGTCTATATCACCTCTTAACTCATCATCCAACTCATATTTCATCTACCCATGTTTTACCTAACATAATATGTAGATATAAATACATATATAGTTTAAATCATATAAATCTTATATAGAATCGTTCATCCAACATAGATAGCAAGTATATAGATAATATGCACACATAGAACGTAGTTTATATAAAATACTTCATATCTATGTATAAGATGAAAGGGACCATGCACTCACTTGAAAAGATGGTGACTCGGTACTCGGATGACACTTCATTTAGTTTAAACAACTCCTTTAAAATAACCTAGTATCATTACCACTAGAGTTTAGTCTAATGCTCGACGAGACTAATTAATTGTCTAACTATTATCAATATTATATAAGCATTAACACAATACTTTTCACCCATTATGTACAGCCAGGGGCCAGACATGGAACACTGGAGGGCAAGATCATTTTGGCATATAGCACTTCTGAAATCCAGCAACCCAAGTGTCCTCCAAACCAGATTCCTCGTACCGCGAGTGGTTAAAAAGATATTATAACAACACTTATATAACTCATAATAATAGCCCAAATATTTATCATAAGGTCCTAATAACATTACTATATTTAAATAAAAACTATATTTAAAATAGCGTAGACGTATCTTACCTACGAGAGGGTTTGGCTAGAAGCCGGACTCTACAGGGGTAGAACTTCCAAGCCGAAAGCTCTTTTGCTCGGAGCTGTCGAGCACTTCGGGGCTTTCTTCTAGCACTAAGAAAGTTTTGGGAGGTTTAGAGAGAGTGTAGAGAGAAGACAGAATGGGAAAGGTGTGAACAAAATGAGGGTGAGAGAGGTTCTATTTATAGGGTGAAATATGGCTGAACTTGGTGCCACATGTCACCATTTGGTGGCAAGACTTGGGGAGAAAGAAATGGCCACGATTGTGCCACGTCAGCCATTTTCGCACAACACACTTCCGACTTCTAATATCTGTAACTTTCGCATACGAGCTCTGTTTTTAACCTTCTTTATATCCACGTGTAGGTAAAAATAAGATCTACAACTTTAATTTTGACTCAGTAGGCTAAATCTCGACCGATCTTAAATTTAGTAGTAGGAGGAGTTTATATTGTTAAATGACCGTGAAAAATTCGTAACTCTTTCATACGGACTCGGTTTTCATCTGTCTTTTATCATTAACTTCATATTAATGAGATATTCAACTCTTCTTTAGGTCGCTTAGGCCAAAAACCGCTCGATCTAAAATTCAAGTTTCGGGTTGTCCACTACTATGCCAAATCTTAGAAAATTCATAACTTCCTCACACGAAGTCAGATTTGGGCATTCTTTTTATGCATGCTCTCGGTTTAACGTATACTACAAATTTTGATTAGATTACTAAGGCCAAAAATTCCTCTATCATAAATTCACTATTTACGTCTCCCTATGCCGTGTCGGTTTTGCTGTGAAACTTCAACGAGCCATAACTTCTTCGTTATAACTTAGATTTCAGCATTATTTTTATGTACAGAACCCTTGAGACATATTCTAAAACTTGGTTAAATAATCTTTTGTTTAAAAGTCGTTTTCGACCCCTATTATCTCTAATTCCACTAGCCTGGATTTACGGGCGTTACATTCGACCCACTCTTACAACAGAAAAGTCACCAAACAAGCTGATGGTAGAATCCTGTGAATAAACCTCTCACTGCTAGCTGGTAGATCCCCGAACTGCTGATTACTGATGGGTTTTATACAAACAATCCTATGTGTGCATGCAACCCTAATTTGGATCTATGTCTCACTATTAGATACACAACATTATGAACACATGGATAAAACCCTAATGTAGCATACTATTTTCGTAATTCATATATAAGGTTAGATCACATACCTCTCTTTATTATATTGTAATAACAACTTAAATCTTCAAACCCTTAGTCTTGAAAGCAAGCACCACAAGTGTAGTGCCTCTAATGGCTCACAAACACCACAAGCAATTGGAGAGGCTACACAGAGAGAGAGAGAGAGAGAGAGAGAGAGAGGGAGGAGGTAGAAATCGTCCTTAGATGCTCTAGGGATCAAGTGGACGAAATTCTAAGGCCTTAGGGGTCTTTATATAGGGTTGGGATTAGGGTTTCAGTCCTTATCCTTATCCAGTTACTTGCCCACCAACCAACCACAAGATAAGCCTTGAAAACCCTTATCTCTTGGACCTTGGACGGTTTTAAGGATATCCTTATCCTTGATTTCGTCCATCCTTTAACAAGGATAACCATTGCCCTATTTTGCAACTATCACATAATTACAATTCAGCCCCTCTAGTTTAATTAATTACACTTGATCACAAAATTAATTCCTAATTAATTATTGACCAATATTAAGTAAACAAATATGATTTCTCCTTTAATATATTATTCTTATAACATATTAATAAATCATAATAACCTCTTTCTCTATTTATTTCTCCAGTCAAGTTGCTTTGGTGAAGGCAACCCAAAAGGACCATGCACAACCGGGTCAAGTACTTGCCTAATATAGTTGCAACCTTAGACACTATTTCGACAGTCTCCCACCTTGATAAGTCTAGTAACTATATGCACAAGTACAATCCAGTTTGCAATCGTAGCTCTTAAAGACGCTGTTAAACTCTGATCTAATCAATCTTGTCCTTTAGATAAGGGATCGTACAGTCCTCTGTTAGATATTATGCTGACAATTTTATGGAATAATTAGTCTAGCATTTGGTTTCTCGATCTCCGATTTATTTGACATAGAAGTTAATCGAACACATTAATTCAGTTCTGACCGGGCCCGGCACATAAGTCAAATCAAATCATCGAGTGGCCGAGATATCGCTTTTTCTTCTTAGGATAAAAGTAACAGATAAACTTTGACTTATATGCATTTACTTATTCATTAATCAACTATACACAACAATGTGTTTTATAATACCGAGTTACTGATGCGTTTTCACATTATCAATGTACAATCAATTAACAAATAACAAACCATATATCTAGGTTTTAAGACTATATGATATTATCGTCTTGCGATCACCTTTTATATCATATTCCATAAGGTGATTCCAGCAAGCGCGGGTTTGTTCCAATGCTCAAAACCAGTTCATAAGCACTCATGAACATTGCAGCAATCTTTTGCTATGTCTAATACCATTTAGACAATCTACACACCAATTCATGACAATCTTCATTCATATCTACTTCCGACATATGAACGATTGTGAACAATTTGAATAATTCGATTATTCTTAATAAACTCAATTATTCTGGAAGTCAAAACATGCAAAGTGAAACAATAGTTAAACAATTAACATAAGACAGTAACATTACTCATAAATAAAACTCCTTTATTTAATCATCAAATGTTAATTACATTTATCTATTACACGTTTCTACTACTATCTAATCTATGCTAATATCATCCTTCAGCCCAATACTCCTAGCATACTGCAGGTGCTTAACCCTACTCAGTCCCTTCGTAAGCGGATTTGCTGGGTTATCTTCTGATGATATCCTCTTCACTACGAGTTGTCCTTCTTCTACATGATGTCTGATGAAGTGATATTTTCTGTCGATATGTCGAGATCTACCATGATCCCTCGGTTCCTTGGTCAAGGCAACCACTCCTTCATTATCACAGAAAATCTCCATGGGCTCCTTTATGGCAGGTACAACTCCAAGGTCACCGATGAAGTTCTTCAACCATATTGCCTCCTTCGACGCTTCGCTCGCTGCAATGTACTCTGATTCCCACGTTGAATCAGCTACGGTTTCCTGCTTGGAACTCTTCCAAGTTACTGCTCCTCCATTCAGGGTAAAGACCCAGCCCGACTACGAATGGTAGTTGTCCCTATCGGTTTGAAAGCTGGCATCACTATACCCTCGCACCTTCAAGTCATCACTCCCTCCAAGGACTAAAAACCATTCCTTCGTCCTCCGAAGGTACTTAAGGATATTCTTCACCGCAATCCAATGGGCTCTGCCAGGGTTCCCTTGATATCTACTAACCATGCTCAAAGCAAAGGCTACATCAGAGCGAGTACAAGTCATAGCGTACATGATTGAGCCAACTGCGGAAGCGTATGGAACTCGGCTCATTTCAGCTATCTCAGCTTCGGTACTCGGACTTTGATTCCCAAAATATTAGTCTCTTACTTCTTTCTCTTACTATCCTTATTCCCAAAATATAGGAAGCCTCTCCGAGGTCCTTCATAGCGAAGCACTTCCCGAGCCAGGACTTAACTTCCTGCAGAGTCGGGACGTTGTTTCCTAAGAGTAATATGTCATCGACATATAGAACGAGGAGCTTACTATACTCCCACTAGCTTTGATATATACACACGATTCATCTTCGCTTTGTACAAATCCAAACTCTTTGACTTTCTCATCGAAGCAAAGATTCCATCTGCGAGACGCTTTCTTAAGTCCATAAATGGACTTCTCAAGCTTACACACTCTATTTGGATACTTCGGATCCACAAACCCCTCCGGCTGAGCCATGTAAACATCCTCAGCCAACTTCCCGTTAAGGAAAGCGGTCTTGACATCCATTTGCCAAATCTCATAATCATGAAATGCGGCAATAGCTAGCATCACTCTAATAGACTTTATCTTCGCAACTGGTGAGAAGGTCTCATCATAGTCAACTCCGGGAGTTTGAGTAAAGCCCTTCGCAACCAATCGCGCCTTATACGTGTGTACTTTTCCATCCACGTCGGTCTTCTTCTTGAAGATCCATTTACACCCAACGGTCTTACGTCTGGGCACATTATCAACCAAATTTCAAACTTGGTTATCATACATGGATTGGATCTCGCTATCCATTTCCTCTTTCCATTTTGCAGACTCCGGGCCTGCCATGGCTTCCTTATAGCTATTAGGTTCATCAAGGTTTATTAGTGTACTATCACTAATATACGTGTCCCCTTCGGTAGTAATATGAAAACCATACACCTGGGGTTGAACTCTAAGTCTTTTAGAACGTCTAAGAGGTAATGATATGTCAACCGGTTCAACCGGAGTTTCCTCCTTAGGTTGAGTGCCAGCGGTAGAGGTTCCTTTATCTATCGACTCTTGAATCTCTTCAAGCTCGATTTGCCTCCCACTGTCTCCTTGGCCTATGAGTTCTCACTCTCGGAAAACTCCTCTCCTCGCAACAAAGACAAAATTGTCCTTCGGTCTATAAAAGAGATATCCAAAGGATTTCTTCGGGTAGCCGATGAAAATACATCGCTCACTACGAGGTTCGATCTTTTCGTAAGTATCTCATCTTACGAAAGTCTCGCAACCCCAAACCTTGATATGTGCTAAGGAGGGAGCTTTCCCTGTCCACATCTCGTGAGGTGTTTTGGCAACCTTCTTAGTAGGGACTCGGTTAAGGATATGGGCGGCAGTCTGTAAGGCATACCCCCAAAAAGAGATAGATAGTGAAGCACGACTCATCATAGAGCGAACCATGTCCAACAAGGTTCGATTACGCCTTTCTGCCACACCATTCAACTGCGGTGTCCTAGGTGGCGTCAATTGTGAAACTATTCCACACTCCTTGAGATAATCGTGGAATTCAAGACTTAGGTACTCTCCTCCTCGATCGGATCGAAGCATCTTGATTTTCCTGCCCAATTGATTCTCCACTTCATTCTTGAACTCTTTGAACTTTTCAAATGTTTCTGACTTTTGCTTGATTAAATAGATATACCCATATCTACTATTGTCATCGGTAAAAGTCACGTAGAAGTGGTTTCCATCCTTGGTGGTAGATCTAAACGGTCCACACACATCGGTATGTATGAGGTCCAATAGACCCTCACCCCTTTCGCACGTACTAGCGAAGGGTGACTTAGTCATCTTTCCAAATAAACAAGACTCGCATGTGTCATCTTCCCTAAGGTCGAATGACTCCAACACTCCATCCTTTTGGAGTTGGGCTATGCGTTTCTTGTTGACATGTCTAAGACGACAATGCCACAAGGATGCCTTATCCTTACTATTTGAAGAATCCATGCATAAAACATCATTTCCTAAGTTATCAACAATCATAACAGTTTCATAAATTTCATTACACGGTATTGCTTCAAAATAAAAGACACCATTTAGATAAGCCAAAATAGAACCATTCTCATTATTAAAAGAAAATCTAAAACCTTGTCTAAACAAACCATGAAATGAAATGATGTTTCTAGCCATTTCTGGCGAATAGAAACAATTGTTCAAATCTAAAGATAAACCATTCCTAAGCACTAGAGAATACACTCTAATCTTGGTCACAAGCAACAATCTTCTGTTCCCCATGATTAGATTTGTTCTTCCATGCTCCACATCCCTATTTCTTCTTAGTCTCTGCAATTCAGAATAAATGTGGTAACCACACCCGGTATCGAGGACCCAAGAAATAGCATGAGATGAATCACTAGATTTAATTGTATATATACCTACGAAAGACGGCTTGATCTTTCCTTCCTTGATAGCTTGCAGGTACTCTGGGCAGCTTCTCTTCCAATGCCCTATTTTGTGGCAATGGTGGCACTCTGCCTCCTTTGGGTTAAAAGTAGGTTTAGCGGGATCAACTTTTGTCCCACTAGAAGAGGAACCATCTTGGGACTTTCCCTTGCGGTGGATCTTAGACGGAGCCTTCCTCTTCTTGACTCTTCCTTGCCCAATGGCCAAAACAGGAGCAGCGGGTGGATTGGGAGTTGGTGCAACGGACTTGTCCTTGAGATTGCTCTCAGCAACCCTAAGGAGACCTTGGAGCTTACTTAGGGTGACTTCTTCTTTGTTCATGTGGTAGGTCATCCTCAATTGGTTGTAACATGGAGGAAATGAGTGAAGCGCCATGTCGATTGCTAACTCTTCCCCAAAGTCAACATTTAACTTGCGAAGACGATCGACATACCTTTGCATCTTTTGCAGGTGCACGGTTAGAGATTCTCCATGACCCATTTTGGCGGAAATCATGTTAGTGAAATTCTCGTAACGCTCTTGTCTCGCATTTTGATGGTATCTCTCCAACAAGTCTTGGTGCATTTCGTACGGATAGATGTCCTCATAGGACTTTTGGAATTCGGAGTTCATAGGGGCTATCATGATGCAATGAACCTTCGTTGCATCACGCTCATGAGTTTCAAAGGCGGTGATTTCAGCTGGAGTAGCGATTTCAGGATTGATCTTCTCGAGCTTCTCATCGAGGACATACTCCTTGTCCTCGTAGCGAGCGATCGTGCGAATGTATCTTATCCATTCGCTAAAGTTCGTTCCATCAAAAGTAACCTTTTGGCAAAGGCTCGTCAATGTGAACGAGCTAGCAGCAGCGTTGTTTGCGTTCGACATCTACAAATAGAAAGGACAAAGATAGATTAGAATTTGGATCCCTAATTATCACCCAATAAGAAAATTAGGGCTAGGATCCAACAACAACATTTAAATATTAGAAAAGGGATGCCGTAATCTAATATGCAAACAATTTGAAGGTAAGTGAATGACGATTCACTAATTCTCCACCATGAAAACATAACTTTAAGTTCTAAATGTATTGAGAATTCCTAGGTTTGGATGAGATTTATTGAACTTTTTAATGGCATGTTTAAATCTCGATATGCCCTTCTTGTTTGTGATTGGGATACCGAGGATCACAAAGTGGGTGTAAATTACCATGCAAATTCACATGGTGCCTTCATTGTAACAATCACCTATTCGATGTGCCGGTAAACCACACACGCTCCATCGAACTATGATAAACAATGAATCACCCTTTTCCACCTTCGCTTAGAACCAATTAGTGTGCCGGTAAACCACACACGCTCCACTAACTTCTTAGCAAGGTGCAAAATGTAATTTCATGGGATTGCATCAATTCACTTTTCCTAAAGTAATTAGGATTGGGAAAATTTTGGAAAACATGTAGTTACTTTGTATTTCATATTATACTTTTAATGAGAGGATGAGGTTGCCCTATCCTACCCGTTCGGCTAACGACCCTCCACCGATCAAGCAAGCAGTGTGTGTGAGTGTACACCCGTTAAGTGCCATTTTATAGGCAGCAACCTTATACCCACCTTATAGACCGGCTTCGTGAATGAGGCCTACTAACGGTAAGACTAGCATTTTAATTATACATATATATATATATATATATATATATATATATATATATATATATATATATATATATTAACCTTGTAATAATATAATAGTATAGGGTGTATTTTAAACATTTCAAAAATACTAGGTTTTTAATCTCCAATTTAAAATTTTCGAAATTTAATACTATCTAAATTAAAATTTTAAATATTAAAACTCTTGATTTAATAATTATCACAAATTAAACTATTAATTTAAATTATGAAATCATAAGGGATTATCTAAATCATGAGGATAATTACCATTTAAACAATTAACTTATCCTAATCCCTTTTATCCCTCTAAATTTCGAAAATAATGGGATGGGATAATTCAAAATCTTTAATTACCATATTTAACCATTACAAGATAATTACAAGATATGGGATTATCCAAATCTCTAAAATTTAGGATCTTATCTTGGGGAAGGAGGCAAATCTCGAAGTCTAAAGGTTTGCAAACCTTAGATTTCGAAATCTTGGATTAAAAGGAAATGATTCAAAAACCCTTTCAAGATTTTCGCAAATTAGGGTTAGGAAACCCTAATCTCGAAATCTATGGCCTCCTAGGGTTCATTGGCTATAAACCCTAATTTGTCAAGTTGATACAATTGAATAATACTAATTGAAAACAAGTTAACCAAAGGCTCTGATACTACTGATGGGTTTTATACAAACAATCCTATGTGTGCATGCAACCCTCATTTCGATCTACGTTTCACTATTAGATACACAACATTATGAACACATGGATAAAACCCTAATGTAGCATACTATTTTAGAAATTCATATATAAGGTTAGATCACATACCTCTTGTTGTTATTTTGTAATAACAACTTAAATCTTCAAACCCTTAGTCTTGAAAGCAAGCACCACAAGTGTAGTGCCTCTAATGGCTCACAAACACTACAAGCAATTGGAGAGGCTATAGAGAGAGTGAGAGAGAGAGAGAGAGAGGGGAGGTAGAAATCGTCCTTAGATGCTCTAGGGATCAAGTGGATGAAATTCTAAGGCCTTAGGGGTCTTTATATAGGGTTGGGATTAGGGTTTCAGTCCTTATCCTTATCCAGTTACTTGCCCACCAAGCAACCACAAGAAATGCCTTGAAAACCCTTATCTCTTGGACCTTGGATGATTTTAAGGATATCCTTATCCTTGAATTCGTCCATCCTTTAATAAGGATAACCATTGCCCTATTTTGCAACTATCACATAATTACAATTCAACCCCTCTAGTTTAATTAATTACACTTGATCACAAAATTAATTCCTAATTAATTATTGACCAATATTAATTAAACAAATATGATTTCTCCTTTAATATATTATTCTTATAACATATTAATAAATCATAATAACCTCTTTCTCTATTTATTTCTCCAGTCAAGTTGCTTTGGTGAAGGCAACCCAAAAGGACCATGTACAACCGGGTCAAGTACTTGCCTAATATAGTTGCAGCCTTAGACACTATTCCAACAATTACTTGACTCGATGAGCTATTAAATACATAATAATACTTGGTCAAGAACTAATGAATCCTTCTTACGATAAAATGACCATTCTATACCTAGTCAAAGACAAAGTCAACCATTAGTCAAAGTCAAAGTCGAGGTCAACTTCCAGTTGACCCAACTCGTCGAGTAACCTCCTAACTCGTCGAGTTCATATGCTATTCAGATTCGTGATAAAGAGAGTCAACTCGTCGAGTCCCCTCACAGACGCATCGAGTTCTACCTGGAACAAAGTCAGGACAAATCGACTTAACTCGTTAAGTTCATGCAGAAACCAGAAACGAGGAAACCCTCTTCAACTCGTCGAGTTTGCTATCCAACTCGTCAAGTTCCATTGGTCCACTTCTCATTCAGTCGCTTTTAAGCTAAACTAATTCTCCCAATTGCAAATCTGACTTCCTAGGACATGATTACCATGTAAAGTTGCAACCTTTATGTGTATGGAAGTTCCAAACGCTAACAACCAGTCTAAAAGAAACGTTAGACTATGGAGAAGGGATCAAGCTTCAAAAAGTTTGAGGCTTTACGACATTATAGGCTTACGAGGGTCCAGATGTGAAGTTGCAACTTCAGATCATGCTGCTCCCAAGAATTAGTCCACAAAAGTGCTAGAAATGTCCTCAATGCTTAAGATGAAGAGATCTATCAATAGAATGATCAAGGTAACGACTTGTTACCTTCCAAATGCTACCAAACTGAAGTAGGTGTTGGATCTACAAGCTCCCTTTGGTTCCTAGCTTTCAATCCTTCAATACATGCACCAACAATAGAATTATTAGCCTCAGAATGCTCAAAAATGGAGTTAGATGGCTAGGGTTTTGCTTCTGGACGTGAGAGGGTAGTAAGGAGGCTAGGAGAGAGTCTTAGTGCTCTTTAAATAGGGTACAAAACCCGAATTTAGGGTTTCCCAAACCCTGACCAACTCGTCGAGTAGGTCCTTCCACCCGCATCCTATTCTTGCTTCTACTCGTCGAGTTACCCTCCTTGGACTTTCCGAGTAGACCTTCTTTGACTTAGGGTTTTTCTTCCTTTAATTAGCCTTTTGGATTCTGGGTGTTACAACTCTCCCCCACTTAAATTAGATTTTGTCCTCGAAGTCTTATGCGGTCATCTACCTCGGATACTTCTCACGTGACACACCCTCAGCTTTCCCTATCTATCATAGACTAAATGATGCTTCTCATGGGACAAAGTAGTCACTCTGAACTATCCTGAATGTTTGGAACAATTTTTATACAACGTATAACCTGGTCTGCTCGGTCCGATCCCCGAAAGGACCGCTACACTTGGCGTTTTGAGGGTCCAACCATTACCCTGCTCAGTCGATGGCCTTCCCAAGACTACAGTACATAAGCGAAGAAACCCTATCCTATCTTTATGGAGTATAAATTCTCCGTCGCAACTGAATCGCAACCACTCCTAGTGCCGATCATTTTTTTTCTGTTACCCACATAATACTTCCACTTAGTATGTCCAGATGTTGAACACCCAAATTAGTGTGTGAATCAGATAATCCTTCGAGTAAAAGATCCATCCTTGCAACGGTAACAAGATCTATGCAACAGAGTCCAATCATTAATTTTGAGATTATTTGATCCCGCTGTGAGTGACTTAGCATCTCTCGGTCAACTAACTATTTCACCCAAGAATTCTCTAACCATTACCCGCCCAAATATCTTGTTGTCCCTTATCTGATTTCTGGATGAACCGAGACCACCCTGGTTCCAACTGATCTGCCATTACTTGTAATACCGTACCCTCACCAGTTACTAAAACCAAGCACAACCTCTCAGTCTCTCCCAACGATTTTCGAAGAGAACTTCAGCTATCTAAAACTACTTTATCTACCTTGCCACTTGGCTACCAGATCTTACGATCCCCGATCCCCTACTTTGACCCTATGGTCTCTGCTAGGTCCTATCTGCCTTGCTACTAACGTACAGCCTCACCCACAAGTCTCACCCAACCCACACTACTAAGTGACCTTGCCCTTAGGTCTCACCTATCTAGGGCTATACAGTACAACTCCCTTGTGTTCTATCTATTTATCCTTTCCTGATTCTGATCACGCTAACTAGATGATACGGGCCTCGCCCACACCCTGCTGACTAGGGAATACTAGCCTCGCCCATATTCCGCTAACTAGGAGATACGTGCCTCACCCACACTCCGATGACTAAGACATACAGTCTTACAACACTTCCCCCGTTGTCTGGTTACTAGTGAATCTATGGCCATCCCGTAGTTTTACAACCCTTCCCATTACAATCATGAATACACCCTGACTTACTGCAAAAATCGTGTCCTAACTGGAATGCCCATCCAGATTCCTAAGCTACCTATCGGAAAAAAATGTGAACCCCTACGTTGAAAAGTTTTCCAAACTCCCAACTCTCATACCCCTCAATCCGATTAGCCACTTTCTCTGCCTTCCTTCCAGAAGAGAATGTGAACTCATCCTAAATCCACACTTATTTCTGTTCCTGAACCCTTGGAGAAGTCTCCCCTACTTTGGTTCCAATAACATCTTACAGCACACCCGGCTGGAAAGATTATCAATCATTCGTATCATTCAGTGACCAATCTTGCTGATAACTAACGCTTACCACTTTTAGTGTTCCCAAAACAGACCAACACTAAAGCTGTAAGACCCTTGATGACTGTCGGAACACTTCGTGTGTTCTAATCACACTTGCTAAAGCTACCACATCCTAAGAATTCACTTTATATGGAGACATCCCATACTACTACCCTAAGACCCATGGTATGCAGATGGCATATAATCTGAACATAAGCAGGAAGTATAATCCCAATATACAAATACTCATATGGATGCGAGAAAATAATAATAAATCATAAAAAAACCGATAGGAAAGCAAACATACGTACCTGCAAGATCGGAAGTAGCTCCTGTCTCCTCTGTAACCAACTGAAATGCCCTACTCCTCGCCGCAGGCGCCTTTGCCCAGTCCTGACGGTCATCGGTAATCCTCAACGTTTTAGGGTCAGGTGCTATCACCTGACTTGCTGCCGTCAAACTCAGACATTGGGCCTTCTTTTGGCCCCTATGAATGCAATGGAAGCATATCAAGTTTGATCCCTAGGTGATGGTAGCAGCACAATCCCTGTATAATGACCGATCTAGCCGTACCCGAAACAACCAGAATCGTTACCACTGCCACTCCTATATGCACCCTCGTGTGTCTTGTTGCACTTCCCATAGCAGCTACGGTCCTGATAACCTCTCGATCTAGAATCAGATGTATTGGGCCTCTTACCCGATCTCGCGGATGTCTACACCTCAACTGGTTTCCTCTTTCTATTTGCCTCTAAGTCAATCCCCCTCTCTATGGCTTGAGTGATCATATCCTCCAACATCTTGCTGCTAGACCGACTCACGGCCTGTCTAATATTGCTCCTCAGCATCTCGTGGTATCGAGCCTTATTCATTTCCTTATCTGCCACATACTGCGGAACAAGAAGGGCTCTCTCTCTCTCTCTCTCTCTCTCTAAACTTGGTGGTGATCTTTGCCAATGTCTTAGTAGTCTACTGGAGGTCCTGGAACTCCTGTGCTAACTGCTGCACCTCAATAACTGGTGCAAAGTTGGTCTTGAACCTGGCCAAGAAGTCACCCCATGTCATCGCATTCAATGCAACATCATCCACAATAACATGTCCAACCTCCTCCCACCAACCACGCACTCTATCCTTCAGAAGACAGGAGGCGAGTCAGACCTTGTCCCCCTCCGGACACCAGCTAGAACAGAAGGCATCGGTGACATCTGCCAACCACCAGCTACTAGCAATGGGGTCCTTAGCCCCATGATATTATGGAGCTCCACAGGCTCTGAACTCCCTGAATGTCAACGTGCGCGCCTACACCATGGCTACAATCTTGGTGCAAAACGCACCTAACATCTCGTCCAAAATCTCCATAATGCCCTCCTTGACCGTACCAAAGATCATAGGAGTATGGTCTAGAACTATGTGAAATCTCAACTGAAATAAACTCTATCATCTACTCATCGAGCTGCCCGGCTCCAGAGCCCGAGCTTGATCCCTCACCGGCACCTGAGCTTCCCACTGGTCTACCCGGTAGTGTCACCATACTGCATAATAACATAACAACCATCAGAATACTCATCATTATCTAGGGAATCACACACGCACTACAAGTTCCCTGGTTTTATCTCAGCCCTCCTTGACTCGATTATAGATCCTCTGCTTTCAGTAGTACATGCCCATACTACCTTCCATATTTATCCGTACTTTCCTCAAGGTCTACCCGGTAGCATCACCATACTGCATAATAACATAACAACCATCAGAATACTCATCATTATCGAGGGAATCACACATGCACTACAAGTTCCCTGGTTTTATCTGAGCCCTCCTTGACTCGATTACAGATCCTCTGCTTTCAGTAGTACATGCCCATACTACCTTCCATATTTGTCCGTACTTTCCTCAAGGATTTCCTCGACACCACCAAGTCCCTTACTACTACTACTACTCCCAACACTACTCTCATCCTAGGCTTGCCCTAGGGTAATCACCATCCCACTCTCTTCCATCAGCTGCATAAGAAGTCCCTGCTATCTTCCCCTAACTAGCTCGCGAATACCATTACATATCATGCACTCAGACTAGATAATTCTTTGAATGAGAGATCCTACCCTACAACGGTTGGACTCAAACAAGAGCTGTGAAATAGAGCTAGACCTAAGAAGAAATTATTTAGTCCTCACAATATGTAACTTAACATATTCGTTTACTAGTTAGTAAAAGACAACTAAAATTCCTAAAAGCACAAAGCAAGCAGCATTCGGGCATTGAGTACACATAATCAAGCATATACTAATCAGGCCATCATACTGACTAATATGTACTAGCATGCAGTTTATAAAGCTGATACACATATAACAGGCACATAAGGCATCCTCCCTAGATCCTTAGTCCTAATCTAGCATGAAGTTCTCGTAAAGCTGATAAGCATATGATAACATAAACTTGTATGGGAAATTTGGGAGTACTTACTTGAGATTGGCTGATTACATGCACAATACCCTTTTCTCTTTTTCAAAATTATTTTTGCGTTTCTAAAATTCTTTTCTTTTTTCTCAAAGTCCTTTTTATAAAAGTGATTTTATTTTGAAAATTTTTCTTACCAAGTCCTCAGTTTGAGTTCAAACACACCCAAGACTGTGCCCGAATCCCTCAAACCAAGGCTCTAATACCAACTTATACCATCCCTAATAATACGGTCCAAAATTTTCATTTTAAAATCATTTACGAAAATCATAATTCATCAATCATCACAATAAAAGTCATAAGTCATGTATCTCAAATCATCATAACAAAATACTGTATCATATATCAAAATATCATAGTAAATCATCCCATGCTAAAAACTGTGGTGTGTGCCATGCAGACATCCCAAGCTCTTTCCATTGCTAGTAGAAGTACCTGAAACTAAAACTAAAAAACGTAAGCATGAAGCTTAGTGAGTCTCCCTAATCTACCACATACCATACACATACGCACATACTGCAGAAATTGGGCCTAGCCCACTATAACGGGCTCCCCCTGACATCAGACGGATCCGAAATCAGGCCCTACTTGGCATCAGGCCTCGCCTGGCATCGAGCCCCGCTCGGTGTACAAATTTGTTTCTATTAGGCCTCGCCTGTCCCTGGGCCCCGCCCACTATACACATACAGACATATGATCATAATCAAGCTAGTACATAACAAACAAACTCAACACTATAATTGCTAGTCTTAAGGCCTCACCCCTACTCTTCTAATAATGAGATATGGAACCCCATCCACACTCAGCTAGTGATGAGATATGGGTCCCCGCCCACACTCACCTCCCCACCAGGAATATACAAGTATCACAAAGACAACAAGTATAACTAAACGTGCATTCCTTCCTTGAATACCACCCGACATCGAACTGTAGTTTAGAAACATACATATAGACCTTCCTTGAACCTCGCCCGACATCGGATTGTAATCCAGAAGCATACAAACTACATCGGGCTAATCCCGAGATCGGATCTAAATCTGGTATACACTAACATACATAAACAGACCGACATTGGTGCCATCGACCCGCTCTTACAGGAGAAAACTCACCTCACAAGCTGATGGTTGAATCCTACGAATAAACCTCTCGCTGCTAGCTGGCAGATCCCCAAACTACTGGTCACTCAACTCCCCGAGCTATTAATTTCAAAATAATACTTAGTCAAGAACTGATGAATCCTTCTTAGGGTAAAATGACCATTCTACCCCTATTCAAAGTCGAAGTCAACGCTTAGTCAATGTCAAAGTCAAGGTCAACTTCTAATTGACCCAACTCATCGAGTTCCTATGCTATTCAGACTCATGATAAACCGACTCAACTCGTCGAGTCCCCTCATAGAATTGTTGAGTTCCACCTGATACGGAGTCGGGACAAATCGACTAAACTCGTCGAGTCCTCTTCTGGGCTCGTTGAGTTCATACAGAAACTAAAAAAGGGGAAACCCTCTTCAACTCGTCGAGTTGGCTATCCAATTTATCGAGTTCTTTTGGTCCACTTTTCATTCAGGCGGTTTTAAGCTAAACTAAGGCTCCCAATTGCAGATCTGACTTCCTAGGACATGATTACTACGTAAAGTTGCAACCTTTATGTGTATGCAAGTTCCAAACGCCAACAACTAGGCTAAAAGAAAGGTTAGACTATGGAGAAGGGCTCAAGCTTCAAAAAGCTTGAGGTTGTACGAAATTATAGGCTTAGGAGGGTCCATATGTGAAGTTGCAACTTCAGATCATGCCCCTCCCAAGAATTAGTCCACAAAAGTGCTAAAAATGGCTTCAAAGCTTAAGATGAAGATATCTATCAATAGAATGATCAAGGTAACGAATCGTTACATTCCAAATGCTGCCAAACTGAAGTAGGTGTTGGATCTACAAGCTACCTTTCATTCCTAGCTTTTAATCCTTCAATACATGCACCAACAATAGAATTCTTAGCCTCAAAATGCTCAAAAAATGGAGTTAGATGGCTAGGGTTTTGCTTCTGGACGTGAGAGGGCAGTAAGGAGCCTGGGAGAGAGGCGTAGTGCTCTTTAAATATGGTACAAAACCCAAATTTAGGGTTTCCCAAACCCTGACCAACTCGTCGAGTATGTCTCCCTGACTCTTCGAATAGGTCCTTCCTCCCGTGTCCTATTCTTGCTTCTACTCGTCGAGTTACCCTCCTTGGACTCGCCGAGTAGACCTTTTTTGACTTAGGGTTTTTCTTCCTTTAATTAGCCTTCTGGATTGCGAGTGTTACACTGGCCCTTTTCCTGGCTCCATCTCTTCAAATCTACTACCCATCGAGGCATCGGGCCTTGAAAGCTCCGTCGGGGAGCGGGGTTTCTAACAGTCTGGGGTGGATTGTAGACCTTCGGTTCTGAGTCGGTGTCTTCATGATCCTCCTCCTCGTCTTCTTCCTTAGAATTTTCTTTGGGGTCTTCCTCCATTATTTCCTCAGGATCCTCCTTAGGATCCTCTTCGATCCAACCACCATTCCCTTGGTTAGAGAAATAGGGATCTCCGATATATGAAATCCTGCCATTGCATTTGTGCGAAATAGGGATATGAGAAATATATGAGAAACTTAAGTGTATAATTTTGTAATATTTTTGAGGGATAATAATTTTTTAATAGAATTTTTTTAATGAAATTTTGTGATGTGACCCATACCTGGTCCTCCTATAATTACTTAGTGTATACACGTTGTATATAATCAAGATCGAATAGACCGTCGGATAAGTAGCTCCACTCTAAGCCCACAAGAAAACAAGGAACAAGATTTAAAGCGGAATCACAAATCCTAAGTCTATAGAATCTTGATTATATATAACCTTAACATATACAGTTTGCAATTTTAGATTGACTAGTAAAGGTCCTTAGTTTTTATGTGAAGGATTTGATTTATTCTAGTGAGAAGGTTTCTTACGATTCCTAGTTTTAATAAATATCGAGACCTAAACGTTGTCGTTACAGTTCTTATAATATCATAAAATACTCCATAGTATTTTAAACTTTTATGTTAAAGGTTCTCTATATAGCTTGTTGGTAAGTTTTAGACTCGTTATTCACTACGACCATTCCTCGGCATATGTTGGTCACATCTCAGATAAATATAGTTGATCAGACTATATTCATCCCCGATCTGATTACATACCCCAAGGCCTACTTGTAGTGTTCAACTTATCTCAATACTTTTTGTTTTGTTACTGCTACGATATTGAACTAGTGAGTATGATTGTACTTATACTTTTATAAAAATATCATAATATTTTAAAGTATACTTGTATGAAAATGTTATGTTAGAGAGTTTTAGTCCCTTTGTATTTATAATTTGTATATCTTACGTGGTTTGATATACTTAGTTCACTATAAACAATGCTCTGATACCAATCTGTCACACCCCCAAACCAGAACGGTGGAAACGTTCGGGGGCGGATGACATCACGTACAATATCCTAACAACGAGTATAATTGTGACCAAAGTAAACACAACCATCATAAATATAATTTAAAAGGTTACATTGTTTCATGAGTTACATGTTTCCAAATAAATTACAATATGATGACAAAAATGAGTTTTTAACTGACGCTTTAGCATCCCAACCTCAAAAGCTGGTGGTTACTTGTTTTAGTGATTTCCTGATAATACAAGTAGTTTTGAAAAGAGTGTCAACGAGTAAGTTGGTGAGTTCATAAGCGTTTTTATTAATGTAAGCCTTTCCGTGTAAAGTAATCATGTTTGTTTCTACAAAATTTGATATTTTCCATAAAATGAGTTGTAAGACGTTTGATCATAAAACGATAGTGTTTGTTCCAGAAAATCCAAATTTTCTCTGAAATGAATTGTAGTCTTAAACGTTCCAAGACTGAACTGTATAAGTTTTATGTACTCAAAGTTTGTAATATGTAGCTTTAATTTGTATAAAACCATTTAAATGTACGTTAGCCCTGTCAACCAACATGTATTGTTAATACCCCAGGTGAGTTATTATAACCATACTAGCGACTAGTTGGCCTGTAACGATGTTCTTCAGGCGTCGAAATGTTATGACATTTGGCACCCCATACATGGCGGTCTAACTGTAGCTAACAATTTAGGTGCATGATTGTCAGTCTTGTATAGATCTATACACAAGTATCATGCTCTCCCTACAAGAGATTCTAGTTTATAATATTAGACTTAAGTTATGTACCTAAAAGTAGGATGAAGCCAAATTTCTCACAAAATTTGTATCAACAGGTTTACGTATGAAAAATCTATTTTTCTTGTAAATGTATGTATTACCCTTTCATAGTGCTTATATAACGTAAAAATAATTATATTTTTATATAATTATTTCTTTCTCCCAAAAGGGTAAAATAGCATGAATGTTCCACAAACTATACCTATTACAATTTATAAATGTATATTCCGTTAAAATGAAAAATCTTTGTAATTTAACGACTTTGCATGTAAGAGTTTATAAGTTTGACACTAACGTTATTTAGTATATTTATGTAATAAAATATCATAAAACATAAGAAACGATTTGTATATTTACACAAGTATGGCTACTAGAATGAAACCCTAATTTTCAGGGTTTAGCACCCTATTTAAACACCTTAACCTCCAAAAGTTGGCCTCATTTACAGCCTCCATCATCCCAAACCCTAGCCACAAAATCCTAATTGACTTTTGAGTGTTTTGAGCCATTTTTGTGCATTCTTTGTGAATTTAAGGAAGAGGATTCGTAAATAAAGAGCAAGGACGTGAAGGAGAAGAGTAGATCCAGAAGTTGAGCTCCATTTCTGGTTCATTTGAGGTATAAAGCTCATGTCTGTTCTATTCAATGTTTAGATCTAGTTTTAGAATGATTTCTCTATTTTTCGTCCACGAATGTTAGTCCTTGGGACTTGGACGTCCAGTGTGGGAAAACCCTTCAGATCTAGGGTCTTTAGGGGACTTCATGGCATAAAGGTGCCAACTTTATGACCATGAAGGTCCCATGCAACCTATAAACCATCCTTTTGGCCTTTTTAGCCATGTAGTCTGTGAATGAAAGTAAAGATAGGAATTTTACGTGATATATCAGCCACAGGGGACCGGATCTATGGTTTGGAAGCATTTAGCTCGATTGGAAGTGACTGAATGGATTTAGACTAAGAGAACTTAATGAGTTGTTCATCCAACTCAACGAATTAGATCGTGGTCCCCTGACCTTTTCTGTTTACTTAGAAAACTCAACGAGTCTATGAGATGACTCATCGATTTGGCCATGGGTTTTGGGGTTTTGAAGACTGAAGAACTCGATGAGTTCAACAAGGAACTCGGCGAGTTATATTGAAAAGTCCCGACTCTGTTATAGGGAGGAACTCGATGAGTTGGAACACGATTTAAAGGTTTTATGATTCATAGAACTCATCGAGTTGATGGACCAACTTGACAAGTTGAGTCAACCAGGATGTTGACTTTGACCAGAATGACCAGCATGTTGACTTTGACTTTGACCAAAGTTAACCTTAAGGGGTCATGAGTACGGAAGGATAATTAAAGGAAATGTTTATGTGTAGGAGTCTAAGAGGGGTTGATTTCAGAGAAGGAGTCATTGCAGTTATTCCCAGTTATCGAGGTTAGTTACCTTCCGATAAAAATGAGTCGAAGGCAGCAATGCCGACCCACTAGTAGTTGTTTATAGTTGAGATGATTGTCTTTGTGATAATTGTTTGATATGCCACTATCTTTTACGCTTTATGTGCTAGGATGCTATGATATTATGTGATAGTGGTGGGAGGGGTAAAATAGTCCCCAACTACCGATTGAAAGAGGCCGAAGGGGTAGACAGTACCCATATATGCCTAACAGCATGCTTATGATATGTGTGGTAGTGGTAGGGGTGAAATAGTCCCCGTAACCAGTTGAGATAAACCAGAAGGTAGGTCGGGCACCCATATATGCCTGACAGGGTAGGTCGAACACCCTGGTATGTCAGACAGGGGTAGGTTGAGCACCCCGATATGCCTATTAGGGGTAGGTTGAGCACCCCGGTATGCTCAGCAGGGTAGGTCGGGCACCCAGATATGCCTGACAGTATGTTTATTGTATGGTATGTGGTATGATGGGGAACTCACTAAGATTTATGTTTACGGTTTTCAGTTTTGGTTTCAGGTACTTCTTATTCGAAAGGAAATGAGTCGGCATGACTGCAGTGCATCATACCACTATTTTCCGCACTATGATGTTCTTGGGATTTATACTCTGGCATTATTATGACTTGTTTTGAGATATATAACTTATGGATTTTTATGATATGGGATAACTCAATGATGCTTTTAATAATCTGTTGTATGAATTATTAAATTAAAAATGAAATTTTTGGCCTTGGATTTTAGGATGTTACACATGTAGCTGCTGATGTAGATGCATAATTAGAACAAGTGGCGATATTAGCTTGAGAGTTGGACCTGTTAGGCTGATTTGGGCACTGATATGGTAGGTGACCTATACCACAACGATTGTGTTAATCATACATAGTGTTCTGAGTGGATGCCCATTGAAATTGACGAGTGTTGGAGTTGTTGTCACGACTTCGGTTATTGTCACACCCCGCTAAAGCGGAAATACAGGGCATAGCAATACAAAGGATTTCATAGCAAAAGATAAAGACAACACCAACCATAGTATTAAAAAGCATTACAAATTTACAATGGGTATGAACAACTTTAAAAAAAAATTACAATGTGAATTGAAATACAACACATGCGCATGCTCCTAAAAGTGATGTGTCTCTACGTGCCTCTTACTAGATGATTCCTGAAAAAGCATGTAAAACAAGCGTCAACTATAAAAATAGTTGGTGAGTACTCACATATTTAAAAATAATATTAGTTTCATGAATTGAACTCAAAGTTCTGATAAGACTTTCCATAAATGAAAATATATTCCAAAAATGCGTAAATAAGTTTGCATAAACAAAGTTTGTTGTCATCATGAGAAATGAAGTATGTTGCCCAAATGAAATGCAATGTTCATATTCTCATGGGAAATAAAGTTTCCATAAATAGAAATATATTGCAAAAACTAGTAAACAAGTTTGCATAAACAAAGTTCGTTGTCATCATGAGAGATAAAGTATGTTGCCCAAATGAGATGCAACGTTCATATTCTCATGGGAAATCAAGTTTGTAGCTAAAACAAGATACAAGGTTCGTATGAGCATAATGATTACACCATGAGTTCACAACCCAAGCCTAATGACTGAGGGTGCCCTCTTCTATGTCTATCACTAACATAGGGAAATATTGTAAAATGCACTCAAACGAATCGTGTGAGTGAGGAGTTGTCTACCTCCTAATAGCACTATCCATAATAACCATAAGCTCAAATGAGTTAATGAGTTGTGTGAACGGATTCCAGGGACTTAAACGCGATAAGGCCTCATGAATTAACAATAGCATACATATACATAGCAACATATAGCAACCATGTTTGATACAAGTCAAATTAAATACAATGAACATAAATTGTTTAGGACATTCTTTTCCAACCCAAAAAATAAAAACCGAAAGTAGGGGGAGGCATGAATACACCCAATGCATTGAGATGATGCAAATGATGCCTTGATCTAAGTTCCACTTGTATCACTCCCGAATCCTACAATAATGGTATACGCTAGTGAGCCTCTAGTTGAAATCTAATGCTAATATACTTACTACTACAATAAAATTAAGCCAATATTGTGTCAAAATTTAATATTGATAAGTTTGAAACATTTTTCTGAAATGCTGAAATTTTATAACTCATGTGATTAAGACAATTTTGGATATTAATTTCCAGATTTTTGTAATATTATTTGAGGGTATTTCAATACATTTAAATGTGTTTTAAGCTCTTAAAAAGCCAAAATATTATCAAACAGCTTCCAAAAATTGTTAAAATTTGCATTTTCATTCTAAATACAGTAAAGGTCTTTCACAAATTTTCCTTTGAATTTTTGATATGATTAACGATTTTTCCAAAAATTTAAGCCTTCATAACAATATAAATTCATGAAAAATAGCATCCAAATGATAAAAATTGCCAAACTTTTTATGATACTGCCATTAGACATACTTAAGTTGGGAAAAATATAAAAATGGATTTCTAAACTCTTTAACCCAATTTTATGATTTGTGTGCATCTATTCTAATAAAAATTGAAATAAATAGAAAAGTGTTTCCAAAATTGCCCAAACTTTTTGTAATACTGTTATTAAACATTATTAACCTGGGAAAAGTATAAAAATGGGTTTCTAAATTGTTTAGCCCAATTTTATGATTCTTATGGATTTAAGTGTTTTAAATCTTGGGAAAATAGAAGAAAATAGCATACAGAAGAGGAAAATCAACAAAATTTTTATGTAGCATCCTAATATATTAAAATGTGCTAAATGTTCATGAATTTTGGATGAGGAAAACTATTTTTCCTGTTTTTAGTCTATTATAAACACAAAAATCATGGAAAAATAGATATACATTTTCAAAAATTCCCAAAATATTTGTCTAAGTCTTAACCACAAGGTAGAAGCTGCGAAAAATAATAGATAATATTTTCACATTCCCTAAAGTGATTTTATGATTTATTGGAGCTAAATAAAAAGAAAATTCAAAATCATACTGAATAGTAACAACAATTAATGAAACTTCAAGAGAGATGTTTATTAATTAAAAGGATCATCCACAAATTTTTCCATAATTTATTTTGAAGTGTAAATATTTTATATGCTTTAACACTCTATTTTCTTATTATTTTCATGTAAAAATAAACATAATATATATTGAGCTGAAATTTTCCAGAATGCATCTTCATACAATTTAATATCAATGAAAAATCGTTTTCTTATTTTTGATGTCAAAAAACATGCCTAAAGGCTCAATAAATTATAGAGAAAACTTGAGACTTGTGATTTTGGTAAAGATTATTAATGTTACTTTGAGAATTTTTGCAACATGTTCCAAGGAATTTTGAATCAAGATCTTATTGTTCCTCTTAATACATGATGTTAAGTGCTCAAATTAAACTTTCCTTGATTTTTAGTGATGTATAAGACCTTTGAACATGCAATACAAAACTAGTATCCACAAAAAGGTGTTTTTTGAGCAACAGTTTTGTAAAAATTCCTAAAAATCGAAATATTGGAATTTTCCAGTTAGGTCAGATGGATTTGAAAGCTAGCTTGAAATATTGTATTTCAGAAAAAGAATCTCTAATTTTGGTTAAGAAATGAGTGAGATATGATAGTTTAAAGTTAGGTAAAGAAATCTGGCAGATTGCATGCATGATGATTGGTTAGAAAAGTGAGTTTTCATCATTTCTTTGAGTCAATATTTTGAAATATTTGAAGGATATCATGATCCATGCATGTTATGGTCATGTTTCCAGAGATCAAATATATTTAAAAATCATAATTTACATACATGCATTAAAATACAAATATCTTATTTCTCAAGAACTCTTAAAAATAAGTTTGATGTTTTGATCCTTAAAATCTATTTTTGCACTAAGATCATGAACATGCAACCTTGTTTAACATACATGCATGGTGTTAAAACACATTCATGATGTTCTAAAGTTTTTTTTTTAACAAAAAGAGAACAAGTTTGAAGAAGATGAAGAAGTAGAAGTTGATTTTTGAAGTAAAATGCACATGTGTGAATTAAATCATCGCTGTGGATCTTCAAGAGATGTATGTTCTTTACCTTAAATTTATTTGTGGCTCGAAAACCCCTTATGAATCTCCATAATTTCGTGGTTAAGAGGCTGTGGTTGTGGTGTTTGGAGAAAAAAATTAGAGAGAAGGTAGGGAGAGTTTTCTAAAGAGATAAAGAAGAGAGATGTGTGTGTGTGTGTGTGTGCTGGAGAATGAGAGTGTGAGAGCGAGATATAGGAAGAGAGGGGTCCAAAATTTTGAGTATAATACCCCTTTCTCATTCATTTTGTTTTATAAAATTTAAGTTCTTTTATAAAATATCTCAATTTTTATATAAAATGTGCACTAACTTTTTTATTCATAAAACATTGATTTTTAATTTATAAATTAAGGGTAATTGATAATGACTTAAAATTTTTGTTCCTTGATTATATTTTCCTGAATTTAGTCATTTTCAATTGATATTATGAGGTTCATAAATTTTTTTATGGAGTCTTAGGTGTTAAAGTTTATAAATTTGAGATTTTAGGGCTTTTAGGTTTTTGAGAGTTTGTAAATCTTTTGATATCAAAATAAATAGATTCTTTGAGACTTCAAATTATCTTATATTATTATAACTCATCGGTTTATTGGCATTCTATGTAGTTTTTTCGACATTCAAGTGAAATTGAGAAATCAAGTATACTAGCCCTTGTTTTCAACTTCAACTTATGTTCCTACGAGACACAGACCTAATTTATACCACTAGGTCAAGTGCATGATGTGTGTATATGGTTCATGAAAAGGTGTTCGAGTCAAAGAGTGAACCGAATATGGGTAGTCATTGCAGTTAAGTAGTTATATAATTCACATAACAATGTGAAATCTAAGTACATTGTCCATCGTTTCTAATTGTTTCCAAGTTTCTAGTAGATTATAACTTAGCTTCTAGTTACTAATTCTAGTATGTGTCGTACCTATATGTGGAACTAAGTTTAGTCAAATCTAGAACCGGCTCGAATTTTGACAGTTGTCACAGTTATGTTGGTTACCTCGTGAGTTACGATGAAAAGTTCCTCGATGGTTTTGGTTACCTCAGTTGTTTGACGGTCGGGAGGCATAGTTAGCCCGAGGTTGGGTGTTTTGTGAGCCCATAGGATTTAATTGACACCCTAATTGAGAGCCTAAAACTACAGGTTGTTAAGTTGATTGAATAGCAGTGAGATCAGGTAAAGAAGTAATAGAAGTACCTCCAGTTGTGGCATCTGTACATTTGGTGAGGTAGTAATGGGTAAGGAGGCGGATTTGTTAATCATGTAGTCATGGTCAGATAAGAGGGTATGCATTCAGATCATTAAAATTGGCCTGTGATTGGCATGCTAAGAGGTTTGATTTCAAACCATTGTACTCATTTCGTAAACCTAAGATGGTGAGCATAACCAAGTCTTTGTCCTTCATAGGTTTACCAATGTTGGTGAGAGCTAATTCATATTCCTTTACACGACTGAGATAGTTAAGTGGAGTTTAGTCTCCTTTCATCTCTATGCGAAGTAGTTGTGTTTTTAACGAGAGGCAGAATTTGGTGTATATGCACGTTCTAAGGAAATCCAAAGATCTCTAGAAGTTGTACCTTAAACATGTTGGAAAGATGCTTCAGAAATTGTCGACAAAATTATCATGCTAACATGTGCATTGTTAGCAGTTCAAGGGAGATAACTAGGGTTATTACTTATTGCATCTCCTATTGTAACTTTCTGTTCAGGTCGTTGAATGGTGCCATCTACATAGCCAATTAGATGGTTAGTAGTTAAGAATGGTTCGATCATCGCCTTCCAGAAGCCATAGTTTGTAGGAGAGAAGGTGAAGGGAATTTCTGAGTGTTGTAGGTTGTTTTCTCTGCAGCAGTAAAGGCAATAATGATAGCCATGTGTAGGTGATCATAAGAAGAAAAGAAGAAAGAAGAAAAAAATTTGACCAGATTTAGGATTGGAGGCGGCAAGAGGTTTCTTAGCTCTAATACCAAGTCAAACCATGTGATTTTATATTCTTAAAAAATTACATATGAACTCTATATAAAGTGTATAATATTACACTTCATACCCTCTACTTATTATAACTTTAAATTACATAGTCCAACAATGCTAAAATCTATATAAATTTAGAGCAATTGATATAGGAAAAAGTGAACGTGGTTAAAATACATATATATGATATTGGAGTTTCATATTCCATACCTCTATATATTCTTAATTTGTGGTGTATATTTACATCATTTGGCATATGAAAAGGCCAAATTGGAAGACACTAATGTCTGCGCAGCATTGCCTCTCAGCCACCCAATGAGCTCATGGATTTCTATATCAAATTCAAGTTTTTGTAAGACTTCCTTCCACATTCAAAATCATATCATCATGTCATGTTGTGTCCCCTTACCTTGACATTTTTTTAATCTTTTTCAAAAGTCATATGGAGGATTAAATCCCTTTGCAATAGTTATGCTTCAATAAAATGATATTGAACATCAAAATTTACAGATGAATCCCTTTCAACATCTATATCTATTTGAAGAACTACATCCAAATATATTCAAATTGCAAGAAATGGAGATGGATTACAAAGGGAAAACAACATACACATTGAAAAACTAGAAGTAGAACAAAAGAGAAGGAAAAAACATAGAAGTAAGAGATGAGATTAACACATTAACACATGATTTAGGAATCAAGTGTCCCGCGTAGGGTATTCAAGTTAGATTTTTTTTTCGAAATTCTTTAAAAACTCTGATCTGATTACTTGATCGTGTATAAATAAAGAATCCAACAAATTTTAACTGACACCTCTAAACTGTTGGTTCAACCCCTGCAACCACACATAAGAAAGAAAGAAAACAAGTGTTCCCTCTTGTTGTTGCTACACACGAAAAGAAAAGAAGAGGAAAGAACATTTTGTGTATTCAAAAGCTACTACATAAATCTAAAAGCAAAACAGCTATAAATAGCCTACAATGGACTCAACAGAAATAAATAAAGTTAAATTAAAAGCTAGCTACTACCCCATAAGGCTAGGACACTTCAAAGACCAACTAAACCACGTTTTCTCAGCTGTGAACTTGGTCAAACAAAATTTATTCAAACATTAAATCAAAACAACCCAATGCGATGGGTAGTATAAAAAAAATCCGACGGGTAGTATAAAAAACACAATGTCAAGATTAGCCAACATAAACAACATCCGTATTACAATTATAAAATCTGACGGGTAGTATAAAAAAACACAATGTCAGTATTATAAGGAAAGTAACCATTGATAATTAGTTGTTGTCCTGAGGATCTATGTGGCTTGTCTTCCACTCTTGATCTTGTTAACTCTCACCACAACTGCAACGTATATCTTATCCATGTTTCCCTCAGCAAACATGAAAAGCTTCTATCTCCACTACTTCTTGAACAAGAAGACCCCAATAACACCCAAAACCCTGTTGCAAATCCAGAAATTATGTCCACATAAAACAACCATATATGAAGTATTTAGGGTTGCTGTGAAAAGTGTGTTTTTCATTTATAAAATCAATGTACAGGGGAAGGCTATATAGCCGATGTATACAATTGAGAAGGAGGTAAACTAGGTAACTATTAATTTACAGTTGTATTTACTAAAATAATAATATAAAGATGGTAAATTAAATCATATAGATTTAATTACCATTGGTCCTTAATACGCCCCCGCAAGATGGAGGATCCATCGGAAACTCCAATCTTGGACCGTAGATGAAGAAATGGGCTTCGACTGAGTGGTTTGGTGAGAGAATCTGTGAGTTAGTCAGTGGAGTTGATGTGCAGAACTTTGAGAGAACCACCAACAACTTTCTCGCGAACAAAGTGATAATCTAGTGCCACGTGTTTCATGCGTGAATGATAAACAGGATTGGCACAGAGATATGTGGCACTGGTGTTATCATAGAAAAGTGTAGGAGATGATGTTTGTGAGACACCAAGATCGGTGAGCAAGTTTTGAAACCAAGCAATTTCAACCGCTGCATTGGCTAGTGCTTTGTATTCTGCCTCAGTGGAGGAGCAGAAAACAGACTTCTGGCATGATGACTTCCAGGAGATGATATTTGAGCCAAGATAAAGTATGTATGCAGTTGTAGAGCAGCCTCCATGCATAATGCCTCCCTAGTCTGAATCAGAGAAAGCCTTTAACTCAAGAAAGGAACCTCGTTTAATATACAACCCATGGTGTATAGTACCCTTAAGATAACACAATACTCGCTTGAGTGCCTGCCAATGAATCTTGGATGGGGAATGCATAAATTTGGCTAAACGATTAATAGCAAAGGAAACATCAGGCCTTGTAAAGGCTAAATATTGCAGCGAACCTACCAGTTTACGATACGGTGTTGGATCAACACTGGGGGAGCCATCCATAGGGTGGAGAACCTGAGACGAGTTAAGGGGAGTAGCAACTGCTTTTGCACCATCCATATTAAATTGGGTTAGAAGGTTCTGGATGTGACGGTGCTAGGATAGGAAGAGACCATGAGTGGTTGGAATAACTTCGATACCAAGAAAATGGTGAAGGTTTCCTAGGTCCTTGATGGAAAAGCGTTTTTCCATGGTGTCAATGAACTCGTTGAGAAATGAATTGTTGTTGCCTGTAAGGACTATCATTAACGTACACCATGAAAAAGAGTAAAATATTGGCATGATTGTAGATAAAGAGAGAGGCATCAACTTGGGATTTTCGAAAACCACAGGAGAGAAGAAAGGAGGTTAATTCCGTGTACCATACCCTTGGTGCTTGTTTCAGGCCATAAAGAGATTTTCACAACTTGCAAACATGAGCAGGAATTTGAGGGCGAGTAAAGCCTAGAGGTTGGGTCATATAAACTTCTTCATGGAGTGTACCGTGTAGAAACGCATTGGTCACGTCTAATTGACGGAAGGCCCAATTGTGAGAGAGAGCTAGGGATATGATGACACGAATTGAAACCGGTTTGGCTACAGGGCTGAAGGTGTCAAAGTAATCTTTCCCATGTTGTTGAAGAAAACCTTTGGCAACTAAACAGGCTTTATATTTTGAGATTGTACCATCAGGTTTGCATTTGACTCGAAAGACCCATTTACAACCAATCGGATTGTGATTGCCCCGTGGTACTAATTCCCAAGTGCCATTTTGCATGAGGGCATTAAATTCTTGATCCATGGCATGAAGCCAGTTAGGGTCTTTGAGAGCTTAGTTGTGTGTATGAGGTTCAGTGGTGTCGGGAATTAGATGAAGTGTTGTAGCACTGATGAATGAAGGGTTGAAATATTTTGGATTTTTCTTGCGTGGGCGCATAGTATGGGGAGGTGATGGGGGTATAGAAGTATTAGTGGAGAGGGTATCAGGAGTTGTATCAGGTGAGATGACTGGGGTGGGTGGTCGGAGGTTGGTGATGGAGGGGAAAGGGGTGAGGACGGTTGTCCAACAGCAATAGGGGATGACAGGGATGACGTGTTATTAGTACGCCTGGAGTAGATCAGGGGGTAGGAGGTACAGGGACAATGTGGTGTGGAGGACTGTTATGTAGGTGAAGGATCAGAGATAGGGTTGGTGTTTTCGGTGGTTGTTGTTGAGGATGTATTGGTGGTATAGGTGACAGGATTGGTAAGATTTAGATCAGGTGCAGGTGGTAAAGTAGTATAGGAGGATGGTGGTGGGGTTGATTGTGCTGATGTGACGAATGTGTCAGGTGTAGGTAAGGGATCATGGGATGTAGATAGGGAGGGGAATTGATTCTCAATGAACTGGACATGTCGTGAGTGATACAACCAGTGGGTGAGGGGGTCATAGCATTTATATGTTGATTTAGAGGTTGAATAACCAAGGAAAAGACAGGGAGTGGATCGTGGTTGGAGTTTGGAGACAGTATACGGGCGTAATCAAGGCTAGCATAGACACCCGAAAGGTTTGAGTTTGTTTTAACTGGGTGATTGACCAAATAGATGCTAGTATGTGTCAGGTGTAGGTAAGGGATCATGGGATGTAGATAGGGAGGGGAATTGATTCTCAATGAACTGGACATGTCGTGAGTCATACAACCAGTGGGTGAGGGGGTCATAGCATTTATATGTTGATTTAGAGGTTGAATAACCAAGGAAAAGACAGGGAGTGGATCGTGGTTGGAGTTTGGAGACAGTATACGGGCGTAATCAAGGCTAGCATAGACACCCGAAAGGTTTGAGTTTGTTTTAACTGGGTGATTGACCAAATAGATGCTAGTATGGGGTTTGATTATGGAGGATTGGTGTGGGAAGCTGGTTGATTAAATAGACCATTGTCTCAAATGCATGTAACCAGAAGGTTAAAGGAAGTTCGGCATAGTGAAGGAGGGCAAGGCCTGTTTCGACTATATGTCTGTGTCGCCTTTCAGCCACACCATTTTGTTCATGTGTATGAGGTGGGGTTGTATAATGAGAGATGCCATGAGTTTTGAGGAAGGGTGATAGACCAATGTATTCACCACCATTTTCAGTAAAGAAGGATACGATGGGTGTCTAAAAGAATTTTTCAACCAAAAGTTTGAATTGAGGAAAAATGGTGGCAACTTCAGATTTCTTTTTCATAGGATAAAACCATACATATTTTGTGAAATAACCCACAAAAATCACATAGTAGGTAAATTTATCAATGGGGTTTTGAACTGGTCCTCACACATCAGAGTAAAGTAATTGCAATGGTTTTGAGACAACAAAGGAATTATATCCAAAATGTAGTTTGTGACTTTTATTGACTGAACAAGATGAACAATGCATATCAGACAGTTTAGAGCTAAGGCCTAATTTGGAGAGCAGACACCGGAAAACTTTGGAGGACGGATGACCTAAGGTGTGATGCCATTGACTTGGGGATGCTTTAATGGTGAAATTCAGTTGCAGATAAGGTGGTAGGTTGGCATAGTAGACATCTTCATGGTTCTCCCTCCGCATGAGAAGCAACCCTGTGCGAAGATCCTTCACAATAAAGAAACGTGCAAAAAATTCAACAGACGCCCGGTTAGTCTTGCATAACTTTTCCACATAAATAATATTCTTTTTCAATTGTGGAACACGTAACACATTAGGTAATTCTAAAGTTTTAAGTGGTGTGTGAATGCGTTTAGAGCCAACATGATAGATTTGCAAGGTGTTACCATTCCCAAGAACTACTTCATCTGGTCCACCATAGTCAGACACATTGTAAAGAGTGGATCGGTCACTTGTGACATGATTGGAGGCTCCACTGTCAAACATCCAAGATGGAGACACACAAGAGGGACCTAACATTGTGACATTGGCAATTGGAGTAGATGATTGATTATTGTTGAAAGTAACATTGTTTTCTCGCAAGAAACGAGATAGCTTCTGGCAGTCACGAGTGATGTGTCCTTGGATATTGCAGTATTGACAAAAGGTGTTGGGCTTGTGATTTCGATTACTTCCTGAATTTGAAGAATACCAGTTGTGTCGATTGGTGAAGTTGCATTGCTGGCTTGAATGGCGATTGGTAGATGCACGTTGAGAGTAGGAACCATCAGATTTTCCTTGTGACCGATTCTGTTGTCCATTGGCGTAGTCAACTGTGGTGATGACCGGAGCAAAAGAGGTTGTGTTATCCTTGAGGGAACGTTCAAAATCACTCAATTTGTCGAATAGTTCTGAGTAGGAGAGGGGTGTTTCACGGACTTTAATGGCATCAACAATGGTTCCATATTCATCACCGAGTTGGGATAAAATATGAACAAGCAGGTCTTCTTCAGAGATAGGACTTTGTGCAAGTGCAAGATCATCAACAATAGCGAACATGTCTTGGAGATATTCGGCTATTAAGCGAGCACCCTTTGGGTTTTTGACAAGTTTGGATTTGAGGGAGATAACGCGAGATCGAGAAGCACTGGCAAAGCTAGATTTTAGACGATTCCAGGCCTCTCGTGAGGTAGTGGCAGACGAGATCAAGGGTTGAATGCAATCAGAATAGCAGCCAAGGATTGCACTAATAATAGTTTGATCTTTGTGGTACCAGGAAAGATACTCTAGGTTTGGTTTGGATCAGTCTTTATCATCTAGAAAGCGCTTGGGCGGCTGTTGATCGCCAGTGATGAAAGTGTCAAGTTTAATCCCTATTAGGGTGGATTCAACTTGACGGCGCCAGACAGGAAAGTTATTGGTGGTGAGTTTGATCGGAAAATGGGTCACTGTTGTGACTTGGATTATGGCCTTTGTCATTGTGAATGGCAAGGAAAGAAAGAAGAAGGAATAGATATAGGATCGACTCTTTAGAGTAATTAGGGCTCTGGTACCTTATGAAGTATTTAGGGTTGCTGTGAAAAGTGTGTTTTTCATTTATAAAATCAATGTACAGGGGAAGGCAATATAGCCGATGTATACAATTGAGAAGGAGGTAAACTAGGTAAGTATTGAATAATTTACAGTTGTATTTACTAAAATAATAATATAAAGATGGTAAATTAAATCATATAGATTTAATTATCATTGGTCCTTAATACCATACATTGGTTTGCTTATCACTTGCTCTTTGTTTCTTTTCTATGGTTGTTGTTGTGACTTCTCCGGGTTTTCAGCAATTGGTAGGCAATGGAGTTCCAGACAGGTTGTTGTGTGACAAATTCTGCCATGCTTGGAGGGACCACCCTAGTTAACTTGTTTCCTGAAAAATCGATAGATTCTAACTTCTTCATGCAATTAATTCATTTAAATGAAAAGGAAAAGAAAATACGTGGCTCCAGAAGATTATACGTGGCATGTTACGTGTCTATTTACACCTCACTTATTATATACGTGGCAAGAACTCCATGATGTAATTTCTGGGAATGGTTGGAAGACGATGAGTACCAATAACAGAAGAACAGTGATTTGGGACAAATCTACAACCTAACATTCAAGCTTGGAAATCTAGAAAACGAAATTAGTTATTGCAGGAAGAAGTTGGAAGAAGAGAAGAACTCTAATTTAGTTTTCAGACAAGAACTAGACAAAGTGAAGTGGAAGTTGTTTACTCATAAAGCTGCATTGTTTGTGTTATTTTTCTTGTATGTTAAACATGTATTTTTTAAAGTTTGATGTGTTCTTTGTATCCTGTTTGATGTACTCTTGTTTGATGTATTCTTCTTTGATGTGTTCTGACTAAATCATGTACTTCATGAAGTTTTGTATGCAATGAAAGTTATGACTAAAGCTTGATGTTTAATACTTGATGTATTAAGACAGTAAACATGTAATGTATACAAACACATAAATAAACATGTATTAAGACAGTAAACATGTAACTTGGGAGTTTGATGTATTAAGATAGTAAACATGTAATGTATACAAACACATAAATAAACATGTATTAAGACAGTACATATGTAACTTGGGAGTTTGATGTATTAAGACAGTAAACATGTAATGTATACAAACACATAAATAAACATGTACTCAAATCAGGGGATAATGACTTGGGAGGGTAAACATGTACTTAAATTAACATGTACTTAAAGTACCAAAATACCCCTAATGACTTGGGAGGGTAAACATGTAATTAAATTAACATGTTCTTAAAGTACCAAAATACCCCTAATGACTTGGGAGGCTAAACATGTACTTAAATTAACATGTACTTAAAGTACCAATATACCCCTAATGACTTGGGAGGGTAAACATGTACTAAAATTAGCATGTACTTAAAGTACCAAAATATTCCCAAACATACAGGACCCAAGATGTTAAAGTATCAAACATTCCAAAAGATGTGCCAAGATTGTCCTATTGTGCCAAACGATATTACAAGACCCAAGATTCCAAAACATGCAAAATAAAACAACACATTGAATTCAAATCTCCAGTGGGTGGTCAGTACTGCTTCCTTCCTTCCTCCTTATGTTCTTCCTTAACTGAATCTTTGTGAGTCTTTCTGAAGTTTTTCTTGTCCTCTTCCTATCTGGATTTTCTGCATTGTGTTGAATTTCATGTTCCACATTATCTTGAACTTCAATTTCATGTTCCACTTCAATGTTAGCTTGAATCTCATCTTCTATGTTAGCATCAACTTGAATGTCATCTTGAATCTCCCCTACAAGGTTATCTTGGACTAAAGGAACATCAACTTCAACTTCAGGTACCACATAAACTTCAGGAACATCAACTTCAGCTTCCACATCAGGTTCAGGAACATCAACTTCAGGAACATTAGCTTCCACATCACTTTCACTTTTAAAGTCACTATCACTTTCACTTTCAAACATGACAACATGTTCCACTTCCAATTCAGCTTCAAGGTCTACTTTACCTGTAAAAGGGAAAAAAAATCAGAAATGGCACACAAGTATAATATATTAGATAATTTAACACCATACCTTGTTTCTTAGGTTTCTTTTTGTTAGAACCTGAAGTAGATGGTACATCATTTAGTCTTTGAGGACATGTTGATCTGTTATGTCCTCTTTCCCTACAAATGGTACATCTCATGATCATTCCCTTTTTTGAGACTGTATGCCTTGTTCCCTTAGCTTCTCTCTCAACCTGATCCCTTTTCCTTTTCATTGTTGGTCTTCCAGGTAGTCTTTTTTTTAGGAGGAAATGGTTTGGTGTAATCCACTTCAGGCCACATAGCACTACAGTTTAGTGGCCTAATGTTATACCTATAACAACTTGCATAGATTGATGTAGTAAACCATTCTGACACATACTCCTCAGAGTCCCTATTGAGGCTTGAAACGGCAGCATATCCATGCACACAGGGATACCCTGCTAACTGTCATGCCCTGCATCCACATTGCCTAGTATTCAGGTCTACAGCATACCCTTCAGTCCCCACCCTCACCTCAAATTGTTATACCCAGAAGGTACCACTTGCCAAAACCTATCCATAATCATATACAAATTAGAAAATATTAAAAATGACAAACATATAAGCAATAAGAATTTACCTTTGTGTTTCCTTGTGCTTATTCAACTTCAACCTTATAGAAGGACATATGCTTAAATCCCAAGATTGACCCTTCGCCTTGTATATACACAACTTTTCCATTACATAAATCCGGATTTCTTCTAACATGGTAATAAGTGGTTTCTTCCTAACAGCTTCAATCACAGAGTTAAAACTTTCAGAAACACCATTTTCTTATGCATCACAACTCCTATCAACCTGAAAAAATGCTTTACACCATGTTTTAGGGTCCCTTTCCATCAAATGTTCATAAGCTAGTGGCTCCAGCTTCTTGATTTCATTCATATGGTATTCAAATTTTTGTGGAACTGTAGATCCAGCAGCTCTCCAAAACAGTTTCTTAAACATTTACCCCTTAAATCTATTTGGGAAATTAGCACATATGTGCCTAGCACATATGTGCCTAGCACATTGCATATGCTCTGCAGCTGGAACCCTTTCCTTCACAACTTCAACTAATCCCTATAATCAAAACATAAACAGCATAAGCAAAAACATATTAAGTATGTAAAATAAGTATGGACAATAAGTATGGAAAATAACAATAATTGAAGTGTGAACATTACTTTGTGTTAGTCTGATATTATGGTTAGTCCATGCCCAACTCCCATTCCAATGTCATCAATTAGAAGATCAAGAAACCACTTCCATGATTCTTTATTTTCTACTTCAACCACAGCCCATGCAACAGGATATATGTGGTTGTTTGCATCCCTCCCAATGGCTGCAAGCAACTGACCTCTGCATATGCCCTTTAAGAAACAACCATCTACTCCAATTACCCTCCTACAACCCTCTATCCATCCATCCTTCAAACCCTTTAAACACACATAAAACTTTGAGAAGTATGTTTCTCCATCAGGCATCACATCCATCTCCATCTTAACTGTTGATCCAGGATTTGTCCTTTTTAGCTCTTCTCCATAACTCCATGTTTTAGCATAATGCTCTATTAAAGTACCTTCTATCTGCTGAAATGGATATTTCCTAGCATTTCTGCATTGTCCAACACTACCTATCAGGTTAAACCTTTTACTGACCTTAGCTTTCAATTTCCTAATGCTCATCTTTGGTTTCTGTATTATATCATTCATGAAATGAGTTCCAATCTATTTGTAGCTTACAATGGACCCAAATTTGAAAACTCTTGCACAATTATGCCTATCAATTAATGACTTAATCTGAAAAGACCTCTCATTCTTCATCCAGGTTGCCCACAACCTAAAGGGACAACTCTTACTCTTCTTGTTCTTCTTATATTTACAACATTTTGCCAACAGCTTTTGATGATCATTTTTTTCAAACCATAAGTCATACCCATTCTTGACAGCATAGTTGGTTACATAAAGCTTTAATTCAAGAGGGTTGGCAAACTTCATACCTAAAACTGGGACCATTTTATCCCATTCTTGCTTCTCATCAAAGACAGGGAACACAACCTCATCATCTTTATTCCTATCTTCATCATCATCAGCATCATTTACTTCTTCTTGATTACTATTGAGAATGGGTTTACCACACAACTTGTTCAAGAATTCATCATCATATGTTTTGTCAAATGTATGCACCTCTTCATCAGGTTCATGCTCACATTCCCTTATATCTGAAATTTGTGACTCTGTATCATCATCTTCTATTACATCAGACAACTTATCACCTGTTAACAACTCCTTATCGGCCCAGTCAAGAATGGGTTCGTTTTCGTTGTCGATGTACACATTCATACTTAGCTCCTGCTTATCCATGTAACCATCTTCAATAAACTCAAAATAGTCTGCATCATTGTCGATTCTTCTGATACCCTCTGCCAATCTTTCATGAGTACTACAATAATACAAGTTCTCACAGCTTCGTCTTGTGAGCTTTGAAACCCACAACACAAATTCTCTATAGTCCATGCCACCAAAATCCACATCACGAACTGACATTCTCATAGGGTCTAATTACACTAACGAGTTTGGTGCAAACATGTCGTTGAAGTGAAAATCTATAGTGAGATACTTACCGTTAGATGCTTCCATTGTAGTGAGATACGTATCGTTAGACGATTTCAAGTCCCAACTTCAGTTCCTACTGCTTCGATCGACTGAATTCTGAGAAAACTTAAGTAACCGGGATCGATTTTGGGAATGATTTGGGAGTAGTTGTTAAGATTAAGAACCCTAAATAAATTAGACCGATATATGTAAATGAAGTCGAATACAGACAAAGGGTGACATAGCCACGTCATAAGCCACGTATTTTATTTTCCTTTTCATTTAAATGAATTAATTGCATTTATTGGTTAAAATGGAGGTTAGCCGGTAATAATGTTATAATGTAAACGGTTAAAACAAGTTAGTTGGTGTATTAGGTACAAAAAAAAAAACAAATTGCCAATATGTGAACAACACTAATAGGTAGTTACCCTCCTAAGTCATTATCCCCAAACATATCTTCACCATCCAGATTTTTTATATCTATGTGATGAGTTAAACCAAAATCACTCTAAAATGACGATTTTGCCCTTCCGTATATTTTGATACCCAATAATTATATTCCTTGTTTTAAGTTGAGGATAATGAAGGTAGAGCTGGTGGTGGTAAGACACTAGAGAAGATTTCTATACAAATTCAAAAATATTATGTAAGGGCAAATTAGTCTTTTTTTTTTAATTTAACAAATGTGTTGTTAAAGTTGATGGTATAAGGACTAAAGGCGTTATAAACCACTCCAATAAGAACTGAAAATGCAAAAAAGATTTATTTTTGGACCTGATCCGGACAAATATCTAAACACAAGGACACAAAATGTAATTCAGTCATATAACAACAAAAACAAAGAGAGCTTGAAAGCCTTGTAAGTCGATGGAAATTTAGGTCCACAATCTTATATTTCCTTTATTAGTCCCCACACCATATGCAAGAGCCTAAGGTTGATGTTATCAGCTCAATAGAAGACCAAGTTCTATAATTTTAAGTCTAAATTTTCATATTCTAAATTATTAAACACAATATTAACATGTATGTGTGTGACACACTTACAGGCTTGTATTTTTGTGGTACTACAGGCTAATTTTGAATTTTCTTTCTCTTGATCAAATTGAGTCGTTGATGGTGAAGTTTATTCCCCATTGCATACACACATGTATTTCACCACAACTCTAAAAAACATTATATAAACCAAATAAAACACAGAATTCGACAAAGAAGCATTTACATTTTCGAGATATCAAAAATAATTTATGTATATATATATATATATATATATATATATATATATATATATATATATATATATTTCTGTAAATGATTAACAAAGTTGATGTGTCAGGGCTGATACGATCAAATTATGTAACTTTAAATTCAAATTTCCATCTTACCTTTTTTTTTAAATGTAGTCTGTCAAATGCATTACTGTTTTGTAAGATTCATTTTCAAAGTGTCTAACCGATAGAATCTAGAGACTTGGCTAAAAGTGAAATGATCAGATGGGTCAGTTACACATTGTACTTTCAAATTTTGTTTATGTTTGTATTATAGCATCTTATCATCATTTGATTTGATCTACTAAAGGATTAAAAAGATGTATAAATAGAAAGCATCTTTTTAAGACTTGGAAGTCATGAATGGAAGATTAAAATCTACAAACTTATTTTCTTTAATCCCCACACAGCATGTAAATTTGTTAGGCCTCAATTGTCATTCAAAGACTTTAAAGTCAACACAAAGTTATAAACTTGATTTTTTTTTTTTTTTTTTTTGTTTTAGGGTTTATGAAACTAACTTGCAGGAAAAGAAGTTTTGATTATTTGACTTTAAGAAGGGTAGGTTTTTCAAAGTATAATTTTGTAATCAAAGTATGAAGTTATATAATACCCAAATCAATGAAAGCATGTTGCTATTCATTGCATTTAACCCGTGTAATTGTAAACAAGAACCTACAAACTGAGAATGCTTCAGATAGCAAAATTTGTGCACCGCCAATGTAATGTCAAAGTCAAGTATCAAACGGAATGAAAAATCGATCAAATCCCACTAACAAGCAGATTTAAAAAAATAATAGCTAGCATCAAACCTTTCATATTCTGAAGTATTTCCTCCCTTCCACAGGTATTGAGGCGGTGGAGTGTATGTTATCAGACCAGTAAATGGTGGAACACAAAAAACACAACCACATAGATGGTAAACCTGGACCTGAAAGCACATGTAACCCACTGTGTCAAAAAACACAAAAGATTTATTGTGGACCAAAACACACCAAATATACCAAAAAAATAATTACATCCAAGTACATCCAACTATTGTTCCCTAAGGGGGTTTAAAATTAATATATATATATATATATATATATATATATATATATATATATATATATATATATATATATATATATATAGAGAGAGAGAGAGAGAGAGAGAGAGAGTTAGGTTCAAATGTTTTTAGCAAGTATTGTGTGCTTAAATGCACCAATGGGCATTCAAGAAATAATAAACAATTAAATAAATCATTTAAGGGCATTCTGGATATTTTGTACTTTTTAATTAAGGGATCATTTAATTGAAAATCCTGCAATTAAGGAAATATAATCAATATATTTGACCTAGTTTCTCTTATTCGAGTATTAACTTTCCCCGAACTCAAATCGGCCACCAATGGCTTTAGCCGCCATTGGTGTTCATCCTCCTCAATCGGTCGTCAATACAGGATACGAAGTAAGAATCCCACGGGTTTCTTACGACTTCTTTCACTTTTCCTTTCTGTTCATATTCAATTTACCAATCGGCTAATGACCACTGAACCCTAACCCTTATCTTCATAATGTAAGCGAACTCCAATTGGTGAAGATTCCACATTACGAAGAAAGTCTTTTGTATCATTTGTCTATAACACTACCTCTAGTGCGGATGGTGGTGTAGAGACGGCGAAAAGTGGCGACTCTGGATGACAACTTAGAGGAGGAAGGAGAAAGTAGACGGGAGTTCCCTTTCTATTTCCAGTACTCTATCCTAAGGTGTGTTCATTACTTTTTGTATTAAATTCGGTTTTTAGAGTTATAAAAAAAATAGAATTCATGTAGAATTGAAATTGACTGAGATATGTAGGGTTTTGTGGTTGATAATTGGAAGAAAGATTTTCATCTCTGTATCAACGAATCCTATCATTCAACAACAAAATCCTTCCAATTTCAATTGTTTTCCTTCTGTCCTCCCTCACAGCTTCGAGAATGGCCCCAAAGTGTCATTGAGTTTTTGTTCTTTAACCCCAAGTATATTTCTTTCTTAATTTTCTTCACTTTTTTCATGGATTTTTCCTTTAAAGATTTAAGAATAAGAAGTCGATCCGTGGTCATCAGCTATTAACCCAATTTTTTCCTTTGGTGTGTTTTTTTTGTGGTGATGTAAGCAGGAACATGCGTTTCTTTCAAATATTCATGATTCAGATATTCTATTGGAATGTAATGTATGTTAGGATGATGCAGGAATGATGAGGAAACTTATGAAAAAAAGATATGTGATACTTCATTCTCAAAGAATGAAGAAAAACAACAATATTCTTTCAGAATTTCAGGATTCAACATCCAAAAACAACAATATTGTTTCAGAATTCAAGAATTCAAGAAGAAAACATGGAGAACGAGAGTATTCTAGCAGAATGTTGTTATTTTTTAGGAATGTTATTCATTTTTGTTGATATTCTTTTAGAATATTTTATAATTATATTAAAATGTATAAGACTTTTAGTTTGTAAGAATATGTATGAATTTATATTTAAGTTCGGATGTATAAAAGTATATTAGAATGTTTGTTATTTTTCAACATCTTATTCAAGAATTTTGTTTTTCTTCAATAATATTCTATTAGAATAGAAATCGGAAAGAGTATCATTCTAACAAAAAACATTCTGATAGAATAAAATCGGTAAAAATTGAAATTGAATTAATTAAAAAATTCAGATTTTTTTTAAATTAGGAGAATTAATCATCCCTAAAAATCCGAAATTTTCCTTTTATAAATGTAGCTAATTGTCCAAAATACCCTTTTGCTAAAAATTGTGTGATTATATGGTACATGTTACTCCATTGTAATATCATACACTCTCAAATCATGTCCATTGATTAATTTCATCCGTTGGTCCAGATCTGTACATTCGGGCACACAATACTTAGTAAAAATAAAATAACCTAAGTCTCTCTCTCTTTCTCTCTCTCTCTCTCTCTCTCTCTCTCTATATATATATATATATATATATATATATATACATACATATATTGGCTAACATATTTTTTCTGTAAGAGTTGAAAGCCATGGTTTATATTTGTGAAACAGGCCACATTGTTACTCTCTCGACGACGATGTGAATGTTGATCAGGTCATGAAAGGTGTTGATCTCGAATACACAAAAACTTGGTGAAAGGTTTATAACATGGACTTGTCAAGCAATATACTTGTTGGAGACATACTGGTCGAGCTTAACTCTAGTTAACTGCACTTTCCAAGTTGGTGGGTCTCAATTTGTCTAATAATCATCCGAGCGGCTATATATGAGACAACACGAGAAACATGATGAATTTATTTTCTCTTAATTTATCTAGAAACGAACTGATTGGGATGATCCCTCCAAGCATTGTAGCTTTGACCTTTTTGAGTCATTTGAATTTGTCACACAACAACTTGTGTGGGACGAATACCAACAGGAAGGCAACTACGGAACCTGATTGATCAATCAATATATGAAGGGAACAAAGATCTATGTGGACCTCCGTCGCTTAATAATTGCACAAATTGGTAAGACACAACAACAACAACATGCAAGAAGAAATACAAAGAAGCTGAAGAGTCTTATGTAGACATAACATGTGGTTTTGCGGTAGTATTGGAGTTTTGTTGTTCAAGAAGCAGTGGAGACGGAAGCTTTTCATGTTTTCTGAGGAAACCATGGAAAAGATATATGTATTCGACTAGGAAACATTTGTAACAGTTATGTATATTATTTATTAGTCAGGGTAGTCATATGTTAACATTTGTATCCACTATTTAACTATTTATAGTGATGGTTAATGAGATTACGAGATTCTTTTGGCCAATTCTATTATGGTATCAGAGCACGATCTCTAACCCTCACAACCCTAGCAACCGACGTCCCCTCCCCCTTCTTCTTCAATCAATCAGCAACACTCTTTCTCCCCTGTATTACATTATCACGATTTCTCTCTCCCCTACTTCTTTAACAATCTCCATGGCCTCTCTTCATTCATCGCTGACAATAAGCAATATCAAGAATTTCATCCCCATTGTCTTGGAGATGGAAAACGGACACTACACCTCCTGGGTGGAATTATTCAAAATCTATTGTCGTGCTTATGATGTTATCGACCACATCATTCCTTCTGAAGCAACTCCATCAAAACCTACAATGAAAGACAAAGGTGTTGCACACTATGGAAGAGACTATATTCAATCATTTATAGTGGATGTACAGTAAAATTTCCAATGATCTACTAGTTACAATTCTCACCCCACAGACTACTGCAGAAAAAGCTTGGCAAGCTTTGGAAACTATCTTCGTTGACAGCAAACCCACAAGGGCTCTTTATCTAAAAAAAATTCAAATATCAAGCTAGATTCCTTTCCAAATATGTCAGCATACTGTCAAGAACTCAAAAATCTCTCAGATCAACTTGCAAATGTTGATGCTCCTGTCACTAACGATCGATTGGTTCTACAACTCATAGCCGGTTTGAATGACATTTATGAAAATATTGCAACTCTCCTACAACAATCTACATCACTCCCTGAATTCTATACTGCAAGGTCCAAATTAATTCAGCAAGAGACAAGAAAATCCAACCAGCACTCGACGGCCACATCTCTTACCGCCAACAGCACTGGTGCCACTCCACCTCCGGTCACCACTACTGTTCCTGTCTAGGTACAATCACACGGTGGCGAACGAAGAGATCCTGATCAGCAAACTCGGACAGGGAACCATGGGTATTCTGATCACTATGGTCATGGACGCAACGCCAGCAGGGGTGGTCAGGGACGTGGTCGTGGATGTAATTTCTCTAGCTGCAATTACGAGTACAACAACTTTCATCCACAACCTTGGATGAATTGGACTTCACCACCTGTTCCATATCCAACTTTACCCACAAACTGCCCCCCACACTGTGGCACACCAGTAGGGATCCTTGGTGCATCGCCTTCTCCAGCATATGTCACATCAGACTATTCATATATGCCTACCAACATTGAATAGGAAATGCACACAATGACTCTAAATCCGAACCAGCCATGGTATCTTGACTCAGGAGCCACAAATCACATATCCAACACTACAGGTAACATCTCAAATTATGTTAATAATAGCATACAAAACCATATAGTTGTTGGTAACTGTTTCCAAAATACCAATCCATGGCACTGGTCATACAACCCTTAAATCACCATATCCACCATTAAAACTTAACAATATTCTTCATGCACCAGAACTTATCAAAAACCTACTATATGTCCGTCATCTTACCACAGATAACCTGATTTCTATTGAATTTGATCCTTTTGGTTTTCTTGTGAAGGATTACCAGACGTAGATTCCTATCCTCTGATGTGACAGCAACGGAGAGCTTTATCCACTTTCCTTGCCATCCACCAGAGTTACTAGTCCTTCTACCTTCACTTCTTTATCCCAAGATCTATGGCATCATCGTTTGGGTCACCCGGGATCTTCATTATTATGTGTTTTAAATAAACATAAGTCTTTCTATTTCCATGTTTTCTGATAAACGTTTATGTCAGTCTTGTGTGTTTGGAAAACATATTAAACTTCCTTTTTATGATTCCATGTCTTCTACTTCTTTACCTTTTGATATCTTGCATAGTGATTTATGGACCTCCCTGATTCGTAGTTCGGGAGGCCACCGTTATTATGTCCTATTTTTAGACGACTACATAAACTATTTGTGGACATATCCATTAACCAATAAATCACATGTACTCTCTGTCTTTATTAATATTCACTAGCTCATACAAACACAAATTGAACGAAAGATAAAATAAATTCAGTGGGATAATGGAATGGAATAGAATAATCATTTGTTTCGCAATTTTTGCAATCAACATTGAATGATCTTTCGATTCTCTTGCCCACACACCTCCTCTCAAAATGGAAATGCTGAACGAAAAATATGATCAGCCAACAACATCATTCGCACATTACTCACCCATGCTTCTTTACCATCCACTTTCTAGCATCATGACTTACAACTGGCCACCTACCTTCTTAACATTCTCCCTTCCGAAACCAAAAATAACACCACACCCACCTTCCTTCTCTATCATAAACACCCATTTTATACACATCTTTGTACTTTTGGATGTCTTTGCTATCCTCTTATCCCATTTACTACCATTCACAAACTAGATAATCGCTCTTCACTATGTGTTTTCCTTGGATACCCTTTAAATCATATGGGGTATAAATGCTATGAGCTATCTACCTGAAAATCATTATCTTTCATCATGTTGTTTTAATGAAACCAAGTTCCCATTTTCCAAAACACACTCCTCACCTCCCTCATATCAGTTTCTTCATATAAATCTCTCATCACACCTACATCTATCCTTTTGGGACTCGGTAACTCCTACTACATCTTCATCACCCTCAACCAAAAATAAAACACCCATACCCCCCTCCTTTTCCACCATCTGATGTCACTACCCACCCAGTTGCTCAACAAACACCCGCAACTCAACTTAAAACCTATATTCGTAGACCAAAAACCAATACCACCACCCCTCATCACCCTCTAATCAACACCTCTACACCTCTTTCTACACATAATACTGAACCCACACAACAACCCCATTCCCAGCTTGTTTGAACAATCCAAACACGCATCATGATTGATAACTCAAAGCCAAAACAACTCTTTAACCTACATACCACCACCTCCATTGAACCACTTCCACAGAACCCAAATTAAAGCCTTAGCCCAACCTATTTGGAAACGTGCCATGACTGATGAGTTTAATGCTCTTATTGATAATAATACTTAGGATTTAGTACCTCGTACTTCAACTATGAATATTACTAGGTGCATCTTGATTTTTAAACATAAAACTTAAGTTGGCGGTTCCCTTGAAAGATACAAAGCATGTTTGGTTTGTGATGGCAGGTCTTAACAGGTTGGAGTGGATTGTGATGAAACGTTCATCCCGGTTGTTAAGTCGGCTACTATATGAGCAGTTTTAAGCTTGGCTCTATCCAACGGATGGGACATCAGCCAACTAGACGTTAAAAATGCATTCTTACATGGACATCTATCAGAAACAGTTTACATGCACCAACCTATGGGTTTCAGAGACCCGTCAGTTCCCCATCATGTTTGCAGATTGAAAAAGTCTTTATATGGTCTAAAACAGGCTCCTCGAGCATGGTACTAATGTTTTACAGATTATGCGACCACCTTGGGATTTCGACATAGTGTATGTGACCATTCTCTTTTCATCTACCGTCATGGTCAGGATACTGCTTATCTTTTACTATGTGTTGACCACATCATCCTCACTACCTCGTCGTTGACTTTAAAACAGTCTTTTCTCACTCATTTTTCATCCGAGTTTGTTATGAAGGACCTCGGCCCTCTCACTTACTTCTTAGGCATATCGGTCAAACGTGATGCAAATGGCTTATTTTATCGCAACATAAATATACTCTCGATATCCTTTCATGTGCAAATATGACTCAATGCAATCTGGTCCAAACTCTGGTCAACACAACAGGAAAACTCAATAACCTGGACGGCGACCTACTTGACGATCCCACCACATATCACAGCCTAGCAGGAGCTTTACCATACCTAACATTCACTTCTCCACATATCCCTTATGCAGTACAACAGGTATGTATGCACATGCATTCCCCACGTACAATTCATCTACATGTCCTTAAACGTATTCTCTGATACGTAAAAGGCATAATAACCATGGGAATCTTCATGCGAGCTTCTACTCCGACCACTCTCGTTTCCTACACTGATGTTGATTGGGCTGGTTGCCCAGATACCCATAGATCAACATCATGCTATTGCATTTTCCTTGGTGACAACCTTCTATCTCGGTCATCAAAATGACAAACTACCATTTCTAGATCTACCGCAGAGGCTGAATACAGAGGCGTGGCTAATGTTGTTGCAGAAGTTTGTTGGATATGAAACCTTCTCTTGGAAGTAGGACGACCACTCACTCGTACGTCCATAGTTTATTGTGATAATTTTAGTGCAATTTACATGTCCAGTAACCGGATTCAGCATCAACGCACTAAACATATCGAGATTGACATTCATTTTGTTCATGAGAAGGTTCAACAAGGTCATATACGCATTTTCCATGTTCCATCATGCTACTAACTAGCCGACATATTCACCAAAGGACTACCACGAGTGTTATTTACATATTTCAGATCAAGTCTAAGCATCCGTCCTCCTCCTCCATAGACTGAGGGGGTATATTAGAATAGGAAACATATGTTAATATTTGTATCCACTATTTAACTATTTATAGTGATGATTAATGAGATTACAAGATTCTTTTGGCTAATTCTATTAATATGTTGCACTTGCGGTAAGATATCCAAAGATGAAGAGATTGAGGAAGAGAAACCACATAGAGCCTCTGGAATGCAAATACTTATTAATTGTTTTTTTGCTTAATAAAACTAGTACTGTGATTTTTTATACTACTATTTGGATTTATATTTGTAATATGGATATTGTTGAAGGTCATCACTAGCCCAATAGAATCATGTTATTGTCTAGAAGAAGTTAGCATGTTCTAGAATGATCTGGAAGATTCTAGAACATTATGGAATACTATGGAGGAGTGTTGAAGATGCTGGAAGATTCTAGAATACTCTAGAATGAGATGGAAGACCCTAGAAGGCTATGGAACATTCTAGAACACTATGGAAGACACAAGAATATCTATACTTATCTAGGACATTATAGAACATTCTAGAAACATATAAAAGCTTTTAATAGATATAGAATATGGTAGATAATTCTAGAATAGCCATGAATGTATGTAGATCTAGAAACTTCCTATAAGGAGGTGGAAACACCTATAAATAGGTGTGGAGCTCATTTGCTCCAAATAATCCAACATCCAATTATCCAAGAAAGCCTCAAAGAAAGCAAAGTGTGTAGTAGTCTCACAAAGTGTAAGTTCTCCTTAAGTGTCTTAATAAAAGTCTTGTTGTTTCCCACATTAAGAGTCGTGTTCAACAATCTGGTATCAGAGCCTGGTTTCTTGATAGTGAGAACAAGTGATTCTCGTTGTATCGTGAGTAGTTTGTAACTCTGCAAGTTTAGTGTCGAAACTAGCTTGTTTGGTATTACCGAGGTACTGCCAACACGATGGGTGATCTCCAAGTCGTCGGAGGAATCAAGAAACTCAACAACAACAACTACAAAACGTGGGAAACATGTATGAAGTCCTACTTACAAGGACAAGATCTATGGGAGGTCGTTGGTGGAAGCGAAACTACGCCACCAGAGGAAGACGTTAATGGTGCTTTGCGCAAATGGAAAATCAAAGCAGGCAAGGCAATGTTTGCCTTGAAGACCACAATCGAAGAAGAGATGTTGGAGCATATTCGGGATGAGAAAACCCCGAAAGAAGCTTGGGACACGTTTGTGATGCTTTTCTCAAAGAAGAATGATACGAGACTACAACTTTTGGAGAACGAGCTATTATCAATCTCACAACGTGACATGACGATTGCTCAATATTTCCACAAGGTCAAGTCGATATGTCGGGAGATTACTGAACTAGATCCGCAATCCATCATTGCAGAAGCTCGAATGAAGAGGATCATTATTCATGGACTAAGGCCGGAATATAGAAGCTTTGTTACTGTTGTACAAGGATGGCCCGTTCAACCATCACTTGTAGAGTTTGAAATTTTGTTGGCCAGCCAAGAAGCTATGGCTAAGCAAATGGGAGGCATCACGCTGAAGAGTGAAGAAGAAGCACTCTACACAAGTAAAAGTCGGAGGAATTTCAAGCCACCTTCTAAAGAAGGATACAAAAATGCTGACAAAGGGAAGAGTCAGCAAGGAACCTCACAACCATGGAGATCTCAAAAGACCGACATTAAGAGTTCTCGGTGGAGGAGGTTCGAAGGCAACTGCAACAATTGTGGAAAGTGGGGCCACATGTCCAAGGATTGTTGGTCAAAGAAAAAGTCTGTGGAAAGCAATGTAGTAACTTCCAAAAAGGAAGTAGAGGATGAATGGGATGCTGAGGCACTATGTGCTATAGAAGAGAATAAAACTAAAAGAGGAAGGCTAATGTTCGTGGATGCCAGGGTAAATGGAGGATACACCAAGGCTTTAGTAGATACAGGTGCATCCCATAATTTCCTTGCTAAAGATGAAGCTAAAAAGTTAGGCATCAAATACACCAAAAATCCAGGTCGGTTGAAAGTCATCAACTCTTTATCCAATCCTATCATTGGTGTTGCATATGGAGTACCTCTTAAGATAGCAGAATGGGAAGGCACCATAGACTTGACAGTGGTGCATATGGATGACTATCGTATGGTATTGGGAATGGATTTCCTAGACAACGTACGACCCTGGTCATTTGAGAGAGATGATACCATGCGTATCACTAAGGGTTCAATAATTCACATTTTACCCTTGAAGAGAAATAGGATTGGATCCCAAATCCTATCAACTATGCAACTCGACAAAGGTCTCAAGAAGAGTGAGGCAAAGTTTATGACAGCCTTGAAGGAGGAAATTGTTCCCTCAAAGATGGACATTCCGAAGGAGAAGAAGAACATAATGTCACTAGGGTTACATAAAAACTTGCATCTTAGACGAAAAGTGGAACATGTGATGGAGAAACCGGATAAGGCGAATAAGAAGAAAAACACATTAATTTGTAAGAGCAAAGTAAAATATCTCAACCAAGCAACATCTAAACGAGATGATCAGATCAATAAGGGATCACGTCTAACATGTTAATATTACAAGAATTTTCCAGGGCTTGTAAAAGGGACACCCCACATGCTTACAAGTTCTCCAACGGGAGGCATAAGAAACTATATAAGAGAGTTCAACGGGGTCACGGACAATATTATGGTGCAACAAAAGGCAACCACGAATGTCGTTGTCAATTATGGAAACAATATATGAAGCAACGACTGCAACAACTAAGGAAAAACAAAACATGTGGAAGAGAAAAAGTGATGGGTTTTGAGCATTCTAACACTTCCTAAGTGTACATGCAACCCTAATAACCTTGGATCTATGTTTGTCTAATTTGTCATGCAAAGTTGAATTCCAAGGTTATATCCTATCTAGCATACATGGGGAACAATTTTAACATAAAGTATAGATAGAATAACTTACCTTGTTGTTGCTTGTGTTCCTTGAAACCTTGTGAGCCTAGCACCTCAAGTGGTGATGCCTCAAATGCTTCACACAACACCAAATGCTCTTGGAAGAACTTATGAGAGAATACACACTCTTCAAAATCGGCCAAGCCCCCTTATTACTTAGTGTAACCGATTTGGGAGGAGATCATATTACTTATATAGTGTTGACACATCTAGGGTTAAACCCTAATGTGTCATGACTCTTCATTTCCATGACCCATGAGTTTGTAACTCCCATGGAGCATCCATGGAGCATCCTATGGGTGGAACCCAACTTGATGATCCATGGAGCCTTTTAGCCCACTATACAAGATATGGATGATTTACTTAATCAACCCATATATTTAATTAGTTATCTTTTGATCACTTAATTAATTCTAAATTAATTCTTGATCAAACTAATCAAATAATATTATTAATATATTAGAACTTATAATATATTAATAATCTCCAAGCGTTATTTCTCTCATTTAGTCTATCCAATTGCATGGTGCCATGCAACCCAAATGGACCATGCCGGGTCGGGTCAAGTACATACCAGAAATAGTTATGGACTTAGACACCTTATCCAACAGTCTCCCACTTGGATAAGTCTAGTAACTATTACTGCAAGTATGACTTCAGGAACCGATCGGCAATCGTAGCTCTTTACAAGGTTTCTCGAAACTTGAGAAGATGATGGTACGCCATTTAAGATAAGTGATCATATAATCCTCTGTTCTAGATATCAGTCAGACAAATACATGGAACAATGTCTTACTTATTATCCAACATTTGTTTCCCGATTTCTGATTTGTTTGACAAAGAACTTTATTGAACACATCAATCTAGTTCTGACCGGGCCCGGTACATAGGTCAAAACAAAATCATCGAGGGGCCCAGATATCAGCTTCTAATCCAAGAAGGAACAGATAAACTTCGACTCATATGTTTGTTCTACTACTCATTTAATTACACACAAGAGCACGATTTTATAACATCGAGTTACCAATGCGTTTTTCGTACAATCAATGCATAACCAACTCGTAAGTAACAAATCATATCTCTAGGTTTAAAGACTTATATGATATTACCGTCTCACGATCACTCGAGATAGAATTCCATGAAGTGATTCCAGTGAGCGTGGGTTGAGTCCAATGCTCAGAACTTATGAGCACTCATGATTGTTGTAGCCTTGTCCCAGACCTCTACAATCAAACATGACAGTCTTGATTCATACCTACTTCCGACATATGACCGACTGTGGAGGTTTGAATAATATGTTATACCAAACAAAATTATTCTGGAAGTCAAAACATGCAAAAGAAATATAGTAAACGATCGACAAGAGATAGCAACACTTTACTCATAAATAAAACACTTTTATTCATCATCAAATGTTAATTACACTTTACAAATTTCGAGATTATCTAACTACTAAATCTAATATCATCCTTCAGCCCTATGCTCCGAGCATGCTGGAGATGCTTAACCCGAGTCAGTCCCTTCGTGAGGGGATCTGCCGGATTCTCATCTGATGATACCCTCTTTGCCACGAGGAGTCCTTCTTCGATCCGATGTCTGATGAAATGATATTTTCTGTCAATGTGTCTGGATCTCCCGTGATCCCTTGGTTCCTTGGCTAAGGCAACAGCACTTTCACTATCACAGAAAATTTCCATCGGCTCTTTAATAGCTGGTACAACTCCAAGATCTCCAATGAAGTTCCTCAGCCATAACGCCTCCTTTGCTGCTTCGCTAGCTGCAATGTACTCTGATTCACAAGTAGAATCTGCCACTGTCTCTTGCTTGGAACTCTTCCAAGAAATTGCTCCTCCATTTAGGGTAAAGACCCAGCCCGACTGAGAGCGGAAGTTATCCCTATCAGTTTGGAAGCTAGCATCACTATACCCTACAACTCTCAAGTCATCACTCCCACCGAGGGTAAGGACCCAGTCCTTAGTCCTTCGCAGGTACTTGAGAATACTCTTTACCGCAGTCCAGTGTGCCTTGCCAGGATTCCCCTGAAACCTGCTAACCATGCTCAAGGCAAAGGCTACATCAGGTCGAGTACACGTCATAGCATACATGATCGAACCTACAGCCGAAGCATAAGGTAATCGACTCATTTCTGCTATCTCAGCCTCAGTGCTAGGGCTTTGTGTCTTACTCAGCTTGGCGCTACTCTGGATGGGCAGCTCTCCTTTCTTGGAGTCTTGCATTCTGAATCTCTTCAGAACCTTCTCCAAGTAGGTACTTTGACTAAGTCCAATTAGTCTTTTACTCCGATCTCTCAAGATTCTTATCCCCAAAATATAGGCAGCTTCACCAAGGTCCTTCATAGCGAAACACTTTCCAAGCCAGGACTTTACTTCCTGCAAGGTTGGAATGTCGTTTCCTATGAGTAGTATGTCATCCACATACAATACCAAAAAGCTAACTATACTCCCACTAGCCTTGACATATACACAAGATTCATCTTCACTCCTAGAAAAGCCAAATTCCTTGACCTTTTCATCAAAGCAAAGATTCCATCTGCGAGGTGCTTGCTTTAATCCATAAATGGATTTCTCAAGCTTACACACTCTATTAGGGTACTCGTTACTGACAAAGCCCTCTGGCTGACTCATGTAAACATCTTCAGCCAACTTCCCATTAAGGAAAGCGGTTTTGACATCCATTTGCCAAATTTCATAGTCATGAAATGCGGCTATGGCTAACAGAACCCGAATAGACTTAATCTTGGCTACCGGAGAAAAGGTCTCATCATAGTCCACTCCAGGAATTTGAGAGAAGCCCTTTGCAACCAGCCTAGCCTTATAAGTGTGTACTTTACCATCCATGTCGGTCTTCTTTTTGAAGACCCATTTGCACCCTACAGTCTTTCGACCTGGTACATTCTCAACCAAGTTCCAAACTTGATTGTCATACATGGATTGTATCTCGCTATCCATAGCCTCTTTCCATTTGGCAGACTCGGGGCCCGCCATGGCTTCCTCGTAGCTGTTAGGGTCATCTTGACTTACTAGTGTCTCATCACTAATAAGTGTCTCACCTTCTGCTGTAATATGGAATCCATAGTAATGCTCAGGTGCACTCCTAACTCTCGTGGAACGTCTCAGAGGTACAGATTCGTCAATTGGCTCAACAGGAGTTTCCTCCTCAAGTTGAGGGCTAGAGTTTGAAGTTCCTTCACCACTTGACTCTTGAATTTCTTCAAGATCAACTTGCCTCCCACTGTCTCCTTGGCTTATAAACTCTCTTTCTCGAAAGACTCCTCTTCTTGCTACAAAGACCACATTGTCACTAGGTCTGTAGAAGAGGTAACCAAAGGATTGTTGTGGGTAGCCGATGAAAATACACCTCTCGCTTCGGGGTTCGAGCTTATCATGAGTCTCACGTCTCACGAAAGCCTCGCATCCCCAAATCTTGATGTGGTCTAGTTTAGGTACTTTACCAGTCCACATCTCATGAGGAGTTTTGGCAACTTTCTTTGTAGGGACTAGATTAAGGATATGGGCGGCAGTCTCTAAGGCATACCCCCAGAATGAGATTGGTAGCGAAGCTCGACTCATCATGGAACGAACCATGTCCAACAAGGTTCGATTACGCCTCTCAGCCACACCATTCAACTGCGGTGTCCTGGGAGGTGTCAATTGTGAGACAATCCCACATTCCTTTAGATAGTCGAGGAACTCTGAACTAAGATACTCACTACCTCGATCGGATCGAAGCATCTTAATGTTCCTGCCCAATTGATTCTCGACTTCCTGTTTAAATTCCTTAAACTTATCGAAAGTCTCTGACTTATGCTTGATTAAGTAGACATATCCATATCTACTGTAATCATCGGTAAAAGTCAAATAATAACGATTAGCATCTCTCGTGGCATGTTTGAATGGTCCACACACATCCGTGTGTATAAGGTCCAACAAACCTTCACCCCTTTCACATGAGCCTGTGAAGGGTGACTTTGTCATTTTTCCAAGTAAGCATGATTCGCAACTATCATTTGACTTTAGGTCAAACGACTCCAAGACTCCATCCTTTTGGAGTTGGCCTATGCGTTTCTTGCTTATATGTCCAAGACGACAATGCCATAATGATGCTTTATCCAAGTTATTATTATTAGTAGAATCAATACACAAAACATTATTTCCTAAGTTATCTACAATAGATACAGCTTCATACACACCATCACAAGGTAATGCTTTAAAATAAAGTAAATTATTAAAGAAAGCATTAATCGAACCAACTTCATTATCAAACGAAAAGGTGAAACCTTGTTTGTACAATGCATGAAAGGAAATAATATTTCTTGCCATTTCTGGCGAATAACAACATTTATTCAAATCTAAATTTAACCCACTACTTAGCGATAAAGTATAAACTCCAATCTTGGTGACAGGTGTAACTTTCCTATTCCCCATGATTAAGTTTATTCTTCCTTGCTCCACATTCTCACTTCTTCCTAGTCCCTGCAAGTCACAACAAATATGAATTCCGCAACCTGTATCAAGGACCCAAGATTTCGAATGGGGTGAGTTATTAGAAATGATAGTGTAAATACCTGCATGGTTGGGTTTGACTTTCCCATCCTTTACATCTTGCTGGTACTTTGGGCAGTTCCGCTTCCAATGAGCTTTTTCGTGGCAATAGAAGCATTCAGCCTCTTTTGGGTCAGAAGAAGGAGTAATGAAACCTTTCTTGGTTCCACTTGAAGATGAGCCATCAAGGGTCCGAGCCTTGGTACCCTTTGAAGATCTCTTTCTCTTCCTCCCTCGACTCTGCCCGATTGCCAAGACCGGAGTTGTTTCTGGAGTAGGAGTGATAGCAACCGACTTCCCCTTAAGACCTGTTTCTGCGGTCTTGAGAAGTCCCTGAAGTTTGCTGAGGGTGACCTCTTCCTTGTTCATGTGATATGTCATGCGGAATTGATCATAGCACGATGGTAAGGAGTGCAAGATGATATCTATTGCAAGCTCCTCAGGGAAGTTCACATTGAGCTTCAGCAACCGATCCACATACCTTTGCATTTTCTGCATGTGGCTCGTGACGGACTCTCCGTCCTTCATCATGGTTGTTATCATGGAGCAGATGACTTCGTACCTCTCTTGTCGTGCACTTTGATGGTATCTTTCCATCAAATCTTGGTGCATTTCATAAGGGTAGAAGTCTTCATAAGACTTTTGGAGTTCAGCTGTCATGGTGGCTAACATGATGCAAGCCACCTTGGTTGCATCTCTTTCATGAGTATGAAAGTCAGCGATCTCCTGGGGAGTTGCAGTGGACTCGTCAATTTCCTTAAGCTCCTTGTCAAGGACATATTCTTTGTCCTCGTAGCGGGTAATCATCCTGATGTTTCTGATCCACTTATTGAAGTTGGATCCATCAAAGGTGACTTTCCCGCATTAGTTGAAGACATCTAAAAAGAAGAACAAGTTTAGTTTAGATTTAAGAGAGTCCTTAATAAAACACCCAAATGTAATATTAAGGCTAGGATCCAATCACAATATAATATAACTTAGAAGAGGTATGCCGTAATCTAAGCTATACCATATTTGAAAGGTAGGTGAATGAAGATTCACCAATTTCCACCACGAAAACCGAAATATTAAATATTTAGTTTTTATTGGTTTTAGAAATTCCTAGATTCTTTGAGATCCAATGAACTTTTCAAAGGCATGTTTCGATCTCGGGAGTGCCCTCCAGGTTTTGTGACTGGGATGCCGAGGATCACAAAACGAGGTGTGAAGTAACCATGCAAATCACTTGGTACCTTTAAAGTTTATCACTCAATCGATGTGCCGGTAAACCACACACGCTCCACCGATACTATAATAAACCTTAAGTCACCCTTTACCTACCTTGTTAAGTCCAAGTTAGTGTGCCGGTTAACCACACACGCTCCACCAACGACTTTGACAAAGTGTAAAGTGTAATTTCATGGATTAGCACCTTATTCACATTTTTCCTAAAGTAACTAAGATTGGGAATTTAATAAACATTTAGTTACTTTATTATATTCATCATACTTTGAATGAGAATTTATAAGTCCTTGTCTTACCCGTTCGGCTAACGACCCTCCACCAGTCAAGCAAGCGGTGGGTGAGAATATACACCCATTAAGTCACCATTTTATAGGCAACAACCTTATACCCACCTTATAGACCGGCTTCGTGAATGAGGCATACTAGCGGTAAGACGACTTGTTCTTATACATATATATATAATTATTAAATTATCATAATATAAGTATAAGGGTTGAATTTTAACTTTTAAAATTCTAGGGGTTGGAACTAAAGTTTTAACTTAACTTTACTTGTTCCAAAACTTGAGGGCAAGTTTTGTAACTTTCAAAACTTTTCATTTCTTGTAACTTATGAGTTTAATAGAGTCATAAAATGAAGACTCTTCATTTTTATAACTCTTGTGTTTTCTTAATGGTTTTTAACTCAAGTGACTCTTGGTTTTCCATAACTTAAGGATAAGTTATGGACTCCATTAAAACACATTATGATCAAGAATTAAACTACCAAATAGGTTACAAATAATTCCTATGATCATCTAAAACATCATAAGAACAAGAACATGAATATGAACATAATCAAAAATTACATAAAACTTTGTAATTTTGATAACTAGTTGTTGTAAATGAATTAGCAAAACATTACACCACCAAAAACAAGTTTACATTTACTAAAACAGTTTAGGGTAACGTTTCTAATTCATTTTCCAGCAACTGAATCGAAATTCTGCACTCATTCGACCCTACTCGCCGAGTGCATGAACATGACTCGCCGAGTTGGTTGAAGATACACATGGACTCGACGAGTCCCCCCCATGGACTCGACGAGTCCGATCGTAGACAGCAAATTTTCGATTCTGTTTTCAACTTTTAAGCACAAATAAGAACAAACAAGCCTAGGCTCTGATACCACTGATGGGTTTTGAGCATTCTAACACTTCCTAAGTGTACATGCAACCCTAATAACCTTGGATCTATGTTTGTCTAATTTGTCATGCAAAGTTGAATTCCAAGGTTATATCCTATCTAGCATACATGGGGAACAATTTTAACATAAAGTATAGATAGAATAACTTACCTTGTTGTTGCTTGTGTTCCTTGAAACCTTGTGAGCCTAGCACCTCAAGTGGTGATGCCTCAAATGCTTCACACAACACCAAATGCTCTTGGAAGAACTTATGAGAGAATACACACTCTTCAAAATCGGCCAAGCCCCCTTATTACTTAGTGTAACCGATTTGGGAGGAGATCATATTACTTATATAGTGTTGACACATCTAAGGTTAAACCCTAATGTGTCATGACTCTTCATTTCCATGACCCATGAGTTTGTAACTCCCATGGAGCATCCATGGAGCATCCTATGGGTGGAACCCAACTTGATGATCCATGGAGCCTTTTAGCCCACTATACAAGATATGGATGATTTACTTAATCAACCCATATATTTAATTAGTTATCTTTTGATCACTTAATTAATTCTAAATTAATTCTTGATCAAACTAATCAAATAATATTATTAATATATTAGAACTTATAATATATTAATAATCTCCAAGCGTTATTTCTCTCATTTAGTCTATCCAATTGCATGGTGCCATGCAACCCAAATGGACCATGCCGGGTCGGGTCAAGTACATACCAGAAATAGTTATGGACTTAGACACCTTATCCAACAAAAGGTTCTCAAGGAAGAAGTCAATATGAAACATATCAAGACTAATGACCAAGTAGCAAATGGAGTTCATAAAGGGTTAAGTACTGACAAATATGAGGGCTTTAATTATCAGCTCAACATGGTACAACGAATAGGGGCTAGTGCTGAGGGGGAGTGTTGAAGGTCATCACTAGCCCAATAGAATCATGTTATTGTCTAGAAGAAGTTAGCATGTTCTAGAATGATCTGGAAGATTCTAGAACATTATGGAATACTATGGAGGAGTGTTGAAGATGCTGGAAGATTAGAGAATACTCTAGAATGAGATGGAAGACCCGAGAAGGCTATGGAACATTCTAGAACACTATGGAAGACACAAGAATGTCTATACTTATCTAGGACATTATAGAACATTCTAGAAACATATAAAAGCTTGTAATAGATATAGAATATGGTAGATAGTTCTAGAATAGCCATGAATGTATGTAGATCTAGAAACTTCCTATAAGGAGGTGGAAACACCTATAAACAGGTGTGAAGCTCATTTGCTCCAAATAATCAAACATCCAATTATCCAAGAAAGCCTCAAAGAAAGCAAAGTGTGTAGTAGTCTCACAAAGTGTAAGTTTTCCTTAAGTGTCTTAATAAAAGTCTTGTTGTTTCCCATATAAAAGAGTTGTGTTCAACATATTCGTAGATATAATTGTATTTATATTTGGTAGTTATATGTACCCCTATTATAGGAATTTCTTGTATTGTATAATTATATACATTGTGATTAATGAGAAGGCAGACAAATTCACTTTGTATTATGGTATCAGAGCAGATCCATAAATAACCCTATTTTTTTAGCCGCCTTCTCTTCGCCCCATCATGCTTGATATAGCAGAATCCTCACAAAAATCTCTCTTCCACCCTACTTTTGGTGATAATAACATCAAAAAATCCATCCCTCTTGTTCTTGATCATACAGATGGCCAGTATGCATCCTGGAAGGAGGTATTCAACATCCATGTATATGTATATAATGTCATGGATCACATCAAACCCAAGTCCCATAGACCTGCTGATATAGACTAACCAACTTGGCTTTATCTTGATGTCATTATGAAATAACAAATCTTTGATACTATCTCTACTGATCTTGTTTATACTGTCATAAAGCCTGGTGCCACCGATCAAGAACTATGGGATCGACTTGAAGAAATTTTTCAAGACAACAAGGCCACTCGCTCCATCTAGCTTGAAGAAGAATTCAATTCCACTCGTCTGGAATCTTTCTCCGATATTCACGACTACTCTTCTCGTCTCAAAAGTCTTTCTGATCACGATAAAATATAGGTAATCCCATCTCTGAAAATAATATGGTACTTCAACTAATTTCTGGTTTGACAAAATGTGAATACGATATTGTGGCAACCATCATTCAACAAACTGAACCGTTGCATAGCTTTAACAAAGCCACTTCTCAACTGATACTTGAAGAAACCCGACGCAAGAATCAATCGTCCCACATCCCTCAGGCTTTCATCACCTAGAAATCCACAAAGTCTTCCTCTGATGCAAAACCTCCTACATCAGACTCTAATCTTATCGGTCCTAACACAGCTACCCGCGGTGGTCGGGGTACTTATCAGGGACATGGTGGATGCAAAAACAATCGTGGATGTGGTAAAGGTAGAGGGTGTTTCAACAACTCTGGTCCCTTTTCCTATCAATGACCTTACCAATGGTATCAACCATGGGTTGTACCCCCTTTCCTTATCCTACTGCAGCCCAAGGCACACAAGTAGACCTTCTCGGTCCAGCTCCACGAGCATCGGTCCACCAACAGCAGCCCGTTGGATCCCAAGCTTATTACACCGGTGAACATGGTGTACCCATGACTCCTACTCAGCTCGATTCCGCCTTCCACACTATGTATTTATGTCCACTAGAGAATTCTTGGTATATGGATACGGGATCTACGTCCCACCTCACCAATGATGTAGGTACTTTATATCCCTTTTCTCCCTTGAGTAAACAACATTCTATCTTGGTTAGAATGGCACTAATATTCCTAGTCTTTGTCAAGGCTCCACCAAACTCTCTTTTCCTAATCATTCTTATTATCTTCGTAACGTTTTCCATGTTCCCCAAATCATCAAAAATCTTGTCTCGGTAAGACAATTTACTCATGATAACCTTGTTTCTGTCTAATTTGACCCTTTCGGTTTTTTTGTGAAGGGTTTTATCACGAAGAAAATTCTAATGAGGCACAACAGCACCGGTGATCTTTACCCCTTCTCCTCCAATCATACCAAGTCTTCTTCCGTTTCTCTTCATGTTGTGTTTCCCTCCACCTTGCATAATCGTTTTGGTCATCCCGGCATATCAATTTTTAATTTTCTTAAACCTTATGGTTCTAGTTCTAGTTTTAAGGTTGATCATCATGGTAATGCATGTTCTCTAGGGAAACATTGTTTTTTACCATTCTCGTTATCTCACACTATTACTTTAGCTCCATTTGATATAATTCATGCTGATTTATGCACCTCTCCAACTGAATCTAAACTTGGTCATAAATATTATTTAGTTTTAATTGATGATTTTTCACACTTCATCTGGATATTCCCATTAAAAACTAAATCTCAAGTATTCACCATCTACCAACAATTCCATACACAAATCAAAACCCAATTCAATCGAAACATCAAAACTTTACAATGTGATAATGGTAGAGAGTTTAATAACTCCCCGGTCCAAAAAAATTCCTTAAAACCGGTACAAAGTTTCGTTTTACATGCGCTTATACTTCACCACAAAATGGAAAAGTTGAAAGAATAATTCACACTATTAACAATATGATTCATACTAGCCTTCTCCAAGCATCTCTACCCCCATTTTTTCGGCATCACGCTCTATCAGTAGCCACATATCTTATTAATATATTACCTTCCACTGCCATTCAAAACAAAACACCAAACGAAGTTCTATACCTACACAAACCCACCTACACTCATTTACGTACCTTTGGGTGTCTATGTTACCCGAATATTTTCGCTACCACTCAAAATAAACTAACTCCTAGATCCATTCCGTCCATCTTTCTTGGTTACCCAGACAATCACCGTGTTTATCTATGCCACACTCTCTCAAATGACAAACCCATCATATCCCTTCACGTTACTTTTGACGAGAATACATTTCCTTACCAAAATCATTTCTTATATCCCTCATCTTCTTATGACTTTCTCGATAATCCACCACCCTCCCCTTTTCTAAATCCTCTTTATCACATGTCAAATAATACCACTCCACCTTCACAATCGAGTCCCACTTCATCTCATGTTACTTAGTCAAAAGTTCAACCAACCCTCATGTTGGTTCATCCAATTCATCACCCCCACCAACTAACTCCACGATTGTTCCTCCTGTCCATTCTCCAATTGCTCCTACAAATCCCCTATTGCCAACAGCCCCACGAAATACTATCCACACCCGCTCCCATAGTGGTATTACTAAACCCAATCCTAAATATGCTTTATCCTCTCAATCTATTTCTCCTTTTCCTACCAGTCCTAAGTCCACTCTCCTTGACCATAATTGGAATTGTGCTATGAAAACTGAGTTTAATGCTTAACTTCACCAAAACACATGGGATTAGTACCTCACCCACCTAATACTAATGTCATTGGTTGTCATTGGATTTATAGTCATAAGTTCAAATTTGATAGTTCTCTTGAAAGATATAAGGCCATACTAGTTGTTAATGGTAAGTCTCAGGAGGTTGGTGTTGATTGTGGTGAAACCTTCGGTCCCGTAGTCAAACCTGCCACTATTAGAACAGGTATCAGTTTGGCCTTGAGCAAAACTTGGTCAATTAATCAACTTGATGTCAAAAACGCTTTTCTTCATGGCACTCTCCAAGAAACAGTCTACATGTATCAACCACCTAGCTTTGCTGATCCCTCCTATCTGTGTCATGTTTGCAAACTACATAAGTCTTTGTATGGTTTATAACAAGCACCACGTGCCTGGTACCAACGGTTCGCCCATTACCTCCTCATCCTTGGTTTTGTGTGTAGCAAAAGTGATAACTCTCTATTCATCTTACGAAGAAACAATGAGTATGCATATTTATTGGTTTATGTGGACGATATCATTCTTACAACCTCCTCCCTCGCACTCAAAGATGCCATTATCTCTTCTCTTAAGTCGGAGTTTGACATGAATGATTTGGGAAAACTAACATATTTTTTAGGTGTTTCAGTTACTTACTCTAAAGGTGGTATGTTCCTTTCTCAACATAAATATGTTACTAAAATCATCAAACGAGCCAAAATGGAGAACTGTAAACCTGTTGCTACCCCTGCTAACACGAATTCTAAACTCAGTTCTTCTATGGGTGAACCGGTCACTGACCCCTCTGCCTATCGTCAACTTGTTGGTGCTTTGCAATATTTAACCTTCACGAGACCTGACATAGTTTATGCGGTTCAACAAATCTACCTCTTCGTGCATGCCCCTAGAGAGCCACGTCTTAATGCCTTAAAACGCATTATACGCTATTTGCAGGGAACTAAAGCTCTCGGATTACACTTATACTCATCCAAACCATCTCAACTTGTTGCTTATACTGATGCTGATTAGGGTGGTTGCCCCCGACACTAGACATTCTAATTCTGGTTATTGTGTGTTCCTCGGTGACAATCTGGTATCTTGGTCTGCTAAACGTCAACCTACATTATCTCATTCCAGTGCCAAGGCGGAATATAGGGGTGTTGCTAATGTCGTCGCCGAAGCTTGCTGGCTGCGCAATCTTCTTCTTGAACTTCTAACGCCTCTCAAGATGGCTACCTTAGTTTATTGTGATAACGTCTCTGCCATTTATCTTTCTTACCAATATGTTGATATCTTCACCAAGGGATTACCACGACAATTATTCTTGGATTTTAGATCCAGTTTGACCATTTGTCCTCCTCCCGCTCCAACTGAGGCAGGCTATTTGTAGATATAATTGTATCTATATTTGGTAGTTATATTTTCCCATATTATATGGATTTCTTGTATTGTATAAATATCAATGTTTTAAAAACTGGTTTTTTAGTTGAACCGGTATGGTAATCGGTTCCCGATTGAACCGGTTCGACCGTCAGGTCAACCGGTTTCTATAATTTTCATCATTTTTCTAATTTCCTATACATACATCCATATATAAATCATGAATTTGATGTTTTCAAGTTCAAACATTAAAAATAAACATAAAAATAAGTTGTAGATCAATCCAAATACATTAAAATAACACATAACCATAAGTTTTAGTGTTTTACATTGATCCATATACGTAAAAAAGAAAATTGTAATACCAAAACAAAATATAGTTTTAAATGAATACAAACACATCAAAAAACTTTAAAACATTACCATATGTTTTTTTTAGAGAAAGCTAAATAGATTTGAAAAAAATCATCAAAGTTTATTATAAAATTAGTTATTTTCTATGTGTTTTTATTAGATTTAACCGGTTCAACCAATTTATTTTGGCAGGTTCAACTGGATTTTTCTAAAAACCAACCGGTTCAAAAATCAACGTAAAACCGGTGATAGTTGAACCGTTCCCTCCTCCGGTTCCCGATCCAACCGGTTCGACGGGCCGGTTCAACCCGGTTTTTAAAACATTGATAAATATATACATTGTGATTAATGAGAAGGCAGGCAAATTCACTTTGTATTAATGGATATTATAAAATGGTATTGAATTCTTTTGGAATTAAAAAAAATAATAATCCATTATCCATGGGTGATAGGATTTTAACTTGAAATACTCTCTCTCCCCACCTTACATGCTTCTCCTTTCACAACAACGTGTTGCTGCATTTTTCACTTTTCTTCTACATGGCTACAAGTAAGAAACTCGTTATCGATTTCTTGGTTAAAGATCTTGGGGAAAATGACTTAGAAGGGTAACTACCTCTTCTTAGTGTTCACATATTGGCAACTTTTTTTTTGTACATAAGAAGGCAACAAACTTGTTTTAACTGTTTAAATAATACCATTATTACCAGCTAACCTCCATTTTAACCGGTAAATCAAATTAACTCGTTTAAATGAAAGGGAAAAGAAATTACGTGGGATACAAAAGATTATAAGTGGCATCCAACTGGCATATTACACATCACCTTATTATATAAAGGGTATTTGTCGTTAAAGCCCTAGATCGACAATGGCTGCTTCTTCTGCTTCATCTACTTCTTCCAAACGCAATGTCGAATTGCAAGCTGACCATCCATGTAAGTGTGACATGCCATTGCGTGTGAATATTTCAAGAACACCAGACAATCCAGGAAAAAAAATTCAAGTTTGTCAAAACTCTCTGGTAAATATGTTTTTTTTAATCATCCATAGCTGAATCTTCTTCTTCATCTTCTCTTCAATTTAATTTCTTTTTATCCTTTCATTAAGAGTGAAAGAACTCCAAGATGTAATTTCTAGGAATGGTTGGAAGAGGATGAGTACGAAGTAGAGAAGACAAGTGATTTGGGACAAATCTACAACCTAACATTCAGGCTTGGAAATTTGGAAAACGAAATTAGTATATGCAGGAAGAAGTTGGAAGAAGAGAAGAACTCTGATTTGGTTTTCGGACAAGAACTGGACAAAGTGAAGTCGAAGTTGTTTACTCATAAAGTTGCATTGTTTGTGTTATTTTTCTTGTATGTTAAAGATGTAGTTTTTAAAGTTTGATGTGTTCTTTGTATCATGTTTGATGTAAATAGACTAAATCATGTACTTCAGGAAGTTTTGTATGCAATGAAAGTTATGAAAGTATTGAGTAAAGTTTGATGTTTTGTATACAATTGGCATTATAAACGGGGGTCACAAATGACATTACCATTAAAGACAGTAAACATGTAATGTATACAAACATCTAAGTAAACATGTACTTAAATTAGATGTTAAAGTACCTTACAATACAAAAGATTCCCAAACATACAGGACCCAAGATGTTAAAGTACCAAAATATTCCAAAAGATGTGCCAAGTTTGTCCTAATGTTCCAAAAGCTATTACAAGACCCAAGATTCCAAAACATGCATACCAAAAGTTGCGCAAACATAAAAACAAGACATTAAATTCAAGGGATCCCTAAATTCAAATCTCCAGTAGGTGTTCATTACTGCTTCCCTCCTTCCTCCTTATGTTCTTCCGTAGCATAATCTTTGTAATTCTTTCTGAACTTTTTCTTGTCCTCTTCCTAACTTGAATTTATGCATTATCTTGAATATCCAGTTCCACATTATCTTGAACTTCAATTTCATGTTCCACTTCATCTTGAATCTCCTCTTCAATGTCATCTTGAACTAAAGGAGCATCAACTTCAATGTCATCTTGAATCTCATGTTCAATGTCATCTTGAACTAAAGGAACATCAGCTTCCACATCAGGTACCACATCAACTTCAACTTCAGGTACCACATCAACTTCAATGTTAGCATCCACTTCATGTACCACATCAACTTCAGGAACTTCAATGTTAGCTTCTACTTCAATGTTAGCATCCACATCACTTTCACTTTCAAATTCACTATCACTTTCACTTTCAAACATAACAACATGTTCCACTTCCAATTCAGCTTCAAGGTCTACTTTACCTATAAGAGGGAAAAAATTCAGACATGGCACATAAGTGTAATATATTAGATAAGTTAGCACCATACATTGTTTCTTAGGTGTCTTTTTTTTAACCTGAAGTAGATGGTACATCATTTGGTCTTTGAGGACATGTTGATCTGTTATGTCCTCTTTCCCTACAAATGGTACATCTCATGATCATTCCCCTTTTTGAGACTGTATGCCTTGTTCCCTTAGTTTCTCTCTCAACTTGATCCCTTTTCCTTTTCATTAATGGTCTTCCATGTAGCCTTCTTTTTTTAGGGGCAATGGTTTGGTGTAATCCACTTCAGGCCATATAGCACTACAGTTGAGTGGCCTAATGTTATACCTATAACAACGTGCATACATTGAAGTAGTAAAACATTCTGACACATAGTCCTCAGGGTCCCTATTGAGGCTTGAAATGGCAGCATATCCATGCACACAAGGATACCCTGTTAACTACCATGCCCTGCATCCACATTGCCTGGTATGAAGGTCTACAGCATACGCATCAATCCCCACCCTCACCTCAAATTGCATATACCCAAAAGGTACCACTTTCAAAAACATATCCATAATCATATACAAATTATAAGATATTAAAAATGTCAAACATATAAGCAATAAGAATTTACCTTTGTTGTTCCTTGAGCTTGTTCAACTTCAACCTTATGGAAGGACATATGTTTAAATCCCAAGATTGACCCTTGGCCTTGTATATACACAACCTTTCCATTACATAAACCTGGATTTCTTCTAACATTGTAATAAGTGGTTTCTTCCTAGCAGCTTCAATCACTGAGTTCAAACTTTTAGAAATACCATTTTCATATGCATCACAACTCCTATCAACCTGAAAAAATGCTTTACACCATGTTTTAGGGTCCCTTTCCATCAAATGTTCATAAGCCAGTGGTTATAGCTTCTTATTTCATTCATATGGTACTCAAACTTTTGTGGAATTGTAGATCCAGCAGCTCTCCAAAACAGCTTCTTAAATATTTGCCCCTTAAATCTTTTTTGGAAATTAGCACAGATGTGCCTAGCACATTGCCTATGCTCTGCAGCTGGAACCCTTTCCTTCACAGTTTCAACTCGTCCCTATAATCAATACATACAAAGCATAAGCTAAAACATATTAAGTATGGAAAATAACAATAATTGAAGTGTGAACATTATTTTGTGTTGGTCTGATATTATGGTTAGTCCATGCACAACTCCCATTCCAATGTCATCAATTGGAAGATCAAGAAACTACTTCCATGTTTCTTTATTTTCTACTGCAACCACAGCCCATGCAACAGGATATATGTGGTTGTTTGCATCCCTCCCAATGGTTGCAAGTAACTGACCTCTGCATATGTCCTTTAAGAAACAGCCATCTATTACAATGAACCACCTACAGCCCTCTATCCATCCATCCTTCAAACCCTTTAAACACAGATAAAACTTTGAGAAGTATGTTTCTCCATTAGGCATCACATCCACTTCCATCTTAACTATTGATCCAGGATTTGTCCTTTTTAGCTCTTCTCCATACCCTCTATCCATCCATCCTTCAAACCCTTTTAACACACATAAAACTTTGAGAAGTATGTTTCTCCATTAGGCATCACATCCACCTCCATCTTAACTGTTGATCCAGGATTTGTCCTTTTTAGCTCTTCTCCATACCCTCTATCCATCCATCCTTCAAACCCTTTTAACACACATAAAACTTTGAGAAGTATGTTTCTCCATTAGGCATCACATCCACCTCCATCTTAACTGTTGATCCAGGATTTGTCCTTTTTAGCTCTTCTCCATAGCTCCATGTTTTAGCATAATGCTCTATTAAAGTACCTTCTATCTGCTGAAATGCATATTTCCTAGCATTTCTGCATTGTCTAACACTTGTTATCAGGTTAAACCTTTTACCGACCTTAGCTTTCAATTTCCTAATGCTCATCTTTGGTTTCTGTAATATCTCATTCATGAAATGAGTTCCAATCCATTTGTAGCTTACAATGGACCCAAATTTGAATACTCTTGCACAATTATGCCTATCAATTAAGGACTTAATATGAAAAAACCTCTCATTCTTCATCCAAGTTGCCCACAACCTAAAAGGATAACTCTTATTCTTCTTGTTCTTCTTATGTTTACAACATTTTGCCAACAGTTTTTGATGATCACTTTTTTCAAACCATAAATTGTACCCATTCTTGACAGCATAGTTGGTTAGACATAGCTTCAATTCAAGAGGGTTGGAAAACTTCATACCTAAAACTAGGACCATTTTATCCCATTCTTGCTTCTCATCAAAGACAGGGAACACAACCTCATCATCTTCATCATTGACTTCATCATCAGCAGCATCATTTACTTCTTCTTGATTACTATTAACAATGGGTTTACCACACAACTTGTTCAAAAATTCATCACCATCTGTTTTGTCAAACGTATGCACCTCTTCATCAGGTTCGTGCTCACATTCCATTATATCTGAAATTTGTGACTCTGTATCATCATCTTCTATCACCTCAGACACCTCATCACCTGTTAACATCTCTTTATCGGCCCAGTCAAGAATACGTTCGTTTTGGTGGTCAATGTACACATTCACCCTTAGCTCGTTCTTATCCATGTAACCATCTTCAATAAACTCAAAATAATCAACATCATTGTCGATTCTTCTGATACCTTCTGCCAATCTTTCATGAGTACTACAATAGTACAAGTTGTCACAACCTTGTCTTGTCAGCTTTGAAACCCACAACACAAATTCTCTATAGTCCATGCCACCAAAATCCACATCACGAACTGACATTCTCATAGGGTCTAAGTACACTAACGGATTTGGTACAAACATGCCCTTGTAGTGAAAATCTATAGTGAGAAACCTACCGTTAAGTGATGCCATTGTAGTGTATACGGTCGTCGATTTCAAGTCCCAACTTCAGTTCCTACTGCTTCGATCGAGTGAATTCTGAGGAAAATTAAGTAACCAGGAACGATTTGGGGAAGGATTTGGGAGTATTTGTGAAGAACCCTAATTAAATTAGGTTGATTCACCTGATTAAATGAGGTCAAATACGGACGTCATAACGTTCTATGCCATGTAATAACGTCATATGCCACGTAATTTCTTTTCCCTTTCATTTAAACGAGTTAATTTGATTTACCGGTTAAAATGGAGGTTAGCCGGTAATAATGGTATTATTTAAACAGTTAAAACAAGTTTATTGCCTTCTTATGTACAAAAAAAATAAAAAATAAGTTGCCAATATGTGAACACTAAGAAGAGGTAGTTACCCTCCTAAGTCATTTTCCCGAAGATTTTGTGGTTGTGCTTAGAACGCTTGATCCCATGATTATGGGCTCACTATGTTCATCTCATGTTTTGCTTCTTTTGCTTGAAAAGGTTCCAAATCCTTAATTTTGTTTGAAAATTTATTTTTAATTAATGTTGAGTTATTCTTGTATTTTCGGTTCGAAAAATTAAGTATCCTCCTACTTTTTATTTATACTCATCCTCCTACCACTTTTAGAAGATAACAATTGTAATCAAAATTTATTAATTTTATTAAATATGACAAGTTAAGTGTGTAGTAAGATGGTAGAAGAAAAAGTAGGAGGATATTTGATTTCTCTTTCGGTTCATGTTTGGAGTTAATTATACTTGAAGCACAGTGAGTCTCTAATTTACTGATGTACACAGCTCTGATATTTTTTTAGGGCTGTAAAATACTTCAATTGAGCTTTCATGGAAGTTCACGTATGTATTTTAATTTTTCTGATAGCAGAAAATTATCGTATTTATAATAAAAAGTAAACTAATTAAAAGGAGAATTGACCTAAAATACAATATGAAAATTTAGGCTTAAAGTAAATTCAAGTACGTTGTAATTTGTGTGTCTGTGTGAGTCGCTCACAGTATCCTTGTGTAATGTGTAGTATAACACATGAGAATATGTGAATGCATATATGTTAATACAGTGCATAAAATACAATATGAAAATTTAGGCTTAACGTTATAAAACCTGTCTTTTATTCGGTTGGAAACATCAACCTTGTTAAAGTCAAATAATAAAAAAAATCTTTTTTGCTGCAAGTTAGTTTTGTAAGCCTTTAAAAATCAAAATCAAGTGTGTAGTTTTGTGTTGACTTCAAAGTCTTTGAATGAAAAATTGAGGCCCAAGACATCTGCATGTGCTGCGGGGACTACAGGAATGTAACTTCATTGACTTCCAAGTCTTCTCTTCAAACCAACCAATAAGTTATAAAATTAATGTTTTAAGCTTTAGCAGGGATAAATAAACGAAGGGAACATATTACAAAGATATTTACAAAAGTAAAATATTAGTTCTTTTTTTTAATAAAACAGTTCACAAGGTTCAATGCGTTTAAATAAAATTTGGACAACTTTTAACCATGTTGAGCGATTTGATCCATTAGAAGTAAAGAGTGACCCAAATCAATTCATTTACTCATAAGTTGGTTGGAATTGTCACCTCTAAAATAGACTCCATATAATTGCATGAAGAAGTACTTAGAGGACCAAATGAGGATTAGTTTGTAAAATCTATTCTAACTATATTTTGTTATGACAATGTTGTGGTAAACCAAATCAAATTGAAGGTAAGATGCTATAATACACACATAAATGAAAATACTATGTTATTGCTTGCATTTATCCCAAATTCTATATATGTTAGCTAAATAAAAAGCTCATAATTATCTCCTCAGTTGTGATGCTTTTCCCTGTTTTCTACATTGTTTTTTTCTTGATTCACCCCTTTAATAGTTATGATTTTACGTTTTTCTATAGGCCATCATGCACTTATTTTGATCGACAAAAAAAGAAAATAGCCTAGGACCACAAGAATATTGTGTTTTATTTTGTCATTAATGACTTTCAAACCTTGCATGGAAACCAGTTGCTCTTCATTTATTGCTTTATATATCAACTATTTTTTCCTCCTAACAACGCATTACTTCCTCTTAACAACCCACCTTTCTACTTCAACTCTTCTTTTCCAATCTCTAAATTAACAAACTGAGTTAAGGTTCATAATGGGGAATCCAAGGGGTTTGGGGCTCCATTTCATTTTCGTATGTGCTTTTCTGTTTGCAGGAGCTAGATTTACAACTTGTTTGGGTGATGGAAATATGAGTGTGATTTGCTCTGAGCAAGAACGACTTGCTCTTTTCAAGTTCAAACAGAGTGTCAAAGATTTTTCTGGAATGTTGTCATCGTGGGTTGGCAATGATTGTTGCCTGTGGGAAGGAGTCCACTGTGAAGACGCATACGTTGAGAGCCTTCATCTCAGAGGATGTTGGAGATATAAAGAGAGCAACGATGACTGCTACTTAAGTGGTGATGAGGTGAACCCTTCTTTGGAAGATTTAAGGCATCTCAAATACTTGGACTTGAGTGGGAATGATTTTCAAGGAAGTCGGATCCCAAAGTTCTTTACATCCTTGAAACAACTGACATACCTCAATCTCTCTCATGCTGGTTTTGAAGGTATTATTTCTCCTTATATTGGAAATCTTTCTGATTTAAAGGTTCTTGATCTCAGTTCAAATGGAGGTCTGAAGGCAGATGACATGGCATGGACCTCTGGCCTTTCGTTGCTTGAGTATCTCGACTTGAGTGAAGTAGATCTTGGCAGAGTAAAAAACAGGGACATGGTGTTTTACATGATTCCTTCGTTAGAAGTGTTAAGTTTGTCATGGTGTAGTCTTTCCAATGCTGACTTTGGTCCTTTTGTTAATTCAAGTAGAATACTTCCCAACATCAAACACTTGGATCTTAGCGAAAATTCTTTCCAAGGTCCACTCCCTAACTTTTTTCAAAACCTTTCATCCCTAACATTCCTTGATCTTTCATACTTCGATCTTAGCTTGGCATGGAACTTTGCAAACTTGCTAAGCGTGATCCCTTCTTTATCTGAGCTGCATTTGTCAGGTTGTGGGCTCGATACAACACATCTATCTTCTCCTCATTTTAATTTCAGTAGACTTTCAAACATCCAACACTTGATCCTTAGCGAAAATTCAATTGAAGGTGTATTTCCACCTGTTTTCACAAACATGAGCTCCCTAAGAGTCCTTGACCTCTCGGGAAACTTGTTGAATTCATCGGTTCCTGTTATGCCCAACCTTCTAGATCTTGATCTTTCGGATAACCGGTTTAAGCAGATTAAGGATGTTGGGATCTGGACACACTGTCACCTAAAACAATTGCATGCTTCGTTCAATCATTTTGAAATAACAATGATGGACTCACCAAAAAACTTATCAGAGTGCTCCCAGTATGCTTTGGAATGGTTGGATTTACGTTCGTGTTCAAATGTTACAATTCCAGAGCCACTTGGAAGACTGCCTAATTTAAGAGGGATAGATCTATCGAGCAGCGGATTGGTTGGCTCAATCCCCGAATCTTTAGGAAGATTAAGATTTTTACAAGTTTTGAATCTATCGTGCAATAGATTGACAGGCGAAATCCCTGAATCTCTTGGAAGATTAAGATATTTAGAAGTATTAGATCTCTCTGATAACAAGTTAACCGGTCAAATTCCCTCATTCCTTGGGAATCTTTCTAAACTTGACCTTTCTTCTAATCAATTGAATGGGACTATTCCAGCTGCAATTGGGAAACTTTTCAAACTCCATTCTCTAGATTTCTCTAATAATTCTTTAGAAGGAGTAGTTTCTGAAGCCCATTTTGTGGACCTTTCAATGTTGAAGTACTTGGATGCTTCTTTTAACACCAAGTTGACATTCAATGTTTCAAGTGACTGGATGCCTCCATTTCAGTTGGTAACTCTTCGACTCCGTTCTTGTAATATCACAAACGGATTTCCACAGTGGCTTCGAAATCAAAGGAAACTTTACGAGTTGGTGTTGTCAAATGCTTCAATTTCGGGACCTCTGCCCACATGGATGCGGAAGATGCCCATCATTCCTCAGTTAGATCTCTCTCACAACCAACTCAACGGACCTTTAACAAATCTTCCCAATGGGGCAACTTATGGCTTGTTTGGTCCTTCTCCGGTATTATTTCTTGGAAATAACTTTTTCAATGACTTGATTCCAACATCATTATGCAGAAGGACAGATTTGGATTATCTCGATCTTTCCAAAAATAACTTAACAGGTAAAATTCCCAAGTGTCTTGAGAAGCTGGAAAGGTTGTATGCGATGATACTTAGCTCAAATCAATTTTCCGGTGTCATTCCGAGTTTTGTAGGTTTTGGTTCATTAACTCGGTTAAGGTTGAATGACAATAAGTTTACTGGTGAAATTCCTCGAGAACTGGGGAATTTACGATATCTAAATATCTTAGATCTCGGTGATAATAAACTGTCGGGAAATATACCCAAATGGGTAGGGGAAGAACTTACATATTTGGCAGTTTTGAGGTTACGCAAAAATAACTTCACAGGAAGAATTCCTCAGTCTTTGTGCAATGTTTCAAATCTTCAAATTTTGGATGTTGCACACAACAACTTAAAGGGACACATCCCTCGTTGTCTTGGAGAGTTGATTGCCATGGTTAATAACAGCGGATCTGGACAAATGGGTAGCTTGTTCGACTATGATGAGATAAATGTTGATCAGGTCATGAAAGGTGTTGATCTTGAATATACAAGAACTTGGTATATGGTTTTCAACATGGACCTTTCCAGCAATCAACTTGTTGGAGAAATACCTGTCGAGCTAACTGCACTTTCCATGTTGGGGGGTCTTAATTTGTCCAATAATCATCTCAGTGGGGGTATTCCAGATACCATAGGAAACATGAAGAAGTTAGAATCTCTCGATTTATCTGGAAATGAGTTGACAGGGGTGATCCCTCCGAGCATGGCAGATTTGACTTTTTTGAGCCATTTGAATTTGTCAGACAACAACTTGTCGGGACGAATTCCAACAGGAAGACAACTGCAGACCCTCACTGATCCATCGATATATGAAGGGAACAAAGATCTCTGTGGATCTCCATTGCCTAAGAATTGCTCAAATCCCAGAGAAGACCCAACAACAACAACAACAAGCAAGAAGAAACAAGAAGCAGTTGATGAGAAGACTAAGGTATGGTTGTTTTACGTGGACATAATATGTGGGTTTGCAACAGGGTTTTGGGGTGTTATCGGAGTTATTCTGTTCAAGAAGCAGTGGAGATGGAACCTTTTCATGTTTGTTGAGAAAACCATGGACAAGATATATGTTGCGGTTGTGGTAAGAGTTAACAAGATCAAGAGAGGAAGACAAGTCACATAGAACGTCTGGAATGCAAGTAACTCGCCAGCATAAAGTTAATCATAAGGGTATATATCACGATATGCTAAAACCTTGAGATTCAAAAGTGAATTTATTATTTTATTTGTCGTTGTATAAGTTAATATACTTCAGTTTTCGGGTGTGGCAAGTTGCCCATTAAACCTGTTGTTTTTCTTCTTAAACACGGTGTTTTGTTAAGTTGAGTGATCGAAGTAAAATAAAACATGGTCTTATGACTTTCAGCAGACTTCTTCTTGATAGCAAATACTTCTTTTAAGCCGTGATTTTCATTTTCATTTTCAATTTCACAGCCCTCTTTCTGGAAAACATTGGATAGACAACTGTATTTCTGCTTGACATTTTAACAAACACCTTGTCAGCATCACAAAATACAACTTCAATTCAATACTGTTATATAACTTTTCTTTAACCAAAATATTTTTTTCAAAGTCAAAACTCATTAATTGATCAATACACCTTTTTATTTCAACAAGCACTGAAACTTTAAATTGATAAGGAATAGATTTATCCTTTTGTAGAAAAATGTAACAACTTGATCCTTCAGATAAGAATGCCTAAATAATAAAAGAACACTTACAATCTAGATCAGATCAATTGGTTTTCTAGTTGATGAAAATCGAAATAATTGCTTTGATCAGCATCTAATTCATCATCTTCAACTTCAATGGTTTAATAAAGTATCAGTTAATGTTATCCATGAACCATTATTAACAGAACACTAAATCTTAAGTTCTAGATTACATTTTTAGATTAAAAAAAGAGAACACAATTATTCAGATAAAGAACAAAATTTCCCATAATATTATGGGAAAATACCAGGAAAGCCGTTGAAGTTCGATTACCTTTCTAAAAAAGCAATGCGTGTAATAAAGAAAAGAAAAGAAGGAAAAGGAGAAACGAAAATAAGTTCCAATTTATGTATGTAAGGGATGAAAAATGCAACAACATCAAACCGGGGACGAAAAACGCAACAAAATCAAACCACAGGGACGATCCGAGTGCAAAAAAAAAGTTAGGGACCAAACATGCAATTGTGACCAAACCACAAGGATGATTTCAATAATTTACTCTTTTATTTATTAGAAATGTAATATACCAATTGGTTTTTAATATTTAGATATAATTATTTGATTAAATTATTAATATATCAATTTGCAAGTCTTGCAGAATTTGAAAGATGAAATCCAAATGGCATTTAATTTTTGCTGAGTGGAATTGCAAGGGATTTTTGAAAGACCCGATATGGATGGTCTAAGAAACTCATGTGAATACATGTTAACGCACTTTTGGTCTGTCACATCAACGCCACATCATTTTATCCTCACCCTCCATTCGTACGAAATAACTTTAATACACCTCGTCAATCCTTTTTTTTTTTAATATTTAAATATATATAAATAATATATCAATATTATACTCTACTTGTATGCAATTAAAAACTATGAATTTTAATATCTTTTTAATAGTTTTTAAATATATGATTTAGTAATGAATTGTTAGTATTGAATATATATATATATATATATATATATATATATATATATATATGAACAAGGTGTGACAAAATGGTCTCGTGTGGGATGGATACCGCACCACCCGCATATCTGGTCGGTGTGGTGTGTTCACCGTAGTACCGCATTGCCATGTCACCATACCGCGGTGCGAAGTATTGGTGCATGCTTCGACCAGTCTCATGTTGCTCATAATAATACCTAAGAACATGAAGAACATCAAACATAAAAATGGTAGTACGAGTAAGAAAGTAGTAAATTTGTAACATAGAAACCTTCATCGCCCGCCAAAAACTCTTACAACCACCTCCAGATAAAATAACCTTCATCGCAATTTTGCAATTTTGTGAACTCCTAAATACCCATCTCATTTTAGATAATATATAAACCATGATGCATTTCACTACATGATTTGTGGTTTTCTTCATCTTCAGATCGCCGTTCCACTTCATTCCTCCTCTTTTATCCATTAGATGCAATATAGATGATTAGGATTTAGGGCTTCAATGATCCTCATTAACATAGTAATAAAATGCCAAGTGTGTATGAAGTTACAAGCTAGTAAACTTGAACTAAATTTACTAATTTGGCTAATCCGAACAACTAAAAAGATCAAGAATTACTCTTGTGAACTAAATAATCATATATGGTTTGTTCAAGAACGAAGTTAAACTTCAATGGTTAATTTTTTTTAAAATTACAATGGCTTAATAAAAAGAAAATTGAAAATATAATTAGTAGAAAACTGAAAGTAATGTCTAAAGTATTTTACCTATATCAGTAAAAAGGACAAAATACATTGCTAGTATATTGCTATTGGCATAAATTGCCCTTAGAAGTCAGGTAGCATCATCCTCAAAAGCAAAGCATTTAGAAATCCAATACACGATGATTCATAGTGCATACATCGTCCAGATATAATTTCAAAAGTACAAAGTTCCAAGCCCCTAGCCTAAGATGAATCAGACCTGGATCTCTGATGACAAAGGCGAAGCTCAGACACTGTCATCAAGTTTTCCTTACTTAACTCCTTCACCAGCCTTTTCACCAAGAAGGGAAGACCTTCCTGCAGGAGCCACTTGCTATCATCAGAAACAGAGGCGCACTTCCTCTCTGCAACATCCAAGCATTTGGCAAGTTCCTTTTTCTCCTCTTCTGCAGCATTCAGTTGAACAGATGAATCACATAATTTCTTCTGCAAATCAATGACATGAGCCTCCAGTCGAACAATTTTTGTTTCAGCGTCGATCAGCTTCCCTTTGACTTGATTTGCTTGATTTTTCTCCGCCTCCAGCTTATCTCTCAGTCTTCTCATCCTTTTAACATCATCATCATCATCATCTTCTTCTTCTTCTTCTTCTGTTTCATCCTGTACATAATCAGCTGTTGAATGATGCATATAAAATTGTTGACGGAATGAAGGTGAATACCTTGTCGACGCGGCTTCTCTTTCGTCGTTGGACTTCAGCTAGACATCTGCGTAGAGTTGCCTTGATTTTCTCTCCCTTATCCGGCAACTTATGACCTAGCGTCAAAATGTTATTCTTAAACCTCAGAATCATCCCTATTAGTTCATCATCCGTTTTCATCTGATATTCGAAGTCTTCCACTTCCGTCTCAGGTTGTTGCATGACTCCGACGCGGCCCTTTGATTTCTCGGCGGACGTGATGTCGACTGACTCATCCGCAGGTAAGAGAATTGTCACGTCAATCGCCAAAAACCGGTTACGTTTGCGAGTGTTGAAATTGTTTACTTTCGCCATATCAATGAACTTGATGAAATTGGAAATGAATTTGAATTCTGGAGTGTAATTGAAGAGACGGTGGAGGAGGGTAGAAGAAAATAATTATACCCCTGTAAAGCTATTGATGACTCTCTATCTCTATCGTCACATCAACCAAATTTGGATTATAGAAATTAATCATTACTTTAAATAGAAAATTGATCTTTTTTCTCTCTATTATCTTTGATTTATTTTATAGATTATACAAGACAAAATAGCAAAAAAAAAAAATTGTTTATTAATATTTTTTTTAATCACATAAGGTATTATGTGATTATTAGGTAAAGAAACCTTGTTTTTGTTTTTCTTTTTTCTTATTTAATTACTGTTTATAAAAGTTGTGTATTTAATAAAAATTATACAAATATTCTATGTTTCTTATAAAATTACACACACCGGTATTTTGAATAATAAATATATTTTAAATAGGTTACAAAACATATTTTAGAAAACATAAACATACAACATTCATAATAAACATACTTTGAAATAAACTTCATTAAAGTCTCTGCGGATCTTCTACAGCTTTGCAGAATCTTTGTTTTTTTATTTATTTTTTTTTTTTTTTGCGTTCATTTTTGGTTATTAATATTAATTTTTTTTTAAAAATACACTAATACTCTATGTGATTATTATATAAAATTTTTACAAAAACAGTTAAAAATAATGAAATGTTTTATGTAATACGTTTGCTACTAATGTATGTTTTCCATGTATTTTTACTGTTTTGTATTTTATGCTCTATGGAATAAAGTAAAAGTTAACTCAACTGGTTTCGTAAATAACCTAATACAAACCAAATACATATAAATAACGTAATACAATCTGGTGCATATAAATAACCTAATTAAAATTATACAAATATTACATGTTTTTTATAGGTTAGAAAACATAAACATGCAATCTTCATAATAAATATACTATGAAATAAACTTCATTCATTCAAATCGAACCACGGAAACTTTGATTTGTTTTCGTATTTCGTCCATAGGTTTTCCAGTTGCTTGTCTCTCTAGGTTTACTGTCGCTTGCGACCATTGGTTATCTGGTTGTTGCTGCCATTGGTACTCGGTGCAACCCTGTTATTGGTTCTATGGCTCGTCCTACGGTCGGTATTCGGTCCCTTGCGTTCATTGGTTATGTGGCTCCTGTTGCCATTGATGTTCGTTATGTTGTGTCCATTGGTTGTCTGATTGTTGTTGTCATTGATGTTCAATCTGTTGTGTCAATTGGTTGTCCGGTTGCTGCTGCCATTGATGTTCAGTCTGTTGTGTCCATTGGTTGTCTGGTTGTTGCTACCATTGTTGTTCGGTATGTTGCATCCATTGGTTCTCTAGCTCATGTTGCCATGGTTTTTGGTCGCTTGCGTCAATTCCTCTTCTTTCGCTTTTGTCTCACTCCCTGATGCCCCAGTATGTTTTTTACTTTTACTTTGGTTATTTGGAACGATTTCCTTACATGCCCTTGCATTATGAGTTGTGTTATGGCATCTACTACACATTCTTATTTTTGGTTCATCACCTTAAGAGGGAATATGATTGGTGTTTTTTGGTCAACCGGCTTAACGTATTTCCTTCACAGGAGGGTTAACAACCATAAGGTCATCCGGAACCTCCCAATCATTAAGTTCTAAAAGGAGGGTATACGGTCTGCTCATACGTTCTTCGATATGTTTCAATTTTATTCTACTAGTAATTGAAACTCACAAACTCACAAAAACCCACTAAAATATGTTTATAACTTCTATACCTGATCCATAGAGGTGTATACTGATCCACAAATGTGTACACTGATTCGCAGAGGTGTACACTGATCCGCTGATAATAGTTTTGTGGATTCTCAAACGGTTCTGTGGACTGATATTAAACATAAGTTCATTATTTTTAACCTTTTTTTTGTCAGAATTTTTACATAAAACATAATGTATTAGTGTATTAAAAAACTCATATTAATAAACAAAAACGAAAAATAGAAAAAAACGAAAAAAATGAAAAAATAAAAATTAAAAAACTCAAGATCAGCAGAGGTGTTTCGGTTCCTCAGAGGCAAACGTATTACATAAAACATTTCATTATTTTTAACCTTTTTTGTAGAATTTTTTACATAATAATCACATAAGGTATTAGTGTATTTTAAAAAATTATATTAATAAACGAAAATGAAAGCAAAAAACAAAACGAAAAAACGAAAAAAAAAAAATCAAAAAACAAAGATTCTGCAGAGCTATAGAGGATCTGCAGAACCTTCAATGAAGTTTATTTCAAAGTACGTTTATTATGAAAGTTGTATGTTTATGTTTTCTAAAGTATGTTTTGTAACATACTTAAAGTATGTTTATTATTCAGAATATTGGTGTGTATAATTTTATAAAAAATATAGAATATTTGTATAATTTTTATTAAACACGCAACTTTTATAAACGGGTAATTAAATAAGAAAAATGAAAAACGAAAACAAATTTTTTTACATAGTAATCATATAATACCTTATGTGATTAAAAAAATATTAATAAACGAAAACAAAAAAAACCAAAAAAAAAA